>NC_136784.1:11378570-13918070 GCF_947034865.1 Barbatula barbatula
GTCATTAAGCAGGAAGAGATCTTAATTACTTCAATAGTTTGATGACATTCCTTCTTCCTAAGCTAGGTCTAGGAAACAAACTGGGATAGAGGTGGACACCCTCTGTCTTTAACTCTCGCTGTCATCACTGATCTTAGGGTTCAAGGGTAATACTGGCAGACAAAGAAGCTGTCAGCTCACAGAACAAGTCAGTTATGTTTAGTGTTTCCTGTTGTTTTTCTGTTCTCCCCGTGTTGCTGAATTGCCATTCTGGCAGTGGTCTGAAGCGCCGCTCAGTAATACAAAACGTTTTAAAGAATTCAATCATTTAGGTATTAAAAATCATTTTCAGGTATGCATATAGTGATAGGAACCCTTTGCAATATTGCAGTAACTTAAATATATTGTACAGCCCTGTTATTTACACACTATTGGGTGCCAGATCGTCCAAGACAACTGATGTGTTGGCCATAGCAACATAAACAAAAGCAATTACGGAGTGCAACTTTAAATAACGCTGGACAACACTCGCAGACCATCAGTCTCTGTTTGTGAGACTGTTCATTCATTTGTAACTTTTCACCCTCTACGTTGGCACAGAGATAGTGGTTGGCTCAAGTTGCTGTGCTTGTGGAATGTGAGGGGCTTGTGACAAATACCCACTTACCTTAACAGTAATGACAAAAGGCTCATTATTCTTCTGTACAGTGCGGTGGCTCATTTATTCTTTCCCTGGACGACAACAAAAGTAGAACAAGCACTCAAATTTCCTTCATAACAACAAAATCAACAGTGAGCAACGCTTCTAACAAATAATTTTCTTGCACAGCTGAATAAACAGAGTTGATTCTCTTTCTCATATAAGTAGCCTCTTATTACTATAGACAGATTTGAATGCTTTAAAGGTCCAGTGTATGAAATTTAGGGGCATCTAGTGGTGAGGTTGCGAATTGCAACCAACGGCTCACTTCAGCCCTCCCCATCCATTTCAAAGCACTATGGGGGCTTACACTGGACTAAGATGTCAACACGTTGTTGCTTCTTTGCCAGAAGAGATAATAAACATATTTACTTTTAGGGCTACATGGCGAATTCCATGTAAGGAGGCCCACGGTGTACACCTTTGAAGATATACTTATGATTTTGCATTTCTGTCAATAGTCCTCCCAAACATTACACACTGGACCTTTAAAGGATTTCACATGGTCTTATTGGATAAATAAATCTAAAGTTTCAGCCTGAGGGAGGCCAAATGTTATGAGGCATCTTTTTTGTAGCCATCCATCCTCTGACCTGTGAGATGTTAAGAGTGGGTTCAATCTTAAACAAGGTGCTTCAGGGGAAGGACCATTTGGGTGAACTTTACGAAAACTGTTGAAAATCTCTGTCATATTTCACCCCAAAGTTACAAGAAATACATTTTTGTTTTGTGAGATTCACACGTTTATTCTCTGCTTACATCCCAGCACACAGTGTTCATTTGAAACCTGTCTTTACACTGATTTCTATTAACTTTTAAACCCTTTGTCCCTCCAGGAGTCTAATGATCTCAGACCTCCGCTTAAATAAATCACCTGACACCAGAACACCATGCCAGAGCCTTTTGTGACAGCATTTACTATTCCTCTGTCTGCAGGGCCACTGGACTTCCAGACAGGTTTTGTTAAACCAACATTATTAAACCGTACACCAAACCGTAATCTTTCGAACCTACAAAAAGAGGTTTATAAGTTTAGTCAATCATAAAGTCATCTCAAGTGTTTTTTCAGAAGGCCATATTTGTCTGGCGCCCTTGATAGCACCATGTCATGTGTAAATTGACTTTAAAGCGGTTAAAAGTGCAGATATGTCACCTGATCAAAATGAGGAATGTGGTAGAATTAATGTCTTGGAAATTCTGTTGCCTCTGGCACACTGACTGTTGTCAAATCTCACAAATTAAAGTTCAGCTTTTGTGCACGGCTGACATAAAGGCGGAGAGGAAACACGGAAGAGAACGTGTGAAAGTGTGGAGGAGAGCGCTTCTCTTGATTCTCACAGACGGTCTATCGCTCAACACTCCCTTCATTAGGAAGAACTAAATGCAGCTCCTTGTGGTAATTGCTTCCATCAATCATGTCAGCGGCGAGCTGACGGGATTCACTCCGCACACCTCTTGTGTTGCCCAGATAAATCCTGATAATGCTAATGGTGAAAATGCTGCCGTTAACCCAGCCTTCTCCTGACTGCGCTCCGGCTAGTGTTCGACAGTGTTTGTTGTATCCAAAAAGTTAAATATATATGGGTAGAGTTTTTCAGCTCGTCATGTTAGCAACCAGGATCTGGTGGTTTTCCAGACGGTCTGCCTGCTGTCATTGGGCACACATAAATACTGAAATCTGATTGGTCCAGGCAGATGCTTTTGTATCTTTATAGCCTCCCAGGGCAGTGAACACCACAACTGGTGCCAGGTGGTCCATATACTAAAAGCAACAGCAGAGACCGTTTTCACTACATACTGTTTCATGATGCAGGTCAACAACACCAATTGCTCTTGAGGGAAATCTGTGTCTCTTGAAAATGTTATGGATGAGGTGGACATGTCAGATCTGGATCGTGTTATGATGCCAGTGTCTACTAAGCTTTATTGCATTGATGTTCTGATTTTTCTCACTCAGTTTGACTCAAACAACATTACTAGCGTGCTCACTACATTCCTCAGTGAGGTTTGTTTCGTTACTCTTACTGGATGAATGAGACCGCACAGACTTCATGCTTGGCCAACGGGTGTCTCGCTTAGTGTTGGCTAGAGAAAAAAGGACCATGGGTCAAGCTCTCCGACACTGAGACCTATAAACGCACTTATGCTGAAGGCCTACTGTGGAGGGGCTGTCTGTAAATTTTGTGGTTGGGTCCTCTGTCTCTCTCTCTCTCTTTGTTGTTCTACTGACAATGACCCTGACTACATGGACCATGAATCATTCTGTTTTTCTAAAGTCTTCCAAAGTAATTTATGACAGAACATTAACTTGTTAACTTGCATGTATTGATATACTTTGAAAACTATAAGCGTAGCGTACTGTCTATTTGTCTTACCAATGGTAGTGAGATACGAAAGGGTTGAAAACTGTACTTTTGCCGATAGCTTAAAGCAACGGTTGATCAAAATATGAAAATTCTGTCATCATTTACTCACCCTCAAGTTTTTCCAAATCTAAATAAGTTTGTTCTGATGAACACAGAGAAAGATATTTGGAAGAATGCTTAAAACCAAACCACCATTGGCCACCATTGACAACCATAGCTTTATAAATGTCTTTGTTTGGTTGATAGAATAATATATTTTGAAGAATGTAGGATAGCAAACAGAGTTCGGGTGCACTTTTGACTACCATTGTCATTTTTATTACCATGGTAGTCACCGGTGGCCAGAAACTGTGTTCACAACAAAGAAATCTGAACAGATTTGGAACAACTTGAGGGTGAGTAATGATGACAGTTTTCTTTGGGGTGAACTGTCCATTTAAATCATGCCGAAGGTTCAGAAATTACACTCTTTCCCTTTTAGCATGTTTAGCACTTACATTATATCCATATTACTTTTCTTGATCAGACCTAGCATAATTGATTTCCTATGAGATTAATAGATAGAAAACAACATGGAATTGAAATAAATTGATCATTAAGTTCATTAAGAAGATTCTCATCAAAAACCAAAGCCAAAGTCTTTTTTTATGGAGCTTTAAGATCAGGGAGAAAAACAGACACCTCATTTACCACAGAAACCTCTGCTGTTGTGTTCTGGTGACATGACTAAAAACACAAGGTGATAATTGCAAATTGGTGTCGTCTTCATTTTCGGCGCTCTGGGTGATGATAATGAATGAAACTACAAGAGTTCAGTATTGATTTGCACTCTTAGCAGGAAAACCTAAAAAAAGGCAGCTAGAATTTATATAGATAAATTAGATAAATGACTTTATTTGCTAAATAAATGGTTTTTTTGAACCAACATCCTTACTAATCCTCGTCCTGGAACAACATTTCTGTCAGCCAATCAGATTGTAAGATTAGTTTTGGAACTGAGTTCCTATCAAACTATTAGCAATTTCTCTCTGGTTTTAGAGCAATTAGGGTTCGAAAATGTGTTTATTTGACAGCAACAATAAACTACAGTAGCAAAAGATCCAAGAACACATCCTACTTGCAAAATCAGGGTCGCCGTTTTTATTTTTATTTATATGAAGTTGCATTGCCAGATTTGAAATGATACCAGCATATTTTCTTTTCCATGAGATATACTGCAGGCATTTTTCTTCAAAACTTCCCCCCCATTCACTGAAGTACCTTCGAATGAAACCACACACACACACATACATCGCAATGCGATCAGCTTTCCCTTTTCTATTATGGCTCTAAAGTCATTTTTTGTAAACCAGGCTGCATTAAAACCAGGAATACAGCATGTCCTAGGAAACAGTATGCCAGAAAGAAAGTGCAATCTATAGTCAGGACGCACCTTATAATAACACAAAAACCACAGCCTCTTATGAAAACAAAGTCTGTGTATTTCATGGCATGGATGTGCTCAAACCAATATGAATGTTGTGGTAGGAATAGCATGGTGTTGCATTAAGACAGTATGCACACACACTTTGAATAAACGTTTTTACACAGTGTTTATAGCTTCAGGAGAGGGGAGAAAGAGAATACGGGGGCTTATGTTTGTAGAAATCTTTAAGATGATTCCAGTAAGACCACAGTAACTGGATTTTGTTAGGAAACTCCGATGAGACCTGTTCCAACGCATTTAAAGTACTGTTCTACAGGAACTTTGAAAATCTGTAGAAACCTTTAAGAACCATCAAAGATATTAAAATTAACAAGATGCGCCATTGCCGTTACAATGAATGGCGAGGGACGCAACACTCAATATGGCCACTCTTGCGAAGGAAGTCCCGCCTTCCAGAAAAACCCGCCAATCGTCAATTAATATTTGATCACTGACGATTCTCTGGGGCGGAGCTCTCGTGAGGTGTTTGCCAGCCTGTCCCCAAGCGCAGTAGATGAGACGACCTTAAAATGGTTATGTTTAGCACAATTTAAGCTTAGCTAACTAAAGTTATGATGCAGTTCATGTCATGTTTAATTATTGACCAGACAAAAATGCTGTTGTGAATTTTGTCTGTGATTTTAGAAATATATGCCTACCCCATTCAAGTGGATAGGTAGGTAGACTTGCTGACATAAGTAAATAGCTTCCCAGAGGCGTTGCGAACATGGCCGCCGAGTGGCACTACTTTTGTAAACAGACTTGGGAACCATAGACTGTTATAAACAATTGTAATGCCCTGTTGACACTACTAAAGTCCTTTCATTGGTCTGTAAATTTGATCAGTTAATTTTTGTCTGCATTTGTGGCAGCTACAGTTACTCACTGAAAATCTCCTAAATGGCTCATTTACACAGCGGAAGTGCTGTTGATTCATTTTCTACTTTGCTCCTTCCAGTTTGGTTGCACCCACCTGACTTGTGGGCACAAGTTAAGCTCTTCTCAATAATTAATTGCTAGCATTAAATATGAATGTGATGTTCGCTATATAAGTATTCAACTGTCAATATCAGAGATGCGGTGCAGATATGCTTTTCATCACAGTCAGACGTCGCCTGTGTCAAAGAGAAGGACAGAAAGATCCCCACAGCAATACGTTCAACTTTTACAGAGTTTGTCTCCACTAAACTTTAAATGAATCCCAGAATGATGTTGTTTGTCCTCATTTTCTTAAGCAGATGGGGTTGGTTGAGGCTTCCCCCTTTCATTCAATCAAAAGTTGAACGAAAGGTTGCTTTTGCTCCTCACGACTCATCCGTCCAGGCAAATGATGAAATATGACAGCAGAATGGACAAAGCACGAGTCCTCAAGGTCCCCCCTCCTTTGTTAATAGTCTTTAAACAGAAATAGTCTGTGCTCTTCCCACTCTGCAGTGAGTCACCGCTGGTGCGACATTGTGCTATCTCTCCATCCATCGTTCTCCATGTAGTATGCCAAAGCCTCAATTGACTCTTGTTATCTTTGTCATTAAGATATCTTAGGGCAGGGGTCTTCAACTACTTTTCCTTGGCCAGATTCTAAAAGTATAAATGGGATCCGGGCCAGTTTTTTTTAACTATATCCTCATTTCTTTTCTAAATTTGTATTTCTGTTATTTATTGCATTTTGTTCCTTTTATACTGTTTTTGTTGCTGTTACTTTTAGATCATATATTAAAACATGCAGCCAGGTTATGATATTTAATTAAAAGGCATATTGTCTTTTTAATTGTATTTTATATTCCTTGATGCATTAGTTTACCCAAAGATAAAATTGCTGTTAATTTACTCACCCCCAGTCCATGCAAGATGTGGGTGGCATTGTTTTTTCAAGAAGATATTTATGAATATATTTGGTTGAAGTAATAAAACACAAATATTTTCAGCACAAAATTAATCCCTTGTGACGTTAAACTGGCATCTTATAAAAATAATCAGTTGATATGATCTTCAGGTGACTTTGAATCACACTCATGTGCCCCGCGCACTTAAAAGGGCAGATCCTTTGTAGTGCGAGTTCTGGAGGGAGATGTAAATGTAGCCGTTTTAAATCATACATAGTTGATGAATGCTGCAATAAAGGTAAAGATGATTGGCGGGCCGCCAGTTGACTAGCCCTGTCTTAGGGTTTGTATCCAATGAACTTTATCTTAAAGTATCCTTCCTAATGCAGGAACAGGCTGTGGGACTAGATCGCTTAAAAAGGGTAAATCTGTCATTATTTAGACTGATGTTTTTCCAGAACTGTTACACATTTTTTGAACGTATCCTGATATTTTGAAAGACTTTGCTGGTGGCTGTTTCTCATACAGTTTCAGTAAATGGGCACTGAGACACTTACGCTTCGAAAAGGATTCAAAATCACAATAGGTACCATGAAAATAATCCATGTTCTTCTGAAGCCATATATTAACTTTATGGGAGGAACAGATACAGGTAGATTACATAAACAAGTTAGATGTTTTTCTGTCACATAATTCCTAGGGCTGTACTGTAAAGTAAAGACCAGTCTGCAAGCAAACTTGGTTAAATAAACAATATTATTATTTTAAAAGCTACAATTTTCAATGTTGTGTCTGGCACCAAAAATATTGTCTTTTGGATTGTCAGATCTTTTTTGAGAATATTTTTTTATTGACCGCCCTTATATTTTTCAGTCTCTTGATTTGAGATTAATAATATTGTTATCCAACTATTTATCCTGTGGCAGTCTTAGGGCATATTTAGTTTTGCTTACAGACCACACATCCACACTTGTTGCGAGCACAATAAATACAAATTAAATACAAAGAAACTTTCTATTTGTTATTTTATACAGTTGTTCTTATTTAGTTTTATATTCAAATTATATATTTGCTATGAAATGAACATACACAAATATACCTGTCACTCCTCCTTTATTGCCCTCTGCAAAAAAGCTGTATGCCACTGGTCTTTATTTTTACCACATAAAATGAAATCTTATTAGCTAGCTCAAAACTCAAAAGTAACTCCGAACTGAATGATCATATATGTATTTTATAAATTAGTCCTTACATCGCGAATCGGACATTAGCGGACATTGATGCACTGTTAGTTTTTCACAGCTGTTAGGACATCGCAAAAGATAGAAGTTCAAATACTGGAGAGGATTTTTCCTTAAGGTCAGCTGCATGTGCGGAACACTTATCAGGGAAGAAAAGGCAACATGTTTTTGAGCACGTTCCCACCCAGCTGTAATTCAGGTCAAAATATTTTCCGAATGCGTCACGTGAAACATGGATTCTGTATTTTGACCTGTCTTTTGATTAAAGTGTAAGGGAGAGAGAGACCGTTCAAAAACCGACGTGTTTTCGACTTTGCGCAGAGCGACCAAAATATGACTTCGATGTTCTGTGAGATGGATCGCTCTATCCCCGTTGCTTTAATGCAAGAAAAACTTTAGTTTGGAGACCGAGGGAGTGCACAAGCTCTCTGCTCGCTCTTTCCTGCACTTATTACAAGCGCATCATTCACCACTCATAAATCCCATTAAATGTTCAAATAAATCTTTAGCAGGGCAAAAATTCCTTTTACGCACTCGCACCAATTCACAACCCTGTGAAATTTTACCTTGCACGTTATTAAAAAAACAATCGGATTTGCAAGCATTCTGGTTGCAGTCTAGAGCCCTGACATGACAATTTTCACAAATATGCTTTTTTCCCATTCCCATTCAATCCCATTAAATGTTCAAATAAATTCTTTGCAGGGCAAAAATTCCTTTTACGCACTCGCACCAATGCGACCCTGTGAAATGTAACCTTGCACGTTATAAAAAACAATCGCATTTGCGAGCATTTTGGTCGCAGTCTAGAGCCCTGACATCACAATTTTCACAAATATGCTTTTTTCCCCCATTCCCATCCAATCCCATTAAATGTTCAAATTGCAGGGCAAATATTCGTTTTACGCACTCGCACCCATGCAACCCTGTGAAATTTTACCTCACACGTTATAAAAAACAATCGCATTTTGGTCGCAGTCTAGAGCCCTGACATTACAATACAATTTTCACAAATATGCTTTTTTGTAGTTTACGTAGAAAAAATAACATGATTGTTTAAATGATTTACACACATTGTTTTTAAACTGTAAAATGTAAACGCCCCCTTAATGTTAACCTATTTTGTATAGTTTGTGTTTCTCTTTACTGACAACCCCAGAATCACTTAATTGCAGGCATGTGGTCAACTTCATGGATGGAGATAAATTCATTACACTCGCAACTTTTTTCATAAAACAACTCTAAAATGGCATGAAATAAATATCTTGTAATCCATCCTCGGCACAGCACACAAAATAAATCACATTTGGAGCTGAGCCTGTTTGAAACATATGAGAGAATACAAGTGTTAATTATAGCCCATGAGCATATGCTTTCATTGTTTCATCCTGCATCAGGCCGGAATGAGACGGCTTGAACGCGTGGAGGTCGCAGCTGATGAAAAGGTTGCATGGCTGGTGTGCGTTGAACTGAAAATGTGTGCTTATTTTCGCTGGAGGCGAAAATGGTTTCATGTGTACAGTATATGACCTCTCACTTTCAACCAAGCCATTAGAGCAGGGGTGGCCAACCCGCGGCTCGCGAGCCTCATGCGGCTCTTTAACTAGTTTCATGCGGCTCTTCAAAGCTTCAAATCTTCAGCGTCCCTTCCGCTCACTCCACCCTAACTGTGTGTTCACACCGGGCGCGAATGAGGCGTCAAACGCTAGTGATTTACATGTTAAGTCAATGTAAAGACGCGCTTGCGGCGCGAATGAGGCAGCGCGAAAGACGCGAATTGCGTTAGTTGAAAAATCTGAACTTTGGCGAAAATTTGCGCCGCGTTAACCAATCAGGAGCCTGCTCTAGTAGTGACGTAGACGACGTAGCCCCTCCTATGAAGCGAATTTCACGCGCGAATAGCACGAATGACACAAAATGTTCAAGCGTCCAACTACTCGCGAATAGCGCGTTTTTGACGCCTCATGTGAACACACAGTAACATCGAACAGGAATTTCCAAAAGGGACTGAACTTCGCAAGAACAAGTTAGCAAACAATGTTAACTGTTGAAAATTACTGATATTATCATGTTGGTGTGGCTATTTTCATTAGATCTGGCTGAGCAGAGGTCTGTGAATGCGTGCATACATGATTAAAAGATGATGTTAATGTTTACCCATGTGTATGATGTGGCTCTTTGCAGTAACACAGAAAAAAAAGTGGCTCTTAGTCTCTGACTAGTTGGCCACCCCTGCATTAGAGGGTGAGAAGGAGATTTCTCATGAGAATGAAGCCAAAGAGGATTTGCTATTTGAGTATATGGAAAGACATGATGTTCTGGTATGTAATGGGAGAATATTTCTAGTTGATCTCTATATTTTGAGAAGAAAAAGTAAACCTGGTTCCATGATGGTAGGGCGTATTAGTAATTGACAGTGTGATCTGGGTGGTCGCCGGCTTTTGCTGGTTTGTTTTTGATACCAATGTAAGTTCAGTTGTTTTCCTTAATAAGCCAACTCCAACCCATCAGATTACTGCGCAATGTTTATTCAATTATCTATTTATCTATCTATTTAGTAGCGTACACTTACAGTTACGACAAGGTCAGAGTCGCTTTGTGCTTTTGGCCTTTGCGAGAGAAGCTCCAGCAAGCAGTCACGTTGCCAAATCCCTCCCTCCATCCCTCTCGAGTCAGTAATCGCGCTTACATCGGAGTGAAAGAATGAAAGGCTTTATTGTGCTCTGCTTATTCTGCTGAATGAGCGATGAGAAGCGAAGCCGATGTGCAACGTAAATGCGATGCTCTTTATCAGCAGCCAATGAGTTACTCCGCTCTTGGACATGCAAGCTTCATAAATGACCTTAGATTTGAACCTGTGATAGGATGGATCCACAGAGGATCGAGGAGCAATGAATGTTGTCGACATCAGTTGTTAAATTCAATGTGGAAGCAGCATTTCTTATTCAGGGTCTGCCCTTATTGTGCATGATTTACTTGTTTTCAATTTCAAACTGTATAGGTAGGAAATGGTCATAAAAGTCCCATTTTACTCATTTCCTATTGAAATAAGATTTTATAAATGGACAAATGTATTGTGGAATTGATTGTATAATGGCACGTTTAACTAATCCTTTCATTCGACATTAGAAAAAGCATCTATGTAGTTGGTCTTCCCATTTCACTCCACGTCCAGTAATTCATATCCCGACTAAAGCACATCTGCATTAGATCACAATGAATAAGCAGCTCAGAACGTCCGCTGTGTTGAGGTACAAGGAACTTTTCTTCCACCTCTGTCGAATCAGCTCAGATGATGTGGGCAAACAGATGAAAGAACTGTTCCCATCATGCCCCGCTCTTTCAAATAAAACACCTCTGTGGCTGTATCATCAGTTTGTTTAACTGGATTCAACTCTGAATCTTACCACATGGCCTTAAGGTATAAAGGGAAACTTTGATTAGTTTCTGCTTCACTTGAAAAGCTTTCGAGATCTGCTACATCTGCAAATACGTTTTCATGCTTTTTGATGTCTTTCTGCACACAATGATCACATTTTCCAGGCTTGGGAAATGGTTGTCCCACCTAATCTTCCTAATCTAAGGCCATCATTGTATAACCTGTCAGGTATTAAAGGATAACATTGCAAGAATGCATGCAATGCTATGCCCCCACACCTACCCACATGTGCTTATGCTGATATCCCACAATGCCCTGCATGATAGAGTATGACTTTTGCCTGCCTGTGTACACAAGTCATCTTTTTCTGTTTAGCTGCGTTTGTGATAATCTTTATCTTTTTTGTCGT
Source organism: Barbatula barbatula (assembly GCF_947034865.1). NCBI lineage: Eukaryota > Metazoa > Chordata > Actinopteri > Cypriniformes > Nemacheilidae > Barbatula > Barbatula barbatula. The sequence continues at coordinate 11,389,933 of NC_136784.1, forward strand.
AAAATCAGTGACTGGGACTGTAGTAATGCCATCCATCCCTATGTGCTTTGGCTTTGTGTTTGGCACTCTGCCTTTTTAGCCACATATTGGACTGTAATGAGCGTATGGGTATAGCTCAGTGACCCCTTGTTGAGTGAAGACCTTAGCACAAGCTCTCTGGTTTGACTTAGCCGCAGTCGGTGTAGTAATCAAGAGAGTCTCTGTTTGGGAGTTCAATTACTCAGCTGTGTGTGTGTTATTGGAACGGGACCACTGAGACAGCGTTTTTACTAGTGCCTTTTCCCTTTAAAACCACTCACTCACAATACAAGCGACAAAGCGACATGATCCCATTCATTTCAATGGAGAGCTGGCAACTTCTGGCGACACGAGCAGTCACAACCGTTAACTACCGGAAGGGTGTGTTTAGCGATGCATATGAAGAGCGACTTTCAGAAGCGACAGCCAATAGGAAAATGGTAGAGCTAACATGATCCGTGGATGTCATCACTGGATGTCAACCACTAGTGGGAACGCCCTCTGTTGACAAAGTTGCTCATAATCTGAACGCAGAAAAACTCTTGCTACGGTTACACCTGGCGTTTACCCTACTCCGGAGTTTTCGACCCCCAAAAATGGAGACATTTGGATATGATGACTACCCAGTCTTAGTTTGAAAACTCTGGAGTTGCGTTTCTGTGTAAACTGACGAAAACGGAGACTTTAGAATACGCTGGTGTGGTTGCCCACATTTGCGTACTGATTGGGTCGTCTGTATCATTGCGTTTGATTCCCTGATTCGTTAAGCCTCTGTCACATGAGCCATGCTACCTGAAGACGACAATGACCAGCCTCGCAAGGACCGTGCAAACAACAGGCTTGTTTAACTTCAAGCTGTGCTGCACTCATGAATCGACACTGTGACATTACAGCAACGCGAGAGAGAATCAAGAGCCGTATGCTCTTAAATAGTTTACTTAGTACTGCGATGTAATCTGTCCATCGGTCTGCGTGGTGCCGAATGAAATCAAACGTTGACGTCTTTTGCTTTTCCTCGCCATCATGTTCATCTTGTACTGGTCGGTCTGTGACTAGTAACCAATTGTCATCAACTTATGTATGCCCATGCAACTGTTTAAATTTATGTGCGCATGCTAAGTGTGTCTGAATGGTCATGTAACATGAGAGATTTCTTCTAAAACGAATGTGGAAACGGCAGTATAAATGAGAATCGTTTTCATTTTAAAACGCCGGTTTTCTACGGCAACGAGGTAATGTAAACACCTATTTGGCAAAAATAGGGGGGAGTTTTATTGGAAGCAGAACAAACTGCTCTGTTTATATAAAATGTTTAGACCCATTACCAATGTGATGTTCAATATTAATAGTCTTTATATTAATTAAAAACATATAGAAATATGAATTAACCTTTAGAATTTATTCAGCCCTTATGTTGTTTCAAACCTACTTTTTTTATATAAATACAACAAGAACAAAACAAGAGCAAGTATATGTGTCAGATTTAAAACATTTCTGCAAACTAATATTTTACGTTTTTTCTGCAATGAACCTGTTGTGTCAAATATCACAGTTGAGTCACATAACACATAACCGATCCAAGGTGCAAAAGTGTACTTGATTTGTGTTTGTGTTTGCAGATTGATGTCAGTTTGCTTCTGTAGCAACAGACTATCATCCTCAGAAAAATGCTGCATTTACATTATGAAATTGTTGTTATTATGAGTTCCTGAAAACCATTCACATACTCACAAACTCGTAATTACAAGTTGGCAACCTTGAATTTCATGAAAGACTTTTAATCAACACTTAAAGGTAGTTTCAGAGAAACCTGTTATGAACGACTCAAGAGTCAAATGCAGGAGAATGGAGCCTTTTTTAGACCAGCACAGAAAGCCCGCACAGTGAATAATTGACCCAGACAGTAATGGTGAAAGTCAAAAATAGCAACAGTCAATAAGGCTCGAGCGCTCGGCCAGGAGAATCAGGGGACTGCACCAAGAGGTGCGTATTCCAGTAGGGGGAGAAAAAATCAGTTGACTCAAAAAATAAGTAATTCCGCCCAGCGAGGGCCAAAACAAAATCCTCCTGCTGAATGCAGGTAAACGCAAAGTCCGCTTAGCGTGGTCAAAGGAAAATCCACCTGCTGAAAGCAAGGCAAAGCAAAGTAATTCCACCCAGCGAGGGCCACGGACAAATCCACTTGAGGACGGCGTATCTGCTGGTGTGATCCTGTGTGGCAAACCAGCAGATCCTACAGGCATCAGAAGGTAGCAATGAGGTCCTTTGAGCAGGGATAATGGCAGTTTGGGAACTCCAGATTTAACAGGGAGCAAGGCAGAGATAGATATCTGGTGTAGATTAACAGCTCTGGAGCCTGGACAAGACAAGATGATGTCAAGAGACATGTACTCACAAGACAAGACTGGATAGGACAACCTTCAGGTGATTAAACCAAACGGACTGACCCAGACAAGAGGAAACATGAGGAATATAAAGGAAAGTGAGCTGAGAGAAAACAAGGATCAGCTGGAGAAAGAGCGGGAAAATCAGAAAACCCCTGGTGAAGAGTGTTAACTAATAATGGAGCAAACAAGGTAACAAGGTGCGTGAATGGCAGGAAAAAAGCATCAAGACGTAAGTGGAAAAAAACCCCACAGGCGCTAGACCCGAGACCTGACAGAAACCGCTACACGTTACCTGGTGTACTTTGTTTTTTATTTATTTTGACAAGAAAATGTTCTATCGTCAATAACAAAGCCAAAACTTTATCCAGTTGGCATTATAAGCGTTTCCATAGAAACATGATTGACAACTCCAAGGACTTGTTTTTAATTACAGTAATTTTGAAACGACATAGATACAGCAACTTCTATATATATCATTTATGCCTCGGAATACCACTTTCCACTTCAGATTTCCCCTCATTACATAAAGCCCTGTAATAATACTCCACCTTTTTGCTTCTGTGTAATGCATAGTGTTGAGTTTTAACCTCTTTGTTATATTCGCCTTGGAAGAAGAACTCGTCCACTTCACCTTCAGCCACATATAATGAGAGTAGGGATGAACCGATACCAGTTTTTCTCTGCCTATCCGATTCCGATACTGAACTTTCAAATATCGGCCGATACCGATCCAAATCCGATATCAGTTATTGTTGACCTTTTAAGGTTTAGAATGTCTGTAACTCACACAGTCATTAAATTTATCTGCTTAAAGTCAAGCTTTGCATATTCATGAAATACATCAAAACTTAGATAAATAATATACACAGTATGACGGACATCTTTATTAAGGACACTGTGCTAAACTTATAATTGAAATACATTACATTTAATCAAGCTATGGAGTCATCCAAATGACAATCTGTATTTTCCAACCATCCAGCATTTCTTTGATTGAAGCTGAAATCACGCTGCTTCTGTGTGATCCTCGCAACTCTTTAGCATGTAGCACAGCACTCTGCAATGCGTAACCAGAATCCATCCCATGCGCGGTTAAACTCAAAAGGGACATGGGACACACGTCGGAGCTCCAAATATTAGCAGTGAAGCTCAAAGATTTTACATCTTTTAACTGATCCGCAACATGCGACGACACTATAAAATAACTCTGGCAAAGCTGTTTCAGAAATGTATTTACGCGATGGTAAACTAACGCGGTTCAGGCGACGGAAGCCTACATTTTCCACAACAGAGAGAGGCTGATTATCTAGTACAATAAATTCCACAACTTTTTCTGTGATTTTTTGTCGTCTTTGTGAAGTTTTTCTTGCCTTTGAAATAATTCCTGCAAGGTTTGGTGCTTTAATTCGTCCTTTTTGCGTTTCGCTTGTACAAACTCTTCGTGATCTTTTCCGTGATGCTTCTGAAGATGTTTGATTAAATGTGTCGTGTTGTAACGCGCAACAGTACTTACACACTGGCAGCTGTGCTGCTTTCTGTTGTTTCAAGCGTGAAATATTTCCACATCTGCGACATCTTCAACGCGCTAAAATTTCCATATAGGCATAAAGTTGGGTTCTGAAAGCTCTCCCCACTAAACTCGCCTGTCGGGCCATTACGCAAAATAAATTTCAAAGTATTTAATTATTATTTTTAAGTAAATGCATTTTTCTCAAAATAAACGAACGTTTTCTATTTACTTAAATACAGCTCCCCGTTCAACAATTGCTGGTAATTTGGTATCGGATTTGGATCGGTTGTGCTGACTCGCGCATGATCGATAACCGATCCATTCAAAAAGGTATGGATCGGAGCCAAATCCGATCCAGAGTATCGGATCGGTACATCCCTAAATGAGAGCAGGGAGAGATGTGCTTTGCGCCCATTGCCTGTGGCTTGGCTGGAGTGTGCCTGTGTGCCAGCTTTTTCTCCAGACCTGGCACCTTCTACCTGTTCTTCACACGGATCATTATTATCCGTCTCGTTGGCCTTCAACCAGAAAACCGAATGTACATTCGTCTGACCAATGGCGAGCAGAGAGACTATCAGCCCATTCAGCATGACCTCATCTCTTCTCTTGTATAATACGCAAGTCTGCTCCCGCATTCAGATTGAGGTCCCTGACTAGATTCCTATATGCATAATGATAAATCACTGCTGGCATTTGCACAATTATTGACTTGTTTGTGCAGAACTTGATAATGATCCAACTTTGTGATGTGTTAAACAATATAATGATTGTTTTTCGAAAGAAAAAACTCACAGTATGCTTGGGACGATTAAACTATTACGGCATTGTAAATACACTTTTATAATAACAGAACTAGCTTTGTTTGTTTTCATTGCCTGTGTTTCTAAAAAGTAATTTAATATTCTGCACAAATATCCTGCAATTCATCTGCTGCCATTACTTCAATTCATATTGTGAAATCAATTATCACCATAACTGATTCTCATTCGTCAAAAAAAACGTCTCAATGCAATTGCTTTTCATTGCAACTAAATCTTTTTTGCTAAAGATGTCTTTGTGCGTTCCTGGCCGTCGTGATTTGTTTCTAAAAGGTGCATTTAAAACAATTCCTAGCAAAACATTACCTTAATAAGAAATTAAATGTGATAGATGAATAAGGTGCTTGACAATAGCTGTAATGTGCGTATGATGTCACTATTAATAAAGTCTGATCATCTTTCACATCTCCTTTTATAATTCTCCAACTTTAGACATAAGTTTATACTTGCATAGTTTATTATTTTTATTTTTTTGACACAGTAAAACACTTCATTGTTCTGCTCTCTTTGAAACCATGGAAGGTTTTTGTGGGTATTTCCAGCTTTTGTCCAGCAGTCTGATCTGTTGTCAAACATTGGTCTCTGGATGATTATGTTGCTTTGTTGCTTTATTATACTTCTTGATTTATGTAGTGCAGAAACAGACTGCAACACTGTTCATATAATGAAGTACTGTTTCAGTTCTCTGCTATCATGTATTTGGTATGGTAGTGATGAAAATCACACTGGATTTATTTGAATTACTGTTTCCATTGTACTTTGTTTCAAGATGGTCCTCGATAGTTTTCACCTGGTCCAGGTGAGAGGACTATCTTGAACCAAAAAGCTACCAGCAGTTTTTTAAATGGTAGCTGGTTAAAGCTGCAGTCTGTTACTTTTGCCTCTCTATTGCTGTCTCTGTGGGGAAACCTATAGATGATTGGTGCTTGACAATGCCAATGAAGAACTATTTATGACTGAATGGTTCCACAAAGAACCTTTACGTTCACAGAACCTTTCTGTTTCTAAAGATAGATTGATCAGTAGACACCCTTATAGTTTCCATTAGAACGCCCATCATAACCAATAAATTCAATACATTTTCCGTTGCGTTTTGGACAGGTTTCTATAGTTTTGTTTTCAGCAGGGGAAAAAGGTTCTTTAGAGTATAAAAAACTTTCGAAGAAGCGGTTCGTGGGGAACCAGAAATGGTTCTTCTGTGGCATCTCTGTGAAAAACCTTTTATTGCGCTTTTAAGAGTGCATACTTATTTGTTTGTGTATCGAGGTGAAATTACATCTTAAGGAATAAATGTTTTATTATAAGCTTACATTTGTGAGTCATCAGGTGTACGGAAATAGTTTTGACAGTGATTTGTTTATGTCCAATTACTTTTTTAGTTACAATTTATTTAATATATGATTCATGTTTATATTTTAACCGAAAAAGTCTTTCTGGCTTTATGTAATTGGCAAAACGTGTTCCAAAAATGTGTTTCAGCTGGCTTTTTAAGATGAATTTTCTCGCAAGGAAGCACTGTACGGAATCATTTCATTGAAGGGCAGAAGTTACGTCACTTTGTAGACAGAAACATATAAATTGTGTTTTGTCAATTCATATCACACATGGAAACATATTTTAATCTAAGACTGTATTCTACAGCGTCTCGGAGGTTCAGGCTTTATCTTAACATGAGACAAAAATAGCCCTCCGGCTCAGTCAGGCACTTACTGTGGTTTTCAGACAGAAGCGATCGGCTTTGAATCAATGCGCTTCATTTTCTGTTGACATAGTCTGAGCGGGCCATGTGTTAATCCAGCAACAGGAAGTCGTGAGTGCCAACACCCTCTCGCTCTGACATATAAAAACACACACATTCTCTCTCTCTCTCTCTCTCTCTCAGAGGCATGTATGCAGATACTTTATAAACAGCTCTAGTGTGCTCAGATCCAAAGACCTTTCTCATGTTTCTTCGGTGAGTAAGACTAGAACTCTGAAGCGTTACCACAACATTACCTTTCACGCTGGAATCACACACACTGACCCACACAACATTTCCCATCAGCCGAACAATTAGGAGATAGAAATCTCGACCTCGAACCAGTCAACCCTCCATTGTTCACAGCGTCCCTCACACCCTCATCCTTAAATGGGATTCTTTTCCTCCTAAGGGAATGTTACATTTTTCTTCATTTATGAGTCATAGATGGCCCTCGGTTTGTTGGCAGGACGACTCATAGCCGTCTGATATCTGCACAGGAGCGGTGAGGCAGGGACGGGGCACTTTATCTTTTACGCAACCCTCTGATTACAGCCGTCTTTAGGGAGATGTGTCAGAGACAAATCGAGCACTGGACCACAGTATGACGTAAAACACCTCCTCCTCGATTGATCACTCTCGCTGTAGGTGTCGACAAAAGACACTGCATGGAAATGAACTCGGAATGACAAATTCAGCACGAAATTAAAGAAACAGGTTGTGAACTTCCACAGATTTTGATGCTTTGCACCAAAAACATTAGTACTTCCTCACTCTTCTTACTTTTAGAAAAGCATTGTATATTATTTGCTTCCCATTCCTAAAATGTGTTGCTTAGTAAACTTAAACTTGTCCTGTTGCTATTTTCTTGTAGGCTGCAGCATTTGTGGGTACCGTTTGCTTTGACTGATTCATAGTATCATTCTAGACTCTAGATGTTGTCCATGAACCCTGCTGTTATACTCCAATGAAACGTTTCCTTTAGCAGGCCACCTGCCATTACCTGTCAGCAGGAGGTGAGGGATTTCAGCTCTTCGGGAGGGAAATTGTAAAGGGCTACGAGTGAATGATTGATGAACTCAATCCTGACGCAGACAGGAGGCCGTAGCTGTGATTCTTCTTAAACATGTGAGAGGGCATCAGGGGATACAATGCTAAATGCATGCAGATGAGGAAGACTAGGAGGAGGGAGTCTTACTCACTTGATGCAGTGCATATTCAAAGAAACCGAGAAGAACCGCTACTTGGCTTTACTTGCCTCTCCAATATTTTGAATATAGACTGCAATACAAAGCTTAACCGCTAGATGTGTCCCAAATTATTCCTTTAAATGCAACTACACTACAGGACCCATTCAACAAATTGTTTATTTACTAAAATGAACTAAAACAGCCATTTATTTAATACAATTATTATAGTACAAAACATTAATATAAATAAATATAAACAAACATTAAATAAAACATTAAAAGTTATTATAAGACACTTTTCAGACCGATAAACAAACACAGGATACTGGAAGTTAACGCTGTGCATTTAGTTTATTATTTATGTTTGAAATTTGATAAATAAGTTTGTGTTTACAAAATACAAGTCTGTACACTGTGCATATTTATTTTGTATTTATAAACACTTACACATACATGTTTATATGGAGGACATTTTAGACGGTATACATTTATATATAATTTAAATTATATGTGAACATTTATACATTTTTATTAAATATATGTAAACATAAACATAAATAAATATGCACAGTGTCCAGACATATATTTTGTATACTCAAACTAAATCGCGATTATTCGTCAAACAGCCCTAAAAATATAAATAGATTAATACAAATTTTTAAACAACATTACAATATGTTTAGCCCAAAAGTTTAATGTAATTTACTCTTTCATTATTAATATTTATTAACTTATCAGAAATATAGAATTTTTTAACTCAAAATCAAAACTTGCACAAAATGAGTGAAAAAAAGGATCTTTTGAGATCTTACCCTGATGCTTTTGAATGGTATTCCCGTATATGCTTATTGGCTGCTTTTCTTCACTATTTGTTCAAAGTCATTCATGTTGCAAAAATCTTGCTATTTTTGGTTTTGTCGCACAAAAATATGTTGACAATTATATTTCTTTCGTTGAGAACACAAGAAACATTTCAGTCAACTTCACTGACCCCACTGACACTAAGCAAGTGTGGTGTGAATAAACATTTATGGTTATTCATGGTAGATTCTTTAAGGTCTCTGACTTACATTCAACATTTTGTATTAAACAATACCTTATTTGTTTCGTTCCAGATTACAACACTGATCAATCACAAGGACAAGCTTAAAAAGACGGAGAAGACCTTACGGGCCATCCAGAGAGTGGGGCAGGCGGTCAGTGTGGCAGTCAGCCGCTTTGTGGCTGTGGGTGAAGCCATCGCTGCGGAGAATGCAGACCTGAAGGATGAGATGGGACGGGCTTGCTTTGAGGCCAGGAGAGCAGGTCAGTCTGACACTACTCAGCTAGAAGAGAAATGACAGAGCAGCTTTCAGGGTACAGTTACCAGGCAACCGGAAATTGGCATCTGGGTTAAACAGTGTAACTTGTCTATATATCAGACAACAATGACAACAAACTCAAGAGTGCCTGACAGGACTGTACACCATTCACAAGTGAATTTAGATAACAGAAGTCCCTCAGATTGTAATTTAAGGAAGTAGAATTAAAAAGGAATAAAAGATATTCAGATATTTCATCATTTATCATCCAGCTCCAAATATTTACCCCACTTTGTTGTAAATGAGGGGCCAGATTTTCTTTCTATGCTCCAAATAGTCTCCCATGCGTGCTGTAGGAGCCTTTCAACTAATATCTCAATAATATAATTGATATGCATGATTTTAAGCAATATAATGCACATTTCCATACATTTAGCCTCTATAATTTGATTAGAATGAGTCCATCACATCTGTATAGATGCAGCTGTGTCGAAATCCTTGAAAGCCAAATGCTTGATTTCTTAACCCCATGCCGTCTTGTGTAATCTGTGTGGCTGCCTGCGTGTATTGCTGTGAAAGGAAGAGTGGTGCAGTTTGTCTCCTATTGTGTAAGCTCTCTATACCCCATCTGTCTCTAAAGGGTTTGCCTAAAAATACCCCACAAATGTGAGTTTCCATCTCTCTCTCTCTCCTGATGAAGTGTCACTGCGCTTGCTCTTAGAATATCCAACACAAGCCTGAAGAGGTTAGATCTGCTCTGTTTTCAAGATGTTGACTAAGTAAAGCAGCTGGTTTTATGTGGTAAACGTGACGAAAATGTTTACTTTTCTTGTAAAACCTACATATATAACTACATTTAAACCAATATATTCCAGTCTAGCACGTTGTTCTCTAAATCCTTGGAGAATAATTTATGCCATTTAATTATATCTCAGCCTAGACATATTTTACCAATGTAATGATAAGAGAAACAAGGGTAAAAAGGAGAGACTCAAGAGTTAAGTTTAGTAGTAAACAACCACAGTGTCAGTCAAATCCTACTATCTAACACTCAAAGTGTTTTGCGGTTTAAACTTGTCCCTCCAGTCTGAAATAATAGGAGTTCTTTTCTGTATCTATAAATACAGATAGTTGGTGGTCTCCCCTCCCTCCCATACCTCCCAGGGCAGAAGATCAGCGACACAACTGGAATTAGACTGACTTTAAGTTAGTTATCAGACTTCCCACAGTGCTCACCCACACATTTAATCCTTTTGATTATTACACAAGGTGTTCATGTGTGACAGACAACAGTTTAACACATTAAAGCAGGTGGGAAAACACAACTGAGACTCCTCTCTTTCATTTGTTCAACTATGTAGAATAACAAAACTTGATTAGCTAATGTGCCCATCGCCTGAATGAGATGAAAGAGCTTTTTGTTGAAAAGGGGAAGTCCCGATCTGACAAATGACCCGTGACTGTGTATCCGCAGTGGACCTCCTTTTCTTTGGATGCAGAGTCTTTTGAAAGATGTTGAGATTACATTACTGTGATCTGCTTTTATCTTTGCCGTAGATGGAAGGATAGAGGTGGATGTGTTCTGAGAATGAGTCTGTAGGGTTTTAATGCTTATGTTTGTTTACCCACGGGAGCTTTTGACCTTGTGGAAAATCAACTTAGAATATACACTTTTAACCGACTTGCACTAGTATTTTTCCATTTCTTTACCATAAATGAATATGCTGTACTTGCATCACAGGAAAATTCAATATTGTTTGTGATTTTCAAATGTTTATGTCTTTTTGTGTAATAACAAATATAAATAAACATCTTTAGAATTAAATGAGTAAAAACCTTGTGTAATAACAGAAATAAGATTAAACATCTTTAGAATTAAATGAATAATAAAAGCCTTTTTATCCTAAATACATGTTAAGTTATGCTAAATTATGAAACTTTCATTAGATAATAATAATAATATATAATAATAATATTTATTGTCGTTGTTGTTGTTGTTATTATCTATTGAAGTTATGCAAAATTATAAGACTTTTATATGCATTTAGGATACATAGCACGGTTTTGATTATTAATTTATCCATATCATTGTTTTTATTATCTTGTCAAATCACACAGAGCAAAATCCCTTAATTAAGTTATTTAACTATTATTATTATCATAAATACTATAACTTAATTCGATTTTAACTTTATTCATTTTAATTATAACTTTTTCCCTCACATATCACACATTTTGCTTATAATGCATCTGTTCTCTTCATTTTGCTGCTCGGGGACAGCATGGCCTTATGTAGACGGATGAAACCACTCTTTTTGAGATGGTCTCCTGATCTATAGTACTCCTTCTCTGAACTATAGTATTTCAGAATAATGAACAGATGCATTCCAGCACAATGTTTTCTAAGGCTGTCAGTGCAGCGGACTCTGGGTTTTGACCTCTGTGCCAGCTGAACGCCTCAGGCAGAGTCTCTTTAAAGCAGAAAGGTCTGAAAGGAGCTGCCTGGAAATGCCAGTCGTTCAGTACAGAGCCGCAGGCCCTTCTCTTGTGCTGCTGAAGAAATGTAGCTAAGCTTCCTCAAAGACTTCCCTTCAAAGCTCAGAAGTATAGAACACCAGAAACATTTTATTCTGGCTTTTGCAAAAATCCTTCACACCAGGGAATGTGTCTAGGCTGAACAAAATTCAGAAATTAAGATTTGGGTCCTTTTCAGCAGGGATGCACCGATATGTAAATGTTGGCCAATAATGACAACCTCTCATTCTTGAACACTAGAAGCCGATAACCGATATATCGGCCGATATACAGTATCTAAATATTAATATAACATTTTCTGATGTTTTTTCCCCTGAAAATCATGTACCAAGCTTACTTTACACTAATTACTTACTAACTTTTAAACTTTTCTGATGTAATGTTTATTTAATAAACAATTTTAAGATGTTCTTTCAAGTCAACCCAGAAAGGTGTTCTGCAGCTAAAGTGTTTCAACCAGAAGAAAACGGCCGATACCATAACATAAAAAATATCCCTTTTATCGTGCATCCCTATTTTTCAGTTTATGGGTTGGAAGCTGAATTGAATTGACACACGCCCCACATGATGCTGAATTGGAGCAGCAGGAATAGGAATTTACGGAATTGCAATTTAAGGGAACAATCAAACAAAAAAGCTGCTTCATTAGTCTGTCACAACAACAGGGTTTTGTGAAAAACACCACAGATTTTGACAAACGATCCCTATTTATTTATAAATATGCAAAAGCATTCTTGCTAAAATTACATATTTCTATCAAATTAGTTTTGACAAAGCCACCCAGACATCAAAGCACCAAAAACTAGCTTTTTATAAATAAATAATTTAAAAAAAAATAAACGAAACCCTTTATTTTTTGTAGATCATAAAGCAAGTTGACGTCCACTATCATCCGTTAAATGAAAAGTGCATTTATATATTTTTTATTGGAATTACACTTTTAAATCTTATTGCTGGTTCAAACTCAAGAATTGAGTTCAGTTTAGAAGGCATTCGCAATTATTAAATCATCGTCTCATCGCAATTATTTGACATCATCTCAATTATATTGGATAACCGCAATTATTGTGAATCCTTAAAAACAAGGGTGATCTGCAGTATCTGCTGCATTTTACATCCACTGTTCTCCGGCTCAGGACTCATTTTCTCTTTTCTGTTAAAGTCACGCTACAGTAAATAATAGTTATTTACAAAATTGTCTTCATTTAATAAATTAATTGTCATTAACAGTTATATTGTCAAGGCCTTAAAACAGACAATTGATCGCCACAAAAACAATAATTTAAATTCGTCGTCAGACAAATTTATAACCGTGACAGCTATTCACAGTTTAATTCTAAGTGACACCCAGCCCTGCATGGCCATATTGGCAAAGTAATTTAGCGCCAATGCAATGTTCTGCAAAGACTGTCAAACAATCAGAACAGTGTCTTCAGAAGGCCAAATCCTGTCCAAACATTGAACTGAGCTGTTTCCCTTCACAAATAATTTTGTCTGTCAGTCTTGTTTTCTCTAAAAAAACACAAAGTGCTTTTATTGAGACGCATGGCAAGGAAATGATCTCATCAAGGGCCTTTTAGCACGTTCCAACTGGGACACACCAGCCCCACAAAAATAAGCCAACATATTGCTTTGTGTCAGACCGTGGCTGTGTTTGTTATATGGAATCCTATTGAAGTGTGAGATATGTTTGGATATTTTGAATAAGTTGATTTCTTTGTTATTATTGCAATGATGTGCTGTAACTTTTTGATCTGTAACTTAATGCCGATGCTTCTGTTCGGATCGAAAGTCAAATCCGTCTCGAATCTTTTTAGTTTTTTGTGGTCTGATGTGCGGGTCACACAAGACAAATGCCATAGAAAGTGTACAATATTGTCTGTAGTGTGCCGGTTTTTGCTGAATATGTAGAGAGCTAATGGAGGAGAAAAGAAATCTGCAGTTTTGCAAAATGTCTTCTTACTGCAACATGCCTGTCATACAGTTTATTTCAGTTGTTGTGTGAGGATGTGTCATGTCATGTTCTGACGCTCGCATCATTACTATGGCAACCGATACACCGGACATTTGCTGTGCTGTCTGAACAAAACCAATCAGACTTCATTACAAAGTGACAGTGACAGTGCAAGCAGTCAGTCCTGAAGATCGGATTTGAAAACCAAATCGGATTTGTGTGAAGTGTAAACAAAGCCTTAACACACACTGATGTGCGTCTAATATTAATTGGATTTTTGACAGAGCCGAGTTTTATAAATGCATGTTGATGTGAGAGGACATTTCTTTTGAGCAACTCAAATGCACATTTTTCAAGTTTTTACAATACTGATATGTGAGATGTAAATATTTGGTGGTTCGTTTGCATGGTCTCTGTTATAGTTTTTAAAGAATTTTTTTATGATTTTTAATAGTCAGAATTCAGTCACTTCCATAACGGACTGATGTCATGTCCGTAACATTCTTTCTTTCACATAAACGTGCACATGACAATTAAACTACAAACTCTGTAAAAAGAGTCATTCCTATTCCGTTTGTTAGTTGTAATTGCTTCTGGTTTGTGAATTTTAATTCTCAGAAACATAACACGTATATAGTTCCCTCGTATAGGCCGATATTTTTATAGTCAGTGGTTTAGGAAAACATAAACAGAGGATTACGTATATTCCCTGATCATTTATATATCAAGTTTTGACTGCATATGTCACATCCATAACTCTGGAATTGCTCTTATCTGTATATTTTAGTTGAATCTGACCGCACCTAAGCATTATTTTAGCGTTACAATTGCAATGGTTGGTGAGATTTTACCTAGCTGTGACAGATTTCAGAATGCATTCACAAAAATCATGAATTATATTGATATTTAATATTAAAACAACTAAAACTTTTCTTTTAAAGAAATTGTTTTGATGAAAGTTTGGATTAGTAATTGATGCTTTCCAGTGCAAAACCGTGTTTTGGATGTTTGCCACCTCTCTTTATAATATTTATTTAGATGACTCAGGTAAACTTGGCACTGTTTTTCTTTTGCAGGCACCGCCATAGCTCAGCTGACGGATGTGTCTGGTCCTGGGCAATGTGATGGTGACGGCCGCAACACTGTGTTTAGCGACAGGACCGGCATGGTGAAGGCCGCACGCATGCTGCTCTCTTCTGTTACCAAAGTCCTGGTGCTAGCAGATTGCATCGTCATCAAACAGATCATAAGCTCACGTAACAAAGTACGTACCGTCTGCAGTGTCCAAATACCTTTTACATGCACTCGAAACAACATCACATTTGCCTGTCAAGTACAAGTGGATTTTCCAAAGGTACACACGCACTATAGATACAGGCTAATCCTTGATCCCAGATGTTATCAATGCATGTCCGCAAAAGAGTCCTGCTACTTTGGAGATAATTGAAGAGAGTATGGGACAAAATAGGAAGGTCTCAACTTCTATGGCGGAGAGATGAGTGGGCTTTGTGTTTGTGTGTGCGCGACTGTACGCTTATATCTGGAGGTTAATCATGTTCAGTTAGTGATGTTTGGACAGCCAGGCAGCGGAGCAGCTCTCCATTAGAGTGAAACACAATTGAATTTGTGTCCGAGCGTGCCCGATACCGCCTACTGCTAGCTAGCTAACCTCAAACACAGACTCCTCTTATCAATTTTCTGCAATGCAAGCACTTCAGACCTTTCCAAGGCTCAGTTCAACTTTGCTCTTCTAGACATTTACAAACAGTTAAAGGGTTCACAAAGAAAGTCACAATTTATTCGCCGTCATGTGATTTCAAATATGTATTTGACATTTTTTCTTCTGTGAAATATAAAAGAAGATATTTTGAGAGATGTCTCTTTGGTTTTGTGTCTAGACAATGGGGGCTAATGTTGTTTGGTGACGAACATTCTTTAAATTATCTTTTTTTGTGCTTTTTGCAGAAGAAATAGTAATGCATGTTTGAAATGACACGAGGAAGAGTAAATTAAATCATTTTTGGATGAACTGTCCCTTTAAATGTATTTTAACCAGCATTTAAAGTGTCATTTACACTTAGTATGAGGGACCACGCAAGGGTGAAGAACTTGAAGTTTGCTCAGTTTCTTAACTTTTGTGTGACTTCATTGTATAAGGGATAAAGAACAGGCAGAACTGGTTGTTATTGCAGAAATAAGTCCCGACAGTGTGATCAGGACACGATGCCTGCAGAGGAAAAAACTGGACATGAAATGTGAATTGGAAATATATTATATTTAATTTGTCAAAATGATGTGCTGCATCCGGGTTACCGTGTGTGATTCGTTTTGAGAGGTTGTCTGGGAATAACGGACCTGCAAATGTTGTGACCGGCCAATCCAAATCAAGCATTTCAACAAGCTGTGTTTTAGAAATATTCATAAAACCCACTGTTGTTTACATGTGAACACAAAACAGAATCCGTACTGCATGCATAATAATACGACAACAAAAAGACAAATTGCTTGTCATTGGAAAGTTGTTGCATGGCTTCTCATTTGGAAATTGTGTAGGTTTTATAAAATATGGTTTTATCAGGTCCCTTGAGGCTCTTTAACAAACTCTTTACTTTACAGGATGTTTTTAAAACTCTTAAATGTTTGGGACATTTTTGGATGGGATATTTGTGAGTCAGATCCTGTATGCATAGTAATGGTTATTGGTCAACCTTATTTTCTCCTAAAAATTAAAACAATCTGATTTCACCTCAGATGTAGCAAACACTAAAGGAAAGGTGATAGAAAAAATGTGGCAATAAAAATCAGACAATTTGGTCAACATTGTTAAAAGTTTATCAGTTTTTCAATAAACGTTTTGAAAAACTAATATATTTTGTATGCAAACCCTGGAAGCGAGTTAGCATTTTCAGTTTCATCGCCCCAACGTTTTTGGTAAATTGCTTGAAATGTGGTTGACAAAACCTCGAAATATTTTCAAGTTTTTTTCATTACTTTTTTAACCCACTCGTGTTTTCTTTTAAAGCTTTATTTTGTCTTAAAAAAAGCGGTTGCTAACAAGTTGCTTAAAGTGATTACATCCTTTGGCAGGGATGTTAGACATCATTGTGCATATAAATCTAACAAATAATGCAACATGGGCAGATTGGGAGAAACTTTCTAAAAACATGGATAGAGATTAATTCATGGAGTAATTACTTACCAGGAAACAACTTTTTAATAAAGTTAGAATAAGTTGTCTGTTTGGTAGTGGTGACGTTGATATCTAGCGACCGTAGCGTAGCCGGTTTATTGCCGCATTAGCTTTTTACTTCGGGTTGTTGTATTTAGGCTTTAAAAGTAACACATTGTTTTAATTTGTGATATTATCTTGACAGACAAAGCACGTAAACATCATTAACCTTTGTT
The DNA here is from genome assembly GCF_947034865.1 of Barbatula barbatula. Taxonomy (NCBI): domain Eukaryota; kingdom Metazoa; phylum Chordata; class Actinopteri; order Cypriniformes; family Nemacheilidae; genus Barbatula; species Barbatula barbatula. Next base: position 11,406,789 of record NC_136784.1, read on the forward strand.
AATCACAGATCCTCTTTTCCTTTTGTTGGCCTACTAAAAATATGGCATTTCTGGGGTACTCTATAAGGTTAGAGAATTCAATAAATGAGCATATTGTATTCACTTGGAATTTAAAAATAACCGATCTGTGCGTAACAGTTTTGTTTTACACTCGATAACAATGTAATGTTATTAAAAGAAAGTGCTATGTAATGTTGCATCCATAGGAAAGAATCACATCACATCACATTACATTTGTTTGTTTTTGCATTGTTTTACTTCTAAGTTACTTTAGGGGAAACATCTGAGACAACGCTGATACCAAAAAAGAACTTTGAAACTCTGAAACAGCAACCTCTGAGTAAAAGAGATTTCTCAAGGCTGTACTATTATTTGTAAAGATGCGACTTTAATATAATTGGGCAGGTGCTGGTTACCCTGGAGCAGCTGGAGCGAGTCAGCACTTTTCAGGAATTTGTCCAAATCTTCAGCCAGTTCGGAAACGAGATGGTGGAATTCGCCCATCTTACAGGAGACAGACAGAACGTAAGCGATCCAACACACATCAGAGCACAAACACACCATTCATTACATTTCCCCACCGCACTGATAATCAAAGCAGATAGGGACTCATCTTGATAGGGACACTGACAGCAGGTGTGTGGAGCTTGTGCAGATTTACACAGGTCATGAGGGGAGAGGTGGGAAGGTAATAGTAGGATTTTGGTTATATAAACTGAATAGTGCTGCACACTGCAGTTTCAATCACGCCGCTCTCAAACCCCAATGATAAAAACCTTTGGGGTAAGAGACACTCGACTGCAGCAAGGAACAGATGGATGGAGTAATTGCAGATATGTGATGCTTATTACGGTTCATATCAGTGTGGTAGCACACAGCACGTGCAAGATCTGAGAATTATACTGTTCATTTGATTTAAGCCGAGAATATTGTTTTCCTAATCAATGGCTTGCTGGAGAAAGCGGGCCTTATCGGGTTATGGTGGCTGGTTTGTTACTGGTCAAAACTGCTTTAACCTCCTGAACAGCTTGGACAAGCCAGTGATCAGAAATGGCCAGCTTGAAACAAGTCTGATGAACACAAAGAAAGATATTTGGAAGACTGCTAGCAACTGACATTTCTGGGACATCTTTGACTACCATAGTAGGAAAAATGATTGTATAACTTATAAGGTTGTGTTGAAGAAAAAAAGTTATCTTGAAAAATGTAGGAAAGCAAACAATTCAGGGGCACTTCTGACTACCATTGTCATTTTTCCTACTATGGTAGTCAATGATGTCCCAGAAATGACAGTCTTTTGCGTTCAACAGCACACAGGAAATGTACACAGGTTTAGAACAACTCGAGGGGGTGTAATGATGACAGAAATTAGAGTATCCCTTTAAGGGTTGGATTTGGTAATGCACAATAAATGTTCCTTGCATTTGGCAAACCTCTTTGTCTCTAATTTACATTACATTTGTGTTATATTCGCATCATATCGGCCAAGTTGCATTCTCAATATTGGCATCCGCAACCCATATCGGTCAACCACTAATTCTAAAAATAGTTTTTTCTGTTGTGCTGATGATATGAGTTGGGATTACAAAACGTGTTATATATTATAGAAATTCAAGACGTTGTTATAGTACTGTGAAATATTCACAAAGGCTCTTATAATTTTGAACAGCAATGCTGATATATCAAATGCTTGAAACCATTTTAAGCTACTATTATTATTATAGAGTACCACAGAGATTAAATTTTTGTATGAAGAACCCAGAAGCAATTTTTTAATGGCTTTTTGGATAAATGCCCCAAAATCATGTGTTATTCTATCACATGAACCACACCAGTTATAACTCGCTCGTGATTTTTAGAGCTTTATTGTGTCTTAAAAACAGCGGTTGCTAACAAGTTGCTAAAAGCCAATACATACTGTGGCGGGGATGTTAAACTGCATTATGCATAGAAATCTCACAAACAATGCAACAATGTTTATGTGCATTCATTCACAGAGTATTTACTAACCAGAGAACATGTTTTAAATAAAGTTTGAAAACGTTTCAGGAAGCTTGGTGGTGTTGACAATGGCAGTGTAGTCTGTTTGTAGCCTCATGTTAGTGTTTCACTTCTGACGATTGTATTCAGGCTTCAAAAATAGCAAATGTTATGCTAGTTTGTAAGTATTATCTTAAAAGAAAAAACAAGTAGCATTAACCGCGGACTTTATTTTTTGCGATCTTCCAAAAGTCTACGGGATACAAAAATATGTCATCCCTGCACCAATCTTTTAGACCCTGTAACTGGTGACACATGGTGCTTGCAACACCAAGGTTATGGGTTTGACTTCCCTGGAATGCGTATAGTGATAAAACAAAAGCAAGAATACATTTGAATGAAAGCATCTGTCAAATCCATAGATGAAAATGTACTGGTTTCAGCTGGATTTCTCAGCAGAACATTGCTGTAAGTTTCTCCATCAATAGCCTCATCCCCGGACACATGATTGTGTCATAATTCATAATTGGGATGGTAGAGGAACATCAATATGAATGATAGGAAAGGCTCACTTATTTCCAACAGGAAGCTTCTGCATGTGTTTGATAATGTTTCACAAACACATCACGTTCATCTTTCTGCAGAGCTTTCCTGCCAATCTGCGGCCTGCATCTTTCAGTTTTATTCAGAAGAGCATAATAACAGATAATCGCATCTCCTTTTGTAAGCCGTGGCTCGCAGCCAGGGTGAGAGAGATCAGGTTCCTCGCATTCTCTCGGTCATGCGCATACGCAGTCTGCCTGTCACAAATCCCTTATGCCTCTCGACGTGTTAAGTCAAGGCGGCTCTATTGAGTTATATTCCATCTTCCGTCGGTGTCGGTGAAAAGCATTATGTTGGTGCTATCTTTTGCAAGGACCACGTTTACCCTTCATTCTCAGCAAGACCTTGGAACATGAACACGTAGAATGAATTCAGAGATCTCTGAAACCCCTGACGGACCTCTTCAAATGTTTAAGATTCAAGGCAAATGCACTTTTCTTGTTGAGCACACATAGTGCCTTCCTTCTGACTTAAATTATCGCTTTGGTGAGATGTGTTTCACAAGCACTTTGTGGAAATCACATATCTTGCAATACCAATGCAGTGTAATTGCAATTTTGTGCTAATGTTAGTTGCGAGCAATTTATGTTTTTTCTTTGTAAAGCATTGAGTTTCATTCAAAGAGGAAGGTTTTTGACTTTTAAACGAACTCGATGCATTAGATGTTTCTTATGCGTGTCTGTTGGTCTCTTGCACACAGGATCTGAAGGACGAGAAGAAAAGATCACGAATGGCCGCAGCACGTGCCGTTCTGGAAAAATGCACCATGATGCTCCTCACGGCCTCTAAGGTGAGAGCAGATTGTGGAAGAGAGTACCATCTGCTGACTGAGATATGTTATTATCTTTCAAGTGCTTCTTTATCTGGGGTGTACTCTCCCCTTGTGGTAAAAGTTTAAATGTTTTTGGGTTTATGTGGTGTTTTAAGTGTGCTTTGAGACAAACAATGTGCAAATGAATTAGTCAACAGCGTTGCGTTTCTCCTTAAAACTTAACTACATTTCCGGCCATTTTTGTCCATGATTTTGCTGTGTCCACTCAAAAAAAATACAGTTTTCATATTTTACAGTAAGAAATTTACAAAATATTTTCAAAAAACACGATCTTCCTTAATATTCCAATGAATTTTGGCATAAAAGAAAAATAGATAATTTTGACCCATACACTGTATTGTTGGCTGTTGCTACAAATATTCACATGATAAGATAAGTGGTGACGTGAGGAATACTGTTTTTGGGTCCAAGCATCTATTCATTTCAAGCGGCTGTACAGCGTAAACAGCTGTTTACTCGCATCGTATATTTAAGCGAAACATGTATTAACTCACAGCATGCACTACAGTCTCCAGGCTCACGGATTCTCCGACATCAATATTTGAATAAATTATGAAAAATAAATGGCTGACTGGCCTTGTGGGATTCTGTAACGAAGATAAAGGTTAGGATCGCGGTTTTCCGATAGCGTATATAAGCATTTTTTGTTGTTTGCCTATAGCATCTTATTGAGAGTTTGGACCTGTAAACAGTATATGAACTTCCATATATGGTGGTGCGTGACGTCAGGCTTACCAAGCCCATAACCGTGCTACTTAAGACTGGTTTTGTGCTAAACCCTCAAAAGACAACAAAATAAAAAATGTTCTTCAGTTTTTTTGCTTTTAATTGCCATGCTGTCGGCCGGCTTATGCCGGTGTGAATGCATCCAGGAAAACTTTGCAAAAGACCTCTGTACTGGTTCTGGAACTTCGTCTGAACTGGTGTGAATGAATGGAGGCAGGGACAATTAGCATATTCATAAGCTATAAGCGTATACATAATGAAGCAAATGTTTCGAGTTTATTCAAGCTATTGTGGAGCTTGAAGACATTTTTTTAAAGGAAAAATGATAGATATTTTTATTTTGTTTATCGAAGATGAGTTTTAAGAGATGGAAGGAAGGAAGTTAGATTTGAGCTAACACAATGGCTCTAGATACTGTGGGGTCCAGAAGCACGGCACGCAGTGAAAAAGCATTCATTCTGTTCATATTGCGCCATATTTGATTTATAAAATCATTACTTTAATTGATTAAATTAAAAAGAAAATGACAAGAATTTCTAAGTTTGCATTTCACATGGAGAATAAGCCATTGTTTGAAACATTTTTGGATAACTACTAATTTGTATAATCATATTTTTAGTTCAAATATCATGGTCAATCTAGAAAACCCATGCTTAATTTTTGTAAAGACGCGTTTTGGTTTTAGTTTGAGCAAAACTTAGTTTTTTTCTCACTGCATATTAAGTATTTTTTTTAAGATTTTGTCAGATGGACATCTTCCTGCTGGTAAAATCTTTGTTAAACAATGCCTTGATTTGAGTAACCCACGCAAATGTTTGCTGTCTGTTCTTTCACTAGGAACAGGCAACATTTAAATAAGACATGAATCTTGTGAATGCTTCAAGGCCAAAGTATCTCTTGAACACTCACTTATGAAAAAGTACCATGCTGTGTTTTTGTACATCCCTACCATTATAATGTTCAGACTTACATGGGACATAATAAACCCTGGTGTACCAAAGCACCACCGTATTACCATCTGTTGTTCCCCTGTTGTCATTTCGAAGCTAATTTTTGCCCCTATCTGCCTCTAAGACTTGTCTGAGACATCCAGACTGCGATTCAGCACGGATGAACAAAGAGGCAGTCTTCCAGCGTATGCGTCTGGCCCTGGAGCAAGTCATCGAGATTGTGACTGACGCCAGGAGCAGTGGGGAGGCCAAAACACCTCCTGTCAGCATCAACGCCGGGATTAAAGACTTTAAGGTGCAGGCGAAGGACTGGGACTCTCAGACAAATGTCTCAATGGATAAAGTTTCTCTTTGAAAGTCAAACTTAAAAAAGTATTGCCTGACTTTACCGCCAGTAAAGCAACACGTATAGTATGCAACATCTAGATCACTTGGTCTTTGCTTATTTATGTATGGTTTTAAAACATGATTTTTTTTCTCAGCATCATCTCTGTGTATGTGTGTTTTAGGCTAAAGTAGAAGGTCTCCGGGACTCTCTGTTCTGCGTGTCGTGTGAGGCTCTACTGGCTCAGCTGGAATCTCTGGTGGAAAAGACCGAAGACTTTACAGATTCTGCCTACACCAGTCATGAGCAGAGAGAGACGATCATTCAGCTCTGCCAGGCCACACGGCGTGAGACCAGACACCTCATCAACACGTGGAGACAGGCGGTAGGTGGACAGACACGCGACCAGACAGGTGTTGGGATGACTAGCTGACTGGTTGACTTGTGCTGCTGCTAGTTGACACATTGAGTCTGTTCCGACTAGACTTGGATCACGGCATACGGTTTGTCTTTAAAAAAGCTGCGTAAAAATACACACTCTTAAGGAGATTTAGATAAATGATTAAATATCTATTATCTCAATCAATCTAAATTAGAGATGCGGTAATATATCGACCAATAATCGGTATCGTCGTTTGTCCATTTAGGGCTACTGTTGAAACAACATAGTGAATTACATGTAAGGGGACCTGTGGTGCATGTAGATAGAAATAGCTCATTCTAAGGTAATAAAAACATAACGTTTCATTATGTAAGGTCTTTATACAACTCTGAAGACATAGTTTTGTATTGCATTGCATTGTATTCCTCCTTAAAATGCACTTTGAGACATTGTGTCCCTTTTCCATTCATCTAACTCAAGCATGTCGCTACCATCTAGTCGACTGCTGTCCTGGATGATTCATTTCCTGCAGAAAGACAACTTGACGATAAACTTTTCTGTTGGCTTATACTGTATATCTGTGTCCTTCACATTTTTGTTCTTCAGTGTGTGAAGGATCTTTACGTTCCTGAATCTCACAGCATCACCGTGCTAAACAGACGCACTAAGAAAAGACACTCCAGTATATACTTTAGATCTATAGGTGTTTATTCATTCCTGGTTCTTTGGCTCAAAAGATAAATAGGCGAGACAAACACAAAACATGTGCATTGGTTTTAAAAGAAGATTTTGACAGTTCATGGTCGTTTGGCATGAATGATTAGAATGAAAAACAGTTTTAGGTGATCTTCAGAATGGTTCAGAATTGGTATGTTTATAATGAAACGTTTAAATGCTAAATACAAGTCTGGGAATATGACAAGAATATAAAATATGACTGCTCGAATCACAAATGTGCAGCACTCCATTCTATTATTATTGGTCACGTGTTTTTTTCATTTTGTGAATTTACAGGCCGTATCCTCCCGACTTAATGTGCAATTAGGGTGCATTTGATCAGTTTGTGTGTTTTGTCTGGTATGCTGGAACTGCAATAAAGTCACGAGATAACCAGGATGAATTAAACATTTTTAATGTGTTTAATATTTTGTGGATTTGTGTCTTTTCTGTTATGACACGATGCTGATTTAGAGGTATCTTGTTTGGCTCCTTCTTTACCCGTCCAACACGTTGTGTGCTCACTGAAGTGCAGTGGCTGTTTCGTTGAAAGACACAGTGTGATGTCTCGGTGTAAAGTGCAGGTGATGAGATGAGAGTGCTTCTAACCCTCACGTTTCTGTCTGCGCTGTGTTTGTGTCGACACCCCACTGTAATCTTGTCTGAAAGAAATCCCACCACCTGTCTGCCCGTCTTCTGTTGAGACAACTGCGGAAAAAGACTGTCATGTCTTACAAAGTCCATCTTCAGGCTGCCAGGGCCACATTGATGCTTTTGTGGAAATTTGACAAGTGCTTCAACATCACACTCTCTTTTCTCTCTCTCTCTCTCTCTCTGTCTGCCTCTTTTTTTTTTCTCTCCAACAGCAATCGCTTAAAGCCAGTGAGGCCACGGAAGAGATGGAGCTCTCTATTTTGAAGACTTGTCAGAGCGTCAGTGATCTCAGACGAGAGGTGAGATTCTTGTGACAGGCTACACACAGGGATTTAATCCTGAGTCAAAGACACATTTTTTTTAGTTTACTGTAATGTTGTAGTTCCTGTTGAATCTGCAGCAGCTGCATCATCAGTTTGAATTATTCTCACAAACACACATGCGATTCCAAACCCATATGACTTTTCTGTCTAACACAAAAGGAAGAATTGTAGGAGTTTTTCACGCAATACAATAAATTGATTTCTTGATTTGAAAAGACGAAAAAGTACAATGTATGGCGAGGGTGTGTAAATAACATTAAAACAGATTTGTTTAGCTTTTTATGTAGTTAAGACCAATTAGAGAACACACAAGCCCATCCTTTCAGCATCATTGTACTTTTACCAAACGTCACTTTACATCTTTTTTCGTCTGTCATGAGTTTAAAGCTTCGGTCTCATTCGTCTGTCTTTAGCTTCATAAGGTGGCAGTGGGAAGAGCCTCTGACTTGCTGAAGCTTCATTCAGATCATCTGGTGCTGCAGGCTCTGAAGGCCTCAGGTGGGGATGGAAACCTGGAGGCCGTGGCTGATTATGCCGGCACACTGACCGAACACAAAGAACAACTGCTAGAGGTGAGCGGCTCGAGGGGTCAACGTGCAATTATTACACATCAGTACCTCCTCCCCCTTTTTCCTTTTTCTTTCTTTTCAAATGTATATACCGCCTTGGAAAATTTGAGAGACCATTTCAAATGTTTATTTATTCAGAATGTCTAGATGTAATGTGGCCATTCCAGTCAAGTGTCTGTTGAATTTTTTTCTACAAAATCAAACATAAGGAGGGAAATAAAGTCATCAAACAGCAATGTGAAAGACTGACAAGTGTAACCATGTTAAAAATGACATAAATAAGAATAAATAATTAAAAGCTGTATAAATAAGTTTTAACGTTAAGTGATTCATTTAATGTAAGTTTATTCGTCAGAGTTAAAAATGTTAATACAATAATTTAACGTTTGAGATAAAAAATGTGTCAATAGAAAATTCATGTCGCTGCCCCTTTAAGAGGCTAGTGGCGCTAAAGCAGTGCGTCAGCGAGGCTGCTGCGAGAAACCCTGAGGGAGAGAACGAACTGTTAAATAACTAGATAAAAGAGTGAAAAAGTTGATTTTAAAGTTGAAAAGACATAATTTACCTGATCAGGGATTGACGGGGATTTTATGAGAAATAAGCTACACCGGTTTTGGTCAGGTTTTTTTCCTTGTGTATGTTTTATCCGGGGCTCAGTCGGAGTGAGGATTGACCTGCAGTGTGCGGGATAGCACACGTGCAGACAGGATTTAAGATGGCGAGCCAGACCCAGAATTGCAATGCACCTTCTCCATCGCATCAGTGAGGAAATCTCTCGAGTACGGTGACTCGCTGCCAGAGCGGTAGGAGTATTTGAAATTGATTTCGACCGAATCAAACTACGATTGAACTGTCGTTAAGAACTGGATTGAACTATCGTTGATTGAAACGAATTGAATCACTTCATTGAACTGCATAACTAAACCCTCCATTGGACTCGAGCTGAGTTGAACGATTTATTTTATTTTCATATTGAGTTTATATGTTTGACTGTGAACTGAAATAATTACGATTCATTTTGATCTGACTGTGAATTGTGAAGTGTTATAATTTATTTTTATTTGATTGTGTGTATATATTTCTTTTTTATTGCTTTTGTTTTGTTTCATGTTCTGTTATTTCATGTGTTTTTGCACTCAGTAAATTGCAGGCCTTTTGTACTTTAAGTAACGGTCTCTGGCGTAGTAATTCTGTCTCCCCCACTCCTTAGAGCCTAGAACTGGTCCAGTAGCAAAGTGATCGGTGCGATACCGGTGTTACACAAGACACTTGAAAACTGTGATTAATATTTGTACATGTATGTAGGAAAAGTGTTCTGTTGTATTGCTAAAAAGTTAATATGAACTAATTTCATTTCATATTAACTTTCCTATCTTCAGTTTTCATTTTCTGGAAATAAATGCAAATAGAAAAAAAGTTTGAGAAAAATTTCTTCGAAATCTTTTTTGAAAAGAAAATTTCATTTTATCTAAACATCCTTTTAAGTACTAAATTAATAAAAACTGAAAATAATTTAGTAATGGTCTATTATTTTTTTCGTGTCTGTAATGAGATACTGTTCCAAAATGAGAAAAAACTTTTTTTTATTTTTTTAGTTATTATGGCTCAAATCAAAACGATTGATTTTAATTGGAATGCAAAATAAAAAAACATGATTTTTGAAAATTATCTTATTTTGGAACCAAACTCTTCATATTCTTTTTGATATTTTGAAATACATTGAACAGAGATGCACACTTACATATAAAATCATTAACAATATATGAAAGTTAGTAATTTACATTTTGGTAAGAATTTACATATCATTTTGAAATATAGTAAAACTGTGTATTTTTTATATTCAAATATTTAACGTAGTGTCTATTTACAAATAGCCCACCTTGTTGGCAGAGACTATTTTCACTAGCTCCACCCACCAATACGTGATTGGAATAGAGAAAGTGTAAGATTGACGCCATTTGGGAGACCGCTGAAAACCTTCTTTACATTTTTTTTATTACTTTACAGATCATAAAGGCATTTGTTTTCAATAAAATGTATTATTCATAAACTTTAGGTTTAGGGTAAGGTTAGGGGTAATAATTTTTATAAATATAATGATTTACTGTCTGTAATTATTGCATAATGTTTAATGCACAACAATACTGAGGTTAGTAACGTTATCTGCCACCATTTATAGTTAAAAAGCATCTAACTTAATCCCAAACAATAGGCTCCCAGGCTATTTTTGGTTAGTGTTAATAGCATATCGCTAAGAAACGCTGCTATTTTCACTTAGTGTTAACAGAACTTATTAATATTTAAACTTAGTGTAAATAGCATCTGTCGCTATTTTCTCTTAGTGTTAGTAAGCATCCATTGCATAGTGCACATAGTGCAAATTGCCGCTACCATATTTTATACAGATGACACTATTTTTCTTCAATGACAGCATGCACCATGCAGCTTGTTATATTCAGGATGCGCTGTCATTTATTTTGGTTTCAGACGTGTCGTTTACTCTGCCACATTTCGGGGAGCGAGCCGTTGGAGATCACCTGTATTCACGCTGAGCAAACTTTCCGTGTCATTGGCCCACAGGTACGCAGAGAGGCAACAACACCGATTTACACATTTATCTGTGCAGATATGCACTATATATAGATATTGTGCTAAAAAAAATTCTTTTTAAAATGTATTGTGCTTTGGTTTCTTATTGTTTAAAATACTTAAGATTGTTTTCATCTCAGTCCACTGTGTTTGTTTTTAAGTGCCAAAAATGTGCCATTGATTGTTATTCCAGTGGTATAGTGAATAAAATGTAGCCGCACTGTATGGAGTATTCTGAGAGAGGGTGACCTCGCCTCATCAGCCAATAGTCATGAGGCCTTAAGTTCAGGCAGCCAATAAGAGCACAGCAGGAAAGCGACAACTCCAGGGGTTCATGATAATGAGTTACTTTATCAGTAATTCCAAAAGCTGCAGGTACTTAGCATCTGAATCTACACCCTCAGCGGACACAATCTCAGCTCCGCTCTCTTTGTTATAAAAACTTCCCCAAAGTAAGTTGTAAATCAGGATTATGCAGTTGTCCACAGAGTTAGATGCTATGTTTACTTTGGCACACTTGGGAGAAACCGGTGATGAATATTGATATTCAGCTGTTGTACAGGAGTCAAGAATTATTTAAAAAGTTTTAGGAAATAGTGTTTAGGAAAAAGTAGGGGTGAGGTATAACATACTGTTTTATGAAGTTTTGGTTTGCCCTATCAGATCATCTCAGCTGCTCAGACTTTGGCTCTGCATCCCACCAGCAAGATAGCCAAAGAGAATCTGGACGTGTTTTGTGAGGCTTGGGAGTCCCAGCTGTGCGACATGGCCATTCTACTCAAGGAGATCAATGATGTGTTTGAGGGGCGAAGAGGTTTGTCAATTTCTGCCGTCATAACATTGTCTACACTGGATGCAAAAAGCGCGACATGAAGCGATGAAAAACCTGAACTGATGCCTCGTTCTAAAAGGGATAGCTCACCTGTAAATTATTCACCTTCTTGTTATTTCAGACTTGTGTGACTTTTATTCTTCTGCAGAACGCAAAGCACATATGGAAACACAAAACCAATGCAAGTCAATGGATACCACCATTGTTTGTTTACCAACATTGTTCAAAATATCTTCTTTTGTGTTCTGCAGAAGAAAGAAAGTCATACAGGTTTGAAATAACAAGAGTTATTGAGTGAACTACAGTAGCATTATTCAAACAAATGTATTTATTTCGCCACTCAAGTTCCCCGACATGTCATCCATCTCTATCTTTCATGATCTCCACCTTTCCAATAGTTCCCACAATATGATAATTCTATAAGCAACAGTTCTTTTCAGGTGCACAAAAAACGAAAACAGATTTTAAAGGTCTCTTTCCTCATGGCCAGATTGCTATCTTCGCCAGCCGCTAAAGATGAGCTGCTTTGACATTTACACTGCATCCACATCTCTCACGTAAGGTGATTGAAGAGAGGCTGGAGAAATATCTGTAGGGAAGGTTAAGGGCACCACATTCCACTGAGAGTTCGATTCTGTGAAAATGCTTTCGCTCTGTATTTGGATAAGCTTCTCGAGGATGCCCGACTTCAGAAGTAAAACAGTTTTTCTCACAGCAGTATATAAAGCCGAAGCGAGGATATTTGTCACCAGGCTTGAAATAACGCACGAGTAACATGACAGAAAAATGTGGCCCGGGGAGATGTTTTTGTTCTAGATGAGAGACTTCCAGTCATCATCTGTGCCAAAGGAGATGTTTCCAACAACAAACTGTCATCCCCCAAGATCGAGCCTTTGTATCTGTGGATCCACATCATTACCCAAAGCCATTTGCAAGCTGGAAGTACATATTAAGCAAGCTTTGTGTTTTATAGGGCCTCTTTTTAAACTAATGTTGCAAATGGGAATTTTGTCATAATGTTTTGTAGCTTGCACGGGCGAAGCAATTACACCATGTTTTTCTCATTTTAGGTGATAAAAAAACATATCTGTCGCTACCGAGACCAGGGGTGAGTATCTCACTATGTTCTTACGATTAACTTATTACCACATCGTGCCTTTCACTATATTTACTGTCTCATTTCTTTCTAGAAACACTCTGCAAACCTGAAAACCATCAAGGCTGCCAAACTGGATGCTGAGGTAGACTTATAAAACAAATAATAATCCTTATTTGTCTCTTTCATAAACTTTATTATTGTAAATGATGCATCATGGTCTTTTCTTATTCATTATTGGTTAGTTTTTGTTTTCATACATTTTGTATATATCAGTGCCTAAATATATCGTCCGAATGAAAAATGGAAAATCACTGCGTTGTTTAAGTTGGAAAGCACTTTTTAATTATTTTATTGGTCAGACGTTTACGATACGAGGTTTCAATCTTTTTTTTTTATCTTTTCAGGAGCAAACCACCATTGCTAAACTAGGGCTAGAACTGTGTCTGCTTACCTCTGACGTGGACTCCGAAGTGGAACGCTGGGACGAACAGGACCACGAAATAGTTCGGCTATGCCAAATCATATCCAGCATGGCGTATTCAATGTATCTCTTCACCAGGTACCCTTTTCATAAACATCATAGTCCATCTATCACGTTATCAGTTACACTATATCACACAGGAAATGAAGTACAGAGATCTGGAAAAGACTGTCAGGTTAAGCTTTATGAAGAATGTCTGTTCGGGAAAGGAAAGCCATTTGGTTGTAATCTGGACTCTCCGTCAAACCGTATAATCAATATTATGGATCTTTGAGAGGATGTTTCATTAACTCACGGCTGTTTGCTTTTTTCCACCATCTATCCGTCTTGCATCTGCGATTCAGAGGGGAAGGTCTGCTCAAAACAACGCTGGATCTATTCCACCAAGCTGAGGTACGCTGTGTACATTCTTTCATGGGTTATTTAATCGACTCTGTTCTCGGTGCTCATTTAGAACAATGAAGTACCTGGAAAAAGATGGATCAATGTATCATTCAATGCACCAGCTGTCATTTGTCTGAGTTATTGGGATTCAGAGGGGATGTGAATGGACAGGCTGATTGGGCAGTCTGTGTTTGATTTAGCGGGGCATGCTGACCTGCCCTCTAACACACCAGGTTCCTCTTTAACAGCCTCTTATCTGACAGAACAAGCCCACCAGCTTAATGTCACGGTTAAAGGCTTTACACTGATAACACTGAGAAGGTCTCTCTGTAAGACCTGGTTATGTCTGTCGGCTTTTTATCTAACATCGTTTACGGTCATATGTACAGTGTTAATCGTAATTAATGGATAGTGAATAAATATTTAGTTGTCATTTACTGAGACAAAAGATCTGTTTTGATGTTGATGTGCCATTGCACTTTAAAAAAATATGGGTTGTTTAAAGTGATATCCAAAATGGAAAATCATGTCATTTACTCGCCCTCTTGTCATGGCAAACCTGTATGACTTTCTTTCTTCCGCAGAACACAAAAGAATATATTTTCAGGAATGCTCGTAACCGGCACCCATTCACTTGCATTGGTTTTGTGTCCATACAATAGTTGTGAAAGTGAATGGGTGCCGGCGCTGTTCGGTTGCCAACTTATTTCAGAATATATTTTTGTGTGTTTGGCAGAAGAAAGAAAGTCATACAGGTTTGAAATTACAAAAGAGGGCGAGTAAATGATGACAGAATTTAGATTGTTGGGTGAATTATCACTTTAAGACCACTGTTGGGAAAATATGAACACACCCAAACCGTTGGTTTAAATAATCCTAGATGTCCATATATGACCCAACCATGGATTGAAACAACCCAGCATTTCTTTTGTGTGTGGTGTCTGATGAATAAATCATCAGATTTATCAGCCGGACTATACATCCTGTTCAATTCAAGTTTATTTCTATGAATTCTATTTTACAATGGTTTCAAACCAGCTGTATAGTAAACATGTTTCCAAGCAGACAGTCAATATATAAAGATATTGCAAAATAATTCATATATATATACATATATTCATATATATATATATTCATGGTATATTAGCAACACTGTCTGTATAAATCATTGTTTGTGGATTTTTAATCTGACTTTTATATTCACAGCTCCATAATTTATGTGTACAATTTATGTAAATGTGCGATAATATTTAATGCTTTTTATTATTTATGATCATTTATACGAATTAAGAGACCATTCCAAATGTTCATTTATTCAACATTTTAGATGTATTATGGCCATTCCAGTCCAGTGTCTGTTGAATTTCATCAAAATCAAACCTCAGAAGTTATTTTTGAACCTAAATACATGTACAAGTATTGCTTAGAAGGCAATATGAACTTGCTTTCTTTGCAGTATTTGATGTCTTGAAAACACAGAGCATATTTTCTGCAAACAAAAGCAAACTGCAACAATTTTTTAATTTGGAAGAAATATTGTTAGTAGTTCACAGAATAAAACAAAAAGAATAATTTTACCTAAACACATATAAGTGTTTCAGAAAACACATATAGTAAATTCTGAAAAAACTGAGAATGGTCTTTGAAATGCTCTCTTTATTTTGACGGCTGTATATTATTTTCTTTTTTCAAAACATTGTTTCTGTACCCTTATCCTATTTAAACACTTTAAATAGGTTGATCTACATTGTGTAATATTCAATATGCTACAGTCTGGCCTGATGATTTGGATTGTTTCCAGGTGTTATCAGATCAGGGTCTCAAACTTTGCTCAATCCTGCGCTCCATCTCCACACAGGTAACACACCCGTCCTGTCCTAGAGTTTCATTGCATGTCTGCAAATAAAGATCAAACTGCCATCAATCTTATCTGCACCATAGAGACATTGCTATCAGCGTTCGTGAACTTTTCCTCCGGTCAAGTTCCATTAATATTGAGCTTGATCCAACAAGCATGACCCACAATGCATTTTCATAACAAACCTGCAATGCAGTTTTGGGTTTTGGGCTTATTCTGTGCAACATAAACATGTTTTCCTGTGCATCAAAATACATTGGGGCTTTCAAGTCTCAAAAAGGATACTAGAACATATTAAAATCCTAAAGATAGTCTGTATACTGTTAACAGTGCTCTATGGTGTTCTGGAGTAATATAGTAGTTTGTGCTTTAAAGCTTTTAGTACCAATTTATTGTAATTGTGTAAAAATAATGTGAAACGCCTCTGTTGTATTCCATAAGAGGTTGAGTAAATGATGACAGTTTTTCTATTTTCCTTTCAACTTCTTTTTGTCTGTCTTTTGGTAAAATGAGGTTTGTTGTGTTCATCGCTCAAGTTTTTTTATTGTCATGGCCACATGTTGTGTCTTTGTTATAGCTGTTGGATGAAGACAAAATGCTCATTATATCTGAGACAGAGAAGCTGGCAGCCTCATGTCAACAACTGCAGATCTGTGCCAAGACCCAAGTCCAGGGGAAGAGCGCCATCTTTCAGAAGGTAATGCAGATCAAGAGGCCTCGTGCAGGGCCATTCAGGTCTGGTCCCGAGGGCCATTTGTCCAGAACCGTTTAGTTCCAACTTTAATAAATCACACCTGATGAATTGAATATAAACTCTGTAGGACAGTGGCCCTTCAGGACCGGCGTTAAATAGCTTTGTCATTGTGACAGCGGCATGGAGGATAGACTTTGGGAATCGGTTGGTTTGAACTGTTCGTCTTATAACATTTTTATTATGTATTGCAAGTTATTACATAGCTCTTGGAGCTACATGATTCTGATTGGTCAGTCATGACATTGTGAAAACTGCATATTTGTTTAATTTATAATAATGAATTTATTTGGTATGTAGATATGTAGAAACAGTGATAATATAGACCATTGTGCAAGACGTAAACTATTGGTCCAGAAACACTTCCTGTTTTGATTTATTTATATCACATATATGATTATATTTAAAATATGTTCAATTAACATTGTTTCAGTTGTGAAAGTTCTGAAATCTGTAAACAGAAACAGGAAGTGCTTCTGGGCCAGTGTTGTAAAATTGTTTATATATAATTAATAATTATAGATAAAATGTTCATTTATCTTAATAAATTGAAGCATTCATTGACTATATGTGAACTGAAAAAAAGACTACGTCGCCGCCACATGAGATTAGATGGTAAATGCAGTGCTCTACACCTAATCTATTTGTCCTTCCAAAACACTGACCTTCCTCTTTTCCCCAACACCATTTAACTTGATAAAATGGGATGCTGTCAAGGGTCATCTCTCTGTTTTGATAAAGCAAAGGTCAAAGCCGAAGGTTGTAAATAGGTTTACAGCGGCTCTGCTGTGGAACGATGAAAACGATTCCTGGAAAAACAGGCTCAATCCGATTGTCTCTGCATGTCTCCAGGAACCTCTCGTGGTTTCAAAGTACATTATTTCACACAACCAATTATATATATAAAGCAGTATGTTTCCGTCAGAAATCTACTAAATCCTACGTCCAAACAAGCACCGCACTTGTGAAAACGTATTTGGTAGTTTGCTCAGCTAATGATGCATCTTTGTGGTCGTTCAGGTTGACTCATGCATACAGAACACCAAAGGCATCCTGGCAGTGGTGGTCTTCTTACTACCCACCTGTAATAAGATCCTCAGGAAGGTGGGTATCAAAACCGATCTTAAGTGTCTTGCTTGTTGGAAAAACAAACACATCTAACATTGATCTCCTCACTTCATTCTAGTTTAAATCAGATCGCAGCTGTCTGGGTTCCCCGCAGCACTGGAGGGACAAACAGCTGAACACACCCGTCAGCGAGGAGACTCTGAACGGCAAAGGTTCCAACGGCTTTGGGCTAAAATCCCTGGAGCAGCACATGGCCAATCTAACGTTCCTGGAGAGCAAATAGCTGTTCCAAAGAGCAAAAACCTAAGGCTGTTCTACCCATCATGCGCACGGCGATGCGCTCGCTCACTACGCGCCATTCTTCGTGCTCCTGCCTGTTTGCTTTGTGGTGTACCATAGCATTATCAGCCTCATTCCAGAGACCAAAAAATATTGAAGATAAACCGTCTATTGCATGTGTTTAAGTCCTTATGCAACTGTTTCAAGTGTAATGGCTGGTAAATAAGCTACGGTTTAACACCCCAATATATTAAGCCTAATAGTACATGAAAACTTATTTTAATGTAAAACACTGTATTTAACATAACTGCCTCATGCAAAAGTTGATGCCAAATATATCCAGTTTTTAATCATCTTCCTACACCGGACTCACCATAAGGCATCTGTTCAAAGCTCGAAGGCTCATTTCAGGTGACTTTGGATATATAGTGTCATACTGTTCAGTGTTATGCTTTAAACATCAGTTTCAGGGGCATATCTGAAGGATGTAATGATCAAAGAATCATTTCCTGTTCGTGTATTTTTGTAGGAGTGACAGCTTTGTAATTTGGTCTGCCTCGTAGGTCACTGTGATTTGTATTTTTACTTCAAATCTAACAATGTATGCGGAGCTTTGGTAAATTAACCTAAACGTTTTTAACGATAGTATATGAATCAGTTGGTTTGACTGTTGTGTAAGGAGGGAAACTTTTTGTTATGGCTGAATTGGGACTCTATTCACGAACACCAATTCTAGGTGATATTTTGCTAAAATTATTCTCTGCTTTACACTACAGTCAATCAGCCATAAGCTTTAGATATGATTGTGTAGCTATGACTTGTATGAGCATTGGATCATCGATGACCATTGAATGATTGTTAATTCACAAAAAATCTAAATATACGTTATTTTTCTTAAAATATGAATGAGTGTGTGATTTATTGATGCATTAACACAACACTGCCTTTAACAAAGGACATTTTGGGTGGGAATACAGCAACATTATATTGAGTTGGAATACACAGAGAATAGAGTTGTTCCTTATATTTAGCATTTATTGAAAAGAAAATTCTGCTTAACTTGCAGGTTATGTTGCAAAAGAGTTTTCTACAGCAATCACATTGAAAATAATAATAATGTATCTGTGAACATACAGCTCTATTCTTCAAAAGACAATGGCTTGTTCAAGTATCTAATAAAATACATTTTAGAAGCATTTCACAAAATGCAGATGCGGTTCAGAGCTCGCTCGCAGCGCAATAAAATGAAATTTAAGATCGCAACTTAATACAAAGTCTTGTTTTTTGAAAACAGCCGTGATGTCACCTGCTTTTGTCTTCTTGAAGCAGCAGTTCTTCAAAGGTACTTTTACAGTGCCAGCTGAACTCAAGAGCCTTCCTGTTGGTTTGTTCTTTGAGAAAGAACCTCCTCGTATTGTTCTCTGGTCAAAAGGCCTTCAGTGATGCTCTTACTCTCTTCAAATTTTGGCAAAATAACGGCGATGTACCCCTCTGTGGAAGGCTGTGCCATAAAAAACGAACAGAAATAGCACATTTCGTCTTCGGGCTAACAGGGTAAATATGTTTTGATGAAAACAGATAGTCACCTTTTCCAGTAACATTTCTGGCATGTTGAGAATGGCTTCATTTACTTCTAAGAGGCGTCCTCTGATACAGCTGTGGAGATATGGGAGAGCTGACCTCATTACGAGCGTATCGTTGAGCAAATATAAAAGCCGTAAGTGATATTAAACCAGTCTGTCACAGAAGCCAATACGACTCACCTGAATATGGTATACTCCTCCTCATCGGTACACGTTATTCTACATAGAGGGGCAAACTCCGTGAGGAACTGACCGCCCTGCAAAGTAAAGTACACAGCGCACATGCCAAACAATAATGTAAAAAATACAATATATATATATTGTACAATTACATTGACCGAGACTGTATTCTTGTGTATGAAAATAATATATGATGGCAACCGATACAAACTCTCTTTGACTTTCCAGAAACTTTGTTCTTCAGGCGGCTGCACCCATCACTGATCTGATAGTTGATGTTTTTGATTTTTCGTCCATTCTGAAGGATTGGGTGAGACTCTGCTAGTGTGATGACGCAAATCCTTCCAGGACAAACATGCACGTTACATATTGAACATGCAAGATTTAATGCATCAGTGTCCATATTCCTTTTGAAACTACTGTAAGTATGAGTACATCGATGACATATGAACATATGTGTATGGAGAGGTAGGCACGCGTTTTACCTGTTGGAGTGCTGGAGAATGCAGTGATCCTCACGTGCTTTTCCTTTTAAATCTAAATAACATTACACACAGTCACGAGCTGTCAAATATCATAATTCAGAGCGCTTATTAAAGATATACACTTAATGCTGTGTACTGAACATCTCATCCACAGAGTCAATATGAATCGACAACATGCTGTAACGTTACGCATTACCTGTTCTGTACCAGCGGGTGAAATATCGGTCAATTACAGAAGGAGCTTTTCTGTCTTCCATAATAACTACCGACTACAAACAACAATTATCGTATGATGGAAAAGTTGTGAGTGATGAGATTAGATCAAATGTGTTGTGAGCAAAACACCCTTGCAGGATCCAAACACTGGCGCTTTAAGTCGGACAACAAATAATGTTACACACGAGCAGTCGTTTCTCAATTCACATCCGGTTAAATTAAAGAGGCGCAATCCGTGGTTTGATGATACACGTGATTTTCTTATAGTTGTATAATAATTGTTAGTAAACCAAATTAATCGTTCCCACCTCATATTTGCAAACTTATATCTAACAACTGGAACTACTGTATCGTAGGAAATATTTCCCCCGGGTGCGGTTTAACTGTAACACGCAACGGCATTGAAGATGGAAGCGCCTGTTGTGGACACATGTCATGTATCTTGTTGTGCCAATCCCACTCCTAATGTCGTGTCATGGGGAAGAGGAGGTCTCATCGCATTCGGGACATGCAATTCAGTTGTCATTTATAATCCACAGGTACCTACTTTGCGGGTATTCTCTCTGATGTGGTGTAAGTGATGTAACTGCTGCGTATGCATCATAGTTACGTTTCCTATAAAGTCAAGCCATGTGTTGACTGCTCACACGAAGAAGTTTATTAGTACATAGTGTGTGAGTGATAAACTATTTAAATAAACGGATAATGTTCTCGTTGTTATGCATTCATTGTCATCAGGAAATTAAGATTGTCGAGGTCCTGAACAAACATACTGGAAGGGTCACTGCTGTCCAGTGGGTTTATAAACATGACTGCAGTAAGTCTCTTGCTTTAACCGTCGATAATAAACAGAAGTTAAAATATTTGTGAACGTGATGATCATCCAGGATGTCTCACCCCGGTTATATGATTTAAGGACTGCAAATGCTATCTTTGATAGTTTATTTGAGCCTACCCAGTACACTACACTTACACTGTCTGTTTCTCTAGGTCCAGAAACACAGTTGGTGTCTGGCGGGTCAGATAATAATCTTATTGTTTGGGAGAAGCAAGATGGAAAGGTACGTATTTACAAATGATTCATATATAAACACTTTACTAAATAGTTTGTGCAACAACAACACATATTAGATTTGGTTCCTCTGAGTTTTTGATCTGTTGTATTTGTTAAAAACGTAATTATTTTAGTTTCCATAATAACAATAATAATTGCCCAGTTATACCTGTAAAGATGTGGCTGGTTGTTGACTTCAGTTTGTCTGTCTTCTGTCCCAGTTCAGTGCAAGTGCAGTGTGTTCAGGACATTCGGGGCCCGTGTGTGCAGTGGATGCTGTGTCTCTATCCTCACAAATACTGGTGGCCTCAGCATCATCTGACTCCACTGTTAAACTCTGGACATGCATCTCTGATAAAGGTAAAAAGCTGTAGACTTAAAGGAGAGGTTCACTTCAAAATAAGTCCCCATTGACTTAAGTCATTTTTATTCTTACTATTGAAAGTCAATAGGGGGTTATTTTGAAGTGAACGGAATGGGGAGCTTTTTTGTTCTCCAAGCCTGACATCTGCTGGTTGGTAACTGTAAACGATTACAAAGTATTGCTGAAGGTCCATACATAAGAATCAAGTTAAGAGACAATAGAAATAGATAGTCTATAAAACATTAAGGGTATTATTCTTACATTATTCAAATCACACTGTAAAAATAATATTTTTAAGAATTGTAATTGTTGGACTAGAATTCTTCTGTTCAGCCGTCTGGAAGGTTTAGAATTTTATATAAATATTTTATTGTATAATAATTGATTTTATTGTATAAACATCTTATTAAATAAACAATTGAATGGGTTGTGTAACTTTGTGGCATTTTAGTTTAGCCAAGTAACAGGTTTTCTACCGGTAACCCAAAATAATACTGACTGGATATTCTTTTAACTTACTTCCTGTACTACCTTACGTCAATTACCTGTTATTTATTTTGCTTGTTACCAGAAATTATCTGCAGGGACTCCAGTCTTTGCAGATATGTACAGGAAATTAAGTTTGGGCCACAAAAGTGCACATGAGCAGTAACGTTTGTTTATGTTGTTGCTTTGTCAGTGCTTTATCAGTGCTTTCTAAATTGTAAAATTTATATCCATTTTTTTACAGCAGTGTTTGTGGTGTGTGAAACGCATAAACTGTCAATTAAGTGTGTAATTGTGTTTAGGGCATACAGTTCTAGTCTCGTTAAGCTTTTTTTGAATATTAATATCTTTTGGAATCGTTGCCTTAGGTCATGCGATGATTATGAATTGCATCATTTCTCTACCATTCAAATGACATTTAACTAATGAGCTGTCTGCCGAAAAGCAGAAACGGATTTTCTTTTGGCCCAAATAGTTTAAGAATATCATTATATTTTAATTTAGCTCAAGATATTCACCTACAGGTTTTCTGGGTAATTGCTGTAATACAGTTTGATTGTTTGGATAACCTCCTTTAAAAGAATAAGTTATTATTCTTATCAGAATTCATCATGAGCTGGCAGGTTGGGTCTCATGTCTGGAGTTTCTGCTCTCTTCATTAGCTGAATGCCTGCAGACCTTATCTTTTGGGAGCGGGTTTGTGATGGATGTCTCCTTGGCGCTGTTGCCAGGCAGCAGAGGTAAGCTGTGACCGCTGTTCTGTGTTGATTTGCTGCATTGTCCATCCTTATCACATGTAGAAATCTCCTTCTGTGCTTTAAATATGTCATTCGGCGATGTTATACTGCCTGTTTCTTTTTATTCACTGCTGGGCTTTAGCTGTACTTTGCTTCTCGATGCTGTTTAAAGAATAAGTTACTTGTCAGGTTGAGAGGTGTCCTTGTGGGGCACAGGAGGATAAATACATCTTTTTGTCCTGCAGTTCCAGTACTCGCCTGTGGGGGCGATGATAGCAAAGTCCAACTGTATGTGCAAAACAGTGAACAGGTAAGGTTGTTGATTAACTGTAATGCACTTGTACTCTCAATTATTTTAATGCAGAGGATTTTGTTTCTTTTCTAAGCGATGAGACTGGCATTTAAAATAATCAAATTATAAAGGCATCATATCTCAGGAACTGAATATTAAGGAAATATGATTAACTTGCACCAGGGCATATTTAGGGAGCTGTCTTTGTCTTCCTTGCAACAGGAATTTCCATTGACATAAACCACTTACCTTTTCTTGAATGACCAAATGTTTGGCACGTTGTGTTTAGTTTCAGAGGGTCATGACCCTGACAGGTCATGAGGATTGGGTTCGAGGTGTGGAATGGGCGGTTAAAGGTAGGACCCATGAAATCCTTTTGGGTGATTGGCACAATCTTGTTTTCATAATGTCAAACATGATTTTCTTTAAAACACTGACATCAACACATTTCCTTTTAATTCATTAAAAATAAGCTATGAAATGTTTAAAAGTTTAAGATTCAAAACTTTTACTGACACAATTTAGAAATGATTTGTTTACATAAAAGCCTTACAAATTCTCATTACCGTTATAATTTAAAACTTTCAATCACATAGCACGTTTTGCAAAAAAGTGCAAAGCCATGATGCCTAGGCAAGTTTTTATTAATCATACAGTGAGGGATAGAATTATTTGATCAGAAATACCTTTCCTCTGTGCTTGACTACAAGGGTTTCTCCACAAGTACAAAGTTATGTTTTGGTCAGGGATCAAATACTTCAATTTATGCATATACATTAACAACCTTTATATAATTTTTCCCCTGATTTTTTGGTTGATTTTCGGTTTCAAACAGTTAAAATAAACCCACTATATAAATAACAGACCCTTCACTTCTTTGTAAGCAGGCAAACTTACAAAATCACCAGAAGATCAAATAATGATTTCCCTCACTGTACATAATAATGAAGTATGTTAAAATTATGCTTTGTGCAAGGTATAGAACACAATTATGTTCATCATGATAATTTTGTGTGTTTCAAAATTTAAGAATGATACAGAATATATTTTATAATTTTATACAATCTTTACTGTCAGGATGTTTCAGTGCTTTCGGGACAATGACCCATTTATGCGGTGGGCCCAGATAGCTTCATAGTATCTTTCACCTCTGTATTGAAACCTCCACTAGAGCAGATTCATTTATTTTTTGCTAGCGTTCTTTAAAGGGTAGTTACCTGTACTAATGGTAAATCTCCATCATCATATTTTACCCCATAATAAAAAATGAAGTGACATTCTTTATCATAAAGAAAATGAAGGCTTATTTTTAGGAGGGTTTAGCAATGCCGAAAACAAAATCTCTTATTATCATAGAGAAAAAACATTTCCTTTATATTGTAAGGTAATTTTATTTTACTGTTTTACTGTGTTCATTTAGTCCAAATTGTCATTTGAAAGCAATCATGGTAAAATATTATTTTCATTACCGTATTTAAGTAATGAAAATAAATAAAATCGGTCAAGAATAACAGTAATTACAGAATTATTGCTGTTTTTGTGCATGAAATATGATGTGAATGTGTTTTTTGCGAGCTGAAGTTATTTGTCTATTAAAAGATGATACACTAACAATGCCACCCCGAGGAGCCGCCAATCTCTTAGTTTATAGTGCATGAAACTCATCTAAAAAACTGTTGAAGCAGGAAAGGCTCCCATACTGTCATTTCATTCATGTTTAGATGGTGAGCTCCTGCTTGCCAGCTGTTCTCAGGACTGTCTGATCAGAGTGTGGAGGCTGTTTGCCAAGACTGCTGCCGAACCAGAGCAACAGACTGACACTGTCATCAGAATGAAGGAGAACGTCTTTGAAGTGTCTGGAGATGGTGAGATCGGCTGCCAGTGTAATTAAATAGTCTGAGGAATGATGATTGAAGATTCTGTTTGCTGTGGAGTTCATTATTCGACCTTTTTTTTCACTTCATATGCATGTCCTGAACTAATACAATTCATATACTTTGTTTCTGAGTGAGGTTGCTTAAAAAAAGTGAAGTGTTCATCTTGATTTGGCTGATAGTTAATTTATTTAAAATGATTTAGCATTAAGAATGTTTACTACTTGATTAAAATCGTTTAAAATCAAAATATCTGCTAATCTTTTGCAACTTGGTGTCTTCTAATAACTTTTGTATTAAACGCTGTTAATTCCTGCCTCTAGTGTTTGCTGTGACTCTTGAAACAGTGTTAGCTGGTCATGAAAACTGGGTTTATGGAATTCACTGGCAACCACCACATATCAAAGGTATTCCTGCATGATTCATTCTCAGTCTTTGCTATCATGAGCAATGAGTTATTGTTTTTTCTTGATGTATAACTTCAATGAGATATGCATTTATTAGTTTTGACCAAGCTTTTTATATGTTGTCTTCCCCTGCAGGCAACATATGGGAACAGCCTCTGAAACTGCTCTCTGCGTCTATGGACAAGACGATGATCTTATGGGGGCCAGAGGAGGATTCAGGTGTGTGGGTGGAGCAGGTCAGTCACCTAACTCATTTATCGAATATCATGCAGTGTGAATACTGTGCACTACTGTCTTTTATTGATGTAGTTTGTGGAACAGAACGCTGTCTGGAATAATGCACCAGAAAATAGTATACAATGTACAGTTTATCACAAATTAATTGTCACAAATTGTTATTAAAAAAATTCAAAATACATTGAAGGATTCTAGATAACACAGTAGCATCATTGTTTTCTCTAAAGCACGTGCGCACACATTGCCAACCAAACACAGACAGTTTCACTTACCACGTCCGGTTCATGTCCGGCATCACTTCATCTATCTGTTTCAAACGATCTCCAAATCTAGCGTTATTTCCACTGTTTATATAACATTCATCACCCTAATGCAGCGAACAGACAAACACAGCTGAACTTCTCTCTCCTGCACACAAGTGAAAGCGACCTGTGCGCATGCTCCTTCTCCCGCTCTCCTTGGACGCATGCTTTTCTGGGTGAATAATCCAATAAGAGACTAAGAAAAGTTGTTATGTAACAATTTTTCATGTTCGAAAAAGTTGACCATGTCAAGCATGAGAATACAGCGCGTTGAACATTGTAAAGAAGTCAGAATGCATGACACACAGTTGTAGGGACACTTGCAGGTTCGTAATGCTCTAATGCAGCACTTGCCCAAATCTTATGAGAAGAATTTTTGTCTTTTTAATACACTAATATTCTTAGAACTCCAAACAATATTTATACAATCAATAAATGAAAAGCAATAGTGTGCAAATTGTAAATTTAAGTGTTGCTATTGGCAACATTGAATATTTCTGACCATAAAATGCAACAAATACAATATGGACAAACAACCCCTGTTCCAGAAAACGTAGTTTCACTTCTTTACCATTACACAAATGCTTTAACAAACTACAACCACTGGGGACCAGCAGTGTATGTAGACAGAAAAAGCTCATTCTAAGGTAATAAAAACATAACGCTTCATTATGTTAGGTCCTGATACACATTTGAAGACATAATTAAGAATATTATATTGCTTTTCTGTCTATAGATCATAAAAAATACACATTTGACACTTAAGGTGTAGGATTAAAGAAAAAATGCTATTAAATGCATAAAACAATCCAGAAGTGCTTCTGAACCAGTGTTTACATCTTGTGAAGTGGTCAATATTGTGATAAAAGCCCCAGGTATTATCGCGATGGGAACAGTGTATACCATCACATGCATAAACATGACTTTCTAACGTTGCTTAACTTATTCATCGAGTGGCATCCACCTCTCATCAAAAATGACTGTTCATCTTTTTAAAACTAATTTAGTTTATTTGATAAGCCAAATCTCAGAAGAAAATCAAGAAGAAAAACAAAAGAATCGGTAGTGAGACGGCCATGTGTGATATTTACGCTTTTTATTCATCACACTGCATTCATAAGGTCAAGTCGAATGCATTGTGGGTAACCCATAATCCCATCCTAAAGCCATTGCCATCTTTTGTACTCTGTCTCTCCATCTTCTTAATCTCTGTTTGCAAGTTATGGACTTCAAGAACCCGCAGCAGAGACGGGAAGTGAAAGCCAGCACAAGCTACATCCCACTCTCTGGGTCAATATCTGCCCATTCCCCGCCAACTCTATAAAATTTAACCCACATGCCAAATTTCACAGATAAGCTTGTTCTCTTCTACGGAGGGACTGTGAATGATTGTCGAGTTCCTCTGGGAAATGGAATGGCGCTACCTTAGATAACCTCAAATGCGGAATGATGTTTTTTTATTTTATTTCAGCCATAATAGAAGGGTTTGATTGGCGTTCCAGCAGCAGATAACAGACACGACTTGCTGCTTGATTAATAAGAAGCACTAACTTCAATCTCAGGGCTCAGATCACTGTTCTGCATAAAGCCTCGTGATTCTGACACTTGCCGGTGATGTCTCGCATGTTTTGTCGTGCTTTAGCAGGTCCAATTAAAAATGAAAGGTCGTGAAGTGCGATGGTGAGATGTAAAGGGTACGTTCCAGGTCGTACTGTACACGATTGTAGTGGGAGAGGCTGTATTCTCCACGCTGCATGTGTCTTCTGTGTTGTGCTGTAAAGGGCATACGATATGAGGTAGGTGTGAACCGGGTTATCAGATGTGGATGTGAGCCTTTGAACTGACACATCCCGCCTACAAGGGAAAACGAATGTCTGTTATCACACACTTCAGATTTTTGCCTTCTGATCCCTCATTTTCACTTGCAGCTTAAGTGCAATTTAAGAGCAGACGTTATACGCCGACTTAAAAGATGATCTCAAAATGCAAGACGCGGGGCTCAGGAACGGTTTTAAAAAACAAAGCACCGAACGCAAGCATCTTAAGCATGAAGCGTAAAAAAGATGTCCCGCCCAAAATCCCCCGATGACTCAGTCGTTTACAAAGAAGTCATGTTACCACGCCCCTTGTCATAACATCTTACAACTAACTGAAACCAAACCTATTAAAAAAAAACACTTGCACATATATCAGCATGTTAAGAGCTACATTTTACGTGGCCCAAATTCCCGCTCGTTTGCATACAGAGGACGATGTTTATGACCGATACCGCAGCCAGCCACAAGAGGGCGATCAAATTGCATTGGCTACACTTTTCAGGACATGTGCAGCACACGCCTGTTCTCGAGACAAAATTTTGAAAACAGAAGTTGCAATGACAAGTTGCTCCTGTAAACGAAAGCTTGCAGCGCTACTAACATGTGCTCAACTGCTGTGGAACTGACATTGTTGAGGGGCGCTGCATGAAAATGTTTTGTGTGAATCACCCCCAACTCTGCACTTCTAACAAAACTGCTCAAAAAGTGCTTTAAAAAAGAAAGATGTGTATTGATAAGGTAGTAGTGTAATGCAAAAACTTGCTATTTACAACCAGGCTTTGCTACAGAGTGCTCATGGGTTGACTGCTGGTGTCCCACTAAGCAGCAAATGACCAATATCACTGGTTAATTAAAAGGTCTATAAAAAGGGAAAGACTTCTCCATAATGATTAGCCTAATTGGTGAAATTTAGCAGAAAGCTGACTTGCAGTGGGGTGGCCAGGCGAACCGCTGGGTTAAGTACACCCTGCTAATAAGTCATGTTGCCAGTTAGCATTATGGTGCGACTCAAGGGACCGTTCTAGAGCCATATGATCTTTAGGCCATTACTGTTGTGCTAATGGTATATTTCTCCTCATAGAACAGCGGGGAAATGTTGCCAGACCAGATCTTTAACCTCTAGACCTCACGACCTTATGCATCACGAAGAATTCAGACATAGGAATCTATCATTACAGTCTGTCGAGGGACGAAAATGGAGCTTCCGAACCATGCAGAGAAAAGCATGAGCATTAGTTGCTCCGGTAATGACCGACTTTATCTTAGAAGATAAATTCAAGAGAGTCTAAGTGGTTTAGAAAACCCTTTTATACAGAGTGGCTTACAGTATAGTTTTTGATTGGGTGATTTGCCACCTCAAGGGTGCAATGGGTGTAGTTCATGTATACACTGAGTTTGGGATGTACTTCTATCGGATGTGTTGTTCCACAGACAATTGTCTGCACTCATATTTTGAGTGCGATTTACTAAAATTCAAAGTGATGTAACTACTAGAATTGCCATGAAATGATTTTTGATAGGGCTGTCAAACGATTAATGGCGATGAATCGCATCCAGAATAAAGATTTGTTTTAACATAATATATGTCTGTGTACTGCGGATATTAATTTTGTATTTATAAACATATACACATACATAAATATATTTTAGGAAAAAAGAATAGACACTTTGTGGGATGCAATCATAATATACAGCTCATAAAAGTATCGCTACAAGCAGAACAGTATGATTTTTTTCAACCAACGTATTACAATTTTGTGAATGTATTCCTATTTTGCAGTTGCAATGTCACACATTCTGTGTTTAATATTTTTCAAAACAACATCTCTCTACTTCTTTGTTACTATCTGTGTCTATCAGGACTGCTGGACAAAAGTCATTATCATGATTATTTTGACCATAATTGAGATCACGATTAACCTGATTACTCCCGGATATTCGAAAGTCATAAAAAAAATAACATGTCTGTCTTACTTTAATTCAACTTAAAAAGCTGCTCCTTACAACATGGAAAGCCACACAAGAATAGATTCTCATTAGTTATTTAGTTTTTGTTATCGTCTGAAGCCGGTTAATTACGATTAATAGTTGGAAGCCAAAATTGACAATTACGATTAATCACAATTTATTGAACAGCCCTAAAATGTATATGAAGCTGCTGTGCAATTGCAACAATGCAAAATTGTACAAAGCGCTCTAGAAATACATTTAAAATGATTAAAATAAAACTCCAGAATGTCAACATCTGTCGCATTGGTTATCCAGCTTCAAGAATCACTTGTGTACTTTTTTACTTATATCGTCATAGCATAAAAAAAATGCGTCAAGTCCCATCCTAAACTCTACGGTTAGTGTTCTAACACACATCATACCATAGATCCATATTGGTGTTCAGAAACAAGAGTGATTGCACAATATACCCAAGAGAGCTGGCCATGATATATGAGTAGCCATGTGGACTGAATTTAAAATCAATGCGCTTAATGTTGCATCGCTCATACAAGAATGTCTCAGAGGTCTGTGCCATTCAAAAGGAAAGGGCTGGTCTTTATCGCTGCCATTAGTTCCGCTTTACCTGATCCTTAGGATACGCCAGTGAAGGGCAACTCAAATGTCTCTCTATTGGCAAACATGCAGGTGTAAAAACATTAATAGCCTTTATTATGTTGCCGTGTGTGGATGGGGTTTGGAATCTGTCCATACTGACCTGAAACTTCGTGAAACATGCTCGTGATCGAATTAGATGACTGATTTGTGTGTGTGTTGTCATTTTGATTGAGAGCGTAAGCCGGCCACCTGATCTGGAAAAATCTAAAATACAAATTCTGATATTTATTCTCCCACATGCTGTTTATACCAGTATTTTTTCTTTGAACACAAAAGAAGATAAATAGTGGAAGTCTGAGTGAATTTGTGCCCATACATGGGAAGTCAACGGGGTCAATGTTGTTTCGTCACCAACATTCTTCAAAATATCTTCTTTTGTGTTCTTCAGAAGAATGTAAGTCATACAGGTTTGGAATGACTTTAGGGTGAATAAATGATGAAAGATCTTTGTGTAAACTATACCTTCAACAAGACTAAATCAAACAGCATCTGCTGGAGGTCAAAAGTTATTTCACCATTGTGTAATTTTAGTGTGCACAGTGGCTTTTAACGCATCTCTTTTTCATAGCCAAATGTGTATGTAGATTCATTTTGTCCTTTAGTTTACTCTGTGTGTTTTGGCAATGCTCATGTTGACACTAGAGCGTTTCTTTTTTTTGCATGCACACTACCACACTACATAAATAAAAACAGAGTCAGGTTATCGCTGATGGCATAATCATGACTAATTATCTTGTTTTATACAATGTTGCCGTTTGCTCGGCTGCACGACTCGCTTCCCCCTTTACAGCTAAACACTTGAACCGCATTAAACGTGTTAGACACGGGCCAGACAGAGGCCAAGCCGCCTTTCTCACCTTACAGTTTACTGAGAAAATGATTACAGCTCTTTGGTATTCATAGCTCAGTCTGGGAGTTTACCCTGATACATTCTTGATGTAACTATTTTGTCTTTCGCTAGTGTTTGATTTAATGCGCGTGCTGCGATTACATTCAACATGGCATTAATGCATCTGAAGGAAGCAAACACGATTTATTTCTCTTTTAATAGCCCCCGCTTTGCATAACTCCTACTTTTTCGCTGTCTGCCTGATTAATTGCCGTCTTGGGTGCACATTAGACTGTTACTTAACTATGATGGAGCGCAGCTGTTGACTCTCAACACCGATTGCTGAGGATTCATGGCTGATAATTAGCGGCCCTCTTGACCAGCAGGTTCATCAGGGGCCACATTTCATAAAGAACTCGTATTAAACACTCGCTGTTGAGAAGGTGATCGAGTGTGTGGAGTTTGGTTCCCAGGTTCTTTGTTTTGTACAGCATTGCTGTTCGGGATGGGATTTAATCTGTCCTGGCGGATACATTTAGAGTAATTAACAGCAAAGTAGCTGCCTCAACATTACAGCAGATAATCACATAATCGTAAAGATTTTGTCAAGTGTACAACAGGGAAGCTTGTTTTCAGAGACTTCAGGTTCCCAAACTTTTCCATTCAGAACACACCTAAACGGCTATGATCTCTTTTACGACCACACCACATTATTTTGTAATGGAAATAGAAAAAAACACATTTGTTGTCTTTTAGTAGAGTTTAGTTTGTACTTTCCGTATCTTCACCAAGTGACTTTGCTTGACTCAAAATTTAAATAGATTTTTTGCGATCTTGTGAAGTTATTTGTTACAAATTCTACAGTTAAACTATGGTAAACCTGGCAAAATTTTTCACTTTTGGTCACAATGGTTTTACTGCAGTAACAGTGTTGTTTTTTTATTTTTTATATTTTACTTTTTGATCTACAACAGAAATGGAATATCATTTACATTACTATGTCTTTAAAGGTGCATTAAGACCTTTAATAATGAAGCGTTATGTTTTTATTATCTCAGAAATAGTTATTTCCATCTACATACACTGCGGGTCCCCTTATATGGAATTCACCATGTTGTTTCTACAGTAGCCCTAAAGGGACAAACTGCTCTACTGAGCGCGTTTCGTTAATACGTTATGTCCTCCGGCAAAGAATCGAAAATGTGACAACATCTTTGTCCTTTGTCAGCCACCATAGTGCTTCAAAGGGCGAGGGAAGGGGTGGAGTGAGCCGTTAAACCGCTAGAGGCCACTTAATTCACTGTTTATAGATATCCAGGAAGCTTACTTGGTTGCAATCTTTAAAGAGTAACTATTACAATGTCCTTAAAATTACATTTCATGCCCTGTGTCATGTTGCTGTGTGTGAATGTAAGCAGTCTGCCAAGTTGTAAAGCAGTAAGTGAACGAGTAACAAAGTTATTGGCTTGGGAGTAAAGCAGTCAGATTTACGTCACTCCGTGTAATGCCGGACACTCCATTAACCAAAGTAGGACCTTAAAAATCACAAAATATTTACTCTTTAAAGAATGGAGTTTTGTTCCTTTACATTTTTAATCTAAATATTAAATTATCTCTCCTTTCATTTCTGTCATCCTCGCTGATAAAGGTTCGTGTTGGTGAAGTTGGAGGAAACACTTTGGGCTTCTACGGCTGCCAGATGAGTCCAGACGGCGCTATGATTCTGGCTCATGCCTTCCACGGAGCACTGCACCTCTGGCACGATGACAACAGCCAGGTCAGACTCTAAACAGCCGTCTGTCACACCTGAGTGATCAAACTCAGTTAATACACACCATGGTGTCTCTAATGAGACAGTCACAGCACACATTATGATTTATGCCAAATGCGTGTAAAAGGAATGTGGACTTTGTGTTGCGCAGGGGGTGTGGAGGCCTGCGGTCGTGGTTTCGGGTCACTTTAACGCAGTGCAGGACTTGAGCTGGGACCCTGAAGGAGAGTTTATCATCACCGTCGGATCAGACCAGACCACCAGACTCTTCACACCCTGGAAGAGAAAAGGATGCTCGCAGGTTCATTTTAGACTTGTATTTGTATTGACTTCTGTAAGTCAGTTATAGGGATAATTCAACCAAAAATAAAAATCCTCGAATAAGACTTTCTTTTGGGGAACTCAAAAGAAGATATTTTTTAAATGTCTCAGTGGTTTTGTGTCTATACAATGGATGTCAATGGGGTCAAGTGTTGTTTGGTTACCAACATTCTTCAAAATATCTTTTTTTGTGTTCTGCAGAAGAAAGAAAGCCATACAGTTTTAGAATGACATGAGCGTGTATAAATGATGAAAGACTTTGCACTCTTTTGCAGGTGACCTGGCACGAGATCTCCAGGCCGCAGATTCACGGCTACGACATGCAGTGTCTGACCATGGTCGGGCGTTTTCAGTTCGTGTCCGGTGCCGACGAGAAGGTCCTGCGGGTGTTCAGGGCTCCGCGGAATTTCGTGGAGAACTTTGCCAGCATATCCTGCGCCTCTCTGGAGAAACTGCTGGGCTCCAGTGTAAGTAATTGGAATCGTCACGCTTTAATTAACCATGTAAAATAAAACCTGCTTTAATTACTCTTGCTCAGGGAGATTGGAATATCTCATAGTCTCACAGTTTTCCATTATCTTATTCATCATGATTATACACAAGTTCAAAACATGATGTCATTTGTAAATCCGAGTTAGACTGATGTTGTCTAAAACAGACGTGTAGTAATGTTTTATGCTCTTTTTGTTCCCCGAATGTCCAGGAAAACGTCGACCTGCCGGAAGGAGCCAGCACACCTGCTCTTGGCCTGTCCAACAAAGCTGTCTTTCAAGGTGACCTTACATCTAAGTGCCCTCAAAAGGACGGTGAAGGTTTGGATAGCGTGTCCGACCAATACAAAGAATCCTACTTTCAGCCACTCAAACTCACAGGTATTTGTGTTGTTTAAAGACCCGTTTTGCTTATTTTTGCTGTGACTTACACCAGTATCTCTTAGCTAGTGGGCTTCAGGTCTGTTCTGATAAAAAAAAGTAACCTTGAAAATCTCCTGAATAGATGTTTTCAGTTTCTGAGTTACTCCTGGAAAAGACAATCTGTGACATTAAAGACAATGTTCTCTGGTTTATACGTGTATCTGGGGCATGAATCAGTGATACCAGAGACAAATGATGTTACAGCGCAGGGGAAGGGTGGAGGGGCAGTGTGTGTTGAAGCGGGGTGGGGGGGTTGGGGTTTTATGCCTCTCTTGCTTTAGGCAAACAGTGGCCAACATTGTCAATGTGATTGAAAAAGCTCCTTAATCTGGAATCATAATTAGAAAGAAAGTTTATATAATTGCAAAGTTAAAATATTGATGACTGTGGGCTATGAGGCGGATGCCGAGATGTTAATGGAATAATACCACTGCCTTCGCCTCGCTTTCTCTTGGAGGAGCAAAGATGGGAATAACTAAAACCACAAACCAGAAGTCTCCATTAGGGCTGTGCGATTTGGGAAAAATAGTGGGGTTTTTTGACAGACAGTACGATCCCAAAAACTGTGTACACTATTATATATACAACTCCCATTATAACCCTTAAACCCAATAAAAATGATCCATGGTGTAAGTGAATGATAAAATAGTACATAGGCTGATTAATTAACCTTTAAGTATTTGGGATTTTTAAAACCGGTAGAAAATGTGCTGAATGTTTCATTTCATCCAAGTGAAATTAGCAAAACAGTTAGATAGAATTTAAAATTAGTTTGAAATGCAGAGCCAGGCGTAAGTTGACGCAGGGTGCGCTTGTGTGTCAAGCCTTGTCCATTTTGCCAGATGCGCTTGTGGCTTTGTGTGCACGTAAAGTTTAAATGCTCGTCCGGGAGATGCGCCACACGGGGCAGAGATGAGAGCGCGAGTATGACACAAGCTGTGTGTGCGCTCGTCAAATGTAAGCGGCTTGTCCAGGAGACACGGAGGGACGTGCGAGTATGACATTCTTTAAATTCCAATTAATCGCTCAGCCCTTGTCTCCATTCTGTTTTAATTGATGCACGTGTCGCATAAATGTCCGTGAAGACGACAATATTATAGCGGACTTTCACGAAAAGAGCTAAATCTGATTTACAGCACGTTGTAAAGCTAACGGTCGTTGAAAATTGTAGATAAAGCTGCCGTTGTTCCAGACGGCTTTAAATAAAAGAAGCACGTTGAGAAACACTGTAGGCATCTGCTCATTTCTCATAATAATGTGTGTATTTTGTGACTGTGTTCTCACCAGAGCCCCCGACAGAGGACGATCTCTTGCAGAACACCCTGTGGCCGGAGGTACAGAAGCTGTGAGTGTCCCATCAATTCTCATTTGAGTTTGTCTGCTCTCATTGGCTGTTGTGCATCAGGCGCTAATGCTGTGCCACATTATTGCTTAACAAGCTTGGGTGGTATAAATAATGCAGAATAATAGGTATTTAGAGCTCATGACAAGACGCATTCCTTCTGCACGCTGTGACATTAAACAGAAGAAGACGTTTTACCGAACAGTTCTGCCGTTTACTCTTTTTATCTTAACAGGACCCTGTCCTGATTTCTCTGTTTGGGTTTATTTTGTGATAACACCTGGCCAGATGTACACTATCACTTACATAACTCATCAGGTTTATTGACATAGACATGTGAAGGTAACTCAATCGCCCCCTTGAGGACTGATTTCTTTCCTGTGCCATCTCTGTAACACAAGAGCGCACATGTTGGCCAAGAATTTACGTCCGTCTTTGCATACTTATATAAGTGCATGTTTCTGGCTCGAGGTTCCCAAGCTGTTTGCTCCCCAGCAAACCAAAATGACATATGACTTTGACATTTGCACAAACTGTAGGCAGAACATAACAAAATTGGCCGCTTAGTGGCATTTTGCACTGGTTGTAGACATAATAAGTATGCCCTTTAAAAAAAAGCTATGAAGCTATGATTCTGAGATCATATAGTCATTTGACTTAATGAATTTATTATTAAGTGATGTGCTGAATTATATTTATTCAATAAAAGTTTGTTCTCTCTCTCACTCATGAGCAATACACAAGGCAGCACTAGCTATACTAGAATAATTTCCACACGCAGCTGTAATAACTGACAGCCCGGCTTCCCGAGCCATTCATCCAGCGCTGGAAATTACTAAGCAGATCCGCTAATGGCTGCCAGAGCTCACAGCTTTCTTCCATTCCCATAAGCACAGGAGAGAGAGGGAGCGTATGGCAGTCCTGACACTCGGCGTTTGAATCAACGCCCCACCGTCTCTCTGAACCCGTCACGCTGCTCAGCCTTTATTTCTGAGGAGGCATTTACTGAACCCTCATTAACAAACGTCTCTTCACGGTGTCTCCACAGGTACGGACATGGCTTTGAGATGTTTTGTCTGGCGTCGGATTCTTCGAGGACCGTGGTGGCCTCTGCGTGTAAGGTACAGTCACACGGGTGACCAGATGGTCATTAGTGTCACACGAATGTTGCCACAGAATGTCATTACAGGAAACACCAAAAGCATGCATGCGTGAAATTGCACTAATTTCAAATGTATATACTAGGGGTGTGACGAGATGCCGTGGTGCGAGAACACAATTTCCTTACACAAGTGGCATGATGGAGTGCGGGGCTCGAAATTGCGGCCCTTTTTTTATTACCGTACAGAACACGCTAATAACTGCACAGAGTATGTGTGTGCTGTGAGCAACAGTGACCGGCCCGGCAATTCATAGACAACGTGATTTTCCATCCCGCGGTGCTGCTTTCCCACCGTAAACACGGGAGACCGATGGGTTTGAATGTTGGCGTCCATCTCTCGCATCTGCAGCGCCTCGCGCACTAGTGTTTACTG
This sequence comes from Barbatula barbatula, assembly GCF_947034865.1. Classification (NCBI taxonomy): domain Eukaryota; kingdom Metazoa; phylum Chordata; class Actinopteri; order Cypriniformes; family Nemacheilidae; genus Barbatula; species Barbatula barbatula. The sequence continues at coordinate 11,443,544 of NC_136784.1, forward strand.
ACTGTACCACAAGTACAGGATAGCAATTGCAAGTTCACATTCAATTATTTAAATACATTCGCAGGCAAACCCCTTCAGAAACTGATCATCTGTCTCTTACATACGTGCAATGTTAGCATAAAACATGATGTGTTTAGGTAGTTTTAACTGTTTCTCTGAAAGCTATGAGGGTTCATTCGGTGGTGGAAGGAGGATTGACCGTGTGATACGATCGCCACCGCTGCTAACACAAGCACTATGCAAAAAGCATATCGAACAAAACCACAGCTCTTTACTAAAAGCTTTGCCTGTTAAGAAAACAAAACATACATTTTCTGCAATCATTTTGTGACAAAACATTTTGCAGTGTTTACATATTGTTTATTACTGCATAATTTCATTCATTAAAATAGAAGGTTAATGTGTTTAAACTTTACATTTTACATTTGCCATTTTGCACTCTGCACATTATAGGTTTGATTTTGGCGTTATTAATATTTTGAGTTAGCTTTTATGTTTATATTTGTATGAAATGTATTAATGTTTGTTTGTTTTATTAACTTAGTAATGTTTGCTGTCTTTGTTTATATATTTTTTCATGTTAATTCGATTTTTTGGAGTCTATTTATTTGCTTTGTTTTATTGAGTTATTGATTTATTTATTTGTTTTCTAATTTAGTTTGAGTTTTTAAAATGATGTTGAAGACTCTTATTTTCTTAGATTTCATGTAACATAATTTGTTTTGTTGTAGTTTTAGTAAAGTAAAACTAATACTGACAGTGTCAGTTCAGTGTTTAGTTACTTCTGACTTAATGTACAACTGTGTGCACGTGAAAAGCATACAGGTCATAACCAACCATTTATATATATATAAAAAAGTCTTAAAGGTACAGTTTTAAAAACAACCTTTTCAAATTTAAGGGTCAGAGAAAGAAACAGAAATGATCGCATGAGACCAAATTCCAATAGAAAATGTCTCTCTGAGAGAGAAAAAAATGTCAGTAAAACTGTAGAATAAAACCCTTTATCTCATACTTTTAGCTTTTACTTTGTGTAGTAAGTATTGTGTGTTAAGATTCGTGTGTGTTCTGTCCCAGGCTTCTAAAGCAGAGCATGCTGCTATTCTGCTGTGGAGCTCCACCTCCTGGAAACCGCTCCAGTCGCTGTCCTGTCACAGTCTGACCGTCACTCAGATGGCTTTCTCGCCCAACGGATGCCTTCTGCTCGCTGTTTCTCGAGACCGCACCTGGTCGCTGTGGAAACGGGAAAACCCTGGCCCGGATTCAGGTTAGCAGACTCCCCATCTGTCTTCATCGGTTCAACACCCAGCTGTCATTTTTCACCGCTCACAGAGAGAGCTTGTGATCGCAATCTCTATTGACCGCAGTTTAAAAGCATCTGTGTTTTCTGCCTTTTTTTCAGCACACACCTCTTTGCTCATACGCAGTGTTTTCCTTCATTCCTCTATTGTTTGTCAACACTTTGTTTATGAGTTCGGGGATTGCAAAAGGTCACCTGAGATTCGCCCTCTCGCCGTCTCCGCCTGCACAAACCGCTAAATTACTGTTGACATCAAGTAACCAGAGGAGCGTCTGTTTTTCTTTCTTCATTTTCTGAGGCACCGCTGGTCGGCGAGGGTTCAGGCACACAATAGTCCGTTCTGGTTGATGCCGGTATTACTCACAGCCTATATGGTGCAGATGTGAAAGGTTTAGCCAGTGTCAGAGCTGATCAGAGAACAGCCTAGCACGACGGCTGAGCGGTGTCAGGCGTGTAAAAATCTCCATCACAAAGACTTGTAGATTTTCCCACCGCCCGTCTATGCCATCTCTCAGTCTGCCTCGCTCGCTCTCTCTATTTGTGTTTCTGGTTAATGAGTTTGGCCATTTGGCGGCTGGTTGGGCTTTAATTAGTGAAGTCACGCATGTGTTGGGATGTGACACATGTACGGAGAGGGTTTTGGCTGAGGTGCCGTCACCGGGGTGTGATGACCCGATTGGCAGTCAGGGTTTGTTAACTAAAAATATAAATGAGTCATCTTGAATTGAATCCAACGCTCTCTGGATTGAATATGGGCTTTCCCATTAATAATAAATGCAACTGGAAAGTAGCAAATCTTGTTTTATGATGTAACTTGTTTTGCAGAAGAAAGAAATTCATATAGGTTTGGAATGACATGAGGGTGAGTAAAGGAAGACAGAGACATTTTTGGCTGAACTTTATCTGGGCCAGGCACGTGCGTCCCATGAAACTATCTGTTTTATCTTTACAACATAAACAAACGTTACTTCGCATGTGCACTTTTGTGACCCCCACTGAACTTCTGCTACACATTCACAAACAATAGAGCGACTGTAGTTTATTTATGAAGAAGCGTTACTTGGCTAAACTTGTCTCCAGGATTTTGAATTTAGACCAAGCTCAACTGCTAAATGTCAATGTACCATACAGTTTGTTTAAATGCGACCGAAATACAGGACCCATTCAACACATTGTTTATTTAATACAATTATTATACAGAAAAACTAGATAAACACAAACCCTAAGTTAACTGGGGTCGACCTAAATAAAAAACTAAAAGCCTTTTTGTCCTTATACTAATGTATTTCACAGCGTTAGTATAATAAAATGTTTTTTGTTTGAAAAATCTATGTTTTTTTTTGTTTCAGCACCAAGTTTTTCACTATATGCAAACACCAGTAAGGACACAGCGGTTCATACACGCATCATTTGGTCTTGTGACTGGAGCTCAGACAGCAAGTACTTCGCAACATCGAGCCGAGACAAAAAGGTAGCTTCCGTTTAACCATCAATCCCCTTTCCCCCTCAGATCAAACATGAGAGGTTCTTGTTGTTGTGTTTGTAGGTGATCATTTGGGGTCATCTTGATTCTGAAGACTGTGTTGGCAACCGTGATGATGCAGGTGTGAATCCGTGCTCCTCTGTGTTGGATGTTGGAGATTCAGCGACTGCCGTGTCAATCTGTCCATTTCTCTGTTCAGACCAGAGGTAAAACTCTTACCCAGAATGCTGAAGGTGATGACATGGTCATGAAAATCTGAAAAGTGATTTCTTGTGTTTGTTTGTGCAGTTATTTGTTGGCTGTAGGTCTAGAGAATGGAAAGATTTTGCTGTACAAATGGAGGCCAATGGAGGATCTGGCTTCTGGAGCAGATTGGAGCAAATGTGGAGAAACCGACAGCTCGTATCCTTTTTTTTTTTACAGGTCATAGGTTTGTTTGCAAGTCTTGACATTCCTATTAACAGATTCCATTAATAAGTTCATGTCATTCCAAACCTGTATGAACGTTGGTAATGGGACAACATTTGCCCCCATTGACTTCCATTGTTCGGACACAAAACCACCAAGACATTTCTCAAATGAGGTTTTTTGTGTTTCACAGAAGTAAGAAAGTCATACAAGTTTGGAATGACACGAGTCGTAATAAGCGTTTCAAATATAACAATTTTGGACAGTTATCCCTATTCTGTAAATTTTCTGTGCAGAAAATGTGATTGTGTGAGTGTACAGCTTCAATATGGGCCTTCCGATATCAAGTAGTTAACTGAGTTCACAGCAGAGGTATTTTATAAATAGCTCAGATAGTTATACACACTGCCAACAACCATTCTAGTTCTCTTCTCAAACCGCCTCTGAAAATGACAAATTCCCAAGTTAAACAAGACCGTCCTAGCAGCTCCCAGAGAGCAGTGGTGCTTGTGTAATTGACAACAAAAAAAGCGGCGTGTTTCTTTGCTGGCCCACGCTGCTCAGGAGACGCTTCAGGTTGATACAGAGATCCCGTGGGCAGCCTCCGCATTGATCCGTGAAGAGAGAGAATGAGGTGTACGAGGCCGGGCCCTGTTGTGTGTTCTGTTTAAACTGAGCTCTTTCTCGCTCTCTCCCCACGGTGGATTCGGTCCAGACTGGGTGAACTCTGTCTTTCTGTAGGTGTAATTGATAAACCATCTGTGTAGGCGGCACTCTTATAGGTGTTTCTTACCCTGAAGTTCACCCAAAAATGAAATTCACCCTCATTGTATTCCAAAGGTGTATGACTGACTTTCTTCTAAAGACCAAAACACGAATATTTGAAGAATGTTGGTTGCCAAACAACGTGGTACTCATGACTTGCATTGGTTTTGTGTCCATCTAGTAGAAGGGATGGGTACCGCCGTTGTTTGTCAAAATAGCTTGTGTGTTCTGCAGATTTTTAGAAAGTCATACAGGTTTGAAATGACAAGAGGCGAGTAAACAATGACAGAATTTTCACTTTTGGTTGAACTAAATGCCTTTAAATGATAATGCTGGTTAATGCAACCACTGTCTGCATAATGTAGATTTGACACAGAAAATGATTTAGTTTTTGCCATAAAACTTGTTAATCATGTTTAAAGGAATGGTTTTATTTTAGAACTGAAGATTCTGTCATTTTCATCTACTCACCCTGATGCATCCCCTGCTCATCAGGAACATTTTGATCCCAGTGGACTTTGTATTGACATTGTATGTAAAAATAACATGACTCCAGTCCAGACAAGACATGCATGACAACTGCTGATTCACTGCAAACATCCAATGGTATTGCATCAGTGACAAAAAACTAAAGTTGATCTGCTCTCACTTTACAGCATTTCTGATAGGTTGACTTGAATAAAATTTCATCCATGCTTGTGTTTTTCCTTCACTCTCCATGAAATTACAGTCAGAGTCACACACTGGTAGTAAAGAGGTTACGCTGGAGGCCGAGGCAGGGGCGGGCTGAGGACGAGAGCCAAGACCAGAGTTGGGTCCAGCTAGCCAGTGCTGGTGCTGACCATGCTGTCAAAATCTTCAACGTCAGAATATCATCATTTTGACCTTATCCTGCTGCTGGAGATGTGACTGGGTGAAATGCATTCTGGGTAATTCTCTGTCTAGTACCTGACCAACTGCTTATGTTCAGTAAGTAAACGGACAGTGTTCAGCTGGCCAGTGTAAAACTGCTCACAGTGGTTAGTTTCTCACTTCAGTAAGTCAGCTTTTGTTCTTTCAGTTTCAACACTATTACATATCACTTGTAAACATGGATTGTTGTACTATTTATAATGTAAAAATACAGTTTGCTTTGTACTGGATTAAAATTTTTTTCTAACATCGAAGCGTCACGCAGTTGCTTATTTTTCTGAAGCTACAGTGACCAAAAAAGCATTTTGAAGACTCGAAATTTGATACAGCAAGTTTATCAAAACAGCTAATCCAATATATGCTTTAATACAAAATAATGCAAAATATAGGAGTTATGACCCCAATAACAACTGCATGCGTTTGATGCATTCCAACGTATTTCAGTTAGTCCTATCAAACGATTAATCGCATCCAGAAAAAAGTTTGTGTTAACATATGTATGTATGATTATAAACACCAATACATTTTTCTATATTTAGGAAATATTTACCAGAAATTTAAATTATGTTTGTTTATAAATACAAAACGAATATGCATAGTACACAGACATATATTATGAAAAACACTTGCAAAAAACCTTTATTCTGGATGAGATTAATTGCGATTTAATCGTTTAACAGACCTAATTTATTAAATTAAATGGGCCTTTTTAAGAATAAAATACTAGAAATGCAATTTATTTAGCTCAAGGCTACCCCCTGATGTATTTTGTTAGGGTGAATTGGTTCATTCTGGACACTAGCTGACTGTTGTGCTGTTGTGAGAAGTGAAGAGGTCTTGTGTGTCCTTTCTTCTACCGACATGTTAAATATTTGAGGGCTTGATGGAAGGAGAAATCTGACTGACATGTCGGCTCCAGACTCCAACCTTCTGTTTGCAATGAGGTCTCGGGATGCTCAATAATTCATTGTGCTCAGTCAGTGTACAGGAGTGGCCATTACACATTTATCTGCCATGCCTTTCTGTTTGAAGTGTTTAAGAGTGATTTGGTAGCAGTAGGAGGATTTCTCTTATCGCGGTTGCACCGTGTCTGGTGTAGACACAGAAGTGTTAGTTTCGAAACACTACAGTGGCTGACACAGAACTAAGATGTTGTTTTCGCTTCGTTGCTGAAGGAGAAGGTATTTAAGAAACACGCTTTTTGGAAAAGTTTGTCTGTTTAGGGCTACTGTAGAAACAACATGCTGAATTCCATGTAAGGGGACCCGCGGTGTATGTATATAGAACTGGCTCATTCTGAGGTGATAAAAACACAACGCTTCATTATGTAAGGTCTTTATACATTTCCAAAAAATACACATTGGATCTTTAAGCGATTATTGCTATTCATTTCCGATAAAAGAGCTTTAGGCCAAAGCAATTATTTAGATTTTTATTAATAAAACATTTTTTCAATAATTAAAAATGTTATGATTTCCATGCAGTTTAAGGGTACAAGGAATATGAAATGAGCACATCCACTTTGATTTGTTTGTGTGTGTGTGTGTGTGTGTGTGTGTGTGTGTGTGTGTGTGTGTGTGTGCGTGCGTCATACAAACACACTGAACGGTACAGCAGTGGAGCACACAAGTGTACACTTTCAAAAAGCACTGTATATAAAAACAAAACAACAAATGTTGTGGATTTCCTTTTTTGTTCTTGATGGGCAGTGATGTTTTTGAACAATAAAAATGACTAATAAAACAAAAAGCAAAAGTGGACCCCAAAACAGAACGGAGCGAGGGAGCTCTTCCAGCACAGAATAAATAGTTTTGTATAGCGATGTGCAAACTTGAAGACAGCACGTTTTCACACAGTGGCAAACAGACATACACGCTCACTGCTAACATTCTGTCTTTTTAACGTCATTTGTAACATCCCCCACTATCATAATATTATACCTCTACACAAAAAATAGGTTGTTTACATTATATACATCAGAAGTGGGTCTTTCTAGGGTGATGACCAGACCTTGCGGCTGTTGGATAAACTGGTGCACAGATGGAAAGACAAACCAGTTTAACCGTAAAACCAGCATATGCTTCGAGTCCATCTGAATGCTTGTGTCAAACCTTGCAGATTAAATTTTGCACATTTGAATGTTTTTTGAACATTTTCAAATTTGTGACCAACAATCAGCTTTTGACTTGGTTCCAAGGTTATTGCCAAGACAGTCGTAACCAACTGGATGTGCTTGCCATAGCCCATTAAATACATTTGAAACATAACATATCTTCGGGATATCTTAAAGTTTGATGCACAGTGATCTCAATCCACAGTACGTCTCAAAATTAATATCATAGATTAAAAAATGTGTTTTTCCAATTCTATCCTTAAACAGAGATTACATCACAATTCACTTCCTGGAATGGGAATGCCATGATGACATCACCAGACCATCATTTATCTTTCATTTTTTAAAATAACAAAACAGTTTATGGTGCATGAAACACTGATGATAGTTTTCTGTTTGTATTGTCAGACATGAATTCAAAAGACACTATTCCTGTGCAATGTCAATATAGTGTCTTCATTATATACTAAAATTACAAGCAGTGTAAAAAATGCAATGACATATTTTTAGGATATGATTCTACCGTTCAACTTATTGTACCATCAAAAACATAACGTATACTTATCTATACAGAGAATGAGCTCATTATTGCCACTTTCATAATGTTGTGCATTTGTCGTCAGATATGATTGTTTGGAAAATAAATTCTACAATGTATGCATAGAATACCTATTTGTTGTTCTAATTATTATTTAGAAAATAAATATAAACACATTTTAGAGGACTTGCTTTTTTCATCATTTACTACATCGTATACACTCATTATACTATACTGTATGATTTCTGAATTACTTTATAATCTCCCAATCTACGCTTTCTATACCTTCAACTAAATCATTTATGAATGATAAGTAGAATAATGATACACGCCCTCTCTGGTTTGGCTGAATCACTTGTAAACATCACATTCACTCTTACTCGAGTCCATAGAATCTCTAAGACATTTACTTGAAATATATATTTGAGTATGTCCTTTGTGTTGTAATGAACATATCTTTGAAATAATCTTCACCTGGAGGTTTAATCCGATCAAAATCTCTTAAATCAGATGCTTATAGTTGGATGTGTGGATGAATGTTTAGTGTCAAATGGCATCCATATGTATTTTATGAATCTTTATAGTGTACATCATAGTGTATAAGTGTGAATTAGCCCTTTACTTCTACTGATTCACTGAGCTGACTTTCTGTAATATTGGTAACGCTCCATGACAACTTTCATGAAGATTATAAATATAAGAACATCAAATAAGGCTTAAAAGATAATGAGTTAGTGTACATTCAAATAGTTTTAATAATTTCAATGCACATAAACTACTATTATAGAATAATGCTTTGTTATTTATTAAAGGGATAGTCCACCCAAAAATAAAAATTCTGTCATCATGTATGCACCCTTTATCCCAAACTGTATAAATGTCTTTGTTCTGATGAACGCAAAGATATTTGAAAGAATGTTAGCAATTGACATTTCTGGGACATTGACTACCACAGTTTACTGTAAATTATAAATTATTGTATTTTTTTTCTGTTTAACGCAAAATAAGATATTGAAGAATTTAGGAAAGCAAACAGTTCTGGGGCGCCTTTGACTACCATTTACATTTTTTTGGAGGGAAGTAAATGATGACAGCATTTTCGTTTTGCGTGGAATTTTCCCTTTAATGAAAACAGAGTATTACCCATAAATTTGTATTTAAATGGTAGGTTGGGGCGGGGGGATTGTGGGGCAAATGTTCTGCTTAGGGTTGGTCTTAAAACACGTAGTTCTGTTCTGTTTCATATTGTGGATACACCTTTATTATTGATACTGAATGTGCCAAAATAACTCATATGAGGACATACTGAAACCTAAATGAACTTGGAAATAAGAGCTGATTTTGGTCTGGAATAACTATGATGTCAAGTCATAAACTAAACCGTCAAATCAAAGTATGAAATATTGACGTAGACCATTTTTACACAACTGCGTAATGGCAAGAAACTGAAAAACTTGTGTGCTATAAACATCAGTCTAGGTCGCATCCGTCACGCGCAGCCGAGCTTACGTTTGTTCCCGTGGCACTGTGGGATTTTTGCGTATCTGTTTGCGGTGTTGTGTTTAAAGGTCTTTTTCACTGACTCGTTGATCAGTGAGGTACTATGTCAACCGCATCTGTTAGCAAATGCATCTTCATTCACTTCCAGCTTCCCAGAAAACCTGACAGGCAGAAATCATGAACGTTGTGTTCTCATTGGCTAAACAGGAAGTTCAAAAGATGCATTTACATCTGGTCATGTTTTTGTCACCTGGCCGACACGATTCGGTTTCTCAGGCTACCGAAAGACAACAGGCACACGTAACGAACCCGACAACAAAACTAAACCCAAGACACCGACGGTGAGATATCAGCAGAAACAAACTCTTGCCTGATATGGATGACACGTAGCTTATTTCCCATCATTTGTATTTCTATTACATTTCCTCGATATAGATTTACAAAATATAACAACGGCTATATGCAGACGCTCTTCTATCTCTGCAAAAACATTGTGCAAAGTTCACAGCACACAGTAACGTTTCAATAGCAACTATGAGGTAAGATCACTGTTGCTAGGTGAGTTTTTTCACAATGTTGCTCGGAGACCGACGGACCTTTCTGCCGTTTCTCTGGGATCTTATTTTCCTCACCTGCACCTCCATCCAAGCCCTTTGAGCCCAAATGTACAACCGTAGAAGATTCACAAATGTGTTTTTCATCAACCAACTAAACCAAACAGGAAGGGAAAACAAGAGACTGCACCGGAGAGTCAAAATGACTCATTGTTATTACGTTAATTACATTTGTGCTAATTTTTCAGTCCCACTGTTTTAATACAACATATAGCGTATGTCTTGATGTGTGGACCAGTTCTCTTGTGCAACCTCGCATCTTTCTGCAAAGAGATTTTGGTTTTGCTCTGCGTGGAACACCGCTTCCCTGTTATTATCTCGATTTGTGAGTCTTCTTGTTCTCTAACAGCTCGGTCACGTGACGGCTATTTTACATCCGTAGCATCTGCGTGCTTCTGATGGGGTGCAGGACGCAGGATTAACACGCTCTGCTGTAATGGAAGACTGACCCTCTGAAATCGCCTCACTAGGCCGTTTGCACGCACCCCGGCAGTTTCGTTCACATTTGTTTTGAATGGAGGCTCTGTCAGCTGGACCTGGCTTTCTGAAGACGCTATCCTGTTTTTTAGAGTCTCTCCATGATTCTTTGAACTTCTGATACTCTGTTACCACGTCAGGCCAGTGCGACGTGGAAAAAACGTGATGCGATTCTGCGAAAGTGCCGTACGTCTCAATCCAGGCAGGAACGGTTGGCTCGCGTTTCCCTGAAACACTTGTTCTCTTTAGCTAAAAAAGGATATTTTAATAGTCTTGTTTACCAATAACCATGTTTTTCACACTATGGGGACACAGAAGCAATACAACAAATTCATACCGAACGGTTTGTGCACTTCCCAGTTTGATAACAGTTTGTAACGTTTCCTAGGCCACATCAGAATAAAATGTCCACAAAGAATTCCTTTCCAGGCATAGTCAAAGCTCGCTTTGATGTCTGAATGTGATATTTACACGGCTGTTGGCGTGGTGAACGAGGATCGTCCTTTTGCAGCGAGTTCCGGCAGAATCGATGTCCACGAAGGAGTTGAAAGGCTGCTGGTAGAAGCGTCTCTTTGAAGCAGGTAAGGCTACGGTTCCTGTCCTTTGTTGATCTTTGCTGCTGTTTTGGGGATCCGACGAAGGCGGGAGGTGACGGAACCGAAAACACATCCAATCACCTCCCTCCTAGCCTGAATGATCAGTCCTGCTCTGATGTGGCCATGGATGGTGGGAAAGGGGTCATGGGTGCATGAAGAGTCCGACCACGATGGGTTGCTCACACGCTTCCGTTAACCGCTGATATTGCTCAGTCTGTTTGTAAGAAAGCTAATGGCTTCCGGTGAGACTCACAGGCCGGAGACCATAACCCTGTAGGAGGGAGGCATGTGTCTGTGGCGGGGGCTGGAGGACGGGCTGCCCGTGGGACTGCTGCAGCTCGCGTCCACACCCCCTATGGAGGGCAGATAGGCGTGGTGCAGGATGGGCAGTTGCAGGGACAGTCGGCGCTGTATGCTGTAAACACAGAACCCAGAGGCAATGCTTATTATTCATACGTGTAGCTCTCATGTGATAGTTTTAATAGTGGGGAAGAAATTGGTCATGCACTTGGTTATCTCTTACTCTTGATAAATGACCATAAAGCCAGGTTCACTATCAGTTTCACCACATAGAGTGACCCCAAAAAATGAGTGAGGTCTGTGGAAATATGTTTGTAAAGTGTGCTTATTATTTAATAGAATAATAGACTTTGGTTTGATATTTTGTATTCTAATGGTATGCATTTTAAATGTGCGAAGACTTTTTTTGACCGCTGAAGCCCAGTTAATGTTATTCAAAGCGACTTACAAAGTATAGGGAAACAATAGAAGCAATATGTGCAACAAGAGAACAACAATGGTCTCGGTTAGCCTACCACAGTATACAAAGCTTTTTTGCAGTTAAAGCATAGTAATGACTGTGATTTTTCCAATTAGGACATTTTTTGTATCACAGTTTTAACTAAATGTCAATTCTAAACATGATCTACCCTGAAACTTGTTTAAAATTGGTAAAAATATTTTCAGTTTTTCAGAAAATAAACGACCATGTTTTGCTTCTGTGATTTTTTTCTTTCATTTCTGATGGGATCTTTTACACCACAGACTGAACAAAATGAAGCATTGCTTGGTAATTGGTTGCCATAATTGGAGGTTATCTAAACATTTAACAGCTGACAGCTATTCAACCCAATCCATTGCATGCCTTTCCATCAAAGTTATCTGCCATTATCAAGATTAATTTATTCTGAAACTATTTAACTCTTGTCACACGTTATTTCCATTTTCTAAACTATAGCGAACAAACTGTGACAATGTGAGAAATGTTGAAGGTTTCTGAATCAATTTTGGTTTGACTGTACGTTTTTCAAGCCTGGTTGATACGAATCTGATATTTACTTCAAAGAAAAGCCTTCAGTTTTGACAGTGCAAATGACATATTTGAGTATTTAGTATTGTGTACTGTGGAAGGTCAGATATATAATTGACCTGGCTGTGTGGATCCTCTGACATACGCTACACATATCTAGTTTCAATTTCATTACTTACCGCAAAAGACCAAAGGCCTTTAAATTAATGACATGAGCCAAATGCCAATTACATAAAGTACACAAACCACACCTCTGAGGATTGATTTATGTTTGTTTTAATTGGGTATCTGTTCCAACGAATTATTAGTTGTATACATCAATAAAGAAACATGTCTCCTGTCCAAGACTAATCTGATAACTTGAAGAAAACAAAGGATGCTAATGCAAACATAACCCTAATGTCATGCAACCAAAAATGCATTTGTTATTTCTTTACTGCATCCATTGAGAGCCGGCATAATAAATGACCCAGAGTATATTTCCCATGACAGAGCTGGAGTTATTTAGCACGGTCAGGGGATCATTGACTACTGGGAGAAGTGTGATCACAGTAAGTGTGTGTGTGATGAACAGTGACACAGTGCAGAATCTCTCCTCTATCTGATCAAACATTCATGTGAGCTCTGAGTATTCCTCTCATGTCTATTTTCAGGGTCCACTGCTTTCAGAGCTCGCTGGAAATCGCAAGTTACGTAACCCAGACCATATCACACGCCCCCCTTTACTTTGCCCTCAACATCTCCACCTTTTCTTATTTCTTTCCTTCACCCACCCATTGATGTACAGCTGTTTTCTCCCTTTTGATGAAAACCCATTGACATTATCTGCATGTTATTTCTCACTGTCCTGTAATGGGCTTTACACAAGTGAATCCATACAACGGTACTAAAAATGAAATGGCTTGACTTATTGTCTCTTTTCTTTGTTTTGATGTATTTCTGTATGATTTAATATCTTGTACACTTCATTTAAATAGCCAATGGGTTTTATTCTTAGCCATTAAACATGATTTACACATTGCTTGTCAGTTGCAACTACAATTCGGAGGGAAATTCTCAATCTACAAAAATCTGACAAAATACAATAATATTTTTGGCTTGTTTGCCTCCCAGAAGAGAACAACAGTAAGTTTTATTTTGTGTGTCCAATTACTTTTTCATACTTTTGAACAGTATACCTACTGTTTAATTTAAAACCTAACAAACTTATGTGAAATGTTTTCGAACAGTGTGTTTGTTTTATATTTCTTTCAAATGATCGAGAATTGTTGTGCGGTTCAAATGCCCCACTAAGATGTTTCAGAGCCACTGTACATAATGTGTGAACTTACTGTTCGGGTGAGTTGATGTCTTCTAATGGACCTCTGCTTATCCTTGATGGATCCATAGATCCCCATTGAGCCTGAGGTTTCTGCTCTAAGTGGTTCTTCAGAGATTTCTCTCCATCTAAAAAAACAAAGATATGATGCTCAGGACACTGCTGTGGCATCTAACATCACAGTCAAAAGTCACACTTTTCATCTTTCGGGAGGTGTGTAATGATGCGAAAACAAACTGTTATGTTTCTTTCTCTGTGGCAATAACTCAGAGAGTGTTATATATTTAAAATGAGTCACTGTCTGACAGAATACAAGGTGTGATGTTTATTTCTTATACCTTTGCCGTCCGTGAAGTTGCGTATGCTCAAGATGTTATTGGCGTCTTGGTAGTGGTTTTGTTTGATGTATGGAGTCTTTTCCGGAGTGTCCTGCAGTTGCATGGTAACCTCTTCCAGCTCCTTATCCAACTGAAACACAAATTCCAGAAAAATCCTCAGACACATAATTATTCCTCTAAAAAGAGATTACTAGAAACAGCTTGAGTGCACTACAGGTTGTTTTGTGAATGTGTCCGTGTAATGCATACTGTGCAAACAGGCTGTTAATGGAGAATGGGACGGCAGAGTTTTTGGTCACCTCTGTAATTCTCATTCGGAGACGGTGATTGTCTGTCTGGAGTCCATCCAGACGGGATGTGTTAGCCTGGTTAACACTGGTTACCGAGGTGGACGTCTTGGAATCTTCTTTTTTCTGGTTCTGTGTCAACTTTAACCGGCGGTTCTGGGTGGCAGCATCCGGGTTTGTTTGCATCGTGACGAACTAACAAAACAGAGAGAGACATGCATTAAATATATCATTATCTGGCAAAGATACACTTGTTTAGAGGTTTCAAATTTCAGCATGCATATCTCTAGAGAGCTCCAGGGGGGGTTTGCAAAGTAAGCAATGTTCTCAATTATATTCAGGTGAATTTGCAAGAGAACGGCACCAAACAAATGGCAGAATAGGCCTTTTGCTGACCTCTACAGTTCCTTCCCCGTAGGGATGGATCAAGCTGTACGTGCGGTACTCACTTTTGGCACAAACACTAGACATAGTGTTATGGTGCTGCAGAAGATAATGACCAGTGCCACGATGCAGAACTGCACGTTAGGCTGATCCCGGGTCAGGAAGGACACGGCTGCCCCTATGATGCACATGATGCCCACGTTGTAAACGCTCATGCCGATATACTTGCTGTCATTCAGGGCCGGAATGCTCACGTTTCTGGTCTCCCAGGCCAAGAAACATCCAAACAACTAAAAGAAGAGAAGAGGGGATGAAAACTCTTTATTTAAGAATGGTATTCATTTATTAGAAAAGCAAAGAGCACTTTTCTTCAACAAGATGCTCAAGCTGAGATATTCATTACCGTAAGACAAATAGTTCAAGATACATTTGTTAAGTGAAGTTCAAATCCCCAAACCCTGAATGTAAGCAAAAAACACTGAAAGTGAAAGAATTAGTGTTAAGTCTTAGGAATTAGTTGAACCCTATGCACTGCCAGCCAGATCTATCAAAACAACATTTTCTTCACCCCTTGGCTGTACGATGTTATTCCACACGTGCCACTTAATTTGCAATCAGATCAATGATAGTATAAACTTTTTTTTCGTAGATAATTTGCTCCTGAATTCTTATTTACAGCGATGAATCATAAAGCCTGTGGGAATGAACAAAATACAGATGTCGGTCCTTAAAGTGACAGTTCACCCAAAAATGAATGTTCTGTTATCTTTCATCCACAGAACACAAAATGGGTTATTTTGAAGAAAGTTATTTTGCCGGCACCTGTTCACTTCTATTGTGTGAACACAAAACCAATGTAAGTGAATGGGTGCCCGTAAACAACATTCTTTCAATATCTTCTTAATACGAAGTGTACATATAAATGTATTTGGTCTTGGCGGAATAGATCTGCTGCGGCGGAGACTTGCTAATGCCAATACATCCACAGCATGGATATAACATATAAATAAACCCTCATAGCTTACAGGATCACCTTGTAGCAGATGTATACAGGTGGAGCTGGGGAAGGAGGAGGGTTTCTGAAATGCACTGCGCTCATTGGCTGCTGATGCGGAGGGAACCAATCAGCTTCACTGTGTAGTAATTATTTTGTTAGATAGGTTTAGACTTTAAGGACTGCGCCATCTAGAGTTTCATGCCAGAACTTACTCTGTCATTAACTGGCAGATTTTCAGACATGGCAGGGTCTGAAATGGCAGGGTTTGTCACTGCATTCACAGCTCTGGAAAAATTATTATGCGATAACAGTCGTCTGCTTGTTACACAGCTACTTAACACATGAGAAAAAAACTGGACAGAAAATGTGAATTTGAACCGTTTTTACCGAATGCAGACAAGCTGTGTAATAAAGAGTTGTAACCAAATTAACAGTGCTAGGTGCAACAATAAATGGATAAGTGTTATCATGTATTAACTAAAGATACAAGTATTCATAAGACATTACATTTCATTATACTGTATTAAAAGTACTTTTATTATATATACAGTATATGCTTTAAGTAAAGTGTTAGAAATTACTAATACAAACACAACACGTTTTTACATTTATTTAAAAAGTGTTGAAGTTTTGTCTTATATTATTAATAAACAATTATCATCGCTGTTGGACTGAAACATTATAATTCCCTTTTTCATATTTTTTTCATATATCATTACTGTTGGTCACCCTTCATGTTTGTCTGCGGGTTTGCAAATATTTAACCGATTTAAAAGTATTGAAAAGACCTTTTCATAGTGTTTAGTATAAAAACAACGTTTTTTTCATTAAGTTCAAGTGTTGTTGTGTTGATATTTAACAGACATTGGTATAGAATGGCCACAATTGATGTACAAGTTCTTATTAAAGTCAACCATGTAGTCGTACATCCTTTCTGTGTTGAGACTTCCGTTTTATTAGCCGGCCGGTGGAAAACAATGGAAGTGGTGTCGTGGGAGCATGCTCAAAACACTATTAAAACAGCTCTGGTGTATATCCCCCCCCCCCCCCGATGTATTCAACAGTGGGAGGATGAAGTGGCCTGATATATCAGATGAAGATATATTCAATTATTTCATATTGTCTCTCGGTGTTGACGGGTCTATATACATGACAGACCATGAATTTAAGGTTTAAAAAGAAGCAAACATTCCTGGATCCAACTAATAAGAATGGAGACGGCTGGTTGCTCTTGTATCGCAGAGCTCCATTGAGCTGTAGCATCCATCACAACTTTCTAAAAGCAACTCAAAACTTACTAACTAATAACTGTCTGTTTTTATGTCTATTAAAAGACGACATTATTTCATGTTGTTCATTCTCTCCCTTGTTTACTTCAGCTTTAATGCAAATAGTAACATGGCCAGGTTAACTATCAGTACTGTTTAGCGTGTTGACAAAATGTTAAATGTGCTTTGGACAAAAGCTTCAGCCAAATTCATTAAACTGTTCTGTAATGACAGGGCAAGTCCTGTAACTGTTAGTCATGCAGCTGCGATCGTCTGGCAGGACAGTTTGCTTTAGCCTGTTAAGTTTTAAACTGCTAAATACCAATATTATTACCTCTCTCTCTTTAGCCGGATCCGGTTGAGTGAACGCTGTGCACCTTGTCTGCCGCTGATCACAGATCCTGTCTTATCCGTTTTATAGTTAACTATTCTTTTCTCGATCTGAGCCATTATAATTAATTCAAGCTGGTCCTAAAGCTGACCTGGGAATTTTGTTCCACTGCTGTTGCCGGGCTGCTGGAGTTTGGACGTCTTGGTGAATCAGCACTGCTGTTCACCTCGTCCTTTGGGTTTCAGTGACTAGGCGTCCTGTCGGCTTCATCGGACTCTTTGCCAAAGGTTGGACGTTTTGGTGAATCAGCACTGCAGCTCACCTCGTCATCTGGGTGTCAGCGATCATGGGTCGTGTTGGCGTCTTCGGACTCATTGCCGCTGAATCTCCATCTGATCTTGCTATCTGTTGCCCGTATGTTTGGATTATTTTCACCTGACTTTTACCTGGACTCCTCTTCATTACTTGACTTCAACAGAATTACGCCCGGACCTGGCTCTCTGTGCGTGACGATCCATGGGACTTCGAAAATTATTTTGTTCTCCGTTTGCTGGTTTCTTCGGTCTGTTAGAATGATCGTCTCTTGGAATAGTGAAGGATACTTCTCTTATGGTTTCTCATCTCTACCGAGTATGGCAATTACTTTTACATCCCCTGAACTAATGCGATTGAGCAATCGGTCAGTAACACACTTTTACCTACGGTGTGCTGATCAAGGGATTCTTTCGTCCACGTTATGTCCTGTACTGCTTACACGATCAACTACGACTGCATTTCCGGGCATTATTCCAGTAATATTGTCCAATGAGCGACTGTTGCAGCGTCGCCGTTCGTCTCAGTGCGGGGTGAACTTCAACTTAATCCGCTTTCTGCCAGAAATGTATCAGCCTGACTTTCTCCGCGAGAATCGACTAATTTTACTAGCCCATTGCTTTGTGTTTTGATATATAGACCACCAAAAGATAAAGGAGTTTTCAGATTTTCTGTATTATGTGGTCACAAGTACTGATTAGTTGTTGAAGTTTACAGAGTGACTTGTCTAGCTTCCAAGAAGCAGTTTCCTTGGAAAGAGTAAAATACTTTTCTAACATAATCTCAAAATATTCCCACTGCCCAAAGATACTGTTTTTTACAGTAAACTCAGTATTAAATTTCACACTCTGAGCTGCTGGACATTATTTCTAACATATAATCAACCACTTGCTATTCTCACAAAGTTACTAAAAGAACAATTTTCCCTTAAAATCAGGTACTGATTCAGTATTCTCCCAGGTAGCTTGTTTAGAGGACATTATGGTTTGGATGGACAATAATTTCCTTCAACAAAATCAGAAAAAGACTGAAGTTATGTTGTTTGGCCCTTCACACCTTTTAAATAATACGTTTTACTCTGGGCCCCCTTCAAGAAACATTTGTGATAAAGTTAAAAGTTTGGGAGTTACCCTTGACGAAGCTCGTTTTTTTATAAGGACAAAAAAAGAGATCACACATGTGTTCGCATCACTTCATTGGTTACCTGTTTAATTCAGAGTTGATTTTAAGGTTTTAGTATTTGTATTTAAATCACTTCACGCACTTGCACCTACTTATATTTCAATTCTTGGCCCTAAGCTCTGGAATTCCCTACCTTTATTTATAAGACTATCCCCATACTCTAATCCACTTTGAAATCTTCTCTTAAAAATGCATTTTTTTGTCAGGCATATGCTAAATTTGATAACATTTTTTGTATTAATTTTGTTTTATTTTGCATGATGTTTTGTTTTAATTTTATTCAATTCTGTTTTGTTTTCTTTCGAAAAATATCTTCGAAATTATATAGTATTTAAAATTTATTGTATGAGGATGTTTTGTCTTGTATGTTGTGCAGCACTTTGGTCAGCATTTACGTTGTTTTAAAAGGCTATATAAATAAACTTGACCTTGAACCAATATTTGCATACTGTTTCTTTAATTGTGCTAAATATGTTTCGTTTATATGTAAACTATGATATACAATAATGGTATTTTCTACATTTAGTTTCACTCTCCCCAAAAATGCCTGCCTTTGAGCGATGTGTATTATTTATTATAGTCAGGTAAATTGTCCTGGAGAAAGGGCATTCAGTAGGCTAAAATAATGAATAATGGATGGATATCATAGGGGGCGCAACATCCATATTCAGTTCTGGTGCGTGGATTACGGTCAAAACAAATGTTTTGTAGACATTTTTTGCATTTGTACCAGCTAACTGCACACAGTAAGCTTGTACCTTTGGGTTCCGAAATAAATATTAACTAGCCAGTCAAAACAGCACACTTGTCTCACTTGCAATACGACTGCCATTAGCTATAGTGGCTCAATTCAACATTTCAATGATGGCAGCACCCACATCTAAGGCAACAATTAGTGGATATAGTGGCAAAACATGTCCCTGTGGGATTATATTGTAATATAGAGCAGAAAAGGGGGGAGATATTGTGTAGTGCACATATGAACTTTGACACAGAACGTCTACAGTAGAAAAAGCTGAGGTAATGGGCTGTCAATCAACTGGACCACCTGCCGTCTTCAGAACAACAAGAACAAAAAGGACAAATCATTTCCACAGAGCACAAAGTGAGTCACAGGGCAGTTTTATTGTACCACCATTGATAATGGGCGGCAATTAACCGAATGGGGAATTTAGCTTCCGGGGGCACCTGCGCGGTATTCCTCACTGAGGTTAAATGGACAAAGCAACCTCGCTCATATTCTTTCTATTTGCTTGACAATGAAACTAGATTTGAGATTCCTGAAGAAAAGAGTGTCCTTAGAGGAAGAAGTTTTAAGTAAGCTTAACACAACAAAAGTTGCTTTTAAACTCCTGAAGCACACCTCAACAGTTCAAAGAGAATTACCTGTGACGATGGATAGCAACAAAAAGCAAGAGTCATTTTAATAAAGGACTGCCTGTCAAATCTACATATGCACTGCATTTATGATGTTTGATGTACCACAAGAGGCACCAAATTTTATATAATATCTGTATTTTCAGGACCGCAAGATTTATATCAAATAATTTCCCCAAAGAACAGTAAAGGAAACAGCGCAACGTTCAGACATCGTTGTCGGCGTGAGCAGATGGCCAATCGTGTTGATGCTTTCTAGAATGTTCTCACTCACCATAAGGAGGCCTTTGTAGGCATAGACGATCCCCAGCCAAATGGTCATGTGCGTGTTCTCGCAGTGCTCCAGGAAGGGCCGGATTGCGATGTCTCGTCCCTGAGGATCCGCCTGTGGAGACGCAGCGAGAAAGCTGATGAGTGGAAATAATTCAGACTAAAAAAAACGTTGACGATAACAATAGCGTGATGCTGTGAAGCCCCGCCTGATTTCGTCCTCACTTTAGATGTGTTATTGTGAAGAATAAGAGGGAAAGTTCACCCAAGAATGATAGTTGTTCGGTTACCCACATTATCTTCTTTTGTGTTCAAGGCTGATTCAAAACTATTGGTTAAGCTGCTCCGGTTGAATCAATTTTTGATTCGTACAAGTTAGAACAAATCCCAACCAAAATGACTGGTTATGATGAACATTGGAACATATGAATATTTCTTCAATGGTTTATTTAGTAATCACCATCACAGGTACGAACTGCCCACTTTCTATTGCCCCAGTTGGGAAACCCCTCAGCTTGCCATGCATACAACCCATACATAATGACAGACATGATCCCAGCATCCAAATGCATACTTGTTCCCTCACCGCTCGTGACACATAACTATGTGTTCAGGGTGTATGAAGACCTTACAAAAATGAAGTGTCATGTTTTTATTACCTTAGAATGAGCTATTTCTATTTACATACACCGCGGGTCCCCTTGGATGGAATTCAGCGGTTGTTTCTACAGTAGCCCTACACGCACAAACTGCTCAACAGCAGTAAATACCTTCTCTACTTGGAAAAGAAGCGAAACGTGACAACATAGTTGTTTCAGCCGCTGTAGTGCTTGGAAAGGGGGGGATGGAGAGAGCCATTGGTTGCAATTCGCAACCTCACCGCTAGATGTCGCTACATTTCATACACTGGACCTTTAATTGATATTGATTCTTTGATATTGATTGAGTTTAGTCTCACCCAAGTGAGATACTTATGTGAGTGATCTGGGTTTGGCAGTAAAAGTTAAATGCTCGGAAGGGTTGTGTAAACTGGGCCAGTCAATGCAAGATACTCTATTCATTAGAAACAAAATTTCACAACTTGGCGGGATTCTCGAAGTGATACTGTCGGACAATCTTAAACTCATGGATGACATGGATCACAGAGGATATTCTGATGATAAACATTAGTTTATCTTAGTTTATTATAAAATGTCTATGATATGAGAAGTGTTACTGCCATGTGGTTTGTGTATATTTGTCCCTGCCAATGTTAGGCCCTTTCCAAATGCATGCTGGTTAAGACAGAAGCTGTGGCATCTCAAGCTTAAACAAAACCAAAAGCAATTCTTAAGTGTCAGCGTTTACACATTTTTGGAAAAAAATCAGCTGTCATTGCAAATTACACTATGACAGGCATTTTAACTATTAAAGTATACAGTTTCACCCGTTGCCTAAACGTGTCAGAAAGCAATGGTGCTATCTATCCAGACATTGTCATTACAGCAAGCACAGTAGACTAGAGCTTTGATCTTTATTTTGCCTACTTTATTCCGAGTCAGTATCACATCCTGAATATATACTTCAAATGCACATCTCAGACTTTCTGAAGTACACGTCATTTTTCCCCCCCAGAAATGAATATTTTACAATAAATATTCTGATGTCGGACATAGCAAAAGGGGGCGGGCTTTGCGAAGGGTCAATTGCAAAACAACAAGGCCTCTGATGTCATCCCAGCCTGAGCTTTAGTTAGATGAACTGTGTGCTGTTGCCAGGCAACAGTCGGTGGGTTGGGTTTAAAGTGTGTGCTGGCTGCTCCATTCTTTTTCACTACATTAGGTGTCTAATGTAATTGTTCAATAAAAGCTGGATAGGATGTGTGTCTATAGAGAGATAGTGGGACACAGTCAGCTGACCAGAGAATTACATTATATCACACTTTACAGACTGAAATAAACAATATGGCTACTGAGAACTACAGACAGACAACCATTAGGACTGTATTAGCAAACGGCTGTCAAATTCAGGCACAGGACGGGGGACGAGGAGATGTTTGGGGATATATAAGGATGACCTTTGACCATGCTACTGGACTTACTTACTCAAAATGAATTTTACTTTTATAGAATCGACTAAAACATTTTATTTTAAAAAAATAAATTTGTAAATACATTTTTATTTTGTACATTATTATTTTATACTATTATATTATTTTATATACCTTACTTTTTAGTCTAAAGGTTGTAGTGATGATGGACATTTTTTAGCACTTTATAATTGTTTTTTTAAGCTGTCCACTATCTGGTTTGCTGATAAAAGTTCGTGTGAGATGTATGTGATATGTACTGTGTCTACCTTTGAGTACAAATAAAGTCATTTGAACCTAAAAACTGAAAAAGAGTGACTTCTAGGTAATTTGTTTCAGTCATTTACATTATACCACTTTTATTCAGAACTAAATTCTTGTTTAGAGAGTTACTTTATCTTTTGGATGGGTGAGGCAACCTCACGTTTGTATCACCATGACATTGCTTTCTTATCTGCTGTAATCCTTTTACATCACATCCTGTGATCTCTTGGCGCATACATGTCACTGCCTAAAAGCACAATGGAGAGACAGATATTGCTTGATGGAACCAAGAGTTGTTTAACAAAAAGAAGTTAATTATTCAGCCATCTAACCTCAAGGTCAACCCTGACCACAGCAAAGCCACAACACATCAAAAAACAATCTTAAGCACCCTTTCCTACTCGCCTGGGGGTTCGGTATGGGCAAGAGCAGAGAGGACTGTGCGGCCCCTACTGGCTTGCATCTACCTGCTCTGGTTTCAGAGGTACCTCTTGGGGCTCTGAAGACACGTTGTGCGCTTATTTTAGGGGTCCACCGCTCTAAACTCCCCTTCAAACACAGTGACTTCAAAGTGTCCCCACTGCAGTCCCTGTGGCAGAGCCTGGAAGCTGGCATGACTGATTCATTATGGCCTAAATGCATCATTAGACTGGGTATCTAACCCCGAACATCATGCGCATTTAAAAATGCAAATGACAACGTGCAGCGTCGCGTTTCACACTGCCATTGTTATTGCAGCCCAAATGGTTTTATTGACATCATTCTTTAATCTAATGCTGGGGAATTTCTGTGTTTTAATCACAAGTCCCATCTGCTCGCTCCACGAGCCTCCGATGTCGCCATCACATGAATGCACAGGACTGTTACCCACACACCCTACACAAACACGCTCTCTTATGTAGCTCATTTGTGAATAACAACCTTTGGAAATGGGGTTCCAGTACTCACTGTCAAATGTTATCAGTGCACACGCACGAGCAAACATCTGAATTCAGCCGCTGCTGGGACTATACTGAAATATTCACACAGATGTGCTCTCTGAATTATAGTCATGAACACGCAAAAATGGAAAGCCATAATGCTTACAGCTTGTTTTTTTACTGCAGGCTGCTAAAGATTTGTGACTTGGGTCGTCCATACATCCTTGTTGAGTCAAGGACACAGAGAGGTCTCTCCAGGAGAAGCCATCAGTCCCGATAACTCATTAGGCGAGTTGTTTCTTTCTTCCATGAGGGCCGCATTGTCTTCTCTTCATCATAGTGTACGCCGCTACCCTCATGATCACTGAAGCCACACACATCATTGCTGATATAACTGATATAAACATATTTCTTTTTCTTTATATGTAATGAAGGGTACAGTATGTTTTGCTACAATTATCACTAATTTATACGTTTTGTTGTCCCAGAAATATTAACCCTTTCACGTCGAGAGGTCACTACAGTGGACATTCACAGTATCACTTCAGATGAGAACAAAAAACATACTGTCCACTCAAGTGGACATCTAAAAGGCTTTTTGAAAAATATTTGAAAATATATATTTTTTTATATTTGCTATGTGAAAATGATTATTATCAATTTATTTGTGCAAATATGATTCAAGTGTATTAATGAATAAATAAAATATAATAATACAATTAAAATAAAATCGCTAAATGTGAAATAAGCTTTAGCAAAAAAAAAAAAGAGTAAATAATAAATAAAAATAAAATAATTTCCATCACCTTTAGTTTTAATGAAAAGTTTTTACAATTGTTTTATTTACTATGTGAAAATAATTAATATCAATACATTTAAATAAGTACATTAAGTACAAAGTAATAATGTTAATATGATTTAATCATATTTATCATCTACTAAAATTAAACTAATAAATAAATAAAATAATAAAAAATAAAGTTTGAAATAAAATTTATATAGCAAGAAAAAAGTGCCATTTTTATCTAAAACTTAGATTTTAATTTAATAATGTTGAAAAAATAACTAAATATGAATTGAGTGTATTTATCATGAAATAAAACTAAACTAAATGAAATCAATAAATGCTTACTGCAAAATAAGCTTTACGTTGCAAGAGAAAATATATCATCTAAACTGTTTCCATCACTTTCATTTTCGACACAAAATGTCAGAAAACAAAAGACAAAATGCAAGATGCGATGGAAATGTTCACAACCATTTTCAGAATAATTATGTAAATGACAGAAGTCTCCGACAAAAGAAATAAGCAGCAGACAGAAGAAATAAACTTATGAGTTTGTGGGTTTGTTTTGATTTCAACAAAGAAAATTACAGCCACAGATCATGAGCATCTTTTCAGTGGAAGGATAAGTTCAACATGGACGGCAGGAATCCACTTCATCTGATGACTGAAACGACCCGGTGCACTTCACATTAAACACACTGCCAGCACACTTCAAACAGCGTCTGATCTAATCCTCTCCGTAAAGTCCCACTTGTGGCTAGTTCATCTTATCATTCCTGGCATCGTCTCTTGTTCCGGGCTTACCTCGCCTGCGTTGACTCCATTGAGGAGCATATCCTGTCCAGGATATTACCCCTTGTGTTAACATTAATTAAACATGATTATAAAGCTCTGAGTGAATGTAATTTCTTTTCATGATGTTAATTTCGTTCAACATACTGAATGTTCCCGGTTGTAATAACAAATTTGTCAATTATTATGAGCACAGACTACTGTCAGGAACTGTTCTGCTGCTCCCGCTGGAGCTGAGTTTAATAGAATTCCATTTTCTGAAAGATAGCCACACTATACTGAGTCAAAACACTGTGTGCTTCCAAAAAGTAGACAAAACTCACTCTTTTTGGCTGTCTCCAACACACGCACACATATTTTGCTGTCGTTGTTAGCTGAGAGAGCAGTAATTGAGTCCTTGGAGGACCAGTTTCTATGAGAGGCCTGTGTTGTGATGTGTACTGTGCAGTTTTATGCATAGATATACTGTAGAAAGTGCACAGCTGTCCTTCTTAATAGCAGAAGCTCTGCAGCATTCGAGGGCAAAGCTGATGTGA
Source organism: Barbatula barbatula (assembly GCF_947034865.1). NCBI lineage: Eukaryota > Metazoa > Chordata > Actinopteri > Cypriniformes > Nemacheilidae > Barbatula > Barbatula barbatula. The sequence goes on from NC_136784.1 coordinate 11,468,990, forward strand.
TAAGGTCACAGGGAGGGCTGGGCGATAAAAGAATAATGATATTTATCGAAGATGCACCTGTATTAATGACGAAACATTTTCCGATATAACGCTGCAAACTTAACATGTATAAAGACATAAAGTTTCATGCGCAGTAACTGAATCATAAACTTTCTAAGACAGTGCGAGCATTATTTTACAAATATCCCCCGTTTGCAACCTGCAACTTTGGATTTAGTTTTTACAGAGAGATCATTGATCATGATGAAGTTTTGATTCTATGATTGTGAGGGCGCTACCACGCATCGCTACAGACATTCACATCCACTATTTAACAGTGTATATATCTCTGACAACACACACATTTCATGTTATTTGCATGCATTTTAAAGTTGTATCTTATGCGATTTGACTCAAAGACGTTTCTTCTGACATAAGAGTGCTGTTACCTTCTTCGACCAAGAGGTGAAAACGTGATGACATCTTAGTCCTACGTCAGCCGCTGTAGTGCTTTGAAAGGAGGGGTGGAGTGAGCCATTGGTTACCTCACCACTAGATGCCTCTCAAATCTTCCCATTGCTACCTTAACGCAGTTAAATGACCATAACATCATCCATTCTTTGAAAAATGCCTATCCAGTTTTAATGGATTGTAACACAGTATTACTATTATTCTGAAGGAACTTCTTGTACCTAATACATAACACACACAGAGCTGAATCCTACTGTGTAAATAAGATGTCAATGGGCGTCCACATTGCAGTGGCACATCCCATAGTCCAGTTGACCACCCCCCCCCCCCCCCATACTGGATTCCATATAAATGGCATTAATTGGCTTTTGGACTATAAGGGCATTACCGCATTTACTCTGCACATTTCTGCTTACTGCACTTTGTAAGAAAAAGACTACGCTTGGTTTCTATTCCCTAGCTTGACCCACTTGGAAATTGGATTACCGTCTAGGTTTCCACTTAATCCAAATATTTTGCACAGAGTTTAAAGAGACTCAAACATAAAAACAGGAGCGGCCCTTTATAATTTATCAGTGCAGAATCTCCCATCGGCCCACTTTATATAATTAGAGAGAAGAGCAAAATCAAGTTGCTACGCATGCTTACCTGTTCCTTTAGCTCAATTGGAAAAGGGACATGGGTTTAATTCCTGGGAAGTAACTCTAAAAACTGTGATTTTCGTGAAAAAATTTACACTCCAAAAAGAATTTGGACATTTTAAAGCTGTGAAATCAAGGAAATATACAGTTTAAATTGAGTAAATGTATGTAAAAAATTACATCAATCTGATTAACTCAAATATCTCTATTAGAATTTGCCAAAAATATTAAGTGTATATTAAAAATAGAACCTATTTACTTTTCATTAAATAAGCTTAAATAATATATGTACATTTTACAGAAATTAACTTTTGACGCTGTATGTCCAACTTAAAAAACCTGTTAAATGATTTGAATAAGATTTTGTTAAGTTAATATAGCTGTTTATTTCTGTGATATTTACTAGGCCCACAGAATTATTTTATAGAGTGTAAGGTCTGGACTGACCTAAATTATCCCTCAAATGCAAGATGCTTTAAATGCATGTAAATGTTAACAAGAGAACAAGAGACATCCAGAAGAGGATAGATCTTAGTCGACTTGATGATTAATAGTATGGTATTTAATAGTTTCCATGGATACAAGTCTGCTGAAATGTTCTGCTCAACAGTGATAACGGCTCTCTCGTAACTTCACTACTTATGATAAATCACATCGCACAGCGAACCGATGCAATAATCCCGCAGTCACGCTTCGCACATGCCATTATGCATATGACAAGATGTCTTCTTATTTTTCACCCTTTCTTCTCACTCATATTTCATTTGCATTTACGGTATTCACGCTGCTGCCATGTGACTATCATCTTTACCTTATGTACAGTATGTGTGTGTGTGTGTATATGTGTGCATCTGCCATCTATCTCAAGACACCTGTGGAGAACCTGGTCTTGGTCATATTTACCGAACCAAAAGCTAAAATAGGAAAGTACATTTTGGGCAAAAAGCCTATTTTCCCCTTCCATTTGCAATTTCTTAATACTGTAATGCCATAAATGCATTAAATAGTTACTATTTTTAACAGTAAATTATTTATACATTGGCATAATAGTATTTGCTCAACTGCCTATAATAATATCTGTTCATTAATAAATAAAATAAAAATAATTTTGAGAAATTAGGGTAAACTAATACTTTAGTTGGCATGAAAATACTGTCGCAATGCATTAAACGTAGCCTATGGTCTTAAGAAAAGGCTTTTTTTTCAATTTTTTTTAACCAGTGAAATGTGACCTGGACAAGTCGTTGTGTGCTTTGCATGTTTGAGTTTTTTTGGCAGGTGTAAGAGGGAGGGATTAGATGTAAGCACATATATTTCTAGGTTTGTATGTGTCTGTGTGTTACTGTGGTGATGGGGCACTGATGCCAGCCTGACTCTCTGGAGGATGTGCTCCAGGCTGTTGGCAGCATGTCAGGGGGTGCGGATGAGAAAGGAGGGGGGCTAGGCTCCTTTCGGCTGCCAGGCGGTCTGTCCTGCTGTCAGATGGTCAAAGCTGGTTTGTTATCGGGTCTCATCTGCCCTGACTGGAAACAGTGTCAGTCGGAAGGCTGGTGCCACAGGCTCACGCCATAGGCGATCATCAGTCATGGGGGGCGCTAGAGAGCCTTTAACTTTTGAAAGCACTTGTGTTCCTCCAAAAAAAATCTGAAACTGCAACAATAATGTCATATAGAAATACTGCTTTGTCTACACGGTGAATGTAATAGGAATCTAGTTTTAAAATGAGTCCCAAAACTCTTTTTCGTTGCTTGTCGCATCTGGAATGGACACAGTGTGAAAGTGAAAATTATATTCTAGCATTTCTTGTGACCAAGAAATAAGGATATTATTTATTTATTTATAACAACATCAATAATAATAATAATTATTATTATTGCTATTATTCCTATTACTATTACCACTACCATTATTTAATCATAAACATTTCATTCTGTTTTGGAACATACTATAAATAATACAATATGCACTAATTGTCTACATTTGGTCTCAAACACGAATCTAAAGAAGAAAAAAATCTGCTCATACAGTCACGACGGACCACCTGCAGCCCGCCACATCGATCCAATCCCTCCGATAGGGCCGCAGCACCTGCCTCTCATGTCGGCCAAATGACACATTTCATTCTTTGAAAAGCTCAAGTCTTATGAGAGTAATGAAGAGCTGTTTGTGGCTGAGTTATCTGGCTCACAAGGTCTGTGGAGTGCCAGCGCTATCGACCCACGCTTCAAATCAGCCTCTCTTTCACACGGACCCATTTTGGGGGTGTGAGCTTCAGCACGCTGCATCATATTAGGGTTGGAGAGAGAGCGTGCTACTGTGTGAGTGTGTCTGTAATTGTGAGGAGCTTCTTCTGGTGACTGTGTGCAACGGGCCTGTTTGGAAGCTGTAGAACTGTACAGAAATAGATTGAGGTTATGCCTCTTCTATATTCATATTTAAACAGTTTGCTTGGCAAAGGGATAGTTCACCCAAAGATAAAAATTGTCACCATTTATTCCCCCTCATGTTTTTCAAAACTTGTATATGACAAGTATGTTTCTATAGTGGAACAAAAAAGAAGATATTTTGAGAAATGTGGTTTTGTGTCCATGCAATGGGGACCAGTGATGTTTTGTTACCAACGTTCTTTAAAATTCCCACTTTTGTGTTCAGCAGAACAACTAATTCATCATGAAATCTTAAAGGAATAGTTCACCCAAAATTATAATGATGTCATTATTTACTTACTGTCATGATTCTGCCTGCTCTTGTCTTGATTTTCTGGTCTAGGGGCAGAATCATGACAGACCCACGTGTTTTATGTGGAGAGGAACATATTATGGTCAATCAGGACATAATATGCGTTCTCTCCTGTCTCGTCATTTGGCCCTGCCCCTCTCGTTCCTAGTATAGCTCTCCTCCTGTGTCTCATTACCCACACCTGCCCATCGTTATCCCCTTTGTTAGTCTCCCTATATAATACCCTCTTGTCTATTGTCTTGTGCTCGTTGGTTATACGTATTCATGTATCCTGCCCTGTTGGAGTGTTAATGTTTCCTGATAATCCTATTGAGTGTTTGCTAGTCTTGTTGAGTGTTTAGTTTTCAGTTGGTTTCTTGTTTAATAGTGTTTTCCCATCGAGGGTGTTTGTTTTGTTCCTGTTTTATTATTAAAGTCTGTTTGTTAACCCCTTCATCCCTACTGCCTGCGCTTGGGTTCTTCCACTACCACGATCGTGACACTTACCCTCGTGTAATTTCATACCTGTGTAAATAACTCTGTTCCAATGATCACAGAGAAAGATATTTAGACTAATGTTACCAACTTTCACTTCTGGGACATCATTGACTACCATAGTAGGAACAATGAAATGGTAGTCAAGGTGCTCCAGAACTGTTTGCTTTCCTAACTTCTTTGAAATATCCTTTTATGTGTTCAACGGATCCACAAAAATAGACAATATTTTCTACTATAGTGGTGGATGATGTCCCAGAACTGAAAATGTATAACATTCTTCAAAATATCTTTCTTTGTGTTCATCAGAACAGATACATTTATACAGGCCTGAAACAATCTGAAGCTGAATAATTGATGACAGAATCTGAGAATGTGAACTATCCCTTTAACAAGAGCAGCCCTCACTTACAAAGCAGGATCGGCGTATAGGGAACATCCAGACGCTATGATAGCTGTACAATCCCATTCCGATCCCAAAAGAAAGCGTGGAGTATAAATTCATTACAGATGGTCGAACTACGGGCCAAATGTGTCTAGATCTCACATCTGATGGGAGAGGGAGGGCAGGGGTGGGCAGACAGTCTGCGTGATTGCTAAGAAATGCGATTGATAAAGATAGAATAGTAGTCTTCAGGAGGAGAGAAGCCAATAGAGGCTCTTCATCACTGAACCTGTAGTACAATGGTTGATGTAATAAATGATTTCAATTGCTAAGGCAACCACATTCAAATTGGACATTGAAGCATTCTGTAGATAAGGACGGGCCATATCAAGATGGCAGTGCGGAACAAATTACAGTCAGAATCAATACTTGTCAAGCTCTGATGTGAACGTTACAGTGTGCGTAGCTGTCTGAACGCATATTTCTTCTGCCTAGTTCTGATCTCGGCTGTTATTGGACAAAAATGAACAAAATTCCCCATCGATTAGAATAAAACTTGACCTTTCCCTGCTCTGATCTGTGGCACTTTCCTCCCTTTTTATATTCCTATTATGTTTTTCCTTAGAGGGGATGATATAGTGCCGCATATAATGCTGCTGCACATCCACACCAGCAGAGGGCAAAAGCAAATGAAATGTCAGCGCTGCAACGCATTTACAGGGGGCCATTTCTGCACTTTTACAACTGTCATGTTGCATCGTAACGTAGACACAAGTATTTTTTACATGCTTTTTCAAACAATTGTAATTTTGACAACAATCTCTTGAAAGGCCTGTTGCCCGGGTTACAATATGTCATTAATAGGTGTTTGCTTCATAGGCCCTTTGAAGCCCTTTCATGTGGCCATGTCTAAGCCCCGTAGAACTGTGCATGGTAAGGGCATCAGAAGCACAGACCTCTCTGATGTCCCTGTTGCCCTGCCTCCTCACTTAACACATACTCCTCTCAAACTACTGATCTGGAGCAAGAATCTAATGTGAGGGCTTGTCATTCAATGCCAGACCAATGCCAGCGAATAGACCATTTTTCAAGATGTAAACCAAAACCACGTTCATATCATTTCCTCTTATAGATGTTCATTTAACAATTTGAATCAGTTCTAAATGGTTTGTGTGCGTAGTGTTAAAAAACTTAAAAAATAAGTGCAAGAGTGTTGCTTACGTCTTGCAAAATGTCTTCTAAGGAGAGACATTTGGGAAATTCCAGTGTAATGGATGTGACGTTTTGGGTTATGGATGTGACATAAACAAAAAGAAAATGTATTTGTGATCAATATTTTCAACCATCTGTTTATATTTTACTAAATCCTGTTAATAGATTCCAGGCTCAACCAATCAGAATCAAGGACCAGAACTGACCGTTTTATAAGAGGAAACATACTATTGCACATTGTGCAGGATGTGACAGACCCCAAAAGACAAAAACAAATATTTTAAGGATTTAACAAAATTTCTAACGACATTTAAATGTGGTTTCGATCAGGTTTTTAAAAATCCAATTTCATATGGGTTTTGGCGATCTGACAAAAACAGATTAAAGAAAAAAAAAATGCTAAAAGATAAGGATTCTTACTGCCTGCCTGAACAAAGCCAATGAGACACAATCTTTTCTTATTGGTATTACATATTTACAGAGATGCAATCTTAATTACAGATTTGAAAGATAAGCCAAACAAACAGACACATACATGGCCCGGCCCATCTAGGCAGTGTGTTGTGGCATGCAGGTTAATGAATGTGCAGATGGCGGTCAGGAGGGGGGCTGTGCCCGCAGCTCGAGAAGTCACCCTCCTCTACATCTCCATCCTTCTCTCATTCCTCATGTCTCTCCTTCCTTTAACATCTCGTTTATCTGTTTTAGTCCCACCACGCACAGCTCCGCAGCTCACTCTAAGATCACCTGCTGTGCACCACCCCTTGCGTGCGAGTGCATGTGTTTGTATGTGTGTGTGTGTGCGCATCTTGCAAGCAGAAAGCACACTTGATTTCACAGCTTTCCTAACAAGGGATTCGGCAGGGCAATCACAATAGAGTTATTACCGCCTCCTCACGCAGCGGAGAGCTGTAACTGAGGACAAAGGCGGGGTTAAATATGTTCGACAGACACCTGCGGTGTGGATCACGAAAGCGTGAAATCTCAAGCTAAACACGTCCGGAAGGACGGATGCTCTGCGCTCAGGGTTCAAAATCAGGAAGTGTGTTCATTTTGGTTTGTTTGAAAAAAAGACTCACAAAACGTGGGGTAACAAGCTATTTCATGCATTCGGACTTCCTTACACTGTTAAACTGTCTTCTTATGTTCATTACCATGGTCAGCTTGTGTAACAGAAAGATTCTTCGGATGTTAAAGGTTCTTTATGAAACCATTTAGACAAAAAAGGTTCCTCAATGGCATCGAAGAACCCTTTGAAGCACCTTTATTTTTGAAGATTCACTCCCAGCTTATGGAAAGTTTTTTTCAAACATGAACTTCCGTTTCGTAACAAGGGTTCTTAGTCCCTCATTGGACTATTCTCCCGGACAAGAAAGCAAGCGTCAATGTGCTTCGTTCGTTATGGAGGTTCAGCTGTGTTTGTTTGTTCACGGCATTTGGGTGATGAATGTTACATAAACTGCTGGAAATAATGCTGGATTTGCAGATCATTTGAAACTGATACGTGCAGTATGTAAACAACACAAATGTATAGTGAATCAACACATATGCAGGGATAATGCGATGATGTATTGTGTGCTTGTGCTTTAGTCCCCTGCACACCTTTAGAAGGGTCGACTGTTTTCGGAAATAATTGTTCGGCTGTATGTGTCTTTTATCAAATTGATCAAACTAAATACTCTTCGAGTATAAAGTATGCAGTACTACTCTGTAGGTACTCAAGATTAATATGAGATAGGCAGAAACTGCGTGTGTTACCTCTGCTTTAAATCAGTCAGTGGAAGTCACACTTTAGTCATATCCAAATAAAAATGAGAACTGGTTTTTTTAACTGGTTTTGGAAGAACAATAGCATTCTTACAAAACAAATGACTGACAATAGTTCCCTATCGATACTTCACTCGTACTGCGTAGCAGGACGCTATGGGGAAAACTCCTTTTTCTCCGATGACTGAAGCAATTCAAAAGCGCAGTGAAACTGCACGGTGATTGGTTGGAAAAAAGCAGAGCTTTAAACCAATCGTAGCGGAGCTGCCGGACCAATGGCGATGGCACCCGCCAAAATGGGCGGGGCTTATGGCTATATAAGCAGACACATCGCCGTAGGGTCTTCAGATCTCTTCTCCTTCAGCGACGACTCGTCTTCGCTTCCCGAGACTGACTGCTTCGCCGTCGAGAGAGCACCTGCAGCGGATTCGACCTCCTGCTCAGCGCCTTCGCTTCAGCGGATTCGTCAGCGGCTTCGCTCCGGCGGATTCTGTGGGCGGCTTTGCGAGCGAACGGTTCTCGCTATTCAGCACGGTCTTTTCCCTGCCGCTATCCGGCGACGCTGAAAGAGCATATTTTCACACACACTTTCTTTTCAGAGAGTGTTAGAGCAAATTTCCTGCGGCATTCACGTGCAGTTTTCACTGCGCTACAATGCCGCGCCGTACCTGTTGCTCGTGTGGGGTTTTCCTACACGCCGCTGACGGGCACGAGGAGTGCGTCTCATGTTTGGGTCTCTCCCACGCAGAGGACGCGCTCAAAGAGACGGAATGCTCTCACTGCGAGAGTATGAGTCTCTCCTCTCTGCGCTCGCGGATAACTTTCTTTTCAGAGAGCGACTCCGCCCCTCGATTCCCCCCGCCTCTGCGCGCACAGGACACTGTGCGAGCGAAGCAGCGGGGTAGAGGAGCAAAGCGCTCGGGGAAGCGCGAGCTCACGCCGGCTCGCCGTGCCTCGCCTTCCCCGCAGAGAGATGTTTCCCCGGTCTGTTTCACCCGAACAGATCAGCGTCCACTGGCGGCCGCCTGTGACATGATCTCGTTCGGTGGAAACGAACCGGAGGATGACGACGCCATGTCGTTAGCGGCTTCAGACGGGGAGGAGTAAGCGGGCTCGTTGGATGACCCCGCCCCCTCGCCGTCTCCAGAACCCAGCGGACACGCCCCCAGTGCGGACTCCGAGCTCTTCCGGGTCCTCACGAAGGCGGTTAACGAGCTGGGTTTAGAGTGGTCTCCCCCAGAGGAACCCACTCGCAGCCGCCTGGACGAGTGGTTCTTGCCGGGGCGCCGTCAGGCTCCTCGTCAAAGAAACGCACCGTTCTTCCCGGAAGTTCACGGCGAACTCACGAAGTCGTGGCGCGCCCCCTATTCGGCCCGTCTTCGACCTTCTTCCTCCTCTGCGCTCACCTCCGTGGTCGGCGCAGAGGAAAAAGGGTACGAGAAGCTACCACCCCTCGATGAGTCTATGGTCGCACATCTGTGTCCGCCCGCCGCCATCGGATGGAGGGCTAAAGCGTCTCATCCTTCAAAGCCGTGCAGAACCACCTCGGCCCTCGCTGGACGCGCATACTCGTCCTCAGGCCAGGCGGCTTCAGCGCTTCACTCCATGGCGGTGCTCCAGGTCTACCAGGCGAAGCTCCTCCAAGGCATGGATGAGTCCGACCCTGACCCTGCGCTCTTCAGAGAGCTACGGAGCGTGACGGATCTTGCTCTACGCGCCACCAAGGCCACGGCCCAGGCGATAGGCAGATCCATGGCCAGTTTAGTGGTGCTTGAGCGTCATCTATGGCTGATGCTGACGGAGATCAAGGATGCGGATAAGGTCCCCTTCCTGGATGCTCCTATTTCCACGACCGGCATCTTCGGACCGGCGGTGGAGGGTTTCGCAGAACGCTTCACGGCAGCGCAGAAGTCTTCGCAGGCCATGAGGCACTTTCTGCCCAAGAGACCCGGATCTCGGCCGGCGCCGACCCATCCGAAGCCAGCCTCGACGCAACAGCCGGTAAGAACCCCTGCTGCTCAGAAGGCTCCGGGAGCTGACAGCCGTCAACGCTCCCGATCCGGACGGCGCTTCCCGCATCCTCAGCGACAAGGTCCCCGGCCTAAGATCACGCTGGACCCCGCGCCTCAGGCCCCGTCCTGAGCCCGATGCAAGGAAGAGGAAGGCTACAGGGCCCGCTCCAGCCGGCCCTCCTTCAATTATCCTTGGGAGTCAAGCCCCCAAAAGGCGGCGTACCTCCTCTTTGCACCCAAACCCTTGCCGCCCGGGCCAAGGCCTGGAGGGCCATCCCCGGGGTATCAGATTGGGTTCTGGAAATAATATCCCGTGGATATTCACTCCAGTTTACTCGTCGACCCCCGCGCTTCCGCGGGGTCGTCCCCACCCGAGTGCAGGACTCAAATTCTCACGTTCTGCGCACGGAGTTAAGGAATTTACTGGGAAAAAGAGCCATAGAAATGGTTCCCCCAGATCAAATCGAGTCAGGCTTCTACAGCCGGTACTTTCTCGTACCAAAGAAGGACGGCGGCTTCCGCCCCATCCTCGATCTCAGACATCTGAATCGCGCCCTTATGAAACGGCGCTTCAGAATGCTCACGATGAAGCAGATCCTCTCGCAAATTCGCCCAGAGGACTGGTTCTTCTCTCTGGACCTGGAAGATGCTTACTTCCACATTCAGATAGCCCCTCGTCACAGGCGATTCTTGAGATTCGCCTACGAGGGAATTGCTTATCAATACACGGTCCTTCCATTCGGACTCTCTCTAGCTCCCCGCACTTTCACGAAGTGCATGGATGCGGCTCTTTCCCCTCTCAGAAAGAAGGGAATCCGCATTCTGAATTACCTCCACGACTGGCTTGTTCTAGCCCAGTCGGAGGACGAGCTAAGGTCCCACAGATCCCTCCTCCTCAGCCACCTGGAGTGCCTGGGACTCAGGATCAATCTTGTAAAGAGCGCACTGTCACCCAGCCAACGTATTTTGTTCCTGGGAACAGTCTTCGACTCAAAACGCATGACCGCCAGAATATCGCCAGAACGAGCTCTGGTCATTCGACGGCTTGCGGCCTCATTCACACCCGGGGTTTCACGCCCCCTCAGGGTTTTTCAGAAAATGCCTCTGCATCTCAGGTACTGAGCCTGGGCATCCTCCGGATGCGCCCCCTCCAGTACTGGCTGAAGCCCAGAGTTCCTCCACACGCTTGGCGTCTTGGACGACTGCGTGTTCTGGTGAATCAAGCCTGCGTAACCGCCCTAGCCTCGTGGAAAGATCCCCTTTGGCTAGAGCAGGGTATGCCCATGGGCTCCACATCCAGCCGGAAAATGGTCACGACAGACGCCTCCAACACGGGTTGGGGGGCTCTGTGCGATGGCGAACCGGCCTTCGGCCTCTGGTCGAACCAGGAAAGAAGCCTCCATATCAACTACCTGTAAATGCAGGCAGTATGGTTGGCTCTCCGCTACTTCCTACCGGTGCTAAAAGATCGTCACGTCTTAGTCCGATCAGACAGCATGATGGTGGTATCTTACATAAATCATCAGGGAGGCCTCTCCTCAAGACGCCTTTTTTCCCTAGTATCTCACCTCTTGGAATGGGCCCAGTCCAATCTGTGCTCACTGAGGGCAACTCATCTTCCAGGCAAACTGAACCGGGGAGCATATATGCTATCTCGTAGCACGGCGTGATTATACTGGTTCCCCATAGCGTCCTGCTACGCAGTACGAGTGAAGTATCGATAGGGAACGTACTCGGTTACTTACGTAACCTCGGTTCCCTGAGATACGGGAACGAGTACTGCGTTCCTTGCCGTGCTACGAGCTGCTGTGTCGTCGCTTCAGTCGAAGTAACCTGAAGACCCTACGGCGATGTGTCTGCTTATATAGCCATAAGCCCCGCCCATTTTGGCGGGTGCCATCGCCATTGGTCCGGCAGCTCCGCTACGATTGGTTTAAAGCTCTGCTTTTTTCCAACCAATCACCGTGCAGTTTCACTGCGCTTTTGAATTGCTTCAGTCATCGGAGAAAAAGGAGTTTTCCCCATAGCGTCCTGCTACGCAGTACTCGTTCCCGTATCTCAGGGAACCGAGGTTACGCAAGTAACCGAGTACGTTTTATAATCTTAAAAATTGCACTTGACCTAAAGCGATAGTCCACAACAATCCGTTATTCAGGTTCAAGCTGAACTGATTCAGCCACTTAGGCTGGAATACAATAAACAACTTTTAAAATCTCAACAGATTTTTTACAAACTAGACATCACACACTTTTTGAACGTTTTCAGAGCGAAACAGGGCATCACACACTACGCGATAAAATCTACAGAAAGTCTGAGCAAAAGTCTTGTAGTGTATTCCAGCTTAACATTTTAAATACCAAATGAAGCCCATTAAAATAGATTGTTTGATGCATTCATGCAATTTCCAGGAAATTAAAGTGAACAGTAGCCCCTCCCCTTTTGTAAAATAGCCAACAGGGTTTAGTTTGGAGTTAAGTCTGGAATTTGATGTGAAGCTGAAGTGCTAAATGGTGTCATAAAATCAGTTGATACGTATTGCTAGAACTATTACTTTTTTAGGCTTCTCTTCCATCTTCTAAATCCAAATGTTGTCATATTTATGAGCGCACTAGTTTAGAGACGTCCTATAGGATAAAATATTCATACTAAAGGTCACATATTAAGCCACCTCCTTCCCACATACTGTATGGGCCCAATGAACATGCAAAACATTTGACAACCACAACTCGTCTAAAAAAACTGATTCAAAATTTTTTGTACTTTGAATGAAAAAATAAACAAAGCACCTTTAATTAAACAAACAAAAAAGCCATGTTTTTTGTAGTATATTTGTTCAGTATATAGACATGTTAAAAGTAGAGTACTTAAAGAAAATCTGAATTGTGAGTCAAGTATTGTAACAGCAATCGTAGGCAGATTGTAGTCCCTATCTAAAGTGAGAGATGCAAAGCAGTTATTAGGAAAGCGGCCGACTGGCCGTGCATGAGTAAAGCAGAGCAAACAGGGGAGAGCGCAGACTCGTGTACGGACTCCCACGTCCTGCTGCACTGAGTGACTACTGTAGGGTTTAATAGTGCCATATGGTTTACACATCTCCACTCACACCATGTCTTTCCTCCAGTGCTTGTGTGTGTATTGATCCTAAAGGGCTCTTTCACTTTCCCTCTCGCTCTTAAACCTCTCTGTTTTCGGGAAGCCGAGAGAACCACGGCCTTTGCGGCAGACCTAATGGAGATAAAAGCAGAGATACAACCAGCTGCGTTCTGCAATGTTTGTGCAATCTTTTACATTCTAAGGCTTGGGGTTCGTACAGTGTGCTTTAGCAAACATCACTATTAATGACATTTGAAAGAATATCACGTATCATTTCAAGGCTGACAATTAGGAAATCCAGATTACATTCACAAACTCCAAGGTCTACTCCAAGAACGTTCTTACCCTTTTCTAGAAATAGGGACGGTTTCCAAAGCTAAAGTAAATATAATCAGGAATTTGGAGATGGAGCGGACAGGATCGCAAATCACCCCGACTCTCCATCACAGCCCATTCATCACCCTGAGCTCGCACAGACTTGTACTTTTATTTACAGTCGCATGATAAACGGATGAATACACAATAGCCCCAAGAGTCTGTGACCATGAGCACCTAAGAAGTCCCATGGTTGTCTCCGTGATTCAGACTGGAACGATCACATGATCACCTCGCCAGTTCGTGTCACCAGCTGTGTGCGTCATTATGCCCAGGTGAGTTGGCACCCAGCCAGCTCCCCTGCCACCGTCGAGGGTTTAATTAGCCGAGTCTCTGGGCTGAGAAATCCCGGATACCTCGGGGGACGGTGGAGGCTGGCTTGTGTCACACACAACGGCATGACGTGACTGTGGAACCACATCGGCTCCAATCGTCCCTTTCCCCTCAAGGACTCGAGCAGCAATCGCTGCCGCCCGCTCGCCATCCGAATCCTAGCTGCCAGCGCGCTGCTGATGCAGCACAAAAGATCTGTGAGCGAGGGAGCGGAATGCAGCCCACACCCCTGCCCTTGCTCTGCCACATGCTAATACAGCAGCGGGCAGCGGGCGTGCGGTGTGTGTGCTTGATCAGTAATCACCTTCGAGTGTGTGACCGAGCCGCCGTCCGTCCCACACAAACGCATGTTATCAGAGACCTGTGTGTAATCATGTCCTTTGTTTTCTATTACAAACACGCACCCGCTTAACAGTAACGCTGAACAGCACATCTGTGTTTGCAAAACAAGCACACATTCACAATCAATGCAACCTGGAGAGCTTCCTACATACTGCAGGCTGCTGCCTTCTAAGGATGCATCTTAAACGGACAGTCCACCCAAAAATAAAAAGTCTGTCATCATTTATTCACCCTCGTGAAGTTCAAAACCAGTGTATGACGCACGTCTGTGGAACACAAAAGAAGATATTTTGAGGAAGTCAATGGTGCCCCATGTTGTTTGGTTGCCAACATTCTTCCAAATATCTTTTTTGTGTTCTGCATAAGAAAGTCATTAAGGTTTGGGAGAGTAAGTTTGATGATAGTCATACACCATCCACGAAGACTCACATGAGGTCGCACACAAACACAAAACATCATGTATGTGCATGATAAGAAACAGTTTAGTATATTTATGGTGTAGCAAAGGACACAAAGACATTGCAGCTGTGAGTTCCTCTCTCAGTCTTTCTATTACTTGCCCTCATGTCCGCTCTCTCTCTCGCTCAAACACAAACGCGCACACACACACACACACTAATGGATTTTCTTTTTTGTGAGTAGCTGTAGCGCTGAGTGTAATGGATCTGTCTGGGGCTGTGATTGAGAGTGTCTGTTCAGCACCAGGAGAGAGAGAGAGAGAGAGAGAGAGAGAGAGAGAGAGAATAGAAAAAATATGACGAATAAGTGTCTAAATGACTGGATTTTGTCTTATTCGCTCTCAATTCTATTGTACGGACACAAAACCAATGCACGTTAAGGGGTGCCGTGAGTAAATGATGACAGAATTTTCATTTTTGGGTGAACTTTAATACACTTGGTAAAATAATGCCCACTTATTTGTTAAGGATATCTTAGTCACTGTAAAAATGAGGCAGTATAATGCAGTTGATTACCAAAAAGTGTCTTATTGCCTGAATTCACCTATACAAACGTCTGCACTTTAATGCACTTTAATGCACTCCAAACCACTTGAACTGTCTTATTCATCTGTATAAGACTCAGTCTCAGTCTGATGGACGATGTTCCTCACTAAGCAGGAACACTTGACACTGTCTTTAATTTAGAGACTTCTAATTGGTAAACTGCTTCCCCTGACAAACCAGCGGTTGCATATCATCAGAGAGTTAAGGGGAGGTTTAACAGAGCACATCCTGCAGACAATAACAGACATACGTCATAATGCAAGTGTTGCCGCTATGGAAACTATAGTGGGCATTAGAGTAAACTGCTTCCGAAGTCATTTTTCTCTTTAAGGGCAAACAGAGAATATAAGAACGTTAGTTAAAGTATGTCTACAGCCCTATTCGGATGGGAATTGTTTTTCATAAGAACGTCTGCAAAAATAAATCTGCATGGCTCTTTGGAGCAAAAACTCATGCATTCGGACAAACATAAATGATGACGTGCTTAAGACGACGTGTGATGTGAGTCATGTTGTGCTTTTTATGCTGCCATTTACAGCATTTTCAATGCATCAGACACTATAATCCCTAAACCTCCAAAAGAGCAACACTCTAGTCTGCGGTGCTTTTAAGTGGTCAGAACGGACTTACAAATCATATTTGGGATTTAACACCGGTTATTAACTCCGAGATGTGGATTCGGACTGCGATTAAATTACCGCACGACCTTGGTGTTTGTCAAAAAACAGTAGGTAATTTGGCCGGGGATTTTTCCACAGGTGGTGGGAGAAAAACGCAGACATTCTGGATTCGGACGGCAATTATATCACTATTCACCCCCCGTAAATGGAGAAAATATCTTACGTCCCCATGAGAAACAATAACCGTCTGAATAGGGCTAATGGCTACAAAAGCAACTACTTCTAAGCAGTAATAAAGTTGGTCAACAATTCTATTATAAATGTAGCATTTTAAGATTAAATTATTATCATATCATTACTTAAATATTGAATATCAATATGCACCGATATGAGTGTATTGAAATCCAGTAGGACGTCACATTAAACATCTGACAAGAACTTGAAGGGTATGAGGTTTAGAAAATTGCATTACATATACACACACTATCAATAATCTTTTCATGTACATGTACTGTACATGCACACACGTTTTGACCATGAACGTGTCATCACATGGTTTGGCACTATGGACGGCGCCAAAACAACTCCCACAATTCCTGCCAAAATTGACTTAGAGGTACAGCACACAATAACTTTCTTTCAACTGCATATGGTGCATGGGCTCTTCAATATTCGTCCTCCTTCTCCTCACGTGATCAATCGAAGGAGTGAGACGGGCGACTTTTCAGCCCTAAACCACCCGGTTTGTTTTGATAGGTTTACCACAGCCATTTAATATAGAAAGCCCTCCGAGCCTTTAACCACACACCAACGCGTTATAACGTCCAAAACAAAAGGGGAAAAGGATTACCGTCACAAATGGACAGCTGACTGTTTATCCTCACGACACAAGCTGTAGCATTTTTAACAAAGAATAAAAAAGGATTTCATCCAAGGTTGAGTAAATGATATAATGGGTCATCCGCACTGCTACACACACAAGCATAAACACATACAGATTATCAGATAATGGTATTAGACGGGCTAGCGGCTACAAAAGAGCAGGAAAGATAAATGAAGAGAGAAGAATCTGCCTTTATACCGTATGTATGTACAATCCCATGAGTTTACGATTCAATTTCATTTTCCTTTGCTCTTGTCATGTCACTCTTGATTTTGTCTGTTCCACAGATGACAGCAGTATAATATAAGCAGAAATATATTTTCGTTAAAGGAAATAAAAATGGGATTTTGCATTAGACAAACTATAAATGTGCCACACAATTTAAACAAAAGAGTTACAAATATTCGAGCTGTACAGTTATAGTGGACACTGGTACAATCTAGACCTGCGTCTAAAGCCGTCATTAATCAAAGTGCTCAAGCAGAACAATTCCTTCCTGTATTAAAGGTCCCTCTGAAACTGAACATTTGCACATGAAAAGACCAGGTGACTCATGGCTGTCTTCAGTCTGACAGAGAGCGAGAGGAAAACTCTGCTGCTCACAGACTGCATTCCAGTTCAGATCTGTGATATGAGTTTGTGTAGATACCCGTAACCGCCAAATATAGTTACATCACGGTGAAAATGAAGTGGACTTTGTTGAGAGTGCTTTACATTCATGTACGAGTAAACTGATGGTCTGATTTGATATAACAATAAACTTTGTCAAGCCAAAATGTTTTATTACTATTATTACAATTTAGATAACTTTGTCTTTCTTTATCAGCTTCCAGAAGTAATTTTGGCTAATATTATGTGTATTCATATAATTCAATCAGGCATGCCTAATAATGTTTCCGGTTGTACTTCACACTTATTAACAGCAGAGTTTTAAGTTAATACAGCAATAAAAATTAATGTTTACGTTATATAAATAAGACACAACGTAAACAACGTGCATACATACCCCTTTCATAATTATGTTCAGTTTTTCTGAATTTACAATTTATAGTGTTTAGGTATAAATTATACATTTTGTTTCATTCTCCTAAATGTCATTATTCCATTATTTCTATTTGCTTTTACTTGCAGAAAATGAAGACGGGAGAAACAGGACAAAACAACAGAAAAGATGCTCTGTATTTTTCAGATCTCAAATACTGCAAAGAAAACAAGTTTACACAAACTTAAAGCAATACTATTTGTATTTAGAAAAAGTTCAAAAGTAATCTTTTTTTATGTAATAACTTTATGTTATGCCTTGTCATGCTGTCTTTCATGTTGCTGTTGGATGACTTGAGCTTAAATGTTTATGCTGGACTGGAATGGCCACAATAGATCCAGGAATGTAATAAACTTTTGTAATGGTCTCAATTTTTTGTCTGCAGCAATATAATATGTCATTTAAATCTGTTGATTCACATTTACGAAAAAAGATCAAATATAAAACTATGATATGTGTGAATTCATGCGATTCATATAGGCTGCAGTAACAGTCTGTAAATGTCTCTGTTGAGAAAACAATAAATCACAACTACTTTTTTGGTGAACGATGAAAATGGGCCGACTGTTTTCCAACAAGCCGTTGTATGCAAATAACCGTCTACAGACATGCGCTTCTTTATTCAAAATAGTCTAGATTCATCAAAATTAGACAAAAAGTGGGAAGAAAAACTGATGTGCATGTGCACCCGTCATGAATGTGACTGTGACTTCTTCATAACTATTGGAAAATAAGACTCATTCCCTCAACTCACTCTCTCCGTAAAAACATTTTTGAACTAACCAAAAATAGTCAATTAAGGTAAACGCAACCTGTCAACTACATTTCTGGACAACCGGTAAAAATTAATAATAACCAATAATATAAAAAATGTAAAGCCATATTGTGCAGGATGCACAAGCATTTCAGAACGCCATTCCGCTTTTTTGCATGATAGGTGTGTGTGCATACGCAGGGCCATGTCATTATGGTGTCTGTCCAAAACCTTTCCCTGTATTTTTGTCTTCGGGATCAGCAGTGACAGCACTGGTTTATGGGTGTCAGAATCCTTGCCTGTTGCCATGGTAATGCCACACTGCAATACCGTGAGCGGGCAGACCTCGCTTGCTGTATCGATGCGAGAACAGTGAGTGTTGCAGAAGAAACCTGCTGAATGCTAATCAGCCCCGCCACGGTTTGTCCTTCAGACCAGAGAATCACTCTGGATTTACATTACACCCTCTCTCTTCCTCTATTCCAGATCGCATACCAATATCCACAGGAAGAAACATTTTGTTTTGAAGTCAAAGCTTGTCTGATCTGATGCAATGTTGTATTTGGTCGGATGCTTGTTGACAAATGTCCATGAATGTTTTGTTTTCCAAAGTCAAGATTACAAAATTGTCTGGGCCTGCAATCGAAATCTGCGATTCGGGTAAAATCTGGAAATAAACTTTGTTTACATATCTATGCAGTATTTAGACGTGTGTCCCACTTTAAGTGTCAATTTTTGACATGTCATGTAGTATACCTTAAATTAAGAAGAGGTTTAAAATGTAAACAATCTTCAGCAGGAGTCTCTGTTCTGTTCTGTTATAATGGGAGTGTTCTATGCAGCAAATGTGGCCCAGTTTTAAGGCCTGTTACTTTGAACAAATGTCTGCATGTTTTAATCTGGATCAGAGGAGGCACAAATGGAGCAGTTTACTTTCCTCTCAGCGTGAAACTCTATCCTCAGAAGTTTTCAGCATGTGAAAATGCTGCCCACTGCACTAAAAATCTGTTTATGTTCTTTTGTTTCAAGTTCCTGACAGACTGTCCAGTGTAATTGTCTCCAGGCTCACAGCCATCACTTACAGTAATATTAAATAAACGCTCACGCAGTGCTGTTTGATCGTCATAAACATATAAATATAAATATATATTATACGTGATTTGTCATATAGAAGCAATAATACAATAGCTACTAATATCAAGTTTGAGTTTATAAGAGCTTATAGAGCTACTGTACTTCAGAGCTTATAAACAGCGATTATAAACAACGAACAGTGATTCATGGTGTAATACAAATTTCATTGCAGCTCTACAAAAGAAAACATTTAGAAAAGTCACAAGTCATCATCCAATCAACAATAGTAATGCAGAATCTAGGATGCCATAACAGATAAATCTCAGCTATCATTAAAATACCTTCCAGGCTCTTGGTGACAACCAAATACAAACATTCCCCATCTATTGTCACTCTACTGTATCTGTATGTGAGGCATAAGGTCTGCAGTAAACTACATACAGTACAGGACGGGGTAGGAGGTGGTCAGAGAGGCTCTTCAAAGTACCCGAGAGTGATGGCAAAGTTAATGAGGCTTTTCCCAGCACCAATCAATCGGTGCTAATCTGCCTTCCTGGAGTTCTACCGGGAGGTGGCGGCCATGATTCCATCGTGAGGGCAACGTCCACTCAGTCACATCAGCACTTACTGCTGCCTCAGACTTTTCCTTCTCTTTCTCTCTCTACGCTGTTTCCATTGACAAGGTAATGGTGATGGAGCCAGTGCTTAACTGGAGGTCCGCCATTTTCACTGCAGAATTGGGGGTTCTATGCTGAATTAACACTGCTCCTTATTCTTATCTTCATATTCTGTATTTAAAGGGGACGCTAAGCAAACAAGCTTGTTGATCTCGTGCAGACTGACCACAAGAAATTGATCGGTGGAAAGAACTTTATTGTTAGCATTAAACTCCCGCTTATTTACAGAACGTTAATGCACATCATCAGTAACTCACCAGGAACACAAACAATCTCAGTCACCTTTGTCCACGTATCATTTTTTTAATTTATGTCCCAGTACGCAAACAGTGACGCGTCATATATGCTTGCGAAGCCCGCCATAGCAATAATCAACCTCTCCTCCGTTTTGCTTGGGAACTAAAGAAGTCAGAACCAAAGTTTACAGGGCTGTGTCCTCTGAAATCCTCTTAAGCAGTAGAACCGCATCATAGCTCATTACCATAAATCACCTCCTGTGTTTAAAAATTTGTTGTGTATGTACAATATCTCAAATATGGATGAAATTAGCTTTAAGCTCTCTTTAAAAAAAAGGGGGATAAGCCATGACCGCTTGTTGTTTCCTTAGCGGTAAGTCGCCTTTGATAAAACCGCCATCTAAATGAATAAATATAAATGATTATTTTTGAGAAGCTATGAACAGTAGTGACCTGTTTGATGCTTAAATCAGTGGAAATGTGCGAGGTTGACACACAGACATTGGTCACATCAAACTAAAGTAAATACTGAGCCATCTTTATGTTTGCAGCATTAAAAACACAAGTCCTAGGAAGCACAAAACAATGTTACGCTAAGTTTACACAGAACCATCCTCCATAACTGTACATAATTACATCTAAAAATGCCGCTAAATACGCCTGATCGCTTGCGACTATGCCTGGCACAGGATAAATGCGAGCTGCACAACATCCAGCCTATGTTGAAGCCACACACTCCTCCCTCTGCATGTCAGCAAGGGAAGGGCTCTTCCTTTTTTCCTACCAATTGTGCCAATGCCCCACAATTCAGCTGGCCTACTTCCCCACCACCACGAATATAGGGGCGGGGTAGGGCATCTCACTTCCTGAACCCAAAAAGCACAGATGGCAACTAAACATTGGCTGGTACATATTCCCGACCGACCCCAAACACCGCATGAATATGATTGACTTCAGACTGATTAAGCATTAGGGCCAGAATATGGAAATCTGCTCCATCGTTACACATAACATTAACAATAAGCAAGAAAACTCGCCTCCAAGCTGTACTCTTCAACAGTTCTCTTCAGGGGATCCACAATCTGCCAGCATATGAGAATGCACAAATCAATCAGCAACATCCCACCCACGATGATAAAGAGCTTCTGGTCCTTGATGATCTGGAAAAGAAAAGCGAGAGAAGAGGTGATTAGAGGGTGGAGAAAGAAAGCGAGACAGCCAGGACCCATCAATGGGCAGCTCACTCGATTCAAAAGCGTCCTGCATTCTGAACCTTTGTGGATGAAAGTGCCGTTCCCGTCTGATCTTTTTTTCTTCTATTTAACAGCGTTTGACCTGAACAGTGCCCACATGAAAGGAAAGGTCACGGCGAGAAGGCCTGCATGTATTCTAGAGGAATCAGATGGGCGAAACGAACTGATGCTTTCTTTGTACCAAGCATGTGATTCATAGCGTTTTTGATTTACTGACATTTGATGGCCAAACTGTGTATAAACTTGTGTATCGCTAGAAGTACTGCATCGTGAGGCGGTGAGCTGACACATTTCAAAGGTCCAGAAGGTCTCCGAACACCCACAAGATGTTTGTGGTTTTCTCTCGAGTTTCTGGATAATTCCTTCAGAATGAAAACTCTTCATCCTCAATCCAATCGAGGTTGGTGGTTCGATTAAACGTCCGGACACTTGAAATGACACAAGATCATGACACCTCACAATGCGTTAACACAATCACCCCAAGTAATGTCCGGCCACATGACAGCTGCGCTTCACTTTATTGGAAGAAATCTCCTTTTAGTGCTGGAAACCGAAGGTGATGATAGATCTAAAACTAGCAGTAATCCCAAAATCCCGACCTTCACATTTTTCGTGCTACAAGTACGAGCTAAAAATACTTTTATGATCCTCAGAAAGCTTAGGTTAGAGGTCACCCCAAAGACAATTTCATAGCAAAAAATGCATTTGACTCATTGATCACTCATTTAAATCAGCTCATCGTAGAGTGTTGTGGATCTGTAACTTAACTCTCAATTGCCACCTCTGTTTGTAATGGCAATGAGCAGGTTACTTCATGTTCTTATCGTTGCGAAATGCTCAAATGACGTCATTAAACAATTCGTCAATTGACAAGACGGCATGACATTTCCTGCAAAATAAATGATAAATATTTTATGCCTGTGATGTTTATTTTAGGGGATGAATTAGGGGAGGGGCTTCATTATTGCTTTCTTCTAAAAATAGTATGTGCGCATTCGAATTAGCCACCTCGTAACATAGTTATGAATGCCTGTGAGATCATGGTGGATTTTGAATGTGCTTTCAGATGAACTTTTTTTTGTTTATAATAAAATTATGGACTGCATCTTTAAAAATTGTAAACAAAATTTAAACAGATTTTTATATTTTACCAGAACATACATCTATAATGGTGTAAGTGCGTTTTACAGAATTGAATCAGGTGGCCATATACTGTAATCCCTGCAAAGTACCATCCATTCTGACTCATTAGACACATGACACTTCAGACTCATTAGACAGACAGCAACGTTCTGAAAACACAAAGGAGCCTCAGTGTTAACACTCAATGACAAATAGCTTCCTTATAGATGTTTATGCACATTAAACCGGAAACAAAGAAACAGTCTTTAACAAAATTACACACTTCACCTTTAATGCTTCTCATCTGGAGCTTTTAAACCAATACCATTTGGTTTTAAGAGCTAATAGCTCTGTTTAAGCTTTCTTCCTCTCAGTTTAAATTGCACACTGTTTGTAAAAGATTATTGCTTCAGGTCTACAAGAGCACGTGGTGCATTAGTGTCAGACTGTGTTTGTTCTCTCTCTAAGTAATACCGAACATCATGTGCTTGTGTCTGACTGAATTTACAAATGCACATATCCCTGATGCAATGTATTTGTTAAACAATAAGAAAAACGATTATATAATGCACATTACAATGCAGATGTACATAAATACATAAAATAAAGAAAATTAAATTTCAATTGTTATTGAGCATGCTCTTCATGTTTACTGTATGCGTCTGCTCCATATCCCTCTTTTCTTGGATCGCAGATTTATATCTGGCAGAGACATACTCGCTGTCCTCCACCGTGATTGACACAGCGCTCGCTCACCCTGAGGCAGGGTGAGACTGTAGCAGACCCCTCGGACCGCTGGACTCGCATCGAACGCTGGCTGATTTGTGACGGCAGTCCTAGGAGTCATAGTGCTAGACTGCTTCTCAGCTTGATGAAGAGATGGCACACCCACGTACACCTTCACAAAACACCGGCCTGACAGCAGCCATCGCTTTAGACTGCCAAAACCCAGTAGTCCATCACTGTGTGAAGCGGGAGTTGATTCAGCGGCAGCTTCCTGAACACTGAAGGGCCGGAGGGAATTAAACCCTGAGCCCAGGCATTACCTGTCTCTGGATGTATTTATATACAGGTATGCACGTAACCGTGAAGACTGCGAAAGTAACATTGAGGAGAACACAACCAGGAAATGAATACGCATTGGTTGGAATTACATTACATATTCCTATTCAAGAGGTCAGATGATGTAGCTTTTCACTAGGTTTCGCATTAACTTAGCATTGCATGCAACATTTAGTATTGTGCGTTATGATTCTATTAATGTTACTGCAAATTTTCCATTGCCTTTCTAGATACTTCTTTATTTCTCTTTCATTCTCTTTTTTCATTCAGCATCAGCAATCATTCTGATGACAGAAGTATAGTAAAAGTACAGTAGAGGTACAAAAAAGATCTATAAATAAGGTTTGAGCCATCCATCATTCACAGTATTTTCATAGGTTACGGCCAAACTAACCACATTCATACTGCACTGACTAAAACTAAACCAGGGAGAGAATGGAGTGTGTGTGTGTGTGTGTGAATCTGTGTTAAAAACGTCTTGCTGTGTGTGAGATTGCATAAACAAGCCCGCTGCATTTCTCCCAACAGCAGCGTGATGTATTTTCCGAGGAAGGACGGAGAAAATAGACTTGTGATGTCTAGCGGAACAGAAAGACACTGTTCTTTCAAAGAAATAAGACATTTATTGGTTAGTACCAGCGGTGCTGCTTGATTCTGGATGTGTCAGGAAATGGTGCATGAAGCTAGCAAACTGACCCAAGTAAAGAGCGAATTTCTATATTTGAGCATTTTAGCAGCTGAAAAAAAACAGAACTGATGGCTCAGAGGCTTTCCTGTGATGTTTTTAGTGTGGAATTAACTCATCTTTCCAACTGCAAAGCAGTACATACAGTAATGCTAATCGATGTACTTTTGTAATCTGTAGGCGGGTGCACACCGTGCATCACAAGGGACACCGACTATCGCAACAAGCTTAGATCGACCAAAAATCAAAATATATTTGATTTTTGTGGCTGAAATATAAATTTTGGAACGTTTTTAACGTTAAACATTTATATCAGTTGTGAATGCAATTTTCAGGAAAAATAAGTTTGTTAATATTGTTAATTTAAGACGACAAAATATGAGATGCTTACTTACCACTTACTTCACAAATAAATGCAAATACATTGTTTCTATACACTTTACTAAGATTTAAAGATACTAATTTGTTAAGCATGTCAAGGAAATTTATAAATTTTAAGATAAATCACAGCCGTTACGACATTACCTTTTTAAGGCAATGGCCAATTCAAGATAAAAAAAACTAAAATCAATTGAATAAAAAAAGTAATCTGCATTCTTGTTTTAGTTCCAAATCAAGTCAAAGTTGTGTACCATAACACTATGATTAAACACAACTTTGTACTCGCATGCAAGATCATAGAACAAAAATCTGTAATTCACTTCCTGTTAACACCAATTTCGATAGCAGCAGTGCACACACACACACACACACACAAAGGGCTGAATGAGAGGATGACTATCAATACCTCCTCTGGCATTCAGCAGACATTCATCTTTGAGGTGCTTTGAGAAATCATACAGCAGCTTACCTTTTTCTTCATCTTTACGTTCTTGAAGATGGCGTGCACTCTCCAGGTCTTTGCAAACATTGCACCAAAAGCCGTTGTGTAACCCACAATAAGGATCCAAGTACGGACCTAAAAGATCAAATGTGAAAGTGAATCAAGTTGTTTATAGGTGTAAAAGCTCTTAGAATTTAGAAACAAATGTGGGACGTATGACGAAGTATTTCTGCGAAACTTAAATAGTTTTATTTAAAATTGAGCTATTGAGGTTATTGTTTTCATTATCAAAGTGTTTTTCTTTCTCATTGTATATTTTGTTCGTTTTTTTTAAAGTTTGTGTCATTTTATTGGCACAAAAATTATTCCATAAATTCTTTGGAAGTTTGGACACTTTCTGACATCTAAATCAAATTATATAACATTATGTAATGCAAAGACGTTATGTAAGGGTGGTTTAATTGTTCAAACTATTTTTAGGACCACTGTATATCAGGTTAGTTCATTCAAGTTCAAGGCAAATCACTACCACAAATGTCCTTCAACTGTCTCTAAATCTAAATTCTTTGAAGGAAGCATGAATCACCATGAGAAAAGAAAGAAAAAAAACAACTCGAACTTAATAAAAAACCTTGTCTTCTAGGCCATAGACCAGACCTGTTACGTGTCATTCTTAACACACAATGTGAGCTATTTCCTGTGGGACTCAATCTAATGCAGTAGCCAAAGCCTTGTAATTAAAAGCTGGATTTTTGTCACATGCAAACAGAAAATGAAGACATGACAAGACACATTCAATTGTGCACACTCAGTTCAAGGACAAGGTTGTCCAAACAGATGAGAAACTTTTAGGATGCAAAATAGGGAAGACCAAGGTGTCAAGGCCATATTCAGGAAATAAAAGGGTTACATCACGTTTTTGCTTTCTCTAGCAATTCTTATGATATTATGTTGCTTCCAAAAACCCAGAAAACTATCTTAAATTATTAAAATGGAATCATTCATATCAATGTCAATTATATTGAATTTTTATAGCACAATTTAACATAACCATGGATGATCAAAGTACAACATGAAAAAAACAAACAACTACAATTTTTATTTATTTTCATTTAAATTGATTTCAAGATTTCATACAAATTATACAAATTTCATCAGCTTTAGCAATGATTTTGTATCAAACTCGGGCATACTGGACCATATTCTCACATTTGTTTGATATGTTGCTTGATTAAAACACTGTTTACAATGAATTACAATAAATCAATTCCAATAATTAAGTATTTTAATTGCAATCAAAGGGAAAGTTCATCCAAAAAGGAAAATGATGTCATCATTTACTCACGCTCTGGTTGTTTCAGACCGGTCTTAATTTCTTTGTTCGGCTAAACACAAAGGAAGATATTTGGAAGAATGTCAGTAACCAAACAGGATGAGATCTGTTTGGTTACTGACATTTTTCCAAATATTTCCTTTGTGTTTAGCCAAACAAAAGAAATTAAAGACTGTTTCATCAGACGCGCGCCTGACCCCCAGTTAACTTCCGGTTTGTGTTTGATTAGTGTCTAATAATATAAATATTTATATTTCATTTAATTTATGGTAATATTGATTTGTATTATTATTTTACTGTATAGTAATTGTCTTAAATATATACGATTTGTTGAATGGGTCCTGTAGTTCCGTCGTATTTAAACAAACCATATGGTTGACATTGACATTTCGCGGTTGAGCTTGGTATCAGAGTCTAAATTCAAAATATTGGAGAGACCAGTTTAGCCAAGTAACGCTTCTTCTCGCTTTCATTTGATTGTTAGAGGAAATAATATACAGGCGCTCTATTGTTTGTGAATGTGTACCGGCAGTTCAGTTGGGGTCACAAAAGTGCACATGCGCAGTAACTCATTCTACAGTGGGGCATGTTGTCACAAACCTACCCTGAGTAAAAATGTGACAATTAGCCCCGGCCTCCCCACTGTATATCACAATCCTCCTTGCATCAGAATAAGCAATTACTCACAGTGCAGAGGGTCTCAAATTCCTTGTCCGACACAAAGGATCCATCCAGACCGAAGAGAAAGATGGAGGCGTACGACAGCATTCCTCCCAAAATGATTAGATTGTTCATATAAGGACTTGACATTTTGATCAGCCTGCAGATAAAGCACACAGCTGATGCATGAAATATTCACATATAATTTATAATCAAGCACCGCTATTAAATTTGCATCTATGTCCATGAATGTATCATATTAGTGATACTATCTCAAACCTTAGAGAATGGTGTTGAATAGGGACCCATTTTTGTTATATCTCTTTCTCTCTTACTGCTTCTTTCTTAGACGTTGAAGTTTCAAAGTGGGATTCTCTATTATGCTACTTTAAAGTATCAACTTTAAACTTGGAGATATTAAAATGGGAACAAATAAGACTAATGTTGGCATTAGGCAAGAGCTTGATCTCATTAAGCTCTAAAAGATATACAACAGATTGTGACTAATGCGATCTCCATCAGTGCTGACCTGTGGTTGCGGTTTTTGATGTTGAAGAAGAGGAAGGCCCCTGCCATCAGCATGCCCAGTATAGTGATGGTAGACAGGATGCTGTAGAGGGGGACGTTTATTTGCCGGCGCTGCAGACGCACAAACGTCCGATCCTTTGGCGGTTCAACACCTCAAAGAGAATTACGACATTTTACAGTCATTATCCAGTGCAGTCATTTCTGAAAATGCCTTCAATAATTTCTAGCAAGACACTCCCCTTTAATTCAAATGACTGAGGTTTTAAAATGCCATGCCAGCCACGGACTGAATATATGGGGTTGTGTAGTCACTAATGTGACATAGTAGGTCAATCTCAACACAAGGTTATATAATAATGTTTGTGGACGTGTTTAGAGACTGTGTAGGTGGTGGTGATGTAAAACTCGATTAGATCTTACATCACAATGAGAAGTTGGAGAAAAGAAAAGTCCACCACTTAAATCAAATAAACTTTTCTAGACTATATAGCTGACAGTCCAGATTCGGATGAATTTATGAGTTTATGCAAAAATGTTGCAAATATAGCTCAGTTGAGGTTGGGGTTTGTGTTTCCCTGGACAATATACTGTACGAAATTAAAGGAAATAAACAATTTTATTAAGTATGGATTTGCTTTGAAATGCTTAAAAAATATGTTTAGTAAAGAGAAAACTGTATGCTTCATAGACGATTTTAGATCTTATTATAATGTTCTCAAACTCATGTTTCAAGTAAGGTGCATGAAACTCTTTAATTAAACGTCATAGCCAATAAAAACATATTCAATAAATGTCTTCTGCTCCGATTATCATCACAATAATATTGTTAATCTTGAATATTTCGCCCAGCCATAACAGCAAGTTAACCAAATTCTTCTGTCTGATTCTATTAGTCTCTTAAAGGGACAGTACACCCACAAATACAAATTCTGTCATCGTTTACTCTTGTATGCTTGTAACCAAACAGTTCTTGGTCACCATTACCATAGTGAGAAAAATGACAATGGTAGTCAAAAGTGACCCAGAACTATTTGCTTTCCTACATTCTTCAAAATATCTTCTTTTGTGTTCAACAGAACAAATCTTTTTTCCTTCTATGGTAGTCAACGGTGGCCAATAATTGTTTGGTTACATGCATACTTCAAAATATCATTCCCTGTCAAATGTATATAGACTTGGAACAACTTGAGGGTGAGTAAATGTTGACAGTATTTTAATTTTGAGTGGACAATTTCTTTAACAAGTTCTATAGGAGGAAAAAAAAGACACTAATGTACAAAGACAACAATTTTACTTCAAGCTCTCCAACACCTGTTCTTTTTCTCAGACTCGGACCTCTTTCTCAGAATATTTGTAGCGATTAATATCCAGGGATTGAAAACAAAAACAAAGCATGTCAATGTGTGCAAACAGAGAAAAAAAACCTCTTGAATAATTCAGATGACCACACTTGGAACAAAACATTGGCAGTGATATGAACCTCCTATCTCTTTCTCAGTCATACGCTGACCTACAAACACACACAAACAGGGTTTTTCCTACCTTGGAACCTGATGGTGTGGTTGATGAGGTCTAGTACATCTGCGATGGCGTTGTACTCGCCCACCTTCACCTCCTGACCCTCTGTGAAAACAGCAGAAAACTGTGATAAGACCACTGTGCTCCAAACCGGAGGTCCCCAGAGAGAAATATACTTGTAGAGATACTACAAAACCAGTCCAACATGTTGTAAATCGCTGTGTTTCTCGATGTATGATGTTGAACTTTCTCTAGCCTTCTAAAGTGGTAAGTAAATTACAAATTTGTGCAAGCACATCAGTTAAAAGGCACCTGATTAATGAGCGTTGCTTATCTTGGAAAACAAACATGATGCTTCGCAGACAGGGATGCAATAAAATCCAAAGATAAAATAAAGAGAGCTATCGCATGTTCGTGCCGGTGGTGCATATTAAAGTTATGTGTCCATAGATGCACTAAAATAACTTAGTGTCAATAAATCCCAAGCAGAACAAGATTTACTCTCTGAGGCCTCATTCAAAGCAAGCCAATTCCAAAAGCCATCTCAAAACTCAATATCCCTCCCCTGTGTACGTTTCGAGACTGCCTGTGTATTGACACACAGGGCCAAATGCATCCTATTTAGGATGAAAACTCACTTAAAAGACAGTGAACACGGGAAGATGGGATATTTATCATTTAACTCCTGGAAGTGTTTTCTAGGATGATAATACAAAAAATATTTTCTCTATCCCTGAACCGCAATGTGATTCTGTGCAAAGCGCTATTCTGCAATCTGCTCGGTGTAAAACAGAAGGACAGGGTGAACACTTTTATAGTAAATGCCAAGAACAAAAAAATACAAGATATATGAAAAGAACGTCGTAGCTGCTGAATGGCAGAAATCTATAGAGATATTCTTTCCTACTCAGATGCATTGCAAAGGGCTTAAAAGGCCAAAATACGAACATAAATGACGGACTAGCTGTGCGGTGCAGACATTGGGCTTAACAGACAGTCAATGTAAACTGTCAAAGGAAGTTCTTGATGCATATTTAGTTTTAAATGCATACTTTTTGAAACATGCGCGTATGTAGATGACTCATCTAGATCCTTTTAAACATTAAACCGACAAACGTTCGATTTGAATAGCTTACTTACTTCACTCTGGCTCATCCATAAAACAGATGAACTGAGGAGATCATTACATCAGTCCCTTGATATAGTCTGTACCTCTGCTAAATGTTTCATTAACTTCCACTTATTTATGGCGGTGTATTCGTGGTGAATAACTTCATCTGACAAACGTTTTCTTATCAGGTGAATTATAGGTTTTAACCACCCATGTTCAATCCAAATAATGTTATGCCATGTTATGAGACATACAATGTAATGAGTCACTTGATGATCACAGCTCATGACAGTTCATGGCTGACCGCCAACTGCATAAGTGAATGAACTTATTCATTGTCCAACGGAAAAAGGTATACCAGTAATGTTTTACATCTACAAAATGATTGAAGGTCACACATTCCATGTATATGATTGACTTTGGATGTTGATGATAGGTATTTAAGCAAGCAATAAGGTACTCTAGCAATGCAACTTTTTCATGAAGGATATTACTTCTGCTGGAAAAAATTGCCTTTGGGTGCAATGGTAAGCGATGATTTAGCATAAATAAAGCACAGCTATTGACCAATCACAATTATTGAATTGTCAGGTTATTTGGCCCAAACTTAAATTCCGGTAGACCTCCGCAAAGAATCAAAAACTGAGTAGTTTTAATAATAAAATCAACAATACAATATTTATATATATGTACATGTATATCAATTAAATATAAAATAAAATTTCTAGTTCTGCTAGCCAGCACATCTTTGTTCAGCCTGGGCTATATCTTCCTATCTATTAACCATGAGGAATGGAGAGAATGAGAGAGACAGATGACTGTAAGAGCTGGAATATAAAAGAAATCAAATCCTGAAATAATGTGGAAAGAATAAGCAAATTTTTAGTCAGCCTATGACCTATGACGTAACAGGTTTGGGTATGTGAAAGAAGGCCATTCAAATAGTACAAATCATTGTCTTACTGATCGTTCTTCTTAAAAAAACACAGCACAGACACAGTATAGATAAAGCAAACAGTACGGATAAGCTTAGAAAGTTGAATTCCTTGAGCCATCTGAAGCCCTTTCTATTACACCCTTAAAAGCTGCTTTTTAATTTTTTATCCCGACTGACGGTTTCCTTCATATTAACAGACAGTTCAATCACCCCGCAGCCAAACAGCTTTCAGGTCCTGCTCACAAAAACAGTCCAAACAGTAACACAATGCGATGGAGGACACCTCTGCACCAAAGCAGATAAGACAGAAAAAGGGTGGGTACCGCTGGCAGGCAGCTGCCGTAGGATTCTAGAAGGGAATCCCCCTCTCTGAGATTAAAACCCACAAACCAGTGTTAATCTCCCCTGGCCTCAGGAAACACACACACACAGACTAGATTAATCACATCAGAGGACCGAGCAAGGGAATTCTCTGACCCCATTAAACCACCGGATGACACCAAAGCTGCCACTGTACGCCCTGCCTCTATACGTGATGGATGTAACAAATACCAGCCCAATGTCCCGGAGAAATATTCTTCATATTGTGTGAAGGTCACTGTCATGGGATGAGATGTTCATTTAAATTCAGTTGTTGGACTGATCACCATTTGGCTAAAAATATGAAAAAAAGACTACTGTCTGATTGACTTACCTTGAAACTGGGTGAACCTTATGGTCCCCATTCGTTCTCCGTTCCTGAACATCACTTGACCCTGCAAGACACAAAATAACTCTCAACGCGACTGTGTATGAAATATGTAAAAAAACACAGTGTGCAGAAGTCTAGTACATTTTAGATGATAAATATCGCCACACATCGCAAGTTGGGCCGATACGTCTTACAAGATTGATTTTCGATCTTATTGCTTACTCTGGCACAGGAATAAATTACGGTGTATATCTTGAAGTCTGGCACAGTGCTTGTTTTTCCGACCATTTGTTAGATTAAAGATCTGTGAATTGATCTCTTTTTGAGGTAAACATGATTAACAGAAGCCAAACTGATTTGTTAAATGGCAGGAACACATGAAGATCTGAAAGAGCGTCAGATCGGGTCAACTGAAGAGGTCTGGGATGCCTTCCTGGCTAAAGGATAATAAAAGTTAGTTTTTTACACTTTCTAAAAGAAATATGGAGTCATGCTAGGGTGCTGTGGGTGGTTGCTAGGGTGTTGCCATGCAAGCTGTACGGCCAAAAATAGGCGGTTTCATCTGACGCACATGCCTGGTGCAAATATAACTTTCGGCCTGTGTTTGGTTATTGGCCTGGGTAGTGGCTAGCCATAATTTTTATTTTAATATTTAATATATATTTTTATGATATAAAGAGATAAGCCCATAAAACATTCATTCAAATATGACTCATCGGACATTGCTGACCAATCACGGATTGCTGATCAAAGCGCAGACAGGTATACAGAGTCTTCACATAAATGCTTCATAAAAGCTCCATCATTAAATCAAAATATTATCTAGTTTGCTCATTATTTCTCAAAAAGGAAACATGTAAATGCAGTTTGGCGTCTGCCTGCCCCCAGTGTTACCTAATGAGCCATTTGAAAAGATAGTAAAACTATGGGAGACAACATAGAACTGATGGCATTTCTAAAAACAGCTGCCTTTGATGTGTAGAACACCTACAAATCTTTGTTTAGATACTCTGAGATTGGCGCACTGGGTAAACGTTTCTACGGAAGCCGTAAAGTGCCAAACAAAACATCAAATCGCAAAACAAACAACAAATCTAAAAGCCAAAAAACGAATCCTGAATCACAGTAACAAACCTGAAAACACATTAACAAACCATAAAGCACAACAACAATTCCGGAAACAAAATAACAAGTCAGAAAACACAACGACAAATCAGTCTAACCGGAAAAGGTAGGTCTTTTGTGTGACCAGGGTAGTTACTGCTGATTGGACGGAACCCCGGTCAATCAAGATAAACAGTCAAGTGTGTGTTTTCATAGAAAGAAATGGAGTTTGTTCAGCACTACTTCCAAGAAGGACATTCATATGGCGTGATTCTAGATATGCTTCTAACATATCATGATATTAAGATCAGCTTGCGCTCTCTTGAAAGACACCTGAAGATGCAGAAACGATTCCCTATTAAGAGATGTCAGGAATGCTTTCAGAGCAGACGCAAACCACACAAAATTTGAACCCACAATAAGGCCAGTATATTCTTTATTTGTGTACACCGCCGCCAGCTACTTATTATTCTGTACCGCTAGCTACAGAACTGTACTTCCTGTTTATCTTGATTGACAGGGGTTCCGTCCAATCAGCCGTAACTACTCCGGTCACACAAAAGACCTACCTTTTCCGGTTTGACAGATTTGTCGTTGTGTTTTCTGATTTGTTATTTTGTCTCCAGAATTGTTGTTGTGCTTTATGGTTTGTTAATGTGTTTTCCGATTTGGTGTTGCGTTTTCCGATTTGTAATTGTGATTCAGGATTAGGTTTTTGGCTTTTAGATTTGTTATTTGTTTTGCGATTTGTTGTTTTGTTTGGCACTTTACGGCTTTCGTACCTTTCCCCTCACAAAACAATATAGTTCGGAAACTTAGTTATTTGCGCAAACCGTATGTAATGAGAACTACACTACCATCTTACAAATGAAGCATACAGAATACAATGACCTAGTTGCTGTAATTTACATATATTTAGAAAGTACAGTAAATGGTTTCCAAAAGTATGCCTTTATCCTTATTTCCAGGGTTATCACGATTGTTTTCCAATAATTTCAAGAATAGTTTGTGCTTGTGATGTGGTTGCAGGGGTGTTGTGCAGGGCAAATAGGGCACTCCTCTGTTTCAAATCTTTTTAAATCTTTTAATTACTTTATATCTAAGATAAGATTTTGACATTGTCATGTCAAATTCTTAAATGTAAATCAATATATTTATTAAGACGCATTTATTATTTATTAATGCAGACTGTTTAATGCACCCCTGAAAGGTATCATTTTATCATTTATGTCATGGTTCTGACCCACCTTGTTTTGGTTTTCTTGACCAAGTGGCAGAATCATGACAGAACCTCGTGTTTTGTGAGACATATTAATGTTGTCATGACATAATATGCGCTCTCTCCGGTCTCGTCTATGGCCCGCCCCTATCGTTTCCTCGTTAGCTTTCCATTAGTGTTTCATTCCCCACACCAGCCTTGTTAAATATCCTTTGTTAGTCTCCCTATATATTGCCCCTGTGTTTCCTGTCCTGTGCAGAATTGTTTTGTAATACCTATGCTCAAGTTTGTGTCTTTGAATCACTACTGCCTTGCCTTGCCTTGCCTTGCCTTGCCTTTCCGACAGCATGTCTCTCCTTCCACCCGGATGTCGGCATCAATGTAGCAAAGTTCAATAAAGGAAGGAAGGAAGTGGAACCGGCTAACGTAACACTACTTTAAATCATATAAACAAACAAATGTAATTTAAAATGCCGGCAGCTCCCTCACGGTGGACTGCCGGCCACCCAAACATAATTACACATCACATGTAATCCAGGCCTGGTCCTCTCTCGCCCTTCCTGTTATCGCTCCTCTCTTATGCTTCCGGAGGTCCTCCGTGAGAGATGCGAGACTTCTCACACCAGTTATACAAATGTCTAGCTTGAACTAGGAATTTACTAATTGAGTATTTGCAAATAAAGGACACAGGAAAGACACTGCACTTTTATTTTTGTAGTATCACTGATCTACCACTAGATTCTCTGCGTAAGAGGTGAGCTTACATATACACACAATTCGCACTCACTACGCACACATTGATAAATGAGGCCCTGGCTTCTAAACGTCCCAAACATATATGAAGAGGTACCAGTGTTAACTGTCTACTGGTAAATTAATGACTTATAGGACCAGTTAGTGAAATATAGTGACATATAGCGGCATCTACTTTTTTGCAGGAGGAGATTTACCAAACAGGCTCAGCAGAGCAGTTTGTCCGTTTAGGGCTACTGTAGAAATAATATGACCGATTTCATGTAAGGGCACCCACGCTGTATGTAGTTAGACATTGCTCATCCTTAGGTAATAAAAACATTTATTATTAGCTTTATTATGTAATTATGTATTCATACACCCCTGAAGACATAGTTATGTATATTACACTGCATTTCTAGCAATAGATGGCAATATTACACTTTGGTATAATGCTGTGTTCACACCAAACGTGAACAATTGCGTTCCATGATTTTTGTTACTCGTGGGAAAAGTTATTTATTTTTGTGTGAGTAAGGCGATCTGACAAATATTTTTAACCTTCGCGGAAGATGAGATTGATGCGAGTTTGTGTCTATACGCGTCTTGCATTGACTTTGTATTTAATTTAAGATTAGTGAAACACAAAAAGATCAAAAGATAATTAGAAAAATGTCTCTGTGGTTTTGTGTCCATACAATGGAAGTCAATGGGGGCCAGTGTTGTTTGGTTACCAACATTCTTCCAAATATCTTTGTCTCATACAGGTTTGACATGAGGTTGAGTAGATTATGAAATATTCGTTTTGGGGTCAACCATGCCTTTAAGTACATGTGGTTACTTGTCTTTTGTTAGGCAAGTACACTGTATGTGCACATACTATACAAAGTGTAATCTCCAAAAACACGAATAGTTAATTTGCTGCAAGAGGATGCTGTAATCGATCAGTTATGTGTCTGTCGTAATTGGATTCTTAATTCATTCTGGGCTCTCTCTGCATTTGCATTTAGATACTGAAAGCACAGGCCCACACTGGTGAAACAGAGCTAACATTCTCCAGTCCAAATCAGCCCAGTGCACTTCTTACTCGAAGTGATCCATGGAGGCGACTCTAAGCTAATGTTTTACTTCTTGGGGCATGCTGGCACTCGATCGATAGCTCCACGCACAGAACTCGAAATCTGATGGAGAAGTGAGAACAACTCGTTCTGCTGGACACACAAACCTGGGAAGGAGACATACCTGGTCCTCAGGGGAGCACTAAATCTGCTGCAGTCACATCGCAAATCACAAAGGAAAGATTGTGTACAATTATTCAGCTAAAATCATGAATATTTCATATCCAATGGTACATAAAAGCACCACCGAAATTAACCTTTCTGACCGGTCGAACGCCTGGTATTAAAAGAGGCTGTGACTCAGCCGTGTAAATATATGTTGAAAGCAGACAAATTAAACCACAGCTGTCAATCAACGTTGTTTTCTGTCAGCTCTACACAACAAGCACAAGCTTTTAGCCAAGACTGTAAAACACATTAGCCTTTACACCTTTTTGTAGTCAAGATATGCATCCGAATGTCTCAATGCCGTCAGCTCTACACCCCAGATGCATTGCAATGCATCACGCTACTTTCACACCGCACGCATAAGCAGTGCATATTTTTTTCGCCACACATGTTGACAGATGAGAGCATTCAGCAGAAGCGTTGCATAAACAGCAGCGCAGCGATAATTTCACCATCGAGTCTATTTTTGCAGCGCTGCTCACTCTTTACGGACAAAATCCACATGGAATGACAGGAAAAAAGTAACACTTTTAACTTTAAGTAACATGTAAGTGGTGCCTAATGTGTTTTGAACAGAATCCATGCCTTTCAAAAAACTCTTTTGCATGGACTTTTTTTGGCCAAAACCACAACAGCACATTTAAAGGATATACCTTAAATGTTATGCTTATATTGCATATGAACGATTGGAAAACGATTGCATTATGCTGTCAGTGTACTGTCTGAACCCCACTGTCATCATAACCTTCAAAAACTGATAAAACTACTTTAACATCATGTTATATGCTTATACTGCGTATGTGTGAGAAAAAAGAGATCGCATCACAAGTCGATCACTCTCACATATGGTGAGTTAACCCTTTAGTGACTTCGTATCCCTCAAAGCACGATGGCTTTTAATTTATAACCTGTACTACGTGGATCTTTAAAGAGAACGAAACAGGCGGATATAACAAATAATCGTTATGCAATTTAAGTTAAAAAGCGCTTTGATGAAGTTCCGTAAGATATTTTGCTCTATTGATCTATTTAAAATAATATCATGCGAAATTGCATTGTTGTACTGTTGTACCCAGGCAGCGTGGGGCAATATTAAAGGACAATAGTCACGCTCTGCCTACGTGCTGCTCCCGCACCACCTACGCACTGCTTGGGGTGTGAAAGCAGCATCATATTGTGGAGTGTGTTTGTGTAAATGAACTTAACCACGACAACCTCTTTTAGCATGATCTTGTTCCTCTTTCTGCTCTGTACTCTGGCCCTAAAGCAGTATTTTCTCTTTCTTGTGTTTCTGTTGTTGTGTTTTTTTCCTCTCCATTTAGCTTCCAACCTGAGATCTTAAAGCACATGCATTGTTAGTTGTCAGCCGGGCAGCCATAAAGCCCACTTCACATCACACATGATAACACTGGATAAAAACTGAATACGGAGAGCTGGAGGACATACCGATACCCACAGCACCCATTAACCTCCATTTTCCCAAACCGACAACCTGTCCTTCATTACACAAAGGGACATTTCCATTTAGCTTTAGATTCGCTGACTAGCTTTTATCACACTTTTGGCAGCCTGCAGCATGTTCTCATAAACAAACATTCTCGCACAGAGATGCTTATATTTGGTGATGTCTGCAGACGGGACACTCCCTGCATACTAAATAAACCATGGACCTCATTCTGCTAGCTACATTGCGCGTTCGCAGCAGCGTTTGGTTTCTCTGCCGCTCACGTGCCATCAGGGGCGTTTCGCACTGACAGCCGCATCTGGTAATCGCAAAATGGCCTTTACAATGCATTAGCTTTGGGAAATGTCACTTGACAGCTCAATGTGACATGAATAGATTCCGGTAGAGCCGGTTGATACGCTGTCCTGTAGCTTATAGTGGTACAGCTTGCGGGAGCACCAGGAGGCCATTCAGACCTTAAACCGGCCCCAAAGAGATCACAAAATCCATTACTTTGAAGCACATGCTTCAAATGCATCTACTGAAGTAGCGTTCCACATGTGTCTTGGACCATAAGTGCTGTTTCCCCCCACTTGTAACCATATGTGCATGAAAGTTCATTGCGTCCAATGTCTTCTTCTTCAGGAGCTTGACTATTCCAATTAGAAATGGGTCACTTTTAACTCTGGATATCATTAAGCATTATTAATATTTTGACATCTTTTATAATTGATACCTTGGGTACTAACCAAATACTCACTAAATAGCTGTATTAGGAAAAAAGCGCTCTCTTTATTAAAACACCTGGGCTTGATTGTTTTAACTGTTCTGGGGGAAATTATGGAACAACTTTCTTGAGTAACACCTGACGGCTAATATATTTATAAATGAGATCCAAACGGGATGCTTAACAAAAGTGTGAAAATGAAACTTAAATACCATAAAGGCTCAACAAGAACCAAATATTACCCATCAGTGCATACACTATCATCTGAACACATTTCAATGACAAGTTAAGACTTCAGGCCCACACCCATCAAGAAGGAAAACTATAAAGTTAACTAACTTATCTTAAATTATTAGCGTCCTAACCAAAGGACAATGACTACTTTGTGCAGTTTTTGTGCAACTCGAATGGAGTTTAATTGGCTGTCAATCCCAACACTATTTTCATCCCAAAGTCATTCCATCAATATACAGTACTCTCTATGTATTGTCTGCATAATAGTGATGGACTCCACTATTCTCCTTTGTTTAAAAATGTTTTTGTTATCTTTATAGTTATTGTTCCTTTCTGTAAACCAAATCTTTACACATTAAACCATGTCAATTTAGAAGATATTTGGACAGCTAGTAGACAAAACCCGAAAAACATAAACTTACCGTTACTCCGAAGAAGTTGGTCTCGTTCATAACATCGAGAACCATCTTGCCCACCTCGCGGTCATCCACTGTGAAGTTGTGGTACATATCGTGACTCTCCTTGTGTCTGAGGAGCTCCATGACACGGGTGAGGGTCTTCGCTATCACCCAGATGCCATCGTAGGCGAAGCCGTGGAACTTGCTGGCCTCTACTCCTTTCTGCTCTCTCTCTCGATTGTATTCTCTTGCATATTCCTGCGGTGTCTAAAGACAAAGAATGATGTGTCTAAGCTGTGCTGCTGAGCGTGAAACAGCATATTGATAGATTAATGAAATAAACAAAGATATTAATAATACTCCTAAGCCTAGTATTTAAAAAAAAATTGTTTTAGAAGCATCAGATAAATTGGCAATGTATTTTTTTAATTTATTTTTTACTTGAGATGCTCACCCTTCCTGATATTCCCTTAATTTGTTTGGCACTGAGGGGCTCAAAATCCACACTGATATACCCCTCCATAGCTGTCAGCAGCTTCTTGGTCGTACAGTTAGTGGAGTTTGCCTGCTCCCACCAGTTCCCCTGGTACCATCCCGGGATGATCCACTGGTACTTACTGCCGTACATGTTCAGGTTATAGGCCTAGTGCACACACAAAAACAGACAAATTTAAACTAATGCATTTTGCAGCACTTTTATCCAAAGTGCCTAACAGTGAATTCAAGTTATATTTTTATCAGTATGTTTAATATCCTGCAATTCAAACCCATGACGTTTGTATGATCAATCCCAAAAGACTTTTCAAGATGGTCCAACCTGATCACACAGGAATTTTTAACTATTTTACAAAGTGTCTAATTTGTGTGATTTCATACGTTGTACACAAACGTACAATTACTATGAAAAACCGCAAAACTAATGTCATGATTCTGCCATCTCTTGTCTTGATTTTCTGGTCTAGGGGCAGAATCATGACAGACCCACGTGTTTTATGTGTAGAGAAACCTATTATAGTCAATCAGGACATAATATGCGTTCTCTCCAGTCTCGTCATTTGGCCCCGCCCCTCTCGTTCCTAGTAT
This sequence comes from Barbatula barbatula, assembly GCF_947034865.1. Classification (NCBI taxonomy): domain Eukaryota; kingdom Metazoa; phylum Chordata; class Actinopteri; order Cypriniformes; family Nemacheilidae; genus Barbatula; species Barbatula barbatula. Next base: position 11,509,053 of record NC_136784.1, read on the forward strand.
AGCTTTCCTCCTGTGTCTCATTACCCACACCTGCCCATCGTTATCTTCTTTGTTAGTCTCCCTATTTAATGCCCTCTTGTCTATTGTCTTGTACTCATTCGTTGTACATGTTTCCTGATCTGTACTTGTTCATTGTAGTCATAGGTCATGTTTTGTGTATGTATATTGCCATTTCCAAGTTCCTTATTCGTTGTCCCTAGTTGTCTATTTTTGCCCCCCTTGTGGGAAGTATTTGTTTTCTGCTTTGGTATTTAGTTTTGGTAAGTGTTTTTCCCCATCGTGGGTGTTTGTTTTGTATTTGTTTTATCATTAAAATCTATTTGTTAACCCCTTCATCCCCGCTGCCTTGCACTTGGGTTCTTCCACCACGTTCACGACAACTAACCCCTAAACTTGCAAAAAAAAATCGTACTGACATTTATGGATTAGATCGTATGAATTAGCCAATAGTTACATTTTTGCCGTGCCAGAGCTAATGGTTTCAGGTTATGTTTACAGAGATATAAATGACAGACTTACGCAGCAAAAGACTTTAGCGGCCAGATTCTCATCAAATTGACCGATGATGATCCGAACATCGTTGTCCTATAGAAAAAAAAACAGAATAGGTGGTCAATGTAACACTTTAATAATAGATATAGAAACACTTAAGCCACACTTAAAAATGTACGAATGCATGCCTTATGCATTAAATATCTAAGCAAATGGCTTTTTAATGAAAGATAATATAAGCAGATTTTTTAAGCAGAACATTTAATCAAAAATGTTTAGTATGTTTGAATTATAAAAGAATAGATGCACTGCAGTTTAAAAAAAATAATTTTCTCGCAGCAGGGGCGTCAAAAATATTCCTTAAAACAAAACAAAATTCCATAGTTTTATGCATGAAAAATTCTGTTAAATTACGTCTACAGAGTGGGTACAATTAAGCTAATGTTCAAAGTAAAGGATCACTATCTATTGTAAAGGTGAAATATAAGTTATATTAAAGATCCAATGTAGTCCGAGATTGTATCCATGAGGTCCATAAGCCATCTCCAGTGTTAAGGCCAATATCCTAAACCTGCATAATAAACTTGAATGACCTGCAAAGAAACTCATTTAATGATGAAAAAAGCTGATTTTTTTTACATTGTACACACTTCATTAAATATACAGACATCAGGACAAATAATACACATCCAGTTCTTGCCAATTCCCAGTGCTGTTTCGCTCTCTTTCCCTATCGTTTAAAGTCTGTTCCCCCACTGTTTCTATCAATAAAATCCCTAAAATAAAAAAGCAAGCAAGCAAGCTTTTCATGAGAGCAGCCTGGCTCCCCACTGGGGACCACAGTACATGAAATGCTTAAGCAATTTCCCAAAGCGCAGCTTGGGTGTAGCTTCGCCGGGTGAGATTGCATTATGTCCGAACGACTCCATCAATTACAGAGCGACATTAGTGTCAATGGCGTGAATAGTTTCATATCCATATCGTTTCCTCTGTGTCCGGCGTAAGGCCTGCATGATCGAGTTGAAATAACTCAGCCCACTTTTCAGCACTGCGTTTCCATCCTGACCAGTTCTGTATCGCTAAGAAACAATCTTTCACTGGAGCAAAGTCTCCATGTATTATGCACGGCATGGGGCCTTCAGCCACTCCACAGCGCTGTGGCAGACGGAAGGAGAAGAAAGTTGATGGGGAAAGGTGTGACATCTATTTTAGATAGATTCTGAGAAGACATGAACCTCATCAACTTGTTCTAGAGGCATACCAAAGCAAGGTCTTTAGGATTACATGAAGATTAGATACTATTGTGACATTGGTATATTTTGAAATTGGTAATATTGGTATATGTAACAAATCTACTTTCTCATTCAATTTAATAAGATGTCACAATATCCATCTCCACCCTCAACAACTTTGACCTTGATTTTACCAAAAGCCAGGGATCAAGGTTTGTCGCAGCCCCATCCATCAAAAGACTGTCATATCTGCTGGAATATTTAAATGCCAATCTAAACCTCTGTTCCTTTCTAGCTCCATAAGTAAACGAAAAACAGAGCATTTAACATGCACAACTAATGAGCTGCTCAAGATGAGAACTATCGTGTTCAAGCGAGAGAGAAAATAATGAATACAGTGGATGGACCACAGATTTTCTAACCGGTAGCATCTACATATAAGATCAGAGCATCGATAGTTTTTATGATCATTTTAAGACCTGAAAAGGGCGGAATACTGCAACAATGACTGTAAACAGCATTCACGATGGGGCGGCATTCAAAATCGGTTCAAAAGCGAATGCGGAATTATCAGCTTGTGGCTTGTAGCAAACAGTTGCTCAGAGACTGTCATCAACGGCTTCTCGTTTGCCTCAATACCACCCCTGCGCTTCAGCATTGCCAAATGGCACGCTGAGAGACCGGAGCCATTGTGCGAAATGCTTCCGTGTCTCTTTCTGGACCAAATTGGGTCATGTACAGTCTTAATAGGCAGGGATCAGAAAGCCTGTGAAAGCCTCGAGCAGCGTAGACACTTAACCTGAACCTCTCCAGCTCTGGCAACCACAGGGTTCTTTAAATGCAACCTGGATATAAGCCAAGCGGCCCCAGGACGTCAGTCACCACCACATACAGCACAGACGGTGAATGCTATGGGCCACCTGCAGTGAATATTTCGTTTAGTGGGTCTTCTTTTGGGAAATATTTGTATCCCTTTGGATGGATTAAAAATCGAGTTTTTAATTATAAATGCTTAATTATAAAAACATGCTTACATTATTTACTCACCCTCATGTCAAACCTGCTGAATGACTTTTTTCTGCAGAACACAAAATAAGTTATTTGGTGGCATGTCAATGGTGGCCAATGTAACCAAACAACATTGCACCCCATTGACTTCCATTGTATGGACACAAAATCATATTTCTCAAATATCTTCCTTTGTGTTCCACGGATAAAATAATCATATACAGGTTTAAAAAACACCAAACAGATTTATTTTTTCCTATATTTTCCTACTATGGTGCCAAATGACTTTTTAGGGTTATAAGCATTCTACCTAATATCTTTCTGTTCATCAGAACAAACACATTTATACAGATTTGCATGAGGGAGAGTAAATGATGACAGATTTTAGGTAAATTGTCCCTTTATGCATGTCAACCTTGTTTTCGGGTTGTTTCCCCAAATTCTGTAAAATGGATTCAATGTCAAATATAACAGTGTTGTGAACATTTTTTGATTTTATACACTCTAGGAGATGTGTCAACTGGTAAAAAATCTGACCCTGCAGAATCTGAAGAAATGGTTCTTCAGCATTTCTCTGCCATTTGGGGAATTGTGATAATGAAGGTACTAAGTCAGGCAGGTACTAGGAGTCAAAAGGGTTTCATGTTGAGTGTAAAAATGCTGTGGAAACAATGAGTCAGCAAAAAAAGGCGAGGGAATAAACCTTAGCTGGAAATTGCAAGGTTAGAGAAGTAGCAAACAATGGAACAATGGCTATTCAGATAATAGACACACTCCCAAGTGACACTATCGTGGCATGCTTTCCACTTCGATTGTTTATCAAAATTACTAATAAAAAACAGAAGGTAAATCTGTAATGTTAAAACTTGTTAGGAAAATGACACCTCATTGGCATACGAGAGTCAGCTATATAACACCGAAGCCAGATGCATAAAAACACAAAAAGTTCTTATAATCAGTTATAAGTTTGCAAAAATGTTCCAAAGTGCCATTCATGACAAATTCTTAAGAGGTTCTCAAATATTTAATGGCAGGCTTTGACATTGTGATTAAATACTAGCCTGCTCATGAACAAATTCAATATTTCAACACCGGTGCATCTCACTGATAAATGTATCCATCTATTAGCATTTTAAAGGAGCAAGCACCTCATGCATGAGATTTGTTAATTTAATGACATTAACCGTCATAGAAGAATTTATTAACTGGCAACCATCTGGATCTCTTTCCCTGTTGATAACCCATAGTATTTCCCTGTGGCACAAAAACATGCTGTGTATTATATAGAGCAGGGGTCTTCAACTACTTTTCCTTATTCTAAAAGTATAAATGGGATCCGGGACGTTTTTTTTACCATATCCTCCTTTCTTCTGTAATTTTTTTATTTTTATTTATTGCATTTAGTTCCTTTTATACTGGTTTTGTTGCTGTTACTTTTAGATCATATATTAAATAGTAAAATAGTAATCCCTGCCCCTTGAGACATTAAACTGGCGATAAACTCTTCTTATAAAAATAATCAGTTGATCTGTGCATAAAACTGAATGCTATTATCGCATCTTCAGGTGACACTCATGTGCCCCACGCACTTAAAAGGGCAGATCCTTTGTAGTGCAAGTTCTAGAGGGAGATGAACATCTGTTTTCCAAAATGTTGCCGTTTAAATCATACATAGTTATGCAATAAAAACAACACAGTTTTCCTTTATCTGAGACAACCGTTCATGTGGTTTACCCTTCCTGCAGTAACTTTCAAGGGTACAAGGCGTGTTTTGGAACGCGACCTATCGCGTGCACAAACCGACTGACTGTGGCTGTGGATTGACGATTATAACGTTGCAAATAAGATACGTTTTCTGGACAGATCGATCAAATCGCTTAATAAGACGTCAGTATTGTTATGAATATTAATTTTGTATCGAATGTTTTGGATACATATAATATATGAGAGGGACACTTTGAGCTGTTAGCTAGTGATGTTTTTAAGCGGGACTAGGAGCTCTCTTACCTTGAGTTTCTTCACATTCACACAGGGATCATTAGAGAAACTCTCCGTGTCTGCAATCTGGATGTCTGCCTTCTCCAGCTCATTGGTCAAATCATTCCGCACCTGTCAGAGATATACAGAGCGCCAGTGAGTGAGTGAGCGAGAGTCGGAAATTAAAGAGAACACAATAAGAACATGGTTTGTCGGATGGCGAACCACCCAGAAAAGTACCCAATCAAAAGCAACATTCCCTTCCCCTGAAATGTGTCTCAATTCACTCTTATCCCCCGCCGATCTCACATTTCCCCTGAATCCTAATCAGCTCGGAGACTGCGGGGATGTCTGTTCTCCAGTGGTCCCCCGTTCCCCCACAGGGCTTTAGAAAAAACACGACTCCACCTCCGTGTGCTTCAAGCTCTGTTCCCCATAGACTTCATCCGTCCTTGTCAATGGATGCTTTTTGAAAAATGGTGCAGTCCCTTGCAAATAAAGTCTCAATACCTCCCGCCCCACATAAAGATTTATGGTGTGAGAATGAAAGCCATATACAGTTGAGCTCTACTGTATCGTGTAACACGATAGAAGGAAAGAAAGACATCTTTTCAAACCTCAAATCTGCTCCTAAAACATCAACCTCACATCCACTGGTTTACACGCATTCCCCTTTTTCAATTCGATCCCTTCCTAGCATGGTGGGATTTATTATCATCTACACTGCAATATGACCAATTTTGTGGTGAGCCACAAAGAAAAGTAGTATACTATAGTATTTACCGTAGCAAAATGTAGTTAACTGTAGTATATTATACAGTGTATTAACTTAAGTACAGTAAACTATCTTTGTAATAGTATATTATAATATTAACTGTAGTAATCTGTTGTAAATTGTAATATATTATAGTAACTATAGTACAGTAAAGTGTAACCAGAATAGTATCCTATAGTATTTAATGTGGTAAGCTTGTAAACTATTATTTTTTTACACTGTTTACGCAGCAGCAACTGCAGCACCCCTACTTCCCGTGGCTATGTATACTATAGTATTTACCATAGTAAGCCTGTAAACTGTAGTATACTGTAGTATATTATAGTAACTATGGTACAGTATATGGATGGGCTATATGGCCCTAAAACTCTATCAAAACATACTTTATCTGTCTATGACTCGCGCTATGGTACAGTATTGTGTAATTGGAATAGTATACTACCGTATTTACTGTTGTATTAACTATAGTAAATACTCAAGTATATTTTAATGTTTAAAATAGTAAATTCAAGTCGTATAGTAATTTTAAAAACACCATGTAGAACTTGTCCTATAGTTTCCCGTAGAAAAATCATACATACTGTACATACTTTTTACATACTTTTCTGTATTTTGCTCATATTTTACAATGAAGTCAACAAAAATATGGGTGTCCTGAAGCTTCTGGAACATTTTTGGTGGGTCTTACCTCTCTGAAATGCATACTGCATTGCTTTAAAGTTTTCTGCTGTATAGTAGTACTCAGGGATGGACTCTAACATTTCATCTCTCCTGTCAATATGCTTTGACCGAGCACTTGTGATCGGGCCATCTTTTAATCTCAGGTGTACAATGGCCTCGAATTGTTATAGAAGCCTGAGGTCACCCTGTCAGACTTTACATGAAAAGCCCTGCTGGCCCACATTGTTTTGATTACTAATGCAATGAGAATATTTGCAGCTTAATGCCGGTGGAACCTGGAAACCCCTCTCCACATGAGCATGTGCGTGTGGTCGTCGGACAATAGTAAAAGTGTCGATCTCATGAGCATGCATAAACAACTTGAGTGTGTGGGCTTGCATGCGCTTGTGTGTGAGCACAAGGGACCTCCTGATGGGGAGATTTAAACAAGAGAACGAGAGAAAGAGAGACAGTGGGTGAGAGAGGGAGACGGGTGGGCGCTGTGAAGTAAAGGAGATCCAAAGGATTACGGGATTTGAGAGCTGTCCCAAAGCTGAGGAAAAATGAGCATGATGTGATGTGAAATGAATAATGCATTTATGCACTGACCTGTCAAATGAACCCAGTAAAAAAAAACTGTAAACAGGAAGCCACATGAATCAGGTGGTGAGAGAAACAAGTGCACAATACTGGGTGTCAGGAAGCTCCGCAGGCTAATTTACCACAAACCCGGCATTCATCTCCCCCAGAAACACAGAGCCGTGCTGGATTAATGCCAACAATTTAAAGAAGATGTATGTCTGCTGTTCAGATTTCTCAAGTTTTTCCCAATTCTGTCTTTGTTCTGATGAATACAGAGAAAGATATTTGTAAGAATGCTTGTAACCAAACAGTTCTTTGCCACCATTGGCTACCATAGTAGGATAAATGGCTTTATAAATGTCTTTGTTCTGTCGAACACAAAAGAAGATATTTTGAAGAATGTAGGAAAGCAAACTGTTCTGGGGCACTTTTGACCACTATGGTAATTTTTCCTACTATGGTGGCCAATTCGGTTACAAGCATTCTTGCAAATATCTTTCTCTGTGTTCATCAAAACAAAGAAAACTACAAATATTTGGAACAACTCAAGAGTCAGTAACTGGTGAACTATCACTAATGAAAAAAAACGACTTTTTGTGTTTGAAAAGTGTGCTTGTTCTACTTTTTTCCAATTGGTTTTACACTTCAGAATCTAATGCATGGCTTTCAATCATATTGTCCAATTTTTGGGGCCACTGTACATACAATATGTAGACTCGCAGATACTCTTATTACTTTACTTGGCATAACAGAGATCCACCAGTCATCCTGACACCTGGAAGCAATATCATCTCCTTCCAGCTGCCATGCCAGCCGTGTAGATGATGAATTAACAGGAGTAGTGTGGGTCACAGTTTGCCGTGTTCCTTATTTTTCTTGCCTCTTTAAAACCCACAGCAGTCTATCATCAGACACATTTCTCGTGCTGTTCAGGTCCCCGTGCGGCCAGGCTCTGCGAGTCTGTGATTGGCTGTGCTGTGACATATATAGGAAGGTGTGTGAGTGTCAGCTAGGATCTTCTCGCTGATGCTGACGGTGAGATGAGGCCTGACAGAGTACAGTGGCCTGATAATGTTAGCCGTTACTGACAAACTTTGTCTGTATACTGTATGTGCGCTGTAGATGCATATTAAGATCATTTCATTTCATTTCTTCTGAAGAACACAAAAGAAGATATTTCGATGACTTTTGAAAACCAAACGATACAGGCACACGTTGACTTCCATTGAATGGACACAAAACAATGGATACATTTCTCCTTCCTCTTTTGTGTTCCACAGAAAAACAATTGTCATTTAAATGACATAAGGGTGAACAAATGATGGCAGAATTTGTATTTAAGTGTGAAAAAAATATATATATCAAACCAGCACCATTAATTCTGAAGCAGAAAACATATTTCGATTTAATTCACAGTTTTAAAAAGGATTATGAATTATGACTTTCAATTAATTACATTTACAACCTCTTTTAGTTAAATAAATTGATAATTTAAAAATTGTAAACTTATAAACATGCACATTTATAACTCTTTGAAACTCATGAACCTTCAGTATACGGGGTGAATAAATCAGACACGCTAACTCTAGTTCTCTGTTACAGACATTCTAGTTTTTTTTAGCCGAATATTCCCACCGGCCGCATGCACCTGTGTTCTGGGGTACAGATGCGACGGAAAGCCACATTTAGCTTCACATAATTACAGACAAGTCTATACTGGATTGGGCCATAGCGCCGGTATTCCCTTGTTCACCAGGAGCAGCGAACGCATTATAGGAATGGGTCAGACGCAATGCCCACTACAGCGGGGAAGAGCCACGCTGCGGCAGTATGCATCTTTTTATAGAATGGGATTTAACGAGCCTTTAAACTAAAGCAGCAGTGAACAGGCGCAGAGCAAAACACAATGGCTAGTGTGCTCACACAAGCTGATGCCAACAGATAGGACCGCCTGTGAGGTTGGATTCTTAAAAGGAGAATCAGTTGACTTAGATGTGCTTGAACCCTCTCCTTGGGGAATGCAATTAGCTCGGCTGAGCCGGCGGATTGTGCCTGTGTTGCCTGAACGTTTAATCACTGATCAAACAAGCAGAAACATTACAGGCGCACACATAACCTCATGCACATGCATTTACACATGTATCTTAATAAAGATCTATTGCTGAAACTACTGGAGTCCCTGTTTACATTTTGGGAAAGCTAGGGTTATTTACACAAAAATAAAGATTCTGTCATCATTTATTCATCCTCATGTCGTTCAAAACATATACATGACTCCTTCTTCAGTCAAACATGAAAGAAGATATTTGAAGAAATGTCTCAGTGGTTTTGTGGCCATACAATTGAAGTCAATGGGATCCAATGGTGTTTGGCAACCAACAGTCTTCTACATTTTGTGTTTTTCATGTGATAGAAAGTCAAACAGTAAATGATGCTAGAACTTTAATTTTTGAGTGAACTATCACTAAGGGGTTTGTGGAAACACTGCACAGTTTCCTACATGAAATGCATTTCTATTGTTTACTGATACTTCACAACAACACTGTTGTGTCCTCTGGAGGTGACAGCGTACTCACATACAATCTCAGTGTACAGCAGTGGTGTGCGGTGGACTTAAAAAATAACATCATTACCAATACCATCAATTTAATTATTAGCAGTCCCAGAAATACTCAAAGCATTTAAGAGATCAAATCAAATAGATATGACCAGGGCCGCTGCTAGCCATTTTGGTGCCCTAAGCATAATTCCATTATGATGCCCCCCCCCCCTTAAAGGTGCAAACTTTTCTTCAGTAAACAGAATAGCAAAACAAAAAACTATCAATGTTTAACAGTAAAATCTCAATTCAGATCGCAAGCTGCACCGAAATTCAAATTTCTCGCCCCGGTCTGCACGGGCTTCAAACCTACGTCGATCCGAATAGGAGACGAGCGCTCTAACGATGAGGCTAAAGCGTCTCGCATGGTAGGAGCAGCGGCGCTGGATGTGACTTACTTTAGCCTTGCTGCTATCCTGAGCAAGCCTGATCACAAACAAAAGTTTTTGAACAAATCTGAACCACGTAATATTCTGTCAACAATCGATAACTCCTCTGCCTCCGCCATCTCCAACACGAATCCTAAACTCCGATTAATACAACTAATAAAACAATTTAATTAACGTTCAATCTAATTTAGCGCCCGCAGTTTAAAATGAATGACGAAGACGAGCAGGAAGGCGGGATCTCGCTGATGAGTTAATCCAATCATAGCCCGTTGGAGGCATTGCCTCCTCTCACGTGACTTTTCTCCATTCTTTTCAATTACCCCCACTCAAACTCACGGCACGCTTTAGGGGCTATATGTAAAGTCAATGAGCTTAGAGGAGGCAAGAGAAACGCTGTCTCCCTTTGGAATTCTTTCGAGCGGGGGCGCTGTTTCACACTGTTCTACACGCTGATTTATCTCATATTTAGCTCAATACGTTATATCCGTTGTCCTATTCTATTTCTGAACTGTTAGTAATATTCTCATTCGATTATTTTCGAGGGGGATGGGAGACACTGCCTCCCTTGCCTCCTCGGAGGAAACGCCCCTGGTGTACAGTATATAACAGTATATACAGTAATAGAGACTCATCACTGAAACTGGTGGAGTGTTTTCAGTGGGTCACTAATAATGGAGCTCATTGGTGTAAAAGAGGACAGTACATATACAGTTAAGAATACCATATGGTGACCTGCTTTGAATTTAAACTTTCCCTCTATTTCACACATCGAGGGAGATAGAGAGAGACGGTGAGAGGGTGAGAAAGATCCTTTGGTTAGTCTGTAACGCATGTGAGATGATTATGCGAAACAAATTATCTGTGTAAACAATTTCAGACATAGATTGACATATATTTTTTGGAACCGAAAGTTGAGGTTATCAGCTAACTTACCCTTAAACTTATCTGGGTATGTCAAATAACCAGCGTTCTGGAATACCCCCCTGGTGTGCATCTTGAGCCAAAACAATCGCACTGATATATTTTTCGATCAAGACGCCTCTAGCATTTAACTTGGTCTGGGACTAGGCTTAAGTCATGTCCAGGAAATTGACCCAAATCTTTGTCAGTGGGATTTTCAAATATCTAACCAATAAAAAGTTTTAAGTGCTCATCGACTTTGAGAACACAGAATTTAATCATTTAAAAAGTACATTGTTTTTCCATTTCCTGAAAACTGTGATTTTGGACATCCAAGGTTTCGAAAGGTCGGTGATGCTATGTAAGTAATATAGTCGATAAAATGTATCCTTTTTCTACCGTGTATATCGGAAAATAGATATAAAAGCCAAACAGGAGCGTTTATTGACACCGGTGGATTTGAACAGTGGCAGGTAAGTAAACAATGTCAAACTTGGGTTCTTGAAGATCGTGAAGGAGTCTTTGTTTTACCAGGATCTGGTGGATGACTGAGACAGTGACGAGGAGAATCTTGCCTGGATGGAACAACACACTGAGAAGTCTTACATTTACATTTAGTCGTTTAGCAGACGGTTTTATCCAAAGCGACTTACAAATGAGGTAAACAATGGAAGCAATTGGAACAACATAAGTGCATATGATCAATAAAACTGGTCTCTTATAGCCCACCACGGTATACAGAACTAGTACATGGGGACATGGAACTATGACATGGGGACATGGAACTAGAACACAGGGACAGGGGGACACAGGAATGTAATCGAAAAGGTAAGTAACAGGTGGCAAAACTAGAGTCCTTTCAGTATTCGAGACCGGGCGGAAGTGTAACATACTTGCGCCCCGGTTTGGTGGCCTGGAGGGGGAGTACCAGGAAGGCCACTGCAGAACGGTACTGTCCCCCAAAAAAGAATTACATGGGAGGTCTCCCGGTCATCATCACCACCACCCAGACACACACCACCCCCACTTCCACTGGCTAGGCTTCTGGGCTGAGCTCTGGCGAGGTCTCGAGACTGAACTGGAGGAGGCTCTTTGAAGCTCTCTTGTGAGGGCTCTGTGAAGCTCATTGGCGTGGGCTCTGGGAAGGTCACTGGCGAGGGGAGATGAGGAGGTTCGGGGCTGAGTTCTGGCGAGGGCTCCGGGCTGAGCTCTGGAGAGGGCTCCGGGGAGCTCACTGGCGAGGGCTCTTAGAGGCACACACGCAAGGGCTCAGAATTTGTAGAGCACTAAAAAGGGGTCAAACTCAAGAAGTCTGTTAGGGGAAAGTCCAGGGGGCTCGTGAACAGTGACTCCTATGGGCTCATGAGCAGGGAATCCTGTAGGCTTGTGAATGGGGAGTCCTGCGGGCTAGTGAGTGGGGAGTCCTGCAGGCTTGTGAAAAGGGAATTCTGCACGCTGCATGCAAGCTCTGCAGTGAGAACGCCAGTTAGTGCACTGTGATTAGCCAACTTTTTAGGGTTACAGAAGAGAGGCTCGGGTGAGGGGGATCCATGGAGCTCGAGTGCAGATGGCTGGTCCGTGGAGGGCCGAGGCGCGCATTCTAGGTTAGTTATTAGTTAATCAGTTATTGAAGAGGTCCGAAATAGCCCAAACAACTAGACCTGACCAAGACTACAACAAAACACAAGGGTTATATAGTTCCCAAGGGAATGAGAATCAGGTGTGGGTGCAATAATGTCTCTCAGGTGTGGGTGATATCAAAAGATGGCTGACAGGGTGTAGTGCAAGGGTTAGAAAGTACCGTGACAAATATATTATCACATCCAACCACAGGAATACTAGTGACCAAATGTAAAGTGGCCTATAGGCCATCAGTAATAAAACCTTTAATACTGATATATAAATATTGACCACCTTAGTGCAACATTCAGCTTTTTTATGAGCAATTAAAACTACAGAACTTAAACAGAAGCTAAATCAGCAGGATATACAAGCACTAGCAGTACGTCTGATCCGTGCCTCGGTGGATCTGTAATGTTGATCCAGGTTTTAGATCTATCACCTGAGGAATACTTTGAACTGTTTCTATGGAGCGGTTGTGTGAGAAAGTGACGCTAAAATGTACTTGCCCCTGGAGGGTTTCAACTACATGTCCCACTGGAGGAAGGAATTTCCAGAGGATTACAATAAACATATACAGTATAAATACATAATCCACTAACTGTAACTAATCTTTTTTTCACTTTAATTTCAATTTCAATTATATTTCATTAAATGAGCTTGACATTAATTTCACAGACAACTCTACAGTATCTGATTGTATTTTTGGAAAAACAGTGAAACACAGAAGCGCTCTGGTGAGCAGGAATCCTGTTATTTCAAATACAATTTCATTTCTCCAATGAGAAATGCTCATATCACAAGTATTTCTTGGGAGAAAGGAGACGTAATATAACATTTTATGAACCGTTTATATAAGAGAGAGATTTAATAATCCACAATGTTTTGATTCCTTCCTTCAAGCCTAATTTTGTACCCTGTACTGTTAGCATTTTTTTCACTTTAGATTCTCAGTCTTCAGTCATACCTCAGAAAAGCGCTGGACGTCCTGGGTCAGGGTTCCCACCCGGCTCCAGTTGTAAAAGTTGAGAAACTTCACCACAGCAGGGTTCACAGCGTTATCTGAAGGGACCGTCCTGAAGAAGTTCGGATATTTTTTCTTGTCCGCCAGCACAGGAGTCGTTGCCGCAAAAGAAAGCTAGAAGAAAAGAAGATTGAGTTATTTGAGCAAAATAATGGACGATTATACTGTTTGTGTGAGTGAACTAGAGACTATAAAAAGGACAAGATAGAAATAAATAAGAGAAATCATTATTCTCAATAAAGAATTGTAGGTCTCACTTTACAGTTTAAGAAAATTGGGTTTTTATAAAAGCATTGGCTCTGCATTTACTTTTTCAAGTGCACATTAGCTTTGAAAAAATATGACACTACTGTTGTCTTTGTATTCAAAACATCGACATAATACTCAACAGTATAAAAGAGTTTTGTCTACATTGAAAAGCACCGGGGATGCCCAAGATAATCACCAAGTGAACTGTCTTAAAGTAGTAGTTCATCCAAAGACAAAAATTCTGTCATAATTTACATTTGCATCTTAACATTTCAACCTGTATGACTTTCTTTCTTCTGCAAAACAAAAAAGAGGACATTTTGAAGAATTTTGGTAACCAAAAAACGTTGGTCCCCATTCACTTCTATTGTATGAAAACATAACCAATGTGGACCATCGGTTTCCATTTATTAACATTCTTGAATTTTTTTAAATATTTTAGAGTAAATGTTGACAGTCTCTGATAAACATCTAAAAAATTGTGTTCACACTCAACTTTCTTTCGTTTGCACAGCATGCTGGATAGAAGGTAAGCAGCTGGCCCGTTGCCAGTGCACATGGACTCCAAGAGTCTAAAATGTGGGTGTGAATGAACACACTAACACATCTCTATAAAAAGACAACACTCACACCTTTGGAAAAGGTGCCCATGGCGACAGGATCCGCTAACGTCTGCCTGCTGACGGTCCACCTCTGCAAATCAGCTTTTGGAAGTATGCAAGTGTGTATTGAGATGCATTACAGAGTCTAAAAGTTGAAGTATTTGTTCCCCGAGTGGATGGAGTTCTGCCTCAACAAAATCTATAATGAATAAGATCCTGTTCAAAAAAAGCCTCCATGTACTGTTCAGAAATTGCACGCTAAGCATGTTTATATCTTTTCAGGATTTGAAATTTAATTTAATTTAAAAGAGGCTTCACACTTTTTTAGCTTGAAACATGCCCTCTTTCATGTTGTCAAACACCAGGCAGAGCTTCTTAAGCCGCAGCTGGAGCGAAAACAAGAATTAAACATCATGGTATGATTTTTATGCCCGTGCTCTGCCAGTAGATGAACAAATGTTCCTCCGGTTATAATACATCCTCGAGGTTGTTAGTCTCTCAGAGATAAACATATGGAAATGCTTTGAGTTCAAATACCAAAAGCTGTCTTACACTTTCTAAAGAAGCACATTATTCACTTACAGTCAAAAATGTCTGCCTGCCCGTACAGCTTCACATTCAATTTCTCACAAACATTTTATTGCAGAGCAAAAAAACCTAAACAGAATAGCGAATGCAAATAAAATCTTTTAAAAGCTGGATGTTGATGTTTTATGAAAATGTATATGGCCGGGTTGTTGAATTTGCAGATCTGTTGAATGATTTAAGCAGGTATTTACATCCAACATTATCACTGTAACCACATTAGAGCACAAGGAAGCATCTTAATATAAAAACCTGTCAAGTTCTGTTCAGTTCCAGTGTGCATCTGCGAAATCAGAACTGCCGGTTTCTTTGCTTGGGGTTGTATCTGCTAAATTACTTCTGATGTGAATAGAATTGGGAGCGCAACAGAATTGAGCTTTGCCCTGGAGTGCGCAGTGGCCGTGACCCCTGATCTCTGGGCACAGTGTCTCATCTCGTCTCATTTGTAGCTCCTCTGATGAGTGAAAGTGGTGATGTATTCACAGGAACATTGTGATAAAGGATGTGCCTTTCACATCTTTTGTGACATACCAAGCTGCAGGAGAAACACAATGTGGTGAGGAAGGCTGGACGAGAGCAGTGAGGCGGGGCCGGTGGAGTGAATAGCTGGAATCAGCGGTGCGTGCACCGGTCCTGCATATCTCACGGAAGAGATCGGGAGCTTAAGAGGACGAGCGGCAGGACTGTTGATGAGAGAGGACCGGGCCCGGACATGTATTACGTTTGTGTTTATGTTTTATGGCCAGCAGTCTACTGTGAAGTGGCTGCCGGTCTTTTACTTCAATGTTTATTTGTTTATTTTATTTAATTAAAGTTTTGCTAAATGTTTGCCGGTTCCCGCCTCCTTCCTTCCCTTTTATGGAACTTCATTACACACAACAACTAAAGGATTTACGCAACTTGTGTTTCCGCTGAGGCAGGGGCGTAATTTCCACTGGGGAAAGGGGGAAATGTCCCCCTCACTTTCAAATTTGTTTGTAATGATTTTGTAACCGCACGCCGTCATCGCCACGGAGAAGAAGGCTACTAGGAAATAGCAGTACACTGAGTCGATGTGCGTGTCTAATGCACACTCTAATATTGGCTCACTGAAAGATTGTTTTCAATCACATGGTTTTGATTTGAATTTAATAGAAATGTATTTTATGTGGTCGTTGTTTCGGTAGGCTATATTTCTATGGGGAAGTATAGTTACAATTTAAAGTTTGGTTACAAACATTCTTCAAAATATATTTCGTTGTGTTTGACAGACCAACAAAACGTATACACGTTTAGAACAACTTGAGGGTGCGTAAATGATGACTCATGAATCATTTTGTGGTGAAATACCCCTTTAAGGTTACCCTTGAAATTCCTGGATAAAGATAAAGAGACAGTTTTCACTTTTAATGTACTTGCTCAAAAAAAATGGTTTGTTTAAAAACAAATGTTTGTTACCAAAAAGTTCATATTGCAGCTTTAACATTGTAATTAATTGAATTAATAGTCTTTGTAGCCCAAACACCCTTTCTGCCTTAGCATTAGTACACACAAAACCAGTGATTTTAGATTACAACCAAAATCACACTGAAACAATCTTAATTCGACCTCATCTGAAACCTCTTATGGTAAGAAGAATTACCTTTGTCCTGCAGTGACAATAAAACAAATTTGTAATTCTTTCCCTCCTCTCACAATGCCAAGCTGGTGTGTACACAACCTGACAGCTAGAGAACTCACAAACAACAACAAGTTTAACGTTTCTGTGAATTCCATTACACCCTGTTAAAAACATTTAGATCTGTTAACATTTAGACAAGTGAACAGGCAGGTTTGGGCTGTTATATTATAGAGTGAACATGTGAAGTAAAGCAATAGCTGTGACTGTAGACATCATCAGACCACCTGCTTTGCGTTCAAAAGATAAGGAAGGCCAAGAGGATATGCAGCTTTCAAATTTAGGAATCTCGAAATGAGAGAGGATGGCAGGGGTGTGCAACGATCTGATTTATAGAAGGAGGGTTACTGATGTTAATCAATGTAGGGTTCATTTCAAAGACATTTTATTTCCAGATAATGACATAGATTTGTAATTTTCTGATTCCCTTTGGGGAAAAAGATGCATTAACCTCGAGACTATTTAAACAAGAAAAATTTATACATTTACCTATGACAGATAATTTGTCTATTTCTTACCTGCATAAATTATAAAACATACTTTAAGCATAAATAAATGAATAAAATAAAATAACAACACAACACAATAAAAATACAATAAAATGAAAAGGTCAAAGTAAAAGTAAAAATTAATTGATCAAATTCTTAAGTTACATTTTTGTGTACGCTTCACATGTTTACACAGTAAGCACTTATGATTTGGATTCTGACAGCTGTCAAACCAAAGTGACAGTATTCTGGTTTCTAAACGCATTGTAAAAAAACATATTCACGGAAAAATTTGTCATGAGTATTTTACTTTGCAACCAAAAGTGTAATGATAACATTTAAGCATGAATGCGTATGTAGAAAAACGTAGCACAAAGTGTAATGCTGTTGCACATAAAGCCAACGGCATTAAAAATTAAACTGAAACACGGCATTCTATTCTTCAGTAAGAGATGAAAGAGGTCAGTATCTACAACATAAGAGCCATTGCAATTGGTTCTTCTGCATCAAATAAACTATAATTATTAAATTATAATTAATCTTATCAGAGTGTAATTCACACTTTTATTTTCGACTCCTGCATAAAAGACAGCTGTATTCTGTCATGCCATGTCAACCCATCACTCATCTTATCTTCAAAAGGTGTTTTTTGTTCAAACACACAGATTTTCATGACGTCAGTGCCACTAAATCCGAATTCACCTTTAAGGCCTTACTGAGCATCGGAGGTTAATTCATTCTAATGCAGCTGGTACCGTTCACACAATGAAAGTATGAACATCTAAAGCGAAATAACCACACACACAAACGCATTCTATTTCAACAGGTCTTAATGACATTATTACAAATAGATTTTATTCCACCGTATTCCCCAAGCAGCCATACGCACACCCACACAAACACACAAAATTTAGGGTCGCGTCAACAGGCGAGTTCTCATCCATCTCATAATCCCTCTCTCTCCTCCTCACATTGTCCCTTCATCCTGTTGCTCGCGTCGCCACGGAGTTTTAATTGCCACCCCCCGCCGCCGGCGAAGCCGTGCCGACAGCCCGCGTCTTCTTTCCATCAATCTCCCAGTGCCAGTGTTAATTAAAACTACACAGAAGAGCCACTGCCTGTCACACCTCTCAGCTCCACAGCCCTGGGACTGGAAGGTCACAGCGCTCACCTAATAAGTCCAATGAAAGAGACCAGGGATTTGTACCACAGAAAAATACCAGATGACTTCGAGACCGTCGGGTGAATAGGAAGAAAATATGTGCGTGATGGAATGAGGCATGAGCGGAATTCGTTTTTTAAATGGTTTCTGGGTTTAAAGCATAAGCAAATTCTTTACTGTTATCAACATGCTATACTTTATTAATTTACATTATTTATTTATACTATTTATTGAAACCAACATCAAAGCTTCATTAAGTTCACAATAATAGTGATCATTTTAATAAGGCATACATGAATTTAACACATTTATGTGGTTTTGTGGACCTGTTGCAAACATAACAGGCGGGACTTTTGCACAGACAGGTTTATTGGCAATGCAGATGCAGTGCCTTTGATCACATGACCCTTTACGTGTATTATGGACATCAGTCATTGTGTAGCACAGTGAGCATGAAAGGAGGAAAACGCTGCCTCAATGTGAACCTTCATCTCCTGCTGAACAGTGGTACGCTACAAAAAAAAAACTCTTAAAGGAAAAGTTCACCAAAACATTGTCATTTTTATTCCTACAATGTGGAATGGGCACTATTGGGGATTATTCATTATTTCGACATAGTGTCAATTATTTCCTCATTTGAAATATTTTAGGTGAACTGTGTGTAAATACTGTAATATAGCCAAATGAAGGTACTTTGAATTCTGGGAGGACCACCTAACTGAGTGAGGTCTAGTTTAGCCAACTCTCTTGACACTCGAGCTGAGTCAATAGACAGCATTTCATTCTCATTAAGATTTTCTAGCCAATTCCACAGACTGTGGCCTTGCAGAATGAAATATTGACAACACCGCACAACATTGTTCTCTGCAACGCTGGCATCGACTCACAATGAGCTTAGCTTGGGCTTTCTTTATAAGCTGTCTGCTTTATGGAAAATGCAAAGATTAATAGACAGAAAAGCGTTTAGATTGGAAGCATGTATTTTTAAACCATCTTTATTTAATGGTGAAAGAAAGTTCCCATTTACATTGCTCTACAACAGTAGCATGTAAAAAGTCGATTTATTTTTGCCAAAGAAAAATGATTTCTGGGGCTTTCACTAATACTTAAAGGAACATCTCACGCAGAAATTCAAATTCTGTCTTCATTTACACACCCTCAAGTCCAAATCTGTATAAATATATTTGTTCTGAACAGAGAGAAAGATTGAAAGAATGCTTTAGCCAAACTGTTCTTGGCCACCATTCACTTAGTGTATAAATGTATTTTTTCTGTTGCACACAAAAGAAGATATTTTGAAGAAGGTAGTAAAGCAAACAGTTCTGGGGCACTTTTGACTACAATTGTAATTTTTCCCACAAATACATTTATACAGATTTGGAACAACCATGTTGTTTCTACAGTAGCACTAAACTGACAAACTGCTCTACAGAGAGCATTTCATAAATACGGCAAAGAAGCGTAAACATCTCTGATGACAGTTCTGTGTCAGCCACCGTAGCGCTTCGGAAGGGAAAATTCATACACTGGACATCTAGGTAACTCTACATTTGAGTGCATCTACATAAATAACATATAATCACACTATAATCTCAGTTTTAGTTTTGTTGCTTCAAGACCTTTCTGCTATAGTCACTTAACAGTGATCGTTTCTGTTATTTACATTCTTCACATTCTAAGAATTTAAGACTTGAAAAATACTTCCAGAAGCAGGCATGCTGAACAAGTGGGAGGTCACTATTGCGATCAGCCACAGGCTACAGTGGATCACAACAACTGCATTAAAGCAAGCTTCAAAAAACAAGATTTGAAATGTAAAAGTTCATCTCAGCTGGCTTAACAGTCAACACATAAAGTCACAGAAAAACGACTTTATCAACATTGTTTCAAAATTACAGTAACACATTATGAAGTAAAACCAATGGAAGTTGAAATACAAATTGTGGACAAAAATGCTACACATTATTAATACAAATAAGCAGAATTTCTTAACAGCTGATGAAAAACATCCATTTGCATGTATGATGAGACAATATTGAAGTATTAACACAAGAGCAAGTCTTCAGGCTTGAAGCACAACGTACCCTGACCAGGATACTTCATAAAATATGAATCGGTAATGCCAGCATGCATCTTAACCAGCAGCCAGTAAACTGGATCTCGGGGTTACATGAGGCCCAATTAGTTAAAGGGAGTTTTTAAAGCAGACAGCCACAGGGGAGAGAGTCAGGTTCTTACCTCATGACCCTTCAGCAGGAGACGCTGCGATCTTCAGACTTGATCATCAATAACGGCACGACTCGCTAACAGAGTGCTCCTCAGAGGGTATGATGGATATCTGCCCATTCTTTACGGTTTCCATAATCTCAAGCCATTTATCCTGACCTGGAGTTTTATAACCATAGATCAACCTGCACGGTAACCTTTCCTTATGGCAAACAAACATCCCATAAACCCATCCAAAGAAGAAAGACGTTTACAAAACAGGAGAGTAGTAATGAAAATATACAATAACTTTGCATTTGCTTAATTTTTTTGTTAGATGGAGGCACGTTTCTTATAAAAAAATCTTATTTCAATTTCAAATTACAAATATTGAAAACATTTAAAAGAATAATTAGTTACAATGTTTTCTTAAATTACATTCAGGTTTACATCAACTGTGGTCGAACATGTGACCCAATGTAGACATAAAACACATCCACAAATTCAACACGAGCAAAGAGAATAAATCCCCTTCACGTCATTACCGATCAGATATTCATGGTGGGGATATTCACACTGGGGAAGAGGTTTAATCTGCTGCTGAGGATCATGACGTCCACACAAAGAACGCTTTTTGATATTCACAGTCAAGAGAGGCATTTGGCACTCGGCAGGATAGCTCAGCATGATGTGCTGCTCAGGAGGAACGCAGCACACGCACAACCAGCTCATTAAATCATAATATACACCCAGGGTAAGATTCACCAATTGTGTATGAGGAATCGTATTTATAAAGGCATTTGGGTAATATTAGGCTTTTATAGACCATCTTTGTAGAGCACTATCATCCATTCAACACACTGTTCTCTGGGAATTACTCGAAACATTATGTTATTTCGGGAGACACCTAAAAAGATTGTGAATTTGAATATTCCAGAGCCATTGCAAAATGGTTAGCACGCATGCTTCAAAACCTCGAGCTGTGGTGCTAATACAAACATTTCCGCTGTCCTTTTGAATTTTTTTGTTTTTCAGGAACGATTTAATACTGTGTCGACAAAATATTAAAGTATTCAGAAATGTTACTCAAGTGAAAGCACAAGTACTAAGTGACAATTTTACTCAATTAAAAGTACAATTACTTCGCCAGAAACATACTCGAGTAAAAGTAAAAAAGTACCACATTAAAATTGTACTTGAGTTAATGTAACTATAAAGATTCTTGTTCAAGCATTTAATGTTTCACAATATGAAGTGAAAGAACCACATGCAATGTTTTATCCAGCTTTAGAACTGTTTGTATTTAATTGTATTTAACTCTTGCAGTTTTTTGAAACTACAAGACACACCTATTCTAATATGCAAAATGCTACTCAAGGTTGTAAAACCTCTGGTTTAACTTCAGCAGAAGCTGATTTTCAAAATTGTTAGAGTCAAGATAGGCAGATAGTTCCTTGGTGAGTGGGAGACAAAGAACACACTTCATCTTATACGAATCCTTATTCATTCCACTACAAGAAGGTCACGGGTGCTCTTGATGCTGTGGCGGTTTTCGAACTGTATTAGCAGCTGAATCGTGTTCCTACATTTTCTTCCACTGATTATTTCTCTCAGGTCCATGTCAAGCAAGGTGCTGTGCATTGTGGTAATTGATGTGACATGACGTCACTTCGAAAGGACCAATGAACATGTCTGGCCAATTTCATTCAATGTTAAAACTAATCCCATTGGCTGAATAAATAACATTTAAATTAAACCTTTTATCAGCCCAATTCAGTTCGTTTCATTAGTAGTAAGGGAAAAGAGAGGAAAGTGCGACTCCAAAAATGAGCACTTTCTGAGTATAAATAAAGTTAAGTAAAAAGTACTTTTTTATCTTTAAAAAGTAAAAGTACAATTATTCATTTTTAATTGTGCTAAAGTAAAGTACAAAACCCCAAAATAATACTCAAGTAGAGTAATCAGGTAATCAGGTAAAATCAGGTACTTTACACCTCTGCATATAATAATGAGGAAATATTATGTTAATTTGTAAATAGTTAATAATAAATATTATGTTCATAGTTAATTTGATGCACAAGAACCAATTGCAATGATGAAATAATATCTGATAATGTGATATGGAGATACGAGGTTTCAGAAGGACAGCAGCGATATATGAATGTAAATCAATCCAAAGCCAAAGATGTATATAAAACATGACAGTAGTAATGTAAATACACACATACAGAACATAAGGGAATAAAACATTTAATGATAAAAATCATAGAGTAAAATAATCAAATGTTCTTTATTTGGTTAGATGGAGTTACAGTATCTTAAACATATTATGAAATAATATTATAATATTTGTATTTTTTGTAACAATTACTTTCATTAAAAAAAAACATTTTTAAGGGTTAAATTAAAAAAGGTATATCTTAACTACCTTCCAAATGACCCAAATGGACCTGGATGTCCAAATCCGCTGTTTTTAGGAAATGTAAGAAAGACAGCAGTATATAAATAAATATCAATAGGTGGAGTTTTACTTTTGTGTGGCTTGGCTGCTGATTGTCATTGAAAAACAATACACTAGAATATTAGTTAAATTAGACATACGACATTCTTTCCGAAACAACAACAAAATTAATCTCATTCATTGTATTCACAAAAGTAACATTTCTCTCAATTGGGCTCACGCTGCCGGGGTTACAAAAGATAGAAAGAACACAAATCCATATTTACACAATGTAACTAACTGTACCAGTCCCTTTGCATCAATATGGCAATCGTAAGTAACAAAATAAGTAACTGACATGCAACTGATTGCTTCGATCTGATTGTTTGTTATTTTGCACACGTCCCGCATTATCGCATAATCAATCTCAGCTCAGAAAAAATTGTTTAGTAAGCAACCGAAACAAAACCACTCCCACGTTTGGAGGGTTTTTAAAGCCACTGTTACTCACCGACACCTTTCGCTTTGACACTATAGTAAAAGTATCAAACTCGAAATGAGTCACTCTCGTAATCAATCTCACGCTGGCATCACTGGCCGATGATTAGAAAAGCGTTCTCTCTCTCATCAGCAGCCGTCTCAGAGCAAACACACACACACACACACAGACGCAAAAACCCATTAGAGGGCACACGATGCCTCTTCTTCTCCATCTGCAGCCGCATCACCCCCTTCTGCCCAGCATGTGGACCGATGATGATATGGCAATCGATTTTGCAAGGGAGCCGGGCTTCATTCTCCACACCGCTGTGAGTGTTAGCGAGTGAGTCTGCAAAGTCCCACACCTGTACCTGAACCCCCCTCCTCTTCCTCAGGGAAGAAGGCGAGACAGAAGCGAGCGAGCAACACACTGCTAATTGAGGGCATTTAACCCCAATTACTGCGATCCATCCGGCAGGTTGTTTAGATGCATGTCACAACAGAAATGACCAGCCCTAGGCCTTCATTCCGCCCCCGTTATTTCTGGGCAACGTCGCGGGTGTGTGAGAGGGTACTGCGCTTTTTATCTCGCCGAGAAATGCAGCGCTATGTTCAAGAGCTTTCCATTCATCCATAATTCATCGGTGCATATGAATGCATAAAGGCACAAATAAATTAGGATTAGAAAAGTGCTTGTTTTGTAGTAAGAAAGGGGAGCCTACATGAGAGGCAAACAAATGCTTAAGTGGTTGTGTTGGTGGAAACAGAGGACTCGCCGATTTTAAGAGGAACTGAGTGAGTGAGTTCTTCATTATTCATAGTTGGAAAGTCATTAATCGTGTTCTGTGAGTGCTTCTAACAGGATGGAGACCAGAACTGGATGGCATTGTAACTGAGCTTCAATGTAATTATACAACATGTAAAGTGATTTTGCCCTAAAATGAAAATTCTTTCATCATCTCACCCTTGTCATTTCAAACCTGTGTGATCTTCCGCAGAACGCAAAAGAAGATATTTTGTAGAAAGTTGGTAACTGAGCAGTTCACTTCTATTGTACGAACACAAAACCAATGCGAGTCAATCGGTACCGTCGAAGAACATTCTTCAAAATATCTTCTTTTCTGTCATTCATGATCCATCATGAGAAATCCCTTTAATAAACGAAAACAAGCATGACATGCTTTTTTGTGAAATTCCCCAGTCACTCACAGCTAAATGACTCTGGAGAATGTGTGATAACCCCAGGGGCCTTAAAGGATCATGATCCGTACCTGTCACAATCCCAGCTAACCTAAACCTACAGAGGCAACAGAGCTAATGTAAACCGAAATGAAGCGGGGAGAAATCAAGCATCTGCAATACGGCAGTCGAAGAGAGCCAAAATGTTGCACGATGATCCACAGCCCTCATAAATACGCACAGCCAGCCTGGTCTCCTCTCTCAGCAGGGTAATTCATCTGCGGCATTGTGTTTTCCCGCCGTGTCTGGAATGGACGATGTGACGAGCTGCAACATTAATCAATATAGAGGAGTTAGCTGTCATCAACACTCTTCTGGATGAAAAGGATGGGGCGGGGGAAGCATATGACCTGGTTAAACAGCCCGGGTTATTGATCATGTGACTTGACGTCCTTCAGACTTCCAAGTTTCATGGAAGATGGGGATAGTATTTCTCAATAAAGCAGAAAGCAGGGGCTAAGGAGCCCTCATTTCATCTGCCTATTGATCTGCGCAGGAGAGCTGTACTCCAGCACGACCTGCACGTCCTACGCTTTTGAATGCCATTATAATCACCACTAAATTATCCATGAAAGGAGATGTGCGCTCTGGCGCCGGGAGTCGGGCTGCCATTGAGAATAGCGGAGCGCTAATTGAGGCTGAGGGGTCTGATAAAGACAGTTTGATACAGAGCTGAACTAACACAAATCTAAAACATTCAAGATCTTGTGATCAGAATTTAAAGGTGATCAGCTTGTCTGTTTCAAGATTAGAGGTGAAGATGAGCTTCAAGTGAAACAGGATTTCACTTGAAATGTGCTATAAGTATACTTCTTTTCAACTAAAAATAAGTATTCTTTCAGTCTGTTTTATGAGGTTCTGAGAAAGCTACTTAAAATGACACGAACACTTCACTTATGGACGGAAACGAGTACAATATTTGCAGTCTATTTCTGAGATCTGACATTTTTAAGCTATTTTGAAGATTCTGTAAAATTCAACAGTAAAAATAGATAACATCACGTCTTTTAGAGCGTATACGTTCATAAACTGAAAAGTGGTCCCTCGAAGTATACTTGAGCTTGAAGTTTCCTTTTTTTGCAAGAGACTTGATACATCTGACAGATTGTCACACCCCAATGCCCATTGCTATTGACTGAGCTCATGTTGACATGTTGGGCTGGTCGGGATGCTGAAACAACAGTTTTTTATAAACATCTTGGTGGTGTTGACAATTTTTGTGGTTTTTGACCAACTTACGAATTATTTACTTATACTGCAGTTGTCTCTGTAGCACAGGAGAGAGTATTAAAACACCATTAATTCCACTAAACACCTTTAATTGAAAACTTATGCCATCGTGAAGAATTGGCGACCCAAAATCTATATATCACACAAACACTATTTGGTAAATTAAGAGCGATCGGTAGCAATCCCTAAAAGTAAAGCTTACTTTTTAACAATCAATTTGTAATTATCAGCAACAGGCAGGGAGCGTTTTGTTAAAGCTGCCGAGTTAAATTTCCTGGACACTAAATGCACTGAACACTATTGCACAAAATGACGACCGTTCCCAAACACGCGCATCAACTCGGGACATTATTTTTTAAAACATCACTACAACATGACATTCATAAGCCACAGAATGCAACTGTCTGAATTGACCTCTTCTGACTAGAAAGCAACAGTTTTATGAGTTGTAATAATTCGACATAATTCAAACACTAACTCATTTGTATTTGTTCTTCAAAGATAAACTCTGTCCATGTTTTTTCTATTGATCACGCTGGTGGTTTTCATCAGTTTATCAAATTACCTGTTAGCGGTGCGATAGAAACACTGACCCCTGAACAGATGTAAAAACTGAAAGCAATGCACTCACAGAGATGAATGATTGTGTTCCATCACACTCCACATAACTCTCCTATTTATAAATTGAGATTTGATAGCGTAACCTGAAATCTCTCCACGTTACCGCTGCTGGCAGATCGCTCTGTATGAAAGATTAATGAGCAAATGCTGAACTGTAAAAACCATTATTATTATTTTTCTTCTTCTCGTCACTCCTACCACTGGGCCGAGAGAGGATTACAATGCGTGCGTTGCTATCTCTCCATGCTGAGCAGGATTTTTCTCAGCAAAAACCCTCCCCTTCAGCCCACCCGTCACAGAAGAGAGAGAAACTAAACAGAGAGACTGAGAAAGAGGGTTATGTTTTCTGCTTTTCTTATGAACATGGCACAGGAGAGTTCAAATCGATTTATCAATGTTTATTTTTACCAGTTTCATTTTCTCATTTAATTAATGCATGGTTTTCTAACTGCTGGAACTTAAGAATGATTCAGACTAAAGCTATGTTACAAAACCTAGTGAACTGTCTCTGTAGATGGCATTTAAAGGCATCACAGACTTGCTTTAGACGCAAGATCCTGTGTCTTAAGACACCTTATTTTAGCAGGATTTACCTATTTGGTAGCTTTCACATGACAAGCAATCCCAGAATGCACTGCAATGAGGTCAAAAACAAATGCAAAAAGGCAAATATTGATTATAAATGAATGTAAGTACACATAAAATACCCACAAAACTCTTTAGGGAGCTGCAATATAAAACAGACGCTAAATCTTGAAACCCAGCCTACGTGATGTTCATATAAATTATCCTATAAATGGATTTCTCTTAATTCCTCCTATTGTCTCTCTTATTTAATTCATTTGCCAGTAAAACATTAGAAGCCTGAAACAGGGGAATCTTTACTTGAAGCAGTTTGGCTCAGTTTGCCCGAACGCTTGCTTTTCCCTTTTCCAATTAAATTGTTGAAGGCAGAACAAACACGGAACGAGTAATTAAAAACAAATTGCAAGCGCATAGCTTAAGTGTAGGATGTTTAAAACAGAGTATTGTTGGAGTATGACGCAGTGTTGCCAAGGTTACTTTCAAGAAAGGAAAGCAACGTGAAATCACGCCGCTTGAGAAAAGACATTTCCTGTCTCAATTCGATCAGCCAGGAAGTAGCGTGAACTGTCGAGCCGAACGCACCTCTTTTACATCTCAGGTAGCAATGAAGTGTGCTAAGGTTTTGCATTAGCGGGCAATTGAATATAATGTGCTTGAGAAGTTACAATGACTTGACAAAGTCTTGGAGGCTCAAACAGTAATTGATTATACACCCATAGAAGTGTTCTCTTGGAATCAATATAACTGGCAGGCCCATTTCCTCCATTAAAAAAAAACCATAATCCTCCATTTTCATTTATAATGTCATGGAGCTCGGGACAACCCCTACTACACATTACACATTCCTCTTAGCCGTTGTAATTAAATTTGGAGTCCATCAGTTGCGTCTTTGCGGAAAGATCTGTCTACAGTTCATCCGGACGTCTCGCAAGAGGTACCGGTTAAATTTAACCAAACTGTGTCTCCGATTCATTACAGTTGGACAGGCTGTGGATGTTAGGATCTGCTTTTTCATGTTTTTAAATGAGGTGTGCTTCAAAAATGATATTTAAAACATGAACATTCTAGGGTGTCCGGAAAGTGCAAAACAAAACAACAAATCGCCAAACTAAAATCTAATCTAAAAGCAAAATAAAAACCCCAAAATAAAAATGACAAATCTGAAAACACAATATCAAATCTAAAAACTAAATAGCAAATCATAAAACACAACAACAATTCGGGAAACAAAATAGCAAGTCGGAAAACACAACGCAAATCAGTCAAAGCGGAAAAGGAAGGTATTTTGTTGGAATGTGATCGCTACTGCTGATTGGCCGAAACTCCTGTCAATCAACTATGTCTAAATATTATTCATTTGAATGATTCAATACATTTGTGCATTCAGTGCACTGGTTCAAAAACATTTAATGATTCTGCACACTATCTTCATGAATGTTTTGCTCTTTATTTAATGCTGCTGTACATATCTATGTTTTTTCTATAAAACTCTATATACCTCTATTTGTTTATAAAAGCTCAGTAAATTAGCGTGTTTTATAGTTTTATTAATTGTATTTAATGTAAATGTATCTGTTAATGTCATTGCTTCAAATTAATTAAATCATTTTATATTTTTATGTAGGCTATTTATCAGTTTTAACAGTTTTATTGTAGTTTTATTGTCATTTTGAGTAATTTAATTTAGTTTATATTTACAGTTTCTATGTTAATTTTAGTAACATTTTTAGCAACTCTGTTGTGTGCTTTTGTCATTTTATAATTTATTAGTATTTTTGTCATTAGTATTTTACTTCATGTCAATAAATAGAAACATTTTATTAGTTTTAGTAAACTGTGATAACTTTGGTATTTATACACATCGATTTTACAGCCAAATAGTCAAAATTAAGTTGTTTAATAAATATAAAGTTATTGTTCGGTTAAAAACTTTAGTTGATTTAATACATTAATGGCGGTGTGTCGGCATCATATGTGCTGTATAAACACACTCAAGATTTCTGTCAACAAAACAAACATCTCGACAACAAAAACTGTCAATCATCATTTTTACACACTCGCACGTTGCTCATCGTTGGCTTGCGATTCATACAGAACAACATCAGGAAATCGAAAAACAAGTGAGCAAATGAGGAAGTCCTTATCTCGATGGGACAGCTGGGCTGTGGTGATGTATTCTGCAACTAGGCATACATACTTAACACACAAATACCATTCAGAAGCAGATCCGACAGCCACTGTGTGGTTTATAACACCGCATTATAACATGAACCTGTACACTGCTGTTTAAAAAATTCATAATTTGAGCGTTGACCAGAAAAAAACACATTAATCAGCTTTGGTGAAGACACTTCAAAGAAAAAGCCATGGCAAAATCCTTGTGAGCAGCAGCATTCACATGAATAATGGATGAATTTAATATCTAACCCAGGCACTTATGTTGCCTTCGCTTCCGAGCCCCTTGCTTGGGCCTCGGTGCTGTGGATTATGGTGGTTGGATTTTTACTGCACGACGAGGTCTGAGGTTTGCGTTCGGGTCATATGTCACTCAGCATGTTGACAGACTCTTAACCTGAGTCCTGATGTGATAGTCGCACACGCCTGAGTGCTCATATAAAGGTGAGGTCTGGAGTGGACAATGATCTGGTTAAGTCCAGCTTAAGGTAATAGTTGTGTTCCAGAACATGGCTGCTGGTTTCTACCTGGTACCAACCAGCAAAAATGCATCGCTTAATTCAAAATGTCTAAAATTCTGGGTGGGAAAAGGGTGTAGCTACATCTTTCCAGTTTATATCAGTGATGTATGATCACGCCTTGGCCGGCAGCGTGCTGCTATACTGACAGTCTGAGTAATTATGAAAGACCTAATGCGTGGTGGAGTGAGGGGCTCTGGAGATCTTTATTTTAGGAGATGATGAAGGGAATTTGCATGGCTGCTGAGGCAGCGAGCAGAAGCTGAAAAGGGGCAGAGAGAATCAGATGAGGTTCACTGCGGGAACCATGAGAGCGTTTTCCATGAAATATTCAGCAGTGAATGATGAGTGATGTTGAAACTTCCACCCACCTGTCCATCGTCCCTCCAAGCCGGCTAAAAATGAGCATTAAAGGAGTGTGTGAGCATAACGGAGCACGGATGGATAAGCTTGGCTGCGTGCACATGAAATATCACGCCTCATTCCGGTTGTTCAACATATTCAACCAACTAGTATTTAACCAATATTCTAAACAGAGAGTGGAATACATGCATTGTTTATGGTTTTCCTCATTGTACTTTTGTCATTAGAATTTCTGGAAGCAGGAATTGTATCAAACAGCTTCCTATATATTCTATATTCCTATCTGTGACTGGGCGAGGCATGATTTTAACACAGATAAGGAGAAGTAACAATAAAAAAACTATAAAATGCATATCGATACGTATTAAACAAATCAACAGCATGTTATATTCTGCATTTTAGACAGATCTCTAACAAGCCAAAGCAATACATAAAGATGCCTTGGAAACTCGAACATTTTAGACATTTTTTTACTTTAAAGCAATCAAGTCAATAAGCTAACACAGACAAACACAAAGGAACATAGTAGAACAAAGTAACAAAAAACAAAAAAACCTAGTAACTATAAAAATAAACATGACTGATGACTACACATAAACAATCACAGGTTGCTGTTGGCTTGATCGGGAAAACTGAATGAACATTGTTGGGTTGGTATAGTAGTCTTTCAACTATTTATAAACAAACGTATTATATATTCATTACACAATTTAAGGGAATATGTTAAGAGACACAGAAGAGAAATTGAGAAAGTCTCTGTTTAATCTCACTGCTGGGAGAAACAATTGAGACAACAACTGACAAGATTGAGAAGAAACAATTGAGGAGATCCCTTTGTGATTTCTTTTCTAAGGGGGAGATTCCAAGAAAGGGCAAGAGATAAAAAACCTGTGGTTTTCAAACATTCTCTCCACATAAAGCATTTCATTTTCAAGTGGCTCCTGTGACTGGGGCCCATACAGCATTGATCACACCGATCTGAATCTGCAGACACATTGTGATTGCGTTTTGCAGAGTTATCGACTTCGTGTTAAACCTTGGGCCATCACACAAACTCCTAGCATATGTCTCCCTCCCTCACTATTACACCATTACTCTCCATTCTTTTTTCAACAACTGTTCTTCTGGACATTTCTCACTGGCTTCACTGCTCTTTATATACCCATTCCTTGAGATGCAAAACAATTCTATTAAATCAATAACATGCATCTGTTTTCCCTTTAACTTTTTAATACAACTCCAACGATTTCATTTTCAAGCACAGAGTTACCAATACAGCAGGTTAGTAGACATTAAATGCGTATTATTATTTGAGAAAGCCATCGATCATGAAAACAATAAATTAATGATGTTTTAGCAACTGCAATAAAGACATCCAGCAATGTCTAATTTTGTGATTGGTTAAAGATCGGGGAACACACTAACACACCAATTTCATATCAATCTTGAGTACCTATACAGTAGTATTGCATACGTCGTATCTTTGAATAGTATTTAGTTTGATCCAATTATTATCGACAGATAAAGCTGTAAGATTATTTCCGGAAAAAAGCGTGTTTTATACATTATGCACATACATACCGATTGCCAACAAAGAACAAACATATGACTTATTTTGGCTTACCGCGTGCAGTTAATGTCCGGCATCTTTTAGCACTAGGGCCGCGGCATCTATCAGTTTCAAACGATCTCCAAATCCAGCATTATATCCAACGCTTATATAACATCCATCACTTAAATGCCGTGAACAAACAGACACACCTAAACTTCACTATCGCAGAGTAACAGGCTGCAGCGCAGTCAATCTTGAGGCAGTTTTAAAAAGCTTTCCGAAACAAGTTGGAGTGCTGGAGAAGTATATCAAGCACAGAAATACTATGTCATAAGACCAGCTCGGATTTTAACAAGTCGACCATGTTAAGCATGAGAAGACAGCCCGTTTAACAGTGTAAAGAAGTCAGAATGCATGTTCTGGGTTCTTTGTGGCGAAAAACGATTCTAAAAGGTAAGAAAGAGATGGTTCTTCAAAGAATATTTCACTGAGGGGAATACTCTGTGGAACCAAAAATTGCTCTTCTATAGCTTTACTGTGAAGAACCTTTTAAACACCTTCATTTTTAAGAGTATATACAAAGTGATTTCCAATGTAAGGGCAGCAAAAGGGCACAACAACATGTTCAAAGAGGATTTGAGGGTAGATACACAAATTCAAATGGGTAGACTAATCTCATCTGATGGAATGGAACACACAATGCAATGGCAACCACTGATGAACACAGATCAACAAATTAAAATCTACACTCAATAAAAGAACCTTGTTTGTCTAAATGGGTTCATAAAGAACCATCCAAAGAATCATTTTGGTAAATGAAGATTCTTCAGTTTAAAAAAAGGTAAGAAAAATATGTTTCTTTAAAGACTGAATGTTTTTTGCTATGAAGAACCTCAAGCACCTTCATTTTTAAGAGCGTAAGGCCATTTCCTTCTTGCAAACTGCTGCAAATATTAACTGTGACAACAAAATCCTGGAGGAAGTACACTCTTAAAAAAGGTGCTTCGAAATGTTTGGTTCCAAAAAGAACCTTTAACATCTGAAGAACCTTTCTGTTTCAAAAAAGGTTATTTTGGTGAAAAAAAATGTCTTCAGATTATAAAAACAATAAGAAAGAGATGGTTCATTGAAGAACCTTTGACCAATACGTCACGGCTAATCTCAGAAGCACATCTTGTGTTGTAAAGTCATGATTAAAACAGCTGCATTCGTTTTTGAGTAGCTGTCTCCACCTGTGCCCTGCTTCTATCAACAGCTCTGTGATGTCTTTCTTAAGCGATCACAACTCTCATGCAAAACACTCAGAGACAACCTACACAGTTTACAACCGTACGGAAGATGTTATCATATTTCTTCACATCCACATGATTACATTACTTCAGAAAAATTTAACATTTCAGTAGTTTCAGCTATGCAGCATTTGATCAATTTTGCACATTTATTGTGTTGAGCAAGATTTTTAAAGTTTATAAATCAAACGTAGTTTCAGTTTCGCAATGTTTTTTCTTATTCTGAATCCTCCCTGTGGGCAATAAAGCATTGAAATCCAGCAGGTGATGGTGACTGGGGAGTGAACTTGTATTCCCTCGGGCATCTCAATGAGAAACATTAACGGCCATGCTCGTTCGTTCGCTTTTCGTTTGTGTCAAAGTCAACGCCACATTCAAAACGAATGAGACTCCAGCAGATACCCACTTCGCGGAAAGAAGAGATGCTGAAAGTGTCTTATTTGACATAAAAAAAGAAAGTAAAAAGAATTAGGACACTCCTAAAGGAAAAGCTCACTCATAAATGAAATACCTGTGATCATTCACTCACGCTCAAGCTGTTCCAAATCTACACACTACTGCAGCTGTCAAGCTCCGAAAATGGCCAAAAAATGTTCAGAATTTAAAAATACTAAAACCGCTCTGATGATGTCAGAGACGAGTGCCTTAGTGGCAAAACAAAGGAATGTCCTTTTATTAAGGTCACGATGAGGGAAAACCACAATTGACAGAGGAAATACCACTGTGCAAAGAGCATGTCAGTAAAAGACAGACTTCATTAGGACTACAACCCTCCACCCCATCCTGTCTCCAGAGCTTATGGCCCAGTTGCTTCAGCAGCTCCCTATTCAACAGAGCTCCGGTCTGCCATCTGCAGCAGCGTGCCAAGCTTCTAGAAATATCTTCTCACCAGGGAAATGACTCTGCCTGTCAACCTGAGAAACCAATGTTCCCCCCAAGCTCAGGCACATTCTCAAAATACTCTCGCTTTCTTCAGAGGGGGGGGAAAGGCACATTTCTGTGATTCTGCCTGGCATAAAAGCTTAGCCCCGTGGCAGACACACAATGGGCATGTGCAACGGTGTGGAGCGAAATAGCACGATTCAAAAAGATTTGGAGGACTGGAGGGTTTCAATTGTCAGCAACTTGTATTTTGGCTTTATCTTCACACATCGTCCTATTTCGATTTTGACTTTATGGATTCTAAAGTTGTGCAAATAATTGAACTGATACTTTTTTTTAATTATACAGAAGACAGATCAATGCGTTTTTGTTGTCTTTTGTGATAGTTGTGCATGGGTTTCTGAGTGGTGAAGCACCCAGTAGTTTTTGACAAAAGGCCTCAAGGTGCTTAAGATTCATTGTTTTCCCAGTATACTCTTCAAGTTTGAGTTTTCCTCCATGGTGGCTCAGCGATGCTGAGATACAGCCCGCCACTTTATAAACACAAAGTGCTTTACGAGTACACTGCACTGCAGACATTTAATGTGTTCATGCAAAGCAAAATACTTGTAAAGCGGCTTGAATTTAATCACGTGTCGTCCAGAGGCAGACAGAAATTATAAGCAAATGGTTTTATGTAGGCTTGTGACAATGCATGCAGCAATGAAATGCATGTAGGCTTGTGACAATGCATGCATGAATCTGTCAATGGAGATAAGCACCCTTTCATTTCTCACCCGCAACGTCTCTTCGCTCGCACACTTTCAATCAGCACTGAACAAAAAAAGAGCGCAGATGCTGTGCGCGTATGGTGAGCTATTTACATGTGGTAAAAACTGACCAGAGACAACTCGGGGGCAACTAGGGATCTTTAAAATGTTTTATGATATTATCATGTGTGTGGTATTAACACCACATTAGATATCATGTTTTGTAATATCACGGTTGGAATAAAAAAATGAAAATAATTATCTGTAAAAAAATCTGTTTTCTGTTCCATTTTATAGATAACTTATTTGGGGAATGTAAAAGACGCTGGTCCACAAGAACTTCCTATAACAGTACACAAAGCTCTGATCAAATTACAACCAACAAAACATAAATGGAAAACAAATATACTTAAACTTAAAGTTCACCCAAATGAAAATGCCGTCATCATTTACTCTCCTTTTTGTAATTTCACACCTGTATAAATAACTTTGTTCCGATGAACATTGTTCATTGGAACGAAGAAAAGGGTCTGTAAATGATGACAAATGTTTCATTTTTGGATGACCTAACCCTTTAAGATTTTATTATATATTTTTAATTTACATTATTATTATATTAAACAATATGAAATAATACTATATGATTATATTAAGAATTACATTTATGTTGATATTTAATATTATGTGTATTGGACAGACATTAAATGACAATGTACAATGCTTCCTGAGCGATTTTTAAAACAGCACTTCCCATCCTTCAAAAATTAAGGCGGTTCGAGACGTCCTCCAGATATCGGATTGTAGCAGGTTATGTGGTTAAGAAGATGGTCTGAGAGTGGGCACAAGCACTCTTGTCTGTGTATTTCATGGGGAAATAGTGGTGGGTGAAGTGTGCTCGGAGAAATGAAACATCTTTGCGGATGACACCCGGCCCAGCTGAGGCAGACACCTGCACTTCCTCATCCACTGGGCTCATCGCAGGACTGTGATTACGTCGCATTAGCTTGGTTCACCATTGACGTGACCGGGCTGCCAATGGAGTCTGTTGTCCTATCAGGGTATCGGAACTCATCTGCAGCACGCTGGCGCCAAGGACTCTCAATGTGAGACGCGCCATCAGGCTTCTACACTGGTGCACATCTGTCTTTAACAAGCTGTTTGTTTTAGACAGTCTGGAATTAAAGAACACCAGCATGGCATTGAATACAATGATTTTTACCTTGCGGTGAGTTTGCGTGTGTGCTTCAGAGCTATTTATATGTAGTCTTTGCATATGTTTTGTACATCAGGTCTGGTGCTAGAAATACCAAGGTCATAGTTTGATTTCCCAGGAATGCATGGACTAAAAAGGTACAGCTTGAATTATAGCAAATGTATAAAGATTTTAATAAAATTATGCCTAAAATATCAATCTATATACCTTTTAAATACCCAGACAGCTTTTAAAGGAACAGTTCACCCCAAAATTAAACTCATCTCAATTACAAAAAAGTGATCCATACAACCCTTGAAGCGAAACGAAGGGTATGTGTATATTCGTGAATGAAATCCAGATGGGACTAATATGCAGTCGTATGCACTTAATCAACGGCTATATTTAATGATCATCAAAGCTCAACAAGTATGAAATATAAGTGAAACAGTCGTGTAACATGAACATCTGTTCCACACATTTGTGGGTGTGCTGCTGTCACAATGACAGAATTGACACAATGACACAATGATTAAAAAATTAATTCAAACTATGATTTTCCAAGATTTCAAATTTTTAATAAAGTTTAACGGTTCAGTGACTGAAATGTAGTGACATCTAGTGGTGAGGTCGGGAACTGCAACCAAAGGCTCACTCCACCCCTCCCTTTCGGGACATAATGGAGGCTGATACAGAATTAAGATGTCATCCCATTTTCGCTTCTTTGCTGAAGGAGATAACGTATTTATGAAAAAAACATAAAACTTCATTATGTAAGGTCTTTATACACCTCTGAAGACATGGTTATGTATATTATCCAGCATTTCTGTCAATAGATCCTTTAAGGGATTCATGAACATATATGCATTCATAGATGTAAACCATACATAAGAGGGCCTACATTTTATATGTCAGTTCACTTAAATGTACATTTCAACTTCTCCCCAAACATACAGAAAACTATGTGTACAAATGCTACGATTTCTAATGAGATCGCATGGCGTGACCTCCAAAAAACATCTAAAGTGTCACATGCCACACAGGTGGCAAACATCTCTATTAATAACCCCTTATCACAGTCTATCTTCAGCCAACTGGAATCTTCTCTCCTTTTAACCGTCATTCAAACCCTAATTACATCCCAGATAATCTTCCGTCTCAACATCAATTGTCCAATCCCTGGATCTCTTGTTATTTGCTTGTAGGCCACGTAGCTCCTAGAGAGCGGTCACCCATATACACCACGTCCCCTTTCACATTTATGCCATGGTCATAACAGAGCATTAAGAGGGGATTGATTCGCTCTGAACGGGGGGCAAAGATGACTGCCGAACACAGAATAGAAATTAATTCATCCAAGCCTGCTCGGTCAATAATGGGGGCTCGATTTCCCTTCCAACGGTAGTTATACTTTACAAGACTAGGAACCCATAAATTTGAGAACCAAAATTATCGTGTCTCTTCTCCTCGAGTAAGATTTTTCAGAAGGGGTTCAAATTGTATTTGCAGTCTATCAGAACAAAGTCTTTATAACAATAAGCAAGTTTCAAAGCAACATTGGGTCCAGTTTGTAACTCAGCTAGCTCCCTTTTCAATCTACCAGGGCCTTAGGGGGCAGGCGCTTTCAGTTCTCCGCCGTAAATATTTAAAATCCTATCACCCTTCCAGTGAGCAGGACATGGCTAGGGTCGGAGGTGTGACCGTGGTGAGAAATCATAGTCACATGAGTGCCTTGAGGGTATGAATGGGTTGTGTTTTGATTCATGCCTCTGGAGAGGCAGTATGGAGGGAAAGTGATTAAAAGATTATTAGATTAACTGGACAAGAGTCAACCCTGTGCATTACATTAAGAGAGCTTAATGTAGCACATTTTAGCC
Organism: Barbatula barbatula; assembly: GCF_947034865.1. NCBI lineage: Eukaryota > Metazoa > Chordata > Actinopteri > Cypriniformes > Nemacheilidae > Barbatula > Barbatula barbatula. The sequence continues at coordinate 11,546,451 of NC_136784.1, forward strand.
CATGTGTCTATACTGTGTGAAACCGGTGTTGCCAACATGACACACGTGCAATCATTTTTCAATCAATAAAGGTCCAAAGTTGTATACAGTAGGATTTAATGACTCATTTAATGTGCTTAAACTATAAACAAACCCAAATATTAGATTTACATTTATTCATTTGGCAGACGCTTTTATCCAAAGCGACTTACAAGTAGTTTTTTTATACAGTGGCACATTACTGCAGAGCAATCAGGGGTAAGGTGCCTTGCTCAAGGGCACTTCAGTCATGACCTGCTGGCACTGAGATTAGAACCGGCAACCTTCTGATCACAAGCCCAACGCTCTAACCATTAGGCCACGCTGAAATAAAACATCCACAGGTTCTTAAACAACCGGCTCCCAACCAGCACCAAGACTTAAAGTGTGGTCGCTGCAAAGGGTGTGTGATAAGATGAGAAGCTTCGGTAAAGCCCTGGAGAGCTGAAGGGGTCAGGTTTTATTCTGACATGCACTATATCAAACCACTGACCGTTGAGGCCTAACAGAAAAGCTGCCAAGTTAGGTGTGTACAGGCAAGATAAAAGCTTCAAGAATTACTACATGAGATGTCTACTTTTAAATTTGAGTAATTGAGTAATTAACAATAAAGTTGCAATCCGCAAGTTTTGCCTCTCTGTCACCTTTTCCTTTTGAAGCAAAAAATTGAAGGATACTTTAAATAGCTTATGTGTGAAAAAACAATATTCAAATAGTTTGTGGTTGTAAAGCTTGTGAATAATTTTTGTGCATCAGTGAAATATATAATAATATTTATTAATGCAATATTGCTCGAGTAGAAGTTTATATAGTGCTCTTATATCAGCATGGCTGTGATCACAGCCACTGATATTTTTGATTTTTGATTTGATTAAATTTATTGTCATTACACACATACAAGTACAGTGCAACGAAATGTATTAATATAAGAGCACTATGTACACGACTACTCGAGCGATATGGCATTTATACAAGAGTTCGACGGCAGACGTGTGTAGATTAATCAGAAACAACATAGGTGTGTGTTAAAAAACAATTGGTTTTTAAAGGAACTGGGGAGCTACTTCCGCCAACTTTCCAGCCCAGCATAACAGTTAAACAAACCTCCGCTACTAATTCCATACCGTCACTTCTTTTAAATGTGCGCTGTGTTGCTTAAGTATCAATCTTTGCCTTGGAGAAAGATATGTTGTTGTATGTATGTAAGTTGATTTACTATCTGTAAGCATTCCTATTTTGTGTTAACATAATATTGATTCTTGAAAGTTAAACTGTAATCGATATAATATGATAATGAAAGAAAGTCCTATCCCATCACAAGTACAGCTTTTGCAGATTGCAGTGCACGCGTTTATATGTTATGTCAAACGAATTCATGTGCAGCTTGTAATTTCATATCTTGTTTAGAAAGAATCACAGAAGTAAACAATCTGGAAAGGATAAACTGCTTCATGTGTGTTTGTTCGCTCGCTGTCTAACTAGTTGTCTTCGATAGTCTAGTGGCCGAGTGATACAAACCGTCAGTCAATTGGTTTGACAGTAAGTTCCAGTGGTGTTTCTGGTGGAATATCGCAAGGCTCTCAACCAATCAGATTCGAGAACCAGAAAGAACTGTGGTATGATATTAAATACATTATAAATATGATATTTGATGATAACTGATAACTCAAGTTATCGTGTTTTTATTGTATTTAAAATATTTAAATAATCTTTTAAAAAATATTTTTCTCATTTAAAAGTTACTTATTGCATCTTTAATTAGTGAATGCAAATTTAAGCATAAAACGGGTTGCATCTTCCTGTCTGACCATGACAAATGATGTATTTCTCCATGAGATCTACTAATACCGACTAAAACATCTGATTGTTTTTTAATCCGCATGGTGAGGGAATGCAGAAGAAAGCTAAAGCCTCCTGGTAACACATACACTGCTTGATTCAGGCCAGACCGCAGGCTACTCATGCCTGAAGTACAATCAAAGGTAGTGTGCTAGAGAAGAGGAGAGAAAAGCAGAAAGCAGGACTGGTGAAGAGCCCAACGGAGCTCTCTGAGCTCACACAGCTGACAGACAGTCCCAAGCATCTGTGCTGCATTGCTCTCAAATAACACAGACTCTCAGTCACACTGATTAATGGGAAGTGGAGGAAGGGGGTGTGTTTGCGCGGAGGGGAATTCATAGAGAGCAATCGATAGCAAAAATAAATACTTCACTCCGGAGGAGCAACGGGAAGGTGTGTATTGCCATGCAAGGATGGAGGGTCTCAGGAAATCTTGTGTTCTTATCAACAAGCAAAGAGAGGCATTACCAGTCGATGGCAGCTTTCAGAAGTTCACCCCAAAATGAAAACTTTCATTGCCTTGTTGTTCCCAAGCATTTTGTAGTTTAAATTGATTTATTTGTGTAGGATGAAACGTAAAAAAGAACAAGCTCCTGCTACACAATAAAATAGTTCAATATAAAAAATAGCAAGCAGTGTATATGACTCTCGCATAAGTCTTCTGAGAAGACGAATAGTTGGTGTCAGGAGCATACATCATTTTATATTTACAATAAAAACTTTATGCATCTAGTCTGTCTGTGCATCCAACTTTAAAAATGGCTTTCAAGAAGTGAATTATGATTTATGTCTATCCTTACAAATCATATGCACGAGCCATATAGATCCTAAAGCAATATAAAGAAATGCTAATTAAACGTGACTTTAAGGGTACGGCTGGTGACATGATATCTTGGCCATTTGTATGATGATCTTTAAACGAAAAGCTAAAGGAAATGTCAACAGCATCCTCGTGAGTTTTTCAGCTCTGTTTGTTTGCTCAGATTTAAACTTTCAAGGAAAGTGAGGGTTACTTTCAATTATTTTCTTATTCATTTTTAATTGTGTTTATTGCTGCTAAAGGTCAGGCTGGCTGCTTGTGTGCATTTCCCAACACAAGGAAAGGAAGTCTTGCTGGTAAATCAGTGGGTCTCTTTAAAAATGCACGGGATCCACCACAGGAAGCCATGACCTGCCACTGCTAACCTATCAAACAACAAATATCAAGTAACACAGCCAATCAAATTGCTGCTCTCCCACTGGGATGCTGGGCGGATGTGCTAGACGGGATATAATGGAGCCAAAGCATTTCCACATATTCAGCAGTAAAGTTTACAAATAAAAGCAAGGAGACGGATGGATAAGCGACATAAGCATGCTGTGAGACAATCATTTTCTTTCACTCTCCGTAAAAATGGTATAGAACATGGTTTAATGATGATGTTTTATAATGATGCAATGATTTTTTTATTCAATGAAGTTGCATTTGTAAGAAAAATGATCCAGCACAAAGGGCTTGAAAAGCCAAATGTGTATAAAGTTACATGTTAAAGGTCCAGTGTACAATTATACCTGTATTGAGGGACAGGCGCTACAATGGTTCAGATCTTACTTGTCAGACAGACATTCATTTATCCATTTAAATGGGGAAATCACACTACTGACATTAGATATTATTTACTAAGTCTTTTTTATAACAAGTTAAACTATTCATATTCTGTGTTTTACCCTTTTTGTGTTTTTCGTTTTTCCCTGTAAAGCTGCTTTGGAACAATACAAATTGTGAAAAGCACTATATGAATAGAATTGAATTGTATGACATTTAGTGGCATCTAGTGGTGAGCTTGCGAATTGCAACCAATGGCTTAACCCACCTCTCACCCCTCCCTTTTGAAGCACTACGGCGGCTGAGACAGGACAATGATGACTGCATGAAAAACACTGTCTAGAGTTGGTGACTCAGTTGATATCAGTGCTTCAAAAAATGAAAAACACAAGGTCACACTACAGTATAGGGGGCAATTATCGCTCTTAACACACCATTGGTGTAACAAGAACAGATGATACTTAGAATGAGGACGCCAGCAGGTAGAGTTCTGGGTTAATTTATTAACAAAAGTAATCCTATGAGTATCTTCAAACATCAAATCAGGTAAGTTTCTTCCAACCTCAAATCAGGTAAGTTTCCAGTGAACAAGAACGGGTAATCCAAAATACGGGACAACAGAGCTGAACATGAAACAACAACGCTCAAAAAAACACGAGTGAAACAGTCCAATATACATAGTGTGAAACCAAACAGTGAACAGGTGTGACGGATGGGCCATCAAAGATGGCGGCTGGGGTGTGCGGTGCATTCTGGGTAATGTAGTGTTCCAAAGTCCAGGGATTCAGAACGGGTGTAAACCGGGAGAGGTGAAGAACTAGTTGTTAGGTTTCGGTATTGGGTACGATTAGGGATGTAGAGTATGGTCATGCAAAATATGTGCTTTATAAGGACTAATAAACAGCCAATATGCCAATAATAGGCTAGTATGCTAATAACAACTAGTTAATAGTGAGAACTGCCCCCTATAATGAAATGTTTTCAGACACAAATTTCTTCCCAGCAATGATTTTTGTTTCTGGTCAGATAAACCCACTGGGCCGTTCCATTACATAGGATTGATCATAGTGATCAATAAAATCATGTAATGATTTCTCCCACAGACCTGACCAAAGAAAAGTAGATAATGTCACAAGTAAGGAATTTCAATTGGAGATAGTTCATCTTTTAAATTCTAAAACAATGACCAAATCAATAGATCTATTCGCACAGTACGCATATAAACATCATAGTTATGTTTAAAAAAGCTACATGCTCTGAACCACAGTACTCTTAGTGGATTGTGTCCCTTTTTACCTAACAGGAGGATAGAAAAAGGACATTTAAACCTGTATTTCTCACATGCGCACAAAGCTCAACATGACACCACAATGAATGTGTTTTTGTCTAAGTGCATTGTAAAAGTGCACATGCCTGACACACAAAGCATTTCACCTGCATCATATTTATACCATAATGATATTATGCGAGCATGTCAACTCATAAATGATAAAAGTCGAATGCAGAATGCAAAGCAACAATAACCCGGAACACTCAGGTGTGCACCTGAGACCATTAGGCAACACGTAACTGCAGCTGTTCAAAAGGTATGGCATAAACAACCTTTCTGCTCTAGACTTTACACATCACTGCCCTCATTTTTATCATCATATGGTCTCCTCAACACAACTACTTAACACAACTATTTTATGTAACTGTGCAGTTGTAGTGCTTAGGCTTAAGGGGTTTTGCACCATGGCGATACAGTGACTGTGGGAAAATGTACCTGTTAGAAAGTGGTCCTTGGAACACCACATCCCACATTTAGTTTTGGATGTACATTCTGTGTGTGTGTGTGTGTTTGTGTGTGTACAGTACGTGTATGATTTGGGACGACGAGGCAGCCGGTTCCGTAATGAGCCTCTTTGCTTTTGTCTCCAAGGCCATTTTCTGGAAGTACCTTCACTCGCCTCATCCTGCTAAAAGGTTTTGATTAAAATTTTAAAGTGACTGCGCCATCCTGCATCTCCCTGTTTATATTTAAAATGCATTTAACAGAGCGCTCGTGAAGTCCTCCATAACTCTCAATACACATATCTATCATTCGGACAAAGCCTGATAACTTATTTTTTTACAACTGGCAATAGACTGTCCTTGAGTGACTCGAGGGAGTGTTTTCAAATATGAAAAATAAATGTGTCCGTTACACTACCTGCACGACGTGCACTTCCCATGGTGCCGCTGCATGATGAGACATGCCGGTGTCCCACCCCAAAAGTGCAGGAATATAAATAATAGATATCGATATGCAAATTATATTGCAATGCCCTTGAGAATACTTGTCTTATCTCGTGTCTCAGCACACAGTAGATTATCTCCCTGTACGGTACATTTGTTGAAATTTTCTGTTTAACAAAGTGTAGCAACAGATTAGTGTTAATAATAGAACAGAGCAGATAGTTGGTGAATCTAAATTATGGATTTGTTGGATTATGGATCTGTTGCTCAACTAGAAGAAAAGGACACTAACAAACCAAATGTCTTGGGTTTAGGTCCTGGGAACTGATAAAAATGTATATCCCAAAATGTTATTTCAACCCAACATTGGGTCAGAAATGGACAGACCCTACTGTTGGGATAAAGTAACCCAGCAAATGAGTTATATTTGACCCAACAATGGGTTAAAAAAATCCAGCATTTTGGGTTAAATCAACCAAACATTTTATTTCAAAGGTTTAAACTCATTTTAACTGTTTAAATGAAAACGTTAGTTTGTAACCCAGTAACCCAACATTTTCTACAGTGTAAAAGCAAATGTGAAATATGGTATGAATTCAAATGCTTCAGCGAATTTTTTTAAGACCAGACCACCTTTATAGCTCTATATTCTTACCGCATATGTTACCACCTAAAGGCTGGTGTTCTTGTTTACTTATTTGAAGAAAAACAACAGAAAAAAAGTTTATAAGTATCACTCAGAATTTCATTATCTGTCCAATCTTACAAAGAGCATCTTCGGAGCAGAGCGATACAATTTTCTTATTTTCTTATTTGACATTTTGCAATGCCCCACCTCTTATTTTGTGATTTATTATGTAGGGTTCTGTCAATAATAGGCATCGTACTTCATGAGAAAATGTGCGTGTAGCAGAAGGCATGTGACTTTTTCAATCATCTGCTGCATATTTACACCTAGTCCCGAGAAAACACATCTCTTGTGTTTTGCGTCGCTTTAGAGAAGAACGTGTATGTGTGAAAACAAAAAATGCCAACTGTCAAAAAGAAAAATTTGGATGAATTGTGAGATCAGGGCTAAACACTTTCGAAGGTATCACGCTTCAATCCCACAGGAAAAGTGCTCAGTGACATGAGAAACCATGCTGTGTCTTATATTACGCTGGCTAAAATTAGGATCTGACAGTTTTAGACCAAATGTGCAGATTTAACAATTAAAAATAGCGTGATAACACAGCTGTGTCTGTCAATCCGTTCCAGTCGTGCTGCAGTTTGAGAGTGAGCGATCGTGATGGTGTTTATAATAGCAGTCAGTCCTGGAGGACAGAATGTTGATGAAGATGAGTTCTGATGGGAAGAGTCACTTAAGCACACAGCTATGAATGGGAAGGCCACCTACTCATCAACATGAAGCCAAAATGTATTCTGTTCACTTGAGACATGCTCCTGGTTTTACAGGTATAACTTTATCATCATCAGTAGACATTATCCGAAAAATGACTGCCTATATTTATTTGGCTTGTCAGATTGACACATTATAAACTAAAACAACGCATTTCACAAAATTCTGATAGATCTTGTTTAATCTGAAAATGTCACATTACACAAGGAAAATGGGTTGCAGACAGCATTTTACAAGTTTTGGGATGAACTGCAAAGAAAAGCTTTGTTACGTGTGAGTGGTGCAGGGATGACGTATTTTTGTACACTCTAGAAAAATGTGCTATAAAGCACTAAAAGTGGTTCTTTGCCCGTAATCATTGGGGAACCACTTTTAGTGCTATATAGCACCATATTTTTCTTAGATTTTTATACATGATGATGTTTGATGTCCTCTTATTTTAGACCTTATTTTGGGCATTTACCCAAAAAATTCATTGACTTTGGGGTGAACGAACCGGAAGTGCTAAAATTCTCCCTCGCTTTCCGGGTTGTGCATACAAATATACATCATCCCTGCGGTTTTCTATTTGTCCAACTGCTCACGTTTATAATCCATACAGTACAAGTAAATGTAGTGGCTTTGAGACACAGACCCATAATACAACAGCTTTGAACTACACCAACGAGAGTAAACAGGTGTATCCAATGCTGAAGAGTAAAGAGGGAAAAGTCTGCCTAAATCACAGTCCATCATCACCAGCACCTCGCAACACAACTGTCATAGCTTCATTATGAAATGGCTTTGGAAACATCAATTCAAATAGACACATATGAGTAAAGAGATCCATACCAAGTGTTCACAGTATGAACAAATGCACTTACAGTCCCAAAAAGTGATGAATCAGATAAAAATTGTAATATTCTCCATTGTATCCATCAGATAATCATTCTCTAACAAATCATGCTGTAGTTATCAGATTTCAATATACAACATAACAAGGAGAATTGACTTCCTAGCATAAGTGGTTGTTAATGTCAAATTGATGTATCTGCAAAAGTAAAAGTACTGTACCTCCAAAAATAACAATATAAATAATACATGACAGAAAGGCCTCCTTCCTTTCAGACTTTTATTTAGGACCTGATACGTATTAAAACTTTATGTATATTTGGGAAATGGCGTGAGAATGCCCGCAGTACGTGAGCCACCAGCTCTTATTTCACCCGGAAAGTTTGGAAAAAGGTCTAAATCTATAATGAAGACAGATTCAATATTTAGCGAAGGTCAAAATGTACAATGTGAAACTCTGATGCCACAATTACAGACATTTGTATCTGGCCTGGATTGGGTTAGCCAAAGAACAGTAGACGATATGCTCATTTACACAAGAAACGCTTGCTTGCGCCGGGATTCAAATCACAGTATTAAACATAAATTTATCCAACCTCCTAAAGGAAAAATAGCCGTGTGTGAATATTGCTTTTTTATGAGATATAAGAGAAATATCATGTAATGTGTCTATTTTCTACAGGTACAATGAGTAGCATATTATTAAAAAAAATTGTAGGCCATAAAGCATCTACAGTACTCACAGGCCCGGCTCCAGATATGAGATAAAAGGTGGGCCACGTGGTTTTCCTGTAGGGCGGTTAACTACTGTATAAGTACAGTACAATAACAATTTAGCTTTCTTTATATTGTTAACACTATATTAACACTTTTATTTTGTTTTATTACATTCATACGTTTATATTTAATATTTTTTGCATTCAAATATTTTTATATCACATACATTTTGTGATTGGCTGTTACATGTATGTGGTGTGGGGGCAGGATGGACGCAAAGAGTCGCTGAGAGAGAGAGAGTCGTGCCAAGTCTGTTCACTGCAATGGAAACGTTTTTTCACAGCAACAGTGGTTCACGTGTCTCTGGGTGGAAGCAGGGTGGGCAAAGCTTCTGATAGGGTGGGCAAAGCCACCCTAACCCCCCCCCCCCAGGCACAGAATATGAAAAAAGAAATGTTGTAGACTTCATACACTATTTATGTCCTGAACCATATGAGAAGCTAAATTAATCCGCTTAGCAAACCAGACAAAAGTGAATGAATGGAAGTGAAATAAAACAAAAATAGGGGCATTCAAAAATAAATTACAAATGTAAATCTTGTCTGGCAATAACCATATTCATCACAATATTTCATGCACGGATTCCCTCAAGGAAAAGAAGGAATCATTCAGGAATCACCCTCATACTATCCTGCGAAAATCCAGCATGACACACACAGCTCTAAAGTGCAAGAGAGATGGATGATGTAAATGTGGATGTTTGTTCAGGGTGTGCAGTGTCCTCATGTAATATAATTTAGGTTTTTCACTCTCACTCTGTGAATGGGAGTTTATGTTACAGATATTAGTGAGCCATGTCAGACATTTAACTGGCTTTTATTGATCCCCGCTTTCGATCTAGCAGGAGCACTTTTTTAATGGATTGTAATGGATCTGCACTTTGAAGTCCATTGCTCTGCTAAATCTAAGCTTGTTTGCCTCTCAGTCTCAATGATGTTTTTTGCATGAGAGTTTAAAGAGTCTTTTTGACGGCAATCATGGCATTTGCATTGCCCATTTCCCGTGAGGCCTTTCCCCTCAATGAGTCTAATGGATGATCATGGAAGGAAAGGAGTTATCTGGAATTTGTCTGCTTGAGTTTGTGGGCTGATGTCATTAGGAGCTCCGCATATTTCATGATCATCATCGCTCTGCCACAGATTCAGAATATAGATAAACTTCCAATGTCCATAAAATCCAAACGAATAAATGTTGTAGGACTTTTCAATATGATCTTGTTAGTATTTGTAGGTGTTATTCACTCACAAATCATGTTTGGAAAACAGGTACAAAGTAGAGTAGATGTACAGCTTCTGAAGCATAAATCCTTTGAGCACAACTTTATCAACCGCATGTATTCAATTGAAAAAAAAGTACCGGTGATAAAATGTTGAGTAGTTTTAATTTAATTTAAATATACAATAGAATATCAACAGAAATGTACATTCATCAAATTATATATAAAATAAATGGTTATGTTGTAACCTAACACACACCGGAAGTTACCTTCGGGCCAGGCACGTACGACCGATGAATCCATCTATAGTCGGCACACTAATTTTAGAAACAGATGAAATTGTAGCAAGTCATCACACACGGTTATGCAAACTCTCGGAACCTTTTCTCTTGTTTGTTGTCTTTTAAATTTGCACAGTTCTGCAAATGCCAGAAACAAATTTGCAACTGAGATTTTGAGGCAAAGAGATATATATTTTTCCTTTAATGGCCACTGGGCTTCTCTGTCACTGGATCTTTGAGTCTGAGCCTGTTACAGTCGTGGACGTGTTTGTGAAAAGGGCCCCAGATGGGTTCAGGCATATGACAATGTGTTGACTCATGTCTGCTTGGGAAATAGAGACCTGTGGTCATTGGAATGGTCTGGCCTCATTCACACAGCGGGTACTGGTGTCATCATTCACCTCTGAATGCCAGAGCCGCACAGTGCAAGAGATGCCATCTGACGCAAGATTGGACTTTGAAGGACAAAAGCTTCCCTAAATATTTTCCTAATATATCACGATGGGAGGATGTCAGAAGCTGAGCTGGTTTTAGCATTGATGATGTTCTCTGAAAATCAGCTTGTAATGTGAGCATTTGTGATAATGGGATGATTTGAAGATATTGCAGGCACATCGGATTACATTGTCTCCAAGGGCAACGGTGCAACGTGATCTCATTAGTAAGTGTTGATATTTGTACGCTAACTACACGTCTAGAAATTGATTCTTCGTGGAGGTGTACAGGAAGTTTAATTCGGGCCACATTAGGTTTGTCTATGTTGTTGCCGCCGGCACCATATATAGAGGCAATATTGTAAGGCATTGTTTGAAATGATATACAGACCACTTTAGAAGACGTACAGTAAACAATGTTGGTCCAACACTGGTCCCGAACATCCTGTTTGAGTTTTTGTAATTACTTTACTGAGGAATTGTATCGCAGGATGAACATCAGTTTGAAGTCTGTTGTCCCATGCTGAGAGTTGTCTGTGCAATGTGTTGACTATGTAGACATCAGGATCCCTTATGAGGCTGCATTCCATTTTGGTTAGTATGCTGTCGTGAGGAAGCTTCCTATGTAGAATGCGATACGGACCACTAGCGTATGTTTATAACAGAACTCAAGTGATTGATTTGAAACCAAAAAAATTCTCATTTCTTTCTTCAAGAAGTGACACTAAGAAAGAAGAGATAATCTGCTCAGAGAATGCTTACTGAGCCCCTAATTTTCACAGCAGTGTAGAATTAACTGTATCTCAGACGTCTCTGGGGTCTTAATGTAGCGCTTTAAAACAGAACACTGCTAATATGCTGTAAAAACAGAGGCAGCAGCTCCACTCAGGGGGTTTATCTGCCATTCTTGTTGTGAAAACCAAACCCTGTCTTCGTCTTTTCTCTTCCTCTCGCCGACTCTGAATCACAGTGGGATGTCATTCTTTCATGTTCCTCCTTGTGCAGTCTGTGTTTCATCACCGATTCGGTCATTTGAATATATACTCTCCGTGATTCAGAAGGCATCTAGTGGTGAGGTTGCAAATTGCAACCAACGGCTCACTCCAACCCTCCCTTTCGAAGCACTACGGAGGGTGACATGGGACAAAGAGGTCGTCCGGTTTTCTCATCTCTGAGAAAAAAGTTAAGGGCTACTGTTGAACAACATGACGAATTCCATGCAAGGGACCTGTTGTGTATGCAGATAGAAATAGCTCATTCTAAGAGCATAAAAACATAACACTTAAGGTCTTTATACACCTCTGAAGACACAGTTATGTATATTATATTGCATTTCTGTCAATACTGTAGATCCTCAAAACAATTAAACACTGGACCTTTAAAAGGCATTATATTTCAATGCATTACAATTAGATCATTTCTACGGATCAATATGACACATTGTACAATTTGCTAAGCAAAAATCACAGGATCCATTCACAGTGGTATTTTCTTGTTGAAAGCCCTTTTCCAGCAGTAAATAATTCATACTCCAGCTCCTCAAAGTGATGCAGAAAATGTGACCTAAATAAGAAATATCAAAGCCAACGCGAAAAAAATACAGTGCCAGAACAAGGTTAAAAGAAATATGAGAGCGCATCCTTTAACCATGTGCACCAAAGAATAGTACATAATCTAAATACGATCAATCATACACTACTCTCTTATTTTTCTAAAGAATGTTGCAGAACGGAAAAGGTTCTTATGAAGACCAGTCACTTCGTATGCAATTCCATTTGATTGGACACTCTCAAAACCATCAGGGAGGTCTTATCTGTATGTACTGTAATGGTCTTCTGAAAGAGACCTAGAGACATAAAGAGTCACAGAGGAAAAAGTTCCTTATGCAGTACATCCCTTTATTGTGTTTAACACAATACAGACAGCTATGACCTCATCACAACATATCATACACATGACATTACAGCAGTCGTTCAGGGTCAATGCTGTGGTACTGAGAACAGTGTGCGGAGCAACACAGCGGGCGGCTGCTAATGTGGCTAATGAGTGTAAACTGGACAAACAGCTCTCATAGATGAGTACACTCACTGCAGCACACATATGGACATTTCATTATATTCTACTGCAGTATGAATTTACTGATTCACGCATGTGTGTTCCTGTAGTAAAACACTGCGCTAACAATCCCAGTGATCAAATCTATATTCTAAATGCAAATGAATTTAGATAAAACTGTCTGTTGAATGCATACTGTGAAAATAATCTAATATTATGTTTTCTAGAGTGTTAATGTACCAAGAAAGCAGAAGCGGAGCTTGATTTTATCCATCAGGTATTAAATCATGTTTTACACTAGAATGGAGGCAGAACTCCACATTTCAGTTTATAGTGAAAAGTGGAAGACAACCCCCCTCCTGTAATGCTGTGTGTGTATGTCCGTACGTGCGTGCGTAAGTGTGTACTTGTATACATGGTTTACGAGGACATCTGTGTAATGATGTGTATAACTACAAAAAATGGTTTACAGGGACAGTTCCTGTGTCTTCATTAAACAAATCACTTAAAAAACATACTAAATGATTACAGTGAATTTTACACTGCAGTGCTCTGTATTTAATGCTCTTTATATCAGTGGTGTGTTAAGGCATCCATCACTACTAAGGGATTTGAAAAACAATAACACCAAATACGACCATACAGTAGTTTGTCATATCTATAGTATGGACCAGAATATTAGAGACATGGAGTGGGCTTGTTTGACTTGGGCCTGTAAGCAAACCACATAGAACACTCATTCAACCACCAAGCAATGCTTTTGCAACCATCCGACCTACAGTAGCAACTGCAACATCCTGACAACCACTTAAAACAAATAAACGTGTATCTTTTTGAACGATAAACACAACTCATGTCTTTCCAGAAAAAACTTTAAATCTCATTTACTGTGTATTGTCTGCTATTTACAGTAAGCCTGATACCACTGTCGTTAGCTGATAGTGTGATGTCACTTCCTTCTTACAAGCCAAATCTTGGTTTCATTCATTTTTCAACATAAGCCATGATATAACTTCTATGTTTGTCAATTAGAAACACTGGAACGTTTTAAATGGGCTTTTGCTTGGCCCACCAACAGACTGAGTCATTTAGGTCATGCTTTTCAAATGCCCGACAGCAACCCTGCCAAAGCCCAACCTGTGATTTTTTTACTTGGAGCCCATGAAATATGGATAGTGAACAAGAAAGGGTTTGGCGTTAGTGAGCAGTGCACAGCAGCAACACATGTTTTATTTAGGAGTTTACAATGGCACTTGGAGGAATTGCTGCAAAACTAGCTTTACTTCTGGAAAAGAATAGAATATTGTTGAGGCAAAAGAAACAAAGAGACAAGAGAGTCGAGTGTGGACGGACATGATGATATGCAGGAGGCAGAAGTGTATTCATGAATGAATTGTTTGTTTGTTGTCTGTAATCCTTTCTGCATTTGATCAAATTCTCTGAGATTCTCATCTCGCTGCAAGTTCTGCGATTTAAGGAACGACAACACAACGCTGTTGTCATTCTACCATGGCCACATTCGGTGATCTCACAGAAAGAAAACGACATATTGTGAGATATCGTGGACTTCTGGTCAGCCAACAGTGACTGTGTTTCTGTGAGATATTTTGCTTTTCGAACTCATTTTTCCAAGGTTTTTGTTACACCCAGCAGAAGCAGTTTTACCGTCCTGCATTCAGTTTTAGTTCAACGGAGAAATCGACATTTGGGATGTTGTTAGTTGCTTTCAATTATAACCGACAGTATGTGAAAGCCATTATTTCTCAAAAACAGGGAAGCAGGACCCAACACATTACGCTCTGAAAGCTTTATGATGCTATAAAAACCCTTTCTGGCTCACACTATCTATAATGGGCATATAACTTGCAGACAATGAAAAATTCACTACTAACAGCTAATTGATCGTCAAAGTCGGTCCACTTTTGGAGCAGACCACTTCCAAGAGTTGGCAAAGACCTTTTTCACTACAAGCCAAATCCTCCATTATTCAGTGGCATAGAACGGCCCATACAACCTCTATGTACACAAAAGCCACAATTAAACACCAACACATATTCACATAAAAAATCTAAACAACAGAACAACACATCTTCCTTCCTCTCTCACTTTTCGCCGAGACCTCTGCGGGTAGAGAGAGTGTGAACCTCTTACTGATACCATTCTGGGGCATCATGGGACATGAGTCACCAGCAGTATGTGTGAGAACCGCTTGCGGATCACTTGTTACATAAATCTGAGGGCAGATGGTACCCACAAACTGATCACGGTAACACCCACAGTGAAATGTGAGAGGTGTGTGCAGTGCGTGTTTGTGCACCATTTGAATTCCTTTCACCGGATTAGGCAGAATCAAATCTGACATGGTCTAAAGACGTTTAACGTTGTTGCTGCAAAATTGTTTCTATGTTGAAACAACGTACATTTTCAGGTTATCCAACAACACCACAGGCCTCTGTGTTTCCTTTCCCGAGCAAATGCTTGGTTTTTCTGAAACAAAATGCCTAATGCCACATTCTGTCTAACCTGTCTGTTTCAATATTCTGTTTCAGAAATGTGTCAATTATAAATTCCCAGGCTCCCTTTACAAATGAACAAAAATTTGTTTTAGGCCGTATGTTAACTAACTCACTGTGCAATCTTCTCTCTGATAGTCTATGAAGCGGCCGCATGTAAACAGCCTTTGGGAGTTGACTGTTCTTCTCACTCCTGTAGCTGACGTCAAAGAGGAAGACAACGTCTGCTGAAGTACGTCGACAGCAGTCTGGTTCTGGCACATGCCCGGCTGGGAGAAGATGAGAGGCTGACAGACTCGAAGATATACTGCTTGGATCTCAATAATACTAGGGATAATACAAGCGCAGGAGGAAACGCCCATGCAAACATCTCTAAATCATAGAAACAGTCTATTTATACCTCTCCTGGCCTAATTTGAAGACTCTAAAGCTCACTATGATGGCATAGAGTATTATCAAGCCATATGATCTGTCAGTCCAGCAAAACAAGGAATGTGAAAGTGCCAATGACAAACACATGTACAAATGTATAATTATTTACACTGTCAAAATGATGTAATGATAAAGTCATGGCAACATATGTTCTTAAGTTATTTTTACTCATTTAACAAAGTTAAACAATTTCAGCGTATTTGTAAGTGATTGCAAGTCATGACTAGACTTGATCTAATTTAATGCAGTAAAAGAAATACTTGTACAGCCAATTTGATTTTACATAAAAATGTAAAACATGAACAAATTCCTTTCAGTTCACATAAAGGTGTTCAGGTTGACAAAAATGTTTCTGATGATCCTTATAACTTTTAAAGAAGACATGGGTTTAAATGTATCAAATTAGGTTTAAAGACAATACAAAAATTTAGAAACCATCTTTCTCTCATTTCTTTCATTACATTTTTATTTTATATATATATTTTTTTATGGATTTCTTGGGGCAACTGAAAAAGAGTCCATAATAGACTAGCTTGGATGAGAGTTAAGTTTAAAAAGCGTGGAACGGATATGCCTTAAAGTGGTTTTAAAATGCCAAAAGGATATTTCTGTGAAAAACGTGAAAAAGACAACATAAATAAAGTGTATGTTATCTTCTTATCTTTAAAATGTATGTTATCTTCAAAATTACAGCGCAATTGCTTGAACTGGCACAAGCCAGATTCAAATTGAACACCGTGGCTCAATTGTCTGAGAACATGTGCTTACCACTAGGCCATAACTTAAAAAAGGCATTTCTGAGCACACTACTGTTGACTGTACAAACGATTCCTAAAGCCATGCTGTCTCCTTCACAAACAGATGGACTCCAACAACAAAATGGCCGCCCCGATTCAAACTACACTGAAGAGTACAGCAGTTTTGACAGTTAAACAGATGTTATTTGCTTCGTAACGCCAAAAAGTTTTATATTATTAATATAATTGTCTATTGTATAAGCAACTTATTTTACTTTAGCTTGTCAACCGCTTATCAAATACAACTTCTACCCAGAGCAAAACTTTATTGCTCAGAGGTTGATCTTTAAGAACTTAATAGAGTTTAATTAAAGTATGTCTGATTTAGGTATTCAATTTGTCTCGGATGTTTCTCAAAATGTTTCTCTAAATTAAAACACACAACTTGGTATTTTAACAAATCGGAGCTGTCTTTCACATTCTTGAGATTTTTGGAAATATAGCTTTTGGAGACCTATGGCCAGGGTCTGATTTTTAGGTGAATCTGAGAAGCATTATAAAGAAAATGCTGTCAGGAAGATAATATTAAAGTGATTTATTGTCTTTCGTTTGATAGGTTGAGTCTATTTCTTAACGTCAGGGGATATATTACAGTAAATGTCCAATTGCAGCTTGGCATTGCATATGTAATAGACTTAAGCCCGTCTAATGACGTGTATTTAGATGTAATGGGCGTAATTACCTTCATTGAAACAAAGATGTACTTTTACATTATAACATCTTCGTAAATAGCATCTGATCGACAATAAGACCTGCCTATTAGTTGCATAATACAAAGCAGAGATCCCCTGTTTATCATTTTCCCTGTGATAAGAAAGATGACTATCGCGTGAGGACGCAATTTCACCAAGGAGCTTAAGGAGAAAGGAATGTCTCGGCTCAAAATAATCACTTTCTCATAGTCTGGGTGACATTCAATTTGATTCAAAGCACTCGAATCATGTTAATATCTCCACACTGATGTATGCCACTTCATAACAGAGGAGCCATTCAACACCACGGAATGCCAAGTGATGATTCGGGAAACACAAAGGAAGCTCTGCACTATTTAATTACACAGTATGGAATAACAGATCTCGCATCCTAAGGAATTTCAATGGCTCTTGAGGTCATACGTTTACTTTGGGAATGTTTGCATGTTGGCCCACTTCTGGAGGTTTTACAGCCTGTTTGAAGAAACGTCTATCGTATCATCCCTAAAACCATCGAGCTACGCTTGACGCTGCTCGGTTTTGGCACCCGCAACCGTCTGAAGCTTCCATTAAATATAATTACACAATCCATCAACCCGACGCCATCTCCCATTCTCATCAAACACATGCCCTAATTGAAAAATAGAGGTAGAGCATCTCAGTGTTGATGTGGAGTTTTGATGGTAATATGTTTCCGTCACCTTTGTTTCTTAGGAAACAAATCAGATAGTAAAGCAGGTGGGTGCAACCTCCAGCTGTCGGTGCTCCGGCCCTCCTCTGAAGCTCGTAATGGTGGCCGAGAGGAGGGGCACGGAAATGATACAAGGCTGGAGAAGCTAAATGATGTGCACCTGGTGCTTATCGCCTCATCACCACTGCCATAAATCCAGCACTGGATGTCTCTTCATCATTGAAGACATTCCAGTAGTGCGTTCATGAGGTGGCAACCAGGTCCAGCTGTAAACCGCTTCCACCTGGAACATGCTGCACGGTTAGGACACCACCGTGATTTGCACCAATGTTAATGCTTTAGTCCCACTTGCTTCCTTTGTTTGTGTTTTATTTTGTCATATAAGACCCCTTCTGAAGCGTGTCACTGCTAATCCCATAGTGTGTATGTGTTCACTTCAAATCACTTTGGCTAATTAGAGATCTACTCAGCTGGGGTTAATGGGAGATTAGTCCACAAATTAGGACTTCTGTAAGATTATCCAGCACTTCAACCCCTCAGGAAGAACAGACCAGTCTTTCAAACACCAGAAATTCATTAAAGAGTTTAATGGCTAAAGAATTCTCCGAAATGTCTCTGATTCATTACCGTCATCGAATGTTAAAATAACTTTTTATTGTATTACTTGGGCCGTAAGTGCGTTAAAGGGGTCGTATCATACCACTTTGATTCAAATGACTTCTTGAAAAAACGTATTGGCTGTAAGAAAGCCATTTCATTGAAGCTGAAATGTGAGTTGTTAGTCCTGCAATTTTCTGACATCAGATAAAACATTTGACAAAACATAATAGAAAATAATGGGGCTGAGCAGAATTAATTTTTAAATAATTTTAGATGTGAAGAAATGATTTATACAGAAAGTCATTCCCTAAATACTTTCACAGAATACTGTACAGTATGTACAGTACAGGAATTCCTGATACTCTCATTCAGGCTACTTTTGTGGAATACATTTGGAAAAGAGCCAGTGAAATATCAGATGATTTCCTGGCTGACCGTTCAGAACATCTGCCAATACAACAGTGAAAATCTAGGTGCCCAGAGGGGTTTCCCCATTGGCATTTCTTTCTACTCTGACATGCCCCTAATCGGAAACATTATACCCCGTTACTTCCTCATGCCAATGAGCCAATGGCTACAAATGTATTACAACTTTTTGTCAATGATGCACTCAAACAAAGATTAAAGACATCACTAAAGATTTTCAAAGAAGACAGGAAGATAAGCACAAAATAACCACATGCTGACTGTCTGTTAAAATCACAGTATTAACACATTAAACACCCCCTCGGGTCTGCTTCAGAAAGAAGCTTCTGTACAAGCTATCTTAAAACCTCAGAGAGAGGTCTACTCATTTTTTCATCAGCATTGAGATTGAATTTCTAGCCCAGCTTTGCCGATCTTTGATTTAAAAGTTAAAAGTAGTTTTTATTTATGTCACAGAGGAAGTCATTAGTGCACATTTTTGGCATTTCTTAGTGCGTAAACTCTCTCATTTAACGTAAAACCTTTAGCATGACATTCCAAACAAATGTAATATGAACAAACATCGCAATGTTAACTTGACACAAACCTGTACAAGATTCCAACCCTCCAACGATTCAGCAATTATTGATGTCACTGACGGGCAAACTCCTCCAAAGATCATCAAATGTTTTGGACCGTAGCAGATTGCATCAAAGAAGGCCCGCAATCCCTTTGCATTGTCACACTGAAGAGAGAGAGAAACAGAGAGAAGAGAGAGGAAAATTTAGTCTGAGAATAAACTCTACAAATAGAACAGCACTGTCAATCACAGTGGCATCATTATTTGTACAGGCTTTCAAATCAATCCCGCTGAAAAGCAGGTTTTAACCTTGAGAGTTCTTTCTTCGTTGAGATTCATCATGTACCACCACATGTGCCAAACCAAAAAGGTAATGATGTTCCCCTCAGAATGTAGTCAAAGCAAAAATGGGAAATCATAATTCGGTGTAAATGGGGGGGATGTGGACCTCGAATTTCTCAATGTGCAAAACACGCTGTGATGTTCTGGAGAGTCGTACTGCTGCAGCACTCTGCACCCATTTCACATCACTATGGCAACGCTCTTGGCGCTGTAGATGTGCTGAAGGAAAGCAAAGATGGAGCAGGGCTATTGATTGCCATATGAGCCACTAACTGTTTTGTCTTTGATTTTCTCATGTTGGTAATGATATTTCAGTCCCTGGTAAACACTTCCGAAGGTCAATTAATGGCAGTCAGGTTGACCCTACTCATTCCCGGTCGTAGTCACAAATGTCTTAACACTACTCACCGTGATCTGGTCAGGAATTTCATTTTGGTGTTTGGCTTTGCTTTCTTTTTCTTTTTGTCTTGGTGTTTAAAATAGTCTGTGTCAAAACAAGTGTTTGTTTGTAACATTTTGGGGTGGTTTCCCGGACAGGGGTTAGGTTGAAGCATGTTTTACAATCATGCCTTTCAAAAAAACATTACTTATGTGCATTTTGAGACAAAACAAGGGCACTGGGGTATTTTAAGATATGCCAGTGGCAGCTGTTTTAATTTTGAACAACTCTAACATTTATTTCAGTCTAGGACTAATCCTAAAACCTGTACGGGAAACCACCTCTTACACATTTTGCCTAATATGATTAAAACACTTTACACAGAAAATTCATTCAAGCACAAATAACTGTGTCTACTCATTAACCTACTAAAATCCAGTTCAACCCGGTGTTAAATGTAAAGAGAGTGTCTTCGGTGGAGAGACACTGTGAAATCCTAGCCGGTCAATTTGTATCAATTTTGTCAATGTGAATCGTACTAAACTGTACGATCATTGGAGAAAAAGGATTGGCGGTCAAACTTCGCTATAGGGGGCAATTCTTCCTATTAACAAACCATTAACAACAACTTTTTCCCCAATAAACTTTTAACTTGTTGCTTATTACTAGTCAGCAAGGTAATTGTAAGGTTTAGGTATTGAGTAGGATTAGGGATGTAGAATATGGTCATGTAGAATATGTGCTTTATACGTGCTAATAAACAGCCAATATGCCAATAATAGGCATGCTAATAACAACTAGTTAATAGTGACAATTGCCCCCATACTGAATTCTTTCCTCCCCTTACCCTGCACCTAAATCTAACAATACTGACGCAAAGGAAAATCGTACTTAATTGTACAAATAAGATTGTAAAAATTCATGCAAATTTGCCACCTCGTAAGAACATTATGATTTCCCGAGAGGTTGTGTTGGGATTTCTCTATTCCTAAGGAAGCACACTGAGTAGTGTTCACTAGCCAGTGTGCTCGGGGGTTAGAAATAGAAGGGTTGAAAATAGACTATGGTGTTGGAAATGCAAAAATATGGGATGAGGCACTGCGGGGTGAGTCGATTGAAGTGATGGCGTCCGTAATGCTGAATAAAACAGCAGGCTTTTAAAATATCTCATTTGCATATTTCCTCCATATTCACTTAATTCTGGTCATCAGTGCCCACAAAAAGTGCAAAATAGGCCTTTCTTTTTGTTTAACAGAACACCGTCTGTTCTCCATCAAGATGGAAGTTCAGTTTGAGGAATATGTGAGTGTGAAAACCAAAGCATGTATACAAAATCGACAACACAGCGATCAACAACATATCAACATTCCATTTTGACATCATTTAAGAACACTGATCAAACAGAAAGCCATGAAACGTCAGGTAACTGAGCAAGGAATTGGGGTGGTCATGTGACTAAAACACAGCATGCCCCATATTTCACTAAAATGAAAAGGCAACTTTCGAAACGTCAAACACACCAGGTCTTTCGCCTTATACGGTGTGTTTGCACAATCTGCGGCTTTGACCATGTTGTCATGGGAACTCGCTCCTTACTTTGAACGCTAAATGAAGGAGCAGGCAAGGCGGCATTGATAGATATAGCCCGGATTGGCTGCTGTTACAATCATGAGGCTATTAATCAGCATTCAGCGGTGACGCTGAGGCCTTTATTCTGAATATAGAGCTGGTGCATGAATGAGAGACATGATAACGCCACCATATCACTGCAAATTACTTAAATGGACTGATTTCATTATAAAATAGTGTATGTACAATAAAATATCCTCACTCTTTTTAAGGGTCCAATACAAGTTATTATATGGTATAAAGAATTGTGGATTACAATGAAAAAGAAACATTCTTCCATCAAAGAACAAAACTAACCGATTTATAAAAACAGATAGAAATGCATGCATAGGTGTACATATAGATATGCACATACAGTAGTGGTCAAAGTGGCCCAAGTTTGGACAATTGACATCTTTGCTCCTTGTTTGGATATTTTAATAAAGATGCATTTTAAGTTAAGTTTTCTATGCATGTTGTTTTGCTTGGTTTGAAGTATAAACTGAAGCCCGGCCTTGAGTAAAAAATTAAGAAGAGGCTTGATAAAAAAGTACAGACAGAAGTTTCTAAAAACATAGCCCAAGAGAATGACTAGAAAATATCACAAGAGAAAATGAACAAATATCAATAATATAAACAATAGTCGGTGTATGCTTTGAGTCCAGGGAGCTTTTTCTCTTAATGGGTTTTTCAATATTAGAATAAAAGCAGGGGCTTGCGTTTTGCCAAATAATTTTGACCAATAAATACCTTAAAAATGTGGACTGCATGCTGTATCTATGCAATATACTGCATGCATGTATAGTTTAATTGCAACTTTTTAAATATGGTAAACTTTATTTAATTTCTATCATTATGTAGTAAAACCCATAACTTTGAGCAGAATTGACTGCTTTGAAATTGGTTGTTACAATGAAAACCTTTGTTTTATAGTTCTAGGGTTCTAACCAGGTCCAGAAAATACGATCACATAACCCCAATTTTATCAACCCTTCACTGGCTACCCATTAAGTATCGTATTGACTTTAAAGTTATTTCAATCACTTATAAAGCCTTAAAGGGTTTAGCCCCTACCTACCTAACGGAGCTTCTATCACACTACAACCCATCACGCTCTATAAGATCTCAAAATGCAGGACTTTTGATAATACCTAGAATATCTAAATCCACCAGAGGGGGTCGAGCTTTCTCATACGTAGCACCTAAACACTGGAATAGCCTTCCTGATATTATTCGAGGATCAGACACACTCGCCCAATTTAAATCTAGATTATAGACGCATCTTTTCAGCCAAGCATTCACTTAAAGCATATATGCTAAATAAACCACCAGGAGATGCTGACATTAGATATTATTTACTAGAATAATTGGATTTATTATATAACACACCATGTAGTGTGTTTTACCCTTTCTTGGGTTTTTCGTTTTTCCCCTGTAAAGCTGCTTTGGAACAATGCAAATTGTGAAAGGCGCTATATAAAAAAAATTGAATTGAATTGAAAGTGTGTATCCGAATAAGTATTCATGTGAAAAGTGACAAAGAATACAATTAATTGTTGTGAACTGTGTAAATTTTTTTAAGAACAGTAAAGTATTTGCTAAGATAATCAACATGCCATTACGCAGATTCCATGGACAATTCCTTGAAATATCTGGGTCGAGTTATTAATTCAGCATTTAGTTGGTCAGTCTGCTCAACGAGATCATGTCAGAAGCTAAATGTGTGTTCACTGGAATGAGCCCCAAACCACTTTTAAAGTCCTGTCAGTAGAGCCTTTAGCATCGCAGAATGGCCCAGCACAGTGACCACAGGGCTTACTGCTGTTGACACTCCCTCTCCAGTGTGCTGACTCTAAATCTCCGGCAGATCAGGAGGAAGATGTATAAAGCCAGACATCAAACTCCAGGAGGACACTGTCTTAAGATGCTATTTCTAGCTTATAAACTCAGTCACATTTTGCTCGTGCATTCAGGTGAATTCAGTGTCGTTGTATAAGATTTTAGAATATTTTAAAATGAGTCAATTTTTGTACGCCACGTAAAGCATATTTACGATGCTTTTTCAGTTTTATTTCATTGAATGTGCAGTGTAGATTCAAAGGGGAATTTATTTAATATTTCCTTCTGAAAAGGATCAGGAACCGTTTCCCCCATGAAAAACGCAGTGTTAAAAAACTGGTTATTTATGGCAACGGCCGAAATTAGGAGCACTGGCAAATTTTACATATTAGGCACATTTTCCGCAGCTCATTAAGATAACTACAAACAAACCTGAACTATAAAAAATGTTTTCACTATAACATTTTTGTGTGCATCTATTTAACATTTAACAGTCAGTTTTACACAGTTCTGTGAGTTTCAAAGCTTCTTTCGCTGCATGTTGAAATGAGTATCTTAGAGGTACTTGGATGGTCCACAACTAAGTAAAAATCATTGCAAGAGCTGCACTGAATTAATCAAATTAAGTGTAACCTCACTGGATTATTAAATGAAACAAGACACATAT
Source organism: Barbatula barbatula (assembly GCF_947034865.1). Classification (NCBI taxonomy): domain Eukaryota; kingdom Metazoa; phylum Chordata; class Actinopteri; order Cypriniformes; family Nemacheilidae; genus Barbatula; species Barbatula barbatula. Next base: position 11,570,648 of record NC_136784.1, read on the forward strand.
CATTGGATTATTAAATAAATTAAATAATAAAAATGTACCTACTTTGTCAACACATCATCAATTCGTCTGAAAAAAGTGCAATAAAAGTATCACTGCAAATTGAAACTTGCACCCTAAAGGAACAGAACATTTTTTGTCATAATTTACTCACCCTCAAGTTGTTTAAAATCTGTGTAAATTTCTTAGTTCTGATGAACACAGAGAAAGATATTTGGGAGAATGCTTGTAACCATACAGTTCTTGGATTGAATAACATATATATATAAATGGCTGTAGGAGAATGTAGGAAAGTAAACCGTTCTGGGCCACTTTTGACTACAATTGTAATTTTTCCTACTATGATCAATGGTGCCAAAGAATTGTAAACAGATTTGGAACAATTAATCAAGTAAATGATGAAAGACATTTTTATTTTTGAGTCCCTTTAAAAATGTAAGGTAGCAATTGAACACATTTTTAAACAAACATGTTTTAGTCAGTACATGCCATTGTGATAATCAGTCTTGACATGCTCATTTATCTGTGTGATCTGATGGAAAGTAGAAACAGAAGAGGACACATACATTTGCAATTCCAGAACCAAATGACTCGTAAAGGACAGTAGGCTAAGTGTTATTAATGGATCTGTTTCCTCTGACATCTTCAGCATCGTAAAACGGCCTCCCTTGGTATTGTGGCAACAACAAGGCATAATCACGGCAAGCTAACCGTGATGAAATGGCTTATTAACGATGGCGACGTTCGCAGCTGCACCTGTCGCCAGTCAATAGCAAATTACTTCAGCCGAGTATGCGACATGAAGTCTTCAAGACCAGGTGAGAGAAAAAATGAGAGGGAAAAAGTATTAAAGGAGAAGGAGACAATAGGTCTCATTCAATGAAGGTTGTAATGGCATTTTCATTAATCTATAAAAATACAGCTATATATCTTTGTTCTGCTCTTGTTTTGTGTGTGGACTCCTAAAATAAGGTTTGTTCTTTTCGACTCCTGGTACATCAAGAGTTCATATGGAAAATTCTGCCATTATGAGCAATTTCATTGTTTGAAAGTATATAACAGGAGGAGATGAGCATGGTACTCATATGCACTGATTGCCCTCCAAAGTAGGAATCAATCCCACCCACAATCATCATCATCATCCTAATCCAAATAAAACTACTAAAACAGCCGTCACAGATGTACTTCATGATATCTGAAAAACAGAATACCATGAAACACGATTCAATGGAATACCTTTTTTAAATAAAGATCCTATTTATAGTCAAGCACTGTATTTTTCTGTCCATGGATGTTGTACGATTTAACTTTGATGTATAGCTGGAAATGAAGCAGTATGGTTTCATCTATAGTATAAATAATGTAGTATGTCATACAATTATGTCCAGAAGATGAATGATTTCTCAAAAGCCCTAAATTACCTCGGGCTGTCTGGTTGCAACTAATAATGAAATGCAAAACATGCTACCATTCAATTTAAAGCATTAAGGTTCATTACATTGCATGGGACCATATTTTGCACTGTGCTTCGCTTTCATTATGTCACTCGGCTCGATCGTGCACCCGCTGTAACCTTTTCAGACGTACGCATCGGTTCCAGGGCGTGGCAAGATCTTTAGGGAAATCATGAAGCCTATGATTAGGGTCATGTGCAGTTTCCAGCATAACAGTCGATGGTGGAATGTCTTGTCGCATGTTATTACACACAGGGATGAGGGCAAAAGCAGCTCTGTGCATTTGTTCCCCTTCACTGAGCTCAGAGATCCATCGAGCTCCACTCACGCGCGTAAATCCACCTCGATTTTTAAGACCCGGAGACAAGTGGCTTGGGCTTTGGGATATCTGAGAATGCAAACCTATGGCGTGCTGGCTGTGGGAATTTTTGCCTAGGATGTTCGCACCTTTGTGTCAAACGAAACAAGTAGGCTGTATTTGTAATGTTTGTACGACACGGTGCAGTACTCGGCTGAGAGGATGCATTGATTGACTGAGGTTTTGTGGTGATGCTGCTAACCCGGTGATGATAAATCATTCATCCTCAAAAAGGAAATGTAAGCAAGTGGATTGGATAATCTGAGCAATTTTGATTGACTGTGCAAACGTAAAAGCAGCATCATTTTGAGCGCAATAATCTAGGGCTGCACAATTACGTGTAAATGTGATTATTTAATCACGATTAATAATCACGATTATTCTGTCAGATTGAAACTTTTTTATTTCACTTCTGCCTTTTCGTTACACTGAACAATTTCTTAGCATAATGTTTGGTGCTTGCTGTTAATACAATTTTGATTCAGTAATCGATTAAAATATGATTAATCGTGCAGATATATACAACTAGCAGTTCGTGCTTGCCAAGAGGTTTTACAGTTATGGTGGATGATTAGGAAATGAAAAACGACTAAATGCATTCTTAAATTCTCCAATCCATCACCTCTAAATGAAGGTTCTGCTCGAGGGTGAGATGCAATGTTAAGCAAAACGGGAGCATGCGGCAGGTTGCATCACTGAGAAGGTAATTTCATACTCGAAGATTTTAAGATGTTCCACGTGAAGATTAACGATACACGGTGTGCAAACAAATGGTAGGGTGAGCTATTAGTGTGCTGTTACGAAAAAGCCTTGGAACAATATATCTTTGTAATTGGTGGAAATGTTGAAAGAGACAAAACGAGAAGGCTGACTTACGAAAGGCAGGCCATTATCAAGTTAATTATTTCTTGGCCCGAGGTTCTCCATTCTCCCCTGGATGTCTCCTCCGGAGAGCGGGGGGAGGGGGTAATTACTGCCATTTTGGATAATTGTGATGATGTGGTTCTCTGTATAGCATCGGGCCAGGATAAAAAAGGCAGAAATGTAGCCGGTTCGCATCTTAGGAAAGAAAGGTGTGTTTGGCTCGCCGCAGTTTCCCAAACCTCCTTTCTTCAGAATGGTTCCCTTTAGCAGTTCACTGGCCTAAAAACTACCCTTTAGATGAAAATATCTTCTGTGTATTTCTTCTCAAATGTTACATTTAAACAAATGTGATAAAGTTCAATATAGTCAGTGGATGACTCCATGACAAATACGTTTCTTTACAAATTCTTTCTAGGGAAGATCTCTCCTAAAGCTAAAGGTGCCAGAGTTCTCAACACAACTGAATTATCTTCCCGGCTGCCACAGGGAGATGCATTGCAGGGATCCTGGGTAACCCACCACTTGTAGGTTCCTCCTGACAGATAACGCGCCGTTGATCCATGGTTCTGTCCCGGACAGGTTATTACTTAGAACACTGCATGCTGTCTGCACAGAAATCCCAGTTTTAAGCCTAAGCTTCACCTTAAACGCTCACACCGCTTCGATTTATTTGTCTTGCGCCTGTTACTACACCCAAGGTCATCAAACATCCTGAATGAGAGAAGAAAAAGGTATCGCAGGCAAAGATATACATGCAGATATACAATCTGCAGATCATGAGATCTGTCAAAATATCGTCTGAACCATGGGGTAGGCAGTCTGTGAGATAAGCGGTGTCGCCATGTCGGTCAGGGTAAAATACTCTTCTTGCTCTGGGTCCGAAAACCCTCCCATCTGGTCTAGCCCATAATGTTTAGAGTAATGGGTGTCATTCATCAACCTGACTTCTCTGAGACTCGGGGCATGGCAAAGGGTGGACAGCTGAGTGACATGGTCGTATTAAAGTCTGCTCTGAGCCTCACCCTATTCTGAGTCTTGCTACAAAAGCTTCCCGCCTCTGTCCCACATAACTTCATTTAATCAGCCGCATGATTGCTTCATGTCTAGACATTTAGTGTCGTATATACAGCCCTTATCAATGTCGTAATTCTCACGTGTTAAACAGGCGTAGAGATAAAACTGAATCAAGGACCTCCTGTATGAACAATTTGGTTCCTAATTAGAACCAGGGCTCGAACCTAATGTTGAAATAAAATTTTTTTGGAGAGCTATTAAGATATTGTAGGACAGACAACAGCACAAATGCTCAAACGGAAATGCTTTACGCATTCCTTGTGGCAGGCCTTCAGTCGGAGGGTGGTGAAATAAAGTGCAGGCTGCTGATGCTCTGGAGGAGAATTATGCAGAAGTATTGTCATGTGCAGCCCTAGAGTGCCTGTTCAGATGGAGAGCTCTGATTGTGTGGCACTAAGCCGACACCATGAACACGGATGCATTAACCTACGTGTTTAAACAGTGCGAACAATGACCTTCGCCAATCACCAACCGGTTAACAAAGACAGCTTTATTCGCAAACCAGGTGGCCAGCTAATATGAAATGCTCACGTATACATGAAACACCATGCCAGATCACGAACTGTAGATTAAAAGCAAAAGAATTCTCAGTTTTATTCAAATGGGATCTATCGCCGACCAAGCGTGAAGAGCTGATGCTTTCCGTTTTTGACGTTATCATTAAAAAAGAAAACATCAGAGTAAGCGATATCGTACTCTGACATTTTTTTCCTGGGTTTCCCTGACAAGCAACGCATGAAATTTGCATGCACAGCGCTTTAGTATATTAAACATATAAAACAGTAACGATTCTGGCAAATCATAAAATTTTTTGTTTTATGTTTATATAAAAAATGTGTTACATTAAAACACATTTCTCTTCTCTGAGAGCTGATAATTGATTGGATAATTGGATAAACAGAAATGCATTAAACTCTCTTGTACTTCAAACTGCTTTTAAAAGAAAATGGCCTATTCTCTTGTTGGTGGTGCATTTAATCAAGGTGATTGTTCAATTGAGTCCATTGTATGCCAAACAAGTGACCATACAAGCACTGCGGCAGGAGCGGTAAGAAAATATTCATTTGAAGAGCTGATGTCTAACACAGCGTTGCCATGACTACAGGGATGAACAGGGAGACTGAATCTTTAGAGAAATTACAAGGGAAAGTTGGTCAGTTTTTAACATTTTACTTCCACTACACTTGCGGTCAACTCTATGGGTCGTTTCATCGGACGCTCACGATTGGCCCAAAGCTAGTGGCTGATAAGTTTATAAACTTTTAATTTGCTAATATAATTTTTATTTGTTGCGTATTAAAGGCAGGGTTTCTGATTTCTCTAAGCCGTTGTTGATGTTCAAATCACTAAAACAGACACACCCTTACCCCATCTTTCGCTTTCGTCAGCGCTTGGCTCAACTAATGTCCATTCTGTGCTTCAAAGTCTAGTGTGATACCCCTGAGTCTGGTACCCCAAATTAATATGAGTAAAAACTATTTTAACTCGCTAGCTAAAGTCATTAACTTGTTATTTATTTTGCTTTTTAGCAGAAATAATCTACAGAGACTTTGTTCCAGAAGATAAGTTTGGGCCATAAAAGCGTTCATGCAAGAGTGTTGTTTTGAAACCATCTATATTTGGGTCACATTTCAGTCCATACTGTTGGAACAAATGGAACAGCTCTGCTGAGAAAAGCAGATTTTTGAGAAGTTCGAAATATTTGGGGAAACTCCCTTTTAAAAGGAATTGTTTTCCCAAATGTTCAGTGTCATGTTGTTTCAAAGTCAGTTTCTTTCCAGAACACAAACGTTGATGTAGCGCAGAATGCATACAGTAACTAGGGGACAAAAAATGTTAAGTACCATAATATAAAAAATACTATATGTAGAAAAACAACTCATTACGCAAGACCTTCTTCAAAGTCTAGGGTATGTCGTAAAGAGATTAGATTAGATTAGATTCAACTTTATTGTCATTACACATATACAAGTACAGTGTAACGAAATGTAGTTTAGGTCTAACCAGAAGTGCAATTAGCAAATGCAGGATATACAGTTAGAATAAATACAGAATACAATAGTGAGAATATAATGCAGTTATGAAAATATTTTACAGTAGGTATGTTCTATGAAAATATGACAGTAGGTATGTACTATGAACAATATATACAGATGACTATATACTATGAACATTAACACTATGAACATTAATGTACAGGTGGATATGAGCAGATAATAATTTAGAGTAAACAATAGTGCAAGTGATTTAAGTGTGCATAGATTATTGACATTAGCTGTTAAAGTTGCAATGCAATAGGTGAGTTAATGCAGTTGTTGAATAACAGTGCAGTGGATGAGTTAATGTGGTTATTAAAGTTACGGTGCAGTATAAGAGTTAATAATAAGTTGCAGTCCAGAAGATGAGTTAATGCAGTTAATTAGGTTACAGTGCAGTAGATTAGTTAATGCAGTTATTGAGGTTACAGTGCAATAGATGAGTAAAAGCTGTGTCAGAAGTGGGATTCAGATTCAGAGAGGGTTAGCAGGAAAAAACCTTTAGAGCCAAAATGGCTGTTTGAATCAATAACTCATGCCTTGTGTTTCTAAAGCATGTCAAGATATGCACGGAAATCCAACAATCTAAGTAGGTCATGAAGCCTTTCAGCGACTTCAATATTTCATCAAATATGTCTCCTGCATGCCTATGTTGCACAACTGTCTTCTTGAGGGTTTCATTTAGCATGTGCTGTTTTTCTCGCACAGGCTAAAGTAAATAAACACACATTATGTGTTTCATGGAAACATCTTTGACTCGAATGCAAAATTTAAGCAGTCGCTTAACCAGGCAAAATGCTCGAATAGCCATCTTCTGCTGCGATTTTCACACATTTCCATCAACTTCTCAGGGTCACCTTCCATAAAAAGCGTCCAGGTGAATTATAATAATATCTCTGCTTTACTTGTACCAGGCTTACTGTATATAACAACTGTGACCACTGACTCTCCTCTTTCAGATTAATATTTGAAGAAGTGAGCAGGTTGAGTTTTGATTACAGCAGAAACCGAGCGGGGCGATAACAGGGCCCTGCAGCATCCATATACCGGAGCTGCTCCGATTTCATCATGTTATTCTAGCCAGTATCTTCTCATCTTACTGGAGAACTTTAAAGAACCCCTTCCTCCAGTCCTGCTATACTGATCCCTTCCTATGCGCTGCCGAACCATTTACTAGACTCAACTAGACATATTGTTGGAGAACTTCAACCGCAAAGGTTACATCCTCAGCCTGTAGTGACAACAGTCCGCAAATTATTTGAGGCTCAGCTCAGAGAGCTTTTAGTGTTGTATTTCTGTTGACCAGCTGGGGATGAGGGATTTAATCGGTTAACATATGGCGTCATGATCTGATGCCACATGATGTGTTGACAGAGGAACAGAGAGAGCTACATTACTGTCATTCGCAGTTCAACGCAGTTTATTCAGATAATATGCCTCAGTTTTATGAAGCAGGAAACATTCAAAAAATTACATTTTGTCATCATTTACTCACCCTTGTGTCATTTAAACCTGTATGTGAGTCTGTCACTAAAGAAGATATTTTGAAAAGAAATTCTGTGCTTTTGGTGTCTTACAATGGAAGTCAACGGAGGTCAATGTTGTTTGGTTAGCAACGTTCTCCAAAATATCTTCTTTTGTGTTCTGCAGAAGAAAAAAGATCATACAGACCTTTGGACATGAGGGTGAGTTGATGATGACAGAATTTTCATTTTGGGATGAACTATGCCTTTGTTTCACATACAACAAAAGCATACATTGACATGGGCTGTCAAGGTCCAAAATATATACAGTGTATGTATATACTGTGTATACAATATACATGACCTCACTGGACACTGGGAGTCTCAAATCTGTCCTTACATGTTGCAGATTGCAGCTGATTTGAAACAACTCTACCATTCCTTAGTTCAGCATAGCCACAGGAAGGCTCCTTGCTTTCACAGCTAGAGTCCGTAGAGCCCAATAACAGGAAGTGAGAAGTGATGTCTGATGCATCCCCCCTCGCTGTGTGCCACACCCCCCAGCCGCAAAAGAGAGCACATGTGATCGCACCTCCGCTTGATTGACAGGCTGGAAAAAAGAAGGCCAGGGTTTCCCTCTGGAGGGTCTAACAGGGGAGATGGGGCTCTTTTAAAGCTCACCACACAAGCGCTGTGCATATGCTGTAGTTACATATCAGCCACATACAGTCTTTCTGAATCTTTTCTGGGCAATATCTGTTTGGTTATAAGCATTCTTCCAAATATCTTTCTCTGTGTTCATCAGAACAAAGACATTTATACAGATTGGGAACAACTCGAAGGTGAGTAAATGATGACAGAATTTTCATTTTTTGTGAAGTATCCCGTTAAAGATGTTAAAAAGGCAACAAAATAATCTCTCATACATACAATTGGAAGCTGTCCGTGTCTTTAAAATAAAACTGAACGAAATAATCTAAACTTTAAATATGTTTTATGTCTCATGTCATTTGAATAAGCATGTTAATAAACCTCAAGAGTTCATTCATTGTAGGATTCAAAGCAATAAGTCTTGAGCTTCTCATTGAAAGAACCATCTCACGAAACCTATTCGTTCATGTATCAGACTACAGCAAATCTTTTAGAGTAAACCTGGCAAACATAATACAATATAACTGTCGTCTTTTCCTGTTATTTCACATTACACTGTTTTTATTTCATCACATTCAATTCAGACTAAAAATTCAAAACTTGCTGTTGTGGTTGTGTTTCCTCTATAAATGTAATGATGTCACGAGCCGAGTGCTGTGAAGACCACAACTCTAAAATCTTAACGAATTTAAAAAGTCCCAAGGTGTGCCTGCGAGACTTTGTAAGATTGTTTGGCACAGGAAGCGGTGCGTGTGGGGTTAACTCCGGAGGGCTCTAGTGTTTCTTTATCGTCGGGCGCTGCTGGGCAGCCAGGACACATCAGTACGACAGACCACAACATCTCCTATGACTGAAGCCACTGGCCATTCAGCAGCCAACTGTGTGTATACACACACAAGCGCACTACTACACACTAACAAGGTTTTTGTTCTTTTGTCCTGCTCGCTTGCTTTTGTGATACTGTACACACAACAAGAGTACAGAAGTGTAAGTGTGTGTGGTGCGTGATCATCCGTATGAACCTCTACATTTTGAGACCAGGTTTTTCTGCAGCTCTGCAGCCCACAGGGAAGATCTGCACTTGTAAAATTCACACAGTTTGCAGTTGGATTAAGCAGATGGGATATTAAATGCACAAGTCGACATCTTTGATGCGAGACGTACAGTACAAGAAGCACTGAAGACAGCTGTAACACTTTATATTAGCTTTCATCAATAGCTCTGAAATGTTTAAATCATACAATACTTTCATTTATTTACAGTAACTGTCCTGTGTACATTTATATTGAAATATCGTTTTTAACCTGTTGGCTCGACCAATCACATGAGGTCAGCTATGTCTGTTAAGGACTGAACAATAAAAGCTATTATAAAGTTTGGCAAGTAAATAGCTGTAATCTATTGTAGTCTTTGTGTATTCCCATCATTTTAAAAGAGTTTTGATCCTAAATTAAACAAAACCCAAAATAATATTTTAAGCACGCAGGCTTTATCTTATGTGTTGACATTCACTTGCTATTTCCACCGAGTTCTCTAGTTTTGACAGTTGGAGTATTAGAGATTTCGGCTGAGTTAGACAGGTGAAGCCTACTGTGTACAGCACAAACCAGTGAAGTTTGAGAACATTTGGGAATGAACCGAAGAACTCTGGGACATGTCAACCACTCTCCTTGTTTAACCTCGCACCACATCCCATAACTCACATGGTGAGGGGGCGAGAATAAACCCCAAACTCCATTCCAACGTAGTGTATTGTGTGCCGCTCCCAACAAGAAAATTCAATACCGCGTGAGGCAAGGAAACTAGTTTTTAAAACAAAGAAAAAGTGTACTGCAATGAGAGTATCTGTCCTTTAGATGAATATTTTCAGTGACAGTATGGGTACATGATCTGGTGACGCATCCATCATTCTGTTTTGAGTCTCAAAATATATTTTTGACTCCCACACCCTGAGGATCACTATATACATATATACATTGTAAAAAAAATGCTTTGCTGCCATACATTTTTAAGTACAATCAAAATGGCATTACAAGTCATCTTAGCTTTTTTTATATTACTTCAACACATAGAAATAAATTGAGCAATTTCAATTTATTTGATCAACATCACATCTCACAAAAAATCTAAACAAAAAAATATGAGACAAAAGCATATCTATGTACGTCCAAATTTACAGTTTTTCAGGAAATGGAAAAAAACTGCACTGACACACAAATGTCAAGAAATTGCGGCAACGCAATGTGGAAACGTTCAGATTAAGGGGCGGTAATATTATAAGAACCGCTACCTACTGTCCGTCAGAAAGGGCGCAAAATCTGATCGGCTCATTTTCTCAAGGGCTCACAAAAAAAAGTTACTGGGTTGTCATTTTTCACATTTTCTGAGTTGGTAGATGCACCAGAGATCCGATCATAGCACTTAAACACGTAAAAAGTCAGATTTTCTTGAAAGGGCCCCTTTAAGCGTCTAAAACTGTGTGGAAAAATGAAGCCGCACTACTTTCTTCCTAAGCGTTTTAGTGCGCTTGCTCTCCTGGCATCTGCCGTTGTTAAACAAGCATTGGCCACGCTTGCTGTTAAGACAATGAGGACATATGGATTACATGCACTTAACTACCTTGCAATAACTCTGCTACTAGATTAAGTTATGCTGTGATCATCCGTGTCTCCATCTTTGCTGAGCATGTCTACATTGCCCCACAAAAGGTGAAGCTGATTGGTCTGTTCTTGTCATTTGACCTGCAGAGGGTCATTCAGAAAAATTGAAATATTTTCATCTCGATACGGCGCCAATGGGGCCTTCTAAAAGGAGCGCACTGCGCCGCATGCGCATTACGGCCCAAAAAAATGAATTACTTATCCTCAAGTTGTTCTACAACCCTAAGACATGCGCTCATCTTCTTTACAAGAGGTCTGGGAGCTTTCTGACTCCACCCCATAAACAGCAACTTTACTGACATTCAAAGCACAGAATGTTTCCCTTTAGGATGTACTATTAAAACTTTATTGAAATTCATATTATTCACAAGGGTAATTACAGCCGTTTTTAATTGAGATGACAACAGCATACTTCCCCGATTAATTTAAATAAACTTTTCTTTACAGTCATGCGAAATGTTAGTGGAAGTGCGCATGCTTGTCAATGTCTTGTGACAACGGCGCAAAAAAAGGCTTTATTTACCAAGCATGAGAAGTTTCTCAAACAGTAGCGACAAAGCCTTCCAAGTCATGAATGTCTCCTGGTTTCATTGCAAGAATAGAAATGTATGCAGCATGTACGTGTCAGTAATGGCAGGAACACAGCATGCTGTAGGCAGGCCTGAAATGAAATCTCAGTGAGGAAGAGAGGAACGAAAGATAAGGAGAGAGAGAGTGAAAATGGCAGGAAGAGGTTAGAACTACATGCGCATGATGTGGGTGGAAGTGCGTGGGCACAGGAGAAAGCGGGTGCCCAGAGAACTGATGCATCTCTGTGTTTTTCTCTTTCTTTCTTTCTTTCTTTCTTTTTAAATGGCTCGTTCCTTCTCTACCAGTTTTACTCTGCCTCATCTCACAGATTTGAGCTGTCAGTCTTTCATGCAGCTCCTCTCGCTCTCTCAACCAGCAACCTCATCTTCATAATGACCATAATCATTAAAGCACTCCAGCATGAGGCACAGATTGAAGTCAAATGAGAAAAACTGTCCTTCTATCTGTCTGTCTCGCAGAAAGCAAAATGTGCTGAAGATCACTGAGGAGGAACTACCACTACACACTGGGTTACAGCTCATTTCATCATCGGTGGGTTGAGGGGGGTACGGACTGGCCACTAATGCTGCTTGCACCATTTGATGTTTAACATATTTGTGGAATTTAAGAGACATGGAATTAGCCAGCAGCCCTTCTTGTCGACGGTCGATCTGTTGCCATAGCAACAGTATACCTGTTGTGGGGTTAAACGATCCAGCTGCGTTCAAAGGAAAGCGTTCACAACAGCCCGCGTACGATTGTGTTCTGAAAACAAGCATGACGGCAAAAGAAAGCACAACGTTCCCGTGTGGCAACGTAAACACGCACACGTATGTGTTTGCATGTCAGTGTTCTGCTTAAGTCTGAGTTGTTTCCATGGTTACGCCGCAGCTGAAAGTCATAAACGGTGCGCTTTCTTAAATGACAACGTTTTGAATTGAAGGCAAGTGCAGTAGTCGTATTTCTCCGACGGGAGCCTCTCCCTTCGGCCTCTCGGTGTCAGACAGCAGGAAACCTCGGGAAACCAAAACACACGCCGCCTGAAGCGGCCAATTCTCACATTCGACATTCTGTTACGGTGGTGTTTTTCACAACAAGGTGTTTCAATGAAACCCTCTTAACACTGAGAGAGGCACAGGGACACTTTTGAAAACCCCGGATCGTAATTCGGCTGGTGTCACTTTTACTGTAGCTCATACTTTAGGGCTAGGATCAATACATCTAAAACTTTAAGTATTAAATGTTGGGGTGTAATTTATCCTGGTTCATGGGGGCATGAATGATATGACAAACCATGCAGTTTTATTGAGGAGAGGTGTGATATTCCTTTTCCAAAAGGAGTATACCAGATAGCACATATTGGCCTGTAAGATGTCTACTAAAGATCTGAAGATATGAAAAACATCTGCTGTGTAAAATGATAAACGTTTTAGATACATTCTAAATCATAAACATCCTACAGACATCTAGACGTCTCAGAGATGTATTTCAAGCACAAATAAAATTCTCGCAGATGTTAAAACAGACGTCAATAGACATCTCCCGGATGTATGTGCGCTAAGGACAACACTATCACAAAGACTTAAGCCAGGTGTCTCATTTTAGTTTACTTGGCTTGGGTCACTAAATCTACCACCCAGAACAACCCAGCTATTTCTTTAAACAAAATGCAATCATTTATTACATTCTTGAAATTCCGTTTCTGCAGTGACGTAAACAGTTTTTTCTTCCTGTCTGAACTTGGTGATATTTTAGCGGAAGTATGTGATCGCCCCGTGTGCATATACCCTATAAAACACGGTTTACAAAAGCATCACGGGTGAACAATTGCGTAAAAGGACACCTACTGTAAGCACCCATAGCAACGCCTTGGCAACCACCCTCAAAAATCTCTAGCATCACACACATTATGTTAAAAATCACGATCTCCGGCTCCCAAGAAAAACAGATCTTTGTGTATCAATGTGACGGTTTTCACAAACACGGCAACCACAACATCCTGCATGTGTGCGTGTCATAATAGAAATGGTTTCAGGCAAAACATCAAATGCACAACCTCCAACACCGGACTCGATTCATTTGAAGTTCCTGCACGCAGAGGTCGAGCAGAGGCCAAAAAATCCCAAACATCATTCTGTCTTCTGGACTCGCTGCTTTCTTCAAATCAAATGAGTCAGCTCGCAGTGGAGGAACCAACCTTCAGGTCAAACTCAGACTGCTTTGTTTCATTTATCAGGTCCACTTTATCAGTGTCTTACAGCTTGTCTTTCAGAGTCGTGCCAGAGATGACAAAAGCAGTTTGACTTTGAATTTTACTTTATACAGTCAAGGTTCATTATTACCGCTGCTCAAATGGCTTTGGATTAGTGTGGTTTGTTTTTTCTGTAAGAATTCATTTTATTTTAGTATTGTTACTTACAGTATATGATGAAAATAAGCAAAATTATAACAGAACACACTGTGAGATCATTGCTAAAATGTAACCTAAACTGTAAACTTTAGCTTTAATCTCAGCCAGCTAAGCCACATCAGCTCTCATAGGGCTGAGGTCATTTTTCACCAAGCGATAACGACATTTTATTTAGAAACAGCGGACCGACAGGACTACAGCTGTGCTTTTGTGATCTAACTACTACTTATTTTTCTTTTCGTAGAAGTAGCATAAAACATATACAGTAGCTTGGATTTAGCTGGTTGTCGATGTATGACATAGTGTTTGGATAATTATACCGCAATCCTAGATGCATCTTGAAGCAACCGAGGTCAAAAATGCCCTTGTTCCCAATGGACGCTAAGTGCACCGGATGTGACAAACTAGCTGAGATTTTAGAATGCGATCGCCCCGTGTGCATATACCCTATTTAACACGTTTTACAAAAGAAAAGCATCACAGGTGAAACATCACAGGTGAAAAATTGCGTAAAAGCACACTTCTGTAAGCGCCCATAGCAACGCCCTGGTGACCACACTCAAAACCCCAGCAGTCATTGACGTCAATACAGGAAAGCAGCAGAAAATGTGAAGATCTATTCGTAATGAGCTAAGAGAGTGTTTTTCATTAACACACATTAGTGGGTTGACTCGTATCCTTCATGATCACTTAAAAGTTCTCTGTTATGGAGCTTTGGAGCCTATTAGGTCTACAGCAGGCCTGCTGTTCCTCCAATGGACATCTGTGTGAGCGTTGTAATGGAAATTTTCTAGTCTAGCTTCTTGATGTGTCTATCTATATGTTTATGAAGTTTTTATCTATGTTTTCTTCTCTATGTTATCATGTTTTTCTCTATACGCGTCATACCACTCTGCCTTTGCCCTCGAGCAGAGGCCAAGATGTTCTGTTTGGAATAACGGGCATCACTTCTCGTAAACCAGCTCGGGATTCTGGCTAGGGGGCAAAGGGAGGGGGTGTCACATTTTTAATCATATATACTCTGGGTGCAGAAGGAAAGGGCGCCTTTGCTCTGCACCATGCTCATTGCTCATGATGCAGATTAAACGACAATAAAATACTTTACAAAGTACCTGATGTCTCTGTATATTGCGTTTGTCAAAATTGACTCACCTTGATTAAGGAATAAGAAAATTCCACAACAGCGTCATACCCATTCTCAAAAGTCTGCAAACTGAAAACAAATCCCTGCATGCAACTGCAGTATCCTGCACTCAGAGACAGAGACTCAACAAATTGGATAATGGGAGCACAATTGCGTTAAGTTGCGAGTTTGAGTCCCAAGCCCTTTGAGTCCCAAACTCATATAAACCATGAAAGTCACCAGTTTTGAGATCTCCCCAGTGCTAGTGTTAGCTAGCCGTTATTAACAAATATTTAAGGAAGACACACAGACTGCAGCATTAACAGCTTACTATGAAATCTTAACGTCCTGCAGAAAAGCGACTCTGGAAGCACAATTTTCTTATTTTCTCGTCTCATGAAGCACTCGTGTGGAACTGCTTTGCCCAGCACAGAAAAACTCACTCACATATGATCAGTTGGGTCTCAGTGTCCTACTTTTCACTGTGATGGGTCCAGGGGTTGTGGGCAGGGGAACGGTGAACATCAGCTCAGTCCTCTCATGACTGGATACATCCTGCCATTATACAAATAAATCTAACAAAGCACAGTGATCAAAGCATCGCAAGAACGTATATATTACATTTTTACGTGTTTGGATGATTCACGTTTGAATCATTTTGAATCTTTCGCTGAACTGGAAGATGGCATTTGTTAACATGAAACGGGAACTGAAGGTGCTGTTATTCTAAGAAGAGGGCTTTCCTGAGAAAGAAACTGCTTCAGGCAGGAGGAGGTTGCTGTACTTCTATTACATAGACTAAAAACATGAACTAAAAATAAATGTACAGTCTCCTGGGCGAAATAATGCTCAAGTGAATGCAGCTTTCCGATCAAGACTTTGAGGTGATGTGCTATTCCTCCATCACCCATCAACCATCTCCCATTCCCCATTCTCCTGCATCATTAATCACTTGCCCTTTGGGAAGAACCCGGGATCATGAAGAAACAGCTTTCACCATATCTGAGTGAATTAAATCACAGAAGATATTTCATTTTTTCGACATCTTGTGGAAACATGTTGCTTTTGGTAATGGTAACAGCATTTGTGTCTGTGAGCGAGTCGACATATGCAGATGAGTTTGGGATCGATGCTTAGTTTCTGAGGAAAAATGCAGAGCAAGACGGAGGCCATGTAGCTTTATAAGTGTGTCTGGGGTGCTTATTCACTTGTGGTTACGGTTTGGGGGAGATATAGCAGCAAGCATGGACTATAAATGTGTATAAATGCACTAAAACAGACTGTACAATGCTTATTATGAAGCATCAGCAATTCACATCCCTCATAAAGCAGCCAGTAGATAATCCCTATATAGGGTTTCAATCCGACGTTTGGCCCAAAGTTATAATATTACAATTTATTTTTGTATTTAATTTATATGAATATGAATTTATGTAAAAAATATAGGTTATTGTATATTTATTGCATTAAATGTGGAACCGCGCCATTTATCAGTTTCAAATGATCTCAAAATCCAGCGTTATATCCACCGTTTATATAACATCCATCACTGTAATGCAGTGAACAAACACACACACCTAAACTTCTCTCCCTATCGCAAGAGTAACAAGCTGCAACTGCATGCCCACAGCGCAGCCAGTCTTGATAAGCGGGTCATCCTATGTTCTTCGGTTGGCACATGCTTTTTTGCCGAAACAGGGATCCAGACTTGTAAAGAACTTTCCGAAACAAGTTGGAGTGCTGGGGGAGAGTATCAGGCACAGAAATACTATGTAAATACTACGTCATGTCTATAGTAGCATGAATCACATAATGATATAATGAACAGTCACAGTCCGCCCAATGAGATGTGAATGTTCATGCACTTCTTACAGATGATTTATATTTGCATTTGGCATTCTGATACTTTTGTCCAAAGCAATTTAGCCTACAGTTCATTTAGTCTCTACACATCCATTGTATTCTAGGAATGTTATCAATTAATCAATGATCGATTAATCAATGATAATCTAACTGATTAAGCTTATTGATTGTTGACTGATTTACTTTAACACAATTGTTTTTTAGTTTCAACACCCTTTTTGAGAGGGCTGGATGCATTGTTGTTTTAAAATTCGAACACGTTGTGTTTTCTTTAACAAAACATTGCGTTTTAACAAATGCTTAAAAAATGCTTTAACAAATGATGAGTCGTTTTGTGGTAAATAAATAAAATGGACAACATAGGTTGAATTTAAAGTAATACAACATGAATTGCCCTTAATTAAATGCAGAGATGTTTTTGTGTTGTTTTTAACACAGATTTTAGCGTGATTGATCATGCGGGGAAAAATACTGCGTATAAAATCATCTTAAGTCAGATATAAATCATATTATGCTGGGATACGTCTCCAAATAACAACTTTGAAATCAGTTACAGTATATGCCTTTGTATCAAAAGGCTTTTAAGATGTTATAGTCAACTGACAGTTTATGGGTTTTGTGGTTAAAATGATTCATCAATGAATTGATCAATACATTTAATGATATTCCTGAAATATTATTCATTAAAATACAACCCTATTGTATACATTTCCCCAATACTCAGAAAATCTGAGAACTAAACCTGTGACCTTGGTGTTGCTATCATCGTGTTCTAACATTTATACTGTACCATGGTTTCAAATAACTTCCTGCTTGAAGCAAAGAGAATGTCTAAAGTCGTATACAACAATACAAATCTGCTGTACTGGGTGTAGATTCTCCTTTTATTGCTGATGTGAAAAGGGCATGCTGACTAATTGCCAGGTCTTTGCAGGCTCCTGTGGTGTCTGTAATTCTCTCTAACCTTTACCAGAGATGCTCTGAGCAACAGTGAAGATTTCGGCTTGTTCTGTATGTGCCACGGGCCCATGACACACTGCGCTATACATTTCTGGCATTAAGGCCAGACATACTCTATGCAAGGGCACAAATACAGCTGTGAGGGCTTAGGTAAAGCAACTGCAAACTTTACTATGAAAGGAGGTGATAGACCTTCAGTTGTCTGTGTCATTAAACGGAACCTGCTAAAAACATGTAGTGTAGACAGTTTCTACTTAGCAAGTTTCCCACAATTTCATCATATAACAGTAGTTACCAGTCACAGATATTTTGAAGGGTTTTTTAAAAGCATGAAATGTGTTTGTTTTCTCCTGTCGGCTGGCCTACACACCACAGGTCAGGACAGATACTAATGAATGGGTTGGTACTGTGTGTGCTCGGTTTGTTTCATCAGTCAATCATTGTTGTCATGATGTAATTTTACAGCTGTTTCAGAGTAGGGCTGGGCGATAAATCTATTTTATTGATTTACTCAAACGTGCAGTTTACATCGATTTATTTGAGACAGTGGCAGGGCACCGGGGGTGGATGAGATTCGCCCTGAGTACCTCAAGTCTCTGGATGTTGTGGGGCTGTCTTGGCTGACACGCCTCTGCAGCATCGCGTGGCGGTCGGGGACAGTGCCTCTGGGATGGCAGACCGGGGTGGTGGTCCCTCTTTTTAAGAAGGGGGACCGGAGGGTGTGTTCCAACTACAGGGGGATCACACTTCTCAGCCTTCCCGGGAAAGTCTATGCCAGGGTACTGGAGAAGAGAATACGGCCGATAGTAGAACCTCGGATTCAGGAGGAACAGTGTGGTTTTCGTCCAGGCCGTGGAACACTGGACCAGCTCTACACCCTCTACAGGGTGCTGGAGGGTGCATGGGAGTTTGCTCAACCAATCCACATGTGTTTTGTGGATTTGGAGAAAGCATTCGACTGTGTCCCTCGCGGCATCCTGTGGAGGGTGCTTCGGGAGTATGGGGTCTGTGGTCCTTTGCTAAGGGCTGTCAGGTCACTGTACGACCGAAGCAGGAGCTTGGTTCGCATTGCCGGCAGTAAGTCGGACCTGTTCCCAGTGCATGTCGGACTCCGGCAGGGCTGCCCTTTGTCACCGGTTCTGTTCGTAATTTTTATGGACAGAATTTCTAGGCGCAGCCAGGGGCCGGAGGGTGTCAGGTTTGGGGACCACACGATCTCGTCTCTGCTATTTGCGGATGATGTCGTCGTGTTGGCCCCTTCAAACCAGGACCTTCAGCATGCACTGGGACGGTTTACAGCAGAGTGTGAAGCGGCTGGAATGAAAATCAGTACCTCCAAATCCGAGGCCATGGTCCTCAGTCGGAAAAGGGTGGCTTGCCCACTTCAGGTTGGTGGAGAGTTCCTTCCTCAAGTGGAGGAGTTTAAGTATCTCGGGGTCTTGTTCACGAGTGAGGGGAGGAGGGAACGGGAGATTGACAGACGGATCGGTGCAGCTTCTGCAGTAATGCGGTCGATGTACCGGTCCGTCGTGGTGAAGAAAGAGCTGAGCCGCAAGGCGAAGCTCTCAATTTACCGGTCAATCTACGTTCCTACTCTCACCTATGGTCATGAGCTTTGGGTCATGACCGAAAGGACAAGATCCCGGATACAGGCGGCTGAAATGAGCTTCCTCCGCAGGGTGGCTGGGCGATCCCTTAGAGATAGGGTGAGAAGCTCGGTCACCCGCGAGGAGCTCGGAGTAGAGCCGCTGCTCCTCCACATCGAGAGGGGTCAGCTGAGGTGGCTTGGGCATCTGTTACGGATGCCTACTGGACGCCTTCCTCGGAAGGTGTTCCGGGCCCGTCCGACCGGGAGGAGACCCCGGGGAAGACCTAGGACACGCTGGTGGGACTATGTCTCCCGGCTGGCCTGGGAACGCCTCGGTGTCCCCCCGGAAGAGCTGGAGGAAGTGTCTAGGGTGAGGGATGTCTGGGCATCTCTGCTTAGACTGCTGCCCCCGCGACCCGGTCCCGGATAAGCGGAAGAAAATGGATGGATGGATGGATGGATGGGCTTAACGTCCACCGACGCTCCCCTCTAGGCTCCCGTAGGTCCGAATGGGCTCGGGCCCCCAAAATGGCAGCGAGCAGGACACGTTTCCAATCATGGCTTGAATTTCGGCCCAGGATTAAGCATAATTTAAGAAATTCCCACAAGTCTTTCTTTAATAATGCGAGAAATTCCCGCACAACATGTATTTGCTTCATTTCGTATCTAATTTTGAAGTAAATCCTCAAACCGAACAAATAACACTTGAAATAGACTTCTTCTCACAATCGGCACTGGTCTCTCGCATCGGTGTGGGATGCTTCACACAATGATCTTATTTACACAAACCTTTTGAATTTTTCGCCTTTCAAATTATATAATTTTAAATTCAGTTTCAAGAGCTTGTGTCACTCCCCCATCAAATCGATAATGTCAACCTGTCATAACAAAGAAAAAAAACGGAATACAACGAGAAAATCTTAAAAGCTAGCGGACAGAAAATGACACGAAAGCAGTATGCGATGCGTGACTGCGAGTGACCGCGCTCTATGGACGCGCGAGCATGTTGTAAATCTGAGCTCAGACGATGTGAACGCAACAGACTCTCATATAGATCAGCGGATTGATCTGATAATGTAGTTTTCTCTAGCCCATGTCCTGAAGCCCATTTCAAGCCTCTTTACATGTAGGCTGTAGACTGCCACAAAGCCTGTTTTCATTCAAATGATAGTGTACCATATATGATTTTTTAAAGCACAGCTTGGTTTGTAACTTGACTACTGGTATGCATTTAAACATAGGAATGAATTATGGTAGTATTTTAGGACATTTCCCACTGAATTACCATTACACATCCAGCCAGACTGAGTGCATGATACAAGTTGCAATTTAAAAATAAAATATTAAAAAAAAAAGATTGTTTGTACTAGATTTGTTTTATTTCAAAGAGGGAAAAATATTAACAGAATATTCATGTATAATAAAAAGAAAAATAAGTGTCGATGGAGTGATGTTCTGATCATCGATCAATTAAGGATTTTTAAGGATTTGCACTATGGACATAGAGATTTTGTAAAATTTGTAATAATATATTATTTTATGTTATTCCTATTTATATTGATTATATAAAATAGCATATAATGATATATGAGACAGATCTTTACACTCAGCTTTATATTTTTGTAGTTAGTTTTCAAACTTAGTGCACAACAATATTGGTTATCACAACAGGTAGTTTTCCAAATTTAAATAAATGCTACATTTATCATTTTTTATAAACACACAGTATACTTCATTCATGTCTTATTAAGTATGATGAATAAAAATGTCGATGTTTTCACTTTTTTAGATGGTGTTGCTATGGTCATTTTAAAGTATTGTTTGAAAAAAATGCTTGAAAAAGTGGCAACGTTTTAATTATAATAATGCTTCGATAATCCTGTCAGACCTTGTTTTCAATGCTTAAAAATAAAATGTATTGATGCAAGTATTTTTTAAAGATCTCATGAGAATCACCAAGCGCAAAAGAGATGAGATTTCAAACCTCCTTTCTACGTAAATGCAAGTTAAAGTCAAATGAGTTAAGGACCATTGACACCAAGAAACACAGTAATTTGTTTTTTTACTCTCCGTGTTTTATCATTAATCAACAGAAAAAACAATCAGCAAATAAAACCCTTAAATATATGACTCTGTTTCATTGTTCTTTCATTCACTGTTTCATCATAATTGTGTCTCTTAAATTGAGAACGACAACTTTATCTTCACACTTAATGGGCCTTTTATGCTTTCAGCTGAAATAAACCAAATCCAAAAATCCATCTCAAAGCCAATCCACACACGTGAGCTAAAGAGCTGAAGAGCTCGTGCTGTGTCAAACACACATGGTTACGGATGTGCGTGCTGTGGAGTGTGAACTGTGACTCCTGCAGGAACATGTCCACAGGCCCTATGGACTCTACCAAGTCATAAGAGACAATGTGATGTATTACACACCCAGCCCCCACTCACGTCCTCATGCCCACAAACAGACATACAGTACAGCAAAGCGTCAAACGGGCCCATCCCCCCGACCGTTTTCCTACAGACAATTACGCGGTCTTCATTTTTAATGTGGCACGGCTGCGGATCTGATGGTTAGTGGCAGCTCCTTCTCTCCGTGTTTTACTCTTTCTCTTTGATAGAGCCCGGGGAGAGAGAAAGAGTGCCAGCCCAACGCCTCAGCGCGGGCCTTGGGTCCCAGTGGGTGGTGTTTTCCTCGCTGCTGCCGTGGCAACGACATGTGACAGTAGGAGCACAAGGCAAGAGAGCATCTTGGTAACCCCCCCCCCATGCATCTCCGGCCACCCCTTTCTCCACATGCCCAGCTTCGTTTTCGACATTTACACATCCATGTTCTCAAAAGACCCAAGACAGCCATTTAAGCATGAATTAAAAGCTTGGCTGATGAGGCTGTTTTTACCGAAAGCCTCGCACACTTGGGTAAAATTAGACGAACGTGTGGGCACGCGCAGCAAGCTTTCTCATAATACATCACCAAAACATCCAATCCTAACAAAATGCCCTCCCCGTCTGAATTCACAAAACTAAACGCGTTACTTCGACAGGACTTTTTCTGTTTTTATGAGTGAGGGAAAACAGTTCTCGTTGCAATTAGACCAAAAATGTAAATGACGGGGAAACACATGAACAAGTCTTTTCTAGTATTTCGCTAATAAGGATAATTATCAGACATCTTGTGTGGGACTTAAAAGACGAAGCTACAAGGGTCCCGTGCGTGTCGGAACGGTGAATAGATTAACCTGCGCCACAAGTGGAGCATCCAAATAAAATATTCAGAGCACCGCACCGCGCGAACAGACTCGGGTCCCAGCGCCCAGCCTTTGCCGTCTGCTCCCGGTGTTAATATTTCAATTACACTCATGAATAAATGAATTAAATAGGTCCTAACATTATCCCTGTTCCTTTTCTGCAGGATGTATACTGCTTTGTGCTAGCTAAGTCTGGCAATAGCGGCAGCGTAGCATTGGGGTTCTGCAACGCAGTTTCTTTTTGCCATTAGACATGTGCAACGTCAAACATTTTTCTCTCAGGTGCATCTTTTTGTCCCATGCAGGCAAAAAATAGCACCTCAGGTGTAGCGTCAAGCTGTTTAATGATATATGCTGGCACGGCTGATGACAAGAGAAGCTGAGCTTTACATATTGTCAGTAATAGCAAAAGGTGTTCGGCCGTTTCTAAATCAGATAAATACATAGACATCAGGATGTTATTTAAGTGTGTGATAAACTTTATGATGTGGGGCTGAAATCCCTCCAAGACTGCTTGAGCAATTCAATCAATTTAATTGAGTCTGATTAGTTTTCATCACAACTGATGATTATGTCTGTGTGAGTTCATTACTTCTGGATAATAATAGACACAAAGTATTAAAAATGCTGTTTATTTGTTTGTTTTTCTATTCTGTAATTTTCTTTGCTTATTGTCATGGCAGCTCTTAGTCAGAAAGCTGTGGCTTTTATTTACGTTTACCAAGGGCATTAATTGTATACTACACAAACTAGGTGTTCAGAGGTATATAAAGACCTTACATAATGAAGCTTTATGCTTTTATTATCTCAGACTGAGCTATTTCTATCTACATACACCCCTTACATGGAATTCACCATGTTGTTTTTACACTAGCCGTAAATGGACGAACTGCTCTACTTGTTTACAAACGTGACAACGTCAGCCACCATAGTGCTTCGAAAGGGAGGGGAGTGAGCTGTTGGTTGCCATTCCCAACCTCACCACTAGATGCCGCTACAATCTCCACATTGCTCCTTTAACCCAGAAAATGTTTGTATGACCCAACAATGGGTTAAAACAACCAAGCACAGGTTAGTTTTAACCCAACGGTTGTGTTTTTTCCTTTTAGAAAATTACCTAGCATTTTTAAGAGTGAATGTATAGCCTACAACAAAGCACAAGAATTGAAAATAACAGAAAAATAGATTAAAAACACTATCGGGGTGCATATGATCCTTGTGCGTTTTCATTTCCAGTTGCCTCTGCAAAATTGTAGGCCTCTTCTGCTGTCAGAACTCATTTAGCACTTTCTCCCAAGCTTCTAGACCTTTCCGTTGCCTGACATAACTGACATTTACATTTGGCCTCTATCAAAGAAAGAGAAACAAGGGTTTAGATCCCTCCACACTCATAACATTCTCACTCGAAAGGGCAGCAGAAAAATGACCATCCTCACAGCAATCTTATCAAGCACTATTAATCACGGCGAACTCCGCAAGAGGAGAGAAAGAAACTCTATTTTACAAGTCTGTCACCGCTACAATGGCCCGTCTGTCCGGTCTCAATAAAAGAACGACATCTCCTGGTCTGAATGAACTCGTATTACGTTTATCACAAGCTTCCCTTGGTTCTTTGTCATCAAGTAATTGTTTTCGTTGCGCACCTTAACGAAATAATAAGGAACGTGACCGTTTATTGATGTTGCGTTTATCTGAGGTTCTCCTCCTCGGGGCATTTCCACTTCAAAGCCACGTGTGCGTAGAAAAAACAGAGAACGGGAAGAAATGCTAATTCATACTGTTCAAAATGCAAGCATAAAGGACAGGGAGAAATCAATAGATCTCCCCAGTGTGAGGCAAAGTCTACAAAGCAGAAGAGTCCGGTGCCCGAGCGCATAAATAATATTTATGTAGACACCAGTGCCAACAACACAGGGGAGCATGTACTGTATAATTCTGATTCATACATCTGCGGAGCAATGATCTGGTGATCTGGAGACTCTCTCATTTATTTTACACGAAGAGGCTCTGAGGCAACAGGTCACCGATGCTCATTGTTAAGCAGGATTGCACAATGCGTTTTGAGGGTAAAATGTGGAATAATGTATGTCGTGGGGTGAAAGTGAGATCTGTTTGTAAGACAGAGTGATGTTATGCTTACTGACTCTCTCAGCAACTGTTTTCAATCTACCTGACTGAAGCACCGGTGGGGATCTACAGAGCCCAAAACCGCATCTAAATTACACATAAGGATGCGTCCTTATGGAGGACAGTAAGTGTGTTATTATGGAAAATAAACTTAAATAGTTCCTGTAGCTCAATTAGTAAATCGTTATGTTAGCAGCGTCGTGGTCCCGAATTCAATCCTGAGGGAACCCAGATACTGATAAACTGTATACCTTGAATGCAAAATGTTCAAAAGTTTAGGATAAGATACTTAGTCTTTATTTAAATATTATTAGGGGTATTCGTGTATTCGTACCGAACTGCCACGGGCAACATTACAAATATAGTCATCATTCCTATCCCTACTCCTTGGTAGGGGGCAGAGCCCTTGGAGTTTAGACTTTGGAGTGAACAGGGCATTTACGTGCCATCATGTAGACGTTTGGAATGCACTTGGCAAAGGAAGCGACGTGATTCCCCATTATCTTCATATATATCAGTGTTTATATATTATAAAGCATAAAAAAGATGTTTATTTGCAAACAGTTGTTGCTTAAGTCGTGCCATTTAAACAGCGACATCTGCTGACGGACACAATTCACTCCAATGTCTAAACTCCAAGGGCTCTGCCCTTCAAAGGGAGTAGGGCATAGGAATGATGACTATATTTTCTAATATTTCCTGTGACAGCTCGTGACGCTTCGGTACTAAATATTGTTACACCCCTATATAATATACATTTTAGAATAATAATTAACCCTTTAAAACCATGACATAACACAACTGTAACTGTTGGAATTATGTTGTGACTAAAGGCATCCAAAGTCAATAAACTTATATTAAAATAGTCACCCTTTAACTAGAAATAAAATCGTACACTTGGCATTCCATCTTGGTTCTCAACCTGGGAAAATGTTGAAACGGTATTGAGGGAATATCCATCAATGCTGAACTCTTATCAGATGCTTTTCATTCATTATTTGGGCCAAGTAACCCAAAGAAATTGTAATGAAATAAAATAAATTGGATTATTGTGCATTCCAAGTAATATCAATCCAACCTCAGTTGCACAAAAAACACAACAAATAATAGAAACAAATAATAAAAAAACTCTTTGATTAATACAGTTTGTTGGCACAATTGTTTTTTTGTCTACAAAAGTAATTCAGACCTTGAAAGATACACATTGAGATGAAAAGTTTAAGATCTTAAGAAACATTTGTGTGACCTAAACTTATGACTGGTAGTGTACGTGAATACAGCTCTATGGTACGCAGTTCAACCACAAAATATTTCCCGCTGTAAGCTTTTTACCTCAGTTTGTAAAACAAATAAAACATTTACATCTCAATCGAGCGTGCCACAAATGCTGCTGGTGGATTTTAGGCTGAATTGAATCCAGAATACTAAGGTCTGAGCGCTTTGATGGAGGCTTCATGTTATTATCGACTATCAAAGTAATATTTGTTTTTCTGTTAAAATAAGAATCTCTTTAGATCCTGCTGTTACCTTGACTACAATGAGTATACAGCAAAACATTACCGCTATCTCTGCAATGGCTCGGACGCATTATAATGACTCGTTCAACAATGGCTCCAGGATATAACCATTATATGCAATCTAATCTAAAGTGGTAGGAGTGATAAAGAAAACATGGAGAGCCAGTATTACAACTGCATGCCAGTGATGCATGCCGAGAATTAACGTGAAGAATAAAACCCAATCCTTCGTTTCATTAAGTTTACAGTATGAAATGAACCAGAACACATGGAATAATGAAATAACAACAATTTAACAACACATTTCTATTGGATTACAGACACAGACAAGCTTTGTTGTCTCCAGCAGAAAAAAAACAGACCTCTATAAGTGAGTTCTCAATGATCTCGGGCAAGAACAACCAGTTCATCACAATAGGTTTATCAAGAGTCATGCCTATTCATGGGTAAATATGAGATTAGGGGCTTATTCTGTTTTAAAATGTTGAATTCATCAATGTCAGCACCAAAATAAGTGTAACATTTCCTTTAAGACTTTACTCCTCCATTTAGTAATCTCTGTTCACACAAGGACTACATCCAACCAGCATTCTCAGGACTTTGTTAAACGTTGTCAGAAGCCCATCTATACCGCGTCTCTGCAATTATTCATCCCACCATTTTGTGTAATTATAGACTGCGAGACAGCCGATATGTTTAGCTTATGGTTCAGTTGCTTTTTGCAATGAACTCCCCTCTCCTAGTTTGTGCCGAGAGCTCAGTGACGGTGAGCTTGTCTAAGAAACTGTTGATATTCTTTGTCCTTGGCCAAAGCCCAAAAAACTGCAGGCAATCTGCCATCACTTTATCTTTAGTCACTGAATCAATATATGCAGAGGATGTCTTTGAATGGCAGAACGTCTTAAGGAAGATCAGGAGGAACCATCAAAATTCAGCACGACTCCCTCAGATTCTGATGCGAGGCGTATTGTCTAAAAGTGGAAAATGAATGTAAACTGAGCTTATTTTTTACTGTTGGCGAAAACTGTGGGGGGGACCTGAAGGTGGATCTCAGTGGGCTTTCCAGTGGAAATACGTGAAGCGCCCACAGGCAAGATTAAATCACAATATTTTATACCTCTTAGAACATGAGGAAAGGTTGAGTGAACGTTCCTGTAGGACCTAACCCTGATAGTGCTCTTTGCCTTCCTGTACAATTTCCTGTACAAAGATGCCCCATGGAGCTTTCATCCCAGCTACCCTCAGCATCCGTACCTGGGTGAGGTACAGCTGCAAAGAAATCCCCAAAGGAATTCTGGGAAGGAGTTTTTGGTTTAATAACCGAGCAAACTGCACCACCAGCGCTAGGCAATCTGTTGCCTGTAGATAGCAGCCTTCCTAGTAATACTTCATTAGATAGAAACTAGCTTTCATTCTCTCTAGAAGCCACCCCATCCATCAGGCACAACATACCACCCTGTGCTCAATGGCCATGAGATTGTCCATTTAAGGATGAACATCTAAAGTATTACAGCATCAGTTAAACGAGACTGCAGAGTTTCTATGCAAAAATGTAATGATTGAACAGAAAACAAAAGACCTCTCCATCAGTGACAGTTAAAGACATGTTATGTAAAGTAAGAAAATGGAAGTGCAAAACCTGCTGAAACGACAAGCTTAGACCACCATGAATGATACATTTAGATATGGCAAAGGATGGTCAGTCTCAAATTCACTGGATGTTTTTTGCACTGTGGTCAAGATAAATGGAGAAAAAATATTTTGTTTGCAACAATATCTATTCTTAAAGGTCCAGTGTTTCAATTTAGTGGCATCTAGTGGTGAGGCTGGGAGTTGCAACCAACGGATCACTCCACGCTTCCTTTCGAAGCACTAAGACGTCGTCATGTTTTCACCTCTTTGCTGAAGGAGATTACGTATTTTAGAAATGCGCTCTGTAGACCAGTTTGTCCTTTAAAGGGATACTTCACCCAAAAATGATAATTCTGTCATCATTTTCACACCTTCGAGCTATTCCAAATCTGTATAAATGTATTTGTTCTGATGAACACTGAAAAAGATATTTGGAAGAATGCCAACCAAACAGATCTTAACCCCCATTGACTCCAATAGTAGGGAAAAATTTGTTCTGTTGAACACGAAAGAAGACATTTTGAAGAATGTAGAACAGCAAACAGTTCTGGGGCACTTTTGACTACCATTGTATTTATTCCTACTATGGGAGTCAATGGGGGGAAAAATCTGTCCGGTTATAAGCATTCTTCCAAACCCAATGTGTGTGGGTTAGTAATTGAAATGTCTGTGTGCTAGTGGATATGTGGTAGTACTTGCCCGCATCTGCCTGTGGACCACCACACCGCACAGCTGTGACCAGATCATGTCTGCGTCCCTAGAGAGACACATCCCACGGGCTTGCTTACACCCATTAACACAAGCACACAAGCACACAAAAACACGCAAACATTTCGGCTGTGCATCAGCGGCTCCTTTTTTGCTGTCCAGGAATTACACAGGATTTAATGTAATTAAAGGACTGACAAGGGCAAACTTTACGCTTATTACTCAGTGCTCGCCCCGGAGAAAGACAGCATTCACATGGCGTTTGGCCAATCTCTTTAGAGCAAACCTAAAGCCTCTCATTGCGTTAAATATTGACTTTGTTTACACTCAGACGTTCAAAAAGTGAGCCTTACCTTAAAATAAACAGTAAGGGCATAATATATTCTCTAATCATTTGCATGCATTTTCGTAATAATTACATACGCACACCTATAAGTGCATGGTAAATAATTATGTGTCATTAAATTACCAAAATTCACAAATGCTAGTTTGGTCCCAGGTACCAATTAAAGCCCAAACAAAATAAAGGCCCACTTGTTCACGAAATAAACAAGATATCACTCCAGTTTTGTCTTTAATCAGCATTTCTAGATGAATTGTGATCTGTTGAATTTCAATGACATAAAGTCACCAACAGCAATGTGAAAGAATGCTTAGTTGTGACAAAATCCAGCTTATTCTATTATACATTCATTTTGATCTGATCTTCAAATACATGCATATTTTGTTTATTTGGATCCCTTTGTGCCGTTTCAATGTTCTGCAAAATTGGCAGTTGAAAACCTATTTTATCAGGAATTTGGAAGAAATGATGTGACTATTTCACAGATGAAAACAAAAATCCTTTTACCTAAACACATACCTATAAATAATTAATTTAATAAAACCGGTCTTGGAGTTAAATGTTCTGCGGCAGTAGAATAACCATTCTTTCTGTCCCCTTAGCAATAGTAAGAAAGAACCAGACAAGACAAGATCTGTATGCACATCTCTAAATGCAGGGATGTACACAAACGGCAGTCTATAAATAACAGAATGGAGAACGCACACTTATCACTGTAATTAAAGCCGCGTTTCATATGATGAATCTCACATGTTCAGACCTACTCTTCCATTAACTGTGTGGGAGAGTTGAGCTCTGACGTTTAGCAGTTCAGTTTCAAACAGAGTCCACGCTCAAGCTGTGTCCATTATTCCCACAGCGTTTTGGAGGGCATTGAGAGAAATCCACTTGGAAGCGTCGACACCCCCCATTTCCCCCTTCTGGCTTCCAATCAGTCATGTTCCCCATTGCCCTCAGTAGCAGGAACAATCACTGGGCAAGTGTTTGTTTTGCATTTACGGTACAGCCGGTAACAGCACTTTCAAATTACGCGTTTGCTGGATAATCAGAGAGATTGATGCCACCTCTGAAAACAGCTGTGGAATGTGTCGGATGAGCATGTCCTGACTGCATAGCGTTATTAAAATAGATCAATACAACAAGAATACAGCATTTATCAAACAAAGACTATAATATGTCAAATACACCTGGCAACCAAAATGCTATTAAAATTAAGAGACCATTCACTATGTCAATTTAATCAACATTTCTAAATGCATTGTGGCCAGTCAAGTGTTTGTTGAATTTTACCAAAATCAAACCTCCATCCAACAGCAATGTGAAAGAATGACAGAATGACAAGACACATGAAAACTGTGATAGAATCGAGGATGTCACATCAAAAATGATTTGTGAACTTTTAATAAAAAGATGTA
This sequence comes from Barbatula barbatula, assembly GCF_947034865.1. Classification (NCBI taxonomy): domain Eukaryota; kingdom Metazoa; phylum Chordata; class Actinopteri; order Cypriniformes; family Nemacheilidae; genus Barbatula; species Barbatula barbatula. Next base: position 11,600,712 of record NC_136784.1, read on the forward strand.
CAATATGACTGTTGTATTGCTTAAAAGGGAATATGACATTGTTTTCTTTGCCGTATTTGAGGCCTGAAAACATACGGAGCATCTTTTCGATTATTTTGACCTGATTCTCCAGTTTAAATTTTCTGCAAATAAATGCAAATAAAATTTTTATTTAAGATTTGGGAGAACTTTTCTTAGTTCACAGAATGAAACAACAATAATCATTTCACCTGAACACATAATACCTAGAAATAGTAAACTAAAGATTGTCTTTGAGATGGTCTCTTCATTTTTTCCACAGCTGCATTTAGACAAGGAGGTCATCAGCACGCTTGTTCATGCAGAACATTGTTAAAGACTCATACACTATCCACAGTATCTCCATTAAAAAAGCGCGAAATGTTTCGACAAAATCCAAGCAGAGACTGACAAAGCATCTCTGCTCTCGTGAGCACAGAAGCGTGGACTCTGAATGAGCCTGGCGGCCGACTCTGACAGCGATTAACATGTTGTTGTGTTTAAAAACCTGTTCAGCATCATACTGCACGGTGCCCTGGGTCCTCGGGGATGTGAGCGTCTAGGTCAGAGAGCAATAGCCAAGAATAAGACTAGAATAACTTCTGGCTGTATTAGTATGACTCACTAAAAGGTCAGCAATTAGAGCCCCGTTTCACAATCCAACAACAAACACTTAACTACCTGTTAAACAGCAAAAAGTGATGCTTTATAAGTGATGCAGTAGTATCAGCAGAACTACAGTACACTGGACCACACCGAAACTCACCAACAGAGTGACACATATTTGATAATAACTGACTTTTGACATATATATGAGGTTAAGATCTTTAAACACGCCCCCTGTGCTCTATCATGTTGCACAACATTACATTTTAATTGAACGTGAACTAAAATGGCAATGCTTTGTTGAAAATCCCTAACTGATTGCGACAATACGACAGGATGCTTTACATAAGCTTGGGGCTCTCTGTCTTTTGAGAATAACAAAAATGTGTGGCAGGGGCTTAGAGCTCTGCAAGGGTTCCTGCACTCTGTGTGCATATCTGACAAGATGCATTTGCTCCTCTGTAAGGGCATAAGCTCCAGTGCGCATGACACCAGGGTTATAGCATGGGCAGGTCAACAGTATCACTTCAAGTCCACTTGTCAACCCAAAATATGTATTTCGGCACGCCAAGACACATCTCTGAATTCTTGGAAACATAACAGGTAGTCAGAAAATAAAAATAACTCATAACTTGATGGTGGGTATTTTTAAGTAAGTCATAATCTGTTTCATATCACTGTCGCAACACCTGTTTTGTCTAAAGCAAACATTTCAATCAGAGTTAAAAATGAAAAAGGTTTGAATTTAACATACTAACTCTGCTATTATAGGGATTGTTCACCCAAAATGAACCTTCTGTCTACATTTGCTCACCAGGATATCCTAAAGATTGTTGGTAACCGAACAACGCCGGAACCCATTGACTTGCATTAACTGCACCGTTCAGTTACCAACATTTTTCAAAATATCTTCTTTTTTGTTATCCAGAGGAAAGAAAGTTATAAAGGTTTGAAATGGGTGAGTAAATGAAAGATTTAAATGTTTCTGGGGGTGAACTATCCAATTTAACTACGTTAAAATCATCTGTGTATTAAACTCTCATATTTTGCGAATTGTGACGTTAATCTAATGAAATGCTCTTTAGGAAACCTAATGGCCTATGCATATATTATAACTCCAGCAATATAATCTCACATATAACGTGACTATTCAATTTATCGCCCAGCTTCAGTTTGAAGTAAATGAATCAACTACATATATAAGAATATCATCTGTCCAAAAAATAAACACTAAGAACGACAAGCATTGAATACCTTAAAGAATCATTGCACAACAAATGCACAAAGGATGCTTTGTTGCAAATAGTGGAAATTTCTCCACGCAAACAATAGCACTTGTCGCTCATCAAAGTCCTTCCGTACACAGGGCTGAAAGTAAACGATGGGCATCCCTGTTGTCTAAATGATCCAAGACCAAACCGGTGACCTTTAGCACAGCTAATGATCTTGAGTTCACTGAAGTTACTGAGGGGGTCCTTATCAGTGCAAATGTTACGTGGGGTTCTCTCTTTAATTTCACTCCAGATCTTTCAAGTGGATCTGTGAAAGGCTAAGCGCTGTGGGCACGGCCGGCAGCACCCAGGCCCGGGCAACGGATGGGTTCTGCCTGCCTGAGGATGTTTTGAGAGGGGATAAAAGGATAAAGAGACACAGCTCTGGGACTGATTACTTACATATGCCCTGGTAAATCCTTGCATGCAAACGCGCTGCTACTAGTGTTTGCTTTGTTTACAATATGTCAGCTATGTGCGTGTTTAAAAAAAACGTGGTGAGAAATATTGTAAAAATCGTAATAACACATCTGTTTTATCAAGGACATCTGCATGCATAGTGCTGTATAGAATTCACCACATAAATATAGGGTTATTTCTTGTCCTTAAATCTGATTGGATGAGAGGCTTTCCATAAATGCTGATATGTGACCAAAGCAGCACTTAGGGCACTTTGTCATTATGTATCATTGCATGCAATAGTAACCCTTGAAAACACCATTATGAAATTTGCAGACTTTTACCCAAATACAAGATCTTGTTTCAAATATATATGTATATATATATATATATATATATATATATATATATCATTGCATTTATTGACCAATGCATAGTGCTGAATTAAAAGTCTATTCTGTAAAAACAACTCTGCTACTGTCAAAACAGCGTGAAATATTACAATTCATCCTATTATGATTGGTGTCAGAGGGAGTAAAGAAAGGTTACTTAAAACCTCCTAAAGCATGACGATGATGGCCAAATCAAGCCATAGTGGAAGACAGAAAGAAGGTCTGTAATAAGAAACAATTGTGTTTAACAAAAGGTCTGTAAATCAATACAAAAATCAATAGACAATCTAGTTGATTAGGCATCACATGACATGGAGTCGCGTATGGTTCTCTTAAACCATGTGTATGACATTTATCATCTGTTTGTAATGATCCAACTTTTACCAAAATGTTAACACTGTGGTAATTTACACTTCCCGTTGATCATTTCACCGACATTCAGATACACGTTTTCCCGCGCTTTCTCATTTCCCTGTTGTCACACTTATGAAAGCAGTGATAAATAGCGATTGATTAACTTTGCGTCTCCCCAGGTTATCGCACCCCCAGAAATAGTGAAAACCCGATGCCTAAAAGCAACTTTCACAGAGTAATTCTCACATTTCCTAAGGCGTTATTGTCACTTAAGAAGGAGGGAAACAATTTGAGGACCGAAATTCAATATACTTTCTTAAAAGAATTACCTGTGGGTTTATCCGCTGTCATTTACAGTCACTTACAGATTATTGAACTATACAGCCCAAAATAATAATATACTTTGTTTTCAGCGCTCATATTAAAATATTTGTTTTGCAGGTGCGCAGGCTTACATCGAGCAATATGAAGGCAGCAAGGACGACGTATTACAAAAGGTTAAATCAATGCCTCCCTGTGTAGCTATTCCGTATGTTGAGAGTAGCCTGTGCTGCTGTGTGATATGCACAGTTTGGACCGAGGACAAGTAACTGTGCTCTTCCTGGAAGACCTTGGGGTCAAACAGATGCATAATTTGGGGTGCACTTTCAAAAAACACTTTCAAAATGAAAAAAGGATATGGACAGATGTGAATTTGCATACCATGTCATATTTTTATAAGGCCTACCTGTTCTTTATACAGCTTATATTTTAGGACGGATAAATAATTAGTTTTCTCAGAGATCAGACAAAAACATAAAGGGCTGCACTTAAGGCAGGAGCGCAGCTCCTCAAGACCATGCAACACCTGTGTTCAACTCATTCTCCATTCAAGGGGGCGGTGATCGTGTTACGTGAAACATGAAATCAACCTGTCCATGCCACATATATATCTAGAACCGGATCCTGTTTTCCACATGAGTGCGTAATAAGCATACCGTAGACTACACATACTGTACAGTGCCACGAAACCGACCCCACTCTGAATGACAAGTAAACGCAAAAGTATTTACCTCCGTGTCGTAGATTTTAGTGATGAGTGAGAAGGAGTACTGTCCGGACTCGCGTATGTGTTGGATGGCCAGCTGAACGGCAGGCTCGATGCCTTGACTGATGCCGCTCATCATCGCCGACTCGTTCATCGGCATCAGGACCATGATGGGCAACTTCTCACCGTCCCTCGTGTACCAGTTGTTGTCCAGGCCATGCCTTGTGTAATCGTGGCAAACCTTCGCCAATACGGGCTGAAATCCCAAAACGGACACGAGTAGGCATCCCGACAGAAGGATCATCTCACATCTGCAGTCCCTCCGGGACGGAGCCATGCTACAACGATCTACCTTCTCACTGTCCGGGCATCGCAATCTTAAGATTCGTCTTGGAAAAAAGGCATTTGATGGTTTAAGCTGCCGTGTATGCGATGGAATGGGTTTGCGGTGTAGCGTGCGCTCGATCTTGACAGTCAAGGATGGTTCAGTGCAGTAATTCCTGCGGACCCGGTTGAGATGCGTAAAACCAGCGGATGCCCAGGCGCGTACGAGGTTATAAGCTGGTTCTCCTTCCGTGTTCCACACCGGTCCTTATCAGATTCTGTCCGATTCAAACCCTCTTTTCTTAATAAACCAAATGCGCCAAACACAACCCGCCGTCACTGCCTTTCTTGCGTTACGCAGAGGTGTGGAGCGCTCTTACCAGTCAGCCGCAATTGCGAACGCAAATTTAACGCACAAATACATTCCAGACCGTTAGAGCGGCATCTATATCCGCAAACTGTTACCGTGTAGATGTCGGTATAGGTGAGGTCGTAGAGGGCGAGCAATCCGAGTGAGGATATCCGTGCGACGTTTCGTCGATAACCCCGAACGACTGCGCTCAGTGATGCTGCTGCTCTGGAGGACGCGGCTGCTCGAGCGCTTCACATCTTTCGCGCGCTCGCCGCGCAGTGCGTGTATGTGTGCGCGTGTGTGCAGGCGCGCGTGACACAGAGAGACAACCTCTACAAAGATTTTCGCGCATGCAACAACCGACTGACAGGCGATGCAGCTGCTGACTCGTAACGTGTTGGATGACCTATAAATACGCCTCCTGTGAGGGAATACGTGAGGTAAATGGCTCACCTGAGCCCCAAAGGTTTAAAACATGTTTTCACGTCTGCGTAAATATAGTTTCATGACACTCGGTTTGAAATCCTTTGGGTTCTTGAGAGGTTCATAGTACAGGGTGACAACACCTCACATTTATGTCGTAATATGTTGAATAGCGGGCCTATTCTTTTAAGAGTGCATCTCTAGTCATTGAAATGCAGCATTACAATGCATTAAACACTGCCACCTAGCTACTAGTGTCCATTGCAAATCAAGTTCACGAATGCTTAGTTATCTGTTGGTATTTGGATTATATATTGGTTTATATATATTTATATATATATATCTGTTCTGCTATGAAAATAATCACAGGCGAAAGATTTGACAGCCAATCATTCATTTTGTGTCTGAACATTCGACGCTGCTGTCCAGGGTGCTGAAATTAAACCGAGTGGGTTTTGCTTACTGTCCACACCTCTTCATATTTTGGCTAAGCTAGATCTGAATTAGCATAAAGTATTGACCATATTATTCGCTTTGATAATGCTGATATGTTATTTTATTCATAAATCTACCATAAAAATGATAGCAAGAGAATAGCATGGCTGTTATATATGCGGAGCATTCTTGTATTATTATTTAATGTGGAGTATTCACGGTATTATATTAAGTTTAAATGGCGGAAATAAAAAGCACAATCATTATGGCATTCCAAAACCGTTTTGAAAGAACCCGTGAAAACATACGGTCTATGAAAAGATTAAAAGACCAGTCAACGTTATTTTTTGTTTTTTCTAAATTTACTATAGGTAGGTGCTTGGGTAAAATGAATAGTTTTACTACTAACAAAAAGTCTCAAATAGAAATATAGTTTCTATTTGCATTTACTTTCCGAAATTAAAACTGGAGGAATAGGTCAAAAGAAATGCTCTGTATTTTGCAGACTTCGAATACTGCCAAGAAAAAATATGAACTTGTAAGCAATACATACATATTTGTTCATGTATTTAGGGGGAGTTTAAAAACGATTTTTTTGTGATAACCTTGATTCTTATCACAGTTTTCGTGTGTCTTGTCATGCTGTCAGTCTTTCACATTGCTCTTGGATGATAACCTTTGTTGAAATTCGACAAACACTGGACTGGTCTCTTATTGTTTTGGGTGGCTGTATTTATAATAAGAGTGGAAGTTTACTGCTGATAAACCAAACTGTAAGATATACAATGTACAATAGTGTCACTAATTATTATTGCTGAAATTCAGAGTACTGTTCGAACATTTTTTGAGCAAAAAAGCTCAAACCATAAAAAATTTGCAGTTTAGTCATAAAATAAGGGCCTCTAGAAGATACCAGGTGCTCTACACCTTAACAATAAGCAGCAGACCCCTAATACAGAACCACTGTTAAATACCAAAAGACTTTACCCATAGTAAGATGTACTGCAAATCAGATTGCTACACAGTCCCAATACAATATGCAGCACATGACCATGGGTGCACTATTGGTAACTGTAAAGACATATTTTATACTATTGTCTTTTTTTAGGCACTGTCTATAGATCCACTGCACAACCTTTGTTGACGTTACTCACGATTTTCTTTGTATTGCTAACTGTTGTGAGATTTCCAAATGAAGAAATAGGTCAAGTTCCCATCTGTTTGCTTTATTCAAGACACCGCCCTCTTTTCTTCTAGAGAGTAAGATGAGAAAATCAGACATATAGTACAAAGGCAGTGGATTAAATACTATACAGGGACACAAGGAACATAAAGTCTTAAGGACAAGCCCATCTGTTGTAGAAAGTTGACATTATTCACCAATGGCATTGCATTAGCCAATTACAAGACAAAGACAACATCATGGCCATATTTTATCCACAAAGATTATGCAATGGAACTGAGAATTTTTTTTTTATAATCTGGTTCTCATTTATTTTGTAATATGTCTCCCTTACTGTTTTTATTCCAAACACAGTCTCCTCATCTCCACCCGCGAAAGAGGGTCCCGTAAAATCCTCTGCAGCCTCCATGAACTTGTCCACATAGACCGCAGAGACCGCAGAAGTGAGGCTGGCGTGATCGCTCAGCGTCCATAGCTGCCTGCTGGTTTCAGTAGTGGCTTGTTTGTTCTGTCCCGGCTTGGTAGAAGAACCCAAGTGCGACCGACAATAATATGTTTCTCTCCACACAAAACCGGTGGCTCTGTCATGATTCTGCCACTAGACTAGAAAATCAAGACAAAGGGAGGCAGAACCATGACAACACATTTTTATTAAATGTTGAGATCACTATGTTGTGTGGTTTTTTAATGACAAATGTAATGCTATCAATGTAAATGCAAGAAAATGCTATTTCTGTCAATAACTATAGGTCTATGTAAAAAGTGCAGTTATAAAGTTTAAGGATAAATGCCACACACAAAGCTAATTTAAAATACTCATATTTTAAATACTTTGCAATGTTAATGAACATGTAATTAATTTAAAATCCACAAAGAACATTTAACAATTATTGTATGGTGTCATTTTATTGTCAATTAAATGTATGAAGTACAATCTATTAATGAGACTGGCACCATTTATGCAAGTGAGTGCAGGGTGCATACAACAGCTTTTTTATTCAGGAGTTGAGTATACGTTTATAAAATATATTAGGGATGAATTTCTGCTAATTTAAGATCTGTCATGAAAACCCACATTAAAGCATGTTTACATCACAAACAGGATTTATTGTTTTAATTAAGTGACCGCCCTAAAAATAGAAATAATCTACCATGATCTTCGCATATAGATATGCTGAACACTGTTACCGGAAATGACTGAGCCGCATCGAGGAGAACGCGGAAGTCTACGTGCAAGTAGTCCTTTCACACATTGATAGAGTATTTTAGAGGCCCCTATTTGTACTAATGTATGTAGTGGTTTTTGATCTCTTTGTGTAAAAAAGATTGAAATTTTAATACTACACAGTATTTAGTATATAACAGGATTGTAATATACATGAACAATTATCCTTTGTTATTCTCTAAATTAATAAAAGTATTTTATGAGTGACAACCTTGTGGTGACATGTCTTTATGATCCCGGTTTCATTCCGGGCCACACTTGATGCAGGTAAACTCATTGCTATCGGCCTGCTTGCCCCACACACGCGTGCACACGCACACACACAGACACACAGTCCTGGCTGACATGTCTCTACTTAATAGAGATTAATGGGACAGCCTGAGGACATTCTTCAATGCAGCACTGACAATGCATTCCTGCTGGATGCATCCTGAATTTTGAATGTCAGATATTCAAAACAGTATAGATTAAAAATGAAGCCTTATAAAGTAACCATTCCAAGCTCTCTTGGGGACTAGCCATTTATTAAGGAAATTATATCATAAAGTGTTATCAAATTACGCATGAGTGATAATCAGTTTTTATTCCCGTAAGACAAATATTCATTACAACGTGCAATTTATTGCACGTCATTTCTGCAGGAAAACACAGACTCGTGAAGAGCAAGGATCAGGAAAATGTAAAGTTTTCAATTATATTTTTTCTTGATTATATTACAAGAATGTGTAGGAGGTATCCAGAAGGTATTCAGATGATTTTGTCTTCCACAACGAAGCACCCAAAATGGACCCCTAATATACCTGTTTACATTGAAATGATGAACACAAAGTTGATATATTGAGTCCAATACAAAAAATTGGGATTTCACAGATTTGTTTTCAATGTAATTCTTATATCGAAATTTAGGTTGATGGTCTGTTCTAGTGCTCAATACATTTTAACTCAGGCTCAAATTTCAAAGATCTTTTCAGCCTGAAACCTTTTTTCTGTGATTCCAATGGAAAGAAAACTTCTCAGGGGAGGGTCCCTCAAGTCTCTCACTAAAATTGGAAATGAAATTGCAGCGATTAACTTCTTTTGGTCTTGTAGCTTTTAGACACTACAGCTTTTGAGCAGGCAGGTGTGCAACAGAGAATGTTTTTCCATATTTTCAAGAAATAAATGATTGTAAACACGGTTAAAGCTACGGTTGAATAATTTAAGAGCTTATGAAATTAAACTACCAGAGCAAGTCGATTCTTTGACATAAACACCTTCATCTAAGGATGTGTGTTGTATGGTGGTCTAACGAAATTGGGTTGAGGGTAGAGGTTATTGTGCATTTCCAAAAGCAACCAGGTGAAATTGGTTTTATTCGTTTCTGGTTTGTGTATAAAGCTGGAAAAGCTTTTGTTATTTTTTTAGAATGACTGAGTCATTCTCAGCCCATGTGCCGCAGTATGTATAAAATACACATTAAACAAGGAGGTGAAATGAAAGCAGTGTTACAAATTCCATAAAACACATCAATTGACGTCCACAGATTTAACGCAGGCAAATCTAATGGACATGAAATGGAATGGAAAATGTATAAATGTGCAGTTTGATGCTCGATCACAGTTCTTTATATTTATTATCTGAACAAACTGACCAAAGCAGTTTATGTGTCTGAAGTCTGAATAAAGACTATGATTAATGTGAAGCCTTTAATAGATTATAAAATGAGAAATTAACTCCGTATTATCTCAATATACAATGGTAGTATGTCAGGAAATTGCATGTGTATGTAGCTAAACTATTGACGGTATAACGGTATTTTATTACAGACTTTAACTTTTTAATTAAGAGGCAATATTTGCTCCCTAGATGTAATAAAAAAAATCTAACTATGTATTTAATAATAAGATTAATGCATTTAAATTGAAATAGATTTGACAATAAAGTGTCACCTTCTTTTCTTCATTTATGACCTTAAAAGTACAGTTCACCCCGAAAGAAAGTTCTTTCATCATTTACTCTTGTCGTTTCAAACATGTGTGATTTTCCATCATCTGCAGAAGCAAAAGATGATATTTTGAAGACTACCTAACCAAACAACGCCGGTCCCAAAGGACTTCCATTGTATGGACGCAAATGAAAAGTCTTCTTTTGTGTCACATAGAATAAAGAGTCATATACAGGTTTTTGAGGGTGAATACATTATGACGGAATAATTATTTTATTGGCAGTCGTATATTAAAGCAATCCACGCCTTACTCAAAATAATGATACTTGTTGACTTATGTTTGACTTTGACGTTCTTTTTTTCTAATTGTTCTCGAGATTAAGGATTAAATTGTTGAACAAAACATCACACTATACCACACAAATCAGAAATAAGGTAGTATAGTATAAGGTAGGTTTTTATATGGCCGTGCCTTCACACACTCCCCATTTATTTCTACAATTTCAGGGTAACAACGTCCTGAATGAATGATTTTGTTATAATAACCTCTCACAGCACAGCATTTTCTTAACATAATAACACTGCTGTCAACTACCAGGACTGCTACGGCAGTGCAAAACAATTCACAACGTCTGTCATATTTTACGACCATTGACAATGTGATTGCAGTTCAGTCCATCTATATATCATCCCTTTGGCTCTTTTATCAAACATAAAATACCCCTACCCCCTCCCGCATTTACTTTCTCCCTCTACAGTCTCTTTTGCTTGTCGAAGTGAGATGGACTGCCTCCTGAGGCCTGCTTCCCCACTGACTGTACAGTAATAGCCCCCAACAAACAACATGATCAATAGGGTTAAGTGTCTGTGGAGAGTGCCAGTAGAGTCCAACTGCATCTCACATCCATCACCTGCAAGGTTCGACATAACTACGAGACTTCCACCACTCCGTGTCCTCACCGTGTCCTCACCGTGAGCACAATCCTGCCCAAACTTAACACTTCAAGATGCACTCACAGTCAACTCATTTTCCCAGCATCTCATGCGCAGAGGGAGCAGGCGAGGGATTTAAATGGGTCTGGATGCTGTTTCAGCATACTGGGCTTTCGACCTGTGTGTTTGAGCAAACAGATGCTCTGTTCATCAGAGAATGTGCTGAGGGCGTGCCCTGCTTCATAAGGCTTAAAAAGATGCTCTTTGCTAACCCTGCGACTATTACAGATATTGTCTCTCTTTCTCCCTTCTAGTATAAAAAAGGAAGCGCCAGATTTGGCAAGAACAAATAAGCGTTAAAACACTAATATCAAATAGGTGTAGCTCATGATGCGCCATAACTGGATGAACAAGCATCAATGAGAATAGAGAAACACACAGTTGGGAGGATATTTAGTGAATTTATTTAAATTGCAAACCTTTCCACTTTTAATGCTATCACATGGCTTCAGACATGCATGCTTCAAGCATTTACGGCACAAGTTGCATGTAACGCTTTGGTTTCAACACGCAGAATTACAAATCTGAGTTGGCTTGTCATGTGACTGACCGCAAGTTTCCTGAAATGCTTTACCGACATTCCAGGTCTCTTCACATGACATGTCAGAGTGAACCCTGTGGTTTTCAGTCACTCAGGGTGACAGTCGGTTCTGGACAATTAACCTTGCATTCAACCGGTCCACACCACACAGCTCTCTGTCAGCTCTGCAAGCATCAGGTCATCCCCTTAAGTGTTCTTCTTTCTCTGCCTGCTCAAACCATCTCCATCTTCACATCTGCCTTTCCCGGTATTCAGAATCATATCATTGCTAGCTCGGAGGGAAAACATCTACAACGGCTTGAAACAAAAGGAGCCGAAATCCCCGGAGGGTCGTGACCACACCATCAGAGACACTGAATTCATATTGCATGAGTATGAAATTATAATAGCGTGATTTGCTGTTCTGTTGCTTTCATTGTGAGCATAGCGCTCTGGCCATGTCTGCTAGAAGTATCCGTCATTTTTAGGGTTGTTTAAAGTCAACATAATATCTGAATTGGATCTTAAGACACGGGTGGTCGTATTATGGATGATTGTGCAGCGCATGCTTCGACTGAAGAAAAAGGTTTGTCTTTTTAATCTGTCAATCTGTCAAATGGAACAAACTGCTTCCCAAATGAATTCATCTTATTTATTGCATCACATCACCTAGGCCACATAGACACACAAGCCACGTCAGCAGAAAAACAATGCTTCACTAGCAAATACATAAACCTTTGCTACCAGCACTGTTTGTTAACCGACCGATGAACGAAAAGGAGGGCATGTTTAGAAAATAAAGCAATAGTTTACCCCAAAATAATAATAATCATAGTTTTCTGACCTTGATGCAGGTTATTATAGTTTACTAAACTATAAGTGGTTTACATGACAGAGATTAGAAGTCAGGGCTAAGCCTTAGATACATTTAGGGACATTTAAGTAGCTTTTACAAACATGCCTTAAAAAATATATTACTTTCATTCTGAGACAAAACCAGCACTGATCTATTTTTAGACATGTCAGCACAAGCTGTTTTCAGTTATTTTAGTGTAAGACTAGTCCTTATCTCTAGAAACCACCCCTTATAGTTTACTATAAATAGCCAACTATTACAGTTTAGTAAAACTAAAAACTACAAAAAATAGAGTGTTATCAAAATATATATTTAAAAATATGATGCCTTAGGAACAAAATTGATTAACTGAAAATAAATACAAATTAAACAAACTAAACCTGAAATAATAATAAATAAAATCGTAACATAAAAACAACAAAATTATGAAAGTCGATAACAAAATTTATAATATTAAATATAAATTTAAAGTACAAGCTAATTAAAAATATTAGTAAAACTGCAATACTAAACCCAAACCATAATAATTTTGCCCTGATGCCCACTATAGCAGATATCCACTCTTAAACAAACACAAATTAAATCAACATTTTGATAAATCAAAATACATTAAAATGCCATCCTGTTACTGTATATGGTACTCAAAATAATGAAGCCCAAACAGCAAATACATCTTCAATGGGTTAAGAAATGTCTTCTCAAGTGTATACAGTATTTCAGATTCTCAAAATCAATTTGGTGATGCTAGTGGCACCAAAACGACACCCTTCACTCTTAAATAACAAAAGTTGACCTCCATGCTACAGCCAAACACGATTGTGTGTTCACATCACAGGCAGATTTACCTTCTTCCATCTTCTGCAAACATGGCTCTGTTGAAACAAGCTACGTGCGGAATCAACAAAGGACATGATACTGGATCACAGTGTGGGGAGGCAGGTAAATAACTCGTAAGCTTTTGGTAAATCGCTGCTTGTTCAGAACAGCACAATCAACATCAGAAGCCAGCCCTTGGCGAGCATTACCTTCATTCTGTGGATAAGAGCAGATATTATGTGCCATCGCCTGGTCCCTTCGAGAGCACGGTCTACTATATCTGATTGTGGGTTCACATTAATGCCCTAGTTCCACTATATTGGGTTTACCTTAGTCAGCCAGCAGCATCGGTGGGTGGATTTGGCTGCAGCTCTATATGTTCCTATATTTAGATCTACGCATTAGTGTATTCTGCTCTCTCCTGGAGCTTGTTTCCATGACTTGCTGCTCGGGGCCCAGTCGTGCACATGCACTTTCACTCTCCTTACAGTGGAACTTTGCTCCAGGACATCAAACCGACATTAATTATGGAATAAGTGAAATCCGTTGAGAAGGAATGTTTGCTCCAGGAAGCCTAAAAGGGCAACTATGTTTTAAGGGGTCGGAATGATATTGCACAGACAAAGGAGATTAATGACAATGTGAAACACTTAGCACTGTTAGATGGTATGGATCAGTGATGGAGTCCTGATGTGTTTGCTGTCTTCTCGTCTATCTGAGCGAGGCAGGGCAGACACAGCCAGACAGTGCATTAGGAACTCCTTTTTGAGAAACACTAGAAGCACTAATGCCACGAAAAACGTGTAGACCTCCAACTCGTGCACCCTAGTGGTAAGATCATGTGGTGGTGGGATCATGACCCAAAAATAATAAAATATTTGATCACAAGCAGTACTTGCTTATACTGTAAAAAGAATTATTAATAATAATAACAATATATTATTATTCATATTCATATTTATACTTTTGTATTATCGTTAGTATTATTATTGCTGTTTTTGTAAGTAGTAATAGGCATAGTTAAGTTGTTATTACTATGAATTAACATTTAATAATAATAATTAGCAGTAGTATTGGTAGAATGCAATATTATTATTAGTATGTATTCATTTATTACTATTGTTATTATTATTGTTGTTGTTGTTTTATTTGAACAACATGTGGTTTGTGTAGTAGTTGTTTATAATTACACTGCTGATGTTTTTCAGAATTCAAAGGGTTTTGAAGGTCAGTTTGTGTAAAGGTTGCCTTGTTAAGACATTTAATTTTTTTCTAATTTGCTTGTCAGAAAATAAACAAGATTAAATCTTGCAGAATATGAATGAAAATTGGTCATTCATTAATATTTAACGATCCGGCCACAAAAAGCATTATTGGTCAGAGGCAAACCACACACAGAGAGATTGTGAGGGAGTAATTAGCTTGTCTTTTACCTGAGCCAAGATTTATACAGAAAAAACAACATGTCAAATACCCTAATAATACACAGACCCATCTATGCAAATTTGCTCATTTACATTCATTCTCCTGTCACCCACACACACACAAACGTAAGCCTGTTTCTTGCAAATCCTTCCATCTCCCCGCATGCCGCCCCATCATCCCATTAAGAGTCCAAGACACGCATCACGTGACCGGGGCAATCGATAATGATGCAGACTTCTCTTATTAGCAGAAGGTACCCAACCGCCAGCCAACCTGCCACAATCCTTCTCACCTCATCATAGATACAGTAACGCACACATTGCTTTCTGATGCACGAGCTCAGAAGCCTACAGTGATAAAGAAAAACTTGACAGATGGGGTCTGGTATTCACAGGCCTTAGATCTGCGAATTACAGAATGTGGTGGTTGGCACTCTGAGTTTATTCAGAAGGATGAATTATGCAGCTATTTAAGGAAAGGGTATTGCATTTAAAACCCTTTTAAGAATGTTTTGGTCCTAGGGATGCTTGTGGTAAAACGTAATTCATATAGAATAATGAAGTTACAATAGATACATTTTGTACGTATGACAGAATAAATAAAAAGGCTGATTTGCATGGTATAACAGCCTCAAATACAGACTCACACTTTAAAAAATATGTCAAAATAGGGCACGTTGTAACATATTAATGTAAAGGAGTTTTCAGTATTGTATTACTTTACAGCTGCTTCGCATGTATTTCAAATTTTTGCATTATGTTTTAGTTAAATCAAAATGATTAAAAATACAAAATCACCAGTAAAGTTTTCTTTCATTTCCTTTGTGGCAACTGGCAACATACAGTGGGTCTAAAAAATTAAGAAGGCTGCATTTAAAAAAATTACAAGTGGTTTAATGCCCAGGAACACACAGTAGACCATTGGCCATATAAGCAGATCAATTCATTAAATTCCTATTTTCTTTTTAAATCTGTATTTTTTTCTTTTTATGAATGCAAGTTGGTATAGTTCTGTTTGCAGTTTGAATTGCAGTTTCATTTCTTCTATTTCAGTTTTATTATTTCAAGGCGGTTATCCAAACTAAACCCCTTCAGTGAGATACAAGACCCTCCGCTTTAATTCAAAGAACCCAGCTGTATCTACTGACCAGATTATAAAAGAGCTCTTTGCTATTAAGCAATAATCACCTAGCATGCAAACACCCAGGATACCCTAGCAACCACCTAGCAACAACCCGGGACACCCTTCTAACCTCAACGTCCTGACAAAAACTGCATCGTGTTGGTGAGATTTATAAAGTAAAAAATCATCTACAGTTAAGCCTCTGATACTCAACAACATGGAAAGATTTCTAATAGTGTGTCAAGCATATGGTGATGTCCCATACGGAGAGAAGATTGCTTTGGAAAGTCTGCAGTGTGAAATTGTCACCCCTTAAAGCTGGTGCGGACTCACAATGGGCACCACAGGAACACGCACCCTCACCACCTGCAAAACAACAGTGGGGGAACCAGCAACCCTGAGCAATTAGCATACAACCACTGTCTATATGAACTTCATCCCGCTCGGCTGACAGATGTGAATGTTCCGGAGTCCCGGTGCTGGGCCTCATCGATTGCCTCTTTGAAAAGGTCGGTATCTTGGCACGACACCGGCACCCCCCGTACAATCCCTTCACAGCTCGTTCACCCACCGCGGAGATGGCGGACCAATCGATTGCATCAGGAAACTGTCCACTTAGAAAGAAACAGGACACCTGTAGCAAATACGTAGTGCGCATGCAAATCTCTCTTCATTCTCTACCCAGGAATTTGCTGAAACTTTGGCATTCTCAAAACAGAGAATATATGTAATCTATGGGATCCGACAACAAAGCGATTGTACTCCTGACAGAAAAATAGATGAGGCGACGGCCGCGATGCCACCAAGCCTGTCAGGAGTGGATGTCTTCAAATCATTTCGGGTTGCTGTCATGTGCGAGCTATGAGTGACACACGGATTCTTTGTAAAGCAGCTTTCAAAGTACTTGAGGTTCAGTCTCCCACCAGAAAATAAAAACTGTCAGAGGACACTCCTCTTTCTTGCCTGACATCTTTCATCTCAAATATCTTGCTAGTTGCAAAGTGTCTCTCTAACAAAACACATCCAAAAGACGTGAAGGATGTCAATTAAGCTACTTAAACCATACCATGTTATAAATGGTGTGGGAATGGACGGCTGGACATCTGTCCATTCCCACATTATTTACAACCCTGGATGCTTTATTTAGACTGATAGAGATGAGAGAGAAGAGCTTGGAAGTGGAAATCAACACGAGTGAAAGTTACGATTCAGACTGACTATAAGTGTGAAAATCTGCATGAGTAAAAATATCACAATTATATTTTATACAAAGAGGAATCGGAAGTCTCGAATGGACGGACATCAGCCACAATGCAGTGCTGTTTTACATGTGTCAAGTGGGTTTTCCCCCCGTGGAATGAAACACGCTTGTTTTGACAGGGAATGCCAGGGACATTAGTTTTGGGCTGAAAAGACGGGCAGATTGCTAACTTTACCGTGCAAGTATAAGATGTGTTCTGACTGTGCTCATCATCTTGCTAAAGAATGAATCTACTGCTCGGATGGATTGCAAATAAAAATATACTGTACAGATTGGCACATTTCCAATGAGCATACAGGTACCCTTCTCCCTTCTAAGGTCTGAGCCCTTGAAGTGAGATTGTAGGGCATTCAAATCTTGTGTACGTGTTCTGAACTTCCTTCCAAATATTGCATGTGCAAGCAGATTCTATTGATTTATTTAGCAATTTTTTCTTGAGAGAGATTTTGTTTTAAGTTTTAAGAGTGGCGTAACCAAAACAGAACCACCGGTATAAAGAAACACATTTGCTACAATTAAACAAGTTATACAGATTTCACTACACAACAGATTAGCTCATCTTTTCACCCACTTCAATAATATTTTTATCACTGTCAAAAACATTGGCCGTTCTCAATAAGCCTTCTTCAGCGTTCTTCATTGAATGCAGACTTGCACGTACCGCACACGCTTGAAGTCCCAAAAGTAATTGAAGCTGCATTGCAAAAGAAAATGGCCATTGTTTTAATCTTAAGTAATTGTCTCTGAATCAGATTTTGATGAAGACTCACAAATTGCATTCTGGATCTGAATAATCCAAACTGTAAAGATGCAACACGTGAAGACAAAATCGTTTCAATGAAAAATGCAACTTTAGGTCTCATGCGCAGACATCCGAGATGAGGATTTGAAGTCCATTCCATTGGACGAGTTGAGCTCAGCTCAAGCTGATTCTTTGCTTGACAACCTTATAGTTCATTCATTTCATTACAAACTAAAATGTGATTCACACATCCAACAGATGCCAATATTGTAATGCTGCCTATTAGCTGTTCGATAGATTTCATTTACACACTACCCCAAAAAACAGAAGCAGCTTTTGGAAACGGCTGCTTGTCAATGTTTGTTCAGATGGTGTGAACTACCCTAAATACGGTTTAAGGCACATTCAATGTAATTAAAAAATCTGCAACTTGACTGAAAAGGTCAACTTTTCGAAAGCACACACAAAATTTTTTAAAAATGAGATTCATTTGCTTTAACCTTTAACAAGTATGCAAACCCTCTGTAAATACATGAGTTTTCCAAAACCAATGCCCTTCAGTTGACTACATGCCAAAAACGATTTCCTTTAAACATGATGTTGAAATGATGAGAGGGGATATGAGCTGCACTGTAAATCAACAAATCTTTATGAAATACCAATAAATAGTCAAACAACAACGATCCGATCTACCTTTGAACTGCTTGAATTCAATGGAGCCATAAATATAACAAACGTCCAATATTACTCAAGAACCAAAAGTCTGTGAAATGCATATTCTATCAAAAGGAATGTTTTGTAAAAAAATGACACTTTAAACACAAAAAGACATTTGATGCTAATATGCAAAAGCAGCACATAAAAACCTTCAATTTATAATGTCAGAATCCCAAATGTATAATTGCCCAACTGCCCACATTTACACATCAACTACGCCTGTCTGAAACATGATGAAACATACAGATGTACCCCAGACATTGGTTTCCAATGCAAACAATAACAACATTCCAATGATTTTACTGTTGGGGTATGTTAGTTGTCTGTATGGGCAACTTTTCCTGTCACTTCAAATCACGGAGGTGTGGATGAAGCTGACAGAGTTCTGCCCTTACCGGGTGTCTACCATCAGAGTCCATAATGGCTGTGTTTCCTAGACAGAGCATTTTACACGGACCCTTTGAGCTTCAGGCTGAGAGGAGAAACAAACGTAGGAGGCAAGTTTAGCCAATTGACCATAAATAAATCAAGTGAACAAAAAAGGGAAGTAAAAAGAGGTTGTTAAGGAAACTTTGGACAAGTTTAAGTGACAAACGCAGGAGGCTGAGGTAGTTTTCTGGTCTAGCTGGTCTATGCGGGGTTGCTACAGTAGCATCACAAAGGTAAGGCTTCAAAATGGTGCTCTATATTTATAGGGAATTAGCGCAATGTTGGGCATTAATATTCATTTGAACACTTACATCTGCCCTTGTGTTGTGTTTCTCTCCTAATTTAATTCATGTTTTGAATGACCTGGACGAGATAATGATTCAGTGAGTCATTCATCAAGACACTTTCATTTTGAAAGTATCTGTTGAATGACTCACCGACTCATTGAAAAATTGAAATTTTAGTTTCACATTTAAAGGGGTGATTCAACAGTGTTTCATGCATTCTGGCTATTCCGACTTCTTTACAATGTTAAACACGCTGGCTTCTCATGCTAAACACGGTCAACTTGTCGAACAACGAGTTGGGCGTATGATGTATTATTACTGTGCTAGATACACACCCCCAAGGTTCACATACTTTAGGTTTCAGAAAGCTTTTTCGAACATTAAATTCCCTTACGTACAACTTTTCTTAGTCCCTTATTGGACAATTCTCCCTGAAAAGCACACCCATGTGCGAGAGCGGAGAAAGAGCACACCCATTAATGTCCTCCTTCTTTGCGAACTGCAAACGATGTATTGTGTGCCAGCAGGGTGGATTATTGTAATGGACTCCTAACTGGCCTCCCCCAAAAAAACATAAGACAGAGTTGCAGCTCATACAGAATGCTGCGGCGAGGATTCTGAGCAGAACCTGAAAATATGAACATATCATACCAGTCCTCAGGTCTTTAAACTGGCTACCAGTTACATAGGCAAGATTTTAAAGTATTATTACTGGTATATAAATCGTTCAATGGCCTAGGACCTCAATACATTGCAGATATGCTCATTGAATAAAGACCCAAAAGAACACTCAGGTCATTAGGATCGCATCAGCTAGAAATACCAAGGGTTCACTCTAAGCAAGAAGAGTCTGCATTAAGCAAATATGCCAGCCGCAGCTGGAGCCAGCTTCCAGAAGAGATCAGATGTGCTCCCACAGTAGTCGCATTCACATCCAGACTCAAAACACATCATTTAATGAATGTGCACTGTGCCTCTGACCGTCCGACTGTTTGTACTGTACTTTATTTTCTATTCTTAACTGTATTTTATTTTTTCTTAACTGGTTAAAATGTATTTTTCTTATTTCTTCACTGTTCTATCAAATGGATATTTTAATTTCTTCTATGTAAAGCACTTACCATTGTGTATGAAATGTGCTATATAAATAAACTTGCCTTGCCTGTGCTTTAGTTCCGCGCCCCTACACGCATTCATCTGTTTTGGGAAATATTCGTACAGCTGTATCTATCTTTTATAAATGTGATCAAACTAAATACTCTTCGAAGACACAATTTATGCAGTACTGCAGGTACTTTAATATGAGATTGGCAGAAACTGTGCGTAACCTCCGCTTTAAGCAAGCCTAACATTTTCTTTTAATCATTGCTGTATAAACAAAGTTTGTCGCACATTTTAATTAGTTCCCATGTGAAATTTTTTCTAGTGTACTTTAGTATTTACTACTGTAAACTTTACTACAATGCATAGATACTAGTGTTTATTTGTTTTACCATAGTAAATATTAAAGTAAGTATACTACAGTATTTGCAACAATTAATACAATTACTATAGTTAATATTGTAGTAATAGTAAAACAGTTTACTATAGCAAATAGGGCAGACAAAATTGTGTGTATACGGTGCATAGATATGTGTTTACGTCATCACTTAACATGAAAAACTATAACTTTAAGGATGAGGTAAATTTCAAGATGCCCAGTCACTGGTTCAACAACGCGAGGCAGTGGATTGTGCATATCTGTCAGTTTCGTTCTCATCTTTCTTTGCCAACTTTAGCTTATTTCCATCTCTAAAACGAAGCTTGACTATACAGAGAGACCTTGTTAAGCGACACATGGAACGTGGGCGAGCAAGCTGCCTTCATATCCAAGATCCCAAATGCATCACAAGGAGGTGAGAGCCGTTTTCTACATAGATATCATTTCAATATTTAATGCCCTTTTCCAAAGCTAAAAAGTGACGCGGTCGTAATCCCATTTGGCAGTGAGTACACAGACGCTACAGAAAAAAGTAGCGCGGATGCAAAAGAGATGAAATATGGTTCTCCACAGTGTTTCACGGAGAAGAAACATCTAACGATCGTTCCGTGACCATGTTTTCCTGCTGAAGTATTTCGCACTAATTCCATCCTGACACCGGAGCGAGAGGCAGATGACACCATACAAGAGAGACCCACGAACAGTATGAAATATCAAACAGACGCACATCATGAATGAATAATTGAGAATGACTGCGGGGCAGAGCGCTCGCTGAGGAGCATCTTGGCGCGAACGCTTCCTCATCTTCAGCTGCGCATCTTCAAGCCAATCAGATTAAGCTGCCAATGACAGCGCCATATTCTCCTTGAGTTCGCTATTCCAACAGAAATGGAAAGATGGATTCGGAGGGGAATGAGACTAGTGGTGTATAAAGGAAAAGTTTTAGCTGCATTCTTTTCTCCTGTAACCCGGGTGAGGAGCCAGAATACAAATCATTTGTTTGCAGCGTGCAATAATGCGTAAAAAAAGATTGCCAAGGCTGGAATCATTTGTCAGTGATTTCGAGGAAAGGGTGATTTTTCAGTTCTATGTAAACATATGTTGAACATGCTGTAAAGAAATGACATGTAAAAAATGTTTAGCCACGAATGAATTCAATTCACACATCAGAGATGTTATTCAATGGCTTTATTTCTATGTGTAAAAACTCAATCGTAAAATCATTTTATGTTAAAGCAACATCTGAATTGATGTTATCAAAATATTTACAATTTAAATGCAAATTAATTTAGAAACAGGTTTTTTATTAAACAATTAATAACAACAACAACAACAACAACAACAAAACTGGAGGTATGCCTTCTTTTCTGATATGTTAAGGTCACTTGTAGAACAGCATAAAGTTACCTGAAGTTTCCTTGCAGCATTGATATACAGTATATATATTTTTAAAAAGCATGTATTGCTAAACCAAATTAAATCATTTATAATGCATTCATTACAATATAGTGCAAATTAATTGTCAGTGTGTAAAAAATCTTTTGCCCATATATTTGGTCGGGGCTCTACTATAGACCACTTCGGAAAATGTAAACAGCACTGGTCCAGAAGGACTTTCTGTTTCAGTATTTAAAAATCTTTAACACCACGTCTACACCGGACGGGACGCGACAAGACAAAACTCATTAGAAACTATTTAAATAAAAATAGTTGTCCACACTATTTGCGAGGCATAGCGAGAATCCCATAGAACAAGCCGTGTGACGTGTCGCATCCGGTGTAGACACTGTGTAACATTCAATTGCATATGAAGATCAAATCATTCGGAATACAATCTAGTGTTTGCTGTGACATTCATCTCTCTGTTTAATTAATACACGCTTTTCAACAGCAGGTGAATGACTACAAGAGTACACCAGCGCACCCCTCTCCTATATCACAATCATCCATCTACATTTCCACTTAAACCAGCATCTCAATCACAGCATACAAATCTATAGAAATTACAGACACAAACAGGAAGGAATGAGAGAAGATGGAGGACGCCAAAGCACAGGGATCAAAATGGAGGATTTGGCACCATCTAGTGTTCATGAAGAACACAGTAGCATTTGTGTTTATCAGTCTAACACTGGCCAACCAAACTCACAAGAGGCTCTAAGTGCCAGCAGGATCTGATTTAGATCCGAAACCAGATCACAGTTTTTAAAATGCTTTAAAAACAAGATATAGTAGACGTGAAGGTCATACATGTTAAATAAATAAAAGCTACTCTGGTTAAACAGCTTAAATAACTCCAAGTACCAGCTTGTAACATTTTCAGTTCAACGGCGTTCCACGAGCAGTAAAAAATTGCTAAAATACACAAAAATGTAAGGGATTTTCAATGTGCTATCCAAAAAAGTAAAGAAATCGACTATTAATTTTCTTCAATTCAATCCATACAGCCTGTGCTCTACGAGCCACTAGAAAGGCACTGTCAAGCCCTAGCAGAAAGTTCAGGGTTCTTACACCTTTTACAAAGTCAAATTACAGGTCTTTTCCAGTACTTTCAATGTGAGTTTTCATGTTTTTCATGCATACATCCTTTATCAAAAAGAGATGATAAAAAAGATCCTAAAATGACACTCCCAACTTTCCTGTAGCTCAGTGGTTAGAGCATGGCACTAGCAATGCCAAACAAATGTATAATATAATCCAATGTAAATTGCTTTAGATAAAAGCGTAAGCAAATGCATTTCTGCCCATTGGCGTGCTGGTCTGAAAACGAGGTGTGTTCAGGTGCATTGTTGGCGCGTTGCTATTTTGAGGAAACGGACATAGACTGCGCAACTGAATAACTGAAACCTGGTCTAAAGTCAACGGCGCAATATTTTTTTAGTTATTTATAGAGCCCGTTAGTAATATGTACCAATAGGCGGGTGCACAGCGCACGGACATTACACACAGAGGGACGTCTAGCAGCACACAAACATGCCAAATATTACAAATAAATGCATTACAATGTAAAACATTATTGTGTACTTGGATAAAAAAATCTGACTAATCCTGTAAATGGTCTGCTTGCGCGTATCAACCTTGCATACAGGCCGCACGTTTCCTCTCTGGAGAAGCATTTAATTGCTGTAATGTAAATAACGAAACCGCCATGGCGCAGAGACAACACTTTTAGATCATGCCCCAGGCGCACCGACCATTTCTTAAATTGTAAAACTAGCAAAAATGGATTCGGACAGACCCAAAGCACACTTGCGCCGTCGCTAAACTCGGGCCCAATGAGATGATCCATCGCGCTTCGTCGTCTTGAGTCTATCACATGCACACAAACAGCAAAAAATATTTTAAAGTATAAATCGGATAAAAAATATATATAATTTGGAACTCGAGATGAAATCTATGAATAGGCACTATATAACCTATATATTCACAGTTTTCTTGTACCTGATATTTGTGCTTAAGTCGAATGAAAATTTTCTTCCTTGTAAAAAATGGCCATTGTAAAATGAAAAAACGTCAAATCAATGAAAAACAATACTTTAATAACGAAAATATTTATAAAATAACTGGGAATAGGTGATTTAGCACGATTGCGCAAGCAAATGCCCTTCGGGTCCGTCTATTGGCTATTGCGCTGCGGTACATTACACTTAAGAAACAGTTACATGACTAAAAATGACAAGTGTTCACGGATGCACGCTTTTATTGTGCTTGGCCAATGGATGCGCAAGCTGCGCGTTTATATTGCGTTTGATCCTTTTACAGATGTGCAACCATTAAAAGCGGTCCCAAATAACAGATCAGTTTTATAATATTTTAAAGCATATGTCAATGTAATTTTAATCAAAAATAATAAGCGCAATTACAATATCACGGGGAATAATATGAACTGATGAGACAGATTACCTAGCCAGATTTATAAAGTATTAAGGGGAAACAAATGGAAAAACTAAAATTCCTATTTTCGCTTTTTATTACTTTGGTCGTCTATATTGTCAAGTAACTGTCTATATTTTGACAAAAAAAAGAACAAACCATAATAATATATCGCATATTATTATTTGAGACAAGTTTTATCTGCAGCTCGGGAACAAGGCTCAAAACATAGAAGGCCAGCGACGTTAGTGGAATTAAAAAGGCTGTTTCGCTTGGTTATTTAATTTTGTTAATGTCGGTAGATTTATTTCATTGTTTGACCTAAGATAAAGCAAATACACTGGCTCAAAAACGTTCAAATAGTGAAACTGAAGTTGCAAGCGACGGAGCACAAGGGGGATGGGGTTGTTTCGTCTGTAGGGCTATCAAACAGTCTGCCTACTGCATTAGAAGTGGTACCGCAGCTGCTTGTAATGCTGCCACAAGGTGGACTCCTTTTGTAAGAGGAGGAGTATGTGGGAATTTGGGTGAGGCTGCAAAAGATGCGGTCTCAGGCCACACTTGTGAAAGATATATGTTCATGATATATGAAGTGAATTATATATGTTCATTATATATATATATCCAAAATGTGAACTATTGCACAAACTGATTTGATACGAACCTATAAGCAATAAAAACTTCAAGCGGTTTCAATCCCTTTATCCCAAAGCTTTAAAACAATGTATTAAAAAATAAACTTTTTCAGGATTTCCAGCACCAGTACAAAGCCTGAAAGTAACTATGCAGGAATGTTCAATAAACTCATGTTAAGAAATGCCCTATATATCTCTTGAGCAGGTTAAAGGTGTGAGGAAAACCTCTGTGCTATGTTCTTTCTTCAAAGAACCACTTCTGTGTAGCGGAGTCTGAGCATGGTCGGAGGGCGGGGCCTGGGCTGCCGGTGTCCATCCGGTCCACTGCCTCAACACACAGCTGAGTTTGAACGTGGTACAGAGTGCCGTCCTGCCAATGCAAAGGTTTAAAAGGTTATCGAAGGAGCCGAGAAGAAAAGTGTTAAGGTTTTACCCAATAAAATGATTTTGTTGTAGTGCAGTTGCTAGGATGTTCTGTGTGGTTTCTAGGGCACTGTGGTCAAGTTGCTAGGATATTCGGAGGGGTTGCCAGAGCATCACTAAGTGGTTGCTACGGCACTGCTTTGTGGTCTCAAGGATATTCTGGTGGTTGTTAGCGCACTGTAATGCAGCTGTTCGGATGTTCTGGGTGGTCGCCGGGGCATCACTATGCGGTTGCTAGGGAACTGAATTGTGGTCTCTAGGATGTTCTGGGTGGTTGCAAGCGCACTGTAATGCAGCTGTTCGGATGTTCTGGGTGGTCGCCGGGGCATCACGATGTGGTTGCTAGGGAACTGCTTTGCAGTCGCTAGGATGTTCTGTGTGGTTTCTCGAAAATTCCTATGTGGTTGCTAGGGCATTGCAATGCAACTGATAGGACGTTCCATGTTGCTGCTAAAGCCTTGCTGTGCAGTGTTCCCAGTTGCCAAGGAAAGGCTAGAGGTTGAAAAAATCCTCTGATTTCTTAGAAAAGTAATAGCACACCTTTGCCACAGGCTACATGAGCACGCTTTGTGCTCTCTCGTTCCTTCTGAATACTTTAAGGCCTTTGGCCTTCTAGAACAGCAAGCTCAGCCAACTCCAGAATCCCTTCACATTGGTCATATGGAGTCCACTTACCTGCAGAGTTCACACTAAGGTTTGGTACTAAAATGTCACTGCAAGACACACCAAAACCTTTTGACACGCTGCCTGTGACTTTCTCAAGTAACACCTCAATGTGACATGTATCATGAGCTTTCCTTGCTTAGAGTCTGCAAAAGACCCTTGTTAGTGTGCACAGTTCAAGTATTGGTCAATTGCCAAACAATTCATGCATCCAATTTCATGCAACTGTGTGGGTTTGCTAGTTCTTGAAAAAGCTAAAATTTCTTACCCCGATTACTTTATTAAGAAGCTAGTGAACCCAAATATGAATGTTAAGTGTTCCAGGACCCCTGTTTTTTAAGTATTCACATTTATTTGGCAGATGTTTTAATAGAAAGCGAACTACGATGCTTTCAAGGGATCGTACAGGGTACCTTGGCATTGAGGGAGCTGAGGGAACACAATACGCTCGCAATGACGGTGTTCAGTGATCTCACCTCTCTGAAAAGGAACTTCTGGTCCTCAGGCACGGATTCCTGGGGCTTATTGCAGTGATGCATCGTAAGAAAGGTGGAAACAGGATCAGCTACGACACAGCCGGCGGGTTCCCTTGTGTTATAACGGATCTCTTGAAGCGTGGAGTATTCAAAGAACTATCATACAAAGAGAGAAACAGCATCACAGGCTTTGGTTAATCGCATCAATGCTTTAAAACTTAATCAAAAGACTCTTCTGCTGCTCAATCAGATTGAGAGGGACATATGTACAACATCAAGGCGACCGAGGGGAGACTTTTTTCTTGCATTCATAGAGAGAATGCCTTAGAGTGTTGTTGTGCTGTACATATGGCCTGTATAATGCACTGATAAGTCTCCAGGGCTTGCCTGTCTCCCAGCAGAAATATGAAGTTGCACTGCTGTGCCGGATTCAAAAACAAGAGTGTATTACACAACACACTATTTACTGCAGTTTATTATGAGGTTTTCATAAGCAATGAGACACCTTTTGATGTATATTACTGATAAAGAATGAGTAGGCTTAAGTGTGCCTGGGAAAAGAACAAATCAGTATGTATTTACTAACTCTCTTCATAGCGATACTTTTAAAACGTTTATTTTTGTGTTTCTGCAAGATAACAATATACTCACCTAAATGATTATTAGGAACACCAAACTAATACTGTGTTTGACCCCCTTTAGGCTTCAGAACTGCCTTAGTTCTACGTGGCATTGATTCAACAAGGTGCTGAAAGCATTCTTTAGAAATGTTGGCCCATATTGATAGGATAGCATCTTGCAGTTGATGGAGATTTGTGGGATGCACATCCAGGGCACGAAGCTCCCGTTCCATCACATCCCAAAGATGCTCTATTGGGTTGAGATCTGGTGACTGTGGGGCCATTTTAGTAACCAATTTGAAATGATTCGAGCTTTGTGACATGGTGCATTATCCTCCTGGAAGTAACCATCAGAGATGGATACATGGTGGTCATAAAGGGATGGACATGGTCAGAAACAATGCTCAGATAGGCCGTGGCATTTAAACAATGCCCAATTGGCACCAAGGAGCCTAAAGTGTGCCAAGAAAACATCCCCCACACCATTACACCACCACCACCAGCCTGCACGGTGGTAACAAAGCATGATGGATCCATGTTCTCATTCTGTTTACGCCAATTCTGACTCTACCATCTGAATGTCTCAACAGAAATCGAGACTCATCAGGCCAGGCAAAATTTTTCCAGTCTTCAACTGTCCAATTTTGGTGAACTTGTGCAAATTGTAGCCTCTTTTTCCTATTTGTAGTGGAGATGAGTGGTACCCGGTGGGGTCTTCTGCTGTTGTAGCCCATCCGCCTCAAGGTTGTGCGTGTTGTGGCTTCACAAATGCTTTGCTGCATACCTCGGTTGTAACGAGTGGATATTTCAGTCAAAGTTGCTCTTCTATCAGCTTGAATCAGTCAGCCCATTCTCCTCTGACCTTTAGCATCAACAAGGCATTTTCCCCCACAGGACTGCCGCATACTGGATGTTTTTCCCTTTTCATACATTCTTTGTAAACCCTAGAAATGGTTGTGTACCAACTTGTGTACCAGTTCTGTAAATGTACAAATGAGTCATCCTGCTAATTAAATCTTACAGAAAGTTTGTCCATGGTTTACCAGCATTTTAACTGGGATGGTCCAACATTTAAACACTAAAATTGTTTTTTAGCACTATATGCTAAACTAAGTGAAAGACAAAAGCTAAGTTTTTTATAATAGTAATAAACCCTTACCAACAACCTTACCCTACATTAATTATTAAACTTTTCTAATATTTCTATTATTCTATTGAAAATAAAAAAAATTCTGATAAAAATCTGATATGTGATGGGAAAGGTATTCCGCCCAAGGCAGTTTTAAACCCGGGTCTCAAAAAAACACAACATAAAAAACTCATAAATATATAACATATTACTGTATTAACAGAGTTGACCAATAAAATCAATAGATACGCGAGTCATGGCGGCGGGGGTGTGGTTTGCGCTAAACTGGTTGCGCTAAAGAACATACCATTTTTTTGTATTTGGTAACTATCAAACCCTAATGGTGCAGTGTGGCTACCTCCAAAATGTACCTGGTTTTGTCCCATGCCGTGACATGAGTAAAGGATGACGCGATGACCCGCCATAATATGATCATCTGGTGGGTTGTAGTCAAAGCAGTAGTTGGCCATTCCTTTATTCTTCAGCTAGAATCACAAGAGATAGATGAATATCACAAACATTTTCTAAACCTGTGTCATAGATATTGGCTCATTT
Source organism: Barbatula barbatula (assembly GCF_947034865.1). Taxonomy (NCBI): domain Eukaryota; kingdom Metazoa; phylum Chordata; class Actinopteri; order Cypriniformes; family Nemacheilidae; genus Barbatula; species Barbatula barbatula. The sequence continues at coordinate 11,629,646 of NC_136784.1, forward strand.
CCTAATGCTATGAAAACATTGCACTGACTGGTGAAGCTAATTTCAGCATTATGAAAGTTTTTTTTACACAGACATTTTGCAACATGAAAAAAAAAAATCACACTGATTGTTTCACACTGTTTCTACAGGAGTATTTACCATCATTGAGCAACCGGTCTATCTTTATTCACGTCACTGCGAAAATAAAATTTGCTACTTGGAATAGTCGTTTAACTTTATACCATACCTATGCATGCAAGTATAAATACAAAAGCTTGTCTTTTCTCACCATCCCAAACATCCCAGGCCTGTCCTCTGGCACTTGGATGTCAGGGTAGATGTTATCCAAGAACCATTTAAAGTTCTTACATCCAAGACGCATTCTAAGTTTCCGTCTCTCAGTCACATCACCATACGCCTCCTGAAATAACAAAGTAGGTATTTAGTTAGTGCATTTTCTTCTTGGGACTTCATGAATTTGTTTTATAATTTTTTTGTAAGTGTGTAATTCAGAATGCTGCATAAAGTTGCCCACCCTAATCTGGGGTGTTGTGTATCGTTGCCAGGGTGTTGCTATGCAACTGTAAAGGCTTATTAACACGAATTCAACAAACATTTGTTGCCGTTTGTTGAATCGATGTGAATGATATATAATGTTTGTGTTTGTTAGGAGAATTAGGCTGAAAGTAGTTTTTATCCCATCGCTATGAAGCTGTTAGTGTTCTGAATAGCTCATAAAGCATTGTTAGGCGACCCATGTCAAAAGACCCAAGGGCCTTTCTCATATATTGGATTTTATTTTGAAATCCCACGAATGAAAACCTGTCCTGAAACTAGTAGACCAATTCATCATCTAGTTGTGTTCAAAACCAATAGTTCCAATAGTTTCCAAAAGTAAAAAGCAAAAAGCAAGTAACGCGTGTGATAACAAGTGCCATTTATAATAAGCTTTCTTTACACCACAACGATTTTCACAAAAAAGCCCAAAGTCCAAACATCCCGTTTTACCCTCCTGTTGACTAAAGCATTCGGATGCAAAAAACAGCAGTGGTGAGCCACGAAATGTAACATTGTGCAACATCCTCTCCTCTGTAAAAACAATGCAATGTGAATCAAGACTGAAAAAGGCCAAATACCAGTAGTTTGTTGTGTGACAGGATATGCCCTCATAACTTATCTTACAAGCAGGTGACTGGTGAATGATAACCCCACAATACTCATACGAAGTTTCGGTGCAACATTAAACAAGAAAATTATAGAATAAGATGGCACAGACAACAGATTTCGGCCATAAATAAAAAATGAGGGTGAAAAATAGAGCTATCTTCTTACGAAGGACCGTGGCAGAAGAGTATGAAGGGTGTCAAACCCGACCCAAGCTGGCAAACCTGGTGTTTGCCTGTGGTATATACCAGTAGAGAGAGAGAGAAAAAGAGCCTTCTCTGCTGGCATCACATCAGATAGATTCAGAGAGGCTGGTGCCAACCTGGCAACATCTCCAAGGTTGAGATACAGAAGGGTTACCCGATCTGTCGATAAGAGCAGCTCTCTCTTTAACTACAGGGCTCGGCAGGGTGCAACCACATGGGCGGCTGGTTGACAAACACATGTGTTGAGAGAGGTGCCGCCTAATAGCACTGTAGTGATTTCACAACCTGCAGAGAATGTCACCTGACAAGATCATTTAAAAGTGAATTCTAAAGTTAACATGAAATGCAATTATCGTATCTTGACGTATATATCCGAGTGAATCGCTTCTGAAATTAGGAAAAACAATGTAGGGCGTGTATCTGAATGTAGAAATGTATCTAGCCGTACGGCCCGGCCCTAATAAACAGTGCAGAAATTGTGCATATCCTCTTTCACAAAGGCTGCATGAATGGTCAGAGTCTATTTACACTGCAGCACAGCTGTCACATAGATCGACTTGTGATAAACGCTGTCTTGGAAAATGAGTAGACAAGCAAACAAAAGCCAAGTTATACAACAGACTGTACAAGTAGGCGTACCAGACGGGCATGGGGGCTGCGATGGTAGTACACGTCTTTGTAATCATCCATCCAGACTTCTGCCGCCCGCACGCTGTTAGCCAGGGCCTTGCTCCTCGAGTATGGGGCCTTATTCGGGAAGATGTGACCCACGTGCGAGCAAGGGTGGATCTCCAGAGTCCCCCCACACTGCCAGATCTGATCAGACATAAAATGAAATTACAATTTAAAAATGAAAAAAACTTGTCTGTGTTATTTTTTTGACATTTTCTTGGTGCTCTTTCCCCAGGTTAAGACAACTCTTAAACTGGTGTCTAAGTAACAGTGTTGGCATCCTTGGGGGGATGTGAGCTGACTAATAAGAGGACTATGAGTAAGTAAACGGCGCATAAACACAGAGTGAAGGACGGTTTAGTCATTGTGCTGGTCGGCAAGACACTTAGTAAGGGTGTCGGACGACCTCATGCCCTTGTGCGAGTCACACATTTTTCAACTGTGATAGTGGCCAGCTGTCAAAAACATGTTCGCTAACTTTCTCGACACAGAAATGTGAGGAAATGCCCTAAATTTACCCTAAACGAAAACTCCAGGTTCTCTCCGCCCCACACCTCCATTCCAGTGTCATATGTGCCCAGGTAAAGGAAGTACTTCTTACTGACTGCAAATAAACCACCAGCCATGGTAGGAGACCTGGATCAGAAAAAGACATGTTGCATGTTAAGAAACAAATTAACCAAACGCATAAAGCTATGTGTGAGTGCATGATTAAAATATTATAAAAAAGTATTCTGATAATAAAATATATTCTCCTAGATTTGATCAAATGACACAACGTTATCATTTTTAACTCTGTACCTTTCAGATGGGCTAAAGGTAAACAGATTTCTGTTTAATTCTCTACTTCAGTACTGTCAGCACAACAATAATGATTATAATTAGCGTAACGAGTCGTTTTTGGAGCCGGTTATACTTCTGCTGTCTTTTGATTATTAGTTCCAAGAAATATTTTTAATTGCCCGGTTTAATAACCCAGCAGGTACAAAAGATAAACACCCTTTTAAACCTCTTTAACTTGCTCTTGATCTAAAAATGATAAAGCTTTGCAAATGTGTAAGCCACACCCTGGCTCTGAATCACAAACCTGATAACATCAGTGGAGGAACTTCTGCGTTTCTGCTCGTGTTCTGGGACAGAGTGCCACGTAAACACCAGTCGCCAATCAAATCCTCCGATCTGAGGTTCACCCGGATTTCCCAGGTACTGAAATGTGTTCCAGTCAATAACATCTATAACTGGGCACACCACAGCAGTGGGCTCCTCTTTGATTCTAAAGAAACCAAAGAAAAGCAGAGGTAAAAATAAATGACAATAAAACTAACTGTTACATTTAGTTCAACCAGGACCTACTGTAGGAGCAAAGCATGCAAATTTGGTTATGCAAATTGAAATGACAGATGAACAAGTTTAATGTGTTTTTTGTGACCACCATGAACGTTTGGGATTTAGGAAGAGTTCAACAGCCTCACCTCTGGAGCAAAGGCTCTAACCAGCCCTCGTGACACTCGCAGTGGCAATCCAGGAAGGTCAGGACTTCTCCTGTAGCGATGGACGCCCCCAGGAGCCTAGCTCTCACCAAACCCTCTCTCTTCCTCGCTCTTATCAAACGCACCTTTCTCAGATTGGCAATGTAGTTCTCCAAAGGCTCTTTTAAATGATCTGTGGAAGATATTTAAGGAAAGAGTTGCTGAGAAACAAAATCAGCATCAAAAATATGTTTATTGGCTTGTACACTAAAATAAAAAGTGTCTTGACCACATTGTGGTGCTCAGACGCTAAACGATTCATAGATAAGAATTTAACACATCTGATATTGTTCTGTTCAAAATAAGCGAAATGCTTTTCGAAAAAGGAACTTGCAATATTGAAGAGGGTCCCAAAAAGCTATTCAGTTAATTCAACAGTAATTTTGGAAATTTCAAAGTAAAGCTAACTTTAATGGAAATAATTTTATAATTACAAAACAAAATTATTCAATGTACTTTGAGTTTAAATATTCAGTGACAGAATGACGTTTTGAAGGGACTGATACCTCGGTCGCTGTAGTCATCCACCAGTATGACTTCTGTAAGCAGCAGGTCAGGTGAGGTCTCCAGGACACTGTGCACTGTCCTTAAAAGTGTGGACCAGGCTTCATTGTAGAAAGCTATCACCACCGACGTTGTGGGCAAATTCAAGTAGTCATACTTGAGGGTTTTGCACCTGAAGGGAAAGATTTTGTAGTTGGCACGTATTTAGGAAACTGCACGGTGATGCAATTTTTGTCGCACTTAAAAGTCTGCAAGATTAAAAAGACAACTTTTCCCAGATTTCTTAAAATGAAAGCTTCAAAGCGCAATTGCAAGAATACAAGTGTTCCTTGTACATCGAGATGCATGCCCATGAAATGCATCATAACATTAATACAAATTGTATTTTGTGTTCTCCAGAGGAAACAAAGCAATACAGGTTTGATACATTATTCTACTCCTTTAAAGGGATAGTTCACCCAAAAAATATTTCATCACCCATCCTCATGCAAGAACGTGCATGACTTTCTATCTATCTTATTGAAGAATGTTGGTAAACAAAAAAACATTGGACCTCATTGACTTCCATTGTATGGATAAAAAAAACCACTGAAACATTTCTCTCAATGAAATCTTATTTTGTGTTAAGACTAAAGACTAAATGATGACAGATTGTGTAATTGTTGGAATGGCTGCTCCTAGAACATAGATCCATTAAATAATGTTTAATAAACGTCACCAATTAAAACACGTGACAGTAAAACACATCCTTAATAGATAAGACACTTACAAGGGATTCCATCTTTCAGGCAGCCTCCTGTGTAGGGATATTTTCTCGCTGACATATGTGTTTATCTGATGCTTTTTAATGCTCTCCTCTTCCTTTCTCTTCTCTTCATCACTGACATGTGTGAATTTTACAGCCGTGCCCATCTCTCCCAAAGCGTTTACATCCAAAGGAGGTTTCTCATAAACAGGTCTCTTATAAAGCGCATCGTCCGCGTTTCTGTGCTCCTCCGCTGGTACTTCCCGTCGACTCGCAGGACCGCTATCACTTTGTGTATCTTTAGGAAATATTAAATATCCCGCTATAAAAGCCCCAAACACGCAAATAATGAACTTGGACCGATTCCGTCTGCCCCATAATGCCATAACGTGGCCGTCTTGCTTCCTTTCGGCAGTTTGTCATCCAAAGTTCAATCTCATTCTAAATTCAAGTGACGTTCACGTGAGCATATCAAAGAAGATCGCTTGTTTATAAAGTGTCGGATTTTAATCCCAGCTGTGGTAAACTTGCTAAAGATAGTATGTGATGTTTGCGAGCCAAGTGAAGCGAAAAGTTAAACGGGATACTCATCTAGTCTGACTAAAACCAACTGTTGAAGTATTGGCTGCGTCTCAAAATTTAGCATCATAGGTGCGTATTTCCTGCGCATCTTGAGGCGTTGCGAGTCGGCGTATACATGTTCCCATAATGCGCAGGAAATGCGCATCTTTGACGCACACAGCTACTTAGTTTTGTAATCTCGAATGGCCACTGGTCAGACAGTTTTGAGACGCAGATTCATAAAATCTTTACGTGACGGGTGGAGCTGTTTACCGTGCCTGCCTCGCGACCAGTCACAGTAATATTGTGGAGTCAAGCGAGACATCACAATTATATTTGACAGTTTTGCGACCCGTTATTGTATGGTTCACGGCGCGTGCCGCAAAACTGAGCGTCGCGTCTGCCTCAACTTCTTCATCTGTTAGAATGGTTTAGGGGTCCCCGGACATTTTTTGAGAAACTGAGAGACAGCAAAAGTTGTAAAACTATACTGAAGATTATTCCAGTTTAACTTGTTCATACTATGTTGTCTTTATAATATCTCTCTTACTTAACAAAAACTCCGCATCTGTCTGAGTGTGGCAGCTTATAAGCGAGAGATCTTGAGGCAGACATTAAGGTGACGGGACGCACGCCCCATTTCCAGTAAAACTGTCGGAATAAAGTAAACAAACAAGTAAATAAAAGCATGGTTGCGATGTTTGTTGGCTCTCGTCCGCATCTGTCTGAGTGTCAGGCAGTTTAACAGCATGAGATCTTGTGGCAGGCAACAGGCAGACGCAACGCTCAGTGAGGGAATGCACACGCGGGTCATACCATTGTGGAAAAAACGGGTGACGGGACGCCTGGTTCATACCATTGTGGAAAAAACGGGTGACGGGACGCCTGGTTCATACCATTGTGGAAAAAACGGGTGACGGGACGCCTGGTTCATACCATTGTGGGAAAAACGGGTAACGGGACGCCTGGTTCATACCATTGTGGGAAAAACGGGTGACGGGACGCCTGGTTCATACCATTGTGGGGAAAACGGATCGCAAAACTATGACTGGTAGCAAGCCAGGCACGTAAAACAGTGACAGGTAGCGAGGCAGGCACGTAAAACAGTGACAGGTAGCGAGGCAGGCACGTAAAACAGTGACAGGTAGCGAGCCAGGCACGTAAAACAGTGACTGGTAGCAAGCCAGGCACGTTACACAGTGACAGGTAACGAGGCAGGCACGTAAAACAGTGACAGGTAGCGAGGCAGGCACGTAAAACAGTGACAGGTAGCAAGCCAGGCACGTAAAACAGTGACAGGTAGCGAGCCAGGCACGTAAAACAGTGACAGGTAGCGAGGCAGGCACGTAAAACAGTGACAGGTAGCGAGCCAGGCACGTAAAACAGTCACAGGTAGCGAGGCAGGCACGTAAAACAGTGACAGGTAGCGAGGCAGGCACGTTACACAGTGACAGGTAGCGAGGCAGGCACGTAAAACAGTGACTGGTAGCGAGGCGGGCACGTAAAACAGTGACAGGTAGCGAGGCGGGCACGTAAAACAGTGACTGGTAGCGAGGCAGGCACGTTAAACAGTGACTGATAGCGAGGCAGGCACGTAAAACAGTGACAGGTAGCGAGGCAGGCCGGTAAAACAGTGACTGGTAGTGAGGCAGGCACGTTACACAGTGACAGGTAGCGAGGCAGGCACGTAAAACAGTGACTGGTAGCGAGGCAGGCACGTAAAACAGTGACAGGTAGCGAGTCAGGCACGTAAAACAGTGACAGGTAGCGAGGCAGGCACGTAAAACAGTGACTGGTAGCGAGGCAGGCACGTAAAACAGTGACAGGTAGCGAGGCAGGCACGTAAAACAGTGACTGGTAGCGAGGCAGGCACGTAAAACAGTGACTGGTAGCCAGGCAGGCACGTAAAACAGTGACAGGTAGCGAGGCAGGAACGTAAAACAGTGACTGGTAGCGAGGCAGGCACGTAAAACAGTGACTGGTAGCGAGGCAGGCACGTAAAACAGTGACAGGTAGCGAGGCAGGCCGGTAAAACAGTGACTGGTAGCGAGGCAGGCCGGTAAAACAGTGACTGGTAGCGAGGCAGGCACGTAAAACAGTGACAGGTAGCGAGGCAGGCCGGTAAAACAGTGACTGGTAGCTAGGCAGGCACGTAAAACAGTGACTGGTAGCGAGGCATGCACGTAAAACAGTGACAGGTAGCGAGGCAGGCACGTAAAACAGTGACTGGTACCGAGGCAGGCACGTAAAACAGTGACTGGTAACGAACCAGGCACGTAAAACAGTGACAGGTAGCGAGGCAGGCCGGTAAAACAGTGACTGGTAGCGAGGCAGGCCGGTAAAACAGTGACTGGTAGCGAGGCAGGCACGTAAAACAGTGACTGGTAGCGAGGCAGGCACGTAAAACAGTGACTGGTAGCGAGGCAGGCACGTAAAACAGTGACAGGTAGCGACGCAGGCTCGTTAAACAGTGACAGGTAGCGAGGCAGGCACATAAAACAGTGACTGGTAGCGAGGCAGGCACGTAAAACAGTGACAGGTAGCGAGGCACCTGTCACATTCGAGGATTCAGCGTACCAATTTGCTGTCCTCCCATTCGGGCTGGCATTAGCTCCGGGCGCACATTCTCGAAGTGCGTGGACGCGGCGCTTTCCCCTCTCAGAGCGAGCGGAATGCGCATTCTCAATTATCTGGATGATTGGCTGATTTTAGCCCACTCTCGGAAGGCGCTAATCGGTCACACGCAGATGCTGCTTTGTCACTTGACATCCCTGGGGCTGCGCGTGAACATGCAGAAGAGCAAACTCACGCCGAGTCAGTCTATAACGTATCTGGGGATATGTTTCGACTCAGTGGAGATGCGCGCTCGCCTCTCCCCAGAGCGGACGGAGTCCATCTCTTCAGCTCTACATTTGCTCAGGCCGGGCCCGTCTGTTCCCCTGAGGGAGTTCCAGAGGCTTTTGGGTCTCATGGCGTCAGCGTCGGCGGTCTGCCACCTAGGTCTTCTGCACATGCGACCACTACAGTTCTGGCTGAAGGCTCGGGTTCCATGGAGAGCATGGTCCTCGGGTCGGGCGCGAGTCCCGGTTACACTCAGCTACCTCAGCGCCCTGAGTCCGTGGCGCGACCCGAGCATGTTCTGTCGGGGAGTTGCCCTGGGACTGGTGACGAGACGCACAGTCGTTACGACGGATGCGTCGTCCTCGGGATGGGGCGCGGTGTGCAAGGGCATGCCGGCATCCGGCCTTTGGTCACAGTCTCTGAGGAAATGGCACATAAATCGCTTGGAGCTAAAGGCGGTGTGTCTAGCTCTTCATACTTTCCAGTCGAGACTGGATCAGAAACATGTTCTGATTCGCACCGACAACATGTCTGTGGTTTCGTACATAAATCGCCAGGGAGGGATCCATTCTGGAGCTCTCTTCAAACAGGCGGCGGGTCTCCTTCTGTGGGCAGATCGGCATATACTCTCTATCAGAGCAGCACATATCCCCGGTCATCTGAACCGCGGAGCGGACATGCTTCCGAGGGAGGGTCTTCCGCACGGGGAATGGAGGGTTCATCCTGACACAGTCCTGTTAATTTGGGAACGCTTTGGGAAGGCGGAAGTGGATCTATTCGCGACAAGCGAGAACACACTGCCCGTTGTATTTCTCGCTGATCCACTCCCCCATGGGGAGCGACGCGCTGACGGTGCGTTGGCCGGTCGTTCGGCTTTACGCGTTTCCTCCGATGAAGATTTTACCCCTAGTGCTGTGCAAAATCAGAGAGGAGTCGGCGTCGGTGACTCTCGTCGCTCCGTTTTGGCCGAATCAACCATGGTTTCCGGACCTGAGGGAGTTGTTGACGGCACCGCCGTGGCGGATTCCCCTCAGGAGAGACCTGTTGTCCCAAGTGAACGGCATGCCTGGCCACTCCCAAGTGAAGGCCATGCCTGGCCACTTCGGGGATTCTAACTGCACTCCCTCAGCGTGTACTGGATACTATTTCGGAGTCTCATGCGCCATCTACCAGACGTTTATACGCTCTAAAATGGGGGGTGTTTGCTAAATGGTGCAGCAGTAACAATATCGACCCGACTGATGTCTGTCACAGTCCCCGTGTCTGATATTTTATCTTTCCTACAGCACAGGCTGGACAACGGCGGCCTCCCTTCAACGCTGAAGGTTTATGTGGCTGCTATCGCCTCATTTCGTTCCCCGGTTGATGGGCAATCGGTTGGTAGGCACATGCTGGTGGTCAGATTCCTCAGAGGAGCGAGGAGACTTTTCCCCCCGCGCTTCGGTGCCACCTTGGGACTTAGCGCTGGTGTTGAAGGCTCTCTCTTCTCCCCCTTTCGAGCCTTTGGACGCGGCTTCTGTAAGAGAGCTCACTCTAAAAATTGTTCTCCGTCTCGCCCTTGCTTCGGCTAAGCGCATAGGGGATTTACAAGCGGTCTCAGTCGGCGCTGATTTCATTCGTTTTGCACCCGGCGACTGCAGCGTCACTCTCCGGCCAAAATCTATGTCTACCCCTTTTAGAGCTCAGGTCATTTCTTTGCCCGCTTTGTCTTCCGAGTCGTCAGACTCGCAGGAGGCTAACGCTCAGAGAGCGGTCTGCCCGGTAAGGGTCTTGCGGGCTTACATTGATCGCACGGCCGGGTTTCGGCAGTCTGAGCAGCTCTTTATTTGTTTTGGTGGGGGAACTAAAGGTCAGGCTGTATCGAAACAGAGGCTCTCTCACTGGGTGGTGGACGCTATTACCTTGGTGTACGAGAGTCAGGGTCAGAACTGCCCCTTCGGTATCAGAGCTCATTCGACTAGGGCTATCGCCCCTTCGTGGGCCTGGTCTAAGGGCACATCTATTCAGGACATATGCTGTGCAGCTGGCTGGTCTTCGCAGAACCCCTTCGCCAGGTTCTACAGATTGGATGTGTCCTCGTTGGCTTCTCAAGTCCTCTCGGTGAGTGCTGATTAAGCTTTATCTTCTACCTTGTATTTCTTATGCTACACAGTTGTTGCCGCATTGCTGTTTACACTGTGCTTGGTGTACTTATGTTCGCTATTATATCGCCCGGGATTCCGTGCTGGTTCTACTGCTGTGGTGTCTGCCCTGTTCAGCGCAGCCCGCTGCGTTCGTTGGGTTTGGTTATGCAAATTTGCCAAGAGGCCAATCTAGCAGTTCATTGACGTACTCAGTGATCTAGCAGTTCATAGGCCGGTTTCAGCCAATCAGCGGTTAATGCTTGGGGCGACCTCGCGAATGGTTGATTTGTATGCTCCACATACTTTGTGTTATCCCAGTTGTCGGGCTGTTTTTGCTAGCTCTCACGATTGTACTATCGCTCCATATGCGGTCTCCGCAATGTCGAAGTGACCGCTCTCGAAAGGGAACGTCTCCGGTTACTTTCGTAACCTCGGTTCCCTGAGAAGCGGGAACGAGACATTGCGTAGGTAGCCGTGTTCGCCGCTTATCACCGGGCGGGTGTTCTCTCGTAGATTCTGAGGATTGTCGTCACATGCACTGTATTTATACTGTCTAGATTCGTCAGTATTTGCATACTGTGCATGTCTTGCGACAATTGGCCAGTTTTTTTACTGGCGTTATCCTATAGGACTTCAGGAAAAGTGAAAAAGAGGAGGAGTTTCCATATGCGGTCTCCGCAATGTCTCGTTCCCGCTTCTCAGGGAACCGAGGTTACGAAAGTAACCGGAGACGTTTTCTAGAATATTAAAATCAGCCCCGCCTTTTCCACACAGTCCTCCAATAAACAGAATGACATGTTTAGTAGAATATCGATCCGAATAACGTTTCCTGTTTTTAAATTTATTGCGAATAATGCTTAGACTTTCACTATGTTGGGCACGATTATCGTCCTTTTCGTTAATCAAATGTGCACAAATGGCATATTTTGAAGATTGTGTACGTTCATGTTTGTAAAATGCATTAACTTCTCTCAAAATAATTTCAGCCTCAGTAGCGCAGTGTACAATATTTTTCGTTCCTTTTCCATCGTTTTATTGGTTCATTTTTTAAAATGTTGGAGCCAGTTTAATACACGTTTTTTAAAGTTGTCTATACATCACTCAATGCCATAAAGGACCCGCATACATTGCAGATATGCCTATTATAAAATTACCAACAGACTACTCAGATCATTAGCATCAAGTCACTTAGAGATAACAAAAGTTTATTCAAAACAAGGTTTTCTTTCACCCTCAAAATAAACTTTTAAACATGAATGTCATATCTAACAAACCAAAAAGAGGAAAACAAGCAAGATTTATGTTTATGCATATCAACATGTTAATTATTAATACGTTCTTGGAGTGCTGTGAAATATCGAATGTTGATATACGGTTCTATTATAAGATTATTGATCAGTGCTTATTGTGTATTATTTTGGGTTGTGTGAGTCCATGCTGCAGATTTCTAATTCAGAAACGATTTATTTAAATTCAAAGAAAAAATCATCTTTCTCTAACCTCAGAGGAATTGTGCTTGTTCTTTCATTTTCTTTCATTGCCATATTGCTGCAATTTTCTCAGTGGGCTGTTCTTGATAGCCCACATGAAACAAACCCATTGGTATCGGTTTAAGAGAACCCATTACGCACATTGCCTCCAATGGTCCTCAAATACAAATCCGAGGGGAATTACGCTTGCAGCAGATAGAAGGGTTACTTTTCATATAGTCATTTCGAGCCTTAAGTCGTATGATGACCTGAAGAGTGTGCCATTAAACCTACAGCCTGACTAGAACTGTGTGGTTTTCATCTTGAAGGAGAGTTTGCAAAAGTGAATAATCATACTGTATGTGGTGCAACATGAGAAAGTAAATACACAAAAGGCAACTTCCTAACCTAATGCCATTTTCCTCTGCACCACTAGATGGCATCGGCAGAGAAAAACAGGCACTTGAAGACAAATGAAACCCAACAATTTTCATTTATTTTAATTTGAGACAAAATACTTTTAATTTCAAAATACTTCATTACACTTGACAAAAGATCACTAAGATCTGTGCTTTATCAGTAGTATTTAAAATTTCATATCCCCATTCCCACGACCCCTTTAATTGCTGACAATCTCAAAGAGTGAAAAAGTCCTTTTTAAATGCATTTTAGTGCAAAATAAAATCCATAAAGGGTCAAGTACAGAGTCAATTGGACCTACTTGTGCTTTTACACCTTAAAGTGATAGTTCACCCAAAAATGAAAATGCTTTCATCATTAATTCACTCCCATCTCTTTTTTTAACCTGTATCATTTTCTTTCTTGAGCAGAGCACAAAATAAGATATTTTAAAGAACGTTGGCAACCAAACAACCATGGCCCCCATTGACTTGAGTCATTTCACAAAATATCATCTTTTGTGAACCACAGAATAAACGATAACATATTTTTTTCTTTTTGGGCGAACCATCCTTTTAATATTTGTTTTAATTGACCTATTAAATAACAGACAATTGTTTTGAATTTGTGAAACTGGAAGACCTTTGAGACAAAGGCACTTAGATGCAGAAGGCGTTACCAAACCATTGTTAAATGACTGTGGTTCAGATGGAACACATGGAACTGGGCACTTGAGTTGAAGAGGCACTTTCTGATGAGTTGCTAAATTATTTGAAAACCAATATTATATGACAACAATGTAAGTTCAACCATTTTAAAATGCGAAGTGGGTATAAAACATTTTTAAAAGACTTACCCACAACCCCAGAGAAGTACAAATATGTTTTAGCACATTGTTTAACATTGCTTTGCATCATCTACTTCAAACTAAAGTATAATTCTAAGCAAACCATTTTAGCGCTGATGTTATTCCGACTGTTCCCTTGAGTCGAGACAGTCAGAAAGATTTTAAAATGCTGGTACAGTCCCATCAACACCAGTGTGCCAACATAATCCATGTATCTTTCGCAAATAAAGGGGAAAACATCCTATTAATATAAAAATACACAAGTCAACCGAAGACAACATTGAAGACAAACCCGCTCAAAAAAAATCTAAATATCAGCAACCAATTAAATAAAACAGCACAGCCAACATGTTGCTATTGCTGAGTCGAAACTTGATTTACTATTAGCATATAGTGCATGAATGTAAACAAAAATGCTGGATCAATGAGTTTGCTACAATGTCCTATTAATAGTTGTGATCTGCACTTCGACATCTTTGTAATAGCACTTTAAACCTCTCTAATAAAAAAGAAAAACATTGGCACTACAAGTAGACATCCACTTTGGTTTGCAAAGGCACTATTTTGTGTCCCTGTCTTATGTCTGAAAAGACATAACTGCACCTACATCCGAGTTCACACGGATTCACTCAAATTTCCAACGCTGGTCTTTGTCTCCAGGGGAGCAGTTTCTCATCTGGATATCTCCACGGCCATCTGATGTGCGGTAAGATGTGATGCACATGTTTGAATGAGGGTGATATATGCTCCCATCCTAAGAGAACACAATAACCAGATAATTATCATTTTGGGAATCAAAATAACCTCATCTGTATCTGATATTCACTGCTATCCAAGCATCCTGTTTACTGCACTTTTAAAAGAATCTGAGCAGACTCACGTCTCTGAGCTCCCATATGATGCTGGGAGCTCTGGGAACACCATCTTGCTGACAATGCTTCATTCCTATATGCGTCGCTTCATCTTGAACCTCGGCACAGAGCTCCGTCACAGAGTTAAAACGGATCTCCTTCTGCGACGTGTATTCAAAGTACTGAGAGAGACAGAAACTACATTTGTTAGAAATGATTCCTCAATTGCTGAGGAGTTTCGAGGAAGAGGTGTGTTATGACTTTTCTGTGCAGCAGATGAGAAATCAACAAATGAAGATGAAAGGGATCATATCTGAGAGTCATATCTAGTTTAGATATTTCCTCGCCACGCCTTAGCGCACAGCCACAACAGCCTAGCAACTGTTGGGCGACATACTGCAGCTTTATCTTTGAGCCGGATTGTCATGGAGAGATATGGGTGGGTTCTTTTGACCCGAGGGTAAAACATTACAAAGACTTATTGCATTTTATAATGCAATAACCAGAACCTAATCGTAATGTTATGTTTGTTTGATTAAAATCATTTTTCAAAATATCTTTCTTTGTGTTCAATAGAACAAAGACAGATTTGGAGACAAAACAATGGCACAGATATATTTTAAGATATGCAAGTATCTGTTCTCGATCAAGACACCTCTAACGTGTAAATTAGTTTGGGACTAGGTTTAAGCCCTGTCCGGGAAACCGCCCCATATTGTTTTAACAGTCTACCTACTCAACAAATACTGTAACATTTACTACATGTCCTTCACATATTTAGCCAGTACATAGTGTGTACATGTAGAACAGGACTGTCAAATAATGAATTTCCTGAAATGAAAAGTCCATATTCTAGACGCAATGTAATTAAAGCAGCAAATACGGAAGTTTGCACATTTAAATGATAGTCAGGTTAATAATTCATAAGCAAATACTGTTTCTTGGCAGAAGATCAGGTTGTTTGAAGGTGAAGGGCAAAAGGTTAACAAGGTGTAGTTTGTTGGCTGAAAACATTATTGCATGTAATTTTGTCTAAAATACATTTTCACAAATTGAGACCGGGTCTGTGAAAGTCCAGCTAAAAGCATTTTATTGTGATTTAATGTTCTCTACATAAAATAATTCTACCTAATGTAAAGAACAGTCTGCGTATGATATCTTTGATAAACTGTGATGCTTATTGTCTCATAATAAGATTTTGAGACAGACTGGGTCACGATTTCAGTAGTGGCATACAGTTGTAACACTCTATGACAGATGGCCGATGCCACACACGGAGTAAGGCGGTTTAATGCAGGCGTCAACAGATGAACAAACAACAGGTAATAAAACATCCACAGGTTCACCCATGGGTAGGTAAATCAGAATCACATCCACGGGAAGGCAAACAGAGGTCAGCACTAGCCAACATACAGCACAACTATAAAACTAGACCTGACAAAGACTACAACGAAACACAAGGGTTATAGAGTGTCCAGGGAATGAAGATCAGGTGCAGGAGCAATCATGGTGTAATCCTTTGCAACGGAAGCAAAGGATTATGGGGAGAGTAGTCCATGAGTTTAAAAGTCGGGTGAAAGGATACGAGTTAAACGGGGAGAGAGCGTTTATGTGGGGTTGTGGCTGACAGCGGTGGAGTTGTTACAACGGTGATACACACAGCTTTTTAACTTTATCAAATAAAGAAAAAGTGGGTTGAGCTTGGACACATCAAACTCACTAACACATGCTTGCTTATTGCCTCAACTCGAAAGCACGCCTCCAATTTTTATGACGCTCACTGTGTCTGAAATAGCCGCCAAACCCTCTCTGGGATTTATTTCGCCCATTTTATCGGCCAACAGATGAAAATCATATTAAACACTTAAATTATACCAAATTACAACAAATTAGCTATATAAAGCTATGTATATTTACATTAGATATTAAGAAAAATCTGTATGTCTGAGTCTAAATCTCCCTATTAATTCATGCACTCAGGAGCCTCGTGCATATTTTATCCATTATCTTTGAGAAGAACTGGCTAAAGTTTCCCTTTCAAGCCGGACTGTGGAAACATTGATTTTCACTCACACATGGTGCCACTTCCCTTGATGATGGTGGTGACATAAGCCACCGGACACACGCAGGCTTCCCTTTCCATTAAATATACATCTGATCATCTCATTCAGTGTCTAAACTCTACAATTTAAAACCTTGGGGACAGCACATCTCGGCACGGAATCCTGTTTCGACTCAAATAAAGCTGGCTTTGTTTTGCAGCAAATGCAACAAATTGTATCCAAGAGATCTTACGCATTTGCTACCGTTACATAACTGGACGTGTGATGCACCTGATGCACGTTTTTAAAGTTACTCGATACCTCTGACATTATTAGAAGACCTCTTTTAATCCCTTTAGGAGACACTAAGCGGTGAGGGAGGGGAAGTAAAAGAGTTCATAGTGCTGTTAGTTACCTGATTACCACCCTGACCGTGGCATCCGAACAGGGACAGGTGAGCTCCCGTGGGGTTGTGGTCCGGGGCGTTGTAGTCCAAACACTCAGAGTGGATTCCGGCACTACGCACCTACGCCGGGAACCAGCGAAAGAAATGATGAGGAAAAAGGAGAGAAATGAAAAGCAAGTCATTTAGCAACATAACATTCATCATCAGATGGATTATCTTGTAATGTGAGAGAAAAGTGAGTCATTACCGCCCCGTGCCAGCCTGGTCTGTCCTCTGGCACATGAAGATCAGGATAGATGTTCTGCAGGTACCATTCAAAGCTCTTACACTTCAACCGCTCCCGCAGTAATATTCTCTCAGATAAATCCCCGTATGATTCCTGCGGGAGCAAATAAACATTGGCAAACATGACACCTCCACACTAGGATGTATCTAATTTAAAATCTGTATTCTTGATACTTCCCCCCCCCCCTAGATGCCGCTAAAAATTTCATACACTGGACCTTAAAAATAGACGTCATACTTTCAATTTGATAGTTTAAATGAACATTTCTCATACGTGTAGTTTAAGAATATGTGTAGTATAATAGTGTTATAGTTTACATTTTGTTATTGAAATGGTTGTTTTAATATTTATATGCATGACTTAACTTATATATATATATAAGTTAAGCTGTTTCCCGCTGATAGATTTTTATAATTATTATGTACCGCCTGAATAACTGACAGTCGTAATTTATTTGGGTGAATAAAAATTCTGTCATCATTTACTCGCCCTCATGTCATTTCAAACCTATGACATCCTTTTGTAGAACACAAATAAAGATATTTTAAATAATATTGCTAACCGGAACCTGTTCGATTTTCAACTTTCTTCAAAATATTTTATTTTGTGTTCTGCAGAAGAAAGAAAGTCATACAGGTTTGAAAGGCATGAGGGCGGGTAAATGATGACAGAATTTACTTTTTGGGTGTAAATTGTCCCTTTTTGGGTGTACTTTTTGGCTGTAAATTCCTTTATGAATTTATAACATTCATATCACTTCTTACTTATCGCGGGAAATTCCTTCTTGTTTTTTAACAGCTTTACATACTATATTATTACAAAGCGTCAATTTGTGACATCCTTATTTTAAGATTAAAGATCTTTTAAAAGAGTGCCACCTAACCTCATTCTTTAATGTAATATTGACACAAAGACCAACCCGAGGTAAACATAATTCAAGTGTCATGTGGTGTCATTCAGACCTGATGTAAATGGATCATTCCAGATAGCCAATCGGAAAGTGCAGAGTCTTGCATCTAGTCTACGTGGCAACCAGAAAGTGATTTGTTTGTTCACAGATCCTGGTCATTAATAATACAATCTCCTTGTGATATGGAGTTACACGCCACGTTGATATCGGTCAACACCACGATAGCCTAGTGTGTATCATATATGTTTGCCATAGTTTATGTCTGTCAGCTATTTAGCTTTCCAAAGAACAAACACAAATACATTTGAAATTCAAGTGAAAGAAATTCATCTCTTCGCATCTTTTCTACTTTAAAAGTGAGTGAGAGATTTGAAGAACTGAAATTTCAGAGATGCCCCGCAAGTGCTGCAGACATCTGACACATCAGAACAAGATGATTTTGACAATAAAAGTGGTTGATTTTTTACGCCTAAAGCATCATGGTGAATGTGAGGGTACCTTGCGTGCCGGGGGGTTTCGGTTGTAGAAGTGTTTCTTGTACGAGTCCATCCAAACCTCTGCAGCGCGGACCGTGTTCTGAAGAAAGTTGGAGCGGGCGTATGGGGCTTTCTTGGGAAAGACGTGACCCACATGTGAGCACGGGTGAATTTCTAAAGACCCCCCACATTGCCACACCTGCGGATAACAGAACATGTTTTAAATGATGTAAGAATCACCGAATGACCTGAGATATGATTATTGAGCGAATTCATGACTGAATAGCTAATCGAATCCTTACAGAGTTCTAACTGAATTTCTTTCTGCATGTTTTCGTTATCAAGTCAAAATACTTCAAGCTGAAATGTGTGATTTATGCACCGGTGGCATCGACAAACTAGAAGAAAAGAGATTTATCCCGTCTGCTAGATCTTTACCGTAACATTTTCATTGAACCACATTTCAATAATGAGCCCAGATGTATTTTGACATCAGATCTTCAGATCAATGCCAACAAAGTCTTTATTTAGGCAGTTTTCCTCTTTAATGGGGTATATGCACACGGAGCAACGATGTCCTTCCGCTCTGTTAACACCGGCACCATAGGGAACAATGGCGTTTCTTTCAGGATGCACATAGGATTACGATCAACCACGAGTGTAATTATTCAAATCCTTCGCCATATGTCGACAACCAAAAATGAGAAGCACTTCATCAACAAATATGAAAAAAAGGAAAGTGAAGTTTTGCACTAACTAGGGGCATGATAACAGAGGCACCACTTGGTGAAAAATCCCCTTAGTGCTATGAGAGCAGAAGTGACATAGCTGGCTGATATTTTAGCATAAGTACGTCATCGTGTGCATATACCCTTTTCCCACACGCTTTTGTAAACCAATTCAATTATAGTAATGTCAAAATCAATTTTACATGAACGTTGTAAGACGCTTTGTATTATGTATCCATATGCATAAAATATTACTTCACGGTACACTATCAATCATTACTAGATAAAGTCTAAAAAAAAGAAACTTTAATTTGAGAGATGCGCTGAATTATAGCCAAGCATGTCTCTCATGCTATCAAGAGCCCCCGACAAGCTCCCATGGGAAGCAAAACCTCCGATACAATAGGTAACATGAATACAGAAAACCTGCTAGTGTCTCACCCGGAAAGAAAGTTCAAGATTCTCTCCTCCCCAGACCTCCATGCCCATGTCGTAAGTGCCCAGATAATCAAAGTAGGCCTTGCTGACGGCAAACAGGCCGCCAGCCATAGTAGGAGACCTGTGAAGAAGAAGCAAAGCTTTGGCAATCCATCAAAGAAATTCCCTGGAAACAATGACCTCAGAGGATAGAACTGGACAGAACCTGAATAATGAAACAATTAATAATTCAATAATTCAATTTAATGACCCGTGAATAATTGAACAAAATATGAAAATTATATCACCCTCATGTCACTCTAATATTGTTGTTTTTTTATCAATATTTATGCAGCGCTTTTATAAACACAGCTCTTTAATAAACATTTACAGTAAGTGTTACGTAGAAAAAAACTTTAATATAAAACACTGTAAGTATCATTGAATAATATTTAATCATTAATATAAAAAACAATACAATTTAAATATATATTATAATATGTATATGAATAATACTGTATATGTAGTATTATATAGTAATAATAAAGAACAATTAATAATATCATACAAGTATAGTGATGGCAGAATTGTATTTTTTTAAATGAACTGTGCGTTACAGCATTTCTAATTGAATCTAAAAATAAAATAATTTGACAAGCAGTACTTCTGAACCAGAAGGCCCACAAAAGATCCTCAACAAACTTCCAAGAGAGACTCGAGATTACTTTAGATTATTTAAAATAACACAAAAAAACATAAATTAAAACAACAACATGTTTTTATGTATAATGAATATACAGTGCCTCACAGATGTATTAAACCACCAGCCTGTCAAAATAAATCGCAAACACAAATAACACTTTACAATTAGGTGCTATTTGCTAACAATTAGTTAATGCATTAGCTAAAATGAACAAACAATGTAAAATACTAATACAGCATTTATTAATGTTAATTCATGTTAATTTCAGCATTTACTAAAACATCTAACTTTGTCACTGTTAACATAAGTTAACACGAATAACTGTTTTAACATGAACTAACATTAAAAGGGATTAATAAATGTGGAAAAACGAAATTTTTCATTGTTAGCTAATTTTTGAAAATGCATTTACTACTGTTAACAAATAGCAACTTATTGCAAATTGTAACCAAGATGTTTTTAGGAATTATTTTAGGAGAACTTGTTTCAGAACCTACAAAAAATGTGTCGTCAATTTTTAAGCAAATAACAAATTGAAACAACTAAACAGTCTTTATTCGCGTTTTTATACCTAAATTTAAACCGGCACATTCAATTTCTCTCAGAAGTCATAAAATAATCAAGTGTAACATTAAAAACATATTTTTCTATTAAGGGCTGCAAGTAAATAACTGTAATTGGGCATCGGAGTATAAAGCCAACCTGATGGGGTCGATTCTGGTTTTGCGCCTCTTGCGGTCGATCTCAGGAACAGAGTGCCATTGAAACGTCAGTCTCCAGTCAAAGCCCCCCACCATGGGCTCATCCGTCTGCATGTAAAACTCAAATGTATTCCAGTCTATGGTGTCGATCACTGGACATATGATGGTGGTCTCATTCTCTGCAATTCTAAATGAAAACAAAACATATAAAAGACACATTGTTATGACAGTGTATATGTGGATTTAAACTTATGAATGAGAGAATGATGTGAGACGTGATGCTTTCACGAAAAAATTCCCACCTTTCCAGCAGTGGCTCAATCCAGCCGGGCACACACTCACAATGACAGTCAAGGAACGTGAGCACGTGTCCTGTGGCATAGGTGGCGCCAATGAGTCGCGCTCGTACCAGACCTTCTCTCTTCTTGGTGCGGATGAGACGAACTCGGTCCAGATTACTGACATACTGAGCGAGTTGTGACTTCAGATAGCCTGCAGTTCATGCAAAGTCAATCTAAATGCCGGTTTGAGTTGCTTAAATCACAGCTTTAATAAATTCATGACGATAAATACAACAAAAAATGGTCTAAAAACCATAACATGGCACCTCTATCGCTGAAGTCATCCACGAGTATGATCTCCTTCAGCAGGATGGCCGGCGTGGTCTCCAGCACACTATGGATGGTTCTGAGTAAAGTAGACCAGGCCTCATTGTAAAACGCAATGACCACGGATGTAGTTGGCAGACTGTGGATGTTGAACTTCTTTTCTTTGCATCTGCCATTGCAAAAATGAAATAAAAAAGGTAATTGATGGTTAGAAAAGTTGCTGTGGTTCAGAAGTAGTTTTCTTGTAAGTGAGGGAGTTATAAAGGTGTACAAAATAGTAATAAGCAGTTTAAATATACTGAATACTAACTTAATTTATGTTTTACGTGCTGTCATGCTATGCCTCAATTATAATGTGGAGAAGGAATTTGAGTCAAGACGTGCCCATCAACTTTTTAAATTAGGGCTGTCAAGACGATTAATCGTGATTAATCGCATACAGAATAAAAGTTTGTGTTGTGCACATACATGAATACATATTTAGGAAACATTTATATTGATCAATCATTGAAATAATATATAAATGTTTATACTTTTCTTAAATATACCCATGTATGTATATGTTTTTATAAATACACAACATGAATATGCATTATTATATATATATTATGTAAACATAAACTTTTCTTCTGGATGTGATTAATCGCAATTCATCATTTGACAGACCTGTTTTTTATCTAGTGTGACAACATTAAATTGTTTTTGTACAAGTATCTAAATACAACCAATGAAATAAAAAAACTGTTTAATAACTAAATGATATAACCAGCACATGTGGAAAATGGGGGAATGAATAGGCTACGAGAAGCAGCAGGACTTCAAAAAATAAACTGAGAGTGATGTTTCTCACAATTCACACATTCTTTTACTCTACAACCTGTTTACCTATAAACGCAGCCCGATTTGACCTGATTTTAAGGCAGATGTCAAATTAACATGCACTATAAAACCTCAGGGGTATATAACACTGCCAGCAGTAATGCTCAACTCTTTGACAAGACTCAACTTGAGAAAGTGAGCGATAAAAATCCCTGTTGATTCCAAGGAATCTTCTGCTGCTGTGAATGAGACTGTGATGTGGCAAAAGGAACGCAGGTTAAACACGGCTGTTGGGGGGAAACAGATACATTTAGTCTCACTTCTCATCTCCCGGTGGGACATTTCAGCATTGTCGGTCCTTTCAAAAAAGAAGCATTGACTGCATTATTGTGTGACAGGGAACAAGCAATTACTTTTGAAGACAAAACCTCGCCGCGCTACTTTCTATTATTGTTGCTTGGCTGCAGGCGTGGGTTCATTTCCCCAGAGGAAAGCATGGAACAGGTGAGGTGAACAAAGTATAACCATCACCTGAGAAACAGATGTGGGTCATGGTTAAAATCCTTAGAGAGGAAAAACAGGTTTTTGTATATCAGCAGCAATATGCAATAGTAAGTGAATGAGTTCTTAGTAAGTCAGACAATGCACATCATTTCCCCCGGCTGTATAAGAGAACATTTCACATTTTCATTTACTCAGCATTTCCAGAATGTACTGTGGTCATTCCAGCAGTTTCTGTTAAAATTCGACAAAATTAAACCTCAGGAGTGACACAAAGTCATCCAACAGCACTGTGAAATACTTTAATATATAAGACACATGAACACTGTGATAAAAATCAAGTTATTAAAAAACATGTACAATATTACTGTTTGTTAAGCTGTTTGCTTAAAAGTGAATTTAACAATATATTTTAGCATCTTTTCGGATTTTTTTAACGGTTTGTCCAGTTTTCATTTTCTGCAAATGAATGGGAATAGAAAGAATATCGTTCTTTGAAATTTTGGAGAAATATTGTTTACCAGAACTCATACCTAGTAAATTCAGAAAAACTGAAAATCTTTTCAAATATTTTTTCATACATTTATTTTGCGGCTGTAAATGTTTCAAGTTTTTAAAATCATGTCTACAATGTAATAATGCAATTGCATTCAAAATAATACTTTTTTAATTCTAGATGAGATCACAGTTTTAGCAATCTTACTCGCTTGATCTAATACTGTGCTTGCTGATGCTACAGCAAAAACAACACTTATCACAAAACCAGATGTCCACTCCAAAGAGAAATATGTGTAATAAAAATAGTTCAAATCATGTTTTTCATTCCCTAAGAGCAATAAAAACTCAAAAAAAAATCTTGAATAAGGTTGTATTCATTTATGCATGAAAATGTACTAAATGTACGTGGAAGCTCCAAGAAAATGCTGGGAGCCATTGACCATGGATATATAGGTCTTAAACATGATTTCAGCTTGCTATGTGGTGGGTCGGTTGGTCTGGGTAAAAAAAGCCCAAATTCTGTTTCCTATTATGTAGCTCAAGGCCGTCTTTCAACTCAAGTTTACAAGGCTAAAGACAAACTGCTTTAAAACGAAATAGTACACCTCTCCTAAACAAGCCGCTAGATAAAGTATCATTCATGTATTACAGCTCCATAGCTGTAACTGAATACTTAAGGGGTTAAGGGATTATTCCAAACCATAAGCATAAGCAAAAGAAGTACTGATGCTTGCCTTAGCAAGTATTGTACAACTATTAAAGCTCAATCTACCTAATCTAATCAGATCAATTATTTACAACAGAAGCTGTAATGAAGGCCCTCAGAGGTTTAAGGGTCTCAGAGGACCTGTAATGAAACCTGTCAGTCTGAGGTAAAGGAACAGTTAACCCGCCAATCGACATTCTGACATCGATTACTCTCAATCTTTCAAAATCAAACTCAAATCTCATAAATCATATGAGCCTAACCATCCGAGTAGATGACGACTGAATATTTATTTTCGGGTGAACTACCCCTTTAAGATTCATAACAATGTGTGACAGACATACTCATGCATCCTGTTGTCCTGTATGTGGCGATGGAGGGAGATCTTGTCGCTGGTGAAAATGTTGATGGCATAGCGCTCAATGCCCGCCTCCTCCTCTTTCTTCTCATCCGCGTTGAGGGTCAATCTTGTGGCTCTTCCGTATTCTCCAGGAGCGTTAGGGTCTGGCACTGGCTTTTCGTTTATGGGTCGTAACAGTCTGCTGGAATCTTCTACCGTGAGGGACGGAAGGTTTCGGACGAAGATGTCACGTCCACCGTCACTGTCGGTCAGAGATGAGGTGGGGGTAGGGGCAATGAGGAGGTAAAAGAGCCACAGCAGAGAGAAAAGGAAGCAGACCTTGGCCAGGAGAGCTACCTTTCTTGACCAGCGGATCTTCATGACCTACGGCGGCCTATGATGCTTACAGCAGCCGTCAAAGACCCCTGGACTCCCACCCTACTGCAGGAAAAGAGAGGAAAGAGAAGGAAGAAATTAGTGATGGAACTATAAAAAAAGTGTAGTTCACTACAAAAGCCTTATTCATGAATAATGCCATGTTTTGTTTTCCATAATGGGGTTTCAGTAAATATGTTAACAATAGGTAAACGGATTGAAACTCATAATTGACAAAAAGCGTTCAATAAGATGATGAAACGGTATTTATTTAATAAAAAATTTATTTTTATTAAATAAAATTTTATAAACATAATAAATAAATAAAAGATAACAATGTTCAACGATTATTCACGAATAATCGCATCCAGAATAAAAGTTTGTGTTTACATTATATAAGTCTGTGTACTGTGCCTATTAATGTTTATTTATAATCATATACACATATATATTTAGGAAATATTTGCATATTCATATTTATATTTGATTAAAATTATAAAGATTTATAATTTATAATATTTTTATATTTTTCTTACATATATGCATGCATATGTTTATAAATACAAACTAATATGCACAGGGCACAGACATATATTATTTCAACACAAACATTAAACATCTGAATGCGACTAATCGTGATTAATCGTTGAACAGCCCTAACTAAAAGGGTAACCCATCCATCCAAAACACAGTTACTACACTTTTACTATAATAAAACCTTAAATTTTCATAGGGAACTTTTTGAAAGCCAGGTTGTTTTGCCAGTGGTCTCAATCGCTGATGCTGAAACTGATCAAATTCAGACATGCATGAGTCTCGGCAAGATCCCCAATCATCTGCGGTTAAGAGAGTAATCACATAATTGAGCTGCATTAATATTTCAACAGGCCGGGATTTAGCTGAACAGTAGTCACGACAGACAATCAGTCTGAGCCAATAATCCCATTCCTCAATCGAAGCATTCAACCTTTTACCTTCATTTAAAAATGAATCTGGTTCACGTACACACGGACGCGCAGAGCACAACCATATACTAAACACATGCAGTATGGGAGAAATAGTCCTTCTGAAAGCGTCACGAAGAAATGCCACTATCTATAAAAACTCCATTGTGATACATGGTTGTTAAATGACAACATTCGTATTCTCTAAAATGAACTGTACTTGTCAATAAAAACTAAACAAACAACTAAACAAAAGCAATGAAGAAGAAAGTGGGTTTCTCTGAAGCCAGGCCTTCAAATTACAACCATATGATTTGTCCGTTTTGTCTTATTTTCTGTATAAAGAGACAGTTTAGGAAAAAGGCACTGAACCATTGAGGGTTAACTGCTCTATGAAAGTGTTCAAGAGAGACTGAAAAGAAGGGACGTGATTAAAAGTGAATAACAGCATGTGCCTGGATTATCCCAAAAACAAAATGTAGTGAGGTAGGCGGGACGAGAGCAGGGATTCGAGGCCAATGCGTGAGTGAAGACGAGCATCAGCTGTATGTGCATCGGTCTCGTATCACGGAGGCGATCAGGAGCATAAGAGGACGAGCGACCGGACCATCAGTGAGACCGGACATTTGTTAAGTTTGTGCTGCCGGTCCTTTACTTCCATGTTATTGTTTGTTTAATTTTATTAAAGTTTGTTGAATGTTCGCCGGTTCCCGCCTCCTTCCTTCCCTACGTCTAAAACTGTGTTCCAGTGGTGCCGAAACCCGGGAGGAAGGAGAGACATGCTGTCAGTGAGTCCTCACCGCCGAGTGGCCTCGCAGTGCCGGAGAGTTCAGGCAGCCCGAAGCGGTGGTTCTGGAGCAGAGGAGACGGCTGCCTCCCTAGAGGGAGCGGGGCGGGTCGCCAGCGTCCGCCAGCGGCCGGGGCCTGTCTTGTCATTCCAAGAGGGTACGAGCAGGGGCGGGGGAGCCGAGAGCGGCCACCAGAGGCCAGAGCCTGCGTAGGCAGGACGAGAGTCGGGATTCGGTATCACGGAGGAGATCGGGAGCATAAGAGGACGAGCGACCGGACCGTAAGTGAGAGAGGACCAGGCCTGGCTTTTAGTTGTGGTTTGTGTGTGTCGCCGCCAGTCGCCCGTGAGGGCAAACACAGAACATTGTTCGGGAACATGCAGCTAGACCCTTTTTAAACGCCATAGCCTATTTTAAATTGCTTTCACATCCCATTGCGCTTCTGATAATAACAAAATAACAAAATGGAAATTCTGTCATCATTTACTCGCCCTCAGATTGTTACAAACCTGTTTAAATGTCTTTGTTCTGGTGAACACAAAGGAAGATATTTAGAAGAATGTCAGTAACCCTCTTATTGATTCCCATAGTATTTATTCCTACTACTTCCAAGCAACTTCCATTGTGTTCAACAGAACAAAGACATTTAGACAGGTTTGTAACAATCTGACCGTGAGTAAATTATTACAGAATTTCAATTTTTTGGTGAAATATCCCTTTGAATGTCCAAATATTTCTGAGGTCACTGTCATGTATATAACTGTCTGAAACTATATACAGAACGTAGCTTTTGCTTAACCATCCTTAAAGGTCAGCTGAATGAAAACAAAAAAGGTTTGTTTTTCAGGCTTTGAAGATGTAGACACAAGACTGGTCACGTGCCAATAGACAAAAGCTTTCTGAGAATAACAAAATGGAGTGCTCTCTCAAAGCGGCCCTTGACTGGGCACCCATAAAATCTACACTAAACCTGATAGGCTGGATTTGAGGAACTTCACTACAGGGGTCAGAACAGAAGCTTAAGTCTCAACTCTGTGGAATTAAAACTCTTCGGGCCGGTTTCTCGGATGGGGCTAAAGCACTGTCCCAGACTAACAACACTGACATATCTTTAAAACTGACATATCTTTAAATATATATTTTAGATGCACATCATAATAAAGTTTGTTCATTAAAACGACTTAAATATAATTTAACTAAGGCCTATTCCTGGCATAAGTTAATTCCTGTCCGGGAAACCCGCCCATTAAAGTTAACATACTGGCTCTGTGCACTGAAAGGTTTGAAAGTATTATGTATAAATAAGATGAATAAACTCTGAGGTCTGATATTTTGGGTCAGGTGATCATGACCTTGTTTCTTGTGGATGAGGTCATTTGATGTGAAAATAAAACCACTTCTTAATTAATGAATTATGAAATTGACATCATTTTCGCATTTTAGATGGGACATAAAGTAAAAAAACGTCTGGAATAAAAGCAACAGAAAACACACCTTCTGCGTTTACTTACCTAACCTTCAACAGTCTCACTTTGCTAAAATATACAAAAACAATTTGTTCTTCATCTCTCAAGAGCTTCAACTCTACTCCTACAAGTAAAGTAAACAGCTCTTTTGGCTTAATGTTGGCTCACTGACATAAATGTTCTCTTAATTGTGACTCACTTTGGAGAAAAGCGTCTGCTTAGACAAAACATGTACATTTTCAACAATGTTGAAAGGCAGAAACTCTTGCGATACAACCTAAATCATGAATTATTAACCATATTTGCCAATCTTTAATCTGCCAACGTCGGGGGAGGTCTGGCATACAGAAGAAGCACCGTAATGACAAAAACTACAAAAGAATATTCATCTTTCAAAACCGAGTAACATTTCATTGAATCATTGAACGTCGAAAACCGACACGTGCACTGTAAACTAGACTTGACTGTTTCATCATCTCGGGCCTTCTTATTGTCATTGACCCTTGAACGGACGGAAGGTGTCTGTCCTGTATTAATAAGAGGCAGAAAAAGAAATACGGTGAAAGAATAAATACCCATCTGGGGAGCGTTTAGACAGCACATTGTCATCATGCTGCTTTACAGTAAGATGTATGTTGTTAAAGTACATGTGGACATACTGCCAGCACATCTGCTTTTCACACTAGAGCTGTCTTTCCGAGTTATGTACGACATGTTTTACTTACATTCTTGTGCAGGTGAGATGCTCTTACCAAAACCTCCCATATATCTCCTACTACTAAACGTGTCCATTGCTTGTGTTTTATGTAGGTGAGGGGAACGACTTTGTTTAAGCGGGACATGATGATTTGAGATCTAGTTCCCTTTTTGAAGAACACAATGTGAAATACAACGATCAGTTCAAGTAAGTCGACATATCTTCACTGTGAAAGCATGCGCGTGTATAAGATCTACAGTAATAAGTAAACAACAACGCAACAATGTAACAAGCGCCGATGTCTCGATAAACAGACTTCACACAACTTTAAAACACACACAGATACACTTCTGACACACCGGCGTTAGCAAACGATCTTACCTGATCTCTACATGCCGTGTTGTTATAGACCACCAGAGAGCTGGAAGGACAGAGATCGTTAGCCGCTGTCAGCACAAGCACATCCTTCAGACACCCAAACGAGTCCTCAAACAACAGCCCCGCCGGGCGAAACCCCCCCACCCTCTCCTGTAAGACGACCGCGTATTTCGATCGCTTTCAACGGATGAACTCGTTACAATCCCGCGACTCCTCGACCGGTGACATGTCTCGAGAAAGTGTCGCGATCTCGCAGCCGACTTGCACTGCAGTGAACCCCAGGAAGTTTCAGATTTGACAGCCTGCCTTCAAGAGAGCGAGCCACGTGACTGGAGAATTGTGGGAACGCTGCGCTTCGTCGCGCGAGTGAGAACAACGCTTCACTGCGAGAGAGAGTGATTACGTTTCCATGTATGGAGAATTCAAAGAAATGTGCTCTTAAATGTCGGTTTCTAAGTTAGTGTGAAACGAATGGCATTAAATGTGAATCATAGGGGTGTTCGTCCGGTTGTTTTTCTATAGGAGGCGATTATACACGGTTGTGTTGTGTACTATTCTATACTACGCTATACGTGTACTAGCCTATACTGTGTGTGTACTAGTCGTATATTAGTAAACATGTTTTTATTGGCTACCGTTTGCTTTACCATGACTTTGCCATAATGTACTGAACTTTGCCATATACTGTACAATAGGATAGTATACTATATGTAAATAGAACATGGTAAATTTGTGGCTACTGTGGTTTTACTAAATAACCGTTAATCTATGGGTTGCCTAGGAAAAAAAATTGAAAGTATATTTTCATAGAATTATGTGTATTTATGTGTGTTATCTGTAAATGAGAATGACAGTCTATTTAAACCCAAAAATTAAAAGTCTGTCATCATTTACTCGCCCTCATGTCGTTGTAAACCTGTGACTTTCTTTCTTGCGCAGAACACAAAGGAAGATATTTTAAAGAATGCTGTTAGGCGGTTGTTACCCACTTTCTTCAAAATATCTTCTTTTGTGTTCTGCGGAAGAAAGAAAGTCATACGGGTTTGAAATGACTATTTTCATTTTTGGGGTAACTGTCCCTTTAAAAACATTATTTCTAAAATCAAACTATTTATTGCAAAATTTTCCATGCAGTATATAAGTTGCTAGAGTGCATTTGTGCGCAGTGTTCAAGTCACATCCTTCCTGTCGTACTGAAACAAAATGATGTCCTTGAGTAGACCTATTTTAAGACTGTTGCTGTGAAATGTGTCAAAACATTATATAAAGCTGTTGGTTGGTTGGTTAGTTAGTACACAGTTAAATGTTTCTGTTGCTGCTGATTCTCGTGACAATATATGTTTTATTTTTGTTAGCTTAAAAAACAGTTAAAATTGAGATAAATATGAACATTCCAGTCATTTTGCTTCCTAAAGAAAAAAAGCAAGCAGTTTACTGTAGAAAACCTGTGACAATGACAAGTATGAGTTACTTCCTCATATTAAAGGCTCGTCCAAGATCCTAAGAATGTTGTAATTCCTGAAATATTGGTTCAAAGACACACTTCCGTTGCAGATGACCTCTCAGTCTGCGACGTGGCAAGATTTAGACGTTTGTTTAAAGAAACCTTTTACATGTGGTTGAAACAGGTATAACTGCCAGCCAATGTGAGTCCGTTTTAACTCCCTCACATTGCCATTGTTAGTCTAAATGTACTGTAATTGTAACATATGACACGTAATAAAGAAACCACAAATCAATTAAATGCACACTGATGAATAACCAGTAAAAGTTTATCTTTGCCCATGATGAATACTGTTACCGTATCATGTAGATCAAAAGTAATTATTGACGAAGGGGGAACATGAACCGTATGCTGGCCTGGAGCTCGGCTGACCGTCCAGCACGCCGCATGACTCTTGTTTGAAACATTTATTTTCATTCTCCTCTGCCCACAGCCATCGATCAAACAACCAGTTTCAGATTCTTACTGACTTTTGTGATCTAAATAATTCACATGGACACTAAAATGCAAATGTGTTTTCACATTTCATCCGAATGAATACACATTCGTTCCTTTTATGAGGAACTTTTTTGATTTACAATAAATCATTGACAATGTGTTGCACAATATAGAGGCCAAGAGCGGTTTGGGAGCATTGTTGATTCATGGTTACAAAGAACAATTGTCAATGTCTGTAAAGATGCGTGGCATTTACTCTGCACAGCACTCGGTTTGTTTGTTAAGGAAGTGACTGTGTTGCCCTTCCCATTACGTCCTGCTGCTGCTGACATCTGGTGCGCATTGGACATGACAACATTCAGTTAAACAATATTTCAGTCAAGAGGCGTTGTTTATACGAGCATGGATTTACAGATGATGGAGACAATAATGTCATGTCATCAAAATGATTGAATGTGTTAAGAGAAAGATTCAGTTCAGTATTTGCTCATTTGAAAAAAGGATCGGAAGCCTAAGAAAAGCATACAAAGAGCGGGTCAGCTCATGGTAGCAGATGAGGTTGAAAGACCAGATGAATGACACTCCTAACCCCCCATTATCTGAATTGTGACTGACCGCAAGAAAGAAAAAGGTCTTCCCTTCAGTTCATTAAGACAATCTGTACCAAACAAAACAAATGCAACATTGGTATTGATGTTTTTTAGGTTTTCCTTTATGATATTTCCTTAAAGGGGTGATTTGCCAGAAATACGTGTTTTTCTTTGTCTTTGGTGTGCTATAAGTTGCCCATGCATGTATTAGACACGTAAAAATGTGTCAGAACAAAAGATGTATTTGATCTAGAAACGAATGTTCAACCAGACCTGCCTGAAACGCCTCGTGAAACCACACCCCGGAAAATCTACGTCAGTTCGTAACACTGTTTGACTAAGACCGCCTAAATCGAAACGCAAGTAATGTGGTCGGTCTTGTAAATCTCATTGTACCGTCGCCGGCGCAGCCATGTCGCGGAGACGGTGTGTGTTGCGTTGTGAAAAGAAATCCTCTTTGTTTGCCCTGCTAAAAGACGATACAACAAAAAACAAAAGGTTACATTTTATTTTCAACACTGTTCCAGAGAGGTATGTTCCAAATGTTCAGGTTTGTGCAGAGCATTTCACCAACGACTGCTTCACGAATCACGAGATCAAGACCCCAGAAAGTGGGGCAATTCCAACAGTTATATGACTGTCTGCCACTTCAGATTCGCAGCCTGTAAGTATATTTTCATTGTAAAAGACTTTATTACGGACCAACGCGAGTTGAGTTTGATGTTGTTGTTTCTTTGTGTGATCTGCAAATGCAGAGTCACGCTGGCAAATTTGTATCGGCTTGATCTTCATTTTCCAGATCAGATTCGGGCTCGAATTGATAAGGAAGGATGGATGCCATATTATCACCTGTCATTAGTTTTGGAACCTGATGTTCCAAATATGGTAAGAGGCGTTACATTTCTGTGCAGTATTCGACCAATCACTTCGCACTAGAGAACTGACCAATCACACACCTCGCTTTTCAGAGCGATGAGCTTTGTAAAATATCAGTGCGTTTCAGATAGGCGGTGTGAGATACAAAGATGCTCGGTATGTGGAAGATACAGCATTTTTAAACCTTAAATCGTGTATACACATTGTATTACATCTAAAGCAAACAATAATATTCGTTTTAGCCGTGTCAAATGACCCCTTTAAAAAATCATTCATGATCACTTTTGTCTGATCTTTTTTGTTTTGAATTTGAACCCATTTGAACTTACCCTATTACATAAAATATATAGATAAGTTCTTCAAACAAATCTGCTGATGCATTTGCTACAATTATGTCTGAGCATTGCGTGAATCGGCTCCCTTTATATTTTCATGTTAAGATTTTGGATGGCACCTTGAAGTCAGTAACATCTGCCAAGATCTTGTTGACATCTTGCCAATGTTGTAGCAGTCTTTCCCCTCCCAATTCCTTTCCATGCCAAATCCAACAGATTTTTCTCTTTTTTTTCCTCTCAGTTCTATTTCCACGATAAGATCTCCAGCAACCTTTACTAGATAGGTCCACACGTTGTATGTGTCTTATATTACCTCTTTTGTTCAGCGCACAAACTTAATAAGGCCGTAGAGTTTATATAAGACTCTTGAAATGCGTTCCTTTCTGAATAATACCGTACGTCCATTGCTCTTTGAAAGCAACAGAGCTGAACTAAAACCCACAATCATCTATATCAAATGTTGTGTTTGAGTTTCTGTGTTTAGAAGTTGTGTTTTGTCAAGCATCACAGGCTTTTACCAACAACTGCTTATTTACAAACCAGCACACATTTTGACTCTATAGAAAAAGTTCTGCATGCTTTATTTACTACTCTAAATTCAGTAGTGTATTGACAAGTAAGGACGACAACAAGAGCAGTTTTTGATCAGTTTTGCTCACATTTTGGTATAAATTTGTCCCCAAATTAAGGTTAAGTAAACAGCCCCCACGCACACTGCAAACAAAATTACATTCTTACTAGCATTTTTGTATAGTTTTCTAGTACAAATATCTATTTATAAGTACTATGTAAAAATGTACATGCAGTACAAATATCTTGGCATTCTTAAATCCAGATGCATTTACTTGACAAGAAAAGTGACGTATTAAGTATTGTTTTATGAAAGAAAATATCCAAATTAGGTTTATAAACAAACCAAAGAAAACCTGCCAATTTGGATAGGAACATAAACTAGAATATAGTTTTAGTTTTTTACCGATAGTTCAAGTAATTTTTCTTATCCCATTGGCAGATTTATCAATTTTTTGCTTGTTTAAGCATAAACTTCACTAATTCTTCCTTTTCT
Organism: Barbatula barbatula; assembly: GCF_947034865.1. Classification (NCBI taxonomy): domain Eukaryota; kingdom Metazoa; phylum Chordata; class Actinopteri; order Cypriniformes; family Nemacheilidae; genus Barbatula; species Barbatula barbatula. The sequence continues at coordinate 11,663,134 of NC_136784.1, forward strand.
TTCAGAAGACAAGACTAAATACCTTAGTTGACTTTTCTTGTAATGTATCTTGATTTAAAAATGCTAAGATATTGTTTCTGTAAAAAACATAAATGCTTAGTAAGAATGTAATTTTTCGCAGTGCAAAAATACACTAAATATTTCTCTCTTACTGTCCCATTACCCTCTATGTAATCTTTAATGTCACTTTACCTTTCACATCTTATTCAAATCTTTTCAACAGGTAAAATGAAATTCTAAATGTCCATATTGGTCGTTCACTATATCTGCAGGAAGTGGCTCTTCACATCCCTAAAATTGCTGAGGCGAAGACTGTCACCTAGTGGTAGTCCTATGAAACTTAACGGATTTATATGTTGGCTATGTTGTATCCCATTAATAACCAGACCTGTTATTTTACTTTATCTTCTGAACAGTTTTATTTCGGATAATTTACCTTCTTTGTAACAAAAGAAGTTCAACGAAAACATGTTATGCACCAAAATCACACCATAGCCCATTAATCTGCTACATAATACGATATAATAGTGTGCTTTTGGTAATATTAAAAAGTCTATCCAGCATTCACAGCAACAACATAATGCTGTATTGACATGGCAAACGGTGAACACATTGAGAGAAGCGGTCTTATAAATCCTGTCTTCCTTCAAAACATCCGGTGATGATGAACTTCATGTTAAGCGTCACATTTGGTCTATTGTGTGCCTGTTCCCAAAGGAAAACACTTGCGACCTGGCAGAGCCTAAAATGAAAAGATCCCTTGCATCTTGGTTAAAGACAGAATCAAAGCGAACATCACAGATGAAGTAAAGGATTCAGAAGAAACAGGCAACACTTTTATTGTGTGATGCTTTGGATAAACAGAAAGCAAGGTCATCCTCTGTCCTGCTTCAGATGAAAGGGTTACAGCTCCAAGAAGGCATCGTGCCATGCAGTCATACTGCAGCTATAGAACATCTTCAGTGATGCGGTGAGCAATCTTGAACACAATTTACTCGTGCTCCATCGATTACTGCGTCTCAGCTTTACTGGACTTTGGATTCTTTGCCCCAAGACTGACTTCAAATTTTCGAAAAGAACTCTCAGAATAGGTCTTAGATCTGAACAGAGTGACTGCTACAAAGGCAGCACCACCTCGAGCATTTACCCTCTAAGCCCCCAAAATGCCCCAGAGACCTGAACTCTGCATCCTGGCAACAGCCAGAAGTGTTTGTTGTGCGGAATTATAAACAGAAGGTGAGAATGCAGTTGGAATGCAGCGTGACATGAAGAGAAAGCTTTGCTGGATGTTGTCTTTCAACGCGAGGAGTTTGTTTTGGACTCCTGAACTGCTTAACTGTCACATTCATTTCCCCTGTGAAAACGGTTTTGATGCTGCATCTCAGTTTTTTATTAAAAAAGTGTCAGTTATTCGCTTTAATAATAAGCCTAATGCCAGAAATAGATTTCAAACAAGCATGTCATTTGTTTAAGGGCCAACATGGTGAGCCAAGCAAAGTGGGTGACATGAAATTTTTAGCAGTGACAGCACTTCCTCTGAAACTATTTGTTGTATTATTATTTCCCCCCATGAGTTTTGCATAATTGTTATAGGCAGCTTTATCAACAAAGGAACAAATATTTGTAGCATCAAAAACTGCATATACACGTTACCTACAAATACACATTTGACTGAAATGTTTTATAATCTTGAAGGTGTATGCAAAAATGTAAATATGACAAAACATAACAATATAAATATTATTGTGGCAACATAATCATTTCTTTCATTAGAAAACGAATTTATTTTAAATTAAATATAACATTTCATTAAAAGAAAATGAATGTATGGCTTGGATGGGATAATGAAGGAAAATACAAAATAATTGTATTATTATTATATTTTTATTACTACGTAGTTATTTTTCTTATTTTATTATTTATCAATGTATACGTTTTATTTATATTTCATTATTTATCAATGTATGTTTTTTATTTATATTTTATTATCAAATTAAATAATTACATTTTATATTAAATATATATTTTTTGTTTTAGATATATTTCATATAAAATCGAATTATTTAATTCGATGATAAAATATAAAAAATATACATTGATAAATAATAAAATAATAGTTTATTTAGAAAATAATATGATTACTTGGATGAAAATCCAACAAAAAATAGGAATAAATCGAATAAATAAAAAAGAATGTCATCTGCATGATGACATAAAAGCATCATTTATCCTTATCAACAAATAAGCAGACATTCCTCAGTCGGCTGCATGAGTAAGAGTCTGTGTGCAGTAGTGAAGGAAGGCGAGCTGTGATGTCGTGCCTACAGATGGGACCCCCAGACTCCTGCCTGCTCGCTCCTGATAACACTGCTGGAATTGTTCCTTCCCTCACTCCCCCTCACATTTATCACAAGCGAGTACAATGACACCCTTCAGCGCCTCTACACACTGAGGTGCTGTTGGCTGCTGGCCATCAAACAAACATCCAGAAACCTCACAAAAATAACAATCGGGGAACATTTTATGAGCTTACATCAAGAGACAACAAGTTTTCCTTAATACATTTTTTGTGTTCTGCAAAATACAGTTCTGGAAGGACGTGAGGGTGAATGAATGCATTTTCATTTTGAACGGTGAACTATATCTCTAAGGCTGTAACTTTGGTTGGTGCTGAGGGTTGTCTTAATTTAGCCCTAAAAACTAGAATTGAGATATTATACATAGGCCTATTTGAAGCTTGTCAGCACATTTGTACAGTGCATAAATAAAATGTTTAAAAAAAAAACGTATAATTAAAACAAGATTTTTCTGTCATGTTTCTGCCTGCTCTTTTTTCAGCACCAGGAGAAAGCAGCATGTTAATTTCACAATCCACTGATCTATAAGTACATCATCAATCATCTTCTTTCTTTGGCTTAAATACATTTACTTTAACTTTTGCCACGAAGCATGGTTATGTCCTGGCATGGCTCTCAGCAGTGTTTTCTTCCCGGAGGTGAGGAATGAATAAACCATGATGTGAGTGGAGAGGGAGTGCTTGTCAGCCATCTGAAATAGACTGGCACAGATCGGGTCACCTTGTCTGGTTTTCCTGTCCTCCATTTGACCTCTCTGTGTTTTTGCCACACACTGCAGTCTTGCCACGTTAAGTATTTAATGTTTTAAGACAACAGCTGGGAGGATGAGCTAGTTTGCTACATTTAGAGAAACAAATTCGGTCACTTAAAGCAACAACGAGCTGTTTTTCGACCTTAAAGTAATCTCTCTAAAATTATTTTAGTGGTAGGGCAACTCTTAACTGGATGAATTATACTGCCGCTGCTACCTAAGCAGCCCTCTATCGGTGGAAATCACACTTATAACTTTGATACCCGGGTAGGTTCACAAGCCCCGCCCATCACCTGCTTTAGGCCTGGTGTCCATAGCTAGCATGCTGTTTCTCGTCGCGAATTTGTGTAAGGCATGTAAACGAACAAACCACAATAAACGTTTTGAGGTAAAAATGTGCAGATTCTGTAGTTCAGTCCAGTTATGCACGTAATTGTTGAACAGTTCAGTCTTTGAGGCTAATGTTATCGTTATGTATAAGTATATGCTATGCGCTCTTTTCATAGTGATTTGAGAGTAGTTATTACACAAAAGACAACGTCTGGTCACGAATGTGTTTAATTAATTACGAAAGTTTAATTCGCGTCCATGTGTTTGGGGTGAATACAAATGTACCGTGTAGCTAATACCCTATGTGCTAACTGCTAACAATCAGCTGCTTGACAGTTTACTTTATGTCGGAAAGGTTATTCAAACAAATAGGCTCTGTTACTTTACTTTTTTATGGTAACACGGGCTACTTGGACATCATTTCAAAACGACGTATCTGGGTACGCCGGTTAGATCAGCTTTGTAAACAAATTCACGTGTATTGAGCTGACAACGGGGTAACTTTGCGACAGTATCTACGACACACGTATCAGACAATTGCGCTTATCAACCACATGGGGTAACCATACACCAAAACGCCTCGTGGTTGCTTTAAAGGTACACTGGTGGAGGGAATGCAGTGAGCCATCGGTTACCATTCACAACCTCGCTGCTAGATGCCGCTAAACTTCATACACTGTACCTTTAAGGACACATTAGACACTGCTAAAGAAAGATGCTAGCTAGACGGTAAAAAGTAAAAACATATTGGAAAAACGAAACATAATTATATAAAAATCAATTTTGAGATGTTTTCAATATAGAAGTCAAGTGTAAATTTGACAAATATTGATTAATATTTAGTATTAGATTAAAATCTACAGTGATTATCGAGGAATAAAACCGTGCTTGCATGGCACGATTGACCGATTAGAATTTGTATTACCTTAATGATGTAATTTTGCCAATGACACGCACATTCGCATTACAATTTCTATTGTATTTTGTTTTATAAGGTGACCATGTTAACAGCCTTGTTGTTATCTGTGAGACAGCCTGTTCTTTTATAAACCCGCAGGTTTTATTGCAGAATATGTGTTAAAAAGATTCCATACTAGTGGGTTGAGTCGTTAAATCAGTCCCTATTATTTCTCCCATCACAGGCTTAATCCCCAGCGAGGCGATCGCAGGGCGACGTCTGTGTTATCAAGGCAGATTCGAGCACTCTGCTACAGCTTGCAGCGGTAACAATAAAACTCATAGTCTGCGCATTCCTTCACAGCTGAATGCTTTAACAGGGGCTCAGTAACGCACTCACCCACATAACTGAGATGCTCAGCACTTTGTCAAGGGCATTTGAAACCTTTTCTCTTAGTCTTTTAAACTGAAACAGATAGTCTTAACATTTGACAAGAGACTGCTATCATATAAATAACTGTAGCAGAGTTTTAGTAATTTGTCAAATGCATAACCGAACTTTCACATCCATAACGGACCATATTTCTCATAAATGTGAAAACAGAAATGAGAATAAATAACTATTTTGCGGTCTGTGAAGAGCTTTATCTTCTTTATTTGTTGGGTATTATTGCTTCTGGTTTGCACATTTGAATCCTCAGAAATCCTACTGATTATTTCGTCTATCAAAAACGTGTCATGTTTTTGTCACACCCGTAACGCATTAATTTCTCTCTGTTTTTAAATAGAAAACGTATGCTTAGACTGATATTTTTCTGATTTCTGGACTTCATCATCAGGGGTTTAGGAACATATAAGCAGATGATTCAATATATTGGTAATAAATACACTCTCAGAGAACTTATATTTCAAGTTTTGACTCAAAATGTCACATCCGTAATGCTGGAATTGCCTTACTGTTTATTTATTTTTTGTTTATTTGTTTGTTCTGTCATTTTCAAGCGTTATAATAGAAACACTATAAAACTTTTACCTTAAGGAGGGATTTTTGACCCTGAGAAACTTTTTGTCTTTTACCTTTTCGACTTTCGTAAAATGGGTCGCTTAAAGTTTTTACATTTGAATATTTATTTGGTATAACGTTGATATGAAATTATATTTCAACTTGAATAAACCAGAAATGAAGTCATCTTTTTATATACATGACAATCCATTTTTTTTTTAAGTGAAAAGAGTTTTCGTATGAAAGCCTTTGATGTCAAAAGCTCAACAAAGTATTGACCTTGAATGTGTAAATGAATACAAATGAGCATTGCTGATGAAGGGCTTGATTTATAGATCTGTTGAAAGGAAACTGCATTTCTGCAGTTACCAGCACCTGGACACAGTTTGATGTAATGCACCTACAGACTCTACAAAGGTTAAGTACAAATCTAAAGGGCATGGCAACAAGCCAGTGATCTGTCTAGCAGTGAAAGCACTTAGTTTTCTCGTCCATGCTGAAAGGTAATTAAGAGATCAGCGATGACAAAACCAACCGATGTACCCATTAGTTACACGGTCTGTCACAGTAAAGCATTCTGACTCAACATGCTGTCAACATTCAGGTGTGGAAAGAAGCGGTTACGGTTCACACTGAGCACAAAAGACTTTGAAATGCAGATGGCTTCTTGTCACATGTGGCTTTTGTCTCTGCTTGCGGCTGATGGCTTGTCTCAGTACTAAAATGGCCCCACAGTCACCAGATCTCAACCCAATAGAGCATCTTTGGGATGTGGTGGAATGGGAGCTTCGTGCCCTGGATGTGCATCCCACAAATCTCCATCAACTGCAAGATGCCATCCTATCAATATGGGCAAACATTTCTAAAGAATGCTTTCAGCACCTTGTTGAATCAATGCCATGTAGAATTATGGCAGTTATGAAGGCGAGAGGGGGTCAAACACAGTATTAGTTTGGTGTTCATAATAATCCTTTAGGTGAGTGTAGATCCTCTTCAAAATTACACATTGGACCTTTAATGTATATTAAAAGATCACTCTTGCATGCGTCTTTTCTACAGAAAAGCCACTTCTGTCAGGTTGGATTCAGATCCTCACAAACAATTTACCTCTCCAAGCTATTCTTAAATTTCAATTTCAATCAAGCTGACAGAAAGCAACTTCATTTCAGCCCTTTAAATGGCCGGCACCGCTTGCCTTTCTTCAGCTCAGGCGGGTCTCAGTTGGCAGCGCTGCAACATGATCAGAATATTTACACCTGGCAGTGGATGGCTCATCTGAGGCCGTGTGAGAGTGAAGATATTTGTGTGTAAAGCAAATGCAAGCTTGTACTTTATCTGTGTTATTCACACACGGCACCAGAAACGTTTCTATTTTCTGTAAAACTGCTTTTAAGAAAATGTGGCATGCTATACAAATAAATGAGTGTCAGACTGAAGTGTGCACATGTTAAATTTGGCCCAAGGCTGGGTTAAAATAATCCAGCATTCTTAATAAAGATGATCTAAATGCCCTTTCATTGTGGAGTTGTATCGTATTATTGGGTCAATAACAAATAAAGATGTCCAAGGTCTATAAATGCGCCAATTTGACACCTTGCCGCAAAATTCTGCTTGTTTAGAGTTGACTTATCTGTAATTTCTTGTTTTATGGTATTTTTATATCAAATTAATGAATTAAAAAATGGCATGCGTGTCATTTGGTTATTTAAAAAAAAGCCCTCCACCACATTCCTACCATTTAAATAGGTTCACCATGTATTTGTTTTTTAATAATAATAATAATAAATGTAAATCATAATTTTATATTAAAATAAATACCAATAAACAATTACGCCAAATTACTATTTTCATTATAATCTTATTTATGTTTTGACTTTATACTTTTATATATATACTGTACATATTAAAGACACATGAAACTACATTTCTCCACCGATACAGATTATTCAGATTGATATCCGCCGATGACGATAGTATGACGGTTATATTAACTCGCATTAACTACTGAAGATTCAATTCATATTTCTTAACTTTCTGAATGTTATTAATTCATATGATGAATCAATGACTATTTATATTGAACATCAAACTGTTGATGTTTATTATCAGAGCACAAATTCATTGCATTTACCTGATTATTGGCTGAAATATCAGTGCATGTCAAATATATAATGTGTAATATACATATATGGTTAAGTTAATACTGTATTCATATCAGATACATTTCAAAGGTCTTTATTGATAATCTTACTAATCATCAGTTTGTTGTCCTGGAAGCAGCAAATGAGACGAGAATAATACCACCACAGGGTCCTGTTGAACGTTCCCAAGCGACGGTTTTGTCTCTGATGTGGACAGCGCAGCCGTTCCACTGGCTGCAACACAAGACACGAGCGGGAGTGAGAAGCGGCTCCCATGTCCTGTGTTGCAGCCCCTGGCCCAGCCACAGGTCACCTTCATCTCCTCCACTTCTTCTGCATTACTGCCAAACAGATAAAGAGAATGTAATGAGTGCAGAGAAAGAAGAGGAGGAGAGATTAGGAATGAGAGATAGAGAGAGAGAGAGAGAGAGAGAGAGAGATACTTTTCTATGCCTTGAACACCACATTCATCACAAACACTGAAAATAGCTTTCCTGTTTCATCTCGGATCAGAGTAGCCCTACCTATTACACGTGACACGCCAGGGGAACGCAGCCACTCTGGCCCAAATTGCATAAAGTGAGGTTAATGGAATCGTAAGGCACTTTCCAGCAAAGACAGAGAATCTCTTGAGAGCCTTCCTCAGATATCAAACAAAGTTGGAGTGTAGCATTTCCATATGTATCACAGGTATGTAAATCCCGCAGGCCCCGCAAAAGGGGGGTTATCAGAAGGTGATCATTCAGAACATACGGCTTATTGAAATGCACAGAAAATGGGCTCTTTCTGTTACACTGCTTTGCTTGTAAGGACATTAAACTTCTGTGCTCAAAACCTCAAAACCCTGCGTCCATATGTACCATGCGATTACTGCAGCATTTGTTTCCGTACTTTGGATCTAAATTCATACATCCACGGGAAAAAAGCGACAATTTTCATTTAATCATCATTTTTAGATGTATTGTGGACATTCCAAACGTTAATCTGAACGTGTTTTCTTTGCAGTATTTGAGGTCTGCAAAAAACGCAGAGTTTTCTGTTGTTTTGACCTGTTTCTCCAGTTTTCATTTTCTCTAAATAAATGCAAATAGAAACAATTTTTATTATAAATTTGGGCGCAATATTGTTAGTAGTTCAGAGAGTGAAACAAAAACGATAATTTGACCTTCCTAAACACATCCTAAGTATACATAGTAAATTCTGAAAATTATTTTTAATTTGTCTGTGACTCCTAAATGAATTTGGTCACCCAAAAAAATGCCTTTATCTCTTTAACACCTCATTAGTTTCTCGAACTCAGACTAATCCGTTTTTTCTCCTGAGAAAACAAGCCGAGCAGTCTCATGTGCGTCCTTAAATTAATTTCTAAAAAACAGTAATGTTTCTTAAGCTACAAAAGCACCCCCACGACTACCATAGTATACATCAAAATACTATGGTACTACTCTCCAATATCATCTCTGTGTCAGTCATTCTTTTGCTGTTCGACTTAATCTCTCTTACAACTGAAATATTTTCACAAAACACATACTAAATCTGCCTTTCGTTAAAGTGAAAGACAGCAGTCAGTGAACATCTCACAGCTCCTAGTGTGAAAATGGGTCCAACCTACTTCTGAAACAGCAGGGACGCGCACCGCACGATGCCTTAGCGGTTCAAGGACGACTGAACAAGGTGAACGGAAAGAATAGCTGGCAGCGAAAACTTGCACGCTGACAAAACTGTGAAATCCAGTCCGGACTCAAGCAGATAACAAGAGAGACCGGATGTGCTTTTCTCAACGTGGTCAACATTGTAGGAGCGAAAGTACAGCGCACTACAGTGACAAACTAACAGAATTGATCTAAACTACACACTGAAATCGCTATGGTATCACAATTAGGGGAGTTATTTTAATAAAAAAGTAGGCCATCTATTTAAGCATTTATGCCATTGCTTACACGGATTGCTTTTAATGAGTCCAACAATGAAATGGATTTAAAATGAGCTTTGCATGCTTTAACGAAAATTGTAATTAAAGAATTGATGTAAGCTGATGAGTAATGCTTCCACAATGGGGGCACAGAACCGAACATACGTGTTCTGCCTTGTAAATGCCACTTGCCTCTTTGAAGAAGGGCCGTTCCCCTTGTTTGACTTATTACACAATATGTACAATGCTGTACTGTTACCACCAACACAATAGCAGAGTTCTACACAGAAACCATTACGACCAACAGCGATTTGAATGACTATGCATTCTTGATCACAGAAGCGCTTTGAAAACCTTTTCCTCCAATATAAAGCCAACACTGGGCTATGACCGAGTGTGGGCATAAGACCTTGGGGTCAATGTGAGGGCCCATTGTGTTTGGTTCTCTAAGGGCCCACAACAAACGGGCTTCCTGTAGGCAAAACAATGGTTTTCAGTTTTCAACAAGCCTACTGCAATCCACATGCTAACAAAAATCTCTTTTCCGTACCAGGCTTTGCCATTCTGCAATATCTAGCGACAGGAACTTTACCTTAATCAGATCTATAAACAATTAGATGAATTTTGAGAACAAATCCAAAGGGCCAAATTGCACGCTTTCTGTTTTTTCCTGTGGTGTCGACTAATTGTAGTTACAATTGCTACAAAACAATTTGCAAAAACAAAAGTTTAACGAAATACCAGGACGCAAGGCTATTTTGATTTGGTATTCCAAATTACACGGTGTGATAAATTTAACAAACTGACCTTATTATAGTTCTTGTACAATTCTGTGGTGCTTACTATTGTAGTAATATTGTTTTTCATTTAGCATAGAAACACAACTTTTAAAAAAATCATTGTGTTATGAATAATCTTATTCAAAGAGAGCACCATTCATTCAAGCAATCTGTCATCATTCACTCATAATGTGACATTTTTTATGAACTCATGATATTCTTTATTATGTGGAACATTAAGGAAGACTTTTAGCGACTGGCGGTTTCAGTCAGCATTCACTATTACTGCATAAAAATGAAACACTGAGTTAACATTTAGACTTTTATGTTTCACAGAAGAAAGTGATTTTTTAAATGACATTAGGGGAAATAACTGTCCGAAGGACTTTTACAATTTCTTGTAGTAATTCTCTCTGTAGTTCATAACTCAGGAGGAAAAAGTGCACTATACAATATACCAAAATATTACAATTCTGTCATAATTTACTCACCCTTAGATTGTTCCAAACCTGTATACATTTCTTTGTTATGCTGAACACACAGGAAGAATTTTGGCAGAATGTCAGATCTCACCCACCATTTACTGCCATAAGGAAAATAAATACAATGGGAGTCAACAGGGGGTGAGATTTGACAATCTTCCAGATATCTTCCTGTGTGTTCCGCAGAACAAAGACATTATAAAACAGAATTTTAATTTAGTTAATTTTTGTGTGAACTGTCCCTTTAAGTTTCTTTAGTGCACTTTTTTGTATACAGAGCATACCTCAACATCCCTTTAAAAACAGCACCTTTATCATCTGAAACTGATTATGCATTGCGTTGAAGGGCGATCCACAATGCTGCATCTAACACGAGGCGGCATAAGGAGCGAGGACACCAGTAGCAGGACTTTGATGCGGTTTAATAGGCTCGCTCGCTCGCTGCGGCATACACAATTAATGACCTTTCTCAGCGATGTTCCAGTGCTTCTAAAGCAGGGCTGTCCAAAGTCGGTCCTGGAGGGCCGGTGTCCTGCAAAGTTTAGCTTCAACCCTAATCAAACACACCTGAACCAGCTAATCAAGGTCTCGGTAAGCAGACTAGAAACTTCAAGACAGGTTGTTGAGCCAAGTTAGAGCTAAACTCTGCAGGACACCGGCCCTCCAGGACCGACTTTGGACACCCCTGTTCAAAAGAGTTTATTTGAGTAAGAGAAAAATAACAAGATTACGACTGATACTTTCTTTCTTAAAAACCCATTTTGGTGCTGATAAGGGATCGAGCTGCTGTTTCCTCTGCAGTTCTCTTTCTCTTGTGTGTATCTCTGAGACACTTGAAAGTACAGAAACTTCCTCTTCACAAACAATTAGGTTCAATGGCCGGGGCAAAGGTTTGGTGAATAATTTAGTATGGGCACTTACAGTATTTCGAGAAGCCTATATCTCTTTCCGCAGAGTAAAAATACTAAGTAAAGCATGTCATTAAAAAACGCAAGGTGATGTTCTGAAGAGGAGGTGTCTGTGGTGTCTCTTCAGAAATTCATTTGAGAAGAACATTTTATGGCAGCAAGGATTGAAACGCTCTTTCCACGCTTGTATGCAAAACATCTGCCATTCGTGTTCTGTTGACAGATAAGAAAACTGAACAGACCAAGCAAACGTTTTTGATCACGGATGAAAGGTTTCAAAGATAAAATCACTCTAATTCACAGACTCAAGTGTCCTTCATTAAAATGGCTATAAATGCTGAATAATTTATACAATACGCTTATGTTAAAAACTATTATCACAGAGTGATATAGAGTTCTGTATCTCAACTAAAGCTGCGTATGAGCCAAATGTCAAATGTATTAAAGGTTAATAAAACAACAGTGATGTGCGCTTTTAGTCATTTCACAATGCTTCAGACATGGCTCATCCAATCAGAATTCAGAATTGTATCAATTATATATTTTATCATTTTCAAAAGCAAACAAGTATAAAAGCATTCGTCTAGATACTTCACGTAACAGTTGCATTTAAGTGCCAATTGCAGTTTAGATGTGCGTCTGTACTTCGCATCAACATCTACTAAAAGAACTGGATTGGAAGTCAGAGGACCACTGCACCTCTTCAACTTTTATTCTCAGGTCTCAGCAGAATCAGAGCTGGTGTTGCATATTACATATTCGTTGAGAGACTCACTCAGCTTTCTGCCTCCTACAATTCGGTTTAGCGTTTCAAGCCTGCTGACAGCACACTTCATCCCCCTCATGTTTTTAGATCTGCGGAAGGGGAAAAGGTTTATTATAAGCGGGGTTCTTTATTTATAAAGACCTGATATTAATAAATAGTAGAGCGTAACAAATCGCCCTGCATAGTTCTGCAGTAAACACACACATGCATCTAGGGCAAATATCTGCATTCATTAAAATTCAATGACAAAGGGGTATTCACCGATTTTACAAACAAACAAACAAACAAACAAATCAAGCGCATGCATCATGAGAATTTAAGATGTGACTGATGCCAGAGAATTAAATGGCTTTAAAGCATCAAGTTAAGAAATAAAACCAAAAAAAGAAACCCTAAAAGACATGATGATATTGATAACCAGTGCATGACAAAATGTTGTGTAAAATAAATGATCGACCATTCAAATATATCAGCAGAAAGAATAACAGGCGCTGACAATAATACTTGAAAAAAGGACAAACAAAGCGTTTTGTGACGCGAAGATTCTGAGGTGTTGATGCTTTGCGCCTACCTGCAGCTGGAGTTCAGCGGAGGAGCGCTCGGTCCACGCGCTCTTCTCAAAGGTGACGAGCTCTAGGGTGCGCGCTAGCGGACATCCATCCTATGTAAAAGAAACGCCCCCGCGTGCGTCGAGCGCTCAGTACGTACCTTGTTCTCTCTGGTCACCGTATAAGAAGCGTCACGCACAGCAGAACACTGTCAGATTACTATAGACAGATACAGAACACGTGAACTGCTTAAATATCCCATTTCATAGACGCAGCGCATCGGGGTATTTGTGTCCGTGTGATGATGATGATGATGATGATGATGATGATGATGATGAATAGTCTATTTCTTCTCTGTGATCTACTGCTCAGGACCGGTCTGGGCCTATAAACGTCTAATTTAAGTTCCCCAAATGGTAATTATGAGCACAATTCTCTCAAACAATCAATGTTGAGTCTCTCGTAAAAGTTTGTATTTTTGCATCTGAAATTCGTCTAATTTCATTTCTGACATAATAATAATAATTTAACTTTAATAATAATACACTTTTTTCTTTTTAAATATCTAAACTGCAATACAATACGACGCAACATATGTTGCGCATCCCAAATGAACTCTAGCTCCCATAGTTCCTGGTTCTCATCGCGGGGTATTCTGGGTAATAGTGAAACAGAATGCGGAAACGGTCACGTTTTCTCTGCAGTTGCTTTAGACCAAGATAACACAGATTTACATCATTTTGCACTATAAATAAAGTATACACTATACTCGTGACGTTTTAAATGTAGAGGCCTCGGGTTTTTCAAGAAGCCATGTCTGACCCGACAACTCGCGAGTTTTTAGTAAATGCCTCTTTGATTTACAAAGACATCTGCCCAGAACAATCGCGCTTTCTGATGTAAGTACAATCTCTTTTCAGTTTGTTTTATCGTGTGTATTTTACACGTGACATGATCTGTGTTGAACCGGCTGCTCTCGCTCATTCTCTACAGCAGCATGGTTTCTGTTGTAGTGCTTTTAGTCACCAGTAGATGACAGACCACTCCTAATTCAAGGGACCACTAGATTATTTAAAGGGATAGCTCACCCAAAAAATAAGTCTTCATTCACCATGTCGTTCATAATCTGTTTATGACTCTTTATTCCGTGGAACACAAAAATATATTTGGAAAAATGTCTCATTGGTTTTGTTGTTATACAATAGAAGTCAATTGGTTTTCAAAATACCGTCATACAGGTTTGGATCAGTAAATGATGAAAGAATTAGCTTTTTGTGAACTATCCCTTTAATGTATAACATTATAGCAAAATGAACACTAAACTAATGTACTGAGACCACCTCGCACTCTTAAAATGACTTACATTGACCGATATTCAACAGGGATGATAGTTGGAGACATATTTTTGAAGTCAGTCTTTCTAACCTATGATCATATTTTGTCTTCTGTATTAGTTTGTGAACATAGTGAGCACAGCAGAAATATTATAAGACTATACAATAACTATTTAAAGGGGTCATATGGCGCGAATACGTGTGTGTTGTAAGTTGCCTATGCATGTATTAGACACGTAAACTTGCAGTCGGAACAAAAGATGCATTCTATCTTTAAGCGAATGCTCACCCAGACCTGCCTGAAACGCCTCGTGTAACCACACCCCCACAAATCTACATCAGTTCGTGGTATGATTTGACTAAGACCGCCCAAATTACGCATTTAGGGGTGGGCGTACCTGTCAGTACAATGGCTTTGGAACCTGATGTTCCAAATATGGTAAGGGGCGTCACACGCTTGCTGTATTCGACCATTCACACGCTTTGTATACCATCCGCGCGTTTCAGAGAGGCGGGGCAAAGAGGTGATACATTCATGCACGGTATGTGGAAAATGCAGCGTTTTGAACCTTAAATCGTGTATACACATTGCATTACATCTAGAACAAACGATAATATTCCTTTTAGCTGTGTCATATGACCCCTTAAAGCACAGTATTATTGTTCTTTCTTAGTCATTCTGAGGCTGTACTGAAAGCTGTAGAGGGAGTAAATGCAGTCAACAGATTCAGATCCAAAGCAGCCAGATCAATTTACTGAAGCTAAGCTTGGAAAGTTGTGATGGAAAGTCAATGAGGAATGTGGAAATTGAGTCTTGGAAAGATCGTCTGTCCTTCACATTCTTGCTGTTATTTAACTTCTGAAGACTATTATTCTTAACCTACTGTGATTTATCTGGTTTATTATTTAATGTATTGCTTCGAATTGTCCTCTAATTTAGTTTAGGAAGATGTTCAGCATCCTGGATTTAGTGTGTTGTAAAATTTTGTTAATGGTCGACACGCTGCGTCTTTCAATTGTTAGTCCACATGTTTTGCCCTTCTGCTTGAACAGAGACTACCACGCAACTCACAACATACATGTGACTTACCAGAATCCTGAAGACATACGTGCCACGACAGCCATATATTTAAAAACCATCTATGAATAAGCCCTCTTGAATGAATCATCCTGTCACAGGTGTCATTAACATCACTAGTGTACGCGAGAGGTGAACAGGTTGTTTTTCTCTTTAATGATTTTATTGCAGTACAAGTCAATGTAGTTCAGCTCTGCCTCACAACTTTGATATAATCTTGCCGAGACAGAACATTGTAAATTAAATGTTATCTTTGTTCAAAGAGCATCCGAGAGGACCTACACCCTAAATAGGGAAACTATTTTAAATAGATTACTACAGTGAAGAGGACATGCCGTTATATTATCACATCACATTTTTCCGGTTAGTACAACCCCCCCAAAATAATAGTAATTATTATCTTTTAATTAAAAAATAGGACATTCAAGTTACAAAATGAATGAACACGCAGACAAACACTGCTTTTAATTATTGTTTTTATTTAGAATCCAAAATAATCCGTCTAAAATGATTTTTTAAATTTCATTTTTAATTAATGTTTGATAAAAAAACTAATGCAGTTCTTTATTCTCATCTTTAAAGGCACAGTTCAACCAAAAATAGTCCTTTATTCAACATCTTGTCATTTCGATCCTGTATGACTTTATATCTCAAAGAACAAAATAATATACTGTATTTTGAAGCAATATATCTTATATTGTGTTCCACAGAATAAAGATTCATATATGGGTTTTTAATAACATGAAGCTTGTTAAACGATTAAATAATTTTTGAGTGAACTAGTACTTTTATCAATCAACAAAGCCTAATAAAATAAAACTAAACAATGATCATATCAAGAAAGACACGGAATGTTTTCGTGAATATGGCATTTTGCTGATGTTTAAACCTAACACAATTGACGGAATGCTTATAGACCTATAGTAATTGATTTTGTCCACGTTGTAATGTGTTTTTAAGGCATAAATTCAGTTGCTGGCAGCAGGAAGATAAAAAATATTTCCCTCTAAGCGTACTTCATCACCACCTGTATGACGGCTCTCATAGAGACCACGATGTCTGTCCCAGGCTCTATGGCATGCTGTGAATCATCCGCTGTGGCATTACAAACAGTGTCAGATGGGACTATGCACACGTCAACATGACAACAATACCAACCCGTCCCTATTAACACACACGTGCCACACAGTAACCGCACTGACCATGTGAAACAATTTTAGAACGGATTATAAAGATAAAATTATTAAGCTGGCCAAAAGAGCATCATGTTCTAAAAAGAGTGCATGCATACACACTATGTCTCAGGGGAAATTAAAGTCTTTAAGCAAGTAAGTTATGATCATGAGTTCTGGATCCTGATGTGATGTTCAGTGTGGACTGTATTTTGCCTGCCGCTGGGGTTTAATGGTATATCGTTTTCAACATTTGACTGGATATTCCAGACAGCAGCATTGGTATATAAAGAAATACAAGAATGTTGTGTTTATTTATAACCTCTTCCAGAATTGTTTCTAGTGTACTATGTAGGAACTTTACATAGTACAGACATCTGCCAAATATCAGCTGAACGCCTGAAAGTGTAGTTCTTTTAACGTATGAGATCTACAGGCCATTTACCCGAAACCATTTTCAACTGTAAACGCAAACACTTTTGGCTTATAACTGTGCATGTGTATGTGCCAAGGCACGTCCTGTTTCGTTACACAACAACATCGCCACCCACTTACCTGGCATGCATACTACAGCATTATTATTCGTTTTCCTGGATCCGTGTAAATGCAGAGCGTTTTGATAACGCTGTCATGTGTACGTGAAACTTTTCAAAAACGTGAAGGTAAAACTTTTCACTTTTGAATTGTGTAAACGTGGCCTTAAAGATTAACTCTTTTTTTTTATTACAGGAGAAGACATCAGAGAAATGGTAAGTTATATATATGTTATCCATAATAATAAACCTCTTTGTCATTATAAATTGATTATTTTAGTTGAGGTCCACTCTTTTCCCTAACACCCTAGTCTATAAAAACACCACACAGGCGACAGAATAGAACTC
This sequence comes from Barbatula barbatula, assembly GCF_947034865.1. Lineage (NCBI taxonomy): Eukaryota > Metazoa > Chordata > Actinopteri > Cypriniformes > Nemacheilidae > Barbatula > Barbatula barbatula. Next base: position 11,680,473 of record NC_136784.1, read on the forward strand.
TGGTTTAAAAAAGCTAAAAGTTAAACCCAACAAAGGCATCCGCATTTCCTAATGTGAAACTAGAATCCATTTCTAGAGCCTCAAGCTCAAAGGCAGACCGACGGAAGGCTGCGATGACCACATATCGGAAAAGTTGTCAGAGCTTTAGTCCAACACAAAAGAAATACCAAACCGTCCTCAGAATAGAGCATAACATCAGCTGTTTTATTTTAACTAGTTGCTGTGCCCAAAACCTCCACTATGTTTTTCTCTTCACGCCAGCTGCTGCCCTGCCGGATTCTGTGCTCTGCCCGTTCTGTTACCAATGGCGACTGCCGGATAACCATCGTGTGCGTCTGCGGCCCAAGCGTAAGCCCATGGTGCAGATCAGAAGGCTTCTGAAGCGGCAGTCGACGGGAAAGAGACTCAGCAGAGAAGAGACTGTAGTGCTCCAGAAGTTTAAGAGGGCCACTAATGCTCTGGTGAGGTCAATTTCACATGCAGGGCTAAATGTGTATTCCTGAGTTCTATCATAATGCCCATCTGCAACATGTCTTAAGTACTTGAGATTAGATAGATAAACTTAAACCAGACAAACCCCATGTTGTCATACATATACAGTATATACAGTAATACTGTGGTAATCTACCAGGGCAATGATCAGCGCAGGGAATAGACATTTTAAATGAAGTCTCTTGCACAAATGGTGTGGTTGCTCCTCTGCCTTTGATAGATAGGAGCGGAATCATTGATGTTGCCCTACATGCAGTTCCCATTGACTTTCTACTAAGATTGGTATGTGAAGTACTGATAGCCTCTGGAGGACTGCAGGACAGCCTGTCAAACACTTTAACAGTTTCAGAAGTTTCATATTCATATAGATCATGTATAAAGTATTAGACAGGAAGACAGTCATCAGACACAAGCATTTATTTTTTATCATTTGTTTATCCTCCAGATGACTTTCATTTTGAACCCAAAAAGTGGATAAATGGATAGTTCACCCAAAATATTTTTTTAGTAAAATTGATCCTAAATGTCGTCTTTTTGTTCAACAAAACGAAGCATCTTATATAGGTTTGGAACAACTTGGAATTTTCATTTATTGGGGGTGAACTATCCCTTTAAAGGAACGATGTGGAGATTTTAGCGGCATCTAGGGCTCGCCCCTCCTTTGTGAAGTACTACGGTGACTGACACGGCACTAAGATGTGGTCACCTATTCGCTTCGGAGATGATGTATTTACAAAAAGCACTTTGTAGAGCAGTTTGACCGTTTGGGGCTACTGTAGAAACAACATGGCCAATTCCATGTAAGAGGACCTTGCGGTGAATGTAGATAGAAATAGCTCATTCTAAGGTAATACAAACATAACACTTTATTATGTACGGTCTTTATACACCTCTGAACGCATAGTTATTTAAATAACATTGCATTTCTGTCAATAGTTCCTCCAAAATATCACACACTGCACCTTTAAGAATCTGTCGGATTATATTAAATATTTGTAGTTACTGTTCTGTAACTGTTCTGTTTCATTTGTATTTTCTGAGACATTAACATTACTTAAAGGATATTACAGTTTGAAATGTAACCTCCCACAGGCTAAGAACAAGCTCTTCTGAACAATGGTAACCACAAAAACTCAAAAATATCCACAACCACAAAAACTCTTCTAAATCACCAAGAAAAAAGGACATTAGACACTCAAAAGTCTTTCTATTTAAAGAAAACACATAATACTTATAATAACATATAATAATACCTAATGTAGGCACGCGCAAAGCATGCTGGGAACTTGAAATCCTGTAGTCCCAGTTTCAATAGATATATTTTGATACTTAAACATGAGAAATTATGTTGGGACACAATGTGTTGAGTTAACATAAATGATAAATGATTATAAATGATAATTTGGACAAGGAGAGAAAATCCTTTTCTTCTTCTGATACCAATGTAGCAAACAATCTGTGGTGATTAGTAAAATACTTCTTGTTTAACCCCAAAAGCACTTTTATGTTGGTCTACGTGCGGTTTTGCACTGACGCATCGCTGTGCGTAAGTGATACTGCAAAGGTCTGTGGTTGTGGGATGGGGGTCGTAGTAGGTGTTAGTTGGCTAGATACTGCACACATTGCTAGCGTTCGTTTCTCTGCGGGCGAGGAAGATTTTGGCCAGATGAATGAACTGGATGGAGAGCACGGGTTCAGAAAGGTTCATTGCTATTAGCTTGCTTGTTTTCCCACAAGTCCATGCAGGAGACAGTGTTAGCTGAGAGGGCAGCACGTGTTTGGATTACATTAACATTTCATTCAAAGCAATTTAAAGAGATCATATATTATCATCCATGTTCCAGGGAATCAAACACATGACGTTGACGTTGCTAGCGCTGGAGGGATTATTAGGCAGTGATGTCTTTTACAGATGTCATGTAAAATCACTGTGTTTCTTTATAGATCAATTACATAAATATCATGTTTCTGTTATATGAGAAGACTTACTAATGACATTAAGTGAATAAAGCTCGGTAGTTATATTTTTTTGCTAAAATATGGCATTAGGACGGGCAGGAATGTATTTGTTAGCGAATGAGTCGGTTCTTTTTAATGAATCTGTAATTGATTCACAAATTGATCATTTTTTGTAAATTAGTTATTGGCAAAATCCTTATTCAGTATGAGCAGTCACGTTCGGGTTGAATGAGACCCGTGGGGTTGCCTATTGGATATTGGCTTTGAACTTTGAATTAGTCACAGTGACCCAGGCTGTCGATGCGGAAATGCTTGACATGCTGTTGGCTTGTGACAGCTCCGCCGGGTCTTTAGCGAGGTATGTGAAGCATTCTCTTCTGTACCGGCTTGCCAAAGCTGGATTTAAAATCAGTTTCAGCTTCCCTGATAAAAACATGTTTTAACACATGTAATCTGTCGTGCCTGGATTTGATTAAAACCTGAGTTCACCGATGTATACGTTCATATTGAGCACATACAGCAAGGTGATTCTGCTCGTTTGCAAAGGCTTCATATGATATTTCTCTTTATTTTATAATACTTTCGTATCATATCATCATATTCCTGTTTTCATTTTACGAATAATCAGTTTCCATGAGAAGACTCTGTTATAGGTGCATCTTTGGCCATTTTGGGAAGCCTCTGTGCCAACCAACCTTGAGTTTTTCCAGCCTGCATTTGATGCACAGTGTGTGTGTGACAGACTCTTTCCCCTTAGGGTCAGTGTCGCAGCTTTTCCATGTTTGGTCATAGGGGATGGGTGTACCGCAGATCGATCGCCCTGAAAAGATGGGTTTACACATATCAATAGCTCAACACACACACACAGTGCTGGCCAGGCTTGTGTATCGAGGACAGCTGTGCTGGTTCGAATCTCAGCAGCAAGGTCAGAGCGGACAGTCTAGATGAGGGTATTTCAGGAGTCTCACCTATTAATAGAAAACAAAGAGCCTGTCTGCTGGATCGATGCGTGTGAGAGAGTCGTAAATGTTTAGGAAGTGAGGGATGGATCTGCAAAAGCCGGTTTAAATCACTCGTCTATGGCATTTACAAAACCTGTACTTGTGTATTATTTTTAAACTGAATTCACAATTCGTTTAAGTTTTAAAACGTGAAAATAATTCATAGCAACAATTATTAATAATTGAATGTGCAGTGGTTAATGTAAACATGTGCATACATTTTTGGAAATAATTTTAAAGATCTTCAGTTCATTTAAAAAAATGATCAAAATGTTTTTTGTAATTTGTAATGCAATAAAGAATATACAATAATTATAAATACACTTTCAATTAATTTTGACGAACAAAAAAAAGTAATTTTGTATTGTAATATACATGCAATGGAAATTAAATTAAATAATTAATTATGAAGTATTAAAAATTCTTTTTTGGTTTAAAATAATCTAAAATCCCTTTTTGCGCATGTAAATAAAACTATTTCTCTACCTCGATTCACAACGGTAACCTAAAATAATACATTATACATTTTTTGGTACAATTTTGTGAGAGAATTTTGTTTAACTTCAACCCCATGTTTCCAACAGAAATGGCAATATTGAGGCTAAAGTTACGTATATCCAAAGTGGAACATACCGATTCATAATATTTACATGAATGTTTACTTGTGATCTCTGGCTTTCTGAGTAGAGTCTAACATGGTATTGAATTCAGCAGTATTAACATTCAGTGCAAGACAGCTCAGTCTGCATCCCATTTATCTCTATGCAGGCATTCCTGTTCTGTTTTGCTATTCCTATTTATTTACTGTCTCGACATCAACAGCTGCTGTTAAATGATTGCTTCAATTTCTCACAAGGCTGTCTCATAGTTTTACACCAGTATATGAATGTTTGAAAAAATCTCATGAATTCTCACAGCCATATTGAAATGCTCCGGATGACTGTCTAGAGATGTCTTGGGATGTGCGGCTGTTTGATGTTTGTGTTATTGACAGTCTCAAGAGGTGTCGGTGCGTAATTGTGTTTACATGGAATGTTTAGAAAGGGGAAGATGATCATCCAAGCTCTGCTCAACACACACACACAAGACTTGTGTTCATTATCGGAGACGTCCTGTGCACCTGACCTCCAGCCAATTTAACATGTGCTTCGGCTGCTTAAAAGAATGTTCCCTATTAAATGCAATTTAAGCTCAGCTGACAACATCTGTGGTATGCTGATCATTAATACAGAACACGTATTAAACTATTGCTATTGGTATGTGTCCCTACATACCAGTATTCAACCAGGAGCTTTACCTTAAATCTAAGAGCTACTAAACAGTGTCCCAACATCATAGACCTGTCAGCAAGGCTCATATAACATTTCAACAACACCAAACAATATGTTATGTTAGCTTTTATAATTTATCATGAGTTTGTCATTACTACAAATTATTTCCACAGCTAAGCCAGGTTGTCTTTCAGATGTTTTGCCAGGTCTTATGCTGTGTTCACGTTTGGCGTGAGTAAAGTACATACAAAGTCAATGCAAAGACGTGCATAGACGCGAACTCGTGGCAGGCAGTGCGAATGATGCGAATCGTTTGCACAAGTAAAAAAATGTAACTCGATCGATGAAATCATGCGAAGAGTTTTTGCGTCATTACACAAAACGAACCAACTTTTACCGCGAGCAATAAAGAGCGTGAAATGCGATTTAAGCAAGTTTTGTGTGTACTCAGTATTATAGGAATAAAAAAAGCAAAACATTGTGTTTTTGTGTGCACAATAAAAATTTGTTGTACTTTGAGACGTGTGATTGGACAAGAATAAGACATGTTTCTTTCATCTGCCCCTTAGTCTTATCTCTCTTATCTTTCATATTGTTTGTCCTAAATGTGCATTAATAGTCAAGCCTCGTGTTTATGGCCCTGTTTAATGGGCAGATCTTTATCACGGAGAATAGGCTGTATTATGACTGAGCCGTGTGATGGAGTTTAAGGGATGTAACATAGGTCTTTATATGGAGAAGCACTTAACTTTTTAATTGGTGCTAAAGTGGTATGTGATGTTTTTATATACGCTGTCACTGGTATAATGTTTTCTCAAAGCTAGAAGTATAGGAAACTGATACTTTTAACTTCCAAGAGACACAGTCGTGGCCCAAAGTATTGGCAGTGACATAAATGTGTTTTGCAAAGTATCTACTAAAGCTGTTGTTGTGTTCATTCACATTGTTTAAAGGAGGGGTTAAATAAGCCGGTTCTGTCAATCTTATGTTAATCTTGAGTACCTGTAGTGTAGTATTGCGTTCTTCATATCTCTGAAAAGTTTAGTTTTCTCACATTTACAGAAGCAAATACAGCGGTACGATTATTTCCATAAAAGGGAAAGAGGCGGGAACCGGCGAACGTACAACAAACTTTAATCAAAATAAACAAACAATAACAAGTAAACGACAAGAACATCAATACAAACTTAACAAATGTCCGGGCCCGGTCGTCTCTCGTCAACAGTCCTGCCTCTCGTCCTCTTAAGCCCCTGATCTCCTCCGTGAGATATGCGGGACCGGTGTGCGCACAGCTGATTCCAATTATCACTCACCCCGCCTCACGGCTCGTCCCGCCTTCCTCACCACATTTACATTACATGCACTGAGACGCCAAATGCTACCAAATTTCACAAAGTTTTACTTAACAGCTATGGTTCAGACTCCTAAATGGTCAGTTTTATCGTTGGCGCCGCTCCGTCATTCAGTTGCAAGCGACTTGCAGAGTAAAACTGGTACTTGTTTGAGATACAATCGTCTTCGAAATGACGTTCACAAACAAAAACATTTCCGCAATTCCGTTGCTGTACGGGAAACACTGCTGTCGTGACACCAGGTACTTTGGAAACGTGAACAATTTACAATACACTATTACGCGAGTGCTCACCACGGCTTCTCCAGGAAGGAAACACACTGATAGTGCTCTTCCAGTTCATTCATGGGTGTGCTCTTCCAGGAGAATGGCCAATATGACCTTGGGATCCTTGTTTTGAACGGCGGACGGTATCGAGCACAGAAATACTACGTCATGCGTCCAACTTGTTTTTTTAACAAGTTGTCCCTTGTTAAGTTTGATGACCCAGCACGTTTAACAGTATAAAGAAGGAACAATGGTTGTAATAGCATGTTACTCCTCCTTTAAACATTATTATGCAGAGTGATCCGATGCATTTTAAGTAATTGCAAAAAACAAAGCAACTCCCCAGATGTCAATCCCATATAGTGAACATGTGGTCAATCCTCAAATAGGTCAAATGCAATCATCTCCGAGCACTAATAAGGCAAAAAAGGTTAGGATTTGACCCAGAAGCTAATATCCAGCGTACCAGAGTGAATTGCAGACACTTTAAAAATTGATTCATTCCATGTAATAAGTTTTTGCACCTTTAGAAATTAAGATATGCTAATTTAAGATATACAATATACCATAGAAACATGTGGAAACATAATCTACATACAGAAGTAGCGAACTTTGCAAAACACAAAATGTATGTCACTGCCAATACTTTTGGCCACGACTGTATTTTTTTAGGTAAAGATTAAAGGGATAGTTCACACAAAAACAAAGGTTTTGCTCATCCTTATGTCATTCCAAACCTGTATGACTTTCTTCTGCAGAATACAAAACAAAAAACATTGGCCCCAATTGACTTCCATTGTATGGACACAAAACCAGTGAGACATTTCTCAAACTATCTTCTTTTGTATTCCACATAAACAAAGTCACATACAAGTTTTAAATGACACGAGGGTGAATAAATGCTGACAGAATTTTGGGTGAACTATCACTTTAAACAAAAAGGGTTTAGAGATGATAAATGGAAGTCGTATCAAATACATTGGCATAGTGTTCTTACCAGAAAAACGTATCTGTGCATCATTTGAACTTCAAGTCCACTTCTAATGTCTTGGCACTATTTGAAAGTAGTATAACCGTGTTTATACATCTTTTGTGTATCTCTACCTATCTGTGGAATTTCATAAGGGATTGCTAGGAAATTACAGAGCATAATTTGACAACCAACGGGGGTCAAGAATGAGTCAGTCAGACTCCGCCCTCGCAGTAGTTGATTGGCTATCAGTGCTCTTTATATCTTCAGACATGAAGGTTGCTGTAGTAAACAAAGTTTCTTCCACCTGTGTGACTGGATCATCTTAAATCATCCGTATTTCAGTTTGGCCACCAGTTACCCTCAAAAAGCAATGACTACCTTTGTGTCGGTGAGTTTATTTTTTTTCTCAAAAATGTAAATTAAATATTTTTTTTAGTTTGTGCACAGACTTTTGTTTGATTGATTCATATTATTTCCCAAAGATATAAAGTTATAACCACATAGTCAGGATTGTAGGGAGCCAAACGTAACAATTTGAAAATCAATCATTGAAAATCCAAAGTTGTCAAAGCACTAAATATCAGAATCAGAAGAGTAAATTTCTTTGTTGTTGGAAGCTTCTAGTACAGACATTGAACACAATGACAATACAAATATAATATGATATAAAATATGCATATATATAGAATAAAGGACTATTGTACAGAAAATGGGGGATAATAACATAGAAGAGACATTGTACAGTGTAGTATATAGAACAATAAACATATTAACAGAATGTATGGACACTTGTGCAAATGGAAAATGTTGTAAGTATGAATAGTAGGAAGTATATCGGAAGTGTATTCATGTATTTTATTATAAAGTGTGTATAAAGTTGTAACACACCGGTTGGTAGGCTTAAATTAGCGCTTGTCTCTGGCAGTTACTGGCTCTCTGTTGTGGTCTCCAGCGTGTACATTGCGTGTCTGCTGTAAATAGAGCTCACGTTCGTATGTGATGTGTGAGATACCTGTCAAGCATTCTCATGGTCTGCATCTCCGGATCACTGTATGAAATTGAAGCACAAGATTGTAGCCAAAGCAACAGGCTCGGTTTAGTAACTTGTGTGTATTTTTATTTGGATGTATTGTTGCTGCTCTTATGAGGTTCTAGTTGAGTATTTCGTACATACAATTAACCGAACCTTTGTGCAAACTGTGAGCCTGAATAACTTGTTTGTGAGATGCTCTGGTGAGCACAGATTGAGATATTTTATAAGACTGTTTATGGGACGTCTGCTAAGATCTTTAAGCCGTTGAGATAAAAGATTCTCTGCTCAAGGGGTGTTTGCTCAGATTTTCTTTTAAAAGCTTTTAAACCTGAAAAACAGTCACAATATTATCAATTTAATTGCGTTAGCAAGACATTTATTTATGATATTAAGTGATAGTAAATTCTGTCATGATTAACTTGTTCCAAACCTGTATACATTTTGTCGTTCTACTGAACACAAAGATATTTTGAAGATCGTAAGAAAACAGTTCTGGGGCAATGTATAATTTTATATAAACCAATAATTTTATACAGTGTTGGAACAACTTGAGGGTGAGTAAATGAAGACACGATTTTCATATTGGGTGAACTATTCCTTAAGGGACAAAAAACAAATTTAACTTGTTTAATGTCTTGTCCTAGATGGTCACTTGCCACACCTGTGATAAATTGTCCAGACAACCGGGAAATAACAGAGAATTTTGGGCTACTCCGTCGAAGAACCGCGGCACCCTGTGGAGTGCGAGCAAAAACAGGACTCCGCAGTCAGCTAACAGAGCGACTCCAAAATCTGCTTTTTTAGACCAAACACCAAAAAGAACGCCTAGGTAGGCTACTCTTAGAGATCTGCTGACAATATTTGTTTTCAAAACTTTTTTGTAAGGTGACTATTTTCTCCACAGGTCAGTGTCCTCAAACACCAGCTCTTCATCCTCAAAGTCAGGCAGCGTGAAGTCGTCACCTTTTGCTCGACTCAAGAAGCTCCTCACACTGGAGGATAAACAGCAGAGCAGTAAAGGTTGTCTGAAAGACTTTCTGTCCTCTCTCTGAAGATCTCAGAGCTGTTAGAGAAGAGGCTCTGGCCCACTTTGAGCGGGTCTACACTGAAATCTAGAGCATCCAGATGGATATAGCTGGAGATCACTTTCTCATATGTTATTACGCCACCTGGTGGAGGAGTCACTATAGCCTGGTTTATCAAGCTCATTTAGGAACCAGTGCCTTTTCAACAGGGTTATACTAAAGAGAAGGTCTTTCTTCCTTATGTTGAGTGTCTATCTCTGGATTTTTGTGGACGAGTGATGTCATATTTATGTGATATTTACCTTTTCGTAGGAGTGTGTTGCATATTTTGGTTATCACTTGTGCTGCAGACCTATGCTGTGATAATGTTTGCCAATCATTTCCACGATGTCTCATTTGTTTAATTCTTTTTTTATGTGTTGTGTGGTTAATGTTAATTTTGTCAACTTTATTTTTTTCACACATTTGTATCCACAGCCGTTCTTTTGGATCACTGCTACAATTTTGTATTGAAAGAGGTATAGTCTAGTTTACACACTGAAAAGAAGAACGGCTTGGTTTTCTGGTTGTTTACATTTTGATGGGCTATTTGCCTTTAAAAGAAAAGACCAAAGATAGTTGGCTTCTTGGTTACTTTTATGTCAAATTCTGTGTCTTCACAATGCAATTGAAAAGAAATGTTTTTGTCATGGAATATTTTCAATAAATGTTTACTCTTGGTTCACTATGTCTGTTTTATTTTTTTAGATTTGAGAAAAACCATAAGGTACAGCAGGAGGTGATTAAATCTCTGTCACCAATTCTAAGGTCTTTTACGTTATGTGTAACACTCTCAAAATGTTTGTTCAAAATGACATTTTTATGTGTTACTATCATTTGGTGTCTTCAGTAGTTGCACACATACCACAGCCATAGACATGTACAGATAAAAACGACATGTACCGAATGGCACGCAAATACAGCATGTATACAAATGTTAAAGAATCTTACTGCCCAGTCTTGTTGCTTATAATGGTGTCAATAGTGTGAGGTGTGAGGTTGGATTCTTAGTATATTTCACAAAGTCCTCAATATTATTGCACATACCCTGAAGCTTATAACAAGTAATGCATGTATGACAATATAGGAAAAATATATATGTCAATTATATTAATTATAACAAAATAATTCTTAATATATAAAGTAAGGGATAATGTAGGCTACAGGCAGCCAGTTGTTATCGCATGGTAAGGTAAGAAACGATGTTCAAATGTCACACACAGGCAATTTGGTGTAATGATTTGTAAATATAATGTTATATAAGTTATTACAAGATATATTTATATTTAATTTGTCAAAAATATTTTTCAGAGCTTGTTATCTGGGAATTACGGACCTGCAAATTTCGCGACTGGCCAATCAGAATCGAGCGTTCCAACGAGCCGTGTAATAAATTAAAATAGTATTTATTGTACTGAAACGTACAATAAGTATATCATTAAAAGTCAACGTATACAATTATGATAAGTCCATATTCATGTATGTTTTAGTTAGCAGTGGTAACCTGCGACTTTTATTTTGACTCGCTCTTTTACCCGGAAGTAGTCAAAGCGAAGCGCTCCTGTGTTTTTGCAAACATGATTAATTACCCTAAAATGTGAACTTTTTGGGCACACGATTTTGTTTAGCAGAAACTACCCCTAGGAAATCTAAAATGTCGGGTCGCAAACGAAGCCGTGAACACCGCGAGGACAGACATGAACGAAAGAAACGCAGGGAGTCGGAACAGGAGGACGACAAATACAAGAGTCAAACCAAAAAACTAGTTTATGAGGCGCAGAAGATCGAGCATGTAGAAACCTTGTGAGTACCACAGAAAGAAAATATGCAAGATTTCTTTTAAAGCTTCGAAATGAGTTATAAGAGTTAAGTGATAGACTGCTCTTCTCTTTAAGAAAATGGACCATGGTTTTAATATAGTAAAATACAGCAACCATAGCTGTATTTTACTACGAATATCATGGTTCAACTAAAGTATTGTACTATAGCAGTTATTAATGTTTGTCAATGAAAGAGCTAAACAAATCTATAATTTCCTTTCCAGCTATGAAAATCCTCCTCCTGGGCTCATAAAGGTTTGCCATTCACTCATTATGCATTAATAAAAACATTTGGAAAGATGATGTTGTGTCACTTGCAGTGCTGCTTCTGCAGGAAAATGAGGACAGGCCGGAGGACTGTATTCCGGAGGGACCTGGCAATGAGGATGCCAGAAACTTCTTGGCTAATGCCCCCACTAGAGGACTGTGGATGCCTCTGGGGAAAGAGGTGAAGGTCATGCAGTGTAAGCAAGCTCATAGATATATCTTATTTACCCTTAAAACGAAAGAATTCTGATCTCACACTGTATGTGCATTGCGTTATTAAATACCTGTGACCTTCATTGACAGATATTCAGTCTGGGATTTTTGTATGACTTGGCTTTTTATGGGAGTCTTAAGTCATAATGACTATATGATTTAAAGTCATATTTTTGCATTTTCATTGTGCGTAGGTTGGAGATGTAAGCGGTATGGCCACAGAACAGGAGATCGAGAATGTCCTTTTTTCATCAAAGGAAATCAGAAACTGGAGCAGTTCAGAGTGGTGAGGGCAGCGAATGGCTTTTTGCGTTCACCGAAGTGATGTATTTCAAATAACTGTACTGATTATTTTTATTGTACAGGTAATAGTTTTAGCCCAATTCTCAAAATACAAATGCGGTTGTTCTTATTCATCTAATAAATTACAGTTGCTTCTACAACATGAATATTTTTAAGTTCACGTATCAGCTTTGAAAAGTGAAAACTCTTTAAATAACTATCAAAACACAATTTCTTACTTGCTAGTTGGTTGCAAATAAAATTAGCGTAATGCATTTTTTTTCTGAACAAGAGAGAATTTTCCATGCTAAAGCTTCGTTTGGGTACCTTTCGTGGTACTAATGCTTTGAAATGCTTTTAAAGCTAATAGACATAGACTGACAGCCACCCATTTTAGTTTCATGATGTTTGATTTTAAGAAAGAAACGATTCAATGATAAATGAAAACAAATGTACAGTTGAGAGAGTTGTGACGTTTGGTTTATTAAATGCGTGAGACATAATGCTTGATTATATCATTAAAGGATTTAAAGATATTGTTGCTGTCTTTCTAAACATTGGATGTTCAAATTCAATGTTTCTCAGGAAATGGAACAAACACTGTACTTTTTAAATGATTAAATACGGTGTTATCAAAGTTGGCAAGCACTTCTTAATACTTTTTATTGGTTAGATATTTGCAAAACCCAGTGACAAACATAAAGGGTGGCTATTAATGAGGATATATGGCAAAAATAAACAATGAAATATGGAGATACAAGGTTTTTAGAAGGACAGCAGCGATATGGTAAATTGTGTCAATCAAATTCTTTTATAAACCCAATTTAGCTTTCTGGCAGACAGTTGAAACACAGTGCATCGTAACTTCCTTAAATCAGTCATCTCTAGACAGTTTTGTGTACAATGTGCTTTGTGTGGGTAGAAACCCAAACTGCCCATATATGAGCTACTGTTCCAGTTTTATTGTATTTTCAAATAATGTTTCTGAATGTTTCATTTGAACCAATATATGTTACATCAGCCCTTCAGTGTAGCTTTAAAACATTATAGTTGCATTGATGTGCTTATAGTGCAGCTGTAATATACAAGCTGTACTTGGGATCGAAATATAAATTCACTTTTTTCACTTTATCACTTTTTTCACAGGCACATGAGGATCCAATGTACGATATCATCAGAGAAAACAAACGCAATGAAAAAGAAACCAGGTACGCTGAGTGCTCCATCGCTGTTGATGTTTTTAAATATTAAAACTGTGTATCAGTTGCCCATATGATTTACACTATTTTATTCCTTGTATATGGGATATGACCATTAAGAAAAAATGTGTTGAGGTTCCTCATACTAGTCATTGTGTCAATAGATTGAGTCCATTACATAACTTCTTACTCCACCATGATTGGCTCCTGATGTGTGGTGACACGTGGCTTTAGCTTCATGGGAGGAATTAGAAATGTGGGTTGTAAACCCATTGTGGGCCATTTTGACGATTTAATTATTTTGTTCGTACATTGCCGAGATGCACTTTTATGGGCAACAAGCATTGCTAAACACTCCCTCGGGACTGGCAATTTACATTTTGCAGCAGAAAGTAAAGAATAGCTTGTTAAAAAAATAAGAAGTCTGCAGCTTGATGCAAATTGATGCAATCTTCACAGCGTGCAGTGAATGAAAGCAAATGTAAAACGGAGCTGTGCTGAACACATGGTTGGTTGTGTGGTTCCCAAGGATACATGGATCTTTCTAGCTCTGTGAACAGCGGTGCTCTGATGAATTGTTAATAGTTTCAGGTCACTGCGTCTGTCAGAAGCAGTTTTGCTTCCTGTATTGCTGATCGATAGCATTACACTTTAATTTGTGTTATTTAAGAAAAAAGATTTTGTCTTTAATATTAGTTTTATCTAGTATGTGGAATGTGTACATTTCTGTGCCACCAGCATTGCTGGACAGAATTGCTAAAACAATTAAGTTTTTAATGCTAAAAAATTGTCGCTACGCTCAGACAAAAACAGTGCCACAGTATTTGCACATTTAATCTTTCCACGGAACCATGGGAAATGTCTCTGAATCACCTTAAAGGGATAGTTCACCCAAAGAAAATCTGTATCAATGTCATTATTCTGCTAAACACAAAGGAAGGTATTTGGAAAAATGTCAGTAACCAAACAGATCCCACCTCCCATTGACTTCAATAGTATTTATTTTCCCTACCGTAGCAATAAATGGGGATGAGATCTGTTCAGTTGCTGACATTCTTATTACATTTTTGGGTAAACTAAAATGACTTGAAATTCTAAGCCGAATCAATATTTTATTGGATTTTTTTGGTCAACATTTAAAAGATATTGTTCAATATTATATATGGACCACTAATAAGAACTCTCCCTCACCTCAGGATCCAACAGCTGACACAGCTCCTGGAGGACACCACCTCAGACTCTGACTCCTCTTCCTCCTCCTCATCCAGTCAAAGCCACAAGAAGAAAAATAAAAAGAAGGACAAGAAGAAGAAAGGAAAGAAGAAACAAAAGAAGAAAAAGAAGAAGCAACACAAGGCAAAGGATAACGACGACTCTGACTGAAGCGGGGTTGGTGGTCCTTATGTCGTGGTTAAAGTCAGTGCTTATTAATAGAAGCGTATGAGGCCTTGGGTAAAACACTGTTTCAGATGGCTGCCCTATCAGACGAATCCTCTCCCCAGCTCCCCAAACCAACTTCAGATCTGCTTAATCATGCATGGGAGCATTTAATCCCCTCTATTGCATGGAATGCTTAGGATTTGTGCATCTCTATCAGATTTCCTTAGGCTTTCAGAAATAGTTGTTTGTTTCTTAAGCTCCTTGATTGTCTTTCGTTGGAGATGAAATCTGTTGAATTGAATGTTGATTTTCATCATTGCATTTTTCAGCATTTTCATTGTGGAAATAAGCATTATGATGCCATCTACTTGAATGAAGCAGAGGCGTTTCCAAGTCTATAAAGCTGCACTGTCATGTAAATAAAGGAGTCGTTGTTTACTTTTAATTTATTAATTATTAATGATAAGCATTTGTGTTTTTCTAATTGAGCGTGAAATTCACATCCTCAGTTTTCAGCATTTTGGGCGTTTGCAGCTGGCCGTGGTGCGTAAGCACAGCCAATTAGCACCTCTTGAAGAGGTTACAATGCTTGACATCTTTCATGTCACTAGAGGGAGGAGCTCACTCGTCAATGAAACATAGCAGTCGCTGTAGTACATTTTGTACAGAGATAAACAGTGCATCATAACATCAAAGAAGCTCTTCATGAAGCTGCTTCAGTAAGAGACTATTTAAATGTGTGCTAATAACAAAGAGTAAACGTGAATTATTATTTGTCCAGTTTAACGTAAAAGTGTTGATAAACTATTATTCCACCAAGATTTGACTTATGGTGTTTTCAAGTTGTTCAAATCTCTTAGTCGTCTAGTTTGTGAGTGTATGTAGTAAAAGCTGGATTCTCATGTTTCCCCTTTAGTTCCTCTGTTCTGTTGTATATCCCTTTGTGCTGATTTTGCCCAGGGCATTAGAAACGGGTGTTTTTGTGTCATATTTCCTTTTCCGTTTCGTGAGTCTCACAAATGGGTTAATGCGCCAGTACCCGCTGATCAATTCTATGTCATGCATCCGTTGTTAAAACACTAGATTTATTCGGAAGCAAGTAGATTTTGAATGATGGCTTGCTTAATTTTAATCAGTGTGTGGTATAAAATTAATCAGCATAAAAGACAAAAAGAGTCCAGTGATGGTCTCATAAATCAGTTTATTAGTAATCTGGACATTTTATTTTGAAAACATTAAAAAAAAGTCATGCATTTTATTCAGTTACAGAGAAACTGATATCTTATGATGTATTATTGTTTTTTTTGTGATATTCTAGCCAAAAATATACCACTAGTCTATAGATTTAGAGTTTCTAAGTTTGAAATGCATCAGGATCATCTATAGAAAATGCATTAGATTCAATCTTCAGGAAGCATGAGGTTCCTTTTAAGGATTTTTTATAGAGGCAGAATTAAAAAAAGATTTAAAAGTGACCAGGCTTCTTAACTGACTGCTTCTTATTTGTATGCTTTTGCAGTTGTTTTATAAATTTAAAACTTCACCTTTGTAGTCATTAATGGATAAGCATTGATGCTTATTTTTTTTAAGGATGGATATATAATTTTTACATCACGTGCCAGCGCTTAACAGAATTCTACAGATTCTGCAGGGGTTTTTATACGATCGTGCTTAATAAACATTAACATATTGCAGGAAAAAATAAGTTTGTCAATGTAAAGGCATAATTAGGACTTTAAAATAAAAAAAAATACAAATATTTACAAAATGTCAAACATACCCTTAAAATAAATAACCGTTTTCATTGTTATTCTGTATTTAACTTTCTTAATCAAATACTATGTGTCTGTTATTAGAGTCAATGAAAATTTGTAGGTACTTCTGGAATCGTATTCTTATAAATCAGATAAGACAAATTGAATTAATATTACTAACATTTTCACCATACTTAAAGAACAAAATGGGTCTGGATGTTGGAACAAGCAAAATATTTCACATTGGACTATCAAACTGGATTATTTATTCTTATCAAAAACCTATCATACTGTACAAAGGCTGCATCAATTATAAAGCTTTTATTTTTAAATTGTTTGCGATTTAAATCATATGTATTATTCATAGTTGAATTTCAGGCATGTTTTCCCTGTGTCACAGTGATGCTACCCTCTCCTCGTGTGTTAACACCTCCACCCCCCCAAAGATCATACATTTCTAACATCTACATCACCTTAAAGATAACAAAAAGGCCTAAATTAGGTTTAATTATCATCATCATCATCGTGTCATTTTAATTAACATGTATTATAAATCTGAAATAAAGCCTTAAACACATTTATTTGTCAAAAACAATCATGATTTTACTACACTAACAAATATACCAGTGCGTTTCCCCCACGCTCTATTGAATGATCGGTAAATGCAGTGCCGTGATTGGTGGATGTCCAGAGCAGCTGGACCAATCGCCGCACGGGAGGAGGAGGAAAGAGGAAGTGAAAACAACATCAGCACAATCTATCTAGTGCGCTAGAGAAAGGGAGCGAGCTCGCGAGAGTCCGCAAGAAACTACCGAATATCAATCCGTAGAAGGAGGATAAAGTCGCCTCGCCGCTTCAGGTTTGTGCGGTTTTTGTCTCCCGGTTTGTTCGACTGATGACGGTCTCTTGTCGGGTGCGATAGCAGGCCGGTCCGTGCTGTTTAACGCGCACCAGTGAAGTTTAAGCGCCGCGCTGGGCAGTTGTGAGAGTCATGAATAGTCCCTCAATCGCACGGGGGACCGACAGATCGCAGCTCGAGACGGGTGGATCTAGTCAGTTTCACATGTGATGTATACAAACTTGACTGACTGTCTTTTATACGGCTCGTGAAGTAAACCCGCTTGCCTTTAATGTGTGAATTTATATTTCACGGATGCTCTGACTTCCACTTAATGACATCTCTGTGTTCTTTGACAAGTTTGAGACACATCCAAGTTTCACTTTATGATTGAGACTTTTTGTATCAATGACGTTGCGTTAGAAATTGTCAGCCTTTAAATATACGCACAATGCTGCATTTCGTGTTGCTTTCAATAATGAGACAGAGAGGTAAAACATCTTTAACTTGTATTGCAAAATATAGTTATTTAATGGAAACTCGTGGCTTTTTATTACACGTGACCGTGTGACTTCAAATATATGTTTAGTGTTGCATACCCATCATTTTTTTATGCTGGATCAATTTGTCGGCAACGTTTTCTATTATTCTAATAAATAAGCATGTTATTTGCTATACGCTCGCTTGCGATGTGCACATTAAAAGCTGTAAAATGAACAAATGCAATACAAAAATGCTCTTTTTTACGCTTCCTTTTTAATGGTAAATGAATTCATCATGCAAAAGTTGATATTGTGCGCGAACTACTGTAAAGTGACGTCACCGACACGCCCAAACTATCCGTTATAGTTGCCGGTTTGTGCGTATTATTGATTTCTGTAGATTTGATCGATTAGTTCGTGCCGCTACTTTCCGCCGACTCAAATTCAATACATCTTAATGGATAACCTCTACTTAGAAAAGCTTTGTACTAAAATTGCGGAACAAATTGCATATGTATGTAGCAGAGTGATGTCCTCCAGGAAGAGGAAAGTTCCTTTGGTTTGCAAACCTCGTCTTTTGCATGCATGCATTTCCTTGTCTCTGTAGTATTTCAGATGCACCAGATAAGGACTAGTCGAGCCCAGATGGGAATTTGCTTTGTAACAGTGACAGTCTGTTTTTTCTTGTAGTTGACTCAGACCTTTGGCTGGAGGCGAGTGTGAGCTCAGTGCCTTGATCCAGTCGGCTGTCTGTGACATCATGATATGTATTGTAGTTGACATGTAAGCATGTCCAGTGCATGTTCGCGGCATATCGTGTTTTTTGGGACTGACATAATTAAGTAGTGACATTAATGTCAAATGCATGCATTTGGTTGTATTCTAAATGCTTTTTATAGAATGCATAGAAACAATGAGCAATGGAATGGACATGTAGTAGTGCACGAGATCTGGAAGCTGGACTAATGTGTCAGAGCACGCTTGACTTGCTTCGGCTATATGAATGCATTGAGAAATACATTTACAGGGTGTTTTTTGTTTTTGGGATTATCCGTTTTCTGATGTATTTTTCTCCTCTGCCGTGGTGTCAGGGGTTTATTGTCGTCTCTGTGTGTATTGGAGTCAGTAACTGAGATCAGATGAGTTCTGAAGTTTACAGGAGTGCAGTGAAAGCGACTCATTTAAATTCCATGCGTGTGCGGCGTGTATATATAAATGACTTTCTCTGGTTCCTCAGTCTCTCACCTCTGAATGCAACCTTGCCAATTTATGATGAGTTCTCGACTGCATGTGATCTCTCTCTCTCTCTCTCTCTCTCTTTCCTGGTTTCCCACCCTTATTTCATTCTCACCACCAGCCCCCTTCTCTCACATCTGAACTCACTCATGAGGGAGAAAACTCTCTCTCCCCATCTGTCCTCTCATGTTTGTGTCGAGCTTTACTGTCTAGCTTACGCTTAAAGAGCCCATTAAAATAGGTGTTTTGTGGCTTTAAGTCGTGTCTGTCTTTGAGGCCA
Organism: Barbatula barbatula; assembly: GCF_947034865.1. Classification (NCBI taxonomy): domain Eukaryota; kingdom Metazoa; phylum Chordata; class Actinopteri; order Cypriniformes; family Nemacheilidae; genus Barbatula; species Barbatula barbatula. Next base: position 11,699,635 of record NC_136784.1, read on the forward strand.
TCTTTATGCTAGTGTAGTTCTAAAAGTTGCTTGAAAACAAACTTCTCAAAGCAGAAGCAGATACACGTTCGTTCAGCTGAAGATGTGATAAATATGAATGGTGTCAAACACTATACACATTTTTTGTGTATGGCAATGTTTCTCTTTATTTATGTATTTTTTACATTTAGGCACTTGGCAGACACTTTTGTTTTATCCAAAGCAACTTTCCTAGACATTTTACATAGGTATCTGCAATCCCCTGGGATCAAACCCACAACCTTGCGTTGTTAAATCAATGCTACTGAGCTACAGGAAAGCTTTTTAAGGTGCAGTTTCAATGTTATAATTGTATCTAGTGCAACATGTCTGAAATCTGATATAATATTTAACAACAACCCTTCATCACTTCCTGGCAGGATTCATTTCTTAGTTAAATGAATAATGTTGCAGTGCATGTAATTATTACTTGTGGCATTATGTTAATTACAGATGCCGACAGGTTTAAATGAAGGTGTTAACATCGATTAATAGGCTAAGTGTAGGTGGGCATTAATGAAAATTCTGTCATGCTTTCACAGTTCATTGTTCTACTTTTAATTCGCCCCAGATGATGAATGTCAAAACAGTGCCAAGACCAGGCCATTATGCTCTTTATTCATATTCCATTGAAAGGCATCCGCTTCCCGGTGTTTACACTAAACATGGCTTTACTTTTGTCTGGACTCCCTCTGTAACGGATCTGGTGGTCTGGCAGTCATTTCTGCACAGGTTTGAAGCTTCTCTTGACACCTGTGCCCTCAGTAAACCAGTAATCCTGTGCCGTTGCTTGTATGTGTGGCATCAACATTTGGTTAAACCGACCCTGCTGGTACTGATTTGGCACGTCCTGCTGTTTCAGAGCGGGCACAGGCAGTGTTTGTGCAGCGTGTATAAGCCTCAGGTCAGCGCAGCTGTGCGTCCGCTATCGGTCCAGATGTGCACGCCAGCTGTGCACCTGCCCCCTCGGCTGCAGCGAGAACTTTTTTGGAATGCTTCCACATGTGACTTCCTCTCCCAACTAAATCGAGCAGAATCCCAGTGTTATCACTTCATCTCATAACTTAGCCAAGGCTTATCCCATTAAAGGAGCGTGAGGTCAGGAATGACAATATAAACCTTGTTAAAGCACGTGTTTGGATGAACACAAATCCGGCTTTGATCCTGGATCATGCAGTTTTTTAATGTTTTGCTCTAATGGATCGCATCTTGAGCCACTTTGCCAGGACTTTCTATCGTGGAATTTTCTTGTTCTTGTTGTTCAACGCTCTCGGCTTTGGATTTGCTGTGTTTGCTGTGGTGGTGATTCATTGGCTTTCTGTAAACACATGCAAATCTCTACAAACTTCTGCAGGGGTTTGATTCATCTGAGATCAACGTGAGTCAGAGAGAGAAAGTGCAGGACCTCTCGAAGCTGGTCTGATTGGAGTGTATAGGACATATGGATGAACAGGAAGAGGAAGTGTAAGTGTGAATAGTGTGACGTTAGTAACACTGCGCTGTTGTCATGAATGAGGGTGGGAGTTTTTAAGTCCCTCATGATTCAGTATCATTGCAGAGAGTAAGTAACTAGCAGGTTTTCTGTTGGTATGAACAAGAATAATCAATTTCATACTGCGGCCTAAGTTAATAGGATTTTTGTATCTAATATCTTTACAAGACAGCGACACGATTTTTTGACCGTCCCTGTCTTGAGGAAATACAAAATAAGAATTGTATGATACCCGGAATTGTATACCTGGGTTGAAATGAAAAAGAAAATGTTGGAAAAAATAAGAAAAATACAAACAAAACGCAACAGCAAAAAGGCAGTTAACTTATAAGACACCCTGCAATAAAAAAATATTTTTTTTCAATAAAAAATGTAAATACAGAGTTAATAAGAGAATTAAAAAAATGTAGTTCTTTGCTATTAAATGTTTCTGATGGTTGCTTATAGTGCCGTTCGTGTTGATACCTTGCTTGCATTGCAAGACGCATTACATCTAGGGCTAACTGTGATGTTTTGTCCTGCATATGCTTTTTAGATAATGCTTTATAATGCTTTTTTACATAACGAGCCGGTTTCACAGATAAGGCTTAAAGGTGGAGTGGTTGATTTGGAAAGTGTGCTAACTTTAGCCTGCTAGCACTGAAGTTATATTCCCACCCTCTACGCGATTCTCCGTCCAAAGCCAAGCCTCCTCCAAACACATGGATGTACTTCGTAAAAAAAAAAAGATTTACAAAATAAATCCATTAAATTCTTTTCGATGCACGTACATACCTGTCCAAAGGAAAGAGATCAACCATGGTTTCAGACCCTCCGGTAGTGAGCTGGCTCCTTCGTGTAAAAGCTGAACCGATGTTAATTCGAGTTTTTCCTCTTTCATGATCCAGACGTTTTTTTTCACTGCTTTTTCTAAAACTGACTTTTGTTTTGTAGAGTTTCTTGTTGTCGGTTCCGCAGGAAAGTTTGATCGTTGCTTATTGTCCTCCATTCTCCCTACATTGACACAGTGGACGTGAGCGCGCTGATGACCTATGATGTCTGTGTCCGTGAACGGGGTGCGCAGTGTTATGCAAAATTAGTTTGCTGAAAATGTACACATGACCAGTCACAGCGTTCGGCCAGAACGTTTTGATTGGGCGAACGTTTTTTGGTCCTTCGCCTTTCACAGACGATATATAATTATATGACAAAAGCATTTTCTGGATAGTATCACCTATCCTGCCTTTATAGCTAGTCCAGGACTAAAATGAATGTGTGACCTGAAAAATCTCAAAATATGTCAGTGTCTTTGTTTTGTCTCGAGATGCACACCAGTAATGTATTCTTAGAAAGGCATTTTTATAGAAGCGACATAAATATCTTCAATTCAACTAAGCTGTGTCTGTGAAACCGGGCCAAAAATTGCAATGACCATAAATTCTAGTAAAATTCAGTGTTTTTTTAGAATTATGCATTGCATGGTGAATCGATCCTGCCATCCACAGCTAGGCATGAAAGTGTTAAATTTTCCTTTGTTTCTGTCATCAGTTTTTCTTCTTTGTCTGTCTAGTTCTCTCTCTCTCAGTCTTTCTAGTGAGGCTGTCTGATGCAATTCTAAGAACGTTTGTTTGCATAGGGATAAAACCCCCAGTTTGGCTTCCTGTTGATGAGTGTCATTAGGAATAATTGCGTCTAACCCCAATAGATATGTTTATGTTGGGTGTGCCAGACATGCGCTTTATAAACCTATAATACTGTACATTGCTGTCTTAACCGAAGTCGCTCGATAAGGATTTATTTAAAGGAGACTGATCCATAATTAAGATCTCAATGTTGTTCGTCCTTGATTTTAAAAGCTTTGCAGATAAAGATCTGGTGTTTTGTAATGTGTATTACTGGTCTAGCAATAGTTCTCAATCACTGAATAGTTATGAGATTTTCTGATGAGAGTGTGAAAATGCACCAGTAAAGGGAAGGTGTAATGGATGAAGAATTAATTTGACAATGAATATTTTCAGTGCAGAACGTGATGAACGCCGTCTACACTATAAATACAGACCTGGCCTGTTAACACAAAGAGCAATATTAGCATACGCATCATATTTTTTATGACATTTTAATGGATTTTGATTGGAGGGCAACTTTAAAGTGGTTTTCAGCTGCAACAGTATTGTTCCTCTTTTGTTATTATTATTATCGTGGTGTAGTGACCTCAAATTTAAGAATTGAGAATTTGAAAACACACTGAGGGCCTATTCATTCAAAGAATATATTTTTGTATTACTTTGGAGAGGATTATTTTTTGGAAATATTTTTAAATGAAGCTGTGTATTGCGATAAAGCCTGTAAGGAATCTTCATCATCACTTGCACGTTGTCTGTTGTTTATTTCAGAAAATGTGATTTATTGGATCGACCCAGTTTGTTTGAACTGTTTGGGAGCTTCAGTTTATCAAGAATGTTGTGCAGCTTGGAATTTCTGCTCGTGAATTTACACACAAAGTATGAAGACAAGAAACTGCTACCTGTTTGAATGGTAATATGCAGTGCTGGTGTTCCAACCCGAGCCAAGAGGTAATTGAAAGCTTTTACAGTCAAGGCCTATTCACAACAAGAGCAGCACAACAAAACAAATCAACAAAAAAATATCAACCCACACTGCAAAAAAGTTGAGTCATCGCAGTGCAAATGGTTACACTCACTGTGAATGGCGTTCAGGCAGTGTTTGTTTTTGCAGGAAGTGAGACCCCCCCCCCCATCCGCACCAAATGTTTGTAACACACCCCCATACACCTGGCTTAACTGCATAAAGGTTACATGTATAGACTGTTGTTAAAATGTTTTTATGTAAAAAGATTTTAACAAATAAAAACTATATTAAACCCCAAACTAAAAATGTGTAAGTAAACAAAAGAGTGCTTGATTTATTTAAAATCTCTCATGACTGAAGATAGTGATGTGTGGTTCAGTGAGAAAAGTTATTTAAATCATTTCTGAATTGGTTCAATCCAGTAGTTGTATTTTGTGCAAAACTAGACACGACAGCTCACTTCAATGTTCCGCAGGACTCTCTTAGAGTTTTTGAATGCTGGGATGTTCAGGGTTTCAGCTCATGAATTGTTGTCTAAATGGATTTGGGCTTGTAGAAAAAGTCCAGGGCTCAAAATCTGGGGTCTGAATAGAAGATCTGCACATTTGTTCGAGTTGGCGATGCGAGCTGTTCTGCACAGCCTAAATCTGGATAGACAAATGGCTGTTCTTCTGGGTAGCAGACTGTGAAGATGGACTTTTTTTGAGGTGCTGGAATGTCTCCTGTGAAATCATGGTTGACTTGTGCTATGGTCTCTGGCATGTTGTGCAGGTGGTGTTCTTCACTTCCCTTTTTCTTCTTTCTTTTTTGTTCTGCTTTCTTTCTTCCTTTTCATTAAAAGATCGATATTTGGCGTAGCGCATCGATTCTCGTATCACGCGGAGAAGGACGACGATACATCGCCATAATCGATATATATTGTCACACCTCTAGTATTTAGGCAATGCGCTTTGTAGAGCAGTTTGTCCATTTAGGGCTACTGTAGAAACAACGTGCTGAATTCCATGAAGGGGGACCGGCGGTGCATATAGATAGAAATAGCTCATTCTAAGGTAATAAAAACATAACGCTTCATTGTGCAAGGTCTTTATACACTTCTGAAGACATGGCGATGTATATTATATAGCATCTTTCAATTGATCCTATGTAATAGGGGACCTTTAAGACCGACTGCTTCATTTATGTCTCATGAAGCAGCCAAACGGATCTGAGAACACTGCTTCAAAATGTTACTCTAACTAGTGTCATGAATAGAGTCAGCGCTTCAAAAAAAAGTTGCACATCCGTCCTTTCCGTGCGGAAAGAAAATATCTGAGATCAGAGTCAGGTAAGCAGCTTCCTGTGCTGCCTACTGCGCACCCTCATCTATTTCCTGTTCTAACGGACATATTAAATGTTTTTCCAGAGATGAGTGTTATACTCTTTCCTGTTTGATTTCTCATCGAATCATAATGACATTCAAGAGGGTTATTACTCTCTCCGGGCCCCGAACAGGACGTGGACTCTGCGGAGAGCACATTTTATAGCTGATGTAATGGATTTAATATGGACAATTGTGTTTGAAGTGAATCTTCTGCCTTTTGACAGCATTTAGCAGTCAGACAGAAGAACGGCATTTTCAGATGCATATTTGTTTGTTCATTTTAACTTATGAAAGGATTTGTCCTTTTTTCATTTATTGAAAGCTTTCGTTCACAGACAAAATAAAAGCAAAACAAAATAATAAATAATTTTAACAGTAATGCTTTATTTTGTCCGTTTCAATTTGATATTCACTGAATGCAAAATGTCTCATTTATATTTAGACAATATATTTTGATTATATAGTTGATAAACAGTAAGTTACAATCACTAAAGAAACCGTTCACTAAAAATTATTTAGTTCCATCTCAGATGTATATTAATTTATTCCTTCAGTTCAACAGGTTTTAAATAATGTTTAACACCCACCATGAAAGTTTTCCAAACAACTCCAGTGGGTTGATAAATGTCTTCTATAGTGAAACAATAGCTGACAGCTAGTCACAAGACGTGAGAACCAACATGATTGAAAGTTATCTTTATGTCGCCATAGCTAAATTTATTTGTGAATGTGCTCAAAATATCCCAAAAATTATCGTATGCATGACTTTGATGAGGTGACATTTATGATGAATGCACTTTTTGGAGCTTTAACATTTATAGACAGTTTTAAAGCATAAATGTTAATGCTCATTCACACTTTTGTGGCCAAACCTAACTCCCTGTAGATAATATCCGATAACAAACTAAAGAAATGACAAGGAAATTACATTAGTAAGCAAGTTAAGTATTTGTAGTCAGTATTATTTTGGATTGCAAGTAGAAGAACCGTTAATATTGCGACAAAGTTACAAGACCCATTTAAGAAATTGTTTATTTAATGCAATTATTATACAATAAAATATTAATGTAAATACATAAAATATGAATAGTTATATTAAAAGCCAAATAGCCAGACAGATCAACCAACAGACAGGAATTTATCTTCGAGCCAAGAAACCAATGAAACCGTCTATATATAGACAAATAATGAACCTTATAGGTACCCTAGAGGTACTATGCACTCTTTAGTTGCTTAGGTAAATTTTTATGTAATTTTACAGTCAACTAATCTTTTGACGTGTCTCTTAGCGTGTTGCAGTGCATGCTGGGACCAAGATTGAAATAAATGAGTAGGATTCTCCAATATGACACAACTTACCCTTGTTAGACTAGTTGTGGCATCTTTGAGAGAATATTGTCGTGTGCCCACAAACTTTCATCTGTAGATCTCAACCGTACCTCATACTGTAATATTATATCATACTGATTCAAATAGATTCTCATTTCTAAGGCCCTGTCCACACGGGAAAAGGGATTTTCAAAACCGCAGTTTTTTTTTAATGCGGTTTGGCTGTTGGTCCACATGCAAACGCAGTACTCGGTCACTGAAAACGAACTGTTTTGAAAACTCCTGCCTGGGTGAAGATTTTCAGAAACTAGTTTGTGTTGTCGTGTAGATGGTGAAACAGGAGATTTGGCATATGATGTATCTCCTTTGTTTGACTTCAGATTCCAGGCCTCTGATTGGCCAACACGGCTTTATGGTTAGGGTTATATATCGCCAACTGTTGGTGTGGCATGCTTTTGACAGCGCTTTATAGCATGTTTTTGCCGTTTCATGTGGATCCGTTTCTTTTTTAACGAAGAAGGAAAACCCCTTTTTTATAAAAAGCTAACCTGTGTACGTGTTTTAAAAAATAACCTGTGTACCTGTGGACTAGGCCTAAGTGTCTGTAACTTCTTAAACCCTGCATGCTGGATAAAACATCTCTAGGAGATCCACGTCCAAGTCAAAGTCCACAACCGAGGGATGTCCCGAATGAGGCAAGCGATTACCACGAAGAACAGCCCACAGCAAGTCCCAATGAATGGGTGAGGCCTGGAGATGAAAGCTTGTGTGGGCACACACTCAAAATTAAGGCTGGCATTGCAATGGGTGTTCCCAGTGAAGGCGCTTTGACCGAGGATCCAGAAAACGGACAGTGGAAAGAACTGTGTTTGGTTTAGCCCATGATGATGGGGGAGGGTTGAAGATCGACCAGATACAGCTGGGGGTTAGGGAGGAGCAAGGACAGCTGGCTTTATGTGAGGGTGTGTGGACCACAGTGACTCTTTGTTCCCCTTCCCTGTGCCTGGCACCGGCCGGATCATTTAAGACTACAGCCGTTCATTGGCACATAAGCTTTGGGAGCAGTCTGGCTACTCTGCGGATTGGCTGCACGCTACAGGGAAGATGCTTTGAAGGTTAGAAGGCCGTAGCAGACAATAACGTATGCCAGCTCACCCACGGTGCCTAGTGTTTCCATAGCACACTGCTATTGGGCAAATTACAGTGTGAGGGATAATGATGGTTAGATATTGTAATTCTTGTTATGGGAGGTTAAGCATCGCTACTGAATGATAGTTCTTTAGAAGAGTTGAAGGTCAGGATTGGCTCTGTGTAGGTTACATTGCTTTTGACCCTGAAATACTTTTTATGTAGTTTTCATGGTTTGGAGAGTTTATATATTCAGTTTTTTACCAAAGGTTTGTTTTTCAAGCGTGACTGCCGATAGTCAGGTAAGTGAGCTGTCACATCCATAACCGGCCATTTTCCTCAGAAATGGGCATGTGGAAATAAAAATAAAATAACTTTGTTTTATGAAGAGCCATCCCTCCTTTATTTGTTTGGTATTTTTGCCTTTGGTTTGCACATTTTAATTCACAGAGATCATACAATGTATGTTGTTTCTAAAAAATGATGCATAACGCATGAATAAATATAATTCAGAATATAAATCTTGTGCATACATAGACTCATGTCAGGACTCTATCATCAGTGGTTTAGTCAAATATAAACCAATGATTTCATATATTGGTAATACATTTATATTTTTCCGAAGTTCACAACTTTATCTGAAGTTACTTGCATTGCTGTCAACCTATAATTTTTTCGCAACAGTATGTGTGTTTCCTGGGATTCGAAGCCATGACTTTTGTGTTGCTAGCAAAATGCTCTGCGAATTTAACTACTGGAACCTTTCTCTCATCATTTCTGTTAACTGTGGTAATAACGCGACTTTCCAGCCAAATTGTTGGGTAAGTCTTGCAGTTTTGTGTGGGAGATCATCGTACTTTACTTAAATGGACCACATTTTTGAACCAGTTGCTTGAAGTGGGGCGAGTAAAAATAGTATCAAATCAATCACAGAATATTTCAGGCTCAATTCAGGATAAATTAACCCATCAGGGATTGTGGTGAGTGACATGTTGCTCTATATTTGAAGCGCTGGAGAACTAGAACTGGAGACTTAAAGGGGCGTAACCTCTGACAGCGAGTTTAGTGTATGATTTGCTTTGCCGTCATGTTAAACAATCAAACTGTTGCGAATGCTAACGGATACAATTAAAGGAGCAGTTCACCCCAAATAAAAAAAAGATTTCACTGTTTACGCAACCTTAGGGTTCTGACTGGGGCTGTATTTTACCAACACGGTCAGTTTGTCCACAAGTGAAACGCTACAAATACCAATCATGATCGAAACTGTCATTTTGTTATTAGACTTATATTTGTCACAGTGACAAATACGATGGTGCGGTTGTCACGGCCACGGTCACAGTCCTACTCATCCTCATGTCATTTCAAATCTGTATTATTTTCTTTCTATTTCTAATTCGATTTTCTGAACAACAAAGAGCGTTGGTAACCGAACGACATTGTTCCCCGTGTACTTCTATTGCGTGAACACAAAACCACTGAGACGTTTCTCAAAATATCTTCTTTTGTGTTCTTTGAGAAAGTCATACAGTTGTTGAACGACATGAGGGTGAATAAATGACGGAATGATTATGGTTTGGGAAAAGAAACCTCTAATCCTACGTATTAAACGTAACTCGCGTTGTACTGTTTGTGTTATGGGCAGTTATTGAACTGATTAAATACTTGAAGGAAACTGTTTTCATTACACAAGCTAACAGCCAGTGTAGCGTGAATGGAAAACAAACCTCTGACAGGTAAACTCAATACTGTTCCAAAACATTCCCCACCAAAGCCTTCAAAGGTCTTAAACTGTATCTTCAAGTCTTTGGTTGTCAGTGCAATACAGAATCATAATAGGAAGAGTGGCCCCATTCATGATTCATGTTCACAGTCTGCTACTGAATCTGCCCTAAGCAGTCCAGTATACATTCTTTCCAAACCCTCCATCACAATTATGTCTCCCAGCCCTGGATCCCCCACCTCTCCATTAAAAAACCGACGGATGTCATTTATCTTCAGGTCGCATGAGTGATTATGTAAATTATGATCCCATGTGAAATGGAGCCTTTCTGACTGCTCTATTTATTTTCTGTGTTGTCTGCGACTCCTGTTATCTCTGTCCCGAAATCACAGCTCATCTGCGTTCCTGACGCCAGCCGTTACGCTACGCTGACTGCAAGTGGATGAAAGCTCATATCCTCCTGTAAATGCAAACACTTGAAGCTGAGCGGAGTAATATTGAGCCATTTAGAGCTGCCACTCTCTCTTCGTCTCTGCTATACGAGTCTGAGCTCAGACTGGTGGAAATGGCAGGATTGCTGTGACCAAACAGGTGTCATATAGACATTGTGGTTACGTTAAAGTTGATGTTTGTTGTTTTTGTTTGTTATATGTTTTTCCTCTCTAGTATATGACGCAAGTGAATGGGATTCATTGGTGGGCTAATTTTCACAGAAAATGTAAACACTGTGAGGCTATAAAAACGGTTCTGTTTGTTTGAACATTGTGACCAGCCAGACGTTACAACGCCGGCCCGACCAAAAGTATGTGTTATGTGTGGAATTATCTTTTGTCTGCCCTACATGAATATACTAGTATTGAGATGGAATTCAATAATGTTTTGCAGCTGACATTTTTCCCTTATTCAAATCGTTTACATTTTTGACCAGGTTTTCACAACACTAATAGCACAGATGTCTACATTTGTTGGTTTAAATAGCCCTGTGAGGTCTCTCTTAAAGTTTTTAAAAGGTTTGTTTTATTTAAGTGCCATTATCACATCTGCAACGGTACATATTCCTCATAAATAGCAGATGATAATTCAAATATAATAACTTTTTTTTGTGGTCTAAAAAGAGCCACCCCTTCTCCATTTGTTGGGTATTATTGCCTCTGTAGGATTTCTGTGTATTAAAACACACAAACCAAAGTCTGTCATCTTTCAGAACCTGTGTCCTATTTGTTACATCCGTAGATGTGACAAATCTATGTTTGGACTCTATTTACAGGGATTTGTTATAGTAGTTCAATATATTGGGAACAAAAACATTCTCAGAGAGTTTCTATTTCAACTTTTTGCACGTAGAACTGGTGCTACTGAGGTTTAAAGTAACACAGGCCAAACAGTTGTATTACAAGTATAAAACATCTGTTATATTAGAAAAAAATATATACATGTAAAAACGTTTGGGTTATCAGGCCATATAGTTAAGTCTTTCCCAAATTCTGTGCTCTCCATTCTTTTTCTATACAATCATTATATTTGTCCACAAACTATGATAAACTGCAGTTAAATTCCTCCTTTTGCAGATACAATATTGTTTTTGAACCTTGCTATGGTAAATACTAGTTCGTAAATAAGAGTAAGTATACTCTAGTGTTTATGTAGCTTATCAGTTTACTACTAAAATACTACAATTTACCATAGTAAATGTTATAAAATAATACAGTTTTCAATCTGGATGTTCAAGTTAACCAAACTTTTATTTTGACAGGTCGTCGCAAAAAGAGTGTGGTTGACGATAGCTTTTTTCAAACAGTGAAATGCTTATGAAATTAACTTTCGTATCCTCAAACAGAGACGCAGACAAATGCAGGGACGTGTGTGTAGTAATACATTAAACTGTGCAGCTCATTCACGCAAAACGAGCAGAAGCCAGATCGCACCTCCTTTATTCCTTATTGGAATTGCCCAATTAGTTTAGTGTTTTGCCCATTTTGTACCATATACCTATAACCATGGCATAGCCTATATTGTAAAATCATATATTGTTACCATGAAGGAAACCTTTCGTTTGACCAAAGGCAGACTGGTGATACTAGTGTCCCAGCCAGAACTTTTACACTTTACTGCATACACCCTCTCTATGCACTTGCCTCATTTTACATCGTTTCGTTTTGTTTGCAAAGTCTTTCGCTCTAGTTGGTCTGCAGTGCTCCGGACAAACACAATGAGCCTTTACAATCGGTTGTATTGCTTAGTTCCACATGTATGAATGAAGTTCATGTTGAAACCTGTATTATTTATCCATCTTTTCTCTCAATGGATTGGTCCTCGGCTGTTACTCTCATTGTGTACACGTGAGCTCAAGCCTTTGATGACGATCAAATCATTCCTAAAGCTTAACCAAACCGCAGAGCATCTGTGTGTTTGTCTGGCATTGAGATGCACTTTACATCAATCATGTTTCTGACTAATTTTATGGGTGTGATCTTGGGAAGCGGCTAGTATGACAATGGACTTTAGCAGACGGAAATAGAGTCTTCCTAGCACCCTAACAAACAAATAGAAACTTGATGATAGTGGATCTATCTATTTTAATTTATGAAACCCATTCTTTCACTTCCTTTTTATTTGGAAGTATATCATAAATAAGTATTTTGTTTTACTTCCACAATTCCGCTGCGAATAAAGAAGCAGATTTAATCTCAGCTGTTGTGTCGTGTTAGTTGTCTCTTCTGGCAGAGGTTCAGATGCACAGCAGATGCAGAGATGTGCTTTGTTTCCAGACTAATTACTAAAGACTGCTGGATTTAATGTTCATTTACGTATATCATGCTGTTATTTTATTGTTTATGGGGACCGTACTGTGCTGATAGAGTGATGGCATTACCACTGCACTTCTGGGTTTGGGAAATTATCAAAATATCGTTGTGTGCATATCGCAAAGGTTTGCAATGCAATACAATTTCTGAATTATTTGAATACTTGGAAAGGTTTGTATAGATCCAAGTCACAAGATACACAAGAACCAATGGTATCTCACATATACAGCTGACGTTTCACAATAGCACAATATATCATAGCGCAATATGTCATTTTATAATGACGATAGACAAAAGTTTCTCCTGATGGAGACAGGTTAAAAATAAATACCGTAACCTTTGATTTGACTGTTTCATCAACAAATCCAAATCTAGCAATTGTTTTCTTCTTCAATTTAAAAGTTTTAGTTGTCCTAACCGTTACATGGTCTACTATACATTATCAAACAAACCTCCAGTTAAGAATTGCTCCGAGATGCATCCAAAAATGTGTCAGAAAAACCACTTTTTTGTGAGTGAAACATGAGTTACTCTGGTTACCTAATACACACTTATTTTTCACTGAAGAGCGAGTTTCATAACATGATTTTTTTTGTATAATTCTGTACTTTTTATAGCGCTCACTATTTCTGAAAGAAGAGTTTATGTCTTTTTTGTCCTGAACAATGTGCCCACTCCATCCCACTCTATGGTAAGTGTTCCTGAGGGCAGCGTAGCCCCTGCATTTAATATTCACAGAATCCAATTGCTTGTAATAGTCGAAAACTGCTACTGCTAAATAAAGGTTTTCCATCCCTAGAGAGATCCACACCTCTCCCATCTCCTCGGGCTCGGCCTGTGTTTGTGTAAAAGACCATACAATTGTGAATGGTTCCCATGGTCTTCTAAACAAGTCCTATCCATCAGAATATGTGTCAAACAGTCTAAGACCGCTATTGTGTAGGTCAGATGCGCATTTTCAGAATGGCTTGGCTAATCTTCCTATTTCTAAATCGTTCATGAAACATGTTCAGTGATTGTATTCGATCATTTAATCCCTACCAATGAAAGATCGGTTTCATTTGATTTTTGTGCAAGTTTGGCGTGTGGGTGGTTGGTGGGCGTGCTTTGTTTATGCAATGTTTACAGGGTTTCGCAAGTTTAGACAACAATTGGGGGGAAATTTAGCATGGAAAAAAATAACATCAGCGAACAACAGATATTAAAGATTTTAAGTAACTATATAGATGTTCTCTCTCTGCTACTTTTTTTTTTTTTTACAATTTTTAGTACTTTGTAAAAGTAGTAATTAAAACAATATTAATATTTAAATACATATAATGTCTCTACTAGCGGTGCATCCATTCAACATTTTCCAACAGATACCGGTAGCCGATTATACAAAGTGATATCTGATGAAACCGATAGTTTGGTGGCTTTATTAACTTGCATTAACTAATTTCTAAAGGAACTTTTTGAATGATATTAATACATATAACCGCTTATAATATTAGACATCAAATTGGTGATGTTTCTAAATATTTGACATGCGCGAAAATGTATTTGATTGACAGGATATCGCTGATAGAAAAAACGCTTTTATCAACCAATACCGATTATTGGCCGATTTATCTGTGCATCTGTAGTCTGTACTGCTAAAATGTGTTCTTATGTGCTTAGCAGAAATGCGAAACTTATTTTTATAAAATAAATGGTCGCTATTGTCTCCACATCTTGTGATTCATTTTTATGTTTTTTGTATATTTTAATTTCTCTCTCACTCTCTCTCTATGTCCATTACTCATCACTTTGGTTCCAAAGGTTAAGATCTTGTGGGGATGTTTGAAAGATGACGTGAATTTTCCTCATCCGTCTCATTACTATAAGGTTAATTTAGCCAGATGAACCAGTGCAGTGGGTTGATTTAAAAGCTCTTAAATGTTCCAGGTCAGTTTGTAGGATGTGGTGTAGTGGGTTTTGGGGGCTGGTCAACATATTTCGTGCTTGTGTGCATTGGCACACGTGCACAGACCGAGTTACCAGGAATGGTTGAGGATGTTTGCTCTTCAGCCAAACCTTGAAGTCACTTTATTCTACAAAATAATCATATTTCTGTGTTTCCTAAAATAAAGATTGGTTTGTGCCAATTCTGTCTGTGTTTTTGCAGTGCAGGTGGGTTTTAGAAAGGAAATTTCTGTTTGTGGGTCTAATGTTTGCTTCTTTTCTGTAAGTAAACGTGGAAGCATTTTCTCATCTGAAGGGCTTTTCACACTGTCCTTAGTCAGAACCTCATTTCATTTTCATGTGTTTCTCAGAAACGTTAAAATGCTTTAATCTCTAAGGAAAACTAAAAATAGCATTGATGGCAAACTTGATTTAGCTTTTTCAGGTAAACTGAACACATACAGTCTTTCTTCTTAACATTGTCTGCTTGTAGTTGTTGTAGTGGGCTGATTCTGAGCCATTTACAGTGTTTCATGCTGGGTTAAGGAGCTTGTATGCAGAAGTTCATGACTAACACCTCCATCTCTTGTCCTGTGTCAGCAAAGCCCTTTGTACTTAACAGTCAAATCTTCAGTTTAATCTCAGTCCTGAAAACAAGCCACTTTCCCTGCTGATGAAATGTCACCATGACCAAAGTCTCGCCTGACACTGCATTCAATTGTTATTAAATTATTCATTTTTTCAATGAAAACTGCTTTTTTGAGATCTTTCCTGGAATATTGAAACCGAGAGAAGTTATTTAATTCCCTCTTCACAGAATAATGGGCCAGTGAGCGATTTCATTTGACATCATTATTGGAATTGCACAAATTTCTTTGAAAAGGTGTTCCTGGGTTAAGCAGAGGGACAAAAACATTGAGGGATAGTTCACCCAAAGTGAAAATTCTGTGATCACTTATTCACCCTCATGTCGATCAACACCTGATTATGACTCTTTCTTCCTGTGACACATATTTCGAGAAATGAGAACCGTTTATTTTTCATTCAATGGAAGTCGGTTACCAACATTCTTCAGAATGTCGTCTTCTGTGCTCTGCCTTAGAAAGCAAGTCATACAGGTTTGAAAGGGGTGTAACTTGTCGAAGGTGAGTAAATGACGACAGAATTTTCATTTTTGGGTGAACTGTCGCTTTAACTCCAGTTTTGATATAATCTTGCAACAGTTTACATCTGTCACAGTCCTCTTTAAGTATCTCTCTTCACTTTTAGTTGATTAAATGTAGATTAAAAACGATTACCAAAAAGTGTTTAAATGCACGTTGAAGCACTTTCCCCATCTGTTATGCTGCTTTGAAATGCCACAGTGTGAATCTGCCTTACATCTCTCACTGGGATGGAATCGAAAAGGTAATTTTGCAAAGGGAAACTTCATACCCGCACAAGATATCACAACAGCGTGAAATCACCCAAAAAATGTTAGGGATGCACCGAAATGAACATTCTTGGCCAAAGCCAAATACAAATGAAACACCGAAGGCCGAATACCGAACATGGCTTTTCAAATTTCTTCTATTTATTTAGACAATTCTTTCACTATTGCATGAACTGAATGGTCAAAATGTGCTTTTTATATTGTGTCTTGCTTTTCAATTGAATACAAAATTACTTAAAATAAAATTGAGCAAAACAACCAGGCTAAATTAAACCGAAAATGTGAGCCCTCTCCCTTCTGTAATAGCCTATAGGCCTATAACTGACTGCTGAAAGAGTGTAATGTACGCTGAAAGCCTTCAACAAAACACTTCATTAAAAAGTGTCATTCAACATTATAAGCTAAAAATATGAAAACATTCATTGTTATTGACTAAATAAAACCAATTAATTAATAATTTAAGGGGAAAAAAACATGCAAGTAATTCTGACTGAAAACCATTTCAGTTCACGTCTCTCCTCCAAAGTCCGCCCACAAAAGCTGACTGTCACAGTTCTCTTCGAATCACATGTGATCTTCGGTCAAATACGTTCGGTTGCCGAAAATTCGGTGCATCCCTAAAAAATGTGTTTAAATGAATCCATTCCAGACCGAGTGTTGCCTGTCTGCTTTTGGCAAAACTGACTCCCAAAGCTGGTACGGGTGACTTAATCAGGCTTGTCAGAGGCGGTGCTTCTAGGGAGGGGGTGTAGAGAGCGAACACTACAATGAGGCTAATTGGGACACACATACATCTCCACAGAGACAGATGGCATCCTGAGTATCGAGACGAGAACATCGCTTTTAGGTCAGCTATGTGATTCTCTAGTTAGGGGACTTGAGGTGCGAGTTGAAAAGATTGGTTTGCGTTTTTGGACCCAAATTCTGTCATTGTTTACTTATCCTGTTGTCAATTTTAACCTGTGTGATTTTCTTTCTTCTGCAAAATACATAAGAACATATTTTAAATATGTTGGTAACCGAAAACCACTGGGCCCCATTGACTTCTTTTGCATGGACACGAAACCAATTCACGTCCATGGGGACCACCGCTTTTATTAATGTAATATTATTCTTTTGTTTTAATCTCTATGGAGTCGTTCCTACTATGGATTGGGGCTTTTTTCAGGTGAACTTTAAATATATAATTACATCCTGTAAAATATTAATTTAACATTTGATTTCAGTTGTAAATATTCTGTTGGTTGTATTTTGTTCAAATTTTGTAAAATCATTGCTTACATCTTCCAAAGTGGTCTATATGTTTATCACAATGTACTCCCGGTTTTTATAGTAGACATGCTCATTATCTGTAAAAATGTGTCATCTCTTTTTAGCTTGTCACAAAGACCTTGACCACTTTTACCAGTCGGTACACGCATAGTTGGTTCGTTGTACCTAACCACACATAAACCAGGCCAAACCCGTCATTTTGCTAATGTTTATTCATAGCTCAAAGAAGGAAGCTCCTCATGTCTGGAACCCAAACAGCTGTGAGATCGGGGCCGGTCACCCACAGTGGGTGGAACCAACATATGCTTCCTCGTATTCACCGGCATGAGACAATCTACCCATCATCTTCTTCAGCCTTTAATGGCCAAAGGGTTATAAGAACCTCTTGAGTTTGCCACCCAGTGCTCAAACCCAGGCGCTCTTGTATCAGACACGAGGGTGCACGCTCCTCTAAATATTGTGAGAGGATATGGGAAATGAGAGTAGCCGGCCTGTGGTGTAATCAGCAGCTCTTGTGCTTGTTCCCTTTTTCATTCTCTTCTTTCAAATGTGCCCTATGGTTGCCACAATTAGCGCTCTGATCATTAGAGCTGTTTGTGTGCTATAGCCATGTACAGCTAGCCACAATCTGAGCATGTTATGTTTCCACTTGATGGGTTGTTTGTGAATTTTGTTACCATGGCGTTGTGTTGATGTCAGTCTCTTGTCAGGTTTGTTTACGTGGGCCGCGTGTATGGCGGGGGGGGGGGGGGGTGATTTCCATCAGAGTCAGGTATTATCTTTAAAGACAAAGAAAGTCACACATTTCACATTATTCACGTTTTTCGTGCTCTTCAAAATGTGTTCACGCCTCCCATAATTCTTATTCTTCACTCTCACAGACTTAAAACAAAGGTTTACTTTGACAGCGTGCTTGAATCAGCAGTTTTAAAGGAGAAGTCCACCCGAAAAAGAACATCTACTTGCCTCGTCGTCCCGGATGTATATGACTTTCTTTTCTTCAGTTAAACACAAAAGAATAATTTTATAGACACTTCAGAAGACATAACTAATGCTTAATCCAATCCTGAATCCTGTTACAGTTTTTACAAAAGTTATAACCAAAAATATTTCGAACCAAATCAAGATATTAAATGAATATGTTTAAGATTTAATGACGTGGAAGATTAAAACATACATAAAATGAAACCGAAAGTGCAGCTGAAGCAGTGTTTACATCTTACGAAGTGGTCTATATTGCGTGTGCATCCGATGAAGTCGTCTTTAGGTTAATAAATTACTTTGAAAAATCGAAGAGAAAACGAGTTAATATGCGATGTTGATATTGCAAAATGTAAACAAACTGAGCAATACTTTTAAATATGGTGGCATGTCAGTACCATCAGATCTCATTGGTTGTTCACGGTTTATTTTTTTGTTTCTCAGCCAATGTTAACAGGTCTAGTGGACCTACCGCATTACGTTTTTAATCAATACAGCCATAATATGCATGTTAAAGTACTTTAGAGATGTTTACTTTAGAACCCTTGAAATACGGAGTTACAAAACTGCCATAGACCTCCATAGTAAGAATGGAATGCGGAAGTAACTTCATCATGGAGCGACTAATAATTCCAGACATATTTTATATTCATAGATCGATCTTATATTCATATAACTCCCCAGACAAAATGCTGCTATAAATGTAGTCAACGTAGTTATCAGTGTACACAATGGGCTATATATTCATGCAAATACTGTATACATTCTGTTGTCTGTGCCGCGAAAATCCATTCAAATAGGTTGATAGCACAGATTTGTTTGGAACTATTGAGCGTTGCATGAACCACGTGACAACACTGCAGCAAGATCGAGTGTCATAACTCTGTATTTCAACAGCTCTGGTTTACCTTATCCGAATGACATACAACATTTACAGCATATATGGGTAATCTAATCTTTGTCATTTACCTCTGTAGAATTACATTTAAGTTAAATAGTGGTATTTGTTTTAGTTAAACTTTGAAAAAAAACATAATATGAGTGAAAAAGAATCATTTTGAATAAACAAAAAGGTTGAAGAAAAACATATGCAACTTTTTTAATAAGGTCCTCCCACAGACCCAAACTCCACACTTCATGTTAATGGGAGATGTAGGTGCATGTAGAATGCATCCACTGTCACTTTATCAGTTAAGTATTCTTGTTTTTAACTTTTGCCTTCTTCCGTCGGACAGAATCTCCCGAAAGACTACAGCATTTGAGCTCGACTTATGTTAAGACACAACGTGCCAGCGTATGCTGTGTGCTTCCCAGTTCTCCGGTAAATAAAACCTATAAAATCAGCACTTGATCGCAATCATAAAGCTTGAACGGTGTGTCGTCTCACTTCCTGTTATTGTTGAACACCGTTAAGTCGAGCTAGAAGCCGGTGTGCCCATTTCCTCCTCACGACTTCCGTTGCGTCCCGTCTTTGAAATTTACCGCCTTTTCGCTTAACTGTGGCCGGCCTGTTTCCTCTTCTCTGACGAACGCCTACTTCCTCCTCTCTCACCACTCTTTCTCTCTATCTCTCTTTCTTGGTTTGGTGAAGCCGTGCGAATACTGCTTTAGTTTTGATTTCAAACTCTTGTTAATGACGTGTGTCTGAGAAGACATCGTCTGCTGAAGAGTATTCCTCTTGCAAGGAGGGAACTTGAGCTTGCTCGAAAATCGGCTGGTCGTGGAGGTTTCCGGGTAAGCCTTTATTTTTTTTATTGCGGATCAGCCCGGGTCACGGAGAGCTTCAAGGTGTGGCTTTGGGTGCTGGGTTGTCCCTAATATACTACAATCGATTTACCTGTTAACATGGCTCCCGTTTTCAAGGAAACAAACCTGTTTAAATCTGCTGTTTGGTTGGTTTCCTGCATTGTGATGTCTAGACTAGACATGCTTCTCATTGGCCTACATGTTTGTGTGAACATGTTTTTCTAGAGAATGTTTGTACTGTCCTTGAAACCTAAAATTCTACCCCTGCAGAAAGCCAGTTTTAAATGGTGTAAAAAGGGTGAGATGTAAATGCGAGGGGCTGGAGATGTTTAAATTGCTGCTTTGCTGGGCGAGTGACTTGACAGGATATCCTGCTTGAGAAACAGAGGGCTTGTTTTAGGCTGTGGCCTAAACTGAAGAGAATTTCTTTCAAAAGAAATGTATACTATTCTTTGTACATCCTTTGCTTTATTTCTTTGTAACAAATCTCTGTCATGGCCAGGTAGTTGGTTTGAATTCTTGCTACACAATATCTGTTTTATCTTAAAACGTCATTTTTTGCTGATGTGTATCTTTCTATGTTGGTCAAACAACGTTCATGCTAAACTAGCATGGCACTACCATATTTTTTCTGATTGTACCATTATGTGCCATTTTAATAACATGGTCCATGAATATTGTAATGAGTCTGTACTGTGTTATGTACCGTAAGTATCATGGGTGTTAAAATAGTTTTTGCTTTTATTTGCGGTAAAACCATAGTAACCACATTTACCATGATATCACAATAGTAACCTTAGTTTAACCATGGTATTTGTAGCAAAACTATGGTATACAAATGACATCAATTAAATCATGGTTATTTGTGAGTTTACTATAATAACCATGACTTTACTAGAGTAAACCCAAAGTTGTTTGTAGAATTTCCAACTTTGCAAGAACAGTCTGACGCTTCTCACTCACAGCCTGTAAGTACGTTTTATTATTAAAGAATTTGCAACTGACTATTCAAACGCAAGTCTTTTTTTGGTCAGGCCTACGATAACAAATGCAGAAATGGTTTTATATTTACGAGGCTGAATCCATCAGGAGCTTTAGGGCTGTTCTCCCTTCCAGTGTGATGCTACACGAAAAGAATCAATATAAGTCTTCAAATTCATCAACTATGTGCCTGCTGGATGCAACAAATGCCTCGATTATAATGTGTTTTATACTGATTTCTTAAACCTCATTGTTTTACAACATTTACATGTTTTACGCTCTGCTGGCAAAGTGGATTAATCTGCTTTGTCATATGCATTTTCTGGATTACATTATTGCCTGAACTCACGTTACATTTTACATTATCAGCTGTCAATATGCTTTGACGGCTGATGTTCCGAATAAGTGCGTTATATTTCCGCCACATGCTTGATGTATTCGGCCAATCACAACACACTGGGTAGCTGGCACACGGTGCTTTTCACAACGATGAGTTTCAGAAAGGCGGGGCATAGAGGAGCAAGAGTAATGCACGGTATGTGAAAACATGTGTATTTTTAAACCCCAGACTGTTTTACACCAAATATATACAAAAATGTTCGTTTTAGCCATCCAATATATGACCCCTTTAAACTTTTAATGCATTTTTAAAAGCATGATCGTAAAAAAGGTGAGTGAATTGTCACATCCATAACGGTCCATGTTCCTAATAAAAAAAATAACTATTTTGTGGTCTATAAAGAGCCATCCCTTCTCCATTTGTTGGGTATTTTTGCTTCTGGCATTTTAATTCACTGAAAGAAAAACTATGTCCTGTTGTTGTCACATCCATAATGCATGTATATTTTCCTCTTTTAAAAAGAAAACTTGTGCCTAGACTAATATTTTTCTGCTGTCGGTTTAGTAATCAGAGATTTAGTCAAATATACACAGATGATTCAATTTATTGGTAATAAATACCG
Organism: Barbatula barbatula; assembly: GCF_947034865.1. Taxonomy (NCBI): domain Eukaryota; kingdom Metazoa; phylum Chordata; class Actinopteri; order Cypriniformes; family Nemacheilidae; genus Barbatula; species Barbatula barbatula. The sequence continues at coordinate 11,721,357 of NC_136784.1, forward strand.
TTTATTTCAAGTTAAGACTGAAAATGTCACATCCATAACGCTAGAATCGCTTACATACAAGAAAACAAATTCTTCTAAGCTGCTTTTCTGCAAATGTTGCCATTTTGGCTTGTAGGCATACAGACATACAGGTCAGACCTTCAGGGATGAAATGTGAGCTGCCTGACATCAGTGTGTTTATCTACGTAAGAGATAGAATGTATGTTATAATAACTCGGTAGCGGTCTCATCTTAGTTTCTCAGCACAAATAAAGCTCACTGCCCTCACAGCGCTGGCCCTCTGTGCTCTGAGCCCTTTGTAGACGTGTCAGATGAATCACTGTAGGGCTCTTTTGAAACCTATACAGGACATAATGAAACATAGAGTGAGTGTGAGTTTCTGAGCGTTCGAAGACTTTCTTCTCTGGGTTGTTGTCGCAGGGGACAGACTGCAGCTGTTTGGTGTGGTGGTGTTGTGTTCTGTCCGGGAGTGAAGTATTTAAACTGCACTGCGGCTGTCACGGTTATTATATGCTGCATCATCCATCCACACTGTAGCACATCTAGTGTAGACAATCTAGGTTTATTTAGGCTTACGCTTACCTAAATTATGTGTAAGTGGAAGTCTTTTTATTTTAACTTTAAGGGCAAAGTCACACTTTATTTGATTTAGGTATTGAATAAGCTCATGACCCTGAGTATTAAACAATAACGTAGTTGACATGATACAGAATTTGCCGTATACTTAAATGAAACCCATTCTGAAATGAGAAAAACGTGCAGAAAGGGACTTTACTTCGTCCTTCGGGAACTGATGATTGGATCATTGGAAGTTAGATGCCTGTCTATAGGGCTCAATATTTTTGGGCAGGTAAAATGTTGAATGGGTCGTGAAACTTGGTCGCATTTAAGTTTAACCAAGTAACGGTTCTTGTACTGGCAACCCAAGATTGACTGGCTAGCTAGACAAATTGCTATCTTATGTCATTCACTTGTTATTTCTTTTACTTGTTATCAGAAATAATCTACAGGGACTCTATTGAATGTGTATCGGAAATTAAGTTTGGGCCACAAAAGGGCGCATGGACAGGAACGTTTCTTTATGTTATTGCTTCGAAACCGTCTATAGTCCCACACCGAGACATACATCATGCAGAAATGTAGTTTGGTTGATGTCATGTTTTTTAATAAGTAATCACCAATACTAATAAGTCATATGCTGCAACATTCTATCAAAAATAAGGGTAGTCAGTTTTTCACTTTGTCATCTATATGGCAACACCCTAGCATCATATGTGCAAGTGCTACTCAAATTGTTTTTCAGAAGCAAGGTTATACTAGTTTGCAGTCTTCAACAATAAAGTTTAGTGTTTTCTGACTTTACATTACGGTAGGTTTGGAAGCTGATGGCAGATTTGGCCGCTGACCACAGTGATTTATTCGTTATTTCTGTTGCTCGGCCAAGGTCTTGGGTTTGATTCCCAGGGAATGCGCATACTCATAAAATGTAAAGCCTGAATGCACTGTATGTCACTTTGAATGAAAACGAGGGAGCTCTCTTCCTCTGCTCATGTAACTGTACTGTAACCTCCCCCCCCCCTAAAGAAATCCAATCCCTGTTAGGGATTTTTCATTTCTATTTCATTCTTTTTGTCGGCAGGAGATTGTTGTGCTGGACATTGGGTTAGCAAATTCACATAAAACAAAACTTCAAACGTCAATTTATTGTCGAATTTAAAGGAATTTGACGCAAGTAATCTGATGTCACGTATTTTTCTCTTTATCTTCGAGAGCTGTTTGTAGTGAAAGCACCTCACATAGCTTTTGGGTTGTGTCCCACCGGCTTTGGGATTATCGCACATTCTTAATCTATCATTCATCTTTTTACTCTCATGTAAAAAGTCAATGAAACCGCCCCCCGTATCAAAATGTTGTAATAGCTCCGTGCCTCAATTCTTTTGTCTTTTAACAAGGCCAGACCAACGAAAACGAAAAATAAAAAGTAATGTTTAAAAAATCACCTTTGCAGATGTTGCATTTAAAAGTGACTCTCTGAATCTGTTTCACCCAAAAGTGGTCCCAAATTCTTTCATTCATTTTCTCACGACGAGCCAAAGCAGTTATGTTTCTCCCGTGGAACGCTGGCAGTATATTTTACTGTAGTCATAGCGTCTCCCTCGACACCTCATAATGTGAACCGTTCGTGAGCGTGAGTAAATGATGACAGAGTTTTTTATTTTTAGGTAAACTACTCATTTATACTGAGAAAACTGACACACACAGACAAAAACACCTTACGCAAGTCAGACTTCTGTGACAGCTTAAGAGCTTTAACTGTGTGATGCTTCAAAATCAATACTGCAGTCTCGCTAAATCTTACTCGTCTCTGCTATAGTTACCAAAAACATCCTTGCGTTTATTTGTTTCTATGGACGGAAAGTGGATATAAACTGGTGACAACATCGTCGCTTTGACAGCTAACCTCCTCATCTCAGTGACGTTGTTTGTGATTTGTTGCCTTTGTGATGAGTGATGTCAGCGGTACAAACTGAATCACTCCTTGTGGAGGTTGATGTCTGTTTCTCACAAACACACACACCTACATACTCCATTTTACAGTTTAATTTATTCCCATGTTTGCCCACAAGGCCTCTTCATAAATCTGCATGTAAAGAAGGTCAGATCCACATGAGGCAGTAATGTTATTCGACTTCTTTAGTATGCACTGTGAAGTGTGCACATGGGGGACACAGAAACATCTGCCAGTGGGGAAAGAAGGGTAACTTGTGCTCCTGTGGACAAAGGTCGACTCTTTCTGACTTCTTAAAATTTTGCCTCTTTGTGTATTTTCAGTCTTTGAAAGAGTATGATCAACATTATATATGCACATTATAAACACTAGAGATCTATATGGATAAACAGACAAGGCTAGAATCAGGCCACACCCTTCCCTATTTCGGGGGCACAAACTGTGCTCAAAATCAGCTTTGCAAACATCAGTTTTGCTTTTTGCCGCGCACAAATTACATTCGGTGTCTAATTCTGGGGCTTGTTTCCTAAAGGATGCTGTCGGCAGGCATAATTCATTCTCGGATTTTTCCCACTTCTGTAACAGCAAGTTTTCTATTAAACCAAAACCAAGATTTATCGACTCGTGTCACCAGAAATCATGTCATCTTTAATGGGGAAACTTTCTACAAGAAACGAAGTAAACATTTCCAAACAAGCCACCATGGAAAGACGCAACTTATGGAACAGATGTCATAGCAACACAGCCTGGGTACTAGAGTCTATAAAGATTATTATGGGATGAGTCATTGCGCACAAGTGACATGGCAGCTTGCTTGAATGGGTTGAATGAATGCCTGTTTCACACACTGGCTGCGTGCGTTCTTGTTTTTTCTCCAAGATTCATCCCCGTGCAATATAGAACGAGGGATTAAAAAAGTAACAGGGTTTATCCACAAGGACCAAAGATGATCCGTGCTATCCTGAGTGCCAGGAGTACTAAATCATTCACACAGAGCATTAGAGGATGTCATTTTCTCTTTATCGGCTTATCTACCCTATTCTTGGAATAGATTAACTTTTCTATTGTACTTGCATTTGATGAGATTTTAGAGAAAGTTAGGAAGCCTCTAGAAAACCTTTTTGAAAATGTATTCTTTGCAGTTCTGTTTGGTCAGAAGTTACAGATACTTCACCCAAAAATGACAATTCTGTCCTCATTTACTCACCCCCATGTTGTTCCAAGTCTGTATAAATATCTTTGTTTTGATGAACACGGAGGAGGGTGTTTGGAAGAATGCTTGTAACCAAAATGTTCTTGGCCACCGTTGACTCCCATAGTAGGAAAAATTGCTTTATACATTTCTTTGTTCACAGAAGATGTTATTTTGGGATGAACTGTCCCTTTTAGAAAGGATGATTGACACTTGTCCATCCAAAGCTTCATATTTCAGATATAAATGTTTAGGTTATCAAGACGAATTCCACACTGTCGGATCTCGTCTGTTAGCAGTGTTATCTGATGACTAATAGAGCTCTTTGTTTTGAACCCAAGGTCAAACATGTTTTATTTCCAAATATTTGGTGCTTGTTCAGTTGTAACAGAGCTAACAAAATGAGGTGAACATGAAGGAAGATACACATAGTTGAACATAAAATAATTGCAAAAGTCATAAATCGGTTACAAAGCAAAAATATATATTCAGTAAGTTAACATTAGTTTAAAGAGTAGGGAAGACTGTGGACTAGTCAGACTATTTACTTAATTCATAAAATAGACATATTTCTAAAATGCATGTTGTGTAAAATCATTCAAGCATACAGAATATGTAAAGTTGTGTAGCGTATCTTCAGCCTCTCTGTCGCGATTCCACAGCTCAAAATACGTTTACTGTTGTGAATCAGGTTAGGTAAGGAGACTGTTTTGAATACTTATTTTAGTTTACTTTTAAGCAAAAAAGTGACGAAATGCAGTGGTTTTGTAGGTTATTACGAGCTTATTTACGTGATAAGCTTGCACTTATATTTATTATTTGTACAATTATAAAATTATTTGTATAATTTTACAATTGGCTTGTACTAAAAATTAGTTATTAATTATTGTGTAGGGCTGTCACGATGTCGGAGTTTCACTACACGGTTATCGTAGCTGAAAGAATTCACAATAACAATATTTTCGCTATTTAAATAAAGAAATAGTGCTATATTTCTAATGTTGTTTATTTTCTGTTCTATCTCTATCTGTCAATAAATCGCATTTCAAATCTGAATGTAAATATTAAACTTTAAATTGATGCATCATTTTTTATCGCATGTGTACAACGAACACAATATCGATATTCTTGGTTTTGAATTTCATGATTATTCTTAGTACTAGTATATTGTGACATCATAATACATTTGCATAATGGTTTTTTTCTCTTTGCCTTATAGGCTTGGATGAAAGCCAGACAGCAGTGAGAGGCCACACCCTCCATCAGCAGCCATGCCCCCCCCTGCAGACATTGTGAAGGTGGCCATCGAGTGGCCGGGGGCCTTTCCCAAACTCATGGAGATTGACCAGGTCAGTGCCTCAGAACTAACTGTGACACGTGCCCGTGGCACTGCACCTGATGCGGTACACTGCATTGTTTCCCTGTGTAGTATTATCTGTACGGAGGTGATGAAGTACTTTTGAGAAAGAGAACGTGGTATGAGAAAAGAATAGGGTAATCATTTCTCCAGTGAAATTATGAGTCATCAATATATTTGTTTCCTATTTGAGAGAAATGTGTTTATTTTAAAGGTCCAACGTGTCATTTTTGTTTTGGAGGATCCTTTGACAGAAATGCAATATCATATACATAACTATGTCTTCAGAGGTGTATAAAGATCTTGCATAATGAAGCGGTATGTTTTTATGATATTAGATTGAGCTATTTTTATCTACATACACCCTTACATGGAATTCACCATATTGTTTCTTCAGTAGCTCTAAATAGACGACATGCGACGACATCTTTGTCCTCTGGCAGCCACCGTAGTGCTTCGAAAGGGACAGTTGGAGTCAGCAGTTGCTTGCAATTCGCAACCTCACCACTAGATGCCGATTAAAATTTCCACATTGCTCCTTTAAATGTGTTTTTAAAAAAGGTTGTTAAAGATAGGTTCCCTACCATAAAGATCGCCTCAAAGCTTATTGGCTTGGGTTAACAGACACAAAACTGAAATATTTTGTTATACAACATCTAATCGCCGAATAACGCAGCTGGTTATTGGAAAATTTGAGCCGAGCTGTTGTCATTCTACTGAAAAATGTTTTAGTTTCTCACCAACGCGGGTATCTTGTGTCAGCACTTTTCCAGTCAATGAACCAATTTTGTGTGTAAGCTTTAACATTTGAGAGAAATTGCCCTTCAGTGCCTTTCTGGCTGACGGAGAGGATGTACTTCAAAAAAGCTGTTTGGAATAACGTAAATGATCACCTCGAACTCCTTTCTTATTTATCATATCTTTGCATTGCTTTATTTATCATATCTTTTCATTGCTTTATTTCATTATTTCCTTTTTTTATACTCTTGAGTTTATTTTATTTATGTAACAATGCTTGTAACCAAACTGTTCTTTGTTTATTTATGTTTTCTGCAGAAAAAGCCTCTCTCAGCCATCATTAAAGAAGTCTGTGAGGGGTGAGTAATACATTTTATTTAGCTTCTTTCAGTTTCATTCATTGTGCTGGAATAATTTTCTTTTTGTTATGGCAACGGACATCACAAAAAAACAATCTTCTGTTTTTGTTTCTGATTATACGATAGGTGGAACTTACCGAGCCCTGAAACCTATGCTTTGCAAAACGCAGACTCCACCAATTTTTACATCACTGAAAAGGTTTGGCACCAAAATCTCAGAAACACGGCACGTTGCGATTTCAGGTCCCTCATATCCATCCGTACCAAGACCTCTTCTTTTTTTTCTTTAACAGAATCGCAACAACATCAAAAACGGCTCCATCCTGCGGCTTACTACCTCTGCTGTGAGTAGCAAACACATTTTTTTCTTTGTCACATCTCTAGGGTTTTATCAGCAGGAGAGACCTCCTTGATCCTCCGAAGCCCCTCCAAGTCCAGCTGGGTCCTGTTATTCTTCTGATGTGAGGGGTCAGAGGTCACATTACCAAAGCTTCCTGAAGTGTCAGCGGCTCAGAAACATTTTTGCTTGACCTGTCGAGGCGGAGACACGTCCATTTTTTTCAATATTTTTGCCTTTTCAGGCTGTTTTTTTGTGTCTCATTTTGCACCCTGATATAAAACGTGGCGAGATTTTGTTAGCGTGTTACATCCGAATGGTAATTTCAGTCAGGAGCTGCTCTTCAGATGACCCGACTGAATTTGCGACTTGGGGATGATGATATTTGAAGCTGATGTCTGTGACATTTGAAACCGTCCCCTCTAGCAGAATGACAACAATGGCTGTGTCTCTTCCTGTGATGTTCAGCACAAGCCTCCACTGATATTTAACAGCCGTCAATGCTTTGTAAGATTTGAATAGGTTTTAAAACAGCAGTGGTTGCTTTGTTCGTGATTTGTATATGTATAATACAGCGTACTTTTAACGGAAGTTATGCAGTGCAGTTTTAATGCAAGTTTCCTTTTAGAGAAAGAGGGAAGTACATGGGATTAATTTGTCATTTATTCACAAATAGGAGGTACAATCGCAAATGATGGATGTGTTTACTGTAAAAATAAGATCATTTAAATCAGTTTAAAAGTGGAGGGGGAAGCATTTAAACTGCAGAAATGCATCATATACGGAACACAATAAATGATTCTTAAAAGGACAGTTCATGTAAAAATGTCATAATTTACTGGCCATCGTGTCATTCCAAACCTGTATGCCTTTCTTTCCTCTGCAGAACACAATAGAAGATAGTTTGAAGAATGTTGGTAAACGAACAGCATTGGACAGCCACTGACTTCCATTGAATGAACACAAAACCCCTCTCTTCTTTTCCGTAATGCAGTAGAAAAAAAATTACACAGGTTTTGAATGACATGAATAAGCGATGACAAATTGTATTCATTGGTGAACTATCCCTTTAAAGCAGGGTTTCTGAAACATATTGTTGTATGCAGATTTATTAAAGTTTTGATTTGAGTTTTATAAATATTTTAAATTAGATTTAATTTAAGATTTTCTCTGACTCTCACTGAATGCCAACAGTTTATGTCATTCGCCTCTGTAAGTAGGAATCACATCGCTGCTCATTTGCCAGTTGTGTTGTTCCCAGCTTTGTCACATTGCTGGACACGCCCACAGTGAATCACCGTCACGCATGTTGCTTGAAAGTGTTATCCAAACTGCTTAGTCACTTAAGCCGCTGTACATGGGGACACGTATTTAGTATGACATCCAGAAAGTGAGATCATTTTGAATAGTTCATTGTGTTGTGATTTCAAATCCTACAAAAAGCCCTATTTTGTAAAGTGTTTCCTTGAAAAAGTGTGTAGGGTTTCTTGGCTTGGGTTACAAAAGCGTGACATCTTAGCCATCTGTTAGCCGCCGTAGTACTTTGAATAGGAGGGGTGGAGTGAGCCATTGGTTTCCATCCGCAACCTAACCGGTGCCAGATGCCGCTAAATTTCATACAGTGGACTTTTACGTAGCTTTTTGTCTATTGAAATATATTTACATTACTGGTTAATATAATCAATACATTTACAAAATATTGTTAGACTCCAACCAAGCTGACCCTAAGAGACCAATGGCATTACAGCTACAAAGATGCGTAGAATACACATTGACAAGAGAATAATTTCAGATTAGTGAGCCTGTGATTTCGTGCTGTCTCGCCTACTTCCCTGTCGCCTGACTAAAGGCCTGACCTAGTACATGACGATCCGTCACCCTCTCATTAACACGCCTCTTCTGTGGCCGTAATAACAGGCCCAGATGGCCCTGCAGCTGCACGAGCGCATCCAGTCCACCAGCATGGACATGAAACTGGACGGTCTGAAGGACCTGGCCAACTCTTCACGAGACATCACCTTCGCTCAGGAGTTCATCAACCTCGATGGCATCTCACTCCTCACGCAGATGGTGGAGAGCGGGACCGAGTAAGTAACCGTTTTTCTGCTTCTGGCTTCAGGTCTTGAGTCGCTTGTTGGTTTATCCTTTTAGCAGGGCTGAGACATTTAAGTCCGAGTAACAAAAGGAAGAGCCAATGACTTGCACTGTACTCTGTGGTGAATCCTGCAGATGTCCCGTCAGATGTTACTGTCCTTAGATCTAAAACAACTACATATGCAGAGGTATATTTGCGTGTTCGAGACTACAAAATGACAACACTACCTAAATGAACAGTTAAACATAACATCAACAAAAAAATGCAATTCTCAAAGATAACACAGAGTTTCTGCCAATCTCATATTAATCTTGGGTACCTCTAGAGTAGTATTGCGTACTTCGTGTCGTCAAAGAGTATTTAGTTTGATCAAATTTATAAAAGACAGGTACAGCTGTTCGATTATTGCTGGAAAAAGGCGAGCTAGAAGCCTGCAGGGGCGGAACTACAGCACGAGAATAAAATACATCACATTTATTCACTATAAATTTGTGTTGTTTACATTATGCACATACACGCCGCCTGTAAACAAAACACAGACATATGACTTAGTTTGACTTACCTTGTGCATCTTTTAGCGCTTGGACCACGTCATCTATCAGTTTCAAATGATCTCCAAATCCAGCATTTATATAACATACATCACCGAAATGTAGAGAGCAAACAAACATGGCTAAACTTCTGTCAGCCGAGTGAAGCAGCATTGATGGGCGTTCTCTTTCTCTCAGGCTTGCGTGTGGGTGTGCTCATGCGCTTGGTGGATGACGCATGGGCGTGCTTCTCTGGGAGAATTGGTTTGGCTAAGAACTCTTGTTACGAAACGGGAATGTTCGAAAAGACTTTCAGAAACCTGTACGAACCCTGGCGGAGTGAATCGAGCACAGAAATACTATGTCATACACTTAACTCGTAAGTTGATCTTGTTAAGCTTGAGAAGCCAGCTCATTTAACAGTGTAAAGAAGTCCGAATGCATGAAATCGTCCCGGTTACGTATGTAACCTCTGTTCCCTGATGGAGGGAACAAGACGTTGTGTCGAAGCCGACAGATGGGGTTCGCCCTTGAGAACCAATCGTCTCTGACTATTTTGAAAAGGCCAATGAAATTGGCGAATGAAATTTGCATGCCGGGCTCCGCCCCCGGATATCCGGGTATAAAAGGGGAGCCGGCGTGCTCATTCATTCACCTTTTGTGCTGAGGAGCCTGAGAGCATCTCGTGACTGCTGCAGCGGACGGCTATTGTCGTGGCAAGAAGGACACAACGTCTTGTTCCCTCCATCAGGGAACAGAGGTTACATACGTAACCGGGACGTTCCCTTTCTGTCGGTCTCTCGACGTTGTGTCGAAGCCGACAGATGGGGTTCCTATGGAAAACGCCACGGCACTAGCCGCGTCACAATCTCTAGCGAAGCGACGTTGACCGGCCTGGGCGAGCCACACGTGAGCGCTATCGCGAAATTTGTAACCTTCCAGTGGGCAGGCAGGGGCTCCCAGAGCTTTTGGCAAAGATGAGTAGCCCCTGCCCTCTGCCAACTCAGACGGCCCCATTGGCGAGGGCCATCCAGTCGTAGGGCTACTGGGTAAGCGCTGTTCCTTCAATGAGGACGTGCGCTACGGAGACCACTTCCCACCCTAGGGGGGAATACAGTGGAGACACCAACATGGTCTCACCAAATAGGGGAGAACTCATGGGAGGTATGTGCGGAATGCCGCAAGGTGGATGTCCACCTGGGGAGGTCATGGGTTGCCACGCGGGGAACCATCTCATGACGACATCTCAGACGGAACCACCCTAGTGGGGGGTTACTACGTGTGGGGCACTAGGTCCGGTTAGAGCTATATGTAATAACTCAGCTTGATACCCGGCCATAGGCGGCAGGGCTGCTCCGCCGAGCCCGCCGCCCTGAGTGCTATTGATGGATGGACGGACTGCCTATTCTTCACCCTTGGGGAAAGAAGGGAGGCAGCCCATAGCGCACTGGTCCACCTCAGAAGGGGAATGGCGCTATGCGCAGGCGTACGCCCCACGACTGCTGGTCTCACCTGCTGGCAAGACTCGAGCTGCCGACTCCCCACGGAGGTTGTAAGCCTCTGCGAGGTATAGCGTAGCCCAACCCGCAGCTCTACAGATGTCTGCCAGAGAGGCGCACTAAGCCGATGCCCACGAGGAGGTCACACCCCGAGCGGAGTGTACCGTCACTCAAATGGGCACGGGCTAGGATCGGCACGCCGTAGTGACGGCGTGTGCGACCCAGCGCTACAACTCTCCTCGGATACAGCACTCCCGTTGCTGACCTCCATAACAGACAAGAGCTGCTCAGGGCCTTGAAGCCCTCAGTGTGGTTCGAGTAGAGGCGCAATGCGCTTACTGGACACCCCACGTACAGGTTGGGTCTTTCTCCTGGTGTGGGAGCGCCTGCAAGTTCACCACCTAGTCCCAAAGGGGGGCGGCGGAACTTTGGGCACGTAAGTCGGCCGGGGTCTCAGGATCACGTGAGAGTCACCGGGCCTGAAATTTGGCAATCGGTGGACACGGAATGCTTGCAGGTGCCTCACCCTCTGGATGGACTCGAGCCCCAGCAGGAGAGCCAACCCCCCTCGCAGAACGAGGAAGGGGCTCTCGGCAGGGCCCGAAAAAAGGGGACCCAAAGGTCCACCTTAAGGTCCCAAGAGGGTACGGGGCGCGGACGAGGCCTTAGCCCCTCGCGCCCTAGAGGAACCTAATAATCAGGTCATGCCGCCCCAGAGGCTGACCAGCAACTGGTACGTGATAACCGCGACAGCGGGTACCCACGTTCCAATGTGGAAGGGGAGATTACTCCCCAGCCTCTCCTGCAATAGGACAGCACGTTCCTGAGCGAGCAATTCCGCGGGTCTTCTCCTCGAGAAGAGCACCAGGACGAGAAGGGGCGCCACTTAAAGGCATCCAGCCTTGTGGGCATGGCCCTTGCCTGAGTGACAGTCTCCACCACTGAGGGGGGTAGGTCATCCAGGAACTCCTCGTCCCATCCAGGAGCCAGACCCAGAGGTCCGACTCGAACGCCACAACGTGTCCATCCCCTGCGAGTAGGCCCTTCGCCAGGGGATTTGGCCAGGGGGAGTTGTCGTCAGGAGTATTAGCTCCGAGGACCAAGTGTAGTTGGGCCCGTAAGGCGCAACTAGCAGCACTTGATACTCCCTTCCCAGACCTTGCACAGGACCTGCGCAATGAAGCTCACTGGGGGGAAGCGTAGTTCCGCTTGTCCCGCGGCCAACTGCGCGCTAGGGCCTCCGTGTCGAGGGGGGAGCCTCGACCAGGGAGTGCCCAGCGGCACTGGGGGGTGTTCAGGGAGGCAACAGGTCCACCTGTGCCCGCCCAAACCACACCCAAGCCGGCCGCAGTGGTGGAGTCGTCACTTCGCACGAGGTGTCAACTGACGAGAGAGCGCTTGGCTGTCTGGTTCAGGACACCCGGTGGCGTGTGACCTGCAGGGGCCTTGCCACCTGCTGTCTCCACCAGGGGTGGAGTCGTCACTTCCCACGAGGCGTCAACTGACGAGAGAGCGCTTGGCTGTCTGGTTCAGGACATCCGGTGGTCATGTGACCTGCAGGGGCTTTGCCACCTGCTGTCTCCACTGGAGGCTGCGCGCTAGGGCCTCCGTGTCGAGGGGGTCCTCGTCCAAGGAATGCCCAGCGGTACTGGGTGGTGTTCAGGGAGGCGACAGGTCCCCCTGTGCCCGCCCAAACCACACCCAGGCCAGCCCGCAGGGGTGGAGTCATCACTTCCCACGGGGTGTCAACTGACGAGAGAGCGCTTGGCTGTCTGGTTCAGGACACCCGGTGGGCATGTGACCTGCAGGGGCTTTGCCACCTGCTGTCTCCACGGGAGGAGGTGTTTTGGGCGAGTTGCGATGACTGCAGCGAGCGAGTGCCACCCTGAGGTTTAGTACGCTACGCCGGTCGTGCTGTCCGGGCCAGTATGCTGGTTCTGCACGAGAGGCCGGAGCCTCATCAGTGCAAGCAGGACAGCTAGCAACTTGAAGGCAGTGATCTGCCAACGCAGGCGGGGGCCCGTCCAGCGACCCGACACTGCGCGCCCATTGCACACCGCACCCGCACCCCGTAGGGAGGCGTCTGTCGTTCCACGACCGGCCTCAAGACCTGCTCGGGGTTAGGATGCGACGGCAGCAGGTGTAATGACGATACGCCTACTGCCGGTGCGCCACGCTCTCCAGGGAACTCATCTCTGTAGTCAGTGCTGTCGCGGTCCCATGTGCGTCAACCCGAGGGGGACAGGCCACCCCCGAGGACACCATGCCCAGGAGCCTCTGAAACTGATTTCAGGGGACCGCTGGCTGCTGCCTGAAAGTTCAAGCAGCTCAGCACTGACTGTGCGTGCTCGTGAGCGAGCACGCCGTCATGGAGACAGTGTTGAGTTCTCTACCAGGAAAAGGGGGAGCTCCGCGCCAGGGAGAGCTGCTCTCTTTTTCCCGGCTGACCCATTTACTGACATGCCAGCCCCTCGACAGTGCCGAGGGAACTGTACATGAGAGTATGCGGTCAGTTGTCATGAACCACTCCTGGCGTCTGACAGACACCAGGACGCGCTTCTGCGCCTCCCGAACGGCACCCTTGCAAGGTGCTGCTCAAGGTATGCAGCGACCCCTGGTTTTGGGGATGATGAAGTGCGGCTGTCGAAGCCACTGGACATCTCGGCCGAGGGGACGGTTCGATCGCCTTCGCCAGAGGGGTGGCAGCCCCGGCCTGGAGCACAGGAACATCCCTGCCTCTGCTGAGGTAAGAGGATGCCTGAAGTCCGGCGGAGGTCTGGCGAGCTGGATCGAATGCCGAGACGGACCACACTCCCAGCCACCGTGATGGTTTGAAATGCTAACCAAGCACCCAGAGACCTCACAGGGGGGGCTGCGATCTACTTCATCAACCCGCGGGGGTTGGTTCAATGACTAGCAGTGCTGTTCTCCCCGGGGGGAACGGCTCCGCTAAATCACCTGCCAGGCGATGGCGCAGCTCGACGCACCGTCGAAGCGAGAGTGCTGAGGGCTGCTTTATACTCGTCATTGCGTGCCGCCACGACGCAACGTCGAGTTGCCGAACACCATCTTTCAGAGGGTGAGAGCGGCTGCAAGTGGGACCCAGAGAGAGACCTCTCCTTGTGAGAAGGCGGGCACTAGGCCCCCGAAGGGGCCCAGAAGGTGTTTGGGACGCGGCAGGGACCGCCCCAGTCCGACCATCCAGCAACCCAGGCTGGGTCGGGCCCGATGGTTCAATCTCTCTAGGTGGTCCTTCTCTTGACGTCCTCCTCCGGGGGGCCACCTGCGGGGGCACCAGAACCGGAGTCGACGCTGGAGAAGGCCAGGGCTGCTGGGGGCAGACCACGTGCGAGACCTCGACGGCCGAAAGGCGGCCGGGTCACAGCAGGCCGGTCTGTTTCTACACTGTCAAAAGGCTGCTGGAGCAGTCCTTGACAGCGCCACCAATCAGCCGACCTTGCGAGAGGGGAGTCGGGAAAGTGGCCTTTCTCGACATCGCCCCCCTGCGCAAGATTGGGTCCGAGGCATCTTTCCGGGCCACTGATGTGGACATCGTCCGACCCAGCCTGCGCTGCCACCGCGGTCCCCGGAGGGCCAGTCGGCGGCGGCACTACTTGGGTCGGTCTTACCCCGTGGGGCTCTCTTTAGCGCCCTGGCCTGCAGGAAGGCCATGCGTAAGAGTGGAGGCAGCTTGGTCCACGGCACTGCCAGCCTCAACACCAGAGATGTTGAGACCTTACATGCCCTGGACGGTGAGTCTAGGTCAAGCCCCCCAGGTGGCCGCCGTCTGCGGATACCCGCGACTGCATGCTCCACCCAGGGTGCATTGACATAGTCCCTAGCTGCCTCCCCGCCCCGAGGGAAGAGAGGGCGATAGAGTCAGCTAGACGGAAGCGCGCCGAAAGGGACGCTCCAGGTCTTACTGAACTCCTTATGCAGCTCGGTAAAACTTGGCACTTGAGCCGGGCCCAATGTGCGAGTACCCAGCCGCGAGCACCAGGGCTGCACCGCAACCCGACGCTCACGGCGGTCCGAGCGAGCATGGCTGACATCTTGACGTCTGCTCTCACCTGTGCTCGACCTCCCGAGGGAGGGAGCTTCAGGGAATCGCCAGAGTCTGATGCCAGCAGGTCGCGCTCCGATGTTGCAAGAGACACCTCATCTCCACGGCTCGTGTCCGAGCGCGTGGCTGAGGAATAAGATGGCTTAGGACCATCCTTGGGGACCTGCTAAACAAGCGAGACGGGGCGCGAGCGGTCCGCGAGCCGACCGGCTGACGGATTAACGCTCACGATAATCCCCACATCACCCTCGCTGCTCGCCGCCGCTGACGGCAGGGCCGTAGCCGCTGCGGTCACAGAACGGGAAGCAAACGAGGTGGTGGCTTGCTCTTGACAGAACGTAGCCAACGTGACGCAACGTCTGAATAGCCGTCCGCCCGCAGTGACGCAACGTCTGACTAGCCATCCGCGCGCAGTGACGCAACGTCTGAATAGCCATCCGCGCGCCGTGCGGGCAGGACGAATCCACGAGGCTGCCACAGTGATCGGACCCCCGAACACTTGCGGCAACCACCGTGTCCGTCCCCGTCCTCGATGAGTGTACTGCACCCAAGAGATCAGCGGGCAATGCCACGCTGAGGAAATTGCTCTTTTAGAAAAATACCTCAGGAACTGCCAGGACGCCCAGGGGAATCTCCGCTGCACCGCGTCGTAGAAATCGGCAATTCGAAGAATGTCATCAGATGCGAAGGCTCCGAAGAACAAAAGGTGAATGAATGAGCACGCCGGCTCCCCTTTTATACCCGGATATCCGGGGGCGGAGCCCGGCATGCAAATTTCATTCGCCAATTTCATTGGCCTTTTCAAAATAGTCAGAGACGATTGGTTCTCAAGGGCGAACCCCATCTGTCGGCTTCGACACAACGTCGAGAGACCGACAGAAAGGGAAAGCTTGTTTCCTCTGCTTTAAGTATTGTATTAGCATTACAGTCAACCCAAGTTCAAGTCCCAGCTCAACGTCCTTTCCCGAATCACATCACTCCTTCCCCACCTCGGGTCTCTTCTACAGTACAAAGTTCTTGAAGACAAAAATGTCAATAATTTTCATTTTAATAATAAACGAACAGAAATCATATCATTTTCTGTGTCAGAAAAGGGAATGGGTCATATCAGAATCCGGGTCATATCAGCTGAAGGTGAAACAAGCGAAAGACGATATGCTGAGCTGGACATTTTCAGCTTTTTAGATGGTCCCATGAGGAGACAATGCTCTGCCAGCAGACATACAGAGAGAGAAACAAAGCAGAGAAACACGGAGGAAGAAAAGCGCACTGCAGAAAGATATATAGAGGGGAGGTATAACAACGCACTTTAAAGAGGTTTATGAGTCCCAGATGTACAATTTATACATGGAAAGACTATGCTGTCTGTCATACTTTTAAGAACCACTGATATAACATGCCCGTCAAAACACATCATTTTTTTATTTCCTGGTGGTCAACATGATGTCAAAATAGTCCATATTTTTTTCCAAATTTTCAAACCAGCATTCCAGTCAAGTGTTTGTTAAATTTCAACAAAATCAAACCTCAGGAGTGACATGAAGTCATCCAACAGCGATGTGAAACACAGAATTTTGGGCTTAACTATCCCTTTAAACATTTGAGGATCTCAGCAGCCTCCCTTCCAGCTGGTGGACCTCTGAAGAGCCCGGAGACAAGCTGCACATGCTCAGTGAGGGCGTCATTCGTGCTTTTGTTTTCTGTTACATGTTAACCTAATTATGTCTCCCGTGGCTTAATTGAGGAGGGTTGTTAAAGTCCGTCTGCATTTCTCACACTTAATGCAGTTGTGGAAAGAGATGAATCTGAACGGTCTCTTTCATACTCTTTTTTTTTTCATGGTGCTTTACTTGCTGGGTACATTTAAGTTACCTTAGGGATGTTGGTTTTAAGTCTCTGAGTCAATAGCTGCGTTTTTACTTGGCAGAACCCAAAATCTCGGAACGCTGGAGTTTCATCCATGGAAATCATTTCCATGGCTATTTTTTTATATAAAGCAGCTCTGTGTCAACAGCTCCTGACCTCAACGAGTCTTGTGCGGCTTTCTGTGCAGTCCTCGCATACCATCAAGAATCCAAGTGGACACGCGCTTGCACACAGACACGCACGGTCTCCAATTTTCTTCACGGATTCCTGTGAGCCACTGACCTGTGATGATTATTCAGAAGACTTGAGCATGACAGCACTCTTGAGGCTGCGCTCTGAGTACTCGAGGTCTGGCCTCGATTACATCATGAAGTACAAATGTAGCCGGCTGGGTGGAGGTTTACTGTAAATAGTTTGTGATGTAGTGCCCTCTACTGCTCACGTGGTACAATAGCGCTTAGTTCATGGTTATTGTAATGGTAATGATTTCCCATTTCTAAAAGCCCTACAGAAAGCATGAAAATTAGAAGGTAATACAATTAATAAAATACAAAAAACTAAATAAAATAATAGAAAAATATAAATTGGCAAATTAATTTTGATGTCATGAAATATGTACAATTTACATATCGCTCGCAAAACAACGTTTTGTCGGAATGAAATGAAAGTATGTCAAGTAGATTATAAATTAAAAATATATTTATTAATTAAAATATTTAATATTAAAATATAATAAATAGACAAATGTATTTTGATGTAGTGAAATATGTACAATTTATATATTGTTTATATGTGCAAACAACCCTAAAAGCCCCCCAAAAGGTATGTCAAGTCAAATATAATATAAAATAATATACAAAAAAATAACAAAAATATTATAAATAGGCAAATGTATTTTGATGTAATGAAATATGTACAAGTTGTACAGTATATTGCTTGGAAAATATTATTTTAACCAGCAAACTCTTGTCTTTTGGGGTGCCACACTGTTGAGATCACATAAACAACCGAATCACTGCGTTTCATAGTTTGAAAAACGTTCATAATTTTTGACATCACAATATCTGTTACAATGACATCGGTAACCATGCGTCTACACTCATAGATCAGCCAAACATTAAAGCAAAAACTAAACTTTAAGCTTGTGCTGAAGGGTGGTAATATCAAAGTGTTGTATTTGTAAGAACACAACAGACCAGACTCTTATTTATAAAGTACAGTGCAAGTCATTAGGTCAGCAAAAGTTCTGTCGAGCAGGCAAAATGTGCCTCAGGTTGTCCAATGAGTCACTTTATATTACGGCCCTGTTGACAGGAACACTACAATTGTCCTTGAATGCAACATGTGTTGATTTATAATGTATACACCTAGGAATCCTTCATACTTGCTTGTTGCCACCTCGGTGAGTTAAGCACATGTTGTGAAGGAAAGATTGTGTTTTTTTTGTCATATGCTTTTCCTGTTATTTTGCTTTGCGTGCTTTGTGTCTTGATAGGTTTTTAGGTGCCCTGTTTAAATGAGATGTTTTACGCTCAAGCCTCATTGTTTGTTTGAGACCTAATGTACCTTGTTTTAAGCCTTGTAACCATATGTTTTCCACAGATTTTCATTAAATGTACATAACAGGGTCTGATAGTAAGGAATTTTCGGACCCTGACCATGTGTAAGTGTTTCTGTCTCCCTGACGTCAAAGTTTTTAAATCTTTTCAGACGGTATCAGAAACTACAGAAGATAATGAAGCCCTGGTAAGCCCCTCCCCTGAGCCGGATAACCCCCTGTCTCTTACCCTCTAATCTCCGGGCCGAGTCTCTGCATGATCGGGCTCTGGCCTCAGTGCTCAAAACCAATCAAAGTGATGGGAACACTTGGCAACTGCTGCGGTCACCATTTTCTCATGATTTATTTATTGGATTATTTTTCATTTCCTTTGAATTATTTCCATGTAACCAAATGATCTTTCTTACGTTCTTTTGCATGTGGTTTTGGGCAATTTTGGTGCTTTAAGGGGGTAGCTTTGCTCTCTTTGGGGAAACTCTTGGATAGTTTTTCACTCATATGGTAGTTGCATGAATTTTTTTTAAATTAATTTTATGTAATAGTTCTAGAGTTGCAAAGGGCTAAACACATCTTGTTGTAGCTACACAACAGGGGCTAACTGGGATTGTGAACAAAGTGAATCAGACAAAATATATATCGAAATAATTTACCTCTTAGTTTATCTGCTTTGGTGAAGGGTTGTTCCTAAACCACTGAGTGTCGCTGTTGCTCCGAATTATTCAGATGATTGGTTCAAAAACCCTTAAACTGTCACTCTTCTAATATTGGAACACCTAGTTCACAACTAAAATCTAATCCAGTCATAACAAACTATATATCATTGGAATGGTCTAAGACTCTAGAATACATATTTGACCAGTGTTTTACAAAAATAAATGATGTAGGAGTAGTCATTTATTCATTTATGAGCAAAAACATTATTAAATGCACGTCAAAGTCAACGTTCTGTAGTTATGTAATATTATTCCGTTTTAATCCTGACAAACTAGATTTCGTTAGAAAGTTCTAAGAATGTTTTATATTTAGGAACTGTTTTGCAATAGAAATCGCTTAATTTCAAATCACGTAATTGTCTCAGATGTCACTTTTGGTACCATTATAAATATCACATATTCATAATAATATTTTATTGTAAATCTAAAAATAAATCTCATAAACTTCTATATCATTGGAAAATTTGAGGTTGTTATTAATATTAAATTAAACCGCTATAACTATTTGATTATTTCATTTGTTAACTCCAAACACTTTTACAATAAGGTATGGAATCTATTTTTTAAAACAAGACCAAGATTAGGTCTCTAGACCGCTAGACATTCAAGCCCCACCCTCAAAAAAAGGGGGAGTACAGTTAAGGGGACAAAAAACAGTGACATCATAGAATCATTGCATTAGCATAAAATAATCCCTACAAAATGAAGTTTCCTGTCAATTGGAGCGACATAAATATATTATATAATATAATGTAGGTTTTTTCCAGAATATGAGGATATATATATATATTAAATATATTTTTCATATAAAACAAATCTGTTAAAAAAAACAGAAACTCTGACATTTTACGTTGAAAATCTCTTTTTACAGTGTAAATAAATAAATACTGTACACTTTTATAGGCTTCTTTCCAATTTCAGCTGCAGTTGCTTTCTGTCAAGGGTACATTTATAGGATGCAGTAATAAACTAACATCTTCTTACTTTAAAGTCTAACTTATGCTGTATTAACTCCCTGCTGCACTCAAATAAACCCTTAACACATTCATTCATTCATTCATTATATTAGATAAAGTCATTCATGTCTGTTTTGTTACTTCAATAATGATATTTTTGATTATCACAACAGATATTATTTAGTTTTTTCACGTGCTATTTAGTTATTCATCTGGCATTTTATTATGTCATTAGTTTAGTTTTGTTATGACTAGAAGCCAGGAAACGGCATGACCTTAGTTGTTTGTAACAATAGGGGGCAGTATTATTAATTTTAAGCGGCTGTACTCTGTGTTTGGGGAAATTCAAAACTCAAATATTTAGGATTCCCAAAATTAGTATTTAAGAGAGTTTTTAGAGATCTATATATTTGTATTCAGTTTTAATTATGTTAAATTTCATTAGGCAATTATTATTTATGTTATGAATCTATGACATGTCCACACCGAAGATATTGCAAGATGCACATCTTTTTCCTCCGGTGAATGATTGACAATTGCTGACAATAGAGAAATTATTGACACAGAATGAAAATATGATCATTATTTACTTATCCTTACGTCATCAAAGTCATATTTGTTGTGAAAATGGAACTAGATGGAGCAATTGTCAAACAACTACAGTTGAACCACTTTTTAAAACTCCAAAGCACACAAACGTCTTTTTTTAATAAAGAGTTCACCCAAAAATAAAAATTCATTCAAAACACATAGACTGCCGAAGTGGGAAAATTGCTTCATACATTTCTTTGTCGTAGAATGTAGGAAAGTAAACAATTCTGAGGCACAACCATTTGACAACCATTGTATTTGTTCCCACTATGGTAGTCAATGATGGCTAAGTTTGGATACAAGCATTCTCCCAAAACTCTTTCTTTGTGTTCATCAGAACAAAGAAATGTAAGCAGATTTGGAATAACTCAACGAGTAAATAATGACACATCATTTTTGGATGAATGGTTCCTTTAACACAATTCATTTTCTTACACCGTCACTTTATAACTGTAATTTTTGGGGGGGTTAGTCACCATAACTACAGTGTCCCAAGCAAAGAGCTGCATGACACCATTAAAATTTCTGCCAGTGTAACACTGCGCTGCTGTTAACTCTCTGCCATCCGCTGCCCTTCTGAAGTACATCATCTATGTCCTTCTGCTGTTTAGCACTTTTTTCGCTCCTTGTTGCTCTGTTAGGCTGAAGCTTGGCTCTTCTGTCAGTGCAGGTGAGTGGTAGAGACTGGGCTAGTGGCTGTTGTCTTGTGTCTTTTAGCTTTGGTGACCTGCTCTCCTTCACATTGACGGCCTTTGTGGAGCTCATGGACCATGGCATTGTCTCCTGGGACACCTTCTCTGTGGCCTTCATCAAGAAGGTAGGTAGCATTTCGGAAACAATTCCTCCGTGTCTATGCCATGTAAATATGAAAAAGACTAAATCGTTTAAGAACTATCAAAGCTATGTCGCTTCATCTTTAGATTGCCAGTTACGTCTCCAAATCGGCTATGGACACTGCTGTGCTTCAGAGGTCTCTGGCCATCCTGGAATCCATGGTGCTCAACAGTCAAGACCTCTACCAGAAGGTGGCTCAAGAAATCACCATTGGCCAGCTTATTCCACATCTACAAGGGTATGGAGGATAGTGGTTTTGTTTTGAATAGAGAAATATGTACAATATGTTTCACTATATATCAAACTGATACAGTGTATTTAAAGAAACGGTTTACCCAAAATGAAAAGTAGGCTTTTTCATGTTTTACTCACCCCTGTGTCGTTCCAAGCATGTTCATTTAATGTACGTTTTTGTGTGCTTTTCAACTTGTGTATGCTTTTGTTTCTAAATGACAACATATCTGTTTTTGGGTGAAGTGTTCTTTTAATTGCAGCTTGGCATTGTTTCTTTGCTCTTTATCTCTCCGAGAACAGGACGGATCAGGACATTCAGACTTACACCATTGCAGTGATAAATGCATTGTTCCTCAAAGCCCCTGAGGAGAAGAGACAGGTACAGCACACACACACACACACACACAAATATATTTTCTGCTTTTCCCACTTGTATGTCATTGCCTAGACTACAAAGTGACACCACGTCCTAATGAATCTCTAAACATAGAACATGTCAAGTTAAGTTGAACCTTTCACGTTTGAATGTAAAACAGTCATGACAGTAGTATTGCAGGACAAGACATTTTGGCCATGATGAGCTTTGTTTTGTAGCTCCGCCTACAGGAAAACGAATCCTGCTCCACACATCTGTGGATTATACAATCATACTGTGAATGTTCTTGTAGACTAACTCATTTTCTCAAGTGTCAGATTTGAGCATTTATTTGTTTGTGGTTAGGACTTGAGATGCACTGATACTTAATTTCTCCAACGATAACAAAAGTGTGAAAATAAATATAATCGACCGATACTGAAACTATTTGTCGATATATCTGTGCATCTCTAGTAAGAACAGAAGCTTGTGAGAAATAATGTCCATGCGTTGCATGAATAGCCATCATTTTGTTATTGTCTTTCCGTGTGAGTGCATGTAGATGTTTCTTAGAAAGTACAGAATCTCAGGTTGAACTTCATTTTACAGCATGTATACTTACTTAACAAAGCAACTGTAAAGTAATTGAATTCACTTAATATTGGTTACTTAACAAGTATCAATATTAAAAGCTACATTTATTTTAAAATGTTATTTCCCTCACTTTCAGTCCTTTAACTATAATAAAAAAGATGAAAAGAGAAACGGCATTATTTCTCATATTTACCAGATCCGTTGAGATAGAGAGTCGTGACAACGTAAGTTTAACATTTTTGTGTGTCACGCGATTCATGGAGCCTTCAGATAGTTTCGGGATGTTATGTTTTCTCTTTAAATGCTTTATTTCTTTCCTTTTTATTCATTAAATTACTTGCATCTTTAAATTGGTCAAAAGTTTGTCACAATCGGTCTGTTTAACCGCAGCTCCATGTATTAGTAGTAACTTCCGGGAACTATTGAGAGCCTCCACAAACCGCCATTGCTGTGTATAAACTGATCCATTGGAGTCAACAGAGTTGACGTAACTCTCTTTCTCAATGGCTCTGATGTTTATCAAGTGGGATAATATTTTTTGTTCTCAACTGTACATAATAATGACACAATTATTATTTAAATTACTATAGTAAGTACAGTACATGCATGTGTAGCTTGACGGTAAAACAAAGTGCAACCTAAATCTCATTCTTAAGCATACAGTATATGAAATATATATGGTAAGACATCCAACTTTCACTGACACAATCATGCAACGAGAATGATTTTGATACCGCTGTTTATAGTATCACCGCTTCTAATTTAGTTTTTTCATTTTTCCATGTAAATGTTGGCACAAAAGCTTAATCTTAAAGGCGGGTGTCCGATTTCTCTAAGCCGTTGTTGATGTTCAAATCACCAAAACAAACACACCCCACCTCATCTTTCGCTTTCGTCAGCGCTCGGCTCGACTAATGTCCGTCCTGTGAACCTTACTGCAGATTGGTTAAAAGTTTGTTTTCGTACTCGGCCCGACTTTGTCTAAACAAGCTGGATTCGGAAATCGGACACTCCGCCTTTAATAGGCATTTAAGTGTATTTACAGAAATCTTACAGCAGGGTGAATTTGCACAACAATTAACATTGAATCAATAACATTATAACATATGTATGTTTGGTATGAAATTGCTCCATTATCTAAAATTTATGGAAGCATTGATGTTCCATTTCATATACACAATAACCAATGAAACATCAGAAGCGTCTTTGACAACAGCATGTGCGGACGGCATCAGTTAGTCCGGCTTTTATTTGCCATTGCATTTCTACCCAGAATTCTGAGCGGGCACAGAGCAGCTTTAACTCAACTACGTAAAGCCACAGTCACAGCGGTCTCACGTCGTGTGCGTCTCATATTCTAAATGTCAATTTACAGTGTGTGCAGATGTGTTCTTCTGACTCGCTGACCTCTCATTTCTGTGCTACTAACAAACTGCCTCTGCCTTCTCTCTTGTTCTCTTTCCTCTGCTCTGGCTCTCTCTCTTTCTCTCATTATTTCTTCCTCTCGCTGTGCTTTAATGCTAGTTTGATCAGGACAGTGTGAACATCCTTGAGTGTCCTCTAACAGTAAGTGCTCTCTTGTTGGGTTGAAGCGTCTGTAGGTGATGAGTGCGGTTTAACTGATATTTGATTCTTTCTTACACGACTGATTCATAGTGCTTGTAGAGCTACACCTTTTGAAGTGGGTATTTGTGATGTGTGTGCGTGTGTCGAGCGCGAGTGAGTGATTCAGAAAAGTGAATCGTGTCGTTCTTTTGATCGTAGGAGATGGCCCACATTCTGGCACAGAAACAGCTGCGATCAATCATCCTCAGTGTAAGTGCTCACTGTGCTACGGTATACTTTCTCCTCCTGTGCCCTTTCTTTTTATAAGAAATGTAGGTAAAAAGAACATACGAACTTGAAAACTGCAATTCATTCATATTTTGATATGATTACACAGCACTCAGATATATTTTTGTTCACGTTTTCAGAATGTGATCCGAAGCAACAAACCCATAAACGATGAGATGGCCCACCAGCTCTATGTTCTGCAGGTCTTGACCTTTAACCTCCTCGAGGACCGAATGATGACGAAGATGGACCCACAAGACCAGGTGTGTCTTTGTTTGCAGCTTTATCAGCTCACCTGATCCGTCAGATACATGTTTAAGAGTTCGTTTGCGTTTGTGTTTGTGCAGGCTCAGAGGGACATCATCTTCGAGCTGCGCAGGATCGCTTTCGATGTCGAGTGCGAGTCCAACAACAGCGGCAGCATTGAGAAGCGCAAGTCCATGTACACCCGAGACTACAAAAAGCTGGGCTTCATTGTACGTCTTGGTATTATTAATTATTTCTCATGTGCCATATTCATCGATCTATATAAATAACTGGTTTGCTCATGACGTCATTACATTGAAGCTACCGCGCCGCCATGTTGGTATGCCCAGACGTTATCATAGAGAGTTATCACATATTAATTTTAAAACTTTTACTTTACCGGTCCATGTTTTATATCTAAATTCTCGCAGTACATTCTTACAACGCAAATGTCGTAACATGTAAATGGTTCAGTATATAAAGTCGGTAATTTTCTCGTCTTATTAGATATAGAGTAAGTTACGTTCATTTTCATTAAAGTAGCGTCAGATTAGCAGAGACACCTCAACATATGACAAATGTGCTTATCCTGAAATCTAAATACAGATAAATACAAGCCGTATATGTTCTTTTAAGTCATAAAGCTTTATTTCTAAACATTTACACATGTGCCATTACAACAGTGTGCAATTCACACTCACCCTTTATAAATTGATTTCAATACGTTGCAATTCTGCCCAAAAATAAACAGAAACATTGGGAAAAACATCAGAAGTAACGATGAATTTAAACACACGGGAACTAAAAACGTAATCGTCATTTTGACTTCGTCAATGGCACTCTCTGTCAGTTGGACATACCAAGATGGCGGCGCGATCGCTTCCGGTAGCTTCACCTCCTGCCGTTGGTTTAGCATTCTAGGCACAATCCAGTCATTTATATATATCAGTGGTCATATTTGAACGACTGGGTTACATGACACTCTTCATAATCTCGGAACAGTCAGACCTTTTTTGTAATGTTTGTTTTGACACCTTTGAAGTTAATATCTAGAAGTCTGGAAAAAGCGGTCACCTCATCGCATGTGCTCTAGAAGAGGTGCTGTCATTCTGTCATATTTTGACATTGCAACGTGTTTCCTCATGCAGGTTTGTCCGTCAGGTTTCAGTCCGTCACATTAAGGGCGGCGTTGTAGGAAATATATACAAAAACAATGTATAACACAAACATTAAAGAATTATCATTTTTTTCTATTATTATAAATAATAAATATCAGGGCATCTTAAAATATAGCTTATGATGGATTTACATTTCTGCCGAAAACATTAACATTTTATGTCTGTGTTCAAACACACTTTTTGCGGCTTGGAGGGGGTCACATGCTCCTAAACCCCTTTTGGGCTTCTGAGGTTCACGAAGTGCCTTTTTCACAGTGCCGTGTTCTGTAAGAAGATAAGACCTTTCCTAAAGTCCTGCTGCGGTGTTAACACCTCCTCGCATTACACACACAGACACAGTTTGAGGAGAAGTGAGCAGAGTGTGAGGGAGCTGCGCAGAATGTTAAGACAACAGCATGTGCAAATGAAAGCTGTATGTCAGCTCTTTCAGGACCTTCTCATATTGACGGCTAGGAAATTGGTCCCCATTGCCCCTCACCAAAAGATGTGTCTTTAGGTACAGTGGACTTTATCTCTTGCTGTTTTCAAGAGGTTATATTAGCAAACAGCTTACCATGTACAATTTAAAAACAATATGGAGTATGCAACAATAAATGTTTCAAACTGACAGTGTTGCATGGACTATAAAGAAAACAACTAATATACTATTAGGAATGTAAGGTTACCAGAAATGTACATTTGTGTTTATAGAGAAAAAGGTGCTTGGATGTGTAGCTGGAGAGGCATGTCTGCATAATGTGATGTCTGAAGCTCTCTCAGATTAGGTTAGGGGTCATATTTTTATTTTGATTGGTTAATCATTGACCAACCAAGGACGAAGCATTGTTAATATTATAAAACATGTATTTTTTTTTAAACCAAAAAACATGGATTTTCAAGTCTATTACAATAGACGCAGGTTTTGAATAGGGCTGATTTAAGGTGGCATAAAGATATAATTTCTGATAAAAATATTATTAAGTTTAAATTCTAAAGGTCATTTCCGTCCAAACGTTGTGTGAATCACATTTACACACTGCCTCCGATATTGTCGTCCGTCATAAAAAAATTCGGAGAGATTTTATGCAGGGTTCCCGGGCCTGTTCGCGGTCTCCATCGGTCCGTAAGTGATAGCGGGAGAAACTGAAACAATGGAGTTTCGCAGGAGATCTATCAAAACGTATAGGTGTGAAAAACAAGAGACTCCCGGCCAAAATGGGAGTGTTGACAGGTATGCAAGAAAATGCATTAAGTGAGGACAGCCTACCTAGCGAGGTACTGTCAATGGAGAGAAGCAAGTGATGAAAGGAGATATAAGGTGAAAGGCAGAGCGTCAGGCTGTATTATTATTAGATTATTATTACTCAGTGGTTAGAGCATGGCGCTAGCAACGACAAAGTCATGGGCTCGATCCCAGGGGATTGACCATAGTCAGAAACAAAAATGTATAGTACAACGCAATGTTAGTCGCTTTGGATAAACGCTTCTGCCAAATGCATAAATGTAAATATGCATCGGAAATCAGATACGAAAGCTTAATGTTCGTCCCACATTTTTAACATGACGAATACTAAAAAACACAGAGATTTTGGACTGTATGTACGAAGACCTTAAATATTTTCAAGTAATTGTTCACCCGAAAATGACAAATGTCACCTTTTTTTAAATAAGAAACATAAGTATATAATTTTGAAGAAATACATGAAGATTTTGCGTTCATTTTAACAAACCATTAACTACAACTTTTTCCCCATTGTGATGCTCACAGCTGTTTAAGTTCATAAAAGCCATCAGGCCTTCTACTTGCTGCATATTTTGGCAAATATTGCAGGTCATATATGTGTTCAATGCATCCAAACATTTATATTCTTTATATTCGTTCCTATTAATTACAATTCTACTGTAGTGCGATATGTAGTACATGTCTTCTGATTCTCTGTCTTTGTTTTTCTGACACAAAGTCTGTTTAATAAGAAGATCCGGACAGCAGCGTCTCCCTCACATCCCTCTTCTGTAATCAGTTCTGTCTCTGCTCTGCTCTCCAGCACCCCAGACGCGCCCGTGTCTATATGAAGGCCAGAACTTTCAAAGACAGAATAATTGGCAACTCTAAACCCAGTCAGACAGCCGCACAGCCCTCACCCTCCGAGACAAACGTCTCGCATTGTTTGAGAAGCGTAGATTGGTTTGAAGCAGACATGCGAGTTGAGGCAGCACATACCGTCCACCTTTATATTTGCAGAGAGCTTGCGTGGCACTTGTCATCCACCAGGGATCCTCCAGCCCGCTTCTAAGTCCTGCTGCTTCTGAAGTTACGTTTGTGCGGTGGAACCAATTTGATGCCCGTCATATCTCGGTTCTCATACTTAAAATGCAATCCGGTACTCTTAGAGCCATTATGATGCAAGTCATGAAGTCACAGTTGTAGCGTGTGTGGTGTACTGCATCGCTAAATGTGTGTGTGTGTGTGTCTGTGTGTGCAGAATCATGTGAACCCTGCGGTGGATTTTACTCAGATTCCTCCCGGGATGTTGGCTCTCGATAACATGCTGTATTTTGCCAGGCAACATCAGGACGCCTATATCAGGGTAAGACTCGCTCGCACACCTACGGAAAGGAGGTGCGGAAATGGCAACCCGCTTGTATTTATTTATAATCTGACTAGAGCTCAATTAACACCTCTCGAAGCCAAGAATGACTTCACCACTGCAGAGATAAAGATATTTATGTTATGAGCTGCAAATCAAATTATTACATTACGCATGGTCTCTGTGATGGTGAATGATGATGGCAACTATTGTGCAATCTGAAATAATGTAAACTAAACGGAGATGTTTTTTGTTTACGTCTTCTTAAACTTTGTTTGTGTGCGTGTGTGAATTTCAGATTGTTTTGGAGAACAGCAGTCGTGAGGACAAGCACGAGTGTCCGTTCGGCCGCAGTAGCATCGAACTGACGAAGATGCTGTGTGAGATTCTTAAAGTGGGAGAACTTCGTAAGTTTGACCTTTCTTTCTTACTTTCTTATCAAGACAGGTTAAATTATAATGTTCGTGATTATTAAAAAGGTTGCACATTAAAGGTCCAGTGAATTACCTTAGAATGACATATTTCTATCTATATACACCGCAGGTCCCCTTACAAGGCATTCACAGTGTTGTTTCTACAGTGGCCCTTAACTGACTAAATAATTTTTTTCTCTTTTGAAAGTATGACGACATCTTAGTTCTGTGTCAGCCACCATAGTGTTTCGAAAGGGAGGGTGGAGTGAACCGCTATTTCTTAACCCGGGCCGCTAGATGACACTAAAATCTCCTTTAAGGCACAAGAATGTAGGCATAGTACTGATAAAGTGCAATATATAACATTCTCAGTACAATAACACAGTTCACTAGTTCAAGGACTTTCTTTCCATTTTTTGATTTAAAGATACTTTATTGCCATGATTGTGTTTACAATTACCAAAGCAGTATTCATAAAACAAGAAACAAACTGTTATAGGACAATACTAGAAATACATATTTTTCTTATTTTTATTTTGTATTATTTTTATATTGTATTATCAGTGAATTTGTATTGTATTATTATATATTACATATATTGTATTATTGTGTATTATTATATATAATTATAAACTAATAGAATACAATAATAAATATACATGTCATACGCAATGCAATGCAATAATATTAAAAATACAATAACACAATATAAAAAGTTACTCTGAAATATAAACAATCAAGATGTGTATATATATATATTTTTTTAATTTTAAACAGAAGCACATGTTGGAAACACTGTAAGAGTAGGCAGTAACAAATGAATTTAGCGGCAGCTGATGGATGTTTGTCATCCTCCAGTAATGCATTTGTTGTATTTTGAAGAACTGAAACTCTGCCGTTAGTATAACATTGTGTGAAAGTGTTTCTCGCTCGCCTCTTTACATTCATCACAGTGAAGGAGAGAGTGTGTCACAGACTCGTTCTTCCCTTGCAAGCCATATTTGTCTGTGTCTGCCTTTCTCTATTGCCAGACTGCCATCGCTGAGTCTCTCTCTCTCTAGCTCGCACATGCCTCTGAGGGTGTACAGTTGCAACAGTGAAGATAAAAGCAAACAATAAACTGAATCATTGTACAGGAGTTCATAAATTAATGAAGTAAAGAGTCTGATGTTTCAGGTGTGCCTGAGCTTTAATGACTCTTTATATGCTTTAGACTTGAGCAAATGCATGTGAATTGAGAATATGTGACTCTACTGAAGCTCCAGGCTGGCTGATGGTTAGCTTGTTCTTTTGACCTTGCACACGGGGGGAACGCGTAATGGAATGTGGAAGAGAGCGTGATGATACCGAGCGGGACACAGAGGTGTGTGATGGATCTCATTGGGCGGGACTGTGAGGTGTTATAAGCGTGGCTGTGAAATCACAATGACTCACGGGTGACCATTGTCCACAATGTACTTGAAAATGACACTACATATATATTTAGAGCTTGATTTTAACAAATTGTGAGTGGCGAAAATCTGTGTGCGTGTGTGTTGCTGCCACATACGTGTGCACGGACCAATAACAAACATTATAAATGTTGTTAAAGCAATTTACAGTAAATTTGTTTTCTAAGGGTGTAAATTTGTCGATTTTCTCCGCCAGCGATGCGATATTTGCCTGTACCTCTCAAACCATTAATATATCGATATTTTGATATTACTTGCCTAGTTTACACAATCTGTCACATTTTTAATATCTCAAATAATGTATAAAATAAATTGGTTTAATTAAACTTACAAATCGCAATCTGTCTCAAATGGGACATTTACAACAACAAACTAACAAAACAATACACTCCGTGAGGAATAAGGACGTGGAGAGTGTCAAAATAAAGGTACCTCTTATCGATATTTTGCATAATCACTTTACTTAATCGATGCATCGATCCATATTGATGTATTGTTACACCTCTATTGTTATCCAGCCTTTACACTATAAAATACAATATAATAGTAGTTTATTAAATCGTTTTTGTGACGTACTGTGGTTGTACCATGGTACAGTGCAGTAATGGTTTTAGTTAAAGAAAAGTCCAAAATGTGTGAAAATATTCATGTATTAACTTGATGTCGTCTCTCAGATTGTGTATGAATCTTCAAAGTAGCCTCCCACCAGAAGGCTTTCATTCAGAAATGCTTTGGGTAACTGCTAATTCTATGTAAATTACTAGAGATGTTCGCTTGTTTTAGCTTTCAGGTCAACGTTTCCCCTTAAATTCCGCTGACGTGCTGCCTTGGGCGAGCAATTTCTCTTAAAGTGTCTCTCAATACCATGTCAATGAAACCCTATCAGTGATCATTTTCATTACATTCCCTACCTGAAATTGTACATAGTTTTTAATCCGAGAGAATCTTCTTGTGCGACGGTCCCGTCATGAATTATTTATCAGGTGTCCAGGCTTCACCTATGCTTCCGAAGAACTACTTAGTTTTATAGCTTAGTCATGTTTTCCCAGCAAAAGCTTTAATGGAATCCGTGGTGGTCTGACACAACAGCTTCCTATTTCGGCCCTTAAAAAGGCGTATCCAATATTTATGAATCAAAATGGCTACGGGCAGAAAAGCCCTCGCTTACGGATTTAGGATGTTATTTCACTTTTACTGAAGGCACAGTGACGGTTTCACCCCACGACCACACCGACATATTAATGATGGAGATTATTTATGGGTTGAACTCAGATGTGTAAATCATTTATTTAAAATACACAGTGAGAGATTGAAAGCACGCTATATGCGGAAATATTTGTTTTATTTTAAATCCTGTTTTGTGGATAAACATCTGAGAAATGACTTTTAAAGATCAAATTCGCACACGCAATCTAAATTAGAAATATGTAATGACTTTGAGTGTCAATTTTTATATGGACAATATATATATAATATATTTATGAGTTAAGCGACATTGGAGAGTAGCTAATGTTTTCAAAAAACTTTTGAAGAATGTAGGAAACTTTTGACTACCATTGTAATTTTTCGTTCTAATGGTGGCCAAGAACTGTTTGGTTACAGGCATTCTTCCAAATATCTTTCTCTGTGTTCATCAGAACAAAGAAATTGATACAGATTTCAAACAATTCGAATGTGAATAAATGATGACAGAATTTATCTCCAAGTATGAGCCAATGCTAATGCTATGCCCAAAGCCAAAGAAATGCAAAATCTAAATAAAAACACTCTTCAAATAGTCTCAGTGACGAAAGTGTGCATTCAGGGATATCTCTGAAACTCGGCTCCCTGCAGACGTTGTGTGTTAGGGCTTGTCTTCAACCGCCCGTATTATCTTGCACTTCTTGCATGACATTCTTGACATCCCTGCTGCTTAACCATGAGCTCCCTACTGAGACATGGCACACTTTTGAGATCAGCACATGGCTTCATGCCTGGGCAAGCCTGTGTAATGCCTGAGGGATCGAATTTGAGTCTGTGGATGCTCTGCTCGCTGTAGTTGCTATTAAGATGCGGTGACAAAATATGTAACGTGGGTTTTTCAAAACGCTCTGCTCAGCATCTTGACGTGGAGCTCCCGCATGTCTTGTTAACCGCTGAAATGTATTTGTTTAGCGGAAAATGTTCTCCCGGGAACATCTTCTGCCTTCAGTACTAGCCAAAGCGGTTTCCAGTCTGTGGAAAGTTGGAAATGGATATGAATGTCTGTATTGACAGGCTGTACTCTTACAGTACGACTTCGCTTCAGCCGCGAGCAGTAATAAAACCACTCGCTGACAAAAATACAGACATTGTTGGCAATTACATGGAAAGCGATGGACGCTAAAGAGCTAAGTTGAGTTAAATGGAAAGTTGCATTGCCTTTGAAGTGATCCCTGCGGCTGATTCAGATTGTACGGTCCCATTAGTAGCCCAAAGAGGTTCAAAAGAACTGCTTACATGCTGTATGTTATCAAGCTGAAAGTCCTGAAAATTGCGGAGAATAGCTTTTAAGTGGTTTGGGAGTAAAGGGGTAAGTTCATGCTGAAATGAAAACCCATTTACTTGCCCTCATGTCTTTTGAGACTAGCTCTTCAGTTCTCAACAGGAGGAGTTTATTGCCGAATGTCCAAACTGCTTTTTTTCTATACAATGAAAGTGAATGGCGACTTCTGCTGTCAAGCAAGTTTTCTGTGTTCAATAATTCACTTGTATTTCACCTTCGCCATAATCAAAGCTATCATATGGCATCTGAGGATTTTTACTATTGCTGTTTATTAAAGACTACTCTCTAATACTGTCCTAGTCACAATCCACTTTCATGCGTGGAAGATGAAACTGCATGCAGTGTGTAATACAGATCCATAAAAGGGAAGGAAGGAGGCGTGAACCGGTGAATGTTCCACAAACTTTAATTAAAGAAACAAACAATAAAACAAACTTAAAATGCCGGCAGTCTACCGTGAGGTACCGCCACAAGAACATCAATACATTTGTGCATTTGGCAGACGCTTTTATCCGAAGCGACTTACAAGTAGTTTTTTTATACAGTGGCACATTACTGCAGAGCAATCAGGGGTAAGGTGCCTTGCTCAAGGGCACTTCAGTCATGACCTGCTGGCACTGAGATTAGAACCGGCAACCTTCTGATCACAAGCCCAACAATCTAACCATTAAGCTCCCGTTCTCCTCTGTGAGATATGCGGCCCCGCCTCACCCTTCCTCACCACACAGTGTTTCTCCTAGGTTTACGTCTTTGGGGGGTCTCTATATTTTTTTTGTCCGCCGGACAATACTTTTTAAAACAAATAATGTTAAATCAATCAATCGAATGATTTATCAGGCCATTTACTTTAAATTCTGAAAGCCAAAGTCAATATGAAACATAGAAAGTCTGGTAACTGAGAATATGTGTTCTAGTCTCTGGTGCTGAAGCGAAGTCCTAGTGGTCTATATTAACTGATATGAATATATCATGAGCAGGAGTACTTACAAAGATACTGATATAACATATGAACTGATTCTAAATATTCTTTACAATTAAAACATGGAAACATGCTCTTAACATGCTGATTATTCATGCTATTAATATCATAAATGCTATATGTAGATACAAGACGTTATGGTTTATAATCTGTCACAAACCTACAGTATATATAGCAAACCCTAAACTGACTGACAGTTAAAAATACTTTATTACTTCTGCATTGTCGTTTACTTTAGCGTTACAGAAAAAGTGTCCATTTATTTACCTGCTCTTGGTGTCTGCAGGTATTTATATGTGACGTGTATTTGGCGGGAGAAGAAGGGCTCACCGAGCGGAATGTGTTCAAATGAAGCGTGTTTGCAGCTAAATAAAGATATTCGAAGATATAGCGGTAAAATATGATCAACATAAATGTCCACGATTGCATGTGATGTATACATCTCAGTTATATATCACGCTGCTCAATTTAATCCACAGAAATAGTTTAAATTTGTCATTTTGCGGTCCAGATGGAACGAAGGATAAGGTGGGCGAAAACCTGTCATCTGGTGGTAACTGGACTGTTGCTTTGTCAGCGAATGTTGATATTTTCACCACCCTGGGAGTCATTTTTTATCTGCTTGTAATGTGGTTGACGCAACATTTTTCCACATGCGCTCTCTGTCCGCTGGTGAAAGTGTGCTAACCTGTGTCTGTATTGGAACTCGATACAGAGAGCAGAGCTGAATTGTAAAGGTGCGACCACGTAGAAATGACATGCCGCCATGTAAATAAGATTAAGAACATAATGCTATTTAGTTGGCTTAATACGAGAACAAGGTATAGACATGTTATATAGGAAAGGTAACCTTAGATTACATCTCTTGTGATCTGACGCTACATAAAAAATTGAATCAACTTGACCTTCAAGGGGGGCGGGGCGGGGAACACTGGCATGCATATTTTTTCAATAAAATAGGTAACGGTGTAATGAGTTTGCAAATGACGCAAGAAAATGATCATTTAAAGTTGCTTCAACATGGATCCAAATTGACCGATTACAGTTGCCCAGTTTCTGTTTGAACTCTGACGGAAATGATGTCAAACTGGAGTTCGTTTTAGGATAGGTATGAATGTATAATAAATGAATAGAGATGAGGCAGCTGTGATATTAGCGTGTTGACAAGTCAAGGTTTCTCATGCAAAATAAATGAGTTAACAGATGCTGCTACCGTCAGCATCACACCCACCTACTTTCACTCACACACACACGTGCACACTTATACACTTTATACTTAAAAATAGTGTAGAATATAGTGTGAGTAGTGCGTTCACGTTAAAATCTTTTAAAAAGATATGCACTTTAAGTACCCTGATGATGCACTTTTTCAACCTAAAATATGAAAATACTTCATGAACTCAACTGTCTCAGTTTCGATTGGGTTGCGGAAGGAAGGCGTGGCTAGGACACAGTTTACGTCCTTTCCTATAGCTTGGTCGTAAGAGCATGGTGTTAACAACGCCAAGGTCGTGGGTTCGATCCCAGGGGATTGCACATACTTAGAAACAAATGTATAGGATAATGCTATGTAAGTCGCTTAAAGCGTCTACCAAATGCCTAAATGTAAATGTAAATCATCACAGCCCTAGGCACATTTTACCTTATTGTTGTTAAATATTGTTTACTTAATACTGATAGCTGTCATTTTCACACACAATCATATATAGATGTGGCAATGGCTGCTGAATTGTCAATTGTAAATGGCACTGCCATATTGTAAAGACTAACCTAAAAACAAATACAAATAAACAGGGAGATGCATTTTCTATTTACTCAATTGCAGTTATACATTTTATTTGCGTGGTTTATGATCTACATGGAGTACTGAAACTCTTTATGCATTTATTGTTACTATTATTTTTGTCAAGTAATTGTACACATTCACAAATTAGAAATGTAAACGTTATTATGATTTTTTTTTTGCTGGAAATCCCACAACTCCTTTATTTGTATGTGTGTCTGTATGGCAGTCTTGCCCTGCCCAATATGGCGGCACCTTTGACACCTTGCAGCAACAGAACCAAAGCACTCAGTTTCTAGTGTACGTATGTCTGAGATTTCACATGGCAACACTTAACAATAAGGTACTATTAGTTAACATTAGTAAATGCATTAGCTAACATTGACAGTTTAGTTTTTCAGCATTTAGTGATCCTTGTCAATGTTAGTTCATATCAATACAGTTATTCATGTTAGTTTATGGTCCATTAACTAATTTTTACATTGACAACATTTGATTTTAATAATGTATTAGAAAATGCTGAAATTATGAATTAATATGAATAAATGCTGTAGAAGTATTGTTCATGTTAGCTAACGCATGAACTAATTGTTAACAAATAGCACCTTATTTTAAAGTGTTACCTCTTTATTTTTAGACTATATATAAACCATATATTTCTTAAGGAATATATTAAAGAAATACTGTATATAGTTATAGGAATGTAAACAAATCTACTCATAATGTCAACCACCCATTTTCACTGTATAACATGTTGAATTTTTAGAGTTTCATTCATTGAATAATTTCGAAATAACCCAAGATCCCTCGGGGTATATGGTAGGGCAGTCTTGTGGACTTAATTCGCCATCTGGAGAAGTCAGAGCTGTGGATTGTCTCGTAGCATTGATTCTTTAATTTCCCCGTCTTAGCAGTGAGTCTTTCATTTCCCCCGTCTTGAACATTCAGGGTGGCATCAATCACTGTACATCACTTCATCAAAGGCCTCGCCTTGAAGGTGAGGTCTCGCAGCTGTCACCTCAACATCTCATTATTCTTTCTGGAATACTTGCACGTCTACCTTTGGGCTTTCAGCCTTGTACTGGTATCTTTGGCTTGTTTTTCCTCCTTTAAGATGCATCTGTCTTCCTGTTGCTTTCTATAATTAGCAGTAGAGGAACATGAGGGAGTGACATGATCTTGTCAGATTTGGAGTGACGCACACGTATAGACAGCGATGGCCCATGCATCTGTCTATGCTAGACTAACCTCACTGCAGTGAATTCTTTAAGCAGCCAGAAAACGTACTAGAAACTTCACAAATGGCCTGTAGACGTAACATGTAACGCTTTAGCTCGGTGACGCACTTTATATGGGGCTTTAAATGGGGTTGTCACTGAGGAATCATGCAAATGTTGAGGAGCAGGTGCTTGGAAGATGACACATCTGAGATAGTTGTTTGTCTTATGCTGCTGGTTTGACTTTTCTTCAAGAATACAACTTTAAAGGATGCAGACTTTTGACTTGCAGTAATGCTTGCTTACGAAATCTTACGAAAGAATTTTCATTTAAAGCTTTTCCAAGTCAACTACAATGTTAACATCTTCAGCTCTGTTGCATATTTAGCATTTTTACCTGAATTAAAGACGTACAATTTTACAAAAAACACCTCTAAATTTCAACAATTTGACAAATTCTCAAAATGATGTTACTGGAAAAGTGTTCGATCTGCAAAATAGACACCTAAAAGTTTGGTTGAAAGATGAAAAACGTACCAAGCAATTCCATTTCTAACACGCACATACAGTGTTCGGCGCTGTCTCACATCTGTCAAAGCAGAAATACTGCTCTCTGTATGTTTTCTTTTGTCATATCCGGTCGCGCTCATATGTACATTGCATGCACTTATATAATCTATTCGATTGAAATATCTGAAAAAGCAAATACATTTACCCAGCCATATTCCTTGAAGAAATCGGTACAGAAGTGGTCAATAGACGGATTAATGCAGCAGGAGTAAACGGGTATGTGCCTCTTTCATCCACTTGTGATCCGATCGACCAAAAGGCATCTTAACACCAGGCATAAAGAGGGCCTTATAAAGATGGCAGGGAGCCGCTCGAGAGCCATTGGTTGCCGACCCCGATCAAGTGCTCCACAGTTTATTCATTTGACGATTCATTGTTGGAGACCCCCGCGGGTCTGTGGGGGGGTGGCAGAGTGACATTTTCAATAAATTTAGTTTTGTGTTAATGAATTAAATGTTTCATTGTTGCAAAGCAGCTTTACCGGAAGAAAGACTAAAATAAACAAAAGTCAGTATCAGAATAACAAGGGTCTATCTTTGCCCTTCATTGTTGACGGAGATTGCCTGGGCTAGAGCTGGGATGATCAGTTAAGTTCACAGGATCTCATTTTAAATATACTGACTATTTTGCAATTACAGTAATGACCTCCACTGCAGGGTTTTGATCATATGGCTGTCTTATTTATTGGCCCGCTGTAGATTCTTCTCTTCTAGTTTTTATTTGGCCTCGAGGAGGTCGCCATGCTACACCATGATATCACTTAAAACAAAGAATGATGTCAGTTTCATGAAGAGTTTGCGGCCATTAGTCTTACATTCACGGAAATCAGTCGAAGGGCTTCTTATGTTCTGTGTGGAGCCATTAGAGACATCAACAGCTCAAGATTTGTTTTTGTGGCGCAGATAGGGATTATAGGTCGAATGTTACTATTCTGCAGGATTAAGGTCATGCTCTTAATCATCATGAAAAATATTGCAGCCTTTTTAACGTCTATAAGAGAGCCCCCTTGGACTCATCGACTAGAAGGGTGATGTTAAAATGATGCTGCCAAGCAGGCGATTTACACTAGAATTGAGCATTCTGTGTTGTGTTTGTAGAGTATAAAGGATCTTATACAATTTATCAAAATGTAAAATCACAGGTGGGGATTTAAGGGAGAGTGGATTTCAGTAGAATACTTCTCATAAGCCAGTTGGCTTTCAATACAACGAGTAAAAGAAGATCACTATATGAGAGAATGTCCGGTTTAAATGAGATTCCCACATTCAACATGACTGCAAGAGTCACTTCAGAGAATTAATACGGTCCACACCCGTGAGCTCCAGGCTAAAGCGAGAACCAAAGTGACCCTGACATTTCATTCCTCAGCAGGCGGGCCCAATACCCTTCAGCGCACCCTTGAACTTCTCTGACTTCTGAAGGAGAAGGAAACTTATGCATTGAATCACTCAAAGCCGTCCCAAAGGACCGAGACTTGTGGCTCGGCCGGTCTTTGTTGGATCGAGTCTGATGTAACCGGTGCTGGTATTGACTGGTCCAGTGACATCGCCTCCAACTAAGTTGCCATTTCCCCTTCAGGCGTCATTCATTATGCTGTGAAGTTTCAATTTCTACCATGCCAATGCAATTCCTGGCCCTCTGTGGGGCTTTGCGCATAATTCTTGCTTTCAATTTCACTAAATGAGAAGCACAAACAGCGCCTCATTCAAAGCACCATTCCCCTCGACCGGTGTTTGTATTAAAGCGTAGCCACGTGCAGATTCGGGCCCGCGGGGCCTTGAGGTAAAAGCCGTGCTGCGGTTTATGAATACAGTAATTGCACCTTTAGTTTCAAAGAGCTCACCCAGACTTTCATTTCCCACGCAGTCGTTCTGATTTGATTCGGGTGGTTTTATTTTTAAAAAGCACTAATCTGGCATGATAGATCATCATGAGCTCTCTATAATCCTACTTTGGCGATGGCCCGGGGGACTGTTTTTAAAGATCATTTATGAACAGCAACACCATATTTTTGTATTCTTATTTATTCTTCAGGCATGCATAGAATTTATTCTATGTGTGGCTATATTTCATTTATTAAAACTAATACTAAGAAGCCACTCTTATAGTGATAGTGCACCACAAAAATTAAAGGAGTAGTTCACCTACAAAACCGTCTGTCAGCATTTACTCACCCTCTTGTTATTTCAAGCCTGTATGACTCTCTTCCTTCCGCTGAACACAAAAGAAGATATTTTGAAGAATGTTGTTAACAGCCCCCCATTCACTTGCATTGGTTACAATAGAAGTGAATTGGGGGGCTGTGATGTTACCAACATTTTCAAAATGTCTTCTTTTGGGTTCTACAGAAGAAAGAAAGTCATACAGGTTTGAAATGACAGACGAGTGTCTTTTATCATTTACTCACCCTTATGTCATTTCAAACCTGTATGACCAAAATAAGACATTTTGAAGAACATTGACCCACGTTGACTTGCATTGTATGGACAAAACCATTGAGATATTTCTCAAAATATCTTCTTTTGGGTTCTGCAGAAGAAACATTAATATAAAGATTTAGACCAAGGTCAAAAACAAAAGCATGAAGTCTACAAGTCGACTCACTGACTAGTCAATTCTGAACGCATCTAGTTTTGCTCTGATCGAAAAAACACAATCCGCCTGGCTGGCACAAGAATACGCTGAAAGATAACACGGCTATAAAAATCCAGTTTTTACCAAACTGTTCACATTGGCTTCAAATGTGTAGGTGTCCTGAGAACACAGTGCATGCTTTTCTGAGTTTAGAATAAACGTCTGCTGCCAAGAGGCTCTTTGAGAGAGAAGCGTCGTGAGGTAGCACCGTGCCTTCCCAGCCTTATCTGATGTGTCGGCCCATGTGTGGACTGAAGATGGCCAAGAACAGAGACACTTGAGCCATTAAAGGTTCATGCTGGAAACCCCTTCTGAGTGTCAAAAGGTCTCTTGAGGCTCCGCTGGCAGTCAGTATGAATACGGGTGTTGCTTTGTCATTAGATAAAGATATTGCTTATTTATGAGAGAAGCTTTCCTTCAGGTGTGACATTTAACCAAACAGAAGTTCACCCGGTTGCCTTTCTTTCCACAGCCAGCGAAAACTGTCACGACTTCCACCCCATGTTCTTCACCCACGACCGCTCGTTCGAGGAGTTCTTCTGCATCTGTATCCAGCTACTCAACAAAACCTGGAAGGAGATGAGAGCCACTTCTGAAGACTTCAATAAGGTGAGAGAAGCTCTTTTGACTCCTGTTGACGCCTGTGTCTGATCTGGAGAAATGTCTCTGTGGTTTCGTGTTCGTACAATGGACGTCAATGGGGGTCAGTGTTGTTTGGATACCAACATTCTTCAAAATATTTTCTTTTGTGTTCTGCGGAAGAAAGTCAGTCATACAGGTTTGTCATATTTCATGACAGAATATTTCGCCATTATTTGGTCTTGGTATCATTTTTTTGTCTTTTGCTAGCTTGCTCCTCTTAGAAACACAGGACAGCTAGTTGTTTTCTGGGGATGATGGTAGTGCCAGGCACTTGGCAGAGGTAAAGTTTTGCCGTGTGAAGAAGGCGTCCGAGTTTCGCCCGGCTGTTGTTTGTGTAATTATGATAATCACATTACAAACTCGTCCCTGAGTCGTGGGATAAAAGACCAGCTTGTGTATAATATTTGCGCTTAATTAAGATTCATGGACATGAAAACTCATTTCTAAAATATCTCCCCGGAGCATGTCTCTCTGGACACTGTGATTAAATTTATCATCCTTTGTTTTTCCTACATGAGCAGCACATCTGAGAAAACCTGCTCGCTTTTGGCCCTCATCTGTATTCCTGCTTCATTATAAATAGGCTTCCTTAATATAGAGATAAAGCTGATGTTTCATCTGATGATCAGAACTTGTGTTTCGTTCTGTCTGACAGTTAAAGAGCACAAAGAAAACCGTTTGAAAGCAAATAGTTTCGGTCATGAACTGCGAGGATGAAAAGTAGCAGTCTGTGATTTGTTTCAGGTTGTTCTATTGATTGTTGGAGTACTTGTGTACATGAGTACTATTATTTTTGCATTGACATTTTTATGCATTTGGCAATGTTTTATACTTCAGGCTTGTGCATTCCCTGGTATCGTGGCTGATATACTGGATGTACTTTGGACTATAAATGTTTTTACAATCATCAGAAATGTTTTTCCTGATCAGCAGCTGTATAGCTCTAAAAAGGCTACACGCTGCTAACTAGCCACGTCATGCACAATAATTGTTCAAGCAGTTTTATACATTTTCTGAATGTCTCTCATTTGCTTTAATTCTGTCGTCATTTACTCATACTCAGATTGTTCCAAACCTGTATTCATTTCTCTGTTATGCTGAACACACAGGAAGATATCTGGAAGATTGTCAAATCTCACCCCCCATTGACTCCCATAATATTTATTTTCCCTACTATGGCCGTAAACGGAGGGTGAGATTTGTTTGTTTATAAAGCACATTTTTATAAAACAGGGGATGCCCAAAGTGCTGTACAAGCAAATTACTTAAAAGGATAACAGGAATTGAATCGAACCGAACAAATACAAATCAGACAAAGGACACAAACAATAAGGAGAGGGGGAAAAGTTAAAAGCGAATTAAAAGCAACAGATGATGAGTCTGCTTTCAGCATAGATCTTAAATTTATACCGATCTGACATTTTCTTGTGTGTTCAGCAAAACAAATACATTTCTACAGGTTTGGAACAATCTAAGGGTGAGTAAACGATCATTTTTGAGTGAAGTATGCCTTTAAAAAACCTTTATTGGCTGACCAGTAGATTGAACCTGTGACTTTTGTGTTACTCTTCAATGCTTTACCAACTAAGCCGTAGAAAGATACAGAGCGAAGAAACTTCTCTAAAAAGCAATAAGCATTCCCAATAAACTCATCATCTCTTACATGTTTGGAATAATGACATTCGTATAAATGCAATGTCTCAGTATTGAAGTGCGTGAATGCATTTATGATGACTGCCACTAAGTGTTTAGTCATGATGGCGGGGGATGTGTGCTCAATCCTCTCTCGTTTTCGAGAATCGATTAGTCTAACACCTTAAGGCCAGAAGTTTCAATATCTCTGGCTTGTGTTTACATGTTATGTGTGGTCACAATCCTGATTGAAGTGAGGAAGATGAGACCCTCCTTTCCACCCACCATCGTGTGGGAGCTTAATGCTGACATACAGAGGAATAACTCAGAGGTTCATTGTTCACTTGTCACCTCCTGTACCAGACTGAACTCTGGCATGCTTTTCAAATTCAAGTATTATAGTATATAAATGTATATCCGGTCTAAATTACACGCTGGTCCTATCACATTTAAGCTGCCCAGAATAAATAAATGACTTTTTGTGGTGTTACTAGTGTCAGATATTCATTTGTGCCGTGACTGCAGTTAACTTCCGATCCTTGTTTGCCTAGTGTCTAATAATTAAACTATTTATTTTATTTTAATTTATGTAAATATTAATTTATTTTATTATTTTACTGTAAAATAACTTGTTAAATGAACAATTGGTTGAATTTTGTTGTATGTTCATTTTATTAAGCAAACAATTTGTTGAATGGGTCCTGTAGTTTGGTCGGATTTAAAGAAACCGTATGTTACAATGACATCTATTGGTTGAGCTTGGTATTGCAGTCTAAATTCAAAATACTGGAGAGACAAGTTTAGCCAAGTAACGGTTCTTCTTGGTTTCTTTTGCTTGTTATCTGAAATAATACAGGCACTCTATTGTTTGGTAATGTGTGCTGGAAGTAAAGGGCAGTCCACGGCATGCGCAGTAACGTTTGTTTATGCTGTCACTTTAAAACCGTCTATACAGTTAAACCAAAAACAAATCATATTTTTTTTCTAGTGGGTGCTGGACACTAGTTTATTTCTGTAAGTGAGGATGGCAAAATAAAGTAAACCGTGACATTTATACCCAGATCTCCTCATACTGTAGACCACCAATAAAATTGATGATAATTTAGGACCAAATGATTCAAACACTTTGACCTGACCATGTTTTGCTTTTCTGTTTTTTCTTTAATATCTGATTTAATATCTTTTTACACCACAGACTGAACAAAACGAAGCAATGCCTAGTAATCTGTTGCCACTACATGGGGGGATATCTAAATGTGTACTCAAATTTTACCCGAATTTTTCTATCAAAGTTATCTGCTTATTATCAAGATGAATTTGATCTGACACAGCGATAGTTCAAGTGATCGTTCACCCGAAAATGAAAATTCTTTCATCATTTACTCAACCTCTTGTCATTTCAGACCTGTATGACAGAACACAAAAGAAGATATTTTGTAGAAAGTTAGTAACCGAGCAGCACTGGACCCCGTTCACTTAATAAAATCAATAAAACCGATGCAAGTGGATGGGGTCCGGTTAACAACAAAATATCTTCTTTCGTGTTCTGCGGAAGTAAGTCAGTCATACAGGTCTGAAATGACAAGAGGGTGAGTAAATGATGACAGAATCTTTATTATTGTAAATAATACACATTTTATTACTATTTTCAAAATATACCGAATGAACGTCAATGCAAGAAATGTTGAAGGTGTCTGAATTCATTTAGGTTAAACTGTATACATAGTCATAAGTTAAACCTGTCCCAAAGAATAATGTGTTTAAGTATAATTTTATATGCAGT
This sequence comes from Barbatula barbatula, assembly GCF_947034865.1. NCBI lineage: Eukaryota > Metazoa > Chordata > Actinopteri > Cypriniformes > Nemacheilidae > Barbatula > Barbatula barbatula. The sequence goes on from NC_136784.1 coordinate 11,765,189, forward strand.
GAGGTGTTAAGGGGTCAACAAACAAGACTTCCAGTTTTTGTGTAAGTGTAGATGCTGTGACATTCAGATATAGGTTATGGTTGTAAGCTATTGTCTTTTAAGCTTGTCCTCTAGTGTTTTTTTCTTAAAGGGTTTGTTCGGAAAGCACTGTTAATGACCCTTTTGTTTTTATATGTTAGAACATGACCGCACCTTCTCCTCTCCTCACACGCACGTGTCATACATGTCTCATACGCTTTCCCCTTCCCCCACTTGCTCGCTCCACGGTAGGCCTGTCACATCCTGTAAATATTGTGTGTGTGTGAAGTGAGAAGATGTGGGCCTGCTCTCGCCAGTGCTCTCGGGGCAAAAATCAGACGGGCAACGGTTTCCTGTTTCCATGGCAACCACATTATAATGACTCCCACTCCCTCTCCTCCACGACAGGCTGCAGCCGCCTTTGTGTGCGCCATTGACGCGCGCGTGTGTTTTGGTTCATAAACAGCTGTCTTCCCCACCCAAACAGCTCTGACGGAGACGGCTACGACACCTGACTAAAAATGGCCACTTCAGTGCATCCAAAGTGCTCGGTTGTAGTGACTTAAGCTAGCGCTCTCCCCTCCCCCTTTCAATCTCTCTCACCGAATCCCTCTCCTCTCTTGTATGCGAAACACGTGATCTGCCTTGCCAGAACGTCATTGGCGTGAGCCACCCAATCAGACTTGAGCGTTGAAATGGACATAAACTGAGCTGCTTGGAGATGCTTGTAGACTTCAGAGCGCTGCTCCTGCACGAAAAACCAGACGCTTGCTCGACGTTACCAGAGCTCGGTCTGTATTCTTTTTATTATTTTAGCAGCAGCGCATGATAAACAAACCAGGGACCATCTGCTTTCCGAGTGTCCCTGCACCTGGTCAGGGTTCATCTCCGCTACACTGGGTTCCACCAGCATCGAGCTCGGCTCCCAAACATGGAGGTGACAATTGCACGTGAGTACCGCCCGCCGGAGAGAATGACAGGATAGAGCGGATGTTTGTAATTTTGCTTGGCTTTAGTGAGGGATGGAGAGACTGGCGCACAGATGGGGCTTTGTGCAAGGCTGCTCGTAGTAATCAGGTTAGAGACAGATTTCAGCTCGCGATTAAAGAGCCAGCGATCCAAAGAGTGTTCGCCGTAACGCGCGATTCTCCGTAGCCCGGCCCCTCCTCGGATGCCCACTGTGAATGAGGATGCTTTAATGTGGATGCAGCATCGTATACGTTGACCTCTTAGTTTCTCTGTCTGCTGTGTGGATGTTCATCAAGTTTGCATTTTTCCACATGTAGCGAGTCGTTGCTGAAGAAATAAACACTGTCTGTTCTTTTTGTTTTTATCTTTCAGTTGGGCTTCATCTGTTGCCACATCCTTTGTGTATTCATCGTTTGAAGTGATGACCTTTTACGGATTATCAAAAAGACAATAAAAATCCCACGGCACGTCTGATGCCAGTGATGGGCTGTCAGTTGGGTCCTAATGTTGATCGATTAGGGTAATATTGCAGGCAGTGTACTTCACGGCACAAATCTGCAAGATCTCATAAACCAAATTATGTCTGTAGGTTTGGTTTGGTCGTGCTTGGCATTCACAGCCAAGCCTCCCGCTCACAATCTCCTACTACACTTGCACAGCTAAACTAAAGAGTTTGAGGATGTGTTCCTTCTTCCTTTCTCATTTTGCTCATTTTCAGTTTATTTCTTGTCTTACATTTTCCTTTTTATTCAATTTTGCGTTCGTCTGTTTTTGTATTTCTTGTGTCTACTGCAGTCTTGGAATCTCACACACAAAACTAGCACTCCCACCGCAGGAACAGGGTCTCCCGAGACCTTAGTCAACTTTAATGCATTGCACGCTTTTAGCATGCTTCACATCAGCACTCTGGTGAACTGAGATCCTCTGATCCGCTCATCTCAGAAGGGATGTGCGGTGGATCCATCCACTCATGAGTACCGAGCATCACCTGCTGTGTACGTCACAGTTCCAGCAAAATAACCGATGTGCTTTTCTGTCTTCTGAAATATTAATGATTTCCTCTCTTCAATCATCTGCGTTTGGCTCTGCATGTGTGAGCGTCTACACGTGCACACGCAATGGTCATCCTCTACGATGACCATTGTTTATCTTAATGGTGCGCACTATTCTATGACAGTTTGACAGATGCTTCGCTCCACCATTGGCTCCAGGTCATACAGGAGAACACACACCATCTTTTGAGAGCGTGAGAGATGCCAGGCCATGCCTCCCAACCCTCAGCAAGCATCCAGCCACCTGCTCCACAACTAAAATTAACACTTTCTCCATTATAACCTTGGGCAGGCTAGATGTGAATAAAGAGGAAGAGAGTCCAACAGTTTTTGCATCTCGTGCAAACCTGCAGTCTTGACATGCATATGCATGCGCAGGTGTTACTTTCGAGCTCGTATTTGACCTCCAACATTCGTGAGAAAATGACCCTCATCCAAATGCATGCCTGGATTTTGGAGGTCAGTATTTCCAGCAACGATGTTACATTTTTTCAGCTAATGATATCTATTTGTTTTCTTTGAAGTAATGCCCATTCCTCTGATGTGACTCATTATTAACTCGTATAGACCTCATTAAAGGGGAGGAAACAATATAATTAGCATGTCAATTGTGGAATGGATAAATGTTCAGTTTATTTTCCGTGCCCGATTACCTCGCTGTTCTCATGGACCGTAACTATCAAAATTATGGAGCGGAGGGAAGACTGAGAGGTCCGCAAAACGTATTTCCCAGCATGCACGGCAAATTTAGTTCACTTTTATTGGTCTAAAGAGAATGACAAGTTGTAAATGATGATAATTATTAATGATACCCCAACGGATGCGGTAGTGGTGAAGTCCTATGTGTTGATTTGAAGGTTACAGATTGCCATGGCTTTATCTGGTGTTCTTTTAACTTAATACAGCAACTTTTGTGTCCGATATGTAAAGAAATCATGACCAACTTTACGCTCATGAATCTGTCCAGTGTGATTTATGTTCTTAAGTCAGTGGGAAGTTCTTTCGGTCTGACAGAATAATGGCATTCCCATAATTAGAGATAGGAAATAAACACAACCGTTAATTCAATACTGTTGAAGAAAACAGAGAGGCATACTTATGAATTTATGATGGATAGCTGTGCGCAGTTGTAATTAAAAACGGACGGGAGGGATACATCTTGCTTGCTTTGGAACCACATCAGTGTTTTTGATTGGCTGTCTGGACCGGAGAGGTGAGCAAATTGATGAATCTGCAAAAATGTGCCAGGAAACCAACTTTCAGAAAACTGGATCTAGTGAGGGCTCGCCACAAAATGCTACTTGAAAGAACTTCTCAGAGGTTGTGTTTTAGGTGTTGTTTACAATAGGGCATATTCCTTTTTTTCATCGGGACCATTTTAACATTTAAAAGATGTTGTGGCATTTTTAGGTTTTGCTTTGTTTTAAAATGAAATCTAACAAAAGGAAAAAAAAATATTTCTCGATTACATTGCCAAGATGACACCTATATGACATTTATAGAATATTGTCTGTTTAGATGAACTACATAAAGGTTTTAAAGTAGATTTCCTTGCTTGTGGGCACAATAATAAAATGTATAAAAATGAGGCAAAGTCATTAACCGCACCTGCAGAGTTTGTTTCATTTCATCTAGTTGTTGGCTAAAATGTCTTGTTTTTTGTGGAAAAACCTGCATGCAGTATACTGAACATTTAGTGTTAAACAACGATGAATATGACAGGACATTGATGTCTTGGCCAGAAACACAAATCTGACTGAATTGCCAACATAAGGATTTGGGATTCAATATTCTGTTTAATTTGGAAATACACCACAATGGGGAAGTTGATCACAACTTCTGGTTTACACCACAGAGACCACTTGTTCTCTTTTTTTAGCATGCATGTTATACAGATTAGTTGGTATACATTAATCTTTACATCTTCTGTACAGCTCTGTACATCTTACATATTCAAGATTCACTATTCCATAGTTTTGTTTTCACCAAATAAAAGTGACCTGTTTGTCAGTTATGATGACCCATAACCGAAATGTGACCTCTGCATTTAACCCATCCAGTGAGTAGCGAACGTACACACTGCAAGTCATGAACACAAACGCCCGGAGCAGCGGGCAGGAGGAGCAAAGGGGGGCTAGGTGGGCACGTATGTCGCTACATGCTGGCCCTGAGAATCGAACCAGTGACCTTCTGGTTATAAGACTACTAGGCCACAACTGCCCATTATATACATATACACATCGTAATGCCTGATCCACATTGGCCACTGTTTTTCTTGTTGCAAAATGTCTGCAAAAATGTATTTCTCACTACAGTCGGTCTGTTTCTGCTCCTTGCAGCATGCCATCATTGTTTTGCTTGTGCATTAGAGCCATTAGTCTGAAATTGTTTTGGAACCCAAAGGACAAATCTTTATTAAATTGCGATCAGCTGGAAAATCGATTTATGGTGTTTTAGCTGTTCAGCAGCCAGATTATCATATATGAAATTATATAAGTGTATAAATAAGTTTTGTGGCACATGTCCGAGGTACACTTTTGTTTTGTTTCTTGGTATTATATATTATATTCAATTACATTACGAGAGATTGCTTTTGGTTGTAGCTCAACAAATAATACCATAAGATCACTCATTTTTCAAAGATGGCTCAGATACACTACAGTATTAAGATTAATCTCTTGTTTTTGTGCTTGAAGGAAGCCTGGGATTTGTTATGTTGTGACTTTGACAATCAAATGCATTAAATCATGTTGCTGCCTTGGATCTAATAATAGCCTTGGAGTATAATAATAGGTGTAATGCAGTGGATCTACACTTTTTTGACCTCAAGAACACCCAGAATACAATATTTCTACAATTTCTATTTAATAAAATATTCAAGAGCTTGGCATAACTAGATGGTATTATAATATGGATATATCCAATATCATCCATAGTACATCCCTCATAATAATAACTAAGAAATAGATTTTTAGTAGTAGTTTATTATAATGGAGGTGTGGAATGAGACTCTGCAATTCCTCACCGCTAGATAGCGCTATATATCAAACACACTGGGCCTTTAAATTATTTCGTGGTATTGTCAATAACAAAGATGTTTAAAACCATGAATATTGATGTTAATTCATTTGATAACATACAGTATATATGCATAATGTCGTTAAGAGCCACAATGGTTGCAAATTTTTATGTAGGGATTATAGATTCAATGCGATTTGTTGACCAAAAAAGGAGAAAACTACAATAAGTAAAATTTTATATTAATTTGAATAATAGCGATTTTTCATCGTCACATATTTTTGACTGTTTTTTTAAATAAAAAAATAACGCTGTCGTGAATCCCTCCAAGCACGATAACCCTACATTTAAAACCGGCTATCCTGACAGCCCTTTTCAACATAAAAAAGCATTTATGCTCTAATACACAAGAACCGACCTTAAGAGCACTCTTAATTTTGGTTTATAAAGTCGCTGGCACGCACACACCGCATGTCATTCTGTATTATCTGCAGGCTGACACATAGTGGGCGAGTGTGTTCTGTGCATTTAGATGCTCAGGAGAAGAGAATCGTAGGAAAGACAATGAGGTTGGCAGGGAGGTTGAAGACTGGCTCATTTCTCACCGAGGAAGTGACACGCGTAGTCCAGATATCCTCTGTTATTCTAAAAAAGGCCCTGTTCTGCTTTATTCACGAATAAAACCACCCACCACATTTCAGACGGCCAATCTCCACCATTCCCCCGTCTCACCCATGACGTCCCGGCGTTTGAAAGGTCCGCTCGCTGCTTAATTTAGAGGGGCTGATTAAAAGTGAGAAGGCGCCTTGGATCAAATTAATTCATTTTGAACCGTGCGAAATTTGCAAATGTGATCCGAAAATTGCTTCCCCCGCCGGAAGGGATTGTTTCGAGTGGACTTGTTTCCGTCATCCCCCACCTTACAGCTTTCAAAGAGCCTCCCCTTTAAACACCACCGTGGCGCTTGAATCAAGCTGTCCTGGTTTATTCCTCTAGCAATCACTCCTCTCGTTGTTCCAGCGCCAACACATCAGCACAGCGATTTGGGAGGGAGTTCTGACCTTGGCTCGGACGTATCCCTTATTAGACCCTGTGTAAATCCTACAGCGTAAGCCAACAGCACCTGCTCCTATGGATAACACGGAGGGGACACCTGCATGAATAGTCGCTGGACTCAATTCTAGATTCCCAACTCATCCAGTTCCCCAATTACTTACAACGTACGATCTATAGCCCAAGGCCTTGCGAATGGCAACCCTTTTGTTTGTGGTTTCGAGTTGTCCATCGTTCCGGCTCGATAGAGAAGTTATTTTGTTGTGTGTGCTGTGTATGGGTGAAGCTGGCTGTTGTCTATCTGAAAACGGCAAATAATCTAAGCGATTTGTTCTAACGCTCCAGGTAATGCAGGTGGTGAAAGAGCAGATCACTCGTGCTCTCACGATCAAGCCTAACTCTCTGGATCAGTTCAAGAGTCGTCTGCAGAATCTGAGCTACACGGAGATCCTCAAACTGCGCCAGTCGGAAAGGATGAACCAGGAAGACTTCCAGTCCCGGCCCATTCTGTGAGTCGCATGCACCTGTTTGTGTGTGAAAACATGCCTTTTATATGACATATACACTCAGTTATGATGACATTATTCCATCATTGAAAGAATTGAGCGCTCTTTTGAACCAAGTTGGTGGGAATATCGCTCAAAACGTTTTATCAATATAACAGGAATAGCAGATTGTTCAGTCTGTTCTTGGTTTGCATGAAGTGTGAAGCGCGATCCCTTACAAGATTAAACTTGAATAAAATAAGAGAGACCAAAACCAGACACAAAGTGAATATTGCTCTCTTCTTCTTCTGTAACCATTTATCTTTGGCCTTAAATTACTCTCATTATGTTTGGGTTTTGCAAATATCGAACCAATAAAAACTGCTTGTATTTGATCATTCAATAAGTAAAATATTTTTCCGTTTCCTTGAAAAACTGTGAATTTGGACATCCAGGGTTTTGGAAGGACAGTGGTGATATGTAACATGGATTAATACTTTTGTGTCTTTAGTTGTGTGAATCCTGTGTAGAGTTTAATTTGTGTCTTGTTTCGGCAGGGAGCTTAGGGAGAAGATCCAGCCAGAGATCATGGAGCTGATCAAACAGCAACGCCTCAACCGTTTGTGTGAGGGCAGCAGCTTCAGGAAGATCAGCAGCCGAAGGAGACAGGGTACGAAACGCATACAAACTTGAACATAACCCTTTAATATCAATAAAGATCCATAGATACATTTCAAAAAGATTCCCAATCGTTTGAGACTACCATACTGTCTAACCCGCAGCGACGAGTAACATTTTTCGTGAGCCACATGGTTTTTGCTTCTGTGGCATCGTACCTCTGTTCTTGCTTTCATGCTTTTTCAGAAATGTTGAGACTAACTGTGGTTTTGTTGTGGCACACAACATTTTCCCATCAAATCTGTTTGAAACATGGTACAAACCTTTTCTTCTCAAAAACGTTCTGAACTGCTTTAAACACACCTACTCTTTGGGCATTTTGATACAGGAATCTTTCCTTTGTTGTTAAAGGAACAGTTCACACATAAATAAAATTGAATGTCATTCAAAACCCGTATATGATTCTTTCGCCTTAGAAAGATATTTTGAGGAATGCCTTAGTGGTTTTGTGGAAGTCAATGTGGGCCGATTACAGACATTCTTCAAAATATCGTCTTTTGTGTTCTGCAGCAAAAAGAAAGTCATACAGGTTTGAAATGACACACATTTTCATTTTGGGATGAACTCACTTTTTAAGAGTCTGAAACTGACCTACTAAAATAATTTAATTGTGCTTTTATTGGTGACCTCTATAGAGTTCATTGTATTTCTCAGACAGAACTACAAACATTTTTAAACCTCTTCTTTTTGGACAACAAAATCGTTTTCCCCATTTGTGTACCAGCAAACGGAGATATCCGCGTCTCGGCTTCATCCTCTCTTTAACGCACCAAATTTATACGTCCTATGAATATTTTTATGACTGCGTTTATTAAACCGACAGAATGATTTAGCAAGTGTGAGAAATGGCCTTGTCCATCGCGGAGAGAGAGAAAGTACGGGGCCAATTTCAAACAAGCGCTGAGGGGTGGGAGTGATAAAGCTTACGGCGCAGATCAGAGACTTGAAGGATGGTGAAATGTAATATGGGCTTTTACGGCGGCTGGCTGAAGAGGAGGCCTGTCTGCTGAGCTCACAGGGAGGTCTTATCAGTTAGCCTGGATAATTTAACACACTTCACACTTCGACAGGATTAGATCATTCTCACACTAGACACCTTGTCTGTTCCTTGCCATGCATCCGTCTGCCTGTCTCGCTCTTACACGTTCTTTCATGCTTTCTCTTTTTTCAGCGCCCCACAAGATCTCTGTTCATTTTCACTTTTTCATCTCGCTTTGGTGAATTTTCACACTTTGCCTGTTTACTTTGTACCAATCCAATTGAGGAGTGATTTGGGTGCTCCATATTTGTTTCCTCATATTGTTTTTTTATATAATTGGTATGATATCTTAAATCTCAAGATAACCCGATTGTCAGGTGATTGCTTTTGACTGTGCCCTTTATTCTCAGAAAGCTTTAAGGGCTTGCTCATAAATGGAAGCAGAAATGCACCTGTGGCTTTTCCCTTTGACAGGTGCTACATTGACATTTGTATTCCCTATTGTTCCCCTCTCTCCTCATCCCTTACAAAATGAGCAGTCCGGTCGTCACCCAGAGGTCGCCTGAGGCCAAGCATTCAGAATGATGCTCAAATAAATTTTTCTAATTCGCTTTTTCTTCTTTTAGATTTGAATGATGAATAAAATGCTCCATACTGCATTCATATAACAACTTTCTCTCTAACTTCTCTCTCGGACCATACTGCCTGTCATCTGTTTGCATGGAAACTCAGCAAAGCTGCTTTTTCATCACACACGTGTCACAGCATGCATTTCAACCATTCTGCACATATCTGTTCTGACATCTCAGAATGGTCTCACAGATGGCAGTTGTCTGCAACATCCGCTAGTTGTTCATCTCACATTCGTAGTGGTGGATAAACTGGTTTGTTGGTAAGCCGACTGTATAGAAAGCGGACGATGATGGAGCTGTTTACGTCACACTTCTTGTCCCTCAGGGTGTGCATACGAGCAGACTGAGAAGTGCAGAACGCTTTTCCGTTCCTTAATGTTTTCATTTTGCTCTTCTTAGCAATTAGGATCTGGATTCAGTTACAAGAGACGAGTGCCAGTAATGGTCATCCAAGCCCATAAAGTGCCAGAAACTTGGAGAGACAGCTTGCCAGTCATGGCTAAACACAACCAGCTATGAAAAGCCACTAAGTGCTTAAACCCAATGCTCTTGCTCCTTATTATGCAAAGCTTTCGACGAAAGGGCTGTTTCTACAGTCTGATTTTAGGATTATTTTGAGGCGGTTCTAGAGTTCACGGTATTTTAATATTTGACTTCATTGACAGATTTTTTAAAAGACCAAAAAATGACTGTTCAACAGTCGCCATCTCTGTTTGAAACATAAAATTCCAGGTTACGTTATTTACTTTACACAGGTTGAAAATAAATTGTCAAACTAACATTTCCCGCAAAATCGTACCCAGCTGCTCAACTTACGTCATTATTATATGCGAACTGTTGCGAATCAGGGTAAGGTAAAGAAACCGTTTTCAATAGTTTTCATGTTCTTGCTCAATAACAGATTTTTGTTTGTTTTTTTAATGTACAGATTGCAGCTTTAATATGTTTAGTTGAGCACAATAGATCTCAAACTAGACTTGAAGATAACTTGTCTCTTCCGCCTCTTCACAGATAAGTTCTGGTACTGTCGATTGTCACCCAATCATAAAGTCCTGCACTATGGTGATCTGGACGAGAACCCTCAAGGAGAGGTACCCCACGATTCCCTGCAGGAGAAACGTGAGTACAGAAGCATTTTCCACTTTATAAAGATGGGATAAAGATGACCGTGCCAGTTCTTATTAATCATTCTTTGTTCACCCCGACAGTTCCTGTGGCCGATATCAAAGCTGTCGTCACTGGTAAAGACTGTCCGCACATGAAAGAAAAGGGAGCTCTGAAGCAGAACAAGGTGAGTCCTTTGGCGTGTGCTTGGCGAAGGAGAGCAAAAATGCTCTTGAATATCAAGAGATCAAATTTTCCTTTGAAGCGTTGGTGGGCGGCTTAGTGACAAAGGATGCATTAGTTATGCTTCGTAGCTCTGTGAGTAATGAAACATCAGCTCACTTCAGTTTCAAAGTCACCCATTTTTGCCCACGGAACAAAGGCAATGTCAAATTTATGCGACAACTGTAAAAAAAAAGACTCCCTGTTGACGAGACGGGATATTGAGTTGGGCAACAGTCTGTGGAACTTTCTAACAGTCTTGATCCCCTTGGTCGTGATATTCAGATAACAACGCGTGTCACTGTGGCTTTGAAGGACATTTTTATTACTTTTAGTGGCAGGATAAGATTGTTCTTGGGAGGAATCTTACTTGGGAAATCATGGGCACTCTTGTCAAGTGTTCAGAATCTCATCACTGTACGACTTGAAGATGTCTTCGGTAGGGTGTGAGGGGTCAACTGTGATTTTCTATGCTCTGTTTTTGGTTGTGAATTTGTAGACTTTGATGGTGAGTAACTCGCATCTAATGATCCTTCAGTTTATGATGCATTACAGGTTCATCGGGTTTCGTATATTAGTGGAACCAAACCACACTTTTGTAGATAATGAGAGAATTGACGGTCGACGCAAAGGTTTCTGCTTGCTTGATGATAATGTGCATTTATTTGCTCTGATGACACTTGAGATTTAGTCAGGGGTCCTGAATGTGAATTTACTCCCACCAAGCTGATTGTAAAAAGGGGTAGATGGCCTCACACACTGTTTCCTGTTCATCTAAAAGTCAGTGATATACCAACAGATGAAGCCCAACACTGCCAGCGGAGACAGCTTGCTTTGTAGAAGTAGTTTCTAAATTAACAAAAAAAGGATGTCTCTTTATTTATTTTGGAGCTTTATTCTTAGCTGCATGAGTAATTAGCTTTGTGGGCAAAATGAAGGGGGTCTTTTTAATCAGTGGGCTATAAACAGACCAGGGTGTCGAATGTGGATTTGTATAATATGGTTATAAACCTTTCGAATATGCCATAGATTGACAAGGAGTTGTCTTTTGAGAGATTTATTAGGATCCATTTTTTAGGATTTGTCGAAATTGTTCCAACTGCATGTAAGCCAGACTCATTTTACCGAATGCACCGGAAACCTCCCCTGACAGCTAGCCCAAAAACACACCACGTGTATTTTCACTTTAACGTTGAGTGTGTGAAATTGAAGCATCTTGTTACGGTAAAACATTGATGCACTACCTGTTTAGATCGTCTCACCGCCATCCCAGCAGGAGAGACCAATATGCATACACACTAACACACACGCGCAAGATCAAACCATCTGTTGTTGTAATATGTTCGGAAAAGATCTGCAAAAGTCACGCAGTAGGAGGCACACAAACACAGCAGCCCCATTAGCATTTGACAGACGGTGTCAATTCTGTCTCTTTTAGGAGGTCCTGGAGCTGGCTTTCTCTGTCCTCTACGAGTCTGATGAGTATCTGAACTTCATTGCCCCTGACAAGCACGAGGTGAGCGACTGCCAAAATCGAACGGAAAAGTGGAACTGTTGTGTCTCAATAGTGTGATTCAAACTGTGTCGTCTGGTTGTTTTTCAGTACTGCGTGTGGACAGATGGGTTGAATGCACTGCTGGGGAAGGAGATGACCAGCGAGTTCACTCGCTCAGACATGGACACTCTGCTTAACATGGAGATGAAGCTCCGCCTCCTCGACTTGGAAAACATCCAGATCCCTGACGTTCCTCCCCCTATACCCAAAGAGCCAAGCAATTATGACTTTGTTTATGACTGTAACTAATATCCTTTCAGTGGACTTATTTTTTTGTAAATGCATACTGGAAGACAAACTTTTAAAAAAGGACACGTTTTTCTTGCGCCTCATCACAACGGATTTCCTGAAGATAATAGACTTGGCTTGCGAGGCCTATGAACCATCTGGTTGAAGAACCACAAACTGGCCCTCAGGTCCTAAAGCACTCTAGCCCTGTCACTCATCCATCATCTCATCCTTTTCTTCAAACGGTTACATTTGTCAAACAGTCCACCTGCTCTGGCTCGAATTGCTATTTGTCGAACGAAATTTGTCTTATGTAATTCCAGGCTATTCGGGTTGTGATGCTCCCTGTTGAATGTATGCAACCCTGCTGCCCGCGATCTGCCCCTCCTGCAGTTTATTAGACTGCTTCTCTGTAAATTTCAATTGAACTTCCAGACTTTGACTCGAGTCTGATTTCCGCAGGAAAATAGATCCCCGGGAGCAGAATTGTCTTGCACCTCAACCAGTGGCATTTAACTAACATCGAGGAAACGCTAGTGTTAGCATAGTCCAAGTTGGTTGTCAATTATTTCCCCATGCCTCAAATACAGTAGACTGTTAAACAGGCGGCTTCATTCTAGAGGTTGTCTCTTCTTTTGTCTTTAACCATTCCTGCTTTGTGAGACATTGTTATCATCCGACTATAACGCAAGCGTGTAGATAGAGCTCTTTCCTTCACTCAACATCAACCCGACTCATGGCAGACTGCTGTAACATTCCAAAGCAATATTGAGCTTCTGTTTTTGTAAGCTGGTATGGTATACACTTTTGTGATATTTGTGATCGCTGCCAAGTAGTCAGTATTATACATTTTCGTGTGTTAAGGAATTTTACTTTTCAGGGCGGTCAAATTAATTTGAACTTTCATGATTAATTTAATTTAAAATGGTGGGTATAATAACTGTTATTATAATTGGTTTTTTTTTTCCCACAGATGTTTATCGGTTTAAAAACGCGACATCCTGCTGTTTACATTAAAGATTGATTCCAACTTTGTTGTTAGTTTCGCAAGTTTGTCATCCTTGTGTTGGTTGATTTGAACTAATGTCATTATCCTGTTGTTGTCATCAAAACATTTCCAATTTTATATATTTAGGTAAAGCTACAATTTATTACTTTGATTTTTGTTTATTTAAAAGTGACTTATATTTCAGTTGTCTGGTATAATTTAGCTGAAAATTTCAGTTTACAACACCTGCCGTTCTTTAGCTATTTCAGTCATAGCAAGACCACAATCGTATCAGCTTAAATGGAGGAAGATTGGTATCTGTAAAATCGCACTTAAATAATATTTTTCCTAGCAACAATTAAATCTGACATTATTAAAACATTTCTGTTCTAAGCTTAAATTGTGATAAAAATGGGCGGCCATATTAAGCGTTGCATTCCCTCCCCATTCTTGCAGCGGTGCATCTTGTTTATTATCTTTACATATTTTGTGGTCAGACACAAAGATGCCGACTGCAACTTTATGTGGAAAAAAAGATTTCTGAGAAATTCTGTTGAAAAAAAACTTTGCAAATAGTCCTGGTTGTGAAAATAGTAGAAAAACAAAGGGGATCAGATCGATCCACACAATACCACAACACTTTTCTAGCCAATCAATAATAGGAGGCTGTGGAAATGTAAAATTGAGGATCGTTTTAAAACCAGCTGATTCACTTACTCCACCCTATGATGACAATAAATATTAAAGTGAAAAACATTGCATTGGATATTTAGGAGGAACACAGCAATGTTGCAATAGCTGGTGACCATTTGTTTGAGGGTCAGTTGGGGTAAAGTCTAGAGAACCTATGTTGTGAACACTATATGTTAATGAAGTGGTCTGAGGGAGACTATCGTGATTATGTCAGTAAAGGGGGTTAGACTCCAGGATATGGGATGGGTTTACAACCTCTCCTTCATGCTTTATTGTCACCTGAATGTTCGTTTTTCCATTTAATGGGAATACCCCTCAAATCAAAATGGTTTACTGTATGTTAGTCTTGCTGTCTGACTTTCCTCACTGCCTCTCAATCTTTTAATACTTTGCAATTGTCTTTTAACCTCATTGCCTGTATGTTCCCTTCATCGTATCAAACCCATCTATTGAGCACTAAGCTAGTCAGGCTACATCAGGGCATGCATTCACAGTAGACAACCCGTATTTCAACCAGTTCACAAGCTTAAACGCCACACCTTGTATTTCTCACGCTGAGAATCAGTTGTCCCGCTATATAGCATACAAAAAATGGATGAGGCTCAAGTTATCTGGCAAGTTAATAGCTGTCTTGAGCTACAGAGTGAAATGCCACCTACCAGCCAATAAGAAATTGCAGTTTGTTATTTCCAACATTTAAGTATGGTTAGTTTTGTGATCCCTGCAATCACGTTCATTACTAGGCCACACCGATGCTGTAGTTGGTAACCCCTTCATTTATTTAGAGTTTAGATTTTACAATTCCTGAATGAAATCTCTAGCCAGTGATCAAAGATAGTGAGAGCCCATGTTAGGAAATAAAGCCAAGTTCATGCTACATTATAATGGATGGATACAAAACTCCAACTGCGTTGCAACCAGAAGCTTTAGCTCAGGGGTCTCCAACCTATTTTCAGTTGAGAGCTACTTTTGAAAAGAGCTACTCGTGTCACACAACACTTAAATGTATCATAACTTTCATATAAAAAAATGAAATTGTTGCACACGTTGACCTTTAATGTTGCCCTTTAAAAGAACATAATTGTAGAATACAGTTCTTTTTCATATTATCATAACTTTCAATTAACAAATACACTTAAGAGACGTCAACCTTTTCATTTGGAGAGCAGGATCAGAGTTATTTCATTGAAACCGTTCTTGACATACTACCAATTACCAAATATACCTGAATGACACTGAAATACAAAAGACACCAAGCTGTATATTTGGTGAACAGAATCTGAGTTATTTCATTGAAACTGTTCTTAACACACTATTGTTACTCTTAAATTGCCAAATACACCTAAAATACAGTAGTTCTTGAACACGTTATAGATGTCGACGACTCTGGTGGTGCTTTTGAGAGGAAAAAATGGTGGACTGATCAAAATCTGAGCGAAAGTCTTGTAGTGTATTTTAGCCTTTACTCATATAAATCACCTGAAGTATACTGTATATAGCCAAACTAAGCCAATTCATACCTAATGTACATAATCCTCTGGTGGAAAAAATATAAAAAAACAGCTAACCGGGCTGTATCACCTTTCTAAGTCCTGTTCTAACCGTCCCATCGCATCTGAAGAAAGCATAGAAACTCTCCGTGTCACTGTGTTGGCATTGAGCTGGACATCAGCGATAGCAGACATTCTTTTCGTCCAGTACAGACACATTTATGATCGAAGGATACAAGTCTAGAGGAAAGCCGGTTAGGTCACTTAAAGTAAACGTTCACAGAACCTTTCTGTCACACAAATTATTCCTTGTCGTGGAAAAAGAGGCTCCTCAGATCATAAAAAGTTTAGAAAGAAATGCTTGAGGAACCTTTATTTGTATTGTGCCTGCAACCCATTCAGCCGTGATTTATTCAAGCTCTTTTTAAAACAGTTACCAACACAATACAAACATTGAAGCCAAGAGATATGTATCAATGCAACTTATATGAAGTAAAATCACTTCATAATCACATTCAGAATCATCGCCTATAGGAAGACATGTGTCATTCGCGCCGCCTCATTCGCGCTATTCGCGCCGCAAGCGCGTCTATCGCGTCTTTGCATTGACTTAACATGTAAATCACTCGCGCTTGACGCCTCATTCTTGCTCGGTGTGAACACACAGTTAGAGGGCGAAGTTTAATGCTTTACTGCGCTAATAAAATGAAGAGAGATGCTTAATGATGCAAGTATCTAGTAAGCATTACATCATGAAGAAATACTTGATGCATAGATGAAGAGCTATATTTTGGTGTTTGTGATCATTAATGATCACTGTGTCTTCTGTGTGTCGCCACAAGGGTTGGCCGAGTGGTTAATGACACACTTTTCTAGCGTGTTAAAGACTGCATGTTATTACAAATAATTTAATATTGCTTTACACAGACTTTAACCTATGGAGGCCGCCATTTTTTTATGACGTAAAAAGTGCCGCATGCACCGAACTGAAAGTAGCTACTAACGTTAATTCGCTTTTCTATGGATGCATATTAAAAAGTCAATGGGAATTGAACATATACAATGTATCTTCAGCTAATGCATGTGGGTCTCTTTAGACTCATGTGGACTGACAGGGTCTGCTTTTTAACCGCCTGCCCGACAGTGCGTGCGCTCACAGAGGAATCTCTGTAAATACAACCAAACCGCAAAGCGTGTTTCTCATTCTCATCATTAATAAAGTATGCGTGGGTGATTGATTTGAATAACATCAGTAATTTAGTATGTGTTCTAAGACGGTGATTTGATGCACGGTTAACCTCAAACAACACTTTTCTTTCATAGCGGGGCCCGAGAAGTCGCAGACTGGTGTCAGGAGGACATACTGCCACAGTGCCACCTGCTGTTCATGTGTATTTATGGCTCTCGTTCTATGCACTCAAGTAGCCTACTAACATGCAATGTTTTTCAGCTAATGGAAATGTAATAATGGGTATAAAGTCAAATGGTTATACTGTCTGCATTAAGGTCATTTTTAAATGTTTTTTGTTACCAGGAAAGCTCATATTTTCAATATTGCGTAAACCATTGGCTCATCAACATACAGTTCTTCTCTTATCTAAAATGTATTGATTCCTCACACTTTGACAAACACACAGAAACAAATCTGCTATTGCATATGGGCTCGAACCTCAAAGCCAAAAGCTCTTGGGTGACCAGGTCTCCACTTGTTAATAGGCCTACTTCCACTTTTTCATTTTGTGGACAACACTTCCCTTAAAAAGAAAATGACACGGTTGTTGACCCAGTCAGAATCAAGAACGGGAACTAACCTTTTTACATAAAAAGTAATCAGGGGTTTACGGCAGTAACCATATCTGGATGACATCAGTAGGACGCTTATTGTATTGTTATAAAAACACGGTTACTGTCATCATAATACTAATAATAAAACCATACTCATGTTTTATATAGGCATGGTTATAAAACATGTGTGGCCAGTACGGGGATCGAACCCGCGACCTTGGCGTTATTAGCACCACGCTCTAACCAACTGAGCTAACCGGCCCTGTTTACGTCACAATTATTTTCTTGGCATAATTCAGCCGAAAATGAGAATTATGTCATAATTTGCTCACTCTTAGGTTGTTCCAACCCTGTATAAATTCCTTTGTTCTGCTGAACACAAAGATAAAAGTCAGAAATGGGTGAACTATCCTTTAAGATCTCTCTGAACCTATAGGGATAAATAATCCAACTCTGCAGTGCTAGTGACTTACTCTTTTCTGGTCATATTATGCCACTTGTTTTCATTCTGAGATATGGTTGAATAGGCTCCTGTGGACCTACTGTATAATGCAACACCAGACTATACTAACCCATCAGTAACTACAGCATCAGGCAGGCTGTATACGTGTGCAGCATCCGGTGACTATGAATTCAGCCCTAAGTGAGTGTGTGAGAAAGAAAATCCAGCTCTCAGGAGGTCAGAGCTGTGGATGTGCTGTGAAAGTTAATGATCATCAAAGGTGCAGACACAGCTGAAGCTTCAGGGCATGTCCAATGCTTCGGCCCCCCGAAACCGTGTGGTTTGAAAAAATCTATTAGATCTAGAACCTCAGATCCTGGAGGCCCCGCAGATGTCTGTTACACACAGAAGAAACCTCAAAGGCTTATGAATAGACGATTTTTCTCTTCCACCAGGAAAAAAGATAAGTGACTGTGATAGTATACTGCCACCTATTGGTGGCTATTTCTGGGTGGCATGCTTGTCAATCACATATAAGAGTCCTAATATCTAAAACCAGGTGTAAATCCTGAATTTAAATGACTGAACAAAATAAGAAACAAAAATAAAGCTATAGCCAATAACTTATAGGTCCAGTATAAATGCTCGCTGTCACTAAAGCAAGTGAAGCGACATACTGAATACCAATAAAGTTACAGGCATTAGAATTCCTATAACAATTACAGTTTATTAAAAAAGTTAATTACATATTTTTTCACATTTACATTTGTTCTACAGCAGCAAGTCAATGAGAAATGTAATGCCATACACATTATCTTTTTAAACTGAATAATAGTTTAAAGACAAATTCTTGTTGCAATCACCCTTCTATTAACATTCACACATTTGTTGGACACACAAAAAATCTGCATTTACAATTAAGGCAAATAAGCAATACAGAAAACCACACAGATTTACATTCTAATGCCCTTAGCTCTATAAATGTATGTAGCGTAAAGCTCTCATTAAGCTAACGTTACCCTCCGACCTGCTTTAAATGAAGCAGCGCTCTGAGATCTGCTTTCCTTTAAAGCTCCAAAAGACTCATATCTGCATAAAGAAAACAGAAAAGCAACACAATTATGTACATTAGGTATGAATTGGCTTAGTTTGGCTATATACAGTATACTTCAAGTGATTTATATGAGTAAAGGCTAAAATACACATCAAGACTTTTGCTCAGATTTCGCCCAGATTTTCAATCTGGACTTGTTGCAGAAAGTCTGTGCCGGTCTGCAGATTTGATCAGTTAGTGTGTTTCTATCTGAAACTTTCAAAAAGTCTGCAAGTGCATGATGTCTAATTTACTTTTAAAGACTTTTAACAGATTTTGTTTAGTGTATTCCAGCCATTAGTCAAAAGGTTTATTGATTGTAAAATATGCATGTGCTTACAGTTCAGAGTATCTCCTCCAGTCTTCTCTGCTGACAGATGCTCTAGTGTTAGACAGAGCTGAGATCAGGTGAGCCTGGCATATGAGACAGCCAGGTTTGCTGGGTCCAGTCTGTACCAGAGACGAGTCATCCTGTGAACACAGCATAGCTAAAGATACCAACACTGAATATACTGTACTACATACTCAATATGATCTTCACAGTACCAAACTAGACTTATTAACAGCGATACCAGTGATATCACATGATTATTGTTGTGATTTCAGAATTCGTCTTTCAGTAGTTGTAACCATTGGATATGAAAAACTATAAAGGTCAATAAAAATTAAATTGATAGGGAAATAAATCATTGCTCCTCTTGGCAATCATTGCTCTTCCCGACCGTGTCCAAGGCATCCCGTGAATCTTTTAGGTGTACCCTCAATTCCCAAACTGTATAATTTACTTTGTTCTGATGAACACAAAGGTAGATATTTGGAAGAATATCAGTAACCAAACTGATCTCATCCCCTCATTATTTTCCCTACTAAGGCAGTAAATATGGGATGAGAACTGTTTGGTTACTGACATCCTTCCAGATATCTACCTTTGTGTTTAGCAGAACAAAGTAATTAAATTTGGAAAGTAAATATGTATCAGAAATGTAACTGACCATGTTTCTGCGGAAACTATTCTTTACAGCATTGACCTCTGCTCTGAGATGCTCTGACTGCTCATGGGTCAGTTCTTGAAAGCCGTCCTGCACACAGGACATTAAGACTGGGGCATGACAAGAGCTTGCATCCCTCACAGATGCCCCTGTCAGATCAGGAGCGGTAGAATTGTGGCCAGACGGGCATCGGGAATTCTGGGAGTAAAGTAAATGGAGTGCCATAAGCAACTCTTGGTATTATCTCATCACTTACATTCAAACAGCATTGATTGTTATACAACATAATAATCTATCATACACCCGTCTTACCAGTTCAGAGAGAGAGTGGTTGTCCAGTTCAGACTCAAAGGAGCTATCAAAGTAAAGACGCCAGATGTTGTGACGTGGGTCCTCGGGTGGGAACTCGCCGTGGTCCAACAGAACCATAGAGTGGTCGAGCCCTGCATCACCCTCCCCGGCGGAGTCATCTGACCCACTGCTGTGATTCAGAAAGATCAGGGAGGAGAGGCTGACATCACTGTCTGACCCTGAGCCCAGGTCCTATAAAACAAGCACATAGAGTCAAGCTTCACTCACTGCAATACTGTGGACTGCCATTACGCAGCCGTTTCTATACTTTTCATTCACATGTGTGTATGTACAGTAAGTCTGAGATTGTGTTTAACGCACATGGAGAAGGTTGGGCCCCAGGCTGCTGTGAATTGCCTCCAGCTGAGCGTTATATAGTAGAGCTTTCAGGTCAGCTCCAGTGAACAGCTCTGTTGCAACAGCAATCTGCTCCAAATCCACATCTGCAGCCAACGGCACAGAGCGAGTCAAAGCCTTCAGGATCTCTAACCGCGCTTCCTGAACGACAAACATGACGCAGTTAACAGACATTGCAGGTTTTGGGGTGAAGGGGTTAAACTGGTGTGTATCGAGCAAAATGCTGACCCGATCCGGAGGAGGGCAGTAGAGAGACTTGTCCAACCGTCCGGGTCTGAGAAGAGCAGGGTCAATAAGATCTGGACGACTGGTGGCCGCCAACACATACACCCCTGAAAACAAGAAACAAAGCAGTTATATATAAATATGAATATATAAAAGAATATTAGGGCTGTCAAACGATAAATCACACCAAATCGCATCCAGAATAAAAGTTTGTGTTTACATAATGTATGTCTGTGTACTGTGCATACTAATTTCGCATTAAGAAACACATAAACATACAAATATATATGAAAATGAATAAACATTTATACAGGATTTAAATTATTAGTAAATATAAATAAACACATCTAAATTTTTCATAAATATATACACGTGTAAAGTTTATAAAACAAAATGAAAATGCACAGTGCACATACTTTAATACTGTATGCGATTATTCATTTGACAGACCTAAAGAATATAGAAATATACTGCATGGATCTGGAAACATAAAAATGTAATATTCATTTCAAATATTGAAATACACCCTTCAAATACGTCTCGAAAAAACATTTTGCCTTAACAACCTGTCAGCCCCTCGACTCCATCCAGCTGTGTGAGGAGCTGATTGACCACTCGGTCAGTGACTCCCGTGTTGTCGTGACCTCTTCGAGGGGCCAGAGAATCAAACTCATCGAAGAACAGTATGCAGGGCTTAGCTGCTTGAGCCCTGTGAAAAAAACAAATACATATTCGGTCAAACCGCTGTAAACTAAACTGATGTCTCACCAAAGAGTTTATGAAAATAAAGACATACCTCTGAAACACATCCCTAACCGCCTGCTCACTTGCTCCAATGTACTTGCTGAGAAGTTCAGGACCCTGGAGACATAACATACAGACAACACATTACACTCATTTATTTCCGAATACTATCAATACACACACAAATACACTATTACCTTGATGCTGATGAAGTTCATGCTGCTTTCCTTGGCCACAGCCCCAGCTAGCAGAGTCTTTCCTGTGCCAGGAGCTCCAAAGAGCAGCACACCAGAGCACTGGCGCATGGGCAGACTGGAGAAGAGCAGTGGGTACTGGATGATAGAAGACAACAGGCTATTACTAGTAAGACCCCAGAGACACATCTCAAAATGTCTTCTTTTATGTCACATCTAAGAAAGAGTCCCATACAGGTTTTAGGCAACACGAGGATGACTAAATGAGAGAATTAAATTGAAACAGCTACTATACCTTAGCCGGCAGTAGTATGATGTCCATCAGGAGCTGACGTGCTTGGTGAAGTCCCCCGATACTCTCCATGCCCGCTCCGCTGAGCACCTGCAGCTGAGCTCCCCAGAGCGAGGGTGGTGTAAAGTCTTGAAGGGCCTGTTTGAAGTCCTTGTAACTTAAATCTGTAAAAGCAGAAAAACGAGTTACAGCAGAAAGAATTTAGAAAGAATCATGACAATAAAATTGGATTCAGAGCTCACCTTTAGAGTCGCCATTGCTCCTGCTGCGTACAGTGTAGGCATGGATGGCCCGCTCAAGCAGCAGGTTCAAATCATGTGGCATGTATCCTTCTGTTTCCTTGGCAACACTGTCCAAATCAAGAGTAGCTTGATAGTCCTGAAAGTTCTTCTTGTGTATTAGTGACCTCAAGATCTCGGCCCTCTGAGCCTTTAAAGGGACATACAACAATTCCAAATATACAATGAACAAGGCATTTAAACACAACAAGAAAGCGTGCACTGTCCTCAACTAACCTGATCTGGTGTTGGGATCTTGCTGAAGCTCTGGAAGAAGTGTGAGCCCTGCACTTTAGTCAGGGTCGGATGAAGGGAATGCTCACTTTGTGCCGTGACCACCAAAGCAATGAGACTGGAACGCACAACCATCTCACCAACCAAATGCCTCAAACCTGAAAAACACACAGTGTGAATCACATTTAACGGTTCCTCACAGATCTCAGATTCACGCATGTTATGATGTCTTACTCTGTGCGATATGCTGCCGCAGTACAGCCTCCGGCCCGTGCTCATGCTCTGGTGTAGATGCAGCACCCGTGATGTGATCCAAATCATCCAGCAGGACCACAGAGGGCTGCCTCCAAACCGCCTGCTCTAAAACCTCCTCGAGCCTCTGTCTGATTGTGTCTGTTCTCTTGCCTAGTAAATTTATAGTATCACAAAATATGACCAATGTAAAATTGAAATACTAAGTTAATCTATCTGGCAAATGTGTCTGGCTACCTTTCAGCATCTTACAGTCTACCGCTTGCACATGGGCATCCAGCTCTTTATATGCTTTTTGGCACAGTGCTCTAGACAGAGACGATTTCCCACTGCCCTGTGAAGAACAGCAGATTTGTTACACACTCATGGCATGTAAAAACAATGAAATATATATGGTATACAAAACTGTGATATTTAAGGCATTGGACAAAAAAGTACAATACAGTATTTCATATGAAGTGCTAAGGTTACCTTGGCACCGGTGATGAGCAAAGCTCCGCCCCTAAGTCCTCGTCCCAAGGAAACCAGCTCACGGGACAGAGGCCCTCCCATTAAAGCATGAGAGATGTGCTCAAAGGCTGCTCTGCTGATATCCTCTAAACCACTGAATAAACAGACAGGACTCTGTCAGGACATTTCAAACATCACAATGAAGCACAGCTACACTAATCCAAGTCAATGTTGTTTGTTGCAAAGGGATTTGGGGAATAAATGAATTAATCCTGTTTTTAAGCATACCCAAGAGAGCTGAGGGAGGGAAAAGCGAGACATGGATCTTCAATATCAGAGTCTGAAGAGCCCCTGTTGTCCAGATGATGTGGCTCCTTTACAATCTGAATGGAAACGTTGAAGAATTGAGCAAGCAGGAGAATGGAAATGAATGAAAATATATACATGTATAAAACAAGATTTGTTAGGGGTGTAATGATGATGTGAATTTAATAAAATACTGGGTTCACAATTGAATAGAATCTCTTCGTTTTTTCACCATTTTTATTTTTAGCATTTATCCATAACATCAATTGTTGAACATACTTGTTTATACTTGCTATAGAAATAACAATATTCAAGGTTTAACTTCTTTTCTATGGTATTTATGATTAAATAGAAATTACGTAGGTCTTACATTGGGAATTTTGATTTACTTCAAATTAAAATTAAAAAAGACATTAAGAAAGCTAAACCCTAAGAGAGAATAACAGAACACGGTAGACACACAATTTTTTTGTGGACATGTGTGTGAAAATATTGCCGTGCTTCTACAATACATATTGTAATTTCTTTGTCCAAAAAAGACCATTTTGCAGGACTATACTGATCCAAAAGTAACACTACACTACATTACACAAAAACATATCAAATAAAAAGTAACCAACGGAACAGAACTGAATATATGTGAAATATAAAAACAAAGAAAAAATTGAAAGAGGAAGTGCTTCTGGTTTAGTGTTGATTAATCTTCTAAGATGAATAGATTAATACCTGTATATCTGCTTTCTTGAGTAAAGTAGCTGATAGAAAGAAAATCTCATCATCTTGCTGTTGCTCTGGTTTTAACACGCTTATCACAAATTCTGCCTTTCCTGAAAAGTGAGAAACACAGTTAGTCCATATCAATTATAAACCAATTAAGAGAAAGAAACCACCGGAGACTGTTCTCCACACCTTCAGTGCAGGGTAAGAGGATGATGTTAGAGCGTGCTGTCAGACAGGACAGAGGCTCATGACTCTGAGCATGCAGCCAGTCTAGGAATGCAGTCTGTACTTCATCCTCTCGTTCACTTTCTGCCTGCAGACAGACAAAAAAAACATAACCACATATTTCTAATGTCCAACACAAATAATGTAATTGAAAGAACTACTTACCAGTGCTTGTATTGGTTGTAGCGTGACTGTCTCTGCTACCCTGGGTGTTGATTTTAGAGGCTGTATTCTGACAGCAGAGTAAGGGGTTATTCTCAATTCTCTCTGCAGCGCTTCCGGGATCTGATTTATGAAAGAAACATTTTACTTGATTATGACTTCAATGATGAAAGCAATTTTCTTGCCTTACAATTTAGCAAAACGGTTATGAGGTTTGTTCAAATCCTAATAAATCAGTAGGTCAGCAAGAAATATTGAAATGACCAAAGTTCGCATTGGTTTGCAATAACTGAATAATTTTATAATAACTTCATAAATTATGTATAGAATTAGGTCAATTCCATTTTTTTGTTTATACATTTGTTTATACTGTTAAAATGACATATTTGTTTTTGTTTACTGCAACAGTAAAACATTGCTGTTCATTCTCCCCAGAGAGAATGTAAAACATGGGTTGGTTATACAGTTTTAGAACGTATTTAAAATATCGTCACTATCCTTCTAAAACCTCAGATGTCCCAATAAACTTTTTCAAGGAAACTGAAAAAACTGTACTTTGTTAGATTTAAGGGATACTTCACCCAAAAATGTTGTCATCATTTACTCATATTCAAGTTGTTCCAAATCTGTATAAATGTATTTGTTCTGATGAACACAGAGAAAGATATTTGGAAGAATGCCAACCAAACAGATCTCTCGGAACAAAGACATTAATACTGATTTGAAACAACTTGAAGGTGAATAAATGATGACATCATATTAATCTTTGGGTGAAGTATCCCTTTAAATATTGTGTTGTCAAAGTTGACAAGCACTTTTTATATGTATTGCAAAAAAAAAGAAATAACAGCAATAAACAACTTACCCATACTTTCCCCGAGTAAATTTCTTCACTTCTGTTGAACTTTTGACACTCCTGCAGCTTTTCTATGTTGTGACACAGCATCCTGACAACAACACTGTTCACCTTAACGTCCTCTGGATCTTTCTCTTTGTGAGGTCCTTCCTTGATTTTCTTCTTCTCCATGGCCTGCTTGACTCTCTCCCTGACTTCTTTAGGAGAAAGAATCTTTGAAAGTCTCCCGTATGTTAAGGCACACTGCCCTGGGCTCCAGTTTTCTTCTTGCAGATTCCATGGTAGTATATGTACATCATAACATGGCCCAAGGTGATTAATAGATCTAGGGGGGGTTCCACATGTTCTGAGGATACAATCTTTCAGTAAAATGGGAATAATCGGAACTGCAAGATCCTCCTTTGCAGGCTCACGTCGTCTTGTAAACAGATATCCAATAAGGCTCTTCAGGTCAGCGATACCTCCCCACTGACCCTCCTTCTGACTTTGGTTAAACTCCAGATCACCTCCGAGGGTTTCCTGATGGACACTGGAGGCTATGGAGGATGAGGTGGAAGTATGTGTGTGGTCATCATTCTGCTGTTTTTGTAGATGACGGGTTGTCACCATGGGGTGGGTTTGGGTTTGTTCACCTCCCGGATGTAGTTTTGGAGAGACAACAAGCTCGGTGAACTGCTCCAGATGGCCATATGAGACGGATGGAGATAGGGATACTAAAAAACAAAGGATCATTGACATAAACGGAAATGTTCATCTCCTGCATTACAAAGCAAAGAATTGCTAACTGACCTATTTTAATATATATGACGGTGTGTTGATCCACCCACACAGGGAAAACACCACCGCTGTAGACCACTCGAATCTGATCCAGGAGTCGCTCTTCCAAAACCATGCTGTGGAGCTCCTGGAAACCATGAAAGTATGTTTTTAGACTCTGTGACAATGATATAAATTGTTCATTTCATTCTTAAAGTACATAAATGGGAAAATATGAGAATGTAAAGGGATATGAATAAATCTCTCGCGGTCGTCTGCTTACCAGAATCTCCCAGTCATCCGTAGACAGAGGCTCGACAAACACCTGCTGCACAGAATGCACCTGATGACACGGCCGCAAGAAGCCCTGAAATACAACCAATCCATATTACATCACAATCCATATATTTGACATTACCCAACGACCTCCAATAACATTTCTAAGCCACTGAAGTTAACCTGCTCTCCCTCCTTGAGTCCAAGCTTTTCTCCCATCTGTCTGCTGACCTCAACTCTGTCATCCAGACCTGAAGACTGTCTGGTCCTGATCCAGCTTAAGAACACGGGTGCAGAAACACCACACGACAACTCCACGATCTGGTTCTGTCAACAGCACAGCAGTGTATGACTATCATACGCAAGTACACATATAATACACGAATGTGACATAAATGAGCTATCGCACACCTCGTGAAGACAGAGATGAATGGCTACGTTTGATGACAGGTGAAGAAAGCAGTTTTTGGAGTTGTTGAAGACCACCGTGACAAGCTGTATTCCCTGACCCCCCAACATCGCACGCGAGGCTGTTGCAACCTCGCTCCTCCAATCAAAAGTTTGGAATCTGTTTATAATAATATACCTGATGTTAAAGAGTCAGCATTGAGTACACAGGAATTGCAGGTCAGACATTACGTGATGCATGTCGAGCTGTCGTAACCGCTGTCTGAGCGAACACTATCGATTAGTGATGTCTTGGGATTTTAAAGGCGGTATATTCATTTTCTTATTTAAAACACGGGAGCGGTGATTAAACAATACCCCCCCCCACCCCACACCAAAAAAAAGTATATTATTACAAATAATTTAATATAACCGACATAATGACGCGATAGACTTTAATTTGACGCGATAGACTTTAATTTTGAAACGCTGGTTTCTCGGCACATCTCGCGAGAGCATTCAGGGTTTCTGCGTTCTTGTTGAACACACGCCTTTTCCCTGCAGATTAATTCAACCCAAAATCTACAGCTCAGCGGTTGCTTGGCAACAATCGCATCCAATGGCCTCAGATAAGGCACTTATCGTTTAGGTGAGACTTTTATCGACGCGTTTTACTGCTCTAGATATCTAGTTCGTTTTGATATGGAGGAAGTGGAGACAGCAGATGAGCTGTTAGCCAAGCAGCATCGCAAGGAAAAGAAAGATTTCCAAGGTAAGACTGCTTCAGCATGTGATATTGTGTGTTAGTGAGGATCGCATTCAATATTTACGATCATAAATCTGCCTTGTTTGTTTCATAGCAAAAATACAAAGTATGAAAAATGCTGTGCCGAAAAACGACAAGAAGAGGAGGAAACAGCTGACTGAAGACATCGCCAAACTAGAGGTCGAGCTCAATCAAAAACACGACAATGAGCTCAGACAACTGACTATTGCATCCCCGGTAGATTCCATTTCCTATTATTGTTATTATCTGTTGTTAAATATTAAGTTGCCATACAATATCACACATTTAAGTGTTGTGAAGTGCAGTCATTGGTTTCATGGATTGTTTCTAAGGTTGAAGAGGTTTCAAATGCATTGGATTCAGTAAATTTGACAACTAATGATGCCAAGCAAACACGGGCGTCTAAAGCTCAGAAGAGACGGGTGAGTTGAGGTGGCCATATTCAAAAATGCCCAGTAAAAAGATTAATAACAAAGAAAAGCAGTAACATTTTCAAGTGGCTGTATTATATCAAATCTAAATAGTTTAGGGTATACTCACTGTTTTTTTGTTTATAGGACAAAAAAGCTGCTCTTGAGCAGGAGCGAGAGACCCGGATCGCTGAAGCCGAGGTGGAGAACCTCGCCGGGTCTCGTCATCTGGAGGGTGTGAAGCTGAAACAGAAGCTGGCAGAGAGGCACCTACAGATCAAAGAGATCTCCTCTGATGGACACTGCATGTATCGTGCTGTGGAGGATCAGCTGTTGGTGCGAGGCAGCGCTCTCGGGTTCAAAGAGCTTCGGGCTCAAACAGCTCAGTACATGAGCAGCCACATAGATGACTTCCTGCCTTTTCTTACTGACCCCAATACAGGAGACATGTTCACTGCAGGTGAACGTCTGGACCAGTTTATCTATTCAAAAAATAAATACATTTTACAATTGCAAAGAAGGTTGTGGATAGGCACAATGTTTTTATTTGTCTGCAAAACTAAATTAAAACGCGTAAGACCTATTCACCCCACAAATCACAGTTGAAAGGGCTTATAACAAACAAGGTTTAATATCATGAGAATCTTTCAGTGGTGTTTATTATTATTTTTCTTTCCTTCAGATGAGTTTGAGAAGTACTGCAATGATGTTTCAGATACAGCTGCTTGGGGCGGACAGTTAGAGGTAAGAAGGTTTATAGCTGAAAAGAAATGTCACAATCCAGCATTTTCTTAATCTTTTTTTAATACTGATGAGTTTAAGTCAAAAGATGGACATTTTCATCTCTGATTTCATCCTCCTTGACAGTTAAAAGCCATTTCACAAGTCCTCCAACTGCCAATCGAAGTCATCCAGGCAGAATCTCCCTCTATAATTGTTGGTGAAGAATATGACAAGCCGCCAGTTACACTCATGTAAATACCTGCTGTTTTTTTTCTTTCTATAATGAAAATGTACACGTACTATACTGTATATACCAGGAGTCTATAAGCGAGGGCTACCAAAATATCTTAAATCCTCTAGAGGGCTACTTGTTGATAACATACATTCAAACTTTAAACACGTGATGCCTTATTTTTACGCTCACAGAACCAAATTCAGTTTTCTTTCAGATATTAAAGCTTATAACTCTTGCTAATAATAACCTTTCATGACGATGTAGCACTTGGCTGATTGTTATAGTCGCAGATTTGTCCGCTGTCTTGAGCATTATTGGTGAGCCCTGTGTTTAGCGGGCACCTTACAGAGTTCATGCGGGTTACCAGGTGCCCACAGACACCACGTTGGAGACTACTAGTATATACTATACTGCTCTCTTTAATTTTCAACATTGTTTCTTTCAGTTATATGCGGTATGCATATGGACTTGGTGAGCACTATAACTCCGTGGAACCCTTCAGAGACTTATCAAACGAAGAAGATGGCTGACCGGATCCGTGACACATGAATATATGCATCTGTGCATACTTAGTTTGTAGAAATGGACCTGGAGTTTGATCCAGTTTTGCTAGGAGCAGCTAAATTTGGTTTGTTAATTCAGGATACTCATAGAAGGCGCTGAAATAACACATGGCAGTGACTCTGGTTGCATTGGACAAGATAAATGTAATAGTCCATGATGGCAGTGTTATTCATGAATATTCTGAATTGTATGTGCATTGTATTTTTGGAGAACAGCATATCAGCTAAATAATTTGCCCCGTATGGTGCTGGATCATAATGTAACATGCTGACTTGTCTGGGCATAAAGATAATAAATAATGGAATAAAGCTTTTATCAAAGACAAGCCTCACTCTTAGAACTGTCAGTTGTTTTATTAGTATAAAAAACACTGGCCGTGGACGGTTGCATAAACTGTTGTGACTAGTCTTTAAGGGGTCAGTTCATCCAAAAGTAAAAACTCTGTAACCATTACCAATGGTATTCAAAAGTGCCCAGAACTGTTTGCTTTCCTGCAGTCTTCAAAATATATTTTGTGTACAACAGAACAAAGAAACGTATAAAGATTTGGAACAACTCGAGGGTGAGTTAATGAAGACAGAATAAAAAAATTCTGTTCATATTTATTTAAAGTTAGTTACAGTAAATCCATTTTAATCTCAAAAGTAAGACTGATTACATGTAGCTCTGACTACTTTCTAGTTTAGATGTTTACGCAGTTGTGCCGCCAGGTGGCGCAAATGACAAAGCGACAAAACTGTTTGAGAAGCTCCATGGAAACAAAAGAAGTCGTAAAAGTAAAATAGCAAATGATTTAGTCAGAGCATTAAAAACAAAAGCAGTTTAAGATGCAGAAAAATGACTAACCTGCCAGAAGATTATACTCAATTGACATGGATGGTGCTATTAAAGTTAAATAACAATAACCTGTCGGATGTGCCATCTGAACTGCGGTGTTTAACAGGTAAAGGTCACAGATTCACCTGCGTCATATCTTTTTTATATCATACACTTTTATTGGACGTTTCCACGCGCATAGCCCGAAGTTAACTTACGGCCGCAGTTTATATTAAACCTATATTAGTTTATATTGATATTTGATTGTATATAAATTATATTGAATTAAAAACACTGAACAGTTAGATTCTTTTCAGAGGTCTACCGGAAGTTAAGTTTGTGCCACATAACGTTTGTTTATGTTGTTGCTGCTGAGCGAAAAATACCAACTTGATTATGTTTACAGTTCATCCTTTATATGTATTCATAACATAATTCAATGTAATATTACAAAGATTTATTTCTTGTTATTTGTCTATTGTATGGATTACACATTCATGTAAACTGACAGAGCTCAATCTGGGCAATAATGCTTTTGAGTGGGTGCCATCTGTTTTAGCTCATCTCTGCCGTTTGAAGAAACTTTATTTATAGGGGAACAAAATCAGGCATTTGTCTTCACATGTTCTGGGTGAGGGAAGACTG
Organism: Barbatula barbatula; assembly: GCF_947034865.1. Taxonomy (NCBI): domain Eukaryota; kingdom Metazoa; phylum Chordata; class Actinopteri; order Cypriniformes; family Nemacheilidae; genus Barbatula; species Barbatula barbatula. Next base: position 11,795,907 of record NC_136784.1, read on the forward strand.
TTTCAAATTCATCTTTAAATGAATCCACATCTTCATTTCTTTATTCAACTGTGTTATTTATGTACAGCGAGTCTTCCAAACCTTGCGCTTCTCAATTGAACCATGATAAAATTAAAGTCATTCCTTCAGAAATAAAGCTTCAGTTACAAGTTATGTTTAAGGACATCAGGCATCTCTCAATTCTTTGAAAAGAGTTTGACTGAGATTAACTTTACAAATAATAAACTGACACGAATACCACAGCAGTTTGTCACACCTGGATTTGGGGATCCTCTCCCGTTCTGTCAGGTTGGAAGGTAAACGTTGGTGGACAGCCATTTTCAGGTTTCTCCAGAGATGCTCAATTGGGTTTTAGTCAGGGCTGTGGCTGGGCCATTCAAGAACAGTCACGGAGTTGTTGTGAAGCCACTCCTTTGTTATTTTAGCTGTGTGCTTAGGGTCATTGTCTTGTTGGAAGGGGGTAACCTTCGGCCCGGTCTGAGGTCTTGAGCACTCTGGAGAAGGTTTTCGTCCAGGAATATCCCTGTACTTGGCCGCATTCGATTGCAACCCGTCGTCCTGTCCCTGCAGCTGAAAAATACCACCACAGCATGATGCTGCCACCACCACGCGTCACTGTTGGGACTGTATTGGACAGGTGATGAGCAGTGCCTGGTTCTCCACACATACCGCTTAAAATGAATGCCAAAAAGTTCTAGCTTTGTCTCATCAGACCAGAGAATCTTATTTCTCAACATCTTGGAGTCCTTCCATGCGTCTTGCACTTTAGAGAGGCTTCCGTGGGGCCACTCTGCCATAAAGCCCCGACTGGTGGAGGGCTGCAGTGATGGTTGACTTTCTACAACTTTCTCCCATCTCCCGACTGCATCTCTGCAGCTCAGCCACAGTGATCTTTGGGTTCTTCTTTACCTCTCTCATCAAGGCTCTTCTACCCTGATAGCTCAGTTTGGCCGGATGACCAGCTCTAGGAAGGGTTCTGGTCGTCCTAAACGTCTTCCATTTAAGGATTATGGAGGCCACTCTGCTCTTAGGAACCTTAAATGCAGCAGAAGTGTTTTTGTAACCTTGGCCAGATCTGTGCCTTGCCACAATTCGGTCTCTGAGCTCTTCAGGCTGTTCCTTCGATCTCATGATTCTCATTTGCTCTGACATGCACTGTGAGCTGTAAGGTCTTATATAGACAGGTGTGTGGCTTTCCTAATCAAGTCCAATCAGTATAATCAAACACAGCTGTGAAATGAAGGTGTAGAACCATCTCAAGGATGATCAGAAGAAATGGACAGCACTTGAGTTAAATATATGAGCGTCACAGCAAAGGGTCTGAATACTTGGGACCATGTGATATTTCAGTTTTTCTTTTTTAATAAATCTGAAACTATATCAACAATTCTGTGTTTTTCTGTCAATGTGGGGTACTGTGTGTACATTAATGAGAAAAAAATTAACTTAAATGATTTTAGCAAATATCTGCAATATAGCAAAGAGTGAAAAATTTAAGGGGGTCTGAATACTTTCCGTACCCACTGTATGTGATTTAAGGTAAATGACAAATTTTACCGTGTACATACTGCTGTCTTTGTAAAATTATTCTTTTATATATATATATATATATATATATATAAAGTATTTTTTACAGTTTTTTACATAAATTTCTTTTGCATACATTTTTATGTGGGTCCACTAGTAAATCAAAAGAGATGAATGGTGTTCAGTCTAACGCCTAATCACTATTATTATTTTCTGCATGATTCGTATTATTGCGTTAAAAAACAAACAGAATACTGATGCTAACCTGAAGTCTTTTCTCTGTCTTTAAGTAGCATATGGATATGAAAAGCTCAGAGTTGATACCATTGAGAGTTTTACTGTGTTCCTATACGACTGATTCAACAGGAATGATCACCAATACTACGGACTGGTGCAGATGTAACTCTTAACTGTGTGACTGACAATGATCATTCTTCTAAATCTCTGTTTATTAGAAAGAATTAATATTTGATGTTTATGCAATACGCCAGCAGATGGCAACATTTGATCACTGGCTTTCTTTGATCGGTCTGTCAGACACATAATCTGGTGGAGCAAATCATTCCAGACATATTATTGTATAAATCTCACAATACCGTACGTCAGTATTCGTCTAGATTAGAATAAGATGTGCTCTGCTTTTTATCTTTATTATTCATCTACATTAAATGCTTATTATTGCCTCAATGAAATGTTTATTTAAATAATCTGTAAATGAACAATGTGTCTTCTTAGGGTTGTAGACTAAATAATTTTTAATGCAATCTGGAACACTGCTGCCACGGGCTATGCACACTTTTTATTTCCATTTGCATTTTCTCTCTTTTAATCATCTTTCTATAGCCTGCCTTTATTTGCCAACGTAATTCACCACAACGAATGCATTCCATACCTTGCCTCCGTTCGGGCCAATGGCATCTGTTCTAACCTGAGAGGAAACTTCATCTCTCCAAATTAATTTCTCATGCAGGCCTCCTGAGCTCCGAGCAGAGTCTACCGAGTTGGGCCTGATGAATAATGCAGCAGGTTTAATTGCAAAGCCAGAAACTAATGACTTTGGACTGGTTAACAGCAGGGGAACCATACATCTCTGCAAACTGAATGAAAAATCAGTTCAGAAAGAAGACAGGGGGAGAGAAAACGCTAATTGATGAATAATTAAAGCTTGAGCTACAGGGCGTAATTGTGACATTTTGTTTCAATCAATTTAGAAGTGCGGGGAAAGTGCACTTAGGAAACTAATGGCGACTGTGCGGATGTCCACTGAAAAAAGACGAGAGATTCAGTCATTTATTATACGAGCTTCAGTCAAACTCGGGCAAGATTATTTCCAAGCCATTGTGCACTTGGTGGCCATTAATGCACCTCACGAGCGGTATATGGTCTCGCTGTGAAAGGAATGAATATAGTATAAACAAGTCTAAGGCATTACGATGTTGCCAAATGGCTTCATTGTGATGATCTAAGGACCCCCGACCTGCCACAAAAATAGTTACTTTGTCTGAGATATCAATCATCTTAAAGGGGGAAAAAAATCATAATTCGTTTACCCTCGTGTCATTAAAACCTGCATATAGAACACAAACGATGTTTTGAGTGGTTTTGTGTTCATACAATGGATGTCGATGAGGGCCAATGTTGCTTGGTTACCAACATCCTTCAAAATATCTTATTTTGTGTTCTGCAAAGGAAAAAAGTCATCAAGTATTAAATGACAAGAACGTGAGTAAATAATGAAGCAATACTTATTTTTGGAGAATTACTCCTAAAAGTTGACACTAATGTCAATGTTGATTGCTCATATAGTACATAAATACGATCCTATTACACTTGTTTATAACACAAAACAATAGATTTTAATATAGCACAATGTGAAATGATTTTATTTTTATCTTATTGATGCATATTTTTTCCGGGAAGTTCTCTTTTTACTTATGGCGTCTGTAGTGTCTTTTCCTTTTCCAAACAAAAAACGAAATGTTGAATAAATGGTGACATTTGTATGTGCGTTATGAGTTGTATTTTTTCATCCATCTCGACCGAAACAGTCTTTGTGGAAGAGCCCAATGGCAGCCATTATTCATTGCACTGGAAACAAATGGTGCACCAGTCTTCAGCATCTTTCTCTCCGGGTTCTGAATGCCCGAGGACAGCTTTAAGGCTACCAGACCAGAGTTCACTGCATGATCCGTGGCCTTTGCGTTACAGGCAGATCACCGCTCTCTTTTAAAGCGAGAGGGAGCATCTGATGAAACATGCATTATTCCAGAGAGCAGATGTTGGGGTCCTGGAGCAGCAGGGCCGCCTCGGGCCCTGTCTGGTGTCGGCGGCGCGTGTTTGTGGATGTGTGTAGATGTGCGTAAGGGCCTTTTCACTGTAAGACCACTTTGTTAAAGACGGAGTCCAGCCTTGCTGTTGTTTTGCTAACCTCGTTTCGCACAAACGCTTACTGTTGTTTTCATACATCGACGTGTGCGGGGCTCAATCTCAGACTGGCACCTGAACAGAGAGCCTGCGTATGATTGACGTTAATAGAAACAGGGGATACGTGTCAATAAAGGAAATATCGCGCAGCGGGAGTCTTTCTGAGAGCATTTCGCCTGCACATTTTGAACATGTATGCCATATGTTCATTTGGAAGTCAACACTGATATAATTACTGAAAGCGAATATAGCCTATGGTAAGCGTATTATCCGCCGCTACCTCATGGGAAACATAAAGGAAGATAAAGTAGGTGTGCATCAATTTCAATTTACTAGACTTGAAATGAGAAAAGTAACATCGACGGATTCACTCAAGATGATCTATTGGAAAACCAGAGGTTTATTACGTTATCCTTTGTCAGGCCATTTAAGACGATCAAACCCTCGCTTTCGCAAATTTGTTTGATGTTCTGATGAGATTTCTGGATGGAGCTTTTCACGTCATTACTGAGATTTCACCGTCCCGCGTCAGCTGAAAGTGCTATTTATAAACCACGTGTTTTACTCACTTAAATATTTTCAATAATAAATCGCATGTGTTTGTCTTATTTGTAAGCAGCTGGTATTTGATGATTCCATCATTATTCCTCGCTTTCATGAATTGTTTATAAGACAACACGCAGAGGGATTTATCGTCACCCTGGACATTGAGATCAGCCAAACAAGGTTTCATGGCACCACATTGCTTTCATAATCTCGAACGCTCGTGTAGATGAAATACGATTGCTTTGATTGTGCTTTTGCCTGAGGCAACCCCGCTCATCTCTCCTGCCTCTGTGTTTATACTGAACGACATGGTACCGGTGACAGTGTTTGACCATGTTTAATTGCAGGATTATGCATGTGAAGTGTGAAATGAGATTTAGATGCGTTTGTTTATAAATGGTATATGACTGTATTATGAAGACAAATACTGAGAAAGAGGTTGACGGTTGAACGTGAAGGACCATATGGGACCTGATATAATTCAATAAACGTGAGTGCTCAAGGGAAGGCCGTGATGACCGTAGCATATTTAATGACCTTCTAGATGTCAGACTACACATGGCTATGTCTTTGCTCATTTAAAGTGAAAGTCCAAAAATGAAAATTCTGTAATTTACTCGCCCTCTTGTCATTTAAAACCTGTAAGGGTTTATTTTGGCAGAACACAAGAGAAGATATTCTGAAGAACTTGCATTGGTTTTGTGCCCCTATTGAAGTGAATGGGTGCCCGCACTAACATTCTGTGTTCTGCAAAAGTCATGCAGGTTTTAAAGGACAAGATCAAATGATGACAGAATAAAAAATGTTGGGTGAACTATCGCTTTTAACCATCAAACTATTGTGAAACTATTCTCTCTTTTTAAATCTAGATTGGATGTATTTTTCTATAGTTCACCCAAAAAGTCCTCTAATTATTTATTTACTCTCATATCTTTTAAAACCTGTACATGACTCTTTCTTCTATGGAAAATAAAAGAAATTATTTCCAGAAATGTTCAGTCCATACAATGTACAGTATGTCAATGTGGGCCAGTGTTGTTTAGTTACCAACGTTCTTCAAAATATCTTATTTTGTGTTTTGCACAAGAAAGAAAGTCTATCCCTTTAATACATTTGTCTTCTGATGCAGGCTTATCCAAGTTGTCTTTTGTATTTCAGTGAAGTCCTCTTTCGTTTCTCTATTCAGTCAAATCTCAGCCCACGCCTCTGAAAATGACTGCAGCGTGTCGATTGAAGTCATCCAGCCAGACCTGCTGTCTTCTGAGTTCAAGTATTAAAATTAGCATAATTGATTGGTGTATTGGCCTGTTTGTGAGGAGAAAAACAGCTACTCAATACCACGCAGTGAACAACTGTCAGGCAAAGAAGAGCGCTCTCCAATCAGGAAAATCTATTGTCTCACATCTTATGCTGAATGAGGGATCTCCTATTGAGCTGCTGGCATGGCACCAGCACATTGTCAACATGATGCTTGCAAAATCAATCTGTCAATGCCTATGTGGCACTAGGGGGCACTGTGTCTCTCCGGTAAAAGTAAATGGGGATCGAGAGAGTTTGGAATTTAAAAGCATTGAAGTGCAGCCGGAAAAAGCATCGGAGGATGAGAATAGCGAACATTAAACAAAATGTCTTAGTAAGTCTGGAGATCTTCCAAAATGTAACCAGAAAAATATGATCAATGCATAGCACAGGACTATATGTCTTGTTTTTGTGTGCATAAAGACTGTTATTAATGGTCTAAGTTTGAGTATCTGACATACTGAGCTTTGCAGACAGCATTTTATTTCATTCAATTTTTTCACTGGATTCATGCCAGAAGTCAATGCTCAAAACAAATGGCCATGTTTTTTTATATTATTCAGCACCACTCTCTGGTATATTTGGTATATTTTTTCCATTAAAAGAGCACACACACATACACATCACTACAGAGAAAGCTGAAGAAATGTAAGCCTTTGTTTTTCTGTGTCTCGCCTCAGAACAAATGAGAACAAGTGTTGGAGCGAGGCTTTGAGGTGAAGATGGCTCTATACCATCATTGGTACTCCGCTCATTACTGGAGAGCACAGGGCCGCAAAGAAAGGGCTCTTCTCTCTGGCAGTTTTGGGTCATTCGCATTTCCAAGGGTAAAAACACCTCATGTTGTTAAGAGCAAGAAAACACAGAAGCAAAAAACTTCAAAGAACAAATAAGCTTTAATCTTGTTTCGTGTTCTTTGAGTTTCTTTTGTCACAAAATGACTGGAAACTATCCTTAGGGAATAACTGGGTCTCTTTCGTATTTTTCGATGGGTTTTGTTTTGCTCAGAAAGTTGGTTTCCAAGTTTTGTAATCTGCTGAAACCTTTCATGAACCTTTTGCTGAGAAGAAAAACAAACAAAAAGATGAGATCACCAAATTTTGATCACGGTTTTAAGGTGTAGTTACTGTTTGTAGCCTATTTTTCAAAGGGATAGTTCACCCAAAACTTCAGTTAGCATTTACTCATCATAATGTCATTTCAAAAGAACGCTGGCAACCAAACAACATCGGACCCCATTGACTTCCATTGTTCGGACAAAAGACACAACTTTGACAATACATTTTAGTGTGAAATCATATTATGGGACACATGCAAGTGCTTCTCAAATGGACACTTCTCACATTTCTGGATTGGAAAACTGTAGCAGGGTATTGTTGCCCGCTTATTTGATTCAGCAGTGAAAGAAAAATGGACTATTGCATTTTCACAATTTTCCAAAAGTAGAAATATAGAGAGTGATGGATTACAGCAATCATATGAGAGAAAGATGTCAAATTTGCAGTCATTCTCTAAGCAGCTCTAATAGAAACTCTATTGCACCAGTCATTTTACAGCAGGATGATATAACCCAAAGTAGTTATATAATAAAAACGTATATTCATTCTTAAAAATTTTTTTCTTGATTTATGAAGTTATTCTTGCAAGCTATAAAACTGATATAAAAATTATTTGCAGTGTATTATTTATTTCTGTGCAGGTTGCTGTACCTTAAACATATGCCTTTGATAGAGCCAATGTTAAAATGTCAGTCCGATATATGAAAAGCATGTCATGAAAATCAACCAATGGCTTACTTCTATTTTTGCAACAGTGCGCTGGTTTTGAGAGCATTGTTACTTTTGCTAGTCGACGTAATGTCAGTTTTGGTGCTGTCTGTATCCCAGTATTGTGCTGTTTTTTCCATTACTCTGTGGTGGCTCACATGGCCTGGGGAACACGTTCAATGTGAGAGGCAGCTGACACCAGCACAACCCAGGTGGAGACATCTGTACAGGATTTTTCTGGAGCATGCCGTGCCTGTGGCATTCTACCTCCACTGGCTCAACATCTGTTTCATATGAGGGGACAGAAGCAACGTCCTTGAGGAATTTGTCCGATGTATTCATTAATCTCTCTCTCTCTCTCTCTCTCTCTCTCTCTCTCTCTCTCAGTAACTCTCCACCACAGAATCAGTCATTGCCCTGTCATATGTTACACTTGCCCTATCACATAACCAGATGTCTGGCTCATGCAGTATGCGTGCACATAGAAAACAGGCCTTTTGACATTACACACAATCCAGAATCACACCGACCTATTGCAATTCATATTCCTCGTTATTACAAAACTATAAGGTCACTCAAGGAGCCCACAACTTGTACACACTCATACCATATGTGCTATATAAATCTGAATGGGATCAGGGAATATGAACGCTTATGAATCTACTAACTCTTTTTGGTATCATTAAACCTTATGTAATTCTTGGGTGAACCTCTAGTGCAGCATATGGGGAGGCTGAGTCCGTTCCAGCAGCTGTGTGTGAATGGGAAAGCACTCGGAGCTGGTGACGGGCGGCGCCGCAGCCGCGTGTGCTGGAAGCCAGCCAGCCTAATTGGAGCACCTGGCTTAAGTCAACCCCCTCAACCCACCCATTAATGCCTCTGCTCTGTTAATGCAAGGAACGATTCTAAAATGAGATGATGAAGTCTGTGAAACAGCAGGTTGACCCATGAGACGGGCCATTTAGCCTGTCTGCTTAAAAACTTGCTGCAGAAAGAAGCTGGCGGTTCAATCGTGATTGAATCTATTCATTTAAATTTTTAAGGCAACATTATTCACAAGAAAGTAGGAGGGATAAGGAAAACATAAAACGCAAAATGAAATTCAAGCTTGTATTTTGAAGGAGCAATGTGTAGATTTTAGTGGCATGTAGTGGTTAGGTGGAGAATTGCATCCGATGGCTCACTACACCTTCCCCAAAAAGAGGCTCGCAGGAAGAACTCTTCGGAGCCCTCAGAACCGTGGGCCACCGGAAGCCCTTAAAAAAACGAACGATCAAGTCGTTCTTGCCCACTCCATTTGCCCCCGAAACCGCGAGGGTCTGTGAGCGAACTGGGGTGAATATCCTAGGCTATCATCTCCAGAACCCAGTTCGAAACCCGGGGATGGCCCATCAGGCCTCGGTCCGTGTAGCAAGGGGTTGAATGCAATGAGTAGGTATGCCGTCTTTTTGGGGGCTTGACTTCCGTGGAGAGTGGAAGAGGAAGGTTGCTCTTTCCCTGACAATCTTTGTGTTTTATAGATTTTTTTCACTATAACAGCGGTAGGTGGTGTTGGCATTAGAAAAGATCCAGCATTCGCAACATGGTACCAAAAACACGCTGATCTGTGACTGGTCGCACACAAGAACCTTATTTAAAGGAGGTCCAGCCGTAGCGAGACCTGGTCCCTTCCTGTTCCTCACCTTGATCTCAGGAAGGAGCCTGAGGCACAGGGTCCAGCATTATCTTATGCCGGGGTCCCTGTCGTTGAGGGTGGGGAAAGTGTCTCCCTGAGCGGGAGCATTGACGTGTGTCAACTCCCATAGCCTTCTGAGCAGCAGGCGCTTTTACCGGCTGCTGAGTCAGAGTTGCCTTGGGGCGAGCCGCCACAGGTCTGGATCCAGGTCTCTTGGGCAGGAAATGCATTATGGCCTGTGAAGATTTCTGCGCTGCCGTGAAGCGTTCTGCGAACCCCTCCACCACCAGGCCGAAGAGGCCAGTAGCGTAAATCGGCGCATCGAGGGAGGGGACCTTGTCAGCCTTCTTGATCACCGTGGGTGTCAGCCACAGATGGTACTGAGCACCACGAGACTGGTTGTAGATCTGCCTATCGCCTGCCATGGCAGCACGTAGTGCAAGATTCGTTGCGCTCTGCAGCTCTCTAAAGATCACAAGGTCGGTACCGGAGTGGTCCTGTTCCTGGAGGAGTTTGGCTAGTAATACCTGAAGCACTGCTATGGAAGGCAGCACTGAAGCCGTTTGGTCGGCGGGCGAGAATGCACGTCCAGCAAGGGCTGAAGTGGTTCTGCACGGCTCAGAGGGATGAGCTGTTTTCGCCGTCCATCTGATGGTCGTGGCCCAACAAGATGTGCACCCACCGACTCATCTAGGGGAGGCAGCTTCTCGTAGCCTTTATCCTCTGCGCCGTCAACTGAGGTCGTTGACGGGCTGAGTAGGTGGTGCGCCATGACCTGGTGAGTTCATCATGAACTTCCAGGAAGAACGGTGAAGTCCGCTGACGAGGGGCTTGACAGTGCCCCGGCAGGAACCAATCATCCAGGTGGCGGCGAGCGGGTTCTTCCAGAGAAGACCGCTCAACGCCCAGCTCCTCCACCGCCTTGGTGGGTACCGGAAGGCGTCTACACCTGGCTTGGCTTCGCTGTGCACTTTAGACAGCAGAGGGGCGGAGTCAATGATGAGCCCAACAGCTCCTCCGTGTCTGAAGCCGCTAACGACGTGCTGTTGTTAACCCCGAATTCGGTTCCGAGACAATATCACTGAAGGCGCAAAAGAGACGCTTGTCAGGCTGAGAGAAGTGAACCGGCGAATCATCTTTCTCTGTGGAGAAGGCAAGGAACGCAGGGAGCGTGAGTCCGCTCTTATCCAAGTTCTTAGATCCTCTACACCGCTGCTTTTTACTCACAACTCACAAAAAGCATGAGGGCACGAGGAGTGGATTCACTCTCTAAAAAGAAAGCAATCCGCAAGCGGAGAGACTCTTTGAGTGCATCTTCAGCGTGGGAAACCCCAGGGACGAGACAAACTCGCCTTGGCTGTCAGCAGCATGCAGAAACCCAGCACAAGTGACAGGTACGGAAATTTGCTCAAGAAAATTGCTCTTTTAGAGCTGCAGTTGCTTTTCGATGGCGAAGCATTCAGTCTCGAGTAGCGAAGATCGAGTTGCCGCTGAAGGAGAATAGATCTGAGGACCCTCAAGCGATCTGTCTGCTTATATAGCCATGAGCCCCGCCCCTTTTGGCGGGTGCCATCGCCATAGGACCGTGTAGCTTCGCTGCCATTGGTTTAAAGTCATCACAAACCAATGGCCGTGCAGTTTTCACTGCGCTATTGAAAAACGCTTCAGTCATCTGAGAAAAAAAAGAGTTTTCCCCCATAGTGTCCTACTATGCAGTAGGAGTGAAGTATCGATAGGGAACCTCCCCATCATAATCTGAATAAATCACTCTCTGAAACCGAGAAAGACCCTCTGTAAATATTTATCTGGAATCTTTATAATTAAAGAGGCGAATGCATTATGTCAAATGTGTCAGGTCCTTTGGAGAGCTGAATAATACAGTGGAACAGCTTGGTCAAACATTTGTTTGAGATCTGGGTGACATCCCTCACAGATGAATGAAAGTGAGCAGGGTGGCTTGTCTTCCTCTGACTGAGACCAGCTACTGACTGCTGGAGGAAAGCATGGGGTATAAAAAACAAAGAAGTATTATATTAAATATGTTATAGGAAGGTAGTAAATCTGTGTATGATTAAGGCAAGCATGACAATGATAGTTATGCTACTACATGCCTTATGGGATGAGAATGGTACGTGGTTTAGCTGGCATATAGTCTCAGAAACAAGGCTATTGTGCCAGATGTCAGACAATTTCCTGGTTACCTGGGAGCAATATAGCTGCGTAAATAAGCAACTCATGTAAGTCCCGATAAATAAAGAAAAATCATGTGAGATCTTTCTTGTAGACATCAATAAGATTGAATGGACTCCTGCATTTCAGATATCTCTCCTGAGAATGAATAAACTATATATTATTTTCCCTGATAGGAAAATTTGTAGTGGACTCAATAGCTAAAACATATTTCGACGCAGCCTGATACACAGTATGCATACATACACATATACAATACACCTAAACATTTCTGATCCATATATAGCAATCTAATTGAAACAGGTACAAAAAAGTTCTGGAATCGGTTTAGTTTCTTTACCTTCTTACAGTGGATAACGTAACAAGGGTACATGAGACGGATCATTTAAAATCATTTTTCAATGTACATTGCTACCACAAAGTTTAGAAATTCAGAAATCGAACAGATGTTTTCACAGTTTTACAAGAGATCTTGACATCACAAACTGAGCTCAAATTGACCAAGTGTGCAATCATAAATATTAACTATTTATAAATTTAACTTTAAGAATTAACTGCAAAATGGCATTAATATTGACGATTTTAATATGTTTTCATTAAATGAACCCAATGTTTTACAGCGCCATACTTTTAAAGGTCAAGTGTGTACTTTTTGGGATGATCTATTGATATAAATGCAATATAATACACATTGCTATGTCTTCAGAGGTGTATAAAGAGCTTACACAATGAAGCGTTATGTTTTTATTGCCTTAGAATGAGCTATTCAATCTACATACACATGGGTCCCCTTGCATGTAATTTACTATGTTCTGTCAGCCGTCGTAGTGTTTCGAAAGGGAGGGGAGGAGTTAGGGGTTCTTTGCAATTTGCAACCTTGCCGCTAGATATTTCTGACTAGACCTTCAAATTACTTTGTCTTATAAGCAATTTTTGAAAAACTTAACAACATGAAAAGACAACTTAGAACTCTACCAAAAGTTATCACTTCTGAATTTTCATTACCCTTCCCAACTATACGTCACTGTGAGTTTTAAAATGACTTATCTTACAGGGCTAGAAATACATTTTAATGCATAATATTAGTTAAATAAAAACGTCATCATCTCACCAAAACTGTTTTGGTGACATTGAGAAAATGTAACTTTTTGCGTAAATCTGTAATGTAAACCAGACTAATGAACAAGGATTTACAGGACTGTAGTTTTTGGTACAGTATGTTATAATATAATTTGCATTTGAAAAATGTATGAAACATGAAGTATTAAACTTTGACAGATAGCTAACCTTTGAGCAGTATACACTCTTTAAGAAAGGTGCTTCAAAAGGTTCGATACCAAGAACCAAGAACATCTGAAGAATCTTTCTGCTTCACAAAAGGTTCTTTGTGGCGAAAAAATGTTCATCAGATTATAAAAAAGTTAGAAAGAGATGGTTCTTAAAGAACCTTCTTAGGCATCGCAGGGGGGTACCTTTTAAGCAAGTGTAGACATGAATGGAACCTTAAATCATAAGGTTTGCTATTTCCGCAAAGTGATCACATTTTTCATCTACTCTCAGCTTGGTTTTAGTTGGTTTAGCAGGATGGTTTTAGAGGGGTTTTGACCACTGTTTTAACCTGCCAATATGCTCTTAGGCTATATGACCAGCTTTTCAGTCTGGGATGACCATCTTAAAATACCTTAGATGGCCAGTCAGCTTGTTAGCTGTTTTCTTTCAACCCTATAGTGTCTAGGCAATGAAATGCTTTTTTCGCAGTCTCCTGTCAAACCCCACAAAATCCCAAACTTGGAATCTATATTTTGAATCAAAGACCTGCCAAGTAGTCCAAAGCATTTCTCAATACACCATAGCAATCAAACTGCAATGCACCCAACACAGTCAATAACCATTCACATTTTCTGCAGAAAATGTAAAAATAATGTAGTTTTTATCGAATGAGATGATCCATTTATCTCTGTGAAAGTGAAGAACGGACCATGTCGTGTGTGGCAGGATCTGTCTCACTAGGGCTTACAGATGTCATCTCTGATACCAGATTGGATTGACACTATGCCAATCATGACATGTCTTGCTCCTCTGCTCTCATTCCCGCAGCTGGGATTAATGTTTTTCCAGAGGGCTCATCTCAGACATTTCAGCATGATTCCAAATAATCCAAGTGACCAGAGCGGGATTCCCACGTGTGGATAAGGTGCCCTTTTAACTCTCGATGCTATAAAAAAATGTCTTTACTGAAAAATCAATTCCACATTTGGTGACATCGTCCATCCACGCAGGTTTCCATTCCAACTTTTATCAAACCTCCTCGATCGGTAAGCGAGGGAGGCGGTTTATGCGTTCGGGGAATCTCGGCTAAAACCCGTCAGCGTGAAATGTGATTTTAGGGGCTGATAAAGAGATTTGGAGAGCGTGCTAATTTTAAATGCGGCAGAAACGTTAACCTGCAATGTTTCTGTTGTGCGTGTTTTTGAAACATTCTCTCCATCTGAACTCCTCCTGCTGGGTGCTCTTGCTCACCCACTCCTCCCTCTGTGGCCTGAGAGAGATCGATGGCTCGTTTCTCTCTCGGGCCCACGTCCAGGTGTGGAACAGCTGGGGAAGACCGCGGTTGGGGGACGGCAGATACGGGGATGGGGGGAGAGCGCGGCAGGAGCTATAAATTGCGCAGGAACTCAGGTACTTAACACCGGCTTGTCTCTCCAGCACTATTAATCATACGCTGGAGCTCAGGTGTGTCCCGTCACTTCTCTGGTCGTCAGCTGCACTTATTCACCTCCAATCCTTGCCGTTCTTTTTCTCCCGTTCTCTTTTAGCCTGCTTTTGCTCTGTTTTTATACAGCCCCCTCCCTTCATTACCGTTCGGTAGCGAGATGGTGGGGCGGCAGGGAGAGCAGACGCAGCCCTACTGATTTATGACCTCTGTCTGCTTGTTTATTTGGTGGAATGAAAGGCATATCACCAGCTTCGCCACACTGAATTTTTTATGCCCTCCATCTTCTAACTGATCTGTGTTTGAGGAACTGAAATAGCTTGATGTAAACACTAATAATTTTTTCAATTGTGGTTATTTCAGAGTCTAAATGTTAAACAATGTAAACATATTGCATAGGCAGTTTCATTGAGTTTATTGATCCAAGAAGCAATTTGATGCTTCTGAGGAAAGTAATTTTAAGCCTCTAGGGTCCAATGTTATTCGGCTCCCAACATTCTTCAAAATATATCCTTTTGTGTTCTCCCACAAGACACAAACGCCAGAGAACACCTGACCCAGCTGCTCCAGCGTTCCGTCTCATCCTGGAAAACAGCAAGTCGTGTCTATTTGAAACCATTTATCAACATAATATGTGCTTGGAATAAACAGTGGCTGGCATCTCTGTTTACTCTCAAACTGCCCCGCTGAGATCCGTTTAGCGGTATTCCACAAAACAGTTTACAAAACAGATTACGGAAATGTATCAGCTGCCCGCAATATTTTGATGATAGCAGCCTGGCTTGTGTTGGTGTGATATCTCACATGAGAAATCCTCTGTGGTGACTATATTACCAGAATGACAGATAGCACACAATCCCATCATTCAGACACATGCTTCCAGTGCCAAAATCCTGCCGGATTCATTCAAATATTCTCAGGATCTGGCCAAACCTACAATGATTCTAACCAACTCGAAACGGTTTGATATCAATGTTTCTCGAGAGGGAAGAGCACGGCTAGTTGTCACTTTGCATCTTGCATTTGAGTCATAAACTCATTGACAAAAAATTTGTGTTTTAAAGCAGTGGTTTCATACAGTATATGTTGGTTTCAAACACATATTTCAAAATTGCCTTACATTAGCATCATTTTTGTTATGTTCTTCCTCAAAACCATAATTTCAATAAATGTTTAGGAGAGTTTGAAAGAACCAGTGCAAACAATCAAACATTTAAGTACATTTAAGTTGGCAAAAGTGTATTGTTGTATTTAAATTTTTTTTAATTGTTTTATCAATTGCATGGTCTGTTATATTACATAACAGTGTAAATTCTTTTTGGAATTTTACTGTTTTTTTTTACAGAATTGGTAGGACAAAATTTTTAACAGAAATAAATGGCAAATTTACACAATTTAGTCAAAATAACATGAAAAGCTAGTTATTTTACTGTATTTTCTGCCACCCCGGTTGCTGGAGTATTACAGTTTTATAACTGGGATTCTTTTACAGTATTCAAATAATAGAATATTACATTAAACACAGGTCAAAGATGTCTGAACTGTATGTTTATTCAAGCAAACAACACCAATTTTTTTGCTTTTGTCTTCAAGGTATGTGCCCATGCAAAACCTGATTTTCAAAAACACGCCCGTCCTATAAGAAACATTTACTGGAGAAAAATTATGACAACTAGTCCCACTCCTATCACACAAGCAATAGGACGATCTGCCATCATTCTACAATATGCAGAACACATCCGGTGAGATCAGAAAGTTGTGAGCTCCATACGTCTCCTAAAGTTTTACTGTGCGCTGGGCAGATTCTCGTACACACAAAGTTTGTATTTAAGTCAGCAAGCGCTGCCCTGTGTGTTTAGAGCAAGCTGTTCCTGTGAAGAAGCGGCTCGAGAGCCATGAAAAGCATCAATCACGCTTTAAACACACAGCGGGTAGCAGTCGCTCCGGATCTGTCTCCACTCTCATTAGCCATCACTCATCTCAGCTGGGTAAGACCTGCAGCTCCGAGCTGCTCGAGGTGTGAGAGTCTGCACTTTTTGAGCGCGAGCACAAACCCCCTTCACATGGTCTTGTCCTCGTTTTCTTTTTTTGGGGGACTTTTTTGTGAGTGTTTACTTAACAAAGAGCCACCAAGTGTCACAGTGTAGCAAATTGTTTAGACAGTATGTGAAAAAAGGATACACGAATAAAGGCTTGAGTTCCTTGGAATGATAGATATCTTTCTCGCCCCTCTTCGTCTCCATTTTTCGCACTCTGTTCATCTTCAGGGTGACATGATGGAACCATTGGCTGACATTTACGCCGGGTCGACTACACGCATCATTCAGGTCTGGGTGGAGATGAACTGCTCCTCATGCTTAATAATGTCATTTTGCTTGAATGGTATTAACAGATTATCCAGGCCCGGGGCAGTGAAGCATGTGTTGGGGAAAGATAACCTTGTGTTCTGTAATTTCATCGAAAATGTTTTCACTGCGGACTCACTTTGGCCCCACCATAACAGCCCTAATACGCTCTGGTACCCCCCGGTTGTATTCGTTTGTGGATGAAGAAAAAAAGAAACCCATTACAAGAGAGTTCTTGCGAAGATTCCTCAACGAGGTGTTTCAAATGACTCCACGGACACGGCAATATAAACAGGCTCAGATTGAAATCCTCGAATTGAGCTCGGCCGCATTTCAAAGAGACGCTCACGCTTAACTCTCAAAGGCAGAAGGTTATTTTCTCGCTGTAGGACCGCAGTAATATTCCTAGGCGCTGAAAGAAACCATGTGAAATTCTGCGACACAGTTTGATTAAGAGGCAAAAAATGTAAACCATTTAAAGGCGATCTCTTCATGGACTTTAATCCTGCGTCGCGTCCCCGAAAGACGAATTTATATCCTGTATTAGCTACCTTCTCCTTGGAGTATTGCTCTTCTCCTCGAGCCAGCGTTTTCCTGGTGCAGGACGCCGTCACTATCGCTCGCGAGCACATGCACACACGGGCATTACGAGTTTATCTCATCTCGCGCAGCCCGTGCGCAGTCCTCTGGGCTACTTAACTAATAACCTTTTTCTTATCAGGCCCTCCGCACCTCTGCCTGTGATCAAAGACCCAATTAATGGAGCGGGGAAAGGTGAAGCATTCAAATAAAAGAGACAGCTGTTTTTCTCTGTTTGAGAGGATCCATTTGTATTGTTATCGGCGGAGAACAGTTCTCCAGACCCCGCTTAATTGAGGGTCTGTCAATTCTTGCCACTTGATAAAAAACGTTCCAGGAAAATAAAGGCGGTTGAAGGTGGACGGCGGGAATATGGCGGCGTTCTTAACTCATCCTTAGCTTTATGATGTCTTAAATGGTAATAAGAAGATAAGAGGACAAAAAGGAGTAGATCTTCAGACATCTCTGAGGAGATGTTTCATTCTTTTAAACGGCCAAGTGATTAGCGAATCAGAGGGTTCATTTTGGTGGCACGTGGGGGACGGCGTCTTAACGCCGCGTTTATAAAGGCTTTGACCGTGACGAGGGTAATTGCGGTGATAAATACGTTTCCTTGTCGATGTTGCCATCACATTACAGGAGGAAGTAGGCTGAATATTGGACGTATTAACATTTCAACATTAGGTAAAATGGGGGACACAGGAATTAAGTGACACTTTAAATATAGACCTCCCACGCTAATAGCTTCCCTTCAGAGAGAGCAGTTACTCTTCAATTTTCAAGGCCACGTTTTCAGGGTGTGCAAGGCCTTTCAAATGGCTTATTTATACGTAATTTAGCTTTTTCTGATTTATGTATACATACACATAGCAAATCACAATTTACTCAACATTTCACATAGTTAACTTGGAGTGTAGTATTAGTGTTTGTCCATGTTGGCTTATATGTCTGTTGGAATTAAAGTCGGCATGAAATAAAAAAATATCATTCTAATCATTTTAGACAGTGTTGCAGTAGGCATATTTATTATAAACGATTGATCTGTGCACATCATTATTATAATTTTTTTATTCATTTGCACCTCTTCCCCTACTCGGAACAACATCTCTTCACTTCTGGTCACGAGGAATGGCGCGAGGCTTCAATGACTGACTGCAAACTACAAGGCCGTTTCTCATGCTGTCTTTTGTCCTCGCGTTCTTGCTCTACGTCATTAATAACCGTCAAAGTCCAGCTCCAATACCAAGAACACAAGAACAGAATACGTATGAAAGTACTCGGATGTGTTCTCGATATCAAGGATGAATCGTATTCAGCCTACGAAATCATCTTGAAGTCCCTGAAGTCAAACTAGTTCTTTCTTCCTAGGCTGCCTGCAAGACCGGTCTCAACAAGAACACAAGTCCGTTCTTTGCATTCTTAATTGAGAAACAATGTTCCATATGTAATGTTTACTGTATACTTACATTGTTAATTTAGTGACGCATCAGTTATATAATTTATTAATGCAGTGGAGCGTCACTAAACTCCGCCCTCTCGCAGTGAGTTGTGGGTAATATTAGCTGTTAGTGTGCATTGTCTGATGGACGTAGCAGACCATCCGGTAATCTTTGAATTCTCTTTACAACATACTGCGATTTTTCACATACTAATCTCTACTTCCGAATACTATTTAGGACGGATAGTATGCGGATCGGGACGCAGCAAATGAGTGTAATGCTTATGCATTTTTGAAATTTAGAATTTCCAGATTTAAAGGGATAGTTCACCCAAAAGTAAATCTGTCATCATTTATTTACCCTAATGTCATTAAAAATATGTATGACTCTTTTTTTCTGTGGAACACACAATTTTGATAAATGTCTCGGGAGGGGTACATAACACACCTTATTTTGTGTTCTGCAGAAGACATTCGTTTTTGAAATGGCACGAGGAAAAATAAATTTTGTTTATGAAATAGAAATATATAATGCAGGGCATTTTCTCATATAATATAAGAGGAATTTCACATGACCGTTTCTGACTAAAACAAAGCAATCCAGAGTCTCGAATGCAGGTATGAACATATTTATTACACAGTAAAGAGTACAACAATACCAGAATCATACTGCAAAGATTCACAGACTGACAGACCATTTACTACAGCCCCCAAAAATGAGAGAATAAAATAAAGAAAACAGATTAAACAAGAAACCACAGTTCTGACATAGTAGACTCAAAAACCCCAAGAGTATACTGAGAGACCACACCCTCCCAGTCCACCTTCAACATGTGGTTCGTGTTTCCGTTAAGTATTGCACAACGACTTTCATGAGTTTTATTTTTCACAATAAAGATTTCCAAGAACCCTAAGACTGCCCATCCCTGAAGCCACCCACCCACCAATTCCTTTTTGCTTTTCCACTGTCCCTTTTAACCCAGAGAGTTCAATTCACTTTACAAACGCAGCTACACCTCGCGCGCCAGCAAAAGAGCACGCGTTCTGCGTGAACCCCCTATAAACATGAACCTAAAGGATGTCGACGAGCGGCCTAGCGTGTCTTACAACAGACGACAGAAACAAGGAGAGGGGGCGCGGGTAAAAAGGAGGGCAATAGGAATATATCACATTTCTCATCTTTGACCATTTATTGAATTAAAGAGTATATCAAATGGAGTCAACCCTCTGTAATCTTTTTTTTTACTTTGAGTCGTCATATTTACAAACTCAAAGCGTGTGACAACGTAAAGGAACGTAAAAAAGTTTTTTTTTTCCGTTTTTTATCTTATGTATTCTATTCATTAAGTTGTATTTCTTATGAGGTCTGCATTGTTACCAAGTAGTGATATGGTTTGAGCTTTTGCTTTGGGTTTAAGTCCTGTTCTCAAGTGCCCATTTGGTTTGACTAGACCAGCGTCCGCTCAGTGACTGGAGCTCCTAACATGCCGTCAGAGGTAGAGTGAGACTTTTTGCCGCCGAGGAAAAAGTTCGTAGCAAAACAGACGTACTAGCGTGGGAAAGAGGAGAGAGTCACCTTCTGCCGTGCTTATTTTATTCAGGTTGCCCTGATCAAACTCAGTGTATACATTTTTCAAAAATATCTCACTAAATGCAGCTTAGCTGGCAGGATCTGTGAAGTTGAAGGTGTCTCACACCTTATTTTTGGATTCTTTAACCATAGAATGTCGAGCAGAAGGCCGGGGAGCCTCCCGTTTAGCACCATGGTTTGGGGGCGTGAGTGCTCATTCAGTCCCCTCTTCCTTTTAAGCCATAAACGAGGTTGTTTCGTTTCGTTACATTAGTTGTAGAAACGTCTTTGTTTCTGTTTGACATGGCTTTATATCATGAGCTGAAACACTTGAAAGTTTGGTTATGTGTCGTTCATTAATGCAACGGACGAGTACGCCGTCGACCGGTCGCCTTTGGGCTGACATTCTCACGAAAGAATGATACGGAAAGGAAAATCAAGGTGAACTGGTTGTAAAATACTTCACCCCGTCTGCTCTAACTTTTCGATTATTGCTCGATCATTCTCATACACAGGTGAACCCTCTTGCCTCAGGAACTGCTACATAGTTTTGAGTGGCTTGTTCTCCCTACGAGCTGAACAGGGCTTGTCGTAGGCTAGCTCTGGACAGGGAGAATTAAAGGTTTTCAAATGGATTTTTGAAACCTGATAAACGCTTCGATAAAAGAAGAATGCATTTGAGTGAATATCTTGTCATGTTTAAGTCTTGGATTAAAATCAGGTTTTGGTCCTTCATGTCTGTCTTTGGCTGTCTTCCGTGTTAATTCCTTTGTAATACTGTGTATTCTGGTGCTCTGCAGTGTTAAAGCTGTCTGTTTTTTCACCTCTGCATTTGGAAAGTTAGTGTCTTTTTGTACGTTTTTTCTTTTTCGTATAAAACAAAACAACATATACCATAGCGTTCAGTATGCATGTGCATGCACTGTCCTTAACTATTCAAAGCAAAGTTTTTTGCCGTTATGTTCTGAAAAGAATGTTAGCAAAAGCAGATCGTGATACCTCGGTTTTTTCTCAGTCCTTTTTTGTTTTTTAACAACAAATGAAAATCACATGTAACGAAGCACTCCAAAGATAACCCGTGAAGTGACGCTCCCTACGGAAAAAACTGCCAAAAAAAGCATGCCGAGAGGAACCGTGACAGTGCAAATACAGTTATGTACGTCCCATGTACAAAAACATTTATGTTAGCATTCCATGTAACATGCTAGTTCTCAAAAAAGATCTGAATGATACTGAAGTAGCAGCACTGAGATAGCGGTTGCCTTTCGAGGACAACGGGAAAAGCGTTCCGTCTTCTTTTCGGAGAACTACAAGGGGACTACCACAAACACATACGTAGAGAAAAGCAGCTTGCGAGAGCATGAGAGAAAGAGAGAGAGAAAACAAGAGAAAACATGTTCTTCTGCTTTGAACCTAGAAAGACTATAAAGTCATGACTGTGGCTTAAACTATTATGCATTTTCACAATTGTCCAGCACATGTACAATAAATAACCACCGGAGACGGCACAGGACACGAGTGTTTAACACAATGAGATCTAGAAGGAAAAAACAAGCAAAAAACAGGATTGATGGCAGGGTTAGAGATGGGCAAGACGGGAGGGTTTTGACTGGCTCTGAAGCCCAGCGACTCGCCCGTGATTTATGGGTAATCTCTCAGCCCTTTGTTTTCCGGCGGCTGTCATCGTCAGAATGTGACAGTCCTTCTCTGGTGGGCTGATGACTTCACTTCCTGTTTGTGAGTCGGAGTGCGTTTGGGATCAGGGCTCGAAGCACGTCCTTCATTACGCTGCGTGGTGTTCAACATCCAGCGCAGGTTTGATCTAGTTCGTCCTCGGTGAAACAGTATTTTTCAGACCATTGACCTGGATATTATCTTGCAGAAGAAAGAGAAAAAAGAAAAGCATGAACATCTGCGTTCCTTCACAATCTGCTGCACATCTGCAGAGTTCAGCCAGTGAGCCAGAAATGCTGTCCGCCGTTTACTCCACCACGTCCGACACAGATGCCCCGCATGGCATGTTTATTTCTCAATGCTGTCTGTTTCCCAAACATATTTTGTGTCTTTGTTAACATCAGATATGAAGTATCTCCTTGGTTTGGTTGTTTAAAGTGTCTTTGAATGAGGTCAAATAGTTTCATATCCCAGCTACTGGATAAAGAGCTTTGAGAAGGTAGCGAAAGAGGACAAAAGAAAGTCAAATAAATTCATTGAGAGGTCCCAGCTTTCTACTCCATTTCTTTTACTTCTTATTTACAGAATGTAAGAGAGCCACAACAACAATAAACAACGTTACCAACAGTATAATCGATAATGGATGTAGTAACAATAAAGAACAATAAGAATTTCAAACTAAGAATATCTTTGCGTTCTCTATCATGGCAAGTCAATATGACCTGAAATGGACCTCTTGTGGGTGATCGCCCTAATGTCAGTCTTCTCTTTTTGTTAGCGTGCTGGCGTTAGCATTTTGGAGCGAGTGAGGCAGGTGAGTCAGTCTCCGGTAGGCGGAGGCATCAGAAATGTTCTAGTCGGATTCTAGCGGGGCGTGGTGTCTATGGCGGAGGGCGTGCCGGGCGTGGCCGAGCGAGGGGTGGCAGCTGTGGGCGTGTCCGCGGGGCTGCCGGCTCCGCTGCTTGGGGTGGCTGAGGAGCTGACGGTGGCAGGGGTCTCTCCCTGTTGCTGCGCCTGCAGAGTCTGACCGCATACGTGGTGGTGCTTTTCCCAGTCCTTGTGCTGGCAGAAGGAACCGCAGTAACGTGCTGTGTTGCAGCCACTGCAGGTCTCGCTCGCTTTTCGCCCACAATTCCAGCAGCTCTGCAAAACAAAAACGATGTTTTTAATGTGAAAATAAAGGTGTATAAAATGTGTTGTGACCTCACAAATATATGAATATATATTCATATTCTTGCACTGAAGATAATTTTTTAGAAAGGGAACAAATGACCACCATTTTAAGTGAGTAAAGGATCATAAAACACTACGGTTTTAAATAGCTCCACACTGAATCTGATATTATCCCGTCGTGACCCAAATATAGCATCATTCCATTAGGTCTCTGCTGACTCTCACAGCCAAAATACCCCAAGAAATCGTTCTCGATCTGTGTGCTCCATTCCATGGGTATTATCCCAATTAGGAAATAATAGATGCACAGGCCTTTGAGAAAACAGAATGGAAGTCTTGGCTCATTAACAGAAAACATTTACCATTTGAGTTTACGTCTAAACAGAGAATTCTGGTTTATTTTTCTTTGAATCGCCCTACTTTGAAAACATGGAAATAATGAGCTAGCTGGGGAAAAAAAGGTTGGTTTACCCAGTTCCACATGGAGCTACGTGAGGACACATTTGTAACAGGTTAACTACAAAACGCTCTGAGATTGCACAGAGACTCATGTTACCAGTGTGGCCTTTTCGTGTTTGTCTCCAGGCCACATAAGTGCAATTACTACAAAGTCCTGAATGCGTACCAGAGACGGGAAGCTGGAGTTAAAAAACGGCTACCGACACAATCCTCCGGGGAGAAGTGTGCATAAACACGGCTTGTGCAATTAAACTCAGATGCCTGCCGCCTTTCTCTGCTAACTGATTAAACTGAGTCGTCCCCACGCTGCGCGGAGACACTCGCCGCTCCCGTCCCAATTTTCCCCGTCCAAATCAGAACCACCTTAACTGTCCACATGTTTCATTTAGACGAGGAAACGCTTGGTTTTTCTGAGGTAATAAACGCAGCGTTGTATCGCACCGCTCCATGTGACATCGGCCTGCATGGGGAATTATCCGGGACACCTTTTCTCTTCCCCCTTTCTTCACAAATGTTGCTTCGTTTACACTCACCTCTGTGTTTTTCAAACAGAGATCAAACATGAGCCCTGAAAATAAAACAAGCCTACAAACTAACTTAGGATGTAACAGTCATGTACTGTATGTTTTTATACAAAATAAAGAAAATCCATCAATCCCCAAGATAATATCTAATGCAAAATATAATAAATGATGGCAAACATTACCATCGAAATTATTCACTGTGGAGTATTTGAGCGCTGCAGCTGTTCAGTGATACAATAACCATGTGCGGTAGGCGTACAAGCTGTTACCTCGCTCGAGTCCTCCTGCTGGTTGATGACTGACAGCGCGTCCTCCGCCGCCTGCCTCTTGGCCTCGGCCACCGTGCGCTCCATCTTGGCTCGCTCGGTGCTGATCATATCGTGAGCCTTGCGCTCCGCCTCCGACACGGCTTTCTGAAGCTCGGACATGGCCTGCCTCTTCACCTCATTCACAGCCTCTTCTAAAGAGAGAAAGCAATGATTTTATACAGGAACATACCCCGCTTTTTGCATTGTAAAAAAGGATTTCTCAGGTAAGTATATGAATGATAACCTGCATGTTATGCGAACTGAATTGTAAAAGAAACAACAAATAAATTGCAAGAAAAATATCTGTTTGCAAAATCTGTTAGAAGAGCCTTATTTTGAAATTCTGTCAGTGATGGCAAAAATTTCAGTTTCACTATTTACATCTCACATAAAGTACATTTTCCAAATATGTCTTGTCTGCCAATGGTAAGATATACAGATATTTACACTCCAGAATGTTTTATTTGTTTGTTTACATATCGCTGTTGTCCTTCTGAAACCTTCCATATTGTGTGATATTTATTTTTTGCAATACATCATTATTATTAGTCATTCTGTATTTTTCTCACTGGATTTTTTAAATATCCAACTGATAAAATGTTTTATAAAGGGCTTTTCAACTTCGACAACACAGCATTTAATCATTTAAAAAGTACAGTGTTTTTCCCACTTCATGCAAAGCAGTAAATTTGAACATCTGAGAACAGCAACAGTATTTACACGTATTCATTTAGATTATTTTCTTTTTATATTTTTAAGGGAATCAATCAGAAGCTTTCTTATAACTGTCTCTATATTTAGACTAAGACGAAAGAGCACTTATGACTATCAAGGAAGCCATCCGCCTCCATTAGGCCTAGAGAAGTCATTTGCATCAGGTGAGCTAACAAAAGCACTTTTCATTTTACAGGGTTTTAGGAGAGGACATTTTTCTTTGGATCACACCAAATTTCTGGTAACTGGAGCATATACAGAAAATAATCAGATCTTGTATCCGAATGTTCCTTGCAAAAATAATGAGACCAAGGCTGTAAAACTTTACAATATCAGTTCAAACAACACTATCTGTGAATTTTTCTTCACCCATTTCTAATAGGCTAAAAGGAAGTAACCAAAACACTAATGATGGCACATTTTCAACTATTTTCACAATGTTTCATTGATTCTATTGCCTTTTTTTGTTCAAAAGCAGTCGACAGATTAATTTTGGGATTAATTAGAAACATCAATTTATATTTGAATAGGCTCGGATGATTTTCTGTGTTTGCCGAATACAAATAAACAAGCGAACTTCTTTTGTACCGCATAAAGCTCAAACTTGAAAGAAATGCACTGAACAGATTACAGGTAATCCCTGATATGTCTCTCTCGGAAGAATAAATGAATTTCCTCGGACTTTTGCTTTATCTATACATTACATTGTTATCCCATTAACCGTAAATACTTCTGGCTTGAATACTCATCTCGAGAGCAGACTAGAGCATTATTTTCTGTTTGTTTGTTTTCATTGTTCGGGGCTGCAGCCTGACTAATTGCATATGCAAATTGGGCAATTTATATTTAAATGATGCATTTCAATTGCGCCCCAAAGGCCCATGCAGATCAGGATATGGCAGCGTGTAAGAAAAGCCATTGAATATTCATCACCTACTGTACGCAGGCTTTCTGAGAAAAGGCCATTCACCTTTTATTACATTGTTGAAACTTGCGGCGGTTCTGGATCTTTTGCAACAACGAATGCGCCTTTATTATGCTCTTGGCTCTGGTTGTGTAACCATCACTTGCGGCATACAATGCTGTAAAAAATGCACGCTGCTCTTAAGCATTTTTAATAGGCTAAACTGTCATGTCTGATAACGCTGCAGCCCCTTGATCTGCAAAAATGGATGGTCGCGGTCACACAGACCCTCCACCTCGGTCTTTAATATGGACGATTATAAAACCAGCCATATTTTCATCAGGATTGGACCAATTTGTGAAACCGCGGTGGTTTGGTGCACGAATTCACCCTCTGAGGTCACGGAAAAGTTCCCTGATGCATTGTACTGCATTTATGTTCAGATGGATTTTCAATCTGTAGCCATCTTTTTAGGCTGTTTTTGTACGGTGAAAAGGTTTGTTTGCTCTTATTAATCCTTTGGTAAGACCACACATCACAGACAAGCTGCCTTAACAGATGCACGTCTGCCACGAATGCGAGCAGAGGCCAAGGTAAACAATCTGCTGTTAAAAAATCCATCACTTGTCATATTTCACACAGATCAGCTGCTCTTTAAACAAAGCCTTTTAATATCTTTATCCATCTTTTAACCAGGTCCTCCGCTGTAATAAAACAGAGTTCCGCGGAGAGCAGGCTGGTTCCTGTTGCACAGCTAATGGCAGAAGTGCTAAAGTGCTGAAAGGGCTGGAAGCACTTGTGTCCTGTTCAGCCAGAGCAATAAAAGAGCTTTATGATCTGACATCACTGCTGGACTGTGTCGAGGCGCTTCCAGTGAAAGCCAAGCGCTGAACTGCCCATCACAGAGCTCAGATAACATTACACAAACACAGACAAACTTTGTCATTGTAGAGCATGCTAGAGGAGTGCTATTTGTGTTGCTGGATGACAGAAATGCTGAATATTTTTGTTAATGTTGGTTAATGAAGCCCACAAATACCATGCTCCTTTGTTAGGTTTGAGCGTTTTTCGAAAGATTTTATAAAATAAACAAAGGAAATAATATAATAACGAGTAAATAATTTAAAATATAATTCTAGTGTGTGGCCTTACACTGTTGCATATTTTAAAATGTAGGAAACCTACCTATACGAACCCAAGCAAACGTGAAAACCAAGGTGCTCAGAATATTCTAGAATCAGTTTTGTGTTCCCATCTGACTCCATACAGCTAACTGACTGACTGATTGAATTTCAGAGAGCTTGTAAATCACAGCCACAGTCTTTGAAAGAGCTCTGTCTGAATAATTTCGCTTTGATTCTCCACCTGTGCTTCTGTGTGTGTGCATGTTTAAAAGAAGTGTTAAAGACAGCATGCTAACCAGCTTTCTTCCAGATCTCGTCGGGGACGTATCCAGTCACTGGTCTGTGAAGAAGCTCCCTATGGATGTCTGGTGAAAAAAAAGGAAGATGTCAGGTTTTGATGTCAACGGAAAAACACACACATTGTGTCGTACACAGAGACTTAAATCAACATGTGCTGCATTGAAATGACACACTTCCTGTTGTCAACTTGTACATATACCTAAAGCATTGCCATCTTGACTGGCAGGACTCTGTTGTCTGGACTGACTGCTGCTGGAGCTGCTGGTCTTCTTCAGGTCCTCGGCGTCACTGTAACGTCGTATCCAGTAGTTAAGCTCCTCACGGTCGGCCTCCTGACACCTCCTCAGCACTGTCAGGGAGCGACGCGTCTTCTCTACCATGTCCATGATGCAGTTCAGGAGCTGTGAAAGAGATCATCGTGAGATTTGCTTTAAACAGAACTGACTGATGTAGATGTTAAATACATGATGTTAAAATGGTTTAGATCAGTAGTTCTCAAACGATTTTGTTGTAAGGCCACCTTTGAGTAGGTTGCATCGCTTTGCACCCCACATAAAGAATTATAATCTTTAACTTAAAATTGTAATTAAACCAAAAACACATTCAGTTATACAATGCTGAAACATCAATTATTATGGTAGGTGGGCTTATTTTTCTGATGTGTGATTGCTTTTTATAGTTCAGAAAATGCCACAAGATTTGTGGCTCCCCCTGGATACATCTTGGGCCTCCCCAGGAGGCCACATCCCTTAGTTTGAGAACCACTGGTTTAGATTAAATACTGACTATTATGTATACAGTCACTAAAGTAAATCAAGAGGAATGTATAACAGCTCAGAGGTTTAAAGCTCAGGAGACGTAATGGAGGTCTCAGCTGTCTTTTCACATATTAACACTGTATTTGATGTTTCTCATAAAATGACTAGTACTACATATAGTACTATTACAGTAATAGTACTACAGAACTATTATACAAAACTTGATCCTGGATAAACTTTGACAAATCCAAAATGTTCATATTAAGCACTTTGACTGGTTTTAGACTGTGGTATCTGCAAATCATAGTTTGACATTTTTGAGCTGAGAGTTTTATTCTCAGGAGTAATATCTGAGAGCAGGAGCATTGGTCCAGTTCAAAGCAGCCTTAAATCTGCTGTGTTAAGACGTCTCAGGAGAATTTCCTTTGTGAATAAACATGCAAGCACATAGAAATGCACTTAGCAAACACATTTTTCATGTTGTTTCCACACCTTTCGTGTCATGTTTTCATTTCTCTCTCTCACTCTTTAACGCAAGCACGTACATACA
Organism: Barbatula barbatula; assembly: GCF_947034865.1. NCBI lineage: Eukaryota > Metazoa > Chordata > Actinopteri > Cypriniformes > Nemacheilidae > Barbatula > Barbatula barbatula. The sequence continues at coordinate 11,824,467 of NC_136784.1, forward strand.
CGTTAACTTAGCTATTTAAAATGGGGACAAACCATGAACATCTACAGATTTTTATATATTGCCCATTCTAAATCCAGCTGACTAACCCTTGTTCTAAAAAACCCTGAATTTATATAATGAAACATTTTCAGAATATTAATTTAGTTATTGATTATTTTTCCAAATGTGGACGTGACCAAATGTTCTCCAAGAGAGATCTGGTTATATTTTTAGCTCAGGGAAAAATGTTGTCCCCAAAGTACAGCTAAGCACACACACACACATACACTTTGGATAGTAATAAAAATGTTATTACTTTTCTTACATGGTCAAGGTGCTTCCACTCTTCTGCCCATTCTCTGTCTGTGAGTCTGTGATCTATGACTTCCTCCTGCCGTGTGCTGCTGTGCATCCCTGAGATAGAGAGAGATAGAGAAAGAGAGGGAGCGTGTTAAACGTGTTACTATTTGGGCCCTGGATCTCCATTTCTCTTGCTACCCCTCCGTGGCATGTCGTGGCCGTCTGTTTCTCAGCCATAGCTCACCCGCTCCCTGACATCCTCCATCGCTCACATGCTCTTCATTCCTTGCACGCTCTCATCCCTCACACCGCTCACCCGTGCTGCCTGCGGGCACGCTCGCACCCTCTCCCTGCGCGGCACCAGACAGAGTTGCCAGGCTCACGCATATCTACGGCATATATCAACGCCTAATGCGCTTGAGTATTTTTAGCACATTTACGCCCGATATGGCGCATTGGTTTAATGTAAACCTCAAATCATTTTAAAAGGAGTTTATGTTACTGATCTGACTGAGGCCTGCTTGATTTAACTTAGAAGGGCGGACTCTGGAAGATCAAGGGAGTGGTGACTTATATTGCAGATAATATATTGCATGTTTCAATAATGTGGCACCTCAGTTTCCAGTCTGCATAAACATGCTATTAGGTCTATACAATTTTAATAAGCTATTTATTTATATACATTTTCTTATTTTAGTACATCATTTATTAAACACACCTTTTCCAAGACCACTATCTGAGTAAGTGGCTCATTTAATACCTTACTTAATAGCTAACATATATTGACTTTTATATTGAGGATTTGAAGCTATGAAGAATGCAATTTGTATTGTACATTCATATTCATATTGTATTGTATTTATATTGTATAAATTGACTCCTTTAATAGTCATTGACAGTGCAGTAACACCCTCACAAACAACTCTCCCTTACCCAGTGGCCGAGGTCGGTCGCGGATCTCGCGGTGGTTGGGGTGGCGATAGGAGTCTCTGTAGTGGTGTGCGATGGCCATGTCGTCCAGGCGGTAGTGCTGAGGAGGGGGCGGTGTGGGGTGGGGCAGGCCGTTGGGCTGGTAGGAGAGGCCATTGGAGGGACTGAAGCGCTGACCAGGACTGATGGTGCAGGGCCTCTTGCTGGGGTGCTCGGGGTGAAGTGGGTCTCGCTCAAAGCCGTTTTCTTTGGTTCTAGATGGAAGAAAAAGCAACTCAGAGTGAGAAATAAAACAAATCAATTCTGTTGGTAGGTCATCATTTTTTACTTTGACTGAAAACAGCATCTTTTGTGAGAACTTAGAAGTGCATTATTGCCTGTAATGCAGCGATGTCTGATTTGTGAACAAATCGTTTTTCTGAATAAATTATTTTTGATAGTAGTGAATAAAGTGTCTTTCAATGACACTAGGTGTAGTAACGTCATTAGCAAAGAAAAATGAAATCGCACAACACAAAAATGAAATGAAACGTGGAACAGTTTTTAAGAATGACTCAAGTAGTTTTACTCTCTTAGATGAAGACCTCCCAATGCCGAATGTAATGTATTTTCCACTGCTGTGGGTCACATAATGTGAAACCGCTGCTGTGACAGTCAGAGCAGTTGTCTGTCATCTCCTGTGCTTAGCACAAAAGCAGTTCGAAAGTCTGGGTCAAGCAGCATGTTGTCAGTAAAGAGATGTCCTGACAGAGCCCACATAAGAGATCTATGCTTACAGAAGTCAGACCCCCGGGGCTCTCACATCGCTCTGCCCTTCACTCTCATATGTCACGAGACCAGGTGTTCACAGACGCTGGCACTCCTGTGGATACGCTTGCGTGAGTCACTGCATGTGCGACGGGAGATAGTCGGCCCTCGGTTGCTTCTAAAAGAGACCCAACTTCCTAATGAACCGCTTTTATGAGCTGCTAATGCGCATCCATCACACTCCATATGCTCCTCAAAGCAACATCTCTCTCTCCTCCGCCCACACCTCCGCAGCACAGCTGCATTTATTTTACCCCTCTCTCATGCATTTTAATACCAATCCTGTTCATTCTTAACGAAGCTGTGTATCGGGTTAGAGCCTGGTGTGATTTTCAAGTGTCCCCATCTCTTTCATGTTTTTGTGCACTGAACATGTCTTACGCTTGGCTTTTATGAAAAAAAATCATTTGTCCTTATTCCAGGCTTCCCAGTAGCTTACAGTAACTGGCAGTATGTAAAAGGAACAGTTCACCCCAAAACTACAAAACCTATAGTCTTCGTATACCCTCAAGTTGTTCCAAATAAAATATGTATAAATGGCTTAGTTTTGATGAACACAGATAAAGAACCAAACCGTTTTTGGACACCATTGACTACCGTAGTGCAAAAAATTGCTTTACAAACTTTGTGCTGTTGAACACAAAAGAAGATATTTTGAATGTAAGAAAGCAAACAGTTCTGAGGCACTTTTGACTAGCATTATCATTTTTGCTACTATGGCAGTCAATGGTGGCCAAGAACTGTTTGGTTACAAGCATTCGTCCAAATATCTTTCTCTGTGTTCATCAGAACAAAGACATTTATAGAGATTTGGAACATCTCGAGGGTGTGTAAATGATGACAGAATTTTAATTTTTAGGTGAACTGTTGCTTTAAGTCTGACCACTGTCTTAAGCAACCAGTTTCCATGTTCATATCACACTGTGCTCTCTCCGCAGGTCGGCTAAAGTCAGTGAACGGAATCAGAACCTAATTTTCAATGTTTTCACTTTCCAAATGTATAGGGATCGCACAGCACAGTGGAATATTTTATTCAAATAAGCCTCTGCGCACATTTCTCTTCTAAATGAGGAGCAACTCGCTGTGCACGCTTTCTCGTGTGCATTCTCTCCATAGCCGTAGTTTCCCGACCCTTTGATATTAATCAGACTGAAGTGTCCATACATTGTTCTCTGTGATTAAAGACGGCATAGTTCCCTTTCAAATTCCAATATCGCCTTCTTTCTCTCTTTCACCTCCGTGTAGTGAGCGCGCTGAGCCGACCTAAGCAGAAACAGAAGCGCTTAGCCAGCCGTATCGGAGATGACTTTCATCTGTATGTGTTATCAACTACGTCCCTATAGGCTCACCTAGAGATCACGTAAAATATGCGGGAATTACACAAAAAAAGTCAAAGGAAAATAATATAGATTTTTAATAACCAGAGCTGATATGTCAGTATATTAAATGATATTATATTTTGAAGCTATGGGGAGTGGGTTACTATATGAAAGCTGTTATTTCTCAGCTTTGCTCTGGGTTTGTGGTGCTCGGTCGCGTCCATTTCATCTAAGTGAAGAACGGGAAGTCACATACCTAAAAGAATAACATATTCTGTCACTGTCTCTCAAGTAACTGCATTCTCCAGATGTGTCTGGTTTCTCAAGGTTCTGCTCCATTAAAGGAAACCGTAGAAATTCCAAATGGTGCATGACAATATCGACACTCATAACCTGCTGCCACATTTCTATACGCCTCCAGCTGTTTTCAGAAGTGTCTATTTCTAGTATATAGTTCTAGAGTAAAAAGAGACCAGCTTAACCCGCCTAAAGAAACCTGAAAATGCTTTTCTTCCAACAGGGTAAAGAAATTTTAAGTAGAAAAGCAAAGGTTCTTTTTTGCAGGTTAACCATGAACCTGCCACTATGGGCCCATTTCTCCAGCATTCATTAAACCCCGCTAACCAAAACCAAGGGGGAATCAAGAACTTTCTGATGTGAGTTTACAGTCTACAGGCTCACCTGTCAGGTGTCCTCCTTTTGCCGTTCTCATTAACGTCCATCAAGAGTTCAGATGAGTCGACAGGTGAGGTGGTGCTGGTGTCCAGCAGGAGCTGCTCGTGTTGGGCGAGATACTGAGCCGGATTCTGCTTGGCAAGTCGTGCACAGTGCATCAGCTCCCTCTGCAGTAGCGGCAGGTTGGCCTGTAGGGGGAGATAACAGTCAGACATAGAGTATAACCACAAACCTGTCCAAACCTCTAAAGAGCGTTTTTTGTTTACTCATTATTATCATTATCATTACAGGTACATTCTTCTGAAATAAAGACACTCTTTGCGCAGTTTCAAGCAGCACTCTATTGTGACCCGAGACATGCATTAGTGCCCCGGGCCCTTCATATGAGCAATCACGGTCAACGTGGAAAGTGACATCTTCAAAGCGTATGGTTCGAGGGTGTGCAACGTTCACTTTCTTTCTCTCGCTCATTTCCTCCGCGTCTCAGCTGTGATTACTAGCTGGCTTGGCTTTCTCCAAAAGCACTCGGAGGCCTCTGCACTTCAAAGACGCGGCGAGGAGCGTTTTCAAGGCAGATGAAAGGTTTCTCTCAATCCTCATCTAGCACCGGGCGCAGCATCTAAACAGCAAAAGGTGTTAGTGGAGGATGACGCCCATTTTGTCCCTTTGTGCTTTTCTGTCTTGGTTTCTTTGTTTTCTTTCTTTCTCTCTGGCCTGTGACTCTGATCTAAGACTATAATCAGACATGTTTTCAGCTCTGGAATATTTTTCAGCACTCTGCTATTACAGTGATGTCATGTCTAAAATTAGGACGGGTGCGTTGATTGAACGAAAGCTTGGAACGAAACGTTCAACCGCTGGTTGTGAAGCATATAAAAAAAACGCAATTATTTTTCTAGCAAATTTAATGTTGATAGTTTAAAAATGACGTCCTGGTTTCCAGCTGTATGAGGTAATGGTTTGGTACTAGTTTACCACGATAATAACCAGGGGGCAGTGAAATTGCTTTGACCCTAAGCGATCTCAAGATTGCATTAAATGAAGGTCCTCATAGTTAGTGACAGATCATGTTGTGACTGCTCACACCTTGAATAAAGCATTTCAAGACGATTAACACATATTCACTGAACTGGAAGTCAAAGCAAAGTCAAATGATCCAATGTACACAATGTACAACTTTGAAAAGCTTAAACATAAATAAACGTTATGTGTCCCAAACGTAACTTCCGGTAGACCTCCAGAAAGAATCAATAACCGTTGAGTAGTTTTAATGTAATTAAATACAATTAATTTACCAAAAATATAAATTATTGTTAATATAAAAAAAATGTTATATAATAACCACACACACTTGGAAGTTAACTTCAGGCTAGGTGTTTGCGGCCGATGAAACCATCAATAAAGTGCACAATTATTCTGATATTAAAAACAGTACAGTAAAGTTTAGTGCATAGAAACCTTGTTCAAACATGTTTTCATACACAAACTGAAAGCAACTGAAGAATGGTTTTACGAACAATTTACACCAAATTGTTTTTAAATGATTCATAATGGAAGGCCAATGTTTTCATGATGCAACACCATAAACACAATTCTGTATTTATGTTTATAGGTGTATAAACGCTTGCAGTGATTTGACAACTGAACAAAGCGGTTGGTTTGGTTATGTCAGGAGTGTGTACTCCAGCCCTCTGCTCCTGTGTGGTCCATTAGCGCACAGCTAGCTGGAAACTAGCATATCAAACACAAGCCGCAGAGCAGTTTGCCACGTATATGTAATCTTCACTTCCTCTGTACTGCTAGCATGTGGTGAAGCACCGACTCTGTCACGCTGAGTACGTATCTGAGCAATGAGCCGCGGAGCCGCAGAGGAACACATGTGCTTACGGGCTTTATGGAGCCTGCTAAACGAAACATCGCCTAAATATTACGAATTTATCGGATGATCCATTTAGAGAAATGGTAAACAAAAGCCATCAACACAAAGGCCGTCATCTGGCGTTGAGTCTGGATTACATCATTAGCGTGATGCGTGCTGCCCTTCCTGTAAATGCTTCCCCGCAAACCCAGCTCTGACGGGAGGGTCGCTAGACGACATTAGCCTAATGAAAAAACGCTGCTAATGCACATTGTTGCAGCTGCGCTTCTGCGCACTTATAAAAGCCCCTGTTCCCACAGCCATATGGTATTTGTCATTAAAGGCTCCTTTGAGAAAAACCACTAAAATTAGACGAAAGGGAGAGAGGGAGCGAGAAAAAAAACACAAGTTGCATCTTTGATATCACCCCTCCTCACCGTATGATACAATAACCATATGGCGCCGAGCTGCGAGAGAGAGAGAGCCGAGGAAGTGTCCCCGTACGCTCCTTCGCATCCGTCAGCGGCCGGCACGAGTCCTAATGGGACCAATTTCTGCAGCAGGACAAGCAGTGGACAAGATGAAATGCCTGCGAACGGCGGTCCGTGAGAACGGGGCCACATTTAGGCCACATCAAATGGAGAGACCCCATTCCATCATCTTCTAATGGAGTGAACGACACAGATTTGATCCATCTCCACTCCTCGCTTATTTCATTATTACCGAAAGGAAGATGGAGGGAGGCAAAGCTCGAAGAAATAATGGAGGGTTAGACAAAGAGGGTGGAGAACGGCGAGGCTGGAGTGCAGCGCATAATAGCTGTCATTTATAAGCAGATGAAAATGAATGGCTAACGATTGAGGGTGGACGGATACACCAGTCGCCATATGGATCAAAGCTCGAGAGAATTTAATCTCAAACACGTGTCAAAAATTAAAACATTATATTCGGGCTGCAGGCTGTAATCATTTTCATGTCAAACAAGATAATGTCATATAAAAACATGCCGTGTTTAAATATAGTTTCGTTAGTTAAGCGAATAACAATATGCCGTGTGAACTTTTTAAAACAAATTCAGTTAAGCTCTCTAACACAAACAGAGATGTCATGCTAATTATCATATTCAAAATATTACCAAAACTAAACCAAACAAAAAATACGTCCCAACAAGCTGGAAACCTGACGCTTTTAAGATCAAGAGGAAACCATTTAAACCTCATCCATGCTTTAGAAGCACGGGATGATAACATTGAGAACTAATGGGAGAAATATGCACATCTGTGTCTGAGTTGTTTTAATGTCTTCCAGATCGCTTGTGCAATACCTTCAGAAATGGGACGACGAAAGGTCGAAGTGGGAAGTTGGTCGCTTCTTGGAGTTTGGAGTGGAATTCCTCAATGGTTAAAGTGGAGTTCTGCGGGGAGAGAGAAAGAGCGGGTAAGCGCGGAGAACACTCATGAATACATGTGGAAAACATTATGTGATAATATTACTTATTGGAGGCAAAACTATATCCTGCTGGAGATTGAATGATTTGAAGCCTTTAATGGGAGGCATATGGACGGCTGTGGTGAAAGGCCACGTATTGGGAAGTTTGATCTAGTGGCTTTTACACGTGCGAACGTTGACCGCATTATCATTGCTCTAGCGATGCACACAAATGCAGCCATAAACACAATCACAGCTCGGCCATGCAGCTTGCTCTGCTAGTCCAAACATGGTGTGAAAATAAAAACAAGCTTCAAACGAAGCCTGTGAAGATATACAGTTTAAAAAAACAACATATATCTCGGCCCCCTGTAAACTCAGAAGTAAAAAAAGTAATGACTAATTTCTATCCCTCCTGCTTCTGCTGTTCCAACAGACTGATAGGATGCCGGCACTATTTTAAATTTTCTTGATGTTATTTCCGAGAAAGCTATCGCGAGGGAAGACCAAAAGAGAGCGTACATTTGAGAAAAATACACATGCTTTTTTCCCCCTCATTTCCCAGACCTGAATTTTGTTACATTAGGCTTACATCTGTTCGTCCAGATTGCAGCGGCCTGTTTTGACAGCCAGAAAGCCTCCTGAGCTTTTCTTCGGCATCGGCAGCGCTAATTAAGTGTGTCACTCTTTTCAATAAGGCAGAGTGGGGAGCGAATTAAAAAGAGCCACGGAAGCCAAGGGGACACGAGGAAGCCTCTGCATGTAGACACAGCAAAAAATAAACAAATGGCCGACGAAAAAAGAGCTTGGGCTTGGAATGGCTAATTAAAGCAGCCCTCCTCTAGCACAGGCAGCTACTTCGCTATTGTTTATAGCATAACTACATATTAACGCGAACAACAATGCGTCGCGGGTGATGGCGCACGTCTCGTGTGGTGGATTTGATTGTTTCTACTGTACGGACGTAGCTAGACTTGTGGCTACACATGTTTTCTGTTCAATTTATGTTTGTGGGACAAGCCTTTATTTTCCAAACAGCTTTTTGATGATCCTTTCTGGTGGCAGGAAAGCAAAACAAATCCATTTCTACCATCTGTACGAGAAGTGACTTCTCTGCAGACGCAATAATCGCAGATCTCCTGGCATTGGAAAGCCATTCAGGATATATTTGTGCTACACTATATTAGGAAATCCTTCCCTTTCCTGTTGAAATTACAATTTAGCCAACGAATTATGTGCGAATGTACAATTAAAATCAATAAAAAATGTCAAACACAGTATATCTCCCTTACAATGGAATCCGAAATAACACGTTTTGTAATTATGGACTTACCACTAGGCCCAACACCAGCGTCCGCACTCGCTCTCCTATCTCGGGCGAGATGTCATTGCCGAACTGCTGAAGTGTCGTGAGGAAGCGTTTGAGCTTGCTGAGCTGTCTCGCGCCGCAGGCCGGCGGGAGCTGCTGATTTGCCAGCGAGGAGGAAGAGGAAGATGAAGGCCCGTTGCTGAAGCCGTTGGGCGGAGATGGAGCTCCGTTGAGCGCAGTGGGAGAGTGACTGGTGCCATTGGTTACTGAAAACAGAAAAATGTCCATTAACCATGATGTGAGAGACAGAACATTGGATTTTTCTCAATACGCCAAGAACATCGAGATCAATAGACAGGCAACAACTGGAGCCCCTGTCAAAAATTACACCGGCGTTATCCGCGCAGCTGTGAGCGACAGCGCTTCAATATGGCTCTTGTGATGGGTCGAACATTTGTTTCGAATCAGCCACGGCAGCTTTGAGAAGGAAGCCATGCGTTCTTACTTCCATACATCAGACGTATTAAGTCCAGGGGAGGAGAATATGTGCGGTTGAGCGCCCCCCACGCCACGATGAGAACCATACGTGGCGGAGGGATGCAGCTCGAAATCGACGTCTCTCTAATGAGATTAGGCTGCGTGATAGCCTCGTTTGCCTGGCCTCCCTCCAACGGAACAGAAACGAGATACTTGAGCCGCATCTGGTAACAATTACATGGAGGGGAAATCAAAGCGCTTGCTTTGTTAAACCTTCAGAATGTATAATTAGAGTCTGCCTTTAAAAAGGCTCCGGATTGCTTCAGACCCGGCTTGCTTTTTGTTCATAAGCACTAATTGCAGAGTCCGAGCGATCTGTTTTTAGGGACGTAACATCAGAGAGAGAATCGTGTTACTGCTGTTGACAGCGCACCGCTGCTCAATTACGCTGGCATGGGGCTGGGCGGCTGTAGCACGCATTGCTTTGATAGCAAGCCATTCCAGTGGTCCTCTCAGCTGGCATGTGTAATGCCTATGATGGCATCAGCCAGCGGGCAGAGCGAAACATCTGCATGTTGGATAGCGTGATGTCTGGCTGAAGACATGAGGTATGGGGACTGCAATGTAATGTAAAGTCATAAACAATGTAACATTTAATGTACTCACGTGCTGTAGGGGTAAAGGAGCTTGTCCGGGGTGCTCCCTGTGTTGTTGGGGGAGGCGGCATGGTGGGCGGAGTTAACCTGGACTGTGTTTTCACATCAGCAGGTGAGTCGGGCATGGTGGAGCGCTTCTCAGTGCGATCTGCAGGAGAAAAAGTGGAACAGTTCTTGTGAGACTTTGGCGATATCTCAACAGCTGCATCTCTGCCGCACCTGAGCTCCTGTAAGACATACACACTCGTACCTACATACACGGTACGCGCCTTTAGAGAGTTCATAGATAGTAACAGCAGTCAAACTCCAGCTGTCATTGGCATTTCCCCACTGATCAAAGACACCAGCAGTACCCTCATTAAAAATGTTTCTGAAATCTGAAGTAACGCCACAGAGATATCTTTCGACTTCAACAAATGTGTACTTCTAATGTACCCTTTCAACATCGTCTGAAAAAATTGTGAGTGGCACTTGTCCGTTTTGGGTGGTTACCAGAACATTGGCCCAAAGTTAACTTCTGATCTATGTGTGGATATAATATACAAATGTATTTATTTTTACTTTATGTTAACATTTTGTTGTATATTATATACAATTATTTATTGTATTATATTAAAATTAAACTACTCAACAGGTTTTAATTTTTTGGGGAGGTCAACCAGATGTTACGTTTGGGCCACATTAGGGATGCACCGATACTGTATGTAAATTTGACCGATAATTCTTAAACATTGGAAGCCGATAACCAATATATAACAACTGCTTTTATTTGAAAACATTCACTGCAGCAAACAAGGTAACCATTATTTCTCATTTTTCCGCTGAAAATCATGTACCAAACCTACTTGACTCTAGTTAACTTTAACCATCAAACTTTTCTGGTATTTTTTTATGTAATAAACTAATTATAGATGTTCTTTCAGAGCAACCCAGTAAAAAACGAATAGCCACATGTCTAACAAGACAGAAAGCATTCAGACAGCAGTCTGATTCAAACAATATACTTTTGTTCCTTTGATTTGCACAGTTATATACTACATCAGCTACATCAACAATGTTTTACTTATAGCAGTAAGTGAATGATCACTACAGAAAGATAGAACGGTACTGTATTTTAAATGTGAGCTTGCAACTGAAGAGGTTTAACCAGAGGACATTTTTAATGAATTATCGGCTATATCGATATACCGATATGGCCGATAATTTATTGCGCTTTCCTAGGCCCTGAGGTGCTCACATCAAAGTCTACACACAGCTTTAAACCCCCAACAATAGTAACAGTGATGATTCCCTTGTGCAAACAACACTATCACACTCATAAAATCAAAATGGAGTTTGTGGATGGCTAACAAGACAATAGCTGATACGAATAGCTGTTAAACTTATTGTAAGGTATCAAATGGCTGCATTTAACATCTATATGGGAGAGAGAGAGAGAGAGAGAGAGAGGGAGAGCAAGGAAGTTATAATCCCCTGCTGCTTTCTGAGTCAAGGGGACACCAGGACAGCTGTAATCTTAGAAAGTCAGGGTACATGAACCAGACACAGGGCGTCCACTCGCCCTGACACAATGTTCCCACAACTAGAACAACATGGACTTGTTATTCTGTATGTGTTATTTGTAATAGTTTTAACTACAACACAAATGAGAGTGACATTGTTACTTTTAAAAGAGGCAGTGACCCGAGCATCAGTGGAGCATCCACTATGAATTTGTAATGTTGTGTGGTGTCATATTTAAAGTTTTGACCCTGCTCTTGACCACTGACCCGATTGTGACCATCACTGAAGCAATTAGAGAGAAGTGGGCAGATTTCTGCACTCGACCATGTATGAAGAAATCATTACAGATGAGTGACCTCATACAGACCTCTCCATCTACAGCTGTAGCCCATCTACAACCAAACTTAAGACGCTGAGATAACAGTAATAAGATGATGGGTTGACAGCATTAATACACCATATGACAAATACAACATATGCATATGACAGACTCTGTGTCTTTAAATTACATAACCTTTTATTCAACAGTGTGGTGCAAATACCAGGATTTTTTTTTACTTGTGAAGATACTGTGAGGGGTGAAAGCAAAATGTTACCCATTTTAATGGCTGCCAGGTGAAAATCTGAACGCTTAGGAAAGTAATAGCGCATCTGTGCTTAATAAGCCGCATGATTTGAAGCATCATTCATGTCTGTAGCACAAATGGCGCAGAATGTGCTACAAGCCAAATGTAATATGGTAGGAAGCCTACGTCTCCAACCCAACAGCAATGTTAGCCTCAACAAACACGACAAATTACATCCTTTCTTATGTACACCTGTGGTCTAAAACTCTGTCTGTCTGACAGAGGGCCAGGTACAGAGACCCCCCAATCTAGAAAATGAGGAGGATTTTGGCCAGGAAAGCACAAAAGATAAAGAGGGTGGGAAATTCAGCTCTGCATGACTCCCATGGGCACCTCTGTGGCTATATGTGGCAAGTACCAGATCTCAAACATATGGGTCTGAGAGGGTTTAATCTGACCCAATCCTCTCCGCAATTGATAACAGACTGAAACGGGCAGCTAGCGCCTGCACTACAAAACAAATGCTCTGGAAACCCTTTTCTACATTCGTAGAGCCATAGAGCCACACCGCCCAACCTGAATTTGGCTATTTATTCTTTCTGATAAAGAAATGACAAAACAATATTCAGTCTTCTTGTGACACATTATGTGACATTTGTTTAGTTGTGATTAATTAAGAATAATACATCTGTCTTTGTCCTGAATTTGTCATGTATCCATAGGAAATGCAATGATAAAAAGGAAAGATCCTCTAAGTGGTGAAAAGGACGAGACTGTGAAACGTAGCTTGATGTAATATTAAAATCTCAGTATGGGGCCAGCAATTACCTTCGAAATGTTAACAGCGTGACAAGTCCAGGCACTATAATTCGCAGGAGCCACAGCGAGAGTCTGAAATGAATAAAATAGCCCAAACCCTATAAAGCAGTAGCTATTGTAAACCAATATGCCTGTAAGATTGTTATAATTGGAAAATATCACTCACCGATATCAAATGTGAAAAATTATATGAATTGTTCAAGATGGATAAGATTTAAGGGAAAGACTTTATTTCTCAGAATCAGCCATGGGCAACGCAAAAAGCATCTTGTGATTCTGCATTTGTGTAGTTGGGGATTAACATCATGGGTCAATGTTGTGATTGGACTGGGAATCCGCAAAAGAAACAACCCTGAAGCCTGTAAATCATCCTCCCTTCTTATACCTGGCGGACAGTTATGAATGATAAAGTTTAAAGTAAGGCTGTAATCTGCGTACACACAGGCATGCAGGGTAACAAGCTTAGATTTTTCCCTCAGGAAACAAGGTGAAATATGAAAAGATGGTGTGAATTTGGAACGTCCCCCATTAGGATCTGTCAGCGCAGATGGACAGCCTTGACAGATCCATTATGCTCAATGGTCCTCTCACTACTTACTGTAATATAACATAGCGGACAACTTAAAAGCATTTCATTTCCACACTGCGCGACATCCTGCGTTTGAGTGAAATAATAATCACCATAATACATCTCACTTTTCTACAACTAAAGCGGGATGAATGAATTTCACAGGAAATAAAATCAACGGCTGTTAAAACCCAATGCAAAGAAAAGAAAGATAAATGTACAGATGCAATTGTTCTCTACCTTTTAGGTTGCAAATTGTACTTTATTTCTGTTAGACTTGCGTAAGAGTGTAAGAATAAAAAGTAGATATTACATACAAGGTAGGCTATGCAGAGTACGGTACATTCTCAGTCAAAATTTCAACTATTTCATTTTCTATAAGCCGAGGCAAAAGGATCACCAATAAAATTCCATCGTACAAGGGCATAAAACCCAGAAGACTGTGCAGATATGTAGCAAAAAGCATAACTCAATCCAAATGAGTTTCCACTTGCAGAAAATGGAAACATTTTTGCATTTTAAACAGGCTCAAAAACATACCAAACTGCTAATTTATCCCGCCCTGATTTCATAGTTAATAAGCGCAGAGTTAACGCACGGAGAGCATTTGTTCGGCGGTTACGTTGCCTTTCAAAACGCGAAATTGGCGGACGAGCGGTGCAGATGAATATAAGGCGAGCCACCACGGATATTGATGCAGCAAGAGATTTAATGTGGCTCCCAGGAAGGACGATGAAGTGCTTTCCATTTTCCTGCTAGGCAAGGTCTTTTATTGCTTTTCAAAAGAGCTCTCGAGTAATATGGATCGCCATTAAACGGCACGCCAAACTGAGCATTAGAAAGCACCGACTCGCTCATCTTCACTCCACGCCTGGTCATTTTTCATGACCTGACAGTGGCAGTGAATATCTTGCCAGGATGTGACTGGCTCTCCCTATATCACTCACCTCATATCTCTTTACTCGTATCTCATATGTGCATGCACATAAGTCAAGCACAAATCTTTCACAATATTAAAATATGATTAATATATAACAAACCAGAAACATGACTGGTGTATTATTGAATCACACTTGCATTAATTTCTGTCAAAATATACAAAAGATGGGAAAATTATTAGACACCACCTATTGTAAATACAAAGCTAACATTATATACAGTAGAACACTGTTTTTAATAACTCAACATCATGCCTTATGCTCAATGGTCAAGTCTTTTCTAAATAAATGTATTTATTATGGCTGTTCAATGATAAATCATGATTATTCCCAATTTCGCATTCCAGAATAAAGGTTTGTGTTTACATATTATATGTATTTGCATATTCATCTTGGTATTTATAAACACATAAACATACTGTGTTTATATTTAAGAAATATTTGCACTTAATTAATATTTATATATAATTTTGATGTATAAAATGTTTTTAGCCTTTTTTAAATTCCTTTCATTAGAGCATCATGGATTAAACCTTTTTCTCTGCTAACACGACCTGAAGAATCTAAAATTGTCAGTCTTGTCCATATCTGTTTGACGCACACGGCCTGGCTTACATCTCCGTTACATCACTCACTGCACGCGCCGATTTGCTCATTTCAGGTTCGTTAAAATAAGCATCTATATAGACATGCCGCACGCAAGGAAAATAAGGTCACGAATAATCTCATTCATTTTCTCGTTGCGTATTAGATTCCCCGCAGGATGTTTTTCGAGCAGCTCTCCCCACATGCAAATGTGCCGTGAATTTAATATCTGGATCACGGTGGTGCATCTTAGCTTTTGTGTCATTGCGAGATTGCGAAGCTGAAACTAGATTCATCTTCCCACACAGCAGATAGAGTTGCTTATTCACTTAGCGAGTTAGTTTAGAAGCTTTGTGGAATCTAATCTGCTGTGATGATTCAGCCTTATATCAAACTATTTCCGTAACGCAGAAAATCGGCAGTTATGCGTTTGAAGGAAGTTCAGAGATAGTTCCTACACAGGAAAATGCTTTCGAGTGAGAAAAGCCGTGCCTGCTAACGAAAGGCATGACGTGCCAAAGCTGCAGAAGCCGAGCATGGTAATGCCAAAGAGATGGCCGTGAATCCCCACGCTCATCAGACCGGGGTCACGAGGTGAAGATAGAGAGCACCTTTTACCAAAGAAGTCTCACGGGACAGATGAAAAGAGATGACGAGAGTGGTATTACAACCAGATGCTGCGCTTCAGAGCTACTGTGCATTAAGGATGAAGAAATTATGAAAGAGCGAGAGAGAGAGAGAGCACATTGACTTTTGGATAATTGGAATTCATATGCCGTCTCAGGTATCCAAGGCTGAGGGTGAACTGGGGGAGACGGTTGTGGTGGTATGAATACATTATGAACTTGCGCACGCCGATGCACCATGCAATCATCTCTGCCAGATGGAACGGTGCGGGAGCTTGGCCCATCAAACCCCGCCCGCTTGTCAGGGAAGATGTATGGATCCCCCACCCTCCTGAAACTCATTCCCAACACTTATTCTGCTCATTCTGCCCACAACAAAGCCGGTCCCTTTGGACATCTATCTTACACTCCGTCTCAATTCTCTCTCTCCTCCTCGCTCTCTCTCCGAGCCCTCTGTTTCTGTGGCCTCTCCCCAGGCGCGGTTGTTTCTCAAGGCCCACTTGGTTGGCGCCAGGTGGTGTGCCAACGTTCCATTCCATCCCATCAAATGACGTGCACTGAAGGGACCTGCATCAGTCTGTGCTTACTCAAGAGTTAACAACCCACCCGTCCGTCCTCCAAGCGACATAAAGCGTAGCAACCCGTGCACACTGAGATTTCCGTCAGCTCTGTGCCCAACTGAGATGTTATTCTTAGATTACAACAGCCTTATGAATCATTCCACCTCTTAAATGTACATGCAAATGCCATTTTCGGTTAGCAACAGCAATACCATTTAACAGAAAAGCCATTTTACACTATAGCTTGAGCTTCCCACTTTGATGACAGTCGTACCGGCTTAAGTGGACACTGACGAGTGGGCACTGTTAGTTTTACAGTTTGGCCATAATGTGGTCTAACGTGTCCCAATGTGGGCACACAGAACGCTTCTGCAGTAAATAGAAAATACCAGGAGCCATCTGCTGATCCATTTCAAAATATGGTCTTGCGTCAAGAAAAAAAAGAGGGCTGACCAATAAAACAGATGCAGTGTATAAGAGTGGAAGTCACTCTTTTTTCCGTCCTCTTCTTCAAAACAGATTTATCTTAACGTCTGTTTCAACCATCTGTTGAAATAAGACCCCATTGGCATGAAGCACAGAGGAAGAAAACAAGTGTAGAAGAACAATAAAAGTGATTCACGCTGTCGTTTCGCATCCGTAGAAATCACAGAGATTTGTGCCGTATCTCGTTGCCAGATGGGAAAAACCAAGGAAAATAATAAAAATCCTCGAAGGCTGTGAGAGTGCAGGACCTCAAAAGGAATCTCACATAGATCAAAAATAACATTAAAAACACTACCGCATCATCTACAGTAGAAACAGACATAGAAAGAACAATAAATTACACCACAAGCGTAACTGCAATTTCCAGCCTCTTTTGGACAAACAGTTAATAATTATTTACTAACTTCTCATCTAGAGAGGCAGAATTAGAGCATTTTTCAATAAAAGGCCTTTCATACTGAGATTAGTGCTCTCGAACACTAGTACGAAGCTCATCCAACTCTCAAGTCAATGACTCACTCAGCTTCCTGGCATGAGCAGATGCCAGCTGAAAAGTGGGGAGAAAGAGAGCGAGAAACAGAGCAAGGCGGCACATGCAATATGGCTCGGCACCTAGACACATGGCTTTAACTGGCTATCCACCAGCGCTGCTGTGTTTTTCACCGTGTCCCTCATTAGCAGCGTGTAGGTTAAAGTCACACGCGTCCTCGTGGGATTTGCGCTCGGTCCACGAGAAACACTCTGTCATTGAATAAAGCTTGTTTGGTGAAAACAACTTCACATAAACAGAATGTTACATGGAACAAGGAGCCTTTCATAACTGGAATTATGCAATAATAGATTTAGTGCATAGAGTTTGCGGTTTTTGTAGCTCAAGGACTTATTTTGTCAACTGACTGCTGTTTCTCCAAAATGCCTCAGGAAATAAAAGCAGACAGACAGAAAATAAAGTTGTTGCATAGCTTTGTTAATTTGTATTTGGGAATTTTTTTTAGATTAATTTAGACTTTTACCCTTTCCCTCACTTTATTTATATTTTCTACCTATAATGCACGTCTCCTAAGGTGTGTAAAAATATATTATTATAAATATTATTCATGTTTTATTTGTAATATATAATTGCATATAAATATGTATCTTCATTGTTAGTTTTTCTTCAACATCTTTGCTGTCATACCAAAGGACACATGTTCAGTATATTTGTCAACTACCTAGATATGAACTCAACTGTGAACAATGCAAAATATTTTCTTAATGGCCAACAGCCATCTTTAACCGCACTATGAATTATTGACAAACACATTGACGAATGAAAATTCTGCGTCAACATAACTAACATAATTCTAGTTGGAAAGTCACTGAAAGAAACAAGAACTTCATAACTTCAACCCTTGAGAACTAAGCACTAACCAGAGTGAACGCTAAGAACCTATATGGTAGATGCTTCATCAATATCCATATACAGCTCCTGTCCTCTCCTGCAGCACAAGCAGACTACAGTTGCCGCAGCACACTGCTCATTGCCCTCAGCACCACTCCAACCTGCAAACTGCATCCCTTCATCCACTTATTCACTTCATTCATTTCATCCACTTATTCTTACTGTTACGGCACCTACGAATGGATGTCTTTCCGCACTTGGCAACAATCGCCCAGCTAAGCTTCTTATGCTAGAGTCGAGCCCACAGCGACGGATGCCAAATACATTTTTCGACAGAAAATAAAGAGGCTCATGTTTTACATCAACAAAACGCTATTTTACTAGACACAAAAATGCGAACTAATAATATATTGCTCTTGCTAACTGAAAACACAGCTACGTGATAAAAGAATAACTGACAGGAACTCGGGGGGAAGGGTTCGAGGAAAAAAAAAGAAAAGCCGGCGGCAGAATGGCGGTTTATTTCTGCTGGGACCTCTGTCTGCAAGTGTTTTGAAAATATCACATGACAGAAGCCATGTGTTCAAAATTAGAGCGAGTTAAGTCTGCTGCGCAGAAAAATATGTCGACAATTTATGAAACGCAGTCCTGGATGGAGAATTGCTAAGTAGAACCAGATTCCGAAAACAACAACCCCCCTTACCAATTACCGTACACACACAAAAACTCTCTCTCTCCTTGTAGCTCTCTTCCTCTCTCTCCCTCCGCAAGACCTTAAAAATGGTTTGAGTCACATCTGGCAGGCAGGAGACGCAAGAGACGGTGGTGGATGACCTAACGTCAGGGCACTTCCACCCTGAGCGCTTTTCTCTCTCTCTGTGTGTGTGTGCATGACTGTGGTACCGGCCACAGTTTGCTAATGGCTTTCAGTACAAGGAACTAAGGCATAGCTCCAGGCAATTCCTGCACCCTTAACCGATTGGCTCCCATCACCGAGTGACTCTTTAATGACTAAATACACTCTGGAGAGGCCATCTTTAATGCGTAAACTTGGGTCAAAAGGTTTCCATACTACCCAAGAGAACAAGCTTATAATGTTACAGTAGCATAACCCGCAAGCAAAATACTGAGAACCAACATGAAACGTATTGTGCAAAAACAAGAAAGCCACTGTTATCTCATTACAGTAGGATGACCTGCAGGCAGAATACTGCTAATGGAAAAGTGCACTACAAATATCTTATTAAAACACGCCTTTTCGGTTTCCATACCATCCAAGATAACCACCCTTATAGTTGCTTAACCTTAGAGCAAACTATCGCGAAAGCATGTTAGAAAGATATAGCACAAAAACTCTCTAACACAAAAGCTACAAAACAACAGGCAGAGAGGAAGGAGCCAAGCTCTGCTCAGCATCGAGAGCTTCAGTCCCTGCCACAGATGGACGGCACTGTGTTTGGCACGCTGCCAGCAAGTGAACAGATTGTTCGTGGCGGCGGCCTGGAGGAACGGTAGCTTCAGTGCAGATGGGTGTCCGAAATAACCCAGTGTCAGTTCTGCTCAAGTGTCCCTGACCTGGCACACGTGCCTGCTTACAGCTGCTTCCTCCAGAGCTTCCCAGGACAACTATATACATGCACACACAATTCAATTCACTTTGATCAATACATTTTAAGTGTTGTGATGAAAAAACAATATTGTAAAGGCAATGACTTAAAGTTATAAGATAAGGAGCACAATAAGGTGTGTAAGAATAAATCAATATCTCCACCTCCTCATTCCCCTTGTAACATCCATCTAAGTCCCACCTATTTTTAAATAGTTTAATTTAACTTTGGTTTTATATATTGTGGTTGCATTTGTGAGTTGTAAATGTAACTGCTAATGTAAACTAGCCAAGAAAAAATATAAATAAATTAGTTAAATTGCAGCGAATCGCAGAAAATTCTGAGGAATAAGCAAATATTGCATCGCTGGTGGATAAAATGTATATTGTATCGTTTTGTACCATGATTTATTTTCCAATTTACACACCTAAAGCACAAATGTAGAAATATAATTAAACATAAACCATACAAACCATGTTTGGTGGAGCATGTCATGTTCGTAGAGTTTCCTCAGGAACATTGATAAAACGTATAACTTGAATGCCACATATACTGTAAGTGTAGCTCAACTAGTCAAGCAATGGATTAGCAATGCAAAAGATCTTGTGTTTGATTCGAAGAATACACAAAACAAAAGAAGTTTACTTTAAATACAGTGTTTTTTGCTTTAGATAAAATCGCAGAAATGTTAATGCAAGTTGCTTTGGAAAAAAGCAAAATGTCAAGTGAATGCTCAAATAAAGTTCTGTGATTTAAACACCTCTGAAGCTGCAACATACAACACAGTAACACTGTTACACTTTTAGGTTTCAACAGAAAACAAAAGATAAATCGAGGGTATAGAGAGGAGGAGACAGAGAGGTGGGCACCAGACGGGTTGGCTGGCAGAGAGATAGTGGCCATGGCACACAGGAGAGCAGCAGTGCCAACAGAGCTTGTCTCACAACACCATCTGTGAAGAGCAGCACTGAGATCTCCCTGCAGCCTGCATGCACGCAGCACGCCAGCTGCCCTCTGCAACTGTCCTCTCTTATCTTCTTCTCTTTCAGTCTGCTACACTCCCATGCTCCTGTACTGTTTTTCCTCTTTCTGAAACAGATCTTTGATCTTTCTGTATGAGCCTATTCTGTCTTATCTGTCTGCATAAAATACCGGGCAGGTAGACAAATTGAGACCATTTATCTAGCCATGAGAAAAAGGCCTCAGCTGTACTTCCAAAATTTGTACTGTACATCCAGATCTTCCATAACTTGGCGTAGATATATTTTCTGTACAAATTTGGAGGGAAATTCTGCAGAATGGGTCAAATAGAGCTGACGGTACATTTCATGAGCATGCAAGAGATACATAGAATTAACTGGACTTTTAATTCTACATCAGCCCCCCCAAATTGTTTTTTATTTGAATATGCTCATGCACGTAACTCATCAATTCACAAAAAAAAGTAAATGTGAAAAGAAATGTGCACACACGGAATGTACAGCAGTACAGACACACACATTAAAAGCTTGCCAATCTCACCTGGCATCATGGACGACGAGAATCCAAGGTAATCTCTTTATTTCTGTCAGTTTCCCTGTAATCTCTTTGCGTCTTGCCCTGCTCGGTGAGGGGCAGAGGGTGACACGGGACCCTGTGGCCGATACACGGGGTCTGAGAGGGAGAGTCAAGCTGCCTGTCCTCCTGCCTTCAGAGTCTGGGAGGACAGATGGAGACCTGCCTCTAGCTCTGCTTCCAGGGATGCCCTGCACTAACACGGCACATGTGGCCGCTTGGGCCTCGCGCTATCCTGCACACGCTTACTCCCTGAGCCTTCAGACTGAGACAATGACAGCTAGAGCAGACGCAAACACGCGCTCTCCGCCTCCTCCGCTGACCCCTCCCAGCTGATGTGAGGCAGTCACACAAAACTAGCACGCTTGAGAGAGAGAGCGAGTAAAAGAGATAGATAGATAGATAGATAGATAGATAGATAGATAGATAGATAGATAGATAGATAGATAGATAGATAGATAGATAGATAGATAGATAGATAGATAGATAGATAGATAGATAGATAGATAGATAGATAGATAGATAGATAGATAGATAGATAGATAGATAGATAGATAGATAGATAGATAGATAGATAGATAGATAGATCTGGAAATATCTGCCTTTCCTCCCATATGCTCTGAATTAAGAGCGGTCTTGCAAAAACAACCCACTTATGGTCAGCCGGCCAATCTGTGTTCACACACATCTGCTTCTGCTTAA
Source organism: Barbatula barbatula (assembly GCF_947034865.1). Classification (NCBI taxonomy): domain Eukaryota; kingdom Metazoa; phylum Chordata; class Actinopteri; order Cypriniformes; family Nemacheilidae; genus Barbatula; species Barbatula barbatula. The sequence continues at coordinate 11,846,100 of NC_136784.1, forward strand.
CCAGATTTAGTCCATACTTCCCTACTACATTTAGATGAAATGAGAAAATGTAGATCCGAGATGAACACTGTTTTGCTCATGCTCAAGATCTCCCCATTAAGCCAACAGTTTCTCGAATTTATCAAACGGAAAATCCTGTTTTTAGGACACTTTCATTTCAAAACAACGGCACACACGTCCCCCTGCCCGCATCCATCAGCCCCGCCACTCTCTTTCTGAAAACAGCAGCTAGAACAACCTCATTAAACACAAGAAAAATCAATTTGGAGAGTCCAAACAAAGACACGATCTGCCTCCGCTGCTCTACTTTAAGTCTCTAGAGTGGTGCACCCCCCGCTCCCCCACTCGCTCCTTTTCTGCTCCCTTTCTCCGATTTGCCATTTCTCTCTTTCTCTCCCCTCCCAGACTGCCATCGCTGCATGTGATTAACATATGTCTGGGTTTTCAGCCCCTGTCAGCTTGAAGGCATTTCTCCCAGCCGCCTTAAACAGCAGATGAGCTCCATGTGGAGGAAACACTTGGGATAGTAAAGCAGGAGGATGAGGGGAGGAGAGACAGATTTTTCCTTCTTTCTCATTTAATTGTGTACCTGTCTCGCCATGCTGGGGGTTAGATGGAGTGTGACTTTGAGATAAACAGAGTTAGCAAAGACGTATTTTAGGCAGTTCTTAAGATTCACCATCTTGCAGAGAGGGGAAATAACACAGTACTTGAGATAATTGTACTTTAAATGCTCATTCTTCAATAAAACCCGACTTTCTAAACGTCTACCTTCATTGAGGAGTGCTTACTGGTGCCGAATTGAACAAACTTAATTTATTTTAATTGGCAGCAGTTGCATTCACTTGTAAATTACACACATTACCAAATCTGTAACAACGCTAAATTTCCTCATGTCTTTTGTTCCTGCAGCTTTAAACGCTAGAGTAAAACGCAGAGCTGTTATCAAAATTATAAAATCCATATTTGTGCTACGAGGTATATGGGAAACCAACACAATACTGACGGACACTCTTTTAAGCACCTCATGATTGACACCCACGGTAAACAAAAACTAAGATTTACATGAGGCTGCAACTGTTCTTCATTTATACTGTGCAATGACGTTTGTGAGACTCTTTCTGCTGCCTTTAGGTCAGATACACGCCTTCACGTCCACTCAAAATCAGATCTGTCAATTTCTAAAGAGCCATGATTTTCTCAAGAGGCAACATAGCACACTAAATATTCAGACTCTTTTATGTCCCCTCCCTCCCCTTTAACCAATCTGACAACCTTTTCCAAGCCAGTGAGAAGAGAATACATATTCAGACTGGCCTGATAAAGACTTGGCGGCATTCACAGACAAAGAATGAGAAGACAATACTGCCAGAGGAAACTGTGAGTTAGACTAGTGGTGACCTTATAATCTCCATGAACAGCCAGTGAGATGCAGGGACCACTTTGGCAAGTCTTTTCCTGCAAGATGTGGGTCACCTTAACCTATGCTCGGAGGTGACACCGGTACACCGGCGTCTTTTGTGATCCTCCGATGCAGAAAAAACAACCAAATTAGTCCGTTTTTTGTGAATTGTCTGCTCCACAACCCAACCCAAAGGCTTGATTTTCCACACAGCTGGAAGCCATTAGAGCTCTCTGATGATCCACTCATACACTAGGTGGCTGAGCTGCAGAGGTAGCAATGAGAAAGAGAGAAAGTGGGAAAATGATGAGGGGAAGAAGAGATATGGTCATTAGACCAGCCAGTGTTGTTGTCTCTCACAGAAACCCCAAAGGGCACAAGTGCTAAATAAGAGACTCTGAATCGCAGTGTAAAAAAAATGAAATAGAAAATAGGCACCAGAAAACATGAAAATGCTCTGGATGCGGAAGCAGTTGAAGAATGCAAATAACATTGTGTTTAGTCTTTATGCTTTAAGTGAGTGGCAATATTTTCATCTTAGAGCTTTACTATGCGATATGAATAAGTACTGATGGACTGATGACGAGACAGGGTCAAAAACACAAACTAGTATATTACTTTGTGTATCTGAAAACATTTTTGCACATAGGCACATTAGAATTTATGTACATTAGTGTTGTGGGCCTGTATAAAAAAGAAAAACCGAAGCAAGTGTGTGTGTGTCCAGTCCCGAGCCATCTGTCCGTTCTGCTGTCCCTGAGTCCCAGAACAAGCTGTGGCTAAGGGCCGGGGCCAGATCTGTGTTCCGTAGCTATTCATGACTTTCCCACTCTACCTTTCCAGAACGGCTGCTCCACGCCAATCAAACTAAAAAAATGGTTACCAGGTCTGAAGAGCACCCCCCTCCCGTCGGCCCGCACTACGGTAGAATGATCCCCTCTTGAATTAGCGGCACGTCCTTCCGTGGTTGAGTAACTACCATGGGGCTGGTGAATGTGTGGCTTGTGGAGTTGTATTGCAGTGCAAGTGACACAACAGTTGTGCTGATTCATGAAAAGCGTGTCGTCTGTAACAATCAGCCCACTCATTTGGACCGGAGCCAAGTTCTGATCTCAACTTGGTCCAGCCGCTGTCTAACAGCTGAGCCGCGCTTGTCCTCGCTGCAGAAAACACAAGGATGTTTCATCAGGCACATTGCATGCAGGGACTTAACGCCGTTTTTATTTCGACATCATCTCATGAATATGAGAGATGGATGTGACGGTTTAGATGCTCATATGGCTCATCCTTTAGTGTTTGCACACTAGGTGGTGCTAGTAATACATGCTTCAGTTAATACGTCTTTACACACAGATAAAAAAAAAACAGATAGTGACAGATTCATTGTGTCTGTCTTGCATTTAGATACCGAACAAAAACGCCTGCACACCTACGCCTGCGTCTAGCACATTTTCAAATCCTGATTGAGAGCCGTTCGGTTTTTGGAGACAAGACCAGATGCACGCTGACAGATTCACCAGCACACACTGAAGGAAAAAAATTATGTTTCTTCTTTTGAATGGTTTCATCTCCTTTTGCGAAAAGGAAGACGCCAGCTGTCCCAGCTTATGTTAAATTATGTAATGCAAACATATTATAGATGAAAGACAGCAAAAGCACACAAAAAACACCACTCTGATTTCTCCTCAATTTTGTTATAGCTTTCGATATCCTCACGACTGAATTACACAAAAAGAGAGAGAGAGCTAAACAAAACAGGAGGAATCTGTCAGTGAGACCGGAGCTGGCTGAGCGAAAGATCGAGCCCAACAGGAACCAGTCATTCCTGGCCCAGCCCTTCTCCACACAATGGCCTTTAGAATGGAAGGAACCAAGGGCCCGGTAGAGATAGCCTACTGTCAGGAACCAGGACGGACAGGGCCAGGCCTCCCCGGGCAGGATGTCGCTGCCTCGGGACTGCGCAGCCCAGATATCCCATGTTCACACACTCCACCCGGGATGTTTTGCTCCTCAGGTAATTCAACTAGGAAGCCCTGGTGGGAGGGATGGGGGGGGGGTCTTTGGGTCTCACCTTCACTGTCAGCCAAGCAGCAGTTACAAATATGCTCATATATGGACTCATTTCATTTGAAATATGATTGCACATGAAATTGATGTTAAACATTAATAAACTTTTGACAATATAAGTGTAAATATTCAGAGGCACAAGATCACAGAAGTCCACTTAATCCACTTACATCCGTCTTCTCAACCATACACAATACCCGTATCCCAGTACGCAATGGATTTCACAAATGTTCTCCTGTTAAAAAAGCATACTCTCACCATTGATAACAAGGAGAAAACACCCCCATCACCCTCATGAAATAATCACCTGCATCGCAAAGGGCAATGATTCTTTGGAACGCTAACCCCGGGTGACCCAGGCAGATCCCGAGCATCTCTCTGGTCAGCACTCCTTCACTTCAGCACACCTCCGACCACAGAGCACCAGCAGCAGCAGCCCGCTGCAGTTGCCATGGGGACGGGCACTGCAGATATGTTGTGAGGTGAGCAGCCCCATCAAACTGCAGAGGCGCGAGGAGTGAGTGTGTGTACTACATGCTAAATAAAGTTGCCACCACTTTAAGAAAAATACAGAAACGGAGATACAACATACGGTGAGAAGAGGATCTTTGCTCTATTAATAAAATATAAAGCGGCCAGCGGCGGATGAATTATGCCTGAATCAAAACCGTCATGTCAGAGCCGTAAAACCTAAACAGTCGTCTGGCATATGTGCACTATTAACGTCTCGTCCATTGCTCAGAAAGCCTCTTAGAGTCTAAATCAAACTCACAGATGGCATAAAGATTGAGACTGGAGGGAAGAAGGGCTCAGAGTCAATTCAGATTTCACATTCCCATCAACTGAGGAAAGCCGGGAATAGAACACCCTTGCCAAGTAACAAAGAAAATGCAAATAACCGAATGAAGAGTGAGGGAGAAAGGTTTTACTCGCCTTGTATATCTACTGCAGATAACACTTTGACTAAAAACACTACAGAAAATCCATTCTACAAACTAGTCACAGTCATCGGTAACTGCATGGCTACTTAATTATACAGACATGGTAGTTTTCTTTACGCATCATTTCCAAATATGTACTACATTTTCAGTGAGTTTTAGCAATGAATAAGGCTTATTTAGTTTCCAAATATTTTTGGTAAATTTCATGTAAATAATGTTTAAAATAATTATCTAATTTTAGCAATCATTTAAATTAGACACTAATATCCTTTTTTTACCGGAATTAGTGTTGCATGGCTTCAGACTGTAGTGGCTTCATAGTTGAAAATGCAACAAACAATAACAATGAAAAACGCAAGCATAACTAACACTGGTGCCAGCTGTAAAACGCATTCATCAATTTACATTTCTAAATGTTTCATGTTTCATTGTTTTTAGTCTGGAGCCCAGCAAACAACAAGTACAGGCACGTGTGATGTGAATGTGATTCAACGTGAATACGATTATCCTGTGTGATGGAAAGCATTAAAGATTCTATGGTTGGCCTAACCCCATCCCTTGTTTTACAGAAACAGAACAAAAACAAAAATCAAAGAAATCTGATTTCTACACAGTGAAACTCAAGAGATCAAGATGCAGAAAGCAGATCAATGACAGGCATCCAGAGACACAGTTTGAAGTGAACAACATACGCATTCGCTTTGAATGAGAAAAACTGCAAGAATGAGAACAACAGGAGTTAATCAAACCCAAGTACAACTACAAATTATACAATTCTATTACAACCGTAAAAGTAAAAAAATTCCTTTGCATTAAAAAAGTATAAGAATATGTTAAGGTCACTACCATTACAGTCTGCATTACTCATAAACGAGGCGATCTGATAATGCTATTATTCCAAACCTGGTAGTGATTAGGGGTGAACAGCATAGCTCATCTACTCCAATGAAATTTTGGAGCAAATCTGCAGATTCAATTATGATACTACTAATGTATATGATTGATATGATTTAGCATCATATCAAGTCTTATGCTAGAATATATAGGCTCCTCCCGTTTAATTCCTTCTTCATGCTTCTATATTTTGTGGCATCTGGCACTTTACGTCTGCTCAATCTCTCTCACAGAAACATTCTCAATCTTCCCTCTCTCTAGTCTTTTACCGGACGCCCTGGTTTATTTCTCCCTCTTGTTTCCTCCTATGTGTCCAGACTTGGTCCTGCTGTAGTCCTGGCCCAAAGCCCTTTCCATCAATCTCTCGCCTGTGGCATCAGTGAATAGAGGAAGGGCCCACACTGACAAATGCTTGTGAAAAGTTTATCCCATCCTAATTTCTTTCTTCTCCTCCATCCTGTGAACATCTCCTTCTCTCTGTGTATGGAGAGAGGTCTTGAGGTGGCCCCAAGTCCCTTGTATTCTGACTTGAACTCCTCATTGTGCTGCGCGATTCTGTCAGATCAATCCCTCGCCCTCTCAGGGAGACGGCAAACACGAGCCGAAGATGTATCCAATAATCGTGCTAAACTCTATGTGTTTGTCTGGTGTTAGAATTCCGGTCCAGTCTCAATCCGTTTCACTGTCTGCTCGTCATCGACCCTTCTGCATTACCCATAATCCACTCCACGGCTTAACTCCATTTTCATCTCATCATGTCTGATAGCAAATTCCCAGAGGCCCTCTGGTTGTGTTAGAGCAAAAAAAAAATCACTTTTCTTGGCTCTGGATAGCCCACCTTTCCCCTGAGATCGGCACCCACCTCCACCTCTCCCCTCCCAGAATGTGGATAAATAATTGAAAACAAGTGAAGGGATTTGCCAGACTGTAGGCTTCCTTTCATATGTTAATTACCCACAAACAGTTGTTGTTTAGAATAAAGGCATTCGCCGTTCTCTAGTCCTCTTCGGGCTCCAAATCCTGGGAAGGGAAAAATGCGGTGCCAATCGTAGATAAATCCAACTCTCTGTTTATAGCATTAATCCATCGTGTGCACACACAAACATATACAAGCGCCTCCAGCGCTCAGCTGATGCAAGGGGCCTTTTAAGAGTCGTGCTTGGCGCGGAGTGACAGGGAGCACCAGACGGGAGCCAAAAGTGAGATCTGAATAGGCATGCTGTGTGTGTGCACGCTCTCTAATCAGCCACCGACTTTCCATTTACGCTGTCATTAAAGGCAATAGCCCGAGGCTGTGCATGACAAATCATCTCTTTGGCAATAAGTGCTTTGGGAGGCTGCGTCCAGAAGAAGCTGCTTGTCATTGACGAGTGCTATCTTCCTCGCTACCATGCTGTGCACAATGTTGGTGGCAAACCATTGCGGGAACTTGGAGGCTACTGCTAAAAATACCGCAGGGTCAGCTGTACGTGGCTACACGGGGGTGAGCGTTCAGATGTGACCTGGTCAATGCAGATTCTAGCTACGATAAGGTCTCCTGGGAATGAAATGTTTGGAATTATGTGTCTTGGGGGAATGAAACCATGACAAGCTCCTAATCCCTCTATTGAGAGCACACACTACACCGCCTGCCACCGAAACACAATCTAGCCATCAAGGTGGCTTCAACTACACACACCGCTGTGCGGTATCCGACGCACAAACCCCATTCATCTGACTGCAGTGACATCTCCCATATGGTGCCGGGAAGAGGGGGGGGTGGAACAACGGAGAGACGGTGAGGGAGAGAATGCACAGTTAAAACTCACAAACATAAAGTTGCAGCTGCGTCATTATATTTGATCCCAATGCAGCTGTGAATTATTATGTGGACAATTTAAAACTGCCAAAGAGGAAACAGCAGATTAAGATCATATCTTAGCATCGCTGCCAAAGTGTGCACACGTTTCTTGTGCATTCCCTGAGCCTGAGAGAAGGTGAACGGTTTGTTACTGGCGCATCCCCTTTCATGCGCCAAACATCTTCCAGACGCCTCTCTCTCATTTTTGTGCAAGGTACAGTGGGAGGTGCCTAAAGGGAATGATTCATTTCCTTCGTGCACCCCTAAATGCCCTGCGAGCCAGTAATTTGTCCAGTCACTGGGGGGACATTAATACCAGACTGAAATAATTCTTTACAGTTATGGAAAAAGTGAAGAGAAGAAGAAAAACGCTCACATACACAAATCTTTCCCATTGAAAAGTTATTACATTTTGCGAATGGTATGGAGTAATGGCAAGCATATGTGGCATTGCACTCGGAGTGGTAGTCAAGGCTAGGCTAATCGCGCTAGCAGGACTGGGAACCCTTGACACATAACAGATACTTGTTACTGAAGTATAGCTTACAAAACCAGATGTTGATAAAGACACATTCACACAGATGGGAGAGCGATTACTGGCGCACACAACTGTCCTGAAACAACTTAAACCATTTGTGACCTTATAAGGCAAGATGGATTTATACGCCTGCCATTTTATTGCTTCACGAGACCCCTTCCCACTCTGAGAGTGGTCTCAATCTTGCCATACTGTAGCCGCGCCACTCGCCACAATGTGCATCTATTTAAAACACTGGCGCTGAAGTTGTTTTGGAAAGAATAAATCAGAGAGAAGTGAAATACCACAGTGCCATTTCAATCCATACGTTTCCCTTTTTATGTTTGCATAAAGCTTTTCAATATGACAATTATTCTGCCAAATAGCAGCCCTTCATTAGGAATGTATGCTAACCTTCTACAGAGTGCAATAACATGATATTAAACTGTATAAAAACAGAAAAATTATTATAGTTATGGATGGTCTACCTATACTCAAACCTCTCCATATTGTTTGATCTTTTAATTCAGTTCTTCAGAGGCTGTACAACACATTCAGAGGTTAACGATACCCAAATTCTGCACAAATCGAAGTGGCACAGGTCACCGCCCTTCTCTCCCGACCCCTCAACTCAGACCTCATCAATCCATAATGATCCACTCCCGCACATCACGAAACACTGCAAACAAGTCACGTAATAACCAAGAGTGCTGTGTTACCTAGCCTAACCTTTGGCCCCAGAGATGTGGTCTGATGATCTTGATTTCTTTTCCTTTTAACAGGTAGCTGAAGATGTCAGGAACGGACTTAAGGACAAAGCGTTACAATTCTGGTGCCCATTTGTGAGTTCAATTTATGGTCATGTGCGTGCAGTGGAGCCTTGCTGCTTACGGCGGAAGTCCTGAGTGACCAGGAATGGCTCCTGGCAGGGTGAATTCCTTCCCAGCTGTTTAAAAAAACATGCTCACATCCATTCGGTTATAAACAGGATCTGAGACAAGGTTCATTCTCATTTTGTGTCTTCTATGAAGTCCGGAAACATGTACCCAGAAAGGAAGACCTTTGGATTTCTTTCAATTATGAATGAGAAAATCATAATTTATCACAGAAAAGTTACATTTTAAAAAGCAATTGAGTAATAAATGCATTATCATCTTGTTCTATGGTGTTTTCAGTGTTCATATATTCACATATTTTGAGTTTTTGTGTTAAAGCGGTTCCTTTAGTCTTTCAAATGATGATGATGGTAACATGGGGAGATAATGTCAAGTAATTCAGTGCAATTCTCAATTGGTTCTGCAGCTACAAACACTTTTAATGCGCCAGGGTGCCCCCTCCATTCATCGGGAACAAAAGCATAGATGCAACGGACGTTTAACAAAATGACTCTTTTATGTGGAGATGCATTGAAAACGAGAGGTTCATCCACCCAGGCTGGCATTTCTCTCTACCTGCTCCATCACATTCTCTCTTCCTCCACTTCTACACTTTAGCCCCATCTTATGAATCACCTCTTCTAGAAATAATTGACACTGAGCGTTTATCTCGCAGGCACCTGCTGATCGTTCAGCTACAACACAATCTTAAAAGTGTGCTACACCACAGAGCTATTGTCCCACCACAGTGTCTGTGACACTAACAGCCAACAACGGGAAGCCAAAACTATAGCCTCAATACAATTTAAACTAATTCAGAGCTGCAAAACACACATACACAATTGCTTTTTGAAAAAGTGGGTATACTTGGTTTATGAAGAGTACCAGGTGTTATTTTCTCTAGCGGTGTAAGAATCTATAGACTTCATAATGAATGCACGCCATATGGCATTGTGTGCTTTGGAAAATCACTGCGTTACACAATGGTATACTAGCTTATTTTTCATTTATTCAGACGGTGTGAGTCACAAACACAATCCTCCCAATCCATCTTGTTCTCGCCGTCTTTCTGCTTGCTTGCTTTCTCCTCTTCTCAGGAGCTCTAATTGACTGAGCGTGTCAATATGTGTAGTGAACACACAAGGGTCTACTGTCTCTGCCTATTGATCCATAGCTCTTGAAGAAGTCGAGCCTCTGGGCTCAAAACAAATCTTAATTACACTCCTCTTTACTGGGCCACAGAGGCTGCACTCGATTGGGTGCCCTTTTCATAAATACATATCAGAATCCATAAATCAAAAGTAATGGGCGTGAGCGGCCCATGAATCAAACATTAGTGACTGAACAGATATGGCTGACAGATTCTTACTGTGATCCCATAAATTATAGAAAAAAAGTATGTCTTTAGTGCATATAAGCTATATTAGGCAAATTTTTGTAACTTTGCATTGCTTTTAGGTGGATTTTAGCTGTAGCTCAGTGGTAAGAGCAGTGCGTTGACAACGTAAGGTTGTGGGTTTGATCCCAGGGGATTGCAGATACCTATGTAAAATGTATAGGTGAATGAAATGTAAGTCGCTTTGGATAAAAGCATCTGCCAAATGCCTAAATGTAAAATTGGGACAATAGAAATGTCAGTTGGTAAAGATTTTGCTAAAACATCGATATCATTGTCCTCTAGATTATATCTATCTGTAGATTGTATCTACATTATACAAACTATTTTTACACGAAACATGGATTAATGCGAACACTCTGAGCAGGCTATGTCCAAAGCACAAAGCAACATTTAGCTGGTTACGGTAGCCTAGCTGTGCAAACCTGGCATTATTATAGCATTTAACCAAGGAAGCCAACCAACATCGATGGCGCTAAATATCGGTTATCTGTTCAAAATTTGGAGTCGGAACAATTATATTATATATTATATTTGTTACAGACTGTGTAGCTTTTTTTTCACTTATTATTTACAGACTTATTATCTTATCTTTTAGTTTGCATATATCAAGTTATAAAAAAAGGAAATCAATTCAATTTTATCCCTTTCATTTATCAAGTATTTGTTAAATACCATTAGTCCCAAAACTGCCAGTGTTGCCAGCTAAATAACTGAACTGTATAATATACATTACTGTAAAATAAAAACATTTATACCCGTGGGCCCACTGAGTTACGTCATATGCAGTTCGTCATTGACCGTTGCACGAGCACAAGACCTCTTTTTATGGAGGAGTTTTATAGACTTCTTGCAAGGGCTGAGTCCATCCCTAAGCAATTGTTACCTCATAAAGAGAAGTAAACCCTAATGAAGCCATTACACAGTCCATATTCTCCATCAATCATGCCTTTACACTGATATGCCAATACATAATGTTGGTTAGGTGCCATTCTCCCCTTCTCCTTTGCAAAAAAGCCCCTGGATCCACAGACAAAACCCAATTACAGATAACAATGTGCTAATCTCTGTTCCCAGGGAGCAGAGAAACGGTCTGGAGAGATAGTGCAGCCGCGAGGCTGGAACGCAGGCCAGATACAGCCTGTATGACAGACCCTGTTTTTTTGTGTCTCCTTCACTTCTTCCTGCAAAAGTCAAGCTCACTTCCCCCTTCAACCATCCGCCCGTTCGACGCACACATACGCACGCTCATCCTGACACCTTCACCACCCTGAATCTTTTACCCTTTTGCAGCTAATCTTTAAATGTAAATTCTGTGACGGGAAAATAGAGGCGGCGTGAGATAACAGGTTACATCTTCACTCCCGAGCCGCTATCATCTTCTGCATCACTGAAAAGCACCTATTCAATAAGATTACCTTCTGGCAGAGTGCACGGCGACACACCGCGGCTTTGTATTCATTAAACACACATCCCCGGCTTATCTGAAATATAAAGGGGCTTGTCAGGATGGCACATTGTGTGTGTGTCTAAGGGGAAGGCAATGTGCATTAGGGCGATTACAATATCAGCCTAGTCCAGATGGAGGCAGAAAAATAAACAGAGGGAGAAAGAGAGAGAGAGAGTGCACGAGCGGAGTAAGTGAGAGAGAGAGAGAGAAAGACAGAAGACAGAGAGGTAGTTTAGGTTGTGCGACTGATGGATGTGAATGTAAAGGAGTGTGTGTTGGAGTTACACAGAGGCAGAGATAGAGAAGTTAATTGGCAAGTGAATCTGGGATTATCAGAAAGACTGAAAGCAAGAGAGAGCAATAGAGCACGGCAGATAGTGAGCAAGGCTGTGCAGCCTGGACACCTGTCAGCTGGTGAAGCGGTTTGTTTAGTTAACCCTGGTCTAGACCACAATGACTCTTCAGGTTCAGACAGACCCTTTAATCCTCAACTTCAAACTCAACCATGCTTGCCAACTTCAGAAATCCTTCTGGTCTAGGAGCTCAAATATGGCATTTGCATTACACAAAGTAATTTCCCTGGCAGCATCGGACTATATCTTTTTAATGATCAGAATATTTCATAACAAAAAATATTAACCAACCCCATTTTTCATCTGAAAAAAAGTCCTCTGTAAATTCTTGCACACCCCCCCCCCCCTTCTACATTATATTACCTCATTATATTGAGTCCAGCCCCACAATACAATAAAACCACTCATCCTCTACTCTCACATTATACTTGCATGCTTTATGAAATCCAATAAACCACACGCTAAATCTCTCTCGTTGAAAAATCTGAAGCCATTATGCCCCCTATCGATCTGAAGCATGGATTCTGGGAGATGGCGGCCAACTCAATCATTCAACCGGTTCTCCCCTGAGACTCATGTTGAGTCAAATCTACAGCCCTTGCAAATAAGGAGAGTTCTCCCTCGACAAAGCCCAAACGCTCACATTGCTTATTTATAGCCAAAGACTAAGTGTATCAGCTAGTCCAACATTAGCCCACCATAAATACAAAAACCCTAATACATAATATAACTCAGTGGAAAGAGAATGAAATAATACGTGTAATTCTGGGAATACTCCACTTAAGAGTTTAAACATTAAGAGTGCATTTAACACACATTTCTCATTCTTATCTTTTGTTTTTACAGGCTACATTTTATTTGCACAGAAAATGTATACAGTGTATTGACTGACCTTTTGCCCATATTGTTAAAATTTACAGTATTTGATTCTTTATCCGAGCTTATTGCACAATAACCATGTTTTGTGTGTTAAACATGCAAAAACAAAATGTGAAAACATGCTGTCTATTCGTGAAAGTGTCTGGTAAGAATATCTGGCAGTTTATGTATGGAGTTAATGACATCACTAATGAAATGAGTTACATACTGCCATGATAACACACTTGGCTTTCGGCCAGAACGTCTGCTGTTCATCATTTAAAATATGCAATAAGCACTTAACTACAAATGTTTCTACACCGCTCTGTGTATCAGGTAAATGAGAAACACATTTACCATTAGAGAAACATGGAACGTTCGTCTTTCAAGAATGTGACACAAACTGATCATATTTCCCTGTGAGTGGTTATAAGCGTGTCATGCCTAATTTCCATTGATGCGTGACCTAAAATGAGAATAACAATTTATAGACCATCTCAACAACAGACGGAATATTTTCATTACCGTGAGAACGGGGAGTAATATGACTTAACATCCTATGACAGGAAATTAATAACAGGAAAAAAATTCTAACACCTTCCCTGGTAAACCGAAAAAGAATGGATGAGCATTTCCATTTCTCTCTAACACACAGCTGTGTGTGCTGGTGTGGGCAGTAGAGTCATCTCTATGCTGTGGCAGTGTCTGGTTTCATGCATTTGACCCGCATGAGGTCAGTGGGAGAGGAGAAGAGGGGAACAGGTGTGAGGCAGGCAGGCTGGTGGCTGTGCAGATGGCCTCAGCCAGAGGATGCTGCTGCCTGCTAATGTTGGCTTCACACATACACACAATGCTTATCGCTCACCCGACCCTCACCTCGAGCCACCATGCACCATGTTTGCCTTTAATCAAGGTACAATCACTACATGCACTGCCACTTGGTCAGTTCAAATCTCACGTGGACAGGAGCAGTGGCCAAAGACCTTAATGAGATGATGACCAGATCATAGAGGTGTTTTAAAGTCCAGCGGTTATTGCAGCCAACTGTGAATTGCTGATGAGATGGTGTTTGCCTCCATTTTATGACTGACACTACTTACACAGATTAGCAAAAAGAAATAAAGATCAATTAAAAAAGCTGAACTGCACTATGCTAATAAGAAAGGTGCCTTTCTACAAACAGGGCCATCTGGTTATGAGAATGCAAAAATGTTCAAGACAACTACTGAATGACTGTTTATAAAAAACTGCATTAATGTGACACAGGCATTACTTCCTCGACACAAGCCGTGAGACAGAGAGAACAGCAGTTCTCCAAAATCCCACAGGGTTTGTTGTCTGAAAAACACACACCGAGTGCCACTGAGAGGAAGAGCCTCTTTAATTTCAACTTTTATATAGGATATAGCATACAAAACTTTAAAGACTTAACTCTTCCGTCACGTCAGAACTTACAGCAAGGGCTAAGAGCTGGGAATAAACATCAAGAATGGATTGAACAGATGCCACGGCAATTGTGAAGATGCCACGGCACTTTTTGAAAAAGTTGACCCTGTCACAATGGTTTATCTCATCATGACAACTTTAAAACGCATCTTCTCAAATGATGTCACAATTTTTACACATCATACATTTCTACACCAGAAATTATACACAAATCCCAGTTCTTGTGATATTCAAGTTGTGCAATGGGGGACATTGAGAGCATCAGGTAATATTTGACCTTTTATCACGACTAGGTTTACTTCTTGAATGATATTTAGTGAATTATTATTGTACATTTTAGGCTTGAATCAACATTAAAAGAAAAGTGTGCTATTCAGAACTGCAAAGCTATACAACCCGAAGACAAAAATAAACACGCGAAATTGTACATGGGGCACATCCACCAAATTCACAGACAAAATAAAGAAATGTTGTAAATATGATCACTCACTGCGAAGAAAAATACGGTGTCATTTATTACTATGACAACGCGTGTCTTGAGTTGAAAAAATATATCACATTTATTAAGGAAAGGGAGAAAGTGTTGTATTAGAAAATCCAGATTAAAATAGCACGCGAAATGAAGTCAAACTTTACAAATCGAGAAGATAAATAGTAAATAGTCTGGTTCGTTAAAATACATTTTGTTACTCTTTACAGTAATAAACGAGTGTACATTTCATTAACATCGACTACAATGTGACGCGTGTATTGATCGACGCTTTGGATTTTTACAATTCTGTTATTGGCGATATTTGTCTCAAACTGTCCACGAGCAAAAGACGAATAGAAACGAATTATTCTGCATACGGTGAAAGAAAAACATTTCGTTTTCATTTACCCAAATGTCTAATAAAACACCCTTATAAAACAACTAAACGTATATTAAGTGGTCAGAGTAACTCAGTAAAATACATATAAAGTCATAAAAATGGTAACTGAGGGACTTACACTGAAAAGAGGTAGAAATTCCCACCATGCGTAACGGCGATGTGTGAGAAAAAATATTTCCTGTCTCTGGAATGAATCTATATATTAGTGATTTCTCAGTCCTATGTGTACTTCCAAGAAGAAAATGTGTCCGCGAAACTCCAATGCACGGATGTAGATGTGCTCCCGTCTGCTGAAGGGCAGCGCGCTCGGATGAGTCTCAACCTGACGAGAGGATGCTGTGAGTCTCTCGTGCTCAACTCATGTAACGCAGCGTCTCCCTTTAAATGTCCCAATAAACGAATGCGCAAGAAATTAAAATGTTTGTTCCTGGAGTGATGCGAGGGTCAGGAATATTTATAGAATACAAACGTGGAGATAAAGACGTTTTTTTCCGAAGAACCTCTGACGTCCGCCCGGCTGCTCGGAGAAGCTGTGGTACTTTGCCTCTAGTCGGCGAGCTTGGGCGGGAAACCCAGGTGCAGAGTGGGCGGAGCGTTCTCAAGAGGTGGGCGGAGATATAGATAACAGGCATCTGTATATGAACGAGTGCGGGTTTGTGGATGTGTGGAACAAGCTCCGTAGAGAGCTGGTGAGATTGTGTGCGAAGAGGACTGTCATGATAACAGCAACGGTTTGTCGTGGTGCTTTAATTCTTGCTTTTACTCCCCACCCACCCTCTCTCTCTCTCTCTCTCTCTCTCTCTCTCTCTCTCTCTCTCTCTCTCTCTCTCTCTCTCTCTCTCTCTCTCTCTCTCTCTCTCTCTGCAGTGATTCAAGGCAAACACTTCCCCTACCATCTGGACTTCCTCTCGGCCGCCGAGCCAGGAAAAGCAGAAGCGTCGTTTACAGCCCGATGATAACAGCCTCTTTCACACACAGACGCCGTTCATGAAGTTAATGCGTTACAGACTCCTCTTCAACCTGGCTTTTAACCCCATCCCGACCCATAAATTGTATGCTTAAAGTGAGATATTCTGTACATTACAGAGGGGTCTATTTTACACCAAGGATTTGCAACAAGATCATGATTATGAAATCATTCTGGCAACGAACATGAACTTGGCCACATCCCAAAATGTGATGTCTGATGTCAACAATGTTGTCCTCGTGTTTCAGGCGTTTAAATGAGAATTTATTTATATCGAGGTATTTATTTTCTTATTCAAGTCATTCTCACTGCAATCCTCATCTATTCCAGCTAAACAAAGTTAACCTTGAGAGAATTATATCAGCAGAATTCACAACAATGTTCAACACGTCTAACAATGACAGGAACGCATGTACACGATCAACAAGCGTAAGAAATATTGACAACACAGAAGTGCATCAATCAACAAAGTGCTGTCAAGAGCCCTGTCAACTGGCACGAATCTCAGATCAGCACAAACAGACCCTACCCTCTCTTATCACCAGGATTCAATGCAATCTTATTTGTGCCCAGTGTGTGTTAGAGAAACACTTCTTGTGGCAATCACAGGGCAACATCTTGACACCAGAGGCAAAAGGATGGTGGTTTAGGAAACCTGCAGGGGCACGAGCGGGTGTCGTGTCCACTGATAACAGCACAAGAGTCCAGGAAACACACAGTGCTGTTTTTGCCGCCGGGGTTCCTGAAAAGTGGCCGCCCTGGGTGATGGGCTGCACACACACAGGATACCTCGCCTCGGCTGAGGGAAAAACATGCTGAGACTGACACACAGACGGCCACACAGGCTTCCTGCATTTCCCCCACCTACCGGTCAGCCACCTGTGGCATGCAAACACAAGTTAGCACACACACACACATGTAAGTGCACACACACACACATCCTTAAAGTACAAATGGGTTGTATTGAGAAGATTAATAAATTGTTCAAAGACCATATACTGTACATCTCTAAAGTAGACTTATTAAAGAGGATACAGTCATTTTAAAGGAATATTTCACCCTCAGTCTAGGGGCACTATTGACTACCAAGTAAGGAAAATGATAATATAAATGATATAAATATCTTTGTTCTGTTAAACACAAAAGATGATATTTTGAAGAATGTAGGAAAGCATTATACACTGGCATTGTAATTTTTCTACTATGGTAGTCAATAGTGCCCCAGAACAGTTTGGTTAGAAACATTCTTCCAAATATCTTTCTTTGTGTTCAGCAGAAAACAATTATACAGATTTGGAACAACTTGAGGGTGAGTCAACGATAACAGAATATTCATCTTTTGGAAGAACTATCCCTTTAAACTACCAACAACTCTCTTAATAACGCCAGTGTGGGACTTTTAACAATCATTCAAGGTTGTCGCATGTATAAACATGATCTCAGCTGTAAGCCGTGACACACTGTGAGATCTCAGTTGTCGATAATGTCAGACTGTACAAAAGAAAAGATTTGTCGAAAACAGACACAGGCAAATCGACAGAAGAAGACCGTGGCTCAAAACGTCTGACACTGTCAGAATGAAAAATAATCACAATAGTCATTAATTGGCTGTCAGTGAACTTGTCAAAGTAGCAATCAAAAAGCAAACCTTTTCTAAGACAGTTAAATCGTGGCCAACATGATAAATTCAGAGGTTGCACAGATCTGCAGTAGTGCAGCACATTATTGAATTCAAACCCCGTCTGGCAGCTTGCTTTTCCTGAGCGCGAAGGTGAAAATCTAAGTGGGAAGAAACTGACAAATGCTTCAACAACGTTTCTGCTTCTGCGATAATGTAATTAGTGGGCCGTTCTCTAGAGCTCTGCTTAACTCTCCAACCAACTTCTTGTCAGAAGGCCATATATTACCCAATGATTTTTCACACCTTCCCTTTTCTCCACCCCGACACAAATCAATAAATCACACTGCTTTCGCCCGTATGTTTACTGTACTGCTTGTTTTTTAAAACTCCCTCAGACAATTCCTCGGATAAATCAAGCATCAGACCCCTCTTTGTGTAAATGAAAATATGGAAGAAAAGCAAGACAGTACCCATGAGATTACTGTAAGGCAGATCAGTCCAAAGTGGCAGATATATAAGTCTCTCAATACTTGAGTTTGTGGGGATAAGCAGTGTCCTCTGGGCGCTGGGTGCAATCCTTTTTGAAGTGTGCACATGTGAAAAAAACATCACGCTGCCTTCCCCCAGCCCCGCTCCCATCGGCAATAAAATCGGACAGACAGACAAGACATATGAAGTGTAACGCTGCCCTGACTGTCAGTCACAGACATATAAACACACATATGAAACTCACAAACACAACCCTACAGTGTCTTGCACAGTGCTCTTTGAATATGTCCCCGTTGTTGTTTGATGAGAAAGACAGTATTGATTTGCTCAGACCTGTCTTGTTTCAACAACTGGAAGATCTCTCAGTCAAATGGATTTCCCACACATCATGAGAAACCTATCTGTAAAGCAGGCAAATTAGGAATGCAGAGAGAGAGAGAGAGAGAGAGAGAGAGAGAGAGAGAGAGAGAGAGAGAGAGAGAGAGAGAGAGAGAGAGAGAGAGAGAGAGAGAGAGAGAGAGAGAGAGAGAGAGAGAGAGAGAGAGAGAGAGAGAGAGAGAGAGAGAGAGAGAGAGAGAGAGAGAGAGAGAGAGGGAGAGAGAGAGGGAGAGGAAAGAGAGATAAACTGGCAGACAGTAAAAATGAGGACACTCGGTACACACAAACACACACGCATAAGAGTAATATTATTTAAGGTAACAAGAGTGCACTGTTGGAACAGAGGTGTTTGTTTGCATCAGGAGAAGACATCAACATAAAAACTGCATCACCACAGTGAAAAGGGATATCATTGAATAACCTGAACATTGTTTAACAAGGGAGCATTTGGAGCTTGTGTTTACAGGCATGCCTTAATTCACATAAATGAAATAAAGCGCAACGTTATGAGATTCGCAACAGAAACAGAACAAAGTCAATATTTGCAGCATGCAATGTTTTTTGCAATTGGAATTTTGTAAGATTGGATGATGAAAGGTGGCTATTACATTTCATAGTCGTGGAGATCTCTTCCAAGATACTCAATTTAAAGGAGCAATTTTGCCAGTTTGAAGACGGGAAACCGGTCGATTCGGGTTGTCACGATTCTCTTAATGAGTAATGGGTGTTTTTGGGCGTAATGTACAGTAAACCAAACAGAGTCTCATCTCTCTCATTCCTTTAAGTGCCAGTTGCGCTCGCGCCATGGCAGACTCGCTATTTACACGGCGGAATTTGCAAGAGCAAAGACTGGACACTTCTCCAGAGAGGTAACACATCTGCTAGTGAGTGAGGTCAAAGAGCGCGAGCAGACCATCTACAAGACAAGCCAGGTTTTTTTGGACCAGCACGCCTATGGGCGCACAAATGAACACAAATGCATTTGCTATTTAAACAACGTGGCGCAGGATGGAAAATTGAGAACTGCATTGAGCTGCAATTACACTTGCGCTGGGCCTTGCATCGGTTGTGCGATAGGACCCATAGTTATTAAAATTATATGGCATTTCTGTCAATAGATCATCCAAAAAACTACACTGGACCTGTAAGCTTAAGTCATAACTTAATCTTTTTCACAATCACACATTTTAAATAGTTCTACGACTATCTCCATCTAAACTAAGTGTGATTCTGAGCGCAATATTTGTAAGTTTATTTTTTAAGAAAGCATCTGCTTAGAACATAAGATGTCATTTAATACAGTGTGTAAAGCGGAACTTGCCCTGCTGACTCTAATGTGACGGTGGCTATGCACAGTAGCCATTGGAATAAAATGAGCTCTCAAGCTAGCGTCTAGAGACTTCCCACACTCTACTGTTAAACTCACCATAGGTTCTGCTAGACAGGTTTAAAAAAAACAGGAAAATAAACTGAAAGGTGGCTGGTAGAAAGAGACAGGGGTTTCTGGCGGAGCAAGAAAGAAAAGGATGAAGAAAAAGAGAGGGAGAGAGCAAAGAAGCAACACTGGGCTGATTGGCAGCATCACTTTTCACCATTCATCACTCGGGAACTCCAGACGTCCCAAATCCTTCAGCAGATGGAGCGGCCACTCGGTTTAAACACCTGATATGAAGCCATCCGTCATGCTGTAATGCGGCAGTTGGGTCTACAGCTGGGCTCTCGATGCGGCGTGGCTCTGGCGGGCTTGGAAAGTAGCCTGAGTGCACCCGTGATGGACTGAAGCCAGGCGGGCTGCACCGCACCCGCTCTCCCCTGATAGCATTCACAGCCCTCCACTGGACCATAGAACAGGTGGATGTGAGAGAGAGAAAGACAGAGTGACTTCATGCGTATAGTGGAGTGAGGGCAAGGCAGAGGATGGAAAAACACAGCTTTGTGTGTTGAATACCAATGATTGTTCAACCTGGAGAGTGCTACATCTACACAAAAACATAATCACTGTTATACTTTAGAAGATAAGTGCAGAAGGAAGTTTTGTGTTTTAGTAAAATAACAGTAAAAAAGACTCAAAGGGATAGTACACACAAAAATGAAAATTCTGTCATTATCTATTTATCCTCATGGCGTTCAAAACCGCTTTATGACTATTTCATCAGTTATATATATATATGTATATATATATATATATATATATATATCCATCATTGTATATATGTACACTGTATATATACCCACAGACATATACATACATGGCGATTGAGTTCTTCAAAAGTAACAAATATTGAGTTAATTTGTGAATATTATCTTGATAGACAAAATGTGTAAACGTCATAGCCTTTGTTGATAACAGATCTTATATTTGCAATCTTCCAAAAGGCTTATTGGAAAAATGCATAAGCTTTCGGTCGAGGTAACCAGTGTTAACGCTTACGTCCGGGCTGGCCTAAATATACTACGTCATTCCTGCTATGCTCTTTAGAACAATGGATAGAAAGTTGCTTTGTTGATAAGGTAATGGTGGTACATTCTAATATGCTTAAATTAAAGAATTTTAATTTAATATTGATTCATGATTCCGGCTTCTTTCTTTGCAAAACATGGCCTTTGAATCTGAAGTCAGAAGGGCACACCTCTTAAAATTCACACCTTTTACAAGTTTTAGCATTTCTTTCTCACACAAATTGCACTGAAACGGTCACATATACAGTGGATCTCTCATTAGTGGGAGCTCTGCTGCGGGCTGTGTGAAAGCCTCCAGTCTGAGGACTAATTTGTCAACAAAAACAATTAGGAAGAATGATCCGTTACACTGGTTTTAATGAGCACAGTGACGGAAAAGGTCAACGTAGCAACATTTAACTACCAGACCGACCCCCACACCCTACCCTTCTTCATACTTAATGTGCACACCTGTACATAACCAAATATTACGCCACTGTCATTACAATGAATAGCGGGTAAAGTAACGCTCAATATGGCCGCTCTAGCGAAGGATGTCCCACCTGCCAGTAAAACCATGCATCTTCTCTGGGGCAGAGCTCTCATGATGCGCCTCGAAAAAGGTGATTTTTATGCTTAGCAAACCAAAGTTATGATTCAGGTCATGTCAGGTTTAATTATTGATGGAAAGATGCTGTATTATTCTTATTAATTTTAGACAATCTTAGAAATATCTGCCTTCCCCCATTCAAGTAGATAGGACTGTCGACTTGCTATGACATACAGTATATATCTGCCCAGAGGTGTTGCAAACACAGCCGCCAACATTATTTAAATTATGAGGTCCTATAAAGTCCAAGCTGCATGAGTTTTTCATTACTGAGTAATCACACAAATTTGACGTGAGAGCTTTGTTTATTTCTGTGACCTTGGCGAGGCCTTAGTGGATATCTAATGGAGACAGCGGTGGCTGTAACTATGGTAACTGTGACTATCATTTGAGGATGATTCAAACTTTTTTTCGATTTGAATGGGGATTTCTTTCCCCAGTTAAGCTTGGCATCACTTGAGGTGTTTGAGGAGCAACAATGTCTAGACATCAAATGATTGTCTTAACTACAATTAATAAATACAGTTAATAAAAAAAGGCAATAACAGCCTAAAAGTAAAAAAAAAAGGGTAAGGATTCACATCTATATTTCTATATATCTATAAGTTGATCCAATGAAAAATAAATGTCTATAAAAACTATTTTATAAAACTTATTTCACAAATTATTTCTTGTTGAAGTAACTTAATGAATTGTAATTCCATTTTTGATCCAAACAAAAAGATATAGATTTAATTAAACAATTGTTTATTGATTGTAAGATATGGATTTAATAAAACATTATTGCATTAAGGAACATTCATATTTATATGAATCCTAAATCTAATAAAAAAGATAATTTTCATGACATCAAAATATATGAATTTATACATTACTTACATCCACAATTTCAGACCTCAAGTATCAGATGTTTAACTTCTAACAGCCTTTATTGTCCCTCAAGTATGACGCCAATGTCTTTGGATACAGCTTGTGCTGATGACGAAGATTGCCATGGTTTCCTGCTGAAGAATTTGTTCAGCCTCTTCCTTCACTGACAAAAGAATTTAGAAAGGAGAAAAGAAATCAAGAATCTCTCACACAAAAGATTCGGTGTAGACACGGTGTCACACACACTTTCTCAACACAACATCCTCACATACACACTCTTTAAACGTTAATGTTAATGCTAATCCTGTGGGCTTATGGAGGGAGAATTTAGAGGATTTGGAGAATGTTGGAGTTTCAGTGAGGGACCGCGTGTACGTTTCAGCAAGAACGTTAACTAGCTGAAGTTGAAATTATAACAGATAAGGTTACTTCCAAATATAAAGCGATAAACGTTAAAACGAATTCATGTTCATGATTTTGTGAGTAATTTACTTACCTTCAAAAAGTATTCAGGAGTGACTTGTGTCTATGTTAATACACGGACCGTTAACTTGAAGAGCGGTCTGGTCATGATTGGACGAGGGTTGTGTTTAATGCACATGTGCATTCTGTGTGTTTAACACAGAAATTGTACATTCGTTAAAACTTTAATTTCTTAGTGGAACTGTTAATTGAAAATATTTATATTTAACAATGTTTTTAACCAAAAAAAGTTTGCATTAAAAATAAAAAATAACTTTAAGCTGAACTGAAATACTGTTGATTGGATGAAGTAGGCTACTGCTTGGAAACCTTTTTTTCATTGTATGCCTTCATTCATAACCACCTTTTCTGGGCAAACGTCAATTTCTTAGAATAATATAATTTATTTAATCAGCTTTATTCTGCTTCCTTGAATACAATATAATTAGCCTATAAATCTATAAATTCCGCATTCATGCCATCAAACTCTTCTGAACCCGTAACATCAAAGCCACAACAGCAGTTGATCAATACTGCATTAATTACAATGAGAGAAAAATAGGATTTCTTTATGTGAACGTTAAAAGCTCATTTTGCTTTCAGAAATGGCGCCACTAACCGCAGCTGCATATTTCTGCCTGTCCTTGTTCCTCCATTAACCAATGTCAAGCTTTAACTGTGTAGAAAAGTGCATTTTTGTCACGGATCATTTCTTAACCTTTACAAATGCTTCATCTCTTCCCCATCACACACCTTCCTTTTCTATCTCTTGTCTGGTGGAGGAAATGGTTTACATTTGCACTCATAGAGTACCTTCCCCCCAAACGCATTTGAAAACATCTTAAAGGGAAAGTTTAAGAATTACCAACCAGTAATTACCAGTTACCAACATTAAGTCAATGGGTAACGCTGAATGGGTACCGCTGTTGTAACTAAAGTACCCATTGACTTGCATTGGTTATGTGTCCATACGATGGAAGCGAATGCCCCACCGTTGTTTAATACCAACAATCATGTTTCTTTGTACAGGTTTGAAATGACAAGAAGGTAAATAAATAATGATAGAATTTTCATTTTGGGGTGAACTATCCTTTTACAAGAGGGCAGATGGATGGGTTTGCACATAAGATATGCTACACAACTGGTATAGGTAATAGCAAGACCACTGGGAATTATAGACATGTGGCCAATAAAATGAATCTAAAAACATGTAATGACTATGTTTGAAATAGTACAATAGCTGTACTATTGTGTTAAGTATACAGTACATGTTAAGTATACTGCACACAGTATGCACATTTAATATTCCCAGATGCCGTATACTACGTGTGCTAAAGTGATCAGTATTCAACAGAAATGACTCAGATGCCGGGGTTGAAATGTTAGATCGCTGATGTTCCATAGACTACTGTGTTCTGCACTTTTTTTTGTGGTCATGTTTGCACTATTACCTGATTTGTATAGTCATTTTTAAGTTCTTTTACATTTATTTTCTTGCAAATTTCCCAAAAGAGAGTAATGGAGCGTTCAACCACTGAGATAGAAAGATAGCGCTCTGAAAAAGGCGAAATTTACTGGTGGTATGGTACGGCCAGGTTGTGTCAGCATGATAGTGTTGCAATTAGGACACGGATGATTTGTCTGATCGGGCATGTGAGCAAAGAGACTGGAGCTGTCAAAGACCGGCTGAGCAATTTCTGGAGGTGCAGCCACCTATGAAAGGAAATGTCATGAGAATCAGTGAAAAGCCATTACATTAGAATGGTGGAAAATACTTTGAAGGTAAATCTGTAATTTAATGAATATGAATGCTAAGTGTCCGTGCCACTTCTGAGAAAGAAGTTTTTTCAAAGAGATCATTTTCTTGTTGTCCAATCATCGGTTGGAGGGCAAAAAAGTGAGAAATTAACACTTTTGGTTTTGTTGGGTACCAAGGTTGAGATGACTCTGAGTGCACAACACGCAGCATCACACGTGTATAGCCACATGTGAAAAAACAATAAAACACTGCTTGGGCAATACAGGATGAATGAATTGAGAGAGAAGCATTTTGACTCTAATCTGAAAGCTTTTATTCTCTGGTCTGGATCAAGCCATTTCATGCCGTGCAATAGGGAGATAAGGAGAGAGCTTCTACAAAGAGCCCACTTTATGAATGTGGTCAATATCCGCGGCAAGCAACAGCTAGTCGCATCAACGTGCTTCTGCGGCTGGATGTTATCGGAGTCTGACTAGGACAAAACATTATAAGAAAGAGGGAGAGTAGACCGAGATTGCATTAATGCGAACGCTACTCACAGTTGGACAATGCCACCCCCCCCAGTGAGATAATTTCCTCTCAAAATTGCAATCAAAGCTAAAGAAAGCAACAATATTAACTCAACGACTCCTAGGGGGGAATTTTTTATCCCTCTGGTTTCCGCCAACCCATCCTTTCTTTCATTTGTTGTTGAAAATGCCCTGTCAATATCCTCAACATTAATGTTTAATCATAAATTCGAAGGATGCCGAGCATAGGGCATTTTTAATTTTGGGAACAATAAACGTCCTTCAAAGCCTCTTAGCAAAATAACAAAAATAACAGTTTGCATCAAAAGTGCCCAAAAAGTGGTACTGAAAAGGCCCCGTGCAATCATTATTCTGATTACTTGAAAGTAGAAATGAATCAATTTCTGAAAGCAAGAATAAGAAATGTAATATTTTAATTATGCTTGTGAAATTATTGGGTGTTTTGTATAGAGTTTCTTAATGTAGAAGATGTCATCTATCATACAATGTATATGGGGAAATAGAAGTTCCAGCAATGTTTTTTCTTATTAGTTCTTACTCTTTCAAAACCAAAAATGTACATAGGAAGACTCAAGTCAAACTGAAAAGCATTTGCAATGCATTTTACTTCTGCTACCTGATTTATTCACATGTAAAACAATATAAACAATGAAAAAAAAGTATCTGCTTTAACTTTATACAATATGTTTAGGAATGTTCAATTTAATATCTGTTTTATTGCATACTTTACCATACAATTACTTCTAACACATTATAAGAGACAACGTGAGGTGAAGAAAAAAAGAAAAAGAAGACCTTAAAAGGATAGTTCACCCAAAAAATATAAATTCCCTGAATCTCCCTCATGTCATTTAAAACCTTTTTATGACTCTTTCGTCTGTTGAGTACGAAGATATTATGAGAAATTTCTCAGTGGTTTTGTGTCTATACAATGAAAGTCAGTGGGGTTCAGTGTTGTTTGGTTACCAACATTCTTCAAAATATCTTCTTTCGTGTTCTGCAGAACACAGAAAGTCATACAGGTTTAGAATAACAAAAGGTTAAATATATGATGAAATAATTTGCATTTTTGTGTGAACTATGCCTTTAAGTATCCAATTTCTCTCCATTTATTCTCACCTGTGCCCAGAAGAAACGACAGAGACATCTCGCATGACACAAACAAATTCATGCTTGTTTTGTACAAAACCAAAAAAAGTGCCATGCGTATCCTCTCTTACCCTTGTCTAAACAGAACTACCGCACAATTACCATAATGCAACATGGTCATGTGGCCATGTCCTCTGCAGAGGCACAAGGTGATACAATGGCTACACCTTGGCGGAAAAAGTAGTCCGTAGACCCTGAGTTTGTCTCCACTCTGGTATTTGTCATAATGACTTGATTGTGGGGGACGTGTAGGAAATGTCTAATCAATCTGATTTAATTAAGTGCAGTTAGCGACAGCTGAAATGAGCAGAATGGAAGTAATAACCACATTTAAATCTGCATATTTGAGCTCTGCTAACAATGGCAATTCAAGGCACTTACCCATTTACTATTCTTTTGTCTCCACGAAAAGAAACTCGAAAAGCGTATCTTACTCATAATACGGAGAAAAATCATCACAAATTGTTGTCTTTCGTTGTAATTCTTCATAAAGGATTTAAACATACATTTTTCTAATGTACAGTACGTTGCCATTATATACTACTGATCTGAACTGCCCTGTTTTTCAAGGGCACAGGGAGGTCAAGCGATTTTGTAGCATTGGGACTGGAAATGGTGGAGTGAATGCCGTGGTTTTGGAGAGGTGTAGACAGCATGACAAACCAGAAGAGACAGAGGATCATTAGGTTTCCCTCAGGCCAAACACAAGCACTCATGGATAAAGAAAATGCTCACTGGCTTCTGAAAGGAAAGACAAGGTGACTGGTACAAAACTGTCCGGTGTATGACAGCCACTCATATCAGCTTTCACCTCTCTGTCATGGGCTTCAGGGAAAGGTGACTTTGGGAGTTGATACACAGGCCTTTGTTTACAAGTACAGATCACATGATTATACATTACATTGTAAACAGCATGTAATGCATTTGGTTATTTAAAAATGTATGATTATACATTTCATTTAATCACTTTTTAAGCACTTCAATTAAAGTCGTAATTTATACATTAATGACATATATCTCTATTATTGCTGCTCCATGCAAAGTAAATATGCCATATTTTACTGTTGTTCAATACCATACACTACATATTAAGCTATGTTCTGCTAAACGTATTACACTTTATTTTTCCCTCGCGTGAATGCTTTATGCCTCAAGCAGAAAACTTTATTTGTAAAAGTGTCGATTTCATGATGTGTTGGAGAATAAATAAAATAAAACCAGATCTAGTATGTTTTGGCCAGGATAGCTCTGCAGGAGCTGAAATATTACACTTGCACAATGCTGACATATGTTTTTGCCAACCTTAGGTATCCCGTATCTCAACACACTGGGTCAGCCAGCTCTCCTGCAGGAAAACTAAAATGATTAAAATCCCAAATGACAGCAACACCCACATGTTATTATTGAGAATAAGTAAGCCACTGAAAACCAAATCACATGCACACTTATTTCAAAGAGCCCACTCTCACATAGAAATGAAGGATGAAATCTGATTAGCTGCAATTCCATAATTGATCATAAATTACCTTTTTCAACCCCAATCATAAAATATCCAATAACCTAAAGAGCTTGTTTCCTTCACCACAGGGCATCTCATTGGCTGTCTGTTACCAGTCATGTGTATCATACTTCCTTCCCAAACCAGCATAAGATGGATATGAGGTGATTACCCCCAAAGTTCTGCCAGGGAGGCCCAGCTCTGCGTGCTGCTTATTAAACATAAGTACCATGTAACCTCCCCGCACTAAATCAAGGGACGCGTTATTGGTCCCTGGTGAGAATGCAGGGGTCAGGGGGTCCTGGAGATGGGATGCGCTGTGCTCATCCTGGGGAAACACCAGCTGACAGCTGACACAAATCTGCCACACGCAAACATGCACGCATCAATACTCGCTTATAAACACACACACAAACCAGGCAGCATTAGGTGCACAGTGCATGGCAAATGTGGCCCAATCAATACTCATTGGAAGTGAGAGAATGAATAGAACGCTAATAAACGGGAAGGGAGTGCAAAATTCTCTATATCTCTCGATTGTCCTCTCTCCCCTCCATTCATAGTCATCTGAAGCATTTTCAACAAACATTATTTATTAGGGGTGTAATGATACATTCAGCTCACGATTCGGTTTGGGTTAACGATTGCATCACAATATAAGAAAAAAGAAAACTGAGAAACTGACACTCAAATGATAGATTTTCCACAAAAACATAAAAAAATTTGTAACATTTGTTATGTGGACTAATAAAAACCGAAAAGACCTGTTACAGAAAAAAAAAATTTTAACCAAAAAAATACAGGACATAGAATATATATTTTCATTTAAAAATATATTGCCATAGCTATACGATACATATGTTTTTGTATTGCAATATGTGGTATTTTTATATATTGTAATTTGTATAAATTATATATTTTAGAGTTCTAGGGTTTATTCTGTATATTAGTAATATAATCATTTATATTTACCTATATTATGATAGTCATTCTTAATTTATGTTTTATTTATCTTTATCTTTTAAGCAACTACGGTGGTCTGAATTGTGCAATACTGTATGTATAGAACAGTTGTGGCAACCGATCCCTTGCTTGAAAAGTGATTGTTAATACAGCCGACACAAAACAAATTATTATGACAAACACTGACTAAAGCACATAGAGATGAGAATGAGAAGTTCTCTTTCTTCACTGTCCTGGTCTACGAGGCCATTGCTTGTTATAATGATGGGCTTGGCCTGTAGCGTCTGAAGGACATGCATTAATATTTGAGAGCATTTAAACCCATTAGGCTGTTTGCGGGAGAGAGGAGAGCATGTTTTTTAACTCTGTTGAGAGCGCGTGTGGTAAGAGGTTATCATCTGCTAAGTAAATAACAGAGCACAACGTGTCTCCCATTCCTGTGATTCCTGGAAGTGGCTAAAATGTGGCAAGCAGGATCTGGTTTTAACGAGAGACTGACGCTCTTTATTAGACTGAAGCGTAGTGCTATTATCGTTTCCTAAATGAATAATTCAAAATGAAGGATGGCTTGAGAAATACTCGGCGTGCCTGTGTTTGTGTGTTCACGTGAGTGTGCTTCCGAGGTCCTGAGATTAGCTCTTTTTTGGCCTCTAAGCGAGCACATCTGCAGTCAAGGCTCCACATCTGGTTCTCACATTTTCCCTAGCACTGCTAAGAGGGAGCAGGAGAGAGAGAGAGAGAGAGAGAGAGAGAGAGAAGGGGGAAGGATGTGATCATTGAAGCGGCAAGAAACCAATCATTCCACTTGAACAGAGTATTCTTCTCTGTTCTTGCACCACCCCCATCTTCTTGACTCTTACCGTAACAAAAGATTGTTTGATCATTAAATAATGCTGAAAAATAGCCATGTTTCTGTAGCTCAAATGGTGGGGCTTGGTGTCATGGGGGTAAAAATCCCATGAAACATGTACTAATTAAATGTATTCCTTTACATATACTGTACATTGCTTTGGATTAAAGTGCCTGTAAATGCACTTTCCCTTGATTCAGAGTTTTTTAATGTACAATTCTGACATTACAACAATTTGCAGATTTCAGAAAAACATGTATTTTTATGCAGCTTCTCAAAAGTGTTTTTCTTTAGCGAATAAAGTTGGATTCGTGTTTTTTGTTTTCAAATTGGTCTCTAAAAGAATTATGGTTCACTACCGTTCGCCTTCTTCCTAGCATGCGGTGTGGCATGAATCATTTATTTCATTGCATTGTTTGACTGTTTTCCAGTTTTGTTTACATTGTTATTGTTGATTTTGTTGTATCTTATTCTTCAGATGGAATGCATTTACTTACACACTGTTACAATATCTGTGAAATTTTACAGTTTAATTTTACAGACTTTTCATGTATTTTTAAAATGAGCTAAAGATTACAAATGATTTCTGTCAAATTACAGAAATAGACAGCAAACGTACAAGCTTTTCTTGGTTGAAGCCGATGGCCTTGTGGGTTGCACTTCGAGCGATTTGAGTTCGAGACCCGATCTTCTCTCTCCCACTTCGCCTTCAATTCTTTCTTCCCTGAACTGTATAAATAAACCAAAAAAAAGGCGAAAAAAGGTATTTACACAAAACAATATTTACGTTTTTTTCTGGTGACTCCGCTTCCAGAATATAACATTTTTTGTGCAAGTATTTGTTTACAGTGGTCTTAATTAGTTTTTTGTGTAATGTGGTCAGTGTCGACAACTCTTTGCTCTGTGTGACATGCACAATAACACCGGCTGAACAATTTTAACCAATGTAATTAAAGGAACAATGGAACTTTTAGCAAGGAACCTTTTTAAGATAAAGAGATGAAGTTCTCACCGGGTAAATGTTCAAATGATTTTACAGAGTTTAAGTTGACATTTTATTAAAGTCAATCCAATTTAAGAGAAATTTAGTAAATGAATTAAACAAATGTAAAACCATGCAAACTGTTGTCACCATTTGAAGTTCTGTGAAAATCTAAATTTTACCTGGACTTTTTGTCTTTTCTTTTGTGCTCCTCCCACTCTCACCTGGAAGCAAAACCAGTCCACTTTGTTGTTACTTTGACAGATCCTCCTCTGCTTTGATTTATCAGTTAAGAAGGCAAGTATCATCTCATGGGTGACGTGAGGGCTGCCTTCCAGATCCACTCTTTACCCTCACAGCAGATGTTTCAACCCCTCTCCGCACAGCACGGCCTGTATTCCTTTCTCCCTTTTGAGCTGTGCTGACCCAAGTGACCCTGTAATTGGTGGAATAATTTGCCTTGGTTTACATAAACACTCCCTGAAAGGACGATTCTGTGGGTCTCTCCTGGAGGCAGGGCTGAATCTCAGATAGGCCTACTCTCGCAGACCTTCAGTGACATACTGATATATCAACACAATCTCACAGGATTCTCACAATTCTTGACTATTTTATAGGTGGCTAATCCGTATTATTTTGTATGATCTCATTTGTACATTATAGTATTATTTGCTTTTATATCAGTGATGGTAGGTTTAGGGGTGGGGCTAGGGGAGGGGCCTCAGTATGGTGTTTTTTTCTAATAATCATTCATTCAACTGATACGAATTAGCCACCTATAAAATAGTTCCGAATTGCTGTGAGATAAGGCTGGATATGCTGATGCAATATAATATGTGTATTCTCAAGCACACGTGTATAATCGTTCAATATAGATTTAATTTTGTTTTTCAACACAGAACAGACATTTAAAGCACAGAGAGGCACCCGCTTCTCCTTAATTTAAACCAGCATGACTTTTTAATCTGCAGAATTCAAAAGACGATATTTTAAAGAATGTTGGTAACCAAACAATAGCAGTGCCCAATCACTTCAACTGTGTAGACAAAAAACCAGTGCAGTCAAAGAAGTACCATAGTTTTTTCGGTCAGCAACATTCTTCAAAATATCTTCTTGTGTTCTGCAGAAGAAAGAGAGAGGTACATGAGTAAATGATGACCGAATTAGAATTTTGGGGTAAATTAACACTTCAAGTTTTCGTGAGTTTTAGAATTGGACATGGTCCTCGTTTTGTCAGCTTTCATTTTGACAACTTCTTGGAGCACACTAGCTAGTGTGCTCAAAGACCTCACTGCTAACACATACACTATGTCCACAAAACGATCATTTTGATGTCTTGGAGATTTTAAACAAATGCTTCTTTATTTAACCGCACACCTCCACTGACAACCCAGAGGACGATTCCCGTGGGGTTCAAAATGTCAGAGGCTTTTCATCATTCAATGTCAAGAACAAAGA
Organism: Barbatula barbatula; assembly: GCF_947034865.1. Taxonomy (NCBI): domain Eukaryota; kingdom Metazoa; phylum Chordata; class Actinopteri; order Cypriniformes; family Nemacheilidae; genus Barbatula; species Barbatula barbatula. The sequence goes on from NC_136784.1 coordinate 11,878,036, forward strand.
AGCCTAACGTGCGTGTCGCGCTCCTGTCTACAATTACTATCAAAACCGCACCTTTTCAGCCACCGTTTGCCCGTGCGCTGTTGCCGTCCGGGTCTCCTGAACATGTGTTAACATTTGAATCAATTTGATTTTATATTAGTTTTGACAAATTTCACCAAATGGACGTAAGCGCTTGTGAAACATACCGGCATGGGGTACAGGGCTGGAATGGGTTCCATATGGAGACACGGGTCCTTGCCAATACCTTGTTTGCTCTTCCCCTAATAACAGCAGTTAGAATGAAAAGCCCTTTTCTGGCTCCGGCGACAGAAACATGGAAATTATTAGACTTTGGAAAAATTGAAATGATCTCACATTTTTGTTAATTCACCTTTACGAGCTTATTTTTGTTCGCTGTCATACCTGTGCACTCATCTGTCATCCTGAATACAGAGTATTTATTTACCATGCACAATTTAAAATAAATATAAGTTTCAGTTTCAAATCATGGGAGCTGCTGGATTTGGGCTACTGCGCTACCAAAGGTGCACATGAATGTACAATACAAGCGTCCGTGCCAGCATGTCTGTGTATTTTTATGTGTAGCTGAGTTTTCCCTTTTATTTACGCTTTACCTCCTCTCAGGGTTAAAAAAGGATGGCAGGTCACTCTCTCTCCTCTATTACCCTTTGCTTGATTACCCAGCGTAAGATGGCCCAACCAGCCAGTTCATCAAATATTAAAGAACAGTAGTGTCTATTAATGCTGCTGGGGCAATTGAAATATGTGTGATGGATTTTTACTGCTATAGTGCAAAGTGTCTTTCTCAATGGTCTCCAGAGACCCCCCTCCAGCTGTTTAATCCATAGCTCCATCACAAGCGTGCGAGAGAGGGGTCGACCTCCACCAAATGTCTTCATTTCTCCCCGTACCATTCCGCACCCCCCGGCCCCCCTTGGGATAATGGCTAATGAGGCCTTTTTGGTAATAACGTTGAAAGGCTCAGTCAATGCAGAATCTTTTGCAGGAAGGTCAGGTCCAATGTTGCCATGTTAGGGGGATGAGTGATTGATAGGCAAATCGTCATGTCTTTCGCTTTCCAATCACGCGCGCTCTATAAAATCACGTATGAATATAACCATGGGCTAATGAGATGAGAGGTTTTTATGAGTGCTATAATGTCTCAAGGAGCATTGCCTTTGATTGCGCTCTGACGTTAGGGAATGTGCCCGTATGAATCAATCATGTGATGCTTACTCAAAACTGCGCGGTTGCAAAAAACATTCTACAGGTCAGTGATATATTCCATCAAGGTTCGCTGATGATTCACGCAGCAAGGTCTGGCGCATCTGTTCTTCACGCTTCCTGTTGTGTTTTCATTTCATGACTTATGAATGCGTAAATTCACCGGCCGGAGAAATCGCAGGTAGTGAGGTTGTAGAAATTACATTACTGTGGTCATGCAGCATGCAAACTTTCAGACGTGCTGGCAGATAACATTTCTTCATTGAAACTTAACAGCAACATCAATGCGGAGCTCGCCGCAGGATTCTGGCTTCGGTTTTATTGATGACAAAACCATTCCTGGCGCTGGGTGTGCTTCAGATTGAACGAGCACAGTTGATCATTAGACTAAGTGACAGTCGCTCGGTCTTCCAGGAAGTCAAATTTTCAAAGTGTAGCGTGTCAATCATCTTGGCGCTCATGTTTTCTGGTGGTCCACTTGTTATTCAAAAAATGTGGGGATTTGAAATATGGTCATCTGACCATGGATTCTGACGTAGTGCTGGTGGTTCAGGACTGTGGCAGAATGCATAAGGGCATTGCAATTAGCGGAGATTGATTTAGCGCTGCAACCGTGCCACCCACACTCGCTGCGGCGCAGGAGTAGAGGTGGCCAGCTGTGCATAGCATCAGGTTAATTATGGGTGTGTGTGTGTGTGTGCGTACTGCTAATAGAATTCCTCCTTCTGCAGATGTGTGCGTTAAATAACACAGGGTATAAAAAGAATAGTTCACCAATAATAAAAATGTCGTCATTATTTATATGGGCCTACCTCAGTGCTGTTCCAAACCCAAATGACTTTCTTCAGCAGAACATGTTTTCTGAAGAATATTTTGGCCCCTCGTAGCAATATAATAAATGTGAATTAGGACTCGGGCTGAAAAGTGATTTAAATGACGCTTAAAGTCTTTTGAAGTCATGTAATAGCTTTGTGTGAAAACAGATCGAAACGCTTAAGACGGTAATATGGGTTTGGAATGACATGAGGGCGAATACTTTTTTTAAAACTAGGGTAGGCAGTTTTGTAGCAGCTAGCAATAGCAAGCTTGAACGCATAAAAAGGAAAATATGCCTCATTCACCGTTTACACATTACAGTTACATTAAAGCACAAAGCAGCTATTATGAACATTTTTGGTGTATTGATTAGCATTGGTTTCACTACAGTATCAAAACCATAGTCATTTTGTGGTAAACATGGTTTTACTACAGTAACCATGTTTCTTTGTGTTAACTGGTTAAATCATAGTACATTTTTTAAATAAAAAAGTTATTTACAGTTGTTGAGAACAGTGGTTTTGATATATATCAATATATACCACTTATAGAAATATTTCATGTTTAGATCACTTTATTTACTGCTTGTTATGAGAATACGAAGACATTGTCAAACAGTAAAACTCTTAAAAAAAGAAAAAGGTGATTTAAAAGGTGGTTCATGCCATTACAAATGTTTGGTTCCTCAAAAAACCATTCACTCAAAAATTCTTATAAGAACTATTTCTTGCTTACGCTTTATGGCCTAAAGAACCTTTTGTGAAATAGAAAGGATCTTGGGATGTAAAAAAAAAATTCCCAACCAAAAAAACAGCACATTATTATGTTAATGAAAGATATTGTCTACACTCAGAAAAGTACAAAACTGTACTGTAGTGAGGTAGGTGGGACGAGAGCCGGTAGTCAAGGCCGGTGCTTGAGTGATAACAAGCGTCAGCTGTACGAACACCGGTCTCGAATCACGGAGGCGATCGGGAGCATAAGAGGACGAGCGACCGGACCGTCAGTGAGAGAGGACCAGGCCTGGCTTTTATTTATGGTTTGTGTGTGTTGCCAGGTTCGCCTGCGAGGGGGCTGCCGGCTGTCTATTTACGTTTACATTTATTAATTTAAGATGTTTAAATGTTTGCCAGTTCCCGTCTTCTTCCTTCCTCTTATTGAATCTCGCTACATGTACATTTTAAGATACAATAGCTGTCATTGGGGTGCTGCCCTTAAGGGTTTGTTTTTGTACCTATACAGGTACAAACCATAAAATGTTGTACATTTTGTGCACCTTTAATGTACAGTTTTGTCCCCTCGGGAAAAAATACCTTCACAGTACTCTTTTTTTCTGACAACGTAGCCCAACCAAACCTCCCATCGTTGGGCCAATTGAGCTCCATGCCTCCCTCAGGGTCATCTGCTTCAATCCACGGAGGAGGGCAGACACACGCACCTCACGCTCTCTAATCACAGGTGTGTGGATGGGAACATCAATCCTCTCTTTTCCCTAACAATTAAGAGCCCATTTTAAATGTCATTAATCAGCAGGTTGCATGGCAAGATCCAATTCATATCTGTCAGATGCACTGGGCAGAAACTAATAGGGGACCAATTACCTGAAAGGAGCCGTAGAGATGTCTATGACAATGTTTTTTAATACAATGAGCTTACTGTATTGGAAAGGCCTGATATCAGAACCATGCTTTGTGTCTCTCGTCCCCAACAGAACGTAATGGAAGTGAGCAGCAACATCCATGAAGAAACAGCTAAATAAAACGAATCAAGATGTTTTCCCTCAGAAAACGTCCAAGAGCAGTTGAAACGGAGAGAAAACATCTGCGCTTTAATACAAATCTGAATCCCCTTGTAAGTAGATAACACTCTCTCTGTCATTCCATTCGAGAGTAACTCAAAGCAGATTTTCCAAAGAAAAACAGCTTTTGAGGGGGCCGTTGGTGCTTTATAAGGAATCGGTTCAGATAGATGTGTTTGTTTTTGGTCTCCGAGCCGCACAGAGAGACAGCGCCAGCTCTGAATGCTGAATGCTGTGTCAATGATGTGCTCCTATGATGCAACTTCTCAGATGAACTGTGCGCTGGGAGAGAAGACACATAATCCAGTGTTGAGAAAAGATCCCATTACAAATAAACAGGCGGCATGACTCAGACCCCACACTGGTGAGTGCTGGTTTCCTTTGGAAAACAAATAAATAATCCCAAAGTTTCTCCCTTTCTTGGCAAGCACACGAATGGTAATGTGTGGTTTTTATTAGTATCACTGGAGGAACAACGTTAAATGCGTACCAGATGTTCCTGAAAGGAGATGTTTGGTTGAAAAGGGGACAAACACGCATGTTAACAACCTCATTTACAAAGCAATGTTTTGTTTTTATAATTTTATTAGTAATCATTTGTTAGATTTTTCTTTTAGTAACGTGTTTTAAATTACTTCCTATATATTTTTTTACACTAGCAAAAGCATTTCATCCATGGCCAACATAATTTCTTTGCTCAAGTAATTCAAGGCTATAACAGGCGATTTCTTTAACACGTAGGTAAGCGCGTTGTGATATTTGGCCTTCGCAGGGATTCTATGTAGTTTAGTTTGGAACTTTTGTCACTGTGCTTTTGTGCCGTGATGTTAAATGATTTCATTCCAAATCTTCATACTTCACATGCATTCTCCGTGAACATCATTATCCACTTTAAAAGAGCCGTGCTTTAATACACACCAGCCTTGAGAGAAGAGAAAATGCATAAGAAGAATAAAAAAAATAGCTGAATATAACCGATATGTTCAAAACGTCTTCCTCGTTAAAATCAAAGCTCGTTTCCCTTTGCTTAGCATTAGTAGAATTTAATAATAGAAAGTAAATTACAGTGATCCCTGTGAGGACAGACAGGTTAATGGTATTATGAAGAGTGGGAGTGCGAAATGGAAGAGTGGAAGGGAAAACAGATGTGAGGTCATCACCAACACCTTTGGACGCTGAGCAAAAAAATGACTCAACAAAGAATGGACACTGGATTGGACATATATATGTTTATATATGTTTTAGATATTTATTAATATGCATACATCTCTGTTAAGAATTAAGAGGCCACCTCAAATCTGCCTTTATTTCAGCATTTATATCGTGGCCTTTCCATTTTAGATTCTGTTCAATTCCAACAAAAGCAAACTTCATGAGTCACTCAAAAGCAATGTTAAAGAATGTGAAAGATGAGACTTAAATTGCTTTAAATATAAATTTTTCTTAACTCTTCTTAAATACACATTAAAACGCGAACATGTTGTTGTTTAACATGAATATACTGTAAACATTTTAATGCAGTATTCAAGGTCTGAACATACTGCATCTTTTTAGTTATTTCGACATTTCATTTGCTGAAATGATTGGTATGATTTCACTTATTCACTGAATAAAACAAAAATTATTTTTTTACATAAACACATATATATACAAATAGTAAATTCAAAAATAATTTTGGTGCAAACTGTTTGGATGTGTGGATTTTGTCCTTGTCTTATATGGTTTCAAAGCAACTACATAAAGAAATGTTACTGCACATGCACACTTTTGTGGCCCAAACGTAACCTCCGGTACACATCGGTAAAGAATAGAGTCCCTGTGACAAATAAATTACATGATAAAACTATGTATACTGTAGTCAATATCATTTTGGGTTCCCAGTAGAAGAACCGTTACTTGGCTAAACTTAAATGTGACAAAGTTACACGACCCATTCAACATATATTCAAATGAATTAATATGAATGAATTAAAATAAAGTTAGCCACACCGATAAACAAACACAGACCGGAAGTTCAATTCAGGCTAAGCATATGGGTTCAGATGAAACATTCTATCTACACACTTTGCATGAAAAAAGCAAAGTTGTTTTCTTTCATTTTGAAAATAAACTATTTTTGCTTAACTTCCCTGTTTTATTTTCGTTTGTAATTTTTTGCAACCCCGTTAAAAAACATCATTACAATATAAAACGCATCTTTTCTCTACTGTTTTCATGAGCCGAACACAAGTATGTGATTTATCACACACACATCCATCTGGCGCACGCGTGCATGTCTTTGAAAGTAAGCGTTTGAGTTTGCTGATTTTTTGCAGGTCAAGCCAGGTCAGTTCTGCCACTCAATTCAGAGTTGTCTGATCATAGCCGAGAGTTCATAAGAACGTGGAGGGTGGTAGATTCTCCGTGGCTTTTGTTGACCCTACAGTGCAAGAGACAGAAAGAGCGGAAGAAAGTAACGTGCAGTATGTTTCTCTGGCCTCGGAGGAGACACTCCCTGCTTTGATCATACACCTTTAGCCAGACTGAAGCAAGAAGCACAATGTAGCAAACCTCAAACAGATGCTGCACAATACATTTTCATTACTGTGAAACACATTCATAAGATGCCAGGGCCACAAAAGCAAAAAGGATAGGATAAAAGCGCTTCAAGAGGTGCCCAGCAAACTGCCAAAACAACTATCCCTGTGCATCAATGTAAATGTTGAAGAAAGCAGACAATAAAATGTTATATCAACAAAGAATGAAAGGTGAAGAACTATAAAAATGCACAAATTATCTGTTTTTTAGACGTACATTATATTAAGATATGAACTCTCACAATGCATGGTGTAGTCTAGTATTATTAGATTATAAGAAACAGTTTTTATTGCTTTTACAACATTTTAGCGAACAGCTATTCTTTTGATACAGCATGTTTTAAAGATTTATGCAGATTAAGCTACGATTTTTGCCTTTAGATTTTAAACATCGCTCATTGAAAAGCTGTAGTATGGTAAAAACTGAAGGAAAAGCACAATGTTTTTTCTGCCTCCTTTGCAGTGAAGGCACAAACGCTTTAAATAAAAACCGCAGCCCGGCAAAGTCTTTTTTTTCTGACAGGCCACAATTTTCGACTCAAAAATCACACCCTTCTACGAGGAGCATGGGGGCTCTTCTCTGATTGGCTGATACTTTCTACAGCAATACATTACATTGAAAGATGGGCTAACGGCTGTGTAAGGTGCCTTTTAGAGCGGCAGCCACTTAGCCAGAAAGCCGAATAATAAGCAGCCTTGATGGAAGAAATGAAACGCATAACATTGCTTTTAGCTGTGGTCTTTTTTTAACTTGGTCTATTGAATGGTATGACCAATAAGCAGTCTGATACATCTGGGCAAATGTGAGGATGTTAACAGAAAAGAAGGCGGTGAGAATAAAAAAGGTAAACATTTCTCACACTTAATATTAAACATTGCATATCACAGGCAGTTTCTGCCAATCTCATATTGATCTTAAGTGTCTATACAGAAGTTTTGCATACGTCATATCTTCGAAGAGTCTTTAGTTTGATCACATTTATAAAAGAGCTGTACGATTATTACCGGAAAAACACGAGCTGCCAGAGGTGGGATTAGTAGGGAGAGTGGGACAAAAGTACAGCATGACCAAGCAACACATTAATCCCTTCGTGTTTTGTACATTATGCACGTACACGCCAATTGCCAACAAAACACAGACGGATGACTTAGTTTGACTTACCACGTGCAGTTCATGTCCAGCATCTTTCAGCACTGGGACCGCGCCGTCTATCAGTTTTAAAACGAACTCCAAATCCATCATTAAATCCACCGTTTATATAACATCCATCACTGAACAAACAGACACACCTAAACTTCACTATCGCATGAGAAGTCAGCATGGTCAACAGTTTAAAGAAGTCGGAATGCATGAAATTGCATGATACCCGATCTGTAAAGAAATATTCTTGGTTTAATACAAAATGTATTAATAGAACGTATTGAATGAGCACAGAAGATTATTTACAGAAGCAAAAACAAACAACAAATGTTGATGGAAGTATATAGAGTGATTTAACAGCACAGGAATAAACATTACATCACTTATCAAATTATAGGCAATTAACATTACAATATTAGCAAATATTATATATAGCAAAGCGAGCATTGTAGTTCTTCTGGACCAGTCACGTTTGCACAAAGGCAAAAGTCATCGGCCTAGTAAAAGAATGACAGACACCTTTGTAGATAAAACCCCACAGAACACCTATGAAACCTTTACAATTTAGTATTTAGTCCATTTATTATTAATCAACTCCAGAAAATAATAATTATTCATCCACACGTTATATGGTTGAATTTGGTTAAAATGACAGCCCACAAAATTGTATATTGCAACATGCTTTAATGTAAATGGTTTTCTGTTAAGATGCTAATGTGTCAAAATATAATTTGATGTAATTTTACAGTTTTATTTTACTGATCCTTCACATATATAATGTAGTTACATGTTTTAAGGTGTTGTGTCAAAAAGGGTCAAACCCTACCGTTGGGTTGTACAATTACCTATGCTGGGTTGCTTCAACCCAAAATACTGGGTTGTTTTGATGATAATTTAACCCAGTGATTGAATGTCTCCCTTTTTGAACCAACGCTAGGTGGAAAACAACCCAGAATTTGTGTGTGTAGCAAAACATTGATTTTGTACAGCATGTTTCAATGCCAAATGTATAAAAGTGCATGTGTGTAAGACGAACACTTCACATACAAATACCAACAAAAACTAATAAGATCACACTGAAAACACAGGTAAGTTAATGAATAAATATTGAACGGCATACATCTGCACTTAAGGTAAAGGCATTAATTGGCAAAGAGAACAGTCTAGTTGGCATTCATGCCAGAAGCCTTGTGCAGAAGATTGTCAAACACTTAAATACCAAGGAAACATCACTGTATGTCTGAAAACCGCGATGACACATTCGAATGTCTACTCATTCTGTACAAAGCACAGTTTACTGGTTCACACACCAAGAACAAATGCTTATACACCAGCTGCAGAGCATATGGACCTTCACAGAGGGACATCCGCAGAGAGAGAGAAAGAGCAGTCTAAAACATTTCAGCCTAGTTTCAGCTGCAATCCAGCCGCATGGGAGAAGAACATGTATACAGAGCATGATGGGGGAAGATATAAGAGAGCAAATATCACAGGTGAACCCAGGATCACAGGTGAAGCCAGGATTTTTTTTTCTGATGAAAATAAGCTTTCATCCGTGTTTGAGCTCACATGGATCAGACAAATCTTGAATCTTGCTCACAATGTTTTAACGAAATTACAATTGAATGTTTTGTGGTTATATATTCTATATTTGTACAATAGGATATTAGTTTGTATTTTATTTTGTGATTTTCCTCTAATGGAGAGTGTTCAGATTATAGACAAAATTTAGAGTATGCTGTTTGCCCAAGATTGACACTCTATGGAAAACACCCAAATGGCTGTTGAAGGAAAGGATTTAGCATTAAAAAACTCACATATCTCACTTTTGTCGACATTCAGTACGTTGACATATTCACAGATTTTGGGGGGGCTGAGATTAAATATGCAGTCCTAAAGCCCCCCTAAACATAATCTAGTAACTGTAAGTATAATCCTCCATGCCTTCCTGTTAAACCTCTCCGATCAGGGCACGCACGCTTGGCCACGCACCAGCTCTCGTAGCTATTTAAAGCAGCTACTCGTGGTTTTCAGGGAGATAGCAACAGCCACTGACACAGATGTTGAAATGGATTTTTTCCCTCTTTCGCTCTCGGTGCACCTGTGCACATTTACTGCCAAATTCCTGTTGTGTCTAAATGGGAGGTCCAAACATTCCACCCGCTTAAGGCATGAAAGCAAATATCACATTATTACTTATTATGAGCAGGCTCTGGGGTGGGCGTTTTGGCTGCGGCCCAGTTTCTCAATGATGAGTGGGGTCATGTGAGTGCTCATATACACATTCGCACGCACACACACACACACACACACACCGGAGAGCAGGCTGGATTTATATATGCAGAGTATTCACAAACACTTAAGCCATTAAACAAGCTGTCAATGCGCTTCTGTATCACCACATTTACTTCATCAGGTAACACTGAGGAGTGGACGAGACATTTTACTGCTCCCTGGCATAACATAGGAATTTATGTAGTGATATATACAGCCGCTGATTCTTTTAGCATTTTTATGGAGAAAATGAAAACAGGTCAAAATAAGAGATATTCTGTATTCGCTTGTTTTCTGGCGTGAGATTTGTTCAGTTGAGCAGAGTGAGAGAGCCTGAAAGAGTGTGTGTGTGATTTTACAACCCCTGAGCTGACGCCTGAAAGGGGAGGGGCCATGCATGTTGGGACGCTCCATTGCGTCATCGGTCCCCCGTTTTAGCCCCGACCAAACAAATCTGTAACAGAATGGGTAAAAAACTGTTGAACTGAGAACAGTTTGAAATCGTGCCGTGTTGAGCTCACCTGGAAACATTACTGTAAACATTCCAGACCTTGGTTAGAAAATGATGGCGGAAAAGCGCTCTATGTATAATCAACAACAACTTGATGATGATAACTTTTTTAATGATTTGAGGATTATACATTTTTCCAATATTCCTCACTGTTGGGCAGATACCCCATATCTCCATTATTCATGTCTTTTAATTCATTATATCATTAATATCGGTCTACCTTTACATTTGACATTGGGTGCTACATACATAATACATTTTTTTCCGAAATTTGGTGGGGTACAAACCACTCAAAAAACATCTAAAACTATATCTGTACAGATATATAGAAGTCATTGAATTCAGCAACAGACACACAGAATCACACACGTTGGCACCTATATACACACACTTACAGGCACCAGATGGACCTTAGAGCAATAATGCAGAAGAATGAAAAAAAATCTTTTGTTCTCCCTACAGTGTATCTGCAAATCTATTAACATTGTCCCTTCTTTCATTCTCTCGCTCGCTCGCTCAGCGCAGATGTTACAGGCACATTCCATTACACCTACACGTCATTACACTTAATGGCTCGTTCAGATGAAAGCTGAGCGTGGACTTCATCTGTGACAGGACCCAAAAGCTGCATTTCCTGGTTCTTCTAACCATTCTCTCCTCCGCTCCCTAGACTCCCTCCTAACTCCCCGATGGGCCAGTGAATGGGGCCCGAGGCCAAACATCTCCCTGAGCCCCTTTGATCTCCTCATATCCAGTTTTCTCCAGTTTTCCAAAAAACAGGCTAATAATCCCAAAGCAACATAATGTTCTTCTTTCTTTAGTTTCTTTTTCACTTAGTGTGAAAGCAAATCTCAGCACTCCGACTATTGTAAAACTGTTTAAATAACATTGGCTTGCAAGCACATTCATTATCTTTGTTGCTATTAATATATTTTATATCTGACTGGGTAAGTATATTTGGACCGCAAGCAGAACTGAAAAGATAATTTTAGCATATTTATTCTTTCTTGTTTTATCTCTAGCCAACGTTACAAGTGGTACACCACCTCAAAAGCACAGGTGTCTGTCATGACATGTTAGCTTTTAAGGAGAGCTCAAGGTCTGAATGCCTCATCCCATTTTAGTGTGTGTGGAGAACAAAGAATTTCGATCAGATCAAAATGAGCAGAGACACAGTCCCACCTCAGACTGCCGAGGCGTTTCCATCCATCTCCGCTCTGCTATCATCATATTAACATAGATGACAATCTGGCGAGAAGGTGCTGATCAAAGATAAATTTCACACCCTGGCTCAGCTTTCTCTAATTACGCCATCTGCGGCACGTTCCTTCGTATCGCGCCGGGTGCAGATCTGTCAAACGCGGCACATCAACGGGAATGCACCGGAGACTAATCACCCTCGAACCTCGTGCTCAAGGAGCGCCGCATCCCCATCCCATACGCTCCTCGTGATGCGGAAGACCCTCAAAACCCCCGCCCTATTCTCGGCATGAGAGTTTTGCACTATATTACCATAAATTATATTATTGCCTTGTACTGTATAACATGTAGGTTTGAGCGAATTCAAAGACAATGGGAATATTAAGTCAGCATATTCGCTAAAGAATAAAATGATTCTCCACCATAAAGCTTTGTATAATTTTATGATAAAAATTGTGAATTGTTAGGCAAGTTTGATGTTCATTGTACACACATTTAAACAAACAATGATAAAAAAAAACATGATGAATGACAGACAATAGACACGACTTCTAGTAAATTCATCATATGCCTTTTTTGCCAAAATATTCAGTGTTCTTTGAAACAGCTATCAGACTACTATAACATGTTGTTCCATTAGTGTCATACACCACATCGCTGTGATCCTTCTGTAAACTCGTATCTCAATAACTTGTGATTTTGATGTTTTGCCATAAATCATTATTATTAGTCACCCTTTATGAATGTAGCTGCATGGGTTTTGCAAATATCTAACCAATAAAAAGTATTAAAATGTGCTTGTCATCTTTGACAGCACAGAATATTGACATTTTTGGTTTCAGAAGGATAGCAATAATATTGCAGTATATCCACTTCATATATATACTGTAGACAAGCATTCAGTGTTGATTTTAGAAGCCACATTCTTACAAATAATGCATGCATGCCTTTAAATAAAATCAATGACCAAACGTTGATCTGATAATATTACTGCAAGCTTCTCTAGGAATCCTGGATGCACCGGTCCAATAAATGGTCGATAAAAGCAATTTTTTTCGGTCGATAGTTTAATCGGTCGATAGTTTAAAAACAGCCAATGTACAGAACCGATATCTCCTGTCAATCAAAAGAGGAAAGGAAAATGCAAACAAATTGTGCTCTGCGTGTAGAAAACGTTACACGACAGACGACAACTTCAATGTAAATGACTCTAGATGAGTTAAAGGTCAAATAATAATTAAGGCAGATTTGGCAAATATTGTTTTAGAACACATGATGGTTTAAAATGTGTTAATAGAGAGTAAAATGCTGTGCACATGCAGGGACATTCTGCTATTTTGCCAGTGCGAAAATCAAATCTAACAACATTTCTATGAATTGTACAGCCTGACCCTCACATTCTGAAGCTATTCTGTTTGTACACAGCAACACAGACTCGTACAAACCTTTGTTAAAAAAATGTGCATGCCTACGTGCGTTCACGGTCGTTTGAAATAATTTTAGTTTTTTCAATGTGATTAATTGTTCTTCGTTTTTCTATTTAGTAATACCACTCATAAACAAGCCTCTTCATCATTCCATCACGAAATCAGGAAAATAATTGGCTGGCTGCTTAAATTATGTCATTATTGTGGTTACTTAGCAACTGAGAAATGAATCAATATGTCTTACCAGGACAAAATGCTCCTTAGTGTAACCTTAAACACTTCTTGAATAACCAGAAAACCAAAGCGACATCTCGACACGTTTCATTTGTCTTTGGAGTGGCGTTGAAATCTCTGCCCTTGATGCGGTCATGCTTCAACTTGCTGTTGGAATTCATGTAATTTTTAGGTAAAATTGCTTTAGTATTAATTAAATGAAAATTACAAAATTAAGTATAAAATAAGTATAAATAATCTAATACTTTAATACAATTTCAATGGATATCGATCTTGAAGCACCTCTCGTCCAATCAAATTCCAGGATCACTCAATGAACTGTTGTATAAATGTATTTTCCATCCAGTTGATGAATACCCTTAGATTATTTATAACATTAATAAACAATGAAAACATGAGACTACAAGTTCTCGTTTTATTTCGGAGCTTGACTACTACCTCTGATAACATCTGCTGTGGATTTTAGTAGGCACACTTAATAGTACCCCAGCAGTCTGTGAAACCAGTCAGCAAAAAAAATAAGCAGAGAGCATTCCTGGTAAGAGCCCTCTTCCAGAGCGTGGCCTGGTTAACCACAGCCCTGGCAAGGAAGTGTAGCGGGTAAAACAAAAAAGAAGATTTTCTTGCCAATGCGAGCCCATCTAATTCAGTACGGGGTTGGTGCCAGATGTTGGGGGAGTTTTTTTTTATCTGTGGCGCCGGCACAATGTGCCACTGTAGCGGAAAGACACAAATCATTAATCCCTGGCCCCTGGGAGTCACGCATGGTGTTCTGCACTCTGCTGGAGAATCGTTCCAGGTCCTCTCCACCTCCCCAATCCCTCCAGACCTCGGTGCCGTGGCTGATGAAGTTGTCTCCACTGCACCGGCCATTTCACAGGCAATTATTGACTGCATTAGGCTGGCAAGGCAGCAAGGTTTGCTGCAACATTGACCACATGAGTCCTCGGATCGATAAAACCCATGTGGCAATGGCTGAGCGACTGGACATAAGGTTTGAAGACGGGAATTAACAAGATTACGGTAGTCGACAGGGTGGGGCACGGGAGATACTCAAGCGGCTTTATTGAGCAGAGGTGCTTCATTAAACAAGAGGCCATCATGAGTGAACCTTCACTGAATCTGTGCTCGCAGAACACAACGCCGATTCTTCAAAATGTGAGAGCATGTAATTCGACAATAGTTTACAATGTTTGTTGTATACCTCCTCATGGGGTCTAAGATACAGCACACCTGAAAACAACTCCAATTATCATATTATATGGGAAATATGACAATCATTTTACGAAACCACACTGCAACAATTTACAGTTAAAAGGAAAGGACAAGTTAAATAAGAGACATGTGGAAACACACTGAATATATTTGCAGCAGACTTTACTCTGCAAGTTTTATTACAGGTGAATTATGCAGCTGAACAGCACACTTCCGTTAGCTTGTTTTGTATGGTGGCAACGTTTATCATTTTGATTTATTCAACTGTGAAACCACACGCAATAACTAGATCTATTGTCTATTTCCCTTAATTTTCCATTTGGAAATGAATGTGTTACTATGGTAACCTGAATTTGTTTTCCCTGAAGCTAAACCAGGCCTCCAGTATACAGTATGACACACTGGCATTTTTAGAGAAGTGTCAAAACATTGTGTCTGTAGCAGACGCCGGTGCTTGAGGTGGCAAAAAAAGGTTACTGTACTCTCTTGTGCACGGTGCCATATGCAAATTAATACCATATTTGACATTTCTACAATGAAAAACCAGTATTTGGACATTGCTGGTTCTACATATTTATTTACTAAAGAAACCATTCCCCAAACAACTGATTTAATATATACATATATATTCCAAAAATAGTCATTTCAATACCTGTGATAATCGTTCTGCAGTCAATTGAATTCTTCTGTTGATTTAGTCCTTCATACTCTCAGTCATATTTTAGGCCTAATGTGCTATAGACTTATATGTTCTGTTTTTAGGCATGTCAAGTCGGACACACATTATGTGACAGACCACCTTTTCCTTTAAAACAGCAGAATTTGCAAAAGATAAGGGGTTTGCATCTCTGAAATCTTACCATTTGTCACAACCGTCGGCTTTGTTATGTTTGCCTTCTCACATCTTACCACACAGTCAGTCATTAGTGCCCACCTGCAGACTGTCTTCTTCAATTTTATCGGCTGAACATTTAGTCAATGGATGTTGTTGGCTGTTACACTTTCTCCAACTGGTAGTATTTTAGACCTTTCCATCTCCCTATAATAAGATTATCGCTGGAAGCATGTTGGCCGTGATTTAAAATGTCTCCCTGAGGCCAGGGTTGTTCGGTCTAAGAGTTCAGAGGTCCCATTTCCAACTTCAAGTGCCGTTCCAGACATTTATTTTTTGGTTTGCGGTGGAAATATCCGAAATTCTAGTTGTCTGGAACGTAGCATAAGTGCTCCCTCCCTGTAGCAGGATTTCATCACTATGAACGCACATATGCGTAAGTATCTGCGAACGAGAGTGAAGGTTAGTGCCATCCTTTCATACCAAGTGATGAGGGATGATAGGCTTGCCCTGTGAGTTAATTAATGACGTGGTGAGTCTTCCTGGAAGAACTTGTGCTGAAGCTTACATATATAAAATGCATAAAAAACGTTTTTTCAATGGTTAAATTCGTATATTGTTAAGCAATCTGTTACCTATTTTCTTGAGTGAAAAAAAACAATGAGCTATATACACATACATAGATAGTAAGTATGGTTTTGCAGTTTAGTTGTTTTAATAAAAAAAATTATAATGACACAACTTTCAGAATTTGTTTATTCAAGGTAAAACATTACACTGAAACAACTAAACTGCACAGTTATTACATACAATTCCAGTTGTATGTATATGTATTAATTCGTTTATAATAGAGATATTATTGGTTTGATCAAATTTAAAATAAATAGAGATACAGTTGTACGATTATTTCCGGAAAAAGACGAGCTGCTGGAGGCAGGCAGGGGGGACGGAACTACAGCACGAGCACACAATACATCATCCCATTATCCCTTTGTATTGTTAACATTATACACGTATGCCAAAAAAACACAGACATACGACTTAGTTACCGCGTGTGGTTCATGTCCGGCATCTTTTAGCCATCCAACAGTTTCAAACAATCTCTAAATCCAGCATTATATCCACCTTTAATATAACATCCATCACTGAAATGCCGTGAACAAACAAACAAAGAATGGCACAGCCAATCTAGACGCAGCGCAGCCATTCTTGATAAGCGGGTCTTCCTATCGCTTAAGCCGGCTCTTTCTTTAGCCTTGCTGTCCTTTTCCAGATGAATTGCCCAATAAATTGAATAGGACCCCTGTTACATAACAGAGATCCAGACTTACAAACAACTTTCTGAAATATGATGGAGTGCTGGGTGAGTGTATCAAGTATAGAAATACTACGTCCAACTCGTTGACCATTTTAAGCATGAGAAGCCAGCACGTTTAACAGTGTAAAGAAGTCAGAATGCATGAAACGGCATTTTACCCCCTATTTAAGAAAATATATGGATTAAACTTGTCACGTTGATGTCATTGCAACAAAATAAAGTTTGGGTCATGAGGTTCTGATTCAGAAACGATGTGCCACGCCTCAACATGGCGAGGGTAACAATCAATAAAGGTAAAAAAACCGTTAAAAAACTAAATTTATATTTCGGAGCATTATTTCTACATGGCATTTTTTACCTCACATGCCAAAAATATAACAACACAATATCCTAAGGCAGTGGTTCTTAACCTGGGTTCGATCGAACCCCAGGGGTTCGGTGAGTCAGTCTCAGGGGTTCGGTGGAGGTCAAGACACACACCCGACTCATATGATTCGTGATGACACGCCCCGATTGGCCATCATTGGCTGCAGGTGATCACACAACATCGCTTGGCCTATCTGTGCTGCAGGGAATTTGGTGCGCTCAGAAGTCGACTTGTGACTGTCGTGATGGTACGTCGTGTGATTTCGTTCTTAATATTTGAATCCCTTCATACTAACTATGTCGAGCAAAAAAAGAATTTGGTCGGACGAATATGTACAATATGGATTCACATGTATAACGGAACGTGGTGGGAGTCAGCGTCCTAACTGCATGATTTGCAATTCTAGTCTAGCACCGGCAAAACTAAGAGAACACTTCCTTAACCTGCATGGAGATGGAAAAATGTTTTAATGGTTTTGTTCTTTAAAACACAGTGATGTTGATGCACGGTTCATTTTATGCACCAGTAAAATATATACCTACGTTTTGAATTTGAAAAAGATCATATTAAATTTTTCCATTTACGAAGGGTTCGGTGAATGTGCATATGAAACTGGTGGGGTTCAGTACCTCCAACAAGGTTAAGAACCACTGTCCTAAGGGATGCAAGGTTCTCAAACACATGAATTAACACAGGTCACAGGACACATGGTCAGAGAGATAAAAAAGACGTAGCATCAAATAGACTTCAGTTAACACTGTATGGGTTTATACATGAAATACA
Source organism: Barbatula barbatula (assembly GCF_947034865.1). Classification (NCBI taxonomy): domain Eukaryota; kingdom Metazoa; phylum Chordata; class Actinopteri; order Cypriniformes; family Nemacheilidae; genus Barbatula; species Barbatula barbatula. The sequence continues at coordinate 11,895,752 of NC_136784.1, forward strand.
TTAATATATTTTAAGCGAACATTTCTCTTCCTCTCACACCTTTATCAGGTCAGGCCTCTGAATACAGTGAAGGTCAAAGGTTTCACACTGAGCCCAACCGAGAGTAGAAAGCAGGCAGAAGGAGGGCAGTGGAGGAGGAAGAGAGCATCTGTTTGTGATTATGGTGCAAATTCAAACCTGCTGATGAGTGCGAGGCTTGCCGTGCGTCTCCCGGAGATATCCCAGATGGCTTGTGCCACCCTCTTCTATCTCCAGCCTGCTGGCAGTGCCAGCTCACAGGGCACAGACTGCAGCCTTGGCACGCCGCTGATGCCCGGGACAAAAGAGGAACTTTCTAGAGGTCAATGTCACCGTGCTGAAGTCAGAGATGCTTCTTCAGCGGGCTGGCAAACCCGCCTCTTATGCCACACATGGCTAATTTTGTTCTCGAATGGTAGCACATATTTAGCAGAAATGTAGCTTTTTGAGATTAAAGAAACAGTTAATGCATTCAAGGTACCGTTTATCATATTGTGAGTTTCCTGGAATTTGATTTTCTACCAGTTTAACCACAGAAACACTATATCACAAACAGCATGACAGGCAATGTGTAAACACAATTTAAGGTTAAGAAAGCTGTATTTTCCACATACCGTGCATGTTTGTATAGCATCTTTGCCCCGCCTCTCTGAAACACACAGATTTGTGTGCTATGATTGGCCAGTTAACCAGTGCATAGTTATTTGTCAAATACTACAAGCATGTGATGGAAATGTACTCTTACCATATTTGGAACATCAGGTTCCAAAGCCACTGTACTGACAGGTAAGCCCACCTCTAATTGCGTAAACATTTGGGCGGTCTTAGCCAAATCATACTACGAACAGAGGTAGATTTGTGGGGGTGTGGTTACACGAGGCGTTTCAAGCAGGTCTTGGTAAGAATTTGCTTTTAGATAGAATGCCTATTTTTTTAAGTTTACTAAAGTTTACCTAAGTTTACGTGTTTAATACATGCATGGGCAACTTATAACACACCACAGACTTTTATTTACACGAGACATTTATTCTTTACTTTAAGACCCTAAGTCAAATCTACTGAACATCAGGATCACAATGTGTAAATTTTGAGTTGCCAAGACATCATTTAAGTATCCCTGATTGGCAACAGGGTTGACATACCCTGCATTACATTAAATCTGTACCTACCACATTTCATCAACAAATGGATATAAAACAAGTTTAGAAATTGTGGTGATTTGTATGTTACACTGGCTGTAAACCTTTAAACAATAGGTGTAGCTCAGAATTCTTTTCAGAAATGTGTTCTATGTGGTCCATTTGGGTTAATATCCCCCAACTTTTCCCCAAAAGAGAAATATTTCTGGGTTTTTATGGGATTAAACCAGATTTCTTCTTTCATCAGCTCTGGATTAGATTATTAACCCATTTGCCCCAACATACACTGCCAAATAATGCCACTCTGATACCCGAAATTCTCCAATTTCAGATTTTGCACAAGTCACAAACTCAAAATGGGAAATAGCTTCCAAAAGAGCTAATATTGAAATTAAGAACGTATGACAAAATTGTAGAGGGCTGAATAAACCGAAACGGGCTGGTTCTCAAACTATGTCTTTTTTGGAAAGCGGCACATAAACATTGCATGGTTACTGGTGCATCTTGGCACAGTGCTGCCAGCTCAAACCTTTTGCTATTTGTTTTACTTTCTGAGACGGAGGAAACTGGGGGAGTAAGATGATGGTGATCACAGTATTCTCATTTAACCGAGCTCTGAGAACTCAGAGCTTTGTCTACAGTGTAGCACAGTGACCTAAAATCCTATTCTGTGTTAACCCCACTTTACTACGTGCAATTTATGTTCACTCAGCTGTCCAGAAAAGTATGTAAATGTTTGCTTTATGTACTGTATAAAGACTCGCCACACGCCATGCAGCATCTGCACACTTGACTGTTTTTGGCCAAAAGTCCAGAGGATAAGTGTATGAGTGGACAGACGGTCCACGTGGGTGAGATGATGTGGGTGCTAAATTAAACTATACGTATTTCCATTCCCAGAATCATGAAGTTTGAGTTGTCATGTGTTGCCAGATGGTGAAAAAACGGCCATGCCCCCATTTGTTTATAGTTTCTAGGGCTGCATGCAAACACTTGAAATTATTAAGACAGTCTCAGATGTCCATAGCACATCCATATATTTGCTTATATTAGTTATTATAAACTAAAATCATTTGCTTTAAACTCTATGTTCTAAGTGTATTTGACCGTTACGGATAATTAAAATTCATGTCACAGATTTTGCAGACCAGCGCCCACCATGTTCAGAACATGACTCAAGTCACATGATCAGAATTATTATATTTTTATTTTAACTTTATACCTTATTTTACAGATAAGAATTTAATTTAGTCCGTTTTAATGCTGTATTACTATTTAAGTTTCCTTTCATTTTATTTCAGCTTTCCTTTTAGTTTAGTTTATATTTTCAGTTTGTGTTTCAAAGTTTTCAAATAATTGCTGGGGCAACATTTCTAGCTTTAGTTCAAGTTTTTCAAATAATATTAAGGACGATGTTGTATTTGATTTCAAGTAACATATATGTTTTAATAGTTGTAGTTTTAAACGACAAGTTAAGTTGCCACAGACTTTGAAGAAAATACGCCTTGCAAAATTAAAGGACTAGTAAACTGATGGGACAGTTGATGCAATCCCTACCAACGCTCAGCCTGTCATGATTCTGCCACATAATGTCTTGTTTCTGTTGGCCTAGTGGCAGGATCCTGACAGAACCTCATCTTTAATGTGGAGAGAGGCATTTATGGCCCGTATGGCTTGCCATACACTCTCTCCGGTCTCGTCTCTGTTCCCGCCCTCTCGTCTCATTGTTATTGCTTGTTTTTGATTTCATGCCCAACACCTGTTCCCCTCTTGACTTGATCCCTTTATAATGCCCCTGTGTTTTCGGTCCTGTGCTGGTTCATTTGTTTCATGTAGATACTTCCTGTTTGAGGCCAGTTATTCATACCTAATGTTAATGTTTATCTTTAGTCTTGTCCAGTGTAGTTTAGTCTGTGTTCCTGTCACTCGGTCATGTTTTACCTTGTCCTTTGTATTTTACCCCCTCGTTGTCTTTTGTTAACGTCATGTTAACCCCTTACCCGCTGTCTGCGTCAGGGTCCTCTGTCCGGGTCTCATCAGCACGGTCGCGACACAGCCATGTGAGCACAGAAAAAGACTTCCTGTCAGATCTCCTGTTTCCCAAGAAACTTGGCACTGCGGTCCAAGTGCACCTGTTCAACTGGCAACATCTGCCCATAAAGCTTTAGGAAGCCCGTACTATGTTTTTTCTCCAGCCAGAGCGAGACTTCAAAATAAGCTTGTGCTTTAAAACATAGTGAAAAGACTGCGAGAGATCAAGACGATGAAAGGAACGATCATCTCTTGAACTAACAGTGATCAAAGGTGTGGTAAACTGTGCAACTTCACATTGTGCCTCAGAAAGTCTCCAGTCAATTAACACCAAAACATTACGCCTACTATTTGAGGCAAAAGTCTGTATCTCTCATCTGTTTAAACTAGTGCATGGCTTTCTTCTAGCTAAGCTTCCGGAAGAAAACGAAGTTGGACTACAAGATCAATTTAACCTCTATGAAGGCAAACTGTCAAATGTAATTTCTCATTCACCTCAGGTATCCAGACCCCACTGAGGCTATTCCAGCAGGGGCCTGGTGTGTGACATTAATTACATGTACCGTTTCCTCTTTTATTGCCTTTATTTTATTACTCTGATGTGATTTATTTCACTGAGCTTTGACATAATTCAGAAATGAAACTTTTTTTTTATCAGTAAGTCACCCAACGTGACTGCATCATAATTCAGTTACCTTTCATCTCGTGCTGTGAAAAAGCTCTGACTCCATTACTAACTTTAACCTTCGGTTTTTGTCTTTTTGTAGTACTGAGGGTCAATATAAAGTTAGTTTTTGAGCATGTTAATGATGAATAACTAAGTCAAGTACAATATCCATTAGGGATGTATATATATATAAAGAGTATGTTTAAGCCATAATAACAAAAAAATACAGCTAACACAACAAAACACAAAAACATGATAACACGATAAAATACATTATTTAAAAAAATTAAACAGTTATCTCATTTTGGAAACAAACTCGTCATATATATATATATAATGATTATAGATTTTGTTGGTGTGATTATAGTCTGAGGAATTATCACGGTTACACGATTATGATGATTATTATGCATTCAGTCATTTCTACATTTTTATGGGCCTGACAAAAATTTTACTTGCCCACCACAAAAAGTAATAAATGAATAATAATGTCTAGTTATTAGATACAATAAAACGATTAGTTTATCTCTGATAATAATAGTGAATCAGTTAGATCAAATTATGAGCAATAGCACAATAAATGTAATAAAGCAAACACACAAATGAAATTAAGAGTGAAATATAGATGAAACTATATTAAAGTTATTAAAGTTGATCAGTCAGGAGCAGTGAGTGTGTCTTTGTTTTTTGTTGTTCGATGAGCATTAAAACATATATATTTGTTATGCTGCTGTCCCTTTAAGAGCGAGCACGCATGTATCACATGCATTTTGTTTCCCCACTGTTTACGTTTACAGCAAACTACAATTTATTCATGATATAGAGCCTATTCGCTAAATAATAACAAAAAATAAGTTAAACTAGTTCAACTTGCATCGAGAGTAGACTTTGAATTTGAGCCAAAGTCTGAGATGTAAGATTCTCTGTTTGGTCTCTCTGCCATAGTTAATCTAGTGTGTGTTGTAGGCTCCGTGTCTCTGATAAGCACGGCACTTTAAGCTTGTGCACCGCTGGTGTAAATTTTATTTTCCTTTTGTGCAAGTCGCAACGTTTTCTTAATATCCATACTACACAAGCAAATTTTTTAAGCAATGGTTCCACCAAACACACGATCTATTATTACCTCCCATGCAATTCCAAATAAAACAGCCTTTCTTAAACTGAAAACCACATCATTTAAACTATTATCTTATCGGTTCTTGCGTGTTATGACACTCATCAAATGTGGGATTTTCATTATTTGTATACTATTCAAAACATTGCTTTGGCAGTATGTACCTAAGTGGCTATATTGCCAGGAAGGAAAATTGTCAAACTATTGACTTTCAGTAAATATGTCTAGCTCAACTCTAAATTGTCTGGGAACTTGTTTGGGAATTTCTGTCTTTCACGTAAACCTCAACATGCCAGATTTCTTTATTCGCCATTAAGTTATTACCACACTACATTATGGTTGTAAACTGAACAGCGTTGTAGGCCTGATGCAGTTACAGCTTACTGAAGCTGTTAGCCAGCGGCATATGGTAAAACTACACAACATTAGCCATTTTGGAGCACGTCCCTCCCCTGTGCGTGAATAGCGAAGTGCCTCTCTGTAAATAAAATATCACCAGAAAAGACTTTTTGACTCACTTATGGCAGACTATGTTACTACTGGTCTGAGTGAATCAGGCACGAGCCCGCACTGTGCGCACAACAGAAACAGAAGCGTGAATAAACACACGCGATTGCAAACACACACACATCATAACACACTCACGCGTCACCGCCGCCCTGCACAAACATTGAAACAGACAGAAATTGTATCGTTCTTGTGCGTTCAGAATCGTTCCCCTTTTCAGCTCAATCTCACTCAGTCCACAATTTATACGAGCTGTTTACAAAGGTCACCTGTCTGCGAGCCTCCGCAGCCCAACCTGTTTTCCCAGCATCTCTCTCTTCCCACCTGGAGCTGCGTGCCCCTCTCCACACTTCAGTGCCTAATTATATCCAAGACTTGTAAATGTATTCATATTCATGGAGGCACAGATGCTAAATTAACTGTGGCAGGGACACATCTCACTGTGCCGGTTTCGCAATCTGCTTCCTCGAGTTATGGAGGGAGGGATTGGGGGGTGCGGAGGACAAGGGAGAAAGAAAACAAGAAGACGGGAACAGGAGGAGCAGGGAGAGAGAGAGTGAGAGAGAGAGAGAGAGAGAGAGAGAGGGGGTGAGAGAGGCAAGGCTGGTTATTGAAACAGAGTAGCAGCGCATCGGGGGAGAGAGCGCTCGGGGTCTACGCGCCCTGCCTCAGATGATTGACAAATCAAAAAGTCGCGCTGAAACTTCCCCATACTGCCTCGTGGCACCGGAGCGAGCGCACCTCTTTCACTCTCGCTAAAGCCGGGCAGATGGAGGGAGGTGCAGCAGTGCAGAGCGAACAGATGGCCGCTCCAAACTTGATATATGAAATTAATAACGTTTCTCAAATAGAATGCAGACACAGGAATACATTGCCTGAATTTTAATAACTGATGCCTCCCCCCCTCATCCTATGTATTTGCAAGTCAATGAGAGAAGCCGTGAAACAAATATGCAATATGTCAGATTTTGAGGACATTTTCAGTCAAGTGTGAAATAGAGAATATAACACGATGTGTTAATGTGGACGAAAGTAAAGACGCTTTGCTTTATGAATTCTTCTGTAATTGTGCCGTAATGTATATTCCTCACGCTACATTTGAAATGAGTTGCGTATTAACCTTTCATCCGGCGGATTTCATCATTCGTTCAGTAATGCAGTTTTAAAGAGCCGCTCATAATACCTCAACTACAGTCAAGCCATCATTTGGGAAAGGTATTTAGATATACAAGCTATTAATAAAACATGGATCATTTCGTTTATAAGCTATTATAACGGATGATTGATACATTATATATTGCTGAAGAGTAGGCTATTTATCCGGAACAAAAAACAATTAGGCTGACAGCATAAAACAGCATGGATTGACTAAACATCACTGATAAAACGGGATATAAATGGGATAAACCGCAGCTCACATTGTCACACAATTGATACTTAGTTATCAGCTACCCAATGCAATGATAAGCACATACACACATACTTTGACTAACATTTAAGTTGACTGTTTTGAGAGTATAAACAAGCAGAAAACATTCGAGATGCAAAATATGAGCCATCAAGTGCCACTCCACAAATGCTTTCACCACATTGAAACCCCTGCGTCACGTTAAACCTTCTTGACACCCGTCCAAGAATTCAGGGACTGTCTCAATTACCCGATATCTGCATCTGCTCGGGAAAGTCAGAGAGACTCTTAGCAGATGAAAGCGAGGAGATGCTATAATTGAGAGCAGGCCGCGCGCCGCATGTGTTTTACCAGATGTAATGCACTGGAGTGGAATTAGGTTAAAAAGGCGGCGTTCTCGTTTTAACAGTCACCGTTGGCCCTACGCCTGTCGCAAGTGCTCATGACTGCATTGTAAAATTTGCTTCACACTCGTGGAAAGCAGCCTAGGTAGGTTAAGGTCTACAAAAAAAGTGGGAGCCAGTGGGGTGGCCCTGGCTTTTCAGCTTCCACTCGGATACTGATCGTCTACAGACCCAGTGCCGTGACCTCCTGACCTTTTCAAAGACCTATAACACAAACAAAGTTGGCTGATGCAGAAGCAGCAGCCATGCTAACAGGCAAAAGTAGTACTGTATTTGATTTTGGCTTTCAGCACCATGGTAAGAATCAGATTATAGGAAAACTCAAGTAAAACGTTGATGTTTTGTGTTTTTGCCTTCAATAATTCATTTGAAATGTTGCTCTGTGAAAAGTGTGCTAAAGAAAATGCTACAAACCTTATGAATTTTACAACAGCAAAGCAACACACCTTTCCAAAACATACAGAACGTGAAGAACTGCGCTCGAATCCCCTTATGCAAAGAAAACACATTTGCTATTTATTAATAAAGAATAATACATTGTTAATGTAGTAGGCTACAATATTACAATATATTGAATAATACATAAGGAACTACCACTTTTCATATGTTGAAAAATATAATCATTTATAAAAATATATTATTTAATACATTGCATAACTTTTTCAGCTCTTGATCCTAGAATACAATGATACATTTCACTTTATAGGAAAACACTTTTTCAACATTAATTCCCAGATACTGTATGGGAAAATGAACTTATAACAGGCGTGTTTCTAAAATCCATCTTGAGAGACTTACAGCTACTGTAACCATCTGGGAAAACTACAGGAAAGAAATGAAGAGAAATCATGAACAAATGGTTCATGTTTTCAGTGTTGCAGAGTTTTGAAATAGGAATAGAGATGCTATTAACTTAACTACAGTGGCAGCCTCTCGGCAACAGAGATGTTTTACTGTCACAAGCTGGGGTAATGCGACACAATGCTACATGCTGTTTTTTGTCACATTTTATTGTACACGCAGACCGACAACCTACAGCCTGTAATAAATACTAGTATCACTCACTATAAAGTTCACCCAAATATGAAAACAATGTCATCATTTACTCACTGTATATGACTTTTTTCCTTCGGTTGAATACAAACAAATACTGTAATATTAAAATGCTGTCTTATTGTATCTTACATGGGAGATAATTTAGCGACTCAATGAAGTAATCTAAATGTCTACAGAGGGTTAATAAAGGTCTTCTGAAGCAAAACAATAAACTCGTGGAAGATAACGCTTAAATGTTTGATCAATATAGACTATCCATGGAAACATACATAGCATAGTGAAAGTTCAAAAGTGATGGCATGTTAATGTCGAATCTCAAAAACATTTATTTTTTAAATCTCATAATAATGCAATTGACAATATATTGTAAACATTTTTTAAAGTTTCCACTTTAGTGTATACTGTAAGTAGCTAGCTGCTTGGCAGACTGCAGTTTCATTGCAGCTTCCACAAGATTGTACATTTCCCTGACGTTGAAGATGAGTGATGGTGAACCTGAGCCCTTCACACATTGTCACACTACAGGAAGTGCTTTGCTCCCATCTTCCTCAAACCATTACTTCCCACATGCCATTATCAGTCACGGGCAATGCGGCAGCAGCAAGGTATGTCTCAATCCACAGGGTATAACTTCCCACAAAAACAGAAGGTAAAGTTGGCTCTCAGTTCCACACACAGAGAGTGTTACTTACCGGGTATTGTGGTGGTCATACTGTGTCCCGTATGGCAGTGTATTAACGAACAGCATGCAAACACCTTCTGTCGAAACATCTGCGACAGGCACATTTTTAGGCTGCCTTCCAAATCTGAAAAAAAAGGAAAAGAAAATGTTCTCGATCTGCCGCTTTCTCCACTTGAAGGTGGGCGGAATATTTCTCGCAGATGTCCTCGTTTTGTCTCTCTCTTTTGCTTTCCGCTCTACGTTTTCTTGTCTTTTAAACTGTTATTCGTCTGTCGAACCGAACACAAGTTTTCATTACTGGTGCCCAAGGACGAGAAAATAATTCAGAGAGATGTTTGGCAAATGGATAATGAATATTTATTTCTTTGCCGGATTTTCATACTTCCAAAATGAGAGAATCGTCAGTTAATTCACAGCAATGCTGTCAGATTGTTCTGTACATACAACAGCAGAGAGGATAGTCAAATACTGTTTATATGATCAAGAACCATTGAACAAGGATTGAACCAAATTAACCAAACTCTTCCTCAAACTCATGAGTAGATAGATTTATTTTAGAGTTACTTTTGTACAAATATTCAAAATCAAAATGTATTTATGAACATGCATTCAGTATTTACCGATCAAAAAAGGACTGACAAACACATCTGAACACAGTTTGTTCCACACCAATTCTTCTTGAAGGACCAATGAGAATGTATTTACGGCTTGATAAATTATAAGAAAAAAAATCTTTGTCTGAAAAGCTGAAAAATCCTAGAGGCAAATTCGTTCACTTTGTTATTTCAAACAAAAGAAACTCAAAGATGTATTTACCTCCCACTACAGGCCTTAGTCACATAATGTGCCTGGGCGTCTATGAGTCAGTGCTTTGTGAAAAACCACACAGTGACTCGACACGCTTGTTTACTATCACATCCCAAAACCCTCTCCTGATGCCTGCTGGAGAGAGAGAGAGAGAGAGAGAGAGAGAGAGAGATGTATTCAACGATACAAAGTCCCGTCAGTTGAATGCAAAAGCTGCATCCGAGTTAAGTGAAATAACTTGGAAAGAATCTGAAACCGTCTGAAGAAGGTTCATTGAATACATATGCAGATGTGACATCTGTGAACTTGACATTGTATCTGAAACAAATTATGAAATAACATTTTCACAGACGTATATGGCCTCACAAGCAACGTTAAGCTCTCTCGTGACCCTGCATCAGACGCTCCGATTGCATTGCCCCGAATATAGTCTCCAATTGACCTGTGACCTGTTGCACAAAGATGTTTTTTAATCTGAAACTTACATGACCTGTTTGACGCTGTGTACACAAGCCTCTGGCATGGCGAAACATAGCTGGCCAAAGAGGCGCCTGTTGTAAAAATACACAATGAACCACGACTGGAGTCCCTGCTCTTTCTCAAGCCATAACGTCATGCATTCCTTCTGTTTTGACTCATTTTCCAGCTTTTCGTGTTTGCCCCCGAACAAGTCTTATAAAAGACGTCCAATGTCGGTCAATTATTTTTTACTTTGAAGGTCATAAATCAAAGCTGACTAATAAAACGAAGACAGCCAAGTATAATTTCATGTGCGACTCCAACCGGATTAAAATGAAACCAGATGGGCTGGTATACGGCCACTAAACATATCGGGATCTGCACAGTAAATGTCTGTGTTTTCCTTTTTGCACAAATTACGGCAGGGCTTCACAGCGCACTTTAAATCAAAGTCCAGGCCGGAGTGAAGAGGGACTCTCGCTCAAAGCACAAAGGCAGGAATGTTCTGGACTGGATAATCTCTTGGTTGGAATATTGCTGATCCCTGGTGCTTTGGACTAATGCTATTAAAGTTCTCTTCAACATTCAAGTTTTTATTTCCTTTTAACTGGGGGAGAGACTGACGGGTAGAGTGAATGTAAAATATATTATTGCCGCGTTACAGCACTACAAAACTTTGTTTGCATTCATCGCCATTTTAAAGGATGGATTAAGAGTCTGACCAATCTGAACAGAGAAGTAGGTTTAAAAAATTGCTCCTCATTTACATGAATTCAAAATCAATCTCACAACAATTTGATACTATTTTAGATAGTGGCTAATTTATATTAGAGTTTTGTCCAGTGCCATTTTTACAGTTCCCTATCGATACTTCACTCGTACTGCGTAGCAGGACGCTATGGGGAAAACTCCTTTTTCTCCGATGACTGAAGCAATTCAATAGCGCAGTGAAAACTGCACGCTCATTGGTTGGAAAAAGGTAAAACTTTAAACCAATGGTAGCGGAGCTGCCGGACCAATGGCGATGATGCCTGCCAGAAGGGGCGGGGCTTACGGCTGACGCATCGCCATAGAGTCCTCAGATCTCTTCTCCTTCAGAGACGACTCTTCTTCGCTTCCCGAGACTGACTGACTTCGCCGTCGAGAGAGCACCTGCAGCGGATTCGACCTCCTGCTCAGCGGCTTCGCTTCAGCGGCTTCGCTTCCGGCGGATTCTGTTGGCGGCTTCGCTAGCGAGCGGTTTTCGCTACTCAACAACATTCCGGCGACGCTAAAACAGCAATTTCTCCTGCCGTTGTTTCAAATGCCGCGTCGTCCCTGTCACTTGTGTGGGGTCTTCCTGCACGCCGCTGATGGGCACGATGAGTGCGTCTCATGCTTGGGTCTCTCCCACGCTGAGGACGCGCTCAAAGAGACGGAATGCTCTCACTGCGAGAGTATGAGTCTCTCCTCTCTGCGCTCTCGGATAACTTTCTATTCAGAAAGTGACTCCGCCCCTCGATCCCCCCCGCCTCTGCCCGCACAGGCCACTGTGCGAATGAAGCAGTGGGGTAGAGGAACTAAGCACTCAAGGACGCTTCCGCGTCCCCACCCGAGTACAGAACTCAAATTCACACGCCATAGAAATGGTTTCTCCAGACCAAATCGAGTCAGGCTTCTACAGCCGATACTTCCTCGTACCAAAGAAGGATGGCGGCCTCCGCCCCATCCTCGATCTCAGACATCTGCATCGCGCCCTTATGAAACGGCGCTTCAGAATGATCACGATGAAGCAGATCCTCTCGCAAATACGCCCAGAGGACTGGTTCTTCTCTCTGGATCTGGAAGACGCATACTTCCACATCCAGATAGCCCCCCGTCACAGACGATTCTTGAGATTCGCCTACGAGGGGGTTGCATATAAGTACATGGTCCTTCCATTCGGACTCTCTCTAGCTCCCCGCACTTTCACAAAGTGCATGGATGCGGCTTTTTCCCTTCTCAGACAGAAGGGAATCCGCATTCTGAACTACCTCGACGACTGGCTTGTTCTAGCCCAGTCGGAGGACGAGCTACGGCCCCACAGATCCCTCCTCCTCAGCCATTTGAAATGCCTGGGCCTCAGGATCAACCTTGCCAAGAGTGCACTGTCCCTCAGCCAACGTATATCGTTCCTATGGGCAGTCTTCGACTCAAATCGCATGACTGCCAGAATATCGCCAGAACGAGCTCTGGCTATTCGACGGCTTGCGGCCTCATTCACACCCGGGGTTTCACGCCCCCTTATGGCCTCTGCATCTCAGGTGCTGAGTCTGGGCATCCTCCGGATGCGCCCCCTCCAGTACTGGCTGAAGCCGAGAGTTCCTCCACACGGTTGGCGTCTTGGACGTCTACGTGTTTTGGTGAACCAAGCCTGCGTAACTGCCCTAGCCTCGTGGAAAGATCCCCTTTGGCTAGAGCAGGGTATGCCCCTGGGCTCCACGTGCAGCCGGAAAGTGGTCACGACAGATGCCTCCAAAACAGGTTGGGGGGCTCGGTGCGACGGCGAACCTGCCTTCAGCCACTGGTCGAACCAGGAAAGAAGCCTCCACATCAACTACCTGGAAATGCAGGCAGTATGGTTGGCTCTTTTCGCTACTTCCTGCCGGTGCTTAAGGATCGCCACGTCTTACTCCGATCAGACAGCATGACGGTATCTTACATAAATCACCAGGGAGGCCTCTTCTCAAGACGCCTGTTTTCCCTGGTATTACGCCTCTTGGAATGGGCCCAGTCCAATCTGCGCTCACTGAGGGCAACTCACGTTCCAGGCAGACTGAACCGGGGGGCAGATATGCTATCTTGGAGCAACGTTCCTTCGGACGAATGGACGCTCCACCCCATGTCGGTTCAGCGAATCTGGCAAATCTTCGGCAAGGCAGAAGTTGACCTTTTCGCCTCAGAATACAATACTCATTGCTCAACGAACTTTTCGAAAGGGCAGGGACGCCTTGGCCCACACTTGGCCCAACCGGCTCCTCTATGTTTTCCCCCGATCGCTCTATTACAGCAGACGATCAGGAGTATCAGGGATCAAGCGCACCGAGTGCTATTGGTAGCCCCTTTGTGGAAGAACCAGCCTTGGGTCGCAGATCTCTCTCAGCTGCTAGTAGCAGCCCCGTGGCCCATTCCCCTGAGGCGGGACCTCCTCTCTCAGGCAGGGAACACAATATGGCACCCCCAGCCAGAGCTGTGGGCTCTACACCTTTGGCCTTTCGACGGGAGCCTACGGACCTCCCCGAGGGCGTTCTGAACACCATATCCCAGGCTTGAGCGCCATCCACTAGACGTCTCTATGCCCTCAAATGGTCTGTCTTCGCCTCCTGGTGTACACCACGCGGCGCTGACCCGGTGTCCTTTGACATATCGCTGATACTGTCATTCTTGCAAGAGTTGTTGGATAACGGCCGTGCTACGAGCTGCATTGTCGTCGCTTCAGTCGAAGTAACCTGAGGACTCTATGGCGATGCGTCGGCTTATATAGGCGTAAGCCCCGCCCCTTCTGGCGGGCATCATCGCCATTGGTCCGGCAGCTCCGCTACCATTGGTTTAAAGTTTTACTTTTTTCCAACCAATGAGCATGCAGTTTTCACTGCGCTATTGAATTGCTTCAGTCATCGGAGAAAAAGGAGTTTTCCCCATAGCGTCCTGCTACGCAGTACTCGTTCCCGTATCTCAGGGAACCGAGGTTACGTTAGTAACCGAGTACGTTTTCTGCAATCTACTTTCGCTACACCTACGGTTAGGTTTAGGGGTGGGCTTCAGTATAACTTATTGTACAATTTTGTATGTTCTACATTGTGCAAACAAGAATTAGCCACAATGTAAAATAATTACTGGATGAGATCAGGATGTGAATCTGTGTTTATTAGAAAAATAGGGCTACAGTGGTGAAGAGGAGAGAGTATCAACTTTTCCATTCTAAATTCTTATCCAGGAGTCCCACCAGCATGGCAGTGCCGGGTCTGATTTTCCCATCATGGCGCGAGAAGTACTCACTTGAACAAAGAGACCGTTTTGTGGTTTTCCCGAGCTCACTGAATTTATGGTGGATGACCATAATATTTTCGTTCAATCTGCAGCCTCAGAAAAAGGCTAAAATAACAGCGCTATCTGGATTTATTAAAAGCTGGGAAAGACACGGTGGCTTCACATATGGTCTCCAAGACTGTCGAAGTCCACTGCGCTTTCCAAGCATAACACGACTCCATCTCACAGACTTGGACTACTTCATCAGCTGATGATTAGAGAAAGTTCAGGGGTGAAGATCTGCACTCTGTGAGAAATGATTTTGTAAAATGGCAGCGTGGTCTGATCTCTGCCGTTTAACACGGTCATTTCGAAAACCCTGCAGTTTAGATCGGCAAACCCTTTTTTATTATTGCATTGCGGGTTGTGGTTGCATGTTGACAGCAACTAAATCGGAGAGTTTAAGATATGGAATATCCATTTGGGGATGTCAAGTTGTTTAACCATCATAATTCACCATACTGTTATTTCAACTGAATCATTATTCTTTTTGCTTCACAGTAATAGTATTTTACTACATACAACAGTCCAGATCACAGGATGTACATTGAATGAATGGCTGCAGTATATTAAAACACCAGCCTGGGAAATTGGATAAACATACATTTTAGACACTGCGGTCAGTTTCAGCTGTTACCCTGTGCCAACAATAACTGTCCTGAAATCTGGTGAGCACCATCATTTAAAATACATAATGCTGATGTGACACGAGGAGCAAAAAACGTATTTTCTCCAGGTATTTTCTAAAAAGAATTCGTTTAAATTAGAGAACTGGAACTAGATATAAAAATTCATAAAATCGAAATGCATTGTGATCAGAAATACAAAGCATTGTTTCAACTGCAGATAATGCTTTCTAGGAAGTACACGATGGTGAGCTTTTCCAGATTCATCTGAGGGCAGACACAAGGCAGACTGTGAGTAAACAGACATGAAAAGACGTTTGCCAGGACCGGGAAGTTTCTGGATAACGTACAAAGTAATATTTCGTGTCAAACAACACAGTTTGTTGAAAACTGCCCATGTACAGTATATGCTTTGATTAACACCATATATAAGCTGCAACTAGTGTGCAGAATGGCAGCTTTCATAAACATCTCCTTCAATATTGGTTTCAACAGGGACCCTTTGGGGATGTTCATCAACTTTGGGAAGCTATAATTTTGCCTAATTCAACACCATGTACTTTATCTGAAGAAGTCTATTAGTCATGTCTCAAACAGTTCCCCCAATCTCGTGGGAGCCCCCAATACTCTCGGTTTTCAAATGATTCCCTGACCATTCCAGACGCATACAAAGAATGTGAAAAATGAAGGTATTCCCTGAACAGTCAGGGTTTCTTATCGCACGGGGCTCCGTTCGGCCCCAGCGGAGCCCCTGTCCTGAGTTAATCTCTGTTCTTTTAGGATGTCTGACTGGGCAAAACGCCACTGAGACGACAAAGTCCAACAGGCTCCGAGCCAGCGCGGTGCGTCATCCGTTATTTGAGTTGAAGCTGTCAGCAAGCAGCAGGCATCACCTTGAAAACAAGTCATTTATCTTCCGAGTTTTCACAGAGGGGACCTGCCCGGGAGATGGGAGGCGGGTTATAATTCAGAGTAAAAAACTAAAAAGTTCATTGGCCTAAAGGAAAAGCAAGTAAATCTGCATCTTTTCACAAGGTTTGGTTAACAGAATGCAGACCACTGGTCAGCAACAAATTGGGACTGTGTGCGCAGTCTCTCTTTGTCACAACGCAGTGACACAGTCCAGTCCTGCCAGCGCTGATGTGAGGACAGCGATAGGGTAGGAATGTTGGATGGGGCGGCGTCCGACACACAGGCACTGGGAAAGTGTTGGTATCTGTGTCTGGGGTCAGCGCTGTACGGGTCTCCCACTTCACGCTTAGGACTGACCCCAGTGTAATCCGTCTTGAAAGAAGCCATATGTGTTTTAAACTGAAAGCAAATATTGAATGTTTTCGCAGAAATAAACCTTTTTCTGCTAAGTTTATACTAGAAATGGAAATTGTTAGAAGGGCGGTGATAAACCATGAGGGAAAGTTTCCAACGATGCTTGATCTAAGGACTAAAGATTAGCATTTTTGCTGCGTTTAGTTTGCTTTTATTTTGACTCGCATTTGACTTTAAGAACAATTGAGAAAGAATATTGTATTGTTGATTTACATGAAAGATTGGTTGAAAGCATTGATGCTGAAATCTGCACCTGTCTAGAAGGGATTATGTACATTTGTTCACTTGAAGTGTCAATCAAACAAACTGTTAGACCAAAAGTACATACTGTATTTTGCTACTTTTTTATTTAACTGATAATTTAACTGACTTTACAATAAAATTCAATCTCAAATGAAAGCAATGACACAAAATAACTTCACCACTTAAGGCGAAAGTTCACCCAAGAATGGTCCCAATTGACCTGACCATGGGTGTTCTATTCCTTTAAGCAATTCCATGCAAATGTCAATCTAGATATTTAAAAAAGTTTTAACCATACTGAAAGGTCAGATGTCAATATTTGGTGGTTTAACATTTCGATGCACTGTACTTGTATATGTGTAATGACAATAAAGTTGAATCTAATCTAATCAAAATACCCATGTGAAGTCTTTCTTAAAGAGAACATAAAACTTAAAGTCCTTATAGCATTTATGTGTTCAAAGCATATTCTACATAGTCAGGTAAGTGAATTGTACATCCATAACTGTACATATTCCTCATAAATGGTCACATAAAAATTCAAATAACTATTTCATGTTCCATAAAGAGTCATTCCTAGGTATTACTGTTTCTGGGTTGTGCATTAGAATGTACTGAAATCCTACAATGTTGTCTCTCAAAAACGAGCATCTTTTTCATCATAGCATTTATAACACATTATCTTTTCCCTCTTTTAAAATAGAAAGCTTTTGTACTGATATTTTTCTGATGTGTGGACTCTCTCATCAGGGGTTTAGTAAAAAATACACATCCATGACTTTGAAATGAGCCATTTAAGCAAAAAAATTTGAAATTTTGAACAGACATGAATTTTATAATAAATTATCTTTCTTTTAAATTAAAATGTATCTAGAAGTTTAAATAAATGAACAAATGTCATTTGTTAACTCATGGTAGGGTACCAAGTGTTTAAGTAAGTAAATATGAACTATTTTAAACCTTTTTAATCATTCGACATCCCTGATATTACAAAGTTCTGTTTTAAAGGTTTAACAATACAAAATGGAAATCCTTCCAAGCAGCACTGGGGATTAAAACGCCGCTGGTTAGAAATCACTGTGACTCAGGCAGCTTTCTCTGTGTTTGGAGAGGGTGATTAGATTTAGTCTTTTATCCTCTGTGACATTCAAGTGACTGGCTAAACGCTTCACAGTTCAAACTGAGTTTTACACTCTTGACCAGTTCAGTCACCACTGACAGAGCTCTGAAGAAACCGCTCTTGATTTTTTTGAAGGATTTAATTTACACTTCACCTGGGGCAAGTACCACTGGAGAACACGATGAGTCACACTGTTAATCTTGGAGCTGTTCTTGCTCTTTCTGTTGGCTAAAGGGTGAGGGACCGAGCACCCAGGGTCTGCTGACTTCACTTTTCAATTCTGATCTTGTGGACTCTCTCTCCCAGCAATCTGGATAGAGTTAATTGCTGGAATTGGTTTTTATATTTGCGAGATTCTGTGTCATGAAACTCTTTTCCGGTGATATTTGACAACAATTGTGCATTGCAATGATGACAAGTGAACACAATCACATTTATAACTATCTACAGAAACATTATTGTGAGAGATAAAAGCTTTGAACAAGCATTACAAAAAAGTGAATTTTAAAATTGTTGAACATAAGCACATTCATAGTAATTTATTCTTCAACCTGTTTTCTTGTAGTTTACACAGAATGCAGAACTGCTATTGTTTTCACGTACACCCTTAAGCTATAGTTTAGATATGCCATAGTTTTTAGGTGCACATGGAAACATGTTTGGCCGTTGTATCTCTAGATCAATGTTTGGTTCTGTTCCTTTTCATCCCGTTTTGAAAACACACATGTTGGGTTTCCATAGACATAATGATTTTTATACTGTACGTGTAAGCTATTCGGTATGCACCGATACATTTTGGCCGATAACAATAACCAATCATTCTTAAGCCGATAACCGATATATTGGACAATATACAGTATCTTAATATTAATAAAAACAATTCTGAGACTGAATCAAATGGCAAAAAGTGGACAACTGCTCTTATTAGAAAACATTCCCTGCAGAAAACAAGGTACCTATTATTTCTCTTTCTTTCTTGAAAATCCGGGACCAAGCCTATTACACACTAGTTAAATATTCTTTAACTTTTAAACTTTTCTGATATCATTTTTTATTTAATAAACAAATTGTAGATACCCGAGCAACCCAGGTGTTCCCAATAGCCACATGTCTAACTGGTCTCAGGACGGAAAGCATTCAGACAGCAGTCTGATTCAAAGAATATGATTTTGTTCATGTATTTACACATTCATAAATACCTACATCAACACTGTTTTGCTAAAAGCAGTAAGTGAATGATCAAGACAGAAAGACAACACTGTACTGTGTTTTAACTGGGAGCTGTGTGCACCTGAAGGGGTTCAACCAGAGGAAATGATTCATAATTTATCGATTATAATTTATTGGCCTGATTTTAATATCGGACAGATAACATTCAACATGACCATTTATGCTCCGATACCGATTTGGCACATAATATATCGTGCAATCGCTACAAACTATATATATTCTATTGCATAACCCTTACAATACCCCTAAACCAACCCCTCACAAAAACCTTTCAGCATTTTTACATTTTCAAACAGACTTTGATCTATAAGCTGTTTTTCTCACAGGGACTTAAAATATCCCGACAAAGGGAAAATCTTACTGCTATTACTAGACATGTGATACCAACACACACATACAAGCAAGCACACACACACACGTGAGTACGTGCGCGATAAATAAATAAATGAAATAAAATAAAAAGGTTGTACTTCTATTTTATATGTTATAATCATTCAAATGTTTTATTAGAAAATGGACATATAAGTCAGGGGTCATGGTTAAAAAATTATTTTACATTAGCTTAAATCACAGCTTAAATAATCATTTGATTATCATAACAAAATAAAACAAAACATTAGTTATACATCTCACCCAAAACGACATGAATTATCCCTCTCAATCGTTTCACCTTTAAAATTTTATGAACTGTCATCCGTGCTAATGTTTATTTTATTGCACACACGCTTTGGCCAAGTCCGGTGCTCTGATGGGCCAAACAGTTTCACAGTTTAAAAGTTCAAAATAAAGTACAGCCTCCAAAAAAACAACTCAAGTTTCTCTATTTGCTTTTCTGCATGGCTACACACCGCAAAGCAATAGACTGTACCCCATCTTCACATAAACTCCAAGTGTGTGTGTGGAGGCGCAGCGCTCCCGTCTTCCCGAAGGGCTTCTGATAAGTGTAGGATTTTTACACCTGGTCCAGGCCTAACCCAGTTGTCCCTTTACAGGGTAATGAATGGAAAGTGGAGATGCTGCCAGCGGTGGCGCACATGGGGCAGTCGGATGTAGTTAACTCACAAACGGCGGGGAAAGTTGTATCGGTGCACTTTTAATGTGATAATGAAAGCGCAGGCTTCATGAGAGCAAACAGCTTGTGCACTTAACACTGCATTAAGTGCATTGTTAACTAAGAGCAGTCATATCCCGGAGCTCGCTGAGAGCAGAAACATACCCCAAAGACTCGCTGTCTCACATGATTATAACACACACTATTCTATATTAACTAAATGCAGAAAATATACAGCACATCATCACAGTTCTTAAGATTTGTAGTTTTATAAACCAGCTGGTATGGGCCGTATTCACAAAACACCTTAAGGCTAAAAGAAGCTCCTAACTTTCTGATTTTGGAGAAACTCTCCAAATGTCTGTCCTAATTTTAGGACTTCTAAATGTCTATGCTGAGAGTATTTAGCGTTTTTAGTGCTACAGCTAGCTCCAAAACCTGTGAGACGTTAGGGGTAGTGGAGGACTCCTAAGAGGACTCCTAAGTCACCTCATCGGCAGACTACCTTGAAACGTAAACATTTTAGAAAGATTTCATACCGTAAAGACCATAACCTAAAGACTATATCTTCTAACTGTTTATGAGACTGTATATGAACATATAGTTTATTTGCAAAAGTATAATGATTCAAAATCATGTTGTTTATTGTGTAATCAAGTTTATTTTGTTTAATTTATTTGAATTTATTTGTTTTACTGCCCTGCCCTGGTACAGTATATAAAGTCAACAAGCCTTCGCCATTACATGAGCACATCAAAGCGCTTCATTCCATATGATTTCAATTACCCATAATAATACATCATATCTTTGAAGTCAGTGTATAAAATACACCTATTGCTGGATATAAGGGTGTGTGCACCTAATTGATGAATGTGGATAAGTGTTACTAACAGTTCTAGTTGAATGAATAATAAACAATGCAAACAATGATATGTCTATCATAAGGGCCATGCCCGCTAAACTCGGTATAATCAGTGTGTGAAGGCAGCGTGAAAGGACTCTTTATCAGTATCCTGTGTGTGAACAGTATGCTTTAGGAGGGCCAGACTGATGTCATTGCTCTTGTGTTGTCTCACCGTGGTTCTGTGGAGAGCACTTTGTCTGTAGAGGCTCAGTTAAGTCAAAGCAGCGTGTCTGCAGCACCTCCCTATCAGCTAATCACCAGCAGCCAAAATAAACTCTGTACAATGTCATGAGACCATGTCCCCACCCCATTCACCTCTTGAAGTCTCACCGTCTGTCTTGCTCAAACATCCCTTTCCATGCTTCGGTCTCTGCTCTCTTGAAAACTCAAAATCTCAAACTAATGTTCTCTGTCATGCATTTTGAGAACATTGACTTCCAATCTGAACCTGTGCAATTGAACATCTAAAGCAATACGAAACGTTTAGGATATGTGAGATATGTGAGATGTTAAATCTCTTAGTAAAGTACAACGAATGAAACAAAAGAAACTTAATTTTACTAAATTAAAAAAAGTTTTACAGAAAAAAATTCACATTTACAAGTTGGATGCAAATTGTTGCAAATAATTTTATTTAAAAAACAATTCAGGTGGAATCTTACCGTTTTTATAGAATTATCTACAACATCCATAGACATTCCATACATACAAAATTATTCTTAATTTATCCAGTTTTAAAGTTGAATTGTGTAATTACAAAATACCTCTGTGCTCAGAGTCACAAATATGTTTGTCCAAACATCCAACTACAAACAGATACTCAGAGAAAAAAATTACTTTTCAGTGCGTCAAAATTCTAAGAATCATTTAATTTTACTCTTAATCTTACACTTAAGAATAGGAGTGATTCATAAAGGTTCATACCTGTTAAGGTCTCAACTCCTAAGTTACTGTATATCCTAACCTAGTTAAGAGTAACAAGATGGCAGAAAGAAACAATGTGTTGAGATGATATGATGGTAGGGAGTTAATGAAATAATATAACTATATATATAAAAAGTGTTAAATCCATTTTCCAAAGGATTTGCAGCTTTGGTCTTTTCTTTATATAGTCTACAGCTGTGTGTAGCCTAACATGTGATTCAGCAGCTTAATTATTTAAATTAACAGTTAAAACAAAATTAAAAGTGAATGAAACCAAGCCAAACTGGATACAGATCTTTGCGCATAATGCAAATTATAAAAATTAGATTTGTTTTAGGTTTTGCAGCTTTGTCGCCATTTCTGTTTGAATAATGAAATTGCAGGTTACTTTATGTATTAATCGCCATATGGGTTGAAGTCAACTTCAAATTTAACTTCAACTTGAAGCTCAATATTTCAATCACTATTATAAGCTAACCGTGTAAATCATGGGAAGGTAGGCAGAATGGTTTCAACACTGATTTTTAACCCTCACTAACCCTCTCTTTCTCTCAACAGGTAGTGGTCTAGTTTTTGTTGAAACTCGTAACTTTGTATTAGCACCTATTGTACTATCGCTCTTGTATGACATTTCGCTTATTTCTCCCCGAATTCTTTGTAAGTCGCTTTGGATACAAACGTCTGCTAAAAAAATGACTAAATGTACTTGCCCAATAATACAATTTTGGTGTACTTTACCCAAATAAGTTATGGATTGTTGTAAATAAATTATAAAAAAAATAATACAATGTCTGAATTAAGTATCGTCTTAATTCATTCATGAATAAATGGCGCCAAGCTGCTTTAACTTCACCCTTGGAGGCTCCCGATTGGCTGATTCAGTGTTCAATTATTAAAATTATTTTGTTGTTTTTTACTGAAAAAATTTATATTAAGAATATTTTTGCATTAAAGTAAACAGATGCACAATCCATTCTACAACCTAAAAAAAGCTACAACCATTCCTTCTTTACATTTTCATAGTCTAATGAACCTTTTTTCACCTTGTATAGCACGTTTATTTTTAAATAAAAGTGCACACATGCAAACAAACTACTTTAGTCATCTTGTCTGGTATCTGTCACTCACACATTAGACAACGGTGGCGCCCTTCAGCAGACTGACATGTCCGTCCCCTCCCACACTCGATGTACCCTCGGTCGTCAGCTCTTGGGCTGCAGGGCTCCGCTCTGCCCCATCGCACTGACAGGCATGTGGCATTCCTAATTAAGACACTGGCACAGCTAGACTTCAGTTTGTCATCACCTAAACTCCACGGGCTATTTAGAGTCAGTGCGTGCCATCAAAAACACTAGATGTGGAGGGATGGTGGTCTGACAGGCATGATGAAGCTTCACAATAAAAGGTCGGGGGTGGACACATCCAAACTTTTTTTTGGCAATTAAAGTTTTCAGCGAATTGAATAGCCAGTAGGTGCTTAGCCTAGTTTCTACAACATGCAACATGCATAAATATTAATATATTATTCAACTATAAGTGAGTGTGTAAGCAGGGGTAGAATTTGAGTTTTTAGAAGGGACAATTCCTTAATCTGTTAAAAATCGAACGTTGTATTTTTGATAATACAAAAAATGTAAAGGAACTCAAAAATCAACACTGAACTTTGCTTACACGTACAGTAGGTGGGTGAATAAGAAAATCTGTTGATCCAAACCTTTTATACTCACTCGGGAAACATGCACGTGTATAACAAACCGGTGGAACTTGTCCAGAATGCCGAATAATGTACTGTATGTATTTATGGCAAGAGGAAAGCATAATTATTCAAAACCTTTGCAATTATTTCACAAACACACTGCATGGCTAAATGGAGATTAAAAGCATTAAAAATAAAAAAGTGCAGCATACTTCTCTCAGTATCTGTTTACACTGGCATGTGTGAAAGGGTGAGCATGTGGATGCTGGCGTCTACAGATGAGAACTATAACAGCTTTTCACGTCGGCTGAGGACAGATACCCAATCGCCAATCGTGGCCCAGGGTTCACATAGCGGGAGTGCTGATATGATAGCGGGCTCTAGAGAGGTCGAGAGACTGGGCGGAGCTTAACCCCCTCCACTTTTCACTCAGACTGAGAGTGTGTGGGGTCGAGAGATGGAACATCACACAGTGCTCACTTCACCTTCAATCACAGCGACACTCAATCACCCTCAATCACAGCTGGTTGCAGAGAGACAGCAGTACTGGATAACACCCTTACTGTGTAAGCATGCGCGCACACAGACACACATTGTGTTTCCATGTTTAATGGGGACATTCCTTACACATTCCTGTTACTTTTAAACTAAACAAAAGTTTACATACATTTATACATTTGATCATAGTGAAATTTGATACCACACACACAATTCTTCATATAGGATTTTTCCAGGCTATGTTTCATGTTAAATTATGCCAAATATAATTATTTTTTAAATTATATTACAACTAAAAAATACATTATATAATATATATATTTTAGGGCTAAAAGTTTGTATTTACGTAATATGTGTGCACTGTGCATTATTTACCATACAAACTCATATCTGCATTTAAGAAAACATGAATAAACGTTTAGATATTTCAGTCATCGCTAGATTAAATAAATACATTTAAATATTTCTTAAATATATATACATGTATGTGTATACAAAATTTATATGCACAGTATACAGAAATATATTATGTTAACACAAACTTTACTTTTTTTCTTTTATTTTGACGCGATTATTCACGATTAATCATTTGACATTCCTAAAAATGTTATTGTACTTGTCCTAAAATTCCATTTAAAAATACATAGACAAAGTCTGCTATTTATCTAATATCTCATTTCCACCACAGAATGCGAACGTGTAATCGTTGATTAATGTATATAAACTATGTGACTTGTGAGTGGACGACTTAAATAAACTTCTGCTGTTAAGACTAAGGTGTGAAAGTGTGTATTAAGTGAGTTTATTTTCACAGAAGTCCACAGAACAAAACAGCCCATAGGTGAAGGAACAGCCACATACATGATGTGTAATGTCATATGCTTAGAAGCACACACTAGAGCGGTTTGAAGATACGAGCGGGAGAGGGTGTGACTGAAATGAGACAGGCCAGCGCAAGGTAAGGAAACAGAGGCAGCAATGTGAAATGAAATAGATGGATTGCTCTAGTTAGCAAACTAAACATGGAAAATGACTTATGTAAAAGTTTTGAGGAAACGTGGAGCTAAATCAGTGTAATTTTAGCATTGTGAAAATATTTAGCTTTTTCGATCTCAAACAAGTACTTTTATTCCTGCAGTATATCATCGCTGCCGTCTGAATCAGACTCTTTACGGAGCGAGTAGGCCATTACTTTTGCTTTAAAATGAGAACATTTCAGGGAAAGAATATGAAATACACACTTGACTTTGTAATACCCCAAGACATATGCATTTCAAAAGACTTGTTCATAGGAAGTTGGCTAGAAACTGGAAATATGATTTTTGAAGTGCTGAGGGCACTTCTGAAATAAGCAGGCACAGTCTAAAAACGGATCAGAGAGGATATTAATATGATATGATTTTATTGTAGGATATTACTAATATAAAAGATATGAAGCCACAGTCTGAATAGCTATTAAAATGCTATCACCGCACAGAAAAAAGTTTTATTACCACAACTCGAAGTACTAGAGAACACTAGCAGTTACTATCTTGACCAGACTCTGAAGTTATTTCTTATTGGATTGCACAACAGAACAAATGATAACAGAAATGGCAAATCCACTTGAAAGTAGTTAAAAAGACCTCCGTGCAGGCTGTATCTACATTAAACTGTAACTGCAATATGTTTTTTTATTATATCTCTCAAGTTTAATGGGAAATTGGTTACAACTACATAAAAAATAATCAATAATGCTTTTCTGTGCAAAAACTGAACCACAATTCTAGTTTGTTGCTATGTGGTTGTTAGAGTGATTCATGATAGACGCAAATAAAAATTTCATCCTTGCGATATCTTGGTCTAGGTGATATGATTGGGGATTTATTTTCTTGTTTTAATATTCATCAGTTAAAAAGTAAAAATCTGAACTAACCACACACCTTTCATCAATAAGCCACATGTTGTAAAACATTAAAGAAATAGTTTTCCCAAAAATGATTCTGTCATGAATGACTCAACCTCAAGTTGTTCCAAAACTGTACAAATATATTTGTTCACGCTGAACGCAAGATACTTAAATCTTAGTCGAAGGTGCCCCAGAACGGCTTTCATAAATGATTCAATATAAATTATTTTGTGTGCAACTATTTCTACTACGATAGTAAATGGTGCCACAAATCTCACCAGCTAACATTCTTCCAAATATGATATCTTTCTTTGTTTTCATCAGAACAAAGAAGTGTATACAGAATAAGTGAGGGTGAGTAAAAAATGACAGAAGACCCTAAAACAGCAGGAGGGTAATCCAGAAAGCTGGTTAGTGACATAACCGGGGACGTTTAGGGGTATAGATGATAACTTTAACTTTCAATTCCCAAAACAGAGGTAACTTCATGGGTATGTAAGTAACCAGCAACTCACTCTCTAAAGATAACCTGCTGCGGAGCATAGTGTAAAAAGCATTACATAAACGTTTTTCCAAAACGATGACAACTGTAGCAGTTTCTAAAATGAAAAGAGTCTCTGCAAATCTCTGCAACTGCTGCAAATAAAGATGATACAATGAAAAAAACAAATAAAGTTAGATTTTTTTAAGAAACATACAGAGAGGGAACAAAAAAGAGGTTTAATGCTGCCTTCAAAATTAGCAATGTCATCAAATACATATATATAAAACAATGTACAAATGCCCTCAGCACCATCCAAATTTTCAAGCATGAACTATAACCCCTAAAAACGCTCTGTGTGAAATTCATAGTAATTCACATGTTGATATAATCGTAAACATATTGAGTTTTCTGTATTGAGTGAGCCAGTGACACGACCCAAATTCAAACTTATTTCTTTTTTCAGTTTAGTGACAAATATATATATAAGGTTGAGAAATTATGCTAGAAGGAATGTTATTTAATATAGGCTACATGAAACAATGTTAACAGTATCAAGTAAACATAACTCAGTTCAAAGACAAGCTGTGACATTACAAAATGTTACAGCTGTTTTTTTGTCACAATATGTTGAGTGCACAACCTAGCAACCTCAGGTGAGCTGAGAGAAAAATCATATGCACTCAACTAGCACGTTTCTCTTTTTTATAATTAGCTGAAAAAAACTATTTACAGATTTATGGATTCCTTGCATTTTTTACATGACATTTTACATCGACTTTATACGGATAGTCACTGTTGTCATTTATATAAATCACAGTATTTGGTGTCAGTGTATCGTATCGTTTTATTAATGTGATGCTGTTTATATCATTTCCTTTGTGGTTTTGTGGAAGAGAAGTACCAGAGGTCTATTGCTCAAAGCTTAATGAACAAACTCTGGTTTTCAGAGTGAGTTACGGGATGACAAAACCAGATAAACCCAACCTGGTTAAGATCAGGTTCCGCTTGGTATCGTTGTCTGTCAACTTTGTCGGATTGAGCCAGAGTTCGTGAGACACGTGCACCTGAAACTGAACAAAGAAAGCATCATTGAAAGTTTAAGAAGACATTTACTGACTATATTAAAGCAAGTGAATCCACTTAATTTAAAGGTTTTCAAAAAGGTCAAATGAAAACACATACGCTAACTTTAAAAAGCTTTATATACCGAAGCTTGTATTTATAGTTACAGTTCATAGTTATATTAATTTTTTTTCTCTTTATATGAATCGATTAATATCTATCAACTCATGTAATAATTATATGAGTTATATGATTATATAGGCTATAATTATAATCAATAAAATATCAATACAATAAAGAGTTTTCCCCTAACACCTTATCACTTTTAGCTATTTTTGGAGCGAGATACAAGGGAAGTGGCTTCACTGCGTCAGATATATGTCACTTTGCTCAGAGCCGATTGGTCCAGTTTTGGTTTGCGATCTCTAACTCAGAATAAACCTGTTCTGGAGCAGGTTAGACGTGTAGCTTAAGTTACCATCGCGACGAAACCCACTCCAAACCAATCCACCTTCTTGAGCCTGAAAACTTTGCTCAAACTAAACGCGAACTTACCAAAATCAACTTTTTGCAATAGGCTTCTGAACTATTTAGAAGTACAGTTCCATCAAAAATAACAATACATTTATGTACCCTCATGTCATTCCAAACATATGACTTTATTTCTTCTGTGGAACACAAAAGTTGATATTTTGAGTAATGTCTCAGTGGGTCTGTGTTCAAACAATGAATGTCAATGGGAGTCAATGTTGTTTGGTTACCAATGTTCTTCAAATTATCTTCTTTTGTGTTGTGCAGATGAAAGAAAGTCACATAGATTTGAAATGACATGTAAATAATTGTCATTATTGCTTGAGCTCACAAATATCTTGGCAAACTTAAGCTACAGTTTCTAACGTAGCTTCCCCAAAACAAAATGGCTTGACTAAAACTATGTTCGAGAACTAATGAGATCTTTTAAAGCAGTGAAAACATCCTTCTCATGGCTCAGGGAGACGCTCAGCACGGCCTCCTCACAACAGACCGAACAGATGACAGTTATTCCTCACAGCATTCTTGCTCATATCACAAAATCGAGCCAGATGTCTCCAGGCTGAGAAGCAGGTGGGCCAGGGCTGCTGCGCCACCCCGTGCTGGCACTGCTTCAAACCTGCTGGGTATAACCTTTAATTTGCATGCTTTTTCCTGGCATGTGGGCAAGAGGTGCCATCTGCCCAGGCCACGAGAGGACCCCGCCGTGTGTGTGTCAGTGTGTTTATGCAGGGGGCTGGAAGGATGAGCACTGGAGCGGCCCAGACTGCAGCACAAGGCCATACTGGTGGCCTGTCACTTCTGCCCAGCAGAACCCTCCTCCTGGGCCCATATGGTCTGTCCAGGCGGACACACGCTCATATTGCACACACACAGGGACACGCAAGTATATCTAGAAATGCACATGCTGGTGCAACAGAGCGATCAGGCATTAAAGCGCAGAATAACTAAGTAACAGCCTTGACCTTGCAACAAGGAAAGCCCTGATAGAGAGAGAGCGAGAGAGAGCAATGTAGACTAAAGAGGTCAATCTCTTAACAGTGACATTGTATTTTCTTTCATTTATTTTCATAATGGGGGTTAATAAATCTTAATAAATAACAATATAAACAGACACCACATGTCTCAGTAATTTTTTTATCCGTATAATGGAAGTCATTGGGGGCCTTTTGTGTTCTGCAGAAGAGAGTCATTCGGGTTCAAAAAAGCAAATTTACAAGTTATGTGTAAAATAACACGAAAAGCATTTTGTTTTTTGACAACCCAGCTGCTCTGATATGACAGTTTTTCCACAGGACTTTTTTACAGTATACAGTGACTATATTAAAAAGGAGTTTTCATTAGAAAAAGAAGAAAAGAAAAGACAGCATTATTGACCAACATATTCCATAAAATGCTGGGAACATTAGCAAACTTTCAGTTTTTGTGAATGATGACCATTCCACGTGTTAATAATTATCAGGGCTTTCTGTGGAGTGCATCGCCACAGATTCTGCGTGGGCCTGCTGACATGTTACTTCACAGTCGTCACTCCGCACTAGCCCACACAGCCAAGATATCTTAGCCAAACTCCCCCTGACCCTTCAGATCTGTCTTGTGCATCACTTACATGTGGCATTCAGTGACTGTTTAACCCAGGCAGCATTAATCAAACTCAGAACAAACCACATTCAAACCCAACAATCATAATAACAGCTTTACTTTAACAGTGCAAGTGAAAGAGATTGGTGAATGATATGTAACTACACTGATGATTTCTCCAGGACAGCAACCAACATTGAAACAATGCAATGGGTGTGTAAAAGAAAGCATATGAAAATGTTTTAGCAGATTTAATTGCCACCGGTTACAAAGCCTTTGATTTGACCAAACATCTTGTTTGCTCGTAATGAAGTGGAACCTATTGTTGACAAGATCTCTCATCAGTGGCTCGGCTAGTTGTCATATGCAGTATAGACAGATTTATCTAGAGTTACTTATAATGCTGTCATCATTGTCAGACCATTAGGATGTTATGATATGTGATGAAATGCAGATTTAATGAGTATTAACAGTTCTGTTTTTCAGGCGAGTTGTTTTGCACTGAAAGGAGCGAGCAGCATTTGGGCAGAGTGAGTCCAGGTGGGATGCTGGTAATTGCTAATGTGAATCCAGCAAACCTTCCCGAATTCCCGCTTCCAAATATACATTTCACTCGTTCAGAATAACTTTATTTGCAACACTGAGCTAGCCAAGTCTAAACAAAATTGTTTCATACAGTTTGATAGACGGAAGTGTGTCACATGCAGGTTACACTTTGAATATTAAAGGAACAGTTCACCCGCATGGTCATTAACTCCTTATGTCGTTCCAAAGCTGTATGATTTCCTATTTCTGTGAGGTCACAAATGCAGAAGCGGAATGTTGATGTTGCTAATGAGATGTTGCTTTAAGTACAGTGGAAGTGAATAGTGCCGCACTTTAAACATTACAAAGAAAACATGAAAAGTCCACATAGCTTATTTAATGCACTAAAAAGTACTATATTTTTGTTTATATTTATTATACAATAATTGTGAAATTAAACCATGATTATTAAAATCATGTTAATGATACACATATGATAATATTAATAATAATGTAATATATAGTAATAAAATCCAGCACTAGTTTAAAACTTTGCTTTGGAGTGCAATTCGTAGAAATGCTATCTCTCCACCTGCCTACACTTGTATTTTTACCGTGATTAATTTGCCAAAAACGCGAAAACACTAAATAAACAGAATTGAAGATGAATTTGACTAACAGCATGTTTATTCATATATTATAAAATTTTATGGTGTGCGTGATAACGTCCATAAATATGTTCTGTAACAATATTATCACAGCCTATTTTCATGTTGCTTTTATGAACAAATAATCATATTAGTCCAAATCATCTTCAATTGTGTTTATTTTATGTTTTCTCATTTTTGTCATACTTAAAACTGGAATGTACACTGTACAAGCTAACTCAATGAATATCTCGTTGAATTGACTGAATACATTAAGTTAATATTTTTAGGTTGAATTAACTAAAATTAATTTACTTTTAACAAAAGCTTGTCATTTTTGTGGCTCTTAAGGCAAAACTTCATGGGTGTTGAGTAATTTACGATATTATCGTGTCGAATTGTCATGATATCGATATTAAGAGGTTTTGTACCACGGTTATTGCCGGTACATTGTGTCACCCCTAGTATTTTAACTTTATACTTTCGTAGAAAAAGAAACCCTAAAATGACATACAGTACAGCAAATGATGATATTTTTGTTTTGGGGTCAACTGTTCCTTTATCATCTATCAAAATTGTACTGATTTTACTGATGTTCTGATTGCAATTTTATTTAATAGGCACATTTTATTCAACAATAAAACTGCAGATAAAAAAATCAATTCGTTCCAGTGTGTCGTTCAATACACAAAGGCATTTAATTCTATAAGATGCCACACACAAATAACGCCGATCCGACAATGCAAAAAGAAAATTGCACGAGTTTTGCAAACAGCAGTATCGAGTTAAAATCTTCCTCATTCTTTTCTTCTGCTGTTCCTCAGAGACTATGAAAGTGAAAAGGAGAGAGAGGAGAAAAGAGGAGTGCAGACAGGGACCTGCTGTGCGATGCATTACAGTGCCTCATCATTGGGCTAATTATGATGAGTATTCTCCCTGCAGGGCTGTGGAAATGTACAGGCTTTGTTCTCCCACATCCTGATGGAGCTGATGGGGCATGGCATGGCGTAGATGAGCAGCCCCCCGAATGCGGGCCGCCACCAGGCTCCCCGCACGCAGGGAGAAACGTTATCACGCGTGCATGCACACACGCTCACACATTAACACTCAGCAGAACGATGCGCACAACGAAATTCACCCAGACACAAAGCGAGAGACAAACATAGAAAAAAGCTGATGAATCCTTTTTGTTAGATTATTAATTACATATCACTACCATACAATTGTACAGTAGCGTCAAGGTCTATTATTTTTAAGTGGGTAATGGGCAAGTGCCATTTTATAATCCACTTGGTAAAAAATGTGTACATTTACAGTATATTCTTGGCCTAGCAAGGGGGTTTAAAGGGAAATGCATGCATCATTTAGTCACCCACATATCCTTCCAAATCTGTATGACTTTCATTCTTCTGCAGAATACAAAAGAACATATTTTGAAGAACGTTGGTAGCCACATTGGTAACCCCCATTGACTTCCATTGTATGGTCACAAAACCTGAGACATTTCTCCAATTATCAAGTGATACTAAAACCGAATATAAACACAAATAGTATACGTGTATGTAAGTCTATGTAAATTATTTTACTGAACCTTGTAGTGTTTGTTAAAAGTCTTGGTGAGAAAGAAACAGGTGTGTGAGTATTGTTCATCCAGTGTTTTGTCCCTGTGTTTGGGGCCAAATAAAATTTTGACTGTTTTGTGCCCTGGATCACAGAATTTCCATATCATTTACCGCATTGTGCTTCTCCAAATGTGAAGTGACCTACCTAAGCTCTCCTTCGGTTAACAATCTGAATATCGTTTAGGACAAATATCAAGTGATATCAATGACCAATTGTGGGCCTATCAAAGGCACATATGCTTCAAATCAACTCCAGGTGTAAAAGTGGCTCCGGCTTAAGAGCTTACTTACTTCAGCCCATCCTGACAATGCAGAGCCTGGGAAGCCTTTGTCCGAGCACCATACTGAGTCAATGGCTTCTTCATAATGATTGAACTAAAGGCACATTCAAGTGCAACACTGTGAAGTTAAGTTTCTCTTTTAGAACTCAATGGGAACAGAGTCTTGGCTGGCTCGTGATGGAGTTCGGCTGCCAGTTAGACCGGCGCTCTCGCAATAGGAGAGAGAGAGGATTAGTGCGCATGTGAATGGGGAAGACAGCAGCTCTTTGAGTGGCCAGTATTTGTATGTGTGTGTATTTAGGGGCCCCAGGCTCTCTGTGAGCCTTTGTGGCAGCTGCCCTCGCATAGACCGTGAGGACGCCGGACCTCTGATCCAGCTCCTCCTCACCGCTCTGTTCCTTCTGCTAGGCAGTGCCGATCCAAGACGTCTGGGGGCCCTATGCAAACCTTTGTGAAAAGCATAACTGTAAACTATAAGATATAAAACATTAAAAAATAAATAAACACACTTCAATGAATTAAAACGGAAAGTAAGAACATAAAACAGACAGTACGAACAATTAAGTATAATATTGAATTCACATGATAACAATCATTAACCTAAAGTAACACGTGCCTCCGATAGATATAGTTTACTCAATATCAATAAATAATTCTCTAAATGTGATGGCACAAAAATTACATATCATGGGCCAACAAAAAACAGTGGATTGCAGTGGTGGGCATTATAGCTGAGACTCACATGAACATTGTACAGCTGGTTTTGTGACTAAGCCATTCCCTGTAAATGCTATTGAAGTTAGAATATTAATGTGTATGTAACTTTGGACACGGTCCCTAAATTCACGACTATCAAACGTCCACAGTCAAACCAACGGAATGCCAGTGGACAAATAAATCTGTACTTGCATAATAAGGCTAAACTAAAAAAGACTTTTTTGAAATAATACAAAAACACATGCCTTCTTGTTCTTTTGCTTCATCTTGTAGACATTTTTTCCACACAGAAATTAAATTAATGAAGCATTAAAAAGGAAATTTCCAAATGATTCCTGTAAAGTTTGTAACAGAACACTCCGAAGACAGAAAGTTGAATCCACATCCTGTTTATATTATAGTGTTTTTGATTCGGTACTCAAGGGGGGGCCCTGTTGGTGCAGGGGCCCTATGCAACTTGCGTAGTTTGTGTATAGGAAGGATCGGCTCTGCTGCCAGGTCCAATCATTCAAGCCACACTTTTAGGCTGATTGTTTACAAAGACCAGTGAATAAATGCCCATTTTCTCTCTGTCCTCCCCTGCTGCTAAGACCATCAAGGCTCTGGAAGTGGCCTGCGAAGGCGTAATTTCACTTGGCAAAAACAGCATTCGCTCAGCTTCCGCAAATACAAGCAGTCGCACAGCGCAGAATATCTCCAATTTATCCAACTTCTCATCTTTCTTCATGCTTGTGCTAAGGTTTACTTGGCAGTAGTTTTTGAGGGACATATGAAGCCAGTTGTGTTAAATTCAGGTAATAAAGATGTATATGTTTAGAGTCGCTAATAAGCATTATATCAAAAGCATAAGGTTCCAATTTACCATTCATTGACCGAGCACACGGCAATACTGGCAAGGTAAAACTATGGCATAACTATAAGAGCAAATGTTGCTCAAAGGACAAAACCAGCCACTTCTTGTATGATGTGGTATAAATAGTCTTGTAAAAAAATCCTAAGAGTAGGGCACAACATATTGTATTAATAAGAAGGAATTTACCATATTGATTTGTTTCACCGATATTTAGAATTTCGCACTGCAGTACATTGTGGTTTAACATTAAAAGTAATCTGTGAAATGATGAAGTACCGGTACATTTTTTAACAGTGCAAGCTTGATTTGCCAACCTGATCTCAGGAATTTGCAAAAGAGATTGAAATTAAATAAAGTAACTGTAGTTGAATGACATGGCTGAAATAATATATATATTTTTCCAATGGCCATTGCCTTTTAGTGCAATTTATGTATGTAAAATCCCGATGGCAATTGGGAACAAACTGTCCTCTAATGAGTGGTCCTTGCTCTTAGGGATCTGTGCCTCCTGCCTGAGGGTAAAAGATTAAACAAATGGTGTTCTGGATGTGATGTGTGATGCTTTTGGCCGTTGAGAGATAATGGGAGTGAGCCATGCGTTCCAGGGAGTGTAGTGGGCAACCAGTGATGTTTTGGGCTGTGTTGATTATTCTTTGAAGGGTTCTTTGTTCTACTTGGCGCACCAAGTTGAGATGCAGTACACTAACACACTTTCTATGGTAGAACATCTAGGTAAAAGGACATCAGCAAACTAGGTTGTTTTTCCTGAGCATCAGTTTGGTATCATCAGTCTATATATCTGTTTAGAACAAAAGTAATAGTCATGAAGTTTC
Source organism: Barbatula barbatula (assembly GCF_947034865.1). Taxonomy (NCBI): domain Eukaryota; kingdom Metazoa; phylum Chordata; class Actinopteri; order Cypriniformes; family Nemacheilidae; genus Barbatula; species Barbatula barbatula. The sequence continues at coordinate 11,930,733 of NC_136784.1, forward strand.
ATGAAGGATGCAACAGCACAATGAAAGTACCAGAAGTGGTCTACACTCACCTAAAGGATTATAAGGAACAACATACTAATACTGTGTTTGACCCCCTTTAGGCTTCAGAACTGCCTTAATTCTACGTGGCATTGATTCAACAAGGTGCTGAAAGCATTCTTTAGAAATGTTGGCCCATATTGATAGGATAGCATCTTGCAGCTGATGGAGATTTGTGGGATGCACATCCAGGGCATGAAGCTCCCGTTCCATCACATCCCAAAGATTCTCTATTGGGTTGAGATCTGGTGACTGTGGGGCCATTTTAGTACAGTGAACTCATTGTCATGTTCAAGAAACCAATTTGAAATGATTCGAGCTTTGTGACATGGTGCATTATCCTGCTGGAAGTAGCCATCAGAGGATGGGTACATGGTGGTCATAAAAGGATGGACATGGTCAGAAACAATGCTCAGGTAGGCTGTGTCATTTAAACGATGCCCAATTGGCACTAAGGGGCCTAAAGTGTGCCAAGAAAACATCCCCACACCATTACACCACCACCACCAGCCTGCACAGTGGTAACAAGGCATGATGGATCCATGCTCTCATTCTGTTTACGCCAAATTCTGACTACCATCTGAATGTCTCAACAAAAATCGAGACTCATCAGACAAGGCAACATTTCAAGTATCCAAATTTAACTAAGGCACAGACCTGTCTTGAGCTATATAAGCCTTGTCTGTGAAACTGGGCTCAAGTTGATTCAATTGCTTAAAGACATCTAGGAAAATCTGTGATCGTTTACTCAACTGCATGTCATTCAATGCAAAAGATGATATTTTGAGTATATCAGTGGTTTTGTTTGAAAATAAGGTATTGTATTGTTACCTGACAAAATGCTTTAGTAAAACTTTTTTAGTAAAGTTTCCTGTCCTTCTATTGTTTGTTTGATTTAAAGACACTGGCTGAAGTAACAGTTGGCAGAGTTTTTCCCATACACACCCCCACACCACACACACACACACACACACGCACACACACACACACACACACACACACACACACACACACATCGCAAGGCTTCTTAAGTGTCTTTGTGCTTGTGACCCTCTTATAAATGGCCATAATCCAGTTTTATTGAGAGAGGCAATTCTGCCTCTCAAAGTAACAACATTAACTGAGATGAATAGAACATCAATGAAGCAAAGCAAATTTGTGGCCCCCATTCAATGGGAATTGCTCTGCAGTTTTCAAATGCGTAAACATAGATTTCATTTTACTCCTTATTTTCTTTCCCCTTTATGTTTTAACAAAGAGGCCCAGAGATGTTTAAATGGAAATAAATGCAACATGACAGAAACAAATTCGGCGAACATTGCACAAGAAGCAGGTGTATTGGTGATGGAAATGCAGCGTTGGAGAAAAAATATGACTGGACGGAGTATCTCTGCTGCAGATCTTTCATATGATGCTGTGGCGATGATGAGGCTTGGCCGTCTGTGTTTGTGACAGATAGATCTATCTAACAGCTCACAGACAAACACTCATCTTCAGAAATCAACAGCTGACTGTGTGTGTCTCAAAGTGAGGTCATATGTCTGAGCTGTCAAGAAAACAAACCCAATATGTGCTGTATTTCTAAACCAAAGATTTGCGCAATAATTTGTAAAAATGTATTTTATTTATTGAATGAAAAATGTACAGCGATGGTTTTGAAGGGTTATTTAAAAATATAAATGCATAAAACTGTACACTATACTGTACAGTATATGTACAGTAGAAAACCGTTTAGAGTTTCTCACTGAAAGATTATGGGTGGGGAGGGAGAGGTTCAACCTCATGACCTGCTGGTGCGGATGATTCAGGGGGCAAATATGCAGAGATGGGAGTCTACCGGTGCGCATGAAGCCCTGTGATCTGTCTCTCCCACATGCGGCTTGTCTCCAGGGAGCAGATGTACGATACTTACAGTCGGGTACCTCATTGCTCCCAGAAGCCCCTGAAGGTGTGAGTCCCACCCGCAGCGCTTTAACCACACGCTTCTGTTCTAATAGCTTACAGGTGGTGAGGAAAGCGAGTTTCTCACACATTTGATTCGTTTACAGCGTTGAAGTTATTTAAGGGAATAATTTGTGCGCTCCTATCAAAAAACAATTCGTGGAACAAGCTAAATATGAAATGTAAAGGAAATGTTACAGGTCAGTTCGGTTTAAAGGTACAGTTACCCAAAAATGATGTGCCCCAAAAAAAAAATTCATGGTTACGTTACGCGTGTACTCCGGCCTGAGTCACAATTTACTCTGACTGCATGAAAATCCAACATTATCTCATGGCAATTCCTAAATATTTAACAAATTGGCGAATTTGTATATATTCTTGTCTGTGCAACTAGCCTTCACACCACTGATGTTAGGTTTTGTGTAAGGGCTTCATTATTGCTTTTTCTAATAAAAAAAAACGTATGCTTTTGTACGATTTACGATTGACATCAAATTAATTCAAATGAACTCACCACCTCGTAAAATAGTTACATTGTCCCATGAGATCAGGTTGAAAAACAGAGGCATCAACAAAAATCTTTCTTTGTTCCTTGAAACAAATGACCACAGAAATGAAAAAAAAAAATTATTTAATAAAAAAAATCCCTTTAAAGGAATAGTTCAGTGGCAAATGAAAATGATCCCATAATTACTCACTCTCATATACAACATAATGATAAATAAGCTTAAACATTAAACACCTTCTCTAACACTTGTTTACAGAGTTATTTTTATGGTGCATTTATGGTCTTTTTTTAGTTAAAACAAGTATAAGTTGTTGCTTTGCAAATTCTTATTGTGTTTGGGTTGATAAAAGTTATACACCTATGATTGCATTGAGCGTCAGTAAAAAAAAAATCATTTCTGGCGAACTATTCCTTTAAACATCTATTGACTAATTCTGACCAACAAGGATTTAATCCGAATCTGTCCAAACTTTTAATTTCAGCTGTTTACTTCAGCACAATTGCAAATTAATTTCCGATGCAGTCTGGATTTGTATCAGTTACCCGCATTAATAATATTTTATCCCTCCTCAGCCATAAACAAACTGGCACAGACCATAATCATTCTGATAATAAACATAACAGAGCTGATTATCGCTCTGTACCTCCAGATATCATTGCTGCTCATTTAAATCTAAATGTACTGCTCTGAATGGGCCCGTGAGGAGCCGCGTGTGCCAATGCTGCATGGGACTACGTCAAGCCAGCGTTATCGGTCCAGTCTGATGGTGAGCGTGTGATTAGGGGGCCACAGGTGTGCCATTCTCATTCCCATCATTAAGTAGGAGCTTGGCACTGATAGGAGCTCGCTGTGGCCACACAATGGCTGCTACAGCTGTCAAAACATATTACGGTTGCAGCTTCCACACGTCTCCTCTTCAGCTTGCGCCATAAAACACACTGTAATTACTCAACTGGACAACCAGCTCTGCTTTCCTCAGGAGGAACCTGACAGGATGCACACCTGAGGGACGTTCTCTTTAGGGACAGCCAAATTCACATCAACAGTTGGCTGTTTTCTCAAGGCTCGGATTAAATAATGGAAAAAGAAAAAGAACAGATATAGGATGGGCTAGTTGTCACATTGAGATTATATGTGATTTCTTGGATGAATTTGTTTTCTATTAAACAAGTGATTGCTTTGTCTAGCAGTGTTGTTGTGTTCGAAATGTAAACACCTATAAGAATTATGGATGTGAAATATAAACTCTCAGAGAATATATTTGTTATATATTGAACCATCTGTTTATATTTTACTAAACCCCTGTTGATAGTCTAAACACCAGAAAATGTTCAATCTATGCACAAGTTTTCTATTAAAAAAGGGGGAAATTTATGCATAATGGATGTGACAAAAAAGGATAGTTTTTGAGAGACAACATAATTTGTTCGATTGCTGTGAATTAAAATGCACACACCAGAAGTAATAATATGCAGCAAATGAAGAAGGGATGCCTCTTTATAGAACATAAAATATAATGCCTTGGAACGCGCAGTATTATTTGATGAGTTGACGAAATATTGACTGAAAAATGCAGAGAGCGAGACATGTCAAGTTTTAAAATAACCAATAGCGTTTTTGTTTACAGCACATGGTCGCCTGCATTTAACAGCGTAATAGCCACTCGTCGTGTAAAAGTCTATTGGAAAGAAAAGGAAGATCAGTTATACCAGGGATGTGTTATTTGAAGCTTCTAATTTACATTGTTGAGTGACACTGGCGTCTGTCTTCTCCTTTACTCATCAAGGTGAACCGGAAGTTGCGATCTTTTTTACTTCTGAGTGAAATGGAATTTTGAAAAATTTTGGTTGTGGCTTTCGTCTTTCTCTGCGATTTGATTGAATGTATAAAAACAGCCATTACATTTTGAAATGGAACTGGCAGCAGATTGACAGTTAACGGATGTCCCGCCCCAAGCCGTCTAGAATACATCATCTAAGATGAATAGTCATTGCAGGACGGAAGTGCATATTCAGATTTTAACTAAAGATTATGAGGGACCCACATTGATAAACTATTTACAATCACTGCAATATTTCATGAAAAATCGGCAGAGCAATTTTTTATTTCACTGGGACTTTAACATACAACATTCCGTGTAGACTTTAATCGAAATTGGCATGTCTGAATCATCCCCTTGCGTCATTCACCATGTAGGACAAAATAAATGTGTGAACAAGTGGCTGAAATGAGGCGCCGCTACCACAGCTCTCGGATTCTAAAGCGGATTTGATTGGGCGAGAAGTGTAGCGTGATGTAGAATTTTTGGGCGCACGGGCCAGATTGTCAGATTTGAACGCTTATAGCTTATTTTTAATGAAAGGGAAAAAACTTACATTTTGATTTCAAGGGGGCTTTAATACATTTTTATTTGCATGTCCATTTACAAGGATGTGACAATTCTAAAAGTAACACTTACTCGACTATCCTTTAAAATATCGATCATGGTGAAAACCTTTGCCAAAAACTTTTTCCATGGTAGTGTTGACATTTGCATGGACCTGCCATAAACTAGACTCTAAAAAAGGTGCTTTATGGTGTCAAAGAAGAACCATTAATGGTTCTTCTTTGACACTTTGGCTTTGACACTTGACACTTTGGCTTCTTTGGCTTAATGGTTGTATAAAGATCCATCAACATCCAAAAAAGGTTTTAAAAAGTACAAAAATACACATTGACTAAACTGTCCTTTAGGGAACCAAAAAGGGTTATTCTATGGTATCATTGTAAAGTAAATATTTTGTAACACATTTAATGGCGTAAAAGCATAAAGTTTGTGTTAATTCTCTGCTAAATTTATCTTTATATTCCAACTAATTTATTGGGTAACCAAGTAAAGACAACCACACTGGTGTACATTCAGGAAAGAGAATTTCTGACAATATGCTGTGGAGCCTGTTCAAGGTCAGTATGTGTTCAAATAAACTGTATATCTTTTCCCTGGGCAATACCAGTGGAAACATAAAAAACTGTAGCCATGACTATAGTATGTGCCTATAGAGAAATTGAATTTCAAAAATAAACCCACCCTGAGAAATATTCACTGAAGTGAGATATGTGATACCTGTAGCCCCAGTCACCCCAATGTCTCTTCCTTTTATAAAGCCCCAAAACAATGCTAAACAAAACTGGGTGCGGAGCAGTATATCGTGTAGCAGGTTTGTACTTGTGCTGCGTACCTGAATTACTGTTCTGCCAGGAGGATTTGAGAGTCAAATGCAAATAAAAAGGCCCCGGCTTTTTCAGAGAGTATGAGACACCTGTGTAAACTACATCATCACCGGTGTCAACAAAGGTTGGTTTGTATCAGGACAGCTTGCAAAATAAAATCATCTCATGTAAGACGCTCTCTATCTCTCATGTTATTTATATTTTCCCGGACTACGATTGTGCTTGTGTTGGTTTGAGTGTTAAAACATCCTATTGTTGAGACGGATTGCAACCTGCTGTTTTATGCCAGAACCAAGCATATTGGACTAGCGAATAAACATTGCATATGTTGAGTGAAAGGAACAAAAAATACCACAACTAGGATAAAAAATATTATTGCTATGAGTGAATGAAATTGTAGCGTTCATAACTTACTAGTTTAGCGAGTTAGGGTTTAAAAAATGGTTTTCATTTTTTTTAGGTTCCAACAATATTAATAACCCAGCACGTAAACAAGTATCTTGGAAAGTTTGTGTTTATGAGGTGGCTAATTCGTATGAATTTGTACGTTCAAATTTAGCATTTTACTACGATTTGCTTTCGCACCAGTGACCCCGAGGTTTGGGGGCGGGTTTAAGGGAGGAGCTTTAGTATTGCTTTTTCTAATAATCGTGCGTTTTTACTAATCACATCTCACAAATTCATAGAAATTAGCCAGCTCTTAAAATTGGTATGAATTCCTGTGAGATCAGGTTGAAACTAAAATGTTTATTACACAGTATTTAAAAAAAAGTGAAATGAAAGTGAAGGGAAAAACAGGGGACTTAAATTTTCAAATAATACATATGTTGCTGGTTAATTTTAGAGATTTTGTTTCAGCCAGAATAACTTCTGAAAAGCTGGTAACATAGTAACAAGACTATCATCCAAATGTGCCAGTGAGTGCAGAAGTTAATTTTAAACCCATAATGCAATGTCGTGGGACACAAAGCAGAAAAAAATGTCAAAGATCTTGATGTTTCTCTTTTTGGGATCTCCGCTAAGACCTGTGTCAACTTCACATGAGATCTCATGAATGGTCTCTCTCATGTCTGCTCTCCCACAATCTGTCTCTCTATAAAACCACAATGCACTAAACATCTAGAATGACCATTGAAAAGAAAAAGCTAAGAAATCAGACGATGAAAGGCATCCCTTCATAATCCGAGCTTGTCTTTGAGAGAATATCTCTCCCGTTGACCCCAGTGACCTGTAGGCCACGCCGGGGTCCCTCGGCGGTCTGGCTGTAGGGTGGGATCGCGGCATCTGTGTGGTAAAGTGACGGTTGGTCTCCCCTGCCCTTGGGGGACAGCAGCGGACCTCAGAGATCAGCACGGCGGTGGACGTGTTTAGCGCCTTTAATTGTATGCTTCGCTCTGGGCCCATGTTACGGGGCAGTGCCCCTGCTTTCATGCTGAGGCCGGTTCTCATGGCCCCTGCTCTTTCCAGTCTCTCCCCAGGGGACTCACATAGATCTCACTGTTTCACCAGGTGAAATAAAGACGGCTGGCTTTGGGCAATTGTGAATATTGCACTTGTTGTGCTGGTTATATGTGTAATATGTGTGTAAATTCATGTGGGTTTCACAGAGAGGGAATGACTGTGAGATTGATAGCTCTGTCTTCCCATAGCATCTGTCTTCATCTCTTTCACTGCTGCCAAACTAAAGCCACTGATATTACAAACCCTAAATCATTTCATCTTTGTTTTTTGAGCCCTGACGATTCACTCTGAAAGATGTTTCACATCAAACATATTATCAACATTATAAACAAACTTTACTCAACAGCTTTGCACTGGTTAAAAAGGCTGTCAGAAAATAAGAAAGAGAGGTTTATTGTTGAAACAATGCATGAAAAACAATAAACTATATTATTTATAGACAAATTTTTACTCCAGTGGAAATTTTAGTCCGTTTCTGTACAAGCATCTTACAGTCTACAGTGATCTTACAAACTATAGAATATTTTCATTGAAATGTAACGTTGTTTTAATTCCAGGATAAGACTTAAAGGAACAGTTCACCCGACAATGAAAATTCTATCATTATTTACTAACCCTCAAGTTGTTCTAAACGCACCATTCATAATGAATCAATGCTTCATAAATTTCTTTGTTCTGATAAACACAAAAGAAGGTATTTTGAAGAATGTAGGAAAGCAAACAGTTCTGGTGCACCATTGTAATTTTTCCTAATATGGTAGTCAAAAGTGGTTAGGTTACAAGCATTCTTCCAAATATCTTTCTCTGTGTTCATCAGAACAAAGACATGGTTTTGAAACATTTACATTTACATTTATTCATTTGGCAGACGCTTTTATCCAAAGCGACTTACAAGTAGTTTTTTTTTTTTTTTACAGTGACACATTACTGCAGAGCAATCAGGGGTAAGGTGTCTTGCTCAAGGGCACTTCAGTCATGACCTGCTGGCACTGAGATTTGAACCTGCAACCTTCTGATCACAAGCCCAACGCTCTAACCACTAGGCCACAACTGACCCTACTGAAACAAAGTTGATGTAAATTTGGCGTAATTTTCAAATGTTGTAAAGCTAATTCTTGTTTTTACAGTGTCCCAGGCCGAGGTGTCTCTTCAAATAGACATTCAATACATTCCTTACATTTTTTTTATCTTTGTACAGTCATTGCACCTGTGACTCTTGGATATTTTCAATACTTGCTGGTTTATTATCTAGAGGCCTGGATGCTGTTGTGTGTGCGCGTTTGTATATGTGTGCACATGTGGTTCCTGGTCTGGACAGGAACTGGCAGCAAGCCACGCTCTGAGTGCCAGCCGGACCAGGTGCACAGAGCCCAGGTGTGTTTCTATGAATAACACAACGCGCTAGCGCACACAGAGAGTGAGCGAGCAGGCAAATAGACAAAGCGTCATGTCAAAGCTCACCTGTGGAACACCTGCAATGTGCTGTCCAAAACCCACAGATACATACTGTATTTCAAATCTGCTTAATATTTATTCGTCTCTGTTTACCTAACATTTTCCCGTTATGGATGAACGCAGAACGTCCATCTAGCCTTAAACAAACCCGCCATTCACGTGGATCGAATTTCATTGTGTCCTTTATTTTACACATTCCAGCTCAGTTTCACTGATCTGATATTAAAAGCACATCAGGGATTAGAGATCCAATCAGACTATGTTATAGCCAGATAAATCCTTTAAGTCTGGCATTACCACACACCTCACAAAGCACAGAGGTGTACTAATCCACAGCGCCACAGATCCAGCTAATGCATGCACATCAGTTTCACACGCGCTGTGGCTTTACCGCCTTATTCCTCTCTATTCTCTACAAGGCTGATGTGCATATGAAACAGTTCATTCTCTTCAAACATCTTTAGAATGCAAATCTAAGACATTTCTGTGCATAATGATGTCTGATAGAAACTGTATATTGTCCTTTTTACACATACATCCGAACTCACATTAATAACTACACTATAGTTTTTAATGCTCAGATAGATAATTTTGCAAGATGAAAAAACAGAAGCACTATTGGTTTTATTATATTTCAATTAGACATTTGACTATCATCGTGAATCGGTATTAAATGAACATGTGTGCTTTAAAACTAAAGCAAGCTCTTCAAGACCAGCATTGTTGACTTTTCCAATGTTGTCTATAGCTAACCTTTTATGCCCGCAAATTTGTTCAACAATTGGATCTTAACAAAGTCATCCTTTTTTGACCCAGCCACTGGGCACTAGGGAAATATTCGGCCAAAATAATTCTTGATAACAATAGCATCACTAAACGTTTTCTTACAAAGAAATAAATAATGATCAGTCAAAATCTTTTCTGATTTGTTTTTTTGTCTTTCCCCTTTTTTGTAGACAGTCAAAAAAAGAATGTTGGTCTATTGTGGCTCTTTAGGCACACATTTCAACAGGTGTTAATTTATTCACAATATTATGATATATATTGATAACTGGGGTTTTACAAACCCCAGTTATTGTCAAAACAAGGGTATTTTAGCAACCCTATAATAAAACTGGGAAATAACATTTACATTTTAGATGACTTTCAACCTGCCGTTGAAAATAAATTCATAGTACAGAGTGCACAAAGCATAGAGTGCGTATGTGGCTATTCTTGAAAGATGCTCTGGTGGATCTGGTTTGCTTTGTGAGTTAGGATACAGACAGTCTCAAAGACGCGTTCATCAGACAGCAGCACAATCTCCGAACGCAATTGTATAATCATCCCTAATTGTGTATATGATGCGCAGACTCTTTGAAATGCAAATACGCTGCAGGCAGCTCGAACACATTACGACGAATAATTCTTGTGGGAGACGATGCACACATGCACGTGTGGGAGAAAGAATGAGAAAAATGAAGGGAGAAAACAGAGACGGGATAAGAATGTTGTGGTGCATAAAGAAGTGCAATGGAGAAGGTATAGGTGTTCCTTTTGTTGGACTAGAAGCCACATATGATGTGGATCAGGAGCTCTGGTGCTACTCGCGTGCCATTAATAACTGTCTGGTACACTGTAACTCACACATATCGTGCTGTGTAAGAAGGCCTGCCATGCCCACCTGTCACACACAGGAATATGAAGGGAGGGTGAAAGAGAAGAGAAAGTGAGAGAGAGAGTAAATGAGGCTCTCCTGCGAGTGACCCTCCATTCGTATCTCGCCTGTCTGTCAGTGCTGAAGGTGTCTGCACAGAGAGAGAGAGAGAGAGAGAGAGAGAGAGAGAGAGAGAGAGAGAGAGAGAGAGAGTGAGAGTGTGTGTGTGTGTGCTCCACTGGAGCATGCAGCTGAACCAGTAAGTGCCCTGCATACAGAGCACATTCACACAAAATGCTAAAAACACATACAAGAATAATAGAGATCCATTTCACCTAATACAGAATAGAGGCTTTGTGTGGCATGGTTTTTAGAAAGGCTGGCTGTTTATTTCAGTGAAGAACCAAAAACATTTTGTTTGCTGCAGTACACTATATGTAAGGAATACACAGAAAGAAATTGGAAAAAAAATGTTTCTAGTTGTTTTACTATAAAATACAGTTTTTCACTGAAAGTTTAGTTTTTCTAGTAAATTTACAAATAATTGTAATTTTCCAGCAGCTGGGGTAGCAGTAAAAATACCCTAAATTGCCATTTTTTCTATATACAATCACTTGTTTTCTCTTAAATCTGCAGTCCTTTTCTGTAATGTAACATTTTACCATATAAAAAATGTATACATTTCTTTCACATTATACAGTACATGAAAAATCTGTTAAAATATTTAACTGTATTCTGTATAATGACCGTTTATTTCTATCCTGTTGATGGTTCTTTTTTGCCTCTGGTCATTCTGTTTAATTCATGTCTTTGTTTTTAATTCATTATATGGATTTATATAGATTTTTAGTTTTTCTTTGCAAGTTCAGGTGAAATATTAGTGTAGTAAAACACCATAACCCAAAGTTCATAGTATAATTGCAGTGTTTATTTGCAAAAACTGTTCACTTTTCCAAAAAACTTTTTTACTTTTCATTGTGTTTTAAAGGTCTATTGTGTAATTCTTGAGATGATCTAATGACAGAAATGCAATATAATATACTAGCTATGTCTTCAGAGGTGTATAAAAAGCGTACACAATAAAGCGTTATGTTTTTATTACCTTAGAATGAGCTACTTCTATCTAAATACACCGTGGGTCCCCTTGCATGTAATTCGCCATAATCTGTCAACCGTCGTGGTGTTTCGAAAGGGAGGGGAGGGGGAGTGAGCGGTTGGTTGCAATTCACAACCTTGCCACAAGATATTACTGACTGGACCTTTAAATGCAAGACTGTGACCACGGACATATTTCCTAGTTTTGAAGTCCAGTTGTTGAAGGTTGATTTAAAAGGCCCCACGTTATGTGCTCTGGTTTAGAGACCCCCAAAATGCAATAAAAATGTATAATCAATTTTCTGATTTTCTTTCCGATCTGGTGACTCTGGCTGATGGACTATTGATTCTTGGGGATTTTAACATTTACCTCTGCTGCCCTTCGAAACCGTTGGTCAAAGAATTTGTAACTCTTTTAAAATCTTTGAACTTTGTACAATCTGTATTTGGTCCAATTCACAATCCATTGAATGACAGTCTTCATTATCACGATTACAAGTGGGGCTGCAAGACTTTTGACTGGGTCTAAAAAGAGGGACGACATCTCCCTTATCTTATCATCCCTTCACTGGCCTCAGTTTAGAGTCCATTTTAAAATCCATAATGTTCGCATATAAGGCGTTGCTATACATCAAAGGGTGATCAGGCATTTTCTGTGGCTGGTCCCAAGCTTTGGAATGGTCTTCCCTATCTTCTGAGGTTTGCTGCTTCATTGGACTGTTTTAAATCTACACTAAAATCATATTTTTATTCTTTAGTGTTTGGAAACCTGTAATTGTTATTTTTTTGTGTATCCATCTGTTTTGTACTCTGTACAGCACTTTGGATCAATTTATATCGTGTTTAAATGTGCTCTATGAATAAATGTTGTTGTTTTAGTTAGTTTTTGAGTTACCATTACTTAACCAAAACAACAAAGCAGTTTGATTGATACTACTTGGAAAGCACAATAAACACATGATTGTATATGTTTTTGCAAACGACTATGGAAAATAATTGCTATTGTTTTCCTCACCCTCCGGCCATCTAAAATGTAGCTCACATACCGGTGAACTGTAACCATAATTTTTGGCTGAAACCATAGTTCTTGGTGATTCAAAAAATTGAAGTTCAAAGATATCCTCTCTTTGAGAGTCAAGAAGCGGATACAAGCAACACACAATGAACCCCTGCGCCACCTGAGGATGTATTAACATTTTAGGAAGCAAAATGATCATTCTGTGCAAGAAACTTAATATTAGTTATAACATTATTTCCAGTAATCCATGTCACCTACAGAAATGACTAAACATGATGTCCCTACTTTATTTAAATATTTTTGAATAGATCCACCGAAGTTTTGGTTCGCATTGTGCTTTGAGTATAAACTGAAACTCATCTTTGTGTAGAATTTAGGTGCTTTGCAAAATTTTACAAACAACACCTGCGCAACACGTTTATAAATATAGCCCAAAAGAAGGACCAACAAATATTAATAATAGATAAACAAATATCAACAGATCAACAAATATTAATATAGTTACAATTTGCAGTTTTCTTCAAACCTAAAGGGACACTAAGAGCCCCCCAAAATCTCTTTCGGCCACAACTTTTCATTACTAGATAGCCTAAGGTTGAGTAGATAAAAAAAGCTCATTTTGATTTCGCCATTAACTTCAACAACAGGTATTGAACTTTCAAGCTCACGAACGATGTTTAACATAGAAGTCTACAGAGGAAAGCCCTAAAAGAAAACCAAAAACCGGGCCAGCAGGTACAGAACCTAGCACAGAACACACAGTTTGCTTAAAGTTAAGCAGATCGGACTGCAGCGTTCCTCAAAGGTTAATAAAAAAAGAAACGCCTGCACTCTGCAGTCAAGCTGTGCAGACACTTATACAAATCATCCATAAGTGCAGCATTACACAAATTTAAACAGTTAATCTCAGAAACTCCACTTTTAAAACTTGGAACGGGGAATGATAAAAGAAATGCAATTAAATCAGAAAGTGCCAGAGCACTGCCGGCCCATGATTATGATTCATCACAAAACTAACACCACTTTGTGTCTGAGGGATACACGTGTATGTGTGTGGGAAGGTGGAGCTGGGCTTGAGTAATTACTCTAGTTGACATTCTTCACATGACTAATGAGACAATCTCAGGCCACCGCAACCAGTCCATTTGTCACCCGAGCTATACGGCGCCACGGAATGCAAACTCCTGGCAGCGCTGCTAAGGTCACGCTAAACGCCGCCTCGCTAGCACCTGATTAATTCCCATGTAAACGCATGGAAATAAAATTCGATTGATCATTTCCAATTAAGCGAGATCTATGGGATGAAGAGGCAGCCAAAGTTGCAGCACCTTCTGTAGAGCTCATTAATAAGACCACACCATGTAAGGAGCTCTTAAGGTCTTATAACAGGCACGGTGTCAGGAATCAATAGGAACGATGCAGGAAATTGACCATATATCAATAAGACCAGTGGACCAGCAGCAACCTTCATAGGAATTACAAAAACAAAAAAGATAATATTAGGGGTTATGGCAGTACAAAGGGGAAATGGTTGAATTTAAAGGGATTGTTTACCCTAAAATTGAGATTTTGTCATCATTCACTCAACCTCAGGTTGTTTCAAACCTGTATACATTTATTTGTTCCGCTAAACACATAGGAAGATATTTGGAAGCATCCGAAGGTACCAAACCGATCTCATCCCCATTGACTCCCATAGTGTTTATTTTCCTTACTAAGGCAGTTAATGGAGGATGAGATCTGTTTGGCTACTGACATTCTTCCAAATATCTTTCATTGTGTTCAGCAAAACAAAGAAATTTGTGATTCAGAATGACAATTTAAAATCATTGGTACTAATCCCAGGGAATGCACATATTGATAAAATGCCCAACATTAAATGAATAGTTCACCCAAAACAATTTTGACATTTTGCCTTCATTTATTCATATATTTAGGGGTTCTTATAAGGTTCTATAATTATTTTTGTCAAAATTGAGTCTTATTCTGTGGCGATTTACTAACTTTACGTCATGTTTTTCTCTTCACGTTGTGCACATGGGACTTTTGTTTGAGAACAAAAACGTTGAATCTCAATATCATAGACTGCTCAAAATGCAGATAGAATCTTATCATTTCTAATTGGCGGGTTGCAATGAACTTCAAAGTATCAGTTCAAAATGTTTTTATATTTGGTCAATGAATAAGAACTGATGGGACATTTCAATATTTTCATAGGGGTTTTAAGTCATTTTTGTCAAGAAGACACGTTTTCTGCGAATTCACAGTTTAGCAGATTTGTGTCTTCATAATTTGGTAAACAAGGCACATATTTCTTTCTACTTGTCAGAAATGCATTTTCATGTGTATTTCTGTAAAGAATCAAGCTCATTTAATTGTTAACAGAGTGGTTCGTGAATTCTTTCAATACTTTAACTTATATCATTAAGTACATTCAATAAGCAACACATCAACTAAACAATTTAATCACCAAGTCAGGTGAACTTAATAAATGAATTTAAAAATATCCCATTACTCAATTATACTGAGGGAACTTGGTTACTCAATCAAATAAATACAGTCTTTTAAATAATCAACTAAGTTTTAATAAGTGTGACATCAGCAATGCACACTAGCATCCTGATCATAAATGGCCTGATCATAATTTGGCAAGTTTGAATGCTTGAAAGAAAAAAAACATCAATTTACTTGAACAAATTATGAGTAAAAAAAACAGCTGTGTTATTATATACTTAAGAAAATTTAAGTAAATGTGCTTTTAAATAATGCAAATTGACTTGTTTATATTAAAATAGTTGTACATTATGCCTCACTATCATGGATTTTTCGAGTAAGGTTCGAACACTGTAGTATCTAGGTATTGTACTGTAGTTTATGAGTAAAGAGTGTAGTATGCTTAAGTAATTTTTATGTGGGCAAATATATTCCTATTCTATAGTAAAAACTGAAAACACAAAATCCAGAAAAAAATAAAACAGTAAAAAAATGGACTTTGGAAAAAATAAAACCGATTCCATAGGGCCATACAGTTGGTCTGTTCCGCACACATTATATAAATAGGAGCAGCATACGAGGTCTATCTGAATCTTCATGATGAGACGATGACGCCACCACTCCATCAAAAGACGCCTCGAACCGTCAATGCTTTAAAATTGAAGATAAATCTTTGACGCTGCTGTAAACAGTGCTCAGATGCGTCCGAGGCGAAAGAAGCGCGTTCATTAATGCGTGCAGCAGCCGTGGCAGCTATAGAGATAATTACAGTCGCAGTGCCATTTTCCCAAACTGCATTCAGCTTCTACTGTTTGCCCACTACTGGCCACCTGTTGCTGTTAATGAGTGTAGTGGGGTGTGAATGAGAACCGCTCCCAGCTGTAGCACTGGGTTCATGAACTAACACAGTCAAACTGGATATAATTGACATTGGTGGCACTGGGCACGGTTAGACCGGGCTTCAACCTCTTAGCTGCCATTGACTTAATGACCGAGGCAGAGGGGCGCTCACATCGCTAACACGGCCTCTCGGGAGGTCTTCTGCAGCCAGGGCAGCCATGGCAACAGCTGAGCCTCACCTCCTAACTTACACAAACATTGCCATCACACGCCCACACATGTGCACCAAAACTGGGCACGGGAGGTTAACAAGGCACAATCAGACGTTAGCGCGAGGGACGAGGGGTCTCGCTTAACAAGTCAAGCCATACCTGTAGATACAAGACTGAAGCTTGCACAACAATATTTAGACCTGCACTTTGGGCAATTTCATGCAAATGTCCACCTGATGATGAAAAAATGTTTTAGGTCTGATGTCGATATTTGATGGATTAAATAACCATGTGAAGTCTCACAGTTCCCAAAGCATTTTTGTAATAGTTAGGTAAGTGAATTGTCACATCCATAACAACGGTCCATATTCATCATTAATGAGCACATAAAAATGTAAGTACATAACTATTTTATGTTCTATGAAGAGCCATTCTTTCTTCATTTGTTCTGGTTTGCACATTTTAATTCATTTTAAGGCCTTTGTCTCCCAGAAATGTGCATCCTTTTTGTGACATCCATAACGCATTCATCTTTTTTATCTTATAAAAAGATAACACATGCATAGACTGATATGTTTCTGATGTCTGGACTCTGTCTTCAGGGGTTTAGTAAATAATAAACAGATGGTTCAACATAATTGTAATGAATACATTCTCTGAGAATGTATATAACAAAAATGTTTTGACTAAAAATATCACATCCATAACACTAGAGCAGCATTGTATAATAGCCAATCAAATTGTGGCGAAGAAGAGGGTGTGGCTACAACAGTGTCGACCATACATTTAGTCTATTTTCCCTAGTCTCTGCAATAAAAACATGACTAAGTTTTTCCTCTATGTTGTCAAGAATCAACCACTTCGATCATTTTGGGAAATCTAAATTTATGTGGCAAATCTGCATTTAGTTGTATGAAGTACACAGCACAAAACAAGAAAAGTCATGAAAATTGTGTCATCATTTGCTCACCCTCTTGTGATGTCAAACCTGTATGACTTTCTTTCCTCTGTAAAAGACGAAAGAATATGTTTTGAAGAAAGTTGGTAAACGAACAGCGATGTCTCCGTTCAAAATGTCTTCTTTTGAGCAAATGATGACAGGATTTGCAAACTATCCCTTTAAGTGCACACTAGAAACTATCAAGCTTAAATTTTGCATGGTGCGCTCGACATTACCATGTTAAACACCACAAGGAACAAAAACAGATATAATTTACAAGTTCAACACGGTTTTACAATTCATTTGAAAATTAACACAATAATCCTTTTATCAGCGGTAACACATTTTGACAACGTTTATTATTTTATCTCAAGTATGAAAGAAAGAACAGAAGAGAAACAAGCATAACAGTCAACGAGGAACATGAGACTCTTTGTTTTGGTTGAATCAGTCTCGCTATGAAAGGACTTGGAAAGCATTTGAGTTGAAATCAAAGACAGACTACAAAAATGCTTTGTTCAATAGGCTATCTATCCCGAATTAATGATAACAGTGAGATGTCCCAGGAAAATAAGGGATGTGCAGCGAAGCAGTCGTCCTGAGTTAGAAACAAATACCTCATGCAGAGACAGATAAAAACAACTCTCACAATCTGGAATGAAATAAATCGTCACTGCGTGTTTGTTCGAGATCCAACGCGCTATACTAATGTAAATGACCTTTTGGATGTCATCATCTTTATTTTCCCGCTCTCAGTTTTCTTCGGCAGAAGCACAGCAGTGTGGAGAGAGACGCTGTCAAAGAACGAGGCAAGGGCTATGCTTTCTTCTCGTAATACTTTAAAAGACACTCACTAGCTAACAGTAATATTATCTCACAGGGATTGATAATACGTTCTGTTACTTTCTGTCCCAGTCAGAAATGAGAAAAAAAAGTCAATGTCTTTGTGGTAATGTTCTGTCATTCATACTCGCTGTTTTGTCTTTCAATAACCAAAGTTTGTGATCATTGATGTTTTGTCTTTCAATAACCAAAGTTTGTGATCATTGATGTGCTAAAGAGCTTTGCGATGACAGATTGGGTAATAACACACACAGAGTTTTCCCGAGATGTTCACATTTAGGTGTTACGTACCTCAATGTCAGTCTAATTTTAGAGGGGTGAAAACGCTGAAATATTTCATACAGCACGGGGAAAACACTGTTATAAATATTGAACAACCGGTTTGATCAACATGAATCCATCTGTCCTACAGTGTGAAAAGAAAATGTTTAAAGAGATTCAAAGTGTAAAAATAAATAGTTCTTCAGAGCTGCAGGGCATGCTGAGCTTTATTAAGAATCTAGAAAGTTTTCAAGGATAATTGCATAAAACAATGCAATATCTTATTTTCAAAAGTGCGATGGACTTAAAGATTCATCTTCTTGTCTTCCGCAGGTACAGAGAGGGGCAAGAGGATATATGAAAGGCATAACGCCATGAATACAGCCAGAATCCTTCCTGAATCCTCTGAGGAAAAAATCCTTCAGTCCATGTCTGAGTCAAGGTTTAGCTCGGTGCTCAGGTTGAGGTAGAAGAATGCATAGATACCTAGCAGGAAGATCAGAACAGCCACAATGATCAATAAGATGTCCTGAAATGAAAGAAAAAAGACTGGTTAGATTTGATGACATTTCTGAATAAGAGGAATTAAAGGAGCAATGTGGAACTTTTAGAGACATCTAGCAGTGAGGTTGCGAATTGCATATCCTCCCCTCGCCCACCCCTTAAAAGCACTACGGTGGCTAACACAGAGCTAAGATGTTGCTTCGTCTCCGCCACTTTGCCAAAGGAGATAACATATCGACGAAACATGCTCTGTAGAGCCATTTAGGGCTACTGTAGAAAGAACTTCAGTAGCTCATTCAAAGGTATCGAAACATAAAGCTTCATTACGTAAGGTCTTTATACACATCTGAAGACAAACTTATGTACATCATGTTGCATTTCTGTCAGTAGATCCTCCAAAAAACTACACAATGGACCCTTTAGGTAAGAACTAAAATGAACGACCGACATCAAATTCTGTCTAAGATTACCATATATACACGTTCGAACCATTAAATTCTCCTTCTTACTTTAAACAAGACTAATTCGCATTCCAACATGGATGTGTAACGCTCACCAGGAATATTCAGCATTTTGTATCTGTATATTTTGGGGTCTCTATATTTCCGCTTGCAGAGTTTGGCAGACTCAGAGAAAGATAATCTCCCAGAAATGTCTTTGTTCTAATTAAGAGTTGTTTGGAGCTTAATGGTCGAGCTGAATTGATGATGGCTGAAGGATTGGCGTTCAAGCATGAATTAGACTTAAAACAGCCATTTATTACCTTTTGCGCTAAATTACAAATCCTCATCAACCTCGGTTTCATTAACAGCACTCTTGTATTTAACAAAGCAATTGTTCCTCGTCTAGATAATGCGTTATCAAACTTTCTAATCAAAACTTACACACTTTCAAGACTTTTTGCATTTAGAAGTTGTCTTTTTTAAAACATGAATTACAATTAGGATCAAAGTGCTATACCGTATAGACGATTTCCTTGGACGCACGATCCTGGTAGGTCTGTGTTTGGTTATAATATAACAGTTTATTTTTATTTACTTTATATGAATATTAATTATATTAAATATTTGAATGTTTATTAATTGTACTAAATTTAATTAAAACGTAACGTTTGTTTATTTTGCTGAAACTGTTTATAGATTTAAAATTTTACAGCTTTGAAAAGATTATCTCTCAATTTTATTGCAACAACAACCTGACTGTACTGTACACAATCCACTTATTACATAACCAATGGGACACAAAGCATTGATTTGAGTTAAAAAATATAGATATTATGTGATACATTTACACAGAACCGGTAAAGCAGCTCGGATGAGTGGTTTGATAACACTTAATCCCTGAATGCGTGATGGTTATTGAGGAATATCAGTTCTCTGGATGCCTTGACTGACCAATCAGAGTCTAATCCTGAAAGCCCTGCAATATTTTTTCATATTTGCTAAGCAACTCATGTAAAAGGGAATGATTCAGGCAGGATCTGGGATAAAGCAGAGCTTACATCTTTTAAACAAAACTTTAATTCCTTAATACGGCGAACAAACGTGATGAATATAAATTATTTTGCTCAAGGTCTTTATTGACGCAGTTGTTGTTTGATCGCTAATCCAAAGCATCATGTATTCTCGTCTGGTAGTCTTAAAGTGTTTTCTTCAAAGCGAGAAGACGGATAACCACGCAGAAATACATTGAAAGAGAAAATAATACTCTATAATACACCCCCCGACCCTTGTGTTCACACATACACGACTAACACAGCACGCAAATCCACCCAGACTGAGATAAGACACCCAAACAGGAGACTAATAATAATTCTACCAGATAAATTGTAAAGGGCTATTAAAAGCTGCTACAACGTCCACGACTATCTGTGTACAAGCCATGGCGGCAATCATCAGTGTGTATGTCCACATTAGCGTCGCTGCCCGCTGCATTTATCTTGTTCCAGCCAGACACCATACAGCTTAAGTCGCTCTTAATTGGGAAACTTTTACATTTCATGCACTTTGGTTTCATATATTAACACAGGCTCGCTTTCTTTATTCAACCGCTTTGTGCGAACGCCATGTGTCATTACATCCCAGGGACGTTTGTAATGTTTCATGTATTTTGGCAAGCGCTTGCGAATTTTCAGGTACGAGCCGAACATCCTGTTTGCTGTCCTGCTTGTTGCCCTTTTGAAAAACTGAAACCAGATGGAATGTTTTGCCAGTAAAATATAAATATCTTCTTCTAATTTGATGAAAAATCGTGGCTGTCAGGAATTATAGGGATGATTCACACCAAAATTGTATTCTTTCATCGTTTTCCAAAACTGTATGACTTCTATGTTACTTCTGCACAACACAAAGGGCAATGTTTTAAAGAACATTGGTAACCAAATAAAAATCTTCTTTTGAACGTGTCATATACAGGTTTTGAATCAAATATATTTTTAAAAAATAAATGAGGACAGTGCTCTTTTGGGTGAACTGTCCCTTTAACGTTTTCAGGGCAAAGGATATTTTATATAAACTCTTATATTATATTTTATAGTATAAATACTATATAGTAAATGTAATAGTTATATATCTATTTGAAGCAATCCGCTAGTTTATCTTCTCTCCTACTGGTTGTCGCTGCATCACTCTACTGCTCATTTGCATAAAATCTACCTTTTCTCAACATTATTGCATCACCTGACTAACCCCTAAAAAGACAAAACTTATACTTCAAACAAAACACATTCATTTGCCAGAACGTCTTCTTAAAGGCACGAAAACAATTGTGTTTCCTATGTGAAAAACAGCCATAAAAAACGTCCTGAGGCTGTGGGCAAATGAATTTGTCAGATGAGAGCGTGTGAGAGAAGATAATGGACCTTGTTGTCTTGAGGAAGCTAATAATTCAACGGCCTACGCTTCATTCTCCCACATTCTGGGGGAAAATGTTGGAATATTCCCAATAGCTTCATGCGGCTCTCAGCAGCAGCTGCGACATGCCGGGAAAGAGTTCCCATTCATCTGGCAACCGGCCACTGTCTCTTACACACACATCACAAGCATCCCTGTATGAATTCTCACGGTCTTTTGGTTTCACAGAATTCATTGGTATTTTAGTTCAGAACATTGGCCCCTCGCAGACACGGTCAGGTGCGCCAACGTCACCGTCCAACACAAACAGCTGAAGAGGGATTTTCCTTTCGTGTTAAGTGGCCGTGTAGTTATCTCGGTGAGATCCAGGTGTCCTGGAGCACCTCACCCTTCCGTGGTGGTATCTTTGTGGGAGAGGAAGGGTGAGTGCGAGGCATTGAAATGAGAGTTTCACTCGTATACAGTCTGTCAACAGTTGTAAAACACAAAGGTGTGAATGGGACTTCTACTGTAAACACAGTTAACATAAAGAGATGACTTTGATTTGGAGACACTTGATGCGAGATATATTTAGTTTGGCAAAAATACAGCAGCAGATTTTTTTTTAAACTAAAAATATTTCTCCCAAATTGCAAATAAAAATATTGTTTCTATTTGCATTTATTTGCAGAAAAAGGTCAAAATAACAGAAAAGATGCTCTGTATTTTTTCAGACCTGAAATACTGCAAAGATATATTCATATTCACTTACAAGCAATACAACAGTAATATCTATTTAGGAAAAGGTAAAACCTTGATTTTATCACAGTTTTCATGTGTCTTGTCGAGTTTTTAGTGTTTCATATTGCCGTTGGATGAATTTACTTCACTCCTGAGGTTTGATTCTGTTGAAATTCAACAGACACAGGACTGGAATTGTCACAAAACATCTATAAAAGTAATAATTAATTCTAATTTAAGTCAAATACAGTTAAAATGCCCTGTTTCAGACTGTACTTTAGTATAGCGATGGTATCAGATGGCAATACCATAGTACTTTAGTTTATATATAGCAAGCTGTTTATATATTGGAAATCAATAGAGAATAATGCTTTTTCTGGAAGAAACTATTTAATATAGTTTAGATTGACTGACTTGATAGTAATTTAATATCAGATTCATATTCACAGATCATTTTAAATTTAGAGTGAGAATCCATGTGAGGCGATCTTTATATGATCTTTTCCTTACTTTTGGATGCATAATCTCACAGAATCTCACATTTTAAGTTATTTCCTCAAACCAGCGTGTCTAAAAAACACAGTAATACCATGGTACTCATTTGAAACTGTAGCTAAAACTCAACGTGCATCATTTATAATTATGCAATGGAATGCACTGGAGAGTGAAACGGTTCAAGTTGGCAGCGGTGGCTTTCAATATTCAGCTCAAGGGGTAGCAAGTTGGCACCGTTTTTCCAGGGCAGCCGTGCACGCAGCTGAGGCCTCCAGTATCTCTGCTTCGTGCCAGGTTATGCCATCCGCTCAGCCGTGCACCAGGGAGCCGAGCGGAACCCACAGCAGGTGGCCAGCCGGCCGCAGCCTCCCTGCAAACCAACTGGCTGCCACGTGGAAGTCTGCAGACTGCGCAGGCTGCCAACCTGCCAAGGTCTGCCGCACGGGCCCTGGGACAGCCCAAATCTCAGCTTCGACCTGCTCTCTGGAGCATGTGCACATACAGATCCCGCAGAGTGGACCACAGTGCGGCTCATAACAATGTAAAAAGAGAGGGTTGTTTGTTTAAGTGGGTTGAGTGAAGGGTCATACCTGCCAAAGCATACCAGCCGAGAGAAAATGAACTGTGAAAAAACAAGTGTTCTGAGCAGATTCCTCGGACCCAAAAGGAAGCCGGAGAGACAAACCGCAGAGAAACTCAAGTGTGCAGCACTGAGACCATGACTCACAATACAAACCAGAACAACTTGAGCCGAGTCGATGACTGAATCTTCATCTGTACGCAATGAACTCAATTGTTGACAGAAAGAACGGACATAGCTTACAGCAATAAACAAATATGTGAGCTCATGAGCTCAAACATACCTGTGAAAAGACAACTGGCACTGAATGTCCCAAGACATGCAGTCATTTGAAGAATAAAATAAAAACATTTCCTCAAACGTAAGCCTCCGTAATTGGACAAAAGATTAATGAGACTTAAAATTGTAATGATGGCTTGGCTTTCTAACAATAACAATTTAGCTGTTAAGACCAGCTAATCTTCATCTTTCACATTGGCTTCCTTCATACCAAACTAAACCCAACACAAACAAGTATAAAGTTTTAAGAAACTTGTATTCAGCTCTGCGCGCCTGTGCCAGTGTTTCTGCACCGTCTATTTCACAGTGAAAATATCGCAGTACATGAATTATTCATTTGTTTTGGATGGTAGTTGTCAGGTCCGTGACCTCACGTCTTAGCACTGCTGCTGGTGTATTGAGTTCAGCACCCAATATGGAGTTTTAGACTTTGAGAGAAGTGATAAAACATCATAAAAAAATCTCCAAAAGACAACATGTGCGCTCACTGCCACGTCCTGAATCTTTAGCAATTTTACCACAATTTATATAAAGGGAACTTAAGGCTAATGAATGATGGTTAATGAAACCGAGGAATGATATTGTTGGGATACATCTGATAAACGATAAAGCATACTGCCAACAAGTCTCTGGCACTGGTGCAATTCCTTGATATTGTTTCGCTCTCACTGATATCCTCATTCAGAATGTCCAGGTTGCCTTGAAACTGATACTGACTCATACAAGAACGAATAATGTTTTTCGTAAATAGATGAGAAGGCAGTAATGGCATCACTCAGTGAACAGACTCATCTCATCTTTGAAAAATTTGTAATAAGAAGGGTCTCGTTTCTTTTGTTTGCGAAGCATGAAGTAAACGCAGGCCATCTACATCTTTGTGACTGAATCCCTGTAGCGCAAAAAGATTAGAATTAACATCACATTAAAGTGGACTGGTTTAATGTAAAGAGGTGTCAAGAAGAAATCCCTGCGAAACGTGATGCGGCACAATAATCGCCCTACTTCGATTATTTTGTTTTCACAATCGTTGGAAGCCAAAACTGAAATTGTGACGGTATCTTGGTTCTGTGACAGCAAACGTAGTGATTAAAAAGGTGGAGTGAGCCGTTGGATGCAATTCGCAACCTCAACACTAGTAGTCGCTAAAATCTGCACATTGTTGACCCAAGTAAAAAGTCTCTATGATATTCTGGTCCCTATAAATGGCTCAAATCCCTCATTGAACTCAAGTCAGACCATTTAAGAAGTAATAGCACAACACGCACAAACCATCACAAATTTTGTGGGACAAGTTACGTGCCCAGGTTTAATATTTAGCACTTACATACACTAAGCATAAGCACATGCGAACAACACTATAATAAATGGAAATCACACAAAGAAAATAAATGTTTATCAGTTGATCAAATTCTTTATTTTTATTCTGGAGTGACAGCTATGAAAAACAGAGAGAAAGCAGCAGAGATGGAGAGCCGTTCCTCTGAGAGTCAACCAGCACTTCTCTGCCTCATCAATATGGAGACTGCTTGAGTTGCTCTCAGGTTGGAGAGGTGTGATGAATAATGTGCGTGTGTGGTTTGGCAGATGGGGGAGAGAGGGATCAGTTGGGATTGGGGGAAATAATGAGAATGAAAGACAGCCATCTAACCTTGATTCCCGGGGCACTTCTCTTCGCCTCCGCCTTCAGCCGAGTGGCTCGCAGCGCTGGCTTGGTTTTCTTGTAATCCTGTTTTCCTGAGAGAGAAAGAGGCACGAGGGTCATTTCTGCCATGTGACACTTTGAGTTACATTTGCATTTAGATTTTATTTTATACCTGACTAATGTTTTAATATAATGAAATGCATTTGCGATTGTCTTCGTCAATGTTTTATTAGGGATCATTAAACTAATGGATTTTGTTTAAACATTCTTAGTTGGCCTAAATGTATTTGCCTGTTTTAACCTTTGTTAACAGGACTTAATGTGAGGCTGTTAATATTCTGTAGTACTTTAAACGACACAAATTAGAAATTAATCTATGCAATGCTGTCAGTCTGAGTATATTTTAAATGTGCAAAATCACAGAGGCTTTAATATTTACAGTCCTCCCAATCATATAACATTGTGTACTACCTACCATACAACCATAAACACTATGTAAATTGTGTGCAAATACGAAGATATTTGCAGAAATATAAATAAAGTATATAACAGAGCACACTGCACAGGAACTGTATCCCACAATGCAATGCACACGACATGACATTTCATTTAGAAATTGAGAAAATGGACCGTTTAACCAAAAAGATTGTGTCTTTATTTGTTCAACCTCATGTTTTTTCTGTGTAACACAAAATAATATATTTTTAGAAATGTTGCTGTGGTTTCATACAATAGAAATGTCCATACGATGGAAATCAATGGAGGCTGATGTTGTTTGCTTACCAACATTCTATAAAATATCTTCTTTTGTGTTCTGCACAAGAAAGTCAGTCATATAGGTTTGGACCGATATGAAGGTCTGTACATTTTTACCTCCCAGATGCTGTAATTTGTTAGCAGTCCCTTAAAGCCTTAATGCCATATTCATTATAAAACAATATACTTTTATGTATACTAGACAGTATACTGTACACTGCAGAAAACAAAGCACGCAGCAAGCAAAACATAAGTGTTTCCCAAACACAGCCATTAGCCACTGTTAACACAAATACAAAACTGTGACCGCCCCAGTGCACCTGAGCGGCAGTTATCAGCGCTCTATTCTCACTGCACAAAGCCCACCAGGTAAAGCAGCCACCTGGATTTGTGCAAGGTGTAACTAATCACAACCAAATAGACAAAGGAAGAAACGTGAGAAAGTAAAAAGGCAACAGCTTGGTGGGCAATAGCGGGGGATGCGCTCAGTGGCTACAGCAGATCCGGGTCAGACTCAAGGTCTCTGTGAGGGCTGTTGACACACAGGGACCGTTTCAAGTGCAACTCTTGCCTCATTAAGACTTATTTACATGGAGTGGGGGAAAGATAGAGTGTCCTTATCCATCTTTACATGCAGGGCTGGAGACTCTCAAATGCCTGAGCTAGACACTGACCCTTCCCTGGGGACACACAGGTCTCTCTGGCCTTATGGTGCACCTTCTGTGGGAGTGAATTGGGTCTGCAAGAGACCATTATCAGAAGAAAATGTCCAGCGATTCTGTTCCTGTACAGAATATCAGTTAATGTTTGACTGCTACACAGGTAACACTGTGATTTATTAAGCTTTAATGCACATATTCACTTAAAGGAGAAACGTGGAGAAAACAGTTCACTCGCATTTTTGCTTCTTTGCCGAAGGAGATAACGTATTTATTTACAAAAGACACTCGGTAGAGCAGTTTGTCGGTTTAGGGTTACTGTAGAAAAACATGGTTAATTCCATGTAAGCGGACCCGATGTGTATAGAAATAGCTCGTACTAAGATAATAAAAACATAACGCTTCATTATGTACGGTCTTTATACACCATACAGACTTAGTTATATATACTGTATTGCATTTCTGTCAGTAGATCCTTTTAGATAACACACAGGGATAAAAAAATCCTGAAAAATCCTGTTAAATAACAGTTTTTGTGATGTAAAATTAAAGGTTTTTCTTGAGAATTTGCAGAATTGAGAATTTATAAAGTTTTCAGAAATATGTGAAAATTCAGTAAAATGTACAGTGTTTTACAGTGTCTGCAAGAGGATCAGCAAATATTTATAATATACATTTGCTATGAATGTTTACTTTATATCCTGCAAGCTTTTCATTTTTTTTTGCATTATTTGTATATTTATGTGTAAAACACATAATCTCTGATGCTGTAGTTTGTACTTTGCTTGAATATATTACTTTTTGCTATTCATTTTTCTAACTGTGAAATATTTATTAACTATAGAAGTTGCGTGACATAACATTTGAGTCATTTCCAGTCTTGTAAGTTGTCCTTGACCGTGGGAACTCTTTTAAAAACTGATGGGTGAACAGAAAACTACATTTATTTTTACGCCTGCACCTGCAGAGATTTTACGCGGTGTGAAAAGCAAAACCCATTTTGTTCCAAGCCAACTGGGACAGATTAGGTGCGTGTCTTATTTTTCTTGAAACTTCCTGTTGTGGTGTAAATACTCACAACAAACAGACTCAGCCATCTGTTCCAAATGAATAGTTAATTGTAGTCATGTCAGAGTTGGAAATAAATTGTTTATATAGTGAGACTTTGCGGCCCTGCCAGCACGCCGCATCACGCGCCATCGAGCTCGATGAGGCGTTTCTCTCTGCATGAGGGCACGACGACTCACCGGCCTTCTTGGCTTCGCTGTCTCACCCCGGCTGGGTTCAAATTGGCAGGCGATACAGAGCGGTGCTTTGAACGCACCTTCGATCATTAATCACCATTCAACTGAATCGTCGCAGTGTGCAACCCCCCGACTTATTTGCCAAAAGTGGAGCCGAGACTCTCCAATACAATGTGTCGCTGTCTTCTGTGGACTTGAGCGGTATGACCCCTCCACGCACGCTGTCAGATGTTGACAGGAAAGTGACAGGATTCAACCCATGGGGTAAGGGGCGCCTTTCAAAGCGGGCACAGCTGATTTCACCTGAAAAGCCATAAACTCCTCATGCGCAAAACAGATTCTTCTAACATCTACTTCAGCCTGGATCCTTTCTGACGTCATGTAGCTATTTCACAAATTGCGTTTCATTGCCAGAAAAAACTAGGTTTTTCGAGAGGGCAAAAAGCTTCTTGCGATTATTTGGATCTTCAATAATAAAAGTAGACCAAAACTAAAAAACAAAAATTAAAAAAGCAAGGGCCTTTTCACATGTCCAATGTTTTGGCAGAAATAATTTTGAAATGAAACAACGCCGATTTCACACAGTCTGAGATTATGCATCTATCATATTTCAATTCGTAGGTTATGCCAATTTGTTAAGTGTGCCGGTGCCAAACAATTAATTCAGGTGTCTTCATCAGTGAAAGACAACATTTTGGCATCAAATCAATGTGAATAAATATGGCACGAAAAAGCCAATTAATACAAAAACTATAAAAAGCTGTAAAAAAGGTCTGATAAACCAACTGCGAAAATAAATAAACTGAATACTTTATATAGTGAATAGCCTGCAGATTTTTTTAGAGTGACAACAGCAAACAAACAGAAACACAAAATAAAGGAATTGATTTACATTTCTTCATTAAGGCCGAAAAATGTTCAGTATGTCTGCGCTTGCGCATGACGCTATTTTCGTCTTCAGATGGGCCCGCGATCGTCCGCACACCCGTTTTGTGCAGTCCATTTTTATAAACATATTAAAAAGTGCATCAACTTTGACAACACAGTATTTGGATAAGTCGCGATCAATCACATCCAGAATAAAAGTTTGTGTTACATAATATGTCTGTGTACTGTGGATATTAATTTTGTATTACACATACAAAACATACACATACACGTCTACATATTTAGAAATATTTTGATGCATTTATTTATATTTACCAAGAATTGAAATTAAATATAATCATTTATTAATATTAATATTTTATATATTTTTAAATAAAGGTATGTATATAAAAAGTTAAAGCGTTTATAAAATAAAATTAATATGCACAGTACACAGACATATGCTAGTAAACTCAAACTTTTATACATCAGAAAGGACAGCGACTGTGACACAGCATCCTAACCATTTCATGCCATTTAGTTCCATGAGATTTTGGTGAACGTCCCGGTTACGACTGTAACCTCCGTTCCCTGATGGAGGGAACGAGATGTTGTGAGAGACTGACTGGGGTTTGATCTTGAGAACCTATCAACTCCGAGATAATTAAAAAACACGCCAATGGGCTTGGCGAATGGCACGCGCACGGCAGTCTCCGCCCTGTACATACGGGTATAAAAGGAAGATGGCTGCGGTCATTCACTTACCCTTTGTACTGAGGAACCTGAGAGCTCCTACAGGGGCTCGGCGAAGCACTGTGGCATGAAGACACAACGTTCCCCTTCAGTCGGTCTCTCGACGTTGTGAGAAACTGACTGGGGATATATCTACACGCCACAGCACTACGTCGTAACATGACCTTCAGCGGCGCGACCCTGACCAGACTAGCGAGTCACAAGAGTGCTACCGCGAGACGTAATCTTCCAGTAACAGAGTAGTGGTCATACGAAGAAGCCTGAACTAACGGTCGTCATGGACAGTGGCGTACAAAAAAACTGGGAAAACACTGCTCTCCTCCTGGAGAGTGTGTTGCGGAGGCCACATCCTACCAGAGGGGAGGTTACATGTGGAGACACTAACATGGTCTCACCGATGGGGAAAACGACATGCGAAAAAGGTGTCAGCCCGAGTAGGGGGACAAATCCAGGTGGGATAGCCACCGGCGGGGAGGTCACAGATTCACCAACAGGGAAATCGGGAGTGAGGAACTCAACATACGGGACGACCCAGAGGGAGTCACTACGTATGGGGCATAAGTCCTAGTATAGGGGTCCACCTGAGTAGGGATGACTCTACCAGTACTGGACTTGGTTCTATCAGACTGCTCCGCCGAGTCTGTTACCAGAATGCCAATGCTTAGTGATGGATGTAATGCCTATACTTCGCCCTGAGCGGGGGGAAAGTAGGGAGGCTAAAATAGCGCGCTAGACTCCCCTGAGGAGGGGAGAAGGCGCTTTCGCAGGCGTACGCCCAAACCAGGAGCCTGTCCTAAACGCTTGCAGCATTCAGAACACGGACTGCAACCGGTTCCACTCGGAGGTTGTAAAACCTCGCATAGGTACTGGGCGTAGCCCAACCCACAGCACTACAAATGTCTGCCAGAGAGGCGCCACGTGCCAGAGGCCCTCACTGGAGTGGAGTGGGCTCTCACTGCCAGTGGGCATGGGCGATCTTGGGATTGGTATGCCACCGAGATGGCCTCGACAATCCAGTGCGCCAACCTCTGTTTGGAGACAGCCCTCCCCAGGTGCTGTCCACCATAACAAACAAGAGCTGCTCGGAGCCCCTAAGGCTCCTTGTGTGGTCCAGGTAGATACTTAATGCTCGTACCGGACACAACAAGTTCGGAGGTTGGGTCTTCCTCCCCAGAGGGGAGCGCCTGCAGGTCCACCACCTGGTCCCGGAAGGGAGTGGTGGGAACATTGGGCACGTAGCCGGGACGGGGTCTCAAGATAACGTGAGAAACGCCAGGCCCGAATTCTAGGCATCCTTGGGACACGGAGAATGCCTGTAGGTTCCCCACCCTCTTGATAGAGGCGAGCGCCATCAAGAGTGCAGTCTTCATCGTTAGACGAGAAAGATTTGCAACTCTTATGGGCTCAACGGGGCCGTACCAAGGCCCTGTAGGACCATATTAAGGTCCCAGGAGGGTACGGAGCGCGGTCAAGGTGAATACACCCCTCTCGCGCCCCTGAGGAACCTGGTGACCAGATCGCGCTGACAGAGATATTTACCTGTAGGTAGCACTGACCCGATCAGGCAACTCTGCGGGTTCTCCTCCCGGGGAGAACACCAGGACAAAATGGCACCACTTGTAAGCGTATAACCGCCTAGTGGTGGGGCTCTAGCCTGTAAGACAGTCCCCCGGACCGCTAACGGCAAGCCCTCGTCCTATCCAGGGGCCAGGCATGGAGGTTCCAGAGGCCTGGGTTGGGGTGCCAAACCGTGCCCTTCCCCTGCGACAGAAGGTCCTTCGTCAGGGGAATTGGCCAAGGGGGAGCTGACGCCAGATCTACCATATCCGAGAGCCAGGTCTGGGTGGGCCAATAGGGTGCCACTACCAGAACCTGATGCCCCTCTTCCCTGACCTTGCACAGGACCTGTGCAAGGAGGCTCACTGGGGGGAAGGCGTACTTCTGTTTGTCCTGCGGCCAGCTGTGCACTAAGGCATCCATGCCGAGGGGACCCTCGGTCAGGGAGTACCAGAGCAGGCAATGGGTGGAGTCGAGATCAGTACCCTGACGGGAGCTAGGGCAGCCTCCACGAGTTTGGTAAAAACGCGTGGAGACAGGGCCAGACCGAAGAGCAGGACCCTGTACTGATACGCCCTTCCCTCGAACGTGAACCATAGGAACGGCCGGTGTCGAGGGAGAATAGAGACGTGAAAGTACGTGTCCTTCAGGTCGATTGCCACGAACCAATCCTGGTAACGAACTGAACCCAGGATGCGCCTCTGCGTCAACATCCTGAACTGCAGCTTGTGCAGGTGCCTGTTCAGGAGGCGCAGATCCAAAATGGGGCGCAGGCCCCCCCCTTTTTTGGGCACGATGAAGTACGGGCTGTAAAACCCGGTGGACATCTCGGTCGTAGGGACGGTTCGATCGCACCCTTCGCCAGAAGGGCGGCGACCTCTTCCCGAAGCACGGGGCACTCTCTCCTCGCACCGAGGTGTATATAGTGCCCCAAAACTCGGGTGGGCGTATGGCGAACTGGATCGCATAACCGAGACGGACCGTCCTCCCAATCCAGCGTGACGGGCCGGTGCGCTGCCAAGCGCCCAAACACTGCGCCAGCAAAACAAGAGGGATGATCTGCTTCACCGTAGCCGGGGAGGCCAGTTCGGTGGCTGACAGTTCTGTCACCTCGCACAAAATTCGCTCTTTTAGGTCTGCAGCTCCTCTGCCGAAATCGGATGCACTGCGTCGTAGATCCAGCAGGAAAAGGTCTCTCGAAGACGATAGAAGTCGAACATCATGTGTTAGACAGGTTCCGAAGAACAAAGGATAATTGAATGACCGCAGCCATCTTCCTTTTATGCCCGTATGAACGGGGCGGAGACTGGCATGCGCGTGCCATTCGCCAAGCCCAATGGCGTGTTTTTTTATTATCTCGGAGTTGATAGGTTCTTGTAATAAAGTTCCATAGAAGGGAAGGAAGGAGGCGGGAACCGGGGAACATTTGAACAATAAAACTTTAATTAAATAAACAATAAACACGGAAGTAACTGACCGACAGCCACCTCACGGTTGACTACCGGCCATAAAACATACACAAACTAAACATATGTCCGGGCCCGGTCCTCTCTCGTCAACAGTCCTGCCGATCGTCCTTTTAAGCTCCCAATCTCCTCCGTGATAAGATGCGGTACCGGTGCGCACACAGCTGCTTGCACTTATCACTCACGCCACCGGCCCCGCGTCACGGCTCTCGTCCCGCCTTCCTCACCACAGTTCTCAAGATCAAACCCCAGTCAGTCTCTCACAACGTCGAGAGACCGACTGAAGGTGAACAGGCCTTTGTGTGAATCTAGTCAAAAACAACTTATTAAACAGACAAGCACTTTACCACAGCTTTTGTTTGTTCACATGAGGAGGGGCACACAGTCAGTGGTAAGTGTTGAACAACAGCTAAAAACAGAGTGATGTGTGATGCAAAGGTAAGAGCCCTCCCAGCGGGGGGTCAACGGATCCCCATATGTTTCGAACGGCCTGTGTCAGTCCACTGTTTTTAAAAGGATCTGTAATAACACCAGACGATGATGCCAGACTTGCTCTCCACACGTGACAGCCATTCAGAACAAACATCACACCAGAGACCTTGAACCAGAGATATCAAAACCATACACAAATCCACCGAGTGGACAAAATGACCGTGACAAACAGAAAGAGTTAATAGGCAGGGATGTGTGTGAGTGTTTGCTCATGCGAATAATTGCCGGACAAAAGAAGAGAGGATGGTGTGATGATCTTGACTTGAGGGGGGATGACCACACAGACCTGAGGAACCCTTCTGCTTCTTGACAGCTCTCTGCAGTCCATTTTAGAGCTTAATAACAGTATTTAAACTGTGTCTACTGCCGCCCTACACGGTATTTGACATCACAAAAGCTTTCCTCTATGAAAAAAACCCTGCAAGACATTTCAAGATAAAAATTACCTCCCCATTATGATGTGAAATTACGATGTGTATTCTCCCTTTGTGCTCCGTTATGCTATTTTCATGCGCAATGTTAAACAGCGATTCTTGGAAATAGACTGGACTTCTTTTCAAAAAAAAGTGGAGGAAATGTTGTGTGGAAAGGAATCAATTGTCTGCTGTTATGTCTTTGAATTTATGAGACGCGAAAGAATGGAAACTAAATGGAATATGTCTGAGATCTGCAGGCTCCTGCGGGAGTTCGGCTTGTTATGTTGCCACAGTCATGCAGCACAGGGACAATAAAGCAGGGTGACGGAGCAACGCGAGCTTAATAATGCTACTAAAGAGTGTCATATGAACTCACATAAAATCATGCGAGGCATGTATGAGACAGGTTCTTTCTGCGGAGAGACGATATCTGCCCTGTAGCAAATAGAATCAGGGATGAATTTATGCCGGTGGAAAGACAAAAGTCATTTTAGTGCCATGACAAAACCAAGTCACTATGCCCTTGGCAAGGGGGTGAAAGAATCCAATAAAGACAATGAAACTGATGAAGCCACAAAATGTAAGATAAGCCCTTGGGACAAAAGGGCTCTTGCTTTCTGGCTCTCCAGAACACTGAGTAACAGCAAAAAAGCACCATAGCACACCTTAACATTTTATAATCTGGTAATGGCCTCCAAACAGAAAAGGTTAAGCTAGTGGTCATTTGATCTAACATAATAATATTTAAAATGTTGTAGATTTTTGTAACTAATAAGAATATGCAAAATTATCACCTTAAAGCATTTGATGCAATCTATTTTTTTCCATAACGACAATTTCTATGACTATTAATTACAATATATACGGGACTATTAAGGTGTTATGTTGCTTTGAATATATAAGTATTTGCTGTAGTCAATAGCAACACTTTCCTATTCAACTGGCACCATGTGGCTTTTCAGTAATGCATTTCATTAAAGAAGATTTCAGCATTCTTAAAAAGTTAGATACATTTCTCTCATATGAGGTTTTGTTTACACATGCTCTATATTATTGAAAGAAAGCAAGCTTCGTGATTTCAGAGAAAGGTAGACAATAATGCTAATATGTCATCTACAATTGTTTAGGGCATATTTAAAATGTGAAATAGTGAAATTAAAAATGACAATGGTAAGTTTTTCATGAAATATTGCAGTGTTTATTATAAACAGTTTATCAATGTGGATCATTCTCTTGTAAAAAATAATGATCTTTAAAAGTCATTGTCTTTAGTTAAAATATGAAAATGCACTTCCTTCATTTAATGACGATCCATCTTAAATGACGTATGTTAGACGGCTTGGGCGGAGCATCCGTTAACTCCGCCCCTTCAACTGTCAGTCTGCTGCCAGTTCCATTTAAAAATGTAACGGCTGTTTTTATACATCCATCAAATCTCAATGAAAGACGAAAGCCACGCCCACAATTTCAGTCGGAATTGTGTGAAAATACGGAAGTAAAAACGATTCCAGTTCAAGGGGACTTTAACAATATTGGTTACAATATTGTGACCGATAGCCTACAGTTTTGTGCAATAACAATTTTGTGAAAACCAATTATCACTGTAATAAACTGTATTATCGAATACCGGCACAAGTTTTCATTGTCTTATAGTTTGTAAAAACTAAATAATTTTTTCCTGAAGCGGCAATGCAGAACTTTAAAAAAAATTTGAAATAAAAAGGCAGTTTTTACCAGTACATTGATACAACTACGAATACATTTTCAGATATACTGTATTGCGTGTGGGACATACATGTTACTATCAACTCGATGGATAATGGCAGGTCCAGTCCAATGTAGTGATCACCGATAAACAATATGTATACCTCAAACTATCAGATACGGATTGCAGCTTTAATGGGAGCCTATTGTGCCCCCATACATATACTTAACGCTCAGCATGAAAAACCCTGATTCTGTATACTAACTGAATTTGCAATAAGATACATTTCGTTGCACTGTACTTGTATGTGTGTAATGACAATAAATTGAATCAAATCAAATAAATGTCACTTATACATCCATGCAGGTGTGTACAGCACTGTTGTTCCTCACAGCCCATAGTCTTAGTTATGAAACAAACCCCTTGTTTCTCTCGCAAGCACAGCTGGACTGCTAACAGGTAGTACACATGATTGATAGGCTGTAAAGTGCAATCATTAAAAAGTACGTTTGAGGAAGCCAAAAGTAATAACTGAGGTGTTGAATTCAGGAG
This sequence comes from Barbatula barbatula, assembly GCF_947034865.1. Classification (NCBI taxonomy): domain Eukaryota; kingdom Metazoa; phylum Chordata; class Actinopteri; order Cypriniformes; family Nemacheilidae; genus Barbatula; species Barbatula barbatula. The sequence goes on from NC_136784.1 coordinate 11,966,225, forward strand.
GCTTTAGCCCTTGAACTTTATTTCCTCTTACACCTGATTAATAAATAAGAAAGAGAGAGAACATGAACCATGTCACCAGGGTGCACACCTTGTCAAAGACTTTTAACTCAGAATATTTGTATCCAACCAAACAAGACCCTTCACTTGTATTCGGGTTTGTAAATGTTTTAAGTCTGTTCACGCGTAAAAGTCACAAGCTATTTAATCAGAACGCTTTTAGTGAATGAGGAAAAAGCTACATTTCAAACTCTCTTCAATAAACCACTGGATGAATATTTGATTAAGGTTACTAGCATCCAAATTTATAATGAAAGCCTATGGGAAATCCTGTAGAGTCTTACCGATCTGTTTACGGTACTGATCCACCGGCAAATTGACAGAACTCGCATCCTTTTTTCCCATCCTTGTGCAGCTGAGGAAAACACAGAATGAAACACAACACGTATGAGGTGAAAAGAGGCAGTTCTTCAGTAACGTGTACAAACACTAAACAAAAGCAAATTTACCCTTTATTTGCGTTAAAATTGAATATTAACCGGTGACCTAGAAAGACACTGCTCTTAATATACCAACAATGTCACTTTGACACATGGGTCGCAGTGGTTTTCTAAAGGTTGTCTAAAAGTAAACAAAACACATCCTCAAATTCATTCATCTTTTTTAAATCTGCTGTACACTATTATAGTAGTATTACAAAATATTCTAAATTACTACCATGACCCAAACCAACTGGTAAAACTTCACATGTCGTCGCTGTCCATCTGGAAACTCGTAATTCGCAGTTTTTCAGAAAATGAAAAAAACACTGTACTTTTTAAATGATTACATGCTGTGTTGTCAAAGTTGACACTTTAATACTTCTCATTGGTTAGATATTTGTAAAGCCCAGTCACAAACACAACGGGTGACTAATAATAATGATGGCAAAAAAATTAAATAACGAAATATGGAGATACAAGGTTTTAGAAGGACACCAGCAATGTGCAAAGTCATTGCACCTACATTGAAAAAAGACATCGATTTTTTTTAAATCTAAATTGATATGCGACACATTACTAAAGGTAGTTCAAGACTTCCATGAATTCATGCAAACATAAATTAAAAGTCTTTGGATGCCCGTAATCTACCCCATACTTTTGTGATTTTCTTTTTTATTATTCCTAAAACTAAGCAGATATCAGACACATGCCTTCAGACCAAAAGGTTTTTAAGATCATAAAACTTTCACACTGTCCATTTACATTAAAGAAGCAAATACACTCCATCTCATTTTACATTACATTAACATTTAGTCATTTGGCAGACGCTTTTATCCAAAGCGACTACCAAAGAGTTCGGGGAGCAATAAGCGATAAGTCATAAGAGCAATAGTGCATTAGGGGCTAATACAAAGTTACTAGTTTCAACAAAAGCCAGATCACTACCTGTTGAGAGAAGAGGATAAGTGTACACATTTTTTCTGTTGTCTGTCAAGTATTTACAGAAGACGTTTGTTTTAAGTCGTTTTTTTGAAGGTTGTGAGAGATGTGGTTGACCGGACCGAGTTAGGAAGAATACCGCTCTGACTTTGCTGATACAGACCTCAGATTGATTTCCATAGCAACTGAGATGAAAAACACTGGAGGACAGAAAAAAGCGTCTCTCATGATGAGCAACAATGGTTGGTTTGAATGGGGAAATTATTTTAAGACTGGTAATGTTCAGTTCATGAAACCATTATCCATACATATAACACCGTAAGTTTCTTTTCAATCTCTGGTGTTCAGCGAGTCTCATCAGTTCACGCTCTTCACAACACTACTTTGCAATGCAATCAATAGTGTTTCTTCTGTTGACAGCAAGGAAAAGGATGCATGAGCCAAATGGCACTTCTGTGTTTCTGATGATGCTTAAACTCCTCTGACCTATTCTCTTTCCCACAGAAATCAAGCAGGAGACCTCCGATCTGATTCGTTTTGGTTCATAAGCAGCAGCTCTCCGGAGGAAAGGTGTGCAGCCCTGTGCCAAGATCCCAGAATGATTGGCATTGACAAACAGAATTACGAGGCTGTTTTCATCCTCCCTCGAGGCATGACCGGGCGAGGAAACACCTTCATTATGGCTGTGTTCTTATGTAAAATGAGTTCAAGGGTCGCCTCGGCATCCCACTTCTGATGTCTTTAATCTTAACTTTGGGTTTATGTAATTACAATGGCTCCAACAACAAAGCACGAGAAAAGGAATTAATTACTTTCCCAAAGATACCGGAGGAAGAAAACCATTACTGTGTTTACACAACAGTTTAGCTCAAGCCCGGGGGCATGACCTACAATGACCAAACACTTCCTTTGTAATGAGTGTGACCGCTGGAGGAAGCTGACACGGGCTGCTAAGTGGTAACCCTGTCCATGATTTAAAAACTTCGGTTTTCTTTTTGCTCCTTTACCCTTAGGATTTGTTGTCTGTGTGCGAGTCATGGAGCAGGAAGTAATATGTTCACAGAGTGTGCCATTCGAATCTCTTGTGGATCAATATTGGTGGAGCATCACAAGGGTCACAGGTTCAAATTCCATGGAACACACACAGCGATCTAATGTGTACCTCAAAATCCACCGTAAGTTGGCAATGGTGTCTGGCCACTTAATGAATGTCAATGTAACACATGAGCATTCAAAACACCCAGCCTCACAAAACAGATATTTATAATAATTCAGCCACAGAGACAAGACTAAAAAAGAAATGGTGCTATATAGTATATATATTAAGAATATCATATAAAAGTGGTTATTTGCTCGTAATCATAGGGGGACCACTTTTAGTGCTATATAAAACCCTATTTTGGTGCTTCAGTGGTTCTTCTGCGGTTCTTTGGGTGCTAAATAGAACCATACATAGGCTTAACAGGTTCTTTATACGGAAAGGGTGCTCTGAAGAAACCACTGAAGCACCAAGATATGGTGCCATATAGCACAAAAAGTGGTTCCCGTTTGTTTTAGTGTATAAATGCTATGTTTGCTGAATATTTTGTCAAATTAATAAAACATAAAGCTCACACATTCTCACACTTGTAAACTCTTCAAGGATAACAGTCGCCCAATTACATACAGCAAAGAAGGTTGACTGAACTGGGGTCAATCCACAAATAGAGGGAGGTAGCTGGGGGCCATGTGTACCGGTGCTTTGAAGACTCAAATTGAGACCAGAATCCTTTTTCAGAAGCTGAACTACAAAGGTTTCGGTCTGAAAGCGATTTAAGATTAAAATAAGCACCCCGGGCACTTTTTCCCCCAAAATGAATTAAATAAAGACAGCACGGAGTGCTCAAGAGAAAAAGTGCACGAGGCTAAATTACAACCATTCTATCAATAATGGGAATATGGAGAATCTTATAAGTAAAAGTGTATTGATTCACATTTAGGCTTCACTAGCACAAAGGCCAAGCTTTAAGCATGTTACACACTCTTTAACAACAGATAACAGAGTATTAGGGCAAAGACTCAAATCTAGCAACAAAGTAAGAAATGTGATCGCTTCTGTGTATCTGAATGCCACGTAACTGCACCAAACTGCGCCCAATCTGCCAGCCAACGCACACATTCAGCCTCCAACGTTATCCAATCAGAGAGCGGCGAGATTCGACAATCGACCAATTGCTGACCCCGCAGGAGGCGGGCGCTACATAAAAAACGAATGTTTACTTTCTTTAGAGACTGTAAACACGCGACAGAACTTTAGAGATAATGCTCCCTAGTTTTCATGGGATGTATGAGAAAAATAAATACGTGGAAACGATCTTAGGTAAAAAACGAGAGTGGTATACTCGAGAGCGTAAACAGACTTACCACTTGAAAGAGGGGAAGAATCCTTTCCGTAGTTCCTGGTTCAGGCTGACGGATTTCAAAGGGATATGTGAGCAGCCAATCAGTAGTTGATACATCACTGTCGACGTCACTGAGAGGGCGGGCTCACAAATTAAAGCTTTAAACCGACATTCAAATACAGTGCTGTAGAAATATATTAATTAATATTAAATAATAATGAATAGTTAAATAATAATGAAAGAGTATAAGAAGAACATACACGCATATTTAAATAGCAAAAGAATTGAACTAAAATAAGAAAAGACACATCATTTGGTGTTGACGAATAAACCACACACGTGTCCTATGGTGTGACACAGCAAAACTTTAGAAAAAAGTAATATAATATCATATTCATATTCATAATATTTAGTAGTACACTATTATAATGTTTTTTCAACAATTTGTGTTGTAACACCATAGAACACATACCCACGTGTACAATTGTACATTCACTGTTTTAAAAGTATTTACGTGCACGGAGGGGAATCTGTTTAAATGTGACTCTGTTCAACTTATGAACTATTAGGTCACTTTGTGTATCACTTCATACTCATTTATTCTGCCAAAGATTTGATTTCTTGAGAAACTATATAAGACTGCTTCTTTACAAGATCTTAAAAATGTGACGTGTCAAATATTAATAATCAAGATGAATCAAAACATACATTCAGTGTCAGCGGTGAACACTGCCCAAATGCATACACGCTGTCATAGTATTTTCATTTATGTCTGTGTTAACATTCACATTAAGCTTACAGAGTTGACATTACAATAATTGACATTAAAAATGTGTAGTACGTGTGTTTTCTGCATGTAACACATTAAATGCATCTCGGGGAGAAGGCTAATTTACCTTAACAATCCAAGGTGTTTGTGCACCGAGATCTTTACACAATGCTTTGAAATTCACTACGTGAAATTTTGCAATGAAAGAAAAAGAGTGCGTGAAACTGAAAACGGGAGACAGCAAGAGACCAACTTGTTTTCTTCTCTCCTCTTTCCTTCTTTTTGTTTTATTTAAGGCTAATTTCCATTTCTTTTGTTTGTGTTGAATTTTGTCTGCATAATTACATCCAGTCTTATTGCTGCCTGGGGCAGTGTGGATTATGGAGCGGGTTGCCACTGCTTGTAACTTATTGAAGTTTAAAATGATTTTCTGCTCTCCTATGGGCAGCTGATTTCAGAGCAGCACAGCGGTAACTAATAGATCTAATCTGCTTATAATGAGCCTGTATAACACATTATTTACTCAGCGGAGAACACTGATACAGAGCAATTTAACACTACTTTCCTAAAGTGACACAAGTGACATTTGCGGATGAAACTTTAATGACCTGTGTGTACTCTGGAACTGTCCCTGGTGCAATGCATCAAGGTCTGTTTCTACTGTCCATCTCTGACAAGTAGCTACAGTATATGAAATTAAACATGTAGCAGAAAATGATTCTAACAACAAAAGGTTCAGTTCAGTTATTTAGTAATAATTGGAGAACCTGTTCTATATTGTGAATACAGTCACAGGTAAAATACGTTATTAGGCAAGACTTAAAATGAATTCAGCTGTGACTTTACCAAACAGCATGAATTTTATACTCATTGCTTTTTATAAGTGCTTAAAATATCAGAATGCAATTGCTCATTAAAATGTTTAAATGTAAAGTATAATCATTAACATCCCACTTCAGTGCCTTGAAACCTCCAGCGTTATGTGATGTGTTGATGTCATTTTTACTGAAACATTAAGATAGGACAACAAGTTTCTGGCCCTTTTTTTCAAATAGTAAGAAAGATAAATAAAATAATAGAAAGAATGTAATTTTTATGTAATGGGGACTTTAAGTTAGAAGGTATTATGCTTTCATTATAAACCGTAAAAGAACATTGCTATTAACTGAAAGTAACACACTATGTGTTACAAATGTTTCTCACCAATCAGAATATTAACTATTTGTGTTTTATTCCTTAACATGTAGCTTTACATATAGCACAAGGTCTCCATACAAAAGTCTTTTTACAATTATTTTAATAAACCTTTGTTGAGGGAGAGACTGCGGAACGCTTGCTTACCGTGTGTTTTGCATAATTAATTTTCTCATTTGCATGCCAAATCTTTTGTGATTCATTCAGAGAGGTTAAGCTTTATCACAATACATTATTTGGATTAAAATGAAGAGGATTTCTGTGTATCTTCGGAAGTTTGTTCTTTATAAACCGTCCAGTTTTCCTTGGCAAGTTGACGGTGTTTAAAAAAAAGATCCCATAAGACTTTAATTATTCAATGAAAAGCAGCTCTTGTCAGAGAATCCACACTTGAGTGACAAATGAAATCAACACATGATTCTGCAGTATTTCATCCCCACTCTTGTTTTAGATGCACCACTCTGGACCCAGAAACATTACAAATAGCAGGACCTTATGTTTGATAAAATATTACTTAGCGAAGATTCAGTATAGTATACATTTTTTATACGCACAACAGACAGGAAAATGCTAGCAAAATCACAGCTGGAGGGGCACTCGTCCTTTTGGCTGATTTTAGGCTATGTAAGGGAAACACTAGGCTATTGCTTGAACAAGTACAAGGAAACGTGCACATTTTAACACATTTTATCTACACTGGGTGCAGAGGAGTATTTGAATTTGCATGTATTACCAATCCTAATTTTAATTTAAAGTGATTTTCCCCCCACCATCCATTAGTCATGGTAAATCGATAAAAACCCACTGGGAGAATGCTTTGCTAATGACAGACACACAGTTTCGCTAGGGCACTCATCATTTCTCTTCTCTTCCCTCTCTCTCTTTCTCTTGGCAATGGTTCTCAATTGCAATATTTTTTTAAAAGAGTGCAGGCAAAGGAGACGTCCCCGGTGTTTGGGTTTAATGTCTTGGACACCCCAACTGTATATTTATATAATATTATACATACCTTGGGACAGTAAAGTTTTGTCAAACATAACATTTCTAAATTCAACAGCGCTACCTAGTAAAAAAGTAATACGTTTAAAATACATTTATTTTATACAAAGTATTTATTTATTGACAAAACGCTAATATAAAATTATAATCAGGCTTAATTTATAGTAATTGTACACAATGGACATTTCCTAATATTAAGCCTTAAATGTGTATTAATGTCACTTTTGATAAGGATTGTATGATTTTTTAATAATATCAATACAAGATATGTAATGATCTGCACAATCAAAGTGCATTAGGCACAACATTTGACTTTAAATATACTAATTTACCAAATGTACAATTGCAGGTTCTATTTTATTAAGTAAATAAATACAGGTAAATACATTTGCAATATACTAAGCATACATCTTTTTTTAAATACATTTTATTAAATTTATTTTTCACCAAACTTGGCTAAAAAGGCTAACGGTAATTTAAGTATTAACAGTAATAATTCTATATAATTAATATAATAATGTATATGCATGTATGTATTTTATAAAAAATAAATGTAGTTTAAGCAAGACAAGTGAATAGGGGGATTTGTGTTGAAACCAAGAAAATACACTAGCCAAAAAGAAAATCCACTGAAACTCATGAACTGTCTTTCCAAGGTAATCTCTGAAACAAAATAAACAAAACCAAAAAATCATATGACATTTAAAGAACTACCATAAAATACTTGCCTCACACACTCACACACACATCCACACACACACACACGCATATTTTATCTTATTCCCTGCCTGAAGTCTATGGTGGATTTCTTTGCTTTATCGCTGTAACACAGACGCTGCTTCTTGGCAACAGTGTGCGAGCACTGATAGCCACTAAATGAATTTGGGCTCATGAGATGCACAGACTCATAAATGCCTCATGCACTGATAACTGCATATCTTACCTTGAAGTTTGTGCTGTTCTCTGCACTAAGCCTCGCTACTGTGGAGCGGTACTCACGGTTTTCTGTTAAACTTCATCCAAAACATTTAGTTAGTTTTTGTAGCGAAATCATATCAGTGTATCTGTGTTAACAATTAAAAGGTCTCTGTAAAAATAAAGCTTACATAATATAATACTCATTCCTGTTGCGCAGAAGGCCCATGGGGTTGGCATATCGTCTGCATCTTGAGATTTGGGAATTAGTCAATGACTTAACCTTGACGTCTCTGAGAAAGATCAAGATCTCCTGATGGATGAAATGTGAGACTGTGTGAGAGTATTTTTGAAAGGATAAGTTCAGAGAACATTCTGTGACCTGGGAAAGTGAGTTATTGAATTAGCTCTGTTAAGGGAACATGTGTTTCTGTGTCCAATACGCTTTAGCAAACACTTAATCACTAGTATCTCACAAGCCACTGTGAAAGTGCCTTGCGTTGGCCTCACACCAGGTGCCCCGAATTATCGTAATTCTGCTAGCTGAGACTTGCTGACTTCTAAAGACATTTCTTATTAATACAGTTTGACACTTTAACCTCAATTGGGTGACAGTTAGTTCAGTATATCTGTATTTATGGTCAGAAGAGAAACTTTTCCACAGTCTCGGATGGCAGTGATGGGCGTGTGTCCATGCAGCTGTGGAGTTCAGCTCCTCTGGGAGAGAGCGTTGTGTTTACACAGGTGCAGCTGCAGGCCCCCCTCATCAACACATTGAACAGATCAGTCTTACTGTTTATACTGGCAAGTCCGGCTCCAAAGCAAAGGCATTTCAGGCTGTGATTTAACACAGCACATAGCTGTACATGCCCATAAGAAATAAAAATTACAGATGCAATGAGATTTCTGTGATATAAAAAAAATGCAAACGTGATCTCAGTAATGTCTCAATTATTTCTCCTAGACAGCATGGAAACAACATGGAAACTTTTACTCCTGCCTCTTAGAAATGTATCTTGAGAAAAATACACAGAAATCTCATAAATGTCTGACTGAAGTTTAAGATGTCAATAATGTCACAAACTGCGCTCAAAGAGTGCAATAATCTGTAATATTATTAAAGATTTCAAACCCAAACATGTCACATCAAATTGACCCAAATCTAAATGATTTAATGATCATCTATTTTACAGCTTCATGATGTTAACAGCTTCATCTTGTTTTTACAGCGTGAAGCATTTTTTATGTAAAAAGTGCAAACAAAGTTGCTTTACAAGTCATTTCAACTTGTTAATTCAAATTGGCTTTAAATTACTACAATTTATGCAAAGACGTTGACAAAATTTAACATAGTTAGTGAAAATGAAAAATCTGTCTTCTTTCCAAACCTGTATAAAATACTTTGTTCTGCTCAACACAAAGAAAGATATGAGGAAGAATGTTAGAAATTTTCAGATGGGCCATCATTGACTATACCACAGTACTGTTGGCTTTCTTAAAAATATCTCATTTTGTGTTCAATAGAACAAAGTCATTTATACAGGTTTGGAACACAGGAGGTGAGTAAATTGTCATGAATCTGCCTTCATGTCATGTCTATTCTTGGTCTTGAGGCAGATGACGAAGTCTTATGTTTTATGTGAGAGAGAGATGTTGGTTCGATCGGCTTTCTATGCTCTCTCTCTGGTCCATGTCTTTGTTACCGCCATCTCGTTTCCTCGTTAACCTTCCCTGAGTGTTTCAGTACCCGCACCTGACCCTTGTTTAATTATCCTATGTCTGTCTCTCTTTAAAACATCCTCGTGTTCATTGTCCTGTGCTCATTCGTTGTACTTGTTTCATGCGTTATGCTTAATGCCATGTCTTGGATTCACTGTTAGTCTAGTCTAGTCTAGTCTAGTCTAGTCTAGTCTAGTCTAGTCTAGTCTAGTCTAGTCTAGTCTAGTCTAGTCTAGTCTAGTCTAGTCAGTGTCAGTGTCAGTGTCAGTGTCAGTGTCAGTGTCAGTGTCAGTGTCAGTGTCAGTGTCAGTGTCAGTGTCAGTGTTCTGTTAGTCTAGGTGTTTTTTGTAGTTGAAGTTCTTGTCAAGTGTTTAGTCATCAGTTTGTGTACTGTTTTGTTACCCCCCTCGTGGGTTTTTGTTTTGTTCCTGTTTTATTTTTTATTAAAGTCCTTGTTAACCCCTTCATCCCCGTTTTGGTGCCTGCACTTGGGTTCTTCCTTACCAATTCGTGACATACATGATGAAAGATTTTCCATTTGGGGGTGAACTGTCCGTTTAAATATTACGGTTTTACCATATACATTTATTATTTATTTATAAGCAATTTTAGGATAAACATCCCTAAAAATGCTGGGTTATTTACAAATTAAATATATATTTGACCCAACCATAAATTGAAACAACCCAGCATAGGTTCATGTATAATCCAGCAGGTGGGTTTGACACTTTTTGGAATTTACATCTACGCATTTGGCAGATGCTATTATCCAAAGCAATCTATATTGCATTGTTCTAAACAGTTGTTTCTGACTATGTGCAATCCCCTGGGATTAAAACCATGATCCTGGCGTTGCTAGCACCATGCTCTAACCACTGAGCCACAGGAAAGCTACACATCCCACTATGACCCACAATGGGATAAAAATAACCCAGGATTGTTTACGTGCAAGCTCTAAATGTAAGTCAGTATTTAAATGAAACACAACGGAGGACTTCTCCTGAGCAACCTCTCATTCTATAGAGAGGTAGGTAGTGAAGTATATCGCAAATGAACCAGGGCCCAGATGCGTAGGGCACAGCCAACATCTGCATTAGTAATGTTGAAACATTACCCTAATCACCTGAGACCCTCGACTCTCTTTATGGGTGGAAGATTCCAGATGCATTGTGAGACTGGAGAAGCCTGTTGACTGGCTAATTTCTGTTGTGATTTGACCTTTATGGTAATTATCCTTGAACTTTATAAATAGTGGTAGCACAAATTAACACCCATAAATGGTTAGCAATCACGGGCAGATGCTGCGGTTTGTCCTCGCCCCTCAAGCGCCAGGCTTCTACGCTGGGGATGTGTGCTCAGGTTTCAGACGTCGTAAATCTCTAAATCGCAGGAAAATTCAACCCCATGGTGACCGTGCTGCGGTTAGGGTAGAGAGGGCCCCCATATTATCAAAATGAATTTGTTCTTTGTTTTACTCTCCCGACAGGCTACGCAGGCGAAAGGCATTACTCTTGATCTGCTCTTGCGTTTGTTTATATTGATTTGCCGTGTGTGCGTTTGCCGTTCTCCCTGCCAACTGTACGGTTGCCAAGGCGAGCAGGAGTGAAAGCGGGGGGCTCCGGGCCCCGTCAACAGCTGTGTCACATATGCCGCTGATCGATATAAACAAACATGGTCGCCCCCGTGTGAGACGCGATTGACAGGTATGATTCATCTTGTTCAGCCGGAGGGCGGGGGAATAATAAGTACAGATAGATCATTGCCCGTCCCAGGGAAAGAACGTCATGTTAGCGGGGGACACGGGCGAGATCATTCGCCTCCCATGGCAAGGCGTGCGACTCCCCGTGCACGCCAACGCAGCGAGAGCAGATTAAAGCTGCATGATTCCACCAGTTCTTTAATTCCAGAAGTTCCACACTGTCTGACTCGGGATAGATAAATTGGTGCACTAGGCTCATCAGTATACCGAGGTTACTGTAGAGAGTATTCAACACAGTCAGTGGGGAGGATTACTCAAGTGTCAGGAGTCGGCGGCGGCGGGGGGCGGGAGTGCTGTAGTTAGCGGATGCTTAAAGCGCAGTACATTGGGTGTGAAGATGAGGACCGGAAAGTCTCAGAGCTCCGCAACACAATGGGGAGAGCCGTTTCAGCCATGATAAGGAGTAATGGCTTGAAACAATATCCCCCCGGGGCCTCAAATTGAAATCCGAAACTGTGATATTGTTTCATCTCAGCGCAATTTGAAACGTCAAAACGACTTTGGCGAATTCGATCCACTGAGCACCCAATGACGGTTGATAGCCATTTGGAGAGGCTCCATAGTTCACAATACCTACACGTGTAAATTCCCACAGATGGTCTGGATGGCACACCAATCATATACAGTTATTTCACTGTTCCATGTAGAGAGTGTGAATTGTTTTCCTCTCTGCCAAAATGGTTTTGGTGCTTAACTGCAGAAGATTTAACACTAATGCTGTGAATTATATCCCATCATCTCTCAAGAGAAGATTTTCACATGTTTGCACCAGATTATTTCTGAATGAAGCTTTCTGACCCAACCACGGGCTGAAAAAAACCCAGCATTTTATAGAGTGTAAGCTAAATTGATACTTAAATGAAACACATTGGAGGATATCAAATCTCCTGAGCTACGAAAGAGCAACCTTTGAGCAATAACTTTTTTTTTGCTCAGAGAGGATTTAACACTAATGCTGTGAATGAACAAATCACTGAATGAAGCAGTGCTTGAAATAAGTTGGCAAGCTAGGCATATTGAAGACAAACACAGTCAAGCTTTTCAAGTGGTTACATTAGTAACAAATGTTTCATTTATTAATTTAAACAGAGATAAATGTTTACATTTTAAGAGTAACACAATTAACCAGTACAACAAAACACTCGAACTGTACATTTTTACGAAATACAACAAAAACACTCATTTATATAAATTGAATATTGTATAACCTATGTAGTAGACAACAGCACTTATTAACATTTTGGTAACACTTTACAATAAGGTGCTATTTGTTAACAATTAGTTAATGCATTAGCTAACAGGAACTAATAATAACCCAAATCAGTCTTCAGCATTTATTAATAATATTTCTTGTTAATTTCAACATTTCCTAAAATATTATTAAAATCAAATGCTGTGAATGATAACATTAGTTAATGCACCATGAACTAACATGAATAACTGTATTGACATGAACTAACATTAACAAGGATTAATAAATGCTTTATTGTTCATTGTTAGCTAATGTAAGCTAATGCATTGACTAATGTTAACTGATAGCACTTTATGGTAAAGTGTTACCTACATTTTACACCGAAAATTAATCCAAAATGCTTTTTATTCTGTTCCACTGAATCTGTTCATTTACCTGATCAATCCATTTGAAATGTTTATGTTCAGAAGGACAGCAGTGTCTTGAGTCTTAAATTTACCAAGAGTACTTTTTTCATAAACTTTAAAAAGTTTTAACATTAATACTGGTAAAGCCGTTGCATTGAATTCTCTTCCCACGTCAATATGTATCTGAAAAAATGTACTTTATAAAAAATCTAATATTCAGTGGAGTATAAGTGGAGTCTGCACACATAATTGCACAATATACTGGATGGTAATGTCAGCTGGGTTAGAAGCAATAGTCGGAACTTATTGTTTTTTGAAACATTTGTAATCTAAGAGTCAGCAGCTCAATCAAAGCTCTTCCGTCAATATGTGTGTTAGTTTTCATCTACATCAAGCACATGTACAGTAAAGTCCCCTTCAGCAAAGATCACCATCGTGATTAATTGAGAGTGCCATTTAATCAGGGGGCATTTAGATATGTTTGATTAGAGGACTGAAATCAGACCCATTGTGTGGAGTTCTCATTATTCTCTTGAGACTGACGGCAGGAGACCAAAGTCACGCTGGGAGTTCAGTTTCTCATTCACACAGACCATTTGTTGAAGCTCACTTGACAACCAAGCATCTGTGATTTTTGTGATAGATATATAATATGCTGAAGTCTTTCCATAGACATACACAAAAGTGTTATGCATCAATCGTTCTAATACACATTCACACACTGTCTGTATATTTGGTCTGATTATCTTTGCTTGTGTGAAACGTTAATTTTTTGACTGCTCGCTCTCCATCTGGTTGAGTCAATCTTTAGGCTTTATTTCAAATTACTTTTTTATTGTCACATCACCAACATGCAGTGTTTTGCAGTAGGGAGTGAAAGTCTTGAAAGAAACCAAAGGTAGCATTTTATTAAACATTTTCATTGAATGTAAGAAATTAAAATATTACATATATTTGACCCTGTCTGTGAAATCCAGACTGAGCTCTTGAAGCGGCCATAACTCAGACAGTTTCTGTATATCGCATGTTAATCTTGAGTACTTAAGGAATAGTATCGCACCATTCAAATATCCGCAGAGTTATAAGTTTGATCACATTTATAGAAGACAGATACAGCTGTACGATTATTTCAGAAAACATGTGACCCGTCTGGGGGTAGAGGCGGGGGTAGCACGTCCGCACACATTGCCAAGAAAACACAGACTCAGTTTCACTTACCACGTGAGGTTCATGTCCAGAATCTATTAACGCTGGGACCGCTCCATCTATCAGTTTCAAACGATCTCCAAATCCAGCGTTCATCACTCAAATACAGCGAGGAAACAACACAGCTGAACTTCGCAAACATTGTGCTCTCTCTCTCTCCTGCACACAAGTAAAAGTTACTTGAGCAGATGCTCCTTCTCCCGCTCTCCATGGTTGATGCATGGGCCTGGTGCATGCTTTTTCGGGAGAATTGTCCAATAAGAGACTAAGAAAAGTTGTTACGTAACGATTTTTTTATGTTCATGCTCATTCTTCATGTTCCAAAACCTGTACGAACACTGGGGGAGTGAATCGAGCACAGAAATACTACGTAATACGTCCATTACGTTTTTTGACAAGTTAACCATGTTAAGCATGAGAAGACAGCACGTTTAACACTGTAAAGAAGTCAGAATACATGACACGCCGTTGCACCGCCCCTTTAATCTAATCATGATAAATGAGCGTCAAGGTTTGATTTAAATCATTAATTTTACTATGACTTCAATCTTTGAAATGGCTTTACTCAGTCAATATTGAAGATATCAAGGTTATATTTTCACAGAATGTTCATTACATTATTCATCATTCATTACAAAAACTGTCAATCATACCTTTAGTTATGTTTTCACACACAGCATCATACAGTATATATTATACTTAATATACAGTCATCTAGAACAATAAGTGATAACTAATTTATTGTTTATATAATATTTGATCTCAGACTATTCATGAGCTTGTGCAAGTTGCGAACACAGTGGATATATCAAAGGTAAAGCACCATGAAAATATGCACTGCAAATGCCAAAATGCCAACTCCATCACGGTCCAGCGTTTACTTTTTATTTTTCTATTAGCCGCCGTTCCGCAAGAGACGGCATGAACACAGAAAAGAAAAACATGATTTATTTGTTTACTTTACTCTCCAGTCATTGTCTAATGAAACCACTCCAATTACAGTTTAATGTGACTTAATGCACACATTCTGTCTTCAAATCAGCCTCTGTAATGGCTGTAATATACATATTAGACAGTTTAATTAGATGGCACTTTAATTGTCTTCATGCAGTCCTCCATTAGTAGGATCTTGGTTTAATGCTGTGCTAGGGTGGGAGCCATACTTTGCTCGCCTCAGATGCAGAGATTACGGTAAAGCCATTTAAATGCTATATAAACCCGGTCTGTGGGGGAACGCTTAATGGCAAATGTACGAACAATGAGCCATCAGCCATCAGCTATATTTGCCGGGCGCTGCTGTGGTTAGCATTCAAGACGGCGCATCCAGTATATCAAAATTGTATACTTAAAATGTCTTACAGATGCTTTCTCTGTGAAATGTAGTGCTCTGTGCTGCATCTCGCTATCCAAAGAGCTTCTTTTTTTGCATTTTGGAATAGGGAAGAGGAGTGAAATTCTCTAGGTCATTTATTTCAATCATAGAAACATAACATTAACTTGTAAGACGGGGCGCTAAACGGTTTGAGAGGTTACAGAGCATTTGGACGAGCATCAGATCCTCCAAACCCAATCATTCCCAGTTCTTCAATTTTGGTTTTAGCCACACCTCAAAAATCATTTTTTCCATGAAAGCATCTTCTGCATGTGCAGTATCCTACTGCGCTTCATGCTAGCCAGGTCAACAGCTGGACTTTGCATCAGCCGACAAATGTGTATCTTGCGATCACTACCGTGTGCATGCTTTGACAATCAAGCACACGTCCACACTTGTCCAGACATCAAAAGGAGGAGGTTACATGTGCAGAAAATGAGAATCTCCAAGTCTTTCAACGATGGCCAACATGGCCTCCTTCTGTCTCTCACCGCATTTATTATTCCAGAGACCATACAGGTCCAGCATCATTGTGCTGATATTTTCAAATGCCCTTTTTTTCCTCATATGTGACCCAGATGGACAGGAGCAGAGACACTAACATCACTTATTCCAGTGGTGAGTGATGTCAGAAGTAAATGGACTTCCCATGTGCACTTTAGTCAACGGTGAGTTCCAAGAGCAACCCGTGGGGATGTAATGAAATGGTCTCTCTTCAGTTTTACAGCAGACCATAGAAAAAAAGCTACTGGAGATTTTGCATAGCTGTACACTGATGAACAAATCAGTTCTCGAGCTGCACTTGGCCTAAATACACAGAAGTGATGTACTTAGACTGGAAATGTCTGGATAACTCTATTTGCTTTTGTCATCAGGTCTTTATAGCCCATGAAAATTGCGGTAAAAGTTATTTTCCCTAGTAAGATTGATACTGACGGTCTGTTACTGCGATCAGATGAAATAAAACACGAAGAATACAGATGCAGTTAAACGCGAAACATCTTTTCCCGTCATTTCATCACGTGATCTCTCATGCATGCAAGCATAAGAGTGTAATCCCTGTAAACGTAAATAAGTGTTATGTGTCTTTAGGTTTGTATCTTTTATCAACAATCTTCAACTTTATTTAAACCTTTTACATGAAAAATCTGTTTAGGGTTAAAGACCACTAAAGGGCCTTTAAATGGCAACTTTGTTTTGATGCGTTGACCTGGAATTTAAGGAGAAGTTGAAGCGCAGAATGATGTAATAAAAATAATTATCTGTAGTTTTGTAAACTTTTCTACAGGTAAATTAAATGTCGTCAATGTTTTGGAGCACAGTAGTTTATAGATAGCCTCAAAGGGATAGTTCATCCCAAAAACATTTAATTCTGTAATTATTTACATACCCTATTGTCATTTAAAACCTGTGTGACTTTCTTTCTTCTACAAAACACCAATGAAGATAATTTGAAGAATGTTGGTAATCAAACAATGTACCTATTCACTTATATTATACAGACAAAAAAACAATGCAAGTCAATGGGTACCAACATTGTTCTTCAAAATGTCTTCTTTTGGGTTCTAAAGAAAGAAAATCATACAGGTTTGAAATGATATGAGGGTGAGTAAATGATGACCTTGATCATGTTCATACTGAAATTATTTTGATATCAGAGGGGCATTAAAGATAAGATGTTGTACTTCTTACTTTCTTACTTACATTTACATTTAGTCATTTAGCAGACTATTTTATCTTAGAGAGATGAAAAGGGGTGTCACATGAGCCCATTTGGGCTGTATAAAGACGAGGCATGTTGCTGCGTTTTGAACCAGCTTGAGTGATTTGATAGCCTTTGAAAGGAAGACCAGCAAGGAGAGGATTGCAGTAGTCCAACGTTGAGATTACCAGGGCCTGGACAAGGAGTTTTGCCGCATGCTCAGTGAGATAGGGTCTAACCTTTCTAATGTTGAATAAGGCATATCAGCATTATCGCGTTGTCTTTGCAATGTGATCCTTGAAGGACAGCTGTTCATCAAATTTGACTCTGAGGTTCCTGACTGTTTTGGAAGGAATGATTGTGGTATTACCAAGTTGGATGGTGAGATCGTGTTGCGCCATGGGGTGAGACAGAAACACGAGTAGTTCTGTCTTGGCCAAGTTCAGCTGGAGGTGATGCTCTTTCTTCCAGGCTGAGATGTCTTCTAGGCAGGCTGTTGTGCGAGCTACCACAGTGGTATCCTCTGGGTGAAACGAGATGTTAATCTGGGTTTCATCAGCATAACAGTGATCCGAGAAACCGTGTGCCTGTATGATGGGTCCCAAGGATGTCGTGTAGATGGGAAAAAAGCAGTGGTCCAAGCACCGATCCCTGAGGGACCCCACTGATCATGTTGTGAGGAGTGGACAGCGAGCACCTCCATGACACCCTGAAGGATCTGCCTGAGAGGTAGGATTTGAACCATCGTAGAGGAGAGCCTGAGATTCCTAGAGACGACAGGGTTGCTAGCAGTATCTGGTGATTGAAAGTGCCAAACGCTGCAGATAAGTCTAGCGGAATCAGGACTGAGGATTAGCCACAGTGCTCCTGTGACCGATAGCAGTGCTTATATACGTTGGGTTTGGTATGCCTCAAAATAGAATTACATATGTTTGTTATAAAAAGTAGAAAGACTTTGTTTGAATCCTCTTGTGCTGAAAACCTGTGAGAGATGAAACATAAAAGGTGCTCCACATCAGAAAGAGAGAGAGCGAGAGAGAGAGAGAGAGAGAGAGAGAGAGAGCAAATTGGCCCTGCACTGGAAGGATTGGTTCAATCAACCTCCAACCGTATAATTAGTAATTAGATTGGGATTAAAGTCAACTCAGAGTGGAAGAGCGTGGCCAATTCAAATCAGCATATGAAATGTGATTAAATTAATAGGAAAAAATTGAAACATTAATGTTCAGATTTGCTGCCGGGTCCCGGGTCTCGGCCATCAGTCATGAGTCGTTTGAACTGTGCTTAATTACCCACTCGCAGGGAATTGGGGGTGGAAAGGGAATATTCTGACTCTCAGAGCGGTAAGCAATTCATAGATCTTCATCGACATAAAGTTCAGTTTGACATAACTTGCTTTAAGCGTTGTTAAAGAGATGCTGAATTCTACTATAAGCCCAAAACATTATGACTTGTTTTTAATTTAGCACCTCCTCCCACACCATAATTTCCCAAGTACAGAAAGCAAGACAGAGCCATTGATTCAATAGGTCAGACAGAGGGTCACATATCAGACATTCCGATGTCATTTTACCTTTTACCTAGCCATTTCAAAGTGTTGGCGAGGTCCTAATACTCTGCTCTCACAAACGGCTTAGGGCAATTTAGTAGAATAGTGAGTATGTGTGGGGGAAGAGGTACCGAGGCTCTTTGATTCCAGCAGTGGGGGACCAGGCGAATGTACAATTAGTCCCTTTGACCGTTTCACTTTCATATTAAGTTCCTGTCAAACATCAGCACAGGCTGGAGTTGAAAGTTTCATCGTGAAATATGCCATTGGTGTTGCAAGATAAAAGGATTAATTCTTAACTTTATGACTATCATTAACACATACAATAGAATTAATACAGGGGTTTCTTATGTGAAACTTTTCAAAGTTCATGTGACAACCATAAATTTCTAAATTGCCAAAAGGTATTGCTTGTAAGACATTAAAATAACATTTTCAGTTTCATTAAGACATGGAACTAAAACCATGAATTTTCTTCACCTATAAATAAATCTGAGCTGCCGGAACAATGCGATAAGACTGGAGTGGTAAGAGCCTCATTTTGATTCATTTTGACATTTTCGCAAGCCTTGCAGAATTTTAAGGTTTCTGTACTGACAAAAACGATGAAGCATATACAATTATTTATAGGGTAGCATCGTCTCAAATATATACTTAATACCCAAATACTTCCTACCAACTGAAGAAAGAGGTTTTCCAGATGAGGACAAATGAAGTCAAATAACAAAAAGCAATTCAATGAAAATCATGCATTTTACTTTTTCCCTGCAGCCATCAGACTAAAGCGTAATCGTTTCTGCAGGTCTGTGGTTAACAAAACCTCTAAATATTTACACGTTTTATGACATAAAACACACCAGTTATAACCCGCTTCTGATTTGGCTTCAAAATAACAAATAATGTGTTATTTGTAAATAATACCTTGATAGACAAAACGTTAGTATAAACCTTCGTTAATCACAAAGCTTATTGTGAAAAATGAATAGGCTTGCGTTGGCCAACACAAATACATTATCTCTGCACCACTAATTTGAAATGTAAAGACACTCCTAATACTATGCTATTTAATACAAAAAAGTGTGTGTAGAATACTGTATAAGCCCCAAAACACATCTAGTCACAAAAGACGCAAAATGTGAATCGCCCCTAAGTGCACAATTTGGAATGGACCCATATTTGCTGTACGTCTGAAAAGTAATTAAGGGTAACTGGAATACTTTGTGTCCAACAGCCTAAATTCACCCTACATTCTTTGTAATAGGTTTAGACCTAAAACTACCGTGGCCGAGAAGTGCAAAACAAAACAACAAGTTGCAAAACTAAAAACAAATCCAGAAGCAAAATAAAAATCCAAACCCCAAAAACGCGATATCAAATCTAAAATCAGAATAGCAAATCTTAAAACACAAGAGCAACTAGGAAAACAAAATACAAAGTCAGAAACCACAACGACAAGTCAGAAAACCGACAAATCAGTCAAACCGTAAAAGGTATGTACTTTGTTGGAATGGGATAGCAACTGCTGATTGGATCAAGATCAATGAAGCTCCTGTCAATCAAGATATCCAGAACGTTCGATATAACCACGAGAAAGTGCATGCTTATGTGATACAGCGCATATTTATATACCTTATAAACCTTTATCAATGAATATGAGCTGTATCACATATACATGTCCTTTCTCATAGTAACAGTGAGCGTCCTGGATACCTTGATTGACTGGAGTTTCGTCCAAGCAGCAGTAGCTATCCCATTCCAACAAAATACCTAATTTTTCCGTATTGAATGATTTGTCGTTTTGTTTTCTGACTTGTTGATGTGGTTTCTGACTAGTTATTATGTTTCCCGAATAGTTGTTGTGTTTTATGATTTGCTATTTAGTATTTAGATTTGATATTGCGTTTTTTCAGATTTTTCATTTTCATTTTGGGGTTTTTCTTTTGCCTTTAGATTTTTTTTGTTTTGCACTTCCTGGCCAGAGTATAAAACGTCCCGGTTACGTATGTAACCTCTGTTCCCTGATGGAGGGAACAAGACGTTGTGTCGAAGCCGACAGATGGGGTTCGCCCTTGAGAACCAATCGTCTCTGACTATTTTGAAAAGGCCAATGAAATTGGCGAATGAAATTTGCATGCCGGGCTCCGCCCCCGGATATCCGGGTATAAAAGGGGAGCCGGCGTGCTCATTCATTCACCTTTTGTGCTGAGGAGCCTGAGAGCATCTCGTGACTGCTGCAGCGGACGGCTATTGTCGTGGCAAGAAGGACACAACGTCTTGTTCCCTCCATCAGGGAACAGAGGTTACATACGTAACCGGGACGTTCCCTTTCTGTCGGTCTCTCGACGTTGTGTCGAAGCCGACAGATGGGGTTCCTATGGAAAACGCCACGGCACTAGCCGCGTCACAATCTCTAGCGAAGCGACGTTGACCGGCCTGGGCGAGCCACACGTGAGCGCTATCGCGAAATTTGTAACCTTCCAGTGGGCAGGCAGGGGCTCCCAGAGCTTTTGGCAAAGATGAGTAGCCCCTGCCCTCTGCCAACTCAGACGGCCCCATTGGCGAGGGCCATCCAGTCGTAGGGCTACTGGGTAAGCGCTGTTCCTTCAATGAGGACGTGCGCTACGGAGACCACTTCCCACCCTAGGGGGGAATACAGTGGAGACACCAACATGGTCTCACCAAATAGGGGAGAACTCATGGGAGGTATGTGCGGAATGCCGCAAGGTGGATGTCCACCTGGGGAGGTCATGGGTTGCCACGCGGGGAACCATCTCATGACGACATCTCAGACGGAACCACCCTAGTGGGGGGTTACTACGTGTGGGGCACTAGGTCCGGTTAGAGCTATATGTAATAACTCAGCTTGATACCCGGCCATAGGCGGCAGGGCTGCTCCGCCGAGCCCGCCGCCCTGAGTGCTATTGATGGATGGACGGACTGCCTATTCTTCACCCTCGGGGAAAGAAGGGAGGCAGCCCATAGCGCACTGGTCCACCTCAGAAGGGGAATGGCGCTATGCGCAGGCGTACGCCCCACGACTGCTGGTCTCACCTGCTGGCAAGACTCGAGCTGCCGACTCCCCACGGAGGTTTGTAAGCCTCTGCGAGGTATAGCGTAGCCCAACCCGCAACTCTACAGATGTCTGCCAGAGAGGCGCACTAAGCCGATGCCCACGAGGAGGTCACACCCCGAGCGGAGTGTACCGTCACTCAAATGGGCACGGGCTAGGATCGGCACGCCGTAGTGACGGCGTGTGCGACCCAGCGCTACAACTCTCCTCGGATACAGCACTCCCGTTGCTGACCTCCATAACAGACAAGAGCTGCTCAGGGCCTTGAAGCCCTCAGTGTGGTTCGAGTAGAGGCGCAATGCGCTTACTGGACACCCCACGTACAGGTTGGGTCTTTCTCCCGGTGTGGGAGCGCCTGCAAGTTCACCACCTAGTCCCAAAGGGGGGCGGCGGAACTTTGGGCACGTAAGTCGGCCGGGGTCTCAGGATCACGTGAGAGTCACCGGGCCTGAAATTTGGCAATCGGTGGACACGGAATGCTTGCAGGTGCCTCACCCTCTGGATGGACTCGAGCCCCAGCAGGAGAGCCAACCCCCCTCGCAGAACGAGGAAGGGGCTCTCGGCAGGGCCCGAAAAAAGGGGACCCACAGGTCCACCTTAAGGTCCCAAGAGGGTACGGGGCGCGGACGAGGCGTTAGCCCCTCGCGCCCTAGAGGAACCTAATAATCAGGTCATGCCGCCCCAGAGGCTCACCAGCAACTGTTACGTGATAGCCGCGACAGCGGGTACCCACGTTCCAATGTGGAAGGGGAGATTACTCCCCAGCCTCTCCTGCAATAGGACAGCACGTTCCTGAGCGAGCAATTCCGCGGGTCTTCTCCTCGAGAAGAGCACCAGGACGAGAAGGGGCGCCACTTAAAGGCATCCAGCCTTGTGGGCATGGCCCTTGCCTGAGTGACAGTCTCCACCACTGAGGGGGGTAGGTCATCCAGGAACTCCTCGTCCCATCCAGGAGCCAGACCCAGAGGTCCGGCTCGAACGCCACAACGTGTCCATCCCCTGCGAGTAGGCCCTTCGCCAGGGGATTTGGCCAGGGGGAGTTGTCGTCAGGAGTATTAGCTCCGAGGACCAAGTGTAGTTGGGCCCGTAAGGCGCAACTAGCAGCACTTGATACTCCCTTCCCAGACCTTGCACAGGACCTGCGCAATGAAGCTCACTGGGGGGAAGCGTAGTTCCGCTTGTCCCGCGGCCAACTGCGCGCTAGGGCCTCCGTGTCGAGGGGGGAGCCTCGACCAGGGAGTGCCCAGCGGCACTGGGGGGTGTTCAGGGAGGCAACAGGTCCACCTGTGCCCGCCCAAACCCCACCCAAGCCGGCCGCAGTGGTGGAGTCGTCACTTCGCACGAGGTGTCAACTGACGAGAGAGCGCTTGGCTGTCTGGTTCAGGACACCCGGTGGCGTGTGACCTGCAGGGGCCTTGCCACCTGCTGTCTCCACTGGAGGCTGCGCGCTAGGGCCTCCGTGTCGAGGGGGTCCTCGTCCAAGGAATGCCCAGCGGTACTGGGTGGTGTTCAGGGAGGCGACAGGTCCCCCTGTGCCCGCCCAAACCACACCCAGGCCAGCCCGCAGGGGTGGAGTCATCACTTCCCACGGGGTGTCAACTGACGAGAGAGCGCTTGGCTGTCTGGTTCAGGACACCCGGTGGGCATGTGACCTGCAGGGGCTTTGCCACCTGCTGTCTCCACGGGAGGAGGCGTTTTGGGCGAGTTGCGATGACTGCAGCGAGCGAGTGCCACCCTGAGGTTTAGTACGCTACGCCGGTCGTGCTGTCCGGGCCAGTATGCTGGCTCTGCACGAGAGGCCGGAGCCTCATCAGTGCAAGCAGGACAGCTAGCAACTTGAAGGCAGTGATCTGCCAACGCAGGCGGGGGCCCGTCCAGCGACCCGACACTGCGCGCCCATTGCACACCGCACCCGCACCCCGTAGGGAGGCGTCTGTCGTTCCACGACCGGCCTCAAGACCTGCTCGGGGTTAGGATGCGACGGCAGCAGGTGTAATGACGATACGCCTACTGCCGGTGCGCCACGCTCTCCAGGGAACTCATCTCTGTAGTCAGTGCTGTCGCGGTCCCATGTGCGTCAACCCGAGGGGGACAGGCCACCCCCGAGGACACCATGCCCAGGAGCCTCTGAAACTGATTTCAGGGGACCGCTGGCTGCTGCCTGAAAGTTCAAGCAGCTCAGCACTGACTGTGCGTGCTCGTGAGCGAGCACGCCGTCATGGAGACAGTGTTGAGTTCTCTACCAGGAAAAGGGGGAGCTCCGCGCCAGGGAGAGCTGCTCTCTTTTTCCCGGCTGACCCATTTACTGACATGCCAGCCCCTCGACAGTGCCGAGGGAACTGTACATGAGAGTATGCGGTCAGTTGTCATGAACCACTCCTGGCGTCTGACAGACACCAGGACGCGCTTCTGCGCCTCCCGAACGGCACCCTTGCAAGGTGCTGCTCAAGGTATGCAGCGACCCCTGGTTTTGGGGATGATGAAGTGCGGCTGTCGAAGCCACTGGACATCTCGGCCGAGGGGACGGTTCGATCGCCTTCGCCAGAGGGGTGGCAGCCCCGGCCTGGAGCACAGGAACATCCCTGCCTCTGCTGAGGTAAGAGGATGCCTGAAGTCCGGCGGAGGTCTGGCGAGCTGGATCGAATGCCGAGACGGACCACACTCCCAGCCACCGTGATGGTTTGAAATGCTAACCAAGCACCCAGAGACCTCACAGGGGGGGCTGCGATCTACTTCATCAACCCGCGGGGGTTGGTTCAATGACTAGCAGTGCTGTTCTCCCCGGGGGGAACGGCTCCGCTAAATCACCTGCCAGGCGATGGCGCAGCTCGACGCACCGTCGAAGCGAGAGTGCTGAGGGCTGCTTTATACTCGTCATTGCGTGCCGCCACGACGCAACGTCGAGTTGCCGAACACCATCTTTCAGAGGGTGAGAGCGGCTGCAAGTGGGACCCAGAGAGAGACCTCTCCTTGTGAGAAGGCGGGCACTAGGCCCCCGAAGGGGCCCAGAAGGTGTTTGGGACGCGGCAGGGACCGCCCCAGTCCGACCATCCAGCAACCCAGGCTGGGTCGGGCCCGATGGTTCAATCTCTCTAGGTGGTCCTTCTCTTGACGTCCTCCTCCGGGGGGCCACCTGCGGGGGCACCAGAACCGGAGTCGACGCTGGAGAAGGCCAGGGCTGCTGGGGGCAGACCACGTGCGAGACCTCGACGGCCGAAAGGCGGCCGGGTCACAGCAGGCCGGTCTGTTTCTACACTGTCAAAAGGCTGCTGGAGCAGTCCTTGACAGCGCCACCAATCAGCCGACCTTGCGAGAGGGGAGTCGGGAAAGTGGCCTTTCTCGACATCGCCCCCCTGCGCAAGATTGGGTCCGAGGCATCTTTCCGGGCCACTGATGTGGACATCGTCCGACCCAGCCTGCGCTGCCACCGCGGTCCCCGGAGGGCCAGTCGGCGGCGGCACTACTTGGGTCGGTCTTACCCCGTGGGGCTCTCTTTAGCGCCCTGGCCTGCAGGAAGGCCATGCGTAAGAGTGGAGGCAGCTTGGTCCACGGCACTGCCAGCCTCAACACCAGAGATGTTGAGACCTTACATGCCCTGGACGGTGAGTCTAGGTCAAGCCCCCCAGGTGGCCGCCGTCTGCGGATACCCGCGACTGCATGCTCCACCCAGGGTGCATTGACATAGTCCCTAGCTGCCTCCCCGCCCCGAGGGAAGAGAGGGCGATAGAGTCAGCTAGACGGAAGCGCGCCGAAAGGGACGCTCCAGGTCTTACTGAACTCCTTATGCAGCTCGGTAAAACTTGGCACTTGAGCCGGGCCCAATGTGCGAGTACCCAGCCGTGAGCACCAGGGCTGCACCGCAACCCGACGCTCACGGCGGTCCGAGCGAGCATGGCTGACATCTTGACGTCTGCTCTCACCTGTGCTCGACCTCCCGAGGGAGGGAGCTTCAGGGAATCGCCAGAGTCTGATGCCAGCAGGTCGCGCTCCGATGTTGCAAGAGACACCTCATCTCCACGGCTCGTGTCCGAGCGCGTGGCTGAGGAATAAGATGGCTTAGGACCATCCTTGGGGACCTGCTAAACAAGCGAGACGGGGCGCGAGCGGTCCGCGAGCCGACCGGCTGACGGATTAACGCTCACGATAATCCCCACATCACCCTCGCTGCTCGCCGCCACTGACGGCAGGGCCGTAGCCGCTGCGGTCACAGAACGGGAAGCAAACGAGGTGGTGGCTTGCTCTTGACAGAACGTAGCCAACGTGACGCAACGTCTGAATAGCCGTCCGCCCGCAGTGACGCAACGTCTGACTAGCCATCCGCGCGCAGTGACGCAACGTCTGAATAGCCATCCGCGCGCCGTGCGGGCAGGACGAATCCACGAGGCTGCCACAGTGATCGGACCCCCGAACACTTGCGGCAACCACCGTGTCCGTCCCCGTCCTCGATGAGTGTACTGCACCCAAGAGATCAGCGGGCAATGCCACGCTGAGGAAATTGCTCTTTTAGAAAAATACCTCAGGAACTGCCAGGACGCCCAGGGGAATCTCCGCTGCACCGCGTCGTAGAAATCGGCAATTCGAAGAATGTCATCAGATGCGAAGGCTCCGAAGAACAAAAGGTGAATGAATGAGCACGCCGGCTCCCCTTTTATACCCGGATATCCGGGGGCGGAGCCCGGCATGCAAATTTCATTCGCCAATTTCATTGGCCTTTTCAAAATAGTCAGAGACGATTGGTTCTCAAGGGCGAACCCCATCTGTCGGCTTCGACACAACGTCGAGAGACCGACAGAAAGGGAACCCTAAGGAAACAGTATTATGTTCATTGAGAAAATCTGTGTGCTGTTTGTTTATGAAAAATGCAGTTTTTACATTTTAATGAGAGCTGTTACTGTTTTGATGGTGAGAAACGCAGCTTAGTAAATGTGTGAAAGAAATTCTGTACACACTGGTCTCCAGGCTTAGAGTTGTCTGGTTGTTTTCAATTGGACACGTGCCTGGTTAAGATTGAGTTCTGGTGAATCTGAACCTATGTTCCAGTCATTCTCACTTACCGAACATGAGGCCAACAGTTCAAAGCTGCTCACTTGAGCACTATATAGTTCCCACTATATTTTATGAAGAAAATGTGAGTGGTGGCTGTGAACACAAGAGACGACACCATTATGCTGGGGCGTTCTGGGTGGTTGCCAGGGTGTTTCTATGCGTTTGTTAGGGATTTGTCTGGGTTTAAAATGTAGTTATTGGCACAAGGTGACAAAATGTATCCATAATATATTCTTATGATCCTTTCTTTAAGAAAATATAACTATGTCTTCAGAGGTGTATAAAGGCTGTACATAATGTTTTTCTTATTTCAGAATGAGCTCTTACATGGAATTCGCATTGTTGTTTCAGTAGCTCTAAAAGGACAATATGCTCTAAAGAGCGCATTTCATAAATACGTTATGTCCCTCGGCAGAGAAGAACAAACATGTCGGCATCTCAGTTCTGCGTCTGACACCGTAGTGCTGCTAAAGGGAAGGGTGGAGTGAGCCATTGGTTGCAATTCACATCCTCACCTCTAGATGCCGCTAAATTTCATACACTGGACATTAAAAGCAGTAAGCATATACACATGTACATCCCTATTGAAAAGTTGAACATTTTCATCAAGTTCTTCTGTTGCAGAAACATTCCGGAAATCACTTTTAAGCCAGATAATACCGGATATCTTTAATGATAAAAGTGAAATCAGGGTAATGTCAGGATAAGGGAACATTTCACAAAAGCCCCAGCTGATGTTATTCAAACCTTTAAAGATCCTCAGATCTCATGTGGAGGAGGTGTTGTGATGGGACAAGTTGAGCAGGATGCGTTTGGCTCAGGGAGATCTAATGTCAATACAGAACACACTGAGGGGCGGGAAATGAAAACCTGCTCTGAAGGAACTCTGTCCCTTAACCAATTAAAATGCACGATGCCGTAAGCTGGGCGTGCGCAAATGT
This sequence comes from Barbatula barbatula, assembly GCF_947034865.1. Lineage (NCBI taxonomy): Eukaryota > Metazoa > Chordata > Actinopteri > Cypriniformes > Nemacheilidae > Barbatula > Barbatula barbatula. Next base: position 11,993,864 of record NC_136784.1, read on the forward strand.
GAGGTAAATAAACACTGAAACCTGCTTCATGAAATAGTAAAGTCAGCACAAACAATGAAAGAAATGAAAGGTTTCGGCAGTGGCAAAATCTGCCCAGAGGGGGTCAATTTCAAAGGCAAAGAGGAGCTGTGTGGAGGGCTGTCTTTGAGCTATTATTTAACACGAGAAGGAGAGCAATTTTTGTGAAGTATCAGTCTAGGCCCTGCTTCTCAGCATGTGAGAATAAACATTTCTTTTAGATCACAGGTTTTCTCCTTAAGAGTAGAGAGGCATGATTATTTTCTATAGAGGCTGTTTTGCCACACTGTAAATAAATAGCATGCTTATTATATTTCAACTTGCGTACATACATAATGCACCAGAATAACTGAGTTGATATAAAGACTGTTTAGTGGCAAAATCCTTCAAATCATTTATTGGTATCACTTCATTTTAGGGGGCGATTCTCACTATTGATAAGTTGTTATTAGCATGCCTATTATTGTCATATTGGGTGTCTACTAGTACGGATAAAGCACATATTCTGCATGAACCCTAATCCTACCCAATACCCAATACCTAAACCTAACAACTACCTTACCAACTATTAATAAGCAACAAATTAAGAGTTTATTGGGAGAAAAGTCGTAGTTAATGGTTTGTTAATAACGATTATTGCTCCCTATACTGAAGTGTGACCCATTTATTTTCATCATAATTTACACATTTACGCTGTGTTCTTTACTGTCCAGACTGATTCTGGCAACAAGAAAATGCCACTTATGTTAAATGTTAAACACAATGTCAAAACAAATAAATTAAATATTTTATTATAAAAAATATGAAATAAATATGACACAGATAATATTACATAACTTTTTTTATTACATATTGTTTTGTTTTTACTAGCTTTAATTGCTTATAATGCTTACGCACACAAAGTATTTTTTGGTTACAGAGCTTAGAGAGCGTAACGTAAAATATTGAGTAATGAAATAAGTTAAGCTCCAGCGAAATTAATATGAACGTTTTTTCCTTCATTAAAGCATTAAGGACGTCCATAAACTGATAGCAGAAAGCTGATATGCACAAATCTATTGAGAAAACCAAACGTATCTTACTTCTTTCAAGTCTATACTGAATATTGAATGTTACAGGCTCAAAAGAACAGATGTAATGTTAGAATGGCGTTAGTTCAAAGAACAATACATTCGGATGTCTGTTTTGAACATTTGTCCTTTATTTGCAGAAGTGCAGCATGCGCACAACCTCGCACACACTGCCTTTATAACTGCCTAAAATGGGCACCCATTAACAGGCACAGATTACCATAATGTACTCTTGTATAATTGTGTACTCTTAAATTATCATTACATCTTCCTCATTTTCAAACGATAATGCCTGTATTAACATATGAACATTGCATAATGGCAATGTAACAAGGTTTAATAAAAGGAAGGAAAGAGGTGGGAACCGGGCGAACGTAAAAACCACTTTTAATATAATAAACAAACAAACAGTAAGTAAAAGTAGATTTTACATTACCTCACTGTTGACTGCCGGCCACACAAACAATTAAAAAGAACATAAAGTCCAGGTCTGGTCCTCTCCCGCCCTTCCCAGTTGTCGCTCCTCTCCTATGCTTCCAGAGCTCCTCCGTGAGAGATGCGAGACCGGTGCACGTACACCTCGCGCCGTTCCCTCACAGCTCTTGTCCTGCTCACCACAGACAACAACAAACATTCTTGAAAGTTTTCAAGGTCTGAGTTCAGGCAATGGTCGGCCACCATAGCTCTCAAGTTATCACCGCTCTTTCCGCCTCTCCGTTAGACTGTGGGAAATGCGGGCTTGTGGTGAAACCCGTAGACCTTTGCAAAGTCCACAAATTTCTGACTCGTGAAGGGCGGACCATTGTCTGTAATGAGGGTGTTCTGATAGCCCCACCTGGCAAACATATTACTCAATCTCAATATCACTGTCTTTTTCTGATGTATCTGGAAGGTAAGCAATGTCAATGAAACTTGAAAAATAGTCGACCACTTCAAGGTTGGTCTTTTTGTCAACTTCGTACATGTCTGTTGCAATTCTGACCCAAGGCTTGTTTGGCATTGGGCTCTCGATGCTGTGTTGGTTTGTTCGTTTGGCAGAACACACAGTTTTCCTTAAAAACCTGGATCTCCTTGCTAATTCCAGGCCACCAGATTTTTTTACACGCTCTCTACACTTGATAATGCCCATGTGACCTTCATGAAGTTCATGATCCCTGAGAGGGATACTTTTGCCATCCCTGTCTACCGTACTTTATGACCACTTGCAGCTCGGAATCAGTCTTTGTGCTTTCAACAACCTTGTCCAGACATGAGCATGACATCAGCCAGGCAGCTCTTGAGGATTCTTCAAAACTGTCCAGACCGTACACATACTTGGAGAATATTTCACAAGCCCACACCACACCAAGGCATTCTTTCTCAATCTTTGCATATTTTGTTTCAGTGTTGGTTAACGTACGTGAGCAGTAAGCTACAGGTCTCAGGCATCCACCACGCTGCTGTTGGAAGAGAACTCCTCCGAGTCCATAGCTATTGGAATCAGCACTTATGATGGTAGGTTTGTTCACGTCGAAGTAGGAAGAACTGGTGCTTCAGTCATGAGCTGCTTATCTCTTGTGAGTGCTTGTTCCTGTGCGTGACTGAATGTTCAATGTGGCCAAAGTTCGAAGGATAAATACAGATGTCCGTTTGGAACATTTGTCCTTTATTTGCAGAAGTGCAACATGCATACAACGTCGCGCACACTGCTTACAGCGCACAGATTACCGCAATGTAATTTTGTGTCTCGCACTCTGTGGATTATTCAATTCAAATTACGTCAATACATCAAATAATGCTGCGCATCCCAAGCCGTTTCACTGGGAATTGAATATATAAAATCTATATTATATTATATAATACACAATCATCAAAAAAAGAAAAGGTTCACTAAATGTATTGATAAAATATATGGGAGAAGGTACAATCCATACAGAATTTATGTGGACTTAGTGTGTTAAATAGATATAAATGTAATGTACATAGGCGCATTACTCTAAAGCACATATTTGACAAATGGCTCTAGTTTGACTCCTCTGACTTCATCAGGACTTATTTTAGTCCTGACCTATTTTAATAGCCACTGATTACTTTAACCATTGACCTAAAACTAAATCAGAGACATTTAATTAGAACGATCGTCTCTGTGTCACACAGCATATGTAAAACAATAAATCACTTCTCAGCTAGAACGAGAGAGAGAGAGAGAGAGAGAGGGAGAGAGAGAGAGGGAGAGAGAGGGAGAGAGAGAGAGTGAGAGAGAGAGAGAGAGAGAGAGAGAGAGAGAGAGAGAGAGTAAGAGAGAGACAAAAAGACAGACCCATTTCAGAGAAGCCTTTTTAAAGTCCTCTAGAAAAATAAGCGTGTCATTTTTTTTACAGCGCACATGGATCTGAACGGGATGAATAGGATTAAGGCAGACTGCTGAGCAAACTGTCTAACTGCCAGATTTATATATCTGCTCTAAATGTGGTACAGCTTGAATGAGATCAATACGGTAACAAGCTGCATTCTCTACATTGAATTCTCTAGACCTTTCAAGGTTTCTGTGTTTTCTAGTTTGCCTTTTTTCAAAGCCGTCAGCACACCGAGGGAGTAATGCCATAACAAGCTTCATTAAACACTAAAAAACACCAGCAAGACTCTTTCCTGCTTTCAGGCTCTGCTTCTAACACAACAATAGAATTCAAATACAATCCAAATATATCAAAAGAACTGTTGCTCTTGTTCAACTCTTATATAAATTTGTCTCTTGATGGAGTCAATACAGATTTTTTAATTAAAATGAGTGGTATGTGTATGTTACACAAGCTACAAAATGTTTTGTATGGTTGTATCTTATACATATACATTATCTCATAACAACAGTAAACATGAAGAAAAGTAATTGCGAAGCATTTTTGAATGTTTAAATCAGGGGTCCCCAAACTTTTTTCTGCAAGGGCCACATAATTCTCCCTGTCTTTAATGGGGGGCCGGGTCGGTTTGATACAGAAAATTACATGGGCCGGATGTACTACTTTAATTATTGTGGAGATTTAATTATGATTCGCCCGATTCGCGTCATTCGCGCCGCAAGTAGGTCATCGCGTCTTTGGATTGACTTAACATGTAAATCACTTTCGGTTAACGCTTCATCCACGTTTGGTGTGAACACTCTATAAGGCATTGTTCAGAGGGCCGCTCCAAATCTGTGGGCGGGCCACATTCGGCCGAGGGTCGTAGTTTGGGGACCCCTGGTTTAAATGATGAAAACGTTTTTAAAACATATATTTTATATGCTAACATCAGATACATTAACTAAATGCCTCATTATAAAGATTGTTCGTTTTTTGGAAAATGAAACTATGTACGGACAAAAACTGATATTCGACAAGAAATAATCATTGAGTTACGCCAACCAAAGTCATTTTGAAGAGTCAGTTCATAGTAAACGTTTAATTCTGCCTGATGTTTTAAGAAACCACTCACAGAATTCAGTTTCATGGATGGAAAGCAAAGTATAGACTTGATAGAACGGATACAATATGATAGAAATCCAGAGGGACTGTAAAGGAACTGATGAAAAAATCTAGTATTCTTGCTGTTTTAAAAGAAGTGTTGCCTGTATACTGTGCCAAAGTTAGGAGAGTGAGAGTGAGTGAAAGCAAGAGAGAGAGAGAGAGCACTTAAGCACGTCTCTCTCTCTGTATATGGGCACCTCTGACCTGTATTTCTTTATTGCTATAGCAGCTTGTTTTTGTTTAGTCCCGATGCTGTCCTTGCTCACAGAATTGACCTGAAGAGTTCAAACGGAGCTGTAAGCTCTGTGTGCTCTCTGATAAGAGCCTCTCTGGCCTTTCATTCTCACTCTTTATTTCTCTCTCTCTCTCTTTATAATGGGAGCTTACCAGCAGACTTCATCATACGCAGCTTTCATTCAGAGCTCTCCTTAGCTTGATTTTACCACGAGTCTGTTGGGCCACTGATTGCATCTTTAATACACACAATAACCAGGAATATGAGTTAATGGATATGCTCATGTACCTGGGTTGGAACAAATTCTGAGTTTATACATTTTAATGGCTTGGCAACGCCCCACCGGTTGTTGGAATGGAAGTTTTGAAACAATACTGAATAACATAATTTATTTTGATCACTTAAATTTAACATGTTCGCTAAATATGTTGAATACTGTCAAAGTAACAAGAATGTTTGTAACAAAACAGTTCTTGGCCACTACTGACTTAAAGAAATACAATGTAACACTGTGTCTACACCGGACACGACAGACAAAAGTTGAAATTATAATGGGTTCTAATGCGTTTCTAATGTATTTTGTCGTGTCTCGTCGCGCCTGTCGCATCTGGTATAGATTCTATACATTCTTTTGGTAGTCTTTGCAAATTTTTTTTTCATATATCTATCTTTGTGTTTAGCAGAACAAAGAAATGTGTACAGGTTTCAAACAACTTGGGTGGGTAAATTATGACAGAATTTTGGGGTGAATTGTTCCTTAAAAATGAATGAATATCCTTCATCTCAGATATTTCCACTTAGATGTAAATATGAATGAACGAATGAGAATGAATTAATATCTTGCAAATATCTTTAAAGAGATCTCATCAGTGTCATAAAATGAGCTCAGATTTGTCAACAAAAAGTATTTTGACAATTGTCTCATTTGTTTCCATTTTTGTTTCTACTAAGCAATTTAAGAACAAACCCTGCCCATTCAATTGCTGTTTATTTATTTCACATGATGTCATGTAATGCATATTATTTTGATAAAAATCTATAAGTGCCATTTGAGTAAGCAATAAGATATTAGAGGCTGTGCTTTATTGTGAATTAATCACGGCTTTCAGAACAGCGAAAAGCACACAATACAAATATTAAAGCCCAAAAATATGTATCAATGCAACTTCTATGAAGTAAAATTACTTCCTTCTAATGGAGAATAATCTTCCAGAATAATCTTAACATTTATATTTATATCATCAGAAAGATGAATGAAATGTTTGGTAAACCTGTTTGTCAACAGTCATTCTTTACGCGATTCCATTTTGTACCTCCTGCAGTGCTTAAATAGCCAACTTTACATTCCTAATAAGCCCAACGTTTATTCTCAGATCTTTTGCAACCCCATTCATAAACTCAAACCATTAAATAACATTCCATCCAAACATGAGACGAAAGCACCTGCTGTGATCCGGCTCATCTTCATTCGAGCTCTGTGATGCAATCGACGCTCTATAGAAATCCACTGCAGCATTCTGAGAAGCTGCCAGACTCTCATTCTCATGTTGAACCTGTGCCAACCTAAAGCTGCGCTTCCTGCTGGGTCGCGCATGTTCACGCCGAGATGTTTACTCGTTTCCATCATCAGCCGTGGTGAGAGAGTGAAACACCTGCCATTCCCCTCCACGCCTCGGGTCACATCTGTTTTCCCTTAAGACTGTGGAGCGCCTGCTTCAGGCTCCGGGGAGGCATGTGGTTTTCCTGTGTGACATGTTCTCCTCTCATGTAACGTCTTTACAGTGACTCAGTAAGAAGGTCTGCTGGCATTGCTGCACCCTGTCTGCAGACTTCATGGTTATTAGCGTGTGTTTAGGAGGAGCTGTAGGAGGTGCTCGGCATGTAGATTGAGATGCTGTAATTCTGTGTAACACTAGTCTCGCTCTCAGATTTGATACATGGAAAAAAGTGCTTTCTCGCTGAGTTTTTTTAGAGTCTGCCTGGAAACTTGGACCTTTACCCCAATATTTTAGTGGGTCCTCAAATTAAAGTTATTTCAGTATTTCAGGTACCCCATCCATAAAGGGCCCCCCATAATACCTAAATTGTATCAAATAAGCTATTCTATTCTATTTTATTCTTTGTTCTTTGTTCTTTGATCTTTGTTCTTTGTTCTTTGTTCTTTGTTCTGTGTTCTGTGTTCTGTGTTCTGTGTTCTGTTCTGTTCTATGTTCTATTATATTCTATATTCTACTTTATTCTATTCCATATTCTACTCTATTGTATTCTGTATTTTACTCTATTGTATTCTGTATTCTATTCTTTTCTATTTTATTGTCTGTTTTATGAATTCTCTCCTCTCATTGTGAACAGAAACCAGCTCAATATTGTGTCCAATGAGTATCTGATGTTGTGAGAGGAGCATCAAAGTGATACAGTCTGTCAGTCAACAAAGAACTGAAGCTTGACCAGGCAACATTTAATTACACTGAATTATTTAATGAGTGTCACATAGAATCTGTTAATCAAACTGCATTGCTTGATGACATTCATTATTCATTGAGAGTATGAGAAAGAAAGGAGGGACTTCATTTGTCTAAAGGTTTTCCTACTGTGCAGATTAGGGCTGTCACGATTTCATATTTCATATTATTCCCGGTACCGATATTGTATGTGTTAAATGAACACAGTATCGATAATCATGGTTTATCACAGTTATTGTCAGTAGCGTATGGGTAGTTGACAAATATTCCATACATGTGTCCTATAGTGTGACATAGCAAAAATGTTCACAACGAACAGTTAATAATGTATTATTTTATATTATTGCTGTTTTAATTCAAAATATAAAACAGAAAGAAAGATTTATCTTCATAGTTCTTTCAAAAATGTTGCTGTCACAGCATAGGACACATTTACGGTATATTGCCAACTACTCATATATTGTGACACCACAGTTCAGATTAAAATGAATAAATACTATGATTAGTTAAAATATGACCTCTTTGGTGCCACTGTGTATGCATATACACTGGACATTTTTGAGTCACAAAATGTACCTAATTAAGCCGAATTCTATGGGCAATGTGAGACGGGCAGTGACACAACCAAGTGTGTTAGTGTGTCTGTTTTTCAGTGTTGTGTATCTGATACAGCACACAGGCTATTGATTTTTTATATCAAGCAAGGCTGAAGTAGGATGGTGGGATGTGAATGCAGGTTATATCTGACTCCACAGGCAGCAAAACCAGCAGAGCCTCAGTTCAATCTCTCTCAAAAAAAGAATCTGTTGCCAGGGTCGACTGCAATTTCACCATCCTGAACAACACAGAATATCTGATCTCTGAGCCCGCCAGCTGATTGACACGTACATTCGCATAACATCTGTCGACCCGCAGAGACGAGACCTGCTCTTAATGTGTTTACTAAAATCTTGAAATGAGGAGGCGGTGTATTTATTATTTTATTTATTGTGCTTTTATTCAAGTATTTCGTGGTATTGCATGTTGCTGCATAATGAGATTATCAAGTACCTATAGATGTGTGTAGCATCTTATTTTTGTGCACTGGTGCTTTAAAATGTCATAAACAAGTTTCAAAGAAAAATGGAAGATTTCTGTCATTATTCTCCCACAAGTGCATTACTTATTAGGAGTATATCCAAATAAAAATAACATTCAATTGCTTTTGTCTTCAATGTTTGTACTCCTTCAAGACCCACATATAATAGATGCTACCCTTCACAAAGGGCATCATGCACAAGGATGAGATAACATTTCAATTCTGTGCGCCGCAAAACATTTTTATCAAATTTAAAGGCAATAAAAATGTATTTAAATGTGGGAAAAAAGGACTCCAAGCTATTATCACAAAGTGAAATGGAATTATGAAGTATTGTCGTTCTAATGGAGTGCGACGTCTCATCTAGGAATCGCACCACGGCGAGAGGGAGTGCACCTATTTTCACCGTTCCCATTTTTTTGCTTTCTAACTCATCAATCTGGGTTATGCAAATGATGCTTTAATTTAGTTAGGTGAAGCCATGTTGGAGAATAGCACTACAATCTTGTTTACTTTAATGAAGAATGTTTTCCGCACAGTACGCCATTGATGGAGCATATTAAGTCATGCTAGTTCATTAAATGGAGACGAGCGCTGGCACCAAACTAAAATGCTCTAAATTTAACAAGTACGCAGCAGCAGCTAAGCATACTGTAACGTTAGCTAAGATTCAGAAGTGAATAGGGTTGCCAGCCAGCAGAGGAAAATAAATGAAACTCTCAATTCCTTTATACGTTATAATTGGCAGCATTGCAAAAAAAGCATAACGCATGCACAATCAAAGTGTGCATCTGCGGCTATAAGGCACTGCTTGACTTCACAATGCATCTGAGGTACAATTAATGACAGAGAAAGTTGTGGCATGAAACTCCGGATTGTGCAGTCCTATAGTCTAAACCAATTTGACATAATAACTTTACCACATGGTAAATATTGGTTCCTGATTGGTTCTTTCTGTATCAATGAGCTTGCTGCTCAAAGTTTAAATCTTGGCTAATGATTGTCGTAGCACTCAGCACTCTTCAGAAACCCTCCTCCTTCCCCAGCTCCACCTGTATAGATGACCATGTATGCTATACTGGGTTTATCAATATACTGTATTTTATATGTGCAGCAGCAGTCGCTGTGCTAGATCTATTCCGCAAAGACCTCATACATTTGTGTGTCATGTACATTACCACGCTAAACCCTCTGATAGTTGTCATGACAGAACGTTTATTTTGGATTACTGACTTTAACTTCATTGCACAAATAAAAGTTTTAGTTGTCATGCTGAAGTGGCACACACCATTAGACACATAAATTTAGCTTCTACCAATGCGACATTTATAAACAACAACAGATAGCATAAAACTGTTTTCCTTTATGTTTTCCTTTATATTTCACGTTTAACAAAAAATAATATTAATACAAAGAGCCAGTAACAAGCAAACTGCATAATGTCAGTTGTAGCTTCGGCATGTCTTAGCAACACACAGATGGTTTTTCGAAGGTGAGTGAGATCTGCATTATATACAGCAGCGATATAATGGATTTCTTGTCTTTTTAGTACAAATGTCTAAACATCTTAATTCGTTTTGCCTCTCACGTAAATATATGCTGATTCAATTTTGTTTAGACATTTTTACTGACAAACAAGACAAAAATAAACAAGTAAAAAGTAAACATTTTTGTAGGGTGCTCTTACCTATACGATGATTTTTTTGTAACTCGGGTGGCTGGTTAAAAAACATCTGATGTAACTGAAGTATCTAGTTTCAGGTTGTTTGAAAAATATATGTCAGAAAGCAGGCTTTGCATTTTCAGTCAGAAGAACCCTGACCTAAAACATTAAGAAACCACATCAGTTCTCATTCAGCGGCTTTGAAATCGCACAGTAAATACATACATGTGCAGCACTTACATAAACGTACATTGTTGAAGAAATAACTCGCAAGGATTTCCACAAGAGAAACTTGCCAGGAGGGCTATAAGGTGACACTTAACATCCTAAAAATGGCAGTGGAGCAAAAGCTTACAGTTAGGTGGCAATTAGACTGGCCGCTGGACCCCCACCTCCGTCCCTCGAATCCCCCTCTCCATCTTTGCTCAGCGTGAGATGAATAATTGCTATATGCTGCACTGCAATTTCTGAGCACATTACACCATGTTATGCACATCTAGTCCATATCCTTTCACTCTCTTCATTTTTCTTTCATTTCTTCCCCATCCTGCAGATATCCGGCCATTTTTTCTCCTCTGACATTTTGGCAAATGTCCCTTTTTCTCTCCACAGGGGCCGCCAAGGAGGCCCGGCTCCACCCAACGTATTCACACTTCACTTGTCAAGCGGAGGCAGGTCCGATCATCATCTGTGTAAGACCACCACCCGGCCCGAGCGTTCCGTTCCTCCCCCTTCACCTGCCTGACAGGTACTCTCTTTTTTAGCGATTCATCATCCATAGGATGGGCTTCATCCTTCATTCAAGTGGCAGTTTGCGGATGGCTGGGCAGTGTGAAAGAGAGCCCAGAGAGTAAGACAGACAGGTGAATGGACTGCAGGGTCACCGCTTCAGATGCCGAATGGCTGACTGTTGTGCATCATTACAGCTGGCCAGAGGCAGATGGACTCTTACACTCAATCACAGGTATTCACTCCTACCAGACACACACACCTTCAAACTGTTCATTCGTCTCACACACACTCCCAAACACACACAGGTACAAATGCATTTCAGCATGAATATTTTATCTGCCGTGGATGATTGTGACCAGTAGACCATCACAGCGGGTCTCTGCGAGGACAGGTTGGCGCTTAAATCTATCAGTGTCACAGCGACTAAACTGCTGAGAAGAAACAGATACTGGTGAAAAAAATCATTTTCCATTTAAACTCTCGCATGCCTTTAAAAAGGTGTTGAAAATTTCACAGAAGACTCTAAGGCCGATTTAAAGCACAATCTCACAGTAAATTGCTCTTGCACTGTAACATTAGGGCATTTTTAAGCTGTCAATAAATGTTTTAAAGCCTTTCCGGGGCGAATGACATCACAAGCTGTTGCGGTAATGATGTATAAATGATGGCAAAGCGGATAGTAACATTGCAAGTGTGTGAACGGATATATTGTCTTCGTAAAAAAAGATGTTTATTATTCTCTATTTGCTTGCCGCAATTAATGCCGTGTCATCATAAGAGCAAATAAAAACAAAAAGAAGAATATTCAATAGCTTCTGTCCTCAATATTTGTTGTACTCCGTAGAGAGCAATTTCAACAGATTTCCGGTGCAAATGACATCACAAGCCATTCCGTTAATGTATAATTGATGGAAAAAAAAAAATTTGTACTGGAACTTAAAAGGTTACACGTGTGAAAAGAGATATTGTCTTTTCAGTACTAATCACATGTCTTGTTTTCTAGTAAAATTTCTAAAACTTCTTAAATCAAGATACGTTTACATGTCAAGGAAAGTGACCGAAGATCTTATTTTGTCTTGTTTTATTCAAAAGAAATATAAGAATTAAGTATGTTCATGATTAAAACAAGCAATTTATCTTCATTTAAGAACTTTGTTCTAGACAACAATGCAAGAAGTAAGAAATTCATTTTTGCAGTGCCTTGCTCCCTATTTGCTTGAAACAATTAATGTTACGTTATTACTCCTCTGCTTAAATGCACTTTTAAAGACATGGTTGTTTACATTTTCTAAATATCACGGCAGTACTTATTCATCATGATTATGAAGAACAGCGTAAAACTATTTATTCAGTCAAATCTAAATAAATATATTAAATTATTAAAGGCTTTGTTTAAATTCTCTTAAATGAATTAGTACATTTTTAATAAACAAATATTTGTGTGGAACCATGGACATGACCTTTTAAAGTAAATCTAACATTTTATTTCTTTGACTGTGTATATTTCCCTCAGTCATCTGTGGCACATCTGAGAGCCGGGCCGCGTGTCGATGATGCGCACACGGGCCCCATGCTGAGAGAAACGCTCGAAGGCTCTGCATTTGGGAGTTTTTTCCTTTGCTTGCAATTATGCCGAGCCACAGAGAACAAACAGCATCAGCGGTGCCTTCGTATTTGTCTTCATTGCGTTCTAAACATTTCAATCACCTCTTGATTTTCTTCTGTTGTGACCGCTGCATCAAAATCTATCTCCATTTGGTAATTAACCAGTCTGCCCGAATGAAAGGCCCTTAAGTGAGAGAGAGGCGATGCAGTTCTTTATTGTCTCTATGTGATTGGGTTTGATCTCATCGGCTCCAGAGGTGTGAAATGGTGGTGCGCTAGCCGCGGGGCAGCCTCTGTCTCATCACTTCCAGCATCCTGCTGGGTCCGCCGACATTAACTTCACAACACACTGAGGGTAATCAGACGCCCGAGAGACGAGAACGAGAAATAATTACCATGGGTGATTTCCATAAATGTCTCCAGGAACAGATATCTACTCTGAATCTAATCAAAAGTTAATCTGGTAGGAGATAGTCAATGCAGCGTGACAAAAAGATTTGTCAGTGAGGATGCCTTGGTGCTGGGTTTTGCTTTTCGCTGAAGATTGCTTCTCACTGTGAGGCCTTTCGACCTTTGTGTTTTGGGAATCAAAGCAGGGCTAAAGAGCGCACACATGATTATACATTCCTGACTGTTAATATAACACTTACAATTAAAGTTTACAGAGGCATTTTTTTCAAGGGCACTGTATAGGATACTATAAAGCAATAGTGCAATGAATGCATTGATGTGTATATTTATATATCTGTTTTTGTGTTTTATGTAAAAATACATTTCTTTCTAATGGGTCTGGCCAAAGGTGACACCAAGATTTGAAGCAGAGGAAACAACTGAATGGAAGGCAACATTTTGCTTAACATTACAAATAAGATGCAACACTCGTCTTATATATAAGTGAGTGCAAGAAATGATGAGACAAGAGACGGAGATGCGTCGAGTCAACTTTACTCTCACACAATAATAAAAACAAACGGCAAGTCAGAGTACTTCCACACACGGTAAACCCGGAACCAACCAAAAACACAACCCCTCCCTCTTAAAGGTACAGTCCCTTGGTGAATGTCTAATCCTTTAATCGTGGGTCACCACAAAAGCATTTTTCTGTTCCTGGGTTTGAATCTAATAAAATCTGCATATTGATCAAACAAACGCACTTTGAGGCACCTAAAAGTGGACAGAAATAAATGTACTAAAAACAGAATGTAAATGTATTAGATTAAAAACATAACAACATCATGGGTGCTTACTCGCACCTCGAAAAACATTTTCTTTGTGGTGATAAAGTCTCTTTACCAAGAAAGGTCCAGTGTGTAATATTTTGAAGTATCTATGTGACAGAAATGGAATTTAATATAAATGTCTTCAGAGGTGTATAAAGACCTCACATAATGAAGCGTAATGTTTTGTTGTGATGCAAATATTTTCAATGCTTGCAATAACAGAATAAAAACAACTGCGAAATATGTAAGTTTGCATCATGCTTCTCGGGCAGATGACGGTGGTATTGGTAATCTAGTAACCATAAATAAATAAAACAAGACTCAGAAACCAGAAATTCACCATTGGTCACGTGGGTTTAATGTTTGCTACGTCAGAATTTATTTGGAAAATTATTTGCATTCACTTTTGGTGCATAAATGTAAATAAGATGTTTTTAGTATGATTTATGTTGTTTTGTTGTGAATAATAGTTTTGTGTGTGGTCAAAAAAGACCCTGTTCAACCCATCGTATTTCTCACAAAAATGAGGAAGACACACATCAGGAAATGCATGCTGTGGGCTTCTGTGGAGAATCATTCAATGACTGACATCAAATCAGTCATCAATTATTTCAATACTATTGTTATAATAATATACTTCACTATGCTATTTAACATTTTAGTACATCCTACATGAGCACTGTAATTGAAATGATGCTACATAACTTTTTAAGTAAAGAAGGAGTGTGAGCTCATATATACTTTCTTGTTATTTTGACTTAAAATCTCCTTAAGTTGAATTCCCTTACAAATCATGATGCTAAAATGGTGCACATATATTTTAAGTAAAGTCAACACATCATATTTTACAGTGTGATGCAAAACTTCAAAATGTGCATAAACCGGAGTGATGGAAACATAACTAGTGACAGCTCAGTCCATGTTTTCTTAGACCTGGGAATTGGACAAATGAAGTCATCTGCAGACTAGTGAGGTGAGTGTTATTTGTTTTCCAGGCTGTAATATTCTGTTTCTCCCCGGGTTAAAACACAATTACTTCCTTGCAAACACGGATAGATTCGATAAGTCATGTTTGTCCCTTCTGCCATCTGCTCCATGCAAACTCATGCGGCTGCATGACAGAACTTGTGAATTGACACTATGGAGAGTGTCATCTGTCTTGTAACCCTTACTCCTTTTCACTTTTTCTTTTTTGTTTTGGTGTGTCGTGTCTGTACTTTCAATCTCCGCTTTTAAAAATTAAGATCCTTAAATGCCTCTCTCGATGCGTCTTCATACTTGATTAAAAAAGAACGTAGTCTTAAATTAGCATCCTCTCTACATCTGTAATGTGTTTAAAATACAGTAAAAGCCATATTTTACATATATTGAATATAATCTAATTATGATTGTGATCTTTTGTTATCTCAGTTAATGAGTCTCATCAGGTATTCACTCATGATTAAAAGAAAGCTCAGTGTGCGGGAGAAGTGAGGCATGCTGGGATACTGTTGTCTCATCAGAAGGAACATGTTTGCTCGTCAGAACTCCAGTGGCTTCCCAAATCCTTTGTGTAATGGAAAAGCTAGCCCTTTTATTTTCTAAATGATGGCACGATTTGCCTCTCGTACATGATGAAATTAAATAAATACAATATGCAAAAGCACGCCTAAGCTAATTAAAACAGACCGAATCACAGTGAGTAAGACACACAATTAATCAGAAGCTAGAGGTGGGAGGAACAGGGGCAGATGGGTTCGCTTCGACTCCTGCTATATACTTAAAATGAAAGAAACAAAGTAGTGCCGTCACAGTATCAGATTTTAACCACAATTATTCCGGCCAGAAGAGTTCACAATATCTATCACTGTGATATCTATTGAAATGTTATTAAATGTCCAGTGTGTTAAATTAAGTGGCATCTAGCGGTGAGGTTGTGAATTGCAACCAACGACTCACTCCACCGCTCCCCCCTCAATTTCAAAGCACCACGGCAGCGGACACAGACCTTAGATATAATCACATTTTTCTTTTTGACGCTCTTTATAGCCTATCAGTATTTATAGTCTATTTGGAAACTGAAATTATGCCTGTTGTATGGATAATATAGTATGAAATGTATATACAAAAATTTAGGTGAACAAGATTTAAAGTGGTGTTTATTTTAAAATCCACAGCACTTTCAAGCAAAGCAGGATCTGAAAAAGCCCCAAAATGCTAAAAGATGTATGACAAAGGAGAAAAAAAGTATAATTTGTTTAGATGTGCCCCCTGCTTTGTTGTTGCATCTAATGTTATCTAAAGGTCTTTGTTTTCCGGGCCACTAAATGACTTGAGTGATATAAATATGATATAAATCTGTATGTGAGCGTGCATGTGTTGTACAAAATTAATCACAGACAAATCTTTGGGCCTGTAAGTTAATTTGACGCAGACTCAATAACGCATTCGACTGATTAAGCCCAATCGTTCTTGTTGGCAGGAGCTGAATGTTGCTTAATTGAGGAGCTTTTCCAAGCCTCGGCAAACAGCAAAGTCATCAAGTCAGTGTCAATCCTCTAATCAGAATTTAAGAAAATTCACAAGTTTTTCCAATGGGGTCTTTAAAAAACAATGTTCTTCTTCCGCCTCTGTATCGCAGACTCATAAAGAATGCCCTTAATCAGAACAATGGCGAGATACATGACAGACGGTACAATGTATTTCCTTTCTCAGCTATCATAGTTTTTCACATTACACAGAGCTCAAGCTGTTGCTTGTGTAAAGGTCGACAACTCCGTGTGTTCTCCATCAAGACACCAGAATATAGCTCGGCTGTAATTTCATACTTATTTGACTGTTATGATTCTTATTTATCCAGCCAAGAATTGGGACCGTAGCAATGTCACAGCTCCTCCCCGCCTCTCATCCGCTGTGAATTTCTCTGTTGGTGCTGTCGCATGTGCTTATGGGCTCTGTGGAGCTGTCAATCTCCAGCTTCATCATCATGCACTCCCACTGTCTGCTTTTGTCCCCCTATTTGTTTTACCTTCACGCACACATGAAACCCCCTCTGCTGTAACCAACATAAAAACAACCAAAGTCGTTCAGAAGGGTTAGTTCGCCACTGTGCATGTTTTCACACAACTGTTCTTAAAAGCACATTACTTAAGGCTTATACCAAACAAGCGTCAATTGACCAAATGAAACCGAGCCCGCAATCACAAAAGCAAAGCCTTTTATCATACATCAGGCTGAAAACAGCTTCACTGCAAGATCTGCATTCGCCTACTTCTGAAGAAACAGATGAGGAATAATGGCTGCTCGTATAACTTCTCAAAGAAAGTTGGAGTTGACGTCAAAGGCGGTCTCTTGGGCAGATTAGTTCTTCCTCTTTGTCAGGCACCGAGTGGGATGAGTCTATGCTCGACTTTCTCAGTCTGCATCAACCTAATTGTTCTGCAAATGTGGACACTTTTCCTTTGCGGTTTAATCCATGGATGAAGGATACAATGGTATTCGGAACGACAGAATGGCCATAATTATATCTCTCATTATTATACTGCCTCATTTGAACACATTGAATATGATTAAATTACAATGGTAGGGTCTATTGTTGCCTGTTATGGATGTCTTTTTCTAATATGCCTTCCTCTGGCAATGATATTAAGAAATGCACTTTATCTTGTGAATAAAGTGATGATTTTGCTACTGTATTTCAAATTTCTACTACTAAACAGGAATTAGAGATGCACCGAAATATCAGCCAATAATCAGCATTAGCCGATAGTTTAAAAACAGCCAGGGACAAAATATCCAGTCAATCAAAAGAAAAACGGAAATGCAATGAATGTGTGTTTTTTATGTTAATGCTGTCCTAGCTGGGCTCATTCGTTGCTCTTCTTCCCCGGCTGGTGTGGGTTTCTTCTTCGTCCAGAAGAATGACGGCTCCCTGCGGCCCTGTATTGATTTTCGAGGGCTGAATGATATCACAATTAAGTATTCCCTACATCTCATCCGCATCAGGGAAGGAGACGAGTGTAAGACGACATTTAACACACCCACGGGACATTTCGAGTACCTGGTTCTTCCTTTTGGTCTAACCAATGCCCCAGCTGTCTTCCAGGACCTTGTCAATAGCGTTCTGGGTGACATGGTTGTCTTTGTGTACTTGAATGATATACTTTTTCCCCCGCTCTCCAGGTGCACACCCAGCACGTTAGGCATGTCCTCTTCTCTCACTGTCTCAATCCTGCAGAACGTAACTACAACATCAGCAACAGAGAGCTGTTAGCGGTGAGATTGGCTCTGGGTGAGTGTGCCAAAGCCTGGACGGATCACAGGAACTTGGAATATATCCGTTCAGCCAAGAGACTGAGCTCGTGCCAAGCCCCTGGGCACTCTTCTTTGGCCGTTTCAACTTCACCCACTCTTACTGGCCCGGGTCTAAGAACCTCAAACCAGATCCCCTCTCCCGTCAGTTCGAGGCAGCGGTTCTGGAGAGAATTTTGTAGACAGATCAGGCTCTGCGAGTCTGTCTTCTGGTTTATACCCCCAGACCAACGGGCAATGTTAGCAGGCTAACCAGGATCTTGGGAGAATGCTCCGCTGTCTGACATCCAACAACCCAAGTTTTTGGTGCTCTCGTGGGTAGAGAATGCCCACAACTCCCACCCTTCGGGCGCTTCAGGTATGTCCCATTTTGAGGGCTCATTGGGTTATAATCCTCCTTTGTTTCCATCACAGGAACCCAATGCTACTGACCTGTCTGCTCTGGCCTTAGTCCAGCGATGCCGAAACACCTGGGAGAAGGCCAGAGGGGTCTTGGTCCAGACTGAAAGACGGAACAAAGCAACAGCCGACCACCACCAATCCTCTCCTCCTGCATATGTTTGTGGTCAGCGGTGATGGCTCTCAACCAAGGAGCTGCCTCTCCGAGTACCTTCTCGCAAGCTGGCGCCCAGGTTCATTGATCCATACCGCGTCCCCAAGGTGGTTAATCCAGTTGCAGTCAGGTTCAGACTCCCTCCCACACTCATTCGGGTTCACCCTGTTTTTCACGTTTCCAGGGTTAAGACTGTGTTTTTCCTCCTACCAGCAATCGACCTGCCCCCTCCTCCCCCTCGTCTAGTGGATGGCTTTCTCACCTACACTGTGAGATTATCACTAGACATGCGCTGCAATGGCAGAGGCGCCCAGTACTTGGTTGACTGGGAAAGTTGTGGTGCACAGAAGAGAAGTTGGGTACCGTCTCTGGAAATCCTGGACCAGTCTCTGATCGCGGACTTCTATGGCAGATGAGGTTGAGCCCCCTCCTAAAGTGCCTGGGGGCGCTACTGGGGGGGTAATGTCAGGTCCCGGGTCTGATTACCTGCTTGTTTTGTTTCGTCTTGTTTGAAATTGTTGAGCACATTGCAGGTGTTTTGACAGCACTCCATGTACTACGAGTCAGCGTGTGTCTCTTCTCTTTTCCTAAACTTAGAATTACTAACCCCACTGACTTGCAGTTTAGCAATTACAGTCTTGTCTTGTATAGTCCTGTCCTGTTATCTTGTGACTAATTGGTCTTGTTTGTCCAGGCTCCAGAGCTCTTTTGCACCCTGCTTGGTGTTCCACTGTTCATACAGATTGCTGCCTTGGCGACCTTGGCACCCTCTCTGGCTGGCGGCTTGAAGGAGTTTTCCCTGGCGGATCCATCTCTCCCTACGTGGTTGTTCGATGGGTGCATTCACCTCTCCCCAAGCGGCTGTTCGAGTAGAGTATTCATCCGTCAGGACTCTGTCCTTCCTGTATAGAGTTTTCTAGCCCCTTGGGCAGAGTCATGACATTGCCACTTCTTTCAGATTTTGTGGTGTTATGTGTGGAGACACGTGGCTTTTGTTGTTACTTGGCAGCACGTGTCCTCCTGTCATGTCTCTCAGCCCTAATAAATGAAATAAAATATTTGGTGTACTGCCCCAACCACCTCAAAGGATCAGAAACTAGGTTTCAGCTGGCGCTGCGTGTTCAGCTCCTCCAACTTCTGCACTGAGCTCCTCTCTCTTCAAGTTGGGCATAAGCATCCTGCTCCTTATCCTCCTTTTTCTAAATCCTATGGTGCAGCCCTGTACTCTGTAAAAATGTTAGCACATCCCTACACCGCTGATTTTCCCTCAAACCCTTTCCCAAATGTCAACAATGTTTACTGGCCCACTCCTTATACTGATATTAAGTAAATCACGTTGCTCATCATATTTACTACACTTTACAAAAACATGCTCTACTGCTTCTAACACCATGCACTCATCACACAAACCATTCTGGTGCTTTCCCATTAATGCCATTGAGTTTAATCTTGTGTGTCCCAACCTTAGTCTTGAAAACAATACTTCTTCTTTTCTATGTCTTCCATAGGAATGTTCCTTTTTCCCTACTGATCCCACAATATTATAAAACCACCTACCTGTGCTGCTATTATCCGTCCCTGGTCTATCTTCCCCTTTGTATTTAATTTCCCTCATCTGATCCATGCAATCCTCTTGTTAGCTTTCCCTTAGTGTTTCATCCCAGTCACCTGCTACCACTCTCCCTGTGTAATCAGTCCTCGTTAGTGTCTCCCTTTTATATAGCACCAGTTTCCCTCTAGCCTTTGTTGGTGCATTGTCTTGTATTTGCTGTTATTGTGCTTGGTGTTTTGGATAACCCTTGTTTCTGGATTACCTCTTGTTACTGTTTTCATGGGTTGTGGATTTATTATTTAGTTTTTCTAAAGACCTTGTTTTGTTCCCCTCATGGGTGTTAATTTAATAAAAGTTTATATTGTGCCCTACGTCTGCCTGCATCTGGGTTCTGTCCTCACCATTTGTGACATCATCTCTCCCTATGTGGTTGTTCAAGCGCATTATTCCTCTCTCCCTTCGGAGTTGTTCTACAGACCTTGGCCACTGCTCTCCCATCTGGGTTGGAATATGGAAACATTACCACTGCTCTCCCTTCGGGGTTGTTCCAACAGACTATATACAGTACTCAAGGACTGTCTCAAGTTATCCCCTGGCCACTCCATCTTTCTCCCCGGCCGAGTGATCAAGCCCTATTCCCAATTTATTGGACTGTTGTGTTGTGGCTGTGTGTGTGAAATAAATTAAAAAATGTGATCCTGCATCTGACTGCTGTCCTTCCTTTGTAACAAACTTCTATTGTATGGAGACAAAACCATTGTAATTCAATAGGTACCTTTGTTGCTTGATTAACAACATTCTTCTAAATATCTTCTTTTGTATTATAACAAATATAACACAAAATCTAAATAGAAGAAAGAGAGTGACACGGAGTAAATTATGACAGAATTTTTATTTTTGGGAGAACTATCTCTTTAATGATTATTTGAAAGCAAAGAATTTGATCTTAAATATGTAATATTTGACAGACATTCATGCTAAAATGTTTTGGCTTTCCACTGACCCTTCCTCGTGTCAGTCCAAAACCAGTTAAAAACTTCTACTCTGCCCCATAAAAAACTACCCAGCTCTGATCCCGGTGACACACATGCACTTAAACTTTTCCGGAGAAGCACCTGCAGTCAGACCAAAGTAACTTTTAATGCATCTCATGTGGCGCTACTTCAGACTGAAAGGGGAAGAAAAGCATGAGTATGAGGTTGGTGTTCAATTTTGAGTGAGACTAATGCATTTCATCACAGAGCGCAGCTTGAGCATTGTGCATGAAGCCGCCAGGTCAGCAGCGGCGAGGGTTGTTAAAGCGTGATCCTGTGCATCATTTCCACGAAAGTGAATCGTGAAGGCCTTTATTCTAAGTCATTTTAACATCATTTGCTAAGTGCTGTATATTGCCATTGAGTCCCTGTATTCCAAAGTAACACCAACAAACTCCATGTCTCGTCTTAATCTTCCAGTAAATACAGCCCTTCTGTTTTTCTTGCAATTCAGATAATCTGTACAAAGCCGTCGCCTTTCCTTTCCAGTATCTCTCAAATCCCCACTGTCATACCTCACAGCTGCTTCCCAGTATGCCGTCCTCTTCGTCTCCATGCCAGCTGAGGGCAACACTGGGAATCTCAACCCTTGGGTAATACCAAGCAGGTGCTGTTTTGTATGTGCGTGTGTGGGGTAAAGACCCAGCTGGCCACCAGTTCTCAAGCCTCAGCCCAGCCTTAGGCCGGTGATAAAAGGGCCGTATGAGCTCCCAGGAGCGCTAAATGTCTTGTCAGCCATTGAAGCTCTAATGGGCTCCTACCATCACACTCAGCATTCATGGCCAGCCATTATGGCGGGGCGAAACCAATCGCTTTACTCTGCCTGTTGCAGTAAAGAAAGCTGGAGAGGCCTGTTGAAAGTCAATCGTATGCCAGCAGCTGTGTGCTTTCTGAGCTGTCCTTGGGCAGAGGGGCCACCTGGTCTTTCTCTCTAACTGTCTTTCTCTCTTGTGCTTTTACTTTCTCTCTCTCACTTTTTCTGTCGCTTGCCGCAGTTTTCTCGATCGATTCACTTGCCAAATGTGATTCTTTCAGACACTGTGGCTTGGAATGCTTTTACGGCTACGTTACAAAACAAAAATTATATAGTATTATACTGGAAACTGCAATAAATGCAAAAAATGCAATACATTAAAAAATACATTGCCATATTTTAGAACCAAGTGCTTTTATGTTTTAATATATGAAAAGTGACAACTCCTTATATATTATTCAATGACAAAATCACATATTCATACATTGATTGTAATATAATAACAATTTATTATTCGAAATATTTTCAAATATTGACAGTCATATATGGGAAAAACAGCCATGGTAAAAAATCAGTTCAGAAAAACTGAAAATAATTTTAATATTTTTAATATTTTTCTCAACTGCATATTTTCTTTGCATAAGGGTTTTATATTCAATACAGCATAATGTCAAGTGCCTTATTGCATTAATAAATTGTTGCTATGATTCTTGCAAAAAATCCGTCTGGGCTACTTTTAATCGGCTATCAGTGGATAAAGCCGCAGTCAGATGGCATGAATGCATTTACCAGCCAATGGGGCTGTGCTCATCCGTCCATCCTTGAACTCTACAGTACAGTTTTAACATGGCAGGAATGATAAATTGATCAATCAGAGTCCATATAATTACCAATATACAACATACACAAGTTAATGCAACAAGGTCAGTGTCTCAGTAATAATGCATACACTGAAAGCTCACACTACATATTTCATCACAAGACTCCTGTATCGTACCTGTGCTGCTATGCTCCAAAAGCTTTTTCAGGTCTGGCGATATTCAGTCATTTAATAATTCACAGATTCTTTGTAGTAATAATAAAACAGCAGTAACATGTTTCTCATGTGAACATAAGTGAAAGTGTTTAGGCAGAGCCACTTAAACCCAACTCCATGCAAATTTAATGTCCATCCAGTCAAGACGCATCAAACCGTCTGCTCACTAAAAGTCTCCATGCATGCCTCTTTATCTCTCTCACATTAGCTCAGTGTGACCGAAGGGTTAAGTAAGCCTGTCCGAGTCTATGTAATGAAGGAAGAGGCTCTCAGTGACCCTTTAGAAATCTCATTGGTTTCTGCTTGCCTCCATCTGAGTCACTGTCCGCTCGAGATGGCAATTAGTGCAGAAGTCTCTGTGTAGATGTTTTACTGTTCTGCTCTGGCTCTTAATGTCATGTCTTTTTTAAAGGCCTAACAATGTCAGATATATTACCTTTAGGGGCCACTTGGTACCCTTATGCAAACATTGAATCTATAATGGGAAGCGCAAGGAAAAACGATACAGGGGTGAATTCACAACAGTTTTGTAAAGTGCACAAACACCCGCGTCTTATTTACAAACTGCTCCTTTTTATCCGGGTTTACAATGATTTATAATGTGAGCTCCGGGTGGGATTTTGGAGGAGAAAAAACGGTTATATTCTGCCAGCTGGGTCACCAGAATAAAGGGAAAGTAAAACAACACCTTCTTTGTTATTTTACACCTGATTCCTAAATTACAGTCTATTTCTGTAATTTGACATATTTTTACATAACTTTAAAAATGCATGAAAAATCTGTAAAATAAACAGTAGTTGCATATTATCATATTTAAAATGATAACTCTGATTTAAAATGGACTCTGATTGATCAATTTATCATTCCTGCCACGTTAAAACTGTAAAATGATGTAATTTTTCTTAAAACTAGGCTACACCTAATTTGTCATTTTATTAAAACTCAAGTGCAGTTTCATTCTTAAACATGATATTGAGCTTCAATCTGAACCTATTACTTTTACTTAAACAAAAAAATTACTTTTACTCAATTATTAAATCAATAACAAGCAAAATAAATTACTAGGTCATAAAAAAAATATACATATTCTTCTGAAGCTTTCTTTGCACTTTGAAAATGTACACGGGAATCAATTATATCAATTAAAAATGTGACTGGGTTTGTTGTAGAGTACGGTAGTTCTGTTATGACATAATGACCATAACATTTTTCACAGTGGCTGTACAAAATTTCCTCTGATCTCATTGAAAATTGAAAAGTACAGCACACACAGAACCAAATAAAAGTAGAAATAAAGAAGTATAAGATATAAAGAGAAGGGCAAGTTCTGTAGACTTCTCAAAATAAATAAAAAACACTCCATAAACTAAGCCACTCGCTTTCTTTTACCTAAGGCGCTGTCACACAATCCTCCAACAGCAATACTGTCAGCATCCCTATTAAAATTCAGCAGCCTTGCACTAACCCGCTCAGGATACACTCAGCTAACTAGCTTGTCTGCCAAGTGCAACTCACAGCCTCCGTGATTTAAAAATAGAGCCCTCTTTTAATGCCTACATGAGTCACGGATACCATGCATTTCATTCGCCCCAAAGCTAATTGGAGCTACGTGCCGCCGAGAGACTCGTGCACTGGCACCGTCTCAAACCGTGATGCCTGCAATGATAGAGAGTTTATCTAGGCTTTGGGTGAACTGCAGTGAGTGGAGTACATGTGTTTTCGGGGGAGGAAGGACAACAAAACCCGGTTAATTGTTTAATGTCGAGCAAAGCTCCAATAACTCAACATGTGCTGTTATTGGCAGACTGACAGATAACATAAGACAGCAGGCACAGAGGAAGTGTTGGGATGTCAGCCGCGTCACACGCAAACGAGTGACGGCGAGAGAGCGAGAAATTGAGAGAGAGTTTTCTCTAGAAACTGTTGTCAGCTCTGCAAACTTAGTTAGATTGCAACATTTTTCTGAATAGGATTGATACATGGTGCTAAAACCAGGATGTACAAGCGCAGACAAAACTTATAAATAATTTATCATAATTAATGTAATGACAGTTATGTCATTAAAGTGATTAATGAACTACTCAAAATTGACTCAAAATAAATACTTTCCATTCAAAAAAGGGTGCATTCAGTCATCATGTAAATGCGACATGAGTTCTTTTTTATGTTAAATATATACAAAGTGGGCACACCAAAGTTCCAAAAATCTCAAAAGTTTTAATCGAAAGTTTTCAATCATTTATTATGTTAAATTTCTTCCCTGTTTAACATGCACTCAACACAATTTCACAGCAATTCGTAACTATTTTACAAGGTGGCTAAGTATTTGTACGATCTCATTCGTACAATGTTGCACGATTTTGTGACGGTTATAGATTTAGGAGCGGGGTTAGAGGTGGGGCATCAGTATTTCTTTATTCAAATAATCGTCTGATTCACATTTATATGAATTTATATGAATAAGCCACTTTGTAAAATAGTTAAAGGTCCGGTATGTATGCAATTTAGCAGCATCTAGCGGTGAGGTTGCAAATTGCAACCAACGGCTCATTCCACTCCAAGAACTGAAGAGGCAGACACAGAACTAAGATGCCGTCACATTTTCGCTTCTTTGCCAAAAAAGATAACGTATTTACGGAACGTTTAGGGCTATTGTAGAAACAATATTGTGAATTCCATGTAAGGGGACCCGCGGTGTTTGTAGCAATAGCTCATTCTAAGATAAAAAAAACATAACGATTCATTTTACCTAAAAAAAATAAAGACCAGCTAACATATAAAAAGCCCATATCGGTGTTCTGGTGTTGTTCTCATTAAAGTTTTAAAACCATTTACCAAATGTTTCAATCTTTATACCCTTTGTGTGATATTAAATCCTCTTGCAAAGCATCTGATTGTTTCAAGCATGTCTTTATTAAGAACAGCGCGTGTCAATATCCAGGTTTCCATTACAGATTTGCGCAAACTTTAAGCAATGTCAATTAAAACAATACCGCGGAATGACTGCGTTTCCTTTAAATAATACTATGCAATTAAAGTGTATTCTAATTCTTCTCATCATTCTGGCCGTACTTTGTCTTTTTAGTACGTTTTATGGCAGGTTGCAAAAAACTTTAGTGCACATTGCCAACTACTGTGATGAAAGAGTGAAGAGAAATGTCTATATTTCCTTATATATTTTCATATTACCTCACTGTTCCTAATAAATCTCCATACTGCACTCAGTCGTTTTCTTGAATTTGGGCCAAGATATTACTTAATGTGAATTCCTTACATCCCATCTTTCCAAATGTACTGCCAAAACATGCCGCGAATGGTCATGTGACGTTTTTATGTGCCACGTGACTTGTAAATACGACAGAAAGTGTTTCTATTGCAGTTTCGCAAAATGTGCCATTATCGTATTGCCTGAAAAAACACCTCACGCTCTCTTTTTTGCGATACATGGGAGTTTTTGTGAAATTGCGTTATTTTATTTTGCACTTATTGAAGGGTAATGGAAGCCTGGCGGTTGACACGCATGTTCGAGTGGACCGGCGTGTCCGTTACAAGACTTGACGTGATACTTGGTTGAATATTTATGCATTCATTCTTGCCAGTACACAAAAGTGTCCACTGTAGAGCACACAGGCTGGTGATGATGTCACAGTGATGGGCATCACAATGCCAATGGTCACATGCCCCATCAAATTCACTTTTATATGGAGAAATATCAAGCGAAGATCCAGAGCAGAGTAATGTCTGACACCTGTGATTCAAAAAAGAAAATAAATACATCACTTTAAACTTTTCAGTTATGCATTCTTGTATATAAAAATGACTTGTTTAAAATGCTGTGGTTTCTGACTCCCTTTGATAAATCTCAAATGCCAAAGAAACATAATGAAATTTGATGAAACACTCAACAGCTATGATGCATTTCTCTGTAAATATTGCTGGTTCTGTAGCTGGAAAAACTAAAAAACACAATCAGCCACAAATACATAATACATAACTTCACAAACTGCTGTGAAGCTGTATGTGTATATACTGTATATGAAGGCTACTATTCATCTGCTCTCTCGTGGCAGCCAAACACTGACAATGAAAAGAGTACAATAAACTGTTTGGTCTTTCTCTCTCCGTCTCTCCTCCTCTCAGCTCCCATTATTGCTTCTTGTTAAAAGCCAAGGGCACTGCACTCTCCACACACAAACGTTCACACAAACCAATGGCATTTCTTTGAAAGACTATGAGAGTATCAGAGGTGAGGAAAGAGGAAATACAGAACTCGAAATGCCTTTAGCGGCTGACAGCGGGCCCACGCACGTCCTCTCATCTACTTTCCCAAGAGGGGTCAGAGAGGGAAGGGCACACTGGAGAAAAAACAGTCCCTAGTGGGCAATTATTCATGTGCAAGCAGTGTAGAGGTGCTTACTGTGGGTGGTAGAGCACTGGGTAAACGCTAACCCTCTGAGGGTGTAGCACTCCATTAGAAGTGAATCCATCACCTGCGACGACCACTTTACAAAAGAGAGACTAGCGAGGAACTGTCAATGTCACATTTGTCCTAGCACACAACAAGCACAGTAGTAGACTTGTGGTCCCCGGGGGTCCTTTGTTTGGTGCTCCTCTAGCTTTCTGTATCGCTCTGTTCCACAGTGGGTCCGTCTAAAAGCAAAGCTGTATGCATGCGAGTTGTTTGTAAAAGGCATGTTATGTCTACAGTATAACACAGGTGATCCCTAAAATAAAGTCATACAGGTTTGATATGACAAAACTCAAACATTATTTTCATTTTTGGGTGACCTATCACTATGATGTATACATTGTGTCAAGTGGACTGATACAATTATTTTACACGCATAAAGAATATACTGTACGTAAATATAGTTCAAGTTATAGTTCATTTGTTTTCTTCAGTACACAAAAGAAGATATTTTTAAGAATTTTGGTCCCCATTGAGTAACATTTCAAAAAATATATTTTGTGTTCCAATGAACAAAGAGTCACATAAAGCTTTTAAATGACACGAGGGTGAATAAATGATGACAGAACTTTGGAGTGAACAATCTCTTTAAGCATGATACACTGTAAAAATCACATTTATAAACAATAAATGTACAAAAAGTACACAGAATAAAAATTGATTATATGGGTGAACAAGTTAACATTAAAAACAGGTCCCACAGATCCACAAACACCACAAACGGTTCATAACATACACAGCTAAAACATAGTCATATATACACCGTCCAGATATTTTTATTTTTATGCACATTTTTACACTTAATTTTTAGAACAGTTGCCATTTTTAACACATTTAACGCAACAGGTATTAACACAGTGTGTTGAAATGTACTCAGTATGCGAAATGATAAAAGACTATTTCATTATGTACTGTAAGTGCTCTCAGAGACTATACATTTCAGTTTGATTGCTTTTATAGTTTAAATCATTACATGACGTGTTCAGTTAATGTATTGTAGGGCAGATATGTTTCATTCTCTGAGCTGTCTATTTGTATTGATGGGCGGTGGATCATAATGACTAAGGCATATTGGAAGGTAGCTAGTTCGAGCCGAATGACAAGCACCATTGAGCAAGCCTCTTTACCTCAGGTCGCTTCAGGGGGATTGTCTGTGTAATAAATGTACTGTAAATACCTTGTAATGAAAGCATCAAATGACTATTTAATAATAATTAATGATCGTATTCCACATCCTCCTAATAGCAGACTACCATGTGATAGACCCATTTATTAAAAGCTAAAACACACTAACTTAGTCAAATATGCTTTTAAGCGTACATTATGTGTCGACCAGCATCTTCCAAATCTGAGTGCTGTTTTATGTGTGTTGGGCAGAGAAACTCCAGCCAGTGTGTCAAAAAAGCACTCCTCGTGAACATTTCTGGAGCCTTTGAAACAGTTCTTTCAGAAAGACAGGACCATGCATCTATCCATATTTCGTGCCGCCTCAACTCTCTCAACAACAGGGAAACATTTCAACGGGCAGACCAGGGCGCGAGTGTCCTTTTACTTCAGTTCTACGGGAGATTAGCGGGGCAGAAGCCAGAGCAATATGTATTAAACTAATTAAACGTCTAAATCAAATCATTAGTCTGAGGTCTTTTCTATCCGTGCGCCTGAGGTAAAACGAGTTAATTTCTCGCAGTGTTGGGCACCTGACTCGAGACGCTTTGTTTCATAACCTAATGCTATGAAAGACATTGGCACTCCACCGACACCGCTTTTCTCTGCCACTTGACGCGGCGAGCCATTTGTATATATCGCTGGCACTTGCACAAACAATCCAGCAGTTTGATTCTGTGTGGTCTCTTACCAATTGGTTGCATCCAGCAGAGACTATGAGCTGTTTTTATACCATATAATTAAAACTGTGGCAACGCTACATGTGTGTAGGAGTAAAAAACGCCAGAGTAACAGGCTACAGGAGCGGCATCTGGTGACATCCGCTTCGGTTTTGTGTGTGGTGGTACGTGGGAGGGGAATATGGGTGTGTGTAATGAAGGGCAGAGGGCGTTTGGGTGTGTGTGCGCTATATATACTGTATTATAGCGGGCCACATCTGCCACTGCACTTGCTGCCTTGCCTGGTGTCTGCTCTCCTAGGAGACTTATTTTGCCGACTTGTGTTCTCAGCTGGAGTAGCTCTCATCTCTGAGCTCAGCTAGACTGAGTTTTATTACAATTCTATACTTTTAACCCATGAAGAGGCATAACACATTTAGTTTTAATGTCTGTAACATTCATTTACATAGTTGGGACCCAATCTGTGAAAACAGAGCTAAAGTCATTAAAGAAGTTTCCATTTTTAGCATTTTTTGTCATGCAAACGATTGGAAAAATGCATGAAGATTTTTCAAAAACTTCAATTGAAAAGTCGAACACTGTGTGTAGAAATATACTGTAGCCTAAACACACATAAAAATCCTTTTTTTTAAACGTTCCTAATTTCGGTGATGTCCTTCTGAAACCTTGTATCTCCATATTTTTTAATTGATGTTTATTTTTTTTGCCATGAATCATTATTTTTAGTCACCTTTATGTTTGTCACTTGGATCTATTCAATAAAAAGTATTAAAAAGTGCCTGTCAACTTTGACAACACAGTATGTAGTCATTTTAAAAGTACAGTGTTTTTTCCATTTTCTGAAAAACTACAAATTTGGACATACAATGTTTCAGGACAGCAACAATTTTTCTTAGATTATGCAAAGTTTGGGATTTTACCGACAGTCACAACTGTAAATGAAAATTTAATGCAAAATTCGAAATTTTACTTTCTTCAAAAATGTTTTTTCTTGTTTTGTTTGGATTGTGGTGGTCTTTACTAGGAATCATGACATGTCCTCTGTTGACATGGCCTATTGCCTAATTGGTTAAAGTGATGATGTTGAAGGTCAAACCCTCCTCTGTCTCCACTATTCAGCTTTACCAGCATTGTGTTCTGCTTGTGGAGCTGAGACTGCATCTCATACAGCAAAAAATTGAAATGACTTGAACTGCTTGAATTATTTTGAGAAACGAAGGGTTCATGTGTCACAGATGGGTGATGCTCCCATAATTTAATGAGAGTTTAAAGAATAGTGAGAGTCAAGGCAAAAAGGGGAAGATGAAAAAAAACATTTGTCAATTAGTATGCAAATGCATGCAAGCGACTCCTTCAGAAATCCAATCAGGCTGTCACCTCAGCAGGGGGTGTTATTATGAAGCCCCTGTGAAATGTGGCTTGTGCGTTGCCATGCAGAATAAGCCATGTCCACAGACGAGCAGACACCGACTGGCACTGGATCTTCAGGCTGACACCTCTGACACACATACACACACTTCTATGTTTTCTGTGATATGACCAATGTTGGGAGAACACATTGTATGTTGGTCCGCTGTGCCAGGGCTTCGCTGGAACCCACGTGTGCCATGAACTCTTATATTAAATAAAACGTAATGGTGACATTAAAATGCATGTCGAGGCCTTTATAGAAATGTGTCATTAGTTTCTTAATGGCCCATAGGTGACCGGTACTAGAACATCAGTTAAACATTTGTATTACATTGTATTTTTTCAGACAAAAATATCCAAATATCTGCAATACAGCATGTTTTATTATTTTGAGGGAATGTATCTTAAATTAAGTTATCACAAACTCTTTATCTTGTGCAATATGATTTCTATGTAGTTTATGTTCACCGGAAAAGACAAAACTGCATAATATTTGTCCACGCAATTATTTGTTTTACAGTTATAATTTTTACAATGAACATACCAGCTATAAGTTAGTATTGAGGGTGTAAATATTTGTGATGATACATTTTATGAATTTGGTTAAATGTGAATTTGGTTAATTGAAAAGTTGCCAGATTTGTATCAAACCAGTAAATGGCCAAACAAAACTAGCCCAAACAAGCCGAGTGTTCCCAGCCCAAATACCAAAACTCAAAAAATAACACTCCTACATGTAAACCTAACTTGCCTTTTTCACAGACACTTTTATGCACTTCACATCATTTCTTCTTGAAAATTGCTGTGTTGTATATCATAAAAATTCCTTCAAAAGGATTGTTTATTAACAAGCCCTCCAAAACCCAAAGTCATATGAGTCAAAATTGTAGCAAGAACAATCAGATGGAAAGGACTTGCATTTGAAGAATCTTGACCCATCTAAAAATGGTAAAGAAATGTGTAGGTATGCACAATTATAAGACTCTATAATAAATGCATTACATTTTCATTGTCACATTAATGCAGTAAAAAATTAAAATACTCTTGTAATTTCAAACCTTTATGAGACAAGAGTGTGAGTAAACTATGACAAAATTTGCCCTTTTTTAGGTAATCTTTCCCTTTAAACACCAAACTGTCTGATGCTCCTGTATGCCACGGCACTAACCACACTTTTCCGTAGACAGTCCAAAGGTATCTATTCTGTTTGAAGTCTGACTCATCTCTCCCACAG
This sequence comes from Barbatula barbatula, assembly GCF_947034865.1. NCBI lineage: Eukaryota > Metazoa > Chordata > Actinopteri > Cypriniformes > Nemacheilidae > Barbatula > Barbatula barbatula. The sequence continues at coordinate 12,025,604 of NC_136784.1, forward strand.
ACTACGTTAAGGCACCATCTCCAATTCTTTTGTCTTTATATCCACACAACACCCTCAAATCAGGATGTGGGTTCGGCGAACAATAGAGAGGGATTATTTAAAGAAACACTGGCAACTGTATACCTAAATACCCATGAACACCTGGCCTCCTATACTGTCAACTGAATGCATTGTGATGAAAGCTACAGTAAGACTCATCTTGCAGTAACAGGGTTGTTAATTTGGGATTCATCTTTGGAAAACACATATATTGTGCAAAGAAGACTATTGCTGTTAGTTCACTTCACACAGACACATTACCTTCACTCTCTATAATCACATGGTAAGACCACCTCGGCATGTCTTCTCTAAATTACTTCTCCCATTGAACAAAATGTTTTGAACATGGCTATTGATATCATCATGGTTTAGAATGGTAAAGGAGTATTTGGATGTATGTTTGTTAAAATCCAATGCTAACAGACACAATGTGTCACTCACACATATGCTTGTGCCATAAGGGCTTTAAAAGGAATACCACAGCTCCCCCTAATGGACACCATAAAAGCCCCGTCTATTGTCCTAGCTAACCCTCTGACTCTGGCACCAGTGCAATATCCAATAATTTATGTCATCTCTTGTTACAGTCACCTAGGCAACAGAGTAAGTCAGTGAAATTTCTGCAGAGAACTTTTCACTGTCCATTTCTCTATCTGAACTTTTCATCTTTTATAGGCTGCAAATATTTCTCCATCTATTCCCACATGAAGGAAGCCAAATCCCTCGTTCTGTCTTTTGCATTTTCTCTCTTATACCTCGGTTTGAATGTTTTTACATCATTCGTACAATCTTTCAAGATCTTCTCTGATCCGGTTTGCTCAAGTATTCTCCTTTGCTCTCTTTGCTTAAGAAATAACAATCACACACGAGATCTTATTCCTCAATATCTATTCCTCAATGAAAATTCCTCTATCTGCGAAGACCCAGAAATCTCACAAATATCCCAATTAATTGTTCAGTTCTCAAGAAGTTCTCAGATTTGCCATGTCTGAAATCAAAAGTCAACATTATAAAAAAATGGCTAATGTATATGAATATTTCTCATCAAATGTACACAAATTCAACTGTTACGATAACGGAAGTTCAAACTTTTCGAGCGCCACGTGAATCATCGAGCCTTCCTTTAGTTCTAGGAATTTATGTTTTATCTTTTAATTCCTAATTTTTTTCATTTTTTAATTCATTACACGACTAACGTCTGTAAGTGTGTTAAAAGTTTACCTCGATTGGTCTGTTTAGCCGCAGCTCCATGCGTTAGTAGTTTCCGGAGAGGTTCCATGAATCGCCATTGCTGTGAAAAAACTGTTCCATTGGAGTCAAAGGAGTGGACGCAACTATCTCTCTTAATGGCTCTGATACAACCCACATTCATTTTACAGTTCTATACTCTTAAAGGAACAGTTCACCCAAAAATCTTTTGTATTGTTGCACTGAACACAAAGGAAGATTTTTGGAAGAATGTTTGTGACTGAACAGTTATGGGCCAACTTTGATTACTATGGTAGGAAACAAAACGGCTAAGGTACCCAGATCTGCTTGGTTTCCAACATTCTTGCAAATATCTTATTTTGTGTTTAACAAAACTGTAGTGAGGGAGGCGGGATGAGAGCCGGGATTCGAGGCCTCGTCCCGTCTCGTATCACGGAGGAGACTGGACGCATAAGAGGACGAGCGACCGGACTGTCAGTGAGAGAGGACCAGGCCATCTTCCTCTGGGTCTCTCTCTCCCTCCCTGTCTCACCAGGTCAGATAACAATGGTGAATTAGCGGAGGTAAGAATAACGCACTACTTTATTGAATTTTAACTCTAAACGATTTAAAGTTATTTTGCCCAGTATTTGTGCTATGTGGTTTTTATGCATTATTATGCAAATTATATTAAAATCAGTTAGTTAAGTCTCCCCTGAAGAGCGTTCTTTGTCTGTGCTTTCCAAAACATCTCAAATAAATCAATAATAGGGTTCCATCACAGTAAGGGTACTCGAAGTGAGCTGCCTATGTAGACAACAAGCAGTGAGGCAAATCCATGAAGGCCAAACTGTTTTTCCCCTAGGTGTCTTTTCACACGGGACCACAGAGATACATGCCGCACTCTACACTGTGTTTCATTCCCTGATGGAGAGGAAATAAAACGAGCATGTTCATTATAACTTCTGCAGTCTGTACTTAACAATGATTACATTGTGCTAGTTCTCACTTCCCTTACAGATCAGCCGTTGAGATTCTTGGCCCAGAATACTGTAGGTGACTGTGTATATACTAGATACTATGTGCACAAGGTGAGGGCAGAAGCAGTAAATTATTCAGCATTTATATAGAGTATTCAGTTTAGAGTAGCAGGCTGTATAGAATGTGCTACTGCAAGGTGTCTCTGTGTGAATTTTTAAAAAGCAGGGCAAGAAACATATGCTTTATACATCTGTCTCTTTGTTTTTTTGATGTTGGTATTATAGATGGGCCTCCTGCTGTGCCTTCAACTTCCTCTGAGCGTAGGAAGAGGGCCGGAAATGCTTGAGAGAATATGCATTAACCTTCTTTAGCAAATGCAAGTTTCTGACCCATCATGTTAACCAATCCCCTGCTGTTCTGTGACACATAATCTGACTAAGGTGTTTCTTTGCTTGGAATTGAATTCTACCACTCTTTCTGTGGAATAAGGTCTTCGGTATGGAATACCCAGTTGTTCTTTACATAAAATGATTGACAAAATACAAATAAAATACACAGTTCATAAGACATAAGTAAAAAACAGATGATTTAAAATTAAAAATAAAACTTTAGTGTTTTAAAAACAATAGAACTTGAAATTAAATTGATTTAAAATGTGTGTGTATGTGTAAAAATAATCAATTCAAAAGAAGGTACAAATAAAAGTGCATTTGATGTAGACCACAGTGCTCAGGTTGTAAATGCACGGCTAAACAGGTCTGTTTTTAATGTGGATTTTAAAATGGCTATTGTTAGACATGTGATGGAAGCTGATTCCAGCTACGGGTGGCGTAATGGCTAAACGCGGACTCACTTTGTTTTGTGTCTCTAACTGACTTGATCCTAATGATCTGAGAAGAATGTATTTAGGTCCTAGGCCATTGAGGGATTTACAATTACAACTAATATTACAACCGTAAACACTACTAATGTACATGTACTAATCCTACCAATTCTGCAGTCACAACTAATGTTAAAATAATTCAGTTTCTACTAATGCAAAATAATATCGTTGGTACCAATACTAATGTAAGAATACCACAGTTATTATTAATACTGCAAATGATAAGATGCTTCATGTACTGCTAATGCTACTCATGTTAGAATACTACAGCTACTACGAATACAACTAATGTGTGAATATTACAGTTACCACATATACTAAAAATGATCAAATACTTCATCCACTACAAATACTACTGACATCACTAATGTTCACTAATACGACACGTATGACTACACATATACATCTATAGTAACTCACTAATGTTAGAATGTTGCAGGTAGATGTACTACTAACACTACGAATGTTAGAATCCTACAGGGGCTACTAACACTACTAATGTTATAATACAGTTGTTACTAATACTACTAATAGTTGAATAATGCAGGTACAGGTACACCTTTACAAAATGCTACACATTTTTAAAAAATACAGCTGCTACAAATATTAGCATACTAAAAATGATATATCTACTACTAACACTTATGATAACATTTATAAAATACTAGGGTGAATACTAGAGTACTACAGTACACACTAATGCTACTAACGTTAAAATACTAATACTACTAACTACATGTATTACTAGTACTTCAGTAATACTGTTACAATACTACAGCTGGATACGTTTACTGCCAGAAGGGACATATCAATAGTAAATATAACATTTTGTTACAGTAAATCTGAGCTTCTAAACTTAAGAGGGCAAGGTCTACAGTCAAGTATATACTACAGTTTAATAATAAATAATGTGATATACTACAGTAGTTTTTCTTGTTGGCATTAATACTCCTCTAGAAAAATATACATGTAATGGCAACACAACAGCTCTTCCTGTAAAGCCTGCAGTGTTTTAGCCATGCAAAGCCATAATATTACTTTTGTCCTATAACAATATAAATACAATTGCCTCTGTGTCCTCGTCAGACGGACTATGTTGACTTAAAGACCCCCACCATCAGTCTTGGCTTGTGTTGCAGCTCGAGTGCCCCTGAATCCCTGCCAGCATTCTGTTGGCCTTTTTCATAAAGCGCAAGGCAAACAGGGTCTTGTCAATGTGCACAAAATCCAAACAAGCCTGTATAATGACTACAACGAAATGAAGAAGCTGTTGTCTATCTCTCTCTCTCTCTCTATCTCTCTCTCTCTCTCTCTCTCTCTCTCTCTCTCTCCGCTGTCATTACTATTTTACAAGCAGAAGCTTCATTACCAAACCATATGCTTGGTAATCATGAAAGCTGCGAGTGCATCTCTTATATGATGTGGGACGGCTAAATTATTAAACGCGCCGTGCTGGCAAGGCCCGATTCAAATGTGGCAGTGAGCCCAGTCGAGCTCCTCTCATACACACACAGAAACATACGCACTCATGAAGGGAGGCACTGGGAACGCAAAAAAAAACTTCAAACACCTTTCCTGTGCATTTAGTGTAATGAACAATGTCTTAATTGAGATTGCCTAATTACCCAATTTAAAGATAATTAATATGCTACTAATTAGCATATGTAAATGACACGTTGCATAATTGAGGATGCCTGTTTTGAATTAGACGGCTCGAAAAATTAAAACCTGCCTGTGAAAAAGAAGAAAGAATAAATGAAGACACAAAGAAGCCATCGGTGCAGCGATGCATCCGTCAATCACTCTTGTACAGTGGAATGCGCGCTGTGCAGATGTTCAAAACATATTATCGAATCCAGTCGAATTATGTTATCATGCATAAAAGTCTGATAATCTAGAACATTTCAACTTCTTATGAATCAATTACCATTGCAGGTATCTTCTTATACAAATCCAAATGCTTTGTTCGGAGCGGTGCATATTACTGTTTCATATACCTAATTTTTACTGATTAAATGCAACTGAAGTGTTGAAACCCTGAATCCCGATTGTTCCTGTATCTCACTTCATAGAGCATAGCATTAGAAAGGTTATGGGTTCAAACGGTGTCAAACTGTATAGCTTGAATGCACTGCGCTTGCCGCTTTCCATAAAAGCGTCTGCTATAAAGCTAGACATAATTATGCGTTATTGCACATTGAACAGATGATTCGTGTGTATGTATGTGTATTTACTGATAAGCCACGAGAGCCTCTCAGACAGGGCCGCCTGCAGAGATGGGGTGAGCAAGGCCGAAGCGAGAGTACCATGTGGCAGCTGGGTCATACAGCTGCAGGCCTCCTGAGCCCCAGCTTTCTTGCTCTCTGACGTTCCCCATTTGCACACACACTCGCTGGTAATTCCCCGTCCACGCTTACAAGCACGTACAGTCTATTCCGCACTCGAGAAAACGAACACGCTCACGCTATCGTGTGCCGGACGGAAATAAACAACACACAAACCAGCTGCTAGTGAATAGATTATCTGTTTTTTACAGTACAGTAGCCTAAATGTAAAGGACCTTTACATTTTTAAACTATATGTGGCATTTATGTCATGCCCATATTTGATGTGATGTAAACTACTAGACCTGTGGTTATTATGTTTGAAGGGGTTTCTTGTAAAAAGCATGTGCGTTCTTGTTTTTTTGACTCTGCAGTCATTGGTCATATGGGTTTCATGGCTCAGATGATCAGCTCTAAATATACAGATACATTACCCGTCTAAACTTTAGTGTCACTTACTCATATTATTATTAATATTGATTTTGCACATTCGATATAATAGTAAACTTGTTAAAACAATGAAGACACAAATGTAACTATGGGTATTTACAAATAAATTAATAAAAACATATTTGATCATCCTTGGTGTAGTCACACTTTCTCTACAATTTGTAAAAATGTGCTCTCGCCATTTTATCGACTAGCTTTTCAGATAGATGTTTTGAAATATAAAAAATTGCTCATGTTGGATTCGTTTTCTTTATTATTCAGTTTAAGTCATCCATTTTAAATATTTCTAAAAACATTTTTTTTATTCTATGATGAAAGAAGTTGATATGTTGGTACATCATCATTATCATCTTCAATCACTTTGACAAGTGATTTTAAACTTTTTTATTGATAATAACATTCATTTATAGCACTTTTCATACATGTAATATAGCTTAAAGTGCTTCAGAAGCATACAAAAAATATCCAGATGAATTCTCCTAAATATAAATTTAACAAGAATATAGAAGAGGACACATAAAATAAAACAGATACAGTACACATTAAAGAATACAAAATTTAAAAAACTAGTTTGTTAGCAAAAACAGATTGTGTTTTACAGTGTAAGTTAGTTAACTTGTATTTATTATATATATTTTTTCTTAATCAAAACAACCCAACTGCAGTTTGATTGACATTACTTGGAATGCACAAACAATCTCTTCAGTTTCAGAAGGTACAGTAAAAGATACAATGACAGTATTTAATTACAAATAGTAAAAAAAGAATATTCAGGAGCAACTGTGAAATTTACAAAATAAACTAGTAATATCATGTGGTAAAAATGTACCACACTGATGGTAGTGTACACAGATAGTAGTGTACATGGTAGTACATACATCAAGTCCAAACTCTTTTTGGGGTCATTGTATGTCACATGCACAAGATAAACATGAGTTGAACCATCCTCATGTCGTCTCCTCTCTAACAGTATTCCTCTCATCATCTAGTCTTCCCTCCCTCTCTTTCTCTTTGAGCTGGCACCTGTCACTGTTAGGCATCTCTGTGTTGGATGCAATCAGATCTGGTGTCAGTCAGTGGCCTCTATTCTGGCCTTCGGGCCACAGTCTCTCTGGCCCATGCTGTAGAAGGAAGCGTTTGTCTCATCATCTCCCCTGCCTGTTGCCTCATCCTCTCACCCTCCCTCCTTCCTGTCACCCCAAACGCAGCCCTGGCAGGAGCCATATGGCGTCTACTGCCTCTCTTCACCAGCCCCGCCCCTCTCTGCAGTTCACAGAGACAAATCTCTCTCACCCCCTAAACCATGTGCTCTCACATTCCTCTGTTCTCCTCATCCCACCATCCGCTCTCACTGTTCTCATGCCACTCTGTTCTCTTGAGGAGAACACAGGCATGGATGGGGGGGCGGGGGATGTAGGCAAACGTGTGCACACAAAGGAAGATGAAGATGTTATATTGTTGTATGACAACTCTATTATACTCTGTTAATACTGTGCTGTTATATTTGATCTCAGTCTTAAAGGGATTATTTTGTGTTGCACGAAAGAAAAGGTTTTAAATGATGTGAGGGTAAATAAATGAAAAAAAAAACATTTTTTTAAACTATTCCTTTGTGTCCCTCTTTTGATGTCATAGAAAAACATAAAAACATGTTAAAAATAGAAACTTATCAAATCATTTGTTTACCTTTATGTTACACACCCGTGTGACTTTCTGTTGTCCTCCAAGCACAAAAGATTTAAATCAGATTTTTAAGCCCAAACCCAATACAGCTGCGTAAAGATTTTGCCTGATATCTCTATTTGTGATCCATGGAAGAAAGTCATTCGTTTTTTAAACAAAAAACGGTATCCCTTTTGTTGAAAGGAGTCACAAGACAGGGCAAAAACGAATATTATCGTTTGTTTTAGATGTGATGCAATGTGAATACACGATGTAAGGTTAAAAAACACTGACGTAGATTTGTGGGGGTGTGGTTACACGAGGCGTTTCCGGCAGGTCTGGGTGAGCATTCGCATTTAGATAGAATCTTTTGTTCGGACACTTTCATTTTTGCAATTTCACGTGTCTAATACATGCATGGGCAACTTATAACACACCAAAGACAAAGAAAAACACGTATTCGCGCCATATGGCCCCTTTAAACCAACACTGTTATTTTGGAAACATAAAAAATGGGCCTTATATTGATGTAACCATTTACTACAATCCAAATAGAAAGTAATATGCAAATGTGACAAAATTAAAAAACAATTCAGAACTCCACTGAAGGCAGTCTCTGCATGCTTTCCCTCAGAGATTCCTCACTGCAAGAGTTGAAGCTGTCAATCAAACCTCAGCGTTCGGGTCTGTGCCACAAATTCATCCCTTTATTAACATCTGCATGGTGTGTCAAACATTATTCTGAGAAAAAAATCTCTCATTTTTTACACTCAAACTTACAAAGACACACACACACACAAGACAAACCCATAATTTTCTTTGCCAACTTTTCATCTGAATATTTGTCCAACAGGTGCTGAGTAGATCTCTGTCAGTGCAGAGACTATACGAAAAATTGGTAAAAGCATTGACATTAAAACATTAACATAAAAGCAGTGACTATAAAAGTATGGATGTTTTAGATCTCTCCATCTGACAACAACTGGTTCATTGAAATCTGTTCACAACTCAGAAATAAAGATTGATTCATTACCAAACTGGTTATCAAAGTCTGAGCTTTTGGCAATGCGGATTCCCTTCGAAAGCAAACATACATGCACTGTTACCTTAGAATTTGACCAGTGCACTCTCATTAGTCTAGGATATTAAAAAGCTTTTGCATCGGAAGCATGCCATCAATTCCCTAAAACGCTGTCTACTGTGCGTAAGCATCTGTGAAATTTATTAGGAGTAGAGCCCCGTCTCTCTCTCTCTCTCTCTTGTCTCTTTCTTTCACACATACACACACCTTGAAAGAGACTCAAATTGACACACTAACCAGCTGACCCATGACAGCCTCAGTACCCTCACTTAGCTGTGTGTAACTGTAAAAGCCCACAGCTCCAAAGTGCACGCCATGAGTTATGTGGAACTGTCACATGTGATCAGAGCAGATCTGTGCCTCACTCTGAACGAGAGACAACAGAGCGCTTGAGAAGAAATGGCCTGATCAGAGAAACTCAAAGTATGACAGACTGCAGCAAATAAACTTTAAACACTAGTGATCACTGACTATGACCATGGGCACAGCATCTAACCCCTGCCAAAAAGCATTTACTCATCTGGAAAAGAGAACAGTCTGAGTGATGTGGAGAAGAGGAGACCTACAAGTTTCTTACTTCAGTGAAAACATCTTTCAAAAGATTTTAGCATGTGTTATTGTTTTTCTGTTCTAAAACCTAGTGAGCTGCATATTTAACAGTAGTTTGAGGCATTATAGTTGCACTACTGATGAAAAATCTCTTCCAAAAAGTAAACATAACTCTTAACTTATTCATTTTAGTATTTAAAAGCAAATAGATGTGATATTATAACATTAAATTGTACTTAAATCACAAGTGTGTTAAATTGCCTATGTAGAGTGATCCAAATGGGTTATTATTGAGATCAATGGCCCAAGTGCTTCCGTAGTCTCCTTATGACGGTGGCATAGGCAGCGAGGAAGGGTACTTATTATATGTTCTGACATGATGACTGCCTAAAAATGAAATGATGCTCTCCTGTACAATGTGTTATAATAAACCAGAGCTACTGCCACAATCACTGAGACCCGATAGTAAAAATCCTAGCCTGCCAAATGGACGTCAATCGAATCCGAATCCGTTAACATTTTCTGGTCTGTTAATTCTGTAATTTATCGCACACAACTGCTTGTCCATCTTCTTCATTATCTGTTTAGCTAACACACATCGCAACAGTTCACAAAGAGATAAAGGAGACGAAGAGAGTATTTGCTTCTAGTAAATTTGTGTAAATATCAGCCACCTGACATTTTTTCAGATTTTTGTTTCTTCATAAAATGTTATATTACGGAATATGCTCATATGCTCAATTGTCTAGACGTGTCAATACATTTTAAAAGTCATGTTGAAAACAAATACTCTTAATTTATGCATTGCTTTGGTTAGCCTTTTAAAGGGAATGACTTTTTAAGCTATTCTTTTCAATTAAGGGTTCAATTTAAACAAAATCCTACACATAACACAAATGACATCACAAGTACACAATGAGTTCATAATGACTTTGGCTTAACCTAAATAGCGTATAGGTTTGTCGGTCAATACTGAGGTAAGCCTCTCATAAGTAGGCTAATGACTGTGTGATAACAGATACAATTTTAGGTTTTTTCATAGTTCTTGTACAATTATTGTGGAAATAATTATTTTCATGTAGCATCATTTTAGCTAATATTTGTCTCAAGACAATTCTGAGCTTATATCATTAATTACGATATATCAGTGTTTTGCAAATAAACAAAAACTGTACATTTTTATATTTTAACATACAGTATCTAAAAATTATTTTCTAATTGTCATTATCAGTCGATCAAATGTACTCTTCCGAAGTTTTGGACGACTTATTCTTAGTTACTGTTTCGTTAAACAGTTGTTTTGAGCTCAGTGTTATGCAAGTATCTTGTAATCTCTGTGTAACAGTAATAGTACCGATATGTTTTTTGAGTACCGTCGATGGTAAAAGCATGCTAAACTTCATTCGGAAACTGTAAAAATTAAAGCAAAACAAAGCTTTAAAAATGTGTTAGATCGCGTAATGAGAAGTACAGTGGACATAATTTGGTCCCTCTAATTGCCTCAATAGCCATTCAAAATGATCAATTAATGAGCTTCACAAATGAAGCAAAACGGAATGTGATAAATTAAGTCACATGCTTGTTTGCTCATTAAATCCCTAGCAAGCATCAGTCAAGCATCAGCAAGACATACAATACTTAGTGCAGTTATCATTTACTTGTAAATGGATTCGTTGGCGATGAGATACTGCCAACATGTATAACTTATTTTAATTTCACTAATGCAACTCCACCCTTATTGTCATAAAATTTGAAATCGTCATGACAGACAGACGAAGTCTTGCACGTATTCTATGCCTGTACAAATCTATATACAGTATATATCCTATATATCGACAAATGACAGACAATGTGTGAAATTCTACAGCAGCTTTCATCTAGAATTTGCACTGAGGTAAATGAGGCCCATCCATTATAAGCTACTGTATACAAAATTACACAAACATGACACTTTATTTTGATAGTCCACTTATTTAGACATTATACTAAATGGGTAACTTTGCAACCACTTGTAAACTAACTTAACGATTATGTGAAGGTTTGGTTAGGAGTTAGGAGAATATGTTGACATGAATGCATTTTTAGTTTTTAATAATAAAGTGTAAGCAGATATTGGAGAGACTGTGTACTTAAACTACTGACTGATAGTGGACAAGTACTTGCAAAGCTACCAATAATTTGTAAAATATCTGAGGTGGAAAATTGTCAATATTTTCTGAATATGGACAGGATTCTGTTTAAAAAGTGAGCAAGCCATCAGACAGAGAATGTGGGAGGATAAAAATCTATATCCAATATCTATTATAATTCATGTCTTATACCATATGCATGTCATGATAACAATGCACACTTTGTCTCATAATTATTATCAATATTTTACATTTAAAGAGTGGGATTAGACATTTTTCACAATGATACCGTACATATTCTCGATGCAGAATTTTGCTCATGACCATAATCTCATCTATCAAATAACACATGCTTGATTAAATAACTTTAAAGATTTCATCATTCTGAATAAATGGTTCAATTTTCCACAGTCCACCACTCAAATTGTGTAATTTTGCTTCATACAGCCATTTTTATTGCTGCTACGATTAAATTATCTTTTTCAGATCGCCTGGTAACCTACAGCTGCACTTCTTATTTCCATCCATTAAAAAAACATAAAACAAACAACATTATCCCCCGTCACCATTACGATACACATTATCCCTTGTAAACATTTCTGGAGACAGCATCTGTGGTGTAGGATTTTATGCAGAACAGAGACACTGAAAAACAGGTCTCCGTGTAAAGTCTACTGCTCACATTTACACATTTTATTTATTTACAACTTGTACCAAACTCCTTCTGCTTTCTTGTCTTTGTTCACAAAGTGTTAATAATTGATTGGGTTTTGTTGATAGTGTGCATTATTTCCTTCTTATAGTTTAAGATTCCTTATACTCAACATTCGAAGTGAATCTCCTCCCAAAAAGTTTCAAATTACTTCCATGAGTACTTAGAAACAGAGATGATGCCAATACAGATATCAAAGATTTCTCTCTTCCTACAGTTCTTTAATACGTTTGTGTGATCATCAAAGAGTGCGGAGCTCAGCCGCGGGCATTTTAAGGATGCCTTAACACGCTCTTTGGATGCCACATCACGTCAAAGCCCCTCTCTAAATTATAAATGAAGCTGTTACCAATTACCATCATCTCTGCTGTTTGATACCTTGGCATTGATGAAAAAAGATCCACGCAGGCCTCTAATGCATCAGTGCTATTTCGATATGCGGCCGTCGGGGGGTTTTGTTTGGGCGAGGAGGGGGCTCCTTTACCTCCAGACAGCTTAAACTGACCTTGCAGCCGTTTTTGTTGTACCTGAAGACTGAAATGAAAGCTCAGGGACCCCATCTGTTCCAGTGTAATGACTGTGCTATTTGAAGGCAGGAAAGGTTCGTCTGGAGCAGCTGGTATCTTTCCCCGTGACCTTTTAGCATTCCTTCCCTCGCCATCTGACAGATGTGTCAACTCGATTATTTCAAAGGAGCCCTGAATAAATAACCAATTGTGAGCGTGGGCTAACCTAAAGCAACGGCGAAACGCGTCTCTATTTTTCTCCCTCACAAACGCACAACAAAACACACGAAAACGCATGGTAGTAACCAGAAGGTTACGTTAAAGTGTCTCGGTGGCCCACCGTGAGTCGCAAGATGCACGGGATGCTTTTCAGTCCCTTCCTTTCCAACACCTAATGTGGTTTTTGACTAAATGGCTTTTGGAGCCATGACTGGTGGGCTTCTTCTCCAGAACCGAAAGAGGACAATGGGGTGAATTGAATGCCATTGTGCAGTGTTTGCCCTTGGAGCCAAACTATTAGCCAGCAGAAGAGGGTGGGCGGGCGAGAAGAAGGCCGGGGGGCCTCAGGTGTTGCTCGGTGGCATTGAATGGATTCCCTCTCGGGCTCGGAGCACACAGCTGAGGAGGGCTGCAGTCTGGGGCGGGGGCTAATTGACTCACTGAGTGATTGGAGGACTGTGAAGAGGCGACCGCAATCAGACCTACTCTGATAGAGTTTGATGCCTCCCTAAATAGTTTTCAAATGGAGGAGCAGGTGCTGTTTTCAAGCAATCCAAATCCTGGTGTGTGTTTGTGTGCGAGTTTAGGTGTTTGTTACGAAAGCATGCATGTGCGCTTCTCATTGGTGTGCACGCGTGAGAATCTCAGTCCTTCTCATGTTGTCAGTGGTCCGAGCTGAGATAGGCTTAGTGTAGTGTGTCTTTTATACCCAGCTTGGATCCAATCTTGAGGATTTTGAGACGTTGTAAGCCCACAGGTCTCCAGGTCATGCACCACGATGAGCCCTTTAACACTATTTTGTCAATCACTGTTGCTTTGATGTATAGGAGTAAAGCTCCTCATCAATGCAGCGGTGTTAGGAGCTCTGTCGTGGCACGAGGCTTTACGGAGCCTGGCGCAGACAGATCTGGCTGGAATGACTGGAATGTAATTTGGTTATTCTCGGGGGACTGCACACATGATGAGCTGTACAACAAAAGCCATTGAAGCCAGTTATGCAGCAGACAAGCCAGTTGTTTATTGCTTCCATAAGCAGTTCAAAATGATCTGCTCGAAGATGACGATCAATACATGTCCAATAAAATAGATTCCTTTTGTGTCCTTCATTAACATAACTACATAATTACTCTAACAAGGAATAGTGATTGTGTGCCAAATCAGCAGGGCTGTACATGCTACGAAAAAATCGGTCTGTGGTGCGAATTAATTTAATTAAAACTACTCAACTGTTGTAGAGATGTTTGGGCCACGTAACGTTTGTTATTTGCCGCTGAAATGTCTAAAGGCATTGTAATAAATGTAAGCCATAGTGTAGCCGTGACATTTATAACTATTCGTCACATTACATTAACAGCTCAGGCAATTGGTTGACATGAATGCAGAACCGAGTTGCCATCAGTAAATATTACTAAAGTAGCTAAAGCAACTATAACAGCCCCTCCTGAAAGATGCAAGTGACACCTTCTGTTAAAACCCTGAAAAATTTAGTAAAACTGTAAAAACACAACTGAGTTTCAGTACATGTCTTTTTGAGACACCAGAGAAGCCAGAGTTCAAAAGGTCTGCAGACCCAAGAGGAACGTGGCCATGCTGACCCACCCCAACACAAAGATCCACCCCTGATTGCCTCGCAGAGCTCCGTCCGGCTCTCTGCCCCTGTCAGCGGGGCTTCTGGTCCTCGTTTGTCATTTCTATTGATTCAGGGAATGACAGATGGTGATTATGAGTGCCTGAGACAGATTGCTTGTATGAGAGTGGCTCATGAGCCAGTCATTTCTGTTGCCGTCTGTGCCAAGCGTATGACTAGCAGTCTTACTCTGCATGGCCAGCGCTGGGGCAACAACACGGTGTGACATTCTGTCATTAAGATCTATAATCAGGCAAAGGCCACGTCCCCTTTCTTTCTCCATCTTTCTGCAAATATGGAAGAACGACCTGCTTGTAATATTTGGAGCTCTTGGATAATCCATCCGTCGTCAGTGTATTCCTTCACATTGCCTTCCCCAAAATATGAAAACATGAAAATGTGGGTCACTAAGCTATTCAGTCATGTAATTTATCCTGACATTGTCCAGCTGTGGGCTGTGCTAGCACAGAGCCCGGGATGCAATCTCACCCTAAGAGCTATTTGTTAGATTGTATGTAATGCATTTTGGATGGGCACTTCAGCAAACATGTCTTTGTGCTACATACATATTTCACAAACCATGAAAGATGAATTGTGTTTCTCTGCAAACACAGGGCCACCCGAGATAAGCTTCAGGACTTGCACACGGGTTTTTGGAGTCGTAGGGCTTCAGCTACACAGAAAATTGCAATACATGCAATCTTTTGTCCTCTTTTGTTTTCTAAGTGTGTCATAGACTCGCAGTAACAAAAACATATGCCATTTCGTGGTCATCTACTTCTGAAATACTGTGAGACGAAAAATGTTTTTTAAAAAGGAAGAGACTAAAGAAATGGATCTTTTCTAATAATGGCTCAAATTCATCTTGCCTTACTGAATTGATCAAGAGGCTGTTGTTTATTGATGTGTCTGTCTACACTGTATGTACACCCTGACATAAAGAACGAACAGGGTCGCATTAAAACAAATCCAATAAATACACTCTCATCCATTCTCCATCCAATTTGCTAATTTTACTAGACTATTTCAATTCAAGTTAAACTGTAGTACATACTTCACAAGAAGATAAACATACGCTTAGCCTATAAGGAAAGAGTTGCCTAATTGCTACATGCACAAATATTCACTGTTATTTAAAATGCTTTATATTTATCATACAGCACACTGACCAATGAGAGGTTGTGTATAAGAGCTTCCCTTAAGAAGCCTCTCTCTGCGCCAGTAAAACGCCAGTAAAAAAACTGGCCAATTGTCGCAAGACATGCAACAGTATGCAAATGCTGACGGATCTAGACAGTTAAAATACGGTGCATGTGACGACAATACCTCAGAATCTACGAGAGAACGCCCGCAATGTGATGCGCAGGGAACCGATGTTACGAAAGTAACCGGAGACGTTCCCTTTCGAGAGCGGTCACTTCGACAGTGCGGAGAACCGCATATGGAACGGTAGTACAAACCCGCCGTGAGAGCCAGCAAAACAGCCAAACAAACTGGGTTACACACACAAGTATGAGGAGCATACAATTCGCGAAGCCGTCCCAAGCATTAACAGCTGATTGGCTGAACCCGGCCTATGAACTGCTAGATCAGTGAACACGCCAATGAACTGCTAGAACGGGCTCATGGTGAATTTGCATATCCAAACGTAGCGGGCTGCGCTGAATAGGGCAGACACCACAGCAGTAGAACCAGCACGGAATCCCGGGCGATATAATAGCGAACATAAAGTACACCAAGCACAGTGTAAACAGCAATACGGCAACAACTGTGTAGCACAAGAGATTACAAGGTAGATAAAGCGTGAGTAGCACTCACCGAGAAGACTTGAGACGCTTACGAGGACACATCCAATCTGTAGAACCTGGGGAAGGTGTTCTGCGAAGACCAGCCAGCTGCACAGCATATGTCCTGAATAGATGTGCCCCTAGACCAGGCCCACGAAGAGGCGATAGCCCTAGTCGAATGAGCTCTGATACCAAAGGGGCAGTTCCGACCCTGACTCTCGTACGGCAAGGTAATAGCGTCCAACACCCAGTGAGAGAGCCTCTGTTTCGATGCAGCCCGACCTTTAGTTCCCCCACCAAAACAAATAAAGAGCTGCAGACCGCTCTCTGCGCGTTAGCCTCCTGCTAGTCCGACGAGTCGGAAGACAAAGCGGGCAAAGAAATGACCTGAGCTCTAAAAGGGATAGACATAGATTTTGGCACATTACCCGATTTCGGCCAGAGAGTGACGCTGCAGTCGCCGGGTCCAAAACTAATGAAATCAGCGCCGACTGAGAGCGCTTGTAAATCCCCTATGCGCTTAGCCGAAGCAAGGGCGAGAAGGAGAACGGTTTTTAGCGTGAGCTCCCTTATGGAAGCCGCTTCCAAAGGCTCGAAAGGGGGGGAGGAGAGAGCCTTCAACACCAGCGCTAAGTCCCAAGGTGGCACCGAAGGGGAACGTGTGGGGAAAAAGTCTCCTCGCACCTCTGAGGAATCTGACCACCAGCGTGTGCCTACCAATTGATTGCCCGTCAACTGGGGAATGAAATGAGGCGATAGCAGCCACATAAACCTTCAGCGTTGAAGGGAGGCCGCCGCTGTCCAGCCTGTGCTGCAGGAAGGATAAAATATCAGACACGGGGCAGGACGTCGGGTCGATACTGTTACTGCTGCACCATTTAACGAACACCCCCCATTTTGAAGCGTATAAACGTCTGGTAGACGGCGCACAAGACCCCGAAATAGTGTCCAGTACATGCTGAGGGAGTGCAATTAAAACCCCCGAAGCGGGCAGGCATGGAGGTTCCACAGCTCTGGGCTGGGGTGCCATATCGTGCCGTTCACTTGGGACAACAGGTCTCTCCTGAGGGGAATCCGCCACGGCGGTGCTGTCAACAGCTCGCTCAGGTCCGGAAACCATGGTTGATTCGGCCAAAACGGAGCGACGAGGAATCAGTGACGCCGTCTCCTCTCTGATTTTGCACAGCACTAGGGGTAAAATCTTCACCGGAGGAAACGCGTAAAGCCAAACATCCGGCCAATGCACCGACAGCGCGTCGCTCCCCATGGGGGAGTGGATCAGTGAGAAATACAACAGGCAGTGCGCGTTCTCGCTTGTTGCGAATAGATCCACTTCCGCCTTCCCGAAGCATTCCCAAATAAACAGCACTGAGTCGGGATGAAGCCTCCATTCCCCGTGCGGAAGACCCTCCCTCGAAAGCATGTCCGCTCCGCGGTTCAGATGACCAGGGATATATGCGCTGCTCTGATAGAGAGAATATGTCGATCTGCCCACAGTAGGAGACCAGCAGCCTTTTGAAGAGAGCTCCAGAATGGATCCCTCCCTGGCAATTTATATACGAAACCACGGACATGTTGTCGGTGCGAATCAGAACATGCTTCTGCTCCAGTCTCGACTGGAAAGTCTGAAGAGCTAGAGACACCGCCTTTAGCTCCAAGCGATTTATGTGCCACTTTTTCAGAGACTGAGACCAAAGGCCGGATGCAAATCTATTCATGATTCCACGTTCGGGTGCTCAGCAAGCTCGCTAGCTAACGTCAGTCTGTTAACATGAATGTTGTATTTGCAAGAATAGACGTCACATTTTAAATCTAACCTGTTACCTTTCACCATCCACGTATTTAGCTGCTGTAGCATCCCTTGACAGGCCATATCCTTTTTCCATCTTTCTTTTTCTATTTTTAGCCCCAGAAGGCTTTTTTGGTTTATCCATCTTTTTCTAATTCAAATTTCAACGACAACTCACTGACGTTACTGCGTACTTAACGTAACTCACGGCGCCCCACCCACTCGCGATATTACCCTTCTATATCTAAATAAATTATATGATTTAATCTTATGAGGGCACCGGTGCCGCCTAGCCTGTTAGTCCTCTTAAATGTCCTCTTAAAAGCCAGAACTGTAGTGGTCACATGTGCAGAAGACCTAGGTGGCAGACCGCCGATGCTGACGTCATGAGACCCAAAAGCCTCTGGAACTCCCTCAGGGGAACAGACCGGCCCGGCCTGAGCAAATTAAGAGCCGAAGAGATGGACTCCGTCCGCTCCGGAGAGAGGCGAACGCGCATCTCCACTGAGTCGAAACATATCCCCAGATACGTTATCGACTGACTCGGCGCAAGCTTGCTCTTCTGCATATTCACTCGCAGTCCCAGTGATGTCAAGTGACCAAGCAGCACCTGCGTATGACCGATTAGCGCCTCCCGGGAGTGGGCTAAAATCAGCCAATCGTCCAGATAATTCAGAATGCGCATTCGCCTGCTCTGAGAGGGGAAAGCGCCGAGTCCACTCACTTCGAGAACGTGCGCGGAGCCAACGCCAGTCCGAACGGGAGGACAGCAAATTGGTACGCTGAACCTTCGAATGCGAATCGCAGGAATCTTCGGTGGCGCTTGGCTATCTGAACATGAAAGTACGCATCCTTCAGATCTACGGATACAAACCAGTCCCCGGGACGCACTTGCGCCATGATCTGTTTTAGAGTTGTCATTCTGAACGCTCGCTTGACGGGTCTCAAGTCCAGAATCGGACGCAGACCACCATCTCTCTTGGGCACTACAAAATACCGGCTGTAAAACCCGCTTTCTCGATCGCTCCTTTCGTGAGCAGGTTCCAGATTTCCTGCCTCAACACAGGTGCATTTTGCGCTGACGTAAGAGACGGAACCACACCGCTGAAGCGGGGAGGTCTGCGCCTGAACTGTAGGGAATAACCGTGTTCTATCACGTTTAGCAGCCAACGAGAGATGTCTGGAATGGCCTTCCACGTGTCCAGAAACAGACATAACAGCCGAATGGGGGTTACCGTCAGCGGACTGTTTAGGGTAGCACGCCGGTCCCGCAAGGCTAAACGCACTGGCGGGAAAATGGCTCGTGTGTGAGAATCCAGCAGTCTCTCGTCCACGGGAGCGTCCGTGGACGAGAGAGGGCTGGTTATAACTGGGGCTAACTGCGGCTTCGCGCTGCACCGTGGCAGGGCAAGGGACGCAGCATTCGGAGTGTGAGGGAGAAAGAGCTCTTTTTGTGAACCGGTATGTGTTTTTATTGCATTCACACAAACAACATTTACAACATTGCAACGATCGCCGGCAACCGCGGGGGAACTCCGATGCAAACAGCGCCGTTTGGGGAACACCGGCACGCTCAAAGACTCTCTCTTCCCAGGTCCGTCAGGATGATGACTTGGCAGCCGATGACACTCCGCCGTCGTGGCGTGGACCTCTCTTCGGCCCGTATCTCTTCTTAGCTGGGCCCGACCATTGTCTAGGTCGAACGTCCGGCTCGCGGCCTCGACTAGCCGGCGCGGTAGCCGTGTGCTGTTTGGCGGGTCTCTGCGAGGAGTGAGGCGCGGATAAAGAGCGGGCTCTCAGAGACGGTTGATAAGAGCGTCGAGGCAGCACGTGACTCATGGCCTCACCAAAACGCTCTACTACCGACTCCACGACGTCACCAAAGAGGCCGGAGGCCTGGGAAGAACGGTGAACTCCTTTTCGACGTGGCCTGGCGGCGACTCGCCTGAAAGTACCAGGAGTCGAGCTTACTCTTCGCCGGCATCTCAGGTGGATCCCAGGTGATGTCGAGCTCGCTTACGGCCTTCTCGAGAACCCTGACGAACTCCTCGTGGAGGTCCGGGGTGCTCTCTGGATCGGGACGATCTCGCTCCGATCCTGCCCAGTCCTTGTCCGAAGCTGATATGGACATGGAGTCATCCTCCTCCTCGACGCCGAAGGAAACGGCGTCCGCGATGGAAGGCGAAGGATGAAGGCCCTCGTCGACGTAGAGGACTGGGGAATGAGGTGACGGCAGAGGACGTGGAATGGGTGGACTCACCAGCGGCTCGTTGGCGGCTGTGAGCCTCGACCCTATGAGTCCACGAGCGATGTTCCTGCGAGTCCTCAGGTCCGCACAGTGCGCGCAATCAGACTCGCAGAGTGCATCCTCCTCATGAGCAAGGCCCAGGCAGGCAATGCAGTGCTCGTGAGTATCCTGCGGGCCAATGGGGCCTGCGCAAAGACGACAGAATGAAGCCATCGGATGCGGTGAAGAAGTATCCAGTTGCGTCTTCAACGATGGCAGCGTGAAAAAGAAGATTCTGAGGTATTGTTGTCACATGCACCGTATTTTTTACTGTCTAGATCCATCAGCATTTGCATACTTTTGCATGTCTTGCGACAATTGGCCAGTTTTTTTACTGGCGTTATCCTATAAGACTTCAGGAAAAGTGGAAAAGAGGAGTTTCATATGCGGTTCTCCGCAATGTCGAAGTGACCGCTCTCGAAAGGGAACCACAAAATATCTTTGTTGTGTTAAGCAGAAGAAAGATACATATTGATGTCCTTCCTTGTATGTCCAAATTTACAGTTTTTTACGTAATGAAAAACACTGTACTTTGCAAATGCTTAAAGCAACACTTTGTAGTTTTTCAACCTTAAAATAATGTCTCTTAAAAAGACTAATTCTACTCACGATGCTACCTGAGTAGCCTCATAGCGACTAAAACCAATACTAATAATAATGATTTATATTTAAGAATGTAAATCACCAAATGTGAAGATACAAGTTTTCAGAAGGACAGCAGCGATATACAGTATGAGGGTGAGTATTGCACTTAGTATGTATTTACATCTTTTGGTTTAATTGGATATATTGATGCATTTCACGCAGGGGTCATCTTAACGTACAGTACAAACAGAGTTAACCAATACAACAACAACCAGAACACATTTTGAACATGCTAATAATATTAAGCAAGACTTACAGAAAGCATATTCTACCTGTACGGAAAAAACTGAATTCCGTGGCTTTGAAAGGCAACATATGCCACATATTTATAGGAGAAACGTGTGAGTTTTAGAAGGAGCACTACTGCCATCTAATGGTAAAAAGCACTTTAGGATTCTGCCTAAAACAGAGCTACTCACTGAGCTTAATTTAGAAATATAAAGCTTTATTGTTTATCAGTCTGGTGGTGTTTGTGAACAGTTAAGCACTAGCTAGGCCTGGCCGGGAGACTAGGTAAACTAGCTTAAATTTATAAGCTAAAACTTCATCTGATTTGGCTGGTTTTTGTTGTTTGTCTTTTTCAGCAGGGCATTCAAATCATGTGCCTGCATAACATAGCAAAAAATATTTTAAAGGCTTTCCGTGTTGGCTTCCAAAGACACTATCACATTACTTTGCCATCTGCCTTCATGTCTGAGCTAAAGTCTCTCCTCCAATCATTTCACACAGTCTCAATGTGGAGACACCCTGTTCAATGTGTGTTACTTTGATTAAAAAACATGTTCATGACAACCCCCGAGAACTAGAGGTCTCTTACCCTTAAAATTAACAAATAAACTTGGATCATTCTAAACGACACAACAGCGTACTGCAACAGTGAACCTACAGTACACAAACAAAACTGGCATTTATTTCCGGATGCTTTTTTCTCTTCCTCCCAAGTGAGTGTGCCATAATTTTCAGGCTGTCCTAAATGTGAAAGGATATTAATATACGTTTACATCTGTCTTCTATTAATATTCATGCCTGGATCCACATCTCTACACAAAGCCAATTTTCTGGCCATCTGGGTTATGGCTGGTGGAGGTGATGGATCCGTTTGTATTTCAAAGGCAGCAATACATCATGAATTCCCCTTTCCGTCGAGATGTTGTGGAGCACCCAAGCGAAATGTGGAAGATTTTAATTAGAAAATAAAAGATGGGTTTCACTGGCATCCAAGGAGGGCAGCGGAAACCGAAAGTCTACACATACAGATATGGTGACGTGCACATAACTGCTCCGGATTTGAACGATTTTACTGAATGAAAACAGAAGTTGAATTGATAACCTTTATTTATTCGTTTTATAGTTCAGATTTTGTAGGGGCTTTAAAGTGATAGTTCACCCAAAAATGAAAATTCTGTCATCATTTACACACAATGTACCCCCATTGACTCCCATAGTATTTACTTTCCCTACAATGGTAGTAAGTGGGGGATGAGATCTGTTTGGTTAGTGACATTTTTTCCAAATAGCTTCCTCTAAGTACAGCACAACAACAAAAATGTATACAGGTTTGGAACAATCTGAGGTTAAGTAAATGATGATATTTTTAATCGCTTTATCACTTTAAGCTGTGGTTAATTGCAAATGTATGAGAGCGTGAGGTAAACACTTCCGTTCCAGTTGATTCCAAGAAAAAATGTACACTTTAAACGGACAGAATTTTATTTTTGGGTGAACTATCCCTCAAGTATAAATAATTAAAGACTTAATACGTATTAACAAAAACTCCATTGAACCTTACAAATCCTGTTTTATTGGAAAGCTTTCTCAAAGGATGACGGTCAATCGAGTCACTGTCACACGGTTATCATACAGACATCATTGACTGGAATACTGTGTGTGTGCGTGTTGTGCGTCTCAGGAGACCAAATTCTGTCTTCCAAGCGCGGACACTTCTTTATGATTAATGCTGGAAGTTAGTCCATGAACTTTGACTGCATACCCAAGGGGCCAAGAAGCTTCACAAAGTGACCAGTTTTATAGCAGTGCTGGGAATCAATTATGCTAAAAGTTTCTAACGAATGCACTTCAGGGAACCGGGGCTGCACTCTTGCCAATTTTACACATTTGCATATTGATGACATAAGGACAGTTTTTGCAATGCAAAAGAGAAATATACCAAAATAGTGTCTCAGGTTGACTTAAAAAAACATCTAATCCATTGTTCACGGCACTTTAACACACACACAAAGCACACGGAGTATGCAGTGTTTCTGTAGTCTGAAGTCATCCTCAATTAGCCAGTGAAGCAAGACGTTCTGGAAGCACTCCAAAATGGCCTCTCTGGGGATGAGATGGATATTCTGTATTAAGGAGGGGCAGTCTATTACAGAGAAGAGGTTAACGTGCAGTAAAGATGTACTCAGCTGTTTGTATGGCGTGATGGCCGCAGTTTGGCAACATTGTCAGCTTGGAGATGCGTTAAAGCATGAAGGGTGGGGGACCTGGCTTCAAGGATGCTCGAGCACAATAAAGATTGTTATTAATATTAAATGTGGGATAGATAAATAAATTATACATACATAACACTTCTGTGTAGTGAGTTTAAGGTAAAATCAATTTTAAGAGGATAATTACATGGCCCATTCAACACCAGCCTATGTGCTCTCTTGCTGTTATTCACATCCACGTTTCTGTCCTTAGCAGATGTTTTTATACCAACGCAGTTTACAAAAATATGCACTGTACAAACATGGGAAAGTTGAGGTTTTGGGTCAATCACTCAACAAAATTTTTAAATACCTTAACAAAAGGTAACTTACAGTATCTTATATGTTTCAATGGGAGGGGTGGGGTTGCTTGCACTGCACATAAACCATCTTATCGATTACAACACAAAATGCATTTTGTGTTGTTCTGCTATCAGTAAATACGAAAGATTTCATCATACTTTCTTTCAGAAACACATTTTTGACGCACAGAACACTAATGCTGCTTTCACGTGCTCTCAGAAATTTGATAATTCCCACTTGAACCCAGTAATAATTTATGGAACGTTGCTCTCTTAATGTTAGCAGATACTTGTAATATCGTAATGCTATTAAATCATAGGTAGCATTAATGTTTTTTGTCAGAGAGTAAGAGAATATATTTATTTAATTACTTTATTATACAATATTATCATTTTATTTGTTTGAAATAATTCATGTTTTGTTGTTTTGCTTTTAATATTAACCTCTCTCCTTCTACAAAAATGTTAATTGATTTTCAACTTTTAAAGTTTTAAACTTATCCAATAAACCTAAATAAATAAATAAAATAGATAGACAGACAGACAGACAGACAGACAGATAGATAGATACATACATAAAAACGGTTCACCATTTAATTAGATCAGAAAAGAAATAGAAAATTTTTGATGCCACAATCTCTGAATTACAAAATTATATCTCCCTAAACAAATCCTCTATAGAGAAGATTTAAGAAATGCTTTATATGTCAAATATGCTTCCCACCTTGTGAAATAAATGGTCTTTGCTATGACTATGAGTTATATTCTAAAGAAGCATATTCAAGAATAAGTCTATGCCATTGTGTTATTGAAGGAGATTTTTAAAATACATTTTCTTGCACAGAATGTTAGAAGCCTATATGTTTATGTGTAATTGAATCACAATGTATTCCAAGCACTGTCAACACAACATTCAATGGGTCACACACAACACCAATGGTCAGAATAGTATTGATCTCTTGGCCTGCTCTGACAGGAACGGCCTGATTTTCCTGATGTTGTAGAGCACATACCTGAAAGTTCGAGAGGTTGGAGCGATGTGGGAGGTGAATTTCTTAGCTGGTCGTCGAACATCACCCCAAGGTTCCTCGTAGACTTGGTGGGTGTTAAAGTTGACGATCCGAGCTGAATGGCAAGGTGGTGTTCAATTGATGGGTTGGCCGGTATAACAAGGAGTTCTGTCTTGGAGAGGTTGAGTTGTGGGTGATGCTCTTTTATCCAAGAAGAGATGTCCAGAAGGCAGGCAGAGACACAGGCAGAGGCTCATCTGGCTGAAAATAAGAAAAAAACCTGCACATCATCTAAATAAAAAGGGTATTAGAGCCCATGTGACTTAATTATTAGACCCAGGGAGGTGGTGTGAATAGAAAAGAGGAGAGGAGCAAGAACTGAACCCTGAGGAACTCCAGTTGTCAGCTGGTGAGATCTGGATGTCTCGCATTTCAAGGATACTTTAAAGGATCTGCCTGTGAGATTAAGAGTCAAACCAGTTGAGTGCAGTTCCAGAGATGCACAGTTTGGAGAGAGTGGACAGCAGGATTTGTTTGTTTTTTCTTGGCTCATGAATAAGAACTAAACCAACCATTCAGTTTCCTAATGTTTTTTTTTGTTTAAAATGTATTGTAACATTAATATTTTGTGTTACTAAATATTTTAAATCTTGCTAAATCCAGACGTTATTTCCAGGATGTAATGGGAATTATATCATTTCCGTGAGTACGTGAACTAGCATCTTATGCTGCCTTCACATGCTCTCGGAAATTCAATCTTACACTGAAGATTTTACTGGGGTTTAAAGTGTCAACTAATCTATAACCCCAACACGAATCCCAGCAGCATAGTTTTATATAGTTTTATCGAAGATGATGAAGAAATATACGCCTCCATTTGTATCCAGATATGCAATCACAATATGAGTCAGATTTAAATGCACAAGGATTCTAAAATATTTATAAACGGGTATGTTAATGAGTTCGAGAAAACCATCACATTCTTCAGTATAAATTAAAATCACGCAGGCCCAAAACATCAGCATAAGGTGAGCCTTGAATTTTAAATGAGAGCAGAATGAAACTAATCAGCAAACGGTTTTGCTCTAATTTCATGTACTGACAGACACCACAGAGCACATAATGACAGAAGCAGGCAGGCATGCGGACAGACTGCTGCTGGTGATTGGTGGGGTGTGGAGACCACAGAGATGACTTGACACCCTTAGAGAGCATAACACTGATGAGGTCTCACCTGCAGGCACGAGGAGCAATGCTCACAGGCCCCAGTACCTCTCTCACAGGACCCCAGACATCCAAGGCTCCTGACATATGTCAGTCCCAATCTGTTCAGTGGGAACACTTCTTACTGACATAACCTGTCAGTGCTGCACAGACGGCCACCAACACGAAGCTCAGAGAGCTGTGTTGATGCAACCCAATTCCCGCTAATTGGTGTTTTTGTAATAACACCATCTGTTCCTTAAGAAAGTCAGACTCTGTCTATAAGAGGACACTCTTCTAGAACAAATAAATACACCAGACACAGTGTGCAGTATGGCTTGGGGACAACATTCACAAGGTGAAGAATGAAGATCTAAGGCAAAGATTTATATGAATGTCTCATGTAGTGTATGTACACTATTTAGCATACATTTGAAGGACTGTATGCCATTATAGCAATAACACTTATGCTCCAAGATCCTATGTCATATTTAACACTTTTACACCAGTTATACTTCATCCACTTCTACAAACGTGACATATGGAGCGCCTCAGGGTCAGTATTATCTCCAGCCTTGTTTTCTCTATACATACTCCCTCTGGGTTCCATTTTTCATAACTATGATATCGGTCCATTGCTACACGGACAACACACAAATATATCTACCGGTTGCTCGAAGAAAAACAAACTGCTCATTCTTTGTTTGAGTGTTTGAAAGAGGTAAAAAATAGGCTATGAAAATAATTATTTGCTTGAATTAAGACAAAACAGGGGTCATTATTTTTAATCCCACTGCAACTCTTGGAAAAATCCTGCTCAGTTTGGTGAACTCCAACCTTTTGTTTCTCTTCATGTGAGAAACTTAGGGGTAGTGTTTGATAACTCTCTAAAGTTTGAGAAACATATCAGTTCTGTAATTGGTACCAGTTTCTTTCAACTTCGATTATTAGCTCAAATCAAACCTTACCCATCGAAAATATCTTTAGTAATCGCCACCCATGCTTTTATCACTTCGAGACTATTGCAACTCACTTTTTTATGGAATCTCAAAATCACTTCCCCCCCCCCCTTTACAGAGGGTTCACAATGCTGCAGCTCGATTTCTGAAAGATTGCAAATAATGATCTCATGTGATCTTCATTGGTTACCTATTGAATCTAATTTAAAATCATTTTATTTGTGTATAAATCCATAAACCACCAAGCTCCTATTTTATTTGTGAACTCTACCTCTCCCTGATCGCCTCTCTCGTAGTTGAAGATCAGAAGACCATCTCTTACTCATAGTCCCCAGAACACGGTTAAAGGACCGTGGTGAGCATTTTCAACAGCAGGTCACCTTCTATGGAATAACCTCCCTCGTCCTCTCTGACAGCTCAAACCTTAAAACAAATATTTTTAAAAGGACGTTTCATTTATTATAATAGCTTAACCTGATTTGGATGTTTTTGAATTTGCTTTGCACAGGAAATTATGAATGTTTTTCTGTATTTATTGTCTTTTTATCTTTCTTGTATTATTTTGTTATACGGCACTTTGGTTCAGCTGTTTTTAAACGTGCTATAGAAATAAACTGAACTGAACAACCAAATTAATGATTTGCAAAATAATACAAATGTATATTTTGTTTGACTTCCAATCAAATCTAAATAGATCGATGTGCACGACAGTAAGAAAGATATCGTCTGCCCTCTTGCGGTAGGTAAATGGCACTGCGTATCAACATGCGCACTTCTGTACAAAAACACTGATTTATTATAATTTAACATCTTAATGAATAACTTGTTATCTACATTATTCTTTCACGACCGATGCAAGCCCATATAAGCTTGCTCTTGTGTTATCAGACAAAAACCGAAATAAAGCTTAGAGTTATAGGAATCAATGCACACCGTTTTACAAGGGCAATCTGTTCCAGTGGTATCAATTCCACGGATGATTAAGTTTGATAATAAAGGTTTTTGGACATTCTCCACAGAGGCGCAGAGACAGCATCTGCTGACATTCATGAGCGCATCAATATGAATTCCCATTACTTTCAATGATCACGAAGTCTGCCTTTGGCAATGTTACAAAACCAATAAAATCGCTTAGATATGCCATATGTGTATGTCGAGAGGGAAATTAAAGTCTAATTGTTTTATTCATAGTAAAAGAATGGAAAAGCCAATAAGGGATTTGTGGTTTTGTTCTTTATGCAAATCTACTTCAACCTTTGAAGATTTGAAAGCTGAAATGGGGAAAATGCAGTTTTCAATAGACAATAAAAATGTGTATTGTTCTATCTATTTGGTTGTATTATTGTTGTTGGTTTTTAAAAAGATTTGTCATACAGTAGGCCACGTTTGTGTATATTCAACATTCCGTCTTTTTTAATGTTTGTATTGCTTCACCAGCAGAGGGCGCTTGTTCAGCTCCATGGTAACGGCGCACAGCGTTCTTCCAGATTCACTCTTGGAGTGTAGAAATCGTAACTCATTTCTTACCTCTGTTTCTTGCGATATTTGTATCGACATCAATATCAAAAACCTGAGAAATGATGAGCCGCACGCCTGATGCTAGAGCGAGGTAAAGGTTGCCCGCATTTTTATGAAAGCGTTGATAACTGGCGTGCTAAGCTAGCTAGCGCGCTAAGCTAAATATAAACAGATCGGCATGGATGTGTTTTGACGTTGGAATTGATTTCGTGTGTACACAAAATAGTCTCTCTATTTAACTACACAACACCTAAACTGCTAGTTTGCTGAAAGTGTGCTGCACATGCAGTGTCGTCAAATCGACCATATCTTTCCAGTCCATTTAAATCATAATCGATGGAAAGCAAAAGCTACATGAAAACCCACCATGACAGCATTTCCCAGTCAAATAACCCTCATTCTTCTACGATGCACATCACAGGGACACCCAGACCAAGCAGATACAAGATAACATCACCAATGTAGAGAAACACTTCGGAGATATGTGCCAACTGTTTGCTGCTTATGTCCGTAAAACTGCACGACTCCGGGACAAAGCTGATCTACTTGTCCGAGAAATCGGTCTGTATGCTGACACAGAGACACCCAACCTAAAATGTGGATTGAAGAATTTCGCTGATCAACTAGCCATGATTCAGGACTATCGCCAGGCAGAGGTATCATTTCAACTATGAAAGCATATTTCAACGTTTCTGTCTTCTATCACTTACATGCAAACACTGTAATGTAACTACTGTCGTTAACAGGTGGAGAGACTGGAGGTTAAAGTTATAGAGCCTTTGAAAGCGTATGGGAATATAGTAAAGACCAAAAGGGTAAGGCTTTTTGGTCCACCAAGCGATTGGTTCCCAATTCCCATAGTGGTCATAGTTTATCATTAAAATATACAAATGATCTCATGAGGGCAGCATTGCATCATATTCTGAGTAAGTGATGTACTGTGAGTGTTGACACACCAAAACCTAACCAGAACCAGAATGATTTGTCTTTAAGGAAGGCACGCTGTTCCAACAACCTTTTGTGACTTTATACAATTTGTTTACAGGAAGACCTGAAGTTGACACAGAATGCAAGGAACAGAGAGGCCAAGCAGATGCAGCAGCTGGAAAAAACGAGACAGAAAAACCCATCCGACAGACAGATCATTGTATCCTTGCAGTCTAATGTCATCAGTTTTCATCTGCTACTGGAACTAGATCATTTTTCAGGAGCCTAAGAATGTTGTCATCTTTTACTTTTCTTTCTTAAATAGGCTTCTTTCTACTTTTTATTTTATTTTTATTATTCACATTTGCATCAATTGATTTGGCCTATTTGTTTTACATATTTGTTTTCTCCTTCTTTTACGTCCTAAACCATTCCGTATTTCCAGATTTTAATTGCACTCGGAATGCCAGGTTTTAAGTATGATCATCATTTTTTTTAAAACAACACAGTACTGAATGTTATAATAACAGAACTCAGATAATTCCTTGACGTTTTTTCACAGTCGCAGGTGGGGCTTGTGTACAACACACTTTACCAGTGTCTTAAAAATGCTTTTATTATGCTGATTAAAACAGCCAAACAAGATGAGTCTGGCACTAAAATGTCAGTTATATTTACCCTGATGTGACACTCATTGCACCTGTTTGAAATCTCTCAATGTCACATCCTGTGAATCTCCATCGCTTGGAGTTTTTGCTTTACTTTTGTCTGTTGTGTCACGAAAGGCCGAGAGTGAACTCCAAAGAGCCACAATGGACGCCACGCGCACGACTCGACAGCTGGAGGAGACAATAGACGACTTTGAAAAGCAGAAGATTTGCGACATGAAGGTCCCTCAGACTGTTTACCTGAAGGAAATATCAGCTTTGTTACTTAATGAAATAACCAGCATTATACAAAACATGTATTATGTGTTTATTTCATTCATAAATATAATTTATATTCATTTATTCACCCTTGACACTTTTAGATATTTCTAATGCTAATACTAATGAATAAATATGATGTTGTCCTGTGTTCCCTGTAGAAGATTTTGGGTGAATTTGTAACAGTTGAGATGGCGTTTCATGCCAAGGCTTTGGAGATTTACACAACTGCTTACCAGAACATTCAGAATGTTGATGAGGAAGGAGACCTTGAGGTGAGCACTGTGGACCAGCACTTCCCCTCCAGAGGGTCCTGCTGGTTTCAGCTTGTCTGTCTTGATGTCTAATCACATTATATTCTTTCTCCTCTCGAGATGTCACCACTGTCATACTGATGAAAGCTCTGGTTTATGGCCGCCCCAATCCTGATATGTAAAAAGAAACTCGGGAGGCATGTTGCAAAGCGTGTTCAGTCAGCTGTGGAATGTTCACACTCGCTAATGCAATTATTTGCTGTGCCAAAATAAATTTAAAATCTCCAAGTTTGTTCGTCTTGCCAAGGAAACCATCACATGAATATTGTTTTACCAAGGATTTTATGGAAACACTTCCTCGTTCATGTTTGAACTTTGACTGTAATCGGATCTGTAAATTTGAATAGTCATGTAATGCCGCAAGGTGACAGGTTTATGAAGACACAACCATGGCATGTGAGATAGATCATAAATATACTTTCTGTAATATTTAACCAGACTTAATAAAGTGATGTGACAATGTTTGTTGGCATACCCTCAGCAGGGTAGAACGTCTGAACATATTTGGTAAAACAGAGTACTATTATATTGTATACATTTTTTAAGTATCTTATTTTAAGGGACTGTTCAACCAACAATGAAACTTCTGTCTTCATTTACACATAATTGCTTTATAAATTCCTTTGTTCTGTTGAACACAAAAGAAGATATGTTGAGGAATGTACGAAAGCAAACCATTCTAGTTCACTTTTGACTACCTTTGTGGTTTTTTCAATTATGGTTATCAATAGTGGCCAAGAACTGTTTGGTAAGCATTCTTCCAAATATCTTTCTTTTTATATTTATACAGAATTGGAACTTGAGGACGAGTAAATAAAGACAGAATTATCATTTTCTTGGGTGAACTGTTTCTTTAACGTATCTTGATCTGAGTGGTCTTTTGCAAGAGTTACCCTGCAACTCCTTTTCCCAACAGGTATTTAGGAATTCCCTGCACCCCCCTGACTACCAGTCACGTTTAGAAATCGTTCGTGCAAATTCTAAACTGTCTTTGAATCGAACTGGTACATCAATGAGTAAATCAGGAACATTACAGGTAAATGCATGTAAAAAAACAGATATAGCATATAAATTATCATTTCAATGGCATGCTGTTTGTTATATATTACAGATAAATAACTTTTATTACATTACATTGATGGTTGAAACAATGCTTTCATTCACAATGACTCAACAGAAAATTAGTGTAGGATCGCATGCTTTGACTTCAGGGATATACACATGATTTTCTATTAGACAGCAATGTCTTTGTTGCATATGACTTGCGGGAGAAATCTTGTATTTTTGCAGTATGTGAATCGCATTAGAATGAGTCAGTCGAGTTATTCCCAAAATTGCAATTAAAAGGCTTTCTTCATGTGTAGTCCAGAACATCTAGCAGGCAGAGAAAGCGGGATGAGGAGGAAGAAGACGACGATGAAGAAGATGAGGATGATTTAGCGGAAGTGACAGATGATGAGCATTAAGATACATTTTCATTGCCATTCTGTGATCATCCATGTGAGAATGGATTTTTAGACAATGTCATTCCTATTTAACTACATTTTACAATCGAGAAAACATTATAAAACAACTTTGTAGAAGCAGAAATAAATTAAACATCGGAGATGAGGTTTAGACTGAGTCCTTTTTGTAAACTTATATTGGAAAACACATTTTAAAAGTCGTGAAGTTTTATTTTAAATAGTTTAACGTCTGCCAAGATGTGTTTTGTGTACAAGTGCCAAGCAGTATGGTGGTTTGGTTAGACGTGCCTTATACAATGTTTGTGTACCAATAAAGCTGGCATTATTTTGCACAATGGGCATTTTTCATGATCTCATATTTCTGAGTGTGTGCATTTGTTCTTCTGTTTGCGGTGTAGATACCAAAAGAGTCAGCGTGGGTACATGTAAGTTTATTTGCAAAAACAACAGCAAATCCCTGGAATCTGTTCCACCCTGTGCTGTGCATCATTGTGTCTCATAGCTTTTATGTCAGTCATGAGTGAGTCAGAAACACTAACCAGTATTGCTAGTGTATAATTATCAGCAGTTCTGACAGGAACAGAAGAGTAGAAGACATTTCATTAATATTAAATGACATTATAATGGCAATTTATGTGTTGCTCTATGACATCTGGTGGCATGTTGTTGGTGTAATGAAATTACATACTTGATGTGTGTGAAAGATGTTTGGCAGTTCTACATGTATGACATGACAACTGTGTTCAAGAGGCTGTACATCATAGGAACTACGGAAAGATTCTGTAGTCTCATAACAGACTGTGATGTTGCCATAGTCAAATGTAACAGATGTGTTAGCTGAGGAAAGCCGTTTTATTTTACAAAGAGATAGTCTGCCATATTGGAGCTGACATGTTGTGGTCACAAGACCAGCCAAACACTCTTCTCTTACAGTTACCCCCCTTTATTTGATACTTTCGTTCATTGGGATTAAGTTCATTCTGGCCAACTGCAAATAAAACATGTCTGCAATAGCTATGAAAACGTTCCTGTGTTTTAGATAGAAGTTTGCAATCTTTTAGACGCCAAAGACCACATGATCATCCTTATGTGAGGGACCCCATCCTAAAATGTAAATGGCATATTGTGTAAACGCAGATTTTATTAACAGAAAAACAAGTGTTAGGAATGTAACATTTGTTTGTCGCATTGTTAAAAGAATACCTGTAGAAAAAACATGGTAATACATTATATTTTCGTAGCTGGGTATAAAAAAGAACAGTAAAATCCAATTTTAGTTAAGTAAAATTACACATTTTCATGTTATTTTTACACAAATCTTGTAAATTGGCAGTTTTGTTTATTTTCATTGCTTTTTAAAAAATATTCAAATTGTCTCAAATAAATTTGAATCTGTTAATCGAATTAGTTATGTCAATGAAATATTTATATTATTACTTTAAGTTACTTAAATGTAATTCTAATTTCTTTTTATTATAATAGTTAATAACTGTTTGTGTTATTTAAATCACTTTTTCTCTTTGAATGTACATTCATTTGTATGTTTTATCATTTTAATTTAATAATTTATTTCAGTATATTTGACTTTTTAACAGTTATTCTCTAGACATTTCCACCCCTGGGTCCTCAGACACCGGTGTGAAAACCCCCATTTTAGATATCATATCAGTCAACATCAACCAAAATGTTTGGAATTAACCTTTTTTTATAGGATAGTTTCTTAAACTGGTATATGATGTCCATCATGTACAAAAGAGTTCATAAATTGAAAATTGTTATTGGCTGTGATGCACTGCACCTTTGCTTTTTCAACCAAACAGTCCTGGATTACTGTCTCAAGGTGTCCGGCCTACGTGGTATATTCGTGACAGATGCACAAGACGACCATTCATTCAGTGGCCCTGGGGATGACAATATCTGAGGAAAGGATTCCCTCCTCACCCCTCTGACTCATCCCTAGCAGAGGCCATAATGGGAACCAGTGTGTGTTTTTGTGCGCCGTAGCGCCTGACTGTAGTGAATATTAACGCGATGGTTGCCTCGCAGCGGTTATAAAAAAAAGAGCAGCAGCATAACTACCGCGTGAGTCACCGTGAGTCACAGAGAGAAAGAGAGAGGTGCTGCAGGCCTTGAGTATACGTTCCCTAATGCATGCACTCTCTCCATCCATCAAACAGAGATTTGGTTGTCACTATAGACTGCAAGACCTTTGTAATGATGTTATGCATCGCATCTGAAATTCACTAAGAGATTGCAAGACAATTCCGTTTGGATTACAATGTTTATTCACAATTTTCCTACCTTTCATCAGATATTTATAGAGTTATGTGCATAGATTTTGTTTACAGCAATATTTCATCTAAAAATGAAAATGTTATTTGTTCTTGTGTCTCGCGACCAATTACAGCACATCAAATTTTAATATGGGTGTATTAAAGTCGTAACAGTGTTTTTTGCTGACTTATGTTTGATATAAAATCAAACTGGCGCAACTGGTGAATTACTTGTGTATTTTGTCTAGAAGTAGCTGTAACTTGCTTAAAAACAAGCTAAAATTGTTGGACTTATTTTAATAAGGTAAGTAAATAAACACATTAACGGTGTATGAAGTTAAGCGGCATCAAGCAACCAACAGCTCAGTCCAGCCCTCCCTTTTGAAGCACTTTGGTGGCTGACACAGAACTAAGATGTCGTCTCGTTTTCGCTTTTTTGCTCTGTAGAGCAGTTTGTCTGTTTAGGTCTTCTGTAGAAACATGATGAATTCCATGCAAGGGGACAAGCTGTGTATGTAGATAGAAATAGCTTATTCTAAAGCTGTGTCTTTATACACCTCTGATGACAAAGTTTTGTATATAATATTGCATTTCTGTCAAAAAATGACACAATGGACCTTTAAGTCACCAGCTTCTGCATTGCGTCTCCTTTTATTTGACAGGACAAAAAATAGGAACAAGGATGAGTAAATAATGACAGAATTTTCATTTTTGTCTGAACTTCCTCTTTCATTGTATGAGTAATAGATGCGACATGTCCAGACAATCATTACATGTAGTTCCTCCGAGCGTAACCGTCTCTGCAGTAAGGTTGTTGTTTTATGCATAGGAAAACAACCTTATACTATATTGGGAGTAGACCTACCTGCACTCCAGGTTTGCTCTCTGTCACCCGGTGCTTGTTTTTGTTAATGGTTTCGACATCCCTCTTCACAAGCACACTGCTGCCATATAAAACATTGCACAAGTGCTTATCTGACTCCACGGTGATACAATCTGCCAGAGATGCCTTGGAGTCCTAAGCTTACTGCAGGCGGAAAAGAAAACATAGGCATCTGTCTGTGCAGCTCACGACCCAATCAGGTGTGCAATGAGGATATGCAAATGTCCGGTCATGTGGGTCTGTTTGTATATGTATGTGTGCTTTTCATTATTGAATTACAAATACATAGCAGGTGTGTCACAGTCTTTTTCCTTTCTTAGGAGAAACACATATGGGGTTTATAAACTCCATATCTGTATGCAGATCTGTGAGGAAATTAGTTGCAAAATTTTTGGGGGGCTTCCGGAAATTCTCACGAGGTCGGAGGTGGAAAAGTTAGATCCCAAGGGGCCTCTCAACCCCAAAGGACTGTCACCGAAGTTGACCTCGTAAGGATAAATCCTGCTTGTTTAAATTATATGACATGTAAAAACGTGTCGTTTGGCTCTGTGATCAAACTATAGCCTGTGATATGAGGAATTTATCACTCGAAGTATGGAGCCAGTGGTTTTACTAATGTCTGGGAACGGAACACTAATTGGGAAAATCCCATAGGATTTATACAACAAAGAGGAATGTGTCCCAACGTTTTGTGACCGCACATGTTGTCAGACGCACGTTTTCTTTAGTTCCATCAGACCTGCAAACTTTTTGTGGATAATTTTTTTTTAAGTGAATAAACTTTTTTCACTACGAGTAAAAACATTTTTCAGTGTAAATTGCAAGATGGAACTTTCTGAAAACTATGGATGCACTGCACCACTAAGACCAGCAAAGACGCATTTACATTCGGCAGACTTTAAACACATACGTCGACCAAGGATATAGAGCTTGTCAATCAACGTCTCGGCACATGCATGCTGGGGCGGCGCCGCCATCGTTGGAGGTTGTTTACTTGCGATTGATACATGATCCTCGATGTGATTTCCTTCGTGTTATTTACATGTCGGAAAACAAATTAATCGTTGTCTAGTTTCTGTCCTAAATGACTGTGCGACTTGCTGTAGCAGTTTATAACACAGCACAACCGACCCCGTGTATATATTTAAAACGGAACAACATTGAACTGAACTCACTAAAAGAGCCGCTACCACCTTCAAAATCGAAATTGAGATTTTTACATCAACTGAAAGCTGAATAGTTAAGCTTTTTATTGATATATGGGTTGTTAAGATGGGACAATATCTGGTGGAGATACAAGAGTGTAAAACTCTGGAAGTAAAGGGTGCAAAAAATCTAAATATTGAGAAAATCGTCTTTGAAGTTGTTAATCCGAGGCACTGTAGCAGGCCATCCACTCACAAAAATACAGGTTTTATATATTTTGGGTTGTAAATGTACAAAATATCTTTATGGAACATGATCTCTACTTATTATCCTAATGACTTTTGGCATGAAAGAAAAATCTATAATTTTGACCCACACAATGTATTTTTGGCTTTTACTAAAAATGTTCCCGTGCTACTTAAGACTGGTTTTGTGATCAAGGGTCACATATGGCCGCGACACCCAGTATGCAGCACGGCGCGACGTCAGCGCCGCATTCTCTATTATAAAGCACTTTTGGTTTAAAACTCTGTATGTGTATGCGAGCACGTTGAGTTTCTTTAAGACGCAACATCGCCATTCACTGGCCTGGCATGAATAATGCAGCGCTTTTCTTTGTTTTCCCGGATCCGTATAAATGCAGATCGCTTTGACAACGCTGTCATGTGTACGTGAGACTTTTCAAAAACGCTAAAGAAAAAGTTTTCCGTTTTTCATTGTGTAAACGTACTCTTAATATCCATTAAGAACGCATGCATGCGTGTTCTTCTACTCTCGTGTTGTGTGTTATTTAAAAGTAGCCTATACTTCCTTAAACTGCATAAACTATTTCGTTCAGGCAGACCAAGTATGTGCGCGGAGAGGCACAGGTCATATTTTTCATCAAATAATGTATCATATGTTTAATAAATCCTTTAATATGATCTCGAGGACATGAAGGACAGAGACGGTTTCATCGGACATGCACGCCTGGCCCAAAGTTAAATTCTGCTCTGTGTCTGGTTATAATATGATTGAATATTGAATTTATAATCATATGCATTTATATTACTATTTGATTGTATATAAATTGTATTCAATTGAATTAAAACTATTCTCAACAGTTCTAGATTCTTTGCGGAGGGCTAATGGAAGTTAAGTTTGGGCAACATAACGTTTGCTGCTGAAAGCCTCTATAAGGCGTATAAGCATTGCATCATTTCACTGCAGTCTACGCACGCAAAGCTCTCGCAGATATCCTTATCAAGCGAAGTGACATACAGTTCCTCAAAGTCCGTACATGGGCTGCTGGGCCATGTGTCATTGGAAATAAACAGAGCAGGCAGAGACAGAAAAGCAGTGACCGTTTCAAAGGAACGGATAAGGCACACAGCCGCTGCGGTTTGTTTTGGAAAAAGTGGAGATGTTTCCATGGAGCCCCTGTTTGATCCCATGATAATTAGCTTAGCTCATTGATTGCACAACATCCTCTTTATTGGCTGTGAGTCGGCCTCATCAACAGAAACGTGCCTCTGTTGCTGCCTACGGTCGCCACCATGCCCAACCCGAGCTCTTTAAGCAGCTCATCATTAATGCGGAGGGCTGTTTGTTGTACGACTCCATTCATTTCTAATGAAAAACCAAATGATAAGTGGTCTATCAACTTTAGACTGGAGCTATACAAAATAAAACGATGTAGTCTTTTTTGAAATTCAGCAGCCCGTGGCACAGAAAGAGCTTCACAGACGTGTGACGCAAGACAACGGTATGCTCAAATATGTGGGTTTCACTCCTCTATGGGCTTCAGATCTAATCTGTTTACAACAGAAAGTGTCCAGGGATGAAAAGTTATTGTGCAAGTGTGGTGGCAGACGGGTAAAACGGTTCTATATGAAAGCTTGTTTTTGCAAACCGGCGCTGCTTGCTTTTGTGTCTTTTGTTTACAGCAGGTTGTTGTGAGAAGTCGTTCGAATAGCACGGGTAGGACAGTTGTGCAACTGGTCCATTTGCCCAGAGCAAATAGCAGCCTTCTCAGAAGGGGGCGGGTCTACATACGGAGTGCTTTTTCCACTAGTGTCATCGCTTTTAATCTCTTTGACTCCTGCACAATTCGTTTCGAATTCTTATTGTGCAATGTGTCGGTTTTTAAAAGAAACACGACACAAAACCATTACAGACTTAGTGTTTGCCCATGACTCACGCAGCTCCTATTATGATCTAATTATGCACAATCATGTTCTCGTTTATGGAATGTCTTTTTATGAATAATCTCAGACATTGCATGAGAACTTCTAAAGGTCACGACCAACAATGGCATGCTTGAACTAATGTGTATATACTGTACATGAGCGACCCATGTTGAGTAACCCATATTGGGCTTGTTAAGACCTGCAACATTCATTAACACATTCCAAAATCTCTAGAACACCTTTGAGGGCAGCAGACGAATAAATTGTGTGGGTCAGACAAAATAGTCTAGAGAGAAAAGAAACACCAAATGAAGGAATACCTACAAGATAGAACATAATGATGCATTTTATTTCTTTCTACTTTTATATGCAAAAATATTTTTTTCTGCTTTGACATCCAGCCTCGGAAAAAATAAGAGACTAGACTGTTTTCATTTAATCACCATTTGTAGATGTATTGTGGCCATTCCAGTCCAGTGTCGGTTGAATTTCAATGAAATCAGATGGACAGCAGGACACATGACAACTGTGATAAAAAATCCAGGTTGTGACACAGAAAATAAATGTTTCACTTTATTTAGAAATGTTACTTTTGTTTTACTTTTTCTGAAAAAATACAGAGCATCTTATCTGTTAATTTTTCATGTTCTTTTTCTGCAAACAAATGCAAATAGTGAAATAATGAATAATGAAATTTTGTATAAATTGGTAGTAGTTCTCATAATGAAACCAAAAATAATTTTATCTAAACAATTCAGTACCTACAAATGTTTTCCGCAAGTTCTATATAGTGGGGTCTTTCAACATTTTTCAACCTTTCAACCATTTATATTTATTCAAGATAAACATGTTTCTCACCTTTTATTCATGAATGTTATTCAACAGATATAAAATAATTATAACCTATTTATGCTCATGTTGCTTCTAGTACATCAATTTTAATAGCTGTATTGATGTAAAAACCAAATTATTCTGCGAGTATATCGACGGAGTAACACAAATATAAAAAATGAAAGAATTCACTCACTCTCGTGCCATTTCGTTCCATGTATGACTTTCTATCTTCTGCAGAACACAAAAAGATTTATTAAAATGTTGGTAACCAATCAACATCGGCCCCCATTTACTTCCATTGTATGAACACAAAACCACGGAGACATTTCTCAAAATATCTTCTTTTGTTCCACAAATAAAAGGATCAAACAGGTTTGCGTAATGAATAAATTGCAGAATCACTATTTTTGAAGACACTCGGAGAGTCAAATCATGCATAACGCAAGGTTTTAAACAAATTTGATAAATTCGTGCCAGCTGGAATCCATTCTGTTATTTAAAACAAATGGGGGGGAAACCATGAAATTCTCAGATTCGTGTACATTTCTCAAGTTTTCACTTGTCATGCTGTTGATTTAATGTGTAAAAAAATATATCGAATTACCAAAGAACACAAAATAAAAGCTGCTAGGCTGTAGACTTTGGGTCCAACTGTATATTCCATTTATGGCAGATATGAGATTCTAGAGCCCCGTGTAGACAGTCTGGTGGAGTTTAATTATCATCTGTTCTGAGCCCAGACAGAAAGACAGAACAAGACCAGCTGGTGTAAGAAGCCGTAGCAAACTTGACCTTTTCATATTAAGAACAAACACCGGGCAACAGCGCAGAGGCAGGAAATGGTGCGATTATGTCAATATGTTTGAGGGCAAACACGCTCACATAAACAAGGGTCCCTCTCTGTTATCAAAGGCAGATGTCATTCGTTGGCCTATGATAAGGGGAATGCAGCGCGGGTACGGGCACTACTGAGAATTCTATGTTTACTGACTGTCCAGTAGTCACCTTATTCAAAGCATAGTCAATATATGCTGAATGGGTCTGACGGCCCTCATTTCATAATTTCCTCTGTGAGAGGTTTTCCAGAAAGATAAGGAATTAGAAATTAAATTTGTTCAAGGGCACGGCCTCTTCACCTATAAGGATCCATTGTGACACATTTTTCATTTAGGTTATAACACGCCACCTAACCCAGATACAGCAAAAGATGTTTTGTTCAGTTCCATGTCATTTTAATATTAAGAATGTGTCCTGTTTGAATGATACCTTAAAGCGACTCACCCTCTTGTCATTTCAAACCTGTATGACTTTCTTTCTTTTTGCAGGACACATGGATGGAGATATTTTGAAGAATGTTAGTACAGAAACTGAACAACGGTCGTACACTTCGATTTGTATTGGTTTTGTGTCCATACAAAAGAAGTAAATGGGTATCGCCGTTGTTCGGTTACCAACATTGTTCAAAATATCTCCTTTCTTGTTTTCTGCAGAAGAAAGAAAGTCATACAGGTTTGAAATGACAAAAGGGTGAGTAAATGGTGACAGAATTTTCATTTTCATCTTAAATGTGAACTATATACTGCTTGGTTGGTATTTGTTCTTGGCACAAACAAGAATTCTTAATCTACCCGCAGTTTAGGGCACTCAGTCAATGACACCTCTGTGTCTTGACCCACATGTTGAACTACGTCTCAGGGTCATTGCGGATTCGAGGGTGCCTTATTAAAACATACTGTGTTTTTTGTATTGAGACTGAAAATGCTTTTTTTTTAAACAATTTTAACCGCTCATCGAGATGAGCACAGAACAGCCATGCATAAATTCCACATGTTAATTTGTCTTTGAGTCATGCCGCATGCCCCCATTGTCTGACCACTGACAGAATTCCTTAAAGCCTTTAAACAGAGCTGCCTTTGAAAAACTGGAAATTTGAAATGTAAAAATGTTCTTGTGATTAATGCATCAGACCACACACTCGTTGGGTGAACACGCAGAGGAATTTTTCCTTTTAATGAGCATCTCAGGTCCAAACAAGCAGTTTCATTCATATTCATAGGTAACTGTGTATGCAACCGTCCTAATGTTATTTCACATCAGAGGTATTTCTTCAAAGCCAACAAGGGTGTTGTCAACAGACTGTAAATCTTTCATTTTAATGATTAAAATGAAAGAGATTCTTATAATTATCTTTTCATATTCCGGTGGGTCCATATGGTTGATTGATTGTGGAAATGTGGCAACGGTTGCGAGATCATAAACATGTAGTTAATAGCTGAAGTTACCACGGAAATTGCCTTTTTTAAGAATCCACTCTTCCAATTTATGTACTAAGTGAGTTGCAGAACCTATTAGATTCAGACAGCACCGGATAAACGGTAACCTCTGGCAAAGCGACTGGCGAAACTGTTTTATCTCACCTTCACCTATTTGTATAAAAAGCCGTGATTTATTGTAATTGAATTTAGATATATACTGTTCCAATCCGTTCAGCCTTATTGTCAACATTTTCAGAGACATCAGCCCACCTCCCCCAAAAAGAGAATACGCTATCACATGACACCAATCAAAATAATATAAACAGTGCCGTATATTTGAGCGAAAGCGTGTCCCATAACAGGAGACGTTCGGTTACAGACTGACAGTAACAAAGTGCGCTTGGCATTAGACCTGAAGGACACTAAGGAACAGGCAGGATACACAGTGTCATGTAGCACGCACGGGAGCTCTGCGTTGTGTCCCTTCGCATTAGTACTAGAGCATTTGTTTGGGCAGGACAGGATGTTGGGGACATCTGGAGTAAATCAACCCAGTGTTTCTGCCCATCCCTGGGACTTTTGAGGGCTTTTTGCTCGTACTGTATGGTCATAGAGGGAAAATCACTTACGATGCTCAAAGGTCTACACATGTCCGATCGTGATAATCTCTCTCTGACTGCTAAATACTAAAAGCAGCAATGTTATGAAGTCAGGTCTATAGAAAATAAAGAGAAAGCATCACTTTTGGAGTTCATTTATTATTTATTATTTTGGAAAGGAAATGTAATAGAAGTGCATTGACCCATTAGCTATATCATGTTTTTCAAGTTTTCAAACCACAGTACACAGTACATTTCAGTTCTAACTCTGATCCATTAGCCAGGGGCCTAGATGCTGTAACTACACTACTAGAATGTTCACATAGAATTTAGAAGTATATATTTATATATTTTTGGTGTACAATATGTGCCGCCGAAGCAAGTATAGATGACTATTTTTTATAGAATTTTACTTTCACGTTGCACAAACTACCACTGGCAAGTTTTTGGAGGGCTTTTAAAAACATGACGGGGTTTCTGCTGAAATATCTGCTGGCAGTTACATTACAGTTCAGGATTGTCAGTATTGAATCTTGGGAAATGTGCAGGTTCTTGACATGTTAAATAATGTATTAGGTAGTCATCGACGATTAGTTTTTTAAATGAATCATTTAAATAAAGCTAACGTTATAAAATAGAAACAGTCTAAATACAACCAAGATACACTGTGAGCTTTATAACAGAGTCAAAAACAAAGAAAACACAACAGATTTTATCTTAATTTCCTAGATAAAAGAAAACGTAATGTCAGTCAAATTGGTGAACTGTTTCATTCATAATCAATCACACGAATCCTTCAATGAACAAATGACGAATTGTGTTCTTCTTCATGACATGCATGCTGATAATCTGTGTAATTGAATCATTTATTGAAAAGGGCCTGGGAAAAACAGAAAGTGCAGAAAATGATAGGCTGCTCAGCTAAAATGATATAAAATGCTTTAAAATGGCAACCAAAACCAGAAAGATGTGGAAGAAAATGGAAAACTAGCACTCGAATGGGTCGAAGAACAGCCAAAATGGCAAAGATTCAGCCAATGATCAGCTCCAGGGTGATCAAATAAAGTCTGTGAATGTTACTTGTGAGTACTGTAAGAATTAGAAGACGCCTATTAAAGCCAAGCTATCGGCAAGAAGCCCCCGCAAAGTCCCATTGTTGAAGAGTTCACAATTTGCCAAAGAACACATTGACTGGCCTAAAGAGAAATGGCGCAATATCTTGTGGACTGATGAAAGCAAGATTGTTCTTTTTGGTTCTAGGGGTCGCAGACAGTTTGTCAGACGACCCCCAAACACTGAATTCAAGCCACAGTACACTATGAAAACAGTAAAGCATGGTGGCGCAAGCATCATACTATGGTGTTGAGCCTATTTAACGGATGGCGGTGATCATGGATCAGTTTGAGCACATTAAAATACTTAAAGAGGTCATGTTGCCTTATGCCGAAGAGGAAATGCCCATGAAATGAGTGTTTCAACAAGACAACCACCCCAAACACACCAGTATGCATCTTGGTTCCAGACCAACAAGATTAACGTTATTAAGTGGCCAGCCCAATCTCCAGACCTTAATCCAATATAAGACCTGTGGGGTGACATCAAAAACGCTGTTTCTGAGGCAAAAGCAAGAAATGCAGAGGAATTGTGGTCTGTAGTGCAATCGTCCTGGGCTGGAATACCTGTTCACAGGTGCCAGAAGTTGGTAGACTCCATGCAACACAGATGTAAAGCAGTTCTCAGAAACAATGGCTATACAACTAAATATAAATTCAGTGATTCACAAGAGCGCTAAATCTTCAAGCGTTTTTCTTTTTATACAGTATATGTTTGACTTTGTGAAGAAACGCTGCTATTTTGTGAAGAAACGCTACCAGTAAATCATTAAGATCTGAGGGGTTCGGCTGACAAAAAAGCTTAAAAAACTCATTGGAAAAATGTTTAGAAGACACAGTTTAGAGCAATATCATGAAACTCTAAACTGTTCAGACGTCTTCTCAATACGATCCGAAAGTTACTGTGACTTCGAAAGATCAAAAGACGAGCATGGTGGTCTATCATTTTAAGTCATTTCTTCCATCACGAGTGTTGCAGAAGCTGGCACATTGCATTGCCTTCTTTTCTCACCAAGCAAGTGTCAAAGAAGCAGCAGGAGAATGTCTCTTCTCCTCGGCCAGCTCCGGCTGTTTCCATTTACCTTCTAAACTGATGAAAATATTTACCCCTGAAAACCAAGAGGATAATTTTCCTTCACTGACTGTGTTCCAGAGACATCTGGACTATGTTATAAAGCTTTTGTGTGAGGTGGGAACAGATTGAGCGAGAAGACACAACCTGTGGAATGTTTGCACAATTCAACTCCTGAACCACGAATGACCCATCACAACAGCGAGACTGCTTTGTTTGCATTACTTTACCGAGAAATCGTGTGTATAATTATTTTAAAGTTGTGAGATGTTCATAAAAGGCATTACATTGCTTCTGACTTTGTATTATGCTGGTATATTTAATCATTAACAAATGCGGTAGAGATCCTCCGACTTCATCACAATGGATAGAAATTACAAATTAAATATACAACATG
Source organism: Barbatula barbatula (assembly GCF_947034865.1). Classification (NCBI taxonomy): domain Eukaryota; kingdom Metazoa; phylum Chordata; class Actinopteri; order Cypriniformes; family Nemacheilidae; genus Barbatula; species Barbatula barbatula. The sequence goes on from NC_136784.1 coordinate 12,070,303, forward strand.
GAGAAACTGACCTTTTTCTTAAGAGAAGCTTCGGAAAGAGGGGAAAGTTATTGGAAGAAATGGAAAGCTTTCTTGGATAAATAGATGTCATTTATGTCAAAAATTTATAAATAATTATTTCACTTAATTAAAGTTTGGGAAACATTTTTCTTTGTACTATGGCTTAACACTTTGTTCATATTTGTATTATAATTGTTTTTATTTTTCATTTTATTTTATAATAATTATTTTTCTGCGGTCAATCTGTTTTGTTACTTCAGGTTCTTTTTCCTTCTTTATTTTCATTTTAAAAAATAAAGTTGAAAAAAACAAATGCGTTAGAAATTAGGTTTATTCTAAGTTCAATAACATGCTAAACTATGCAGGGCTTTGCTGTCAAGGGAGCACCGCAGACGCTCCTAATGAATTTATTCTCTATTTCCATCTATCAAGTACAGTGTGTTCACAAACACACAAGCTTCTGTCTGGAGCTCCAGACTGCAGATATGCCAGTTCTTCATGAGCCGATATTTGATCTGGTTTGTTTTGTTTCTCACTTTTTGCACACAGTCTCATTGTCCTTATAAGGCAGGTTCAGTTCCCATGAAGATTTGATTCACAGACCCTTTTTATTTTATTTCCCAATTGTGGGAAATTTGGCACTCAGAGGCCGTGTTGCAGCAAGACAGGACCATTTACTAAATGAGTTTGTTTTTGGTTTCATCAAGAGCCGTCGGAAAGCTTTCGTCTTGCTGTTTGTAGTAAAACTAATCACATCATCAGCATTGGGTGACACACAAAGTAAACACGGCTACATTTGGTCTTTGCTCCTCATATGGCGCGCGCAGCTCTCTGTTCTAAGAGCATCACGACTCGAGATCGAGAGCTCTCCATTAGGCGAGTGAGAGTTCTGACAGGTCCAGGGAACAACAGCTGGTACATCAACATGCCAACTCCCCGTAGTGGTGGGCATGACAGATCACGCTGTACCTTATTATTATTATTACCCATTAACATTAATAATGTACATTTGCTTCTCTTAATTACCTCCGCCTACATGCTAACATAACACCTTCCTCTCAGAGCTCACTTTATCTTTGCCAACTCGACAAGTACAAACCAGTCGCTGACCCTGAACGCCGAGCTCTCACGAGGCCATGTTTATGGAAATAACTGTTGCGTAATCCTCGCACACCTCTGAACATAGCTGAAAGGGGGTGCTTCATGCTGCTCGGGTTGAGCAAGCGCTGAGGTAAATGCCCCTCTGCACTTTCCAACTGATGTTTCAACTAAATTGATGCAAAAATGACCCTTTACACCGGCTCTTCTGGGAATCTTATTACACTTATTGTATCCTAAAGAAACTGGAGAAAAAGAATATCTTAAAACATAATCCAAGTTAAAAACAGCTTGCGATGTTCTCTGACACTTTCCTCCAGGGTTGGCATCGTGCCACAATGGTGGTGAAATTATTGCTTTTCCTTTCATGGTATTACCGAAGTAAATCTTCTTTGTTGCAGTAGTACAATGCTAAGGGGTCATTGAAATCCTGTTATATGGGCATTACACGCCACCATTAATTTGTTTTTGAAATGCTAAACCTAATAGTTTCACTACGGCTGACTCACACTAGATGACAGGAAGGTTCGGAAGGATTCACGTTTGACGCTCATCGTGTGAGTGAATTGTTAAGCCTGCTCTTTAGTGAGGGTTTAAGTGTATTAACAATGGCAGAAGTTTCCATTTCCTTCGTCACTAAATGGGATTAAACCATCACTAAGCAAGTCCATCCATCTTCAACCTGTAAAAACTATTTTGCGATACAGTGTTGCAGGCCACTGAGGGTTATCTCGACAGAGTCAACAGATGCTTGCCCTCGCTGTTAAACCTGTCAGTTTTGCAGAAGATTAGAATCTCAGCATAACTCAACATTCCAAACCTCATTATTTATGAAGTTTAAAGAGTTGTAAGAGGTGGAGCACTGCCTGTCTGAATGACTGTGTTCAGTCCACTGGATAGAAAGGCGTCTACTAGATACAGGAAACGAATTAAGCCGTCACATCAACTCTTATTTCATCAAGCTTCCTGAGCTGTCAGCAGAGTTGATGCACAACAAAGTAAAGTTTCACTGGGTCCCACGAAGCTTTTGGATATCTAGGAACGTTCACCACAAAAATAAAATTCATGTCAGGTTAAAAACAATAAAAAACAATATTTCAGTGGTTTTAGGTCCGTATAATGGAAGTCAATGGAGGCCAGTGTTGTTTGGTTACTCAAAATATCTTCTTTTGTGTTCTGCGGAAGAAAGTAAGTCATACAGGTTTGACACGAGACACGAGTGTGAGAAATTATGATTTTCATTTTTAGTGAACTATCCCTTTCAGATAAACAAACAAATGTCACAACCCACTTTAGGGTATCATCTTACTACTTCCTCTCTTATAAAGAGAGACTTCTCAATTTGTGGAACTTCCACAAAGGATTTCGCACCCATATACTGAAACGCACAGTTCGTCAGAGTTTGGGTATTCTCCGGCCAAACCGGATCCTGAGAACAAAGCATTTAAAAAGCTTCAACACATGAGAATACAGGAGCTGCGTGTCCGAATGACGCCTCAGTTTGAAATCCGACGCTGTTTGAACCCTGGAATGTTTACATGAGCGTTTAAGCGCCGTCGATTGTGGGCCAAAGTGGCTGAATGTATTATGTCTTGTAAACCACGAGGATTTCAAAATCTTGCCAATGGAGATTTTATTATGGTAGTAAATCCAGGCAACACTTCAAAAGTCCCTACACACAGCTGTAATTAAACCAAAGCCACTGAAGGGAAAAGTCTAGGTCACGATTAAATTACAGTGCTGCCTGTTTCACAATCTGCTTGCTGTACCCTCATGACCTTCATGACCTCCTGACCTCCAGCTGGGGCATAACATGACAAGAATGTGTCGTCCTGCAATGCAATTTCCATTGCCTGTGCATCTGATATTTTTCATATAATCATTTAAAACATTTTAAAAATGAAAGGTCCAGTGTATGAAATTTAGAGGCATTTAGTGGTGAGGTTGTGAATTGCAACCAACCCTTTGGAAGCACTACAGTGGCTGACACAGCACTAAGATGTGTTCACGTTTTCGCTTCTTTCCCGAATGAGTTAACGTATTTCTGAAACACGCTCTGTAGAGCAGTTTGTCCATTTAGGGCTACCGTAGAAACAACATGGTTAATTCCATGCAAGGGGACCCGCGGTGTATGTAGGTAGAATTAGCTCTTTCTAAGGTATTACAAACATAACGCTTCATTATGTAAGGTAAGGTTATACACATATGAAGACATAGTCATGTATTTTATATTGCATTTCTGTCAACAGATCTTCCCAAACTTACTCACTGGAGTCTTGATTGCTTTAAAATATACCTGAAATACTGTTTACATGCACCGAGACACCTTATCAAGCTATAATTCTTGCACAAGTAAACCTATGGTTGACTCTACACCTTTCGGACCATGTTTAATGCTCAACGCACTTCCCCATTTCATAACTGCTATTGACAGTTACACAGCGCATGGTTAAAGTTCAGACCCAATTATGATGTACTATTCCTGTCAAGTCCTAAGTCATCAGTGTGTTTTTTTAAGTAGCCAGTGATTAGATAAAGCGGTTAAATGCTGTCTACAGAGGATTTACACCTGTTCCTGTCTTGATGTTTAGTATACAGTATGATCTGTTCCCTTTCTCTTCGCTGCTGGCTGTGAGTCAGATAATTTCAATGGAAAAGAGCTCCGTCAGAGCCCTCGAGTGAAAATGACCTCAAATAGCCATGTTCTCTAAATCGCATGCAAACATAACACAAATGCCCCAAGTGTGGTCTCTGTGACACCTGTTTATGTCATAACAAAGCAGAAGTAGATATTTCTCATAGAGAGAGCTGGGTGGTTTACTCCGAAGGGAGAGGAAGCGCAGAAAACCTGTTCTGTTCCTGCTTAACAGCATGACAACCACACATATCAGATACTGAGTCATAACTCAGATATTTTACTGTCAAAGTAAACATGGTTACTAAAAATAAGCTGTCGTTTAATGTTAAGTCCGCGATCTGACCACGTTTGAAGTGAACTCTAAACCTGCATGCATGCCGTGTCATCACCGTCACAGATTCAGGGAATCAGGACAGCGTGTTCTGAAATATACTGTTTTTATTGAGCTCATATTCAACTTTTATTTTAGACTTTGATCACTAGCCTATAACAATGCTCCGTTAAAGTTGTCATTAATCGCATAAGAATTACAATCGGATAAAATTTAGGTATTTTAAGCATTAAAAACATTCTTCATTCCCTTGAGCCTATGCCAGGGATATCTTTATCCGCAGGGGTTAAACAGGTGTTCGTTCAATGACTGCCTTCCAAATTAAGAGCGCGTCAAGCAATAAAAGATGCATGGACAAGGATTCCAAAAGTGACTTTATGTGCAGTCACTAGGACATAGATCCATATGTAGCCGATTATAAGGCATGCCTACCCATCTTGTTGTGGTCGCATATTTGTTCTGTAATAAAATGGACTGTCTTGAAACGATTTCCAAAAGACATAGTAGATTTTGTGGCTTCTTGGTATTTGCAATTTTGCAACAATTTCTTTTCATCCCCTTTATGCATTCCCATTCCGTTTAACTTAAACAATCTTCCTATGAAGATATATGCTTATGCTACAAAAGGCACCACCACTCCCGTCTTTCTCTTTATGGTTATGACTCATCAGTACATTACCAAATACCAACTGCAAATATAGAGCACAACCCCCATTCCTCAGAAGCAGAGTTTCTGTTGTTAGATCAATATGTCATTTTGGTTGACACGTTGTCAGGAAGATGTTACCTTCTAAAGAGCCTGGTGAGAAAATAGGCGCAGGCAGTATAGCTGACTTGTAAACACAGCCCTGCTTGTTGAAATAATGTAAACCTAGCATGTGTTTTCACGAAGAACCATGACAAACATGAACGCATGAAGGTCTTCAGATTTCGCAATGCCAGTGTTTTTGCACCAAAATTTGAATTTAAAGCATTCATCTCATATGTTATTCAAAACATTTGCTAGACTAGTTTTCACTGTTTATAAATAAAGGGCGTTCTTTGATCAAACTCATGTTTTGTTTCAGCATTCATCTGTCAGCAAGGTGAGAACTGCATGTGGCGATTACTCAATCGTCGAGACTGCAATGAATGTGTCACTACTAGAGAGAGTCCGAACCCGGGCGGAGTTCCAACATTGGGACATTCGGTTCATCTGAGCGAATCTTTTTAAAACGATTCACCGAGTCGTTTTAGACATCGCTCGATGGTCTTACAAGGTCTCGCGCGGCATTAAAATATCGATTTTTCTAATCAACTTTCACCCGGTTTGCTAAGAAAGCTTCATAATATGCATTTTATGAGTATTCTGCAATAGGCTGTAACCCACCACAAAGATGAATTCTCACAGTTTGCGAATTTAATTCATCATTTTATTCAACGTGTTTTTAAAGGTAAGCAACAACCGAAAAATTAACACAGTTGTTCAAATGCAAACTACAAAATTGAAATAGTTTGTAAGTCCCTTAAAAATGTAAGGTTTTTGTTTGACGTCTACAGTGAATCGGTAAAGCTTTGCGAATCGATTCAAAAACAACCGGTTGACTCGCTCGAGCATCGGGCATCACTACAGTCGAAAGTAGAGCACAGACAACAGCATCAGTAATGTTAGTAGAATGAGACGGACTCTGATCCACACCGGGAATATCTCACACCACACAGCTGCTTCGCAAAGCACCGCCTCATTGCGGGTTTAGCAATTCTCCAAAGTGCCAGAGGAGACAAATGCACAAAAAGATAGACAATAATGGATACAGACACTTTTTTTGCATTAAACATTTCCATTGATGAGTAAGTAGGATCGTTTTTCCTTCTGCAGCGCTGGACACAGATCCTTTACTGGGATGTTTTTGTGCAATTTGTCGGATTAGTCCGATTCACGGCTGCTTTACAGAATTGACGTGTTTAAGTACCGTAGTTTAAAAAAATGAATGTGCTGTGGATTAATAATCCGGTGCCGGGAAGACACGGACAGAAGCGTTTTGACACGGATGAGCCGGTGGCGAAATGTCCCAGGCTCAGCGAGTCTTCGGGTGATGCGGGTTTGCTGGGTTCTTCGCCGGGATCTCCGGTCAGCGGAGCGCCTCTGAGCGTCAGCAATACCCACCAGGGTCCCACTCACATCGGCCAGTTCTTGCTGGTGCCCCTGACCGATAGACCGGGGGTGCACAGCGCTTTAGATTTGGACACGGGAGAGGAACTGGTCTGTAAGGTAAACGTCCGTTTGCCTTGATGTAAATAATGTAAACATGATGTTTGTGAACCAACGTGCTCTTAAAATTAAATGTTTTGATACGTTTATAAAAAACAGTTTTTTACTTTATTTATTTAGGCTATACATCACTTTGAAGACATACTATCATCTATAAACATTGTCATGTATTATTACAGAATTGAATGGACTATATGGGCAATAATGGATGTATGGGTCATTAGATGTTTTATACACAAATGTTAAAGCATTATAGGGTATTATAAGGGTATGGATAAGTAGGGGCTTTTCCAAATCCTCTGCCAGTTCAATATTGTGAATCCGGTGTTTTAAACGCACAAGGATCAGAAATGAGGGGAAAAAAGCTGATGTGTCACTCAATAACATTCCCTTTCACCGTACAGACAAGAACACCATACAAAGCTTTAACACTACATGTATTATAGTACCACTTCCATTCCCATTCAATTTTCTTTCTTTAATTTGATCGATCAAAATTGTATCTTTCTTATTAACACAGGATTTTTATTGCATCTGCAGGTGTTTAATATGGGCCAATACCAGGAGAAAATCAGAGCCTACAGCATGCTGCCAAGGCACAAGAACATTGCACAGATCAAAGACATCGTTCTTGGGGAGAGCAAAGCCTATGTGTTCCAGGAGAAAGATTTTGGAGACATGCACACCTTTGTAAAGAGCAACAAAAGGCTTTCTGAAGACCTGGCTTCCAAGCTGTTCTACCAGGTGGCATCTGCCGTGAACCACTGTCACCAGGGCGGCATTGTTTTGGGGGACCTTAAGCTTCGCAAGTTTCTCTTCTCCGATGACAAAAGGTGAGAGTAAATCTTACATAAATATTTGTTAGTGTGTTAGATCATGAGTTTTTTGGGTTGTGTCAGGTGCAGCACAATGCTGTGACATCAATGCAGTCCTGAAAATAATTCTGGTTTAGTTGTGGTTGTGGTTCTGGTTCACTTTCACATGTGATCGGCGCCGCTTCCCTAAAAGAGTCGACGGAACAAACTCATAGCACACACTTACTTGTGTTTCTCTATAAGAGGAATAGCGCTGGTAATCCTAGTGCTGAATCTGTGTCACACATTTTTCTGTAGAAACCAAGAATCCTCTGAATTATGTATTGAAAGGAAATGTCCTACATTACACACAGGAGGGAACGTACTGTAACAATCTCCAGCATTAGATGGAGCCAGACTCCCATCGTGTCCAGTAATAAACTAAAATCCCAGTCCATCTACAATCATGGGAAGATATTTGTTTTTCATTTCTGGGGCAACTTTTTCAAACCTGACCTTTGGGCATTGGCGTGATTGTGAGTAAATGTAAATAGAAAGCGTATGAGAATCCAGTCACCCTTTTCTCATAGCAGGCATCGGGTGCAGCAAGATGAGTCATAGCTATGCACACAGAAGTAAACTCACCATTCAGAAACATGCACTGTACCTATAGTACGAATTTACCTATTCTCTTGAATACAGCAATGGTGTTAAGCGTGGAGTGTCAATGTTGCACAATATACGTGTCTTTGCAAAACACTATCACCATGGGACTAAAAGCAATTCTGTTACCTGAGACAGCTTGGGTGTACTATTCTGTGCCTGATTAAAAATGACTTGATTTATGACTTAGTCTCATTCATGATACTGTTTAAAAAAATGCCTTTAAAGTGGTCTAAACACTGACTCCGACAACTACGTACTGTATAATGAAGATAAAATCGTGACATTCAAGGAACAGATCACCCCAAAATTTAAATTCTGTCTTCATTTACTCACCCTGGAGTTGTTTTAAATCTGTGTAAATTTCTTTGTTCTGATGCAAACAGTTCTGGGGCGCTTTTGACTATCATTGCAACTTTTTCTACTAGTCAATGGGGTCCAATAACTGTTTGGTACGAGCGTTCTTCCAGATGTCTTTCTCTGTGTTCATCAGAACAAAGAAATGTATACAGATTCAACTCGAGGGCGAGTAAATGAAGACAGAAGTTTTCTTTTTGGGTGAACTGTCCCTTCAAACATTTCTTATGTTAGCCATTGGTTAACATGGTAATTTCTTAGCCCGCCCGCTTAAAGTGCTTGACATACTCTATATAAAATGCTCTTTTTGATCAGGCAATGGCTTTGAGTCTAGTAGAATAGGATTCTGAGCGAGACAGGATCCTTCCTTCACCAGCTATGAACATTGTAACACTGGCAGACTTACAGTCTGTCCTGACAGACGCGTGTAGCACAGACGTGACCGGGGCATGCTGACATTTGTGCAGCCAAAAAACTGCCAAGCTGCCGCCACGTAGAAACATGTTGTTAAAGGGATAGTTCCCCCCAAAATGAAAGTTCTGTCATCATTTACTCATCCTCGTGTCATTCCAAATCTGTATGACTTTCTTTCGGCTGCAGAACACAAAAGAAGATATGTTGAAGAACGTTGTCAACCAAACAACACTGCCAACCATTGAGTTCCATAAAACCATGGACATCTTTTGTGTTCCACTGAAGAAAAGCTACTCATAATTATTGTAAATAAATTATAATTTTTATGTGAATTATCCCTTGTTCACTCTGACAGCCATAAAGGGCTTTAATAATAGTTTCCGGAGTAGTGCAACAGTGACCATTGTTAATGTGGCGTGTAAATGTGTCTAGTGATTTAACAACATTTAAAAGAGTCAAACTTCATGCAAATGAACAGTGAGTACAAATGGCACTTACAAATCTGTGTCACTGTGACTTCTGTGAGATACTGCAGTCCAGTGATACTCAGGGACCCAGCGTAGAGTGCATTTTCTATATTTGAACTGCATGTTTCAAACAGGTCCAGTGGACTTTATTACTCTCCCACGTTGAACATATTTAGAGAACTTCTGGCATCTTCGGAGCACAAACGAAGGTATTTAGGTGACATCCGAGAGATTTCCAGGCCTCCTCATAGACATCAGTTTTTGCCAAGGTCCAGAAAAGTTCTAAAGACATCGTTAAATTGGTCCAGCCGCACATAGTGACTCACTTGAATTTTTTTGAAGCATCGAGAATGCTTTATGTGCGAAAAACAAACCAAAATACCAACTTTAATCGATATATACTCCTCTTTCTTGTTAGTGTATGGGAGCACTTCTTCTTTGTCTTCTTCTTGGACGAGAGCAAACTTCCCCTTTAACTGTGTCCCAAATGACACACTCTTCACTATGCACTCAACCATCTATTGTATGAATTTCTGAAGGGTAGTATCGTCCCAAATGGAATACTAAACCGTTTTATACCAACCGGAAGTATTTCTGTTTCTCAGATGAGGGCTAATGACGTCAATACCACGGCACAATGCATGTGAAAAAAAATGCATTGTGCATTTAATGTAGTTTTATCTGTTTTGCCCGGCAATACTTTAGTCATCATTAGATTGAAGCGTTATAACTCTGCAGGATGGTTTTGCTTGACCAGCTTCTGATCGCCATGCCTCCGTTCCGCTACGTAAGTGAAACTGAGACTCTTGAGTGCGTAAAGTGTCCTCAGTTCCACACTTCATATTTTTGGTTTGAAAAAGTGCATCATCCGGGTACTTCAAGTGCACTTCTTTTAAAAAATGTGAACGCACTACTCACCCTAGTTATACCACAAAATGGCATAGAATAGAGCATAAGTGCATGATTTGGGACGCACCTAACGTGTTCAGCACTGTTTGTCCCTAGAACTGAAAAAGAGAACCCCTGCTGTGGTCAAATGTAGACATAAGTTCATAATTTTATTGTTCTATTTATTTGTACATACAATTGCATTTCATTATGCCAGTTTGCATGTTCCTGTAGCTCAATTGGTAGAGCATTGCATTAGCTGAGCAATAGCCATGGATCTGATTCCCAGAGAACACATGATTGAAAATTATTATTAAAAATCAGAATTACCAAATATAGCTGTTTCAGAAAATACCTAGAATGCAATGTGTGTGTTACATGAATTGACATGGTTTAGTAACCAAGACATTTGAGTATTAATAACCATTTGTGTTACCACAGTAGTATTACAAACACCAAAGTTAAACTTTGGTTACTGTAATGAATTCATGGATAATTTGCGGTTACCGTGATTTTTTTGTTTTATTTGAAGTCAAACCATGGTTATTTACTGTAAGGGTTGATATACGCTTATCTGTTTCATTATTTTATGTTTTATGTATTTCATTTATGCACTTTAGCAGACGCTTTCATCCGAAGCAACTTCCGTTGCATTATACTATGAATGTTTGTTTCTGAGTATTTGCAATCTCTAGGATCGAACCAATGACCTTGGCATTGCTAGCACCATGCGCTAACCACTGAGTGTAAATACAATTATGTCATATTATTTTACATCATCTCTGTCTTTTTCGAAACCTTGTATGTCCAAATTTTCAGATGTTTCAATGTTTTTCAGAAAATTAAAAAAAACGTAACAATTTTTTTTTAACAATTGAATACCGTGTTGTCAAAGTTGACAAGAACTTAGTACTTTTTATTGGTTTGATATTTGCAAAACCCAGTGACACACATAAAGGGGGACTAATAATAGACTAATGATTTATAGCAAAAAAGAAAAATAGAAATAAGAGGTTTCAGAAGGACAGCTGTGATTTTTATGTTATAATGCAATCTATATTACTAGTACAAATGCACAATATTACTTTTATCAGCCTAATTGAATCAATTTAACCTATGGCCACTTGCACAGCTCAAATATGTTAGAGCAACCAGCGGCCTACTTGCAGCCCACATTACAGCAACTTGGTGGCAGCCACCATCTTTTCCGACCGCAATTTCTATACCCTGACTAACTTTTGCGAAACGCAGTAATAACACTTGATTGATAACCGAGAAGCGAATCATTTTGAGACTTGCTTAACGCAGAGATACAGTGTGGGCTAACACAGACAAAGACATCGGCTTACCTGGAATGTGTCTGTTAGATTGTGAAACAGGGTCTGTTCATGCGTCACTGGCGTAACAGCGCCGTTCATAGGGTAATGAGGCCGTGAGCGTGAGACACAGGTGCAACGAGAACACGGTAGACCTGCACACTGGTTTGTCCTGACTCCCTGTCTCTGTGTCATCACACGCACGCACAGGGCTATGACTCATTCTCTCCACCTCTTGTAGAATGCTGTTGTATCATCTGCAACCCCCCGAACCGTGACTGATAGCCGGTGATGAAACACAATGCCATGCATAGCAGCTCAAGTTTTACTGAAGGGATAGCAAGAGAAACGCACACACGCGCTCACGGGTCATCAACTCTTACTGTTAATGTCCATGTGGATATTCCTGGATTTTACTCCTGTTGGTCGTTGAGCTAAGTTTAGCTGAGAGTCGACAAGATTACATTAAAGAGCTCTACAGAGCAAGGAAGCGTGTAAGCTTTGGAAACTTGTGCGTGCTTTTGTTTAAACGGGGGCTAGAATTAGACAAGGCTCTGTTCTTAACTTGTAGTAGTAAAGTTTGAGGGTCAGACAAATCAGAGCACCTGTCTTTTCTATGATTTACAATTTGTGATCTTAACAGATATGACTTGATTTACTTAGGCTTCAAATTGCATTAAAAAAGGCTTCACATTGATTTATTTCGATGTAGAAAAGCACATTCTATGAAAGGAATAGTTCAATCAAATGTCATGTTGGTTGAATTGCTTAGTCCTAATATAAATTAACTCTCCCACCATCTTGCCCTTGTGTTATTGAGTTCAAATCGTGTGACATTTGCATCATCAACATAAGCATTAGTGGCATCTGTTTGTCTGTAATTTGGTAAGGATTTGGAAGACAAAGATAGTTTTACCGTAATGTATTTGTACTTGGTGGATTTACCATCAACGCTTTACGCGCACACAACGTCATGCGGAAACATTGCAAGAGATGTGAAGAATGCGAGCCGCTCTTCAAAAGTAATTTAAGGGACAAGCAGCTATCCAAACTGCATTATATTATAACAAGTGGCTGGATTCTTTTCTAGACAGTTATGTGCTATTCATTATTAACAATAATGTATTTCTTTCAGGACTAATTTGAAGCTAGAGGGCCTAGAGGATTGCCACATTCTATCCGGAGAGGACGACTCGATGTTCGACACGCACGGTTGCCCGGCATACGTGAGCCCTGAGATATTGAACGGCGGAGGCAGCTACTCAGGGAAGCAGGCGGACGCATGGAGCCTCGGAGTTATGCTGTACACCATGCTGGTGGGCCGCTACCCTTTCCACGACCCGGACCCCCAGACCCTATTCTCCAAGATCAGACGGGGCACATACTGCCTCCCCGATGGGCTGTCTCTGAGGGCGCGTTGTCTGCTTCGCAGTCTGCTCAGAAGGGACCCTAGCGAGAGACTCACCTCCGCGGAGGTGCTCATTCACCCGTGGTTCAAAGGCAACACGCAGGACACAGGAATTGCAGAACAGGAAGTCAATCTCAGAGAACAGACAGTGCCCCAGTTTGAAGTAGAGCCGGACGAGAACCTGTTCTCCTGAGAAAGCCAAGCTTGAAAGTGGACCAAAATATTGTCTTGGTATTTTTATGTTTTCTAATTTTATTTCTTGTACATTTTCTAAGTATACTCAGTGAATACTTAAAAGTACTGTATCATCTGTGTCAGGTTTAGCGACAGCGTGCAGCCAGCTTATTTGAAGTCATTTGGTGCTAGTGAACCGTTCTTGTGCTGTATGAAGTGAATACTGAGACTGGGCATTATGGGTCATGTGATAGTAAGAATGTCGACATGGAGACTAACCTCAAAGGAGAATATTAGCCGCAATGGAGGGGGAGGACAGACATGGGCCAGACCTGTGGCTTAACACCAGACATGTATGTTTACTCAGCCATTGAATACTGCAATACCATGTGCATGTCTTAAATACAAAGGGACTGAAGATTACAAGAAAATATATACAAATAAGCTGTTCCATTTTCACATATGCCTTTTAGAACTGCTAAACAGTATGGGAAAGAAAAAAATCAGCCAATGATTTTAAAGATTTTTACTGTAAAGCTATACCAAAATATTTGTTTTGGGTAAATACAAAAATTTGATGTTATGGTTAAGGACTTAAGATGGTAAAGATGCTAAAATGTATTAAATATGTCCAATAAACAGTCTAGATATTTTCATAGTGAACCTTCGGATAGATATTAACCTGTGGGAAAGAAAAACTGCTTAAATCTCCTGAAAGTGAGAAAATAGATTTTTGTTCCTACTTTTCACTTGATCTCACATGTCTCGCGTTTCCAAAAAGATCTCAACAATGTCTACAGCTGTGATCATATTTGCCAAGATAACAGTCTGCAAGTCAGACACTAAAAAAAATCTCAAACATTTCTCACTAAATTCTTCTTAAACTGAATCATCTCGGCTTATCCACATATGTTTTATAGCTCAATACTCATGCCAACTATTTCTCATTTTTATTTTATTTCCCATTGTTTCTAAGGTATTTAAGAAAAAAATGAGACTATATTAAAGGTAAGCGAGATCTCAGAGCTATAAATACGCAAACCATGAGTGTAAGTATTCATTTTAGAAGATCCCTGCCGTACAGTAATCTCTCTTCCAGTCAGTGTGTCTCTATAAAAATCCAAAGGATTCGAAAACATTGAAAAAAGTATATGGTGGGTCAGTTGTGAGTGCGGACAATATAAATACTAGAATGACTCAACGGGGTGTTGGTGAACAGAAGAGGAATGGGCTGAGATTGCCATGTTCAGTATGACTGTGTATATTCACTCTCACTATAAAGAAAAGAGTACTACAATAGCATTACTGTAAGGGCAGAGTTCCTCCAGAGGTATGTTTTTGCTTCCTCTCACATTGTTACCTCTGAATACAAGCATAATGGTTCTGTGCGACTTTTATGGTTTCTGAAAGGCTCTTTAGAAGCAAAGCCTCTGTTAGGCTGGAGGGCATGCAGAACGTCTGTCTCATGCACGCAGTACACGGAGAAAGCTGACACGGGTGCACAAAGTTCATATTGCACTGTGAATTATGTATTTGTGACATAAACCTCAAGGATGACCGTGAGGGTGTAATGGTAAAAATTCATTGTGAAAATATTAGCAAGTGTAAATATGTAGATTATAAATGTGTGGACAAAATAAAGTCTTTTTCTTATTCTTATTTAAACTGGCGGATGACTTCCAGTGAACACATAAGAAGTAAACACGTTATTCAGATGTGACTGAAATGTGATGTTTTTCTTGTGTAACTGAAAACTCAAAATTGTTTAATAATTCTCTCGGAGCCTAAAGGCCCCACACAGTTTAGGTGTCGATGTAATTTTGTATTGACTGGCAGCAGGGCTGTAGAAACAAGCCAAAAGTGTATTTGTGTGCGTGAGTGAGTGAGTGTGTGTTTGTGTGTGTTTATTGTTTGACCTACGAAGACTCAATGCCTTGATTTTATATATATATATATATATATATATATATATATATATATATATATTAACTAGCCCCATAACTTACTAAATAAACGTACTAAACATATTTATTAAAAATCTATTTTCTGTTAGGGTTTGGTCCAGATTTGGGGTTAGAAAATATGTTTAGGTTGATACAAATATGTATTACGCCAAAGATGATCATGATAGCTGCATCAACAGCATCAGGTCGATGAATATTCATTTTGTTCCAACTAATTCTATGTTTCACTATTATTTGTAATATATAGTCGCTTAAAGGCAGTAGGCTACTAGAAATAGTAAAATAGATCCTTTACCGTTTGTTTGTCACTCAATATCACTTCAGAAACGGCCTGTGATTTTTCTTCACACAATGCACTAAACAGATTATTTTTAAGTGGGGGGGACAAAAACATGTCACCCTACCAGACCCTATTTTATAATTATTGCTAGGCCCTGTTTTTTACCAATACGTTCTCCTCTCTTGCTCTAAAGCCAAGTCAAAAGAGAAAGTGTAACGTGCCTCCGTATGACGTCATAGAGGCTTGCGTAAGTGGTTGATTGGTTATCAACAGAGTAGCTGAAGCGTCTCCGTTGATGGGCGGCTGCCAGGGCGCGTCGCACGCCACGGATACCATTTCCAAACATGTCAGAACCAGTGCGCATGCGGTAGGCTACTCGTGTTCTGTGCTACCTCGACTCTTGTCTCTCTGAGTGACACTGAGTCACTATTTAATGTGTACGGTGCTTGAAGCTGTCTTGGAATTAAAGGCTAATGTGATGGGACGTGGCCATGTTTAGAGGCCGGTTGACAGCACAGTTGTGATATGCAGTCAGGCTTTAGACATGTTGACTGTTTAAAGGGGGTGAAGTGGCTCTGTGAGCAACGTGTGTCACAATGGGGTATATGCACACGGCACAATGGCGTTAAAATATCAGCCAGCTAGGTCACTTCCGTTTTTTCCAGTTGCTCCTCACTGCAGAATAAGAGATCCAAGGAGCAAAGGTCCAGATCCGGTCTCCTCCCATCGCATTGTCATTGGTAGACTTTGGATCCAGTCTTCTCCCATTGCGTCTTGATTGGTCGACAGATTTCTGTAACATGTCATTCTCGTGTTGTTGCTCTAACTTTCCGCATAATGTTATTCATTTGACAGAAAAACAAATTTGCGGAAGACACTTATTTATTTACGTGTTTTTAATAACATTTTATTACATTTAGGTTGGGTAAGGGTTTGGGTACTTTTAATTTTGGCAAAAACCGACAGCACTACGGGTGAGCATTGTCAAAGAGATACTATGCCAAAAAATGAACATTTGTGCATCCTTAAGGGCCTACTCACCCCCAGATTGTTCCAAACCTTTTTAAATGTCTTTGTTTCGCTGAAGACACAGGAAGATATTTAGAAGAATGTCAAATCTCGCCCCCGAACATTGTTGATCCTAGTCCTATGTGCATACTGAAGCGCTGGATGTAAAAGCCTGGATAAGATTTTAGCGGAAGGACATCATCGACCCGTATGCATGTACCCCATTGACCCAACTATTAATTTCAATGGTGGTACTGGCATCATTCCTACTGTATATGGCAAGACTGGAACTGTCGGTGCTTTTAAAACCACCTATGAGTTGTTCTCCAGTTGACACAAATAATATACCACATTGGGTTTCACTGCTCTTTCTACACATAAATTGAATTATTCACACTGGAGATCATACACAAAACGATAGAAAACCAATACTGTAAGTGCTACTTAACATCAACATCTCCAAAGGAATTCACTGTTCTACCCCATTCACAACTGTTATACTACAAATGTATTGAGAGAAACCATTCGTATTTGATCGCCAATGTTGTGTCACAACCATGTGGATATGTTAGGTACTGCAAGTCATGCCTTCACAATTTTCAATTATTTTTGTGTTATTGATATAAAACAGACACGATTGTAATAATGAATAAACAAACCGAACAAAGCATTTCATTTAACTGTTTACATTGGTTCCAAAACACACACATAGACCTTTGTATCGATAGTATTAGTGAAGATCCTTCCTTCATAGATGCATTGTTTTATATACAACTGTACATGCTACCCTTCAACCTAACCCAAAACATATTGGACTTAAACTAAGACATAATCTGACATCTTTATGGTAACATCTTACTGCTGTTCATTTTACATAGCTATAAACCTATAATATAATAAGATTAATCCACTAGAGGGCAGTATTTCAGCATAAACTGATCAAGTTTGTTTTCAGGCCTGTTGAACAGATGGCTTATTTGCTAAGTTTAAGCATCTGTTTGCCAGTCTGTTTAAGCATGCACATCATGGGGCCCGTTTCAATGAGCTTAAATGTGAACTCTGAATTGATTTACACATTTTGCCCGTTTCAGAAAGGAGGTTTAGTGAAACCTGAGTATATTAACCCTGTAATAGTGGAAACTCTGGGTTATCCATTTCAAAATGCCAAGTACAGTTTGTCAACCCTGGGTAACTCAAGCCCGTTTCTAACAGAGAGGTAACTTTACTCAACAAGTAACCTTGTTAGTTGTGGCACAAGCGCTTAACTCAAGGAAAGGAGTTCTGAAACCAAAACTCAATCTCAGAGTTCACGGTGTTTGCTGAACCTCCTTTTTCAAACGTGCCCCAGCTTAGATGAGTTCGATCAATCTACTCGATGGGAAGGCTTACCATTACAACGGCACCAAAAAAGCAACATGGCGGCATAAAGCGCTTGAGAGCGAGGCACACTTTCCGCTTTGCATACAGTGGATTTTTTAATGTGCTGAAAATTACGTTTAATTAAGTTTTAATTAATAAATAGATAAGTGTACCAACAAACAAACAAATTAATCAGTAAATGAATGAAACAACAAAAATAAAACAGAAATAATAAAAGATTATTATATTCTCGCTCCCCATCAGTGCTCTAGTGATAATCGTGAGACATCATTATGTACGGGACACTTGTTAGGGTGTCAGTCTTTCGTGGTAACGTCAGACTGACTGCCAGTTCAAAACCTGCTCGGTGCAGATTTGGGTAGGAGTGGCCACACGTCTAAATTCATTGCTTATTACCTTTATCGCTTAATTTCTGCATGTTTGTCTGTATTTATATATATAAAAGGTATGGGAAAGAATATGCTCGGATGTAATACACGGCCACAATGGCTAACATTATTGATGTATGGATGGTTGATATGTATTTCTATATATCTAATTCATTGTAAGGAAAAATTTTACCGTTTTATGCAGAGGGAAATGACAAAATTGAAATCAAGAACATCCCTTAAATGAATGCAGCCTCTTCACATAGGCCCACAGGATCCTCTATAAAAGCACATATGACACTTTAGTCACTGAGAAGGTGTCTGTGTTAAAATTGTGTGCAGTGACTCTTTTAAAAGAATGAATGAGGTGCACCACTTGCGCTTTAAAAAGGGAGAGGAGATCAAAAGATACCCTGGATTTAGCAAAGAAAACCTGCTCCCGACCCGGTTAGGTTCACAGAGTAAGTTAGTATGGTAACTGACTCTGAGTTTAAGTTACCTCTCTTTTAGAAACGGGCTTGAGTTACCCTGCTTTCTCAAGTTTGACGTCCTGAAATTCTGATATTGCTTTTATCATTGAGATAAACATTTTAAAACATGCAACAATTTAAGCATTGCAGTGTAAAATTCCAGGCAGCTATTCTTTTTACACTCTATCCATTTTCCTGTAACCTGTGCATTTCTGTGTGATACAGATTATGAGTAATTCAGGTTTGAACCAGATTTGCTGCTATTTCAAAAGGCTTTTTGTCCCCTGTATGAGAAAAGAAACATGTGTTGCAACAAATGTGAGAGAGAGCTAATCTTTTAATAATGGTACAATGTTGAACACGACGGTGTGTTGTTTCCCCTCATGAGATCACATGTATATGAGCGCTCGTGTTGGTAGCATTATGTCATTATTCCATTCGTTGAAACTGAAACTTTCAAAGGAGCCATCATTTCAATGCTGCTCAGACAAATGATGATAGAATCACACACACCCATATATTCATCGCAGCTCTTTCTAAATGTCATGTTCATTTCAGCGTGCTCATTTATCAGCAGTCACATCTGTTAACACAGTTCTGTTAATAGACATCTCCGGCTACAGACTGGAAATCTGTTGGAAGTCGTGTCAATTTACATAATTTAGATGGTAACACTGAACAGAATAACCATGTCTACACAGTGAGTGAAATGTGCAGTGTTTGATAGATTTAATTTTCTCAATAAGAGCTCAGAGCTTACTACATTTTAGCAATGAGTAAGTGCCCTGTCAGAAGACATGGTACCCACGGTGTAAAATGTTGCTGTAGTTTTTACAGCAAGTTTGCCAGTAACTTACTGTAGATTTAATTACTACTTTATATACTTTTTCAATTAGTACTGTTTTCTGTCATGATTCTGCTGCATCATGTCATGTTTCTCTTAGTGTAGTGGCAGGATCATGACAGAACCTCATGTTTAATGTGAAGAGAGGCAATTATTATGGTCTTACAGACACTCTCTCTGGTCTCGTCTTTGTTCCCATCCTCTCGTTACCCTCGTTATTGATTAATGCCCTACACCTATTTCCCTCTTGATTTGCTCCCTTACTTAATGCCCTTGTGTCTTCTGTCTTGTGCTGGTTTATTGTGATTTGCTTGGTGAGTTCATGTCTTGTCAGTTTAGTTATTTGTAGTTCATGTCAAAAGTTAATTTAAGTCTTGTTTAAGTGTAGTTAGTTTTAGTCATGTTATTGTATCCCTGTTTTGTTCTGTTACCCCCACGTGGGTCTATGTTTTATTATTTATTATTAAAATGTTAACCCCTTACCCGCTGTCTGCACCTGGGTCCTCTCTCTGTGTCTCACCACTAGAATCATGACAGTTTTCTATTACTCTAATCAAAATTAAAACACTTTGACTTTTGAGATTTAAAATGAGCAAGAAGAGACTGGCATTAGCACAGCAACACTGCCAAAAATGACATTCTTCCTAAGCATTTTTCTCTAGTTTTCTGTATATATTTTAAACCTTTTAAATAACATTACATTTACAAAAGTGACCCAAGATATTTAGTCTTGTTTTATGAAAGAAAAATATATAAACAAGGTAAGTTTATGCTTAAAACTAAATTGTACATCTACAATAAATTACTGGCAAACCTGCGGCGAAATTACAGTAAAGTTTTACAGTGCAAAATATACCACGGTACTCTGTAAAAAGGCCCAAATATGTACTTCTGTGGTACTTCTATGCACTCTTTAGGTGCAAATGTGTACTTTTTGAAAGGGAGGCACCCCAGTGACAGCTTGGGTACATTATCTGAGCACAAGACCCAGTGTGCAATAAAATACAACACCCAATGTTTTTGGGGAGTAATAACCTTCAACGAGTGTTGCTGTTTTATGCAAACGGTGTACAACCTTATCAAGTACATGATTAACTTGTGTTGGATCCAGTAAATGTGACACAGTGGAGCAGAAGCCGTAAGTAGCTTATCTTGCATCCAGGCTCCATCAGCAAAAAACTCAAAAGCATTTTTGAAAACTCACTAAATAGCCAGAGAGAGGAATTCAAATCAGACTTACACCACATTGTGAGAGGCTCAGCTGCAGTGTCCCAAAATTGACCATTAAACCCAAGTGCATGCAGGTTTGATGAGGAAACAGTGACAGGTTTTTTGTACAAAGATTTGTCCTCTGTATAGCCACAGAGGAGGGAATTCTTTCTTAAACAATAATATTATATTGGAGCACATAATGCCCATTGTGTTCATTTCAAATCCCACAGATCAGTCATCTTACTGGCAGCCTTGACTGTGGTTCTCCCCATACGACTGAAGGGCCATGATGTGTTAAGACTAATATAAATAAACTGTGGCTCATACAGAGATGTGTAAATGTGGCTCATAAAGAGATATTGGGCTGGAGATTACAAAAACTAAATGATATGGCAAATATATTTTTGTTTAGCATCATTAAAAATAAACAATTAGCTCTCTAACAGAAATACTGGTGTATATTTGTGTTTACAGTATAAAGATTAATATGGCAAACACATTTGTACCAAAGCAATTAACAAAGAGGTTATGAGTGACTCATTGCATCATTGCCGATTACATTTTTTTATTATTCTCTTCTTTGCCCGCGTGCCCCCTCACCTCCATCGGACGTAACAGCTGATGATTTTGAGTCTTTCTTCATAAAGAAAACGACCACCATCAGCAGTCAGTTCTCTGCGCCACCGCTTCTTGATCACGCTCAAACCCCCGACACATGCTCTCTCCCCTCTTTCTCTCTCCCATATGAAGATAACGATTCCAAGGTCATATCTTCAAACCACCCGACTACCTGCCCGCTAGATCGCATCCCCACTCATCTTCTCCAGGCCATTTCTCCATCGGTTATTCCTGCTCTGACCAACATTATCAACTCGTCTCTCACCCATTTCCCACAGTCTTCAAAGAGGCCTGTATTACCCCACTACTGAAGAAACCCACTCTTAATCATCTGTTCTTATCCTACTGTTCTATCTGCCGCCTAACAACCACATCCTACTGCTGACCCTCAAGGTTATGGGTGTCTCTTGAATGGTCCTACAATGGTTAAGGTCTAACCTCTCAGGTAGGTCATTTAGAGTATCCTAGAGGACTTTTTAGTCCCAACATTTCGACACAGGGGTGCCTCAGTGCTTGGTCCGTCACTATTTTCTGTATACATGACATCCCTTGGGCTCTGTTATTCGGAAACATGGCTTTTCCTATCACTGCTATGCGGATGATACACAACTTCACCTGTCATTTCAGCCTGATGGTTTATGCATGTCTAGCTGACATTACGCTCTGGATGAAGGACCATCACCTGAAGCCTTCTCTGGATCGGTTCTACATTTGTGGAATAATCTGCCAGCTGCTACAAAATCAGCAGATTCTGCAGACATCTTTAAGAATTGTCTGAAAACACATCTCTTCTGTCAACACCTTATAGTCAATCTCTTTTCTACTGTTTAAAAAAAACAACTTAGCTCTGAATAATGTGGAACGCTATATGAGACCAGTTTTTGATTGCACTTATGTTGTTCCGATTTTTCTCAATTGTTTACCTCATCTGTAAGTCGCTTTAGATAAAAGCTTCTGCTAAATTACTAAATGTAAAGTGTATTATGAACAGGAGAATACAAAATCGTCTGTGTGTGTGTTCCTTGCAAAGTGCAGCAGCTGTTGGTGCTGATAAGGTCTTTCAAAAGTATTTGCACATATAACCTGCCCACTCTTGTGGTTGTTGTGTAACTGAAGGGTGGTTGCACTTCATTCCTCCCGTTAGTGAAACTGTAAAACATCATAATTCTGATGCAGTGAATTTACATGAACTGACATTTCAAAGAAAGAGGCCACATAGGGATGGTTCTTCAACTTCAGCCAATTTTATGTTTCAAGGGTTGATTTCTATTTATCGCGTGACCTTTATTTCTAGATCACATTTATTCAACATTTATTTGTCCCAGACTCAGACTCAATAAAATCCAAACAATGATTAAAACATGACCATTTACGTTAATTAGTTAATATTTTAAAGGCCCAGTGCATGAAATATAGCAGCATCTAGTAGTGAGGTTGCAAATTGCAACCAACAGCTCCACCCCTCCCGTTCGAAGCACTAAGGTGGCTGACACAGAACTAAGACGTTGTCACATTTTTCGCTTCTTTGCCGAAGGAAACTGCTCTGTAGAGCCGTTTAGGGCTACTGTAGAAACAATATGGTGAATTCCATGCAAGGGGACTCGAGGTGTATGTACATAGAAATAGCTCATACTAATATAAAAGCATGCTGAAAACAGCAAACACAGTGGTGTGTAAATGCATAAAGGCTCACATATTGTAATGAACTGAGCTTTAGAAATTAGTAGGGAGGGAGAGTGCTACTGTATGCATGACCACTTGCATGAAGAGGGCCTATTTTAATTACATTTAAGCAGTGCTGCTTTTCAGAGGCACAGAGCATGATTCTGATCATCTCCATGAACCTTTGTGGAGACTGTGTGTTGTCAGGCTGTAATTATAAGAGCTTCTGGGAGCATTTTACATGTCAGTGAAGAGTTCTGGTGAATACATGTAGACTAAAGAGCTGAGAATTAAAAAAGCGTTAATTTTCCTACAGTTTGTCTTTGTATGTTTTGCTTGCAATACTGTAACTTTACGCTTTCATATGAATTGAAATGTTATTACGTAAATGAATGCAAAATTATGTCAAATGTCATGGATCATGAGCAAATTACTTACTGGAATGGAAATGCAGAGTCTGTGTGAACTTTTACCCACACCAAAGTTTTGTGCAAACCTGGTCAAGAGTTGACGTGTTGAGAGAATAAGCAGTGAAAACTGTGCAATAAGAGTTGTTACTTCAGCCACAAGCAGCTTAAAAAATTATAGTAAGACAGAAAGAGACAGACAGAAAGATAGATCCTTTCAGGTGGACCACACTGCACAGAAGCTCTCCACTGATGTCCAACAGTGTCCAAAGCTGTGCATCCCACAATTCCCCTCACCTGTGTTGAGTGATGGGCCTTCATCCTCTGAAGGCTTCAAACACCTGCTGCAGAGCTTTGAAAGGATCGCTCTCAAATCTGTCTCCAAGTTGACATCTCGTAGAGAAGTGCTTCAGGCATCCACCCCTCCAGCTCCTGCAATGCTCTCAGGGCATTATTTGAAATAGATTCAGGTTTTTTCATGCTAGTATCAGCTAAAACTATTAACATCCATGAAATTATTATTAGAAGATGACCTGTAGGCTCTAAAGAACTTGCATGAAGTTTGCTAGATGAATGAATGGAAACAAAAGTGAAGCCTAAAGAATAATTTGCTATTTATACCATTTTAACGTGTTTTTCCTCAAATTACTGTAAACTGTCAAATAATCACTTCACCGGATTTCATTGGTTATATAAACTGATAATCCTGATGTAAACTTATGCTAATGTGATGATGCTGTGTCTGGATTCTCAAACAAACAGAGCAATGTTGTCTTGAGTCTGTATAATGGAAGTCAATGGCTGCCGGTGTAGTTTGGTTCCTCAAAATAACAGAACCCTTTTGTATTCTGCAGCATAAAGAAAGTCAGACAGGTTAGAAATGACATGAGTGAATAAATGATAGTACGATTTCCATTTTGGGTTGCTTTCAACACACTTAAGCCTTCAGTTTTGCAACTGGATGAGATGAGTGTTCTTCTAGTTGATATTGGATATGAGGCTTTATATTTTCTCCAACTTGAATGCCTCTTCATAAGATCATGCACACGAAGGAGGCTTGGTCTGACATTAATGTTTTGCTCAGGTAGTTCTGACCCTGAGCTTGAAACATTCAGTGTTCCAAATATTGATACTATAAAAATGCAGCCAAGGCAATCGCTGCTGGGTGCCTGTAACATTGTTTGAATAAATCATTCAGGTTGCCTGTGGGAATGTGAACAGTATCTGTGATCAGATCATTCAAGCCTCACCTGCAGCGGGAACAATGAGTGCGTCTACCCAGAATTCGACAAGCAGAGGAGACTTTACGTTTAGTATAATTGAGGGATGTCTGAGTCAGCTTCTGGCATTTTTCACAATGTTTCATTGAGTTGAGTAATTAAAAATGGGCTTGCCCTGCAAGTGATGTGCACTTCTACCTACTGAGGTCTGTGTACTCACTTACCAACCCAGTCTCAAGGCAGTTTGTGTGCATAGACACGAAATTTGGAATCTATTAATTTGTGTCAGTAAGCACAACCTTTTTTTAATGTCACACAGCACAACTTTCTTTTCGAGTCACTCAGCACGTAAACTAAACGAAACCTGGAACGATGTTTCATGCATTCTGACTTATTTGCAATGTTAAACATGCTGTCTTCTCATGCTTAACATGGTCAACTTGCCCAAAATGTGTTGGACGAATGACGTAGTATTTCTGTGCTCGATACACTCCAGTGTTCGTACAGGTTGCGAAAAGTTTTTTTCGAACATGAAAAGTCATTTCGTAATAACTTTTCCCTTATTGGACAATTCTCCCGGAAAAAGCATGCGGCACGCCCCTGCATCAACCAAGGATAGCGGGAGAAGAAGCATGCACACAAGTCACTTTCACTTGTGTGCAAGAGAGAGAACGTCTTGGTTACGGATGTAACCTCAGTTCCCTGATCGAACTGACAGATGGGGTTTGATCTTGAAAACCTTTCAACTCTGATTGTACTTTTTAAAAAGCCAATGAGATTGGCGAATGACGTGGCATGTGAATGGCAATGCCCATTCATTCACCTTTTGGGCTGAGGAACCTGGGAAGGATACCCGGGTCGCTGCAGTGGGCGAAGCATTGTGGCATAAAGGACACAACGTCGTGTCCCTCCATCAGGGAACTGAGATTACATCCGTAACCAAGACATTCTGTCGGTCTCTCAACGTTGTTAGATAGGGTTTCTATATGAAATGCCACTGAGCTTTGCCGTATCACGACCTCAAGTGGTGTGACCCTAGGCATAGACCCTAGGCCTAGGCGAGTCACAGGTGAGCACTGCCACGAATCATGATCTCCCAGTGAAAAAAGTAATTCAGCACTTGAATAAGGGTAAGGGCTCTTACCAGTGGCCGTCACAGCCAGGGGCCTTCCTACTCTAGATACGAGATGACCGCCTGGCACCGTGAGGGACACTGGGGAGTGCAGGAACCCCGAGAGAGGAGCCTGTGCTATGGAGGCCACATCCTACCGACAGGGAGGTGATATGTGGAAATTACACACACAGTCTCGCAAATTGGAGTCCACTATGGGGAGGTCACAATTTCACCAGCGGGGAATCAAGAGTGAGGAATACATCAGACGGGACGACCCAATGGTGGAGTCACTACATGTGGAGCATCAGCTCAAGTAACAGGGGTTCACCCAGAGTGGGAAACTTGCCTTTACCGAGCTTTGGTATATGAGCCGCTCCGCCCGGCTCGTAGCCAGAAGGGATGCTTAGTGATGGATAAAATGCCTGTTATGGATGGAATGCCCGCGGCCAGCTGTGCGCTAAAGTGTCCGTGCCGAGGGGGACCTCGGTCAGGGCATACCAAAGCGGGTGATGGTCGGTGTCTAGGGAGGCAACAGGACCACTGTGCCTACCTGAACTGTGACCAAACGAAGCTGGACAGCCGTGGATGGAGTCTCTACCATGGATATTTGGGGGGTGCGATACTATTCTGTAAGTACCCAAGATTAACATGAGATATGCTGAAGCTCTGTGTGATATGGCTGCTTTAAAAGTTTGCCTTCATTTTTATTGGCACAAAAAGAATCCCATAATCCTGCCCCAATATTCCCTTGAAATATTATCCTGTCATGTGCATCATGTAGTGTGTGTGGCCTTGAAAATTTAACATGTCTATGTGAATATTAAGAAATTTTACATGCGATATACAGGGCATGCTTGTGGGCATGGATCAATCGGAATGGGGTAGAATCCTGGCAGGTGGGCAAAACAGATCCTGTCCCAAAATTACCCCTTGAAAAAGTGTGTAGATGACCTCTAGCAGTGTTTTTATTATAATTATCCTGTTTCATACCTTTTATTTCATGTGACTTTTATTTTGTCATCATGTTATCTGTAGGGGGGGCTAATCACTCCGCGCTCACACTCGTTCAATACAAAACACAAGAAAACTCGAGAAGGCATGTTACAAGACGATGCATGTTTAGAGTCAGAGATCGGAAAATATTACTGTAACCTGTAACTAAAGTGTTCTTTGAAGTGTTATACCACTCTGTGCTTGATTTGTTTGGCAGTAATAATTTGAAAATAATTTATGAAGTTGCTAGCTAGTTCTCCAAAGTCCAAGTTAAGTAAATGACGGCAGCTTTCCCTGGATCACCACTCTTTAGCACTCTTTGATATGCGGAGCGAGGTATGTGGTCCATTGTAATGTACTATTTCATTTAAATTCATTTATACTGTCATGTAAATGGTAACGAGATTCATTTCTCATTATGGCTGTTGCCTGCATTGCTGTTATCAATGTGATGCTATCTTGCTAAAGTGCTTTGTTAAGGGATTATTTTGTATCTAACTAAATTGCCTTTGTTATTTCCTAAGTTTTCACGGTGTTGGTGCTATTGCACACTCGTCTGAATTAAAGTACACCTGTATGGAAACATTCCCAAGCCTGTTTATTCGAAGTTGAAGGGATGCTACAAAGTGTGTGCCCTTGAAATATTAGATTGTCTATGCCATTCTATTTAACTGCTTCATGAGACACACAATATTGTTTGAGTGCATATCAAACTAGTTGTTTTTTTACTATATCTGCTTTAATCCATAACTTTGAACGGGGTAGAATCCTGGCAGTTGGGCAAAAAAGACACTCCCCATGCCATTATTAATGAATGCGTAGATACCGTCCTTAATTTGTTCGATGATATATAGAACAAACATGGGCACAGAAAAGATGCGTTACCACTCTTTCAGATGTGAAATCTATAAATCACAAATAATCCTGTAATTTTGCACATCTGAACAGTTTCAGACTGTGCCGTCACATACTACATGATCTCCTTAGGTAACACTTAAACAATATATGAATTATATACAATACAAACTCGCCCGATCATTCATTCTTGATTCAAGTTTATTCAACATCTTTAACAGTGTTCAAACAAGCCAGCAACATTATTCATGTTGCTCCTCCACTAATTGTGAGTCAAGTGTTTTAACGCGTGACTAAGAATCAAGCTGCAGAGAGAGAATATGCTCCAATTTATTGTAAGCATGTAATGAAATGCAAAGCCGATTAGCCAATAAATTCATACATCTGTGAGAGCGAGCTTGATCAGTGCCTGGAGTACAGTGTGCGAGTATTGGAATTTCTCCATTGCCGAATGAAAGCCCTTTCACTTAAGCACACACTCAGATGTTTGCTTTCATACGTTGTTTTGTATCTTGGCAACCCTTTAATCTCGCCTTAAACACATTTTCCTGCAAACTACTTAAGGGTATTGTCATGTCAAATCGTCAGGAATGAGCGCGTAAGCATAAAAAACACATCTAGCAACACTTTTATAAGTTAAAGGAATATAAAAAAATGAACAATGCTATTGAATATTATTTAATTTCTTTCTTTTTATTAATATAACTTTAAAAAAATCATTATTTTAATTTATTTCGTTGTCAATGTCTGGGAATAGTGTGTTAGGTCATATGTCAACAAAACCGAACACTTGTAAACACCACCCTCTACTTCTGCTTTTTTGCAGGAGCATCCTATACATTTTATGACACGTTTCGAATCCACTTAGCAGCCTTCCGCGTTCTCATATAAATGCACTTGCATTCACTGTCTCCATGCGGCAGGCTTTCCATAGCTGTTGCTTACCATTTACTTTCCTCAAGTCATTTACTTTTACTTCAAAACTTTTAAATCACCCACCATCGACTCCTCTTAGTAGTTAAGGTGTACAATTATGGATGCTTATGTTTGGGTCGGAGGAGCCTTTATGAGTCAGTGCACTAATGGCTATAAGGGCAATCCTACACAGCACTTATCTGCATGATGCAGATATCAAGACTATTTTATGTGCGATGCATTACAGATTGCACAACCAGTCCTTTCTAAATTCTTAGAAGCACCCTATATGTATAAAGCTTTTCACAAATACAAAACATAGTTTAAATTGAATTTAGAAGTCTATAGACGTTTTAATTCATGCCTTTGATCAATGCGTGCAAAATGGTTAAACAATGTCACGCAAAACAAATCTAATTGTCCAATATCAGAATATGATAATGACATTTTCTCTGACACTATCTCATTCCTAAACTGTTATCCACATCATGAAATATTTAACACATCGGCTCACAATGCTGACAAAGGCGTATGATATGTTTGATATGCTAATGCTAATTAGTCTCTCATCACTACAAAGACATAGTATGCGATTTTCCAGACATGTGATAGTTTGCACCACGAAAAAAGAGAAAAATCGGCATTAATCAAATAAGAACATGGCCCCGGGTCTATCAGAACCCCATGGAGAGGCTTTCTGTTGTGTACGCGGAGTTATGATGCAGTCCGGCATTACAATGAGGCCTCTTGACGACTGGAATTTCCATTGCTTTGATTGAACCAGCAGGAACCCAAGGTAAGAGTGATCAAAATATACTCGAGTGAGTTCATTGTCGTAGTACTTATCCAGAATGAAAATTTAATTTGTGGAGTCTGGGTGATTGACAGGTGCTGTGGGCATTGGTAAACATAGATAGAATTTTTATATCACCCTGCGTGTTCCACTTGAGGCCCCTAGTAAATTACCACCGGCTTTATCCTCCAAATTCAGTGTCATTGCACTCAGTTTAAAAGGCATTCCTGAAGGACAAACTGTAAAACCTATAAAAGCTTTTAAAAAACATATCAGCACTTTACGACAAGAGGGAAGGATGGAATCTCCCTTTATAAAATATTGATTGATGTGTTTTTTAAGACAGGAAAAAACAACATTTCACAAGTCCAGCAGCAGTGGTTTCCTTGTTTTTCTACTATAGCTTGTATGTAGCTGATCAAATGGGTTTTTTCTTCTTCTGGAGAAATAAGAAAACAGGCTGTCCTCTTTCTAGGATGTTCAAAGAAGAACAAGACGTGGTTAAAAGGTAAGTTAATTTGACTTGTTAGCCTTGTTGCGGTAGAACACATAGTTTTTAAATACAGGATAAAACGAAGACAAAATGTACTATAGTTCATGTTTAGCTGCTACTTTGAATAATCTTAATAATTGGTACGAAGGGTTTATCTCCATCCAACTGCAGTAAACTACAAGCCACAATTTGTGTAATGATCCATTTATGCAAATAAAACCAATTAACCACATAGATTGAGAATGGTTAAATACAGCTTATCAGACAAAAAAATGAAACATCATTGTGGCTCAACCATGACATAACTTTGGGGCAGGACTACCTCTTTGTTCAACCCCTTCAATAGCACTATAATATCAAACAGGAGGAAAGGCTTGAGAAAGGAATACAAATATTGAAGCTTTTAAGTACACTATAAAATCAATTTTTGTAAAAGAGAAAAACAAGACACAACCATTGCACAGTATCAGTCAACCAAATTGAGAAACTGATTTCGGCAACACTAACAGTGATACATCAACACTCAACAGCACTTCACAGATTCTGACTATTTGAGAAAGTCTGTAGGGAAGAAACTATAGAGGGCAACATTAAATCGTTCCAGAGTTTGCTTCAAGTGTGATAAAACCTAGAAAATGTCTGATAAAGCAAATATTGGACTCTCCGGCCTTGAAGTAAAGTGCTATACTCGGCACCAAACAAACACAGCCCAGACTTCCATTTGAAGTGCTTTAGGTCTGACTTTATATATGCTGCACTGTGATATTCTTTCTATGTAAGCTATTAAAACACAATTGATTGAAGAATGAACAAATATTCCACTGCAAATCTTTCTAAAACAAGTCACAAGTTTTATATATATACGTAAAGGTCGAGTGTATGAAGTTTAGTCGCATCTAGTAGTGAGGTTGTGAATTGCAACCAATGGCTCACTTTCCAGCTCCCCATCCCTTTCGAAGCACTATGGTGGCTGACACAGGACTAAGCTGTCGTCAATTTTTTGCTTCTTTGCTGAAGGAGATAACGTATTTGCGAAATGCTCTGTAGAGCCAAATAATGGCACTACACTGCACGCCTCGGCACTTCCACGTCCGCGTGTGCGACCCCCTTTAGATAATAAAAACATAACGCTTTATTATGCAAGGTCTTTATACACCTCTGAAGACATAGTTATGTAAAGTATATTGCATAGATACTCCTAAATATTAAACACAGCACCTTTAAAAGAAGTCAC
Source organism: Barbatula barbatula (assembly GCF_947034865.1). NCBI lineage: Eukaryota > Metazoa > Chordata > Actinopteri > Cypriniformes > Nemacheilidae > Barbatula > Barbatula barbatula. Next base: position 12,100,932 of record NC_136784.1, read on the forward strand.
TAGTTAGAATACAAAGAATTTACTATATTTTTATATTTTAACGACATATTTTATGAATTTCCAGTGTGTTACAGTTTGAAGGTGTAACAGGTACAAAAAGGGAACAATTTTGAGATGTCCTTTATGAGAGACCTTTTATTTTCGATAAATTCAAATACTTTTACCAAACAGCAGGCCAGTCGGTTACAATATGTTCCCTTTCAGTTCCAAGAATTGTATCAATTGGAAAGAATGTTTGGCTAACAAAATTTACTGTATCATAAAACAGAACCCAGTTTTTGACACACTTTGAAAGAGACTTTTCCTACAGTAAAAGCTGTTTCATGTTACCTCTTTGCAACAGGAAGACGTATTAACACATTGTTTGCAAGTACTTCCTTCCTGTTTATTACTTAACTTAAACTCAAATCCTGTGTAGTTTCTCCTAAATGTGCAGTGAAATAAAAAAGATGCTAGTGTTAGGATTTTAAAAGAACCCAAAAATAAAAATGCTGTCATCATTTACTTTGTTCTGATGAACACAATGAAAACAATTTGAAAGAGCATTTGTAACCAAACAGTTCTTGACCACAATTGACTACAATAGTTGGAAAATTGCTTTGCCAATTAGTTGTGCTGTTGAACACAAAAGAAGATATTTTGAATAATGTAGGAAAGCAAACAGTTATGGGGCACTTACAACTACCATTGTAACTTTCCCTACTATGGTAGTGAATGGTGGCTAAGAACGGTTTGGTTACAAGCATTCTAACAAATATCTTTCTCTGTGTTCATCAGAACAAAGACAGATTTGAAATAACTTAAGGGCGAGTCAATGATGACAGAATCTTTATTGAAGTCATTCCCCACCACTATAATAAAAACAAATGCAGGTGTTAAAGATAGGGTTGATCTCAAACTCTAAAATTGAATTGAAATAAAGCCCTTGGGATATCAAGGACATGCCGATTTATCGTATAATTTGCAGGAAAACTGTGAATAAGTTTATAATATTAATTAAATAACATTGCAGAAGTCATCCGAACACCTCTCGCAATATGACATAATTCAGCTAACAAAAGTGAATTTACATAATGACTCAGGTGTGAAGAGTCAATGATGAGCGAATGAGGAAAAAGCTTTATTAGCTCTCGGTCGGGTTCACTTAAATCCAGGTCAGGATGTGATGACAGCTTTTTGTATTGCATATAATGTTTTAAGAGAATCTAATAACTCAATCAAGCAAGTGACTCAAACATAATTTATGTATCTTGAATGCGTAAAAGCTCTTCTTAGTTTCCACCAACTGTTTTAGAAAGCGATACTTCAAACCATGAGACAAAAAAGTATTGGGAAACTAGATATTTGTGCAGCAGGATTGGGCAGAAACTGGTACTCAGGACACAAAAGAGAGTGTCACAGAGTCAGATCGCGTTGAGAACATCACTGACTAACTGCTCATTAGGGGGCTGTTGTCTCAAGCAGGCCATAGTGTTGGCTTTCCAGTGATTCACAAAGACTGTCTTGTTGTCTTTGTGGGCGGCCATTACTCACTCACAGTATGGCAGTTGTAATTACTTCCCTGTTCCCCAGCATCTATGTGTTTACTCAGAAAGGCCCTGTGGCATTGCGATTGGGCTCAAAACATAAAACACTCTTGCCTCCGGTAAAAAAACACATCACCTGTGGCGTATCACAAAGTCAAGACTGCCGTTTAACAACAGTGAGGTTGTGTTTTAACCTTGCAGGTTGTCTGTGAATTTTAAGGTCGACCACCTGTTGCTTTCAGATTAGAAATCTTTGAGGTCAAAGTCCAGTTTGGACAAAGCAAATGACATAACGGCTCATGGAGAAAGCGAAGCCTTTTGCCATTTTAATCATTGCCCTATATTATTAACCGGTATAATAGTGTTTACTTGACAACCTGTTGCCTTTGGCCTCTTTTCTAAAGCCTCACTCCACCCAATTCACACACACACACACACACACACACACACACACACACACACAACTGTATTAAACTTCAAGTGGGAGGACAATGAGAGTATAAGCCAACTTCGCCAGCAAATTAAAGTCACAGGGAGTTTGCAGGGCATTGAAGAGGCTCACGAGGGTTAAAGCATTAGCCGAATATTAAAACACCACATCAAACGGTACCCTTCAGATTTTTCCAAAGAGTTCATATTTTTATCCACGGTCTTTCCACATTAAGGACTTCTAATGAACTCCTAGTTTCCTCGAAATGACCATTTTCCTTTTGAAACACATTCGGAAGGGCCTAATGGTCATGGACATCTGATTTAATCTTGATGTGCGAGCGGAGGTGTTTGGTCTCATAATAATGAGAAAAGAAACACTGATGGATTCACAGTTACCAAGATTTACTTGAATCATTTGCAGTCTTTTGTGTTCACATAGGTTGAATTATGGCTATTCGTGAAACTCATAGAGTCTTGATTATACAATACAAGCTTACATCTTGAAACAACATCACCCAACTTAATATGTGTATATATAATAATTGCCAATGAAAGCAGTCCGATTTCCAACAGAAGGAAATTAATTTGTCACCACATGATGTCCCTTACGAAAATTAACCATAGTTTAAGTACAGTTACCATGGATTTTTGGTTTTGCTTGTAGTAACCATTGTAGTAAAACTACATAAAAATATGGTAACTTTTAGTATAGACGGTTTCATCGTACGCACGGCCTGGCGTTAACTTCCGGTCTGTGTCTGGTTATAATGTAACCATTTAATATTTATTTATATTATAAATGTCATTGTACATTCATTGTACACAATTAAATGAAAACTACTTTACAGTTTTTGATTCTTTGAGGAGGTCTACCGGACGTTACCGTTTTTTTACGTTAGTCGCCGCTAAAACCGTCTATAATAAAATCACGGTTCATTTTCCTATAAGGGCTCAGATATCGACATATAGCACGGTATGTTGGCATTAATTCTCCATATTGCTCCTCTACCTGTTGCACGTCAAACATCGCTTAACTTCCGCTGCTTCCGCTAGCGTTCAAATGATGCGCGAGCTCCTGAATAACGGCCGCTTTACCGATCTGATCGTTTCTTCTCCTTTCCATGATCAAATCCTCCAAACTCTGAAACTCCAAAACGTGAAACTGTTTATCGGGCAGGAAGAGCTTTAACCTGTACGGCTGTTTGCCTATCCGTATCTCTCCTCCCATCTTGAACTCCCGTTTGCCGAATCTGCACCAGGCGGCGAAACATTCCGAATTCCTCCAACTTAACTCTCGGTCCTTGGCGCCCACCTGCTCCATGGCGTTCTGCACCACCATATCAGAACCGAGGGGCTTGAATTTATACAGATCGTTCGCGATCCGTCCCCTCCTGCCCTGACTGGCATCGGTCAGAAAACTGTTCTTGATCTCCACCCGGTGCAGATGCACCACCTGAAAGTCGCCGACGTAAACAGCCCAGTGCGGGTGCTGGCCGGCGGCCACGAACTCCAGCGCGTCGCCGGGCTTACATCTGTTCAATAGATTCTCCGGGCTGAACGTCTCCGCGTCCGCGGCGTTCGCGTTTTTCTCGTAAATGCACTCGTCTCGGTGGTAAACGGCGCAGTCCAGCTCGTTGCGCTTGTCGTAGCGCTTCTCTTCCTGATTCCTCTCCGATCCATCGACATTATGATGCTGATGATTATCGTCCAGCTCGTCGTCGTCGCTCGCGAAGATGTACGAGACCCCGATCCTCGGGCCGTCGTCTTCGGATCCGTGAGGGTCGGTGGTGGGAACTTCGGCGTAACTTAGGTGTGACAGTTTGTCAACCTGGTTGCCCATATATGCCAGTTCACCGCCGGACAGATGAAGTGAAACGAGCTCCACCTGTTACGAGCAGAGAGATGAAGACATGTGGACGTAGACCGCGATGCTCCGTAGACACAGTTCACAAACCAGCAGGGAAAAGCAAGCACTTTAAATCAAAAGAATCACGGTGTTTTTCGGGGACATGGAGAGGATGTATCCCGATGAAGTGATCGTTCGGATTAGTTTAATCCTCGCAGTTAGTCTCATCACACCTGATGCATCCAACATAAAGTTCTTCATTTACAAAAATGACGAAATGCACTTCGCATTTTTTCTTATGATAAATAAGATTTCCGCATCCTGGCGAAAATAAGCAAGGTGTCTGTTTGACGCACAGCTGTGGTCAAATAGTTCAGAGGTGCGTGTTGCTCGAGTCCGTCAAGTATTGTGCGAAGTAATGGCTGGAGCTTACAATCACTCTTACACGCGCTCGTGGATTTAAAGAGACAGAACGCAGTTTTAACGTCGTCGTAAACAGACAAGACTTCATTACAAGTGTTACAAAGTGCCGAAAAACGCATTGTTTCAAATAAAACTACATGGATTTAATCTTTCCTATAACGTTTGGACCAACTGAGTGTTTTTTTACAAAACTTAAATGATAAAAGCTGTTTTATTGGTTTATTCTGTATATTGTATATGAAGAGTTGAGATCTTTAAATGTTTCACAAAACGTGTTTTCTATTGTGTTGTCCTGTTTTTATTAGCTTTATATTTGATATATTATGGCTTGAATCAAAACAAACCAACAACAGTTTGATTGATTTGATCAAATTGTTATGATTCATCTCATTTTGGAAGCAATCTCTTCATATCTAAACGTTTCCTTAGCATGATCTTCAACAAGCAGCAGCAACCAACCACTGTGTCACAATTTCCTTCCATATTCCTATTTTGTAAAACGGCTCCTAAAAAGCAGGTTTACATATAATGTCAAATTCAACTGCTGCACCACAACTAAATGTTTTATATAATTACCTGCATCTACTATTTTAAGTCCTGGACTGGCCCTACACATACAGTAGCTACAGTATAAATAAAGAACGTCCTGAAACAAAGAGTCAAATCACGTTTCAATATTTAGGGTAGCTGACTGATCCCGTTGCGTTATTCTTGATGATGACATGCCCCGTTTCAATGCCTCACTGCCCCCTGGTGACACCCAGAATTTGTGTTGCTATAGTAATTACAGTCACCAGGGAGTCTGCTGCCCACAGCCGAACCAACACTAGACACATTTTGAAGTTTTCAAACATATTTATTAGTACTTTCATAGATATTTTTTTACATATTCATTTGTTATAAGATATATTTTGGTGTATGACAATGGCCCGACGGGGAAATGTAACTTTGTACCCAGTTAATAATGAGAGCCTTTTCAGTCCCATCAATTTCACAACAACAGGGTTTCTAAAATGCAGGGTGACTTTAAAAAACTATTGGTTATTTTTTTCCCAACACTGTCATAGGGTCAGGAAGGGGCTGGTGTTGTCTGGACTGTATAGATGGAATGGTGCGGAGGACAAAATGAGGAGAAAACTTCACACAATACACACAACATTTCTACACACTCATCATGCAGCACCAAGATCTCGAATCTGTCTTCATCATTAAACACCACTAGAAGGTTTGTTTGGGGAAACACTGCAGGCATCCTCAGTAAAGGCAAGATGAAAAGATTCAGGCCACTGAGGGGAAACCTTCATAGAACTGCATATTTTCACGATAAACTCTAAACTGATACTGATATTCAACACATCTAGTTACTGATGGATAAGAGATGATTTTGTTGTAACTACTTGCAGGTTTGTGTGTGACTGTGCCTGGGAAATAGTTAAACTTGTAAAAACCGTCAGTCTTAATGTTGTTAGTCCAGGCCGGAATTCTTAAAACTGGCCATGTATATCACACGAGTGGAATAAATGCGATTGGTGATACAGCAGTCAATTGGGCACAAAGAAAATTAGTCAGTAAAACAATGGTAAAAATCAACGTAAAAAATAACAGTTGGTCTTTGGTCTCAGTGAAGCAGAAGCGCTCCTCTGCGAAGCAGAAATGAGACGGACAGGATTCAGCTGGAAAAACCCATACACAATTCTTTGAAACAACAAAAAACAGAATAAACCCGAATGTCTTCCACAGGCTTTGTGCATTTGGAAAACCTCATCTCCATGTTTTCAAACCCTGCTGATTCAGTCAAGTAGCTCTGAGATTTTGTGCAATGATATCATGCATCAGGTCACAAAACATGATAATACAAGTAGGCTGGGGTTCATATACAGAAGACCTGGGGTGACTTCATCCTACAACATCTTTTCAAAGTCTATATACACATTAAAAGGTCAATATAGGATTTTTGGAAATAGATTGTATACTTATGAGCCGTTTTGTATTTGAGTAATGTGGTATCTGACAAACAGAAGTGTGGGAAGGTTAGGTCATGTGATTAAACCCATCTCAATGAATCTATAGTTTGACTCTGGACTCATGACCTCTGGATGCTCGCATCCAGACCTGACGGGCGGCGGCAGCACTTGATGTGTTTTGGGGTCACAGAGGTAATGTAGTTACTCGTGATGTGAGTGGTCGGATGTGGGTGTGGTATGGGGTGGTTTTGAGGCTGATGTTTTATGTGGGTTGATCTTTTTGTGGAACATAGATTTGTAAAGAGGGCGGAGCTCGCCCACTCCATTCTTTCAGCTCGCCCTCCTTGAAAAACAGGTTGGTGGCAGGCAGGGGAACACCAGACTCTGCCGGGGGTTGACTCAGGGGACCCGAAACCCCACTGTCAGGGTCTGCAGGCTGTTTGCCTTCCTGTGAAGAAAAGTAAACAGTTCTACATACAGTGTACAGTATAAATATAAAGTCTATATATTGACAATTCAGTCATTGACTGGTTTAAAAAGTGAAAATGATCAAATGGATAACACAAAAAGGAAATATTTTAGAGTGTAGAATACCTGCTTAATTCGAAAAATAATTAAGGAGTTCAAGAGTTTATAAAACATTTATCAAATTTATGTTTTGATCAAGTAATAAAAACTGAAAACCGCTAACAAACACAATAAAAAACATAATCTGTTTTTGCCAATTGACTTCAATTATTCACTAAAGAAATTAGTTAGAAATACATTAGAGGTGCCAAAATATAAAGGTTTTGGACAATAATCATGAAATTATCTATATCATGTTATAATAAATAATTGAGTACCCATTTAAAGTTTGGCCTTATGAGCTAGCTTTCCTGTGGCTCAGTGGTTAGAGCATGGTGCATGCAACAGCAAGGTCATGGGTTAGATCCCAGGGGATAGCAGATAGTCAGAAACAAATGTATAGTACAATGCCAAATGCAAATGTAAGTGCCACAAATGGTTACATGCTCTCTTTTTTCCTTAACGCACTTGTATTTTAAGTTGCATATATTTGCTAAAATAATTTAAACACAAAATAGACCAAATTAAAAATTGCACTATTTATTTCTCTTTTCACCGCTCAATCGATACCGTGATATAATTGTCACTGTGATTTTTGGTCATGAAAATCTGATATTGTGACGGTCTAATTTGCATCAATGTTCCAAGCTTAGAAATCACAATTTAAAAAGTATTATTTTCAGGTTTATTATGACTACATGAATGCAAAAGGACAACAAGATAAGCACATTTTCTGAAGCAAATTTCAGTGGTGCTTGCCGTGGCAAAACTCGGCACTGATCAATCTGACCAACCCCCATCTCTACGATGTTCTGATGCAGAGATATGGCTCTTGCTAAACGGTTGCTATGCTAATATGTTTGGTTACAATGGGCGTGGCTTGGCATCTGCCAATCGATGATACTCTATGCTAAGAATAAAATGAACCAACCCCCATGTCTCTATGATGTTCTAGAGCACCTATATTCTGCAAAAGCACCACTAATAATTAGGACTTACTACCAAACCCACATTAGGAACAATATGAAATAGTGAAGATTTACCTGGAATGACTGAACAAAACTGAGAACTTTTAATGCCAGTTTTCGACTGGAATGTAGTAACTCTTGCAGACTGAAAAAACAGATGAGGTTAATTATTAATCTGTACCACATGTAATATGAATAGTAATATATGGGTTAGGGTAACTGTATATTGATGTATAAGTGACCTAAAGTGTCAAGAAATACTTGGCTTAACTTTTATGCTAAGTGAATTATAGATGAACAATTGTTGTCATCATCACCTGTCTTTGCTGCACAACTTGTGGGAGACGATCCTCTGACACACTTTGCGGTTTAGCTCAGAGCTAAAGAGAGGCATCCCGAAGCAGAGCTCCAGAGGTACCCACTCGTTCTCACTGGAGGATCCTGGGAAAAAGAACAAACAGAACTTTCTGAGCAGCTGGTCTCTTCAAATAGGTTCTTTTGTATAACATGTTGAAAAAATGTATATTGATATAAAAGACACAAGCAAGGAAAATGCTGAAAAGACAGCAGATTACGTCTGAGTTTGTCCACACCTTCAGTTCCCTGTTTCTTGCTGCCGTCTCCATTATTCTCCTCTGTGACCAGCTCGAAAGATTCATTGCTTCCATTGGCATCAACCACTCCACTAAACTCAGAGTCCCCTGTGAGGAAAGCAAAGAGAGTGGATCTAATGCTCCTTTGAGACCCTGAGGGTCTCATACAGCTTTCAGTCTGATTAGTGATGCAATCAAACATGTGGACTGCAATTAAAATAGTAATTGAATTAGAACGCAAAGAAACTGCTCTAATAAAACACAGAGATGAAAGCCCGGACCCATTGTTCTCGGTTTCAGTTCTAATCTAATTGCAGCATTTATCAATAAGGTCATGGGTGGATAATTTCAGCGATTGGTTAAATAGGCAATGTGGATTTGGAAAAGCATCTTAGCCTTACCTTCGGCGTCGCTGGGTCGTCTTCGATGTCTGTTGTTGTAGTTCAACATGGTGATGTAGCCACACTGGTGCTCGAGATCAACTTTGTCCCGCAGAATCTTAAGGGCTTTGTGTGCACACATGTTGGAATATGAGAAATCTGAGAGAGGTAAGAAATTACAACAGCTGGTTAGAATCTCTAGATTATTGTGGAGTGTGTATAAATTATGATTTAATATCTGCAATAAACCCCAAAATACATTTTAAGTAACCCACACTATAATTTAATTGCAATAAAAATGATTTGAACATCCCGAAAATGAGACAATTCCAAAGGAAAATTACACAAGAAGTTATATCTTCTTTTAAGAGAAATCTAACCAAACTTGTGACATTTTTGTTTCAAGCTAGAAAAAAATGATTTGCCAATATAGTCATTTAATATCCAGTCTTAAGAGAAGATTTAATATTCATTTACTGCAAAGACAGTTTTTCTTTTATTGTCTAAATACTCTTCTGTAGGTACAGATCGCTGAGCCGTACCTGCTTTGAGATCTTCCTCATCAAATGGAAAGGGCACATGGACAGTCTCACCGTATCCATGCATTCCATGACCCTAAGAACAGTGGGGTGTAGTTTTGACATATGCAGGTATAATATTATGTTAATTTGAGGGTGTTCAGATTCCATCCCCATTACCTGAATAAGCACTGCAGAGTGGGTGAGGGCATCATTCAGCATTGTTAACACGTTGGATGCCGGGACGACCCCAGGGTCATGACCCCATGATGTGATAAGCAACCGGTCATAGGCCTGAGTAAAATAATTATTTAAGCATGTCTTCACTTACATACCTTCATATTTTATTTTACATAAATGAAGAGTAAAGCATGTATTTACATTTGCGATTAATCGCATCCGGAATAAAAGTTTGTGTTTACATGTCTGTGCACTGTGCATATTCATTTTGTATTTATAAACACATACATGTAAACACATTTGGGAATATTTACATGTATTTTATTATATTGATCAATAATTGAAAAAATATATATAAATGTTTATTAATGTTTATATTTTTTCTCATCTTAATCATAATATATTTTTTTAATTATTATTTAATTCTATTTGTTTCTTTTTGAAATATATGCATGTGTGTGTATGTTTTTATAAATAGAAAATGAATATGCACAGTACATAGACATTTATTATGTAAACAATTACTTTTATTCTGGATGCGATTAATCGCAAATAATCGTTTGCCAACCCTATTGATAATTTAAAACAATTTATAGTTATCAATATATATCACCCTTGGTGAATACGGCAATGTGAGCTCAACCAATGGTATGATTGAGCTTATCTGTTTGGCCAACAAATCTGAGGTTGCCAGGTTAAAGTTTTGGAAATCTGTTCAATTCTGTTTAGTGGCACGGAAATTACATTCTTGACCTTCAAACACTTAAATAATAAAGTGAACCTGGAAGATCTCTGGCAGTTTCCGAAGCCTGGAGCCCTTGGACAGCAGCAGAGAGGGAGGGCCTTGACCGGTAACGTGATAGAGGTACAGTTTGAACCAGATGGAGCTAACCTCAGGAATGGCTGGGCCGATGTGCTGGAGAACAGACAATATCAATCTATTATAAAACAATATGTTAATTTACACCCAACCATCCGTAGTGACAAAATAAAAACATTGAATTTCTCGCACACCACAGTGGAATTTATTCTCCTCACCGAATTCTGGTCTCGTTTGTGCTTTTCTAAATAAATCTAAATCTAAACAGCAGAAAGAAACCCAGAGGCACAGAAAGACCTATTTAGCTTGAATAATACTCTCGAGAGGACCACGATCTGACTGCTCACTGAGCAAACAAACAATTCTACAAGTCCCAGCGCTCATGCCTTCCTCCCCACCATCTGAATACAATCCCTCGAGTAAGCTGGGCTACCTGAGGCGTGCAGCTGCTGATTGGTCGGATCTCATTGCTGAGGGGTGCCATGGAAACCAGCAGTTTGTAGTTCTTGTTCAACACGCGGCTGCAGGTGGCAGGGTCCAATCCCAGCAGGCTCTCACAGCGGAGGAGGTCCAGAGGCAGGCCTGACGGCAGACATAAACCTACATTAGTGCCAACCAGGACAGGCGAACATGTGTCTACTTGTACCGCTTTATATTTGGAAGAGAATTAAATGCATCTTGATACAGTTGATATTAATAGTAACATTCATTACAAAATTAAACAACACGACAGCGGTTTGTCTCATTAAAATCTGGTTTAAACTTGAAAGTGGAAAAAAATAGGATTTGGGTTTTAAGCTTAAGAAATGTGTATATTTTTTTAGATGCATGTGTTTACTTTGAAATAACTGCAGGGGAAACATCACTTCAAGCGAGCCGTTAGGAATTTTTCACTTTCAACATACATTTTCATGATAATTTACTCACCCTGTTATCATCCAAGAAGCTTATGTATTTTTTTCTTTAGTCGAAAAGAAATTAAGGTTTTTGCTGAAAATATTCCACGATTATTCTCCATATAGTGGACTTCAAACGGTTGAAGGTCAAAATTACAGTTTCAGTGCAGTTTCAAAGGGCTTTTAACGATACCAAAAAAGGAATTTTTAGTATTTGAATCACTGTTCTGCAAAGCAAGCTCATGACTTAACGTAACACGTAATTACGTTGAAAAGGTCACGCTTGATGCTAGTAGGGCAGGGCGAAAAAATCCTTCTCCTCCAAATTCAAAATCGTCCGACCTTGATGCTTTAACTTTTAACTCCCTTTTTTATAAACAGCGTTTGACTTAATATTTGCACCTCCAACTGAGACTGACTTTGTACTTCTGCTACGTCAAACGTGACCTTTTCAACGTAATTACGTATTACGAAAGTTGTGAGCGTGCTTTGAGTAAGGTGAGCATTTGTGTTTATAAAGCATATAAATTTTTTGTTTTTTTAGAAAATCACAGATCGTTTCTCTAGATAAGACCATTATTCATCGTCTGGTCTTGTTTAAAGCCCTTTGAAACTGCACTGAAACTGTAATTTTGACCTCTAACCGGTTGGAGTCCGTTGAAGTCCAATATATGGAGTATAATCTTGGAATGTTTTCATCAAAAAACTTATTTTCTTTTTGACTAAAAAACTAAATACATAAACATCTGGGATGACAACAGGGTTGTGAAAATTATCATGAAAATGTATGTTGAAAGTGAAAAATTCCTAAATGCTTGCTCCTAGATGTTGTCACATACCTATATTTGGTAAATCAGGGCCCTGGTCAGGAGTGAGATCTTTGTTGTAGCGCAGAAAGAGTATCGTGTTCCTGAGGGTCAGGGCGTGGTCAAAATATCTCTGGGCCTCTCCTTCAGCGGTGCTCTCCACCTTAGAACATCACACTTCATCACACAGAGCGGCCAACATTTCACGTGTGCAAAAGATTTCTATTAAAGAAAAAAATGCAATAGCCTTTATGCTTTTGTGTGCTTGAAAGAGATTAGAGAGCAGCGGCAATGAGAAAAATGTGAACACGAGTGTTGTGCAATCAGCCCTCAGCGGCGGCCTCATTGTTTTTCAATACAAGCACAGAGGCTGAGATTGTCCGTCCGCTGTGTCTCTCGGCCTCCTTTGTGTCCTATAATAGGGGTATTACCTTCTCCAATTCCATGAGAAAACTGTCCAGGGTCTCATCAGACAACTTCCCCACCTCGAACATCGTGACGGCATGGCTCTTTAAGTTCTGAGACGAAACAGACAAAGAGGAAATTTACTTAACAACTCCACAGTATTTATACAGCTAATCATTAGTAAAATGTATTAAAAGGGTTCAAATCTATTTTTTATTATTTGTAATGAAGTTAAACTTGGACCCGACTGCAGATGATCTACAAGCATCTTCAATCGTAGACAGAGTATCAAATATCTATAGACAATGAAACAAGAATCCGTTAGTCAGCGAGCGAGACACTCACAGGGGAGAGATTGCCCATCATTAGGAAGGCGGTGAGGGTGGAGTCGAACAGGAAGGCGATCCTCTTCGTGGGGGCCGCAGGAATACTTAGACTGCTCACGCTAGCCGTGTCTGGATGACATGGAAAATCACATAGAGTGGATTAAATCACCATTATTTTGATCTATGTAGTGCTCCGAGCAAGACTAATGGTTAATAAAACTCTGCAGTAGAATCAGTCTGTGTCTTAAGGTTTGGTCGTGTGTGATTCTATGAAAGCGATAGCGCTCTCACCCTGGTCCTCCAGACTGGTTGTGTCGGTATCAGTGGCTGAGGAACCCGCCTCCATCACTGGACTGCCACCTTCCCATGAGAGCAGCATCTTCTGGGGGTCCATCGTGCTCCTGGTTTAAAGCAAACAGATGAGGTCCTGCATACTCTTATGAAAAATACAATGAAACTGGGAAAGTGAAGGACCCTTCACGCATACAGCGGTTTGCAGCAAGAATTCGTTTATTTTTAATATACCTTCATATTTCTAATATGTGGCAATTTCCAATCTTTTTGGGGATTTATGCATTGGAAATGGTTCGTTTTGTTTACGATATTGTGTACTGCTGCAGTTATTGTCCCTCATCTTATCCCAGTATATGATTTCCTTTCTTTAGTTTAAGGAAATCTTTTCTTTCTGCTAAATTTTTTTACATAAACATTATAATATTTTGTAATAAATTATCTTCTTATAATCTAATTATCTTAAAAAGAATTGCCGCTTCAAAAAGCACATTGCATTCATTATTTAAAAAAAAGAAATGATTTGAATTAAATTAAATGGTCTTTTTTGAATGGTCTTTTATTTTAAATGTTATGTATTTAATGCATATCAGGCAGTGCTCGAATTGGGGGTGGGGAATCCAGGACCCCCTTGGGCATTAGAAATCCCTATAAGGGGTAAAAAAAATTTGACTAAAGGGTTCCTTTAGCTATGTATTTAAAAAATTATTCTAAATCTGAATTTTGTGCAGATGTAAACATTGTAAATGTATTATTTGCAGTAAGTCTATTACTGTATATCTCTTTTTAGGCCACTTGTCATCCCCCTAAATGGTGGGGACACCCCATAAAACATAATTCCATTCGAGCACTGATATCAGGGAAACATTGAAATGTGATGACACGTCAATAACATCAAATCATTGGTTCTTATAGTGATGATGTGCTTGTATTGGTTTCAATTACGCTAAAAATATTAATATATGTTACTTGTAATAAATAATATCTGCTTTTGGAGGTTAATGTTTGGATGGATATCTTAAAAAAACTGAAGAAAGTCAGTCATACACTTTAAGGACAACACAAGGTTGACTAAATTACGGGAATTTTTGAGTAAACTAGCCTTTTAAAAGCTTTTCTCTTCAGAAAGTGCAGTTTTAGTAAAACGAAAATTCTCTACGTGTAAAGAGTCCAATCCGGCTCAGTGTTTTGGTTTCTTCTCAGACATGAGCCAGTAGTGAATAGTGAAGTCTATTCATCAATGTTAGATATGTCTACAGATGAAAGACCACATACTTGAGTCTATTGACCGAAGGAGCGCTCTTCCATGAGGGGTGCAGCTGATCTGGGCTGATCACCTGACCCTTTTTGATAGCGAATCCCAGGCGACAGTACATGGACACGGCATTCTGGGAGAGCACAGAAGAAACTATCAAGAGTCTTGATGCTTTCATTCAACAGTCACATACAAATCAGTGATGCATTGGTAACCACTATTGTATAAATATTAACACGTTCATTTATGAGGAATTTGACGAGTCTGTTTTTGTGTTTGGAAGGCTTTCACACCCCCCCCATGAATATTGGAAACATCTCTGTAACACAGATTATTTCCCACTCAAACACAACATCCACTGCCCTTTTCACCCGTAGACTAGAACATCTCATTCTGCAGCTGGGCCAAACAAATCGGAGCGAGGTCATGAATATATATTCCCTGGCGGTCCAAAGGATATGTGTATAGCTATAGAATATCCCAGGATGGCTGTAGGTGAAGCGGAACAGCACAAGAATTTGGGGGATGTCTTATATGGAGATAAAACTCGGCTCTTGAGAATGATTGAATTGTGTTGGTGAAAGTAGGTCAGGCTAGATGTGACTTGGGCATCGATCAGTGCTCTTTCCCTTAAAATACCCGTATAGTGTCAGTATATTGTGGTATTAATGACAATGTTCAATTATGTTGTATTTTCAAAGCAGCATTAAAGGAACAGGTCACCCAAAATGAATATTCTGTCATCATTTACTGGCCTTCGAGTTGTTCCAAATCTGTATACATTTATTTGTAGACATATTTTAAAGACCACCATTGACTACCATAGTAGGTAAAATGCTCCATAAATGGCTTTGTTCTGTTGAATGAACACAAAAGAAGATATTTTTGAAGAATGTAGGAAAGCAAACATCTCTGGGGGACTTTTGACTACCATCGTCATTTTTCCTACTATGGTAGTCAATGGTGGCCAAGAACTGTTATGTTACATCAAATATATTTTCCAGAATAAATTTTTTGGGTCAACTGTCCTTTAAACAAACATGTATTGTACTATTCAAGAGTAGTTTTGAAGACAAGGGAAATTCATGAAACACAAGTTGTGAACTTCATGAAGTGAAATATTGTTTTTTACATAAAACATTACAAACTTGATGTAGGAATGATTTACAAAAAATAATGTTGCTTGTGTTTCATGAATGAGACCCAATATGTATTGTCTGCTCCTCTGAAATAAGGAATTTGGTGTCATGTACACCCCTATCCAACAATGATGGGCAATACCATGTTTGAACCAAAACTAAGTACCATCAAGCTTAATATCCCTCATATTGACACTAGCACCTCAATTTAATATAAAGTTTGATTTTGGAGAATAAAATTAATAGTTATAACCATTATTAACCTTAAACACGCCTGGACCGCAAATTATTTGATTCCTTTTTGTTTATAAAACATGATCAGTCATTTACCAGACTCTAAAGTTTAAAGATCAATAAAAAAGCACAAAACACCTGGTTGTCTAAAATGACTGTTTCATTTAGCTTGAGCAGTGAAGTGAAATAACTGCAGATGATGCCTCATTATCTCTGGTAAGCTCTCTCTCTCTCTCTCTCTCTCTCTCTCTCTCCCTCAATGAGCGCTATGACTGAGCACCAACTGTGACGGCTAGTGCTTTTTAATGTTTCTGCTTGTGTTCAGATAAGCTTGAGGAATAGCTTTTATCCAATTGTTTTCACTAGGAAGCTTATGAAACATACAATTAAATCATTTAGCATCAAAAACACTTGATATTTGAGAGAGGGTTGATTCTCTTGATCTATCATGGGGTTTGCATCTCTGTTATTAAAGTTTCAGAACGGACTGTATTGTATTCGTCATACACAAACATTGATGCCCGTGGATCTATTCAAACACACCATGCAGTCATCATTAGTAATAAATAAATTGATTTTCGCTAATAGAATGAACGTAGGAAACAAACAATTTAATCTTGGCAAAATGTTGAGATAATGAAAATGAATGGCAAAAATCCAAGGTAAAAATTAAATCATTGGTAAAGATTGTGTCCTTTCAGTAAGGTCAGCATTTAACGTTTCCTAATTAGAAAAGTTATGGACTTTCATAATGGATCTCTTGAACAAGCTTGTTTTTCACCGTGCCATCTGGTGAAATGAGGTCTAAACAGCTACAAAGGACATGTGTGAATAGAACAAACATTCAGAGGCCGGCATCGGACGTTCAAAGACGGATTCATTTCACATCCCATCAAAAGGCCAAAGGATTTGGAAAATTGCCTCTTCTTTCAGCCCTGCATCTTGAATTCACCACCCAGCTATAAAGGCATCATTTTATAGCAAACATTCCATGTAAATGGCTTTCCATTTCCAACCTCGCATGACACATACCTTCACCAGGCCCAAGTCAATCTCCAATACATTAGCCAGCTGAAATGACAAAACGAAAAGTGGTATGAGATCATCAGAGGCTCAAAAACAACCAGAATCGTCAAAGACGGAATATGATGTGCACAGGACGAAGGGAGGCAATAAAAAAATGTGAGTGATGTACCTCGGACACATTAGTCTGTTCATCGATGGAGACGAAGATTTTGTAGAGAAGCGTTTCGAAATAATCACCCTGGACTCTGTTCATGACAAACCCCTCGAGCGGAGGCACTGGGAAACAGAAAGCACGTGGGTGAGTTTGTACCCTAATTGTTTTCTCTGCCATTTATCCAAATGGATTTGTGATTATCCCATTATCCTTTTCAGATCAATGATGCTCTCATTCGCTGTTACATTCAGTCTGTGGCTGGCGTAAAAACAGGATAGACCAGATAAAGCCTTTTAACAGAGTTGAACCAAACCAAACAGCCTTTGGGGATCGTCGGAAAACCTACAAATGCGGCTTAAAACCCGCCATTTTATTTGATAGACTGCGGCGCTTACCTGATATACAGCTGTCATCTGATATGGGTACATCGAGATATATATACCCCCGGTTGTACAAACCTGAACAAATGGAGTAGATAAATGGAAAGATGTTGACTGAGTACATCATCCATGAGAACAGAATAACAAACAGAGTAAAGCAAACATTACTGCTGTAAACATCCCCAGTGCATTAGTGACGCTCTTTATACCTTTATGATTTCGGTGAAGGTGCAAGTAAAAATGTGTAGGATTTGAGCCCAGAAGTGTTACGAAGAAAACGGTAAAGTCTAGAACGCCCATAGCGCTGACCTCTGTTCTCATCATTTCAAATAATTTCTCGTTTAGGTGACCAGTCTGAAATGACACTCACTCAGCACAACGTTGTACTCCATTGATCCGGCCAGTTGGGGTCCAGAATCGATCATCTTATCAATGGCCATCTTCTCTGGCGCAGAGCAGATCTGTAATCAAGCCGACAAAATAGCACGAAAGCTCAGGACCACATACACTTCGATCCAACTGCAAATTCTTAAATGAACAACTATGTGGACTTTTGTCCTCAAATTCTTGGGGGGGGAACAGGGTTGTGGACAGTAATATAGATCTGGTCTGACATTCTGTCCATTAGTTAAAAATGAAAGTAACCATTATAAAATAAGGAAAACAGATTTTCATATCTCCGGAAATATTGAATGAATTATCCGTTTTATTCTGTCATTCCAATTAAAATAGATTCATAACACTTGCGTGGTGTTTGGGTTTGACCCGATTATAATGTTTTTTTTTTTTCTTAAAAACAATGTACCGATTCAATGTTTTTTTAACCTCAGAGTATGTTTACACAATTAAAAACCGGAAACGCTTTTCCTTTTCTATATTGAAAAGTTTCAAGTACACACGACAGCGTTATCAAGATATGTGTTTATAGTAGTGTGCATATAAATTCTATGTCTCCGTTGTAGTGGTGCAGTAAATATACTTTTTGTATAATAAGTATGTCATGTGGCACAAACATGCAGCATGGAGGCCGCCATCATTGTTTGGGGAATACTCGGGCATGCCTACAGACTGAATGCCATAGTTTTTTGAAAATGCCATAGTTTACATGGAAATGATAATGCCGTCTTTTTAAAAACTTGCACTTTGACACCCGTTTTCAAAAATTTGTGTTTCAGTCCCCCAAAATGCCGTTTTGGTGTAAATGAACATTCAAAAGCACATTAAATGTTTTCCGTTTGTAGTTGAAAACGGTCTTGTGGGAACGGCCACATTGCAAAAAAACTATTTCTTACCAAGCACTTAAGTCTAGATACATTTACTTGACAAGAAAAGTGTCCCAAGACATTTTGTCTTGTTTTATTAAAGATAAAATATTGGCGTTTCTTTTTTCGCTCGTTTTAAACATAAAATTACCTAATTCTTGTATTACTTTCATAAAACAAGGCCAAATATCTTAGGACTTTTTTGTCAAAAACAAATGTTGGATGATTTAACCATGATTAGATATTTGTACAATAAAACAAGACCAAAAAATGCTTAGTAACCCTAACCAGACGTGAGAAGGTGTAGACACAGTGTTAGAATGTGATGTTTTGCAGTGTATTTTTTATGATAAACATGTTTTTTATTTAATTTAATTAAAATCGAACAGTATCTTTTAATAACAAATAGAAAATTTTCTTCATAAATGTGATTTCACAGAGGTAAATGAGAATTATTACTTAATATTCTGTGTATGTTGCGTGTGATTTGGAAGTAAATGTATCAAGTGTTTTCACAATATTTATGGCTTTTACATATATTTTTACATGAATTTTTACGTGGGTCAACTATACGTTTTTTATTTTAGTTAACTAAACTTAATTTACTGTTAATCCAATAATTTTTCAAGTGTATTTGATTTGACAAAATTATAAAAGTCTCAACTTTTGAGAGTCGTTAACTTCCAAACAAGAAAAAAATTTCTGTACACCACACAAAGGTTTATTTTACATCATTCCGTCAGCCTAATATAAATGTAGGATATAATAAAAAGGACAGCTAAAAAACCTTAATAAATCCTCCTCACCCTGATGTCATCCTCGGTGATGTATCCGGTCTGCACCACCCACCACGGCTCTACCGTGATCTCCACGGGTTTTGCTGGCAGGAGATCACGAGCCGATTTCCTCCGGAAGAATTTCTAGCCACAGACAGATGCTGCTTAGGCAACAGTGTGAGGTTATCACCGTGTGTACAAAGAACTGCTCTCCACGGACTAGATCTTTGATCTTCAAATCGAGCCGTCAAGATTCGAGAAGCGTCTAATGAACATTGTGTTGCCATACTAGGAGAGCTTATATGGATTTCAACGGCAAGATCTTAATTGATCTAAAGCAAAACATTGGGAATGACTTACTTTGGAAGACCTGCATTGGTTCATCAGGTCAATATACTGGTTTCTGCCAATACCAAGCAGCCTCAGACCTGAAATGTCAACAGATGGATCAATAAATAATTCAATGGCCTTTAAATCTCAAATGCATCATATGTGGTAGGGCAAACACAATATCATATTTTCACTACACAAGGATAATGATATCATCACAATATCTAATGAAAGTTAAATAAGCAAATAATGGTATAAATCAAGTCCATTTTAGATTTAGTGTATTTTGCGTTTTTGTGTAGGGAGAAAGAGAAATGGCTCTTCATTAAACAACATTACCTATACATGTTGTTTAACCAAGTTCTACATCATGGATGGATTTGAGTGCTCTGAGAAACCTCAATAGCTCAATGGACATTTTCCTCTATGGCCCATATTCTCCGCTCCCGAAGAACAAAGCAGATGGGTTATGGGATCATGAAAGATGGCCAGGCTTGACTGCAACATGCCAGGCTTGACTGCAACATGCCAGGCATGACGCCAAAGGAAGTGGGGTGAGCTTTGAAGGGCAGGGAGATCAGCCCTCACCTCACACAAAGATTAGATTGAGAGACCCAGGCATAGCCTTCTGTCTACCTGACCCTGAGAGCATGTTACCCCTGCCACAGGGGAAAAACCACAAACATGCAACTAAGACCCACAGGAGCTAAATCTGTGCGCATAACAGCAGTTTTAAACACTGTGGTTATTGAATTAGCTACTTTATAGACCCTTTTTTGTTAGTTAACATTGTGAGGCAGCTGGAGGCACAAAGATTCCCCTGGCGGCTTTACTCACGCTAGCAGGCACATTTTGGTAGCTTGTTTTTTAACAACGACTGAAGGGAATCCGATTTAATTGGAATATGTAGGGCCAGTCACAGCCCTGGACTGAGACTGTTGTTGAAAAAGTCAACTTTAGCGGAAGGAACCAGATTGGCCGACCTGTACATGCTCACTCAATGGATGGACGAGCTGTCAGGTTTATGTTACCTCCAGTTAAGTGGTCTGACATCCACACATACTAGGGGTGGCACAAGATCTCGCAAGATCCGATGTGTCTCGTGAGAACACCATATCCTCACGCAACTGGCATGATCGGAATTGCATATGCTCCTTTTATTTAAACTGTGCGACCTCAGAATATATATTTGGACCATTTTTGTTCAGTAAGTGGAGGAAGGAGGATTGACAGTGTGATATGATCACCACCTCTGCTAACTCGAGCGCTTTTGAAAAAGCATATAAAGGTAACAACCACAGCTCTATACTAAAAGCTGCACCTGTTAAGAAAATAATGTTGTGCAATAATTCCCTGTCAGATGAGTTTGTGATAGAAAAAAATTCTGTGTTTACATATTGTTTATTACTACATAATAACATTCATAAAATAAAAAGTTTAATTTAAGGTGGATTTTATAATGCCTACATTTTTTGCATTTTGTGTGTTTAAGGTGAATAAAAGACTATTTTTCGATCATCTCGTGAAGTCCGATTTTGTTTATTGCGTTTAACTACAACTGTCTGCGTTTTTCCTGGCAATGGTATGTGTTAAAATGTCAGATTAGAGCCTTCAATCTGTTGATTCTGGCACTCAAAAACACATCAAGATGATATTTTAAACTCTTCATGTACTGCCCGCCTCCAGTTTTCCCTTTGTTTTGCCTCCAGCTAATGCCATGACGTAATTGTGACCACGGTTCAAAAGGGGTCTATACTATACTGTTGGACAACACATTTCGGCCACCACTATATAAAAATAAAGCATACAGACTCTAATCTCTCTAAACAAAGATCATATAGACTCATATATAAACAAATCTCTAAAACGTGATTCAAAATAATAACTTAAATCCATCATAAATTATTTTCAGAGATATTCTCCATCTTTGATAGTAAAATGCAGTTGATTGGTTTTAATGAGTCATATAATGGCAATGGGGTTCAATTGATTGTGTACGATTGGATATTTTGTAATGATAGATGCGACCGAGAGAGAAGCATCAGTGGCTGAGATGAGTTGTGAATACAAAACTGTTTCCTGAGTGCAAATAACAACAGAGAAAGCGACTGTTAATGTGAGAAACTCTGAAGCCAGCTGGAAGAAAATTCAAGGGACTGGCTTTCTGGCCATCAAACTAAGTACCATGTTTGAGTCAAACACTGGGCATTATCAGAAACACACCATCCCCACTGTGAAGTATGCTGCTGGCGGCATGACACTGTGGGGATGCTTCTCTGCTGCAGGTCCTGGAATAGTTTGGGTTGATGGTAAAATAAATGCAGCACAATAGGAGGAAATCACAGAGAAAAAAACAAAAGAATTTGCAAGACACCTGCCAGCAGGCTAGACCTGAAAGATTCCAGCAAGACCAAAACTATATGTACAGTATTTGAAGAATATTTTTTCTGGTTATTAGTATCTGTTAAATAAATCTACTGTGGCTCAATGTTTTATGCAAGTATACATTTGTATACAATTCTCTTTGATGTAGGATTACATCGAAATACCACTGTTGACGTTAATTTAGATGGATGAAATTATTAATTTGGCATGGGCAAATGAAAAGGCTTCATCGAGTTACTTCAACAATTTCATACTACTGTAATCCCAAACACCAGAGCAAACTGTGTTTGTTTATAAAATAGGGTTGGTATAAATTCTTCGAAAAATGTGGCACGTGATTTGTTTATCCTGTGAACAAGTGGGTCCTTTGAAGAAGTAGTTCACGTTCTTTGACATTCTTTCTTTGGCAGAACACAAAAGAAGATATTATGACAAATGTGCACAAATGCATTGGTTACAATAGCGTTTGGGGGACTGTGCTGTTCTGTGGTCATCATTTTTCAAAATGTCTTCTTTTGTGGTCTGCAGGTGAAAGAGAGTCATACAGGTTTGAAATGACAAGAGGGTGAGTAAATGATGGCAGAATTTCATTTTGAAGATGAACTAATCCTTTAAATTCCAATCGTTCTTGGTCATGTGATGTCAGTCAGTTTTCTTCCTCAGCACTGATATGACCAAACTTATTGGAGTGTCCGTCATTTTAAACATTGTTTTTAATGTCTATTCTTATTTTATGTGTCAAACTAATTTAATAAGAAGATTAATATAAACAAATGTGGATGCATCTTTGATGTAATGCAATGCAACAACTGCACAAGGCAGTTACATTACTCATAATAGACCATTTAACTTCCTTTCTTCTAAGCTAATAGCAAAATGCTTTCATTAAAACATTTACTTCTAGGCAAAGCAATTCTGTGCCACAGAGTTCTGAAAAAGCACTGCTGGAGTGTCTCCTGTGGCATGTGGCCTTGTTATTTTGCATGAGTGGTCAGCAACAGAAGCAAACACTGAATCTCTGCTCGGACAGGGACAACACTTACAGTCAGCAGCGGTGAAGTTGGGCAGCGAATCATAACTCTTCTCACAGTTCATGATGTCCTGAATAAAACATAAAAGAGCTTTTTATGACGCAATTGAAACACGGTACTGTGATGCCTTAAATACTTTGAGATTATCAATATACTACATTAGAAAAATATCCAGAAATGCATTTAAATAAGAATGATTCATCCAAAATACAATTATTTATAATTAATGTTTCTTTCTTTTTAAAGCTGTATTGCTTTAGGTAAATCTGAAAATCACATGAATAGATTTATCGCAGTTTATCAGTACACTAGGCTACACCACAAGAAGGACA
Organism: Barbatula barbatula; assembly: GCF_947034865.1. Taxonomy (NCBI): domain Eukaryota; kingdom Metazoa; phylum Chordata; class Actinopteri; order Cypriniformes; family Nemacheilidae; genus Barbatula; species Barbatula barbatula. Next base: position 12,124,177 of record NC_136784.1, read on the forward strand.
CAGAATTTACAATTTGATCTATAAATGAATACGTTACGCAGGCTCTCTGCAAACTTTTCCCCTTAATTCTCCAGCTATTTAATGAAGTGCATGAGTCATCTACACTAATGCTGAAAAAAAAAGACTACCTGTTCAACAAATGAACCGGCCTGGAGCATTATCAGAATACAGATGCACTATGACAATAGACCAACAACAACAGGGTGCACATTTAATACTTCTCTACCGCGTCTATAATTACAGGAAGAAACATTTCTAGACTTGCAGACTAGTCCAGCAAAACACCCAAAGCTTGAATACCAGCACAGGTTTGCCGTATGTTGTACATTTCACAGGTTCAGTAAAGAATAGGGCTGTCCAAAAATATAGATACTTGTAACTATCGCAATATATTTTTTCCGATAGTGATACCTATTACTATCCATAATTTTTTTTTTAAATCATGTCATATACGGCCAAAAGTAAGTGGAAGTGAGAATGGCGACAAAATATAAGAACGCTTCGAGCTCTCAGAGCTGCTAGACAAAAGGTTTATTCCAAAGAGTAACAATGACATTCATTGTGCTTCCACGGATGTACCACCAGCGCATTTAGAGCAAGGATGGATAAAAGTGTCTGCCAAATGAATAAATGGATGAACCAGGGGTTTTATAGTGCCCATGTTCGTTGTTTTAACTGTATAGCACCACAACAGCCAAGTGATTTGTGTGAACCACGTTATTCCCCTGTGCTACCCACTTGAGAAGCACAATCCACAGTTTCGGAAAACAAACCTCTGATCTAAAGGTCCATGCATCACACATCATGGTCACTCTGCAGAGGTAAGGGATGTTTTTAAACTTAAACTCCTTACAGAAAACCCCAGGTTGTGCACAGCATGTTGTATTTCAAGCTCTACTTTTTACATTTTCAAGTATCGTAATATATCGCAAATGTGTATCGTATCGAAATACATAGCAATATATAGTATCGCGACCCATCTATTGTGATATGTATCTTGTATGTTATACTTTTGAAAAACACTCAAAGAAAAAACAGAAAAAAGTTTTGATCAAACCTCCATGATGCTGATGTAGTAGGAGAAGGGGGTGACCCGCATACCCTTGACCATGATGTCAGACAGGTGGTAGGGGTAGAGCATCAAATGCTCTCGGCTGTACTTCAACAGCTCTTCGTAATACTTGCGCTCGTCCTTTTTAACATGCCTGACTGTTAGAGAATTAAGGATTCGATTAAAGCATTAAAAAGAAACTCAGTTGCGATGGCTATTTCTTTGAAATAACATCTGCTAACAAGAGCTTTGATGTGTTCTGGCCGAAGACTGAGTAGGAAATACAAATAGCTTTGCAAACTGTCAGGATGAATGATAGCCTGGTAGTTGTGGAAGGAGAAAAGCAATATAGTTACCTAGGTTATTGCGGAAACGTAGCTGGTTTCGAATACTGTACAGAAGGACTTGTTTGTCATACTCGCGCTGCAAGTTTCCAAGACTCTGTCAATGAAGCGAGAAAGATTTTAATTCACAATTAAATTGATATATAACTCATTTCTTTCTTATAGATATGAGAAATAACATTCAATTCCAACAGATTTAAAGGGACAGCTACCCAAAAGATTTATTTTATATATTTTACTCACCCGCCACAGGTATATATATATATATAGGACTTATTTTTGCAGATCACATTCAAAGTTTTATTGAATAATATCCTGGCTCTTCCAAGGTTGGTAATGGCAATGAAAACTCATGTTTTATGTATTACATAAAACTACATGTCTCATGACACAAAATGGTTCATTTTAGAGCAAAAACTCTTCATATTTTGAGCTAATTTAGTCATGTTTGGATGTAAACAAGATTACTGTTCTTAAATGTCCACACACAGGCTCATCTGTTGAATCTCAGTGGTTGTCGTGGTCACAAGATACACGACAACCAACAATATTCAAAACTTTCGATTGATTTCGCTTCAATCTGATGGTGTCTGAAGTCATGCTGAACAAAACAGATGAAAATTACAACAAATGTACAAGAAATGCAAATATTTTTATTCACACGCATTGTCCAGTTCGTATAAAACCGTGTAGTATCCCATTCTGGCGTATGCGTTACTTTTATGGCGGATACATGCGCCTTTTTGGAGCTTCCAAAACTGGCTCTCCATCCATTGCCATTACCAACCTTGGAAGAGCTGTGAACTGTTCCTTTAAATGTATATTTAGGTAAATAGTCACAATTGTATGCTTTCGATTACCATATACCAGAAAAAAATGTAGTTAGTTATGCACTTACACTGAAAGTCTCCGAGTGAAAAAGTCTGATAAGTGTACAACAGTTACTCTGTAGGGTTCTAATGTAAATTGTATTTTATATAGAATATTCCCTTTAAGGTAAACTATGCATGGCTAGTTATCACGTGTTCCCTAAATACTTTAAAATGGAGTGAGGTTAAATGTGTGTGTAATGCACTCTTTTGTGGTTCATTTTGACAAATTAGGAGGCATAATTTCAACAAATGAATAACCTTCAATATTTAACTGCGCCCCAGGGAGAGAATGCTTGGCCCAGTGTCCTGCAGAGGAATCTGATGCGTGTCTGTGTGCGGTTTATGTATCGTTTTGAGAACCGAATGAATATAAACAATTCAAGATTAAATCTTGTTTGTTATTAATGCAAATAGGTTTTTGAAAGGTTTGGGTTGAGGTTCAAAGGCAGGGGCGTGAATGTACAGTCTAAAAGCCATTATGTATGGAAAGTCAACACAATGTATAGAAAACTAGCACCCGATGACGATGATTATGATGTGTGTGTGTGTGCTGACGGATGAATGAAAGAGATGAATGGCAGAATGGCTGTAAATCCTGCTGATGCTGTGGATTGGGATGCAGGTATCCCAAGCAGTGATGCTGTCGAAAGTGTATCACTCCGGGAAAGTGTTTGCCGTGTGTCGTGTGTTACTGTACCTGTTTGACATTAGCTGGCAGCTTGTTCCACGGGTAATTCTGCCTGATGTGAAATTCAACGTCGGTGTTCATCGCTGGTCTCGAGCTCCACGCTTATTAAACAGATATCAACGGGCTTCCGGGTAAGTCCGAGACGACTATACCCTCCCGGCACTTATTTAATGTCTAGTCAACGTTAAGCTAATGAATATTTACTGTGGGAATAGTATTTACCGTTGTCTGTTTTGCCCACTTCCTTGTTGTATTTTTAAGCGAGCCTTCGTCACGCTTCTAGCCTTGTACGTCACTTCCGCTCAACCCGTGACGACAGGGGATTAGCTCAGACTCGGAGTGCAGAACGGCATCACCATATAAAGAATAAAATATTTATTTATGATAAACATTGAATCATAATTATTGTGTCTTTGCATGTTTATTCTTTGCCTTTATAACTAACTGGTCACTCTTTGGTGGACTGCTATTATCTTTATTTAAAGCTCCCATATCCCCATTATTTACAGTCCTGTTATCACATTCCTATCGAAACAATGGTAAGTAAGCACTGTTTTGCTATTTTTAATAGATATTGTTCAAGCATGCGTATTGTACTGAGCAGTGCAGTGGGCAAAGCAAACACAGCTGTGTGCAACCTACAGAGGAGATAGCACTGCTAAAGATGATGTTCCCTTTCTGACATTCTGGACTTTATGGTATTCTGTGACAGTCACGTAATCTCCCTGGATGCAGGTTTGTTTTTCTTTCCCTCCGAAGCATGACAGCAATCCATCTTCTCCCAGCATGCAGTTGATGATAGGGCTATAAGAGGCATCTGCAATCTGCCAAGAAGACAATAAATAATATGTATAGGTGCAGAAATTATATTTCTATGATGTTTTACAGGTTTCTTTATTATGATAGAACATAACAATATTAAATCTACCGCTTTCAGGTGATGATGATGATGATGATTGTTTTTGTTATGTATAGAACTGTACATGTATAAACACACAGTTCATCCATGTGAATCCTCGTGCAGCTATGTTTGTTTACATCATAGGTTTCAGTACAGCATGATGAGTTGTGGTGATCTGGATAGGATCAAATAAATGACTTTAAATACGACAACGGTGTACTGGGTGTGTTATATCACATACATCCAATGGCCATATAACACTGATTAGGCTATAGGCATTGTAATTTTTTCTCTATCTCCTCGATCAGAGGCAAACCAAGACCAGGCCCAACGTTTCAGCTGTTCAGCTCAGTCAGGTCAGCCATCAGCACTGCACTATATTTACCATCTTCCTGGGTAACACAAGCCAGCTTAGGGGTGTGCACTCGATTCCTCGACCACAGCCTCTGTCCTCTGGATAAGCTAAGCTCTTCGTCACTGCCATAATAAACACACAAAAAGCATGATGCACGGCCTACCGCTGTGGGAACTGACATGATGAGGGTCACATGTGAGACCCGGACGACAGCAGACCTCCGGACTATTCTAGGTTACTGGAATGCACGCATCGTCCTCATGGCAAACTTCAAACTCCAGACTGAAAACTTCTGAGAGCCTCTATTCCCTCTGTCTACCATGTGCATGTTTCATCTTTGAAAGAGATATCTGGGGAAATGGGTTTTCTTTCATGCTGCTAAACTGAGAATGATTTTTTTGCATATTTGTCGGAGCGTAAAGAGCAAACAGGTGAGTTTAAGAGTATAAATATAAACAAGATTAAATTGCGAAATGGTTTATTGTACAGATTGGACAATCTGATATAGGGCTATTTACTTTTAAAGGTCAGAATACCTCAATTAAATGATGAATGTCCTGGTAATTTAATAAAATTATCAGACCTGTTATTGAAATTTAATAATACTGCATTCAGTTCCAAAATTGGATTCGTCATTGTATTTTTGTTCCATCGTGAGTCATCTGTGTGGTTTTCATTTGAATGGGGTTTCGGATGCTTTGTTACTGACTGAGACATGACTTATATTGGAATGATCTAGCCAAAAATAAAACATAAAACTATTTTAAAAGGAAAATCCTTACATATTGAGGTTTGTAACTTTGTAGTCACAATATATCAGAATTTGTTTCCACTTGATTAATGTGGCTGAAAGAATTCACGAAAATAATTTATATTATAATATTTATTGCCCTTTTAAAACATAATTCAAATTCCATTAAATATTTGTGTTTACTCTCTTATTGGTCAATGAATTAAACTTATAATACAAGTGTGTGGTGGCAGAGAAAGAGAGATCATTTGAAAATATTGTACTCGTAAAGTAATATTTGAAAAATGAGTTTTATTTACTCAACCTCAAGCTATTCCAAGCCTTTATATATGTTTTATTGAACGAAACAAGAAGATGTTTTGAAGAATGTAGGAAAAAAAGGAATTCTGATGCAGCATTGGCTTCCATAGTAGTAGGAAATTTATTTAGGATTGGAACAACTATCCCTAACAACTATTGGTGAACTATCCCTTTATGGCAAAACTTTAAAACGACTGCTATTTACAATATTATCACAAGTGTGGAATTAACAGAATATCAATCATCATGGTTTCTAATATCATTATTATTATTGACATTATTCTTGGGTTATTTTCAACCCATCACTGGATAAAAAAGTAACAAACCCCATCAATGGGTTATAAATTAAACTATGCTGGGTTGTTGTAAACCCATTGTTGGGTCAAATATAAACATTTTCCAACGGTTGGGTTTGTCCCATTTTTGACCCAACGCTGAGATATTTTTAGAGTGTATTGGCAAATATAAATGCAATGTCTATTTTTTATATCAAGTGCTTCGAAAATATCATACAGTATGTTATCAGTTTTTCTTAGGGGTGCACTATTGTGGGTTCACAGAATAGTCAATAATAGTAAGAAAAAAAACAATTAACATCCTAAAATAAACATCAGACTGACCCATGTGATCTGGGACGAAGTCAGTAGCTGTCTCTGGGGCGATTAGACGACTTAGTGTTGATAATAGCCTTGTGAAATGGTTAGGCCGTGAAGGGCAAACCAACCACGCGGATCAGAAACAGCTGGCAAGTGATACGACTGCACTGATAAACTTAGCATTGATAGGGAAATGTGGCCAAGTCCTACAAACGGACGCATTAATGATTTAAGGGACCCTGGAATAGAAAGTGATAAAGGGTGGTGATAAAGAAACAGCGCTGGAGATAAAAGGGCGGAAAGGTTGTGCCGTGACTATGACAACAGCAAACTGTAAAATGTATTACTCAATAAGTGACTCAACTGTGTGTCACGGCTATTTGCTATGTAAATCACATGATTATTGCAACATTGAATAATCATTTACTAATTCTCTTTTGCAGCATGGCCGGAATATCGCCCGAGACCTTTCCATTCAAAGACCAAGAGCTCCCTGCTCATCTCCTGTTTCAATTGAACATATTAAGACAAGAGCAGATCTTCACCGATGTTATCTTGTGCACCGGAGACAAGGAGATCCCCTGCCACAGGAACGTCTTGGTTTCCAGCAGCCCGTACTTCCGTGCCATGTTCTGTAGCAATTTTCGAGAAAGCAGCCAGGCTAGAGTGGACCTGAAAGGCCTAACGTCACAAGTCATCGAATGCATCGTGGATTACATTTATACGGGAACCATCACCATCACCATGGAGCTTGTGTTGCCGTTGATGCAGGCGGCCTCCATGCTTCAGTACGGGAGGCTTTTCGAGGCCTGCTCTACGTTCCTACAGGAGCAGCTCAATCCGGACAACTGCCTGAGCATGATCCGTCTCTCCGAAATCCTTCACTGCGAAACCCTCAAGGAGAGAGCGAAAGAAATGGCTGTTCGCTGTTTTTCCGACGTAGCGGCTTCGGAGGACTTCTGTGAACTTTCGCTTCCCGAGCTCATGTGCTACCTGGAGGACGACAGGTTGTGCGCTGAGGAAGAGCAGGTGTTTGAAACGCTCCTGGCTTGGATACACCACGACCCCTTTTCGCGACGAGGTGCCATTCATGATCTGTTCAAGAAGGTTCGGTTGAGGTACATCCATCCAACGTACCTCTTCCAGTTTATCGCCAATGATCCGCTTGTCCAATCTTCTACGTTGTGCACCGAGATCATCGAGTCTGTTCGCCGTCTGATGTTTTCGGTTAGTGCGAAGTGCACGCGGGAATTAAAACCGCTGTGGACCACGCCGCGTCGCTACACGTGCCATGAGACTTTAGTGGTGGTTGGAGGACGCAAGAACAACGAACAGACGTCTCGAGAGGCGTTGCTCTATGATGAGAGGACACAGAGATGGCAATGGCTAGCTAAACTGCCTTTGCGACTATACAAGGCGGCATATGTCTGCATCCACAGCATTCTGTACGTGGTCGGAGGACTTAGCTTAAGCCACGTGTCTGGAGAAAGTACAGTCAGTGCCACCGTGTACACCCTTTCATTAAAGACCAACCAGTGGAGGACTGCTGAGCCGATGCTGGAGCCACGTTACGCCCATCAGAGCGTCTCCTACCTTCACTTCATCTTCGCTCTTGGAGGTATAGGGCCGGACACACAGATCTCGAATACGATGGAACGCTACAACAGCATGTTTAATCAGTGGGAGTGTATGGCGCCGATGCCCACAGCAGTCCTGCACCCTGCGGTCGCCGCCAATGATCAGAGAATTTACGTGTTTGGGGGCGAGGATGCCTTGCAGAATCCCGTAAGGCTTATACAGGTAACAAAAGTCACTTAGATGAGTGCATCTGTGGTTTGGTTGCTTCGTTTATGGTATGATCTCATATAAACAAGACAAATGTGTCTCTTTAGGTGTATCACATATCCCGGAATATGTGGTCTAGACTTGAAACCCGGACAGTGAAGAATGTCTGTGCGCCGGCTGCCGTCATAGAAGACAAGATTTATATTGTTGGAGGTGAGACCGAATATAGCATTTACACATTTGGCAGTCACCTTTTTCCAAAGGCACGTTGTTTTCAAGGTGAACATTTTATATTAAACTATAGAAAACTATAACATTTATTTGTGAAATGTAGTCGAGTAAAAAGTATGATAAATCCTATATGTATTACTATTTCAACTTCAAGCTGCCTTCCGTTTTTACTGTAAATTAAATAAAATTACAATTACAAGTCACTAGAATTTAAATTATATTAAATAGTCTCAATGCAAGTTATAAAATAAGTCAAAGTAATGATAAAACATGTTACCATGACTTTGAGAACATCATTTTACAATGCAAAAAAGATCTTAAATAATAAACAATGTTAAACATACTGTTTATGACTTTATAAGGATACACAAGAAGAGTGATTGCCTATGACACGAAAGCCAACAAATTTGTCAAGTGTGCAAACATGAAGGAGAGGCGGATGCACCATGCGGCCACAGTCATCAATAACAAACTCTATGTAACCGGAGGACGCTTCCTCAACGGTCATGATGTCATCGAGGACTCAGACTGCTTTGAGTGCTACGACCCTAAAACCGACGTGTGGATTTCCAAAGGCTCTCTACCGTACAAGCTGTTTGATCACGGCTCGCTATCTCTGATCTGCATCTCCAACCGTCCCAACCCACCATGACTGCTCAGACGATCCGACACCTCTGCCTGGGCGTCCCGTTAACTCCCCTGCTCATTAAGGGAAATGAGAAATATGGGCTCACAGCTGAGACTGGAAAGCATCTGAGGAAGGTTGCACTCGTCTGGGAGCTGAGGATATCTCTGCTGTGGCTTTGATGGTACGCTGCTGGTGCTCGCCAGCATCTGTGTTGTCTTAAATCAAAAGAGATTTGAAGTGGCAGTTAGAAGTCACAGCAGACCACAGGGAGTAAAGCTCAGGACCTCCGAGCAAAACGGCAGATATATGCAATGCACAGCTGTCCATGATCCAAAATCTTCAGACACATGTATCTTATCACAATCTCCCACTATATCAGAATGACTTGAGTAGCTAAATCATTTGTTAAAGGGACAGTTCACACCAAAAGAATGTGTCATCATTTACTCACCCTTGAGTTGTTCCAAATCTGTATAAATGTCTTTGTGAAGATGAACACAGTATTTAGAAAAATGCTTGTAACCAACAGTTCATGGCCACCACTGACTTAAGTAGAAAAAAATCACAATGGTAGTCAAAAGTGCCCCAGATCGGTTTACTTTCCCACATTCTTCAAAATATCTAAGCACAGAAAATTATGAAGCAATTTTGTTGTCAGAATTTTTATTGGATTATTTAAGGGTGGCATTTTAGTCGGATTAAAACCCAAAGAAACATCAATATCTTTCATGTCTCAATTATATACAGACATCAATGAGATTAAATGGAGACCAAATGGAAACCTTTGCTTAAAGGGACAGTTCAACCCAAAATGAAAATTCTGTCATTATTTATTCAACCTCGTATCATTGCAAACCTGTATGACTTTCTATCTTCTACAGAAGACAAAATCCATATATTTTAAAGAATGTTGGTTAGCAAACAACACTGCCCCCCATTGACTTTCATTGTATAGACACAAAACCACTGAGACATTTCACAAAATATCTTATATTGTGTTCCGTAGAATAAAAAAAACATTAATTAAACATTTATATTTTGGGGTAAACTATCCCTTTAAGTCTCATGCCTTGCTCGCGAGCTCTATGCAATACAATTTGATACCCTTCCATTAAATCATAAATGATGGTTCATGAACTAAAGAAAAACCAAAACTCGTGAATCACATCATTTTTGATGCACCATGCATTTTCCAGCTTTGATGTTGAAACATGAAATTATGATTTGTAAAAGAACCAGAAGGTGTGTCCCGGCGTGCATTACGTTGATCACTAAGTCTAGTGCCGCCGGCTTGAAGAGGTCATCTTGCCCGCAAAGTCCATTAAGAAATAGAAGATATAGGGACTTGAAGAGCCCCGACATCACTTTAGAGAAATGCATTGAGGATGATGTTCTGGGATGCTCAATGGCTCCTCATAATGCTGCTTGAGATCTGTTTACTCGATGTCTGTGACTGGATCAATTCAACTTAGTTTGTGCTGCACTTTGTCATTTACCGGGCACAAAGATAAATATAAATAAATAAATAAACAACTTTATGAGGTATAACAAAGGGGCTCGACCGAGAAAGGGGCGACATAATCAAAAACACAGCTGGTCTCAAGCTAGAACTGGTGACTGACTTTAGCACCCTTCAAGCGTAGATAGGCCTTGACAGCTGTTGTCATGGAAACCGCCAATCGGAGTGCAGGACAGCTATTTTGTGGGCATTCATTGTAATGTCCCATCTCATGGACCTGGTACTAAGAAAAACATTTTAACTAAAATGTTTTAAATCATTAATGACGAAAACTATTTACGTATGTCTGTAATATAAATATCTGGGGAAAGTCATCTTACATGTTAAATGAATGATGTTCAATATAATTGTGAACTGTCGGTGCTTCTTTTGCTTTATTTTTAATAATATAGTGGATCGCCAAAGGAGAGACAAATCTTTCATTATTGACTCACTCTCATGTAATTGCAAACCAATGTGACTTTCTTTATTCTGCAGAACACAAATGAAGATATTTTGAAGAAATTTTGTGACTTAACAACATTGGCCTCCATTGGCTACCATATATGGACACTAAACCACTGAGACATTCCTCAAAATATATTATTTTGTGTTCTATAAGGGTTTGAACAACATTAAGGTAAATGTTGACAGATGTTTTGCTTTTCATGCTTTAAAGCTTTAAATTTAATGAATTCAGAACAGTGTTTTGCTGCCCTCTACAGTTATGTTTGCCTTCGAATATGGAATAGCATAGCGAAAATATAACTTATTTTTTGTTATTCGATTAAGGAAATAACTTTTTTTATACATACCTGATGAATTACAGCTGCTGCTTTGAGATATTTGAAGAATCTTAGAACGTGACAGAAGTTTTACAGTAAACTCCTGAACCCGAAGTTTTCTGCCCTCTACTGGAGAACTAGATTACTGTTAAATTCTAAAATCCCACACAGGAATCCTTCACTCATCAATGCAAATTCTCTCATAATTTACTTACCAAGTCATCCCAGATGTATAAGACTTTCTTTTCTTTGCTAAACACAATTGTTTTTTAAATCACGATATCGATCCCAAAATATTGCAGCATAGAATGAATACACAAAGTCCATATTTTCTTTTTATTTATTGGCAAGTCTCTCCTTAAAAAACATCATGCACACTGATCATTCTACAGACGCAGTACAGCCAGATATGCACAGAACAGAAAAACATGTCAACAGGCCTGTAAACCACTGCAGTGCGTGTATTTATATGTGTATGTGTGCATGTTTTAAGATATGAAATAATACATAAATAATTTAAGCGGTCACGTGACACTGGTAGCTTCATATAGTAAGAATTCTTGGTTGTGTCTATGACAAGGCAACTAAGATATTACAGTATAACGTTTTATACGTTTTAAGACATATATGATACATTGAAAAAAAGTTTTTGAGGTTAAGTGAAATTGGCAAAATAAACATGAATTTTTGCACAAAAATACAGACAAATAAAATAACTAATATTAAGAATATAAATCCATATTATAATAAATCAATTTTAATAATAGATAAGTAGATCAGATGAAATTTGGATATACAGCAATGTACATAAACATATTATACAAAACGTAGCTCCTTGAGATCCACTTTGGGGCCGTCACCCACCTCTGGGGTCTCTATATACATCAGGTCCAGGACTTGTATTGCTCAGAGGAGTTTTGTTTTGGCACATGTAATCAATTCTTTAAGAAACATTTCAGCATTCGCTCTATAAAACACATTTCGACCCTCGTCTAAAATCTCAAAAAAATTGGACAGAGGAAAAAATATAAGTACTCTTTGTCGTTATCTAAAACTTCATTCCTTTGAGCCATGTCAATATGACAGCAGCAACTTTAACAAACAATAAGAACAAAAGAAAAAAAAACATTTGGTAAGACTTAATGTTGAATTGTTGTGGAGTTATTCTACAGTGTCTCTTGGTCTTTCAGCGGTCCATTTGGGGTACAATTAACCAGAAGTGGATGCCTATTTACATCTATAACATTTAGGCTGATAATACAGCTTTATATTTACATACAATTGCTGGGTTCCTGAAAAATGTACATTCAAGCCATGTGCCTTTCGTGCTCATAGCAGTATTTTTTTCTCACCACTGAATTCCTAACATCACTCATATTATTCTTTCGCGTGGTCAACACAAGCTTATACAGTAAGAGTATTACACTACATTCAGCATCTTTAACGACAAAAGAACCCGACATTTCCTGAGACGTCTGGTGCTTAAGGACTCACGCTGGACGAGGGCCGGCTTTATTCCTTCACCTCTGGCACTTTTTAAATGGAAGAGACAAGGGAGAGGTATTAAAGGTACATAATACAGCTAACAGAGCTTACAAACCACCTCTCATATAAACAAAGAGTTTATTTCTGTCTGGCACTTTAAGTGTTGAGATTCCTGCCACAGGGACTGAAGCATTCGAGATGAGAATGATAAACTATTTAAACAGGACAGTCACGCCATGAGAGTTCATCATAGTACTTCCGATACAAAGGCTGCTATCGTCCTAAATCTCTTTGATTGTCCGTTCAGACGGCCTGTATTTTGAGGAGCTGCTGGAGGACATGTAGACGGAGTGGGTTCTACGATGCATACGGGCACGTTTGGTGGACTGGCTGCGCCTGCTGTTGGTGATGATGTCATGGATGAACTTCCTGCAGTCCCCACAGACGTCTATGGTGCTCCAATCTTCGGTTAACTGCTCAGGGAGCTCCAGTTCACCTTTGGAGGACGAGCGATCTCCGTGCTTTGATGATCTAAAAGGATAAAAAATGTTTTACTGGCCACTTTTACAAATATAAACCTGTGTGTACTAACATGATGCACAATAATGGTCTAAGATGGCAACACTATGGCACTGAACGAATATTGTATTTGTGTCCGAGGATGATGTAATACTCCACATTTTGCATATAACTACAATATTATTTCTATGGTACTGTCCAAAAATACAGCAATGCTGTTACCTTGTGGAATTTTATTGTTAGTACACCAAAATATGTGAATCTTACCTGGACAGGGACCGCTGAAGACTGTGGTGTTTTTGTCCAGATGTGGTGGAGGTCTTCTCAGTCTGAGACGATGCTCCAGGCTCGCTCTTCGGCAGAATGCTAGGGGCAAAAGAAGAGATGGGTAGCCTGGCGTGGGGCTTGGAAGGCAACTTCATCTAAGACAAAAAAAAGACAATTAAATTTACTTAAATATATATACAGTATATAAATTCAACTTATTTCGATGCAAATGTGGAAAGTGGAAAGGAAGTTGCATGTACCTTTTTAGAACACTGTGAACAAACAGGCCTGTAAGAAAAAAATAAGTATGATTCCATTTGATCCGTATGATTGCATAACCCTATTCTATATGTCTTACTGTCTATAAGTTATATATAAATGAAAGGCTCCACCCACCTTTTACAAAACTGGCATGTGTAGGACCATGTGAAAAAGGAGAATTTCTTCGTCCGACATGAGAAGCACAGCTAAGAGAAGAGGTTACAAAATAACCGTGTCAGTTTAGAACAAAGATAAACTTCATTTAGGCTGTACTGTCCCTTTAAGCGCCATACCTTTCCTTTCTTCAAGGCGTTATATACGTCTTTGTATGGCTGGAACTTCTCCAACTCAGCTTTTACAAGGACCTGTCTGATATGCATCACTTCCTCCACGGTCAAAGTGAGGCATTCGACAGGATAGCAGAACTCCTCCTGAAACAAAAACATCACCTTCACAAACATGCCAAAGGATACACCGCATCAATAAACAAGCCACCCTTTCACGCCCAGGAACGAGAGCTGAAAAGATGAAGCAAAGCCATAATACACATACTACACCCTCTGACACCCGACATAAATAGCATCATTAACATGGAATGTTGAACTCTCTTTTTATGTTATTCAAGCTGATGCACAATAGGTAAAGTCTTGTATGCAAAATGACAAAGTTGAATAGAAACCCTGATGCCTGTAATGCATGAGCCCAAATGCGCCTTTGAAGGAACTGATAAGCGAATGCATGAAAGCCAATATGCACCTCTTGATTTATTATGTCAAATGAATAATGTTTGTAAGATACCAAACAAGAGATCCATATTGGTTTAAGCCTCTTGCCACCCAGCAAAAGTTGATTTGTTTAAACATACCACACGACCTCTGCCTACCGCCTGAGCCTGAAGATACAAACCACAGGAATTGTATGTCTTTGTTAAAAAAATAAATGCATTTTCATTGACAAACTAAAAATGTCACTGTTGCACCTCAAATATAACATTTTAAAACCAAGCCATTGCATTGAAAAGCTCGGGAGAAGAAATAAAAAAGATTACTACTAGCATCACTTTATAAAATATTTGAACCGTCAAAATGTTACAATGTAAAACAAAAACTACATGTACAGTAATCCCATATTTTATGCTTTTTACATTTATTATTAATTATAATTTTTTTAGTCTACCAGATTTCAACATATCTCTGTTATAGTGTAATGCCTGCCATATAATTTCCTCAACATCTCACATAATAAAATGAATAACAATATAACAAATATAATAAATAAACAAATGAATGAAATATTGATCAGAGTTTTAAAGTATATTTATATTTAACAATAATAACTAATGTAAACAGCTGACTCTACATTACACTGTACTTAACCTTCAATTACGTACTTAACTTTATTATGCATGGACATGTGGATCATTTGAAAGGATGAAGTCTCGGGAGCTCAATTGCAGTATAATACAGCTTTAACGTTACCATCATAAAATCATTTCATTAATCAGATAACCTGTATGATTATAGGCAGTTTTCTACAACAGCTGTCACTACTCGCTGTGCAACACTTGGCAACATGACAGACAAAGGCAGCTCACTGCTGATGGAATAATGATGAAACGGCTACAACGAAACAACGATACACAATCTGTATAAGAAAGTGAAGTGATTTACTTTGTTTTCGGCGGGCAGCTTCAATGTAAAGCGGAAAAGGAAATCAGAGCAGTTTAAGTCTGCCGTAAAACTAGATGACTGTAAAGTTCTTTATCAGTTTTACTGTAAATTCGATTTGTTTTCCTTGCATAAAGTCTAAGATTAACACATTTACAATCGTTCAAAAGATGGTGGAGATGGTCTCTCAATCAGCGTCAAGCAGCGATGCATCCTTACGCTAACATTTACGATAACAAGCACCCAAAACATTTCTGAATGTTTCAACGTTCAGCTAGCAAATAACATTTTTAAACAAACATTATAGAATGTTTAGTAATGACTGTTGATCAAATGCTCTTTTGCAGCAAAAGTGTTCGCTTAATGAATAAGGGTAGTTGACTAATACATCATACATGTGTCCTAGTGTGACAGCAAAGTTTAACAAACAAAAAACTGTGTTTTGAGGGTCCGTAGTTTCAAAACAAACAAATTTTGTTATATTTCTTATAACAACATATCATTGTGTTGTCTGTTTCCCATATTGATTTATTCATATTTCTGAATTTGGTCCGTATTATCTGTGCTATACGCGATCTACGATAAAACTACGACTTGCATTTAAAATACGAATAGCGTTCACAACACAACAACACATTGATGAGAACAGCAACAGCAGTAATTTAAGGATGTGGGCTGCATGAGACAAACAAGTTATATAGCCAAAATCACGTCTTCAATGTAAATTTATTGTGATTTTGTCAGACGATGACGTCTTAAGACGATTTAAGCAGCAGTTAACTGTGTCATATGGTGCGAATACATGTTTTTCTGTCCTTGGTGTGTTATAAGTTGCCCGTGCATGTATTAGCCACGTAAAATTGCAAAAATGTGTGTGGGAACAAAAGATGCATTCTATCTAAAAGCGAACGCTCACCCAGACCTGCCTGAAACGCCTCGTGTAACCACACCCCCACAAATCTACATCAGTTCGTGGTATGATTTGACTAAGACCGCTCAAATGTATACACAAGTAAGGTAGGCGTACCTGTCAGTACAATTGCTTTGGAACCTGTAATAGTAAGAGGCGTTACATTTCCATCACACGTGTTCAGTATTCGACCAATCACTACGCACTAGTTAACTGGCCAATCATAGCACACCTCGCTTTTCAGAGCGATGAGCTTTGCAAAAAATCTGCCCGTTTCAGAGAGGCGGGGCAAAGAGGAAATACAGCATTTTTGAACCCTAAATCGTGTATACACATTGCATTACATCTAAAACGAACAATAATATTTGATTTAGCCGTGTCATAGGACCCCTTTAAGGTAACAGCTGGTTGGATTAAACACGAGATGTTATTGGGTCGGGCTTATTCACTATTTTATACACGTTTTATGTCTGACAAAAGAACATAACATGTGAAATAGCATTCAGCTGTGTTAAAATACAACATAACGTGATCAGACGAGTAGAAACTAAACAGATTTCAAGTGGCCAAACTAGACCAAACGCAAACATGACAACATCACAAATATGTTAATTAGACTGTGACATCATCAGCACGATTGTCTCTCAAAATCCTGTGGGAAACGTCCAAATGAAATCTTTAGCGTAGCATATAACTCACAAAATTAAGGTTTTTATATATTTACGGTAGGAAATGTACAAAATATATTCACTTAATATCAATAATGTATTTTTGGCTATTACAAAAAATTGTCCTGTGCTACTTAAGGCTGGCTTTGTGATCAAAATATTTCCTAAATATTTATACGTGTATGTGTTTATAAATAAAAAAACAATATGCACAGTACACAGATATATATTAGGTAAACAAACAAACTTTTATTATGGATACGATAAATCGTGATTAATCATTTGTCAGCCCTATTAATAATATATTGTTTTATATGATTCAAACTTATATTATAAATATAAAATAGCATAGGAGAGAATTATGTTCATTGTTGTTGTTTTTTCTAAATTATCCTGTCACTCCACAGGACACATTTATGGTTAATATGGCAACTACTCAAAAATGTAAAAGTAAAGTTGAATGGAGATTAAGTCAAATATCCATCATATTTTGTCAGACATCAGGAATCAAGCCTTTAATTGGGCTTCTGGACTGAAAACTGCCACACAAGTTCTCAGGACCGGCAATGCGGCACTGCATGGAATTCTGGGAATCGAATTATCCATTCACAAGACACAGGACAGCTAACTGTGTCCAGCACTGGCAGCATCCCTTTGATTACTCGATACTAAATGACTCTTATTTAGTGTTCTGGGTTCACATCCCGCTAACCAGGACAACAACCCTTTGCAAGTAAAGAAAACGGCAAAAACAGAACGTACCTGAGTTTTAGAGTTCTGTCGAGAAGGAGGCAGGAAAGAATGAAGGCTGGTGAGAGCTTCCTTCTCTAAAGAGTGTCTGTTCTGATAAGCCATGCGTTTTTCAGGCTGTGAAGTGGAAGATGTGGGCAGGAACTGAGGAACTGGAGAAACAGAAACAATGTGAAATGTCGTGTAATGATTGTAAAAACGACATTATGGATATTTAATGAAGGGTACTTACTCTTTTTGCCCTTGACAGACTCGGGAGACGTATCGTCAACCACTGAAGTGGATATGCTTGAGCTGCTGCTAGATTTCTGATCCTCCTACAAAAAGATGATCAAAAACATTCATCGAAACCTCTTTTGTTCAGCATCAACAGTTCCAGCTAATTTGCTCCTAACACAAAAGGACTCACATCAGAATCCGAACTGTTCAGTTCATCCAGCCTCGGTGCCTTGAGCAATCTCTTTCTCTGTGACAGCGGCTGGCTGTTTTTGGGGCTCTGAGTTGGCGAAGGGCCATTGGCCAGAGAGAGTGTGCTGACAGCCAACTTGCGGGGTCCGTCGGGGAGATCTGCATGAGGGGGAATATGATGGACAAAATGAGACGGCGATCAGGATTTTTTGTTAAAAATGTGTTGGTTACCATAGTAATGACCTCAGTATCATGAGCAGAAAGCTAAAAGATAGTCTTCTACAATTGAGAATAGCTGTCTTTATGGAAGAAAAGCTTAGGAAAATGCAAATCTATTGTTGAATCTTGTAGTCGTACTAAACTCATTAAAAATGTAAGGAGTGAATATGGACACAGCTGCACACTGTTGATGACATGAACTTTGCACATAAATGCGATTCAGACTTTTCCACATAAATGCGATTCAGACTTTTCCGAATACAAACTATTTCTTAAATTTAAGCCGAAATCATCAAACGTGATCGTTCCAAATGCCTAGACAAATCTTTAGAGATTTTAGCGACATCTAGTGGTGAGGTTGAAAAATGCAACCACCGTTTCACTCCACCCCTCCCTTTCGAAGCACTACGGTGGCTGACACAGGACAAAGATGGTCACGTTTCGCTTTGCCGAAGGAGATCACGTATTTCTGAAACATGCTCTGTAAAGCAGTTTGTCTATGGAGGGCTACTGTAGAAATAACATGACAAATTCCATTCAACGGGACCCGCTGTGTATGTCGATAGAAATAGCTCATTCTAACGTAATAAAAACATAACGCTTCATTATGTACGGCCATTATATACCTCTGAACACATAGTCATGTATATTATATTGCATTTCTCTCAATAGATCCACCCAAAAGATTACACGTTGCACCTTTAAGGCATCATAAAAACATGATGCACACACATTCGACCTTGCTATCCACACACATCACAAACGGATATAATAGACAGCTGGAGTGCTATCAGGACCAAAGGGGTATATTTAGAATTTAGCTCTCGAACTTACATAACAGTGATGCGTCCAAATCATCACACAGAGTACATGGTGTCATTCATTCATACGTCTGAATGCTATGCCTGACTAACAAAGCCGCCATTCACATTACGCTCCGAAGAAGACGGCTTATATAATTAATTATACAAGAAATTATGTCTTAAGCGGAGCTAACTTACATACAACATTTGCACTTTCACAAGCACTATAAATTCAAATTAAATTACAATGGCATGACCAATTGCAAAGATTGAGCTGACATGCCATGACAGATTATACTAACTCGTGTCTGTTTTTGCAATATTCCCAGTCATTTTAGGCTCAAGTCAGATATTCATAGCTCCTAAACGTGGTTTAAAACGTTGCAGCATGTGAAATATTGATGTCTGTGGACTCCAGGTTACGTAAGCCCTCTTAGACTAATCCCCATTCAGAAATCAAAAATGAATTCTGGGAGCTCTGCTGCTCGAGCACTCGAGTTTGGGTTTGATTCACACAGAAGCAGTTTCTACACAGTTGTGCTTGCGTCAGGAATACGTTACCTGAGCTTCTGAACAAGTCCTGCGGGGTGCTCATGCTTTTCCCTGCGCCTAGAAAGCAACGAATTCTTCAATATGATGCCTTAGTCAAAAAAAAGCCTTGCGTTTCATTACTAGACATTCACACACTATGCCAATATTCTGTATGACTGGCACGGTTCTCTAACATTCACGGCACAACCAGGAACATCATTAGCTCTTAGACTCGCTCTGGGACGGATATCAGCACATAGAAGCACAAACACGGCAAACAAACGCAGCAGCCCTGACAAAGGATTAGCGGGGGATTTGGTGGTGGAGAGAAGTGCACGCTAGAACAGCTGGAGGAATTATAGAGGAAAGTTCGATGTACAGAAGCAGGAGATCTGTGTCCAAGCGAATACGCATATACAGCCGCGAAAACTTGGGAGAAAATTAGGAGACCATAGCAAATGTTCATTACATCAGCATTTCTGGATGTATTGTGGCCATACGAGTTCAGTTTCTGTTGAACAATATCAAACCAAGGGAGTGACAATGTCATCCAACAGAAATGTGAAAGACTGACAGCATAACAAGACATAAAAATGGAGGATATCACATAATCGAAATGTTCCAAAATACATGTACAAATATTTTAAGTGTTTTGCTTAAAAGTGAATTTAAACTTGTTTTCTTTGTCTGAAAAACGTAGAGCTTTTTTCTGTTTCTCCAGTTTTCATTTTACGCAAATAGTAATAATATTTATATTTGAAATTTGGGAGAAATATTGTTAGTACTTCACAGAATGAAACAAATATGATCATACCTATAGAACACATACCTATATATAGTACATTTTATATTCGGGAAAACTGATTTGAAATGGTCTCTTAATTTTTTCTACGGATGTATATTTGTGTCCATCGGTACAAATTATCGGACTTTGCTATATTATTTTACGTATTTATTTGACATCGTGTGGTCTAATGTCACACAAGCGGAAACGGACTAAAGTATGTTCTAATAATCAATACGTTTCATTCTCCCCACCACCGCACGTGAGACACGAGGGATTCTGACACAACCACGAAAGCCAGCGGGTCAGTGAGCCGACAGCCGGCAAAGCCACGTAGAAGTCTTTACCTGATGAGTCAAAACTGACAGACATGCTTAGTGGACGTATTACTGTGAGAGAGAAGCAGAGGTTGTGAATGGAGAGAGAGAGGGGAAGAATAATAAATAAAGCCATGAGTTAAAACATCAGTGCATCGGATGTCAGACATATAAAAGATTCGCTGGTACAACAACTCTGTAATTCATCAGCTTGGCTTTAATCCCCTCTCTAAAGCACCTCTTTTAGCAATAAAAGGTTTAAGATGGAACAAACTTGATGTTTATTCACAAAATTTTGCAATCCCTGTTCAGCCATTCGGAAAAATAGGCCAAGCAAAACAATAAAGTACAGTGTAGCTATTTTTACATAACGCATAGATCTCCATGTATGATAATCTTCTCAGGTTTAAAGGTTTACAACATAATGTGGATGATGAAAATCCATACATGAACTTTGTTACTATAAGCAGATGAAGAAAACAATATAGCCCCTCACCACAACAACCTACAGAGGATGTCGCAACGGATTAAGATTTATGTTTATGTAACCGTAAAATCTCCCTTAAAAACAGCACTCTTTATTTATACATAAAGTACATGCATTCTCAACTTAGTTAAAACCTCACAATCTTTAAATATACAATAGACTCTCCAACAGCAAAATACCGTTGCGAGACTTCACAAATAAATGCGGTGCAAAATCACTATCAAGACTCTAATGGAGTAAGTGTTTATGAAACTAAAGTCATGTCACATGGATCAAACCAAGCCGTGAATCATAGGTCACAAATACAATGGGAAGTGTTAGAGGAGAAGAGACACAACTGCATTACAGATATACATGTTAGAGAACACAAAAGCAGCCATGCATGCGAATGACACGCTGCCACACATCTGCACTACTGTTGAACATTTACAGTCACTCCTGGTTTTATCCTACATACTTACCTCCATCCACATGACTGATATAATTGATATTTATATTCAAAGAAAATTTGTTTCCGCCCATATTGTTTACAGTCCTCATTTTTCCACTGAACACAAATGATTAATTCTTATTGTAAATACTAACTCTTTACAGTGTAATGAAAGCGAATGGGGACTGGAGCTGTCAAGGTCAAAATGACAAAAGATGACATAAAAGACAGATTTTAAGTAAACAACGTTTATCTCTTTCTCATGGCTTCAAAGACTTGGGAATACCACACGAGTGTCATGGACATCTTTTATCACACTTGTATGGCGCTTCTGTGACATAGATCTTAAAAGACCCAGTCCCCCTTCACTTTCATTACATGGGAAACGAGTTAACCGGGTATTCTTAAAAAATTTGCCTTTGTGTTGCATGGAAAAGGGAAGGTCATACGGCCTGCAACAACATGAAGGTTGTTAACTATCACAACAAAACACTGCTTTAAGATTAAAGGCAGTTAAACTAGAATAATGTGTATATACTAGAAATATGACATATTTTTGCAAAAATATTATTACCTTTGTTTATGCAGAAATTTATACAAATAATGTATCTATATTAAGTAACAAAAAGAACGTAGTGTTTGTATATGTATGTAGATTCCAGGTTATGTTGTTATACATGTAAAGTACCTGTGCACCAAAGTGTCAGGGCATTGTGTGATGAAGTGTTTGGAAAACTACTAACCCAGTCGACTCCTGCGGATCATATCAGGCGAGACGGGCCGGAGTTCTCTCTCTGTTCTGATCTCCTCCATGATGCGTTCATGAAGACTTCGAGGTTGTTGAGGATGAGGCTTTAGCTTACGAGCAGAAACCTGAAAAACATCCATGTGCGCAATGATTGACGGGTCAAGAACTGTACATGTGACCAGATGATTCGGTGTTAAACGGTCCATATCAAAGGAAATCTCCTGTTTTCTGATCATTTGAGAAGAAATGTCAACATGTAAATAAAATAAGGGGGAGTTAAAATGACATTCTTAATAGTGATCATAGACGTCATTAAAAAACAATCGTACCCAAAGTAAACAGTGTGTGCGTTTTATACTCACAGGATTCAGAGGAGGTCTGGAGCGAATGAACTCCAGTATGATCTCATGAGCGCTCTTCTTTAACTTTGGAGGAATATCACCATTCACCTGTGGTAATGGGGTCAAAGGTTAGACAGACTTTGCACGCTTAGAGCCCATGTCTTTAATAATCTATAATCGCTGCTGTCCTTCTGAAATCTCCATATTTCGTGATTTTATTTTATGTTTGTCCCTGAGTGTTGAAAATATTTAACCAATAAAAGTACTAAAATTAACTTTTCAATTTGACAACACAGTATTTAATCATTTAAAAAGACCAAGTGTTTTTTCAACTTCCTAATAAACGACAAATTTGGACATCAATGTTTTGGAAGGACAGCGAAGATATTCTATATAATAACACCTATTTGTTACAGAGATAAAACCATTGTGCATAAAAAAACCCAAAGAAATCATCACTTCCTGCTTGTTACACCTCTTGGGTGTTTGTAATATGAGTTCAGAATCTTCAACGAAGAATGCATTGAATGCATTTAGAACAATTAAAATAATATCAATGACATCTTAGTGACATTATTTGTACGTAAAAAAACTGAGGCAAGGGTGTGTTAAGAGTTGACGTGTTATCTCGCTCAGTTCCAAGCCCTATCGTGAAAGGTGTTGTCTGTGACGTGGTAAATCTTTGAAAGTTTTGCAGCTTTATAGCTCTATTTCTGAACGTCAAACTCCTGCCATCTTTATTTACTGACTTCAATGTCCTGCTATCATTCAACTTAATCCAACGAAACCTTATAAAACAGTTTCATACCTTGAGCCTTCAAAAATACTCTGCTCTTGTCTGATAAGCAAAGTAAACATGGTTGCGGCTTATGATATGCAACAAAGAGCAATAAAAGTGAATTGAACTGTAATGATGGCCAAAAAGCTATAAACAATGACTCACGCCTGTTTGTTCTGAGAACATTTGAGTTTAAGGGGCGGTTTACACGAGACCGTTTTCAAGTGAAAGCGCAAAACAATGTGTGTGATTTGCCTATCCGTTTACAAGGAAACAGTGTTTTAGGGGACTGATAACGCAAACGATTTGAAAACGGGTTACAAAGTGCAAGTTTTTGAAAACCACGGCGTTCTCATTTCCGTGTAAACCCCGAAGTACGCAAGAATGAAAAAACGACATCGTGTGCATGCGCACACCCAAACACAACGAAGAAGAAGAAACAAATACAACAATGGCGGATTACATGTTTTTTTTTGTGCTGTGCAATAGTTTGTTAACGCTTCTCCAGCAAAGTGTAGATTAACTACACCTGTGCTATAACGCCAGCGGAGACCTACAGCAAAATCTTAACACGCTTTTGGATCAGACACGGGAGCACGAGTAGATGGAAGGAAAACCTTTGAATGTCCAAACTTTTCGCCATCTTGTTTGTTTGTTTGTTTGTATATGTGCGCATGCTTCTCTTCACTATGAATGAGGAGAAATGCAGCACTCTGTATTGTATGGTCTCTTAAGCGACGGAAGTCCGCCTTCCAATAAACCGTTAATCAATTGTCATCTTACAAAGTGATGTCGCCAACTACTGGTGTTGCATGCGTAATACAGCGTTTTAGTCATTTTTCCGGATCTATGTAAACGCAGATTGTTTTGATAACGTTGTCGTGTGTACGTGAAACTTTTCAAAACGCAAGAGATTACATTTTTCTGTTTTTCATCGCGTAAACGTGGCCTAAAAATAACTTTCCTTAACAGATGTTCATCCCGCAACACAACAGTTCAGCCAAAAATGAAACTTCAATCTTCATTTACTCACCCTTGAGTTTCAAATATGTATTCATTTATTTGTTCTGATGAACACAGAGAAAGATATTTGGAAGAATGCTTGTAACCAAACAGTTCTGGGACACTTTTGACTACCATTATCATACTACGCTAGTCAATGGTGGCCAAGAACTGTTTGGTAACAAGCATTCTTCCAAATATCTTTCTATATGTTCATCAGAAACATGTATACAAATGTTTACAGATTTGGAACAACTCGAAGGTGAGTAAATGATGACAGAGTTTTCATTTTTGGGTGAAGTATCGCTTTAAGTGGGCAACAGAAGGAAAGAGAACAGATTTGAGCAACAGACACTTGAAATATGTAGATGCATCTTTACTCAACCCAATTTAATATTCATGAGCAATTTCCCGAAAATATTGTTTAAAGGTCCCACACACTCACCAGGACCTTGCGGAGTTTGTACCGCTTGGAACGGATGTCGTCCATGAGCATCTCGTAAGGTGTCAACTGGTACTCGGTGGGCAGAGGGTTATACAGACGTTCCTGCACTTTCTTCAACTTAACGCCATGCCTCAGGTCCCTCATCACCTGAACCCAGAACTGTGCCTGTGGAAAACATTCAAAATGTTGTTAAGGTGTACCTCAGGACTACGTAACGTAACAGCACACAATTGCATTCAGGATTGTTTCGAGTCTTACCCAGTCAGCATTCTGCAGCTCGTTCAGGTCTCTGCCCGGCTCTTCTGTGGTTTCTCCTCCCATCTTACGCAAATTCTGAAACAAAAAAAGCATCCCATGATGTAGATGCATAGAGATACTAGAGAATACACACAAAAATGCACTGTTGCTTTATTAATCACGAGTGTGGATTGTTTTTAAATCCATTCATTCTCATGTGAGAGTCAGTCAGAGGTCGTTTTGATGATCAATAAAAGGCTAAAGCAACTTTTAACCGCCTGCACTGCTGCCAAATAATAAAGGGTCTTATCCAAACAGAGTTGAAACTGGGACATGGTATCAATGATAGACATTGTCCCTGGCAGTGATGAAGAGATTGTTAGCTGGTCACCTGCAGTTGTTAGATGATAAACTACAGATTGTGTTCAATAATTCATACAAGATTATTATCGCAAGAAAAATGATTGGTGTCTGTTGGTCATCTCATCAGATTTTCTATAAGGATTGTTTGCTCATAACTATGAATTATGTAAACCAGAAAGGATCTGGCTTATGGTCAAAATAATAAATCATTATTTCTCACCAACTGGATTTCTTAATAAATTACTTTTTTAAGCTTTTAACCATTATAAAACACACACCCAGACACACAGCTAAACATATCCAAGCATAAAGAGTCTGATCTCTTACATGAACAGCTGTATGGCATCAGAAAACACAACTTAAATAAGAGTCTTTCACACAGAGAAGAAAGCAATACTAAATCATCAGAAAGGATTTCTGTCGATCTGTTTTAAACCAGCTGAATCGGCCTTTTCATATCTGTATATCCAAACCTTTGACTGTACTTTGTACAAAGGTATATTGGAACAAGCTACCATTACCTTCGGCATACTATACTGAATGTTCAAAGAATTAGGCTACGTACGTTTTGATCTCACATACTATATAGGACAGTAGAGCAATCCCATTAAAATTAGCTTCTAATTAGCCTATGTTAACTTTAGCAGTACTTATCTGAAATGAGGGCAAATTATTTAATGTTCTCGAATAAACCTAAACACAGGGCCATGTTGCAGATTTTTTAAATCGTACCTGTATTTAATGTTAGTCTGGTGGTAGTAAATAATATGAATAATAAGGAATTAATAATAATTAACAATAATAAAGTTATTATAAGTATTACTCACGGAACATAGGTCACAATACAAACGTTTGGCTGAAAAGACATTAAAATCTTACACATAACTTTTGCTTAGAAAAATAACAAAGCAGCCATTCCAGTCCAGTGTCTGTTGAATTTCAACAAAATCAAACCTCAGGAGTGACAAAGTTAACCAACTCCAATGTGAAAGACTGACAGCGTGACAAAACACAAAAACTGTGATAAAGTTGATCACATATAGTTTTTTTTACTTTAATTAAATACATTACTAATGTACTGCTTAAAAGTAAATGTGAACTTGTTTTCATTGCAGTATTTGAGGTCTGAAAAACACAGAGCATCTTTTCTGTGATTTTAAACAGTTTCTCCGGTCTTCATTTTACGCAAATAGAAATGAAATTTGGTTCATAAAACTAAACAAAAATGATCACTTTACACAAACAAATATCTATAAACACGAAATAAAAGTGAAAATAAATGGTCTCTTAATTTTTTCAATGAAATCATTCTATAATTGAAGTATTAAGCAAAACCAAACAAAATCACTGCTGGTTTTAATCCACCTCCGCAGTCCGGCACCATTTCTGACTCACAGTTGTCATCAACCCACTCGTTCTATTGTGAAAAACACAAACAGCTTCATGGGGATATGTAACCGTACACAAACAAAGTCTTCGGATTTTCGCTTGAAAACCTGTTTGGACACGGATTCTTGGTTTTTAGGAAACCGGTGACAAGGATGATAATAATTGTAGATGCAAAGAAAACCCACAAAAGCCTGTTAACAATCGCTCATGAGCGTGAGGAGGAAACTGTCACTGAACCATTCGGTATGTGACATATCAGTCTGGTTATAATGGTTTCAGTGTGTTTAATGATGGTCACATCACGTTGTTACCTCTTTGGCATTCTTGATCTTTTCCAGAAAGGTGCGTAGCTCCTTGGTCTCAGCATAAAGGGCTCGACATACGGCCTGGTAGTGGTCAGCAGCATCTGATTGGCTGGGAAGGTGAGACGTGCAGAGCTAAAACATAACAGTGAGATGTAAATCAATGCATTTACTGCTTTAAAATGTTTACATAAGTGGTTCTCTGACTTTGTTGTAGCAAGCCCCTCTTTGCGGCCCCCAAAATAAAGACTTTTACATTTTAATTAAACCAAATACATATTCAGTTATACAATGCTGGAACATACATTTTTGTGGTTGGTGGTCTTATTTTTATAATGTTTGATTGCATAAAATATATGATCAATTTCTATAATACCACAAATTCTGTGGCCCCCCTGGATCCATCTTGGGGACCCCAGGGAGCTACTGTCCCCAGTTTGGTGTACATTACAATCATATCAGTAAATATCCGATATTCAGGCAGGATTTGTTATCTTTTCATCCGAGTTACAGATATTTGGAAATGTATGAATACAAATCTTTAGTAGCCCTTGTTTGTCGAGAAGTCTCGACAGTGTGTCAGACAAAAGAAGCATATCTTAATGTCGATAAAACACATTTGTTTTGCTAGATTTGCATCAGTAACTATTCTTCCGACTTGGATATAGCATCTATTAGACAGGAACAGTTTCCTTTCCTGTCTGATACCTTAACCCTTGCATTACGCATATTGTGTTTTAGCACATAGCTGACAGGCAAACCCAACGTTCGCATGACTGACAGATGGAAAACACAGGCCTAAAGTTCAGCGTCTCACGCTTTATGGTTTCATCATGAGAAGCATTTAAAATGTACAAACATGCTGACTAAAGACGTCTTTAACCGGCTTAATGGCATTTTTCACCACACCTACCCCAGTGCCCTGCCCCGCTTGGGAATGTCTTGGCATAACAGCTTAACGTCACCTATCTGGAGAGTTTCACTGTGAGATCATGTTTAACAAGAATACTGACTACGCCAAGGAAAGTGAATACAGCTTTGAAAAAATATCTTTTAAAGATACTATTATTTATAAGGTCAGAAATACCTTAGAAATAATCTACAAAAGCAGAGGGAGATTCCAAGGTCAAGACATTGAAAGGAATAGTTCACCTAAATATAAAGGTTATGTAAATATAAAATGAATGGTGTGTCAGGTGTGATGGCTGTCAAGCTAGATTGATAAGAAGAGTAAACAATGACAGTGATAATTCTTTAGTACACTGTCGGGGGATGAATGGCTGATAAATGAATATTACAGGAAGTATTTTACTGTAAATGAATTGACTGATAAATCACAAAAATGCACAAGCACATGGCTCGGCAAGTACTTCACTTCCTTCTTATAGTCTTTATCTTCATATCATTCTCTCTCTCTCTCTAAATATAGAACTCAAAGGTTTTATCAGGCAGGCAGGCAGGGTATAAAAACACGTGTGCTGGAGAAATCTAATGTCACGGTTCATCTGTCAAAGGCAGAGACACAAAGTATTATCTAACCGGTCCTAAAAAGCCCTACAGAAAAGCTCATGTACAGTGACCCAAACTGACCACTACAGGAAACTATTTCAGTGTCAGACCAGGTCTACTTCTGCAAACTTATTATCAAAAACAAATGCTTCGTCCCAATTCGCCTACTTAAAATATGTACTAAAAGTATGAAATGGAAAAGTATATACACATTTAGGTGTGACGCATAACAGGAAGCGGAAGTGGCCTGGACAACATCGTTGCCATTAACTGCCACACACATCAAAACACAGCTCTTCTTTCCATGAAGGTATCTATACATACATTATTCCATATGTAATGTTTACTGTGTACTTACATTTCATAATGTAGTGACGCATCAGTTATATCATTTGTTAATGCAGTGGAGCGTCACTAAACTCTGTGAGTTGTGGGTAATATTAGCCGCTATAGTGTGCATCGTTCTGCACTTTGAGTTTCTACCGGAAGCAGTATACCATCCAGGAATCTTTGAAATACTCTTTTCAACATACTGCGATTTGGGACATACTAATGTCTCCTTTCGAATACTATTTAGGGCGGACAGTATGCGGATTGGGAAACAGCAACATTGTCTTGTATAGTATAAAGGGTCTTTAGGACATTTCTATGTATACTTCCCAAAACAGTGTAAACTCTTAATACAGAGTTTCAAATAATAGCAGATTAACCATCTTGATCACAAATTCTGCATTTACTACTTACAGATAATATGTCACGGTAGCCACGGATGTTTGAGACTTCTGTAGTCTCTTCCTCGCCTTCATCCTCTTCCTCTGTCGCCTCGTAGCCTTCATCCGGGCAGGGGTCTGTCTCGGTGTTCACCATGTTGGTCATGAGATCGATGAGCTGCTCCAGAGGAGGACTGAGTTCTCGTTCCTCATGTTCCTTCAGGCCGTAATCCAGAGCCTTATAGATCATGATACCCAGAGACTCGATAATCTGCAACACACATTATCACGTTCATTAAGCATTACTGAATGAATCGCATACATCAGCACGTGCCCTGACATAAGCCTCAAAATGCACAACACTTGGATAGGCCTCATTACGATCTTGTGACTACTAATTTTTATGAAAAATGTAAAGGTAGGGTTAGCATTTTTTCAGAAAAGCCCTGTGCCGATTACCAAAACAAACTTTTAGCCAATGAAGAGAGCAAGCGCAAGCAGGCATTAGAAAGACTGTAAAAAGAGGAATGTCTTATTTATTACCTAAAAGTAAAGGGTCTGTGGATTTTAAGTATAAAAAGAAAGATAAAAGTCATGCAGGAGCTATCACCCGTGTTTTTCCAGCATCGACGCATTAGGACCCGCCTTTGGCGAAGGTTTTTAGCGGCAATAAGCAGAGCAAGATCGTCTGAAAATCACCACCAAGGAGGTTGCTTTGATTCGCATCAGTATTCGTATCACCATCATTGTTTGTCTGGAACCATTGTGCTGCATTTACTCGATATACTCGTGTCGTCTTCGTTTATTTATTCATTTGCATTATTATTTGCGTGGTCTAAACTATGATAAAGCTAAGCATTTCATGGGTGCGTTGCGGTTGAGAGTGGAGCAATGCAGGAAGGGGCGTGTTCCTTTTGCAAAGTAGTGGGTTGGCTTTTCGATTTCAAATAACAGCAGTTCTCGGGAATCGCTTAAGGCACCTTTAATTAAATATGCACAGTGGTCCTGACTCATGAGCTGCCCCGGTCGAAATCAGACGCGAGGCGCCCACACCCCACCACACCCATTTGAAATAAAACGGGCGATGAAGAAGTGCATTGCACTGCCAAGCACTGGTTACATAAAATACCTTATCAAGATGAAAATAAAAGCCATAAAATTAGTTTGTGGCCAAGCAGATAAGTCTGTGAATTCTTTTACGCAGAGTACTCGGTCTCTTCCACCATTAATAAACAAACCGTGACTCATCCATGCGGCTCTATATCAATATTGACGCTCATGTGGATTGGCTGCAGTTAATTCTTGTTAATCGTAACATGTTGTCAGAGGTCCAGACGTTAATCCTCATCATGAGGGAAATAAATATTTAAGTGTCTTGCTCTTATGCAATGTAATCCTCTATGTTATAAACCACAGCTGAGCTCAGGTTATGACACTGAGAGGAGACGCCACCACCAAGCATACATGAGGATTCATTACTATTATAATTTATGTTGCCATTTGATGAAAGTTTGTTTTTCCTTTGTTGACACATTTCTTGGATTACTCTGCACATATTTGTCTTTACACCTCTCGCATGTTTGTCTTCGCGTTTACATTTTGTATATTTTTGTATGACTACGTTTATACATAATTCTTTTCTTTATATGTTGAAAATGGCTGCATTGACATGACAATAAACTCTTGAATCTTCTTCGTGAAACAAAGTTAAGGCATTGCATATAACGAAACGGCTTTTCTGCTAGTCAGTTACAGGTTAAAGGAGGAACATTATTATTTTAGAAAGCATTTGATTGGATGAAAATCTGCACAGTGTGGGAGGAGTCATCAATATTTTTGTCGATAAATCAAATAAACAAAACAAAAAATATATGAATAGGTGACACGCGTGACTCAATATCCGCGAAGCTCTTTCATGTATGGAGAAGACGCGTGACTTTTCACTGTAGACATCGGCAGATATACATTTTTTAAATGACTTTTTTAAAGAATTTGATGGAATCACAATGACCACGAAACATTGTGATGTCTTTCCGCCAGCAGCGATGGACGATGCCATCGTCTGTCGGCCCAACCCTATGCAATACCGTAATTTACAATCTAAACAGACATTGACTGAGGCACATCATCACTAAAGGTTAGTGGTTACAAATAAATTACACATGACATTTTGTGATGACGTTGATCAACACCTTCACAAATACTGTCTTTTTGTTGATCTCCTTTCATTCTAGGTTTTCCAGGTGTGGTCAACGCTGATGAATCTTCAGACTTTCATTTTCAGTTTAAAGATGTAAAATTGGAGGCACATCTGGGAGAGGCAGTGAGCAGAGCTTTTATGTGACAGCAGAAAACTGGAGGAGGATGTGTTGTGATGCAGAAAGGTTGAATGGTTCATCATCTATTCAATAATAAAGAGCTTTATAGACACACGTCAGCATTGAGAGTAGCATCACTGGAGCTGAATTGAATTGTTTTGTTTCTACAGAGCTGCTGGGGAATACACCCAGGCATCAGATCACCGTATGATAATCCACAGTCTTGAGGGTAGAACTGCAGTAAGCCGGTGACGCAACAATAAGCCATACCAAAAACACTCGAGCGGCACTGGTACATGGCACAAAGCACAAACGCAAAACTACAGAACATGATGGTAATACTTATGACATTGACAACAAGCATGTCTACTAGTGTACTATTTATAACTATAACTATGTGAGTTATAATTGCAATTATATTTTAATATTGTTCTTCACATAGTTCGTATTTAAGATATTAGGGCCAAGGCAAATGTTGTCAGTGTACAAAATCTCAGTTAGTCTTTAAATCTGAAAGTCGAGAAGTAGCGCTCAGGAATGGTTCACAAATATGAGCGGCGCATATTGCGAGGGTCTTGGAACACACTTTTGAGAAGTAATGCAATAACAAAAATGACAGAAATTGTCATGTCAACTTTCTACTGTAAACAAAATGCGCAATAGTCAAACAAGTCCGTCCATCGTGTGATAACATCGACAAACAATGGAAAAGTATGTCAGTAGAAAAGCGTATCCTTTGAGAAAGCCACCTTGCTGTGTTTTATCGTTTACTGTGTAACATCTTATTGTTTGGTAATTACTGTCATACTGTACAAGTACTATACCCTCTTATGCCCTCACAATATTATAAATTATGGAAATAACAAAAATAAATGGTTTTAAGCGTAATTATTTATAAGTTAATTTGAGCCGAACGCAATACATTTTTCCTCCAGCTGTGGCGGTTTAAGGCATTACGTGTGTACAATCTGGATGATGTGAGGGGTGTGATCATGAGAGAACACGAAGTTTCTGCAGACGCCTTAAAGAATGAACACAGGACTATTATCTGCAGTCTTCTCTCCAAGCTTGTGACTCAGGAATGAGGGAAAAGAAAAGGATGGAGATGAGGGAGGGCGTAGGCAAAAAGCTCTGTCACGTGGAACAAAATGGGAGAACGAAATCAACCTGGCCACTCCTGTCCTGCCCACACAGACACCCGACCTATAGATTATAGTGACAGATTTATGGCAACATGTTTCAAATACAAATAGCCCCATCCCTTCACAAGAGGTGTCAAACCCCTGCCTCACTCACTGTAACCAGTCGAAACCATTTCGGGTGATATTTCATCCCTCTCAGTATGTCCACGTTGATAGGAAGATGTCCTTTCTTTACCTCTTCAGCTTTCTCTGTGTGTCACACTATGCACGCTAAACAATGAAGACACTGCCTTCTGTTTCCATGAGTCTGGATCACATGACATCATCGCTCCGAGGCAAATCCTGTTTCTCAAGACCCGATTTTAGGATGACATTCAGACCTCATAAAATTTGTTAAGGCATGTCGTTGTTCTTGAATTTGTCACACTCCTGGTTAATGCGTAAATTGTGAACATTCACTTTCAAAATGCACGAGGCACTGTTAAGCCCGTACATGTGAAATAGTTTTTTCATGACTATAGCATCATGACATGCATGTTAGTCAGGCTTACTTGGATAAATGATTGATTCTCTTAATGTTGTAATCTTTTAAATCTTATTAGAAAGAATCAAAATATCTAATTGCAAACAGCGTATGTTAGGGCGCACTCGCATTTAGCCCGGTTGCTCTCGACTCACTCTTAGAGCGCACTCGCATTTAGCCCGGTTGCTCTCGACTCACTCTTAGGGCGCACTCGCATTTAGCCCAGTTGCTCTCGATTCACTCTTAGAGCACACTCGCATTTAGCCCGGTTGCTCTCGACTCACTCTTAGAGCGCACTCGCATTTAGCCCGGTTGCTCTCGACTCACTCTTAGGGCGCACTCGCATTTAGCCCGGTTGCTCTCGACTCACTCTTAGGGCGCACTCGCATTTAGCCCAGTTGCTCTTGACTCACTCTTATGGCGCACTCGCATTTAGCCCGGTTGCTCTCGACTCACTCTTAGGGCGCACTCGCATTTAGCCCGGTTGCTCTCGACTCACTCTTAGAGCGCACTCGCATTTAGCCCGGTTGCTCTCGACTCACTCTTAGGGCGCACTCGCATTTAGCCCGGTTGCTCTCGACTCACTCTTAGAGCGCACTCGCATTTAGCCCGGTTGCTCTCGACTCACTCTTAGGACGCACTCGCATTTAGCCCGGTTGCTCCCGACTCACTCTTAGGACGCACTCGCATTTAGCCCGGTTGCTCTCGGCTCACTCTTAGGACGCACTCGCATTTAGCCCGGTTGCTCTCGGCTCACTCTTAGGACGCACTCGCATTTAGCCCGGTTGCTCTCGACTCACTCTTAGGACGCACTCGCATTTAGCCCGGTTGCTCTCGACTCACTCTTAGGACGCACTCGCATTTAGCCCGGTTGCTCTCGACTCACTCTTAGGACGCACTCGCATTTAGCCCGGTTGCTCTCGACTCACTCTTAGGACGCACTCGCATTTAGCCCGGTTGCTCTCGACTCACTCTTAGAGCACATTCGCATTTAGCCCGGTTGCTCTCGACTCACTCTTAGAGCGCACTCGCATTTAGCCCGGTTGCTCTCGACTCACTCTTAGGGCGCACTCGCATTTAGCCCGGTTGCTCTCAACTCACTCTTAGGGCGCACTCGCATTTAGCCCGGTTGCTCTCAACTCACTCTTAGAGCGCACTCGCATTTAGCCCGGTTGCTCTCAACTCACTCTTAGGGCGCACTCGCATTTAGCCCGGTTGCTCTCAACTCACTCTTAGGGCGCACTCGCATTTAGCCCAGTTGCTCTCAACTCACTCTTGAGGAATCAAACGGTTCAATTGGGACAGTGTGAGTAGGCCCTTAGTAGGGTAAAGATGTGGGAAGTCAGTTGTCCGTGAGGCTCAGCGGACATTTAAACACACACACAATCACATGATGAGCGGTAATGTGTGCATGTAACCAACATGCCACTTACAAACAGTGTTCATATCGGAAATATTTAGTTTGTCTCAAATCATC
Organism: Barbatula barbatula; assembly: GCF_947034865.1. Lineage (NCBI taxonomy): Eukaryota > Metazoa > Chordata > Actinopteri > Cypriniformes > Nemacheilidae > Barbatula > Barbatula barbatula. The sequence goes on from NC_136784.1 coordinate 12,158,752, forward strand.
TGAGACAGGCTTGAAGAATAAATCAATTGCAGATACAACACCGAGTCAAACAACTGCATTAAAAATTTGGTTATTTTGCATTTATATGACCGATCCTATTAAACTGGATAATCTCTAGAGTACTGTAGGTGTCGGATCATCCAGACGAGACAAGATAAGACAGGCTTTTCTTCATTGTTCATTCACCACACTAAAGTCAATGTGCTAATAATCAGTGTGCACACTAGGAAAGGATTTACATCAATTGCGCTACAAATTCTCAAAGAGATCTTTGTGGAAAACCAATGATTGGTCTCAGCCTCAGATTAAAGCCAAGGAAAGAATGCATCAGAAGATCATTGAACAAATTGCACACAGAAACACCAAATGTTTGAAGAAAATTGCAAGCTGAAATCAGATTTGCTGTCTTTACTAGAGTAAGCAAACTAGATATTCATGAGCACAACTGTAGATTACATTTGTCTTTTTGTGTAAATTGTAACATCTTACTTTAGGTACATACATTTTTGTTAAACCATTCACATACTTTCTCTCAAGCATTCAATGACTTTCCATTTTAAAGAGCCATTTATAGTTAATTATATACCAGGTGGATTTCTGGCAGTCAACGTTTTTGGTCATGGTGAGTTTACAAACCTTGACACAGGAAATATATGCCAGAAATTGGGGCTTCATAGATTACATTTCCTAACAAACTATATCAACTGCTCCACCAAAACCTTAGCAAACATCTCCATCTGAACAGCTAAATCTGAGCCGGCTGTCGACTGACGTGATTCTCAGAACAGAGAGAGAGGCAAAGAGATCAGAGAGGCAGGGGGCAAAGAAGTTCCTCATGTGGAACTGAGCTGACAGGAGTGAACAAAAACATCCTGGTAGTCTTACATGCATCGACTGAAGAACAAGGCAACATTTCAGCTCTACGACATAGCGTATAAATATAAAATTTGCCATCTTTTGTTAGATAAAATACCAACCATGGTTTGTCCCCTCGCCCTGTATAACTAGGCCTATGGCTGCCTTACGGTTATATTACCGTATTATTCCCAGTTCTCACGCTACACAAAACAAAGAAGACACAGACTACTGTTGTCTGAGCTCTTCTCATATGACATCATTGCATCGAAGTCAAATCCTGAATTTGTTCGGTTGTTCCCAGCATCGTATGGAGATGAGCCACTCAAGCACCAGACCAATGGCTTTTTATCTTCTTTTTGACACAACTTACTAACAAATATTATGCCGGTTGGCTCTCAAATCTGCAATCTGTACATTTTTCATTACAAATAAATGTCTGAAAGTTTATAACAAAAGAGGCAAAGCTTTAAACGAAAAGTTTGTAAAAATACTGAACGGAGCTAAACCTAAACGAGTTGGGGAAAGCCAATCTGAAACGCACTTAATTGTTTTGGGGCATTCTCTTTATATGTCAAGACATAAAGCTAACACAACAAACATGGACTATAGCAAATCAAAGAGAGAACTAAATCCAGTATCAAGACAGCAGACAGTGTGAAAGCATAAGGAACTTAGTACTTGCACTACCTTGAAAGGTCTTTGCACATTTGTTTATGTCATGGATAAATGGGGTATATGCAAACTGTTCGATGACGTTCTTCAACCAAAATCATGGGGAACAATTGCGGGGAACATCAACAAATATGAAATAAAGCAAAGTGAACTTTTGCACTTACTAGAGGCAAGATCACAGAGGCATTTAACAATGCTCAGCCGTAGTGCGGTCGGTTCACCAACATTTGAACGTTTTCTTACTAAACGCATCGTTATCACTTGAAAAATACCCTGAGCGGAAGTGAAATAGCTGGCTGAGATTTTAGCAGAAGTAGGTCATCGCACTGTGTGAATGTTCCCAATTGAATTTGAAAACAGCTGGGAGAAAACTACTTTGTTGATAAAATTAGGCATTTAGCAGATGGGCACAGATAATTCTTCCACCCTGTATCTAAACAAAAATAGCTTCAGGGCATTTGAGGACTGGCACCAGCATCACTTCGACTCTGAACCTCTGAAAGCAAGAAAGTAAGGCAGAGAATGGGCATGAGAAAATGAGGGTGGATAAAAGAAAGTAAGGGAACGGTTACATAATGATCTGGGCTCCATCCAAAGCCCAACAGCATGGTGGACATTTGTTTTCCGCAGACGAACACTGTGACTCACTGTCCTGTACAGACAGGCAACCAGCACATTTTGTCCCACTGTTGGGCGTAGGAAAGATCCCTCCTGAAGCTTTGCCCGGTCTCAATTTCCCCACCTCACTAAAGCATCTTAGGTGGATATGAATGGAAAATCCTTACTGGGATGTTCAAATAATTTAGGACAAAGACTCAGCATTTTCCTTTACATAACATGATGGGTCACTGTGCTTTAATGTCTGCGCTTTTTGGTTTCTTTTTTTACATGCATCTTCTGAGGGCTAAAACCATTAGTCTTTAAAGGAAATATGTCTTTAAATATATTCTTTTGTGTTCCACAGAAAAAAATCATTCATACAGGTTTTGAATGACATGATGGTAAATAAACGGTTACAGAGTGTTTATTTTGGGTGAACTATCTGCTTTTGAAAAGACCATTCTAACTTTATTTAGTAAACTGTGAGTCAATCTGGCACAAATCTCTCCAAGCTAAAGTAGTTACAATAGGTAAAGGGGACGCACGATTGATCACGATTTTCACTAAATATCGCGTAAATCGACCCGTTGGTTGCATTTGTGATATCGCGGCGGTTACGATTATGTGTCCGTGCAGCTTGTCAGTGAAGTAAGGCTCTTTGATCAGTAGTAAGTGCTGCCCAATTTTAAATCATGAGTTTCAGGCGCTTATAAAGTGCATTTGAATAAGCAACACCCATCAAACATCATCATTATAAATATACTTTATTATTATCATGAAAATACCTGAGAAGGCTTGAAAAAAAGTGATAGAAAGGTCCCCATAAGCATTTTCTGGAACTAGTACAGCATCCTATCAGTTCTAAACAGTATTTGAAAAAATAATTAATATGTTGCAAATCATGGTATGCTGAAATGGGGATTCTCAAAGGATGGTCTACTGTTACCAGGTGAAAATTCGAAGTGTGAATCCATGGACACTTAACGGCTGATATTACCCACAACAATATGGACACACATTCTTCCACACATGAGATTTTTTATCGTTTCCACCATTTCCCTTTAAAAACACTTTCTATTTTGTGTAGCTCAACAATCTTTTGCTGCACATCAGAACCATATTCTTTGGTTTTACCCATTGTGAAGAAAGATTAAGCGGCTTTGTGTTACTTTATATTATTCTCTTATATAGAAGTCATGACTAGTCAACATCATGTTTTTAGTCACCTTGGTGTGCTCAGAAAACGTATATTTATATATTAATGGGTATATACACTTGGGAGATCTTTTCCTCATAAGAATTTCTAGGGGTGTCAGTAATTGTGGCCAGGGTGTATTAGAGAAAGAAAAAATATTTCACAATGTGATATTTCCCCCGCTTCAAATTGTTTTACTTGAATGAAATTATGGAATTTTGTAGATCAAAATAAGAAACATAAAATGTTATTTAGCTATCTAGCTATCTTTAAAATGCATTGTATAGGCTGACAAAAAGCACCAACAACGGCTTGTTCTTAATGGTTTTGTTGTGTCACGCTGCATCCAGTGTGACCAAAATTTTAAATTACAATGGGTTCCACTGCATTCTATTTTTGTTTATCGTGACAAACGTGTCGTGCCGCATCCGGTGTAGACACTGTGTAATAAAACTAAGAAAATTGTACAAAAACTAGTCAACGTCTTAACCCAGCCCTTCAACCTGTAGTAAAAATCTTTCACTTTAGCATAGAATTGCATAGTCATTTGTACGTTTCCTCAAGAGTCGGTAATATCTTAAGGCGCTCTGCTTACATAATGACTGATAAACCAAACATTGCTAAATAAGTCATTGGTTAATAAATCACAAAGATCCTGGATGAACTAAATTTCTTAGCAGTGAAGTGAAGTCAGAGCGGAGGTCATGTGACACAAGGGATAAAACAGATTCCAGCTCAGACTGGCCTTCACGCCCCACTGCCTTAGATCACACGGTTAAGTGCTGGTCCTCCGCTGACAAAAACACAAAGCTTATACACACAAATAGGCCATGCTGGCATCTGTGCTCTGACATTCAATACGGTCTCTATTTCTTGTGCCTAACCTGTATCAAGCTTCAGGTAATCTTTCAGAAGGCACAAGACACGTTAAATAATGCCTTTTTGCGAGACTAAAAAGAGCTTCTTATGTGTACATCGAATGTAAATGGGACAATGTGTGCGTCAAGGGCCGTGTGAGACCCAACTCAAGTGCCCGCACAATCTACCTCATCCTTACGCAAAAACACACACATACACGCAGTCAGCTGAGGAAGGGAATTTATACAGGGAGGTGAAAGAAACGGGCTTTGTGCGGTCATATAGAAAACCTCCAGGGATTAAACCACGAGGCTACTCAACTCAGAGCGAACAAACAAGTTCTCCAACCCCACGGAAACAAAAAAGTGAGACGAGGGTTGTCTAACAGACGTTTTCCTCGAAATACATCAGCATTACATGAAGACACTAGAGGGGAAATTGTGCTTGGAATTTACAGGACAGTTTACAGGTGTTTTTCCGAACCATGGTTGGTTTGTAATTCTTCGACATTCCTACCCCTGAAGCCTGTTCAGCAGCTTCCTCGCCCTCGAGATCAAGACCTCTGATAGGTAGTTAGACTTGCAGAGACTTTTGTTAGGATACATGTTAATCCCCCTTAGCAACTGGACAGGATCTTGGGCCAAATCCTCTTTGTCTGTGCACCATGGGGGAGGAAATAAGAGAGATCTTTACAAAGTTGCAGAAACCTCTAGCAGTCAATATCGTCTGGCTCTTTTATCCTTTAGGGATTGCGGGTCATGGAAGATTGAATGATCACTGATGGACGCTCATTGATAAGTAGTTTGTCTTGTAGCACTTCATAATGCACACTTTACTTAAGACTTACGTATTTCTCAGTCTGACTTTGATGGAGTGTTTTTCCTCTGGTTAAAGGCCAAAGCATCTATATTTGATTACTATTCTCCTATCTATAAAGCATTTGATTCTTTGTGCCCATAGAGTTGACAGGAAAAACTGGCTTAGATTTTGCAGAGAGTGCCAAGAGCCAGAGTGGTTTCACTTTAGAGGCCGGATGAATCACAGCTGAGAAAGCTTGCTTAATCGACACCGATTTGGAAACGAGATCAATACGGCCTGACGTTGACAGCTAATGGTTCATGGTTAACTAATGACAGAAATCTTAAGAGTTCCCCCAGAAAACCAAATTACGTCCGTGTTCAAATTCAGAAAAAGGATGCAATTGCAGAGAGTATACATAGGGAGGAAGTCACAACCAACTTTAAGGATTGCAAAACTCCCTAGTTCCAGCTAAAACCTGTATATTACTCTTTTGTAAAAGATATTTTGAGAACGTCTCTGTGGTTTTGTGTCCATAGAATGGAAGTCAATCAGGGTCAATGTTATTTGGGTAATATCGTCATTTGTGTTCTGCAGAAGAAAGAAAGACATGGTTTGAATTGAAATAAGGGCCAGTAAATGGTGAAAGGTTTCACATATTTTGGTGAACTGTTACTCTAAGACAGCAGAGATCCAGAGGGAGGCTCTGGATGTGTAGTGTCTGCGGTGGGTACTGATGTGCTAATACTGCGAGACACGTTTTGTGAAGAGGAAGCGCTCGACTCTTTGAACATGCATACTTCAACATCACACGATCCCTGAGAGCGAGTGAGCGAGCGAGAGAGAGAGAGAGAGAGAGAGGTGCAGTCAGGCAGAGCACACACACCCTTCCCACCCACATCTTACTATTGCTCTTAGAGACTTAGAGTCACTCAATGCAAATATACGTCAAAAATTCCCATACCAAACCACCATATGCAAAAATGAGCTTTGATGAATAAAAAAAACGATACAAATGAACATTTCAAATGAAGATTTTTCACTGGAGGAAATTGTACAATTAGCAAAAGTTGTCACATTGCACACAAACATTGACTTTACTTGCAAAACTGAGCGCTTTTCTGTGCAGTACATCCACTATGGCAGAAGAGACTGTTTTTGTGTACAGAGGGAGGATGAATCTTCCCATTCACTGTCACGAGTCTATAGTCTATCATTTTTTTCTTAGTGAAGGTCCGTATGCTCACACGGGCACGTGTGTTCTTTTTATCGTAAATTTGTGCGCATGTGGCCATGTGGGCGCGTGTTAATCTGCGTGCATCCCCTGTGTGGACCCATCTGTTACCTCTTTATAAAATCTCTCACATTTAGCCAGGAGAGAAAGTGAATCTTCAAAACTATTTAAAGAAAAACATCGGTTTTTTTACATTTGAAATTGCATAGAAATCTCTTGTCTGCGTAGTGAAAATGCTGTATGTATGCCATGTCCCGTGTAAGGTGGGCAGCAAGAGATCACTCTGTGTGTTGAAAAGCTTGGGAAAACCCTCGGTTTCTGACTGAGTTATAGCACAGCTTTGGCTAGTTCCCAGAATGCCAGGGAGCTTAGAGACCAAAACACTGAAATTTTGAGACAGGCTGAGCGTCACTTGGTTTTCACGCCAACAAAGAACAAACGGTCATTAATGAATAACATCAAGCGAAGTGAGGAAATGAGGGTCAAATACTCCTACTGACATTCAGGTTTGGATGGCTCACCACAAACAGAAAGAGCACAATGAGAGCCAAAAAAAAGATACAACTCAGGTTTGAGGAACACCTAGAAACCTCCAGAAGCTAAACATGGAAACAAAGGTGGTTACTTCTCTCTAAGGAGGATTTATTAATCTTGCTATAAGAACGCAGCGAATCAAGCTGGTGCTCTTTCCCAAATATAGAAACAGAATGACTCACTGTCAAGTCAAAAACCAGTCTTGCACAAAAGAAAAAAGATGACTCACCTCTACTGATGTACTGGGTGGCGTGTGTGTATCTACAAAGAGGAGAAAAAAAACAATCAATTCAAATCTGAAACATCATATTAAATAGGGATGTTCACCGATTAATCGCGATTAATTGCATACAGAATAAAAGTTTGTTACATAATATTTGTCTATTCACTGTGCATATTTATTTTGTGTTTATAAGCACATACAGGTACATATATATAGATTAGGAAAAACATTAAAATTAATAATTGCTTGTATGTAATTTGAATTACCTAAAATACATACATTGAGATATTTCCTAAATATATACATGTATGTGTACGTTAATGTATTTATAAATACAAAATAAATATCCAGAGATATATTATGTAAACACAAACCTTATTCTGGATATGATTAATCGCGATTAATCGTTGCACAGCTTTACAATTAAACAACGTTATAACATTTCCAATGCCACAAAATCTATCATTATGTAATGGTTGCAAAATTCTTAAGGTCGTTTTAACATGATTGAGATGTGGTTCCTAGTATGTTTTGGTCAAACCAGCCCATCATGGTTTGCAGCCAAGATTAATTGAACACGAGGTTAATTGACCATGATAAACCCTTCCCCCATTTCTATATTACTCAGAGGGCCCCAGAGGTTCATCTCTAACAACCATCACATAAAATATTGAACTCAAATCTAGTGGAGGCAGACTGTGAGGCAATTTGCGCCAGTTGAACCTGAGACGAGGGACATCTACACAGGGATAGGAATCATATATGTCTGTATTTTTAGTCCTCTTTTCAGTACCTCTGGGGGTATAATGTTACGGCGTTAAAAGAAAGAGCTTCTTTGGGGATTGGCGGAGGCCCAGAGTTCAGTGTTGCTACAATGAATGAATCCAGTGTCACTCCAACGGTCACGTTCAACAATTTACCATGTCATATGAAAACATTGGCACCCTACTAAAAACGAAAGGGGGTCACTGAATCTAACTTATCTTTTACACGGTAACAGGTTACCATGGAAACATTTTTAACTGACCATCTAGAACAGTAGGAGGCTACCAACACAAAAATAAAAGGTGCAAACACACCCAGTTCATAAAAATAAACGAACGTTTTCATAAACTGAGTCAGTTATTAAAGGTGAATGTAATATTTTAACATTTGCATTATAATAACACGTTCTGGGACATATTTTGCATTAAATACTAGCATATTAATTCAATCCAAAACAGTTCATTTACTCACCCTCATGTTGTTCCAAATCTGTATAAAGTTTTCCTGGGCTGATAAACGGAGAGGAAGATTTTTGGAAAAATGCTTTTGACCAAACAGTTTATCGCCACCTTTGACTCAAGAGAGGAAATTTTTTTTATCCTACTATGGGAGTCAATGGTGGCCAAGAACTGTTCGGATTCAAGTATCCTTCCAAATATCTTTCTCTGTGTTCATCTGAACAAAGACATTTATACAGAATTGGAACAACTCCAGGGTGAGAACATCATGACAGAAACTTTATTTTTGGGTGAACTGTCCCTTTAAGTATTATTTGAGAACTACTTTGCAACATGGCCATATGTCTTGAGAGAGATTAACAGACTTTATTTACTAAATTTAAGCTATTTTAATCAATTTGCATGTTCCCTGGAGATCAACCCCATGACCTTTCTAGCACAGATGGGGTTCCTAGCATGTTCCACCAGTTGCGCTACAAGTAAAAACACTCCCATTATACAATGTATCTAGTTATAATACTTGCTGTTTTTTATGTTGTAGAAACGATTCATCTCTAAGGTACCAATAACAGTAAACCGAAAGTGAGCAAAGGGTTGTCCAGGAGAGAAATTAACACCCATGAAGCCCTGAAGCTTGGAAAAGTATGTCTCTTATTTACACATCACAACTCTCTGAATAATAGATTCTCAAACTGGTTTATTCGGTTGGGGGAACAATTGGCAAGTTCGCAACCCACTGTCTGATTTCACAGGTCAGTCAGCGTAATTTGAGCACGGTCACATTTGCCAGGGCAGCAAACATCCACAGAATTGAGCAGACAGTCACATTACATAAGTATTGATCGTCTCCGGCTGATGGTGTCCCTCTGATCTAATTACCCTCTTAACATCTGCTATTTGGATCTCTCTTGTACTTCAAGATTTTTAATAAGGCAAGCTAACGTGACATATTTCTGGGTCATTCAGCATCCCTATGCTGAAGCCTTCTAAAGATGGTGGTTATTTAATCGGCGGCTAACTGCAGGTCATTCACAGGTTAGTACTGTTTGGGTGGATGGAAGGATTGAAGAATCAGAGATGGAAAGAAAATCCCAAACCCTCAGACCAAGGAACCCAAATGACATAATGATTCAGATTTCAAGCAGTAACCTCAAACGATTAATCGCGACTTATCGTTTGCAAAATTAGAGTTTATGTTTAACAATGTGTGTGTGTGCTGTGTATAATAATTATGTATACATAAATATACACAGATACACACGTATGTATTTAAGAATTACTTACATGCGAAAAATCGAATGTATATTTATAGATATCATTTATATTGTATGTATGTAAATATTTAATATGTAATTACATAATGTTTCGTAAAATTATACATGCTTGCGTATTTTATGTAAACAAAAACATTTATTTTGCAAACGATAAGTCGCGAAAAATCTAAGTCGCGAATAATCGTATGACAGCCCTAATTTGAATGAATCCCTCTCTATCTGTGAAATTTATTGTAGCTTATGAACAGAAAACCTGTTATTTATCGTATATATTCAAAGCATTGATAAATGATGATTATTCTGCTGTGTAATATCACGTATCTTTACCACTCAACCAAGTAACCAATCAGTCGATCTAACTCACAATTTGCCTCCATTTATATATTCAATGTTGCAAATGAATCATATTTAGCAATGTTATAATTGTGTATACTAAACCATATATAAACACAACTAAATGTTTAAACAACAATGCTAATATTCATAGTATCACAGGGGCACTAGGTCAAAGAGGAGATCCCTTTTGTTACACTCTGGGCTGAAGGTGCTTATAGATGAATCTATCACATGGCTCCATTGTTGACGGCGGTCCCCACGGTGTAACTCACACATCGCGTTGATGGAGAATAACAAGCTTGTAGGTTGAAATGTGAGAATCAACTTAAATAAGCATAAAACATGTCTGTGTACATTACCAGGTTGACAAACAATACAAATTCTGGTTTCCATAACACTGTAACCCAAGGGCTGGTTCGAATTCAAATGTAAAAACGTTAAACTCTATTATGTGTTAGTTTTTGGGCCTTTAATTGGTTTCCATCCGTCACATTACATCCAAACACATGACCCGTGAACACTCACATTGCCGTTTCTATTAGCCCGAACACAATTCCCAACCATGAACTTGATCCATTACAGTTTTGTGATGCATCTTTTGTATTATTCCAGTAGGATTTACCGTTTCTAATGTTTTTATTATGTGTTAAAGGTAAATGTGCCTTTAAGTTAATCATGAAATCTGCCCCCGCACACCTAAACGGCCTCGTGGACTCCATTAACCTGTATATCCGTTTATATTTACGTGGCAGTCGGTTGTAAACAACGCGACACATTTTATCCGGCATCGCCGTCCCTCCATTTACTGCGCATTTAAATGGACTTCTCATGCAAATATCGTGGTTACCTGGACCGCTCTTTTGATACAGTTTAACAGTTCCGTCCTTTCGGATCATCACATCTTCAGGACCCCCGATCCGTCCAGGTGGGCTCACGCCGGTCTCTTTCCGTCTCTGTTTTTGGGTTAACCACCTGCAGCATTGATAACACACGGCCCACGCTTGCTCCTCATTGATCGGTTGACTGTACAGTGTTAAAATCTCCTCCAAAGACAATCCATCCTCGCCGTCCGTACAATCCACGCTGCTGCTGCTGCTGATGTCTGCGTGTTTCGCTCCATCTCCCAGATCCTGGTAAAACGACGGTGAGATTAGCATTTCTCCGTCGGTCATCCTTCTTCTCCGGGTGTCCTGAGAGTACGAATTCCTGCGTTGCTGTTTAAAAGAGAAAGAATTGTATGTTTACGTTTGGTCTGTCATCGAAAATAAAAAAAACAGCGTGTGTCCGTTTCTGCCGGCCGCGTCGGTACTTCTGAGCTCAGCTGTTGTGTGTTGGTGAAGCAGCGTAAGAGACGCTCATATGACTTTTCCGCATGGCCTCAGAGACGGTCATGTTCATGCAGCGCTGCGCAGATCCATCGGCGTATGACATCACAGTACCGCGAGTGCGATTTGAAGATTTTATTGGAACGTTTGAAACATTTAATTGAAATTTTAAACTAATATTTTATTTTTGTTATTTAAATGATGATGTCAATGGGATATGGTAAGAAATTAACAAGAGGAATTAAAAGAATTAAGTTAATGTTATTTTATTTATATTTATGTTATTATATATGTATATTATGAATGTATATAAACGTTTGGCAGGACAATTCACAGTAGACTATTTTTGACATTTGCTGCAACCACGCAAATAACCAAGGCTTTAAATCTTGCTTTCTGTTTGGTAGAGGCTTCACACTGCAGAATTTAATGAATATGAATAGAATTTAATTAATATTTTCTTCTTTTGAAGGGATTTCCCAGAGGCTGCTCATTTATAAATACATTTGTGAGTAACTTCACAAGATTAAATAGCTTGTGGTTATATCGTGTAACCTTTTCAGTATTTTTAAATCCACGTCCAGTCATTTTTTTAAATAGACCCCAATTAAATAAGGCTTGTGTAGTTAAATCGATTGACGTGGTTACAGCAAAGACCCACATAGCTGAATGGTTTGGTGCAGTGATAATAAGATAAACTACGCTCTCTAGTGGTTATAGAGACACACAACATCCGGCCGGTTTGCTATATGACATACCTAGAAATACAAACCTTATATCCACCAGTGGCAGGTTAAAATGTCCCCCATGTCAAAGGCAAGAGTTGCTTTATGCGTTAAGATTTTATTATAAAAACAAAAAACACTGCTCTAAAATAAAATATATGCCCACAAACAAAAAATACATAAATCAAATTAACATTTAATTTAGCATGAAAAGGTATTGGAAGAGTTTGGTTTCAAAATGAGATAACTCAGTTTAAAAAAGAATTCAAAAATCATGTTTTTTTGTGCATTCAATTAATATAAATCAAACTGCAGTTGGTTGGTTTTGATTTAAGCCACAATAACTGAATAAAATACAGCTAACTAACACAATAAAACACAATAAAAACATGATAACATAATAAAAAAACATGATTTTAGAAACTTCTTCAAAATCTAATTTTGGAACCAAACTCTTCATGGCGTCTGCTTTAAATAATACTTAAAATTGCACATTGCAGTTATATAAGATTTCCCATCTGCATCAAAATGAAAGCATACTTTTCTCATAAAGGCCTATGGGAATTAAGGGAAGATACCAGCCTGCTGCTAAAAGCAAAAATTGCCATGACATTTATCAAACCACTTGAGCATCGTGTTATATTTCTAAGATTGCAATACTGAGACATCAATCAATTTTTCACAGTTTTACCAGTATGATTTCTTATTTAGTTTATAATCCTCATCGCTGGACTCCTTTGGGTTTTAATGCGAACTCTATCCACATCAGGTGAATGTTACTTTTTCCCACTTGACTCCTCCGGGTGAGAAGCTGCATAACTAACAGAAGAAACACCCTCCGAGTGAGAATTCTGCTCCTTGTGTGTGGTCTGCTTTGAGTCACATATAGGCTGAAAAACAAACAAGGTGTTGCTGTATCAAATGAAAAACACACTAAATGTTATTCAAACATTGACACTTTTCTTTTTTACACTTCATCTCTATCCCGTGGTATGATTTGGCTAATTCAATTTGTATGCTTGATATACAAAAGAATGAAGAAAATGCAAAACCTGGCATTTACGTTTTGTTATGTTTTATAAATAGTGTTCTGATGTTTTTTAATTCAAAGACTCCAGAAGCAAGACACAAACCTCATGAATGCAGGAAGTCATTCGATGCTTTGTGTAGGTGCTGGAAGTCACAGCCTGCTTTCCACACTGTGTTCCCGTGTTAACCATCCTCCTGTCTCCACAGGAGAGGACTGATTTGGCCTCCACACTTTTACCTGAGGAGGTAGTGACCTAAAGCTTCTTATATTTTCTCAGATTATAAACCCCTTACCCATGTTGCCAAGAATAACCATCAAGGTATCAGTTTGGCAGTTCATGTATTATGAAACATTTCTTGCTATTCACAGATCAGACAAATATTTTGAAGCTTATATAATATTGCGTTTAAAAAATATAAAAAAATCGTCTACCTGATAGTTTTACATTCTCTTTAAAAGGATGGTTAGGTTCTCCACGGCTCTTATAAGTCACACCATTAGGGATTCCTGCATCAGTATTGGCAAGCCATGTCGATTCGGTCTCTCTGGTCAAGCTTTCATGATACCGCGGTTCAATCGCATCTGCACGACTCCCACCGCATCCCATTGAAATAACACAGCCGAGCATCTGCTGATAAATGATCCGCTCGCGCGCCCGGTCCCACGCGCGGCAGCTCGAGCATCTGCCGAACTTGATGTGTGTCATCCTTTACGTCATCGGGGGCAGGTTACCGTTTAGTGTGATGGAAATTGCACCACAACAAAGATCAACACGTTTGCGTCGAAGTGTTTTAAAACCTTAAATAGTTTAAAATAAATATATGATTAAATATATATTAAAATGATATAGGCCTATAAACGTTTGCGCATACAAAAACAGTGATTCATCTTTTCATAAAACATGACATGTGTTATTCATAAAAGTTGCATTTTTATAGCAATTTGAGTGATAAGATGAACAAATAAGATTTTTTATTGTGTTGTAAATAAATATAGTATCAAATAAATAAATAGTAAGTATAAATTGTTTTTATGTTCCATTTTGCCCTGCGTTCACTTGTATGAACCAAAACCTGGTGATCCATTGAGAATTATTTGAGAATCTTGTGCATTCGTTTAAAAAAATGAAAAGGCACTATGTATCTTTTGCACATCACAACATAGGGCTCGCAATAAAGCAGTCACCTTTTAATGATTCAACAGTGTCATTACATAGAAATCATTATTATGCATCATTTCTAAATAATAAAATAAGCACAAATACATGCTATCGTTTTATTGATTGTGATTATTCTTTATAGCAAGCATGTGACCATGTATTTCTCCTTTTTCAAAAATATAAATAATCTCACAGTAGCACAAACATTGATTCATCACAAGATAATTTAAAAATTCAATTGAAAACAATTCAAATCACTATATCCACCCACATGGTTATAATATCACTATAGTTTAAGCTCAGTGAAGACATTAAAAACACAAGCACTGATTGGATGCGCTGCCGTTATGGGCTCAATGAAAGAGGAGTGCTATCACTGCCTCAGTGTTTATTGGTGGACCACTTTCCCCAAAAGACACGGAAAGCTTCTTTTGTAAACATGAAAGCAAACACGATTTGACAACCAATCACACAACCACAGATAATGAGATACTCTTGACTGCTAATGCAGTAATCTGCAGGAATCCTAAAAGAATGAACCAGTGAAAGGAATGTACTGGCAGGTAAAAGGTAAAGACAGATTAATCAATAAATCTTTAATAAGTTATAGGTGTCATAGGTCTGAGTCTCACAGGATGGAATGGTGCATTCCATTTGAATCTGAACTCTATTTGAAGTCAAGGACATTGCAGTCGATCTTGTAGTAAACATATGGATAATATTCCTGCTGGCTGAGGTTCAGACCTGGAATGTCCATAGATGCCTAGAATAAAATAAACTGGAATCAGATGTAATACATATAGAATATAATTATTATAAGTTTCATGTGCTCTCCATCGGTGCAGAATAGAATAGAACATTTACAGTAAACATTACAAATATTTGCAAAAAAGGTAATAGATTTGTTTTTAATACAAGTACAGAATTTAAACGTAATTCTATGATGTATAGTATAAATATGCCGACAATAGGCCCTAGTTAAAGTATTTAGGCAGCTTTGTAAAATTACCTTTAATTTGATCAACCAAAATAATGTTTTCTAAACAACTTTTGAGTCTGATGCTTCATTCATTCATAATTGAATTCTCTTTTTAAATCCAACGGGATGCCAGCAGTACCAGAACCACCGACTGTTATTTTACCCGGTTTTAAAAAGTTCAGTATCCATAATGAAGGTGCACCCATAGAGCGCAATGAAAAATGTAGCCATAGTTGTGTAATTCGATGAATGTCATACATTATAGGAAAAAACATTCTGCTGTGACAGACATTTCTACCCGAAGGCTAGATTGCCAACTAAATTGGTCAGAGGACCCCAGAGCGGACAGAAAAACAGTGGGGTTTTTTTTATTGCAAATGTGTTCAACTTTGACCCCTCTGTAAAATCTGGTTCCGTGTAAATCGAGCAACAGGAGCCTGACTTACGTCAATAACAGTAGCACTGCTGTCCAAATGTTTGTATATGTCTTGCAGGACATCTCTCAGCTTCTTTGCATTCTTCTTGTTGGGCTGCAGCAGCATGGCCTGGAAATTGACTGGCAG
The DNA here is from genome assembly GCF_947034865.1 of Barbatula barbatula. Taxonomy (NCBI): domain Eukaryota; kingdom Metazoa; phylum Chordata; class Actinopteri; order Cypriniformes; family Nemacheilidae; genus Barbatula; species Barbatula barbatula. The sequence continues at coordinate 12,174,338 of NC_136784.1, forward strand.
CCCATACCTGAGCAGTAAAAATACATAAATTAAATATATGATGGTCACATCGTCAAGAGAACCACTTGCGGAACAGATATTTGTGTTGTTGTTAGCCACTTTGTTACCTCAAGACGGACTCTGTAAAAACTCGGAGTGCCTTGATGTGTATCCATGCGATGAATGCCTCGCTGAAGTTTACTTTAAGCCAACGTACCAAAGGACCCTATGTGGATGAAAAGAAGGGAAACATTTTGAGTTCCTTTTTTTTCTACTACTTTACATCAGGGCCTCTCAAAGCGCCTGTGTTTTTGAGGTTCCTCATCAACATCATTGTGAAGAAATCATAATATTCAATAGTGTATTAAAATTAAAGCAGCTGCTCGCATACAAATTGCTTTTTCTTGTCGGTGGAGAGGCGAGTCATCTCCTCTTTGTCTGCTTTCATCTCCTCTTCATTGTACTGAAAGTCACGCACTATGAACCTGAAACAAAAACACGAGTAAAGCTGGTTCTGATTCTAAGGAAACAGCATGAAAAAAACACAAACATTCAAACTCTCATAAGTACAGCACAATTTTCTTTATACTCTTGTAATATTTTTACATGTTCTACTCACGCTGCAATACATTTTTTCTCAATAAAGTAAAATATTCCCATATTAAAAGAACGGTTCACCCAAAAATGTCAACCCTAAGCAAAAAAAACTATTCTGGTACAGAATACAATTCTGGTCCCTGTACAGTTGTATTTTATGGAAAAAATTGATTCTCCAAAAAAGTTTGAAACAGCATAAGGTGAATAAAGGATGACAGCATTTTTATTTTTGGGTGAACTATCTCTATGACTGTGCTACTGCAGACTATAAGGCTTAAAATACTCACTTGTTTTCTCTTGCTTTGTGTTTGAAGTCATCAATTGCCTTCCTAAAGAGTGTGACACTAAACAACCCATTTTCTTGGTCCTCAAATAGAAGCCTAATAGAAAAACAAAATCACATCACAGAGCAATATTTACCTTGAATCAATTCAATGTTAAAACAGAGTGTTAAGTAGCCGATAAGGATGATGATGTTGGATCTGTCTGAAATATCCATTGGTCTTCATTGTGTTTTCTTGGGCATTAGATGATTTCAGATGGAACTAACTGTGTGCGGGTGCACATTGTAGTGCCAATATCTTTCATATTATGTGACAGTAACAAAGGCAAAGTTTACATTGATAAAATCTGCTGATATTATTTGTCCACCCAAAAACGATGTTACGCAATGCATACACTCGACACAGAGTTTTACTTACTTTGTGGACCTTGGAACCACCATTTCAGAAAGGGTTTCATATGTCTTCTGCCAGTCTGCATAATTTGTCCTTTTTTGTTCATTAAAGGGAAAATAATAAGATTTTTTATAAGGACTTGTAGAGTTACTGGAGTTCTGTAAATATATGGGTGAACTACGAACAGTACACACAACCAACAAGAGCCACAGTGTATAGCATGCCTCTTAGTTTTCTCAATATTTCAATAGAAAACAAATCCAGTAGCTTACTTTGGAACAACGACAAGTTGAGTTATAAGGTATTCTGAGTCTAATACAAAATCATCCTTCTTGACTATATCAGCCAAACTCCTATTCAAAAGACTCCCCCTAGTGGACAAGAATATTATTATATCGCATGAATAAAAAAGCTTAAACATTAAGGGAATGAAACATTTCTACCACTTACACGCTTTTTCTCTCCAGGCTTTGTAGATTGCATTTAAGGCTATTATAAGCGGAAGCTCTGGCTTTAAGGTCATTGTCAATCTGAGTCACTTGCTATAAACAGAGAACCAAAACATGATGTCAAATGAAAAACCAGACTTCTTCAGACATATCTCAAATGATATCAATGCTCCTCACCTTAGTGATGATCTCTGATATGTTCTTAAGGGACTGTTTGATTGGATACTTGGCCATATCCCATTGAAAACGTATAATGTATGTTACCAGATCAACTGTGTGGAAATAATAATCAATAAAAAATATTTGTATACACAATAATTCGCTAGGATGTTCACATATAATTTCATTGGCTATAGAGGAATGATATTAAAGTGTGTCTGTGATGGTCCATGTTCACTTGCCTCCATTGGCCAAAAGATTTTCCTGAACTTTATCTCGGCTGTCCTCTAACACATCAGCCATGTACTGGGCCACTTTCCTCACCACACTGTACAATTAAAAAATATCAGCGGCACAAGGTAGATATACATTTCACTTTGTTTAGAGAACTATAATGTGACATACAGCAGCACATCACATGGAAAGGGGAAACATGGGAACTATGACATTGACTGTCTGTAAGTACAGAGTCAGTTGTTGTGTTGATCGAAAAATATATAATATATAAGATACAAATATATAATGATCAACAAAGTGGAATTTAAAGCATCCCTGCAGAACAAAAATACAAATTGTTACAGTTTGCACGACTGACACTACTATGAACCATGAGTTGTTTAGCATTGAAACCATTACAAAATGTCTTCCCATTTTAAATGATCTTCCTCTTCAACAAATTACATCCCATCAATAGAACCTGCATTATACATTTTTTTCAGTAAGGATTTCTGATTTCTAGTAATAACAATATTATTTAAACCTCTCTACGAAAGAGTCCACTTTGGCAAGCTCATCTGACAACCCTACAAGGATGTCGAGAGTTCCCACCTGTTGAGAAAAGTCATCAGACAGATAAGAATGATGTCAGACATGTATTTTAAAAAACCATAATGTTGGACACTGAAATAAGGCAATGACATGTCATTTACTTTAAGATCAGGAATGTTGAATTTGTGGTTAGTGGACAGGTTGTTGGGATGAGATGTGGCCAGGTTCATTTTCTCCCATGTCTGCTGGCAGGTCTTCTCTCCAGGAGCAGAGATCAACCAAAACTCAGTCATGATTTCTCAAATGATCAATCCTTAAAAATATATGAGATTATGACTGGTGCATTGTTGCATATTTAAGGATAGTAGCAAGTGAGACACTTCATATTGAAGTCTGATGCATATATGTACATATGTGTACAATACATATCAGATTTCTGTATGCGACAATAAGCAAAAGTCCGTCAAATACATTACAGTGGTTCATTTTTTGTTGATCATGTGACAAATACACACTTCTCCATTTCGGTGAATACAAAAAAGCCATTCAGTGCTTTAACATTAAAAACACAGTCGCGCTTGAAACCCGTGGACCGTTTACAACTGATTACATGATTTATAATGCCAAAAGCTTACGCCGCAATGTCATACGTAACCTGAATTAGAGCCACTGGGTGAACGGGGTATCGAGGTCTGAGAATATCGTATGACCAACACGCCTGTCACGACTATAAATATAAAGCATATTTGGCAATACTTACGGATGATATAGATCACTTTCGTCGGCTTCAAACTGACGTTAAATCTATGATGTTTTAAAACATTGCTGAAAAGAGAGGCGCGATGTTAAAACACAGACGGAGAGCATCACATTATAAGTCAGCTGACTGGAGGAGGATGTGTTCAGGTCAGTTGACAATGCGTTCAGGATGCGCATAATGAGATCGGAAGGCTTATTTGACACGAATCATTTGTATCGAATCATATTCCGATCTCTTTATGTGAATCCTATATATATGCATTATAAGTCAATTGTGTCAGTTTCTCTTATGTTAAATAAATAAATAAACGTAATTATCTATAGAGAGAACTTTTGATTACTCATTCATTTAGTATTATTGTCCAACTTGTTTTTGAGTACGTGAATACACCTGAATTGAATACATTAAATACACGACTGTACTGTTTTAATCTCTAAATCAGGATTTTAATTGTGTTGCCTTTAAATGGAACACACAGTAAAGTTTAACATAAAGTGACAAAGTTAACATAAACTACAAAGTATTAAAGCAAATTCACTCAATTAAACAGATCTTCAAAGTAAGGCATGCAAATTAGAACAGATCTATTGTATTGTTAACTATTATGTATTATGTATATATTATGTAGCCATTGTTGTTATTTGTCCGGACAGAAATCTGTTAAGGAATTTATTCTTTGGAAAACAAGTTAGAACCTGAAACAATACAATTTCACCCATGGCCTTTCCCCCAGCAAGTGCCCATACACTTGTTTTTGTTTATTTATCATTGTGTGGGTGTTTGTTATGACATGCTGCTTGCTGCGAAGCTTGTTTCATCATCTGTTGTACATCAAATAATCAGATTGTAGCCCAGTGTCATAAAGAGAACACTAACTAATCGTTTAATAATAATTTGTATTCATTTTTCATTATACGTGTAAGCTTCATGTCAATTAAAGTCAATTCAAGCCAATGTCTAAACTTCAGTCTGCTGGTTGTTTATTCCAAGGCTCTGTGCTGCATAAATTGACCAAAAAACTAAGAAATGTGTAAACCTGTTTAGTACTTCTATAATTTCATACCAATAATATTATTATTGTAGCTATTTTGGAGTTTGCTAAGAAAATGGGTGGGGTCAGGGAGGAAGATTGACCTTATCCAAGGAAAGAGATAATGATTCTCGAGACAAGATCATATTTCCTTTTCTAGTAAACGTGTCCGCCGCTCCGCCCACAATTTTGCACGCTTCTAAACCAACTTGAACTAGTTTGTACGAGTTCATGAATATTAATTAAACGTGCCGACGTCCTAAGAAACTGTCTCGGGACGTCCAATCACGTGACCCCGTTTGTATTAATAAGCCAAGCCTTCCTTGTAGTAGGGTTTGTACATACGCTCCTCCCAGTGTTCTCTCACAAATCACCCGCCTTCCTCCACCAACCATTTCTGCTGGAGACATACAGCAGAGCCCCGTGTTTGATCAGCGTTCTCCTCGCCCAGGCATATGGCACATACAGCCTCTTTTCTTCTATTTGTGTCCCCACTACTCTTTAAAAATTCCGCCGAAAAAGAGAAGACGATTTTCCAGATCATTCAGGCCGTTATCTCACGTAAGTACAACGGTTTTCTAGTAGTTTCTGACTGTAGCCCGGAAAATTCAACGGCTGCTTTGAGGAACTGTGACACAACATGGCGGTTGGTTGTACTCGCGCTAGTAATACGGGCAACGGCGTTGCTCCGTGAAGGACAACAAGAAACGGCAATAAAATATACTGTAATAACAGTTTAATAATATAAAGCTTTATTTGGTTGTTTAGTAACGGGTGTAGTTGGTAAATTGCTGATTCTGTGAACCAAACCCAGTCACATACGACATGTTGTATCGGGTTATTAAACGACGAGCCAAATGAGACCGGGTTACACATTTTTAACTAAAACTGCTGATGTGCAGTGTACAGCATGAGACCTTATCAGTTCACGAAATATCTGACATTAGCAGTTTTGTGTGTGTTCTCTATGAAACATTGGCTAAGAATTAGGCAAAACAAGTCTCTTGCACAAAGTTTTGTGTACCTCAGTAAACCTTACATCCAAAACGTCATTATTGTACCTATAAAGTCTAAAGGATAATCAAACATGGGTAACTTTAGTTGTATATAAGCGCAAATACCGTGCCCTCTGATAAAAAGTCCAACAGAAACACACAAGTTACTTCATTTGTTGATCCCATGAGGAGTGTTTAAGATAAGACCTTGTTATTTAATGCTTAAAAATGAGAACACAATGTAACTGATCAACGAGGTCTGCGTAACTTGTCAGGTACAAAGTACAGCAGTAAACCTGTTTTTACTGGATAAGCCGATCTTATAGCCTGCAGTGATGCTGAAAGCATCACAGGTGTGTGAGAGAACTAGTGACTTCTGTGTGAAGACCTTTGAAATGTTCTGTTTATGGATTATAGGATATTGTAAACAATATTTGTTGTTTTTTGCACCCCAGGGCTCCCCACACTCTCTGAGAGTGTATAAGCGCTACCCAGAAGGCCTAGGGAAGGCCCTCTACCGCGAGCCGTTTGACTTCAACGCTGAGCCGCCTTGGGATCCTAGTTGATAGCGGGAGAGGACCATCTCCCACGTCGTCCATGTAAGTTTTGAGTAGCTTAATATTATATACGGTTATAAATATAGTGCTGCTAAGACCTTATTTCTCCATTTTTCATTATTTATATATTTTTGCCATAAATCATTATTATTAGTCACCCTTTGCGCTGGGTTTCGCAAATATCTAACCAATAAAAAGTATTAGAAAGTGCTTGTCAACTTTGACGACGTAGTATTTCATAATTGTGTTTTTTCCATTTCTTGAGAAACACCGAATTTGTACACCCAAGGTTTCCGATGGACAGCACGATAGAATTAATACAAATATACGCATGTGTTTACATAACATAAAATCTTTTCTTAACAGTTGGTCACTCAACTTGATTGTTTTTGGTTTTACGTAACATTTCGGTTGGCTTTTATGCAACATCTCTGTCCCTCAGTCATACAGCACAAATCCATTGGTAATACCATCAAACGCTCCATTGTGCCTCAAAGCCAGTGGGATTTATCTCGGTTCAGTCTGAGGGAAAGCTTGTGTGTTGTCGTCATCTCTAAACATACCGAGCTGGACTCATGTGATAGTTCTCTGGTTTTGTGATTAGTTTTCTCTTTTTGTTTTACTTACTGGCCTTGTGGCCTTTGTTGAACAAGTAGGACAACGAGATAAAAAAGATTGCTCGTATAACCCCACATAAGGTTTTGTCATACGAGATGTGGTCATATGGCATTACTGAAATTTCCGTCAAAACGTGATGTTATTTAAGTTTGGGAGGAGCATGATGGTCTTATCAGACCAACTAGGGCGAAGAGATCTGTGTTTAAAACTATCCCGAACCTCTATCCCATGACAGTTTTGCAGCATCGCTTCCTCATCGCATCACCTCACTCTCAGCTTGTATCTATCCCAGTTAAGGAGGGGGTGCACTTTGGGTTCAAAGCCCTCCCCTCGGACAGCATGCCAAATATGCTTTTGTTATCATATTTGTGTAAATGCGAACTTGTGATAATGTTATGCAAATTGTTATAAACATCTTCTGAAATTTACTTTTGTTACAGTTTGTTGCATACCAAGAATACCCCAGCGGCTCGGTAAACTCTATGATTGTCGGATTTGCGGAATACGGTTGAGATGAAAGGATTTTTTGATGCACCAAACTACATAATTGAACTGCTAGAAGGAGGAACGACCCTTGAAGATGTCATCGACAACCACATCTACGAACAAAATGTGGTAAGTTTAAAACAGAGCTTAGGTACATGTCATTTCAAGTAGCATCATGAACGAATGTTGCATTAAACAAATGGAACGCACTCAGTTGATTTTTTTCTCAGGCTGAAAAGAATGCATTTGTTGTGGCCGACCTTGGGGCCCTAATGCGACAGCATGTCCTGTGGAAGACCACCATGCCCCTCATTCGGCCCTTCTACCCGGTCAGTTGCAACAGCAGCCCTGTAGTCATTGAACTGCTGTCTGCACTCGGCGTTGGTTTCGTTTGTGCAAATAAGGTAATAAAAAACACAGAATTCTTTTACAGACTGAAAGGTCCATTTGGATTTACACACAATCTAATGGAAACGTTTTAATATCTTTTAGGCTGAAACCACATTGGTACTCAATCATGATGTTCCTCCAGAGAACATCATCCTGTCTGGTGTTTGCAAGCAGCTCTCACTTATTAAACATGCAGCCAAGAATGGCATTAACTATCTGATGTGTGAAAACGAGGCAGAGCTTCGCAAAATTGCCCGTGCCCATCCAGAGTCCAAGTACGTACTTAAAACTAAATGATGTAATTCATGACTAAATGCATTTTTTGTTTACCCTATGCATCGGGAAAGAAGATTAATCGTTCTTTTTACCTTAACAGGCTTTTGCTACAAGTGTCTACTGAAGCACAGGTGGAAGAGGCGAGTGTTACCATCGGTTGCTCCCTGAAGGGTTGCAGGCATCTTATGGAAATGGCCAGGGAGTTAAATGTGGATGTAGTTGGAGTTATGTAAGTGAACAGATTATAGGGTTCACTTTTCTTGAGTTTTTGTGTCAGGAGTTTTACACCCATGTTCTATGCTCTTTCTGCAGGTTTCAGGTACCAGCATCAAACAGAGAGCCCCAGGTGTACACCCATGCACTGTCAGACGCTCGCTGCATCTTTGATATGGGGGTGAGGAGATGTCTATATACTTTGTATTTAAATAACTCTTTAGAGAATGCAGATATATGGCATATTCCACGAATCGTTCTAATACTGAGTTTTCCCTGTGTCCTTCTACAGAAGGAGCTCGGCTTTAACATGAAGATTCTGAATATCGGTGGCGGATTCAATGGTTCCGAGTTTCAGTTGAAACAGGTACTTGAAGCTCGTAATTTCCACATTTTCTTCATTCTGAATATCGCTCAATTTAGACATTATTATAAGGAAGTACTTCTGCCTCTCATCCTTCAGATACATTCTACTGTCGCACCACTGCTGGAAGCCTATTTCCCATCAGGGTCTGGAGTGAGTGTCATCGCTGAACCTGGAAATTTCTTTGTGTTTTCCTCCTTTACCCTGGCTGTCAATGTTATTGGCAAGAAATCAGTATACCGGGATCTCCATGGTGAAATTCACAGTAAGTCCCATCTCATTTGATTTGATTTATTAGATATTAAAGTGACCTCTGCCTTAACTTACATTCTCAACGTTCTTTTAGATGAGCTGAGCTCAAGTGACGAACCAGCATTTGTGTATTATATGAATGACGGTGTTTATGGATCTTTTGTTGGGAAGTTGTTTGGCAATAACATCACCGCACCTTCTGTGCACAAGGTAATTACACCTGCATGAATTCTTGTAGTACGTGCTTTGTTTAAAATCTTACTATGTTGTTTTTCCAGTAAGATGTTAAAGCGATGTTGTTTTTCCAGATGTCACTCACACTAGATGAACCAGTGTTCTCCAGCAGCTTGTGGGGTCCCTCATGTGACACTCTAGACCAGGTGGTGGAGCGTTGCCTTCTCCCTGAGCTCTCTGTAGGGGATTGGCTCATTTTCAGAAACATGGGGGCCAGCGGTCAGGAGGGCTCAGCACCCCTCAGCGACACGGATCAACCACCTGTGTATTACACCATCTCCACAGATGACTGGTAATTGTGGACACGTTGAATTTGAACTCTTGGTCTTCTGCTTGCTGTTTTGCTCTACTGCTATTTGAGCAAGATATACTTTTATATATAGAATTAATAGTAAGTTCTTTCCTGCAGGTTTGAGATGCAGGAGGCCGGGATCTCACTTGATGACACCGTGAAAAACTTCTCGTTGGTCCAGTATGGCTTGTGACTCAGCCAAAATCCGTCCCCCTTTCCACTTGGCATGTTAAAAGCTTGCAGTCAACATTCCAGCAGTCATAGGTGGAAAACTTGTATAGGTTTTGGTGGGGAGGAAAATGCTTGAGATTTTTGGGCAAATGTAACTAATTGATTGACATTGTTACCTCAGTTTATTACACTTACATAAAGGCTCACTTTCCTTAGCAAACAAAAACTCATATTAAATAACATATGCAACAAAATGGACGACTGTGGAGATGGCACCCAAACTTTGGGTTTCTTAATCGAACACCGTTTACATAAATGTTCAACTAATTTAATTTTATGATGTATACTTGTATAGATATAGATGACCTACTGACAGTCTTGTAAATGAGTTGTCTGTCTGTACAACATGATGCATTTTTCTCAAAAGTCATTTCAATTAGATGTAGATTTTAGAATCTGCACAAATAGGCCATGGCCTTTTAGTATGCGGGTAAGTGGGAAAATTTGTTTAGCAATTCTGTACTTATTCATCTTTTACAATTAGAATTAGGGAGCGTGCCATTGCTCCTCATGCCTAATTATTGTTTCCTGCGTCACGTGACCGTTTTTTAAAGGTTGTTATATATCTCATTGTGCTCTATGGTAGAGTATACTGTGATATGAAATGTTCCCTCAAAAGTTTTTGCACCTTCTGCCAGGTTATTATACGAAGGCAGATGCAAAGTGTTTTTTTCTAATAATTAGACATCCTGGGATGGAGGAATCTCATACCAAAAAGTAAACGTCAAATGTTTTTTCCACAACTAAAATGCTGCCAGGCAATAATTATCAATTCGAAATTGATATTAAAGTGTATATTTCAAATGTATGTATTATCCTGTGTGTCAAGCACAGTTAAATATGTGATTTTGATTATAACATGGTTTTATAAAATCAACCCTCTAATGAAATAACCATTGGCACTAATGGACCATTGCCTGTCTTTGACTGTACAATTGTGCTTGTAAAAGTAATGAAAATTAATTTAATACATTTCCTTTGAGCAAATACTGTTGTTGAGTTTCTTGTGTGTGTAAAAAAGTAAAAGGAAGAACTTTGAGAGCATATATAATGTATTCCGCAATTAATCTTTCTTTACATAAACCTTTTAAATCAACTTTTTGAAAGCCTGTAGGAGTGAAAGGGTTAATACAGTGTAAAACTGGAGGAGGAGCCACGAGTGTGGTTTCAGCCATAGACATCATACGGTTTCAGGAATGACAGCGTCACAGAGAGGTCGCAGCTTCACCGCTGTGGATTAAACACAATAATAAACATGAACTCGAGCGTAAACACTTCCACGGACATTATGGACTGTCAGGTAATAATAAACGTATTTGTTTTTCACGTGATCGGACAGGTTTGTCCTCGAGGAAATGGCGAATCTGCCGGCCTCATTATGCTTGTTGAGCTTTCATAACAAAGGGCCTTACGTCCTGGGCAAACAGACAGTAATGTATAAAGCGGTATTTCGAGTTTTTAAAGGGAAATGTTGCTACAATAAAACTCTGTACCTGTTTAGTATTGAGAAACGCGAATGGAAAGTTACGTTGAATCTACGTTAAAGATGAATAGGGTTAAGGTATGTTTGAAACAAAAATTTTATAGTATTATTGGAATAATTCAAATTTTCTTTATTCACAAATAATGTAATCGGTTAACTAATATTTTCATTAGGATACACTTTTATAAGAGCATGTTATAAAACAAGTTATGTGTGTATTCATGTTTTCGTAAGCAGATTCGTCATCAGTTTGCCCAAGCTGTGGCTGTGCAGTGTGCATCTGTTCTTCTATCTCACTATGAATGTTAAAATCAACAGAAAATACTTATCATAACTCTACAAACTGTTTTTTACAGAACGGTTACAAGGATGTTAACCCGTACAGCATTGAAGATGAACCACTTCTCAGAGCAAATCCAAAGCGATTTGTTGTCTTTCCTATTCAGTACCCAGACATCTGGAAAATGTACAAACAAGCTCAGGCCTCATTCTGGACGGTTGAGGAGGTGAAGAATCTTGTATTTTTATATACCTTTAATGTTAATAGACTACACAAAAATACAAATTTGTTATAATGGTTGTTGTTACTAAATAATTACAATTGCCAAGACACTGATCTTAGAACATCGCATCAATGCTTGTAATCTAGTTTCAGCCCGTGTGACCATGCTTTTGTTTATTGACTTGTCTAGGTTGATTTATCAAAGGACTTGGCTCACTGGGACAACCTGAAGTCTGACGAGCAACACTTCATATCTCATGTATTGGCCTTCTTTGCAGCAAGTGATGGGATTGTCAATGAGAACCTGGCAAGTCTGTCTACATCTGACCTCAAACACCATTTGTTTGTACTTCATGATAAAGAAAATCAATTTCAAGTGTCGCTTATGAAATGGGTTCGTTGAGCAAGAATGTTTATCTTCACTTAGGTGCAGAGGTTTAGTCAAGAGGTACAGCTCCCAGAGGCTCGCTCGTTCTATGGCTTTCAGATCCTTATTGAAAATGTGCACTCTGAAATGTACGGCATGCTCATCAACACATACATCAGGGATCTGAAAGAGAGGTGAGATGAAAATGGGCGATGGGATGTTCATTGTAACAATGTCAGTTGCAACATGAAACTTGCTTGTACACAGGTGACAGATGTGAGATTGGGTTTGCCACTTTTTGCAGTTTTGTGAAATGTGGTTTATGAGCAAACATGGGAACATGCTTTTGACTTTTCACAAAGTATTATACACAAAAAATTATATTAGTTTATTTCCAGATATCTTTAAGTAGAAACAGGTCTTATTCTATGTTTTAAATTAGTCGTAAAGGGATAGATAACCCAAAAACCCTCCCCCTCCATTGACTTCCATTGTATGGACACAAAACCACTGAGACATTTACCATTCCTTAAAGTAGGTAAAGTAAAGTTAAAGTAAGTTACTTTTACTTTTAAAGCTACAATATGTCAATTTGGACTGCTAGAGGGTGCACATTGAAACAACAACAAAAGGCGAAGCTAAATGTGGTTATGTAGGAGAGTGGAATTATGGGACATGTTGTTTGTGCCATCCATAGGCGTATGGAGATTGGCCACATTGTTCGCGGACAAGGTAATGAGTGAATTTAAGTGAATGTCATTGTAATGAATTAGCTTGCAAGAAACGTGGATTGTGCTACGTTAGCCCGCAAATTATATTGGACTTGGTCAATTGATACGGTAGCGTACTGCTACACAGATTTACGTGTTTAAAACAGTCACACAGTCGTCGTTTAAAAAGTAAACTACGTTTACGCCTTTTTTGGTTTCTTTTACTCGCCAAAGAACAATCGTGATCCATAATAACAGAATAACAGATACTGCGTCCCAGATGCTGTATAACCACTTCTACATTTGCGTGTTGCCGTAGTTTCTAAAACCGGAAACTGAGGGTAGTGCGGAGCAACGGATATTAAGTCACTGATATGCAACAAATACAAGGAAGACAAGGGACGGGCAGTTATTTGAAATAGGAATTTCTTTGGATTTGCACATACTTGGGAACATTTGGGATAATGTTTGTACACAAATGCATGAAATATATCTCACTCTGCAAGTGATTCGGATATTTCATATCAAAATTCTTCCATATTGTGGCTTTAAAGACCAAATTTTTTTTCTGGTACTTGCCGATACCACAACATGAGCTTGGGTAACCTATCCCTTTAAACATGTTATAAACAATGCACCCTCCATGAACATGCCCACTTTATTTTTTAAATTTACCCACTTTACATTCAAACCCCATGGACTTCTGCAATACTTTAATCTTCTGCTTTTCTTATTACAGGGACAATTTGTTTAATGCAATTCAGACCATGCCTTGTGTAAGACAGAAAGCAGAGTGGGCCTTAGATTGGATCTCTGACACAAACTCATCTTTTGGTGGGTTGAATAAAGACATTTAAGGCCAGTCTACTCGGTGTCTGTGTGTTTTCCAATATAGAATATTATACTGAATCAAATCGATTAATGTATTTCCAGGAGAGCGTTTAGTGGCGTTTGCAGCAGTTGAGGGCATCTTCTTCTCTGGGTCATTTGCTGCCATCTACTGGTTGAAGAAAAGAGGCCTGATGCCTGGGCTCACCCACTCCAATGAGCTCATCAGTAGAGATGAGGTTAGAAAGTATTATGTTTCTGTTGCTCAACATTGTTAGAAACACTATGGTCATGGGTTTAATTCCCAGTACAAAAAATATCCATTACAGGTAGTGCACTTTAGACAAAAGCAAAAATAAGGTATAATATCTTATATTTTAAAGGGTCTGCACTGTAATTTCGCATGTCTGCTGTACAGCTACTTGGTGAAAAAGCCTTCAGCTGACAGAATCAAGGATATCATCACAAAAGCTGTGAGCATTGAACAGGTGCGTATGCACGACGGTACACTAATGCCACACAATGCTTTATGTCATGAGTGTAACTGCAACTGTGTTTGTTTTTATATAAAGGAATTTCTGACTGAAGCCCTGCCAGTCGATCTGATTGGAATTAACTGTTCTCTTATGAAGCAGTACATCGAGTTTGTTGCTGACCGATTGCTAACAGATTTGGGATTGCCCAAAGTGAGAAATATACCAAAACTACTGATATTAGTCTCATATTAATATATGCAAAAGTCTCGTTTTATGTAAATAAAACAATGCGTTGTGATTTCTATTTTAACAGGTGTACCAATCAGAAAACCCCTTTGATTTCATGGAGTCGATTTCACTGGAAGGAAAAACTAACTTTTTTGAGAAGCGAGTGGCTGAATACCAGCGGCTCGGAGTGATGTCAAACGTTATGGACTGTGAATTTACTCTTGATGCAGATTTCTAATGATGAGCTAGAATGTATTTATTTATTGAACTGCATTTCATTCTGTTCTTGAGTGAAATGTCATTAAGATCTCTTTCTTTTAATTCTAAGCAAAGAAAGTGAACAATACAAAATCGAGATTTTTTATTTTGTCTTGGTTTGTTTTTTTAATGTACATAATACATATGAACTCCACGGAATGAATTTACTACATTGACAGTACAAAGACTGAAATCAGAGTAAGGGGGTTCCTAAGAGGAAATAAAAAACACAAGTATTTTGGGTGTAAATCTTTTGGGATTTCAATGATGTTTTTGAATAAACACACCAAGTAATCCTTGAGGACACATGCCACTGAGAAAACAATTCCAGGAATAAAACATTGGAGACCTATAGACATCTCACCAACAACATATGTGACCTCTATACTCTCAAGGGAAGAGCAAAGAAATAAACTAATAATGACAAATCATGTACATGTTACACCTGATGGCATGACATTAGGGAAACACTTCTTCCGAACCAAGTCAGTTTACTGGATTTATTGAATTAAGCCTGTTCATTTCCCTTTTTTAGTAGATTATTGTTATTGTCTTAAAACCTTTGCTTACAAAGAAGGCAGTGGTTACAGCTTGTTTTTACAAACGTGAAGCTTTTTCAACTAAAGATAGAAAATGTTAATAGTTGACATGTTTCATTTTTATTTTATAGAGGAAGCAAGTGGTTGGTCCAACCATGCTCACAATTTTTTGATTACATATATATCATTTTTTTTTTATTTTACTATAAAAATACTCTTGTGGCATAATAATACGATATAGTAGTAATTATAATAACATAACAATAATTCATTTTCTAAATGAAAAACAGAATGGGTATCAACATTGCTTAACCTTTAAGGTTCATCCACGTCTTCGTTTACTCACCCAAAAGTTGTTCCAAATCTGGATCAATTCCTTTGTTCTGATGGAAGATATTTGGAAGAATGCTTATAACCAAACAGTTCTTGGCCACCGTTGACTAACCATAGTGGTAAAAAATTGCCAAAACGTCCCTCTGTTTGCTTTCCCACATTCTTCAAAACACCTTCTTATGTATTCAGCAGAACAATTACATTTATACAGATTCGGAACAACTTAAGGGCGAGTAAATGACGACAGAATTCTAATTTTGGGGTGAACTGTTCCTTTAATTTAGCACTAGCTAGTTTGTGACAAATGTATTTCCTATTAAACAAAAATTCCTGTTTTATCATTCATTTGCAATAACTTTGCCAACAGGGTTAAACTGTGCACTTGAATGCAACCGTTGACAGTGTGGCCTACAACCAACAAAGCTATCTGTGTACTCATCTCACTAGGTTATTATGAGAAAGCATTCACTTAAAGAAGAAGGCGAGAAGTATTACAGCCCCTCCCACCTCTCCCTTCACTAGCTGTCTCGCTCTTACAGCCAGCAGCACTTCATTCTGTCTTTGCGTGCGGTTCGTGTCTGCCCGCTGAAAATGGACCAGGACTGGAGAACCTTAGCCACGCAGCGAGCCGAATACGTGTCGGACCGTCTCCGCGGGCTACTGTCATCCAGCGTGGACTTCCTCCGAACCGAGCTCGGGGTGGATCTGGGGCTGAAGCCGGAGAGGTACCCGTCGTGGGCGATTCTGAGCGCGGCGGTGATCGCGCTGACTTTGGTGGCGGCGGTCGCGGCCTGCGGACGGAGAAAGCGCCGAACGGCTCCGGTGACCGCTACCAGCAGTCCCCGCACCGCCGCCGAGACCCAGATCAAAGCCGCCCCGCCACCAAAGACTGTGAAGACCGAACCGAGCGAACCGAAGAAGAAGAACAAAAAGAAAGCAGCCGACAAGGTACAGCGGCCTGTGATTTTCATCTTCTGGTTTTGATGGAGGTGTCAAAAAGCCCTAGTTAGTTTGCTCCATAGACAGCCTTTGTAAGCATTTATAACTAGGCGCCTATGATATGATTTAAATGCTGTCTTGATCGGCAGCACATTAGATTTTGAAACTCGTCCAATATCGTTCTGTTAATCAGTTTGTGGCTAACTGCTAACCTGTCAAAGCCAGCGATAAACCTTCGCTCAGGTAGAAACATTTGCGCATTTAGCACTTTAACTGTTCGTCTTTTATATCCTCGTTAGTTTTAAGTGTAAATGATTCAATCAGACGTTGAGATTCCATCACGAATGTTGTCACAAGACAGACACGAGAGCCACGTAGCCACATAGCTGACCGGCTAGCTCAAGCTTAGCATGCTACTATAAGTTTCGTTTTTCTTTAACGCGACCGCTGGTGTCCGATTTTATATGATTTGAAGACTCATATCTGTAGACCGGACGGTTTTCATTGACCGAGGGTAGTTTAGAGAGGCTGTCAGTTGAAGGGAGGAAGGAAATGTTGAGTTTGTAACTGTCATGTGCCCGCAGCAGAAGGCCCAAGAGAATGGACAGGCAGTTACTGAACCCAAAGAGGAAATCAAAGTCACGGAGAAGAAGAAGAAAACCCCTCCTGCACCTGCACCTGCACCAGTGCAGACTCCAGTTGATGCAAAGGTTCATCTTACATATTTTCTTGCATGTTTCTTAAAGGGATACTTCACCCAAAAATGAAAATTCTGTCATCATTTACTCGCCTTCCAGTTTTTCCAAATATGTATACGTTTATTTCTTCAGATGAACACAGAGAAAGATATTTGAAATTATACGCAAACAGATCTCAACGCCCGTTGACTACCATAGAAAAAACAATAGTAGTAAAAAGTGCCCCAGAATTGTTTGCTGTCCTGTTTTTTCAAAGTTCTAAAGGTCACTCAAAGTAGCAAAGTTCTCTCTAAGCACTTGTACGTTTTCAGCAGGGCGATTCTAATATAAGTATGTAATATTTGTCATTAAATTTGTGCATTTTTATACGTTATGACGTATGTTTTTTATCAATGACAATTTGAAGGTTGAAACCCTTACATCAACCATGGTTTTGGTACAGTAATTAATTGAAGTATTTTAATTAAAGGGATAGTTCACTCAACAAATTTCGATCTGTCATCATTTACTCGCCCCGGGTTGTTTCAAACCTGTATGCATTTCTTTGTTCTGTTAAACACAAAAGAAAGATATTTGTAAGAGTGATAGCAATTTTCAGTTCTGTGACATCATCCACTACAATAGTAGGAAAGTATCGTATTGTATATTGTTTGTTCTGTTCAACACACAGTGAGATATTTGAAGTATTTAGGAACGCAAACATTGCACCTTTGACTACCATTACATTTTTCCTACTATGGCAGTCAATGGTGTCACAGAATTGAATTCTTCCAAATATTGTTCTCTGTGTTCAACAGAACAAAGTAATTTATACAGGTATGACATGGGGGTCAGCAAATGATGCGAGAATTAAAACTTTTAGGTGAACTATCACTTTAAACTGTTATAAAAGTGGTGAACAATCCCAAAAAACCTGGCCACTACACTTTTAGTATAACAAATACATGGCTAAGGCAAGTAAGAGAAGTTATCTAATGTTTAAGGAGCTGTGTGTGTCAATGCTGTTACTGTTCAGTGTTTTTTTTTTCTTCTTAAAATCACGTTTTGCATTTGCTAGTTTATTTAAATAGTCATACAGTGTTAATATAGTAAAGTAAAAAATATACATGAGTAAAATCTATGATGTTTTAGATCAAATAAAGCATGTCAACTACAATGCTACAGTTTAACTGGGGTGAAAACTTTGCTAGAAGGGAGTTTTAATATCCTTTCAAAGGTCAAACATTTAACGTTTTGCAAAAAGTACTGTTTTGTTTAGTAGTTCTATAAAGGATGTTTGGATCAGCATTGGTTCAGTCTGTGATTCAGAGGTCGGGTGTCAGTATCAGGATGTAATCCGATAATTACAGACAGAGCAAGTGCAGGGGACATCTAAACATGAAATATGTACCCTGAACCAAGGCCCTTTCTCCAGCATTATACACGTTTTTAAGACCAAATAACTATTTTAGGATGTTCTTTCCAAGTGTATAAAATGGGATGGCACACCCACAAATTTGAAACCGTAGTAAGTGTGTATTGTGTGTGTAGGGGTACTTTATGACCGGGAAGTTGTAAATGAGTGTGTTTTTGGTTACTATGTAGGCCAAGAAAAACAAGAAGAAACCAAAACCAGAGGTAAAGGCAACCCAAGATGTTTCCTCCTCTAGCGGAAAGGAACCCGATGAAGGTTTGAAACTCATTTGGTTGACAAACTCAAAAGCAGCTGCAGCACCAAACATGCAAACATTTAGCGGCACCAGGTTCACATTTGTAACGCGATGAGATTTCCTCGCTTCAAACAAACTTCTAAACAAAAACAAATAGTATATAAATTATTTTGATTTGGTGTCTCTTCTTCCGATAGTATAATAGCAGTTCGAGCCTATATTTCATGAGGTAACTCTGATTTTAACTCGTTGCCGAAGGGACATTTCAAATAATCCTGTTAGAGGAAGATTGAAAGTGCTTTGCTTTCTCAGTATGACTGTGTTTAGCAGGTGCTTGGGAGACTAAAGTCAGCAATCGAGAGAAACGTCAGCAGCGCAAGAAGGAGAAGGGCCCTGGAGACAGCCCCGGCAGCCCCGAGAGCAGCGATCGTGCCAGCTGGAAGGTGGAACAGCCGCCGCCTGTGCCGACAACAGCCACCAAGAAAAACAAAGGTACAGTTCTCCATTTCCATTTTTGGTGTTCTTTTGAGACAAGCTTTAAACAACCAAAAAAGATAATGATGGCATCTGAGAAAATGTCAATTTGGAAGGATAAATTCGTGAAATGCGTAAATTTGAGCTGGTTTGAGTCATACAATCACTCTTTGTTTTACTGTAGAGTCATCACGTCCCAAGGTCGCAAAGGATGATGCTGTTATGGCCCCAGGTAAAATAGCAATTTCCACTTTTCGAAACTGGAAGCATTTTGTGCATTATTTGGACTGGTTGTATGGTTAAATCTCCAGAACTCTGCTGAATGGGTTTACATATTGTAATACTTAACTAATGTGCAAAAGATTAGTGGCGACGGTAGCGATTCATAAATTTCACCCTTTCTGTAGTGATATCCAACCGGATTGATGCAAACACCGTAAATGGAGGCGGGTGGACAGTGAAGCACCAAACCCAAATGAATGCTTCAAACAATGAGAAGCGATCTGTCGGTAAAAAGGCTCCTGTACACAAGAACCGTGAGAACTCTTGGAAAACCGAATCAGAAGGTAATGGAACGTGGCCGTTTATGCCCTCAAATTATCATATTTACAACAGTTAAGTTTGTGTATTGTGAATTGAAATTGATTAATTTTGTAGTGTTTTATCCAATCGGATCTAAAGAAATCACAAAGATGTTAATAAACATGCATTTTAATTCATGTTTAAGATTCTTTTTATTATGCAATGCCGACTGAGATGTAACAACATGTTTATAACATTGCTTTATCTGTTAAAAATTAGCAATTGGCTGAAATTGTACTTGGCTCTTCTTAGCTGTTTTTCTTATATTCATTGAGTAATTTAAGGGAATAGAGGAAATAGAGAATCAAACAGTTTTTAGTTATACATTTGACGTGTCATCTAATTGTCTCATAGGGCCATTGACTGGTCTTGATGGAAGAATTAAAGTGGAAGTGAAACCAGTAAACTTAACAATGCTTGGATTAACCACATCTGGTATTTACGAATCTTTAAAAAAAGCACCCCCGCATTATCAAAGAATACACAGGAATGAATATTTGGTTCAAAATCGATAAAATGTTAGCATATTTTAACCTTTTGTCTGACTGTGTTTTTGTAGGTGGAGAGCCTGGGTCTCAATCTAACATTGAACGATGCAGTGATGCTATTGACAATGAGTGGTCTAACTGCAGTAAGTTTAGAATTTGTTTAGAGGTCTCACAGAAGGCCAAACATTTGCTATGTCACAATCTTGTGTAAATATTACAAAATACTTGCGATAAAAAAATATTTGCGTTTCCATATGATTTCAGATGGATTTGCTGCTGTGGACCCGAGTTCAGACTGGAACGCTCCGACTGAATTATGGGGCAATTTTGAAGAACCCAAGAATAATGCCCCTGTGCCAAAAGAGACACCAATCTCTAAGCCACTTGGGGTATGGAAAATGCAATATATCTAATTTTCAAATATTCCAGTCTCAATAAACAAGACTATTGACGAAGTGCTTGGATGGTTTCAGGAATCCAATGATGACAATGATAATGCCGATCCTGCTGGAAGTGGCAAATCCAAGAGAAGAAAGAAAAAGAAGAGACCAGAAGAGGAAGGTTCATCCTCGGAGGTACGAATTACATTAATTTGACATGAATAGTCGTGACGGTGTTTGAATTCTGCAGGTTTGGTCATTTGGTTGTGTTGTTATTCTTTAGCTGATCCAAGAGAGTTCTGCTCCTGCAGAGAAGAATGTGACTGTGAAGCCCCTTCCTCCTCGTGTCCCGAAGGAGGATGTATCCAAGCAAAACGTCCCTCCACCGTCCTCACAAAGTGAGTAAATAAACGTGTATTTTATTTAAATAAACGTATGTAAAGTTACCTTTTGTGTGTTTTTTTGTGATCAAGACAAATTAATTATCCAAACAGTTAATAAACGTATGACTGTTCAGGCACAGACACTGATTTGCTGTTAGAAATATAATCTTACTGAAAAGAATCCTTCACTTTTGCATCCACAGAGGAATCTGATCAGAACTGGGAGCCACCGAAGCAGGTGCAGAAGAAAAAAGTCAGAAGAGAAACATGAACCCTGAAAAACGTCAGAGGAAGCTTATGCAAACCGTTCATTTATGCAAGAATATCCCACAACAGGATTTTATACAGAATAAATTTACTGTGCTTTTAAAAAACCCAAAATAGCAACAAATCTGAGAGTTGAACGAACTCCGTAAAAAAATACAAATAAAACTAGAGTAAAGGTGAACAGTCCGTTGGCTGGAACACAACTTATGTGCACTATGACGCTACACTGAGACGTGTCAAGGAATACCTTTCATCCTTGATATCAGACAAACATTCAGTGGAGCCGAACATTCATGATCAGCGGCTACTAAACTCAATTTGAAAAAGTTGAAGGTGGACTGAAGATATTGCAGGACGTTTTTCATTTACGTGACATCATTGCTGTTCCTGCGCTGAATTGCACTTGCTACAGTTGCTGAAGTGTTGCAGTTAGTGTTGGAAGCCACAGAGAGGCGCTGCGAGTCAGTACTTCTTTGATGTTAGCTGAGGTGCATTACTGTAATCATGTAGATCAATGCGGTGAAAAACGAGAGCTATTAGACAGAATTTTCTAAAGCTAAACCTATTTTCTTAGTGCTTTCTTTCCGTCCTAAGCATATATATATTTTACCTATATAATTGGGTGTGGATATCGGATGTGTTTAGAGTTGAGACTCCCTTTTTATCAACTCTATTTGGACTCGATGCTTTACTTTTTACAACCTAAAAGTAGAAGAAGCCACGCCATATGTATAGAACTGTAAGGGCTTTTTTCTATGGTCAAACTCTTTGTAATTGCACTGTGCTGAAGGTTGTAAAATTCCCTTGTCTATGTTTTCCTTTTAATCTTGCACAATGTGAACATTTAATTGTCATTTTTATTTTGACAGAAGGTTTGTAGGTTTATGTGATTTGATCGATTAGAGCAACTTAAATTCCATGACACAAACATAGGATCAGTATCAGGAATCTGTTGCCTTAATCTGTACTTAGTAGTGTATGCTTTTATTCTTTCTGATTTATTTTAATAGGAGGTGTGACAATTCAGATTTGATTGATGTTAATGTTGCACTTGCATGGATTTCAAATTGATTTCTAGTGATGATTAATATGTCCTGATTCTCTGTCCACTCGTGCAAGTACCTCTCCCCACTGTAAATAGGCTTTAATGAATGATGAATGGATGTGTAGGGGGCATTTTAAATGCATATTCATATTTGGGTTGACTTGGTGTTTTGCTCATGGTCATTTTTGAACATTTCGGTAGGTCACGTGATTCTGAGGCACGCTGAGCTTGCGTCGGTTGCCTGCCTTAGTTTATCATTCTAGAGGTGATTCGAGCAATGTATTTCTACTAGTTTACGGATTTAACATACAGTTACTAGTTTATGGATTTAAGAATGATCATGTTTACTTAAGTCAATGCAATATTTCTATGTTAATTTGTTAAATAAAAGCAAATTGCTCTTTGGAAGACTCGTTGCAATGATGGACTAACGCTAGCTGAAGCAATTTTTGTTGTTATTCTTCATACATGAATGGATTTAATTCATTCGAATTAGTTTTGCTGATACTTTTTATTATTAACTTAAAATATTCTGAATAAGATACAATCAACAAATGGTTTGTGAACTGTCACATGTGCAAACTCTGATCTTTCCTTTGGTTTCATTTTCAATTATATTTTGGTGTTTTTGTCTCAAAAAAGCACATTCACATGATGCTGCAAGCCTCCTAAACCAATAGCAGTTGTGCGCTGTTGTTTACAGTCACATCTGAAGAAGTGGTCAATTAAACTTTTATTATAAATAATAGGTTAATATTTTAATAATATATGAAATATAATATGCTTAAAATTGTGTGCATTTGTCCATATATGATTTAAAGTGGTAGTTTGTCATCATTTTACACTCGGATTGTTCCAAACCTGTATAAATGTAAATACTATATAATCTGATAAACAAAGAAAGATATTTTGATTAATGTCATGAACCAAACCGATCCCATCCACATTTACTGCCATAGGGAGAATGGATGTCAATGGGGGATGAGATCTAGCATTTGGTTTCCGCACAATCTTCAAAATATCTTTGTGTTAGTAGAACAAATAACCGTATACAGGTCTGGAAATATCAGCTTTCATTTTTGGATGAACTATCACTTTAAATCTAAACCCTGGCTATAACACTGTAAATGTTGAATGTACACATTTGCAGAGTTTGACATTTAATTCCACTTGCTAACATTTCACAACTGTATATGTTGCTTTGTTGCCACTGTTTAAACTTATTTGCATTGGCTGAGAGCTGTAAATCTCTTGATGCTGTGATGAAGCTTTCGCCCACAGAAGCTTAGCGTCCGGGCACACAGAGGTTCATTGGTCTGGGCCATCTGCTCTTCTCTCTCTCACGTAGCTCATGCTCTGTGCTCATCCACGGTGGATCCTGTCATGTAATCTTAATGAAAGAAAAAGTCTGATTCTAAAGATATCTGCTTCAGAATTGAATGTTTTTTGTCACAATGCCCTTTGTCACAATAGGTGGGCTACTGTTTTAATCTAAGGGCACAATTTAAATTCTGATTCTGCCTTAAGTACAGTAAATTGCAAGTCATTTTAACTTCATTTTCAGCCGTTTTACATTTTGGCCAGTGGTGAGTTGTTGTAACTTATAAAAAGTAAAGAATCTCATTAAAGAAATGTATATGATATATTTATAGTAATTTATTATAAAAGTTATAAGTTTACATTTCCTAACTTCTTAAGTTTGTTTAGTTAATCTTATACTTTTAAACCATTGATGAAAAATGCAAAATCATAGACATTTGGAGGTTTTTACGTGGATAAAATAACATTTTAAACTGTACTCGAGCAACCCTGGAAAAGCGTACTGCATCGGTGGATCTGGATCTGACGTCACGTTTAAATCCCCCTCCGGTCACATGACGTGGAGATGAGCTGGATTAATGCAGCGGTGAGCAGGAGCGAACGGGACGGTAACGGGACATCCAACAGCACCGAATGAACGACGTCTCTCAACAGTGACAGAGTTGTAAACAATCTTTCGCATAGAACTGAAAAGACGTTTATGAAATAAGTGAAAAACGTTTAATTGGAAACATGATTTCGCATTGGGACAGATGGTACACGACCAGTTGCTGTCTGTGTTGTCATGTACGGACGGGCACCATTATCCTGGGCATCTGGTACATGGTAAGTCAATGCAACGCTTAGAATGTATATGATATTTTACACCACCGTAACATCATACATTTATATCATTTTCACTATTTTAAAAAGTATAGCTTCATATTTATAATTCTGAACTCTTCTTAAATGCGCAAAATGTTTAGGTAAAATAACAAGAATGAAATAAAACTATTATTTAACCGCTCCAGTGTTATCTGTTAAACAACCATAACATTACACCCCCCTCCAGTCTTAGAAAATCTTTAAATCTTAAAGCACAAGCTTGTTTTAGAAACCAGAGCTCCTTTGTATAGTAGGCCTATAAATAGAAATATAATCCTCGATTTCCTGCTTGAAACCTTTACAAAAGAAACACTGTTGCGTTTGAGGTCACACTTGTTCCCAAAGACCTGAATCCAAATCACCAGGAAATAAATAAGCATTCAGTCAATATATTCTGGTCAGCTAGTAAATATTTGAGTTTTTCCAAGGTTTTCAAGGCAGGGAAAGAACAACAAAAACATGAATTAACCTTAAAACTGTTAAGGGGATGTCTGCTGACAGATAGAAAAATGCAACCACCGACAAAACATTAAAAAGGGTAAAGAATGAGATGAAGCAGTTAAAGTGTGTCAGACGGGGGAATTCCCTTTATAAATGCCCTGTATGTAGATGAAAAGCTATGTAGAAACGATACGATTTTTGTTGGGGTCTAATTTATTTTTGTCTGTAAAGTCACATTGAGCTGTCCAACATTTCAGCCGTTTTGTTTCTGGTCATTAATAATAACATTATGAGAATACAAAATGTACAAAAGATAGAATAAGGAATTATACAGTATATATAATCATTTATTGAGTCTAAAGATTCAATATTGCATGTGACATATTTGCTAGAAAAGAATTTATTTCAAACTGCACCGAAACTAAATTTCTCCAACGATACCGATAGCCGATTGTTTTGTGCCGATACCGATTCTGCAGTTTTGTATTTCTTAACTTTCTGAATGTTATTCATTCATATTTTGTGATGTTTCTAATAGTTGATAATGTGAAAAATTGCTTCTATCAACCGTTACCGATTGTTAGCCGATATTCCGGTGCGTCTGTCTTTCAAACCGCATTTTACATTTCAAGCTCAAAATTCCCGATTTCATCTGATTCTAGTATTTCTCTGATTTGTTTAGATATTAATACTACAAATTTGTGAAAAAGGATCTCTTTCCCTTACAGCTCATCAATGCAGTGGTTTTGTTAATCCTATTGTCGGCTCTCAATGACCCAATCCAGTATCACTACCACCTCACCAGTTCTGATCTCGGCACGGATTTGGACGTCATGGATGATGCAAGTATGTTTGACCCGTTGATTTACACGTATGCATTTGTCGGACACCTTGTGCAGTAAGAACTCGAGCTGTAATAGTGATATTCCGTTTCCTTGTGGTGTCAGCATATAGCTTCCTGTCCTGTCCGAAATACTGGCGCTTGTAACTTTGATTCAATCTGACTGTCGTCATCAGCAGGATTAAATGATGACACGTCTATCCTTGCTTTTGATGTGGGCTGCCTCGCGTCTGGCCTCTGTTATATGAAGCCTGTTTTGTAATAGTCACTCAAGTAGACAGAATGTACTGGTGTAATTTAGCCGACAGTATATGGAGGGGATTATGTGGAGGTGTTATTTCAAAGGCCAGTGTTCAATGGGCGGTCCCATGAGGAGGTCAAATGAAATTGATAGCATCGTTCAAATTATTTAGATGAAATTGAGATGAAGGTGAAACTCTACGTGTAGGTGCTGGATAATACAGTTTACACTTTTGGAATGTGACCTTTCATTTATTCACCATCTTGTCATTCCAAACCTGTATGGCTTACTTTCTTCTGCTGAACACAAAAGACGATATTTTGAAGAATGTTTTGAAGAAACATTGAACCCCTGTATGAACACAAATCCACAGAGACATTTCTCAAAATATCTTCTTCAGAAAGAGTCACATACAGGTTTTGAACAACATGAGGGTGAATAAATTATGATAGAATATATTTTATTGAGTGACCTATCACTTTAATGTTACAACACAAAAACAAGTCAGTTGCTCTCCGTTTTGGTAATATCTTTGCACTTTGTGTGATCCTTTGTGTTTCTCAATAATGTGAGATGAAAAATTTGCGTGTTTGTTGTTTTGGAAACATGTCATTAGAGATAGCAGGTCAGGTAACTCATTCATGACTTTGTCTCACAACAGACTGGACTAATAAATGTTTAACTCAGACTGGTAATATTAGTGGATAATATATCACTTGCGTTTTCTGTTAAATTTCTACCTTCTTTGGGCAATCTTCACCTAAGAAATAACATTAAATATATCATTTTTATTTGATAGATTGACAGATGACTTCTTACAGAGGGTTGCAGTCACCTTAACCTTAACTTCGGTCTATGTTTGGTTATAATAAAACAACTTATATTATATTTCATTTATATGAATTAATTGTATATTAAATTGATTAAATTAATTCTTTGTGGAGGTCTACGGGAAATTAAGTATGGGCCACAAGTTAAGCGAGGTCCACGAATATGCATATGCACAGTAACGTTTGTTGAAAACCAAAATGAATCTATCTACTGAATTTGCTATTTAATTTTCCATTTAGGTTGTTTATATAATATAAAATACAATACAATCGATTTTTAAGTTTTGCTTGAACTGGGAACTTTCTAATGTTGCATTACTAAAGTATTAATGTCAATACGTGATTTGATGTCTGTGATGTGGTGGTATTCTGTATTTATATTTTCACAAATGTATAAGAAAATTTGTAGAGTAGTTTAAATAAATATTAAGAAAATGAATATTGTATCGATTTGGGGCAAATACATGTTGTCCATCATATATCCATCGGTGACATTGAATATAATATGTTCTTCCTCCACAGACATGTGTATTGCGGCGGCGATCTCATTGCTGATGATTTTGATTTGTGGAATGGCAACCTACGGCGCATATAAGGTTTGATAAATCCCTCAATCACATCTATTTATTACATTTACTTTAATTATGATTCATTCATTCTTACATTTTTAATTTTTCTTTTAGCAACATGCAGCATGGATCATCCCCTTCTTTTGCTATCAGATCTTTGACTTCGCCCTTAACACACTGGTAGCAATAAGCGTTGTGGTTTATCCCAACACTATACAGGACTACCTTCAGCAGTTGGTAAGTATTTTAGTACGAAATATAAAACACCTTCGAGTTGCCAAGTATCGTTTATCATCTACTCTGTTTATCTGTTGTTTTAACAGCCTGGGACCTTTCCATACAAAGAGGACTTGATGTCCACGAACAACATGTGCCTAGTATTAGCAGTGCTTCTCTTTATTGGATGCATCTTGGCCTTTAAGGTACATTTCATTGAATGTGATCTGTTGTGAAACACTGAGGTCTGTGAGATCTCCACTGCTGCGGATAAATACTCTGCAGCTATCCTTCTAGAAGCTTGACGTTTCTAGCAGACTTCAGATGTGATTCAAATCGCTTTATGACAGCCTGTGAGCATTAGAGAGAGAGAGAGAGAGAGAGAGAGAGAGAGAATTACACTGCTGGGATAAACACAGT
Organism: Barbatula barbatula; assembly: GCF_947034865.1. Taxonomy (NCBI): domain Eukaryota; kingdom Metazoa; phylum Chordata; class Actinopteri; order Cypriniformes; family Nemacheilidae; genus Barbatula; species Barbatula barbatula. Next base: position 12,202,036 of record NC_136784.1, read on the forward strand.
GAGCTAAAATTTGCCTCTTGGTTTCAGCCCAGTGCAGTTGTACAGTGTATGTATGTCAGGCATTGTAAACAGTCATGTGAACAGCTAAAATCATCTTAAATCTTATCCCCAAATGATGCAAGTAATTTGTCAATATACCCACGTGTTATTTTTATAAATGTGAATGTTTGTACATGATTTATGAGGATGTTTAATTTAGCGTTGATGGCTGTTTTGTTATCTTCAGGGGTATCTTATTGCTTGCGTGTGGAACTGCTACCGATACGTGAGTGGAAGAACCAGTACGGAGGTCCTGGTTTATGTCACCACAAATGATACCACAGTAAGTCAAGTGATTTCATGAAGTCCCACTATGTCTGATGCAGTCTCAGTGGTCAACGTTGATATGACGCATGGTTCAACCTTGAGCCGAGAGTCTGTGTCAAGAGTGTCTGGAGTCAAGTCGGTTTACAAGGCTGGCTCTGTGTATATGTTATGTCAATTGATCGTGTGTTTGTATGCATTGCCAACTTATGACATACAGTGGGGCAAATAAGTATTTGATACAATGCGATATTTCAATTTTTCCCACTTACAAAGAATGAAGAGATCTGTAATTTTCATCGTAGGTACACATCAATTGTGAGAGACAGAATGTGAAAAGAAACCGACCAGCGAAAGTTCTGGCTCTTACAGACCTGTTAGTTTGTCTTTAAGAAGCGCTCCTGTCCTCCACTCATTACCTGTATTAATTGCACCTGTTTAAACTAGTTGCCTGTATAAAAGACACCTGTCCACACACTCAATCAATCAGACTCCAACATCTCCACTATGGACAAGACCAAAGGGCACCGGGGACACAATTGTAGACCTGCACAAGGCAGGGATGGGCTACAGGACAAAAGGCAAACAGCTTTGTGAGAAGGCAACAACCGTTAATAGAAAAAGGAAGAAATTCAAGTTGACTGTCAATCGCACCCAGACTGGGGCTCCATGCAAGATCTCGCCTCGTGGAGTGTCAATGATCCTAAGAAAGGTGAGTGATCAGCCTAAAACTACACGGGAGGACATGGTCAATGACCTTAAGAGAGCTGGGACCACAGTCTCAACGGCTACCATTAGTAACACACTACACCGCCATGGATTAACTTCCTGCAGCGTGCGCAAGGCCCCCCTGCTCAAGCCAGCACATGTCCAGGCCCGTCTGAAGTTTGCCAAAGACCATCTGGATGATCCAGAGGAGGCACGGGAGAAGGTCATGTGAGAACAAAATACTACTTTTAGGTATAAACTCCACTCGCCTTGTTTGGAGGAAGAAGGATGAGTGCAATCCCAAGAACACCATCTCCACCGTGAAGCACGGGGGTGGAAACATCATGCTTTGGGGGTGCTTTTCTGCAAAGGGGACAGGACGACTGCACTGTATTGAGGGGAGGATGGATGGGCCCCATGTATCGCAAGATTTTGGGCAACAACCTCCTTCCATCAGTAAGTGTCACGGGGTGAATAAACACTGGAGGCAAAAGCAAGTCACAAGGATTTTATTGCCAAAGGTAAAGCTCAACCTACAAAACTGAGAAATAAACAAAGGCTCAGTCCATCCAGTAAGTGTAGGTCACAGTCCGGCAGGACCGTAGCGCAGGCTTGCACAATAGAAAAATCTATGGAGGGAGCTGACCTACTGGAAACGTCTGACGTCTGTAATTGTAAACAAAGGTTTCTGTAGCAAATATTAAGTGCTATTTTTCTATTGTATCAAAAACGTTTTGTACAGGGATTGAGGTACAGATCTCTCCATTCTCTGTTAGTGGGAAAACTTGAAAAATCTGCAGTGTATCAAATACTTATTTGCCCCACTGTATCAACACCCCAAAGATGTGGTTTTACATGCTAGTCGAGTTCAACCACCTTTATTGTCCTTATGTAACATTATTACAACATTTTTATATTACAATACTACAATATTACAACCAACAAGAAAAAAATATTATTAAACTGGGAAATTATTTCAATGTTAACATAAAAAATACAACAACTTCTGAAAACTCCTTTAGTTTTTTGTGGGAACCCATGGAGGAAAAATTCTCTTCTGGATATTATGAATATAAACTCAACAGCTGTATTCGCCAAATTCTAGAGATTTTCAACAATGATCAATCTGTAATGATTTACATCAACGCACTGATAAATGTAATTCATTATCTCTGAATCAACCTATAAGCATTAGGTTTAAGTTTCGACTTCATTTCAGGTCATTGAACAAGACAAAACTATTCTTAAATGATGTAGAGAAATGTATTTGTATTTTTCGCAGTAAACTACTTTATACTGTGTATGCTGTTACTTTCCAACAAAAGCGTTTTATTATCTGTGTACAGTCAAAGCTAAAGTTATTCGGACACCTTCAACATTTCTCACAGTTTATTCACTAAAGTTATATATGGTTATAAAATAGAACAATAAGTTAAACTATGTCAGAACAAGTTCATCTTGATAATGTCTAAATCTAAATAATCTTTGGTTTGACTATACAGGTATGTGATGAGAAAAATGAGATAACAATGAGTTTTTTAAAAATCATGTTTTATTATTGTGCATTCCAATTAATATCAATCAAACTGCAGTGGGTTTGTTTTGATTTAAGCCACAATAACTTTAAAAAATACAGCTGACACAATAAATGACAATAAAAAAATGATAACATAATAAAAAACATGATTTTTATATCGTTTTGGAACCAAACTCTTCATATGCACATGACTGTTCTTTTGTAAAAAAAAACGATATTATTTGACAATGAAAATGTTAGCTGGGAATGTAGAAATGTGACCCACCGGCAGAAAAAGTCCTCAACATTGCTCTCTGTCACAACGATCACACTTAATGCAGTCATAGCTCAGTCTGCCGTACAGTTTTCTAGTACAGTACATCTTTGCACAGCTACAGGGGATCTGTGTGATGTGCATCACAGGAGATAATGATGACGGTCTCTTCATGCCCTCTGTACTGTTGAGTCAGTGTTTATGGGGGGCATTAGAGAGGGCACTGTGCTGTACTGTCTGTAATCTTCAGTCTGTCTGCCTCGCAGTAATCCTGTCTCACTGCCACTGTCTATCTGTCCTGCTGCTCTGATGGCCCTCCAACCACTGACAACTCAAATTTAGAACTGCTCAATTATAATGATATCTTTAGATTTTGTCTTTGACTGTTCCTTTAAATCCTCAATTCCACCGATGTGGTAAGTTGCTTTCAAAAAAACAAGACAGGAAATAAAAGACCATTCATGAGGCTTTCACACTATTCAGCTGTAGGCCGTTACGTAACTGACCATGTTTGTTTGGCTCAGTTGAAATGTTCTCGGTTGAAGGTGAAAATGCGATTGCCTTGGAGCTTCCCTGAGCATATTACTAATAAGCTCATCTGTGGAAAGGCTGCTTTTTATTGGCCTTTCTTTATTATGAGGCTGACACATTTTTCTTTGCAAAGGATGGTGATTGTTAAATGTTGAAGACATTTAGTAAAATAATTGCTTGTTTTTTTCGTGTGGACTGCCTTGGTTAGCAGATGTCATTATATTTGTTTGCAAAGCAAACAAGATAATTGAAATGACGGGAAGGGAGAAAAGGAGAGGGGGAATGTGATTGGGACATGACCTTGAAAACCACTTGGTATCGTACTATTCTGGTAACCTCTGTAGACCGTACAAATGAATCGTTGTTAAGAAAATTATATACATTTTTAAAAACTAAAGCTAAAATATGTAATTAAACCATATATTACACTGAAGATTGGAATTAAATATAAAAAAGGTACAAATCTACAATGGAAATGAGAAACTACTAATATGAATTAAAGATAAAGAAAATAAATAGACAAATAGATAAAACTTAGTTTTGAATAAAAAACTGAAGATTGGAATGAAAGATTGAAATTAAAGACTAAAGTTTGGAATTAAAGCTTCAAACAAAAAACAAACAGACAAATAAATAAATAAATCTAACATTGACATTTAGGTTGGAATTAAAGATAATTAAAATAATTAATTAAATAAGAAATACATCTAAAATTGAAATTAATGATTGAAGGTTGGAATTCAAAATTAACTAGTAGGCAGTATACATATTAGGGACAACATCTTTTAACATCAAAGCCTAATATAACCAATGTGTGTGCATTGCTTTTAGGTACTACTTCCACCCTACGAAGAGGCAGTCGCCATCCCACAGAAGGATCCCCCACCCCAGTACACTTTGGCTTGAGATAGCCGTATCTCTCTTATTTCCCACAGTCCTTCTCTTCTCCAAAGAAACAATAGCCCATTCCGCTGCCCCGCTCTATGTGTGACGTAAGTCTCCTCTCCTCGCTAGAGGTGGTAGTATGACTTTGAAACGCTCTTCCCTCTACAAGACTGCCCAGCTGTCTTGGCAACCCAAAGTTTTGTGTCAGCTCCAATCTGATTTACACTTTCAGTGATGATCTGTGGCACTGGCCTTTTAATACTGTGAACTTTTCAGTAGTGTTGTTGTCTACTGATGTACCTGAGATTTGAATGCGGCGTGCATGATAAACACAGGAGTTATGTAAGAGCACTTTTCAAATGGGAATTACCTAGAAAATAATGAATGTAAATCAGTTTTTACTTAAATCTTGTGCAAATATTTAGAAACTCTGGTTCAGAATTGTACTAAATTAGTTATAAAATTAAGCAAAGTTTGTTTAACAAAGGGAAGCCCTTTAAGTCTTTCTGCATAAAAATGTCCCAAAACATGCAATCACAGTCTTTAGTTCATATTCTCTTACAATATTTTCAGAGGGTTTAGTTCAGATAATCTATGATCTGCGTTGAATCTGCACATAACTGTATACACGTACCATATATGCGACAATAAGTCGGGTTCAGATCAATCGTGTCTAAAATCAGGAAGATCACGTCTTTTTAAAACATGGGAATTATTTTTTTATCGAATTAAAAGCAATGCTCATAAAACATAGATGAGAATTATTGGTATAAGGTGGTTTTTAACATATGGCCACAGACTGCAATGTTTTTGCACATATAAATGTTAATAATCGGTGTTATTGTATGTGATGAAAGCTGTTATCAGTATTCGTGACAGATGAAAAGAAAATTATATATCTGACCCCAACATTAGATTAACATATATCTTAGTTCAAATAGTCTCCTCTTAGCTTAAAGTCAAATCTGTTGGGAACATTTTCCATTTTTATATCCAGTGGCTATGCAAGGGTATTTGTAATATGTATTAATAGCTTACAATGTATATGCAGACCTTCATTTATTAGTTATGGTAATGTTGGGTAAAGGATCATTAATGATATATATGTACGCATTTCATGTGTACTCTTCTGTGTGTAGACTTCTATCTACAATGTAGCATCTTAAATTCAGCTTCAGATAAGTTTGTGAAAATGGTTTACTCGCAGAACTACGTACCTTGCTAGCGCAATACCACAATATTGTGTTTATTTGGAAAATTGGTTGTCGGCTGAAAGTATAAAATGTAGATTTGATCTAAATACGTACGTAATATTCCTGGTGATCTTTCACAATGGACATCACAAAATGAATTGACTAAAACAAGAAAAATATTTGAAAGGTAGAATGTGTTTGTATTTGTGTTGTGACGCATCCTGTATTGGTTTCACGCTGGCTTATGTCTTATTTCTAAATAAAACATAATAGTAATGCTTCATTGTGACTGTTTATCGTCATTACCATGTTCAGCAAAGATGTTTGGAATAATATTGTCTGTTTATATATGTTATATATCTTGCCTTTGTGTCATTCAAAACCTGTATATGACTCTTGCTGGTGTTTTCAAAATATCTTCTTTTGTGTTGTTCTCAGAGAGATGTGGGTTATCCAAATACACTGACTCCACAAATGAAGCGTGACACTATGTTTGTGTGTCCGTAGGGGGCAGTTTCACCTATTTTCAAGTCTCCCTGAGCACAACTATGTCAGGAGCAATCAGTTCGGCTATTAAGAATTCACAATATGTACACAACATCCACTGACCTACTTTGGATGGCTCTGGATTCTTAGGGCACTGTCCAATTATGCTTCTCTCTCTCTGTGACATCAGATGTCATAGTTATTCATTATTTCTTCTATAGATAGTATACTATTTGTTAATAAATGTCATTTTGTCTGAGGGCTCGCTGCACGTGCACAGTAAGCGATTATATAGATCTGTGTGGGTATTTAAGAATTAGACTAAAGAACTGAGCATACGTGATTGAGGAAACTAGGGCAGTCATTCCGTGAGGACAGCATTTGATGTTTTTCTTTGCTCAAGCTCTTTAGGGCTGTCTGACTTTTATTTCTCTCTCAAAGGGGATTTGTATTTATAATGCTCCAGCCTCACCTTACAATATCTGTATTATTTTATAACCAACATTGCTGTAAAGAGTTCATTACATTAGATCGATTTTGCAGCATTATAGTGTTAACGTTTTCAGTTTTTAACCATTTACATTTTTGGTAGTATTACTTGCAATATATTGTTTGTATACTATTCAATGGTAATTTATTTGGCTAGAACCAAACATGCATTTACATTTATAGCTCTTTAACAGATTATGTCCATTTCAAAGTGTTTCTAGAACCTAACCATTGAAGACAAAGTGGTCAAGATCAAAGTTAAAAATGTAACCATGTGACAGGATGTTTCTCTTCAAGGGGTGAGAATGCTGCTGGAGCAAGAGGGGTAAAAATCTGAGTCTGCATTAATGCGTGTAACGAATTATTCTATTCGAATCTGTTTTAACGGTTCTAGATTTTTGTTTTATTGTCAAGACACTGACAAACTCTTGAGACATCCATTTAGGTTTTATCACTGCAGTTCATTTTAATGGGTCTGAATTCAGTGTTCAAATGAAGCTTGGCTCTTTTATGCATTTGCCCTTAAGACAGTTCCATGCCTTAAATTCTGACAATCCTGGGTAACTACAGGGTGAGCATAACCCTTTAAGACTGTACCATCTAGTGGTGTTTTGACAAACACTGTTTCTGCTTAAACTAGACAACAAAAATTCCAGAGCACATCAGACACTTCAAAAACAGTGTATGCTTTAATAAAGTAAACCATAAATAGCTGCAGTACCGCAACTAAACATTATGACTGATCAATAATCAAAATAATCTGAATGATTAACATCAGCCGGACAAAAACAAGTGTCGTCTTTTATCATATCCATTTTTATGCATTTATGACTTGAACCACATAGGAAGAGAAAGAAAAACAAAATCACAATGACCACTTAAACCAATTTTATTTGTAATATCTGGTGGAAATGGCTCTACTTCTCCCCCTGCGGCTGGTCTGGCATGCTTCTGATGATGTCAGAATCGCCTATAAACAAAAAGTCATTATTTACAATGTAAATTCCTACCATATCGAGCAAATCTGTAAAATACACTGTGTTCCAACATTTGAACCCCAAATCCTACCAGCGCTGTTTAATTGACATTGAAACTAGTGACTTTGTATTAGCACCTATTGTATTATTGCACCTGTATAACGTATCGCTTATTGCTCCCTGAACTCTGTAAGTTGCTTTGGATAGAAGCGTCTGTTAAATGACTAAATGTAAATCTACATTGATATTTTAGTCCAGCAATAAGACGTTATAAGATCAAATGATAGCTCTTTTACAAAATATAACAGAGGCATGAATACATACCAGGGTCAATGATCGCCAATGTGCACACCCTGTAGTATTTGCCACAGGCTGTACCGAGCTCAATGTTGTTTCCACTGTAATGATGGACTCCAGTTTTGGCCAACATAGCGTAGTACTCGATCTCAGATTTCCTGGGAAAATGATCACACAGTTAGTCAACACATCGTCAATGTCATTTCAGAACAACTTTAATTTGATTTTCTAATCAGACAATGACAGGAAAACCGTGAATACCTCAGAGCGGGGCAGTTGTTGGCCAGGATTACAAGCTTGGCTTTACCTTGGCGAATCATCTTCTGAGACTGTTTGTAACCAAGAACGTATTTACCGCTCTTCATTACGAGCTGCAGCCTGGAGTTGATGGACTCCAAGGACTTTTTCTGTAATCATGTAAGAATGAGACAAAATCGTTAATACACAAATACAATGCAGGAGTAAAGTCATCAGTAGCCAAACAGCACAAAACACATCTTTCGGACATGACAAGCATATTAAATACGACTCTTTTTGAACATCTGTATAAAATGAAAACTAAACTAACATCCAGCAAAATCCTGGTCAGTGAACAGTTATTCACTGGCAGATAAAAGATCCATTCTAACTATTGAAACATCTTGGTCACATGTATTCACTGTTTATTTAAAACATCATGTCTGTCAAATTAACTATTGGTAGTTTAATGATGTTAAAACCCTCTTCTCTCAACAGGTAGTGGTCTGGCTTTTTTAAACTAGTAACTTTGTTTAAGTACCTAATGTAATATTGCTCCTTTATGACATATCGCTTATTGCTCCCCGAACTAGCTGTGGATAAAAGCGTCTGCTAAATGTAATGTAACGTTATTTGAACAGTATTGTAATTCTATTATACGCACTTGTTACATTCATTGCTTTTTTGTGTCCACAAAATAAGCATTTTATTATTAAGACATACTTTACGCTCCACAACACGCATGAAACCAATTTAAAATTCATCTAACGTTACAACGTGCAGCCATTACGTTATAAATTCAGTTACTCTAAAGCAGAAAACTGTCAAGCTGTTTCATTGTTCAACTAGCACACATTCAACCTCCACACCCCAACAGATGTGAACATGTTAAGAACACGCTTATCAACACTTCATCATCAAACGTTTAATATAAAATATCAGCGAATGTGCATGAAATCGTCACTTTTCATCATGCGGCCTGTATTACGCTTCCACGTGAAGCTCTCCGGCACGCGCAGCAGCGCTCAACTCACCGCTTTCTTTGCAGCCACCATTGTTCCTGATTAGTCCGATATGGCCAACCTAAACACAATCAAAGCGTTGATTTAAGACCCGAGCGTTCAAAATCATACGTTTATATTGCGCATACGAGCGTTAAGATTGAGTAATTTTAGTCATTTCTAGTAGAGCGACTCTCACCTCCTGATCACACCAAGATGGCCTCGTAGGAAAAGGATTTCCCAGCGTGCATCGCGGGCGGAACACTCGTGCGTCGGCATCGCGAGATTTTACGTTACTCGCGGATCTCTAAACGTGCGTTTGAAGTGAATTATAAATTACATTTAGTCATTTAGCAGACGCTTTTATTCAAAGCTTTAAATGCCGAACAATAACAGACGTGGCAACTAACTTGTGAGTTTTTTTCAAAGAATAACGTATTTAAAGCATGTTAAGTATGCTTAAATAACTACACTCTGTAAGAGTGACTAGTCAAACCATCAAATTTGATCTTAATCCTATTTTTTACATTTTGGGACGATATTTATCTATTAAACTATTAAACACTAGATATGGAAGTATGGCAAATGTGCATTGACAAAATGTAATAAACAAGGAAAATCAAATCAAGGGTCGACATTGCGACACACGAAAAATATATCATTCTTTATAATTATATTTTACATAAATAAATGATTGAATATTCATGGTAAACGTTTGAAAATGACCCAGCTGTAGTTAATAAAAAAAATTCTGTCATCATTTACTCACTGTCGATTTGTCCCAAATATGTATCAATTATATTGTTCTGATTTTGATAAAAATGCTTACCCAAACAGATCTCGCCCTCTATTGACTACCATAATGGGAAAAAATACATTGGTAGTCAAAAGTGCCCCAGAAGAGTTTGCTGTCCTACATTCAAAATGTCGTATTTTGTGTTCAACAGAACAAAGCAAAAAACGATAAAGTATTTTTTACTGCTATGGGAGTCAATGGGGGGCGAGATCTGTTTGGTTGTTAGCATTCTTCCAAATAACAAAGAAATGTAAACAGATTTGGAACAACTCGAAGGTGAATAAATGATGACAGAATTAAAATCTTTGGGTGAACTATCCCTTTAATTTAGGCTGGTCTAGTACTGCAAAATGTATCCACCTGTCGCCTGCAGGCGTCGCCAAAGTCACAAAAGCGCCACCAATTATTTACTCCATTAATTAATTTAAGTCAAATGCAATATTGTGCGTCATGAAAACGGATCCTTACAATTGGCGTCTATTCAATTATAAAAAGTTTCCATCCAAAAATCAAGTATTTATCAAGGAGACATAGCTACTAACGAAAACCGGATACTCAATTTAAACTCACTTTAAGAGGAAAAAGAGGTCGCACCCATTTTAGCATTGCAAACTAACCGTGAGTACTAAAGGTACTGCGAATTCGGGCAGGTTTGCATAGGCGCCGCTCATATACACCCAAATAAAGCGCGCGGTACCCGCTGAGGGATGAGTGTCTAGCGCTCGTGGCTTGATCAGAAGCGTCTCGTGCATTTGATGTGCGCTGTAACACTCAAGACAGCGTTTGACTTATTACTGGAACAGACACAATGGGATGCACTTCCAGCACACAGACCACAGGTCAAGACACAACACGACCCAGCACCAAACGAGATGGAGGAACAGCTGGTAAGTTCGTGTTTTCATTTTTCTTTGTTAAAAAAGCTTTTTAATTTGGTTCGTGCACAATTGTAGTTCAGGATTGTACGCTGTTGCGCAATATTCACGTGCCTTCTTATAAAAACACAAATGCAGTTTAGATTTTTAGAGTACGGTTGTGATCTTAGTTACTTTTGGGAACTTGGGTCACCCTCATTTGAAACTGAACCCGGACCTTTGTGTAATGCAGCCAGACCTTCATCCATTATGCTGTCATCAGCCCATGGGGTTTCATTCTACTTGACTCCAGGGTTCTTTTATAGAGAAACCTATACTATTAATTACAATGAAAGTCACCCTGGAAGAACCCAGGGTTAAATGACGTTGCGGGTTTGTGTGAATTCTTTGACTATCAGTGGAGGTCCTCCCCACCTCCACCACCAAGTGTGGTGATGCACGTCAACATCTTAAACGCGGATGTTAGGACGTGAGAAGGTTTCATGCAAATAATGTGTACTTTCGACCACGGTCTGATCTGATGTCATGATGTAAGAACTTCTGTTAGTTTGGATGTTTTAATACATCAGTTTATTTCAAAAGAGGAATGTGCTGTCCAGCTATGAAGGAATTTGTTAATATTAGACCAGGATGTTAATGTTTTCCTTTCAGATTCAGATAATTATTAACATTTTAGCATTATTTAACATATTTTAGCAGCGTGAGGCTGACTGTAGACCAAACTTCAGTTTTGCTGTTTGTGTTCAATTTAAAGTGGAGCTGTAGAGTCCTAGTGTAGTGTCAAAAATGAACACTGACAGATCGATTACCAAATCAGATTCAAATAAAAGATATGCAAACGCAACTCCCACGTCTTCTTTAAAAACAGTGGAAAATCCACGATCAGATGTTTATTTAGATGCCTTGAGCTGTTTTTTTCTCGAAAACTTAACATGGTGACTCTTATGTGGAAAATTCCTCGTAAGGATTAAAGGCCCCCAAACAAGAGAAATACAACCGCATTCGTGTTTAATAGATCAAATATTATTGTTTTGCCTCGAAATGAACATTGTTGAGCCCTGAAGTTATCTGAGCACCTGTCATTACTTTATATTGTGACGTGCTCAGATAACTGCAAGGCTTAACACTGTTCATTTCAAGGGAAAACAATAAAAGGCTCTAAAAGAATTTATTTAACATACATTTACGAAAAAAGACATTTGTGGGGACTACATTTCCTTAAATCACCCATCCAATGATTCTGTTCTGAATTGGAATTTCAAGGGACCAATGGGACTCAAAAGATTTAGTTATTAGTTCTTTAGTGTAGTCATATAAAAGGTTTTTCACATTTGCTGTGCTCATCTTAAAGGAAAACCTGTGGGAAGGATTTAAATATAGTAAAATGTTTTAAACAGAGCTGTGGGTTCTACATGTATTGGTAGCTGAGAGCATTATCCAACATCCCTGAGTATTTGCATGATACTTTCTTCACCACATTAGTCCTAATTCCATTGTATTAAATGAACAACCCATCTCCCGCCCCACGACAGGAATATAACATTAGATCTAGGACTCAAACACTTAAATGACACTTATGTTTTAATCTCTAAGAGACGGGAAATGAAAACGGTGGTCCCCCAGCAGACAGTGAGACAATTCCAGACCAGTCACAGGCTGAAGAATCTCCACAGACTACAAATGAAGCTATAGAGGAAGCACAGAGCCCCGCAGCAGCGGATGAGACCGTCACACCTGACGCTGCTGAATCTGTAGAAGCTACCCCTGACCAGTCTGAAGAAGCACAAACCAACCCTTCCACCACAGCTGAAACCAATGAAGAACCTGCACCAGCACAAAGTGGTACGTTTACATTTTTCTTAAGACAACCTGATGTTGTTGATGGTGCCTGTATATTACAGCAGTAAGTGAATACATTTTCAGTAAGTCAAAGTAATCCTCAAGATCAAGGTACATTGTACCACATGTATCGTGCCTGTAAATGCAAATAGCTCAGGCACTTCCAGGGAGCATATCTGTGGATGCAAATATCTTGCACATTGTCTTTGGTACTGGAAATTCTATATACAGTATACTCATAATTCCTGAAATGATTGCTCATGATAAATACACTGCTCAACGAAATGAATGGAACACTTGATCATCATCAAAGCTCAATAACCAAGTCATTTAACATCCAGCAATATCAATCAACCGGTAGGGAAGCATAAGTGATTGTGAATCATGTTTACTTGTTTTGGTGCAAATAAAAGTGACATCAGGTACGCTGGAGCGGGAACAGCAAGTGTGGTTTTCCTCACGTTCCATGAAGTATCGTAATGAAATCCTGTCTTCCAGATCTTATGCAGGTGTAGTACAGAGCCCTCCTGGTGAATGAAACCTCATGTGACCATGTGAGTTTGCAGGCAGTTTCTGGACGACGAGGGCATTGATGCCATTGACTGGCCCTCATGTTTCCCAGAGCTCAATCCAGTTGAGAACCTCTGGGATCTCATGTATCCAAAGCCGTCAAGTAGCACCATAGACTAGAAGCTCACTTATGCTCTGATCCAGGTCTGGCAGGAGATCCCGGGACACAATCTGCCATCTCACCAGGAGGATGCCCAGACATTGTTGGACTAATGACTAACATTATGAGTTACTGTGATGAAATTCAAGCCAGTTTTTTCATTTTTTTACTGTGAATTTACTGTATATTCCATTTCGGCCCTGAATGTGTTTTTGGCTTTTACTGACCATGGTCACATTGATTTGTTCTCACAATATTATTTAAAGGATATAAGTGAAGAGTTTTAACCTGGATATTTCATTCATTGAGATACAATGTGATTTAGGGGTTCCCTTAAGTTTTTGAGCAGTGTATAAAAGTGTATCTGAAACATCAAAGCATAGTTAGACAAGTTTTTACTCTACACTTTAATACAAAAGAGTGAAAGTGGTGATAGTGTCTGCTGTTTAACTCCTAAGTATCCTCTCCATTAGCTAGGAGTCAATGCTGGTCCGCTCTCCATTCCAGCACGATACAGTTCTTACACCTGTTGCTCAGACATAACATAATTTTGGCTATGGCATTCCAATTCAGATGACGGATTCATTTTGTGTATTATGAATATGCAATCGATTATTTAAATAGCCGTTCAAAGCTGTTTTAAATTCTGTGACATGGCTGGAACTAAAGCATGCTTCAATGCCTACATTTCCAACAATGTAAATTACAGTGGATCTCCTAATGCAAATATTTTAGGTACAATGTGGAAAAATGGGAGGATTTGTCGAATGTGTGACTAATCTCAGAACACAATACAAACAAGAACACAACAGGAAATAATACTCCATTTCTATTGGTGAATCGGCAACTGATTTTATTGTTGATCTGGGACAGCCGAACAAGAATTAGGCTGCAAACAATAAATGCAGTAGATGTACTATCAAACTGAAAACACAGTATGTACGACACTTCAAAAGCTGATCCAAGATTACGGAATGGACTATACATAAATTGTTGCCAAATTTATTCTCCTTTTTTTCAATAGCCACAAAAGGAGATGGTAGGATGTTAATGCTGCTGTTTACAATGAAAGTGAATGGTGACCAGAAGGTATTGTGAGCAAAAATTTCGAACCTTCTGATCTGATAGGAAAAAGACCTTGAGAAAAGAATTATAAAAGATTATTTAGTAAAAATAATCTTCCAACAGTCTTCAATTAAATTTTATGTTTAAACCATGCCCAAACATGTTTGGCATCCCGATCATTTATAAGAACCTATGCTATAGGCATCATTGATGACAAACCTGGTCGTATTGAAATATCAGGAAATATGTACCAAACAGCGAAAAGTAAATAACAAATTATTCTGACTGGTTTGTTTCCATTAGTTGGCAGTCTGTTGCTATATGGCCACTACCACTTCCTTATGATATTCTGGTCACTATATATGGCTTGTTTATAAATTCGATTATTTAAAGTAATGCACACACCTTCCCAACCAGATGCAAAATGATATGTCTATGGACTCTACTACATGTTCTAGTCTCCAACTCTTATGTAATAATAATAACGGTGATGCTTAATTTAACTGATTCTCTGTGTCCACAGAAAACACAACTGAGGAGCAGAAGGATTTCTCTCCTCCAGAGGAAGCACTTGGTAAGTAATAACAACAATTTGACAAACCTAAAAAGCAGTGTTGTAATGTAACAAGTACAGTATCTAGTACAGTACTTAAGCATTTTTGGGAGTATCTGTACTTTACGTGAGTCTTCATATTTCTGCAGACTTTTACTTTTACTCCACTACATTTCCTGAACAAAATGTATTATTTTACTCGGATACCGTAGCTTCGTTAACTACAAAATAAAAGCATAAAAAACAGAACTGAAATAGACAAGTCAATGTGCATAGGCAATATGGTGCTCCCCCTGCTAAATACGGTTTTAATGTGCCGCTTCTTTAAGAGATAAACAGCTAATTGTTCAGTTTCAAAGAATTATCAAGTGACTGGGTTGTTACTGTAAGGGAAATGTAAGGAAAGAAAGAAGTAAGGGCCAGACAGATTTGTTCTGATTCTGTTCCAAGATGTTTTCTTAGAGGGAAAATATCCTCCCTGGGAGGAACTATCCTTTTATAAAGTTATAAGTTCTAAAGTAAAGTTATAAAGATCTGGTTTCTGAACATTTTTTATTTTTTTAGTTAAGCAATTTGTCAACATGTTGGTCCAGATAAAATTACTGAGCTTGAGACAGAGCTTTGTTGTCAATTTCTATGTAAGCAGAATTCTTTATCTTTATGCCAAGACAATAAAATAAATTATAACAATGTTTGCTTCAACTTTACTTTAAATACTGATTTAATATACTTTTAAGTACAATTATGTTGGTACTTAAGTAGAATATTTATCTGTAACTTTAAGACTTTTACTCAAGTCGTATTCTAAAGGATTACTTTCACCTGAAGTGATTTTCTGGCAAGATATTTGTACTTTTAGTATTGCTTTTAGGTACTTTATACATAATTGCTAAAAAGGACAAACATAAAAAACGGCAACTGATTTTAAGTTTGTAGGAAAAACTCAAGATTACACAAGGAGCACAAATTGAGTTAAGCTATTAAAGTCCCAGTGAAATTAAATACAAATCATATTTTATCATGAAATAGTAGAGTGTTTATTGTCAATAGCTTACCAATGTGGGTCATTCTCTTTTTAAAATTCATGTGCCCTCATAATCTTCTGTTGAAATCTGAAAATGCACTTTTGACAGCAAGTGACTATCCATCTCAAATGATGTAAGTTAGATGGCTTGGGCGGAGCATCCATTAACTCCTCGCCTTCAACTGTCAGTCTGCTGCCATTTCCAAGCTAAAACGATCGCAACTTCCTGTTCTAGGGGACTTCAAATATTTGTACGTTTTCCCAAAAATTATGAATGGAGCTTGCCTGTACTAAAACTTGTGCCTTAATAATAGTGTGTTTAGGATTGTTGCTTTATTTTGTATTAAATATTTTTTACTATCATCAACAAGGTTAGACACGGGGGCGGCGCAAGGGGGAAAGCCTGAATGTTTGCAGTAAAGCCCTGAAGATTTTTATTACCATACCATGCCCCGTCACAATTTAGATGTTTTGTGCTCACAGTTTGGATATTTAAAATGTAGATGTGCAATTAGAAAGCAACGCGGTCACGACGCACATGTTCGACACTCTTTTTATTTCAGGCATGTTGGTACTACACAGGACGAGGGACATACTTATTAAAATACTTAGGGTTAAGGGTATGTTCAGTTCCAAAATCTGCATATAAATGATTCAATGATCCTCTATTTCCACAGAAAACACTGAATCTCCGCCGGAGGAAGCTCCTGGTAAGTGGGATATGATGCAAGATGAACCTACTTGATCCAGCATCTCCTGACAAAATGCACATTCTATGCAGTTATCTTAATGAACTCATCTTTTTTCAGCCTCTACTGAAGAAAGTTAAGTGTGAATGGATTGCCACAGCTCCTGCAGAACCCATATTTTCAATTTCCCAGGGCTTTCAAGTACAACATGTTAAGTTCGTGTATAGGTTATGTATTGCTTGCTTGTTGCCAAGATATAGACCTGCTGGTCTATGAAGTCTCTGTGCCTGTCTTTATACAGTATATATACAAATTTAGAGAGAATTAAAATACCCCACACCAGGCATAGTTAAATACATTAGAAGTGCTTTAACTATAGATTTTCTATGTATACCTCTCGTAAATGGCTTTACCCCTGCAAAGAAATGCAAGAAGCCAAACAGTGTATATAAACTGGTCGGTGTATGTTATTATATGATGTAATCCTTTCTGTAATTACTGAAATCTTTCCGACCTTTATATTGAAAGGTAAGACTCATGTGGACATAATGTAGAAAACAGGCCTTTATTTTGTTTGTAGAATGTTTACGTTTACTTGCAACAAACATGACAGTAGATAGAACTGAACTTAAAATTATGAAATGCTTTTTGGTGTGGTTAAGTCTGATGTGATAAAGATGTATTTGTAAGAGATTCAAATTAAAGTTTAACTATGTTTAGAAATGTTGATATTATAGATTTCATGACTATAATGATGACAGCTAAACATTAAAAACACTTTGTCATAAGGTAATATCCATGTCTGTTTTTATAAGACCACTGTAATATTACACCTTTTTATTTTTGGTTCCTGCTTGTATTCAGGCACAAACTGCTTTAAGTGTAGTTTCTGTTCCAATTTGTTTTACGGTTTGTCTCCATTAAGCTATATTTACAGTTTGTGCTGTATGCTGTGATCAGATAGTCAGGAGGAATCAGTGATGAGTCCCAACACAGCGACTGCTTCAATCTCAACAAGTCCACCCTGTAAAGGTTACAGTTTATTTTAGTGATTTGTTTGTTTAAATAATTAACAAAGAATTTAACTTTGTACTTACTCTGGGCAGGGCGGCTACTTGATAGGCAGCTCTGGCTGGGAAATTGCGGCTAAAAACTAGAAAAAATATGTTAAAGGATGGAGAATGTGAACATCGGTGTTAAAACAATAAACGGAAAGTACTTTTTAGATAACAACTCGCTTTAGATAACCAGCTTTATAAATATTCAGCTGCTGTATTGATTTTTATTGTTTACTTTGTTACAAATTTTATCTGCTCAACACATACATTTTGTGAAAATACCACCTATTCTCTGCAAAGGGAAGCTGAGAAAGAAACATACATGTTGCAAGATAACAGAATAGTTCACCTCCAAACAAAATCTGTCATTTGCTCATCCTTCAAATTCCTATTCCTATTATTCCTGTCCCAGTTTACACAGAGACATCTAAATGTAATCCATTAGTAGGTTGATTTCCATGGAAAGTGCAAACAACGTGCCTCTGTCAGAACATGGCTCTGTTTGTTTTAGCATCCTGACCAGTCTGCCGTAACAATGGCAGACATTGGCTCAACCAACAGAATGAGTTTGTCTGATCAGACATTAAAAGTCCACTTTACAAACAATACAAGCAAAACAGCCTGTTTTGCCTACATGGCTTTACATTATCCAAACAGTATTACAGAATACATGATCCTTTAAATTCTTACTCTAGGTTTGAATGTCACTTCATGGAAAGCCGTGTGTGGTAGGACGCAGTGATGATGGGCTGTCTGCCAGGAGAGGAGTCTATCGTTTCACAGAACTGTACTGTATCTATTTACATGCAGATCAGGGTAGGATTACCCTTCTGCATTGTAGTAAAAAAGAAATACCCAGTGCTTCATAGAAGCACCATTGTGTAACATTTGCATGATCCAAAAGTGCTCTATAAGAAGGAAATGCATAGGTTTGTCCACATATACCATCATAGTTATTTCTGACCCATACTGAATTGCTAAGGCCACAATTCATTATCATCACTGTATGTAAATCATGTCAAACTTTCTATCACCAAGAGCTTAACTATACATTTAACACCTGAGGTGAATTATGTCACCATACCAATACTAGATAAAAAATCACAAGATTTTTACAGTCTTTACTCACACTGCTTGTAAACATCATTGACGTTATTGAAGTCATTCATGTCTGCCAGCAGCACCGTTGTCTTCACAACTGAAAAAGAGGAGAGTCTTTATAAATGTTTTGACAAAATTTTCACCTTTCTAAAGCACGTAAGAAAGTGAAAAGATTGCATACCATTTTCAAATCCACATCCTGCAGCTTTAAGAATCTCCCCCATGTTAATAAGTGCCTTTGAAATGATAAAAAACATAACATGAAACCTGCACTGGGAAGAGCGAAAATGGAAAACTAATAAAGTGCACGGTGCTTGTTTGTGACTTTTTTTGTCTCACCTGTTTGGTCTGGGCCTGTACCCCTCCTGTCACCAGCTGCCCTGATACTACATCCATGCCCAGCTGTCCTGAGATATACATTGTGCGATCCACCACCACAGCCTGGCTGAATGGAATAACAACAGAAGTAATGTTTATGTATATTTTAACCCTAGGCGGTGGAGGATTGAAACAATTGGGGGATAGAACAGGATTTGAGAATCATTCCTTTTAATGTAAATGTGGAGATTTCGAGAAGGAGATGTTTCAAAATCTCGACGTATTTGCAGTACCCTGCCATCTGCTGGAGGAATAAGTACACTAACGTTCAACAGACAGTAAAAAAACAAAAAATATTTTTTTTTATCATCATTCCTTCACTATTGTGTCAATCAAAAGCTCTACGAGTCATAAAAGAAGGTATTTTGAGAAATGTCTCAGTGGTTTTGTGACCATACAATGGAGGTCAACATTATACAATGAGAGAGTTTTTTATATGAATATAGTTATACAAATGTAATTCCTAGTTTAATATTAATGATCCACTCTTATATGGCGGGGCTGTTGAATGCTTCGATCTGATTGGTCGACAAACGTTAACTTTCAGTTGAATGCAACCGGGGTTCCAGGTATTACTTTGTGTTTAGCAAAACAAAGAAATGTATACAGGTTAATAACAACCTGAGGTTGAGTAAATTATGAAAGAATTTTCATTTTTGGGTGAACTAGTATTGCTTTATACAAGCCAGACAGATTACAGTTTTTGGATATTCAATATTTTCATGGTCTTGGTTACAGACATGACACCAGGTCCAAGTTTCACAAGACCAAGACCTTGTTAATATGTGTCAGATTCAGGATCAGTTCACAAATAGTTATATAATCTGCAATCATTTATAAGTGGCAAAGTGTGCCAATACAACAGTAAAAAGTGAATTTAGCTCATACTGAAGCTTATCGTAAGCACTTGACCAAAACTGACTGTTGAACTCTGGTCAAGGTAATGAACTTCAGACATCAAATTAGCTATCGGCTGAAACATTCTCCCCCTGATGTTCTGACAAAATATGTCACATAAAATAAAAAACAAGCCCTTAAATAGGACGTAAATTATTTCATGTGAACACAAAAGAAGATATTTTGAAGAATGTTGATTGACTTGCATTGGTTTTGTCCATACAATAGAAGTGAATGGGAACAACATTCTTCAAAATATCTTCTTTTGTGTTCTGCGTAAGACAGTCACACAGCTTTGAAACGACAAGAGCGTGAGTAAAAGATGACAGAATTTTCATTTTTGGGTGAACTTTCCCTTGAACTATACCTGCATCAGATTCTGCAATAAATCAACATTTTACATTTTAAAAAGTACCAAAGTTCCTCAGTTCTAACGAAGTCTACCGAGAACAATCCTACCTGTATATGCCCTGTCTGATAGGGGCTTCGGGTGTGTATGGGATCTTTCTTTGAATAGAAGTCATCGCGTCCAAGTAACTTACAAGAGAAGTTAACAAATCAAAGTTTCTAAGCTCACTACCACTGTGCAAACGACGACACGCCCAGAACAAACATTCCCTGCAAACCCATGTCTCACGTCGAGTTGTTAAACATTTAACGGGACGGGTCGGCCTTTATGCAAAGATTATAACTTCCATATGTCCTTACTATGCTACAGCAGATGACGTGCGCACCTGACGTTCACAAACATCGCTTGACAGCGTGCAGACTCGCTCACCTGTAGGGTCCGATCGCACCTGGAGCAGCTGCGGTGTGAATGATCTTTCTGATAATCGCAGACATGTCTCATATAAAACTAAAATCTCCAACGTTAGCAAAAGCAAGCAAAATGCAACAATCCAGCGCACGCTTCGAGTTGAGCCGATCAGAGGGAAAGCACGTTTTGTAGCACATCAAGTAGGCGTTTACGCTTTCATAGATAAATAACCAGATGCCGCATCCAAGCACTCCAGGCGTGTAGACGTGTCCGCCATATTGGAACGGTCCACGGTTGACTAGATTTTTGCCCCAACACTGCGCTGAGCAGCAATGGCTGTGAAATTCTCGAAAATGTGAAAACCTTTCGTTGTTGTCATGTGTTGGTGGAGCAGATATAATGTTTGAGTTTACACAACAATAATTATGTTTTCATAATCATACACAGTCAGCTCGATTTTGAATGTTAACGGACCGGCTCCCACCGTTCCAATATGGCGGACGACCTACGTATTGCGGCCCATAAAAACAGTCGGTAATGCTGCATCTAGTTATTTATATCTTTGACGCGTTCTAACAACACCATCTGCCTATGGAGTGGCTTTAACTTGATTTCGCTTTTTTACATAAGTTAAAGTAATTTGCTATATTTTATTGTTCCGCACTGTTTTGTAATATAACGGTTTCAAATCCAACACATGCACAATATAAATACCAAAAAAGCAATTTCCGCCTTTCATGCTGAAGTTGTGAGCTGTCTGTGACAGGAAAATGACGGTAATTCGTTTTTTAGCATGCGGCGCTGCGCAAACCGAACTGCATATTTAATCATAGTACCGCGAGAGCGATTAGACAGCGCTGCTTTTGATTCGCTCTCGCGGTACTTCAATGTCACATTTGGAACGTTCTCTTCAGCGACGCACCAAGCGAATTTAGCCAGTATTGAATCTGCGAGTATATTATCTAAAACCAGAAGAGTCGTAAGGTGACAAGTAACAGACTTTTATTCAAAAACGACAAAATAACAATACAATATGAATAATGCACAATAAATTAGAGTGTTCAGTAAAAATGTGCCTATGTCAGAGTATGGAACATGTATAACTCACCGCCGCAGCACGTGTTAGGCATTTAATCATCCATTACTATCTCATGATTAAGCTCTTGTACAAAAACAATGCAACCTAGTTAGTGGCTATACATCAAACCAACTCAGATATGCATACAGTCAGCAGAAAGTCCGAGCATGAACATTGTCTTATTAAAACACCTTATCCTTCTCGTGGAAAAACTCATGAGACCATACGCAAAATTGATAAAACTATATTACCGTGTCTTTAAAGTATTGCTTTCGGCATGTATGGATGAAATGGTACGATTACCATGAGATATGATGTACAGCATTAAAATGACTCGATTAAAAAAAGACCAGAAGGGAGACACTTTCAAGCAAAGCAACCCCTGAGATGAAGAACCTTTAAAAGGGGCACAGAAAAACATATTTACTTCTTCACACAAATATCTATCTTGTGGCGGTAAAGGGAATAGAGGGCAACTAAAGTAAAAGAAAAAAAACAGAAAATGTGACATTCAGCATAAACAGACCATGCATATGTACAAGGACAGATGTTTTCCATCTTTGTGTTTAAGGAAAAATAAATGAACGAGAGCTGCATTAATGGTCTATTTGTTTTCTCTAAACTATCATATGTAAAATTAATACTAGACTCAACAGCATCTATACTGTAACATGGTCCCATAACATCAGAATCCTAAATTTGGTGACTTTAAAAAGAGGGTTAACAAGCGTTCTAAGGCATTCTCGAAATACGATTGTCTTTGGTTTAGTAATCCATTCACATCTATTCAGTCCAACCAGCAGTTTTATGCTTTGTGCTAAATACACTTCAGTTATTTTAGGCATGGTTTTATATACAGTATTACAAAAGTATTACAGATGGCGGAATTATTTATTGGAAGTAGAAGATTAGAAAAAGCCAAAACTTTCTAATAAAAGAGGGATGAGAGATATTCTGCTCGTTGTTGTCAAATGTAACGTCTGAATTCTATGTTAAACAAAAATTACTTGAATCATTGCATGACTATCCGTCATGATTCTGATACCCACTAGGACCTTCTCGGAATGTAGAAACAACAGGAGTGCTGAATAATATGCGTCGGCGCAAAGAACGAACACAGGGTGGGACTTAAGATCTGGCCAGCCAGCTTGTAAGCATCTTCTGTCAATCAGTTAAAAATTCTGCTGCCGGCGTTTCTTTGCATCCATGGCGTCAAGAATGGGTTGCCTCTTGGCCGTGTAGCGCTGTCGGAGTTCTTCGATCTCACGCTCCATCATGGGGTCCAGGGCAGTGAGACGCATCTGCAGCTCTTCGAAATCCAGGTTTTTGAGCTTAACCACACACATAACCACAATGATTCACCTAATCAAAACAAATGGTACAAGAATAAACAGAATGGCATCAATGCACTTACAAAATCGAAGTCTCCATCTTGTGGCACTTTCCAGTTATCAGGGAAAGCGGTTTTAATCACGTAAGGATCCTGCTGGTTGTGATTGTAACTCTCTTGTGCTTTGTTGGAATCCTGTTTGTCGAAGTAGTCCATGAAGGATGGACGTAAAGCTTGCTGAGCGGTCGGATTTCCTATATCAGAGGAGAAAACATCACTTCTGAGTCCTAGGATAAAGATGAAACAAAAAGATAAAAACATCCACCACTTACTTCTCATGGACCCGACATCTACCTCCTCTTCTTCATCATCGCTGTTGATGACCATGGTGCCCAGATCTGACTCCAGCATGGTGCCGCTGTGCTCGATCATGGTCTGGCCCCCATCGCTCATGGTTCCTGTGGCTCTCATGGTGCCGGCGCTCTCCGAGCCAGACTTTACCATAGTGTGGGAATCTACTTCCACTTCCTCTTCCTGTACAACACAGTCCACATCAGCTAAAACAGAAACTAGGACTTGGACGATATATCGTGTAGTGATGTGCACGAATGTTCGATCCGCAATAATGGTTAGAAAATTAAAAATGCTATTCGAATATCAAGAGCAAGGACACATTTGTGTGCTTCTTCCAGAATGAAGTGCTCAATCGTATGTGTGAAAACTGTGCATTGTGCACACGCACCAAGAAGAAACTGATAACCACAATTTGCCATGATTTCATAAACGACACATTCCAGTGATAGATCGCCTGTTATTTATCACACTCCAACGTATTTCTTAACAGATGGAGATGCTTCCTTCTTTAAGCTAGGCTACACCAGTCCATCTTTGAAACGTATAGTCTATACTTCAGAGCGCACTTTGTTTATTTTACAAAAGCACAAGGTTTTGTTTTTATTGTGTACACAAATAAAAGTAGATCATTTAAAGTTTACAATGATGTCTTGCACTAATCTTTATGGCAAAAAAAACACTGAGAATTTGAGAATCCATCTAAGGGTCCCGGTGCGTTCGTTGGAAGAAAAGGTAAGGCAATATGTTGCATCAACCAATTGTCTAAATTAAATAAATGGGAAGAAAACCAAGATGTACTGTTAAATGCCACCATATCCGAAAGCCATAGGGCTCTCACACAGAAACTCACAGGACACAGAAGAAGAACGATTTACACACGTAGTTCCAGGAACTACATAGTTCATATTATATTGCTGTTCTTCTAACCTTTTCAGGTATTTCATGATAATAAAGTATATTTATAATGATGATGTTTGACGAGTGCAGGTTATAAACGACTCAATCTCGTAGTGATTTTAGATCGGGCAGTACCTACTGATCAAAGAGTGTTAGTTCACGGAAGAGCTGTGCATAAAACACAGAATCGAAGCCTTTGCGATTCAGAATCAATTCGTATTAGTGTGAATGCGATAAATCATCCCCAGCCCTAACATAAATGCTGTGTTCATCCTAAAACAGACAAATAGACCAATAGTAGTGTGTAATCCTCTAATAAATATAATTCCCACCGAGTTCTCATCATCCTCCTCGAGCTCTCTCTGCTGCTCTTGTTGTTTCTTTGCCTTCGACTCCATAGCTTCTGTGATCAGGTCTCTTAGAATGGTTACTGGCTTCGCATCAGTTATGAAAGGATGCTGCAAAAAAGACGTAATGATATTTAAAATGGAACGAGCACCAAACAACTATGAATACGACTAATACACGTCATATTTGTTAGTAAATGTCAATAGAGATAAATGTTGATAAGGTTATATGAACATGAGGGATCACGAATGAGAAAGAAATCTAAAGTGAATACGCTCTCTTCTTCTTAGGTAACTGCATGAGTTAAATAATTTCAGATGTTCTTTAGATCCACACCTGGAGCAGTTGAGTGGCTGTTGCTCTCTGCTCTGGGTTCTTCACCAAACATTTCTTCACAAAATCTGTGAATTCATCACTCCACAGCTCTGGTTTCCGGAAAGTGGGTGGAGGGTTTGTCGGGATCAT
Source organism: Barbatula barbatula (assembly GCF_947034865.1). NCBI lineage: Eukaryota > Metazoa > Chordata > Actinopteri > Cypriniformes > Nemacheilidae > Barbatula > Barbatula barbatula. Next base: position 12,227,107 of record NC_136784.1, read on the forward strand.
AAAAATAGCCTGATATGAATACAAAACGTTAACATTGTGAGAGACATAAACATCTCATTTCCTGTCAAAATAATGATGGAGCATATCATATTTTGTAAAAAACATATAATTGTGGTTTTCTTACCCTCATTGGATGAATGTCTGCATAAGGAGGTTTTCCTTCAGCCATTTCTATAGATGTGATGCCAAGAGACCAGATATCTGCCACACAGTTGTATCCGATCTCCTGAATAACTTCAGGGGCCATCCAGAAGGGTGTTCCAATTACTGTGTTTCTCTTAGCCATTGTGTCCTATTGTGGTCATTAGAAAACAAACATTGTGGAACAGTTAACTTTGGCAAATAAAGTATATAACTACATATATTATCCATAAAGCAACAAAGTGCTTACTGTAAGCTGTCCAGCCACTCCGAAATCAGCCAGTTTTGCATGTCCCTCTGTGTTGAGTAAAATATTCCCCGCTTTGATGTCTCTGTGGATTTTCCTCATGAAATGGAGATACTCGAGACCTTTCAAGGTGGACTTCAGGACTGTAGCGATCTCATCCTCAGTAAGCTAAAACATACAAGATTTTTCAAACATGTGCTATAAAGAAGGGCTCTATTTTATTGTTGTATTGTTGTTGGATCACTTACCGTTTTATTTCGCAGTCTGATGATATCAGACACAGATCCAGCACCACAGTATTCCATCACAATCCACAGGTCGGTGTTCTTGAAATAGCTGCCATAGTACTTCACCACATATGGACTACGTATTCAAGAAAAGAATATTCACCATGCGGTTTATTACACGCATTATTATCATCCTGCCTATGCGAATTAATAAAAGAGTATAATTGGGTCTTACCTGTCACATTGCTGCATTATAGAGATCTCTTTGATAATCTCCTGCAGGTCTGATTCGACAGGAACCTGTTTGATGGCCACCACCTGACCTGATTCCTTATGAATGGCCTTGAACACACTGCCATATGATCTAAATCGAAAATATGTTTAATATTCAAAACACGTGTCTTGTTACACATACATTGAGAGCGATTATAAAGCGATTACCCTTCTCCGAGCTTCTCGAGAACATCAAATACTTCCTCTGGCTGCTTGGTAAGACTGTCTTCACTGAGTTTCTTCAGTTTACTGTCGAGAACAACACAATTGTACATTGTTTCGTGTATAAAATGTCAGGGCATGGTCACTAGAGCGTTTCAACTTCGTATTCACGAAGAAAAATATATAGGAACGTCAGACTGCGTTAATTCCTCTTATGTATAACGTTAACACAAACATAGCAACTGTGTACATGATATCAACCATCAAATCTACGGAGTAAGTATTTGACACAGACACACACCGCAATGTCAAAGAGTCACCAAATGTATCTATGTTTTCCCTATAAAAAGTTTTAGTGTTGTTGGCGAGGCCTGTAAATATTAGCCAGTATGGTAACTGTTAGCCAAGGTGGTAATTGCACTTACTTTTTGGGCATCGGCTGATCCATTCTTGATATGTAAACCGTCTCGTATTTTTATGAACACTTTCAAACACTTTACTCTGTCTCAAAATTTAGACAAAACAGCAATAACGCATGATTTGTTTGGACTTTCAGGAAGCGACTATATCTGCCTTTCCGTGCCGATACCAACAGCGATATGTGAAGCGAGATGACGTGTGTAGTTTTCCACGACCAATCGAACTTCAAAATAAAAGCACCAGATAATCGCTTCATTTTTTAATTTCAAAAATTGTAATTAAAGGACAAAATAAGCATATTTTCTTTAACAAAGACACATGGTTTCTTCAAGTAAATATTTTATAGGTACTGAAACTGACATTATTGCATTAACAATAATGTCAATAATAATGTCGGCTGCAACAACATAAACAAATTCCAAACTTACGTGCGGTAAACAACTGTTGAGTAATTGTATTGTAATTTATTCAAATTAAAACATAGACTGGAAGTTAACTTAAGGTCTAATAAATAAATGATTTATGATAAGTTTAATATATTATCATAATCTTAAAATAATAACATTTTATATAACATACTTGTATTATATATTGTCAGTATCTTTGTTTTAATTAACCTCCCCAAAATTCCTAAATATTAATATTTCAAATATTGTATTAACACATGAGCATTTATAAAATGAGTGTTTGTGTTTGACTGCTGTTGTGTTGTTGCAGGTATAGGACAACAGGATGTATGTCCCCTTTACACTGCGGCGGGCATTCTCAGCCTATCAGTGGTCAGAACGGGTGATCTGTCACTCACATCCAGGGCTTTTGTCAGTGCTGAAGCTAACCAACCAATCCATGGGAAGGTTCAACATGGAGTCTGAGTGCTGCCTAGCAACGGGTTATTTTGTTATGGGTTGTTTTGTCCAATTACAGGCAAATAGTAGTAGAAAGTTTGTTATGTAGGTATGTCCATGATAGGCAACCACTTTTGCATGTTCTGCGTTTGCCTCGCATTTAAGTCATATGCTTTGCTTACATCTCTATATATGTTTTTATAGCATACAGCTAAGCAGCATTTGATTTGGCAATACAAACAAATAAACATTTGTCCCGTCAAAGCACTATAGAAAATAAACCAGAGAGAATGGTGACAGCTGACAGCATGAAATAGAGGGAAGGTAGGAGGTGAGCGAGTACATGAGCGAGGGATGAAAGGGGAGGGAGAGAGAGAAAGGGGGTCTGATACCAGCACGCGTCACAGCAGCAGATTGCAGGCAGAACGTCAGAGCTGCACAGCACGTCTATTAGACACACAGGAGCTATACCATCAGCAGAGCTATTGGATAACAACACTGTGAATACACTGCTGCCTAAGTCGAGGGACACAGACAGAAAATAAACGCGTGAGTGTGCGTATGTGAACAGAGGGAACTGAACAGCGTGATACAGTCCTGGATCCGTGTGCCATTAATGAACAGAGTTTGGGAGAATGAGTCTTGACCCTGTTCAGGTTATGAAGGGGCATGACCCCATACCCAACACCTGCCCGTCAGTCTCTAACGGTGAGAGAAAAGCATCCTGGGAGGACATCAAGGATATCCATGAAAATACAAAGAAGCCCAAATCAGTAAGTCACTCATATGTCTTCATGTTCCCATTGGTGTATTACACTTTTCAGCTAAATTGTACATCTACACGTACTAACCATCACCGTGATTGGATTTTCCCGTCGCACACTGCATGAAATGTGTACATAGCACACATGTTTCCAAGTCCATGTTTACCATTGTTAGCCTTCAGTGGGGTAACATCATTGCATCGCTCACGAGGTCATTTACCACATTTCCACTCACTTTCCTCCAGCTGCAGTTTGTCAGAAAACATACTTACAACAGCATGTCATTTCAATGTAAATACATGACAGCCTTTCGTCTTAGGTTGCCTTGTTGTGGTGTCAGTGTTTGTAAATGAGAAACAGAACAGATTTCTGGCATGGTGGTGGTGGGGGGACGGTGGGCAGGGGGGTGATGGCACTATTAGGTAACACTACTCAATGTAAGCAGATAATGCCATCTGAGGTCCAGCAGGACCTTTTTAAGTCATCCACTGCTTATTTAGAGAGCGCTAACACCCTCATAAGGATATCGAAATGCCATCTGTCAAATGCATTGGCAAACAGAAATGTGATATTGGAATGGCATATATGGAAATGGCACCTTTTTGTCATATATCACATAATAGATCTCCTGGATGGCCCAGCAAAGCAAAACAAAACATTTGAGTCAAGTTTAAGCTCAGCGTCTGTCACTGAAACTGGGGTCACAGGCTGCTGGTTAATACTTCTGGATAATTCCCCACACTTCGCCTGTGGTTCTATACTTACACTAAAGCGTCACTGGCCTTTTCCAGCTCTATTAATAACCCGCTCTTTGTTATCCTTTGATACTCTTCCATTCCCTCACTACCTGCACAGATTGTCCTCGACTGCACCCTATTAACATCAATAAACACAAACCTCTCATCTTACTCCTCCATACACAACACTAATGTAATTATAAATTACACATTGTCTTGTATCACAATTTTGTTTTGTTTTTGTTTTCAGACTTCTTATTTTCTTCACAATTCATTCACATGTCATACGAAGTTTAGACATTATTTGAACTATTTCCTTGATATCGCTATATATCTATATTTTAGATATCTCACAGTCATATTACAGCTATATTTATGTGGCAGGTGCTTTAATTCGGGCTATACTGTAGACATCTACAGACTCAACAAATTGAGTTACAGGAACAGTTAAAGGGACAGTTCACCCAAAAATAAAAATCTGTCACCATTTGCCCACCCTTGAGTTGTTCCAAATCTGAAATGTATAATGTATATATACAAAATATATACAGAAAATAAAGACAGGCTTTTCATTTTTGGGTGAACTGTTCCTTACACCCACACCAAAAGAAGACCTGAGTGTCTAGTTTGTGTTTCCTTTGAAATAAAACAAGTTGTCCATTTAATGTATGTGGCCTAATATCTCTCAGACTCGCTGTTGCTGGTACGAGGCTATCCTGAACCCCTCGTGGTGCTCGTAACTGTAGCTAAGCCAACTGAGTGTAATTACAGTGGCTCTATATCAAGAGCATTGAGCCTGAACCATTTATAACTCCACATATTACAGAGCAAGCATTTGGGAAGCTTTTTCAAGGGCTGGGTTTACATAACACACTACCACAGTAGAGCTAAGCCCCTCTGTAGAAAATCCACTCCAGATTCTCATTTCTCCCCCATATTTCTTATTGTATTTCAAAGTGTATTTTACAACCAATGAATATTTATGAAGGACACAGAATGTGAATGTATATTCATATGTATTACATAACTGACAAATCTCTACCTGTGAAATGAAGCTTGATATGAAATGTTATTTTATGAAGGGACCAGTGAGACGGACCAGGAAGGTGGAGGGAGGCATATTCTTCGTAAGTATTTTTGAAATGGTGTCAAGGTTCAAGCAGACCTCCATCTCTGTTGTCTCATTAACATCCTGTTCTGCTTGGCTCTGTACTAAACGTATGACCTCTTGGGCAACAATATGGACATACAAACAACAAATAGGTTAATGCACACAACAGTTCAATGGTACTACAGTAAATTTTTTACTTTATATGACATCACTAAGTGCAAATAAATAAATCAATAATTTCATTAATAGTTTAATATTCCTTGGGGTTTAGATGGTATATATATATATGTGTTTGGGGCTCAACAACGATAAAGATGTTAAAGGGGCCAAATGCGTAAATGTAATATAAATCACTTATTAAGTACTACAACGAACGGCTTGGAGACTACAATAAGCTTCTTCCTCTGACAGTGACATCACAAATCCCAAAATGTACACGACTTCCATAAACGAATTTTGGTAGAAATCAATTAAGACATGTGAAATATAATGCATTTTTGGAAACTGGAACATAAACATCTATTGCTTAGCACATAAAACCATTAATAAAAACTTTGAAAATAGACAAAATAAGACCCCTTTATAATGGTAGTACAAACAACAAAACATCCCAGTGCAGTGACTCACTAACAAACATTGCACCAACACCTTACCGTTAAGATTAAAAGAACAACAAACTTGCAAAATAAGAATGCAGACACTGCAAAAGAATGATGGAAAAAAACAGGAATTTTCGCACAGCCGAGGCACTATAAATATGCTGTTAAAAGAGCACGTCTCCCTTAATTGCATATTGTTTCTTCTTTTTAGTAAATTTGCAGTCTTTTTCTGAAATTTGAAAAAATGTCTAAAACAAAAACAAAATTTTTGTAGCGTGGTTGATGCAAATATTGTCATGACATGATAAATCTAACACTGTGTCTACACCGGATGCATTATTGTCGCGTGAGTACACTGTGTAAGCCATCAAAAATAAATTATGTTCGAGTCCTTTATATCAATGTGTTTATATTTCATATTGTTAGTATTTCATAGTGTTTAACTGAATGCAAGAAAATATGCCTTCAAGTTTGAATGTTTATTGCTGCATTCATAAGAAATTGTGATTTCCTGTGAGTGACCACACATGTAATAACAGAGCGATGTTTGAATATTTTTGTACTTCAAATGATTCTCAGGTCAATATGACCTTCATAAACATATGATCACATTAATTACATTATCTGCCAGTTTCACCCTAATTCTTTACAAATATGGTGAAAGTGTATAAGTGAATATATTCTAATGTACAGTTTTATGTCAGAAAGCATATAATGTAAATTGGTAAATACAAATGTAAAGTAAAACACATTTGGTAAGCAGGCTTTAACAATCTGAGTCAGATCGTAAAAAGAAAGTCAATACACGCTTATTCCGGTCTGGAAAGGGCATTTTAAAAATGTCCCCGTTTAACATTGTACTGAACGATTAAATCCCTGTCCAATTCTTCCTACAGCCCATTCTCTCTGCAATTTCCATGTAGTGGCCACTCATCCACCCTCATTTCCCCCTAATGTCTGATCTCCAGTCACCACATACCCAACAAAATCACATGTAAACTTTTTTCCTCAAACCGCTCAGGATCTCCCAGCATGAGTGACCGAAGTGTCTCATCTGGAATGAGAAATCCTTCTCCTGTTCTTTAGGGAAAGGGGCTTTTAACACATCACAGATCAATTTACACAGACTTGTCCTTTTCCCATAACCCCAAGGCAGTACACGACACTGGTTGGAGGGTAGTCTCTTGGTTCAGGGCGTGTTGCGCGGCACGAACAGCAGTCTGGCTGCGTCACACGGTAGCCCCTTTCCAAAATTAACTAGCCTCTCTCTTCCTGGCGGTTTCCTGTGACATACTGAGCAGTCAGCTGATTTATGGGCCATGTGACTAACTGCATGACTGGAACTGTGTTTATGCTGTGCTGCTGGGAATCACATCACTAACTACAACACCATCTGATACCTTCAACAACAGCTTCCACTGTATGCTACACAAACACTCGTCGAAGATGTTAGATTGAAATCTAATTTAGTTACATATTAATTCATTCATTCAGATCGCTGGATCATTCTCTGTGATGGTTGTATAAATACTTGATTTAGGATATAAAATGCTTGAAACCAAATAGTTCCTGGTCACCATTGACTACCATAGTAAAAAAAATTGCTTTAAACATGTTAAACACAAAATAAGATATTTTGAAGAATGTAAAGCAAACAGTTCTGTGACACCTTTGACTACTATTGTCATTTGTCCTATATGGGAGTCAATTGTGGCCAAGAACTGTTTGGTTACAAGCATTCTTCCAAATATCTTTCTCTGTGTTCATCAGAAAAAAGACATTTATGCAAACTTATAACATCTCGAGGGTCAATAAATGATGAAACTTATTTCATTACTAACCTATTAATAAAATGCCTAACAGGATGGAACTTGATGCAGATTTCCTTACTTGATTTGCATCTAAGAAAATTGTGCGTATTTTACGTATTAGGCTTATGAAGGCTTGCGTATTAGGAATATGAAAATGTTCTTCATGGCAGTAATGACCTACTCCATTTTAAACAGAGATGTTTTCGAAAGTTCAAAACAAATGCACACATTACCCATATATAATTCAGCTACCGCTTAAAGGCTACATGCTACAAACGTTTGATGAATGTCTCAGAGTTTTTTCATTATATCCCTGTTTAGCCCAAACCAGAGAACGCAGTCACCATAGCTTTGTCATCACGGGTTCTATTCCGCACAGAGAAAGAACAGAAGGTGTTCATACAGGAAGGAGTGGAGGAATATCTCAGGTATCAGATGGAACATGAAAATGAGCCCTTTGCTCCCGGTCCAGCATTCCCATTTGTCAAGGTAATGATGTGCATATCTGCCGCTTCTGGTTTTCAAGATACAATGCTTTATCAATTTGTCTTGAGGTCTTTTTTTGAGAAATGTAAATATCTTTGGAAATGCTGTTCTCATTTTTATATGATAGATCACACTATAACAAGCAGCACATGACAATTCTATTTACAGATGACATTTTTTGCAAATCAATTTATTATTAGATCAAATATACAATGCAAAAAAAATTTACAGAATTTTTCAGTAATTGTTTTTACAAATATTCAACATATAATGTATTTTTTATAAGGTACAATTACAGAGAAAACTAATTCATAAGAAAAACGGGGAAAACTTTTCTTTGCAGGAAAAAAACTGTTGGGCTATTTTATGGTTTATTTCTGGCACCTCAGCTGCCAGAATTAAATTTTAACAGGATTTTTACGTGTTCTCAAAACCCACAACCTTTGGGTTGCAAACCTCATTCTTTTCTTTAATACTGATGATATTATTTATTGACAATGTGAGGTTTAAGTTGGAGGTGACATGTCTCTCTAGTCCCCTCAATAAATCAACGTCCCTACGTTTAGTACTTATTTGCTGGGCGGCTTTTTTGTGTCTTGTCTCAGGCACTTGAGACAGTGAATGCCAGACTGAGGGAACTCTACCCAGACAGCGAGGAACTTTTTGACATTGTGCTGGTAACTTACAACCATGCCCATGTAGGAGTGAGACTCATCAACACCATTAACTACCACAGTAAGTATCTTTACTGACCCTCCTCATAGGGGATTCTTACTATCCACAAACATGCACATTTTCTACATCAAAATTTTAACATATGAAACAACCAAAGCTGCTATAACCAATGGAAAAAACAGCACAAAAACCCTTTTGTTACAGTCAAATATTGATGACCAGTTGATGGCTTTGCATGGAATGGAAAATAAGAATCAGTAATTCTGAGGACACAAAACAATGCAGAAGGTTCTTGTTATTCTGACCTGTGTTTAAATCTCCAGCTGGCCAATCATATCTTCCCACAGAGATGTATGTGACACCTCTAACCTTTGTGTCGCCAACCAGCCACTTCCTGCTCGCTTCCCTGCAGCGCCACAGCTGGACTGGTTTTGATCGTTCCGGTGGCTAAATCAAGAAAAAACAAACATCAGTCCGTCTTTTGGCCTCTCTATGGACAAAATAACAAATATGCGGATATGGACTAACGTTTCCATTGGCACCATTTAGTACTTTGTGATCTGAACCTCAAAATATGTTTGTTAACAAATGTCAATGTAGCGTCTTGGTTCTTCCTGTCAAATCTAAAAAATTATGCAAAGAAAAATATGAATAAGACTATTTCGCTGTGAAACGAATCAGAGCTAATCAGATTAAATAAAAGAACGTTTTATCTGTAATATCAAGCATCTTGGAAAAAGTCTCCATGACCCACTGCTCATCTCACTAGGGAAAATGTTGTGTTGTTCTATGATGAACTCAATACCATGAATCCTCAGAAAAAGTCCATTCAGTATCAAGTAATGCTGTAACGCACACTGTAATCACAAAACGTCCTCTCCCCTTCATCCATGTTTTCTCACTTTATATTTCTCCATGTCCGTAAGATTCACATCTTGTTCCCTCTTGGCCAAACTTGACACTGTCACGTAAACCACACCTGCTGATGATGTCTTGTTAAGCTGGCACTACTCATGCACTAATATGTCAGAGGCTAAAAGAGGCGCATAACCCCAACATTCTCACCAGTCTAACCTTTCCCTCGGCTGAACTGTGATGGCAAACAGTGAACGCTGAGATATCTCAGTTACGAAATTGAAAAATGTCAGAGTTTAAACAAGCCAAATATTGGAACGAGTCAAAATGCAACATAGTTGAATCGATCTTGAAGAGAATGTGAACCGAACTGATTTGGATTGCATATAACACTAATGTAAACAGAAATACGAGAAAACAAACCTGTGTTGTCTTGACTAGTTCATATTCTTCTCTCGTCCTCAGATCTATTCATCGAGCGGTTCTGCATGACAGGAGGTAGCAGTCCCATCGGGTACCTGAAAGCGTGGCATACAAACTTGTATCTGTCTGCTGATGCTGAGAAGGTCCAGGAAGCCCTTGCTGAAGGTTAGGACACAACAAACGTGAGATAACACATGCAGTTGCTTGTAGCTCATTTGAATATGTATGATTTTATTCAAGGTGAAGTCTGTCATTTCTACATCACTAGCAGGACCACTTCAGGTTTTTTGCAGATATAAAAGAAATGAATGACTCGAAGTGTTCACCTTTATGATTGCTCACAAAAGACTTTCAATCTTGGGGACTTTCAATGATTTTAATTTAAAGGGTTATTTCAGGCAAACCCTGATGACTTTCTTTGTTTCTTTGAGACCAAACAGGTTATTGAAATATTTTCTTTGCCCATTTTGTTTACAATTGGAGTGGATGGTGACTGCCTCTGCAAGCTTCAACTCTACGTAACTCTACAAGCTTATTTTATTTTGTTTTTCAACAAACCATGCCTTCAGGACACTTGGAATATACAGAACGAGTCCCATGGAATTATTTAATAATTATGTTGTGTTGTTTTGATGCTGTTGTGTTTGAAGAAGTTTAAAGAGGCGTTCCACTCCCATTGTAAACAAAAAGAAAATGACACTTACATTTTGTTAGCCACTTTTTGGCACATAAGAAAGCCATAAGACCCACATAAATCCATCAGGGTAAACAAATTATGACAAAATTTTATTCTATTTCTTTAAAGTGCCAAATTCAATTATGGTGTCTTTCAAAGTGTCTCCAAATAAATATAAATGACAGGTTATCATTATCGTAGTCTAGGAAAGTAGACTGCCTGCCATACAAACACACCATAAAGTCCAGGCCTGGTCCTCTCTCGTCGTACCCTTCTGTCGCTCGTCCCTTTATGCTCCCGGAGCTCCTCTGTGAGAGATGCGAGACCGGTGCAACGCGCAGCTGACACTCATTATCACTCGCGTCACCGGCCTCGGCCGTTCCCCCACGGCTCTCGTCCCGCCCTGCTCGCCACAGTCATGTACTGTCAGACCTGGGCCCTGACAGTTAACCTCAGTAAAACTAAAATGATCACCTTTCAGGAAAGATCCAGATCGCAACTTATACAACACATATTTACATTAGGCACAAACCACAACACACACACCACACTACAATTACCTGGGTTTAAAAATCCCAGCCACAGGAACCTGAATCCCCCAGTGAATGAACTGAGAGACAATGCGTGCAATGCCTTCTATGCAATCAAACGTCAATGTCCCAAAGAAATCCCAATTAGAATTTGGCTGCAAATATTAGAATCTGTAATTGAACCGATTGCCATTGACAAATCCAAATCAAGATTTTACTGAATGTGAAAAACATCCAATTGAGAACTTGCATGCAGAACTCAGTAAAAATATCTTACAAATGCACCGGCACACAACAAAAAATGCATGCAGAACTGAATTCGGCAAATATCCACTAATCCTAAAGATAGAAAAAAGGGCAATCATATTCTGGAAACATGTAAAACACAGTGACCCTCACTCATGTTATTATAAAGGCTTGAAACACCAAGATATGAGCAAAGAAATGAATCCTCTATGTCAGCTGGTCCAGAGCTTCAGTCCTGATGTTTCAGTGCTAACATCTGACAATACTGACAAAATCAAACTCAACCAAATGACAATACAAATGAAACAAAACTATATTACTCATTGGGAAACCCAAACAAAACAACAAATTAAAATGCAATGGTATTTGTCCCTAAAGAGCGAATACAGTATGGCAGACAATCTGTACACAGTGACAGGTAAAAACTAAGCGTCGCGTTGATAAGATACAGACTCAGTGGACACAAACTCACTATAGAGACGGGCAGACACAGACAAACATGGCTGCCACAGGACCAGAGACTGTGTCCACACTGTGATCACAACAAAATTGAGACAGAACTCCACTTCCTAACAGAATGCAGAAAAAGCTGATATATGGACAGTGTTCTATGGAAAAATCAAGTCCATTCACCCGACGTTTGTAAGTCTGTCAAACGATGCGAAACTGCCGTGTCTGTTAGGAGAACACAAGGACTGCTGTGTGTTAGCTGCACAATGTGTCTGCCTGTCACAACAAAAGAGAAAACAATCAATCCTGACCTGATGTTTCCAATATATGTTCATAACATTATATTATTATATCCCTTTATTCTGCTACTTAAATGTATATTTTCATTTTGTAAATCTTGTCTAAACTATACTCTATTTCTGTTTTTATATATTTACATATATTATATTATAAACCACTTTAAGTGCACTACATACATCACACTTTTTTATTTTATTTTATTCTATCCTATTTTATTACTATAGTATCTTTCTTTTCGTTTGTTTACACATTGCATGATTTGTAAGCAGGGAGCCTAGCTGCAAATGCTTTGGCTATACGAATGTACACTATGTCATTCAATTGAAAATAGATTTGTCATGTAAACCTATAAGCTTGTTCCTTTGATAAGTCAGTAAAACATGAGGGTTGTATCGCAAGTTTCATTTGGTAATAACACTTAAAATATATATATTTTTTAAGTATTCATCACATTATCCTGTGAGTAACCTACTGTATTATGACTGATTATGTAACAATTCAATGACCCATTTGCTTGGCAATGGCCACTAATGTCTTTTAATAACCATTTAACTGTCGTACTGTTACTGTGGTGCTTTATCCTTTAGGCTGTTGAGGTTTAACTTTGTCTTTGTGTTTTGTCACAGGAATTGCCGCAGCCACCATGTTTATGCCAGAGAAAGAGGTAGAAGTGTCAGAAACACAGCTGAGAGTGGCGTTTGATGGCGATGCCGTTCTCTTTTCTGATGAGTCAGAGCGCATTTTCAAAGCTCACGGTCTGGACAAGTTCTTCGAGCATGAGAGGGAAAATGAAAACACGTTGTTAGATCATGTACGATTTCTTTTAAATGACTGAAGATGTACCAATAGCTGAAATAGGATACAGTACAAAAACATGTTAAAGGTGACGTGTGAAAATATTTTCTTTCATTTTGAAGTCTACGGACACGCCCCAGCGTTTGAATTTTTTTTTTCAAGATTTGAATCACTTCTAATTTAAATAAATTTGTTGTTTTTATTAACTGTTTTTTAATCATTTAAATGTAGCTGCTTGGTTAGTAACACATTTTTCATGTGACAAACACATATTTAATATTGCTTTACCTGGACACATAAACTTTCTTTACTTTATTGGAATGGTATGAAATGGTATGGAATGGCACTTGCTATGTGAACACAAAAATCAATTTTGGACATGACTAAATGGGACTCGAAAAGTCTAAATGATGCTTTAAAAAGTGCTCTACATTTTTTTACTTCCAACCGCCATAGGAAACAAATGAGAATAGGAAAGTAAAATAATGATTATATTATATGCAAAAAAATTTGGCAAAAAGAAAAAGAAATAAATATAATATTGAAAAAATATAATTGAAAACAAATAGATTGCACTGAAAAAGACAACATACCTATTCATATTATTTATTTAGCATAATATCTGGAGACAAGTAAAAGCCATTTCTAATGTAGGTTGATCCACCTGATAAAATACTGGGTTCAACCAATGACAATGAGTTTTGCCTGGGGTAATGATATATATTCATATTGATTTTGCATTTGCATTTCCATTTGTTGATGCTACAGAGAAATGCACAGAAAATACACACCTCACCTTTAAATTAGCAGAGATGTAGATCTAGCCGGCCTTAATACAACAGCAGAAATATCCAAATAACATATCTCTCTACTTTACAGGGCCCACTCAAGGGTTTCCTGGAGCTGCTCGGAAAGCTTCAAAAGAAATTCTATGCGAAAGGCCACCGCTTAGACTGTCCCATCCGCACCTACCTCGTGACTGCCCGCAGCGCAGCCAGCTCAGGCATCCGTGCCTTAAAGACTCTCCGTGCCTGGGGACTGGAAATAGACGAGGCTCTGTTCTTGGCAGGGGCACCCAAAGGCCCCATGCTAGAAAAAATCCGCCCCCACATATACTTTGATGACCAGATGTTTCACGTGGAAGGTGCCAGAGAGATGGGTGCCTTTGCCGCTCACGTGCCCTATGGGATTGCACAAAAGCACCCTCATAAGAAAAGCGCCAACGCAGGAAAATAACAAACACAGGGGAAAATATAGATGCAGAGGTACTTTGTAAGTCAATGATGCACATATTGGATCGTGACAGATCTATCATTGATCTCTCTTGGCCTTATTTCCACGTGGCTAATGCAAGGCTACACACAACGTCATTGGAACTGAAGATTTTACTCCATGCTGTTACTGCTGTACTATTGGAAAGCTAAAAGCCCCATTCGTCTGTACATATTACTGTAATAAAGATAGCAGATGTTCTTCTGCTAAAGCCCTTTACTGTAATGATAGGTCAGTCATAGCATTATCTGGGTGCAGGTCAGCGTCAATACACATGGAGGTCGTACTGTATTGAAAAATTCTGCTGTTGTAGGCCTTAATGGGTTTTCTTTAGTGGGTTACGAATACAGAACGTTTTTAAAATGAAAAAGATACTTTGAAATTGTGTATCATTTGTTTACACAGTGTGGGATTTAACCGCATTGTATAATTCAGCAATGGACTGTGATCGTCTTCTTGTTTATTGCTGTATATTGTGTTGTGTGAGCAAAGCTGCAGCATGTGTATATGTTATCTAATGTGATGTAATGCAAGTAGTCGTATATGACGGATGGAATGGTAGTCTGTATATGTAATGTGCATCATTGCTAAAAAGCCATTTTATGTAATACTTTACATTTCGCTGCTGTCCTTCTTAAACCTCAAATCACATATAAACCATAAATCATCAGTCAAACTTTGTTTGCCACTGGGTTTTGCAAATATTTGACCAATAAAAAAAGAACACTTTGAAAACCCAGTATATAATCATTTTAAAACTAGGCCTACAGCGTTTTTTCTGTTTGAACAGGTTTTAGAAGGACATCAACGATTTTAAATATGAAGATATGATGGAATTTAAAGCCATTTCTAGTCAATGATTTATTTTCACCTGTGAAAGATATATTTTCATCTGTTACCTGTACGTTTCTGTTATCAACTGCATATAATATATATTTTTTGAAAGAAAAATATTGTAATGCAGTCATTTCTTTTGGTTCCTGAAAGAAGTAGTGGACTGGCCATCTGGGCCATTGTCTCACAGGCTAATCCACTGGTCCCATATATAAAAACTAGGGGTGTAACCTTTTGGCACCATCTTCAATATGAATTTATAATATGGTTCCTTAAAAATGATAATGCATAAAACAGACTGACAAAGTTCAGCTAATGTATGTTTGTCGATGGATACACATTTAATACCTACAAAAAATCAAATAACGTAGACAACTTTCAATAGGATTGACGTATGCTGTAATATGACCAGTCATTAATGCTTTCATCACCCGGGTGTTATTGAGTTGCCTGTGAAGTCTTGAACTTAAACGGACAAATTCACACATGAAGTAGGTCAACATGCTCCTCTTGTTGAGTATCTTAAAAAACATGGTAGTTATGTCTTAAGCAAACGGACAAAACAAACAAAAAACAAAGCATGTGTACAGTATCTGCGTACTGGAATGTTGCGATCCTCTTAAAAAGACAGCAGCATATTCCTGATGTTTGTTAATAGTCAAGGAAATCACTCACTGCTTGTGACTCAATAGCTTCTGTATCTTCAATTATGATTCATCTTTATTTCATTTTTATTTGATTGCTGTAACCCATTTCTAAACCTTAAAGGTATATATATATATATATAGTATATTATTTAATTTTCTGCTTTGCTCTGTTGTTTTATTGGTGCCGAACCGAAACCATGACCTTAAAACCGTGACACAAACCGAACCATGAGTAATTTGAACCGTTTCACCCCTAATAAAAACATATGTTGGTGAATCATTTCTAGCTTAGACAGTTTACATTTTTGACATAGTCTATATATATATGTACAGTGGGGCAAAAAAGTATTTAGTCAGCCAACAATTTTGCAAGTTCTCCCACTGAAAAAGATGAGAGAGGCCTGTAATTTTCATCATAGGTACACTTCAACTATGAGAGACAGAATGAGAAAAAACAATCCAGAAAATCACGTTGTCTGATTTTTAAAGAATTCATTAGAAAATTATGGTGGAAAAAAAGTATTTGGTCACCTACAAAAAAAGCAAGATTTCTGGCTCTCACAGACCTGTAACTTCTTTAAGAGGCTCCTCTGTCCTTCACTCGTTACCTGTATTAACGGCACCTGTTTGAACTGGTTATCAGTATAAAAGACACCTGTCCACAACCTCAAACAGTCAGACTCCAAACCCCACTATGGCCAAGACCAAAGGCCTGTCAAAGGACACCAGAAACAAAATTGCAGACCTGCACCAGGCTGAGAAGACTGAATCTGCAATAGGTAAGCAGCTTGGTGTGAAGGAATCAACTGTGGGAACAATTATTAGAAAATGGCAGACCTACAAGACCACTGATAATCTCCCTCGATCTGGGGCTCCACGCAAGATCTCACCACGTAGGGTCAAAATCATCTCAAGAAAGGTGTGCAAAAATCCCAGAACCACACAGGGGGACCTAGTGAATGACCTGCAGAGAGCTGGGACCAAAGTAACAAAGGCTACCATCAGTAACACACTACGCCGCCAGGGACTCAAATCCTGCAGTGCCAGACTTGTCCATCTGCTTAAGCCAGTACATGTACGGGCCGTCTGAAGTTTGCTAGAGAGCATTTGGATGATCCAGAAGAGGATTGGGAGAATATCATATGGTCAGATGAAACCAAAATAGAACTTTTTGGTATAAACTCAACTTGTCGTGTTTGGAGGAGAAAGAATGCAGAGTTGCATCCAAAGAACACC
Organism: Barbatula barbatula; assembly: GCF_947034865.1. Lineage (NCBI taxonomy): Eukaryota > Metazoa > Chordata > Actinopteri > Cypriniformes > Nemacheilidae > Barbatula > Barbatula barbatula. Next base: position 12,243,869 of record NC_136784.1, read on the forward strand.
ATACCTACTGTGAAGCATGGGGGTGGAAACATCATGCTTTGGGGTTGTTCCTTTGCAAAGGGACCAGGACGGTTGATCCGTGTAAGGGAAATAATTAATGGGGCCATGTATCGTGAGATTTTGAGTAAAAACCTCCTTCCATCAGCAAGGGCATTGAAGATGAAACATGGCTAAGTCTTTCAGCATGACAATGATCCCAAATACAATGCCCGGGCAACGAAGGAGTGGCTTCGTAAGAAGCATTTCAAGGTCCTGGAGTGACCTAGCCGGTCTCCAGATCTCAACCCCATAGAAAATCTTTAGAGGGAGTTGAAAATCTGTGTTGCCCAGCGACAGCCCCAAAACATCACTGCTCTTGAGGATATCTGCATGGAGGAATGGGCCAAACTACCAGCAACAGTGTGTAAAAACCTTGTGGATACTTGCAGATAACGTTTGACCTCTGTCATTCCCAACAAAGGGTATATAACACCGTATTGAGATGAACTTTTGTTATTGACCAAATACTTTTTTCCACCATAATTTGCAAATAAATTCTTTAAAAATATGACAATGTGATTGTCTGGATTTTTTTCGTTGAAGTGTACCTGTGAGGAAAATTACAGGCCTCTCAGATCTTTTTAAGTGGGAGAACTTGCACAATTGGTGGCTGACTAAATACCTTTTGAATCAAGAGAGTGGGTCAATAGTCTTATAGCATTGTACATTTTGATGGACAGAATAATGAAACAGCTTAATAGTTTTTGTAAGCGGAGGCACACATTTCTGTCAATCTCATATTAATCTTGAGTACCTCTTCGAAGAGTGTTTATTTTTATGAAATTTACAGCACGAGATATCATCGCTTACCTGCATAAGTGTTGATTCAATAAGTTTGTGTTTCCATTATGCACATCCGCATGCACCGATTGCCAACAAAACAGACATGGCGCAGTTAAACTAACCGCTCGCAGTTCATGTCCAGCATTTTTTAGTAAAGTCCACCTTTGTCGATTCCATGTCAAGTCCAAAGCGGTTCGAGTCCAAGTGAAGTTTCAACAAATTATCATTATTTGCTTTAGTTGTGATTGATTCTTCATTAGGTTTTCATTTTCTGTTATAACAGTGTGCTAAAATACAATTGAGTTGAGGCAATGAAAACTAAAGATCCATTGGGATCAGGTGATAACGTTTGTAGTCTTTATGAGTGCATGGTGTTATTGATTTAGGAATATTATGTGATAATACATTGTGAGATTAAACCATAGCTTATTATACTTATTTTAATTGACAGAAAATACGCACACAAAAAAAACCCTTTAACTTCAACAAGAACACTCAAATCAATCATCAACTTTATAAAGTATTATTTTTCAGTTTTTTTACAGCTTGACACCCATCAAAAAAAGCAACCTACTCCAAGAGGAAAGAGAATGAACTTGAAAGTCAAAAATGCATGAAACACTGTTGCACCTCCCCTTTAAAATTGTGAATACTGCCCATTTTTGAATCCTCGCTATTTGTAATAACGACAAACACTCTCGTAAAAGACAGAGTTCCTTTAACTTTGTGAAAATCCACCTTGAACAATAGAAAAATATCCAGCAGTGCACTTTTTGAGGATACAGATTAGGTTTGCCGTTTTCAGTATCCCTTCTCACACAAATGCTGGAGAAAATATTATTACCCAAATGTCCTTCAGCTGCTTCTTGTTCGGTGCGACAGTTGTTTAAACAGTTGTTTAAAAATGTCGTTAAATGTACATTTATTGTTTAACATATTTATATTCATATGCAGTATTTCTGGTATGCACCTCCTCGGTATAACTATAGGTGGCAGCAACGTCTTGTGTTCACCTTACAGAGTGACTAGGATTTGGAAGTTGAGGAAAACCTAAATATTTTCTTACCTAAGAAAACAAATCTTACGTATAATTTAAACATCATTTTAGGAGTCATTGCTAGACAATTATTATAGCATTGGCATATGTACCGTCGCAGATTTAGTATTAAAGAGAGTGGAACTAAAATTTGTCAGCATCCAATCATTTGTGAACATGATGCGTCTTCATTCTAGAGAACTTAGCTTGGTACTCGTGTGCAATTAATATTCACAAGAGGGATCTCAGCTTAGTGGCCTCTTGGTTGCTTTGATACTATAAAGAGATGAAATGAATGCCCTCTCTGTTGATTCCTGTTGCCAATTACCCAGTAGGCTTTGCCAAACTGCGGCTGCAATTTCTGTGATAAACTGGACTCCTATCAAACAACTGTGCCTCTGAGGTGTTATTATAGTAATAAGCCCATCGTTGTCCACCCTGTGTAGTGATAAATCATAGATAATTTACTTTTGATTACAATGAAATATTGCTGGGGAGGTACCAGTCACTGTTTTACAAGACCTTCTTATGTGAACAAATGAAAATAATCTAAATAGACCCTTTGATCATTTAGATTAGAATTAAGAATAACTCATTATTAAGATGCAACATTCTCGCAAGAGCAAACCTATTGAATGGAAGATTTAAGCTTTAGTATGCTTAATTCACTTATTCACCCACTGTTCTGAAACATGTAAATGAAGGACGAGATCTTTTATAAACACACAGGCTGCACTGGAGACATTTAGAATCGATTACGCGTGATAGAGCGCAAACTGAAATTGAATTCTGCCTGCGAATAAATGGCGTTGCCAAAACTAATTTTCCCGCTTAGGGCATACCATCGTTTTATGCACTCAGGAAAATAAATTCGGAATATTTTTTATTTCCTTCCTGATGTGCTGCAGTCAGTTTATTGTGTGCTGGCCTGATAAGGTCTGATGGAGTGAAGCGGTATGAGTCTAGGCAAATTTGTGGTTTCTGATATGTCATATTGTGCAAGATACACAAAGAGAATTGCAGAGAGAACTGGAGTCGATCAAATATTTGTGACAGTCATTGCCCATAGGGGTTACTATAAACTGGACAGCGCAAGACCAAAAACATGTTTGCGTTATAATTGTGATGGTACGTTCATGTTCTGTATATTACCAGTTTGTGTCTTGTAGTTGCAGTACCGAATAGATTATGTCGAACAAGGGATTCAAACAAGGCTGGATGATGAAAGATCACGACTGATTTATTACAAGCCAGCAAACTGCAGTCCCATCTAAACCCGGCACAGACAGATGGAGAAAAGCGCTGTGAACTCACATCATCTCCCTGACGCAGCAAAGGTCAGCCTCCTCGCCCAGCACGGCCTCTGTTCAGTTAATCAAAGTATCCACTGTTGATGTGTCTGTATTCAGAACACCGCTTTAGCAAATATATAACTGTCAAAATATCCTCTTCTCGGGTGGTCTCCTGTATACATCTACTGTTTAATATCCTGCCTGTAATCAACACCCTCATTTCCCTGTGATTGTACCCGATGAATTGGCCTTTGTGGCAATGAGGTAATAGTGAGGTAATTGCCAGACGTTCAACTAATAACAACAATTATTCTCTATCAGCAGCTGCAGGAATTCATTTGGGAAAATGTGGATATTGGATGAAGTGTAGCCCCATTGAGTTAATCATTGTCATAATCCAATAAAACCACTGAACAAAATATTTACCCTTTATAATGGAGTTTGGGCGTGCAAAATATCCAGTTGTCATTTTTAAGGACATTTGTTGAAATCCACAATGCCAAACGTAAAGTAAATCCAAAATTACGAAAATAAATACTAATAAACAAAACAGTACCATTTCCCTTAATAGAATCAACCATTACTTTAGTTGAGTAAAAGTAAGCGTTAAGTAAAGATAAAGCATCAAATAAGACTTTTATTTAACGGCTTTAAAGTAAAGTGTTTTAGAGAATATTTACAGATTTTATGACAGATGTTTATGTGAGGTTAAGGTTTAGCATACTTTAAAAAAAATGTAAACAATGCTGGTCAAGAGTTTAATTTTATTGATGTATATCTTTTCTCAAGTCTTAAAGATATTCGCTTGGCATTTTAATTTAGTTCAAAATGTTTCGTTGGTTGTATTTTGTTAAAAACTCTTTACCTAAAACAGGAAGTTCTGCTGAGTTGTTAATATCGGACAAAATGGTCTATTGATTTAATAAAGGAAACTAAAAATAATAAATGACAAAATGTCAATATAAAATACAATGCATGACTTTTGAACATTAGGCAGGCAGTGCTAGGGCAGGAGTTTGCTGCTACGGATGAAGGATTGCTGTGAATCAATAGACCTTAGTCAGAATAAACATTACATTTACATTTATGCATTTGGCAGACGCTTTTATCCAAAGTGACTTACATTGCATTATCCTATACATTTATGCATAGGTATGTTCAATCCTGGGATTGTTGACGCAATGCTCTTACCACAATCCACATTGTGTTCTCTGGATTGTGCTGTTTTTTAATGTGTCTTGAGATTCTTATGCTCTATTATACACAATCAGATGTTTTTTTTATCTTGTAAAGGTCATGTTGACATAAAGCACGAGACGTGCAAGAACTAATGAGACATAATGGGACCTCTTTTTTTTTGCGTTGTACTTAAACAGACACGGGGAATTCTTTGCTTGGTTTCAGCTGAGAAAAAAAAGAAATAAACATTTGGGGGTGGCGTGAGGGTGAGTAGATAACTATAACTTTTCCATTAGCCAGAGCAAACAGACCTCCCCAAATTCCCTCTAATTCCTACCCTGAATATGGAAGGAACATTGCACCCCCATCCTTGACGTATAAGCACACTAGAGTAAAATAAAAACAAATGTTTGTCATGTCCATTTTCTTTCTCCTATCCCTCTTATAACATAGACATCTGTTTATTAAACCATTGATGTCTGGACTCTTATAGATCAGTAAAGATAGCCCGACACGAAAGTGAATGGGTCCTGACAGAATCCATCAAGCTTCGCTAAATTGCCTCCGAAAACATACAGAGCCATCATGACAGGCCTGGGCAGATGACACCGAGGTGGAAGAGTATCGGTAGACATCTTCTTTCTCTCAGCGACAGCTCTGCTGAAATGTCTCCTTTTGCAAGCATGCAGATCTAATCGATAAGCTCATGCACTGCAGGGCATTGATTTCCGTTCTGACTAAATGGAACGGTTAGACGCATTCTTTTACCTAGCTGTAACTAAAAAAAGAACAGGGATCTTCACATAGACGTCAGTGTTCTGCTGATTCAAGTCTCATGATGGCAGAGAAAAATGAGTAATACTATTTATTATTGATGTCTTTGCTGGTATTATCGTGTCAAACATTTTATGTAATTTCAAGCTTCATTCTTAGCATTTGTTTATAATTGAACGTAGTCGCTGATGCTGAACCTGGCCTATGTGGTCGGTAGGAGGTATCCATGGCAACAGGATAAAGTTGTACCTCTGTGTGGGCAATCTATGGTAAATCTTTACAGTATTTATTAAATTAGAAACAGCGTACTGCTGTCTCCATAGTAACCAAAGCCCATGTAGCACCATTACAGCAATCATCCAGGATTTGGCTTAGACTCCGTAAAAAGAATATGATAACTAACACCTTTAAAAATGAACTCGCTGTAGTAAGAGAAACTCTCTGGAAGATGAATTTTTTAATCTCATGGAAATTTTTTACATTGTGAATACTACAGTGTTTATCAATCTAAACGTTCATTTCTGTGCTTACTAGTACAATTAGGGTTTTATGTATTAACATTATTTACTCAATTGTGAACATTCAATATTTATATTTCACATTAACCTAGATATACGTTTTGGTTCATGAAACCTAGTGCATTAACAAATATCAACTTATGGGGAACTCCAGCATTATGGATGTGACATTTTCAGTCAAAACCTGCTAAATAAATTGTGACAAATGTGACAAAAATGGACGCACACGTTTGAGAGACAACTTGCTTTGAAGGATTTCTGTAAATTAAAATGAAGCAATAATACCCAACCAATGGAGAAGGGATGACTTTTCACAGAACATAAATTAGTTACTGAATTTGGTTATTCATGTGTCTATTTATGAGGACTATGACCCCTTATGTGTCAATTCACTTACTGAAACTATGCTTTAGAAACAGAAAGAAATGCTTTAAAACTTTAAGAGATTTCACATGGCTATTTAAAAACACCACAATGTTGACATCTGACCTATCAGAGGGGTGAAAACTTTTGGTAAAACTTTAAGGTTAACAACCTCATATAACTTATATAACATTTAGTCATTTCTAACTTGGTTATGTAGTCTTTTATCAGATGCAAAGATTCATGACACGTTAACCTTTGTGGTCAGGCTGTGGGTGGACAGGGCAATGGGTGGTTTGCTTTAGGTGAATGTATTTTGGGTGAATATGTCTTTACATTTACATTTAGTCATTTAGCAGATGCTTTTATCTAAAGCGACTTACAAAGAGTTCGGGGAGCAATAAGCGACATCTCATATAAAGAGCAATAGTACAATAATTGCTAATACAAAGTTACTAGTTTGAACAAAAGCTAGACCACTACCTGTTGACAGAAAGAGGGTTAGTGTAGTTTTTTTTTCTTCATATGTCTGTCAAGTATTCGCCACTGTGTTTTAAGTCGTTTTTTGAAGGTCGTGAGAGATGTGGTTGACCGGACCGCATTGGGAAGAATGTTCCACCAGGAAGGAGTTGTGAAGGAGAATGAGCGGAAAAGGGATTTAGTGCCCTTGTGAGAAGGCATTACAAGGCGCCGCTCATTTGCTGAACGCAGGGCTCTTGATGGGGTGTAGGAGTGTAGTAGGGTGTGAAAGTATGCCGGCGCAGATCCAGTAATAGTCCTGTATGCAAAAAGTGACTTGAATCTGATCCGGGCTTCAACCGGTAGCCAGTGGAGAGAGATGAAAAGGGGTGTCACATGAGCCCTTTTGGGCTGTTGGAAGATGAGGCGTGCTGCTGCGTTTGGAACCAGCTTGAACCATTGTCTTTACCATATTTAGAAACATGACTCCTTAATTGATTCCTGACACAACGTAACCCAAAGCCAATAGATCATTACGGCTAAACAAATAAAACCGGTCTCAATAGCCTTTTGAAGTTGTGAGTTGATCAGACGTAAACTGTGCCTGTATGCTTGTCCTCCAACAGTTTTATTGATGATTTAATAAAAGGTAGGTTTTTATTAGAACCAAAATGTGCTGTAAAGGTCACTTGTTCACCTCCTAGTGACATTTTAACTGTTGAGTCACACTTCGCTGTATGTGTGAGATGCCTGTTCCCGGAAATCAGGGTTATTTGATGTCTCTGTCAGTTTGATCCCTCCGACGGGCATCTCCCTCTAACATTGTTGATATATCTTCACCCCCTGTCAAGCTGAACCATCAGCCTCGAATGACTAAGTTCATCCACCTCTCTGTGAATTTAAACAGACAATAATGTCCTAACAGGGAGCCCTGGATGCAGAGCCACAGCACGAGGTCTGAGGTCAATCGCATTATGCATGTTAAGCCAGTCATGATTCTGAATTGTACTCACTGGCTCTTTCAAATGTTAAGATCATATGAAACTTGATCTATCTGTTTTGACACCATCCAGCATTGCAAAGAAAATGTGCATTGATATATTTGGTCAAATTAATTTTTTTGCATCTCTATTTTTTCTAAAAGTTCATTTTTAGGACTATACTAGAATATAAATGATATCAAAGCTGAAAAACATGAATTTGAAATCATAAAGATCACCAAATATATAATGTGCACTGCATCATTCAGCTGCATCACTAGCCAGGTTTCCATTACAGATTTGTGCAAAATTTAAGTTATATTTTTTAAATGTTGATTAAAAAATATTGCAGAATGACTGTTTCCATCGATGTTATACGATTAAAGTAAGTCATTCTTCTTTGTACGTTTTAAGGAAGGTTGCAAACCAACTTTACTGTGATGAAAGAGTGAAGAGAAATGTTTACATTTCCTTAGATAGTTTAATTTTACCTCACTGTTCCTAATAAATCTCCATACTGCACTCACTTGTTTTCCTGCATTTTGGCCATCATATAAGATATGACCTAATGTGAATTCCTTAGATCCTATCTTTCCAAATATTCTGTCAAAACATACTGTACAGCGAATGGTCATGTGACTTTGTTTCCATTACAGTTTTGCGAAATTTGCATTTATCAAGTTTTTGCAAAATGTACGTGTTTCCATTGGCCGTATTTTCAATGCGTTATTTAAACATGTGCATTTTGAAGGGTTATGGAAACGCAGCCACTGTCTCACTGATTCACTTTTTTTTCAGATGGATCATTCAAGCGAAGTCTATTTTCTCTCACTTCACTTGACAATGTATTGTTGTAGTTTTTGCCCTGTAGACCCTCAAAAACCTGTCAAAGAGCAACAGATTTTCGCCCAAATCGAATTCGTCTGAGTCAATCTCCATGAGGTGAACCGTTCTACTGCTCACCATGGCAACCTACTTGTGCACTGGTTTGTTTCCAGATCATATGGTGTGCGGTTTATGCAGAATCTGTTTGGATGGCCCTTCTAGAAAGTACTGACTAACAGTAGATAATGTGATGTAAATAATATCATGTTGAGTGAGAAAATATGCTAAATGCATTATATCAGGTATCTCACTCAACATGACTCATACAGACACAGACAAAAACAAAAACAAGTTGATTCATGAGGAGAGCAATCACATCAAAATTGCAACAATTCAAGGTTGACACCATAGTCTACGTCTAATACAGTTAAGCTCAAGTGCTCAAAAGGAAACCAATATCCTTCAAAACTCTCTCTTCAGTAAAACGAATTAATAAAATAATGTGAATAATGTGAACAAAATGTAATGTGTAATTGCATAAGTTATTACACATGTATTGGAGTAAAGCGCACACATACCTATTATAATATGTAGTCAAGTAGAGAGTGAAAGTTGATATCTTTAATACTCAGTAAAACTACAAAGTATCCAAAAATATACTTAAGTACAGTTACTAAATAGAATTACTCCAATACTTTACACAACTGCGTATATAATTTGCCATGCGTTATGCTATTTGGTGAACTCTGACCTGCCAATTCATTTTACATGACGACGTGTGACCAATAGAAGATTGATACATCATGATGTGATGGAGTGAATGGTCGTGGAATAAAATTACACAGTGCAATGATGTACAATCCAACTTTAAACATTATGAAAACAACAATGGCGGAATCCATGATTTGTAAATGGGCAATTCCATGCAAACGTCAACTTTAAGATGAAAAAAATCTAGGTAGGTTTTCAACATACTAATAGGACAGATGACATTATTTGGTGGTTTAAATATGTGAAGCTTTTAAAGTCTTAAGCTTTTAAAGCATTCAGGTAAGTGAATTTTCACATCCATAACAAAATGGTCACATCAATATTCCTCATAAGTGGGCAGATAAATATCCCAGCCATCCCTTCTTCATTTTGGGGTATCATTGCTTCTCGCGTATTTTATTTTACAGAAATCCTGAAAAATATTGTTTTTTTCCCAAAAACACTCATCCACAACGCGGTAAAATGTCCCTGTTTTTAAATAGAAACCCTTATGCCACAGATCTTTTTCTTATGTCTTATATCATAAGGGGTTTAGTAAAAAAGACTCAATATAGCCAAAACAATACATTCTCTAGGAATTTATATTTCAAGTTTTGACGGAAAATGTCACAATCATGTTATACATTATACATAATCTATAAACATTAAATGTGCAGAACAATCTCTTTCTCTCTATATTATATACAGCATATAGAGTGTATTTGTTGACTTCCTACAAACTCCAATTTGCGACGAGGGCAAGAGAAATTGCTTCAGATTATTTATGTTGGTCATTTAATCAATAACTGGCATTATTTTGGATTAGAAAGCATCTCGACAATTTACATTAAAATGAAATCCAAATCCCAATTCGCTCTCTTAATTTCTATCGAAATTTCAGTGGCTGTCCACTGCTTGAATGCCTCTATAAAAACTATTTTACTCCAGGGACCAATTGTCTGCTGTCTCTTAACAGCCCTGATTCTATATTTAAGTCGTAGCAATAACCAAATCTCCACAGTGCCTGATGAGCTGTATCTTCAGGCCAGTGAGTAGCTCAAGGTGACACAGCCTTCAAAAAGAAACACTGCCATTAGTATTCACTAGTGCTTTATTGAGACTTCCCATAATGTGGGGAAAGAAATGTTTAAGATCTCACACACACACAAATTGAACCATCCCAGCTTTGTTGCCATGGAAGCTCGGTCCATTTGGCGAAGCTTCTCATTCTTCAATCTCCATTTAATTAAGACTCCTGAGCTGCCAAAGGCGGTTCTGCGTACGACTTTGCATGCATCAAATTGTGTTTGGCTTGACTTAAAGTGTAACATTTCTTACTATCTGGCAAGATAGTGCTCTTTGAATCCACTGCTTCAGGCTACAGCAAGGTTTACGGGGTATATGTGGGTTTTCTGATATTGTATTTGCTTGCTTTTCAATCTCTTTTGAAAACCTATTGAATGCAACTGAAATTCCAAAATCAATGTTCATTGTACCGAGAAACTCAATTATTAGACCTCTTTGAATTTGCCATTCTGTGATGATTATCAACCATGCTTACAGTATACTGAATCGTCGCTTCATCTAAAAAAGCTACTGAAAAACATCTTAAACTAACCTAAAGTTATCTGGTCGTAGATGGTGAATCTGGTCTTCCAGATTGGTCAAACTGGTTGGACAGCTGGTCTCTCATCATGAACAGCCGACAAAAAACTCACCAGAAATAATGAGTAGCAAAGCCAGCTTTATCAGGCTGGAAGATCAGCTACAAATCTTAAAGCGGCCGTAACACACGGTTTCTGCCAATCTCATATTAATCTTGAGTACCTGTAAGTATTGCATACTTCGTATCTTTGTACGATTATTTCCGAAAGCAATGGCGTGTACGGGAACTAAAGCATGTGCACACCCATTGCCAACAAAACACAGACACAAGTTTCACCCACCGCCGTTCATGTTTGGCATCTTTTAATGCTGGGACGGCTTCATATATCAGTTTCAAGCGATCTCCAAATCCAGCACCGTTTATATAACATTCATCACCCAAATGCAGTGAACAAAAAACACCAGAACTTCGCGAAAGTATGCTCTCTCTCTCTCTCTCTCTCTCTCTCTCCTGCACACAAGTGAAATTGACATCTGCGCATGGTCCTTCTCCTGCTCTCCTTGCTGCGTGGGCGTGCCGCGTGATATTCTAGGAGAATTGTTCAATAAGGGACTAAGAAAGATTGATAAATAAAAACGTTTGATATGTTCGAAAAAAACTTTCCGAAACCTGTATGATCGCTGGGGGAGTCTATCGAGCACAGACATACTACGTGATATGCTTTTTGACCAAGTTGATCATGTTAAGCATAAGAAGACTACATGTTAACATTGTAAAGAAGTCAGAATTCATGAAACACCATTGCATTCAAAGATTTTTCAAAATGTGATAGACATAAACATGGGGATTAAAAATCATGAATTAAAATGCAGACATCAAATAGATGTCTGCCAGATGTATGTGTGCTATCAGTGGTTTTGTTCCAATCTGCTTGTGATGTTGTGACGTAAGGAACACCATTACCAGGTCCGAGCATTCATTTGTTTTAATTGAGGCATTTATGAGCACTGTTTATTAATATATTTAAGATAAACTTTCATAAAATCACAATGCAAACTACAACCTTCAGTCTCAAAAAGTCTAGATAATCAATATATTATTAATTCATAAATGAATCAGTGTCTGGTCATCTGGGATTTCGTTATGGAGATAAACATTAGAATCAAAGAGCGCTTTTCCACCATTGTGCTGAATCGTTCTCTTTGCTTAATCGTCCCACTTCAAGCCGATCCATTCCAGCCGGCATCTAAATGGTTTCATTTTCAAATGCAGGGCTGATAACAGAAATTATTTGAATGAAAACAAAAATGCGTCACGCGTGGTTAGACAACTGTGCCAAAAATTCAAGATTCGAGAACAGTCTGTAATCGTGTCGTGTAGAAGAGGCTCATGTAGAAACCAGGCTGTAAGCATTTCAGACTGTGCTTATAACGGTTCGGTGCGATGGTGGAAAAGCACTCAAGGTAGTCTTATAGCATGCCATTAGTGTATATTAGCTTTGTTTGTTGTTTGCCTATAGCAAATAAGTGCTTGGACCCGAAAGCATTTTGTGACATCAGACTTAGGAATAGTTCACCCAAAGTTGTTATAAACCTAAATAAAATTATTTGTTCTGTTGGATACAAAATAAGATGCTTCAAAGAATGTGGGAAACTACACAGTTCTTGTCAAGACACGGCGGTGAAGATGCCCAGCCAGCATTCCAGTCCGGTGCAGCCGGCATTATTGTGTTTGTTCCTTTGTTTGGACTTCCCCCTTGGACTCTTGTGTTCCCTTCCATTGGACTCTTGTATCCCCCTCTAATTATTTAGCAAGGTTCCCTCTTTGTTAGTCAGTGTTACAATCTGTCTAGTCTTGTTAGTACCTTGAGGAGTGTTAGGATGCCACTCCTTAAGTGGGGTCTTCTGTCATGGTTCTGTCCCACCTTGTCTTGCTTTTCTTGACCTGGTGGCAGAATCATGATAGAACCTCGTGGCAATGCCTGTTTTGACATGTTGTGCGCGCTCTCTGGTCTTGTCTTTGTCCCCGCCCCCTTGTTTTCTCATTATTGCTTGTTAATGATTTCATGCCCTGCACCTGTCCCCCTCCTAATTTGATCCCTTTATAATGCCCCTGTGTTTTCTGTCCTGTGCTGGTTCACTGTGTGATCTGTTTGGTGACTTCGTGCTTGTCAGTCTAGTCTAGTCTAGTCTAGTCTAGTCTAGTCTAGTCTAGTCTAGTCTAGTCTAGTCTATGTCAAAAATTAAGACAGAAGACACAGTGGCATTAAATAAGGGGACAAACCAAGAGGGACAGCTGCAGGGCATGAAATAACTAATGGTGACGAGAGGGCCGGAACAGAGACGAGACCGGAGAGGGTGTATGGCAAGCCATATATGCCTCTCATCACAAAAAAAGGGGTTCTGTCATGATCCTGCCACTTGACCAAGAGAATCTTGACATGATGCGGCAGAATCAAGACAGTTCTGGCTCACCATTGCCTACCATAGTAGATTTCACTCCTACTTAAGTAGTTGGAAGTGTCCCAGAACTGTTTGATAACAAACATTCTTCCAAATATATTTTTTGTGTTCAGAAAAACAACAACATTTTTACAGGTTTGAAACAACAATGTAAATGATAACAGAATTTTCAAGCCAAAGACAGGACACAAAAACAAACTATACAAATTCCATTCACAAACAACCAGAGTCCCAGCTGTGAGCATAGGAAATCTTGCTAAATCTCTTAAACGTGACTTTAGAGTAAACAAACATGACGGACAATGGGCAAGATGTTTTTTTAATTGCCTTTTACAGAACATTCATTTCATATGAAAACATGTTGAATATTTCCTATTTGAGATCTGAGCAGTGCAGACGTGCTTCTGAGCAGATTCAATAACACGTAACCTCACATTACATGAAAGTCTGAACAGATAATCGTAGAGCCGTCAATCCCAGGATCGGCGGAATATTTGGCCCAAGTTTAGCCAGTTTCTTTTTCTCAGCAGGAATGTGTCACTATCAACAGATTTGAGATGTTCAAACGTGATATGGATATGTTAATGAATGGAGTCTTTACTGAGTTTTAGTTTTAAAAAGTCGTCTCTGGAGACCAATGGCAGAGATTAGCAAAGGAACAATAATCTGTCAAATCTAATTCAATACACATGCTAATTCACTCTCATTAATGCAAGGAGAGCAGAACGGAAACATCTGACCTTGCTGCATAAAAATAAGGCTCAGAATTCTCTAGCATGACGCTAATTCAGACTGGGGTGTCCCGGTTTTTGTCCTGGTAATTAAGACAGTCACATAGAGGCTAATTAGGGCAATCCAGATTAATTAAAATGGCTCCCATGTGAAGCCGGTCTCAAATTGGATTTAAATCGAAGTCTGGTGCAAATGTGATGGATGTTTACATAGATAGAGCCTATGCTGCGCGCCTATATGGCTCTTAAATAGATGGTCTTGGAACATAATGCACTAAAGGGAGTAGACGTCCATAAGATTTGGTTTAATTTGGAATCCATTATCGTTCCAAGTTTAATTATTTAGGGGAGAGTCCGATAGCTTTGTGAGAAGACCAATGACGACCTAGTCCAAGTATGTAAACATAAAAGGAAAGATTGAACGATTCTTGAAAGTGAACATGATTGTGTCAAAAGCAGCATTTAGTTGGATGAGAAAGTGGTCCAATGCTTCAGGCTTGACAGTTCAGAACTACAAAATAGAGAAACTCTCATTAACAAGCTTGAAGAACTGGTGACATTCAGTAATGAACTGTGCTGTAGGTTTTTACTGTTCGCAAGTAAACGGCAACAAACAGTGCAATGTAGTAAAGTGAAAAATACTGAGAACACCAGTGGGATCCAGCTAATAGGCACTAGGACCATTGATACCACTGCTGCCCAGAATACTGTGAGAATACTTTAGAATTATAACTTCCAGGCCAAAAATATCAAAATAATGCTGAAATATGTTTTAGACATGTGCACCTCAGAAAGATTTGGAGATATTGTGGCATCTCCTCTTATTTTTCAAGAATATCGCTTACTGCCTGTTCACATTATCTGTTTAAGTTGTTCTGTATTTTTTAAACAGTTGCGGGGTAAACAAAGTGCGCATTACTATCGATGCATAATTGATGGCCCTGTTCCGCTCACTCAACTGTTGAGCCATGCGTAAAGAGATAGAACAGATAGAACAGTATTATACAGACTTATCACTGCTAAACCACACATTCTGATGTCTACAAAAGATAAAAATATCGATTCTGAACACATGTTGGTTTCCAAGGGTTGTCATCGCGTCATAGGAACGGTTTGAAGAAGATTCTTTGGTGGCCACAATCTGACCCTGCTCCGGGGGAAAGCATTAAGTGAGAATTACAGTTTGGCATCAAAGCCGTTGGAGTACGTCAATCCAATTATTCTACTACAGCATCTCATGATTAACTGTTAGTCATTCGCAAAGAAACTAGTCAGGTGGTACACGTACAGGTGTCTGCTGCATAGTGAGCCTGTCATTTGCATAATATGTGCCCTTAGGAAACCCGTGAGAGAAGAATATATTTTCATAATAAAATAATAACACGCAGTACTTTGTCACATCATGCCATTAGCGGCAGCAAGAGGGCAGCTGTGTGCATCACATTTCTTGTGCTCTGAGGATTGCTTCAGTCTGCAGTTGTTGGGAATTAAATTAAGTTTTGTTTAAGAGTTTAAGGAATAGTTTGTTCGAAATTACTGATACAAATCTTCTTTGCCATTGCCATTGAAGCGGTAGTGTTCGGTATCCATGGCCCCGTGCCCAATTGCAGCCTCACAGTCTTTCTCCAAGTCCATACTTTGGTGATGTAATGCTGCATAGATGGTCGCCTCAGTGCAGCTCAGTCAGATTTGTCTTCCTTTAAAGAAAATGTAAAAAGCCAATAGAAACCGAACGGGATTGTCTAAAAAGTGATGCCTGTTAAAAATTGTAGTACTAAAAGATAAACTACTGGTTTTCAGCTGGTTTAGTTTTTGGTTTTGAGTTACCCTAGGCATCAAGATGTGATTCCAAACACAGTACCAATATTGCTATACACAAGTGAAAATGCTGTTTAGCAATTAATCGCATCCAGAATACAAGTAAGTGTTTATAGTAATATATGTATGTGCACTGTGCATATTAATTTTGTATTTATAAACACATACAAAAATATCAAATATAAAAAAGTTTATATATCATTTAAGTTGTATATTAATATTACATGCAAATATTTCCTAAACATATACAATATGTTGAAAAAATATGTAAACACAAACTGTTATTCTGATAAACCGTGATAAACCGTGATTTATCGTGATTAATTGTGATTTATAGCGATTAACTGTTGAACAGCTTTAAATATCCGATTATACGTTCACTTGGGACAATAACTTATTGCACAAAACACTGTTACAAATGTTTGTCTACATGCATCCACAGAACATTTATTTATTGTTCTGCATAGCTTTTATTTTGATACCCAAATATGATGAATAACTTGTGCATGTTGGCATGTTGGTTTAGTTTGACCGGCTTCTTTCAGGTGTATTCCTACCAAAATTTGTAGGGTTTTGTTGGATGCACCGCTGTTGCGCTAGTGGCAAAACTGTGAAATGAACGACTTTTTACCTCATTACTTGGAAAAAAGGACTTTTGATGAGGTGCTTGTATTTATAAGTGAATGTGTGAGAAAACTGAACGATTGCATTCATTAGAATGAACAGGAAATGTCAAACGTGGCTATTTTGGGTCCTGTGGGAAATTCTGCCTATTTGAACAAAATGTACAGTGGCATGCTAATATGTTGACCATTCTGTATCCATGCAAATCACCCATGAGAGTATCAACACAAATACAATCTGAGGAAACAGTGATTCAAATAACAAGTTTTGTACGGATTTGTTCATGCACTGATACTTTTGGTTTGCCTTTTCTTACTACACTTTTCATAAAAATACATACTCTCTGCATAAATACTGCGTTTTCTGTTGTAAACAACATTTGTATGTAACTTTCCCAAAAATGAAGTCTTCTGTGACTTTATAAGGTAACATTATAACATTATATGTTTTTGTCCATAAAAAGCTTTTCAACAGAGCCTCGGCACAGACGAGAATTTTAAGTCTGCTCGTATGCAGATCTCATCAATATTTCAGCAACAGTCTCTTGCTGCTGGTGGGTTCCCCCGTCATTATTAATTTAGCACTGTCTTCTTTTTCTTCTTTTTTTCATGTTTCAGTCTGTTGCTGCACAGCTGCTGTTACACGAGACTGATGTCTTCTGTGAGCTTCTCTGAGCTGCACTGCAGATGCGCACAGTCATGCGTGCACGACTCATTTTGTGTGATTGAGGGATTTCCAGCCAACGTTACATCAGCACATTATCCGACATTATAAAGTCATTTTGTACCCATGCATTGAAAATTCTGTTACCAATTAAAATCAATGGGTGACCAGTGGTTGTTGAAGCCAACAAAACAGTATGTTCCAAATTTCGTTGGTACACACAGTATAAAGGCTTACGAAAAAATTAGTTGAGAAACGTTAAAAAATTCACACAGACTTACCACAGTTGCTCTTACTGTATACCTTCAAACTTCCATCCATCCATCCATCCATCCATTTTCTTCCGCTTATCCGGGGCCGGGTCGCGGGGGCAGCAGTCTAAGCAGAGATGCCCAGACATCCCTCACCCTAGACACTTCCTCTAGCTCTTCCGGGGGGACACCGAGGCGTTCCCAGGCCAGCTGGGAGACATAGTCCCACCAGCGTGTCCTAGGTCTTCCCCGGGGTCTCCTCCCGGTCGGACGGCCTGGAATACCTTCTGGGGAAGGCGTCCGGTAGGCATCCGGAACAGATGCCCAAGCCACCTCAACTGACCCCTCTCGATGTGGAGGAGCAGCGGCTCTACACCGAGCTCCTCCCGGGTGACCGAGCTCTAAGGGATCACCCAGCCACCCTGCGGAGGAAGCTCATTTCGACCGCCTGTATCCGGGATCTTGTTCTTTCGGTCATGACCCAAAGCCCATGGCCATAGGTGAGAGTAGGAACGTAGATTGACCGGTAAATTGAGAGCTTCGCCTTGCAGCTCAGCTCTTTCTTCACCACGACAGACCGGTACATCGACCGCATTACTGCAGAAGCTGCACCGATCCGTCTGTCAATCTCCCGTTCCATCCTTCCCTCACTCGTGAACAAGACCCCAAGATACTTAAACTCCTCCACTTGAGGCAGGAACTCTCCACCAACCTGAAGTGGGCAAGCCACCCTTTTAGACTGAGGACCATGGCCTCGGATTTGGAGGTAATGATTTTCACTCCAGCCGCTTC
This sequence comes from Barbatula barbatula, assembly GCF_947034865.1. Classification (NCBI taxonomy): domain Eukaryota; kingdom Metazoa; phylum Chordata; class Actinopteri; order Cypriniformes; family Nemacheilidae; genus Barbatula; species Barbatula barbatula. The sequence goes on from NC_136784.1 coordinate 12,261,814, forward strand.
ACACTCGGCTGTAAACCGTCCCAGTGCATGCTGAAGGTCCTAGTTTGAAGGGGCCAACACAACAACATCATCCGCAAATAGCAGAGACGAGATTGTGTGGTCCCCAAACCTGACACCCTCCGGCCCCTGGCCACGCCTAGAAATTCTGTCCATAAAAATTACGAACAGAACCGGTGACAAAGGGCAGCCCTGCCGGAGTCTGACATGCACTGGGAACAAGCCCGACTTACTGCCGGCAATGCGAACCAAGCTCCTGCTTCGGTCGTACAGGGACCTGACAGCCCTTAGCAAAGGACCACAGACCCCATACTCCCGAAGCACCCTCCACAGGATGCCGCAAGGGACACAGTCGAATGCCTTCTCCAAATCACCAAAACACATGTGGATTGGTTGGGCAAACTCCCATGAACCCTCCAGCACTCTGTAGAGGGTATAGAGCTGGTCCAGCGTTCCACGGCCCGGACGAAAACCACACTGTTCCTCCTGAATCCGAGGTTCTACTTTCGGCCGTATTCTCCTTTCCAGTACCCTGGCATAGACTTTCCCGGGAAGGCTGAGAAGTGTGATCCCCCTATAGTTGGAACACACCCTCCGGTTCCCCTTCTTAAAAAGAGGCAACACCACCCCGGTCTGCCATCCCCGAGGCACTGTCCCCGACCGCCACGCGATGCGGCAGAGGCGTGTCAGCCAAGACAGCCCCACAACATCCAGAGACTTGAGGTACTCAGGGCGAATTTCATCCACCCCCGGAGCCTTGCCACCGAGGAGTTTCTTGACTACCTCAGTGACTTCGGCTTGGGTGATGGACGAGTCCACCTCTGAGCCCTCAGCCTCTGCTTCCTCAATGGAAGACGTGACGGTGGGATTGAGGAGATCCTCGAAGTACTCCTTCCACAGTCCGACGACATCCCCAGTTGAGGTCAACAGCTTCCCACCTCCACTGTAAACAGCGTTGGTAGGGCACTGTTTCCCTCTCCTGAGGTCGCCGGACGATTTGCCAGAATCTCTTCGAGGCCAGTGGATAGTCCTTCTCCATGGCCTCACCAAACTCCTCCCAGGCCGGAGTTTTTGCCTCCACAACCACCCGGGCAGCAGTCCGCTTGGCCTACCTGTCAGCTGCCTCAGGAGTCCCACAAGCCAACCAGGCCCGATAGGACTCCTTCTTCAGCTTGACGGTTTCCCTTACTTCCGGTGTCCACCACCGGGTTCGGGGAATCCCGCCTCAACAGGCACCGGAGACCTTACGGCCACAGCTCCGAGCGGCCGCTTCGACAATGGAGGTGGAGAACATGGTCCACTCGGACTCAATGTCTCCAGCCTCCCTCGGGATCTGTTCCTCGGGTGGGAGTTAAAGATCTCTCTGACAGGAGACTCGGCCAGGTGTTCCCAGCAGACTCTTACAGTACGTTTGGGTCTGCCGAGTCTGTCCAGCCTCCTCTCTCGCCATCGGATCCAACTCACCACCAGGTGGTGATCAGTTGACAGCTCCGCCCCTCTCTTAACCCGAGTGTCCAAAACATATGGTCGCAGGTCAGATGAAACGACCACAAAGTCGATCATCGACCTGTGGCCTAGGGTGTCCTGGTGCCATGTGCACTGATGGACACCCTTATGCTTGAACATGGTGTTCGTTATAGACAAACTGTGACTAGCACAGAAGTCCAATAACTGAACACCACTCGGGTTCAGATCAGGGGGGCCGTTCCTCCCAATCACGCCCCTCCAGGTGTCACTGTCGTTGCCCACATGGGCGTTGAAGTCCCCCAGTAGGACGACGGAGTCCCCAGTCGGAGCACTTTCCAGCACCCCTCCCAGGGACTCCAAGAAGGTCGGGTACTCTGCACTGCCGTTCAGCCCGTAGGCACAAACAACAGTGAGAGACCTAACCCCGACCCGTAGGCGCAGGGAAACGACCCTCTCGTTCACCGGGGTAAACTCCAACACATGGCGGGAGAGCTGGGGGGCTATAAGCAAACCCACACCGTCCTGCTGCCTCTCACCATGGGCAACTCCAGAGTGGTGAAGTGTCCATCCTCTCTCGAAGAGTGTGGTTCCAGAGCCCAAGCCATGCGTAGAGGTGATCCCGACTATCTCTAGTCGGAACCTCTCAACTTCACACACCATCTCAGGCTCCTTTCCCGCCAGCGAGGTGACGTTCCGCGTCCCTAGAGCTAGCTTCCGTATCCAGGGATCGGGCTGTCGAGGCACTCTCCTCCGACTGCCGCCCGATCCACTATGCACTGACCCCCTATGGTCCCTCCCGCACCTGGTGAGCCCACGGGAAGGCGGCCCCACGTCGCTCCTTCGGGCTGATCCCGGCCGGACCCCGTGGGGAAAGGCCGGCCACCAGGCGCTCGCATACGAGCACCGACCCTGGGCCTGGCTCCAGGGTGGTGCCCCAGTTGCGCCATACCGGGCGACGTCACGGTCCTTGGTATATTTAACATCATAAGGGATTTTTGAACCACTCTTAGTCTGACCCGTCGCCTACGACCTGTTTGCCTTGGGAGACCCTACCAGGGGCATATAGCCCCCGACAACATAGCTCCTAGGGTCACTCGGGTACTCAAACCCCTCCACCACGTTAAGGTGGCGGTTCAAGGAAGGGACCTTCAAACTTTTACTTGCATAAAGCAAAATGTGAAAATGTTTTGACATTTTATTGACTTATACTAAATGGCAAGCCACCTTCATTTTATTATTACAACTGACCATCCGTTTTCTTATGTTGGACCATGCCACTGATGGACCATTAATATGCACCAGCGTCATATCCTTATTTGTGAGCAAACACAATTGTCTATATTGATTTTGAATCACGAATGTGCGCAACCTGTGTTGAATTGTAAACTTTGCTATTCAAAATGCCTCGACAAAATGTCTAGAGAAAAAACACAGTTCCACTTTGTGATGCGTTAACACTATCACCTAATTTGAAAATAAATGTTTATATATTACAAAAATTGCTTGCTTTTTTTACTGCTACCCAACTTAATCTGTAATCTATATGCTGCAGGTTTTTTAGATAATAAATATAATGTGTGTACAGTTGGAGTGTGGGATGCACACAGAGTGCAAGAACATTATAATAAACATATGAATGTAGGTTTAGTCATTCAAAAAGCAGTGCATGATGCTACAAATGAGAAGGACATGCCAGAGTAAGAAACAGACGTACCATTCGTCTTTAAGTATATGTTACTTAAGTATGTGATGTTTAAAGCGAGTGTGAGGTCGGAATACAGATTAATAATCTGCTTTTGTAAACACTTTCACTTATACGCCTCCATGCCCTGAAGTCCATCCCTCTGCCCTGCCCTGTTGAAAGAGATGTTTCCCTTTGGACATTGCCCAGCCCTGACAATTTCACAATTACAGTAATATCCTCTATGGAGCGTGGCAATACAGGATCTACTGAAATATATAGCTTTTAGCGATCAACTGTGATGTTTTTATTTTAATCACTGTTCCTGTTACTGTTGTTTTAACAAATATCGGTAAATTTACCAGACACCCGAAGCATCACCTTGAGTACTCAAAGTACAGCCCCTGGTTTGGAATCACTGAGTTAGACCAAGTGGGCCACAGGTGGTTGTAACAGATGATGCAAATCCCATGATTGTTTGAGACTATAAGGCACCTCGTCCCGAGGTCAGCTATGCCGTTGTAAACTCACAAAAAACACACGAAACCATATTGGTCACAACCCCTGGGTCAGTAAAGATATGTTTCTTTTCTGACCTTCAGTTTTTTCAGCGTGCTTGTTAAAGGTCAGTCCTGTATTTTTGCTACGATTCTTCATGCAATATGAATGAGACAAATACACAAGTATTATAGAAGCTGCTCTCGTTCATCTGGTTTCATTCAGCAGTTCTGTACATCCATTCATAATTCTTCAGTTAATACGGGAACATATGCTCTATTCAGTTGAGAGGCGATTACTGAAAGGTGTTCCAGCATCTAGTCAAAGTATTATGGCTGTGAAAAGCACATTAAATCAATCCTCACCTTGAGCTCTGAGAGCCAGTGAGTTAAAGACCTGTCTACTTGTCTTCGCCGGCCATTATGTCGGGGTTGGTCAAGCTTCTATTAAGATTATGGGGGAGCTTGTCTTGCCTCACCAGAAATAGCTTGACCCAACCGAACAGAGGTGACATCAACTGCGTGAGGATAAGCCGTCACACAATGAGACAGTGGCCTGGTGAAAGTGCCTCCTGTTCCAGTTAAATTCCGAAACAATGAGCTTGATGCACATGAGCTTGTTTTAATGGCTTTATACTAAGGGTGCATGGAGAGTTTTTCTTGTTTGGTTGAATTCTTCACCCACTCCTATTCAGTGCTGTTTCTGAATTGAAGTGTAATGATATGCCCTGGGCGTTTGAATGGATTGCACATAGTGACAGGAAGAAGGGGGGACAATGCACAAATAAGTGTAACATTAGGAGGGAAAAATGCAACCCTATCCAGCCTGAGAAATAGAATAATACTTGCGCCACAGCTAACAGTCGAATAGGTGAAATCGGTCGATGAGCAGCTGAAAAATGAAATCACATGAGAGAGAGAGAGAGAGAGAGAGAGAGAGAGAGAGAGAGAGAGAGAGAGAGAGAGAGAGAGAGAGAGAGAGAGAGAGAGAGAGAGAGAGAGAGAGAGAGAGAGAGAGAGAGACCTTAGATATAGCATCACTAATGCAATCAGCAACAGCTGAGTCAGAGACTCCACACAAGCCATTCATACCAGTAACACTGCCTCTCAGAGACACACACTCATACATCATAACTCCAGCAGACTCAGGATTTATTCTCCCCAGGATGTTTGCTGTGTTTAGAAACTCTTCAGACTTGTTAAGCATTGACATCATTTTACTTCACTAACATTTCTACTTGCTGTTAATTGTTATAACACTGAATGCAAGAACTATTTGCCCTTAAAGGGGCAATTCACCCAAAAATTTAAATTCTGTCAGCGTTTGCTCATCCTCAAGTTGTTCGAATCTGCATAAATTATTTTGTTCTGATGAACGGAGATATTTGGAAGAATGTTTGTAAACCTAACAGTTCTTGGCCACCATTGAGTACCAAAGGAAAAATGTATTTATAAATGTCTTTGTTCTGTTGAAGACTAAAGAAGATACCTATTTTGAAGAATGTAGGAAAGCAAACAGTTCTGGGTCACTTCTGACTATCAGTGTAATCTTTCATGGTAGTCAACGGGGTCCGTGAACTACTGGGTTACAAGCATTCAATATCCAATATCTTTCTCTGTGTTCATCAGAACAAAGATATTTAAACAGATGGAACAACTCCAGGGTGAGTAAATGATGACAGAATGTTCTTTTTTGGGTGAACTGTCCCTTTAAGTCTATTAAAGCTGTGAACTGTATCCTGGTAATAGGCTTAATAAAGAAGAAATAAAATAAGCTATATCGACTTCAAAGCCCCTATTTGTTATATCTGTTTAATCATTGTAAGCACAATAGCCGATATAAAGTGAACAATAATGTCTTAAACGATCCTACTATGGGGCTTTTCCCCACCAAACATCGATGTTTGTGAACTGGGAGTAATTAATCAGCCCATCATGTAATTAATCCGATTAAAAGTGTCGGTAGATAATGCAAGTCATGATGTCACAGAACCTTAAAGAGTTTTGTCTTGATGTTTGCCTTCCCGGCGGGTGTTCATACGGTGTCTCAGACAGGTCCTGTTGGGAAGCAGTTAATTAGCCGGATGCCTGTCAAAGCTCTGCTCGCCTGGTAGCCTTTAAGATCACGCATTAAAAAGTTTTAAATCTATTTAGTCTCACACCAGAGAGATCTCAGGGCTTGGATTCCTTCTGCTTCATTGTATTTTAAAAATTCATTTGTGCAGGAACGGTGACCTTTTTATCTATGAAATGGAAAGAAAATGAATCCATTTTTTACCAGACGACTTACACAAGAGAGCAATAGCAACGCCATGTCCCCGGTGTCTAGATTTTCTAATGGCACTATCCAGTTATACCACAACCTCACAATAGTTTTATTGTTTGCTTTTGATTTGTGAATTTCATAAAGGCATAGTTCACCCAAAAGAACCAATTTTTGTCATTTATTCACCGCATTCAAAACCTGTTAAAAACCCGTATGGCTCTGTCTTCAGTGGAACCCAAGAGAATTTAGAGAAATCTCTTTTGTGCTTTTTGTGCCCATACAATGGAAGTCAATGAGGCCCAATGTGTTTGGTTACCAACATGATTCAAAATATCTTCTTTTGTGTTCTGCAGGCCAAGAAGTTAGAAAGTCATACAGGTTTACATGATGGTAAGTAAATTATAAAAAAAATCCCTTTAACAACTAGCAAATGCAAACTACAGTGATTACAGTTGACTTTTATAAAGCCCCTTTGGATAGATTTGTACATTTTGTTTCCATTTACAGCGAAGCCTACAGAACGGTTTATTTAGAATCAACGTGTAATCATATGTAAATCATAAAACTATGAATTATTATGGTTAGGGGGTTCGGGTTAACCACCACTGACCACCATAGACACTTAGGGAGAGACCCAAACCCTATAACCAAGATGGGTATCATTCTTCAATCATTACATTGGATCCTGAATATTTGCTCTCGTATAACTTACTTTCCATTAAGATGTAACTGCGTCCATGGCCACCACTGACCATGAATAATTCTGTAGCCTGTATAGTCTCGGTTATTATTAATGGCTCATGTCTCCCCGTTTTTTCTAGGTGCTGCTCGTCTGAAAGAAAGCGTTAAGGGCACTGGCACCTGACACCGTTGTAGCGATCCCACTCGGCGTAGTGACATCTTATTAAAACGGCACCACGTAATCCTGCCAACACCCTCCCTCGCTTTAAATGCGCTCCTCCGGCGCAGTTCTGTAGACGCGCAGCCTCCTCCTCCAGTAGCGCGCCGCCGCGGTTCGTGTTCTCGCGGGGCATCCTACGGTAACATGGTGTGCAGCGAGCGGCAGCAGTAGTCACATCGCCGGACCGTAAGAGAATCCGCTATCCTGCTCTCCTTTCGCAACAATTCAACACATTGAGGGGAAACTCGGCGTTTCTTGGATACGGTAAGTCAGATATTATCAGCATTCAGCGCGCGCGGCTCACTTTAAATATTAATATTTTTAATTCTTAATGACGGAACGTTGACTCTTCTCTCTGCCCGCACTAGTGCAAGACAACATCCCACCCTAACCCCTCGCTGTACGTATATCTGAGGGATATGTGGATAGCGTAAAAATAATAAAATCCAGCCTAAAAGCCACGAATGTTATTCACTTAGAAGCACGTAAGACGTGTATTTTAAAACGGCACGGTAGCGCTTTCATATAGGTTGACAGTTCGCGTTATAGGATTTGGGTCATTGTGCAGCGTTGTTGTTAATGGTACAGTAGTTCGTGAATGAATTGATGGACTTTTGCCGTTATGACGAACGTGTGGAATGTTCGGATGGGTCACAGGGGTCGCGCTTGACGGATGTGCGCGCTTCCAGTTATTCTGTTTGGACGTCGGGCGATGCTATTGTTCACACGGTCGAGCGTTTGAGTTACGGTACCAGTGAGAAAGAGATCGAGGAAGCGGGACGCGGATCCCACACGGGCAACGCCGTCTGTGCTACTGGATAAGCGCTTGCGTTCTGGTTTAAAGTGTATAGGGCAGATATATTTGATGCGGCTCTTGAGTATTTCATGTGAATTGGCGATGAACGCGCGTGACGTTGCAGCAGACCGCTGTTGGTCCACATCACTTGGATCACGGTGTGAGCAACATCTTATTGAAAGCGACGTGTGTACCCTTTGAAAGTTAAATCATCAATAATTAAGAGTCAATACTCATTAAGTTAGTCGACAATTCATTGAATCAATTCGATTAAAAGCTGAAAGAAACATTTGGCTGCGGAATAAGAATAACATATAATGGGTAAAGTTTAAACATATATTGGAGGATTCTGATGATGATGCTTTTCATAAATAATATATGCTTGAATTAGTTATCCCTTCATTTAGAATCACACCAGATGTTTTATATATTTTTGTGCATTTTAATCTCCCTAGGTGTCGTACAAGGATTTCAAGAACCATTTCTTTCTTACTTGTTTACAATCAAAATAAACTTTACGAAAAAGGCTTTTGTGAAGCAGAAAGGTTCTTTGAGTGTTAAGATTGCTTTATGGACCCAAAAATTGGCCTTCTGTGGCATAGTAAAGCACCTTTTAGGGTATAGGCCTATACATATTGTTTTAAGCGGTTGCTGTCTGATGGGACAAACATAGCTTTTGTTACCTGTTGTTTACAGCAAGTGATTTTCATGCATTTAATTCCATCTGTTTTCTTTCATAAATCTTACACAAGTGACACACCTGAATGAATCACGCATATCAATGGGGTTCTTCCATGCCATTGATGTTGCTGGAGCCTCCAGTTATGTAAGAAGATAGGAGTGGAAACAGAGGCGGGTTTGCTAGTAACTGTTTGTAATCAGGCCGTGGGTTCGACCGAATCCCTTCAGGGCGGCTTCATTCAGACAGAGAAACACATTAATGGCGGTGGAAGGGTTGTGACATCAGGTCAAGGGTGGGGTCAGTGTTTGTTTCACACTTTAGATTTTCGTGGGGTAAGTATGTGATACATTTTTGCATGCTCATGTAACAGATGTGGGATGAAGGGGGATGTGCTGTCTGATTCCCCCCCCAAAATTATGAATCAGGTTGTTTGTTCTTTGTTTCATGTTTTATTACGTGTATGTTACCCTGCACCTACAGTAAGTGAAGGCTGAGAAAATAGAAGATGACATTGACTTAAGGGCTTACTGGTTTCTGAATGCCATTAACAGCACCATAGGATCAGTACTTCAGACACATGATGCATCACCTCTTTAAGGCAAGATTCCCCCTTCGGGGCTTTTTCTTTGATTTCTTTGTGAAATCTCGTGGGCTCATTAGCTGTCTCATTAATCCTCAATATACTGTTTTCTTTACTAGCCAGAAGCACATGATCCTCATCACCACTGGTGAAAGGTTGAATATAATATGTATCTTATTCTCTTCTTCAACAAGGGATTGAATGTTCTCTATATGCAGAAACCAGCGGTTTTCTGCTCATAAAAAGTAACTTTATGGCACATTAATGCGGGAAAACGCGTCCACAAAATTCACTTTAACAATCTGAGAGTTAATGGACATTGTTAATATAAGTCATGGCGTCTGACGGTAATGGAAGTTGATAGAGAGCAAGTGTAATTGTCTTCATTAAGATATAGGCTAAATGTAGAGGACTAGAATAATACTTTTTTAAGTAGGGTTGTAACGATTCACTGTTAATTATTAATATGTGACTAATCGGTTTAGATGTTAAATTAATCGCAATTCAGGTTTTAAACTGCAGGGGCCGCTGTGTTTACTACAAACTTTGGTACATGTGGATATGCTGATATTAGTTCAGTGGTTCTTAACCTGGGTTCGATCGAACCCCAGGGGTTCGGTGAGTCAGTCTCAGGGGTTCGGTGGAGGTCAAGACACAAACCCGACTCATATGATTCGTGATGACACACCCCGATTGGCCATCATTGGCGGCAGGTGATCATGCAACGTCGCTTGGCCTATCTGTGCTGCAGGTAATTTGGTGCACCCAGTAGTCGACTTGTGGTATGTCGTGTGATTTCTTTCTTAATATTTTAATCCTTTCATACTAACTATGTCGAGCAAAAAAAGAATTTGGTCGGACGAATATGTACAATATGAATTCACGTGTATAACGGAACGGGATGGGAGTCAGCGTCCTAACTGCATGATTTGCAATGCCAAATTGAGCAATTCTAGTCTAGCACCGGCAAAACTAAGAGAACATTTCCTTAAACTGCATGGAGATGGAAATTGTTTTTATGGTTTTGTTCTTTAAAACGTAGTGATGTTGATGCACGGTTCATTTTGTGCACCAGTAAAATATATACTTATGTTTTTAATTTGAAAAAAATCTTATTTTATTTTTCCAATTAAGAAGGGTTCGGTGAATGCACACATGAAACTTGTGGGGTTCAGTACCTCCATCAAGGTTAAGAACCACTGTATTAGTTAAAGTTAAGGTAACGTGCTATGTCATGCATTCTTTACACTGTTGAACGTGGTGGCTTCTCATGCTTAACATGGTCAACTTGTTAAAAAACAGCGGTAAGTGAAACTAAGTCATCCGTCTGTGTTTTGTTGGGAATCAACGCGGAAGTGCATAATTGTGTGCTCGTGCTGTAGTTCCGTCCCACTGCCTGCCTCCAGCAGCTCGTGTTTTCCGGAAAAAATCGTACCGCTGTATCTACCTTTTATAAATGTGATCAAACTAAACACTCTTCGAAGATACGACGTATGCAATACTACTGTATAGGAACTCAAGATTAATATGAGATTAACAGAAACTGCATGTGATACCTGATCTTTAAATGAAAAAAATCCAAGTTAGGAAAAGCACAAAGTCTTAGATGGTTACAAAAGACTTTTGTATTATTCATGTATTATTTGTTCTGGAATTTGTTTTAAAATTGCAATTTAGTTTTGATATTTTTATTTCACAAAGAAATGTGCAGCATTTAAGAAATAATAAAATGGCAGTTGTTCATTTCTAATTTGTCTCAACTCATTTTGTAAAAAAATCATGAAAAATTGTATCGTGAGATCAATATCATGAACTGTATCGTGAGCTGAGTGAATCATTACATCCCTATTTACAAGTTTATATAAATGGGATTATCTTCGATGCACCAAGAAGACTGTTCTTGTGGTTTTGCATCTTAAGGTCTTTATTACAATTACAAATTTCCGATTCTGCATTATAAATCCTGTTTGAACACCTGCTTAGGATACCGAGCCCTGCGTGCCTCCCTTTCACCTGACCGCTGTGTTCCACTCAGCCCAATTGCGGCTGCACCGTGGGATGCGATTGTGATCTTGAGAACCTTTTCGAAGCAGGATGTGGCTTCTGCCTCCCCACTGAGAAGCTTTTGCTTCCTTTTTCCATAGAATGCCCAGACCCAGCCTTGAGCTTCACCTTCCATTAGTCTGCTGAAGGAGCAGCCAATTACTCCCAGCAGCCGTGCTGCGGTTATTTCTAAGGAGCACGCTCAGAGCCAAATGTGTTTTTTTAGCGAATAAGTGTGACGCTTGTGTGGTTTTGTGCGTTTTCAAGTGTTTCTTGCTTGGTCGTCTGTCTGTGAGTAAATGCAATAAGTGTCACGCCGTTTAAAAGCTCGCTGGCTGCAGAAAAACTTAAGAGCAATGTAATGTCCGTCTAGAATTATGCTTCATGTGAAAATGCACAAGTGACCCACTTTGCATGGTTTGCCGCTTCCTTCCCTTGCAGAGCCTTGCATCACCAGGAAATGAAGGGGCCTGAGAAGTTAAGTAAGCTTCCGGCCGTCTCATCAAAGTCACGTTGACCCACAGTGCTTCTGTTTGTCCAGCCTGATGTTCTTGTTGATCAGCTGGCCTGGTATCCCGCAATGGGTCTTTTCACTGTGGTACTGTAAGATACTGTAGTGATAATTGGATTTACAGAGACTGCTGTTCAGGTCTGGCTTGGTTTCAACAAGCACTGGGCACTTGTGAGTCAGTTTCTTCCCTTCCACGTCATCCAAGACCTTTCATTGGCACTGGGGCATGAGGAGGACCTCTTCAACTTTATACTAGGGATGTTGGGTATTTAGGAATGATTTAACTGCAGAAAAAGATAGAAGAGGTAGAGAAAATATAACATCCCCTTTGCAGGAGTTTACTTATGAAAGGGAAGAAGTCTATCTGCATACCCATGACACCTTTACGGATGTATTGATTTAATTTGATGGGTACTGAAAACTGTCTGTGAGTAATAGATGTACTGCCTGTTCAATGTGTTGTTGTTTTCTGCGTTCGACTGATGAGACGCTTAAAAACGTTGGAAAAACGTTTTTGTGGACTTTAGCGACATTAAAACATTATTTACGTTATATATTGATAAGACTGACAGTATCACTTGCAGCTTTGTTTACTCCAAATATTCTGCAACAAAAACAGAAAAATAAACTCAAAATGTAGATTCTTTGAAAACCTCCTGGTTTAAGCTAATCCCCGTCCGAGAAACTGCCCCAAGGTTCTCTTATTTCATTGTTTAAACATGTTCTTTTACATACTGTATATTGTACATTTATTATACAGAATGTAAAAAACAATATATGTTTGAACATATCTCTTTTTTTATTGGTTTTGAAATTCTTTAGTTTTGGTGTATTAGCATGAACAGCAGCACTTGTATGCCATACAATTTATTATAAAAAAATACAAAAAATATCAAATAAATAATGAATACTTATAAATGGGCCTATAATCATATTTTTGTATAGTATTTTTCTCCCCGAAAAACTAATCAAAGCTGCAAAATGTAACTTGTTTAAGGTAAAAAAACAAACAAAAATCTGGTATTTCACAGGCAATGTTCAAAACTCTCCTTCTTATCCCAATTCACAATGGTAATCATAAAAACGTGCTTTTTTAAATTAAACTGTTTGGTACTATTTTACACGTAATGTCAGTTTTGAACTACTTTTATAAGGATAGTAACAGTATGTAAGAGAAGTGCAGTTTTAAGCAAATATTTTAATTAAATGAAATGCATCAAATGAAATTTGGCCATGGTTACTTTGCATACCTGTTGCCCATTTAGTGTGCACCACATACCCTCTTATACCATTAATATTCTAGCGGTTTTATAAGTCATCTCAAAGGATATATGAATAGTATAATGCATGAGAGCAACTGTTGAAGGTCAGCACACTCAATTAGTCTTTATACTCCCTTTGGTCTGACACAACAGAGCAACAACATTTCAGTCATGTCAAGAGAACATGTAAGGTCAACACAGTTTACACACATTACCCATTAAAGGATCAAAGCAAACCAACAATGTAGCACGTTTGATCCCGGGCATGGGGATTGTGGGAGCTCACTTCCTGTTCTGAGACTGTGCTGTGCTACATGATAGCGGTTGAAGGAGAAATTCGTGCTGAGGGGGCAATTTGTGTTCTGACGAAAGGGGATGTGTATTTTTAGTCTGGGCCTCATCACAACAGGAAATGGGACAGTGGGCTCCATCATGTCTCAAATAGCATATTTTTGAGACATTTTCTGTTTCCTTGTTCCCAACTCTTAACACAGTTTCCCAAGCCCTCCCACTAAAAGATAGGTGGAATTGTTCATCCTTATTTGGGAATGTCATGACAGCTTTGCCGTATAGAACTGTACATTTTAAAGGAAATATATTGCGACTTCAAGCTTAAAAAGGCACAGACTATATGCTACACAACTGTAGTGTAAACCATCATTCAGATTTCATTGGACTGTAACATGTGGCTTGTCACGCATGAGTTTGCACAGTTTGTATCCAAATCTCACCTCGGGTTTGATATGAAGAGTTACTCGTCTTGCTGTAATGTCATGGTGACATGCTGAGGTTTGCATGTCAGGGCGATGTCTGGACATCCATAAGGATCAGCACTTTGGAGGTCAGGCAATATTTGCCCGCCTTAAGGCCTGTTTCTTCATCATCGGAGACCTACAAAGTGAGAGTTCAGTTCTCCTTGACCTGAATACCGATGTGCCCTGGGCAATTAAGGTGTGGAGAGAATAATTACGTTGTTAGATGGAGGGTGTCCTCTGAGTCTGGCACATTTCAGTGTGTAGTGTTAAAAATGGGAATAAGCTGCACTACATTCTGTTTCCATTAATGGAAACTTCCACAAAATCCTTTTACTCTCAGGCATGAAGAAAATCACAGAAATTGAGACCTGATATCTCTGTGAAAGTAGAGAGGCTTTGCATTCTACTAGTGTCCTGAATCTCCAATTTCAATGCTCAACATATGGTCCATTTCAACATGCAACATATGGTAGATATGCTTATAATGCTAGTTAAAGCTGCAGTCCGTAACTTTTGCATCTGTTTGGGAAAATTGCAGGTAATTTTCCATGAAATGATAGATGATAGCTTAATTTAGAAATCATTATTATAAGCTTACTATTGCAAATAGGACGAAGATAAGGAGAACATTTACATTTAGTCATTTAGCAGACGCTTTTTGTTTTATCCAAAACGACTTACAAAGAGTTCGGGGAGCAATAAGCGATATGTCATAAAAGAGTACATTAGGTGCTAATACAAAGTTACTAGTTTCAACAAAAGCTAGACCACTACCGGTTGAGAGAAAGAGAGTGTTAGTGTACCTTTTTTTCATTTGTCTCTCAAGTATTCCCAGAAGAGGTGTGTTTTAAGTAGTTGTTTGAAGGTTGTGAGAGATGTGGTTGACCGGACCGCGTTAGGAAGAGTGTTCCACCAGGAAGGAGTTGTGAAGGAGAATGAGCGGTAAAGCGATTTAATGCCCTTATTAGAACATAAAAAAAATTATGTACTTATGTGTGTGAACAGATTTTTGTTCATACAAAAAATTATATATAGATTGTAGATTTAAATATGTAATTTCTTGAATGAAATAACACTTTACACAATATAATGTTTTCCGAAGCATAATCAGAATGGATTTAGTCTATTGGAGAATTATCAGCCGATCCTGAAATGAGAAAATATTACCACTAACTTCTACAAAAATATTCAAGTCACCATGAAACGGAAGTTGTGATTGACTTCTTTTTCGTACCGGGACGTATATCCAAGTAAAACGGCTTCCGAAATAAATTAGAAATAATGTAGGGCGGGGCTTTATTTTGCCCTTTCCTTTTTGTTTGGTTTGTTGTTAGTTGGGCCTGGAGGGGAGGGCTGAAAATCCCTGGCCATTGGCAGAGCTGGATAGTAACGGATTACGTGTAATCTGGATTATGTAATCATATTCCAAAAATCAAGTACTTGTAATTAGAGTAAACTACATTTTAAAATACTCGTAATAAGACTACAGTTACGTTTTTATGGTTAACCTGATTAGATTTTATTCACGGAATGGGAGTAAATTGTTCACAATTCAGTGATTTTCCCTACATTTTTTATTTCAATTTTTTATAATAAACATACATACGACTTATATATGTTTGTGATTCTTCAAGCTTTTTCCGGCAGAGAGGGGAGGGGTTTGGAATCTCTCAGAGATGCAAAATGGAGCGGCACTTAGCATTTGATGGCTGGATGTATAGACACTAGGGGTGTGACGATGCACTTATCCCACGAGATGAGACGAGACAAAAGATTCGGTTCACAAGAACAAGACAAGATCGCAGAACACAATTTTGTTTTAACAAACACCCTTTGACTTGCATTGGTTTTGTGTCCGTACAATCGAAGTGAACGGGTGCAGGCACTATTCGGTTTCACCATTCTTCAAAATATCTTCTTTTGAGTTTTGCAGAGTCATACATGTTTGAAATGACATGAGGTTGAGTAAATCATTTTTCTGGATTTTTCAGAGTGTTAATTTTTGGGGGAACTATCCCGTTATTATTTTATGACAATGGACTTAGGAAGTGTTTATAAATTGTATGCACTATATACAATATGTAATTTTATTTTAGGGTACCCAATCTTCCTCTCATATTGAATTAAACCAGAGTAAAACATACAGTAGTTTGTTCTGCTTTGGAATTAAATCGAAATAAGCGGAATTGAATTGGACGAACATGCACAAAAACCCTGAAATGACTTTGCTGAATCCACAGAGATAGTACAGCTGGTACTCTGATGCATATGGCCTGCATTGTGTGGTTTTGCTTTGCTCATTAGCAGATTCTGAAATGCTTGTAATGGAGGGAACATGTCCGTGGTCTGGCACAATCTGACAATCGGAACAGGCGTCTTTCAGAAGGACAGATGTGATTTGTATGTCTAACAGTTGTTAAGTGGCGTAAGTCCAGGAGGAAACAGGTTTCCAGAATTCACAGGTTTAGACAAGTGACTACAGGCTGGGAGTACAGAAATGGCCATTCTACGATCAGTCGTGGTGGTTTTACGCCATTGTCTGCTCAAATATCAATTTTTTTGCAATTAAGTGACACATGTGAGGATTCTGAATGACATTTAAAGGGATTGCTCGTCAAAAAAATTAATTCTGCCATGAGTAACTCAACCTCAAGTTGTTCCATACCTGTATAAATTTGTTTGTTATGTTAAACACAGACAAAAATATTTAGAAAAATGTTAGCAACTGAGATTTCTGAGGCACATTTGACATAGTATTGATTTGTATTCAACAGAACAAAAAAATACCAAATTTATGCTACTATGGTAGGGTTAGAAACAACTTGAAGCGGAGTAATTCATGGCAGAATCTTTGGGTGAACTATCCCTTTAAGATTTTGCACAGATTTTAAACATGTTTAACACCACTAGTGCATTTCTTCATCCTTTCTTTACATATTTTTCCATATGAACTTTTCTATATTATTATTATTATCTTTTTCCTTTTTATTACATAAATTTCTCTCAGGTGTTCTCTTTTTCACACATGCTATTGTAGTAGCATAGTTTAGTATAACATGCTGTGTAATATACAGGTTTTCATTGCATCCACTTCAGACTGGGCTGCTAATCACCATGCCAGGTTTTTTCACATAGCTAATGTTTTGCTCTAAAAATTACATGTTTATTTTGCCTGTATTGGTGCTGGACGACGTGATGCAGGTTCCCATATTGGCAATATTGAAGCTGTCTTTGAAAACATCAGTTTTCTAACAACCTTGTTCACCTCATTTGCTAATAAGATCAGCCTCTGTATGTGAAGCTATTTGTGTTCCTCGAGCTAGAACACTGAGAGCTGATGCCCAAATCCCAGTCGGATGGATTTTCATCTGCAGACGGACTCAACAGGTACCTCTGGGAAAGAATAAACGCATCTTCTCCACACTCTATTACATTGCATCCCAAGGGAAAAATATAAACATGAGTTGCACCCTGATTATGTTTCCATAATACAGGTTCTCGTGCAGTCGTGTGCATCCTTCAAGACAGGAAATTAGCATAACGCAAGCACCTAGCAACATGGCTGCTGACATTGTGTTGCTTTGCTCGGATATCATGTCTGTTTCTCTGCCCCGATTGTGACTAATGCCCCGATTGTGACTAATACCCCTCAGGCCCAGTTCGGAGAGATACAGTAGATCTCAGAAACGGCCAACAGTGTGAAGCTCCACAGCCCTGCGATGTGATTTATGTGTTTGTGTCTTCCGGCTGAACAGTCAGGCATTGCTAGACGGGTTGGCAGGACACTACGCCGAATTTGCCAACAGGAGCCGAGAAACCAATTCCCAAGTAACTTGAAGCAGGTGGAGGTCTGAGACAAGAATTAATTGATTTGTTAAACATCACTAGTTTTTCAGACTTGTTAAATATGAGGTTTCTTGGGGATTTTATTGCGGAATCAAAACCTAATTATCGCTATATTTTTTTTAACCCTTGTCAGTAACAATTGCTTTGTGTGTGTGGGTTTTGCAAGCAAGGTGTGCAGGATATGAAAGATTTTAATCTGTGTTTGTACAGCTGAGAGATTATACAGCTGTTCTGTCTTTATGTTGTTGTAATGGTGTTATAAAACATGGAAGTTAAACCGGGATAACCGTGGTTCACATTTTGCATGTCAAGATAAACTGCAAGAGTGTTATGACACTGTATTATTGTCATTAGAAAAAATATAACAAAAGGAAAAAGGCATAACTACAAAAAGAAGAATAAGAAGAAATGCACCAAAAACTTCAAAAGGATATTGCTGATCATAGAGGCGTGGAAAAAGATTAAGAGACCATTCCAAATGTTCATTTAATCAGCATTTCTAGATGTATTGTAGCCATTCCAGTGTCAGTTGAATTGCAACAACATCAACCTCAGGAGTGACATTAAGTCATCCAACAGCAATGTGAAAGACTGACAGCATGACAAAACACATGAAAACCTTGCTTTTTATCACAGTTATTGTCACAGAATATATAGGACTCAGATGCAGGAGAGAATCAAAAATAGAGTTTATTAAACACACAGCAAACCACGCAAACAAAAAGTGACAGGGAACTCCTGAACACAGCTCAGCAGGCAAAAAACAATCTGTGTATATATTCCTTAGTCCGGTCCGGTCTGGTCTACTGTCCGTATTAAGTTCTTGTCTCTGTGTTCTGGGGAAAACAAAATTTAGAGACACACACCACACAACCCTTGTAATCCAGACACAAGTGAACAAACAATACATGGCCGCAGGGAATGAAAGAAACAGGCAAGGGGAAACAAAAACCAGGTGTGGGTGATGAGCCAATCAGCCTAGTGAGTAGCCTAACGGGGATCCAGGGGAGAGAACCAGACCAAAACAATCAAAACCCAAAACAACAAGCATGACCGTTATCACATCAGAAAATCCAAAATAAATGGACAAATATAACTGTTGTATTGCTTAAAAGTGAATATAAACTTATTTTCTTTGCGGTATATGAGGTATTAAAAAATACACACCATATTTCCTGTTATTTTGACCTGTTTTTCCCGTTTTCCTTTTATGCAAATAGAAACAATACTTTTATTTCTAAATTTTGGAGGAATATTGTTCACTGAAACAAAAAATGATAATTTTACCTTATCACAAAACTTAGTAAAAAAATTGTCAATTCAGAAAATCTGAAAATGGTCTTTGAAATGTTCCACACCTCACTTAACATCTCTGTAGCTTAAATAAATCCTTAAGTTACTTCCAGTGCCTGTATCAATTATATAGCCATCATTCATGTGCGGCTTCTGGGCGCTCTGTAAGAGATACCACCACTCTATACCCTTTGGGAAAACAATAGCATGAAATCGAATACATACTCTTTCTATTTAAGCGAGTCTGCCTTAGGGGTCATTAGACAATTGCTAAACGTTTTTTGTTGTTTCCCG
Organism: Barbatula barbatula; assembly: GCF_947034865.1. Lineage (NCBI taxonomy): Eukaryota > Metazoa > Chordata > Actinopteri > Cypriniformes > Nemacheilidae > Barbatula > Barbatula barbatula. Next base: position 12,280,685 of record NC_136784.1, read on the forward strand.
CTCCCTTATTCTATTAATCCACATTAAGAAAGATCTTTGAAGCAGCGAGGCAAGCTGCGCGTTTCTCGGCCCAGCTGGTGTTTGACTGTGGTTCTCCATCAACCATAGGGTCTTCTGTCGGAAAACACAAGTTCTGCCGTTGAAGGTGAACAACATGTACTTTCTTTTCTTCAAAACTCATTACAAGAGATTTCAGGTTGAGTGCCGCTCATCTGTGCAACGTTTCAGAACTGCTTCCATGAGCAAGTAGATAAGCTGACTTTTATGAGAAGTGTTGCAGTGTGCCTGTGTGCATGCTCCTTTGGTACCCTGTGCACAGGAAAGTCGATCCAGGACTCGACTTAACAAGATGAGTTACATTTTGTTGTGAGAGCCGGATGAATGAAGGCTAAAATTGGCAGGTGCAGAGTCCATATAAAGCTGTATATGGCCATGTAAAACCTCCTGCCAAATAAGCACATCAATAAGGTGACAGTCTCATGAGCTACAGGTTCAGGTCTATAAACTCTTGAGAGGGACTGTTATTATCTCCCGGATTCTCTGTATGTTACAAAGAACAGAGAAGGATTTTGATTAGTCCTCAAGAATGAATTTTTCATGAAAGAAAACCTCAATGTCCTTGAATTCTGAAACTGAATGCATTGCTCATTCTTTGAACACTTCACTTTCACGCCTAGGCTTTTGCTGGTGGCACGACAGGTATTTGTAGAGATTTCAAAAAGGTCAAAATGTTGGTTCTGAGAAATACTTCATTCACATTGGCGCTTATTTCACTCAAGTGGATGGCCATGGCGGGCATGATATTATTTGACATTTTGTTTTGTGAAGGAGGCTCATTGTAAGTGTACGGCTGAGTATTAACAGCATTGCTCTGCATTTGCTGACTGTCTGTATTATAACATCACAATAAGTTTGTAAATCCAGTTTGGATTCAGATGCAATTAGTAGATGGTTATACTAACAGACTAGAATTATAAAGAAGCATTTAGCCTATTTAAAGAACATTTTCGCAAATTTTTGGTGAGCATTTTTGCTCACCAAAAGAACATTTTTGGTGAGCCAGTGTGTGAATGATGGCCAGCGATCTGACTCACACAGCCATAAGTACATCTAAAGGCCTCAGTTACTCCAAGGAGATGTGCAGATGGTTGACCTCGGGGTACCACTTTTTGCATCCCAATGTTATGTGACTCAAGCCAAAGACATGATAACTGTAGGAATTTAATCAGTTTTAATTTTTAGGGAGGCTTCACTAATTTACAACTATTTTTGACTGTTGAGCCTAAAGGGTTAAGCTTTAGAAAATGAAACGAACAAAAAAGTTCCTCTATAAAACCTGCATGACTTTCTTTTTTCTGCAGAACACAAAAGAAGATATTTTGAAAAATGTTGGTAACCAAACAAATTTGGCCCCATTGACTCCATTGTTAAACACAAAGACATTTCTCATAAAATCTTCTATGATAACATATTTTTTATTTGTGGTCTCTTTAACAGAGGTACAGCAGCTACTGTATAGGAATTATCACTGAGTATCATAGAGACTTTGATGTCATCTCATTTGAGACGCCTTAGCAACCATAACGATTATCAATAGCATAACGATTATCTATTTTGAAACTAATCAACCACCTGGAGCATCCTAGCAACGCCTTAGCAACCACCCAGCAATTGCGTAAATATGATATCTTTTGACACCATTCAACCACCCTGCAATAGCATAACAATTGACAAGACAATTTAGAACCCAATGGCAACTAGCCCTATAAGCACTACATTTACACACAGCTTATTCATCGAGGTGTACAGCTAATCCTGTAAGAATGCATTTCATATGATTCTGGCCAATATCGTCTCACTCAATAGAATGCTCAGTAATTCTATACACAGAATGTTATTTGTTTTTATATAAAACTGCAGCAGCAGTCAGATGGAACCATTGTTCTTTAAACAATAAATAACAGATGAGCAGTTATATTCTTTCAGCACCATCTGCAACTCTATCCAGCTTATGAACACACACACACACGCTCACGTGTGCACGCTGCATATCGCAGAGGTCATCCAATCTCCAGTGAGAAAAGCTGCACGATTATCAGACCTGCTCAGCGTGTTTCCCACTCACCCCAAGCCTCTTTCATTTATTATGATAAAGCGATCTGCCTATAGTGTGCTTGCATGCTTTGATGGAACTCTTTCTGTGTTTTGCTTTGTGCATCTGCTATGGGGGTTGAGCAGGGTCATGTAATAATGGCATAATACAGATGATGTGCCGGTAAGCTCATTAATGTAGGTGGAGGTTGTACACTGGGGGAAATTCTTATAGTGCACCTCAACATGTCCCTCTGTCAACTGATGGCATATTTTTCTCACAAATAACCAGTTTCTCTTTCTCCCTCCCTATTTTTCGCTCTGAGTGACAACAATAATGCTGCTGCCATCATATGACTGGAATCAAAAAGGGAGTATCAGTGTGTGTACCCTCCTTAAAGGTCCAGTGTGTAATTGTTTATAGGATCGTTTCAGGTATGGTCGCAAGGAGGAAGAACCTAAGTTCAGGCAGCGGTGAAGGGGTTAATACAAGGATTTATTAACAGCACAAAACAAAGACCCACTACTGGGGAGACACGGAAACCCAACAAGAATACCAAACATGAGATGTGGTTGACCAGACCGAGTTAGGAAGAATTTTCCACCAGGAAGGAGTTTTGAGCGGGAAAGCGATTTAATGCCCTTATGAGAAGGCAATACAAGGCGCCCCTTGTTTGCTGAATGCAGGGTTGTTGATGGGGTGTAGGAGGGTGTGAAAGTATGCTGGTGCAGATCCAGTGATAGTCCTGTATGCAAGCATCAGTGACTTGAATCTGATCCAGGCTTCAACCGGTAGCCAGTGGAGAGAGATTAAAAGCGGGTGTCACACAAGGCCTTTTGGGCTGTTGGAAGACGAGGCTTTCCTGTAGCTCAGTGGTAAGAGCATTACGTTGACAACGCAAAGTTGTGGGTTTGATCCCAGGGGACTGCAGACACCTATGTAAAATGTATAAGATAATGCTATGTTAGTCCCTTTGGATAAAAGCATCTGGTAAATGAGGCGTGCTGCTGCGTTTTGAACCAGCTGGAGTGGTTTGATAGCCTTTGCATGAAGACCAGCAAGGAGGGAATTGTAGTAGTCCAACCTTGAGATTACCAGGGCCTGGACAAGGAGTTGTGCCGCATGCTCAGTGAGATAATGTCTAATCTTTCGAATGTTGAATAAGGCATATCGGCAGGATCGCGTTGTCTTTGCAATGTGATCATTGAAGGACAGCTGTTCATCAAATATGACTCTGGGGTTCCTGGCTGATTCGGAGGGAGTGATTGTGGAATTGCCAAGTTGGATGGTGCGATCAGCGGCTGGGCAGCATCTTCAGATGGCTGGGCGGTGGACTGGGAACCCTACTGGATTGTCGGCGGGACACGACTGGGTACTGGCTGGAAGGCCGGCTGGACAGGGCTGGGTACCAGTTGGAAGGCCGGCTGGACAGGACTGGGTACCGGCTTGATCACCCTTCTGGGGTGTATTGCTAGCTGGATCACTGGCTGGGCTGCCAGCTGGCTCACTGGCTGCTGGATAGGACACGGCGACCCTTTCCTTGGCTTCTATATACTGTAAATACTATGTCTTTGCTGGTTGCATCCGCTATGTCTCCAGTTTGCATCTATTGTGTTGGACTACTGCCATCTTCCGGTGATCGTCAACTTCTCTATTTAGTCATATTCTTGCTATAAATCCTGTTTTAGCTAGATGCCAGAATAGGTATTTCTATCTTGAACATTTCTGACACATTCTAGTACGTCTTTAAGTTCTTGTCCCACTAAACAAGCTGTTGCTTCCTCACACAACTTTATTTAACTGCTACCAGAAACAAAACATCCCCGCATGACAACCAGTTGACATTATGCCATACTACCACTTGGTGTCCCCATGTCACATCAAATTCACACATTGTTTACATCAGCTTTCGAGTGAAATCGTGTTATGTGCGCGTTCTCAGGTATGATAATGTAAGTATTATCTTGTAGTGTGTGAGGAGCCAGGAGTTTTGAATCTTTTTGTGTGAACATGATAAAGGTTTGAAAAAACCTTTGCAAAAAAAGTCCCAGATTACCCAAATTCACCCTTTAACGGTCAATAGGTAGGTACCTAATTTAAATCAGTATGTACTGTCATAGTATGCGATCTCGAACGTGGCGTCTGACTATTATATGATAATCTTGATGACATCATCTGTGTAATTCCAGGGGTTTTATTGTCCTCTATCCTTTATAGGTATCAGTCATATGGTACAGTAGGACCAGGTTCTTGCTGAAGTTGAAAACTTCAGGTTATGAACAAAAGGACCTGGGAAGGTTTTTGACAAGAAGACTTGACTCAACAATAGATCATGTGATTTCCCGATGCAGTCCTCTTATTAATTCTCCTCTCTACTGTCCTGTCAATAAAGCTTGAAAAAATGCCAAGTAACTCCTTCAACAGCCAGCCTGTGCTGTTTTATATGCCTGATGGGCAGCCGGGCGATATCGGCTCACGTCCCTGATGACCAGAGGTATGAAATGACAATTACTGAAGGGACCTCACACACAGAGGACACAACCTCATTCTTATTTTTACTCCTTTCATTAGTGTACTCTCTCCATTTCTCTCTCCACTTTTCTGTTCATCTAATGTCTTCTCTAGCCACTCCTCCTCCCACACCCTTTCCTGTATAATGTGAAATAGATTCATTGATTCACATCAGGACTGGACTCCAGCTGTCTTTATTAAAAGCCATTCCTGACAGCTATAAAGCCAGCAGTGCTGTGTGATGTGTTGACTGTGTGATGTTATAGCAAGATGACATTAAATTACAGAGCCCGGCATCTTATATGTGGAAAGGTAAAATTTTTGCAATGAATGTAAAAGCACTCTACCAATTTTTAGCCTTCATTTATTAGAAAATCCAAAGTATGGCAGGTAGACCTGATCAACATTATATCAAAATTCATCATTGGCGAAGAAACACCACGAAATACATTTTTTAAAACAACCGTGAGGGTATTCTAATTTAGTATCACCCGTTCTATTCGCCCCGCTCTGCTCGAGTCTCAAACCAGCGTCTGTCCGAATTGGAGACGGGCGCACGAGGAGGATAAAGACTGCAGTCTCTAGCATTTGCTGTGAGGTTTACACACTGCACAGCTCTTCACTAGCTGGCCTCCGTTACATTAGCTTCTGGATTATGTTTTCAACAATAAAGCCGTTTTCATTTACAGATTTTCTTTTTCTATTGTCAATTCTGACTTAACGCGACATCTTCTAACAAATCACCATAAAAAATGTGATTTTGACTATATTCTTTCATACAGCCTGTAACAGGTTGTTGGACAGGTTGTTGGAAATGCTGTTTTGTATTCATTTCATTCAGGAGTCCCCTATCGAATGTGCTGCTTCTTCCTGCCGCTAACTGAGACGATCCCTGCGTAGGGAACAGCACTTGCGGGACAGCACCGGCGACATTTTCCAACTGAATGAAAGCTTTATCGGAAGGTCGCTGGATATTTCACTTCGTGCATCTCCTGAACAAAAGCTGCTAAAGGGCTTTTAAAAGTTAGCCTACTAAATCAAGAGACAGACTTACGTATGTTAGAAACACTGTTTTGTGTGCGCACTTGCGTGTGTCAGTGAGGCACACTGCAGAATGAATATAGCGAAAACATTGTTATGTGAAAATGTCACCCCCTTTCTTGGGCCCCAAGCGCGCATGGGCCCCTGGGCCGGTGCCCATAATGCCCATTGGATAATCCGGCCCTGACTGCAAGCTTCTTTTATCTGTTTAGCAATGATGCAGAAAAACTTTAGAGGTTAAATTCTACCACATAAACCAATTTATAGGGACAAATGAATCATAATATAGTCGATATAGGCATAAATTGTTTTTAATAGAAATTGACATTAAATAATTTTGGTTGACATTTTCTGTCTGGGCTGGTAATGTTATCCACAAGGACCTTTTTAAATTGAATTCGCGCATACATACTACATAAAACATTTGCTGTAAACCGCTTTTTCCGTCCAGTGAGTCAAAGAGAACAAAAACATACCTTCTGTATAATCAGGCGCCGAATTAAGGTTAACTTTCTGCAACAGAATAGCTGTAGATTATATTATTTCATAAATAGGCTATATATTATAAATCACAGAGATGGAACACAATAAATGGCCGGCTTTCAGAGGTGAATGCATAAAACTGTTATGGGAAGTAATACCGAACCACTTTCATGTCAGACTGTGACTAAAGCATTTTAAAACAACATTCCAGACGGTGTACATCCAATTAAGGAAAGGCACATACATTTATGCACATACATGGATGCACATCGAGGAGTTTATTCTGTAAATGTTTTTCTATCGTGTTTAATTGCGGATAAAAATGTATCCGACTCAATTCAGCTCATACTTTATTATGCGCTTTTTTAGAATTTATGTGCGTCTTTGCACAGCACAGACATTTTCTCAAGCTCACAGGGATCAAAATGAGTTCTCTTTTACATAGTTTTGCACTTGAATACACAGTAGTTATATCGGCAGAGCTTAAAAATGCAGCACTCTCCGAATCAGTGTAGTCCCAAGCGTCATTCATATAGTCCCGTGTGCACCACGTTACAGACCACTGCTTTATTGAGTTCTCAGTTTTGTTTTATGTAAGTATGGACTTCAAATGTTTTCAAATACCTTATAAGAAATGAAATGGACACGAATGTAAGAATAAGTAAGAGAGTAAGAGTACAGCTATTACAGCCACAAACGACCACTTCTGTTTTGCCTTTGATCTGCCTTTCTCCAACAGCAGTGTGAAAGACTGAGAGGATGCAAAGACACAGAAATTAGAAGAAATCAGGCTTGTTGCATACACTGTATATCATATATTGATGTTCGAACTGATCCTTATGTTTAAACATCAATATGAACATGTTTTCTTTGCAGTATTCAAGATTAAAATTTTGGGCAATACATTTTTTTTCATTTGGAATTTGGACCTGTTTTCCTTACTGTACAGAACGCAATAATAACTGCACAAAGTATGTGCATGCTGTGAGTTACAGTGACCGGTCCGGCCATTCATAGACAACGAGATTTTCCATCCCGCAGAGTTACTTTCCCACCGCTTCTCTATGTAAACACGCACCGAATGTACGGGTTTCAAGTAAGTCTCTTGCGTCTGCAGCGCCTTGCGCATCAAGCACTAGTGTTTGCGGCGGCTCACGCTGCCAGCAGCACTTTGGGAGCGCTATTACGTTATTCTAAATACATTCACAGGCAAACCAGATCATCTGTCTCTTCCATGTGTGCAATGTTAGCATAAAACATGATGTGTTTATGTAGCTAACAGTTTATCTGAAGGCTATGAGGGTTCAGTCAGTGGAGGAAGGAGGATTGACAGTGTGCATACATAAGCATAGAGAAAACAACCACAGCTCTTTTGTGGAACAACTGCCTGTCAGTTGAGTTTGTGACAAAACGTTTTGCAGGGTTTACATATTGTTTATTACATATTATTTATTTGCATACTATAATTCATTCAAATAGAAGTTGAATTTGTTTCATAAAGCACAAGATCATTTTATAATGCCTACATTTTATTGTGTTTTTAAAAAATTATTTTCCACTGTATATTCCATCATTGAGGATTTCTTTTAAAAAGTCTAAAAACCGAATCTCGTTCTCGTCTAGTCTTGTATCGTGGTATAAGTGTCTCGCCTCACCAATAGTATGTGGGGAACATAATAATTTGAGAAAAGTTTAATTTAATCAAACTTTCCTTAGTTGAAATCTTTGACGTTTGGACTTAGATTGAGAAAACTAGAGCACAGTTTGAGGCAATTTTCAGATGAAACTCTTTAGAGGTAACGATGATATTTCTAGGGTCTGATTTTTTTTAAAGAAGCGGGAGACATCTTTTCCAGGACTTCTTCTCGTCCCCGATTGACTCCCATAGTAATTATTTCCCCTTCCATGGCAGTAAATGGGGGGTGAGATCTGTTTGGATACTGACATTTTTCATAATATCTTCTTTTGTGTTTAGCGAAATAAAAATACATTTGTACAGATCTGGAACAACCTGAGGGTGAGTAAATGATAACAGAATTTTTATTTCTGTGTAAACTATCCCTTTAAGCAAAAATCTTCATCTTTCCATCTATTTTCATCTAGGAACAAACAATTAAGATATTAAAGATATATAATTTGAGATATTTTTTTCACATGGGTGCTGCCAGAAGCTAAACTGTGATTTAAAATCTACATTTACCTCTAGTGATTTACGGTGTATAGTCGTACACTTGTGGAATGATATTGGCAGGCGGCCTTTAGCCTCTGTAAGATCATGTAATGCCCATCTGAGACAGCTCAGCAAAAAGAAAGAGAGAAATTTGACAGTTGATGGTTCATGCAAAGGATAAGCGTTTAGAATTAAACTTGAGAGCAATTAAAAAGAGTCTAAAGCAATCAAATGAATGAAAAGAGACAGAGACAGAAGATTAGAAAGAGCGGTGGGGAGGGGTTCAGGCTGATTTAGAGAGATCAGAAGTCGCTTGTCGGGTCAGATTGATTCTCTGATTACCTCTGTTTCTCATAAATAGATGAGAGATGTAAGGATAGAAACGCAGGTGTGGGGAAAAAAATCAATTCTGCCATCCTCTTTCCTCCTGCCTTTTTATAGATGTAGGAATAAGATACTTTTGTTGCGAGATTCATCTTTTCTTTCCATGTCTGTTCTCCTTTGAACACCTCCCTTCATCTCTTCACTTGGTCACTTTCATTTTGTTGCCGAGCAGCAATTGGTTTACTCTCCACACTCTTGCCGGCAAGACTGGTATCGAGCCTTCTTTCTTTCACATATTTAACCTTCACAGCCGTACTAATTATTGCTTGTAAAAACCTCTCTGGGATTCCCTTGATATTTCAGTACAAAAACAAAAGTTTTATTGGCTTACCAGACACAGTTCATTTTAACAAGGCATTGAATGTGCATAAAAAACAGTGCACTGTAAAAATGTAAATTAAGATTTGGGCATCGTTATTTTGAGCACATACTTGCTTTTTTGTCTGTAAATGCAACCGAACACTGCAGTTTGCATAATGCCGTGGTTGCCTGCTGTCATTTCTGTTCACTTTCAACGTTTCAAAAAAAGTTTTATGTTCTTGAGTTAACCTAAAATTCTCAGTGACCAGTGAGAGAAAAATCTGACGGCCGTCCGTCATGTTGACGGATTACATTGAGGGCAATTTGTTATTCCCCTTTTTCATCATAGTTGTTAAAAACGAACTGAAATACTTTTTACACTTTTCACAGCGATAACGTTGTTTGGATACATTTTGTATAAACCTTAACTTTAAGGAAGTGGAAAAATGTCTCTCTGCATCTTTTCCGTTCAGTGAGCTGCAGAAGCAACACAATCATAACCAAACAGCAGCTTAAAGTTACTTGTAAGTGAACAAATGAATGATTACAAAACAGCGTTTACAAGCACCTGTGAGTGTTACTGACTGCTGGACATATGATTATAAACATTTGTTTGTAATTATTATTTTATGTCTGATAACAGAAACATTTAATATGTAAATGACTTTATTGGGTATTCAGATTTATAAAAACACAATAGTTCAGAGAGCAAACGCATGTACATAGCGATGATGTCACAAACATGCTAATGAGTGTCAGTCCCAGTGTTTTGTGTGGCAGCATATGGTCATTGTTTGTTTATGATGGCCATGCGCTCTTCTGGCTTCTCCCTTGTTAGTTCAGCTATTTAATGCCCCTGTGTTTTCTGTCCTGTGCTGTCCCGTTCCATTTCGTCCTTGTTTCCTTCTCACGTCCTTGTTTCCTGACGCTTGTTCCTGTAGTGATTTTCCTCGCGTTTATGCCTTGCGTGCCTTGTTTTGCCCTCACGTGGGAAGTTTTATGATTTCTAGTTTTCAAGAACTTTAGTTGTTAAAGTCCCCCCATCGTGGGTTTTTTCATTTTTGTTTAATAAAACCTTTTTGTTGCTGCCATTCCTCTGTCTGCGCTTGGGTTCTGTCCTCACCAGCCCTGAAAAAGTACCTTGTAACATCACCTTGCACCAACACCATAGTGACTGGTAAAAAATAGATTATGACAGAATTTTTACGAGCTTGTCCTTCAAAATGACGGACAATGAAAAAGTCTGGAGTATGGAGTGCTGCAGGGGTGATGTATTTTTGTATGCCAAACCTAGAGTTGAGCCGCGGTCAGACTTGACTTTGAGCATGCGAAATTCGTTCGGACGGTGGTACGAAAATGGGCGGGAGCATTTTACATTTCTGTACCGAGAGGTCACGCTGGGACGTTTTGACCTTCTATTTTTTCTGACGCACTCACGTGACATTAATTCGATGAACTGCACCTGGATATTTTTGTATTGATGTTGTTTTATACTTGTGCTACAACAGTGCTAGAACGTACTTTTTATAACGTCTGTGGTTAACAAAGTCTATAAATATTTTTGCGTATTATTCTACAGCATAAAACACACTAGTAATGGCTAGTGGTGAAACGGATCGGGTTGATCCGTACGTATCTTGCTCTGCGGTTCGGAATGCTAGTGACCTGCAGATTAACCGTCAGTTTATTTATCACAGAGTCGCTCTCTCTACATCTGGACAGTACAATATTAAAGCGCATTCTCGCGTATATCTCAACTTAAACCGCTGCATTAAGCATGAGACCCGCAGATTTTAAGTTTATTAAACATAGAGTAAAAGATAGTTTTAGCGCTTACGCGCCCCTCTCTCCAGAATCTGGATGAGTACAATATTAAAGCGCATTCTAGCATATACCTAAACTTATACTGTTGTGTAAAATAACTGTTAAGTTAACAAAGAAAAAAAAATGTGGCACTCGTGGCCTAATGGTTAGACAGTCGGACTTGTGACCAGGAGCTGGCCGGTTCGATTCTCAGGTCTGGCGGGTGATGACTGAGGTGCCCTTGAGCAAGACACCTTACCTCTACTTGCTCCCCGGACCCTGCAGTGATAGCTGCCCATTGCTCCGGCTGTACGTGTGTTCACGACTCTCTGGATGGGTTAAATGTAGAGGTCACATTTCGCGTATGGGTCGAATAGGTCACTTTCACTTTTCAACAGGTAATGTTGTGTTGGGTCAAAGCACAAATGAGGTGATCCACTATAGCAATTTTGACGCCCCACCCACTTCAGTAACGCATTTAAGAAGTCGAGAGAAAGTCAGTCGAGATACTTACTCCATGATCACCACCTCATACCCCTGTAACGGTCATCTGATCTCTAGAGATCCATTTGTCAATTGTTTACTCTGACTGCGTGTTTATGTCATATTTTATATATATTTTAATACTGCATGCATGCTGTATGACATAGCCTACAATATAAATTATAACTGTTTATAAACAAGATTCTCAGTTTAAAAAAACGGTTAATATCTTCAGGGTATTTTCACAAATTATTATAAATTATATAATAAAACTATAATGAACATTTACATTAGCTGATACGAAAAATTATCCATTCCTTGACCCAAAATCAGTAATATGATCCAAACCGTGAGTTTTGTGATTCGTTGCACCACTAGTTGCTAAAAACGACTTCAGACATTGTCATGCAATCAGAGATATCTCACAAATAATACAACATGGACACAAATCTCCAAAACATGGATGGAGATTTATTCACAATCCTGTAAAATTTTGAATTTCAGCGTACAAACTGAATTCAACACAATCCCTATACAGTTACGTCAATAACCACATTTCTCTTGCTGAATCTGGTGCTCAAAATATTTAGTAGTTGTTGCAAATAAACAATCCAATGGTCTTTCAGTTCATTCTGAGAAATCCAAGCTGTGACGTTTCTCAGAGAGCACAGCGTCAGTCTCTTCATCCAGCTCTCCACAGCTGGAATAGCGAGCCAGATGTTGCTGACCCACATAGAGGAAAGGAACAGCTGTCTGCAGGACGGGGTGGGAAGGCTGTCCTGGATTTTAACAGTCAGGAAAACCACTAACACATGTGGAACACTGTGGTGAGAGAGGATTAGTCCTTAAGCCCAAACAGCCAGAGAGAAGAACAAGAAAAACTGCGAAGAAGAAAATTCTGTTGTGCGGGGGTTGTAAATGCGTATGACTTCTATCTGCCATCATCAGGGGTTTTCAGGAGAAAGTAAATGATGCAATCATTTTTGTTCTATTCCTAAATATGCTTTGCCTGTGATTTATTTGCACAGTCATGTTATTGCTCAGGAGGCGGCGGCTCTTTCATAACTCAGGACAGTTAGAGTCAATGTATGTAGTTTAATACACATTCCTTGTGTTATTTTGCATGTTTTATGAGTGCACAGTACTCCACAGAGAATAAATGTTTGTTTCACATCAAGGTAAGTATAGTTTACTATAACTATTAAAACATTTCTGTTAACAAAATCAATTAAAATATCACCGTAAATAATAATCTAAAAACTTTTATTCAGTTATATCAATTCTTATTTATTTGTATAATTTACTGAAATTTTTAGATTTCTTCCATTTTATGGGGATTTTAGTTACATTTTTTGCAATTAGTATGCTTGGGTCATTGTATTATTTGTTTATTTTTTATGTTGATATATAAGATTAATTTATCTTTTGTTTTATTTTGTTTTATTTATGCCTCGAACATTTAATAAAATGACAAAAGCACATAAACTAAATACATATAATGAAAAGCTTTTCTAAATAATTCCAATAATTTGGTGCTGAAAGAATTTGATGGGAAATGTTTGAGCTCCTGCCAAAGAAGTCAATTTTACATTGAGTGTGCGTTTGCATGCACAGTCTTACTCCGATTATGTTTAATAATCTGATAACAAGTAAGGTCATGTAAACGGGTAAAACGCTTTCTTTATCGGGGAAAGCTCATAAACGTGACGTTTTTAATTACTAAACAAACTATCGATGGTGACGTCACTGCACGCGAGAAACCTGGCAAGTCTCAAACTTCCATGTAAACACGTTTTTCTATGTAGCCGGTTTATTAATATCCATGTAGACAGGTGTCCTTTATAATCAGATTTTGATAGATATCTGTTTATTCTGTGTGTGTGTAAACGCACCAATTTAAGGTCTCTCCTAAAACTGCAAAGGCAAAGGTCACTATTCGAGGCGAATCTCAAAAAATATCTCTCCATTTGATCACACCTCCTTCAGTCTCGGAAGCATAATTGAGATATTAAAAAGATTTGTCATTTTCAGACGGTTTGGCCAAGGGACAGTAATGTGAGAAAATGTAGTGGATGAAGTCTTCTCATTCTTTATATATTTTCCTCGCCTCCCCGCAGATGTCTCTTGTTCCACTTATTTTAGCTGGAGTTGGACAGTGTTATCCAGTCTTGGTTCAGGCTTCTCTAAAGGCTAATGAGTATAGAGCGCTAAAACTAGCATGACATGTCTCAGTGTGAGCGATGATATCAAAGCCCCTGGGAAGTACACTTCTTCCAGTATATCAGCATGATGTCTGCTTTGCACAGAGAGAGAGAGAGAGAGAGAGAGAGAGAGAGAGAGAGAGAGAGAGAGAGTGTGTCACTTGTCATTGCACTACTCCCCAGCTGGAGGTTTTCCAACACTAGGCGCAGTTATTTCACCCTGCAGTTCAAAGTTCAAAGACTTTCAGTTTCTTCTGTTTAACATGGCTCTTGTTTAATGTTAATGTGTGCTATAGGAATTCAGCAAATTTGACTGGTTAAGACAAAAAATGAGTCTGTAATAAAAAACAACGATTGCGGCACAGAGCCATGTATGTCTGCCGGTCAGTCCAACTGCAACACTCAGCGGCAATGCTCTTTCATCACCACCGGGCCGGTCGCCAGTGTAAGCAGCTCCCTCTCTGCATTCTTGCCGTTGTTGTTATTTTTTCATTTTTCTCATTGACCTGCTTTTGCTCCCTGTACAAAATCAATTGGCGTAGCCTCAGCCATACATGGTTAAATCTCGAGATCAACTCAAGCTAAGGACAAAACGTTTGGGACATAGTCACATGTCTAGAGTGAGTTAAAAGACAGTATTTTGGGGCTTTTAGTCTGTCTGTTGACATTTTAGGGCTCATTTATTCACCCTTGTGTCATTCCAAACCTTTATTTACATTTACATTTAGTCATTTAGCAGACGCTTTTATCCAAAGCGACTTACAGGGAGTTTATGACTTATGGCAGAACACAAAATAAGATTTGAAGAACGTCGGTAACCAAACAACATTGGCCCCCATTGACTTCCATTGTATGGAAACAAAACCACTTAGACATTTCTCAAGGAAAGAAGAAAGAGTCATACAGGTTTTGAAGGACATGAGGATGAAATGATGATCAAATGATTTTTGTTTCTGGGTGAACTGTCCCTTTAAGATGGCACGTCCTTGTTCTAATGATTGCTTATGGAAAGCTAAAAGGTGGTTTTAAATTAGGTTTCCCTCATCTGATCCATCTCTGCTGGGATTTAATGCTCTCTTGAGAGGTCAAACGCACTCAGTATAGGCTGGAAAATCAAATCCGACATGCTGCTATCATCCATAATCACACAAAAATTAGCGTCTATGAAAGTGATACCGGAGGATGTTGGCAAATGTGTTTTCTCTGAATGCTTATGTAAGATATTGTTGCCTAAACTCTAAGCAGTCATTTCCCTTTACGTGCTGTCAGAGCATCTTTCTTCATTGATGGCTTCTGTGTGTTTGAGATTAATCGGTCTAGCAGTGTTAGACAAAATATAAAGAAATGGCTTCCTTTCAATTCATACATTGGAATTTAAAGTTAATTGGCCTTGGCCAACATGATAATAAATGATTAATTCAATAGAAATAGAAATGACTGGAAGAGGACTTTAATGGGTTGTAATAAAAAATGAACAGTCTGAAAACAGAGACGTTTCAGAAGTCTAACACTTTGTTTTATGAAAAAGATATTTGAAAAATGCCACCATCGAGTACCATAGTAGAATAAATAGCTTTATACGTTTCTTTGTTCTGTTGAACACAGAAGAAGATATTTTGAAAAATGTAGGAAAGCAAACAGTTCTGCTATTGTACTTTTGGCCAACATTGACTACTATTGTAGACTATTGTAGTCAATGATGGCCAAGAACTGTTTGGATACAACATTCTTCCAAATATCCAAAGAAAATGAATACAGATTTGGAACAACTCGAGGATGACTACATAATGACAGAATTTGTGTTTTTGGGTGAACTGTTGCTTTAAGATTTATATCATTTTATGTTGAAAATGTGTATGGCAAGATGCTTATGGGTGAGTCATAAATGTAATTGCATTTTAATTCTTCCAACATAAATTCAATGACAATTGGTTTTATCTAGAGTATATAGCGCTTTTGACAATTAAAATGTGTTGTAACGTCTCGATCAAAACTCAAACATGAAATTCACTTCCGAACGGCATGCATTTAAGTCTTGGCCCGTCTCGTTTGTGTGTACCAATCCTCCAATGTTTGATGCCGTGGCTTCGTATTGCTGCCCATCTTGCGGCGTGCGTGGGCGACTCCATTATTAATCAGTGCAGGTAGCCGGGTTCCTGTTGCCACTGTTTTCATAACATCATGAAATAATTCCGAGCATTCGTCTGCTTTTCCATCTCACATTTGATCTGATTAATGCCTGCCGTTCTGCAGCGATTATTTAAAGCATTCAGCCGTTTGTGTATTTTCACCAGAGCACTTTTCGTACCCAGTTGGTGAGTGTGAGTCAGCTCAGAAGGGTGCTGTTAATTCACTAATGGATGTGTACATCCACACATACAAACCCACACATTACATTGGCTTTAATTATCCATGTAATGTCAGGGGAGACATTAGAGTTCACCAAACATTCCCTGATGGGTGTCGCAGCAGAGCAGGAGGGTTCAAGCACAACTTATG
This sequence comes from Barbatula barbatula, assembly GCF_947034865.1. Classification (NCBI taxonomy): domain Eukaryota; kingdom Metazoa; phylum Chordata; class Actinopteri; order Cypriniformes; family Nemacheilidae; genus Barbatula; species Barbatula barbatula. The sequence continues at coordinate 12,296,652 of NC_136784.1, forward strand.
ATTCGGTAGAAGCTTGCGGTTTTTAATTGGTTCCAAAATCGTGTTCATGATGCAGTGACGCCTTCTAATCACTTAGAGTCTGCTGTGGGATCTTTACTCATTACTCAAACTCTTTCTTTCCACTTCAACTGGAAACCTAATGCTAGTTATTATCCTGCCCTGTGGAATACTCAATTCTGATTGGTCAATTACACCATATCATGTTCCTCAATAATCGTCAAACACCTGGGGATTAAGTCATATCGGGCTACTCTACTGGTGCTACTTAAACGTTTCAAATAATAAAATAATAACTTATTAAGTATTTTGTTAAATCAATATTTTGTGTCCAATTACTTAGCAACGTGGAAGTAAATAGCTGCTGGGGCCCTGATCACACAGTCAGGGTTTATTTTGCCATATCGACCGGCTAACTTAACATTATCCTTTGTCTAATGATTTGTCAGGTCTCACTGGTCTATTTTATTTTGCCTACAGGTTTGACCAGAAGCCTCAGTGTTGTGACTGCGCACACGGAGACTTATCATCATGGGAAAGCAGAACAGTAAGCTCAGGCCAGAGATGCTACAGGACCTGAGGGAGAACACAGAGTTTACTGATCATGAGCTACAGGAGTGGTACAAGGTGGGAACTTTTTCTCTTATACTGTAGGTGGATGGAAGACGTGCGGGAAAAAATATCAGTATCTGCAAACAAATGCTTTTTTGGAAACCTATATATGATTTTTCCTCTATGGATCAAAAAGATGTTTTGAGAAATGTCTCAGGACAAACAGGTTTGGAATCACATGAGGAAAGGATCTTGACTTTTTTGTGAACTGTCCATTTAACATTTTTTGGGAATGACTGGTCTAAAGTAATTTTTCAATGGTGACCAGAGGTGTACTTCATCAAATGATGTGTTAAATCTGACGATTTGCATTAAAAAATGTGTTTGTTATATTTTAATTTTAATACTGGCCATTCGGTTTTATATTTTGTTATTTAGTGTACTAACCATTATACATTTGGCTAATGTTTGGGGCTACTGTTTGATCTACAAGTGCGTATCACAAACACAACCGGTACAGAAACACTATGCCAACATATGCATTATATGATAGTGTTTATCCATAAGCTCAGCACTTTAAAGTAGCCGTCTTCCCCACACACACAAACAATGTATATGTCTGCAAATGGTTGTCATGGAAAAGGCTTTACAGTAACATGTATCCCAGGTCTGGTTGTCTCAGGAGAAAGAAAGACACATGAATAGTGGCAAAAATATCCTTTTACAAGAATGGATTAGTCTCCATGTATTGAAATTTAAGCCACTGTGAGCCACACTGACCCCAGGGCTGTAAAGGAGCAGAACTTCTGAATTTGAATGAGACACACAAACATCTTGGCTGAATGTTAAAAAGCAGAGCTTAAATAAAAAAAAAAATTCCTGGAATTTAAAATGTTCAATCTTGCTCATATTTGCTCTAGTCACAGCAAATGGCATATCTGAGATGAAGAATGAAACCTAATAAAGAATTCCAATAATGGAAGTCTATGCTTTTCCAAACAGGGGTTCCTGAAAGACTGCCCCAGTGGGCATTTGAACGTGGAGGAATTTAAGAAGATCTATGCCAACTTCTTTCCCTACGGTGATGCCTCGAAGTTTGCTGAGCACGTATTCCGCACGTTTGACACCAACAACGATGGCACCATCGATTTCCGGGAGTTCATCATCGCTCTGAGTGTGACATCACGGGGGAAACTGGAGCAGAAGCTGAAATGGGCCTTCAGCATGTACGACCTGGACGGCAACGGCTACATCAGCCGTGACGAGATGCTGGAGATTGTGCAGGTCAGAAGGCATTGCAGGGATGTTTGTGCTGTAATCTGCATTCTTAATCCACTTTGAACCTAAACTCAACGCACAGTATATTTCTCTCTAACATATTCAACATGATGTCGTATTTAATGCTACCCATCATAATGCCAGACGGATTTGTTTTAACACACGGTGGAGACGGTGGAGGAGGAACAGATGTATTGGTGGTGACAAACACTTGAAAATGAAATATATTATGCACAAGGCATTTATTAATTCAATAATATTCTAGCGTTTTGATAGTCTCTGCCCTTATAAAGAATGATCAAGAGTGAAACCAAGAATTAAAGATGAAAACAATTGCTATTTAAATTGTTTAAAGTCATTTATATAAAAAATGAAAGAATTAACTTGTGGATGCAACTCTGAATGTGTGCTTGGCAATTCTTTTATGAATCTGTTTCTTATTACACTGGATTACTGTGATGCAGTCAAAGCCTTTCATGCGGCTTCTCAATGCAGCACATCTCATTGCTTTCACTCTTTTTATGGGTTCTCAAAATACTGAATTACAATCAGCATTATTTATCATAATACAGACAGATATTCCCCTCTCTCTCTCTCTCTGTTACTAATACAACCCTTTATAATGTACGGATGAGACACGGATGGGAAGCCCTGACCCCTTGTGGAACAATCAAGCTGAAACATTTCCCAGTTGATTTCTCCCATTTCTTACCGGCTGTGGCAGAAGGGAAGATATTAGCATGTGGTTAGCATGCTCAGTTGGTGTGCAATCTCCCTCGGCCGGGCTTGGCAACGCTCTGTTGCACGCAATGCCTGTCAAAGCCTGCGGGGAAGGTTGAGATTGCGGCGAGGAGGGAGGGTCACGCTCCTCTCTTGGATTACAGAGTTAAATTTAACCAGGGTTTATCCCTGTGTGTGCAGAACGGTGGGATTATCCGCAAACCCGTGGAGGTTACAGTCAGCTGGTACTCGGAGATAGCAGCCTGTTGCATATTTGATCATGGCAGTCACTTTTTAAAGGTGGACTGAGAGATGAAAATGCCACCTGCAATCTACTTAAACTGTATTATTATTGCTTAAAAGCATTGATTTATATCTGACATCTCCAATAAATCTTACGGTAGTTTTCCCAAGTTTGACTTGGTGAATGAATGTCGCCTAAAGAAAGATTATTGAGTTATTGAACGCTGCCTGTGCAGAAGCTGTGAGGGCTAGATAAGGTGATGGTGGTTTATTGATTTATTTTAGCTATTTTTTACCCAGGTGTGTTATTGATATCCCCCTTTATCACCGACAGGCTATTTACAAGATGGTGTCATCGGTGATGAAGATGCCTGAGGATGAATCCACACCGGAGAAGAGGACAGACAAAATATTCAGACAGATGGACCTTAATAATGATGGTAAGGAGTTTTGAATGCGTTTCAGGGTCCAAAATAACAAGTTTTCTTCACAAATGGATGTTGCGTTTATTTGGAAGTAGATCATAGTACACTATTTAAAGGGACAGTTCACCCAAAAATGTCAATTCTGTCATTATTTACTCACCCGCAAGTTCCGTATACATTTCTTTGTTCTGATGAAAACAGAGAAATATATTTGGAAAAATGCTTGTAACCAAACAGTTCTTGCCACCATTGACTACCATTGGAGGAAAAATGACAATGGTAGTCAAAAGTGCCCCAGAACTGTTTGCTTTCCTACATTCTTCAAAATATCTTCTTTTTTGTTCAACAGAACAAATTATTTTCTCCTACTATGGTAGTCAATGGTGGCCAAGAACTCTTTGCATTGAATCTCTTTCTCTGTGTTTATCAAAAGTCAAAACAAAGCAATGAGAACAGAATTTTCGTTTTTGAGTGAACTGTTAAATCTTTTTATTGATTTTTTAAAATCATCACACACTTTAAAAGCAAAACCCGACTGTGTGAGAAAAGCAATTATATTCTGACCCTTGATTCTTTTCTTTCAACCATTTCTGTCTTTCCTTTTAGGCAAGTTGTCTTTGGAAGAGTTCATAAAAGGTGCCAAAAGTGATCCGTCCATTGTGCGGCTACTGCAGTGTGACCCCAGCAGCGCCTCGCAGTTTTAAATCTCACCAGACATCTGGCGCTCGATGCATGAAAGCTCTAGTATCTCATCTTTTGGGTTCCAGATGGATCAGTTTTAAGAAAAAAAGTGCATCAATTTTACTTTCAGTCTTTGCCGAAAATGACATGCGTACATCCGAAGAACAAAGTTGACACCTGCCAAGACGTCTCGTGTCTGCTGTGTGTCACCTGTGCATGTCTCTGCAGAAGCTGCTAGTGGAATGCTCGGCTTCAAAATATCACAGGCTGATCGTGCCCGGGGTCCAGATTTTCAAACGGAATGTCTCTTCTTAGCATTCGTGCATGCGCTCCCACTTTCTGTACCCCCACAACCTTCTTGTGTTTAATATATGTGCTGTTCTTTTTGTAATTTTCCCTGTTGATTTGAGGGCACAGGCCCCTTATCTACTTTTTATATGGATATTTATGTGTACATACAGTATAGACACATATAGGAACATGTTATGAGGCAATTATTGATGTCTTTTTACTCACTTCTAGCATCTTTGCGGCAGTATTATGTAGCTTCAGGCAGCATCCAAAACTTTGCCTCTGACCCAGTGGACTGATGGAATGAATGTTGGGAATTTTCTGCTCTGGCGCTCATGATCTTTATTTTTATGAAGAGAAGGCTGAGGATCCCATTGAATGCTCTGTTCATTTTATTCTTTAAAAAATGTTTTGATGTCATTGTTGTAAATATGTGGTTTGCTTCCATATTTCTTTATTTATATTTGCATTTTAATGGTGTTATTTTGCCATGGGTGATTATATTGGTCAACGGAGACGTGATGTATTATGCTGTTTCCAGTAAGTTGTTCTTAATTCAAGGCTTTCCAATGCATCGTGGGAAACATTTGCATCGGGGGATTTACTGTATTTCCGTTGTGTTTTGAATCAAAGACACTGGTAGCACATATCTTTTATGGCGCTTGATCTGTGTGCGTGTGGTTATGCGCATTTGTAAGTGCACAAGAGTGAAGGTTTGCATGTTTCGGTGTGCGTCTGTGCTACCTTTATAGTATCACTTGTGTAGTTCTATACAACATTTGTATGCAACAGTAGGTTTTTCGATCTTCAGTTTTAAGCAGCAAACCAATACCTAGTCAGCACTCGAAATTGTACTTTATAAAATTTTAAGACATCCTTCAACAACTTAGATAGAAATGTACGACGCTATGATTTATGATCATCACATTTAGATAAACAGTTTGGATACTAAAAGCCACCGCTAAGGGCTTATTTCCACTCCTGAATTAACAAGTGTAAGGAAAAAGCCACTGCTTTGATTTTTCTTTGTTTTATGCAACAACTGACATTCCATGACCTGGATACAACAGGTGTTTCTGCTTTGTTAAAACATAGTGATCGAGCTTAGAGACTAGCTCACAAGCCCACTCTGTGTGTAGCTCTCAGTTTGCCGCCATCCATGTTGCTTCCATATTTGTACCGAGACCATATTTGATGCTGCACCCTCTATGGCAACTTTCCTCTATTATGTTGCATGAAACCTCATGCGAGGACATAATGATTGTCCCCTTTTACTGACGTTGAAAACAAATATACCTATGTGTTTAGCATGTTGCCTGAGAGTCATTCTTTATCAACCCAAGCTTGCTCAACACCTGTCAATGTTGTGTCAGTAATGTTTTGATAAACAGCGTAAAGCAGTTCATAACATATAGTAGACTAATATATACATACAATTAAAATGAATATTTCACACATACAAATCTAGGCTGAGAAGCTAATATTATTAAGATAAAATGAAGCCATTAACATTAATGTCAAGTTATATTTGCTTCACAGTGTTTATTGAAATATCCCAAACTGTAATGTCAATTTACTTGTCTAAATAGCGTAATTATTTCCTTAACAAAAAAAATTATTTTTGAGTCTGGTTCCAAAATGAGATAAAAATCTTATTTTTGTGATATATAAAATCCCGTTTACATTCTTTAGATTAAGTAGAGTTTGCAGGATGTGATCATTTTGGAGCAAATATGAAACCAAAACATGTAGTCTCTTGGTCGTTTGTCAAACGTCACATGACCAAACAGGAAACCGTTCTTGTTACTGGTAAGTAACATCCGCTTGTTGGAAAAAGTGTTAACAGCCCTTTGAAATAACTGCGATATCTATAATTATCTGTTGAGGTAATCTGCTAATCTGGCTGTTTTCATTTGTGGTGTTAATTCTATTGTATTGTTAATACATCAATGAGATCAAGAAAAATAAATAAATGATATGTCTGTATGGAGATGATAATGGACATTATGGACAAGGACAGCAATCCTCTTTGGTATTTTTCCTGAAGGCATTTTGCATAAAACCGGTCTCCATGTAGGCATAACAACACCTGAAGCAGATGCGAAGACCTGTTTTCCGGTTTTTGTACGATATTGAATCCTTTTATTTTTGTAAATATTACTCTAGCAATGTGAAGAGGATTGGCAAATAACAGGTGTCACGACCGGTGGGTAGCACGGTCAGAGGAAGAACCCAAGGGCAGGCATCGGTGGTACGGACAGAACAAAAACCCACGATGGGGTAAAATAAGGACTGGACAAAATGACAAGACAGTGAACTAAATCCCTCGAGGTGGATAAAACAAGAGAACAGAATAAACTAAGACTTACAGAAAATAACGAGAATCAAAGTTAATAACAGCAGTCCAATGGGGCAAGGTAATCCAAAGGTAATGTACACTCAAGGTAAAATAATCCACAGGGCAAGGCAAGGCAAGGCAAGGTAATGCAATGCAAGGCAAGGGGTAAATTAACACAAGGCAGGTGCAGAGAATGAAACACAAATGGAAAGCTAAACGAGGGAACGAGAGGGGCGGGTCCATAGACGAGACCGGAGAAAATGCATATTATGTCATGACCGACAATATGTTTCTCTCCACACTGAACATGAGGATCTGTCATGATTCTTCCACTAGACCAAAAAAAACATGACATGATGAGGCAGATTCATGACAGACAGGTATAGGCCAGACTTACCATTGGGCTTGACTGGGCCACAGTCCATAGGCTTGCTCTCGTTTATTTGTTTTGTTTAGAAAGATGCCAGTCATTGTATTTGACTAAAGCAAGTGCGCACACATTGCCAACAAAACCGCGTGCGGTTCATGTCCGGCATTGTTTAGGGCGGGGAAAGCCGCTCCATCTATCAGCTTCAAACACTCTCCAAATCCAGCGTTATATCCAGCGTTTACAACCAAATGCATTTGAACAAACAACACAGCTGAACTTCGCGAACATAGTTCTCTCTCTCTCTCTCCTGAACACAAGTGAAAGTGACTTGTGCGCATGCTCCTTCTCCCGCTCTCCTTGGTTGATGCGTGGGCGTGGCGGATGCTTTTCAGGGAGAATTGTCCAATAAGGGACAAAGAAAAGATGTTACATAACGATTTTTCATGTTCGAAAAAAACTTTCCGAAACCAGTATGAACGCTGAGGGAGAGTATCGAGCACAGAAATGCTACATCATACATCCAACTCGTTTTTTGACAAGTTGACCATGTTAAGTATGAGAATACTACACGTTTAACACTATAAAGAAGTCAGAATGCATGACACACCGTTTGCTGTATTGCTCATTGTTTGTTTCATGTTAACGCTGGGGTTCCCAAATTTCTGATTTGGCAGGTATTATAATAAGTCCACCAATATAGGGAAAACACACAAACAGATTTGTTCTTTTTAAGTTAGAATGCCTCCACTGTCAGTGCAAGAACTATAGGAACATAACTAATATAAACATAAAAACTGAACGTGTAAACCGATGTGCAAGTGTCATGGTTAGTCATTGGAAAAAAGCATTTACTAATGCTAACAAACACATGTTTCTGTACCTACGGGGACCTTTTCCTCCTTTAAATTTTATTTTCATAAAAAATGGTCAACAAAAATGCACGGAGTCATTAAGATTTTAATATTTGTAATTTAATATACAGTAAACGTTGAAAATTTGCTGCGGTTAAAGACATGTTGCGGAAATGACATTTTTGCTAATATTGCAGCGAACTGGCAGCTAGCGAGGTCTACTACATACGTTTTGACTCTTAGCATCTTTATCCTTGAGTTAAACGGTAATATACATTTATTTAAAAAAATGTAGTTCAAAGTACAGATAACTGAGTTGTGTGGTAAGGACACACAATCAATACTGACACAGATAAGATGATATTTACCTTATATTACCTTATATAAGTCATAATAAAAGCCGTAAGGACTCAAAAGTGTGGGACAGGCACATTTACTTAAAAAAATCATAACAATGATCAGTAAATAATACAACAAATGTAAGATACTGTAAATTAATATGTATAAACAATTCCATTTGAAATTCAAATTGTTATTCAATTAACTTATTTTAAGTATTTTGACACAGTGACCAGAGATGTGGGACATGACAAAATCCTTAATTATATTCTTAACAAGGTGTTTTATGACACTGTGACTATATTTCTAATGCGTCATATGAGACATTTTGAAATAAATCTGAAATTTCACTGCTGGGAATCAAAAGTGCCCGTAGTTGCAGAAACACCCTTATATAAAGAATTCTGCATGTTAAGTAAGGGATAGTCAATGGCTAGCCGTGCATTAAAGAAGGACCAAGAACCAAAAAATCCAACTAAACTAAACTAAAACAACTAAAATCCTTCAATGCATGGCTAGCCATAGAGTATCCCGCTTATACCATCGACATTTGCCGTGCCATAGCGGTTATTGATGTTTGAGTAATTTCAAATCTTAAACTGACCGGAACCACCTGTGCATCAAACGGTTTTAATGCACACTTTCCAGCCAATCAGAATCGAGTATTCAAACAGAGCATGGTATAACGTAACTGCATAACCTTACCCTCAAACAACATAAAGGACATGCAGTCTCAACCGTTTATTTCACTAACCATGTCCAACTTACAGTCAACAGAGATACTGTAGACATTTACTGGACTGTTCCTCGTGTTATTAACTCTTTCCCCACCATTGATGTAATTTTCTGTCATTTTACGAGACCACACTTCCCTTCCACTGACGAAATTCAACACCCCTGTTTCACTGTATGCCTAAGGGGGCGCTGTTACGCATATTCTGAAAGTGTAGAGCATCATCGTTCTGAATGTGATCTGTGTAAAGTCCATAGCCGTGTCCAAAGTTGCCACTTATATTCTCCCTACATTTGTTGACTAATATAGTCAAATTGAAATGAAACTTGAATTCAGACACTCGTTGCTCCAGAAGCGCTGTGGGTGCCAATTTCTGTCGACTGCAATGCATCATAAAGTGCACTTAATCATTTCTATGACTTCGTAGAACACTAAAATGGATCCTCTCTTAATTGTGTACTAATTTAGGGTAGGCGGCTGTTTCAAAATCAGCCTTAATCTGACAATAAAATGTTCAAAGAAGAACAAAGTTTTGGGAAAATAATCAAACAATGCTAGTGCTGCAGACAAGCTTTTTAAATGCTGGCAGGGAAAGAGGTACATGTTTTCAAGTAAAAAAATAAAAAAATGGGGTGAGAGAAAATGACAAAAAGATGCCCGACAAACAATACATTCACACACGGATGAGAATCCATGAACTGAACCTGTACAGCACCTTTGATACATTCCCTTCAGAAGAATAACACGTGTTAAATGCCCTTTATTCCTGTACGGCACTGAGTCAGGCCGAAGCCCCAGCAGGGCTCATAATCAGATCCAGATACTGGACCTTTCCAAAGCTCCCCGGCTGAACTGAGTGGAGGGTTGATAGATCTGCATGGAGTTTGTGTAGCGGTGCGGTCGTGAGTCGTAATGTGGCTTTTGCTGCTCTGTGGGTCTAACACACATCTTCTGATCCTCATCTCCTTGGCAACGCTGGGATGTGGGCACGTAGCGGGGGAGTAGAGGGGATTGGGCCCCTCTCTGGATTTTTATCTAAAATGGAACACAGTAATAGCAGTATGAGGCATCGATTCACACACGTAGTTAGTATTCTCTTGTGACTCTTTTAGTAAGACCACCCGAGATAAAAACACACAGGATGAGACCACCTACACCTAAGCGCTGATTATTTTTAATAGTATAAGATTTCAATTGTATCCGACTTGGGATGTTAATTTATTAGGGTACAGTCTGTCATACCAGTCTGTTGGGATCCTGTTGAAGGTGTTTGCCGAGGCAGCAAGGCAGAGAGAGGTAGGAGATGGAGACTTTAAATAAGCGACATGAGCACACCATCTCCACAGCGCTTATGATTATCAGCGGTACCCAGAGGGCTATTGTCGTGCTCTGAGAAAAGATTAAAAAAAGAGTGTGAATTTCACCAGTGTGTTTCTCTTAAATTCCCCAAAAGACTTGTTACACTTATAAAACAAGTCACAAAAAAACAATAACTGTGAGATCCAACGTGCTTCCTGGAATATCTATTCACACTTTTTTCTTGAGTTTGGTTGCAATTATGCACATTCGTTTTAAACTATTTTATTAAGGGTGGCTTTTTTAGGTTTGCTCAAAACGTCTAGGGCAGTCAAGCTCAAAAATAACAAAAAGCAACATTAGAAACTTAAAATAATCTGATCATTAGATATATTTGAAATGAATAAACTGAATTGCATTGCATATTAGTTTGATTAAATAAACAATTTGTTGGATGGGGATGATCATGTCACTTTGTCGCATTTAGGTTTAGCCCTGTAACGTTCAGCCAAGATATTTTGAGAAAATTCTCAATAGTTTTCTAGTTTAATAGCCGGTGTTGTTTGTTTACCAACATTCTTCAAAATATCTTCTTTTGTGTTCTGCTGAAGAAAGGGAGTCATACAGGTTTGGAATGACGTGTGGTTTAGTAATGAACTATCCCTTTTAATCCAATAATAATGATTTGTTGGCAGATGCCACTTGGATCGATATTTGTTATTGAATCCGTCTAATGCAGACTGTTAAGATGTAGGACGAATATGTTATTGTAAAACATACGTTGTAAACTATTAGTTTAGCCAAGTAACAGGTCTTACACTGGTAACCCAAAATAATACTGGCAAGACATACTTTTAAGTTGCTAGCTAATGTAATTTAATTGTTATTTATTTTGCTTAAAGAAATAATCTACAATCTTTGCTGTCTTGAGCACTCAAACTAAAACTGAGATATGAGAATAGTCTAGATGTAGCAGGTCTGGAATCATTGTGATCAAACTCGTCAACACAAAAAACACAAAGCAGATACAACTCAAAGGATGGAGAAATGTCATGAACCAAGGATGATGGATGTAAAATGCACCTGTTTACACAAGGGTGGTTATCTGAAATATTTGGGATTCATTCATACGATTGTTCAATCATTGTGACAGCTCTAAACCTCATGTTAGTTCAAACCCCCATGATGGACTATACTTTTCAATATAAACTCTCATTATATACAAAAGCAGCTTATAAAAAGTATATGCTCCACAGAAAATAACAGTATGTGGTTTTGAAATAAAAAGACGTTTTGCTGTACCTGTGAAATGAAATGGCACATACAACACTCTCTGTACTCACAAAAATACGAGTAGGGTCAAAAGGACACTGGTTGGCGATGTTTATGTAGCTTCTGTCATCAGTATAGCCGCAGTAAGTGAGCAGACTCTTGTCACCATTAATGACGGTCTTCACCAAGGACATGGTCAGTCCGATGACGGAGGCAGTGGCCACAACAATGGCTATAGTGCTTGACACAAGCAGCGACCACGTCTATGGCAAAAAAAGAAAAAAATCACCATATACTTTACAAGAAAGAATCGACTCAAGTGCCTGGAAAAGGCACTTGCAGACATCACAGAGGTTCTGACATTTCTGAGCTGCTTATTAAATGTGAAGTTATAGCTGCAAGCTCACTGACAAGGCGGTGATCAAATGCTTGAGAAAGAGACAACAAGCCCTGATGAATGAGAGAGGAACCAGGTGCCACTGACAGGGAATAATTCACAAACACATACATCAATGACAACTGTTTTTTTTTCTTTCTTTAACTTTGTATTTTAACTTTTTAAAGGCGTCTCTGGGTATGTAGACAATGATGTAACCAACTCAACATCCAAATGGTGGACACATGATAGAATTTGATCAAACATGGGGTAGAGAAAATGTCAGAACACTTACCAGAATCTTGTTCTTTCTGTTTTTGGAGAGAATAATAGTCAGAATCCCACTAATGATGCACTGTATGTAAAATATTAAAACATCGTTGTGATTTTTGTTGTGAAGTATGTTGTTAAAGTTAGACTAAAAGTATACATTTTATTGCATTAGACCACACAAAATATACATTCTTTAGAAATATACATTCTTTAGAAAAGTTAATGTGAACTGGATTTGAAGTGGACTTAATACAACCTTTATTTAAAGGGATGGTTCACCAAAAAATAAAACATTATGCCATCACTTATGACCCTAAAAAACTGTATATAACTGTGGAACACAAAAGAAGATATTTTGAGAAATGTCTCAATAGTTTTGTATCCATACGATGAAAGTCAATGGAACCCAATGTTGTTTGGTTACCAACGTTCATCAAAGTATCTTCTTTTGTATTCTGCAGAAGAATGTAAGTCACACAGGTATGGAATAACATGAGGGTGAGTATAAACTATCCCTTTAAATAGAAAAATAATGATATGTTGGCAGTTGCCACTTGGTTTGATATTTGTTATCTAATCCGTCTAATGCAAACAGAAAAGACGAATAATTCTTGTTAGATGTACTTTGTAACACTATTTTATACTCTAAACAGTATATATCCAACTATCATAATATGAATTCAGGAGACAAGATAAAATACTAATTTGCCAATTCCCAAAACCCCTGGTTTCATAGATCACATCACGCATATTACTATAATGTAGATAAGTATTCACTTGTTTTAAAAATATAATGTCCCACCATCAGGCCTGCTGCCAGGGCGATGAGATTGGAGATGGCGCTTTCTATTGCCTGACCCACATGGAGGCTGAAGTACCTCAGCACCACACCATGAACCAGAGCGGCCAACAGGAAATTGACATGCCCCACTAGCACCATTCTAAGACCAATCTTCATCAGCCTCTTCTGCTCATCCAGATTGTTACAACCCACCTCTGAGGGGAGAGAGAGAGGAGGTGAGATATGAAACAGAGACTCTTCCATTAGCATCACTCCAGCTAAAATCTTTTGAAGGTCCAGCCTCCCACAATTTATGGTTTGGAGAGGAACATGTGACAGGGGTCATATTTTCACAAAGCTGTGCTGACAAACGTTAGAAATATTTTGCTTGTTGGCTCTGTGAACGCCGAAGGAAAGATAACAGCTAGAGAGGAGTGTGGGTGGACATCATTTCAAGCAAACACATCTGATCGACCGGGGACAGGGTTTGAGTTAAAGTAGACATGTCACTTCAGTTAATCATTATGTGCTCTGTGTACTTGGCAGAGCAAACTTGAAAGAAAATGTGCTTGTTAGAGATTTTACAAATGAAAAACACAACTTTGACAGGGCAAAAGGTACAGTGTTCATGAATTTAAAGTGTGCATTTTAAGCATGAGTCCTGTGGTTTGCCTGGTACAAACAAAATGTCCTTCTAAGACATCACAGCCTTTTTTAATAAAGGTTTTGTTTAAGAAACACTTTGAGAAACAAATCTGTATTGAGTACACTTTTTGAAGGCTCTTCTTAAGGCTATCACCAATAGAAAAATAAATATTTGCCACTGTACACGGCATGTGCACTGTGTAAAAAAACATTCACAACATCCTTCAACACAAATTCAAGATGCAAATGCAAATTTCAAGACTAGTCTATATTCAGTACCTTACCTGAATTATCCATTTGAACAGCCTGTTAGGTCATTACATTTCTCAAAATCCTCCCGGAAAGAGAAAACAGACTCCACAGTGATTTGAGTCAGAGATGTTGTGTCTAGAGGAAACGCCTTCAAATACCATGTAGTGATACGCTGGTGTGGAGGTACAGTCATGTATACGTTCAGCCGTCGTTTTCTCTGGATTTTACTATGTTTCGGTTTAGGGCAACATTACATTTTTTCAGCAATTTATTTTGTCAAGACTGTTCATAAGTCATCTGAGGTTTGAACAAAGTTGTATTATTATATACAGTATGTGGGTGGTGGTTGAAAATATAGGCTACCATACACGTGTCCTACGGTGTCACATTTAAACAAACCTTTAATAATAAATGATTATTTAATATTATTTATAGTTATATTCATCATATAGCATAAGATACATTTATCTTCAACGTTTGTTTGTTTTTCCCACTGTTTGCAGTCACATCATAGGACAAATTTATTGTTTGTCTGTGATCTACCCATTTGCTATTGTACGTTCATATTTATATATTATTTGATGTTTTATCATTATTATCACAGCAACTCAAGCTTTGGTTCTTTATGCTGCACATTTTCTTGTTACCTTTTGACTTGTTCAGTTCCTTATATGAGAATGTATTAAGAACATTAAAATGATTCATTTTCTTTTGTATAACTTAAGCCTGTTTAATATTTAGTCCTGTGTTTATTGGTGCTTTTCTGCTGTTTTAATATAATATAATCACAAGAAAGTGCAATGAAGTTTAAACAACAGTGTTCGTAGTTGCACGGGATAGAAACTCGATCTCACAAGAGAAAGTAAAACAGGGTTTAGTCTGGACATGGACAACACAATGTTTTATATCATTTGTAATTTACTTGCTTTATGGTTGTTGATCTATTTTACAATTTATGAAACATAACAACTGCACATGTTTACCTTAATTCGAACAATTACTCCCTTTTTATTGTGAAAGTTTTACAAAAGCGCAAACGTGCCACCTTTCGGTAACAAGCAGTACATGTACATCTATACAAAAAATATCGATTTATGACTGCTTGCTTTCTTTCACCGAATACGTCGGTTTGTAATCCACAAGTTTGATGGTATTACAGGCGACGCATTCTGATTTTCTACCGCCAGATGTGTTCTGACAGCAGTGTAGGATGCGCATAGAGACCAAGTAAAACATCTCACAGATGTTCAGCACGACACACACAGCCGATGCTCCCACCATGAAATACGTGAAAACTTTCTTCTCGGTGGGACGGGCGATGTAACAAGTGACATGCCTGCATGGCTCCACGTCACACTGCACGCTGCGTGGCATGTCGAAGTTGTGATATATCACATGCAACAGGTACAGAAAAATCACCTCGATGGTCGTCTTGGCGATGAGGCTGAGCAGGTAGGTCCACCACAGCCCCCCGTGCTTCTGCCCCGTGTTGTCGTAGAGTTTGGCGCCCTCTCCGTGTTTGACTCGGTATTTGCGCTCACGCTCCTCGCGGTACCACACGTGCATCACCACCAAAAAGGAGGGACAGGTGATAAACACAAGCTGCAGAGCCCACAGTCGCGTGTGAGTGATGGGGAAGTAATAGTCATAGCAGGCGTTGGGACAGCCCGGTCTTTTGGTGTCGCAGTCAAAGTTGTGATTCTCGTCGCTCCAGACGCGCTCGGCTGCCACGACAAACACCATGACGCGGAACACGAAAACCAGAGTGAGCCAGATGCGCCCGAAACCCGTCGAGTATTTATTCGCCCCGCTGAGGAGCGATTCAAGAGACTTCCAGTCCATCGGGAGGGGGTCGACGGTCAGATGAACCTTAAGATGAGGTCACGAATGGATGGATGAAAACGATGAACTGTTTGACAATATAAAAGAACAGCTTTAAAGAGAATGAAAGAGACAATGTTCAAAATATTTCTTGCATGCTCATAATGTAATTAAACAGCATTTTTGATCTACAGTATGCGTGTTTTTAATGCATGGAAGAAGGAAGCATGTGCAATTTTACTCTGTGCACAAATATCACTATCTGGCGTAATGTGTTTGATAGATAAAGCACATAATTCAAAACCTCAGCCTTTATAAAATGCAATAAAAAAACATCAGAAAGTTATTTAAGATTAGGATTTGCAGGTGTCTTGGAAAGAGTTTTTCTTTCTTTTGTTTATTCATAATATACTGCACCCAGCATTTAAAATATAATAGAAATTTCATTAATTTCATACCTAAAACTGGAAGTGGTCCATCTTTAAAACTTTGCACTCCTTGTGTACTCCTTTTGTCCTGCCCTGTTAGAACCGGAGATTATATGGTCTGGCTTTAAGAGGTGTGGCTTGATTTCTCGAAAATGTTTTTTGTCTTGATACATAGAGGATTGGAAATGTTTAGAAGTAGAGTGACCATGTCTCAATAGCCTCCATATCTATATGATAACCACCGAGTCTACACAGTATTGGCATCATATCATGTACCATTATTTAGGGAGTTACAGGATGCAAGAATAAAGAGATCCATTGTTACCCCTTAGAGTTTCTTAAATATTCAAAAACAAAACAATAATAAAGGGTCCTAATACATGAAAACAGCCTTTATTCCTCTTCCATGAAATCTATCTATGTTGTAGAATAGGCAACACAGTATCTTGTAGTCATAGGGTAGATTGTGGTTAAACCCAGACCGGAATGGGTTTGCCTATGACAAAGTAAACAGGGAATTAATATTTCATATCAAAAAGCTAGGCCCCTTTTACCCAGACAACCGTCTACTTCTTCACTCGAATACTTATTATATTTGGATTAAGAGATTTGCATTGTCGCCTAAAAGCTGAGTGTTTATTTACCATGTATAACAGAGCTCTTGGTACGAAAGCCTAGGCAAGATAACGCATAGCTCAACACACCTAATGTTCTGTGTGTTTTGTTTTTATTCAGTCAGCTGAAATGATAACTTTGATTCGGAGTTGTGATTGCATGAATTGGTGTTTATTTTAAAGGGAGTAACTGTTAATAATGGCAACAAGCGGTGCCAATATACCGTAATTGCAGATCACTTTTGATAAGTTTATGCCAGGTTTATGTTACAACACTTATTCATTATTTCATTTTCATGTTTAGCATTGGACAGCTTTTTAAAAAAGTTTCAGATTTGATGGCATAGTTGCACATAAACAAATAAACAGGGAGCACTAATGCATCACCCTACACTGTTAGATGTCGCTGTAGATTAGCAGCACATTACTGTAAAAATCCACAGTACAATACTGCATCTGTATATTACAGTAAAATACTGCAGCTCATAATGCATTCTGGGTAATTTTCATTGAGCGGGAAACTTTTACAGTAAATTTTGGTCTCGCTGTAACCTCGCTGTAGCTTTGCTGTAACGTGTAACGAAAGTGCGCCACAACGTCATCACGTCAAATCACACAGAGCCCATCCTGGCTGCAGCTGGAGGAGGATAATCGATTTCTGGCAGTTTGGTAAGTTTTTAGTTTGGTTTATTTTATGTGTTTCATACAAAAAAATTATTTTGTTTTTGTATTTTGCACAACAGTTTGTCACAGTGTTGTTTTAAACGTGGAATGAGAGAGATATGGTCGCCAACAAACGTTGCTTCTACCTCAGAAATTAAACGAAGTCAGCCCACTGCTTAAACCCGTTTTACACATCTCACTTAATGAATATAGGATTATTTCAACCATTTATGAGGGTTTTGGTGAGTTTATTTTCTGTCGAATAGTTGAAGTTCGTTTATAATGGCAAGCTAGGTAAACCGACTTGTATTTGGTAATAGATAAACTCGCGTTTGTGTTCAAATAAAATAATATTTGACCAATTCAACTAAGATTCCTCCTAAATAAATCTCATACGAAATAACAAAGTCACTGTGAAGTAGCCCACACAGCTACCAAACCGATCCATACAGATTTCATTACTAACAGATTTATAAATGTGTTTGCGGCGCTTATTTCTGTATTTACGGTATATCCGCAGAAACAGATATGATGTTCTTTAGAGTGTTTTACATTCAGTTGGCCAAAAAGTTTTGTATGACAATATATTTGTAGCGATATTGCTTCCAACACCTCAAATCAATGCTCGTACTTTGCTAAAGAGCGCTGCTGACTCCGCCTTTACGTAATGACGCTGTACGGAAAGAGGAGCGCGATCAGCTTTAAATGCATTTCCAAAAACACATTGACTTTCGCTACACCAACGGTATAGAAAATGCAATCCCAAATATTTGAACTCTTAATGTTAAAGTTATACAGGGGAAAACATTTAAATGATCATTTTGCTACATTTTTGATTGACTATCTTAAGCGTATATAATAAACAGAATGGTTTCTAAATTTCAGCAAGTAACATATCATTATATATTTCTTCTTACAGCTCTAACGTCACAGTTTGGTCCACTTTTGCACCCTGGGCTTATGAGTTTCTGTAAGTATTCACCATGTATTTATAATACAACTTTTATTCAAATTTGTTTCTGGTTTTACTTCTGACTTTTTAGTAACACTTACAATAAGGTTCTATTTGTTAACATAGGATGTTAATACATTTTAACATTTGGCAATACATTTTTAAATCAATCAATTTATCGCTGTTCACATTAGTTAATTCATAATGAATTCTCAAATATTATTAATGTTGAAAAATATATTGTTCATTGTTAGTTCATAGTATCTAAACCATTAATAAATGTTATGGAATAAAACCTTATAGTAAAGTGTTACTGAATTTTCTTTCACCATTTACTTCACAATTTGTACTTATTTCAATGGCTAACAGATTTTGTTATTTTTGGCTTTTTGTGTTACAGTCTCACCATTGATATTTTGGCTAGATTTGGTCATTTTTAAACCAAGCAAGTCATCCCAGGATGTCCAGTTACAACTGCAAGTCATGTAGTTTCTCGACAAAAATACCCACACCCACACAACACTCTCACACAGCACCACACAACACTCTCACACACCCGCACACAACACTCTCACACACACACACAACCCTCTCACACAGCCCCACACAACACTCTCACACACCCACACCCACACACAACACTCTCACACACACACAACACTCTCACACACCCGCACACAACACTCTCACACACACACACACACAACCCTCTCACACAGCACCACACAACACTCTCACACAGCACCACACAACACTCTCACACACACAACACTCTCACACAGCACCACACAACACTCTCACACAGCACCACACAACACTCTCACACACACACAACCCTCTCACACAGCCCCACACAACCCTCTCACACAGCCCCACACAACACTCTCACACACACACACACAACCCTCTCACACAGCACCACACAACACTCTCACTCAGCCACACACAACACTCTCACACACACAACACTCTCACACAGCACCACACAACACTCTCACACACAACACTCTCACACAGCCACACACAAAACTCTCACAGACAACACTCTCACACAGCACCACACAACACTCTCACACACACACAACCCTCTCACACAGCCCCACACAACCCTCTCACACAGCCCCACACAACACTCTCACACACACACACACAACCCTCTCACACAGCACCACACAACACTCTCACTCAGCCACACACAACACTCTCACACACAACACTTTCACACAGCCACACACAACACTCTCACACACAACACTCTCACACAGCCACACACAAAACTCTCACAGACAACACTCTCACACAGCCACACACAACACTCTAACACACGACACTCAGTTTGAATGGAACATTTTAACTACAGACCAGTGTTTTCTTTGCCAGTGTTAGATGACACCTGTCACTTTGTTGCTATTGTTTGTTTTGATATGTAATGTATGAATATTTTTGCTCACTTAAATGTTGTAATATATATAGTAGTCAACATTTGAAGTGGGTCAAAAAAGTTACAAGAATAGGTATTGTTCTCGCCTTTTTGATCCACTTTAAATGTTGACTACTGTACATAGTCATTATATGTTGTTAATGTAATACATCATTCTTCAATACTGTTTTAAATGTTTTAATACTTTTTGTTTCAATGAAATGATTCAATAAAAAATTTGCCTGGATTGCCTTTTGATTCATAATGTCAAGTATAGCAGTTTTATAATATTAATAACTACAGATTTATATCCAAACTAGCTAAAATATATAATAATATTTGTAATTATTGCCAATACGAATTAAATAGTAATTTGTCAATATAGGTATTACAGTAAATTGCAGTAAAAATATAATAAAAATACAGTAAAGTACTGTGTTGTATCTATACAGCAATATTTTTTGTACTGTAGTAATCTATTACAGTACAGCACTGTAAATCAAAATACAGTAACTTACTGGCAACCGTGCTGCCAGTAACGTACTGTAAAAATACAAGCAAATCGTTAACAGTGTATATGACTCTTCAGATGTCCACTCAAAAGGGAAATTAAACAGTAACAGTAAAAATCTTTTTCATGTCCTAATTCAAAAAAGTTCTGACTAAGGTTGTCACTATTCATGCATGAAAGGGTTAAAGATGAGCTGGAGACTACTGTATCAAACATTTATTTGATACTGCTTATGGGATGTACATTTAAAGATCGTTGAGTTAAAAAAAGAACATGAAAGCAAGGACTATCATTATCTGATTTCTAAAAGCTTTCATTTATTTTGCTAATTGTGTAAGTTACGCAACATGATGGAATGTAAAAACATTTATTCCAAGACTAGCTTTATTTCATTTTTATTTGCAACATGCACAAATATAAAGGCACATCCAACAACATTTTAGTTCAAAACTTGATATTCATTATATTCAACTTATTATATTCATTAAAAGCTATTAAAAAAACATGATTATATTAATTCATATTCACAAATGTCAGAAATGAGCACTTTTAAAATTGTTTTACAAATTACTAAAAAAAATCATTTTTAAGCTTTAAAGGAAATTGATCAACAGAAGTAGCCACATTCACATCAAGGCATCAACATGTAAAGTTAACAGGAAGTGTCACCATCACATTGTAATATTTTTAGTGATCTTTTAAAAATTCTCCGTTAAGGAAGTCCAGCTCTTATGAGATGGCAGTATTATAATCAGGAGCACTGTCTGGAGCAGGATGTTCAGCAGACTTCTCTAATAAAGTTTTCTCTTGGATATAATCTTGATTATCCGTGCAGGCTAAAGAAGCAACGGCAGCCGGATGGAGCTTCTGTTTGCGTCCATGTGATTTGACACACTCATGGCATCGTTTCAGAATGAGATAACACATCTCAGCCAAGGACAGCAGGATGCACAAGAAGCTGGTGACCACCAGGAAAACTGTAAAGATGCGTTTCTCCGTAGGCCGTGCGATGAAGCACTCCGTCACCTGAGGACAGGGCTTTTCATTGCACTTCACCAACAAAGGAAAGAGGTTGGCTTCATAGATATAAAACACCAGGAATATAAAAACAGCATCTACTGAAATCTTGAAGACCAAACTGAAGAGATACGTCCACCACAGCCCGCCGCGCTTCTTGCTGGTGTTGACGTAGAGATGGGAACATCCCTCGCCGTATTTCAGATGGTGCTTCCGTTCCCGATCGTCCCTGTATGCCACATGAAGGAGCACCATGAGCGAAGGGCAGGTGGCAAAGATGAGTTGCAGAGCCCACAGCCGAGAGTGGGACACTGGGAAGAAATAATCATAGCAGACGTTGAGACAGCCTGGTTCTCTTGTGTTACAGTCGAAGTCCTTCTGTTCATCACCAAACACCTTCTCTGCAGCCACCAGCAGCACAAGCAGACGGAAGATGAACACCACGGACAGCCAAACACGACCGAAAGCTGTGGAGTACTTGTTGACCCCGGTCACAAGACTCTCAAGAATGGCCCAGGACATTTCCGAGCAATGTGCAGACTCACACTCTTTATTTTAAATGATAGTCGTAAGACTGTAATACAAAGCTGACCAGTGCTAGACTGCCAGAGGTGTGTCTTTCACGTTGGTTGTATTGCAGCAGTAGTGTACTTTACACATTAGTAAAGGCGGTGCTAGACACCTTGAAGCGTTTTTTTTTTCAATGTCACAAATACCCTGAAAATATATCATGAAAATTTCTTTTAAAACTTTTTGATCATTTGTGACCCGTACTGTGAAAACCAGGCTAAAATGTCAGTCTAATATTGAGCATCAAAGTTTGATTTCAGCTATTCATTTCAATTAATGATGTCAAGTTTTGACATGGCTTTATTCAGTACATTTTAAAGATATCAAGGTTATTTTTTCACAGAATGTTCACGTAGGATGATTTTTATGTAGAAAAAATGTAATCAAAATGACTTGGATACATTCAATAGGCCAGTATGCTGTTTTGACGGTATGATAATAACCTTTAGCAAAAGTGTTACGGTATTGCAATTACGACACTAAAATGTGTTATTTTCAAATGTCTGCGTGTACAAACAACAACTTTTCAACTGGACACAAATACATTTTATTATTAACCAACATTCATAGAACATATATGTCATGTAAAAATAAAGCCATAAATTATAATACTCTTTCAAATTATATATTTTTGTCACAGCCCATATATTAGGCCTAAACATTAAACAGTGTGTCATTACATGACTTCATTATTTCTTTTTGTGAAAACACAGCTCATAGAAACGGTATCACAGAAAATGTTAGTGGTTTTGTAAACTTGTCTCTTTCGAACCTCGGTATACCGTTATTTGGCCCATGCCTATAGGCCTATGTTAGAAATTGAAAGGGACAGTTCACCCAAAAATGAAAATCCTGCCACAATTTACTCACCCTCGAGTTGCTTCAAACCTGCATTTCTTCGTAAAAATGTAAGCAACTGACAGTTCTGGGGCATCATTGACTAGGGAAAAATATTTTCTGTTCTGTTTAACACAGGAGAAGATATTTTGAGGAATTAGGGAAAGCAAAAAGTTATTTAAAATGTTTGTACTATGATAGTCAATGATTCCCCAAATGATGCCAGGTGCTAACATTCTTCTAAATAGCTTTCTTTTTTGCGTTCAACAGAACAAAGAAATGTATACAGGTTTGGAAAAACAAGAGAGCGAGTAAACGTTGAGAGAATTTTCATTCTTGGGTGAGCTGTCCCTTTAAATAGGTATTGTCACTCATTTAAATGTCTTGCTTGTTGTTTGTAGTTTAGTGTTTACATAACATTTTTACTTTTTAATAAACAAAACGTATTTTTTTCACATTTAAAAGTAAACGGATGGCATTTTAAAAAAGTCCCCGTATTATATAAAAGGGGAAAAAGAAAACGCGTCCAGAATAGCAGTCAATTTACAAACGCATCTTATGATGAAGCTATACTTATCACACCGTTAATTATTGTTATAGTAATAAATGCATGACATATTGCGTGACAGTGAGGAAACATGGAGGTCTCCTTTGGCTTTGATTCATGACTTCCTGCATCCACATGGGACTGTCGCTGCGGGTGAGAGGTCAATTGTTGACTTCCATATATCCAGTAATATTATGCTGCGGCATCCCAGGACAATGTGACCCTCCTCGGATCACCTTCATTAGCTGGTAGAAGCGACTCGAAGCGCAAGACAGCGCACAGCGGGGTCCGGATTGAACCCAGGGTGTCCCCAGCTGCGGCATCTCCAGCCCGGGCTGCAGTTAGACGGTAGCACGGGGAGGTAAGGAGGATAATTGTGCATAGCTTTCCTTGCTAGCGGCAATACACTTACTGTAGCGCCGTGTGAACGGGCATCCGCAATCATGACAAGTGATGCGGGGACGAACGAGTCATTTAACAAAACAACCGAAGCGGTGACTTTTCGTAGTATTTTATGACTTGACGTGTCGTCCGTCAAGAGTCGATCCCGTGCGCTGCAAGTGTAAAACAACAAAGACGGGAGCGATTACTTGCTTGCAGTGCACGGCACCGCGTGCCCGCTGGGGCTAGCTACGAGTTAGCGAGTGCTAAGCGCAGGGCTGAGAGTAAATAAAGTCACGGCTACAGATTGAATTGAGCCGTTTGTGGAGTTCGTTATCTTAGCGAATCTTTATGTTTGATGTAATGGCATCGCTGTTTCAGCGTGACAAACTGTTACATCCCGGTTGGAGTTATTTTGGTGTTTTGACAGCCCCTTGTCCCCTGCGGGTGACCATGCGACAGTGGTGCCTTCCTGCCGCGGCTCCGCGCGCTGAACCGCTCCCAACGGGCCGAGTGTCACCTCAAATCTCAGGTACGAGCGCAAAGATGTGCAAACGTAAAAGTTACTTTATGTATCGTATACTGTAAGGATTTCATTTTCTTAAGGTAATGCCAGCACTTGCGAGGCAGCTGAAGTATAGGCTGAAATAAATCAAATGAAAGTTTTTGGGGGGATTTCTCGCCACTACAAATACATAAATATAAACAAATGAATAGGAACGTTCTGTGAGTACTGTAGGAAAACCATCCCTGCTGTAAAAAACTGTTGAAATTCTCACGATTTTCATTCAATACCATCATGAAGCATTAGATATTTTCATTAAAACCATTGCAACATGTTTGGGGCATTAATTCAATGGGATTGAATGGTGTTTGTTGGTTCCCTTGATCAGATACTGGCACATCCCACTAATAGAAACCATCACATACTAGTAGACACTGTTATAGTTTCCATTAAAATCTATACAAGTCCGATTATAACCATTAAATAACTGCACAATAACTGCATTAACTAATCTACTGCACTGTAACATTATTAACTAAATTTACTTATCTTCTGGACTGCAAATTATTAACTGCATTAACTCGTATACTGCACCTTAACTTTAATAACCGCATTAACTCATATACTGCACCGTGCCTTTAATAGCTGCATAACTCATCCACTGCACTGTAACTTCAACCACTGCATTAACTCACCTGTTGCACTGCAACTTTAATTCCTAATGTCAATCATTTATGCACACTTAAGTCACTTGCACTATTGTTTAGTCTAAACATAGCCACCTGTACATTCATGTTCATAGAATATAGCCATCTGTATATATTGTTCATAGTACACACCTACTGTCAAATATTTTCATAGTCCATGCCCACTGTATAATATTTTCCTAATATTGTATTCTGCATTTATTCAAACTGTATATCCTGCTCTTCCTAATTGCACTTCTGGTTAGACCTAAACTTCATTTCGTTACACTGTACTTGTATATGTGTAATGAAAATAAAGTTGAATCTAATCTAATTCTAACTATTAAATCCATTACATTTTCAGAAAGGATGGTACATTTGTGGTTAGTAGTTTTACTGTAAATAAAAAACTATAATTACTTTGGTAAATTTTTAATGGGACAGCAAACTTTATAGAGGAAGACAGACAGAGATTGACCATAATACAATATGAAATATGGATGGATAAATAGATGAATATGATTTGTGCCCACCTTTTGAAGTCTAAAGTAAGAAAATTACAATTCAGATTAGAAATGTATCTAACAAAGAACACCAATTGATATTCATTGTGCAAATACAACCGAAATGTTTTAGATTTGGATTGGCAAACATTTTCACACCAAAGTAGATAACCTAGCCAAAACTATTCAAGAAGTTTGACGGAGGTCTTTTTCAGGAAATACCAACAAAACACTGTTTTTGTTTTAAATACTGTTTATATTACAAAGACCTCGTCCACCTCTGTCCTCCAGATGCCAGGATGGAATGTTGTGATGTGGAGCCGCGCTATACCATTGAACAGATCGACCTTCTCCAGCGTTTAAGGCTGTCAGGGATGACCAAACCTCAGATCATTCAAGCCCTTGAATCTCTCGAGCGGCTTGATCCGGACCATCGCGCCCCATGCTACAACAACCACACGACCCCATCCGGTGCCCCTGCCTCTTCAGCTCCTGCTGCCCCATCTTCCTCATCTTCCTCTTCCTCTCTTACCTCAGCAACCACGCAGACCCCTGTAATGGATTCTGCTTTATCGCCTAGCAACAGTTACGAAGCCTCACCCCCGCCACTGTACCCGCCCAGCGGAGTTCAAAGGTCGTACAGTTACGAGTTACCCGAAGAAGACTGGGATCTGGAGGAGAAGGTGGAGGAGTACATGAGGTATCTTTTATTAGCTGTTTTTTTATGAGGCTTCTGTTCCCAGGTCTACAGAGGGAGAGAGATTAATATAACAGTTGATAATGACAGCGAATGTCCCTGAGCAACAGTGTAATTTTCGGAGAACAAGAGTCCTTGCTGAATCAGGTCAGGTGGACATTCGGTTCATATGGATCTTATCCGAGTTCACTTTTGGGATTTTAAGGGGAATAGGCAATAGTTGCATTGGAGGTGACAGATGAATCGATCTTGGATTACTTTTACATTTAATTTGTAACATTGTGATGGTTTTGGTGGTATTATGTCCAACAAAGAAAGCAACAGTGTTGTGTGTTCTGGTTGAAAGGTTGTATACTGTACAGGGAGCAGACATGCAACAGGCGAAGACATTCATTTGAGGCTTATGTAAATAAACCAATAATTAAACTTTATTTTTAATCTTTACTTTATTAACCCTCACACATCCCTGAGTGCTCGGATTTATTTATACTCAAGCAGACAAAATGACCCAAATCTCATTACATGTAACATGTTTGTTTCCAGGGACTTAATATCTGAAGAATGATAGAAAATGTGTTTCAAATGTAGCACAATTTTGACCAGATTAATTTGACAAAATGGTGTCATTATATGAAGCTGTGAAACTTTTGCACTATTCAAATGGTTTGAGCAACGTTTAATACATGCCACTGTAATGTCTGTTTTTGTGTGGAATGTAGGAGGGACAGCAACCTTGTGAAAGAAGAGATAAAAGCTTTCCTCAATAACAGAAGAATATCACAGGCCATCGTGGGTCAAGTCACAGGTACTCTGAGCACTTTCACTCATGCGATGGAAAAAATTAATTGTGTTTAGTCTATAAGAAATATTTGTGGTAAATGTAGAAATGTTTTCTTTGGTTTAAATGTTTGTGAATAAAAATTTAGTTTTATCCACCCTTGTGTTGTTCATAACCTGGCTGTATATGAGTCTTTCTTCAGTGGAGCATAAAAGAAGATCTCAATTGTTTTTGTCCATACAATGGAAGTCAATGGGTTCCAGTTGTAACCAACATTCTTCAAAATATCTTCTTGGGTGTTCAGCTGAAGAAATGAAATCGTGCAGGTTTTAAATGACATAAGGGTGACTATATGATGAAATCATTTTTGGTAGAACTTTCCCTTTAAATCTTTTCCATTACTTGCCTTATATTCAGCCGCAGAAAATAAGAGACGTTTCCAAATTTGTTATTTCAAATCAGCATTCCTAGATGTATTGTGGCCATTACAGTCCGTTTTCCGTTGAATTTCAACAAAATTATACATCAGGAGTGACATCACGTTATCCAACAGCAATGTGAAAGATTGACAGAATGACAAAACACATGAAAACTGTGATACACATCGAGGTGATCACATGAACAAAATGCGTTTAAAATTTACAAATATTATAATATTGTTTTTTCCTCGGCTGTATATGGAATTTAAAAATAACCATCAAGAACTTACTGGGTTATTCAAATAAAGCAAAGGAAAAGCTGTTTAGGTAACACAATTAACCAACTTTGCACAGAAGGACCAGAAACTTTTATTAGGAAAGTAAATACGATCACTTGAATTCATGTGGATTTCATGTTTTTGTTCAGTGAATTAATAAGAACGATAATCTTGATTTTACGATTTCAATTTGTATTTGATTTATTCTTAGTTCTTTGACTATATCACATTCTGCAGGTATCAGTCAGAGCTACATCTCCCAGTGGCTTCTACAGCAAGGTCTGGAGATGAGTGACTCCAAACGCAGGGCTTTCTACCGCTGGTACCTGCTGGAGCGTAACAGCCCAGGTGAATTGTAATACCTCTGCACTGTGCACTTTAACCAAAAGGCTTTTAGGCGGTGGCCTGATTTTTTTCTTCTTTTGCCATATCTCCCCTACACAGTTCTCATGGTCCTTGAGGGCTTATGAATATGAATAATAATGTAATTTATTGTTCAATAAAGACAGTGGATTGGAAGGACGTGTCATGCCGACGCACTGAATTGAAAGTCAATCAACTGGTGTCATTTCCCCTCAGTTATGCTGTTAGGTTAATGCTATTCTTGGCAGAACCGTCAAGTGTTGGCTGTTGACGTTGTAAATCGGCTCTAAAAGCTTTTAGGCTGTATCGATGCCAACGTTCACATCATCCCGCATTCATAATACAGTGAACGTGTTGATGCTTGAATTAAGTAATGTCCAAGCTCCTGAAGAGTTTAGGTACAACCCTTATCAAACGGCCCTGAATCCTGAAGACCTTCCCCCTGACTTATAGAGATATATTGAGGTTTACGACATGATACTCAATTTCCATACTACGATTACCCTCCAGGAGCAGAATTGAACCGTGATGTTGTGATAAAGCCCTCCAGGACCACCTGTGCTCTCCGTCTCCCAGCTTTGGCCCTCTTCCGCAGCTCTCAGTCCTGACCCTGGGTTTTTCCAATGCTGGTTTTCATGTCCTCTCTGCAAAGAGGTGCGATTAACACCTAACCCTACTAACAAAACCCCTGAGCATGTTGCTTTTCTGTTATCTGTAGTGCTAGTGAGCATGGCTCCAGGAATCTAATCACATTGTCAGTTTGAATGGCTGTTAAAGTCTCTGTGAACCGGAAGTTGCGATTTTTTTACTTGCGTACTTTGACCAATTTCCGAGGGAAATGGAATGTCTAATGAGAAAAATAGTGGGCGTGGCTGCAAGCGTCATTTAAGATGGATATTCATTACAGGAAGGAAATGCATTTTCAGATTTTAACGAGAGATTATGAGGGCACAATTTTTTAAAAAGACAACGACCCAAATTGATAAACTATATACAAAAACGCTGCAATATTTCATGAAAAAAATAGGCATTGTAATTTTTTATTTCACTGGGGCTTTAACACTAGGTAGCTTTATTTTCATTAAGCGGGGATACTTGTTGTCACCGTGAATGACACATTTTCGGCCTATCAAAAAGATCTGAGTTAACACAGTTTTCTGATTGCACAAATGGATTAAAGGAAGCAGATGGAGTGAAAACCAGCATGTTCAGGTTCCCAGGAGCAGGACTGACACACCATGGCATAGACAGAGAGAACTTCTGATGCACCTTCTTCCCTGGTATTCTGCGCAACACAACCAGTCAGGTAACACCTGCGTATCGGGGAAACACACTCACTGTTGTACACAGCGACTGAATGTTGAGGCAACATAAATTCATTAGAAGATCAGTGACCTTGGGACCCAGACGTTGTCTTTGACAATGGACTTTCAAACTTAAAGGGGTAGTTTACCCTAAAATCACATTTCTTTCATCATTTACTCACCCTCATGTCAATTCAAACCTGTTTGACTCTCTGTTTTCTGCAGAACACAAAAGAAGATGTTTTGAAAAATGTTGGTAACAAAAAAAAAAAAATCACTGAGACATTTCTCAAAATACCTTCTTTTGTGTTACACAGAAGAAAACATCATAAACAGGTTTTGAACAACATAAGGGCAAAGAAATAAGCAATTATAATCCTTCTGTTTGTCTTGCTGATCCTTATATTTGATTCTCATTTGGTTGATGCTTATTTATAAGGTTTAAAATTTGGGTTTTGGGCAATGTTCACAACAGGTGCCACTTTGTCCATGCGCTCGATGGTTAAAGAAGAGCCGGATTGGAGGTTGGCTGGTAGCCCTGGAGACAGAGCTGCGGTGGGGCCTTTCAGACTGCGCAGGGGGAGTCGATTCACCTGGAGGAAAGAGTGCCAGTCGATCATGGAAAGGTAAAGTTACAGAGCTTTACCGAAGTCAGGTTATTCAGACAGTAATTGTCTGTTTCTTCACAATTTTCAAGATGACCACGTGATCCTGGTGTTTGTTAAAAAAAAAAATGGGTAAAACCACCTGTAATATTTTCCTATGTTTGTTGTGTGCTGAATATTGTACATCTCAAACCAGCGATGGGTGACAATCATAGCAACATTTTGGCATTGCTGAGTTGTAAACAATAGTTTTTTTATTTCATTTTCTGTACAAATTAGAAGTACTATTGTCTCACATCCTTTGTTTTATAAAGCGCTGCAAACAAAGGCACTATGCTTGATTTCTGCTTAAGATGCTACTTTTAATATTAAATTATTTAAGTATTCACCAAGTATGTCTAAAAGGTAATCGTTGGTATTTAAGAACTAATATCAGTTCAATTTAAATAGTAACATTTCTCAAATATTAGCAAAACAAAAGTTCTTAATCACTCATTCTTCTTATAGCTTCTTTATAGAGAACCAGTATCCTGATGAGGCCAAAAGAGAGGAAATTGCCAACGCCTGTAATGCTGTTATTCAGAAACCTGGTGAGTGCTAACAAGGTTGTATCCAGCTGCCTCAGAACAAGACCATCCAACTCAAGCGGTGCCTCACTGAGTGTATCATTAGTTTTTTCATGTTCACATTTTGTTTTAGGATGCAAACTGTCAGAGTTTGAACGGGTCACTGCACTCAAAGTGTACAACTGGTTTGCCAATCGAAGAAAGGAAATGAAGAGACGTGCAAATATAGGTGAGACTGTATTAGTTTACCAATAATCCTGCTGCTCCATATGAACCCTTAAAGGGACAGTTCACCCAAAAATGAAAATTCTGTTGTCAATTACTCAACCTCTAGTTGTTCCAAACCTGTATACATTTCTTTGTTGAAAGTAAAGAAATATATTTGGAAGAATGTTAGCAACTGAGATCTCTACCAAATGCTCTCTTAAATGCCATTCTTCCAAATATATTGTGTTGAACCAAACAAAGAAATGTATACAGACAGAGTTTAAATTTTTGGGTGAAATCTCCCTTTAAAGTCCTTGTGAACTGGCACTTTAAACTGTATTGTCACTTACCTTTATATACTCAGAGGCTGCCATATTAGAGAGCCATGGAATAGAGGTGCCCAGCCCAAGCTGCCACTCAAACAGCGAAGAGGTGGAGACTCAAGAGTTTGGTGATCAAGTTATAAACCAGCGGTTCTCTGAGCAAGTTAGTCTAATACATCATTTGCATTTTGAGTCCTTTATGGTCAGAATTGTTTACTTAAAAAGTCTTCGGTCTGTTTTCAGGATGAGCTTTCTCAGAGAAAAGACATAGAGCAAGACGTTCCCATCTTACCCGCTGTAGAAGTGGTGTCTCTTCCAAGTCCAGCCCGTCAACCAGTGGATCAAAAGCTTGACAAATCAAAAAGGCAGGCAGCTGATGAGGATTAACCAATGGGCGGAGTCTTATTTTTGTCCAAAGTGGCTTGAAGCGGTTGTTGTCGTCAGCCAGGACTGACCTTAAGTTCTCTGGTGCCTCTAGTGGTAGGGAGGCCACTCTATGTATCTACAATAATCACGCCTGCAGTAATGGCAATATTTATCTCTATAACATATATTGTGCATTCCGAAACAGTCTTAACCCGTCCCGTGACAGGGACACGCTGCAGAGGGTGCAAACTAGTTACCTTTCCGAACAAGCTAGTGCTATTTCTTTCATTTGTCAGTATTCTCATATATAACAGTTTCATCTGAAGTAGTCAAGAGAAACCTGCAGGACAGGTGTTTCAAGTCGACAGAAGGGGTGCAATGTTTTGTACAAACGTTAGGAGAGCCTAATTGTCATATGCAATAGTTGAAGGGCAAGATGGGATGGATACACCCCTGATAAATACACCAACTCAGGTAGAACTCAATTTGGCAATTGAAAGAGATTGTTCAGAGAGACGTTCCATCTCTGTCTTCTTCACTATCATGAAAAGTGTTATCATAATAATAATGGTTCAGATTTGTGACCTATTCACGCTTACTGGACTGTGTACATATATTTTGGTTGTTCACAGATCTGAAAGTAATATTCAGATTATCACTCGTCTCTTTTTGTATACACGATCGTAAGCTCTTTATATCCAGCCACTTAAGCTACACTGACCCTGACGGGTTCAAAAGCTTTACATTTTTTTTATTATTATCATTATTTGCTAAAAGCGTCATTTACTTACCTCTTGAATAAAGTAATGCAGTATGTAAAACTACAAAGTATATCAGCATCTAATGCAACAAGCTGCTTTTGAATGGATGGACAGGCTCAATGACTTTGGTGTCTCAGAGGCCAAAGCTATGCCAAGTTGTAAAACAACAGATTTTACATCATCGAAAGCAAGAGATGTGTTCGGGCACATAGTGTGTCACAGTGAGAAACGCTTTGAGCGTGTAAAGGCTCGTAGCTAAACCGTATGAATAATCTGACCTATCGGCTCTTTACACAGACAGAATGCAATGCTGCAAACTGTACTTTTTCCTATCGACATAAAACAATAAAATGAATAACATCTATTGTTGAGTTTGAATTGAATTGTTTATGAAGGCAAGGTTTTTGTGTGGATGAATTCTTACGTTTAACTAATACATTTCAGATACAGTAGATAAAGTGTCCTTTACTTAATGATAACAAATGGAATCCTTATGTAAAGTGTTACTCCATAGTAATGTAAGTACTGTTAAAATGTACATTAACATTTAGTCATTTAGCAGAGGCTTTTATCCCAAGTGACGTACAGAGAGTTCAGGAAGCAATAAGCGACATGTCATACAGGAGCAATAAAACAATAGGTGCTTATACCAAGTTACTAGTTTACACAACAAAACGATCATAAAATGTTTAAGAAATCTTAGATTATTTATTAAAGATATTTTAATATAAAAAACAACTGACAAAATGTCTCTATGGAAATATCAACAATGTCATGTGTTTATGGTTGGCTTTAACCGTAAATAGATTTGAAATTTGGCAAATTGAGAAAACAAAACTTCATTGTTAAGATCACAAATGAAAGTTAAACATCAGTTTGAAAGTCTTGGGATAAGTTTCTTAGCACTCAGCCAGTAGAGGGCAATATCACATCCATAATGTATCTGTTCATAGCCAATACAGAATTGAATCCATGATAGTTAAAACTATCAAATAAGTTAACACGCATTCAGATGTAAGTGGTCGGAAAATAATTTCTTCCACCATGTCTGTGTTGGCAGTCCGTGACAATTCTTCAGCAAACATTAGGGCCAGCAGAAACGTATGTACATGTGCCAGTAGCGGATTTGACATTTACATCTTTGTTACCTTCATATTGTGGGTGAGAAATAAGTTCTATAGCCATGCAAATGAGAGTATTGATAAATTTGTACATTCTGTGGAAATACCAATGCTTTCAACTTATATACAGTTGAGAACAGTTTTGAATCTTATAGCTAAGCAGGTCATTCAGATTTAATGGCTTAAATAATAACAATAAACGGTACAAAAAAATGTGGGGTTATATAAACCCATTGGTGGGTCAAAAATATACAAACCCAACAGAATATGCTTATATTTTACCAAATTCGGCAATCGTATATTCAGGTTGGGCAGATACATAATCATAGTTCATTGCGTGCGATTAAATGAACGGATCATTATTTAATAGAGCATGCAAATAAGTATTTATTAAGTATTTTTAATTTTCAGATGGATATTTTTGGAGGGGCTCAAGAACAATCTTAAGGGGTAATGCCCCAGACCCGGCCTTTGATCATAAATAATTCTAGACAGGTTTATAGATATCAGTTTCATACAAAAGGAATATTATTACACTCTAAAAATACTGTGGTATTCTCAACCCTTTGTTGGGTCAAAAACTGAATGAATGAACCCAACCATTGGGTTGCAAATTAACCTATGCTTGGTTGCTTTAACCCATTGTTGGGTCAAATATAAATCATTTGCTGCATTGGTTCATTTAACTCAACGGCTGGCCTTTTTTGACCTCACGCTGGGTTGAAAATAACCCAGCATTTTTTTGTGTCTAGGTCTGACTTCCTAAACTGTATTTTCTGTGATCTGTGAACACTAGCTAAATTCATTTAGACAAGAAAAGGTCTATTTAGCCTGTTTCTCAGTTCGGGTTTTCCCTATCTGCCTAATCCAGGCTTTGTGTACTTTCCTGGGCCCCTCCCCGTGGGAAAGCTGGCCTCATGTGATTGTGGTGGCCCATACTGGAAGCGGTGGTTGCAGTCTGACTCCACTGGTGCCAAAAGAATAGAGAGCTAGATCCACACACACTCAAGTCAAACCATTCACTAACATAAACACACAGCACGCTCACACGCGAGTCTGTCTACACACAATAACACACGTACAGCGCGGCACTCGCATGAGAATCTGCCGCATGCTTCCACATTGCGCCACATCCCTCACAGACGCAAAGTCGCACCACAGTCTAGAACACGCACACATTCCAGGCCCGTTTTAAAGTATAAACTGAAGAAAACACACAACAGAATAAACAACAACCAGAGAACCAAAAACATTCTTGCATGCCTTTAAAAACATCGCTTGTCCATCACATGCATCAACGCTTTGATGTTTTGTTGTGGTGGTAATTAAACACATCATTATTCGATTTTCATGGTCAATACCAACCCTCATTTGTGCAAATGATGCATTCGGCCTTTTTTGGTGGTGTTGTTGTAAATCTGCTCTTCTGTTACAAGACATTAGATGTATTCTGTTGTATCAAAGGTCCAGTGTATGACATTTAGCATTATCTAGCGGCGAGGTTGTGAACTCCAACCATCTGCTCACTTTAAAATATTAAAATAGTTTTTATGGCCTTTATTCGCTCATTTGCATGTAGGTGGTAAAATGCGGTCGACAGAGCTTTGAGGAAATCAGCAAGTGAGATGATTCAATAATGTTTAACAAAAATCCACGGCCCTAGTCAGATTCAGTAAAATTCCATGATTGCCTTTTTCCAACAAATGTACTAAACAAGCTATTTTTTTTATTATATTTTAACAAACAATAAATGTAAGACATCAGACTTGTGACACATTGAACGTAAAGTTTCTGGTTAATATTTCAGAGAGCTTTTCGTTCTGCTAAGTAGCTTAGTGTACAAAGCGGGTTTTGTGATAACAAATGTTCATTTTCTATAATTAAATACCCATATACCCATATCTGTTGAAACACTGAGTTGGTTCGAGGTTTTCAAACTTTATGATGCCATGGGCCCCTAAATAAGGTGAACCTTTGTGAAGAACCCCCTTCCTACATATCCATCTATAATATATATGTGTAAAGAAGTCCCTGGACCCCAGTTTGAAAGCATCTGCTATAAAGTACATGTCGGTGCAGTTGCAATAGGATTATTACAATCCACCATGTTTTTGTCATGTGACTTGACACATACAGTGGTCGGGAACCTATGGTTGCGAGCCACACGTGGCTCTTTTAAAAAAATCATCAATCACGCGGTACTCTGATGTCAGACATTCGCCGATTGGACTGCAGCATTTCAAGAAGTCAAACATACCCAATGCAAAGTCAGAAGGCACATGCAGTATTTTGTCAATATCAGTATAGGAACGTGCACTTTTTAAAGTTGTAATATGTAAGATATAATGAAGTTCAATTGAATGGAGGCCAAATGTAAACCCGCAAGTTGTTTATACTGTAGGTAATGGAAATGATTTCTTGGTGCGCTATGTATGCACTGTTTCATTTGTTTCACTGTTTTTGAGTTGTCTGTGTCCATTATTGAAGGGAAATATAAAAATGTATCCTCACAGGGTCCAGTGAGACTGGTCTGTGGACATAAATCAAGTTATAAGTTGGCTATTGAAGTCATATATATATATAATTAGTAATAAATATATATACCCATATATATATACTGTATAAAATAGTAGTTTCTGCAATGGCTTTTTTGCAAAAATCAACCAAAACTAGAAAAATGGCTCTTTGGTAAAAAAAAAGGTTCCTGACCCCTGCTATATAATAACCAGTTTGTTTCCCTTAAAGACACTTTTTCAACAACATAAAAGCTGCTTTGAAACAATCTGTACTGTATAAAGTGCTATATAAACAAATTTGACTTGACTGTTTTGAATTTGTTAACTTTGGCAGTTTCTCAGCTCGCATTGCCTCATGGGTGTCCATGCGACCCATACAGCAAAAACAAGAAGCAGTAGACCATCTGGATATTGCTTGCATCTGCATATGAGGTTTCGACCATACCTTTACATACTTTTTTTGCATAGTTTGTTGTATGGGATTGGGCGAATGCATAGATTTGGATGCATAGATGATGTTTTTTTATTTCCGGTCGTGTGTTTTGAAGAGAGGGGGTTAAGTGAGGCTGCACTAATGACACCCTGTAGTTAAGAGAGACATTGGCAGAGGCGATAAGAGGGCACACAGTGCGCCTGGTTTCCCCGTGCTGGTGCAGAAACGGTACCGACAGCCACCATGCTGTTAGTGGCCGGCGAACCACATTACCCTCTCTGGAGACAGCTAAAGAAAACACATGCCCTAAATGGCACCTTGCTCTTATAGCACCCAGTGGAGTCGTTCAGATAAGAGGCCATTTGTGTAGTTGGTAAGTACCTATTGGTAGAGCACTTTATTTTCTACTTTTAAAACCGTTTTCTTTTTTCATTGTGTTTTAGGTGGATAATTGATATGCTGGGGTGTAGAATTTAAAGAGAGACTGTTGATCGACGACACAGTTTGCTTTAGTGCTGCCACCTTCTGGACACTTCATATACTTGCACATACAAGTGCTATACATTGCATCATCAAGTGGAACACTGTTCCATAAGGCACATTTTTCTTTAGGTAAATTCCAAGAACTTTCATGAATGATATATCATATTTGTCAGAATCAATGTGAATGTTTAAATGACAAAGTAAACAAAAACACTTAAACATAAAGATAAAAGCTCTAGTATCATAAGCTTAAAGGGATAGTTTACCCAAAAATGACAATTCTTTCATCATTTACTAACACTCATGCCATTTGAAACCTGTGTGACTTTCTTTCTTCTGCAGAACATAAAAAATATATTTTGAAGAATGTTGTTAACAGAACCGCGTCGGCACCCATTCACATCGATTGTAGACATTGGTTATGTGTCTCTGCGATATTGAATGGTTTCCAACTTTCCTTAAGATATCTTCTTTGTGTTCTGCAGACTAAAGAAATTAATTTAGGTTGGAAATGACACGTGGATGAGTAAATGATGACAGAACTGTAATTTTTGGGTGAACCATCACTTTAAAATCCAAAATCAAAGTACTAAACTGTTGTGAGTCTCTTATCCAGTCAACAACATTGGTGATCACATTCGAATGTGTCCAATGCTTGTAGTTCCTTTCAAACACAAGTGACCTTTGTCACAATTTGTCCCAAAAAAAAGGGTCCTCATAAACTCCAAGCTCTTCCGGAGATCTGAATCAGAACGCCCCAATCTCTGTTCCCCAGCCCTGTGCCGACTTACTGGAGTTACCCACACCCCTACGAGCTGATGTTGGAGACCCCAGAGGAGCAAACGGTCTAAATGAAACCTGTTGAGGGGCGATGGACGGGGAGGAGGATGATTGTGGCGGGATGGTTTGGAGAGGTGATGGGATTGTGGGTCCATCTGGTGAGTGTTGTTGAAGTCTATGAGGATGGCCGGGAATAGAGGGCACTCGATGCATCTGGGTCAGTGCTGGACTTAGTATCGCCCCTTGAGAGCTCAGATGTCCCACACGAAGGCCTGGTGAAGAGTAGCCCAGCAGGGCTGCAGTGGTGTGGGGGGGAAGGTCGCGGCGAGAGGTTGGTGGATAGGGGGCAGAGGAACCGGGAGGGGTACCGGCAGAGAGCTGAGGAAAGGAAGACCAAGGCCAGGGAGGGAAGGGCAGGGCGGCCGGGCTCTGGAGGAGAGGGTCCAACTCACTGGCGCAGTGGCTGAGGTGGGACACGAGGCGTGCACCTATGGGGTCTGAGGATTCAACCCCCTCCAGAGAGCTGAGGTATCTCACCACTTCTCCAACACACTCCCGGAAACCCAAAGTCCTGTAATCCACTGCCAGGGCACGAGCATCAAAGTAGCCTGGTAGAAAGAACCCAAACTCTTAGTAAAAATAGAACATATAAATAATGCAAATAATTAGCATGATTAAAATGCTAATTGTGGCAACAGCTATATCATCATTTTTCAAAGCTTTAAATCATGCAATTGTTTTTTTGGTTATAAATGTGCTGTGTATTTGACCAGAGGGTTTCTTAAAAATGCCAAGGACCCCCAAATTAGATGAGCCCCCTTTCTAAAATACATATCCTTTGACAATTTTTACGTGTAAAGAAAAGATTTAACTTTGTGTGATAAACTGTAAATGTGATATTATAACGACATACGACAACATAGTGTTTCTAAACTAAAATAATTTTCTGCATTAGTCGGATATATATAACCTTGAAATTTTCAATTCAATTTATACTTTAGAAACTTTCACTTTCCGTGTGAAAAAAGGAACTATAGTTAGATAAAGATACAAAAATAAACAAATCTGAAATTATGCACATAACAAAAAAGAGATAAACACTTAATAATTGAACAATAATAACATTCGTTAGACTTTATCAAGTTATTTTTTCCATTACATTTTTGGGGACCCCTTGCAACTTTCAGGGGGTCCCCGGTTTGAAAAACCCTGTAGATCACCACCTAATGTAAGGTTTGTTCACAGCTACCCTGAAATAAGTTTATTGTTTACCAAAATCATTTTCTGTAATGTTTAATCCACCAGTATATGTAATCTCTTTAGTCACAGTAGTATTTCAAATGTATAAAAATATAATTTTTGTAGATATCCATTATCTTTCTAATTTACTGTTTTACAAAAAAGGCATTTTTCAAATGCCCAATTAGGCCTACAGTTGTTTACTACAGTTGTTTAATTTTTGTCAGATTCCTAAAATATTCGTGTTTCTTTCTATTATGACTGGTGGTCTACTAGATATGTTAAACACTGTATATATTGTATTTTCTACAATCTTTTTACTCTATTTTTTATCGTGTGCAACTTTTCCTCTCACCTTTGCCGCCCATGGCATGCAACAGTTTCAGGTGATCCACGGTCATCTGAAGAATCTCCGCCTTTTCCAGTTTAGAAGAGCCCTGCCGGGTAAGTAAGAAAGTACACACTATAATGTTTTTTATTGTCTAAATTCACACACACACCACAGAACTGATGCACTTAACTCTGATGGTCTAACCTGTTTCTCGAAGGCGCTGGGTACGAGTCTCCTCAGCTCTGACAGACTGTGGTTGATTCTGTCCCTGCGTCTCTTCTCAATTATCTGTGGAATCCAGTGGAATAAATTCAAAGACAGAACAAGATTGGAAATGGAAAGCATTTGCTAACTGAATTATTTCTGTGGTTGGGTTCTAGTCGCAGCATTCTTAAGATCAGATTTAGGAAAAAATAAACTCCAATAGGAAAACGCAAATTAAAGTCAGAGAAATGAAGGTTGCTACAGAGAGTTGTATTGCAAAGATTTTCGAGAATAAGAAAATGGCAAGCGTTCTAAGAAGAGTCTGTACCAAAATTACATGTGAACGATACTCGACGTCTGTTCTCGAACAAGTAGGGAAACTATGAAAGGGGAAGATTGACGTAAACTCACCCCTCTTCTCTTCTTGCGAGCCAGGATCTGTGAGGTACTGCCTGGAGACATGGACCCAGT
This sequence comes from Barbatula barbatula, assembly GCF_947034865.1. NCBI lineage: Eukaryota > Metazoa > Chordata > Actinopteri > Cypriniformes > Nemacheilidae > Barbatula > Barbatula barbatula. The sequence goes on from NC_136784.1 coordinate 12,336,065, forward strand.
GACAGGGCTGAGAAAGAGAAACAGCGAGCCGGGAAGGGTAAAGATTAAAGCTTTGATGTCAATGCATATTGTTGTCATTACTGTACTTAATACGACGCAGAAACACAGTTGCACATCATCAAACCCAATCTAATTTGTCTTGGGGAACAGCGAGACACGGGAGCGCCGGAGTAAACAGAAAACAAGATTATTTTGGTTTAACGCGTTTCTGGACATTATTGTCAGATGGCTGATATGTTATGATTCTTATATTTTCTCCTGCGTTTTTCTTTTTAAGCTCAAAAGACACAATGATTACATATCCGCAGGCCATGCTGAAATGGTGGGTTTTGCGTGCACTTTGAAAACATCAATACTTGGTATTATCCTTCAATGTGGATCTGGTTTGCATGGGCACTCTGTGTGCTCTGCCAACAGAATGACAGTGTTTGTTTTGCTTTTACTTTGACTTACACGCATAACTATTATTTTTATCATATTATTCTCGTTCCTTTTAACATGGGGAAACTTCATTTGCAAACATTTGCTTTGTTTAGAAGAAATCAAATCCTGTCCAAAATGAAAAGCAGTTCGATGGAAAAAACTGAAGAAGATACTCTGATGTAGAATTGTGAATCCCGGTTAAGGGACAAATTGTGCTTATCAAAGCAGATAAGCTGGGAAAAGATTGGGCAGCATGAGATGCAAGTCAAAGGGACCCATTGGTGGTCGCATGAGTCTCCCGTCTGCTCTTGATTTGTGTCATCGCTTTACTGAAAAATCAAAAAGATTCAATATGACCGGGTAAAAATGGAAACCAGACTGAAAGAAAAAAGTAGGAAGGGCTTATTTATGCAAAAAGAAGACTCATCTATGCTATAGTGTTAGTATGGGCCTCCATCAGCCGTCCTGCCTCACAATGTGATTTTGGCAGCAGGTCCCCAATTTTATAAACACCTGTGTCACTTTCCACTGACAGGACAAGTGTGTTACTGATCAGGTGTACTGCTTTATTCATAATAACGATACAGTTGACAACTATTAGATCTGTTCCTCAACCCTGGCCGCAATGTGCCTGGCATCCCCCGTGAATCTATGCCTTATGCTAAAACTGAATCTCCGCCTAAACAAACCTGGTTTAAATTCTGCCATCTTAAGATGAAACAATAAACAAAATATGAAACATCCGTACCCCCATGAAAAACAAAATACACATTTTCACTGTAAAACATCCCGTAAAAAATGACAGGAAATACCGTGAAATATATTCTTTCACGTGTATATAATACTTTTTGCAAATGTGTCTTAAATATGTTAAATACGTCTTTTTTATATTTATAATATTTATAATTTATGATATTTTTAACATATTTCAAAAATACTTGACAAATCTATAAAACAAACTGTAACATTCTTGTCAAATATTTTTTGTTACAGTAGCCTTAACATTGAGTTTACATTATTGGACATGAGCGTCAGACACCCAGAAGGCCCCTGGAAGTATCCAAAGATACATCTACACATAGTTTCTTACACTTGTGTTGTGTTTGAGCTGTACACAACTGTAGTTTCATTAAAATAAAATGTCATTAAAATGCATATTGCCTATTCACAAATCCACTTTTAATTGGTTTACCATGATGGCACACATTATGACATCAGTTCTTTACTCTGAAGTGATGTTATGCATCTACGCATAACATCACTCTAAAAAGTGACAGTCATATCATACTCATATGTCATAGATCATGACTATTTCTCTGCTTTTACTTCTTATAAGTCCTCACCAGTAGCTGTCCTCCTGTCCAACATCAATGAGTTCGTCCGTATCCGAGTCCGGAGAACTGTAATCGTGCGGTCTCTTCATCTCCACGAGTTCCTCCACTATCCCTGCAGGCGATCTCCGGATCGATAAAGTTACAGAGCGATGGAGGAGTGCGATCCAGTTGAGAAGACCTCGGATGATGGATTCCTCTTCTACCCTTAAAATGTAACTCTGAGGAAGCCAGCTAATGCAAGCACGCCCCTCCCTTTTGCTTTCCTCCTCCACCTTCTTCTCAATCCCTCAATTTTCTGAATCCTCTACTTTATCCCCTGACCACAATAAAAGTAACTCGCAAGAATTTACCAGAATTTTCTCTCAGACTTAGTCTGCCCTTTGTTTCTGCTCTTATGTGTACCCCGGTTTTGACATTGCCAGACCCCCCGGACTTCCAGGAGTGAGTCCTCTGTCACAAGTCAGTCAAATTGGCTACTAAAGTCCCCCTGCGTGCTAAAGCGACACTGAACTTGGGCACTTTGGCAAAATTGGGTTTTGACTCCCTCTTCCTTACCCTCCCACACCCCCTCCCTTCTCTTACCCCTCCCTCGCATCCCATCATCAACCCTCCCATTCCATGTCTTTCCTTCTCTCTCTGTCATTTCTCTCCTTTCAATTAGCCTCTTTTCTAATCTTGCTCTATCTTTACTCTGACTCCTTTCTGTTACTCTTTTTCTTTTCCACTCTTTTAATTAGCTTCTCTCCCTCACTCCCAGGACAATGGGAAGACCGCTGTGGGAATGTGGGAACGCTGCCTTGTATTCAGACCCACACACACACTTACAGTCTGTGAACATGACAACGTGTCTATGGGAGTGCTGGGTGCCACCTATTACACAGGTAATTGGTGCTTGGTAGGATTTAACTAAATATATATCTTTTTTGCCCCAAACTATTTCCTATTTATCTTTATGAATTACTCTTTATGGTGTCAGAACCATCACCCGTCGGGTGAACCCCTAGTATTTTATGTAACGGGGGTGAATAATTATTCATGGGTCATTTGGGGTTCGGGTCAGGAAATAATGCCCAAAGAACTGATTTCTAGCGTTGAGCATTGTAGCCAATGGCGTTCAACTGATGAAAAGCAGCCAGCGAGGAGTGATAACGTTTAGCTCATCATGCTCCTGGTCCCTTTTCTGCATTAAGCTTTATTTAGCCTCGATGGCAGCTTAGCCTTTTGCGGCTTTGGTTTCATTTTACAGAACAAGGTAAGGGAAAGTATTTCATTAATTGAATGAATTCATATTACATGAAGAATATAGGCTTTGCATAAATCAAAAGACATTTCATAAATCACTAACAAAATATAGGCCCAGCTACTATTAGCAAACATATTTTTGTGGATTCACTATTGGTTGTCTCTCCCGAAACTCTGCCATTTTGATTGTTTAAAAATGCATTAACCAGGAATTCCTAATATTTTGTTACTTGTTGCTTGAGAAAATAAATGATGTAGATGTAAGAGTCGCAGAGTCGCTGAGAGAGAAAGTCACGCCAAGTCCGTTCACTGCAGTGGAATAGTTTTTTCACAGCAACGGCGGTTCACGGATGCTCTCTCTCAACGGCTCTGGGTTGAGGCGGGGTGGGCAAATATATGGGAGTTTTCATTGGGGATATTTTTAATTTGCAGTTTTATTTTGTGTAATTTGAAGGGTAATGGAAATGCAGCTCTTGAGAGGAACTGATTTCATATCAACCAAAGAAACTGTGGGACCAGTTAAAGATTTAAGTTATTGCAAAAAAACTTTTATGTGTAAAAACTACATTTCGACACGTTCACATTTTAAAATAAAACACATCTTTGTGTCATTGCATTGATGATTGGCATAGACCAAATTAAATAATAAATAATATAAAGATAATGATACGCAGTATATCAATTGCAACCCCAGTGTAATGTAGTAAGACAATTGGAAGTAATCCATTACTCAAACTGAAAAAGATACTCTGATGTAGAGTTTTGAATCCCGGTTGATTTTCCCCAAAATTTAACAAGGTGGCTCTGTGGTGCTGCTGTTAAAATATCACCCTGACAGTGTCCTGACCAGCCTGCATACCGACGTTGGATAGAACAACAGTGAGAATATGGTGTTGGTGTTTGTCTCACCATCATTTAGAAAAATGTCTTCATGTTCTTTATGTTTGTACACACTTTATCCATTAATAAAAAACAACAGGGTCGGCCAATAGTCTAAATCAGTGGTCTCCAACGTGGTGCCCGTGGGCACCTGGTAGCCCGGATGTACTATGTAAGGTGCCCGCTAAACACAGGGCTCAACAATAATGCTCAAGACAACTGACAAATCTGTGACTATACCGATCAGCAAAGTGCTACATCATCCTGAACGTTTATTATTAGCAAGTGTTAAGCTTTAATATATTCAAGTGCAAAAATATCTGAAAGAAAACTGAATTTGGTTCTGTAAGCCTAAAAATAATGCATCACATGTTTAAAGTTTGAAAGTATGTTATCTAGAGGACTTTAGATATTTTGGTAGCCCTCGCTTACAAAAAGGTTGGAGACCCCTGGTCTAAATATTGCTTGTGACCACCACATTTAGTGTGACATGTACCAATGTCTGTGGTCAAAGAGACAAAGCAGCTGTGATAGTGACCGTGAACTGACTAATATCTGTCTGTCTGGAGAGAGATGAAGCTCTTCGATTCTCTTAAAGAGAGGATCTCTTCCAGAATGATAGCATTTCTCTATCTGACCCTGCAATGGGAATCACACTGCAATTTCAAAGTAACAAATACATGCACACGTAATGGAAAAGATGTGCAAAAAAAATGTTTTGCACGATGAAGAACACATAGAGGTGTTCTCCTCTGCCCACCACCGTGGGAAGTTTAAGGGCTGATGTAGTCATGGTAACTTGAATTACAAGTTCTAGCAGGACTTTGCTGTCAGAAGTGGTGCCTTACTGACCCAAGAACTACAACAACAACATGTTGTGAATAACACAATACCCGAACCTCTCCCCTACACCCCCCCCCCCTCCCCCTTATTCTTTGGGGCTGTATATACAGTACATATAGTCTTTTATTGTGTATATGTTTGTGCAAGTACAATTGTAGTGATGAGGCAGATCCTTTAATGCCTTTATACCAACAAACAGTGTGAGGGACACAAAAATAATTTAGTTGAAAAAGTCATGGTGTAAATGTTTTTGCATTTACATTTAGTCATTTAGCAGACGCTTTCATCCAAAGTGACTTACAAAGAGTTCAGGGAACAATAAGCGATATGTCATAAAAGAGCAATAGTACATTAGGTGCTTATACAAAGTTACTAGTTTCAACAAAAGCCAGACCACTACCGGTTGAGAGAGGGTTAGTTTTTTTTCATTTGTCTGTCAAGTATTTAGTTATCGCGTTGCAATTATTGCGTTGTAGTATCATTATTAGGAATGTAATGCAATGTCGCTATTAAAATAAGACACAGTACATAAAGTCACATCGAGTACTGTAAACAATTATGTGATCACAAATCTATTTATCAAATCAAAATAAGTTAAGCAGCCGGCCAATTCCTGCATTATGGATGTGAAATTTTGTGCTATGGATGTGAGATAAATATATTGCTACCAAGATTCATTTAGTCTATAAACGTTTTCTTTTTTAAAGAGGCAAAATAAACATACCTTATGGATTTGACAAAAAGATTGGAAAAAACTATAGTAGTCACTATAGTAAAAATCTTCTTTAAAAACGTATTTGTCATGGCAAAGTTGACAGTAGCATGGAATTACTTCCACTTTTTAAAGCAACCCACTAATGAAAATAAATAAATCAGTTTAAGTTAAGACAATTAAGTGTGTTTGGATGTTGTGAAATATATTAAATGCGATGAACCTTTGTCAATTTATAGGTCCAGTTTTGAATATAATCTAGCGGTGAGGTTATGAACCTCATTCTTTGCCGTATTAACATAGCGCGTTCTGTAGAGCAGTTTGTCCATTTAGAGCTACTTGGTTTGATATTTTATTTTATTCATTTACAGATTTTTTAAGTCTTGCTTAAGTGTCACTTTTTAGGCCAGCACACAAATGATTTGTTTTCCCTGCATTGGTGTAAAGTGACTGTGTTTGCTGAAACATGCTGTTTTTGGAGGTCCAGTGTATGGTGACACCAACTAGCACAGCATAGACATCACCGTCGCGGGAGGCTTATGGTTTGGTGTGCGAGTCAAAACTAGCCTAAGAGATCCTTTTATTTCTCCATCCTCCCCCGACTCCATCGTCTTTCATTACTAGTCCCTCTTTCATTCGGGTCTGGATCTCATTTCCACAGGCTCCATCAGAAAGCATGAAGCTCGAGAGAAGAATCTATGATGTCGGGTGTCTCTGGCGTTATTTTTGCTGTCCACACGCTTCAAAGCCCAGCTTTCTTCTCGTTCTCCGTTCGGGTTATTTTCCTTTCGCAAGGTTTTTCAGCATCCTTCGTTTTTTCCCTCGTTCTCCTCCTCTTCCTTTGAGTTTTTGATCTTTGTCATGGCACACTTCCTCCATTGATGACAAAAGAAGAAGGAAAAATTGCAGTGGAAATTGGATGAGAGAAACAGAGGGGGGAATTAAGTAAATAAATAAAGAAGTTGATCTGTAAAAATAGTTTGAAAGCAGAAAAAAGAACGAGATCCAGAGAACAAAGGAAACGCTGGTATTGAGCAAAGCAGAAAAAGAGTTGCTACGCTTTTGGTTGGCCACTTCAGTGCCTTTTGTGGGTCCTCCCTCTTTACCACAACAAGAACAGCTCCACATTTGAAATTAACAAGCTCATATTTTCACAATTCTCTCATGGAGAGAAGCGCACGCACGCACACGCACCATCACAGTTTTTCGTTTTCCGTCACACGCATGAGCCGCTAAAATATTCAATGTTACTCCATGACACACACTGCAACCAAACCTCACGCTCTTCCTCTAGTGCTAATCATGCATTAATGCTTGCTGACACACACACAAAACAGCTCCGCCACATCTTGCGCAGATTTACTCCCTTTATGTGCAAATTTCCGCGACTTGACCCTAAAATCAGCCTTTGTTTTGATGTTCGTTTGAGTGTTGGAGAAAGAAGGCCTCACTGCGAGTACGGTCGAATTCCAAAGGGATTCATTCTGTTGCCGTACATGGAATGCCAGACAGAGAGGGCTGACCACTTAAAGTTCACAAATTACACAGCTCTGCATTTATGAATGTGTATATTCATATGCATGTGTCCCACATGCTGTATATTTAATATAATTGACTGCTTATATCTTCAGGTCTCTGTTTTCCTGTATTATTAAAATCCAGATGTAGAGACACTCCATACCATGAACTTTTAGGACAGACATGTTCATTTCGTGTTTTTCTCATTATGGCAAGTCACATGTCAGTGTATAATTATTAAATTGTATTTTACTTGATTGGCTTTTACATTATTTCATGTTGTACTTACTGTAGGTTTGTAGGTAGGTACTAATTTCAATAGTTTTTTATTTAGTTTCTCAAGAAAAATTCAGTTGTAGTTCAATTCAAAAGTAGTCCTTTAGTAGTTTACATATTAATATAATATATGCATGTTTCCTTCCTTTAATGCAACTTTTTTCAATTTTGTTTTGTTTCTCGTGTGTCTTTTTATCTTCTACATGAATAATACATAGATCAAACTTCAGCTGTGTGTGTAGTGTGCATACCATGTCCATCACTTGACTTAAAGCATATGTGTATAATAAATGCATTATAAAAGTAGTTTTATTGTATCCATTATGTATTCTTTATAATCCACTTTAAATGCATTTTACTGTCTCGTGAATAATTGTTACTACATTCAATGCATTATAAAGTGAGTGGAAGTGACCTATTAGTCAGATATGGTGATACCTGAAATGTGACCTCTGCATTTAACCCATCCAGAGAGTAGTGCACACACGCACACCCGGAGCAGTCTTGTAAAAAATGTAAAAAAACTAAACTTTACACCTTTTTCTTGACGTCTGCATGGAGGGCGCCATTACAACGAGTGACTTCCTTTTTGATGCTCCGCACTTCAGTTTTGTATTTGTTACCATGTTAGAGGACATTTCAGTTAATGGTTAAAAATGAAATTTCTTGAATGCCAATTGTGGTAAAATGCTGTCACAATAGCAACAGAAAGTTCAGAAAACCTTACGAACGAGTGTTACAACATTACACAACAAGTGCGTAAAGTAAATAACATTTAAAGATAGTTCGGTGTTAGCTCTGACTACTGCATTCTGCATCTCTCAAAAACATCACAACATAATGTTTACTTCATTATTTACTTTATTGTTATTGCATAGAACATCAGTATTAACACATGAAGCATACATAAGTGACATGTTGTTGGCTCAATTGTATCTGTGTAAAGTGATTTCAAACCATTGCCTGGTACTGTACACACATGTAAATTGTCTCACGGGCCCATTCAGGTATGATCTCAAGGTTACGATTGTTTGATTTACACCCTCATGACTACAAAGCTTGCAAGGAGCGTCCACTCGCTCTCAAAGATGTGTGACTTCAGGCAGTGGGTATGTAGGCTTCCTCCCTCTACCTCTGCCAGAGGAAGACAGCAGCGTTGTTTACCCACTCCACCATGCCAGGCTCATCCGGCTCCCAGAAGATAAATAAGAGGGGCAAAAGCCAACAAGAGGAAGCAGAATGGGCCCTTTGTGGCCGAGAGCGAAGTCCCTTTCAAGCTCTTTTCCCACAGCGGCGAGCCCCCAATAGAGAGCCTGACTGCGGTAACTCTCGCTGGTGCCGGGGCCCAGACGGGCCGGTTAGGCCTCGCTAGGCCACAAGCAGCCATTGTCTGTCACCACAGAAACCAGCGTCTTCATGTCAGACATGTTTTTCTGTTTGTTTTCTTTTTTTTGTCTTTAATGTGGCCAGGGGAATGTTTCCTCCGCCGCTCCCCCCAACCCATCCGCGTTTCTTACTGTTTTTTTCTTCTCCCCAAATGTCGTTCTCCTCCCTCTCTCTCTCGCTCCAACTCTTTTTATTCCTCCAAAAGATTGTCATTTGTAAAGATCTCGAGCGGTAGGCAGGGACTATCTTTGTCATGGTGTTGTGGCATGTCTCTCTCTCTCATTTTTTTTATCTTACTTTATCAGGATTTGGCACAAGCTGACTCGAAAAAAAAGCACACACTCAAAGAAATAAAACGTAGCCCCCCCTGAATCTTGTCGTTCCCACGCCAAGCCAATTTTCTTCTCGAGATTAAACAAGCTCCAACAACAGAAGGGACGGAGAAAGTGAAAAAAGAGTAAAGGTCTGGTTATGATTCGAGTCTCTTAACTAAGAGAGGATGCCCCACAGACATCCAATGAGAAAAACAAATCGCCAAAAAAAAAGAGAACTGTTTCTATTTTTAAGAACCTAAAGAATTTCACTGTGTGCCATGACTCAAAGGATTTGCAGCTCCATGGTAATCAGTTCATTCTGACTTTGATCGTCGACCACATCACATGCGGTACACAATCCTTTATGAGCTGGGCAAGTGGCGGTGCATGGGGGAGAATGAAAGTCAGAATAATTGATTTTACCCTTGTATCCAAGGTTTTGGCAGTGTTTCTCTTAAATTCAGTATTTGCAACCACTACTTGAATTTAATATACATAAATATTTTCTTGATTGTATGTTTCAATTTTGCTAAGTGTTGTTATTTCTTGGTAAGTTACCACAGTTTGTTTGAAAGACTTTTTGAGAGCTTTTTGAGAAGGAACAACTGGAGTATTTTCATTTTAAATGAATCATGGGTTGTCTTTCGTTGCCAATAATATATCTTCCATAGCTGTCGTAAGCCTTTCCAAGCCAACTGCAACACACATAGGCAAGTTACCAAAGATTTATTGCCCTAACACTTTGTCATGAAGAAATTTAGAACAAGAGAAAAAAGCCTGTGAGAGTCAAAAAAGCTATTCCAGAAAAGACTTAATTTAAGAGGATTAAACAGGGTGTGCAGGAATTGTGAATGAAAGGCTTGCGGTTGAGGATGTTAGTGTTGGCAGGTTATTGAGCCTGTACTCGACTAAAGATGCGACAGCTGCAGTTTATATAAATCTGAATAAATATTTAGATTTTGCAGTTGTAATAATAATTCATTACATTTATATTGCGCTTTTCTGGATACTCAAAGCGCTTTACATCGAAAGGGGGAATCTCCTCAAAAACTAATGTGCAGAACCCACCTGGATGATGCGACGGCAGTCATAATGCACCAGACCGCCCACCAGCGTATTGGTGGAGAGGAGACAGAGTTAGGAAGCCAATTACTATATAAAGGTACGAACAGGAGACCATTATGTATAAAGGCGAATGGGCGAATTTGGCCAGGATGCCGGGGTTACACCCCTAGTCTAATTCGAAGGACATGCTGGGATTTTTAATGACCGCAGAGAGTCCGGACCTGTCTCATCCAAAGGAAGGTGCTTTTTGACTGTATAGTGTCCCCGTCACTATACTGGGGCATCAGGACCCAGACAGACCAAAGGGGGAGCACCCCCTGCTGGCCTCACTAACACCTCTTCCTGCAGCAACCTAGTTTTATCCAGGAGGTCCCCCATCCAGGTGCTGACCAGGCTCAACCCTGCTTAGCTCCAGTTGTGAGGTGTAAAATTAAGCAAATCTAGCTAAGTTAAGTTGAGCCTGATGGATGTCTGAAGATCTATCTAACAATAAAGGGATAGTTCACCCAAAAAGAAACATTCTTTTATCAATTATTCAGCCTCGTGTTGTTCGGAATCTTCGTCTTGACTGTTTCTTCAGTGGAACACAAAAGAAGACATTTTGAGAAAGGTTTTGTGGCCATACAATGGAAGTCAACGGGGGTCAATGTTGATTGGTTACCAAAATGATTTAAAATATATTTTATGTGCTCTGCAAAAGAAACAAAGTCATGCAGGTTTGAAATGACAAGAAGTTGAATAAATGAGGAAAGAATTTCAATTTTGGGTGAACTACCCACAGAACACCAAAGAAAATATTTTGAAGAATAGCACTCCTATTATATGGACACCAATGCAAGTCCATAGTTCGGTAACCAACATTCTTCGAAATATCCTAATTTGTTTTCAGCAGAACAAAGAAAGTCATACACACTGTTAACGATTTGCTTGTATTTTTACAGTAACTTACTGGCAGCACGGTTGCCAGTAAGTTACTGTATTTTGATTTACAGTGCTGTACTGTAATAGATTACTACAGTACAAAAAAATATTGCTGTATAGATACAACACAGTACTTTACTGTATTTTTACTATATTTTTACTGCAATTTACTGTAATACCTGTAATTGACAAATTACTATTTAATTCTTATTGGCAATAATTACAAATATTATTATATATTTTAGCTAGTTTGGATATAAATCTGTAGTTATTAATATTATAAAACTGCTATACTTGACATTATGAATCAAAAGGCAATCCAGGCAAATTTTTTATTGAATCATTTCATTGAAACAAAAAGTATTAAAACATTTAAAACAGTATTGAAGAATGATGTATTACATTAACAACATATAATGACTATGTACAGTAGTCAACATTTAAAGTGGATCAAAAAGGCGAGAACAATACCTATTCTTGTAACTTTTTTGACCCACTTCAAATGTTGACTACTATATATATTACAACATTTAAGTGAGCAAAAATATTCATACATTACATATCAAAACAAACAATAGCAACAAAGTGACAGGATTCATCTAACACTGGCAAAGAAAACACTGGTCTGTAGTTAAAATGTTCCATTCAAACTGAGTGTCGTGTGTAAGAGTGTTGTGTGTGGCTGTGTGAGAGTGTTGTGTGTGGCTGTGTGAGAGTGTTGTGTGGGGCTGTGTGAGAGTGTTGTGTGTGAGAGTGTTGTGTGTGGCTGTGTGAGAGTGTTGGTGTTTGGGTGAGTGACAGTGTTGTGTGTGGCTGTGTGAGAGTGTTGTGTGGGGCTGTGTGAGAGGGTTGTGTGGGGCTGTGTGAGAGGGTTGTGTGTGTGTGTGAGAGTGTTGTGTGCGGGTGTGTGAGAGTGTTGTGTGGGGCTGTGTGAGAGGGTTGTGTGTGTGTGTGAGAGTGTTGTGTGCGGGTGTGTGAGAGTGTTGTGTGGGGCTGTGTGAGAGGGTTGTGTGTGTGTGTGTGAGAGTGTTGTGTGCGGGTGTGTGAGAGTGTTGTGTGGGGCTGTGTGAGAGGGTTGTGTGTGTGTGTATGAGAGTGTTGTGTGCGGGTGTGTGAGAGTGTTGTGTGTGTGTGTGAGAGTGTTGTGTGGTGCTGTGTGAGAGTGTTGTGTGGGGCTGTGTTAGAGTGTTGTGTGTGTGTGAGAGAGTGTTGTGTGTGGCTGTGTGAGAGTGTTGTGTGTGGGTGTGTAAGAGTGTTGTGTGGGGCTGTGTGAGAGTGTTGTGTGTGAGAGTGTTGTGTGGGGCTGTGTGAGAGTGTTGTGTGTGAGAGTGTTGTGTGGGGCTGTGTGAGAGGGTTGTGTGTGTGTGTATGAGAGTGTTGTGTGCGGGTGTGTGAGAGTGTTGTGTGTGTGTGTGAGAGTGTTGTGTGGTGCTGTGTGAGAGTGTTGTGTGGGGCTGTGTTAGAGTGTTGTGTGTGTGTGTGAGAGTGTTGTGTGTGGCTGTGTGAGAGTGTTGTGTGTGGGTGTGTAAGAGTGTTGTGTGCGGGTGTGTGAGAGTGTTGTGTGTGGGTGTGTAAGAGTGTTGTGTGTGGGTGTGTGAGAGTGTTGTGTGTGGCTGTGTGAGAGTGTTGTGTGTGGGTGTGTAAGAGTGTTGTGTGTGGGTGTGTGAGAGTGTTGTGTGTGGCTGTGTGAGAGTGTTGTGTGTGAGAGTGTTGTGTGGTGCTGTGTGAGAGTGTTGTGTGGGGCTGTGTTAGAGTGTTGTGTGTGTGTGTGAGAGTGTTGTGTGTGGCTGTGTGAGAGTGTTGTGTGTGGGTGTGTAAGAGTGTTGTGTGGGGCTGTGTGAGAGTGTTGTGTGGGGCTGTGTGAGAGTGTTGTGTGTGAGAGTGTTGTGTGGGGCTGTGTGAGAGGGTTGTGTGTGTGTGTATGAGAGTGTTGTGTGCGGGTGTGTGAGAGTGTTGTGTGTGTGTGTGAGAGTGTTGTGTGGTGCTGTGTGAGAGTGTTGTGTGGGGCTGTGTTAGAGTGTTGTGTGTGTGTGTGAGAGTGTTGTGTGTGGCTGTGTGAGAGTGTTGTGTGGGGCTGTGTTAGAGTGTTGTGTGTGTGTGTGAGAGTGTTGTGTGTGGCTGTGTGAGAGAGTTGTGTGTGGGTGTGTAAGAGTGTTGTGTGTGGCTGTGTGAGAGTGTTGTGTGGTGCTGTGTGAGAGTGTTGTGTGGGGCTGTGTGAGAGTGTTGTGTGGTGCTGTGTGAGAGTGTTGTGTGCGGGTGTGTGAGAGTGTTGTGTGGGGCTGTGTGAGAGTGTTGTGTGTGTGTGTGAGAGTGTTGTGTGCGGGTGTGTGAGAGTGTTGTGTGGTGCTGTGTGAGAGTGTTGTGTGGGGCTGTGTTAGAGTGTTGTGTGTGTGTGTGAGAGTGTTGTGTGTGGCTGTGTGAGAGTGTTGTGTGGGGCTGTGTTAGAGTGTTGTGTGTGTGTGTGAGAGTGTTGTGTGTGGCTGTGTGAGAGAGTTGTGTGTGGGTGTGTAAGAGTGTTGTGTGTGGCTGTGTGAGAGTGTTGTGTGGTGCTGTGTGAGAGTGTTGTGTGGGGCTGTGTGAGAGTGTTGTGTGGTGCTGTGTGAGAGTGTTGTGTGCGGGTGTGTGAGAGTGTTGTGTGGGGCTGTGTGAGAGTGTTGTGTGTGTGTGTGAGAGTGTTGTGTGCGGGTGTGTGAGAGTGTTGTGTGGTGCTGTGTGAGAGTGTTGTGTGGGTGTGGGTATTTTTGTCGAGAAACTACATGACTTGCAGTTGTAACTGGACATCCTGGGATGACTTGCTTGGTTTAAAAATGACCAAATCCAGCCAAAATATCAATGGTGAGACTGTAAAGCCAAAAATAACAAAATCTGTTAGCCATTGAAATAAGTACAAATTGTGAAGTAAATGGTGAAAGAAAATTCATTAACACTTTACTATAAGGTTTTATTCCATAACATTTATTAATGGTTTAGATAATATGAACTAACAATGAACAATATATTTTTCAACATTAATAATATTTGAGAATTCATTATGAATTAACTAATGTGAACAGCGATAAATTGATTGATTTAAAAATGTATTGCCAAATGTTAAAATGTATTAACATCCTATGTTAACAAATATAACCTTATTGTAAGTGTTACTAAAAAGTCAGAAGTAAAACCAGAAACAAATTTGAATAAAAGTTGTATTATATATACATGGTCAATACTTACAGAAACTCATAAGCCCAGGGTGCAAAAGTGGACCAAACTGTGACGTTAGAGCTGTAAGAAGAAATATATAATGATATGTTACTTGCTGAAATTTAGAAACCATGTTTATTATATACGCTTGAGATAGTCAATCAAAAATGTAGCAAAATGATCATTTAAATGTTTTCCCCTGTATACATTAACATTAAGAGTTCAAATATTTGGGATTGCATTTTCTATACCGTTGGTGTAGCGAAAGTCAATGTGTTTTTGGAAATGCATTTAAAGCTGATCGCGCTCCTCTTTCCGTACAGCGTCATTACGTAAAGGCGGAGTCAGCAGCGCTCTTTAGCAAAGTACGAGCATTGGTTTGAGGTGTTGGAAGCAATATCGCTACAAATATATTGTCATACAAAACTTTTTGGCCAACTGAATGTAAAACACTCTAAAGAACATCATATCTGCTTCTGCGGATATACCGTAAATACAGAAATAAGCGCCGCAAACACATTTATAAATCTGTTAGTAATGAAATCTGTATGGATCGCACTCATCGCAGTTAAATATGACGTTTCATTTTGTGTGAAGCAGTATGGTAGCTGTGTGGGCTACTTTACAGTGACTTTGTTATTTCGTATGAGATTTATTTAGGAGGAATCTTAGTTGAATTGGTCAAAGATTATTTTATTTGAACACAAACGCGAGTTTATCTATTACCAAATACAAGTATGTTTACCTAGCTTGCCATTATAAACGAACTTCAACTATTTGACAGAAAATAAACTCACCAAAACCCTCATAAATGGTTGAAATAATCCTATATTCATTAAGTGAGATGTGTAAAACGGGTTTAAGCAGTGGGCTGACTTAGTTTAATTTCTGAGGTAGAAGCAACTGGCGACCATATCTCTCTCATTCCACGTTTAAAACAACACTGTGACAAACTGTTGTGCAAAATACAAAAACAAAATATTTTTTTGTATGAAACACATAAAATAAACAAAACTAAAAACTTACCAAACTGCCAGAAATCGATTATCCTCCTCCAGCTGCAGCCAGGATGTGCTCTGTGTGATTTGACGTGATGACGTTGTGACGCACTTTCGTTACACGTTACAGCAAAGCTACAGCGAGGTTACAGCGAGACCAAAATTTACTGTAAAAGTTTCCCGCTCAATGAAAATTACCCAGAATGCATTATGAGCTGCAGTATTTTACTGTAATATACAGATGCAGTATTGTACTGTGGATTTTTACAGTAATGTGCTGCTAATCTACAGCGACATCTAACAGTGCAGGTTTGAAGTTACACGAGGGTGAGGAAATGTGGAAGTTTCCTTTTGGATGAACTATCCCTGTAAAATCTTTAAATTGGCTGAATTTACAGTAAGAAACCTCATGTGTTTGGAGTGAGTCTTGGTCTTAGTGTCGGCCCACCCCAGTGTTTCTGTTCCAGCTCTTAGACTTAATCCAGGCATAGCTTTAGTGTTTGGTGAGTGTTGGAGAGCTGTCAGTCTGTGGTCGGCCTGCATGATATTGAGGGCTGCAGGCCTGCAGCTCTGTCCACCACGCTGCTATGTTTGAACTTAATTACAGCCAGTCGGCCCTGTCATTACAGCCCAGAGCAGCCGAGCGACGGCCGGCCCGTAGGTAGTGGCGGCAAAATCCCAAACAACAGCGTGCAGTCACACTCGCTGGCTTGCTCTCACGGGCACAGTGAACACACATTGGGAATGACACGGATTTATCCAAACCACGCGGACGCAAACAGAAACACACATGCAAGTAGGACCGTTGTCACGCACGCCACATTGCCACAAACCAAATCCCTTCCTTTCAACTGACAGATTATCATATATGTACGACAGTCAAACAAAATGATTCTGCACCTTATCAAAGGTGAGTCACTGTCAGATCAGGTCCTGACTGAGATGGGAAGTGACACATGGCTGTAGGAATTAAAGGAATAATTCATGCACAAGTAAAAAATCCTCCCATTATTTACTCTCATCATGACATTCCGAAGCCATCTGCTGTTGTTTTTTCTGTATGTGGTAACCGAACACAACAAACCATTTTTGAGACAAGCTTAAAGGGATAATTCACCCAAAAATGTAATTCGGTCATCGCTTACACACCCTCTTTTGTCATTTCAAACTTGTATGACTTTCTTACTTTCTTCAACTGAACAAAACAAGAAGATATTTTGATGAAAGCGTCGAAACCCATTCACTTCTATAGTATGGACACAAAACAAATCAATGGGTGCCGTCGGTGTACGGTTTCCAACATTCCTCAAAATATCTTCTTTTGTTCTCTGTCGAATAAAGAAAAAAATACGGGCTTAGATTGACAAGAAGCGGAGTAAATGATGACAGAATTTTCATTTTGGGATGAATAATTTTTTTAGTAGGCAAGTTAACAGTAAATGAGTTGAATTTTAGTTTCAGAAGTTTGTTTGTCACACAAAGCTGTTGCATAATGTGCAATATTGCGCACAAGTCACACAGCCTACGTTTATGATCATTTAAGATACTTTTAGGACTTGATAACCCCGTATCTTTTGGTTTGTAGGTGAACTATACGCAGGGAATGTGAGCAAAACCAAGGAGTGCCACTGCAGGTCCAGACGGCAAAGCTCTGCTTGAGGGGTTTATCCGGAAGTGTACGGTTATAGGAAAAGCTATTATTTCTCTCTTATGCCTTTAAATAAATGATAATAAAAAGGCTGGCGTGTTTATTTCTAGCAGCCGTCAGCTTGGAAAAGAAAGAAAAGACGAAAGGGAACAAGCAGAAATCTTCTCCATGACACACAAAGACATAATCGGTAATTACAGAGAGACGAGATTTCTATTCTGACCACAGAGGAGAGCGATGTCTACTATAGAGGGGCGCCGTTCTTATTAAAGCCCCCCAAAATGGGATCATATCACCAAGAGCCCCCATCCCTTTGTCTAATGTCGAACGCACCAGACCTTTTGTTGTTGACTGTGGTATACTATGACCGTTCTTCCTCAAACAAACACACCCACCTACCTACCCACAACATGCACACACACAATAGAGACGGCCAAGCTCTGTCTCTGATCTTGTGATCAATGTGTGATGAGGGTCTGCGCTGGTGCCACAAAACAAATTCCTGACATTCTAGGATAACTCAAACATTTCACGGCACTGTTTTTGCGTCCATGAGAGGCAGCCCTCCGAAATGGAAAATGCCACCATGTCATGGCAATCTCTTCCCATTGTCTCTCTCTTTAATCAGTGCTCATCTGTGGCTCTAAATATCCCAGTGGTGTACATCCACGCCTGGGAAAATGCAGCTCTTTGCCCCGCTCTGTGCCGGAACGCTTCATCACACCGCACTGTCTACCCGCACTGATCGGTCATGATGATGACAGGAGAATATTCGTTTGCAGGAGCCAGGGTTGTGTGCTCCTTCTAAGAACCGAATTAAGACATTTTTAATTCTAGTTTGGTTCGTGTATTTGAGGAAGTCGAATGCATGACTTGAGAATGAAATTCGATGATATGCCTGTGTATAAGCTTTATTATTTTTGTTGTCTCTTAGTATGAAATAATTATGATGTACGGTATAATATGGTCGCTGGCCTTCTAAAACCTTGTATGTGCAAACGTCCTGTTTTGCAGGAAATGGAGAACAAGGACTTTTTAATACTTTTGAGATATTTGCAAAACCAAGTGACAAACATAAAGCGTGACTTATAATAATGCTTTGTGGCAAAAATACAAATCATGAAGTACGGAGATATGAGGTTTCAGAAGGACCTCACCATTATATAATAATATATTTAAAATCCTGAAACATTTAAGTCTTTGTAAATTTCCTCTTAATGTCAGTTCAAGTCCAGTTCAGTGTTGTGAGTCATTAATCTCAATTTCAATTTTGTTTCTAAATAATTTTATCCAAACATACAGTTTTAGACACTGGATTATTTAGGTATGTGCTTCATCTTGATGCAGGCGTTTGATTCAGGGCAAGTTTACAGGAGTTGGGGACAACACTTGGTCTGTTTAAATGAATTAAAAGGTAGAATGGAGTTATATGAGGTGCAATAAATTTCATTTTCAAAAGAGGGTGTATGGCTGCATATGTCCACTCGCCTACCCTGTGGTTAAAAGAGGCCACCATGAAGCCTTTGTGCTCTGTGGGTTTACCATGGGAAAATTCTCAAAACAAATAACTCACCCGGTGACCCATCAGTGTTAAAAATCACTTGTGAGAGCTGTGGATTGTGCTGCATGGGTGCGGTGCAGCCTGCAGGAACTGTGTGTTTGTTTTTATCTCGGTCCAAATGTTAAAAACAGCTATTTTCAGGCTAAAGAAAGCAAATAAACACACATTCCGTTGCAGACAATGGGGGTACACGGTCTGACAGCTCTACCACAAGCTGCCAGCTGGGCCATGTTAAGATATGGGCACTGTGAGGACATCACTTTTACAAGACTTTTACTTTTTAGAGCGGATCTTGCTTCCCAAATTACATTTGAGCACTAAAAAATAAACTTATAAATAATGTGCTGTTCATCACGATGACATCTACAAGAACAATACTGTATACTGGCACTTGTTGGAGTGTTTGGAACTGCCAGTCTCCTTCGGGGATTTTGCTCCCTCTTCTGGTGATGCTAAAAGATGCACTTTCTTCACTATCATCTCAAAGTATAGCCGAGAATCAAAAGGGCCTTAAAGGCCATTTTCAGAAAGTTCGAACCAGTAGAAAACATTCATGTGGTGTTTAAGGAGCCTAAAGGGAAATACATTTTATTTACCATTCAGTACAGCACTTACATGAGATGTATAGTAAATCATTTTCCCTCATTTGACATAAAGAAAGACAGGACCGGGTGAAGGCCAGCTGATTGGTCTCCCACTGGAGAGGAGATAAAGCTACAGGATGTTGGGTGGAGTAGTAGATTGTAAAAGAATTGCACACCTATAACATCATATAACTCTACAATATGCATGTAGGCCTATGTCTTTTTAAGCTCTTAAAATTATGCTGTTTCCTGGTTTCCCGGGCAACCGAATCCTTGATGTGATAAAATGCATGTGTCTCCTTGTTTTTAGTGATGTTACATTCTGTGTAGGCTTCGGAGCGTGTGTCGATAAAACCTGGAAGCTTTCTGTAGCCAGGTTTTCATTACCCTACAAAATGCGTAAATTGAAATAGCGCATGGAAAATACCCTCAATGGAAAATTTTGGCAAAAACACCTATGTATCGCAAAAAAGTTCTTGCGCTCGCATGAGGTGTTTTCCAGGCAATACGAAAAAGGCATATTTCGCAAAACTGCAATGGAAACACTTTTTGTCATATAAAGTCGCATTATTTGTAAAGAATTCACACGACCCTTTGCGGTATGTTTTGGCAGAACCTTTGGAAAGATAGTATGTAAGGATTAAGTATACCTTGGCTTGAGTGCAGTATGGAGATTTATTAGGAACAGTGAGGTAATATGAAAATATAAAAGGAAATATAGACATTTCTCTAAACAGTAGTTGGCACTGTGCACTAGAGTTTGTTTGCAACCTGCCATAAAACGTAAAAGAAGTACGGCCAGAATGACTTATCGCAAGAAGAATCAAAATACACTTTAATGGCATAACATCATTTAATGGAAACACAGTCATTCCGCGATATTATTTTAATCGACATTTAGAAAACATTGCTTAAGTTGAAAAACATTTGCGCAAATCTGTAATGGAAACCTGGCTTGTGACTGGCCTGTAATGCTGTAGACCATGAGGTTTGAAGCCTCGCTTCCGCCTGGCTGGTTCAGTAGTCGGTTTGAATCTTGCCGTGACATTTTGACAGCTAATTATATGACCAATTATGACCAAATAATTGATTTACAAACATTTGACAGCCCCAGATCATTTCAAGCCAATACGTTTTTACACAGTAATGTTATACAATCATTATATTCTACCAGAAAATGTGCATTATATTTATGTAAATAGATCAGTCTATGTGGAAATCTTCACTGTTATTTCTAAGCATTAACTGGCGCAAAATACAGTGTATCACAGATCAGGGACATCTGGGTTGTAATCTGCTTGTTTTACACTCGTTGGCCACCAGATGGTATTGTGAGCAAATTAAACCTCGAGAAATTAAGCACCTGGCTAAAGCCTCGTGATGCTTCATAGGCTTCATCTCGCCACCACTACGTTTATTGGGACTTTTACTTATATTATCATATAGATACTACTATTGTAATTATTTTAAATGTTTTAACAATTATCTTTATTTGAGGTAATGTTTTATTAAAGTTTATAGCTTTTTCTGCAATAACTATATCTTTAACATATATATATATATATATATATATATATATATATATATATATATATATATATATATATAATTAATATAATCGTATTATATTTGTAATGTATTTGAGTTGTTACAATACCTGATGGCCATTAGAGGGCACCCCCCGTGCGGTTGGCGAGTGTGGTGGCTGTGTTCCGAATAAAACTTGTCTAAACAGTTCAGCCAGATCTCCGGTTTCCTCGTGTGTATTCTATAACACAAAATGGAATATAATATGTTATTATAGCATATTGGTGCATACATAATATAAATTGGCGACGAGAATAAAGTTCCCACGGCAAATATTGAGTCATCGGCAGAGCAAAAAGGATGGCTACTACGATCATCGGACAGATCGAGGCATTCGACGAGGCAACAGAACAATGGCCTACGTATGTTGAACGTTTTGAACACTTTGTTGAGGCAAATGACATTAGTGAAGATAAAAGAGTGTCAGTTTTTCTCAGTGTAATGGGGGCATCAACTTATGGACTGTTGCGTAGTCTAATTGCACCAGTTAAGCCCGGGACGATGAAATATGAGGAGATTGTGAACACACTTCAAGCACATTTTACTCCCAGACCAATTGTGATTGCAGAAAGGTTCAAATTTCACAAACGAAATCAAGCAGAGGAGGAAAGTGTCGCACAATATGTGGCGGTGTTAAAGAAACTGGCGGAGCACTGTGAGTTTGGCGACAATTTAAATGACGCACTGCGAGACCGATTCGTGTGTGGATTGAGTAGCGAATCAATTCAAAGGAAGCTATTAACTGAATCGGAGCTCACGTATAAAAAGGCTGTGGATATAGCGATGTCAATGGAGGCTGTATCTAGAGAATCACAGCATTTGAGCAACTCATTGAAGGTAAATGCCATGTCTTTGTCGTCAAAATCGTCAAAGGAAAAATGTTATAGATGTGGAAAGTCCAACCATATACAAAATGAGTGCTTTTACAAAGATCAAGTGTGTCACAAGTGTGGGAAGAAAGGCCACATTGCACGCATGTGTAAAGGTACTAAGACAGATGAAGGAAAAAGTGCAAAATGGAAGGGACAGACAAAGAAAAGACCAATTCACAGAGTGGATGCTAATATGGAAAAGAGCGAGGAAGAGACAAATTCGGACACGGATACCGAACTGACCTTACACAAAGTAACAGCAACATCGCACGATTCTCCACAGGTGAACAAAATGAAAAGTGAAACTGATTTAGTGTCATCGGTAATAAAAGTTCAACCAAAAATTGAAGGATTACCAGTTGATATGGAAGTGGACACTGGAGCGGCAGTCTCTATTATCTCAAGTGAACTGTACAGAGATAAGCTGAGTCATGTTCGATTACGCCAGACAAACGTTGTTCTCAAGACATATACCGGCGAGGTCATTCCACCAGAAGGCGTCATCAAAGTCCGTGTCAAGCTAAACAGACAAAACGTACGTTTACCTTTGTATGTTGTTTCAGGAAACGCAGCTCCCCTGCTGGGACGAGAATGGCTTCGCAAAATTTGTCTAGATTGGCGGGAGATAAAAACTGTAAGAGCAGTTCATCAAGTGAATGAAGGAACGTTAGAAAGTCTTCTAAAAAGGTACGCTAAAGTATTCAGAGAAGATTTAGGAACATTCAATGAGTATACAGCGACTTTGAGTCTGAAACCGGGAACCCAACCAAGATTTTTCCAAGCTCGGGTAGTACCGTACGCCATCAGACCCAAGGTGGAAGAAGAAATTGATCGCTTACTGAAGGAAGGAATCATTTCACCTGTGCGATTCAGTGAATGGGCAACCCCGATCGTACCTGTAATAAAAAAGGGTGGCAATGTTAGGATCTGTGGTGATTTCAAGATAACCGTGAATCCAGCTCTGTGTGCAGAACATTACCCATTACCTCGAATTGAAGATCTGTTCGCGTCACTGGCTGGAGGACAGAGATTTAGCAAACTAGACCTTTCACATGCCTACCTGCAGATCCCTGTACATGAAGATTCACGTAAATATCTTACCATCACGACCCACAAGGGGATGTTTGTGTACAACAGATTACCTTTCGGTATCACTTCAGCTCCATCGATATTTCAACGAGTCATGGAACAAGTGTTACAAAGACTACCGGGTGTACATTGTTTTTTGGATGATATCCTGATCACAGGAAAAGATAATGCTCATCACTTAGCTAACCTAGAAGCTGTGTTAAGTCGGCTGGAGAAATGCGGACTTCGTGTGAAAAGAGAGAAGAGTGAGTTTTTCAAAACGTCAGTGGAGTATTTGGGACATGTGATCGACGCATCAGGACTTCACAAGTCTCCAGACAAACTGCGCGCCATCGCTGAAGCACCTGCTCCTGTTAATGTTAACCAACTACGATCTTTTTTGGGACTGATTAATTATTATGCAAGATTTGTGCCAAATATGGCCACAGTACTTCACCCCCTGAATGCAATGTTACACAAGGAAGTAAAATGGGGGTGGTCGCCAGAGTGTGAGAAAGCGTTCCAAGATGCTAAAACTCAGCTGTTAACACCCAGTGTACTCACACATTATGACCCTAGACTTCCAGTTCGTTTGGCCTGTGATGCGTCACCATACGGAGTGGGAGCCGTGCTTTCCCACATGATGCCGGATGGGCGAGAAAGACCCATTGCCTTCGCGTCCCGAACTCTGAGTAAACCCGAACAAAACTATGCACAGCTAGAACGTGAAGCGCTAGGAATCATCTTTGGGGTAAGGAAGTTTCATACTTACCTTTATGGACGTCACTTCACATTATTAACAGACCATCGTCCACTCACTACTATACTCCACCCAAACAAAGCAACTCCATCCATGGCTGCCGCAAGACTTCAGAGATGGGCTCTTCTGCTAGCTGCACACAACTACACTATTCAGTATAGAAGTGCTAATGACCATGGGAATGCGGATGGGTTATCGCGATTGCCACTGCCGGTACAGCACAGAAACGGGAAAGATGCAGTGGACGCTTACCTCATAAATAAAATGGATGCACTCCCAGTGTGTAGCAGCGACATCAGTAAAGGAACCAGAGCAGATCCGATCCTCTGTCGGGTGAAAGAGATGGTATCGACTGGATCATTTCCATCTACAAAAGATTCCGAAAATGCATTGAGGTCATACCTCACACGAAAGGAGGAACTCTCACTGATGCAGGACTGTCTGATGTGGGGACAGCGTGTTATCGTTCCACCAAATCTGAGACAACGAGTGTTGGAGGATTTACACACAGGACACCCAGGTGTAGTAAAAATGAAGGCTCTAGCACGTAGCTACATCTGGTGGCCAAATATTGACTCACAAATTGAAGAGAAGTCAAAGACATGCACGTCCTGTCAGCAAAATCAAAAATCTCCGTGTCTCTCACCTCTACATCCCTGGGCATGGCCAGAAGTTCCTTGGCAGCGAATTCACATCGACTTTGCTGGTCCATTCGAAGGACGAATGTTTCTGGTAGTGGTTGACGCACACTCAAAATGGCCAGAGGTCCAGGTGATGGATTCGACAACTTCCGCCAAGACAATTCAAGTGCTGCGTGGTCTATTCAGTCGCTACGGTATACCCGAAACATTGGTGAGCGACAATGGCCCGCAATTGACTTCAGAGGAGTTTGGATGTTTTCTGAAAGCAAATGGCGTTAAACACGTTCGCTCTGCCCCATTTCACCCAGCCACTAACGGGCTAGCTGAGCGTTTTGTGCAGACTTTTAAACACTCACTGAAAGCATCCAAAGAACCAGTTCCGTTACAACAGAGATTAGACGCCTTCTTATTACAGTACAGGAATACACCACACAGCACAACAAAAGAGGCACCTGCTATGTTATTCTTGCATCGAAGATTGAGGACACGGCTGGATTTACTGAAACCAAGTGTGAAAATGACTGTGGAGCAAGCACAAAAAGTACAATGTTCTCACCGTGCCCTCCATGCCAAACACAGAGACTTCAATGTGGGTGACTCAGTGCTGGTCAGAGATTATCGACGGGGAGAGGAGAAGTGGAAAACTGGTACTGTTTCTTCTCAGTCAGGACCAGTGTCGTACACTGTTCAAGTGGACAGTTCACAAAGCTGGAAAAGACACGCGGATCAAATGTTAGACTGTCATCCAGAAATTACAAAAAGCACAGAATCACGGTCAGCAGAAAACAGTACATCACCAACAATGGATGTTAAGGAGCAAGAATTGCCTTTAACAGCTAATGACACTGAACCAAATTCTCCAGATCAACATGTAACCAAGCTCGTTGAGCCAGCTACTGTTTCTTCCCCAAATGTAAGAAGATTTTCAGTTAGAACCCGTAAACCACCTAACAGACTTGATCTGTAAAATGTGTTAATGTTCTATATACAGTTGTATATGTTAACAGTGTTACATACTGTTGTGTAAGTAACTTAGTGAACATTACAAATAATATTGCTTGAAGGTGGGCCACTATTTGTTTGGTCCCAACTGTTATTTCCCCAAGAAATTGATGTTCTTATGTTAAAATGAAAACACGGGGTAGACTGAAATAAGGAGGGAAAGATGTAATGTATTTGAGTTGTTACAATACCTGATGGCCATTAGAGGGCACCCCCCGTGCGGTTGGCGAGTGTGGTGGCTGTGTTCCGAATAAAACTTGTCTAAACAGTTCAGCCAGATCTCCGGTTTCCTCGTGTGTATTCTATAACACAAAATGGAATATAATATGTTATTATAGCATATTGGTGCATACATAATAATATTATTAATATAATATATAACTATTGTAAAAACTATTGTTTAATATTTAAAACGTTGCCGATATTTTTCCTGAAGCCTTTCTGGAGAATCGCCACCCTTGCAGCAGGAAGTACAACGTTGCAAACCGGAAGTGGTGAAGCAGGAAGACATTTTTAAAAGACCACCACGAAAACCAACCAAACCATGAACTAAATTTATGTAAAAACGGATTCCTGTCCAGAATCCCCGTTGCGCGTATTAGAGGTAGTTCAATGTTTCAGAAAAACTATGTATGTGTTTGATATGCTGCAACTTTATACGATTCATTTATTGTTCGCTGCTGTTTATATGTCGCATATTGCAGTTAAAGTAATGTTTCCATTTGTCATTACTTGCAACCACCCATGATGTGTAGCACGGTGGTAAGAGTTTACGTTTATAGCTGTATACGGGTTATACTTTTTACCGTTGTGAAAGTTTATATGTAGATCAAATACTAACAGCGTGAGAGTGTGGTACGATATCTACAATCTACAAATTTGTTGTTGTTTTTGCCTGCAATTTTTTTAATTTTTCAAAGATTTTCTTAAAATTGACTTCTGCATAGGTTTCTGTTAGGTCTACACAATAAACCGAAATTACAGCAATATTCCAAATGTTCCGTTACGTACCATAATATGCATATCCCCTGATACCACACATACATCTGGCAGACATCTATTTGATGTCTGCATTTACACCTTCAAGACATTGTTTGCTAATCTGCAATACGTCTCTGAGAGGTCTGCTGTCAGATGTCATGTATAAAACTAGAAGATGTCTGTAAGATCTTTATGATTTATTATGGGTGGAAAAACTGCTCTTAAGATGTTTAGCAGATGTTTTCCAGATCTTAAGCTCACATCTTACAGACGTACCTGTGCTATCTGGCTCGTAATGGTTTGCAATGACTGAAAATGTAAAAAAGGTTATTCGTTCGGGGTGAATGCAGATACACTACATGGACAAAAGTTTTGATATGCCGCCCTTCTAATGAACAGGTTTGACTACTTTAGTCATTTCGGTGAGCACAAATCTCAACGCTACAGTATATAATTATATTATAGCATCAGTTTGGGCAGGGCCCTTTTCTAGTCTAACATGACAATGCCCCTGTGCACAAAGCAAGGTCGACAAAAGAGGATTGATTTAGTCTAGTGTGGAAGAACTTGACTGGTCTAAATAACACTCATCACCCAACCATCAATGACTTATACACAGGGGTTCAGTCATTTCAGAACAGAAAAAAGCCCTTCCAAAACTGTTGCAACAAAGGAGGACACAAAATCTGTTAATGTGGTATATAATTAATATTTGTTTTGATGGGAATTACTGGAATAGATGAATAGTGTGGCAGAAAGACTGTTAGCGAAATTTGGTGCCTGTGTGTCTGTGCACGTGCTGTGACATGCGATGATAATCAACGCTCAGAAAGAATTTGAAACACGTATATTGGTTATATATAGTTTTTTAAAAGAATTTATTATAAGGTTTTTGTGTGTTAACTTAAGGAATTATCATATTACATTTTCCTATATTGTGCAATCCAATTTCCTATGCATTTAAGTTGTTTTTATTCTTTTTTTCAATTCTAGAGAAACGCATGGCTATACAGTAATATGGAGGTTCCTTCCTACCTGTCCAGACTTCTGTCTGAGCTGAACGAGCAGCGTAAGCGGGACTTCTTCTGTGACTGCAGCATTTTAGTAGAAGGACGTGTTTTCAAGGCCCACCGTAGTATTCTTTTCGCCAGCAGTGGATATTTCCGTGCCCTTCTGGTGCATTATTTGCAGGACAATGTCCAAAAACACAGCACAGCGTCTCTGGACATTGTCACAGCTGAGGCGTTCTCCTTCATCCTGGACTTTCTGTATTCGGGGCGGCTCGACCTGCGCAGTGAAAACGTCATTGAAATAATGTCCGCTGCAAGCTACCTCCAGATGACCGATGTGGTGAACTTCTGTAAGGGCTACATAAAGTCATCTTTGGAGATCTGTAACCGTGAGGGGGAGAGATGCAAGCGTAGAGAGCGGTCGGATGATAGCGCGACCCCAGTCACGGGTGCTCCAGTGGCATCCACTTCTGAAATAGACCAAAGGAGCTCTCAGGTCATAGAGGCCCTCAGCCCTGATGATGCTCCGATGGCTGCTCTCTCCACACCGGTAGCCACTAGCAGCAAAGACTCAGAGAGTGAGAGCTCACAAGGAGGATCTCCTAACCAACCACCTATGAATGCTCCAATAAAGAGCGCTTCAGGCCCAGATTTGATCAACTCATCCACCCCAGGTCTGCTTTTGGGGTTGGTGCACCCAAAAATCGAGTACGACCCTGATGAAGAGGGTGAGTCTTCGCGGGAATCCAAAGACACGGTTCTTTATCGGGGCCCAAATAATGACGTGGAAAGACCAGACGATGCTAGCCCAGCTCCAAGCACAGAGCACTCCAATTTGTTTGGTAACTGTCCAATGAAGCAGTTCCCAGATGTGGTGTTTCGAGGTGGAGCCAGTCATAACCGTGATGAGAACTTTTCACAGAGTATGGGGTATTCTGGAGGATTCGGTCGTGTGGATGACATGCTTGGTTCTGGGGGTCCCTGTGGTATGGAGATTCAGAATGACTGGTATGGGGATGACCCAGGTGCGAGCTCTTACTGTAAATAATAACAAAATTTGGCTTCTTGTTGTACATAAGCGAGTACGTTTGGTAATACATCTATGTTTTCATACAGGGAGGCTGCACAAATGTCCATTCTGCCCATACACGGCCAAACAGAAGGGGATTTTGAAGAGGCACATCCGATGCCACACAGGAGAAAGGCCCTATCCTTGTGAGGTCTGCGGCAAGCGATTTACACGACAGGAACATCTGCGCACGCATGCTATATCTGTAAGTCTAAATAAGCCCCTTGAAGAAATCTATATATCTATATGTAGAGTTTTACTTTTGAGAAATATTTTATATAGGTCTATTTGTTTAATGCATTACAAATTAACCTAATTTGACATTACAAATGGTCCGAATAAGGCACGCATAATTGCATGGAAAATGTAATATCATAAATACATAACTTTTTGGTGTGTATATATTTTACTTGTGTGTTAATTTGATTGCCATTAATTACATTAATTTATCCGAATTGAGTTCCAGCAGAAACCATGCTGTTGATTGTAATAGATGCTTCAAATTCTTGAAACAAACATAACACCATTCAAGCTGTAGTTCCAGAGGGCATGGGAGAAGAATGCATGGAAATACTTGAAAAATGTTTTTTGTATCTTGCTGACAATATTCAATACTCAAGGTTTAAAAATACAATCAGACGATGTCAAAATTGCTTTAGGATTCTTCTATTTGACGGCAAACATCACAGGAGGGTTTAGGGGATAAAATGCATCAAAACTAAATTTAAGGCTTAAATACATATATGCACACCCAAGTTTCAACATATTAAGAATTATGTTTTAGTCTATAGATTGATGTGATATGCAGCATGAGTATTTCCTTTATTTCAATACGTTTAAATCTCTTTTGATATGTTTTTTTTATGAACAGGTCCATCGCTCCACTTGGCCCATTGTGTGTAAAGGCTGTCGGCGTGTGTTCTCGGGCATCGTGTCCCAGGGAATGAAGCGATTTGGACTTTGTGACGGCTGTACCTTTGTCACTACAACAAATGAGGATCCCTCCTTAATGAACCTCAGTATCCAAAATGAGGCTGTTGAGAGGGGCACAAGAGATTCTGATTGGTCCGTGTTCATCGTGGAAGGAGATGAAGCGGAGCCTTGTGCTAGTACTGCTCTACAGGAAGAGGACAATAAGCAGAATGTTGCCAGACAGCTTGCAGAAAATGGCGCTCTGTTGTAGATTAATTTGCATTTCTCCACACACAACTTTTGCTATCTTGAGGGGGGGGGGGTTAGAAAGAAAGAAAGACAATTTTTATGGTCGTGCCATCATGTTTACATGTGTTGAGAATGAAGTCTGTGCCAGGAATAATAATGAAGCATACATTTGTACACTTAAAAACGGTTATTAATTTATTAATGGGTTATTTACCTGTATATTACCTTTGCTATTTGCCCAAAAATCTAATTAATTGTTTATTGCTCATTTGTCTTTTTTGAGACATATATTTTATTTTGAAATATAAGGAAACAAAACTATTAAAAACGAACGCAACTCTTGCAGTTCATTAGTTGTGTATTTTAAGTGGCATTAAGCAACATTTACAACCCTTCAAAACGCCTATTGTGTTATAATATTTGAGGTAACGCGAGAGTGGCGCAAAAGCTCAGCGTTCGAGTCTCTCTCGCGATACTTCGGTTAGACTGCGCAGTGATTTGCAGCCGTTTTGAAACGAAATCACGTGTTGTGGTCACATGTTTGTTGTCATATGATCAATCTGGAACTACAAACTTGTTTTGTCAGTTTTTATTACAGCATTACGTTCACCAAAATGTTACTTGAGCCGAAGTCTCCCTCTTATGCAAAGTTCAGCGAGCTCTCATATCAGTAGTGACAGGCGCTCGCACTTACTATTGGACGACCTCAGTGAATGCGGACATACACAAAGAGAACACCAGACTCGTTCTTTCAATCCTAGAAATGATTCAGTCGCTGGTTCTCTGTGCGGTATTATGCGCGCGATTAATCGGCGCTAAATACACCCCGGATTGGGCGAGTTTGGACTCTAGACCTCTGCCCGAATGGTACGACGAGGCGAAGTTCGGCATCTTCATTCACTGGGGAGTGTTTTCAGTACCTGCCTTCGGGAGCGAGTGGTTCTGGTGGAACTGGAGAGGCGCACTTAGCCCCAGTTATATTGAATACATGATCAAGAACTATCCTCCTGGATTCCACTATGAGGAGTTTGCCCCTGATTTCCACGCGGAGTTTTTTAACCCCGATCAGTGGGCTGCGATTTTCGAGGCTTCTGGAGCGAAGTGTGTATTTACCTTTATAACTTTATACGCTTGCAGTGTTCTGTATATCTATACCTTTATAACTTTATACGCTTGCAGTGTTCCGTATATCTATACCTTTATAACTTTATACGCTTGCAGTGTTCCGTATATCTATACCTTTATAACTTTATACGCTTGCAGTGTTCCGTATATCTATACCTTTATAACTTTATACGCTTGCAGTGTTCCGTATATCTATACCTTTATAACTTTATACGCTTGCAGTGTTCCGTATATCTATACCTTTATAACTTTATACGCTTGCAGTGTTCCGTATATCTATACCTTTATAACTTTATACGCTTGCAGTGTTCCGTATATCTATACCTTTATAACTTTATACGCTTGCAGTGTTCCGTATATCTATACCTTTATAACTTTATACGCTTGCAGTGTTCCGTATATCTATACCTTTATAACTTTATACGCTTGCAGTGTTCCGTATATCTATACCTTTATACCTTTATACGCTTGCAGTGTTCCGTATATATATACACCTTTATAACTTTATACGCTTGCAGTGTTCCGTATATCTATACCTTTATAACTTTATACGCTTGCAGTGTTCCGTATATCTATACCTTTATACCTTTATACGCTTGCAGTGTTCCGTATATCTATACCTTTATACCTTTATACGCTTGCAGTGTTCCGTATATCTATACCTTTATACCTTTATACGCTTGCAGTGTTCCGTATATATATACACCTTTATAACTTTATACGCTTGCAGTGTTCCGTATATCTATACCTTTATACGCTTGCAGTGTTCCGTATATCTATACCTTTATACCTTTATACGCTTGCAGTGTTCCGTATATATATACACCTTTATACGCTTGCAGTGATCTGTATATCTATAACTTCATACACTTGCAGTGTTCTGTATATCTATACCTTGTGACTTTTGCGTGCAGGTATGTGATCCTCACCTCGAAACACCATGAAGGGTTCACGAACTGGGGCTCCCCGAATTCCTGGAACTGGAACTCTGTGGATGTTGGACCGCACAGGGATCTCGTCGCAGATTTGGGTGTTGCGATAAGGAAGAAGTTTGTTGGTTTTGTATGTAAACTATGTGTGTTTTGCATCCGTGTTGGTCGCCTTTGTTGATTTAACATGCGTGTTTTTGAATGTTAGGTCTATACATTATGGACTGTACAACTCTCTGTATGAGTGGTTTCATCCCCTATACCTGAGTGACAAGCAGTCTGGTTTCAAGACGCAGGTGTATGTTGAAAACAAACTTATGCCTGAACTCCGCAATCTTGTCATGAGGTAAATTGTGCTGTTTAACCATAATATTTGTAAAACAAATAAAGTAAGACTATAGTAATGACAAAATCATGATTACTGCGCTAAAATAAAAACATGTTTTTTTCTGTACGGGCACATGACTGAAAAGAGAAAGTGAAACATTAACCTTCACAGCCTACATGGCTTTAGTTTATAACATTATACTGTGATTGCATAATATGTTTGTTTTTTCAGGTACAAACCAGATTTGATTTGGTCAGATGGAGACTGGGAGGCACCTGACACCTATTGGAACTCAACACAATTTCTATCCTGGCTCTACAATGATAGTCCGGTCAAAGTGAGAGCTTCACAAAATGAGTTACTTATTTTAAAACACAGTTCCTCATTTTGAGTAAAATTCTGAACACTGCATTGTTGCACTGCTTACAGGATATAGTGGTGACCAATGACAGATGGGGGAAGGGGTGTTACTGTAAACACGGAGGTTATTACAACTGCGCTGACAAGTACACCCCCGGGGAGCTGCCCAAACACAAGTGGGAAAAATGCCAATCGGTGGATAAGTATTCATGGGGATATCGTAAAAATATGGTTTTGACTGACTTGATGGATCTGCCGTCCATTATAAAGGTGCGCTGATCTTGAGTGCATTCTGTATGCAAATATACATATTTTAATTGAAGATGCAGTTTATCAATGTAACATGGATTGGAGATTCATGTGATCCAGAGTCAAAATATCTCTTATGGTGTTGTCCCAGGACATGGTCTACGTAGTGGCTTTAGGGGGGAATTACCTGTTGAATGTGGGGCCCACAGCAGACGGCATGATTCCACCTGTCTTTGAGGAGCGTCTCAGAAGTATTGGTGACTGGATGAAGATCAACGGAGAAGCCATCTATGCAACAAAGCCTTGGAGAGTTCAAGCTGAAAATGCAACTGTACCCGTCTGGTAAGTGGATTTGTTTTTCTTTTGATCAGAAGACGTGATGAATGATTTGATCATGTGATTAGTTTACCGGTCATAAATTATTTGAATACTTTACCATATCATGTGTTTATGACCGAACAATGTTCTTGTGATCGAATTAACCGTAGCAAACAACTGTCCTACTTTCCTGAATAGTTCGGGGATCAAAGTTTAGCGTTCTTTTATTAAACCTGTGGATGCGTCATTTGTTTTGGCATTTTAAATGTACTTTCAATTCCAGGTACACCTCAAAAGGCAGCACTGTGTATGCCATCTTTACCACAAATCCCAAGCAGTTCACGTTTCAGCTCTCTGCACCTGTAACGTCAGATAAAACTGTGGTAAATATTTACTAAATAAATATACAGTTGTTTCATGCCATCGAATTATGTATTATATTATGAATTTAAAAAAACTATATTTAAGGAATGGAAGAAGGTCTTAGTGTTTTTGCCTTGTATCTCTGTTCAGGTCACTTTGTTGGGGAACCCTGAGCCGTTGAAATGGGCCCCTCTGCACTTATCGGGACTCATTGTCCTTGTGCCTGATCTGCCCGACTCGCCTGCTCAAGCCTGGACCCTCAAACTGGATGGAGTCAATTAAAGCCGTTCATTTCCACTGTGACGATTTAGAGATTTTTAAAGTGAGCATTTAGCACTGTCTGTTTACAGAAATCTTAAAATAATTTGAATCTTTACTCTATTCGATATTTTGTTAATTTGTTTGAATGTTTATTGTCTGAACAACTGACACATCAGAACAAAATAAACTGTTTTAAGAAATTTTAATAATGGATTTTCTTAACTTGTTGTTGCATGTCTTGTAGACCAGAAATGATGTTTAATTAACAAAGTTCGGGAGGAGCCGGAGCATATAATCAGCCGGCTGGTCTACATCAGCAATCACCGCACATACACAATCAGCCATAGCGAGCTCGCTTATAAATAGGGAAACCATCTTACCTGCTCTATCTCTTAAGATTAGGCATCCCTCCTCCACCCCTAATTTTCTTGCAAGAACCCCGGGGGATGTGCTCTGGGCTCAAACCGGTTCCGAGCTCAGCGCACTCACCCTGACCAAGGTGTAGTGTTTCGGATTCGGATAGATCTGGCAAACTCGGAGCCCGCCTCCCGGACAGCATGCCAAATACGCATAAACCTTCATAACCAAGCTCTATCTTTATTATCCCTATCAACATTACGTCACTTAAAGAGACCCCTGCGTCTCTTACTCGCATAGAGTGGTGGACTTGAAGGGGGGCTGGGGGATTCGGGACCCCATTAGGCATTAGGGTCCCCATAAGAAGTAAAAATAGACTTGGGGTTCCCTCAGATATTTTTATTTGAGTAAAAATGATAATGACAAATGTGATTAAATTCATGCAATGGATGTGGTAAATTTCATGAATTAATTATTTACAATAATTTATATCAAGTTTGTTTATGGGCTGGTCATGTCTCTTTAAATTTTAAATGCCCGCCCCAGGTCTAAAGACTGCTAAGCGCAGGGCATCGTTGACATGACTGCTTGATTGGCATCGCTCCGGTGAAGCTAACTTCAGCTAAAACATGGAGAAAAATAAACCTCCACTCGCAGTCAGGAAGAGAAAGCTTTTCATTTTTCGAGGGGTCTCTAGATATCCTTCCACTATATTTTATTTATTATAATTTTTGTATTCCTTGCTTAAAGTATGATTAAGCCTGGTTCTGGGGTGCTAGAGATCTCGATGAAGTTGAGTGACAGCTTTTAAGTAACTATAAAGGGTGTGCTCTTTGTGTGGTTTCTGTGTTATAAATAATCCATTGAGAATTGTATAAAACTTGTTTTTCTGGCTGCTAAGAACAACGGCCACTTACAAGCTGCAAAGTTCCGGGAATCACATCGGCATATACATGCGGGAATCACTCTTGTAAAAGCTATGATAGTCATATTGATAGCCATAGTTAGTTCCTAAATGCCCATAAATCTGGTAATCAACTAGATCTTATCTACACATGATACTGCTCCACTTATCTCTCCCAGGTCAACCTGCTGCGGGAGGGAGCAACAAATAATCAGAAAATCTTTTTGACAAAAATGACTTTGCTGATATCAAGACTTTGAAAAATATGTTGAGTCTCTTCAGACTTGTACTGATATAAATATAAGTTTAAAATTACTCTATAATGATTCACAGCATAAACATATTTACTGTTAAATGTTCCCGCTACCAAAATGTCCAAGATGCTTTGCAGCTCTACAGCAACCTGCTGTATACAGGTTCTACAGTAAGGATTTGATAATGTCACAGTAATAATGCTGTAAAATTTGTTACGGTGTTTCCACACGCTTTAAACTCACCACCGGCTCCCACTGTCAAAAGAAGCATTATAAACCAATTGCAAACGAATGAACAATATTTTCATGCGTGTTTCTATTATTGAGTGATTATATCCGAAATAAAGTTCAGAAAAACTTTCCCCATGGACCCCGATCTTTGCCGATTATAGGAGATCTTCATCATATCGATCAGACGAAGATTCATCTTTAGCTGTCAAGAGGTCGTAACGTTAGTCAATTGAGTCAACTGAGAAGGTTTCATAAAATGATCACACAACAACAGAAATGTAGTGATTTTCATGTGAAAAGGTATAGACTATTCTTCAGCTAAGCAATGTAACGCTTGCGGGAAAAAGGTTTCGAACTCCACTTAACCAATCATAATTGAGGATAATGATATAGATTTATAAAATATAAAAATGTTACCTTTTACATTTTAAGTCAGTTAATATATCTAACAAACACATTTTACCTGAAAATCATTTTTAAAACGTAATTATTTTGTCCAAGTTATTTAAACTTGTCCAAAATGTTATTTTCTACCGTATATTGCAGCTTCCAAAGAAATATGTCAAAATATTCAGCATTCCATTTCTTGGTCCAAGAATTGATGTATTGGATGGGTATAAACTATATGAAGGAGGTGTATTTACAATGGGGGGGAATAACCTCGCTGACTGGCCAAGTCTACCTTTATTTGAATTTATTGGAAACAGAGGTCAGTCTTGATATGTTCAAATGTTCAGATGGTTATTTAATATGTCATTATAAAATGGCAAACAATTCAATTGTTTGTCATTATCAATTGAATAACATAAATGAATCGCCTACTATTAAATGCTTTATAAAAGTTCAATAAAGGTTTTAAGTAATTGCTAGACTCAGACTGTAATGAAACATGTTTAGATGTTATTTCAATGAACAGTAGTAAACAATGTTTTGTGTGTACATGTTAAGGAGCCTCCAGTGGTAACAAATGGAAGCAACAGAGGAGATTTGCTCTCTGAACACTTTGAAATTTTGGATATGGGAAGAAAAGGCTTGAGCCAACTAACCATCTTGAGTGTCGCTTCTCAATGAGGCTATTTCAAGTGATCAGGGTGTGTTATAATACTTCTCTTTTTGCATTGAAATAATTTAATGATTTCCCATTTACAATTGGAAGACAGTATGACAGTAACCTTACATTTTCTGCTAAATGAAGCTGTGTCAAATGTGATCGGTGTCGTAATCGGTTTTAGTACAACATTGAATTCCAGTCTTTGTTGAAGAGGATCAGCATGGCTGGATATCTAGCGAGTGGAATCTGTGCTCAAGTATTCCTTTTTCATACAGTCACAGAAAAACATACTGTACTTATGATAATGATATTATATGAAGCTATTTTTACTCTTTAAAGCTGCTCAGCTGTGTTTGTTCTACTTCAGCTTTTGAACATATTTCCATGGATCATGAAGCGAGGGCCTGGACCACAGGTTATTAACTTTGTTCGAGAGAAGGTAAATGCACACAAAGTGACTACATTGACTGCTTCCTTGGTGAGATGAAAAAGGTAAGAACCTTCTGGGCATGTTATTGAGCTTTATTTAAGTGCACGGGGTTGACAATGGTCTCGTAATCAAAAATATATTGCCAGTGCCCATGCAATTCATCTCTTTCATGTTTAGTTTACGGAGGACGGGGATGCTGGGTTTGACATAGAGAACTTGTACAATCTTGCCCGGGTTTTTGGGTAAAGAACCCAGATAGGATAATTCTCTTCCAATGGTGGGCCTAAGAAGATTAAAACAGACTGTTGATGTAAAACATTATAAATATAGGGAATACATTTTTTTGAAACTACTACAAATGGTCGTTGTGATGGAGCAAGTCTGCTGTGGTTCTGCTTGGCACACTGGTGACAGGCAACTTGACATCAGTGCTGTTTGATGAATCCGAATGGGAGACTCTGAGACGCCGATTCTGAGGGCAAATTCAGGAGGAGATATGCATTTTAGCCTTTCTCTATTGGTTTATTTATTGCATTTGACAATTTGCATTGATAAGCAAGCACCTCTGTTGTATAGGCCTATCTGTATATACCTCTTTAAAGAGCTCGCAAATGTGCAAAGCATGAACTCAGATTTTAAGGAATGAGAGTTTGTCTTGGTGAGCAGCTGACAAGGATGGAGCTCTCCCTCTTTTTCTTTTCTCGGCTGCATCGTTTCACATTGTCTTCACCAGCAGGTGTGGAACCCATCTTGGATTTTTAAACTGGGGCGATTCACTGTTCCCAGCCATACAAGTTATGCACGGTCCCAGGCTAAGACAAGCAATAGGCCTACACATTATACATATTTGTGGATTGCGTTTGGTACGTCACATGAAGTCTACCAATAAATTACACAATGTAACAGTTGTTTCTTTATGAAGTTTAACACGGTGAATATCAAAATCACATAAATGTTTTTATCATCGACAGTACTTGCAAAAAAATTAAAAATATTTTCACACATACATTTCGGTGTAATTACACGTGGAATAAAACTGAGCTCAAAACATCTGTTTAACATGACGTTACTAAAAATGAGTCAGAAGTGTACATTTGATCTTTGAGGTAACTTTTTGTTCATCAATGTGATGCTAGTTGGAAAAAATGACTTACTGGCCCGATTTGTTGTAAAAGAATGTAGTCACCCATAATTGCTTTATCCCACCTTCCATGGAATTTTCAAGTCGGCCAAATCAAACAATTGTCTCACTGAAACAAGCCTATAATAAAATGTCTAAGGAATCCTTAAGACTGACCGAACAGAGTAAAAATGTAACACCCAGCAGATCAGAGGGAAAACATTAAATATAAGATGAGTGCAACAGAAAATGGCAATTAGACTGGGACAATGGTAAAATAAGGAGACAATTTTATAAGAAACAAAGAAAAGAAAAGTCGTCCATAACATAAGTACAAGGGATCAGATACATATTTAAGGACAGGGCACTCCAATTTAAATCCTACATTGTTTTCTTAGGAAAATATAACACAGGTTTGTGTGATAGGTGTTTAATAGATGAGATGGAAGAACGTGTTTTGTTGGTATGTCCTGCATATGATACAGAAAGGAGGTATCTGAAAGAAGAACTTGAAAAATAGAATGTATGGAGTTTTCCTTAAATAATATTGAATGATGAATCAAATGCAGTGCAGTATAGAAATTTATCAGGAACAACATATAGAACATAGGGAAATATAGTCAATTCTCTTAACACTCCACCACAGCAGGTGGCGGTATACACCTCTAAGTTGGTTCATAGCCCACCATAAAACCAGAAGAACAAGCCTATCATGTGTTGTGGTCACATGTTTATTGTCATATGATCGATCAGGAAATAAAAACTTGTTTGGTCGGTTTTAATAACTGCATTATGATCAACAGAAGATTTACCGTAGGCACAGACATCTCTCTAATGCGGAGATCAGCGCGCTTTCTGATCGGTACTGACATATTACGGTCGCACGGTTGAACTTACAACTACGCAAATGAGTCAGTTATCTCTGGTTCTCTGTGCGGTATTATGCGCGCGATTAATCGGCGCTAAATACACCCCGGATTGGGCGAGTTTGGACTCTAGACCTCTGCCCGAATGGTACGACGAGGCGAAGTTCGGCATCTTCATTCACTGGGGAGTGTTTTCAGTACCTGCCTTCGGGAGCGAGTGGTTCTGGTGGAACTGGAGAGGCGCACTTAACCCCAGTTATATTGAATACATGATCAAGAACTATCCTCCTGGATTCCACTATGAGGAGTTTGCCCCTGATTTCCACGCGGAGTTTTTTAACCCCGATCAGTGGGCTGCGATTTTCGAGGCTTCTGGAGCGAAGTGTGTATTTACCTTTATAACTTTATACCTTTATAACTTTATACACTTGCAGTGTTCTGTACATCTATAACTTTATACGCTTGCAGTGTTCTGTATATCTATACCTTTATAACTTTATACGCTTGCAGTGTTCCGTATATCTATAACTTTATACGCTTGCAGTGATCTGTATATCTTTATAACTTTATACGCTTGCAGTGTTCCGTATATCTATACCTTTATAACTTTATACGCTTGCAGTGTTCTGTATATCTTTATAACTTTATACGCTTGCAGTGTTCCGTATATCTATACCTTTATAACTTTATACCTTTATAACTTTATACACTTGCAGTGTTCTGTATATCTATAACTTTATACGCTTGCAGTGTTCTGTATATCTATACCTTTATAACTTTATACGCTTGCAGTGTTCCGTATATCTATAACTTTATACGCTTGCAGTGATCTGTATATCTTTATAACTTTATACGCTTGCAGTGTTCCGTATATCTATACCTTTATAACTTTATACGCTTGCAGTGTTCTGTATATCTTTATAACTTTATACGCTTGCAGTGTTCCGTATATCTATACCTTTATAACTTTATACGCTTGCAGTGTTCTGTATATCTATAACTTTATACGCTTGCAGTGTTCTGTATATCTATACCTTTATAACTTTATACGCTTGCAGTGTTCCGTATATCTATAACTTTATACGCTTGCAGTGTTCTGTATATCTATACCTTTATACCTTTATACGCTTGCAGTGTTCCGTATATCTAAACCTTTATAACTTTATACGCTTGCAGTGTTCCGTATATCTATACCTTTATAACTTTATACGCTTGCAGTGTTCTGTATATCTATACCTTTATACGCTTGCAGTGTTCTGTATATCTATACCTTTATAACTTTATACGCTTGCAGTGTTCTGTATATCTTTATAACTTTATACGCTTGCAGTGTTCCGTATATCTATACCTTTATAACTTTATACGCTTGCAGTGTTCTGTATATCTATAACTTTATACGCTTGCAGTGTTCTGTATATCTATAACTTTATACGCTTGCAGTGTTCTGTATATCTATACCTTTATAACTTTATACGCTTGCAGTGTTCTGTATATCTATACCTTTATACCTTTATACGCTTGCAGTGTTCCGTATATCTATACCTTTATAACTTTATACGCTTGCAGTGTTCCGTATATCTATACCTTTATAACTTTATACGCTTGCAGTGTTCCGTATATCTATACCTTTATAACTTTATACGCTTGCAGTGTTCCGTATATCTATACCTTTATAACTTTATACGCTTGCAGTGTTCCGTATATCTATACCTTTATAACTTTATACGCTTGCAGTGTTCCGTATATCTATACCTTTATAACTTTATACGCTTGCAGTGTTCCGTATATCTATACCTTTATAACTTCATACACTTGCAGTGTTCTGTATATCTTTATAACTTTATACACTTGCAGTGTTCTGTATATCTATACCTTGTGACTTTTGCGTGCAGGTATGTGATCCTCACCTCGAAACACCATGAAGGGTTCACGAACTGGGGCTCCCCGAATTCCTGGAACTGGAACTCTGTGGATGTTGGACCGCACAGGGATCTCGTCGCAGATTTGGGTGTTGCGATAAGGAAGAAGTTTGTTGGTTTTGTATGTAAACTATGTGTGTTTTGCATCCGTGTTGGTCGTCTTTGTTGATTTAACATGTGTGTTTTTGAATGTTAGGTCTATACATTATGGACTGTACAACTCTCTGTATGAGTGGTTTCATCCCCTATACCTGAGTGACAAGCAGTCTGGTTTCAAGACGCAGGTGTATGTTGAAAACAAACTTATGCCTGAACTCCGCAATCTTGTCATGAGGTAAATTGTGCTGTTTAACCATAATATTTGTAAAACAAATAAAGTAAGACTATAGTAATGACAAAATCATGATTACTGCGCTAAAATAAAAACATTTTTTTTTCTGTACGGGCACATGACTGAAAAGAGAAAGTGAAACATTAACCTTCACAGCCTACATGGCTTTAGTTTATAACATTATACTGTGATTGCATAATATGTTTGTTTTTTCAGGTACAAACCAGATTTGATTTGGTCAGATGGAGACTGGGAGGCACCTGACACCTATTGGAACTCAACACAATTTCTATCCTGGCTCTACAATGATAGTCCGGTCAAAGTGAGAGCTTCACAAAATGAGTTACTTATTTTAAAACACAGTTCCTCATTTTGAGTAAAATTCTGAACACTGCATTGTTGCACTGCTTACAGGATATAGTGGTGACCAATGACAGATGGGGGTTGGGGGACAGATGTAAACACGGAGGTTATTACAACTGCGCTGACAAGTACACCCCCGGGGAGCTGCCCAAACACAAGTGGGAAAAATGCCAATCGGTGGATAAGTATTCATGGGGATATCGTAAAAATATGGTTTTGACTGACTTGATGGATCTGCCGTCCATTATAAAGGTGCGCTGATCTTGAGTGCATTCTGTATGCAAATATACATATTTTAATTGAAGATGCAGTTTATCAATGTAACATGGATTGGAGATTCATGTGGTCCAGAGTCAAAATATCTCTTATGGTGTTGTCCCAGGACATGGTCTACGTAGTGGCTTTAGGGGGGAATTACCTGTTGAATGTGGGGCCCACAGCAGACGGCATGATTCCACCTGTCTTTGAGGAGCGTCTCAGAAGTATTGGTGACTGGATGAAGATCAACGGAGAAGCCATCTATGCAACAAAACCTTGGAGAGTTCAAGCTGAAAATGCAACTGTACCCGTCTGGTAAGTGGATTTGTTTTTCTTTTATCAGAAGACGTGATGAATGATTTGATCATGTGATTAGTTTACCAGTCATAAATTATTTGAATACTTTACCATATCATGTGTTTATGACCGAACAATGTTCTTGTGATCGAATTAACCGTAGCAAACAACTGTCCTACTTTCCTGAATAGTTCTGGGATCAAAGTTTAGCTTTAGTTAGTCTGTGGCATTCTTCATTAGTTTTAGCGTTTTAAACTTTCCTTTCAATTCCAGGTACACCTCAAAAGGCAGCACTGTGTATGCCATCTTTACCACAAATCCCAAGCAGTTCACATTTCAGCTCTCTGCACCTGTAACGTCCAACAAAACTGTGGTAAATATTTACTAAATAAATATACAGTTGTTTCATGCCATCGAATTATGTATTATATTATGAATTTAAAAAAACTATATTTAAGGAATGGAAGAAGTTCTTAGTGTTTTTGCCTTGTATCTCTGTTCAGGTCACTTTGTTGGGGAACCCTGAGCCGTTGAAATGGGCCCCTCTGCACTTATCGGGACTCATTGTCCTTGTGCCTGATCTGCCCGACTCGCCTGCTCAAGCCTGGACCCTCAAACTGGATGGAGTCAATTAAAGCCGTTCATTTCCACTGTGACGATTTAGAGATTTTTAAAGTGAGCATTTAGCACTGTCTGTTTACAGAAATCTTTCATTAGAATATTTGCTACTTTCAATTGACTCTTTTATTTGAAATGTGTATTTATGAACTTGATTGCCTAATGCCTGAACATCTGACACATTACAACAAAATAAACAGTTTTCTTAAGTTGTAATCATGGAATTCCATAATAGAAAAAACAAAAAAACTTTGAAGAATGCATATTCAAAAGTGCAGAACACATGGCTACAGCTAAAATGTAAACTATTTACAGATTACATTTTTAGTATTTGTTTAGACCTGTGAAACAGACATATCGCTGCTGTCCTTCTGAAACCTTCTATCTGCATGTTTCATGACCAAACTTCAGAACGCAGCAAAATGTGAAGCTTTTCAGACGAGCTGGCATTTTCCGGTCTGGTGAATTCACATGCGTGTGAATGGAAGTCAATGGAGCAAAAAGGCAGTGTGACCTCATCTTTAGCTCCAACCCTAAACAAGCACACCTGAACTGCTTTCAGCCCCAACAAATCGTTCTTTAAGCGGAAATAAGGGTGTGGTTGAATACCCTGTTGTGATGACGCAAGAATTGAACGATGGCAGCCGAGAAGGCCCTTCTTTGTGTTCTTATTGAAGAATTTTCGGAGCCTGATGAAATCTGTATAAATACGTGGAAAATAAATGTCTTCTAATATCTTCAATTGTTGTGTATACCGAGCTAGAGCGGACACATTTGTGAACGACTATACTTGGACCCTATGTGCGAGTGTGGATTATATACATGTTGCTGCTGAGTGGGCTGACATTCTTGACACACCAAACAAGAGAAAACGTTTCTCAAACCCTATTGCCCTCGGTTTCCAGGAAACGTGTTGTTCAATCCGATTTGAGCATATTCCATGTATGACCCATAGCGTATGAGATAATTGCTCATTCTTAGGTAATAAAAACATTACGGTTCATTATGTAACACCTCTGAAGATATATGTATATTATATTGCATTTCTGGTCAATAGATCCTCCAAAAATGACACACTGGACCTTTAATATCTTACTATATGGTCACATGTGCGATTTAAAAATGTACATCATTACACGCGACGTGTAAAAAATGAAAGGGTCCTTACTGATGAAAGAAGATGAATTGATGACACAACAAACTAAGAACTAAAGAGTGACTTTTATGTGTGATGTAATTTACCGCAACGCATATAGTACAACAACAAGCCTACACGTACAATAACAGGGCAAACCAGATATTATAATTTATCTCCAACCTCTGCCCTCCCTCCATCTCCCAAGAGTGTACGGTTTATATTGCTTCAGAGAAGCAATACCCCAGCCGGACAGCAGGTGCTCTGTAATCGTACTGCAGTACTGAGCTGAGCTGCAGTTCCATTCTGCGTATGTTGTGACCGGCAGCCACACAAAAAACACATTAGTCGCTGCTGCTGCAGCCGTCATCACACAAGAGTGAATGCAAGAGGAGGGGCGAATAGAGAGCGAGATAGGAGAGTGGGACAAGAGAGAGACTACAGGCCTGGCCAAATAAAGCAATGGGGGCCTGGGC
Source organism: Barbatula barbatula (assembly GCF_947034865.1). NCBI lineage: Eukaryota > Metazoa > Chordata > Actinopteri > Cypriniformes > Nemacheilidae > Barbatula > Barbatula barbatula. The sequence continues at coordinate 12,379,649 of NC_136784.1, forward strand.
AGTGACGGACCTTCCTATACTATAAATACGCTGTTCTTCTGTCGGTTCGGGTTTGGTGCCCGGAGCTCCAGCCCATTGATCCACAAGCCCGCCTCAGGAAACTCTCATCGGCTCTAAGGCCTGTCACTATGCCTCGGGTGGATGCTGACCTCAAATTGGACTTTAAAGATGTCCTTTTCAGACCAAAGAGGAGCAGTCTGAAGAGCAGGTCTGAGGTGAGACAGAACGTCTGGTTGCTCTGTGTGTGTGAGAGATCTGTGTCAATTGTCTACCTTCTGGACCTCAAATTCAGCAGTGGCTTTAATTCTTTAATATTGCACGTGTGTGGCAGATGGGATTGAAATGACCTTGGTGAAGGGTATGGGATTGAAATGACCTTGGTGAAATCTGAATGACTGCAAAGTATGTAGGACCCTTATCTCGGCTCCAATCTGTGCTGGTTTTGGTTGATCAGCAGCCGGTTTTCAGAATGGTTTGTCTAACAGAATTGTTTAACCACATTTTATTTGATTCCTTTATTTATATAAACAGATGCAAAAACACAAGTAATAATTCAAACAAAAATTATTACTGGTGCCATAAACAGCATTGAAAAAATGTATCCGCTTGGTGATTTAGTATAAAGGTCAATTTTGCATTCTTTCAATGTCAAAAGAAATTATATTTCCATTACCACTTTCTTTGATGGTTAAATTTGTTTGTTTTCGGGACAAACGTCCAGGCTGAGGAAAAGCAACCTGAGATCAGGAGCTCTGAAAACACGGTTAAAAATAGGCCCGGCGCACGATGGGTGCTACATGTATATAGAATCAGATTCCACTGTGTTGTTGCACTTCATGACCCAGCAGGTCCACTAAGTCACATGAGATCAAAACATATATACACATTTACATTACTATCTAGACAAATTAAGTATCTTATTCCAAACATTTGTAATCCTGTCTGTGAAAACCCAATGATTCTCCTTTCTAAAATGGTCCTATAATGAAAAGAACATTATATATATATTGATAATATTGACAGAGTAAGGCAATGTAAGAAATAATAGTGTAACTAATGCTTGAAATCAACCTATGCTCGTATCTAGATAACTTAGATGTTTGTAAGATTAGAATTTGTTCATATTTTCATATTTAAAAAACTGAAACAAGAGTATTTTACACTGATACAATTTTGATTGTCTATATTCTGTTTTAAAGGGGTCATATGACATGGCTAAAACTAATAGTATCGTTTGTTTTAGATTGTAATTCAATGTGTATACACGATTTAAAGGAGGGGTTAAATAAGATGCAGTATGCCAATCTTACTGTATGTTATTCTTGAGTACATGTAGAGTAGTTTTGCGTTCTTCATATCTCTGAAAAGTGCTTAGTTTTCTCACATTTACAGAAGACAGATACAGCTGTACGATTATTTCCGAAGAAAGCGGTCCTCCCGGGGGCGTTCCAATGGGAGGAGCTTAAGACGAGTATGTGCAGCCTTTGTATGTCGTCTGTCAACTGTTGTATGAATGTAAATACTGTACCAAAAAGTTTTGTTGTTGTCATAACGTTAACTATTGCTTATAGTTTGATCGAGCCTTACATATATGATCCAGAATCGGACCTCGAGTCTGTAAGTAGAACAAGAACCACAGCAGCAATGACTACAGATGAACGTCTCTATATGGGAAACATCCACGTTAGCTTTGTCACAATTTTAAAATCATATAAGTCACCATTCATAATGTTTTAATTGTCTTCTGTATTTGCCGTTTTAAAACGGTGTAAATGCCTTAGGTGCCTTACAATGACAACAGAGACAATATTTCACAAAGTTTTACTTAATGGCTGTGGTTCAGACTCCAAAAACGGTCACTTTTATCGTTGGCATCGCTACGTCATTTTGTGGCAAGCGACTTGAAAATACAGAGTAAAACTAGTAATTGGTTGAGAAACAATCTTCTTCCAAATGACATTCACATACAAAAACATTTTCGCAACTCCGTTGCTGTTCGGGAAACACAAACTCCATTCACTGCTGTCGTGACACCGGGTCCTTTGGAAACCTGAACCTTTCCTCTCACATCCAAAAACACACCTCTACGCCACCATTATTAGCTCTTAGCAAAAACAACTACAATAGACTATAGCGGTGCTCACCGCGGCTTCTCCATGTGCTCTTCCGCTCGCTCTCTGGTTCTCTTCTAGGAGAACGGCCCATAAAACCATAGGATCCTTGTTTCGAAACAGGGATCAAGACTTAGAAAAACCTTTTCCGAAACAGGTTGTAGTGCTGGCGGACAGTATCGAGCACAGAAATGGACCCTCAAACTGGACCCTTACCCCAGACGCTGCGGCCGCCGAGACTGACCCCCGGGGGGAGTACCCACCGGTCTCGCATCTCTCACGGAGGAGCTCCGGAGGCATAAGAGAGGAGTGACAACAGGGAGTGCGTAGTGATTGGTCGAATATTGCAAGCTTGTGACTGAAATGTAACTCCTCTTACCATATTTGGAACTTCAGGTTCCAAAGCAATTGTACTGACAGGTACACCCACGTGTGTCTACATTTTGGTCTTCATCATTCAATCATACCACGAACCGATGTAGATTTGTGGGGGTGTGGTTACACGAGTCGTTCCAGGCAGGTCTGGGTGATAAAATGCATGTTTCATTTCTACGTGTCTAATACATGCATGGGCAACTTACAGCACACCAAAGACACGTATTCGTGCCATATGACCCCTTTAAAGGGTATGAAATTCAGCGTCATCTAGCGCCATCTATATAGCAATTGCTCATTCTAAGATAAAAAAACATAACACTTCATTTGCTAAGGTCTTTATACACCTCTGAAGACATAGTTACAGTATACACATTATATTGCATTTCTTTCAGATCCTTCAAAAAAGTACACACTGGACCTGTAACGCTAAGAATTCATAGGAGATTTTCTATTTCTGCATTTCACCGCATGATGAGGTAAAGCGCTGGTCACTTCTTACTGCAGCTGCTTCATCTGATGACTGTCACCATACAGACAGCAATGGCGACTGATTATACAGTACACGCGCTCTTGAATACCAAACAACAGCTGCAGTAGTCAATCACTGAACACCAACAATACACTATTAGAGGGATCCAATTTCATGACAAAAATAGCTGCAATATTTCTCATAAAAGGGGAAATGGACGGTTTGCTCCCAGCAGCGAATTATATCATTTATAGACCAATGTAGTGTGACTGATGTGGGCACAGTTACAGGAAGTGAAAAGGAGTGATCAAGAACCGATTCTGAGAACGTGAGCATCTGTGCATGAGAGAAAAATAGGGAAGAGAGTAAATGAGAGACAAAGAGCTTTCAGACCTTTGTCAGGCAAGCCCATGAAGGGTTCATCACAAATTCATCCCCCGAGTCATCTCAGCTGTGGATGATGTGATGAAAAATAGCCCTTTGTACTAAAACACAGACATGTATGAAGACATAAGGAGGACTTGAGATTCTGCAGTAAGCAGGAATCAATGAAGATAATGTGTATTTGCATTCTCTGCTGGTTGGTCAACATTATATCTCTTCTGTAAAAGTTCTGATTATGTCAAAACATGCCTTTTGCTAGCTTGTGACAAAATATATATGGGTTCGGACTCATAGCTCAGTTGGTATAGCATTGCATTTGCACTGCAATGTTTGATACTAGGGGAACGGAAACTGAAAAAGGTTGAAAGCACTGTACGTTGTAAACAAAACTTGTTTTTATAAAGATACGCATTTATCACATCTGCCGCTGTGTTTGGTTCTCAAAGGTTGACCTGCAGAGGACCTTCACATTCCGCAACTCCAAGCAGACGTACAATGGCATCCCAATCGTCGCTGCTAACATGGACACCACTGGCACTTTCGAGATGGCACGGGTGCTGAGCAAGGTGAGCGTGTCTTTAAATAAAGCACAGCGACCGGTGAGCACCTGAGCCTTTGAAATACAACCCAGAGAAAGTCTTGTTATACTGCCGATCTGTGATGTGATTATCACAATCTCACTGAAACATTATTCGCTGGGTTCGGTTTCCTTGGTTTGAGATGAAGTGCTTTCTGTCTGTCCCGGTGCCAGGCGTCTGCATGTCTCAGACTTCACCCTGCTCTCTCTCTCTTTCAGCACACCCTCTTCACAGCCATCCAGAAGCATTACTCCCTGGAGGAGTGGAAGACCTTTGCTAACAGCCATCCAGAGTGCCTAGAGGTATAAGGCCACAGTGATCATAGGGTTGCACTTTATTATTGATCACTAAACTATGGACTTACTGTCTAAATACTGAAAGTACGACCAAGATTTGTTTGCTTTTATAAACACAAAGCCTGCACTGCAACCATACTGACTAATTCCACTTGCTGAATAATGAAATGAAGCCTATTGCATCTCTCCTCTCATCTTCAGCATGTTGCTGCCAGCTCAGGCAGCGGAGCAACAGACCTGGAGAAGCTGTCCAGCATCCTGGAAGCCATTCCTCTCATCAAGTACATCTGCCTGGACGTGGCCAACGGCTACTCGGAACACTTTGTGGAGTTTGTAAAAACAGTTCATGAGAAGTTCCCAAACCATACTATTATGGTAAGAGGATCGACACAAATATATAACGTATACCAATACACTAAAGAAATCACATATTTTGTGAGCTTGTTTAACTATAACCAAAAGATGTATAATGGTATTGAACACGTAGGCAGGAAATGTGGTGACAGGTGAGATGGTGGAGGAGCTCATTCTGTCTGGAGCCGACATCATTAAAGTGGGCATCGGGCCAGGTATCCGTTTTTTTGTAGATGTTCAGTTTATGCAACTGCAAACCTATCTTTAATTCATATTTTCAGAATGAATTACTTAAATGTTGGAATGAAGCACGATCGTGATATTTGATGACATATTTGTAGGTTCTGTGTGCACTACACGCATTAAGACCGGTGTGGGTTATCCACAGCTGAGCGCTGTTATTGAGTGCGCCGACTCTGCCCATGGACTGAAAGGACATATCATCTCTGTAAGTCTGTCATTTATTCTCAAAATGAACATTCTGTAATGCAATGCTTTGATCGACAGGTGGAAAGACAAAGACTAGTTACATCACATTACCACAAGAGGGCAGCATCCTCAAAACTATTACGGTGTCCACCTCAAGCACCCATTAATCAAAACCAAATATAAAATGATTTCCTATAAAGACACGTACTACTAAATGAATTCAGCATTATTTATTTTAAGTGGCCATGATGGTTTACCTTTGTATTCATTTAAATGGACAGTTCACCCAAATTACCAAAAATGACAATAGTAGTCTAAAGTGCCTCAGAACTGTTTGCTTTCCTACATTCTTCAAAATATCTTATTTTGTGTTCAACAGCACAAAGAAATGTATTAAGCAATTTTCCTACTATGGAAGTCAAAATAGGCCGAAAACTGTTTGGTTACAATCGTTGTTCCAAATATATTTCTCTGTGTTAATCAGAGAAAAACTTGAGGATGAGTAAATGATCAAAAAATAGTTTTGGATGAACTGTCCCATAACTAAGCAGCACACACACCCAAGGATGGGAATTAGGTTATTGTTCTAATTCGTTTCTTTTCGTATATGAACTGTATTTTACAAGACTTTAGTTAATGTTCCTGTATCCGAGTTGGTAGATTTGTATTGCAGTCATCGGTTTTATCCCTAGGGAACATAAATACGAGCAAAAAAACATATCGATTAAATGCATTACACCGTAATTGACTGAGATAAATCATCCGCAAAATGCATAAGCAGACTTTTATAAAAAAGCTTTATTTTCTTTAGGATGGAGGCTGTAGCTGCCCAGGGGATGTTGCCAAAGCATTTGGTTAGTTTATCGAAACATGAATGACATCATCATTAATAATTTATAATAATATGAATATAATAATTAATATTTAATAGTTGATACTATAGCTTATTATTTATTTCCTCCTATGAAGATTTTGATGGATCACTGTGAATATGACATTAGGTGCAGGGGCAGATTTTGTCATGCTCGGAGGGATGCTTGCTGGTCACGATCAGTGTGCTGGTGATGTCATTGAGAAGGACGGCAAGAAGTTCAAGCTTTTTTACGGGATGAGTTCAGACACAGCCATGAAGAAGTATGTTGGGGGAGTAGCCGAGTACAGGTGAGGATATTTACATATTCCTTTAGACATCCGTCATTCAAGTTGATGATTCAAATATTTACGTCAGTCAGAGTCATAACTGATGTTGCTTACGTAAAACAGACATCTGTGGTGCATCTATGTACATGTGTTTATGGATTCCAGGGCATCAGAGGGCAGGTCAGTCCAGGTGCCTTACAAGGGCGATGTGGAAAACACCATAAGGGATGTCATGGGCGGCTTGCGGTCCACCTGCACGTACGTAGGAGCTGCCAAACTCAAAGAACTGAGCCGCAGGACCACGTTTATCAGAGTCACGCAGCAGTCCAGCCAAATGTTCACCTAGTGCTCAAACCCACACATATCAATTCAAATTCATGTTTCCAGTTATGATCAAGTGACACTGAACTTGAAAACTCTACAGTAAGGGAGTGAAGTAATTCCACTTTAGAAAAACACAGCATATTTTCAAAGGCTTTCAATTTTTTGTGCTTTCTGGACGCATGCATCTCTTTAAATCATTGAGTAATTCCCTCAAAAACAAAAACACACGCACGCACGCACACACACACAGATGCTATTTTACTCAGGAACTTTGCTGAATACTAACGCATCTCCTACAGCATGACTACATTTTATTCATTTAATCCCTTTTAAGTTATTCAATGCTATAGAGGACAGAGGTTGATTTGAACTGAAAGACAGCTGACTGACCAGAGGTCAGATGAAGCATGTTAGTGGAGTATTAACTGTACACAGCAACAAAGAATATTCTCTGCCACTTTTAATTAGCCCCTGCATGTTATTGCTACGAGTTGATGCAGTGCATTGTGTCCTGTCGGGAACTATTTCTGCAGGCCTGCTTCCGTTGTATACGTACAATGGGTTTGGTGGGATGTCCTATCAGATCAGAGGAATGTAAAACCACAACTGTAACGTGTTCAACATAAAGCCTTGTGCAGTTTGATGAGATATAAAATACTGTATTGAAGCTGTGAAATGTAAGCCATTACATATGGAGGAATAAACATATCTAAATGAGGAAAGTGATTGACTTGCATACTTTTATGTGATTTATGAAATATCAACCATCTTTTTATTATTACTTTTTTTTGATAAAGTTGAATAATTCCTTAGAATAATATAATTATTTGCAGGAATACTATATAGGAACCATTTTTACTTCTCTAGTTTTAAGTCAGTGTTTGTATAGAATTTAGTATATAAATAATGCTTTGGTGTAGCCAACAATGGTTCTTCTATGGCATTGGCAATCATCTTTATTTTGATTACACTTTTCAAAAGGTTATTTGTTAATATTAGTGAATGAAATAACTAAGAAAGGGATAAAGTACGGGCAGCCGGTTCTTATCACAGAAATAAGCCCAGACAGTGTGATCAGGACCTGCTCCTGCTCACAAAACAAACAGCTCGACTCTCACAACTCGCAAAAAAGTGACTCCAAAAAGGCTGCGGTTTGCAATTGGCACTGTAATTTTATTAGTATGTGTATACTGCAACAATGAACTTGTACTGGTATACAGACGATTTCTTTTTTAAACAAATTTGTTCACAACCTGAATCAAATATTGTTTTGTTGTTCAGAATAATGAAATAAGTTCTAACTAGAAAACCGGCAAGCACCATCAAAGAAAGGGACCAAAAATTCCAAGAAACAAGGTGAGTGTATCCTACAAATAGACACACCACGATTAGAAAATAGAATTTCAATGTTTTTTTATATTAGTTTTCTTTTTTTAAAAAGCTAGTGCAAGTACAATATTTTACACAACTTACAGAGTATGCACGCATATGGAAATAAACAAACAAACAAACAAAAGTTTGCCTCACAATGATCTCTACCTAGGCCTTTAGAGCTTGATTTTTTCATATATACGTATATTTATCTTTCCTTTACCAAGTAAGGTGCAAAACACAACCTCCTCTCCCAAGACCCATCTCTTGCTACTGGCCAGAATCCTCCACAACCTTTGGATGGGATGTGACATTCCGTTTTCCTTTAACAGTCGTAACATTTCTGCATGCTGTATGTGTCCAGTCTGGAAATAACAACACTGACTCAGCAATATGGCAACCGACCATCCATCCCTTCGACATTTTCAATAGAGGTTAAGTCCAATCCAGTGGTTCTATAATGATCGGGGATGTTTCTGCCCAAAGGCAAGTGAATAAAGAAACTAAAAGCAGCTTCCATTTTCCTTCCAATGGAAGACATCGAATCTCTTTACAACAAGACCTGCAAAAGTCCAGCAGGAGTACTGCTATATCTGAACCAGCTCCTTCCTGAGGAATGACCGATGGCTTCCTGTATGTGTGTGTGTCAAAACACAATCTTTACATTGCAATCTCAAAAGGATAAAGGGAAAACAAACAGAAAATAATGGAGGTGGCTGGACATGCGTGCACAAATGATTCACCCAACGCCACGTCTCAGCTGTTCACCTGACATAGTGTCATACCACTTCCAACCCACTAGAGCGAGCTCCTACAAATTTGTATGTCTCGGCTTTAAAATCATCATCCGACCTTCGAGAAACTGCCTACACCCTCCTTTCAGAATTCAATGTACACAAAACCTACTTGGAACTGACGTGTTAAAATTAGGCCTAGAAAACGTTCAATTCACAAACAATCTATTAAGTACAATTTCACAGAGACATCTTAAGCATTCATTGGCAAGAAATTCAAAGTTACAAAAATTACCTTTTTCTTGAAGATATGTGAATCTCGAGAGTGTACTTGTACAAATTCCAAAAGGATAAATACACACGTTGATTGCTATGTGTGACACATTGGGTACGTGAGGACAGCGTCTGTACACAGGTTGGTTTGGGCCCTCGGTGGTCTTTTAGTTCTCAGTGGTCAACCGGGGGCGAGTGTCCAGTTTAAGCCAACAGCGCTCAGTTTCGAACAAGTCTCTTGAAACAAGGCTTGAAAAATGAACCTCGCTGAGAAAGTGCTTGTCAGTTTACCAGCTCAACAAGGAGACATTTGAAGGGCATGCCTCCTTTTTCGTAAGGAGTGTGCACTGTTTTGACTATCCAGCTCTCATTTGGCTGAATGCTTATAATAAGAACCAACAATATTCATAATTGTAATAAGACTAATTACAATACCCATTTCGAGGCGCCCATACATCAGGGTAAAACAAAGAAAAAGTGGGCAGAAGTTCTCAGCCTGAGGTTATTTATCCAGCGTTTCGGAACAATTGTCAAACAACAGTCAATTTAACAGAGAAATCCTGACTGATCTTTAAAACTCTTTTATGAGAAAAACAAGAAAAAAAAGAGAGCCGAAATACCTCAAAACAAAAAAGAAATTTCAAAGACGGCCACAAAAAGAAAAAGAAACTTTGATTTAGTTTTCAAACTGCTGAAACGAACATTCGTCTTTTTGTGCCAGAAAAACGAAAGTAAAACAAGAAAACTGTCGGCGTGCTTCTCCTGAGAGAGTCGCCGCTCAAACTTTTCAAAACATTGATTGAAACACTTTCTCCCATCTCCTGCCTCAGTAAAAGAGTGCTACAGAGGAGACCACAGCAAAGTACAAACATGAAGCAACGTCAAATATAGAACCAGCGTGAAAATAAAAAACAATGGTGTTTGAGCACAAATCAATAAAACAAACAAAAAAATTTAAGTAGGTTCATAGAGAACTTTATTTCACCTCTCTACCCTTCGCATCTCAACGCGTTGGACCCAGGAACGAGCAGAGATTGAGGGGAGAGACGACGATGTCACCACGTTCTCTTTACTCCTCGCCCTTCCTTGGGATTAGAAAGTGCTGAAACAGTATTATTAAGTCTATTTATTCTATACAAATGACAAAAATATGTGCATTTTGTTTTTGTTGGTTTCTATAAAAGTGGTCCCCACTTTGATGAGGTCGACGATTCGTTTCGCATTCATTCAGTCTATTTCAGTATCTCGCGCGTGTGAAGATCTGAGCTTGTGACAGGCAGACGAACAGACAGCTTCTAATGCGGACAGACGGACTGATACAGACGGAGACAGACAGAGTGTGTTAGGAAGGCCTCGTATGGTGTAGTAGAGACAGTGTGTGAAAACCAAAGCACAGGGCCAATGACACTACTGCTTCTGGTTACAGCAGTTGAACACACAGCTTAAAATAATAATATACGTACAATTACCTTTCATTATCGAACGCGTGCCCCCTCAACACACACGAACACATTCACACCTATTTCCCATCCCTGAGTAAAGCCCAAGGGAAAACAATATGTTGACTTTTAACAGAAAGCAGTTTTCATCAAACTCATCCTCAAAAAGCAGATGTGCAAACATCAGGTGTTCACTATACAAAGTGAAAATACAATAATCGCCTCAAAAAAAGCAAATCACACAACCCAAAGGCTGTTTCAAACTAGAGAATGTATCCGGATGAAAACTACAGAAACTGCTACATACAGGTGGCACAAACTGTCAAGAGATGATGTGTAACAAATATAAGAGGGTGAGTTTAAAATGTCACTGATGGGGTTTCAGTTTCATATATTTATACAGATCATTTTTTATTTATTCATTTTGTCCCTTGAGACTGGTGGCATTATACAAGTCTGCCAGCTGTACCAAATATGCGTCTGTTATTCTCTTTGTGATGACCATTAAATGTGAATTTGAAGGTCCGGCATTTTTCATTCATTTGCAACTGGACATTTGCTTTCAATATGTGAGAATATTTCACAATTTTCCAAATGAATAGCAAAACTGCTTCAAATAGTAAGACTAAATGCCTATTACGGACCCCGTACATATATGTGCTTGTATTTCTTTTGATCCGGAAGTGACAGTTCACCCAAAAAAAAAACATTTACTTTGTCTCTTGTCATTTCCAACATGTTTGACTTTCTTTCGTCCGCTGAACACAGAAGAAGATATTGTTAGAAACATTTAGTTAACTGGCAGCATTTACTTGCAATGGTTTTGTACCCATAGAATCGAAGTGAATGGGGACCAGTGCTGTTCGGTTACCAACTTTCTTCAAAATATCTTCTCTTGTGTTCTGCAGAAGAAAGAAAGTCATACAGGTTGGAAATAACAGGAGGGTGAGTAAATGACGACAGAATTTTTATTTTTATATTACTTTAAATAAAACATGTTGTTCAAAATCTGCTTGACTTTCTGACCTAATATGAATATTTTACACAGTAATATTTATGCACCCTCACGTCATTCAAAACCTGTAAAGGACATTTTCTTTTGGGAACCCAAAGAAGATATTTTGAGAAATGTCTTCAATTGGGGTCAATGTTGTCTGGTTATCACCGTACTTCATGATGCGAGTCGATCATAATTCGTGAATTCTCCAAATGCATCTAATATCAGTCTAGACAACAGGAAAAATTACAAATACTGTCAAGGTTCTATGGCTATGGAGGAAACAAAAACACAAACCAAAAATGAGACCAAGGAGGAAGACGAAGCCTTCCTGAACTGCACTTTTCCTGACGTGAGCGGGTGGATGGGGCGGTAAGCGGTTGCACGCACATGCCAGGCAACAGAAGGTAGCTAACGGTTGCAGCTGGGTAAACATACTCCGGGCCTGGTGGCCGTGAGAGGCGTACTGGTTCTGTATGGGCACCTGAAAAAATATATGGAGGTCACTATCCGTGAGCGTTTAAGACGGCTAGGAGGGGACAGACTCTGTCACTGCATATTAATGTGTACATTTTTCCCTGAAGTTACCGAGTGCTGGCAGTGCAAACCGCAAAATCAAACTGAGGTCGAACAGATCAATGGCTTAATTCAGGCATTGGCGTCCGGTTTGCTTTTTGGTTCAACACTAGACTAAGGGTTATTGCTACGTGCCGTTGTTCGGAATGCATTTTTTTGTATGAATGGAAACGCACTGTGCGACCAGAAGGGGCAGAACGTATGAATGAAGCAAAAACTTTTATACTTATAAGAGAAGAAGAAATAAAAATAATAAAACAAATTCAAGGTTTGCCATTTACTGAAACTGTACTGTGGCTTGCTGCGTGCATAGCAATGAACAAACATCACATCTTAGCTTTTGAACAAAAAATATGAAGTCTGATTGGTTGAAGCACATACATGCGATCCAAGTGAAACAAAAACACACAAAGGAGACGGATGTCATATCAAATGGGAATAAAAAGAAAAATGCACGGTTTTTGTGTTGATCTGACCCTGTTTTATTATAAAAAATAAAGCATTTTCAAATTGTATATGGGGTGCACTCACCCACCCACCACCACTCATTAAATCTGTCAATCCATCCATACATCCATACAATTTTTTACTACCACTATCCATCTCACCCACTCAAGCAAACTTGAGCATGTCCAATCCAAAGACTCGACAAGTGTGCTGGTCACAGGCTATGACTCTATCCACCCCTATACACACAATCATTGTGTCCAAACCCAATCAGTCCTGTGAACCAGGCAAACTTGTCAAGAAACTGCTACATTTTGGGTTTACAGCCCTGTCCTGTGCCGGCTGTGAAACCAAACGAAAATCATGTGACTATCTCTCCAGATGTGCAAATTGCAATATTCTTTTAAGTAGAACTTAAATATCTATTTAAAATATGTGTGGTTTTAAACACACACACGCACGCACAAACACACACCACGCACGTAGGCGCACACACTCGCACTCTTTAACACACACGGATATACAACAGATTACTGAAATTACTACACGACTGCTTTCACATACGCTTTTGTATGGGGACGGAAAACGTGCTCATGTAGTTTTGCGCGTTTATACAGTAAGATAGATATAGCATATGCAGTTCTATACACGTTAATGTACAAAAAATACATGACATATTTCAACAGGATTGAAAATCACTGTTGCTGCGTACGTGCGTGTTTATACATGTATATGCTTACGCTTGAATGCACACAACTCGCACCCGTATGCACGCGATACATTGCAAATAAACATATGTATATGACAGCCTTCAATCCCCTCATAACTCTGCGAATAAAAACAGACTGATGCTTGTTCTCTCTTGCATTTACACTTTCATGCACCTCTTTTTGCTTTAAATGTCAGTAGTTTTACAGGCCACGCCCTTTCGTGCAACTCTGGGCTAATCGGACGCGACGTAAAACTGCTTCCTTTAAAGCAGTCAAATCTGTTCTTTTTTTGACACCCGTTACATTCTTTCCTTCACAGAACAAGCGACCCTACCGTACGACATCCGATTCATTATACAGCATACAGTACTGTTCACGTTGAAAAATCAACATCAAATATTAGTAGAAATAGTAATAATAGTATTCATTAATTTTACAATAATCATCTTTAAAGTAATTTGACTCAACTATCAGTTAGTGAGTATAACAAGTTTCTTAAGTGCTTCAGGACTACAACTTTTTCCATCCTTCCCAGACAACTTCCTCTCTCTTTCTTCCGAAATATCTCTCTTCGTAACCAAAAAAGGTGCACAAAAAACAAAGGACTGGGGGATCTCATCACTTCACCAACGACCCATCGTGTTTGTCTGCATCGAGACACATCCATGCATATATACATAGACAATAACCCATCTTCTGTCTACGTAAAAAATTACCCCTGATTGCAAGGTTTACACATTCATCACGAAAAGGAACGCATATCTACCTATCGGGTGCGATAGGAGGGCTCGCGGAAAACGAAAACATGCAAAACTACAAAAATAAAAGGTTAGACAGTTGTATATATATAAAAATAGACTCATCCATTTTCCCTGTTCAAAATTATTTGAGTTTCATGTCTCTTAGGAGTAAGTGGCACTGCTCGATGACGTCATCTCTCCTGGCCTGTACCATGGTAGTTGGAAACCTCTTCTTTACTATTGAATGGATAAATATAATATGTGCAGATCTAACTGCACTGATGATTGTTAGGACTGAATAATCTCACAGTTAAACATCAGATAAAACTGCATTAACAAGATGGCTGACATCATGCGAACTCCTGCAACCAGTGAAGGAGTGATATCCGTTCCGCCATTAGCAATGTTGTCCATCTTCCCTCACTAAACATCTCATGATTGGAGGATGAATATTTTATGCCGCTAGGTCTACTGCCGGGCCAAACAATAAGAGACTATAATGAAGTCTTGTCCTTGTTAGCTACAACTAGTCAGTCTGTATATACCTTTTAGGTGGTCTTGCTTTGGTATCCCACCTTTTGACCACTTAAATAAGTCGCACCAATTACCTTCGTAATAATGAACGCATCTATTACAATGTTAACATGTGATGTGTGATAATGTACATACTGGATACATTTAGCTTTAGGGTACAGTAATCCGAATCACAAGTCAGAAATCAAAATGAAGGGTGAGAAAACATTCTGTATAATTTTCATTTTCAAGCTCTGATAGTCCATTCACTTGCCAATATTTGATCTGCCTTCGATACTGATTTTAACCTCCTGAGGGATAAACGAAGGCTTGGGGAACGTTAAAGGAGGCTCTCCATCTGGATTTTCTATTTTGCGCCCCTCGGGTGCTGACCACCTCCGTTTGCGCCCAGTGGGTTTGCTGTTGGACTCCGATTCGGCGGGCGCTGGCGCTTTGAAGATGTCCCTCTCTCCAAACCTTAGTTCTCCATTCTCTCTGTTTCCCTGAATGCCGCCTCCCTGGTCCACGCACTGCCCGAGTCCGTTCTCCTGTTCCGTGTGCCGAATGCTTCCACGCGTGCCGCTCCCTTTGGGTGACTTGAGGGGTGGCCCAAGGGTGGGCGCATCTAACACTTGCCCCTGGTTCTTCTTGATAGAGCCGTTTCTTAGGTTCTTCAGGGTGAGAGAGATACAGACGTCGCCCACCGAAAGCTTGGTGCATGGCAACTCTAGCAGCTGGGTGGTCCGTTCGGGGCAACAGGATGACCAGCCCTGGCCGAACACAAAGAACGGATACTCTATGAGCACCTCCACGCTGACCTGCGGGGGGAAAGAGAAGTCAGGCAAACGGAAAAGTAATGCAGAAAAGCATGATGATATGAATGAATTCTTTGGCATAATAGCATCTGTTAATCAGCACCTCTCATGCTGACAGACTTAAGAGCCATTTTGAGTGGGTGGCCCCATCTCAACTCAACTCCCAGACAAATGAAACAGATTTTTTATACAGCCCACTCACAGTACAACAGAAGGAAGCCGAAATGAGGAATGACTCAATTCTGCCAGCGAATCCCACACAAACTAAACAAAGATGCCATGGGGACAGTCAACGGAGGGTTTGAGAGATGATTTCAGCTGCCAATTTACCCCCCATTTAGTTACAATAATTGGGTGCAGGTGGAGTTCATATAGGAGTACATTCACACCCGTAAGGCACGAGAGAATACAAGCTTCATGGCTAACATATGGTCAGGCAAACTGAGATTATAACAATGTATAAACGCTATAACATAGGAAAAGGATACCTCTGCATTTGTAAAAAATATAAAAGATATAAGCTAATGCCATGTGTTAAATATGAAATTAAATGAACAGTCTTGAAATATGCCACCTATATTAAATATATTCTCGTATAGAATAAAGGGAAAGTTCACACATTGACTTCAATTTTATGAGCACAAAACCAAAGCAAGTCATTGGGTACAACTGTTGTTCGGGTAAGTAAATGATGACAGAATTTTCATTTTTGGGTGAACTATCCCTTTAACTGTCAATGTACTAAATTATTTAATAAAAATTTGATAATAAATATATATAAATATATAATACACCACTAGAGAGTAAATATACTGTATATACTATACAGTAGTATGCAGTTACAGCAATTTTGTAAATGTAATACAAAATCATCCCACCTGCGAGCGATGCTCCCCTACAGCAAACTGTATAATAGCGAAGTTGGCTGTGTGACTGTTGTCAATGCGCTCTACAGTGCTGGAGTCAATCTTCAGCTCATTGCTGATCTCAGCACTCTGAATAAAATCCTCCGTCTTCAGATCCTCTACCCGTTTGAGATCCCCATCTGCCAGCTGGATGATGGAGCCCTTGATGAAGTAAGGGGGAAGTGTTGGGGACGATGGCGGAGGTGGAGTCGCTAGCAGGCCGGCAGGGGGTGGAACCACAGGCAAGTGTAACTGTGCTTGAACCACCGATGCAGCAGGGTGGGCGAACGGGGCCAGATGCTCGAAAGACTCTCCTTTGGGTGCTGTCGGGGTGGCGAAGGCGTGGGGAAGGGCGGCAGTCAAAGGCGGCGTGGCTGACGTGGCGGTGGCGTCTGTTCCACTCACTGGTATGACGACTGGTTGAGTTCCAGGAATTACCACGTGCTGGGACAGGGTGTGGTGGTAGCTGAGAGGGTGCTGGTGTCCTGTGCCGGCAATGTAACCAATGATGGACTGCTGTGAGGGGTAGAAGTTAGTAGAGGGAAGGCCCAGGGAGAGTGACTCTGTGGTGTTGTGCGTCGTCTGGATGACTGCGTGTGAAGACAGCGTGGTAACTGCACCCCTCAGATTGTCCGCAGGTGGAGGGGGAGGTACAAAAATATGGGACGCAGAGGAAGTGCGGGAGACCGGTTTGCCTGCACAAATCCCTCCTTTTTCACTGTGGGATGTAGGGGGTAGGAGCTTGTCCGGAGTCCCTCTGGGATCAGAACTACTTGAACTATGACTGTTGGGTACCAGCACCAATGAGGTCCGCATGGCTGCGCTATCTTGCGAATACTCAGCAGGGAGCACCACATGGCGAGTCTCGTAGTTTTGTGGGCTCTGGTGCTGGTGAATCTGGTGCTGTTGGATGGAGGAGCTCCCTTTGGCAGTGCTGTTGCCCTGCTTCCCTGAACTAGACTCATAGCGACGATCCTTCTCCAGCTCTCCATTCAGCACCTCCCTAGGCCTGGTGTCCTCCCTCTTGGGTAAAAGTCCATCTGGGTATTGAACAAAGACCTGTGAAGTGCCACCGAGGGGAAGCGTGTAATGAGGGTGTAAGTGTAGGGGAAAGTGACCATGGGGAGATGGAACAGTCCGAGGGGTTACGCTTACAGGAGAACCAGCCATTTGGACATACTGGGTGGAGTGGGGTAAAGGGGCGCAGTCTGATGTGACCAGGCCTGGCGGACGGCCCAATTGATGGTGTTGGTCAATTTTAGATGCCGGAGAACTGGAGGTTCTGGTGTAAGCCTCACGTTGTGTGGTGGTGGTGGGAGCAGAGATGTAGCTGTATGGCGGGCTGATGAAGTGCAGATTTTGGGGCAGGGGTGTGTACTGAATGGTGCCTGCATGTTGAGAGAGGGGTGACGTAAACACTGCAGGTATGGAGGGAACTGCAGCTCTGCTTGAGTACGTGGAGGACGAAGGTGCATTCTCAGCCGGGGCAGCCATCGGTTTGTATTGAGGCCCATCGAGTCCTGCTGAGGTGGTGGTGTGCCTGTTGCTTCTGTCATGCCCGCTTGCCAGACTGGCAAGCCAGGCTAGGTTTCCCCCATGCTGGCTCTCGTTGGCAGGTGACACAAAAATGGGCCTCACGTCTGAGGGCAAAGTGCATGCTGGGATTTCACGTTTTTTAGGGGGCAAGCATTCATTACTCCGCTCCTGAGTTGACTTCATGGTGTCCTGTACCACTCTGGATGTTCTCGCTAATTCTCTTTTCCCCTTTCTCTCTTTCTCTCTGTTTGTCTCGGTAACAAAACGGTCCCTCCCACTAATCAGGATGGGAATGGGGACGGGGTAGAGAGGAGAGTGGTGGTGGAAGGGAATGTGTCCTGTGCTTAGGGTCGGATGGGCACGGATTTCAGTCGTAAGCAACGGAAGTCACGCCTGCTGTGGGAGAGCATTCCATGCAATTCATGAGGAATCATTTCACTCCGAAAGTGAGTCTCCAGGACTGCAGGAAGAACCTGAAATAAATACACACAGAGACATTTATGTCATCAGTCAGGTTAATTCTGTACCGCAAAGAAGGCACTATCAAAGCAAGACCCATAAAACTTAAAAGTGAAAGCTAGTTTAACTCCACAGTTTCCTATAAATATTGCAGTGAGGATAGGCAATGATCAATCTTTTCACTTGTCATTTGCAGGCGTGTATGTGTAGTCTGTGTAAGTACAATGTTTCTCCCATTAATGAACAGCCAATTTGGACATACAAGGTTTCAGAAGGACACAGAGGATAATTTTATATATTAATAAAATTGGAAAATATCATAAATGTATTAATGATTATTATTGACACTAATTATATTGTTGATATTACATTTTATTATTTAGCAAAATAAATACATAACTTTCATGGATTTACTCATGGATTAAGTTATATTTTCACAGAAAACAATTTGTCACCAAAAATGACTTTAGCTGGGTTTTCCCAGACTTGGTAACATATTGTCATCTCACTCATATAGCAAAAACATATTTCACACACTTCCGCAGCTCTTCAGCATAGTGGGGAGCCAATGCTGTTTCCGTTCATCTCCAGTACACTGCAGGGTGTATGGACAATCACATGATAAAACAGTGATGTTGTGCAGTGTTATGGCTTGTTTGACATTCCTCCCTTAGCACTATTGATTTGACACGTTCAACTGCGTGCGTCTCTTGTCCAGCGCTAGTGGGCGGGTTGTTTTGCATGATAAACAGGGCTCTGATGATTTAACAAGTGTCGCAGTGCTATATAAAGAACACACGCACTCTGCTGTATGGGTGAAAGCACCCTTAAAGCTGGTCTACGGCGCTTACATAGCAGCTTTTTTCTATAGTGTGTAGGAAAAAATTTGCAGAATGTTTTTTTATACGTATAGACCACTTTGCAAGAGGTAAACACTGGTCCAGAAGCACTTTCCAGTTTTTATTTGTTTATTATGAGTATTTTTTACATATATAATTAAATCTTAAAGACGTTCGTTTAACATTTTAAATTAGTTATAAATATCTGTTGGTTGTATTTTGCTTCTGTGGGTAATTAAACAAGAAGTTCTTTTGGACCAGAGTTGTTTACGTCAGGGGTTTTCAAACTTGGGTCCAGGACCCCCAGAAGGTTGCAATGGGTTCCCCCGAAAATTTCACAGAAAAAAACTAAAAAAGCAAAGTTGTGAAACTCCGAAAACAATATGCTGTCTTTATAATATCACATTTACTTTTTTTTTACGATGTTTAAATCTTTTTTTAAACAAAAAATAATCTTATCTTATTATCTTATCCATCTTATTTGGGGTCCTTGGCATCATGAAGTCTGAAAGTATGGTAATGGTAACACCATGGTAATACCATCGTGCCAGCAGCCATATCACCCTGTAGCCCAATAATGGTTGTCCACTGGAGCTAAGCAGTACCTGAAGGGGAGGCCTGCTGGGAAAACTAGGTTGCTGCTGAAAGAGGTGTTAGTGAGGCCAGCAGGGGGATGCTCACCCTGTGGTCTGTGTGGGTCCTAATGCCCCAGCATATAGTGACGGGGAAACCATACTGTCAAAAACCACCGTCCTTTGGCAGAGATGTTAAACCGAGGTCCTGACTGCCTGTGGTCATTAAAAATCCCATCATCGAATAAGAGCAGGGGTGTAACCCCGGCATCCTCTATAATGAGCCCCATATGTACCAATTGGCTTGTCTCTTCTCCATTAATAAGCTGGTGTGTGGTGGGTGTTCTGGCGCAATATGACTGCCGTCTCATCATCCAGGTGGATGTTACATTGGAGGTGGTTGAGGAGATTCCCCCTTCAACGTAAAGCACTTTGAGTGCCCAGAAAAGCAATAAAGCGATTTATAAATGTAACAAATTATGAATTAATACCATGTTGCTATTGAACAATACTTGATGTCAAATAACAAAAATAAATAGCAATTTTAAATCGAACTCTGAAAAAAAGTATAATACAAGTATTTTTTATATAAACTAACTTAGACTTTGTGTTTCGTCTGTTTTTTTCTTACATTTAAAAAAGAAATATCAGCAAATACACGTTTACTTAGCTTGCAGTAAACACACGGGCGCCTGCTGTTCAAAACATGCATTACGATTCATTTAACATCTCAACCGACTTAAAACGTCACATATTATAATCGATTCTTGCTGTACCATCTCATCCGATTACGGAACGGCAACAGCAGAAATGCTTTCTGTAGGGAAAATAAACCTGTTGCAATATTCAAAGCAATGTTTTACAATTTGAAATTGAGCAAAATATTGATATGTTTTAATGTTCAAAGGCTGTTTCAAAAAGGTCAACACTTAAAGCAGACACAACAGCTCTTAGCGGATTACAAGTCCAAGTCCAAGTAGTGCAGAAAGGTTTCACAACAGATGAACATTATTGACTGACGGCCGATTGACATTGAGAGAGTGCAGGGATTGTATAAACACTCTCCTCGATCACGGCTTTTTTACCTCCATCCGTTACGTTCTCATTTATCGCCTGTTGCTCATACATGTCGTCTCCCTCGCAAGCCTCCTCCAACCTCTTTTCTAAGTCTTTTTTTCCTTCCAGCATAATTTGCATTTGACAAGAGCAATAAAGCATGTTAATAACTCTTTATCATAATCATTTTAATGAACGATTTAAACATGCACGGTAGATGACAATATCATTTCGATGGTATTTTAGCAATTCTGTAAATGTCTCTGTTCTGTCCTTGAAAGGACTTCAATAAAACCTCGAGAATTGGATAGTTTGGTGTTCTTACAAACTGTGTCTGGATTCAGTCTTTATGCGCGACAACACGGCATACTATGTTCCTCGTAAATCAAATCACGGCCAATAAAAATACTCCATGTCTCCAAATATGCATCAAATCATCCTGAATCACGAGACAAATCAAACAAAGTAACATGAACCATCTCGCAGTAGATGGACCGTTTGTTCTTCGGTCTTTTCATATAACAAGTTGAAATGCTTTTTATCCCCATCACTTACCGAAACTCAAATTACATCTGGTCGCTTTTTTGTCTGTCAGTGTTACTACTTTTCAAAGGCAGTACAGCCAGATAGAAAGACAGATGCTAAGAGACAGAGAAAGAGACAGATGCTTTGATAAAGAGAGAGAGAATGCCAACGGCTGGTATTTTATGGGCACACGTAAACACGCACACGCTCGCAAACACGCATCATTGTGTTTCTGCGGTATCCCGGGGAAAGCCAAATCCTAATCTTTTACAGTTGAGTCTTCTCTATCCCTGCCTACTTATCCCTCAGGATTAAACTCATCACGCACCCACACACAGCAGGGAGAGAGAGAGAAATCTACTGACCTACATTACAGGGAGCACTATGCTACACTTACACACACGCATGCTTGTAAAACAGCAAGCACATAGCAACAGTAGACAAGCACAGAGATTCATTCGAATACTCATTAACACACACACACACACACATTCAGATAATGAAGTACACCGCTATTCTGCACTGTAAACTGAGAGCATAGTGTGAGAGAGAGAGAGAGAGAGAGAGAGCAACATAAAAGCCTTGTCAGATGGATCTTACTGAGCACACTAGGAACAATATCAGATGACCTGAAACCGAAACGTATTGTCCTCCAGCAGCCCCGGCAACACTATGCATCACGTCCCCGAGGTCCCAGAGAACAGCAGGGACGAATCAAAGGCATTAATCAAAGACATTCACTGGGAGTCTAACACAGACATGAATGAGAGGAAGCACGGGCTCCCAGAATGCCCTTTTTCCACAACAACACCTCGTCGGACTGCAATAACCCACACGATGTACTGGAACAATACATGTTATCCAGCGCATCTGTTGTGGGTCAATGGGAGATGAATATAAGGAATAACATATAAGGAAACCTGTTAGAGACGCACGGAATCCAGCAGGTGGATTTAACAAATTACGCCCAGAAACAAATAACGTGTTAAAACAAGCGTGCAGAAAAAATATAATGTGAAAGAAAACACAGATACTATTTTACACACTGCCGTACCCTGTTAAAGGGACAGTTCACCCCAAAATAACAATCTTGTCATCATTTACTCACGCTCTTGTCATTTCGAACCTCAATGACTTTCTTCGCAAAAGATACTTTGAAGAATGTTTTTGACCGAAAGCTGGCGGTACTCCATTGGCTATACGCTCTGAGAATAACCCAGGCTTGGTAGATATCATACAAAAAGAACGCTATAATAACTTATTTTAATATCTTAAAATAATTAAAATCTTTTTTTGAGTGGGAAAAATGCATTCAAAATCCAACAGTATATTTCTCTGAAAATTACATTTAGTTTATTTAATGAAAATAAATAAGTATTTAACTAACCGATTATATTTGTAATATCCCCTTTTCTGTGAACTCTAACAGAAATATATGAGTGACTCGGATTTACTTTTTTATTTATTTACCTTTACTCGCTTTAAAATGTCCTCATTTTTTTGTGTCTTAAATTGTTTCCCACACAAACAAAACGAGTGAATCAAAGTTAAACGATGGTCACAAAACCAATGCAAGTAAATGGGTAAAGCTGTTGTTCGGTTACCAACATTCTTCAAAATATCTTCTTTCTTTAGTGTTCTGCGGAAGAACTTCGTAGAAATACATTGATCAAGATCTTATAATCTCATATTATCATAAATACATGATTTGTTCATTTTCACATTCAACATTCCCGTCACGCTGCAGGATTGTAAAAGTGATTCATAATGAGCTTGTTGAAAATGTTGATCAGTGACACAATATAAACTACTGTATGTACATTTTCTCCTCTATTGTAACCTAAAATCTTGCTGTAAAAAAGGATATATTTCACACCTATCTAGACACAGAATACCTCAAACTAAACGGACATTCAAAGTGTTATACACACATCGTCCTCACCTGCCAGTGATAAAGCCCATAGTGTGTTTCTGCACTAAAGACTTTAAAGACACACCCCTACAGTAGTACTCCATCCATTTCTGACATACTATCTCTTTAAAAGGTGGGCAGATACCCTACACAAACAGTTCCTGCCTTTACAATCATTCCCACCGCCTGTTCTCGGCACAGAAAATAACACAAGTGAACA
This sequence comes from Barbatula barbatula, assembly GCF_947034865.1. NCBI lineage: Eukaryota > Metazoa > Chordata > Actinopteri > Cypriniformes > Nemacheilidae > Barbatula > Barbatula barbatula. The sequence continues at coordinate 12,402,751 of NC_136784.1, forward strand.
GAGACACTGTAAAGAGACACGAGAGTAGCTACGTGACTTGCACTTTCCTAGAGATACAGAACATGGATCGGAGAGAGAGAGAGAGATAGAGAGAGGGGCTGTACTACAACTCAGTGTTTCCCAGCGTTTATCCCTGACACAGTCATTTTACTTAAGCTCAAGTTTCTCTACAACAAATATCTTTATGTAAACTCATTTTCAGCTCAAAAAATACTTTCTAAACACGGTCAACCCCAAAAAACCTCTTTAACAGTATTGTTAAAGCTTACCATAGTATTCACAAAGTCCATCGGCATAGCTCTCCCCTACCCCGACACCCATAAGGAGGTACAGCGGTGTCCTCGACGTGTACTGAGACGCCTCCTGGTTTAAGTCATGGCTGTGATCCAGGCACTGGCCCCTGCCCCGCCGGGCCCAAGTGTCACACAGACAGCCCCGAGCTCTATATGAGCCCTGCCTGCAGCACTTCAACGTGTTATGCAAGACCTCGCAGAAGCTGCCAGCTCTGCCCCCTCCCTCGCTCCCTCTCTCCCTCGCTCGCTCACTCGCTCAGCTCCTCCCACGCCTCACCTCATTGCGCACCACCAACTTCATCAGGTATTCATTCAAAAAAAGACACATGCCAGCTGGCAGCCTGCCCGGACTACACCGCGAAAGAACGAGAGAGACAAAAAACCAAAGAGAGGGAGAACCAGGGAGGAGATAAAAAGAGAAAGGGAGGGAATGAAAGTGCGAGGGAAATCGGTGGGGAGGGGGGTCATAAAGCGAGCGATGGAGATTAAACCGGAGAGGGATGAGGAGATATATACACACAAACTGCTCGGATGAGTAAATATGCCCGGGACGTGCGGTACGCACTCCCACACACTGCTGAGGGTAATAATCGCTTCGGCACAAGCGCACACAAACACAGACCCACACACATACACACTTCCGCAGAGACTTCCCAGGATTAGATGCTCTATTCAGGTGAGCTCAAGGAAAACACAAGGGCATGTGAATCAAAGCCTGTGCATACACAGCTCATTCAGTCGGAGATCTCGGAATAAAAAATACAAATCGTGTCATCGAAAGCCCAACGCGACATTTAAATACTACAGAAAACAGCTTTATGTTACCGTTGCATCTGCTCGTGCAGTTCTGTGAACTCGCCAGAAGGCGGAGGTAGAGAGAGCGGCATAGATCGGCTTCATAGCTAAAGGCTGCGGAGTTTGTTTATGACCTAGTTAGCTAAGCAGTTTTGATAAATATATATTCTGCTCAGCCGTGGCGAGGATGGCGCAGTGAGAGCGGACAGCAAAAACGTTCACTGAAGATAAAAGCACGACCTTGATCTTTACATTCGGTTTCTCGGGCTGAACCGTCTGAGCTGCCAAAACATCTGCAGAATTGTGTGTAATGGATTTAAACAGTATAAAAGGCATTAAATGAGAGCTTAGAGAATCAAATCCTATTGGTAGCTGGACTAGTGGACAAAAGGGACGTCCGATGCTTTATTCCCATATATTTCTAAAGAATTTAAACTGTGTGTGCTTGTGCTTGGAGTAAACTGAAGCTAAGAAATTACAACAAACACGCCAAGCTTATTTCGTCAAGATCCAGGAGATCCACAATGAACAACACAATATGAATTGATAACACCGTAGTATGCATGCTTGATTTCTGAAGAAAATGCCTTTAAGTTTATGTATAATCCTCATATTTGGATGGTTTAATGTCATATCTAGTTCATCTAATAATCGTAGTATGATATTTTATTGCATCTAATATTTCATTACTTTATTTATTAGGCTACTTAATTCCTTAATATCTGTAAATCTAATTTTATATTATAATATGATAATTTATTACATAACATTACAGTATATTACATTCAATATGTAATAAAAATAAGACATTGTAGTCCAGTGTCACAAATTAAGGACATTAAGTTTATCACATAAAAAATATTTTGTAACTTTTCCTACATGCAAATATGACTGTTGTATTGCTCAAGAGCTTGTTTTCTTTGCTGTATTTCAGATCTTAAAAAATACACAGCATCTTTTCTGTTATTTTGACCTCCTTCCCAGTTTTCATTTTCTGCAAATAAATGCAAATAGAAACAATATTTTATTAAAAATTTGGTGGAAATACTGTTAGTAGTTCACAAAACGAAACAAATATGATCACTTTACCCAAACACATATAGAGTGCAAATTCTGAAAATAATGTTGAAATGGTTTTCTAATTATTTCCTTGGCTATACATAGTAAAATATCAAAACATTTGCTGAACAACTATAAGAGGCGAGGATGAGCAGAATTTTGTCAATGATGCTCATTTCAATTCTGTTCAAGTCTGCAGGGGCCGGCCTGTGAGTCAATATAATCCACAACTACATACGTCTCTATGGGATGTTGTGTTATGGAAAGTCTGAGCCAGTCAGAGGTCATCAGTGCTTTGAGCAGAGATACGGTTCATTAATGCAATTGAACTTTAAGAGCGGAGCATGACGGGCACGCAAGGAGTTCCTTTGTAAGGCGAGGGAGTGCGTGTTGTTTACAGAACCGCAGTCAACAAAACCAGATACACAGGGAGGTTTGTCTGTTGCCGTAGAAATAAATGAGCGATGCCCTCCATTTCTGGGCCTTTGGGTAATTCAATTAGTTTCCGTGCGTTTACGCTAAAGCTCCTGCAGTCACCTGAGAGATTGAGAAGAACTTAGTTTGGGAAGACCGACAGAAATAGTATAACAAAGACAAAAGCGATGGTGACATCACAAAGCGATGGTGATCACAAATGAACCGCAACCTTTATTGACCACCATCAAGGGGGCGGAAACTTTCAGTTGAATAAACACATACATAAACGTCTATGCAGTGGATGAAAGCATCGGTGCTACGCACACTTCACGCAACCAAGAGAGCTTGTGAAAAGTTCTCTTAAGTGTCTGACAGCACATCGATTTGAAACCTTATTCAAAGGAAACACCACAGGAAACCTCTTTTCCATTCGGTGGTATGGAACCAGATGTGTCCTTCACTCAGACACACACTGAATGGCTTCAGAGTGATATGCACTTGAATGGCAGCGAGCCTTTGATCGCACCTGCGCAGGAGGGAACGGACGTGACACTGTGTATTTCAGCTGTGGCTTTTCTCTCTCTGCTTCTGCCTCTCTGTGCAGCGAGGGATCGTCTCCAGAGACACGTCGTCAAGGAGACACATGAAAGGCTCTTTACATACGCATTACGCACACCCACTCGCGCATATGTGCATCACAGAGGTCTCCCACACAAGACTCGCAGCATGCGCGCTACATAAATGACTTTTATAGGAACAGTTCACTCGTAAATGTTAATTCTGTCATGATTATTGAAAACAGTCTCACTATTTATTCCATCTGTAATTCTGTACTGTTTCACAAGGTGGCTAATTCGTATGAATTTGTCAAATCTTATTCGCATGTTTTTGTATGATTTACTTTCACACCAGAGACGTGAGGTTTAGAGGTGGGATTAGGGGAGGGGCTTCAGTATTGCGTTGTTTTGTCCGATTCACGTCGCACGGATTAATACGAATTAGCTATGTGGCTTATAAAGTAGTTACACATTCCTGTAAGATCAAGTTGGATGTACACCCCCATGGGGCTATACAGACTCGTACAAATTTATCTTTATTTAACACAAAAGGAAATCATCATTGAAATCTATTCAGTATTTACATGCATGTAACTTTTGGTCGTTTTATCAATTTCTCATCGATAAATGTATCTATGTGTTCTGTGGGATGGAACCCATGACCTTTGCGCTGATAATGCAATGCTTTACCGGTTGGGCTACATGGACAAAAACGATGAACTTTTGTATAATGAAATTTGATGGGGACTGGAGTTATCAGCATAAAGAAAAATGTCAAAAAAGCGTTATGGAAGCGTTCCACAGGTGAAAAACACACTCAAGGGTATGAGTTTTCATTTTCGGGGAACCCTCTCCATCTCCCTCTGCAGCATCTTCTAATCGTGAGGTCCATTCTTCCCCTGGCCGTGTATCACGGTTATCTGGCTCTGAACACTAACAACCCAACAATGACTCATTAGCCGGTTGGATAGACAGATTGGCATGGGGAGAGCAGTGCAACAGTCATACCCAGCATGCCCAGCAGCGTTACATAGTGAAGCATTAACCCCATACTGTGCCCTGAGGTGAGAGCGATGGCTGCAGATTTGATGTGTTTTACGTAAAAAGCCTGCAGCAAGTCTGAGGGACCACAACACTTCAGTCAGAGCACAAGCGGTCGGCTCTTAGTTTGAGTGTTTCTAAGCACAGTGCTTCCCATAGGACAGACTTGTGGCGCCACTAACTAATTCCCATATTCGTGACGTCATCACGTCGTGTTAGTTCTTATTTGATTTTCTTCTTCTCTCTTATCCGTCACATCATACTGTATTTTTCAACGGGATGCCACCCGTCGACATCATCGGACAAAATCACAATACAGTACACCTACATTAAAGAGCGGCTATATGCTGTATGCCCTTTCCCGACAATGTGTTGCTGTATTACGAACGCTTCTTTGATTTTAAATGCAAGTGACTGTTGAATACGAGAGGCCGAGGGCTCGCGCACAGACATGGAGCTCAGTGCATGTGCATGCAAACATGGAAGATGAGGACACGCACGCGGCCACACTCACAAGTCAGGAAAGAGAGAAGACGCGTAAGCGCTGTTTATCCACTAGTGATTCGATCACAGATACAATAAATGGATAGAAAAGTGACGCCAAATAGACTTGGAAGACCATGAATATACATGGGCGGACCACCCAAGTAAATGCATTGTATGGGAAACGCTGTAGAATGTGTGTTAGTACACTGTACTTTCCTGAATGATCTCTCGATAACACTCATTTTGTCTTTCTGATAATAGAAGACCGTGGGAGGAGAGGGCTGGAATTTAACTTACGCCAGTCAGAAACTCTGTTCTGTGTCTATTTCTTTTTTTCTAAATTTCTCTGAGTCTGAGGATGGAGCTATCAATAAAAGTGAAGGAGGTCTGTGAGGAGGGCCTTATCAGAGAATGGGGGGATATAATAGTATATTATTATATAACTAATAATACTAATAATAATGAATCACGTCCAGAATAAAAGTTTGTGTTTACATAATATATGTCTGTAATGTATTACACATAAATACACATAAACACACGTATATATATATTTAGGAAATATTTACATGTAATTATTTATAAATGTTTATAATTTTTTTTATTTTAATAAGACTTAAACATGTGCGTGTATGTTTTCATCAATACAAAGTCAATATGCACAGAGATATATAACACAAAATGTTATTCTGGATGCGATTAATTGCGATTAATCGTTTGACAGATCTATTATTATTATTATTATTATTATTATTATTATATACAAAATTCATTTTCTGTAAGCTTTTCCTTTAAGGGCTGCATGACAATAAAAGTTGATTTAGTGCCAACTCACCACCCATATTAACACATCATCGCTGTCCTTCCGAAACCTGTTCAAATTCACAGTTTTTTTTTTAAGAGATGGAAAAAACACATTACTATTTAAATGGTTAAATGCTGTGACAAGTAGTTTGTAATACTTTTTAATTGGTTAGATATTAGCTAAAACCCAGTGACAAACATTAAGGGTGAATAATAATATTAATTTATGGCAAATAGATAAAAAACATGAAATATGGAGATACAAGGTTTTCGACAAGAGCGATAACTATCTGTGGTTTGATGCGATTTGTCGGAAAAAGACGTACTTGAAAATTAATCATGTAGAAAAGGTGTAAAAAATCCACCAATACACTCGAAATATCTGTTTTAACAGATAATAGATTTTCATATTCAACCCAAGAGAAAAAATAAGCTTATCCAGTTATCTTTAAAACGTTGCCTTGATGCCACAAGAATGACAGATGTTGATTTATCAAAGTAAACAACCATACTAATAAATATGTACAAATAGACATGACCTTGCCAAGCAATGGACTGCATCTGTTTTTCTGCACCAATACAAACACTGAATGACCTAAAAAGACAAAGAACTCGCTCTAAGGCGGTTTTTAATCCCATCAAAAAGTGCAGATAAAATGCACATAACTGCAGACTTGCGCTGGAGATAAAATGGCGTGTCTAAAATCAATTTCACGTGTCTACTGGCCCTTAGAGCAAAACAATCTTCAGTGCTTGGTGTCTTGCCCAAGCACCATTCAGCATGTCGCGATCCCTCCATTCACAAGTGCTCCCAAATCCTCTGCTATGTTAAGTGTGTATCAATGAGGGGATGAAAGTGCACGTGTGTATATGTGATGGATTACGCTGAAGCAAAGCAGCGCTAAGCCGCTCTATTACTCGATAATCCCACAGGAGTGTACACACACTCTCAGAACACGCTGATGTGCTGACAAACACAGAGTGCAGATACACACGTGGGAGATAAAAGGCAGAACAACAAGCACGCACATACTTAAATAGAAAATAGTAAATAGAAGGGACAGGGGCCGTTTTTAACACATGTAATCCATCCGTCCAAAACCTTCACTCATGACCGTTCACGACATAACCATTGATGGGAAAACATCCTAAACCAATGACACAATGCTCAAATAAATATTACAAAAGCCAAGAAGTCAGTGTATGGATGGAAACACTTTCAACGTGGACACACTTTAAGAAAGATCATCTAAAGATTTGTACACAACGGGACGATAATCGCAAATTCAATCCCTGACGTTTCAATCCCTGCAACTTTATGCTTCTAAAAACTCGCTTGTCACACAGAGGAAGAATTCATCTTGCTTCCTCTACGTCAATGTGTGCTTGGCAAAACCATGATCCGTTTCACCACTATACCGCAAGGGAAAGAAAACACGCATTGTAATTGTTTGTCCGTTTAGGGCTGCTGTACAAAACATGGCTGTATGTAGATATAAATAGTTTATTCTAAGGTATCACAAACATAACGGCTCATTACAAAGTTTTGTATATAATATTGCATTTCTGTCAATATATCCTCCTAAAAACCCTGTATTGTTCCTTTTAGCCGTGCCTCGGGCCTTTAACCAAACCATACATAAACACCTTTTCAATTTTGTGTTTAGGAAAACAATGTATTGGAAATGTACACACAGCTGGCGGGCTGTAGTGCTGTGCGAGTTCTCTGCTTCAACGCTCCTCTTCACAGTGTGAAACACACCTTTAGACCGCATGACACTGAAATGCAAACCATACTGATGGGATCAACTTACTGCTGCATCACGCAGAACCCAGAAATAAAGAGCATCACAGCTCAATAAGTGAACCTCAGACGTTATGCCTTGGTGCTAATACACAAATTGGCACCAAGGCACAATGTGACAGCCCGTTCAAAGCATTTCACGCAAGGTAGATCATGCTAGTCTAAAAATGGGACGACTGTGTTCGGTTTGGCCTCATTTGGTGCTGCAATGCCGACCAAACAAATAGACGCAAAGACACTGCTGTGATCCTTAACAACAGAAAGACTCATGCTTTGTGCAAACCAAATTTGGGACAAAACCAATAACTTACAATGGCCTCAAAAAGCATTTGGACGCTTTAGACATGTAATTTGGAACAACAAAAAATGTGTCATCTGTATACAAATGATTATTCACCTTTTCTCAGAACTCATCTCAGTTCAAAGTCAGTTCCCCTAATATTCACGAGGATGTCCTGACAGTCATCGCTCACGCCCGCTATATTTTATTCCGCACCTACCCGCTCCCGCTGAAAAGTCACTCTCTGTTCACCCGCTATCTGCTTAGAATGATTTCGTTCCAACCCGACGGATCCCGCTAAATTTAGATCACGTTTCCAGATCTCACATTTAGATTTCACCATAACATATAAAATACAGGTAAAAACATATCAGTTATTTCGTTTTGTATATATACAAAATTGCTCTTGAACTTTAATGTGAATACAGTAGACAAAATGTCACAGAGAAAAATAAATTGAATTCATTAAATACGCCATCGTTTACTCAAAATATAAGCAAAATATGAATAAACGAGACAAATAGGCTTATAGCTAATTTGAGCAAAATAGCATCCATGCAAGAAATGTCCTAATGACCGTCTCCCGAATGCTCTCTCTCTTCTCTAAGGTGCACTTGGCGACCTGCCCGCTCTGTCTGGGGACTGACACGAGTAAATTAAATTTATAACAGAGTAAGAACTGGATGCAGCACATGCATAACACAGTCCTCAGATCAGGCTTTACATGTGGTCAGTTAGAAGGATGTCGGGAGTGGGCACCCGTCCAAAGACCCGCTCCCGTCCAGAGTTTCCGAACGCTACAGTCTTTTATCCATTTTTTATTTTATCCCCGCACCGCAAGAATTCGTATCGGGTCCGGAGTCAGAATCTAGACTTCTACGCTGATGTAAAACAGACGGTGAGAAACGAGTGGGCTGACACGGCCCCCATGCGGACCACCTCTACTGTAAACAGCACAAAACATGATAGCATGGGAATCACACGAGCCAGTAGAAAGATTGAAGGACAGAATTTAAACTGCTTGTGTTACCCGATCTTTAATGTTAGTTGACCTAAGTTATTTTTACGCTATCTTTCGTCCCTGCGGTTTCTTAAACATGTGGACTGTGAAGCATGATATTGATTATTATTCATTATTCATAATCTGTTAAACAAAACTCTAACAAATATCAACTGTACACTCGATAGTTCAAATTGGGCTGTGCCGTTTGGTGAACCCGGGAATGAATGGAATAATAAAGCGCAACATTTCTCAGAATGTTAGTTTGCCATCTTAGTCACCATCCTTGACCCTGTTTTTAAAGGAAATTATGTTGAAAATAACCTCGGTGAACTTGTATGTTGAACAGTAAGCAGGCTGTCGGTTTTGTGCGGAGGCAAATTCGTGTAAAGGGACACCTCATCTGACTTGTGTGCCTGCATGTAGCGTCCCACCCTTGACCTCAAGGTCAATCTAAGTTCTACAGCACGCCCGCAACGGGTGGTCATCGGGTCACCTTTCACATGCAGCAACAAATCTCTCGCCTCTTGGAACTTGTTTGGAGGTATAATATAACATATAATTGGTTTTCTAAGAACAAGCTGAAACCATCCGGGCTCCTGTAGCCACCAACAATCTGGGTGAGGGTTAATGTAACATGTAACTAAAGAGTTGTAAGATAACATCAGCATTTACGTCTAGTGGGGTGGAATGTTAATCCTCTCGAAAACAAAACTTAAACGGTTTGTTTGAATAAAGGATCAAATGCATTTATTAATTGAAAGTAACATCTTTAAGCATCAGGTTCACCGTAGCTATAGGAGACAAAACTCCAGCTCTATCATGTTTGCTTGCTTTGCTCTGTTTTGTGCACACAACAAATATAGATGTGCAGCCAAATACACACAATATGTTTGTTCGCAATGCTCGGCATGAGTATCTAATATAGCCAGATGCCAAAATCTTTGGGAATTTGAGCTTTATGAGCATCAAACATTTAAGTATCAAATACAATATATATGAGCATACACATATATGTTAATATACATGTTAATATAATGTACTTTATATTGATTTTAAAAATAAAACTGTGTAAGCACACAAAAAACTACATTCACTTATAAGTATACCACATCACTAGTAAAGCAATTTTAGTGTGCTTACCACTCTAAAAGTATGCTTAAAATATACTTCAATTCAAAGGGATTCTCCACCCAAAAATACAAATTCTTTCATGAATTACTCCCACCAAAGTTATTCTAAATCTGAAAAAAAGGATTTGTTTAGTTTAACACAGTGAAAGATCATTGGAAGAATGCTTGTAACCAAACCGTCCATGGCCACCATTGACTACCAAAGTAGGAAACATTTAAATGGTGGTCAAAGGTGCCCTAGAAAGTTTGCTTTTCCAAATTTTCTGTTCAACAGGACAAAACTACACTACCTTTGCACCTCTCTGTCTCTTGTTCTTCCAATTGGAAACCTATCGAATGGCGAAACCAATAACACCGAAAGCCCTTCCCACAGTACGCAGAGGGCGCATAAGTCCAAGCCGACCCAGCAACTGAAAACAAATGTGTTGAGACAAATGTTTATGATAGCCTGTGGACATGTGTAACACCGGAGAGCACAGGAACCACGGCCTTCCACATAAAACCGTTTACCGCAGGAAGACTGGAATAAGTAGACGTCTGATACGTGCCCACATGCAAATCTTTTAAACTGAGAGAGAAAAGCATCCTCTTAGAGAGAGAACAGGTGCAGACAGACCTTTGTAGACGGGTGAAAACGTAGACGCGTGATTGTGAGGCGCTTTTGTGTTTTGCTAGTAATTTATTTATTCTCTCTCTCTTTCTAGAAAGCGCTCCGCTGAGATGGCGGTGTGAAAGGACACAGTTATAAGTGCCGAGCGGGAGAGGGACTCGGGCACAATGGAATGTCACTACGACTCCTGCCAAGAACTCTTTTCCCATGCGCCGGGAAGCCAAGACTTCCCCCGGCAGCCAAGAATAGCGCTGCTGTCCTCTCTCACTCACTGAAGTCTCTCACACACGTAAGGCAAACACAAAGCTGTGGCTTTTGCGGCACTGACATGTCAGAACTTCAAAACTATGATACTTTCAGGATGCACCGCTGAAGAAATGACTTGAAGCAGGAAGTCATCTGGCATTCAGAAGATCACAGACAACCGGCTGAATGCGTTTAGCATGCCGCACTTTGATCTTTTGGATAATGACATCACACCATATCTATGGACATCAATGCATTACATAGCGCTAAGACATCCATTTCTTGTTAAAGAATTTGCCTTTTGAGAAACAAACCAAAATGGGAATGTAAAGAACGTGTTGAGATGTGGCCGATAAAGCCCGGCAGCGGGGGTGTGATGTTTTGCTATGCTGCACCACGCACACTAAGAGGCCAGTGACCTTTTACTGGTGGAGAGCTTTTACTCTAAAAGCCTATGATTGGTTAAAGGAGCCATTGGCACAGTTGAGCCGTCTAAGCTGAAAAACAGAGTGAGTGACAGAGTGAAAGAGAAAGAGAGCTCATGAAAGAACTCATTTTTAAAAGACTGCATTGATTCTTATCAAAATGAGCTCAAATCAGGTCTTGGACAGACCTGCCTTCCATAAAGAAACCACATTGGCATTAAAGATCTTACAAATGCATATAAAAAGGTTTGAGGAATTAGAAAAATGTCAAAGAAACGTTATGATGGAAAAATGAATGAAATTATTTCACATTTCTAGGGCCTTATCGGGAGAGAAGTCTTGCAAATGTCTTTTTGTAGAAAATATCAGATGTTATCCCTTTCACTAAAGCACGATGCAAACGTTAGGAACCTTTTAAAACAAGCAAGGATAACATACATGGATCATTAGGTTTTGCAAACATGTGAAGTCCATGACCTACCAAGTGCACCCTTTCATATTTAAAAGTAAGAAATGTAGAAATCTTGTTTTAAAGGAGTAGCGCCACAGCGTTTCATGCCTTCTGACTTCTTAACAACGTTAAACGTGCTGGTTTCTCATGCTTGACATAGTTAACTTAAAACTAGTTGGATTGACGAGTAGGACGTAGTATTTATGTGCCCGATACGTTCATATAGGTTTCGGAAAGTTTTTACAAACATGAAATTCCCTTACATAACTTTTATTAGTCCCTTATTGGACAATTATCCTGGAAAAGCACGCCCACATGTCAACCAGGTGGAGCAAGAGAGAGAGAGCACTGCGTTTGCGAAGTTCAGCTGATAGATGAAGCGGGCCCAGCGGTAAAAGATGCCAGTCATGAACCGCACGCAGTAAGTGAAGTCATTTGTCTGTGTTTTGTTGGCAATCGGCACGTACGTGCAAAAGGTAAACAACACAAACGAATAGTGTAGTATTGCAGTAGTAATGCAGGGATAATGCGATTATGTATTGTGCGCTCGTGATGTAGTTACGCCCCCAGGGCTCGCCTGTTTTCGTATATATATATATATATATATATATATATATATATATATATATATATATATATATATATATATATATATACACAAAGTATGCAATACTACTGCATAAGTACTAGATTAAGATTTAAGATTGGCAGAAACTGTGTGTTAAACCCGCTTTAAACATTAAATTAATTTAAAATTAATTTTGAACTACTTTTAATTTAATTGAAATTATAAATATAAATAACTCATATTTAAATATTTAATTTAAAGCTTATTATTTTCTGCAACCATTTTTGCCTCTGTATTGTTGTCTTTGTTAAAAGCACTTTGAATTACCATTGTGTATGAAATGTGCTATATAAATAAACTTGCCTTGCCTTGCCTAAAAAAATCGAAGGTTAAATAACATTGACTTATTTTTAAGCAGATAAAAGTCCAATGACATCAAGGTGACGAAATCCGACCAATTCAATTTATATTTTGTTATTATTAACTGGTAATGTAATAATGTATTATTAAAGGGGTAATGTAAGGAGATTACAAGCTTTTGTTAATTTTCAACCAAAAAAGGACCAGCTTTAAAATACTTCTATAATTTATATTAAAGCAGAAATGTGTATACAAAATAAGAACGACCAGCAGGAGGCGCTCCTTGGCTCTATGCACAGAAGACAGGAACTAATGAATGGTATCTAAACACACATTAAATTGAAGCATGCAAGGGAGCCTTGTAGAGAATTTGCCTTCTTGACTTCTAAACTATAAACAACAGTAAACTGGAGTTTGGTATTTGTCTGTAATGCATTTCCACTATTGGGAAGACAAAACTCCTGTCAATACATGCCGCAGCAATCCTATGCATTAAAGTACGCATGCAACCGTATCGCATGCATAAGTATGACAGATTAAACCCGTGTGGTCCCAGATGGTTTTCGAGTGGCTCATCGGCTTTAACTAGTTAGCTTTTCCCGGAGCTGTTTTATGTGAAAGTGTGCCTTTCAAACCCAGCTGTGTTGTTTCGTAAACACATCTCTGTTGCCAGGCAGACCCGCATTATTGCTCCGCCAATCAGAGTTTAAGTTAGGACACCCTTCTTTTTACCACTGTGCTGCTGCAGATCGTGTCACGTCACGAGTAGTGAAATGCATTTGAATTAAAGGTGACGGCGATCTGTAAAAAAAGCTGTATATTGCATTTAATGCTTTTTTATACCTCGGTAACTTCAAGTTTAAGATCCCTTCTGAAACTCTCCAATAGACGCATGTGGCATCTGTTTCTTAAGGCTAAAATACACTACACAAACAAGACTTTTGCTCAGATTTTCAGTCTGGACTTGTTGCAGAAAGTCTGTGCCGGTCTGCAGGTTTGTTCAGTTAGTGTGTTTCTTCTTCTATCTAGGCTTCAAAAAGTCTGCAAGTGTATGACGTCTAGTTAAAAAATAAAATCTGTCCAGATTTGAAAAGTCTTGAAGTGTATTCCCGCCATTAGTCTTCATTTGCTCTAATACCAGTGCTGTCTTAAAACAATTGACAAATCAAAGAGATCCCTGAATATTTCACATATCGTGACCTCGGTTTTCTTTCCTATGTGAGTGAGTTCGGTGTCGTCATACCTCATTCAGCTCGTTCCTCTGGTGTTCAGTGTGTGTTGCAGCCCATTGAGGTGTTTACAAATCCCACACTGCTCGTAGTATCAGCGCAGGCCTCCAGCAACGCCTGAGGACACACACAAACCCACAAACACATCACTCAACGAAACAGATCCGGCAGCATGTACAGACACAGACACGATGCAGATTCCTAACCTCGTGGAGCGAAGACATGTTCCACGTGAATTTGAATGAAAGCCACACACAGGTGCGTTTGCCCTATTGACACTCTGTCACCTCGCAGCGCTCTCCCTTCAGGCGCACACAACAGACCGCTATGGAAACCGTGTAACAAGACAACACCGACGAGGTGCGGGTGTGTAGTAAGTGTGCTCTTGAAATGAACACGATCCTTCACACCTGATCTAGGGGTCGATATTTTGGTTTCTTTGCGATATTGCGATTGGCATAAAGAGGTAGGGCATTCCATCCTTTCTCGCGGGACCGCAGATCCCTGTGAAGCCAGAAGAACCAGAGATAACTCCACACAACACACAGTTTGCAGCAAGAGATCAGTGTATCATCTCCGGGGTCTCACGTGTGAGATAAACTGTTGCCTTCGGAGAGTTAGATAGCCGCAATTTATTTCCAAGTGACGCGTGTTGCAGCAAAGAAGCAAATCTGCATTCGTGCGATGGCTGCATTTTTGCAGCGCTTAACAAGTATACACTTCAACCATTTCGTACAATTCGTGCAAATGTAGAGTTCGTACAACTCTACAATTATACTCTGTACCACTTTGGCAACATTGTATTTTGGCAGACAAGCTAATAAAGTATCATTGACGAGAGCGAGAGAGGGAGGGAGAGAGAGAGAGACCAGACAGATGGTCGCAGCGGGTGGGTGCAGTAAAACTTGTGACAACAGCCATTAGTGCTTCGGGAGTCTAAGACCGAGGACAGATAACGGGACGTGTGAACATGTGAATGATGGAGAGAACGAGTGAGATTATTGAACGGTAGAAAACATTAAGACATAGGATCTATAGACACTGAACACAACATGTCTCCATGCACAACACATCGCTTTGCTTAGACCCCTCCGGTTGTGCGTCTGTTTCACACTTTAAGTGTCAAATAAATATGCTGTTTACAAAACCTTTCCTTAGATGTTTCATGAAAAGTCGTTTAAAGATGACAGCAAATATGAAGTGTGGGACATTCCCATGACTCTAGTTTGCACTTTACAGAGCTTGAGGCGTTAACAGAGGACAAAAACGTGAAGAACTCTGCACACAGATTCTCTGTTCATTTAACCGAGACTATATGACTGCGAAAATATTAAACAATAGTATCGAAGCACCCAAAAAATTCTCATCCTGTATGAATTACCATGAAATAAATGAAGGTCCAAAATGAGATAACTCTGTTTTTAACTTTTCTTTTTATTGTGCATTCCAATTAATATCAATTGCATCTGCAGTTGGTTTGTTTTGATTTGAGCCATAATAACAACAAATACAGCTTACTAACACAATAAAAACATTTTATTTAAAAATGTATGCGTTTGGGAATGGCATCCCGCAACAAAAGAGACACAAACAATACATCAAAAGCATGTATTATCAGTCGCTTGCGTTTTCTTGGAGTTGTGCTGGGTAGCCCCGACCCACCGTCAAATGTCATTGGTCCACATGACCGAACGATGCATTTGAAACATTCTGATTGGATGTTTTTGTGTGGTGTCACGCAGCATTTTTGCTTTTGCTTTTTACTCATTATTTTTCATCATTATTGGAAAATAACCTTTGTGCATAACGGATTTGCAAGCACAAGCACATCTGTGTTACAGTGAGAAAATGATTACACCGGTTCTGTTTATCAATAGGTAACCAATTACGAGACTAATTCCTGGAATTTCCAGAAGTTCGAGTTTGATTAAAACACAACCTCACAGCTTGTTCGTATTGGTTTGCATTAGTCGTTTAAGTGTCAGTAAAACTGTAAAAACACCATAAACAGGTGTACAGATGCTTCAAATCTTTATTTTTGGATGCATCATGTGACTTCAGCTGGGAACGCATGTCTTAAACGGCAATAGCGCAACCTTTGCAAGCTCACTCTTATACTGAAACTGTCACGGTTTGTGAGGAGAACCCAATTGCAGGCAGCGAAACGGGGATGAAGGGGTTAACAAGGACTTTAATGACTAATAATAACAGAAAACAAAAACCCACGAGGGGGTAACAAAACAGTAGACAACAACAAACACAATAAACTGATAAACTGATAAACTGACACTCAAGAACTCAACTAAACTTAAGTATCTTCTAGGACAACACTTCTAGGACAATATACAAGGCTTCTTATGACGGCGTAACAAGTACAAGCTAACAAGTACATCCAAGGTACACGTACAACGAACCAGCACAAGACAATAGACAAGAGGGCATTAAATAGGGAGACTAACAAAGGAGATAACAATGGGCAGGTGTGGGTAATGTGACACAGGAGGAAAGCAATACTAGGAACGAGAGGGGCGGGGCCAAATGACGAGACAGGAGAGAACGCATATTATGTCCTGATTGACAATAATATGTTTCTCTCCACATAAAACACATGGGTCTGTCATGATTCTGCCCCTAGACCAGAAAATCAAGACAAGAGCAGGCAGAATCATGACAGAAACGCTTGGCTGGCACTGCCAGCGTCCTTTAAATATTTCCCTGAATGTGACTTCCCCTGAAGTTACCATCAACTTATCCGCAGTTTCTGTGTAGGGTAAACAAGACTGCCCGAGGGTTCAGGTAAGTGTTTAAGCACGAGTAGAAAAAAAACGTAAGTATACATCTATACATTGACAACTATAGACATTGAGCAACAAAATAACAGATTATGCGCAAGTCTGACGTATCAAAATAAAACATGTCAACTTCAATCCAGAAACCGATATGGCAACTGTCTTTTCATTTTGAATTTCATGCTCACTTCTTGCGCATTCCCAGGCTCCAAACTGACGTTTTTGCGTAACATGTCAGAACCCATCGTCGGACGTTTAAGGATCAATTCATTACAATGGAAGGAAGCGGCGTCAAGCTGTCCATCTTTTATACAGTCTGTGGTAGTGGCACTTAGGAACACCAAATCAATGTCTTATAAACCACAAAGAAAACCATAGTGGTGGCACGTTGTTTGATAAAAATGTAAAACTATGGTTAGTTGTACCCATTGTAAAAAAAGGATGTGATTATGTGTCTTATAGCAGGGTCAGGTACGTCACGTGAGGTATCGGTCTTTGGTAACAGTGTATCTTTACGAGTACAAATACACAACCTTGGTATCGAGACAGATACGGATCCTTAGTTCTTCCTATAAAGAAACGTCACTCTCAGCAACAAGCACTGATCTGCATTTTTCTATCAAACTTGAGGAACAGTTTTTATAACCAGAACTGCAGAACACACACACACACACACACACACAGAACCCATATGTGTGTGCGTTACACAAGAGTGCAGCGTGTAAGGTTCCCATGGGCAGATATAGGACAAACAGTAAGTCAATACCATCAGTGTAGCAGAGCTTGCTAAGCAAAGAAACACAGAGAACAGAGGAAGAAAGGAAGAGTAAAGAGAGAGGAGGATGTAGGTGACAGATTCATATACTGAAGCAAGGTTTAGGGGTCAACAGCCCAACTACAAAAAACTTGTAAATGATCGACTGGTGGAGTTTCCTTCCAGAACAGTATGTGTATGTGTGAAAACGGTGACAAATCAGAGTCACCTGTTGCACAAACATTAGTATGATGATGATGATGTTCATCATATATTAGTAGCTTAATACGAATAATAGTTCCTTACAACCTAACATGCATTTCAAAACTGTAAGCATAGATAAATGAATGATACTACATATACAGAGGTGAAAGCAAGAAAATGTCTTGATAGAAGCTTGTCTGTCAAACTGACAGGTTAAAATTTTACCTCTATAAACTCAGGTTCACCCAAAAATTCTTCCCTCATGCTCCAGATGAAAAACAAATAAGTTCATAGTTTAAAGTGGCACCATCTTTTTATAGCACCAAAAAGCACATCCATCCATCCATCCATCCATCCATCATTAAGGTAATGCTAATAACTCTGGCGCGTTCATAAAAAGATCAGCATATTTTTGAGCGTATTAAATCTGTAAACCAAACCTAGTTTACAATAAAGTCGATATGTTGAAATCTCATTGGTTCTCGCTTTTCTCATCATTGTTGTGTTTTATTTCCTCGGAAGAACTAACAGAGATACCATGAGAAACTTAGCAAATGAATTTTCGTATGTTGGTAAATCACACATTATCTTACTGCTTTGGAAGAAACGGAAAACAAGCTTATCTGACTGTTCTGTGTGATCTTTCTATCTCACATCTGAATCCATTAAAACAGTGTTTCGCCATCCGCACAAGATATAAATATGCACGATGCCCCATACACCCACACCTCAGTTGTCATAACGTTCACCATATGTCTGTGCACGCAACGCACACGGAGTCTTTATGACCTTTTACGTCTGCAGATGGTGAACCAACGCCATCTCTTTTCTCACCAGACAAAAAAAAAACAAGATGAAACGGCTCGCCGGAATCCAGCAGGTGCGTGTGTGCATTAGAGGACAGCAGGTTGAAAGATTTCCTTCCAGCACGCACACACGCAGTCCTGCAGTGAGCATGCTCGGTGGCTCGAATCATTCAAGGTCAGCGCTGTCACTGCGTGAGTGAGATTCAGATGATGATGACATCATTACTACAGCAGCAGCTCCGATCAATAGGCAAGGAGCACTGAGTTCATCGCGGCCAACACCAGATGGCTGGATCCACCCAATGAGAAACAACACACGTGTGTGTGTGTGTCTGCCTCTCAGACACACACACATCCCAAAAGCGCCCATCTACGGGAAATTCCCTCACACGCACACTGAAGCTGATGTAAGCAGGACAGGCAAATGTGTTTATCTCTGATCTCCAGCGTTTTAAGTGCAGCGAGTCGCTGTGTTTTTAATGATGAGGAATGGCTGTACACGGCCTCTGTGCTTAGAGACGCTGTTTCCACAGCAATATTATGGTCTATTCATTCTATCATTTAATATAATGAGACCGGACGAGCTTATTCAGTCAGGGAAAAAGCAATATTTATACACAGGCCAGTGACTCACGTTGAAGGATGGATTTGGTTACGTATCATATAAATGGGCTCTTACATATTCGAGCAATTTCTAACAGCATGCTTTCCAGTCCACTGTATTTTATTGGGGGGAAAATATCGACAAACATCGATTTCTTAAATGCTTCGGAGTCAAACCCATTGTTTTATTATGGGAAAAGTGTGGCGACCGTGTTATTTTGACACATTGTTATCATTTTTATTACCACAGTTTAAATACAAATATCACAGTTAAGCTGTGGGTTACTATACGGAGTACATGGTTCATTTTGGGGTTACTATGATTTTACTACAGAGGTCAATTTTAATAAAGAAAATGTAATGATCTGTTGATAAATATATTATAAATGATGTAGTTAAATTACGATTATATGAGCGATCATAAAGGATCCAAAAACTTTCATTCACCCTCATGTTGTTTTAACTTGCCTATGTACTGTATTCTTCTGTGGAATACAAAATCATATATTTTGAGAAATGCTATATTTTCTGTTCATAAGATGAAAGTAAATTGGGGTTATGTCGATTGTTCACCAACATTCTTCAAAATATCAAAAGCTCATTTAAATTATTCTATATAAAATAATCCATCTTTAAAATATTCAGACAGCTTACCTAAATCTTCAGCTCACATTTGTTGAAAGGCACATTACGAGATTCATCACAAATGCAATTCACCTACGGTGACCCCAGACGATCCGGAGAATGTATAAGTGCAGGTGAACATTGATACCTCAGCTGTAGATACCAGCACAAATAAATCATGGCAAGAGCAATCTTGTCATTTACAATCACAAAGCCTGTCATTCAACCTACAATCACCATTCAATACCTCCCTTTTGTACTGAACTACTGGAGAGGTAAAGCAAGAGCTGGAGGGGAGGATCACTTTTACACACACACACACACACACACACACACACACACACACACACAGTGCAGACAATACCACACCAACACACCCAAACTCATTTACAACTGCACAAAAAGCCACTCAGAGCTCTTCGTCCCACTGCAAGTAGTAAAACTCAATCCCTGACAGTCTCATTAAGGGCCGGTCTGCCCGTCTTTGGGTCATTGTGAGGGATTGATGGACAGATAGCTTTGTGCTTCCTGCATTTCTCCTGCCTGTCTTAACATATCGGCTGCGCTGGGACAAACGCATCAGTAAGTGGATAGTGCGAGGGCCAGGTACTTCTCTCAGGTTACCGTGCCGTGCCCGAGACTGACCTCATTCCGTTCTGTCTCTCTTTGCTATTCTGTTCTGAGGATCTCATTGGTTGATATTCTCTGCCACGCTAACTGACAGCATTGTCAACCAATTATATTGTGACATTTATTATTTATATATATATATATATATATATATATATATACACATGTGGCAGACTCTTTTATTCAAAGTGACTTAAAATGCATTAAAGAAATACTTTTATAATGTGTGTTCCTTGGGAATCGAACACATGACCTTTGTGCTTCTTATGAAATTCTTTACCAATTGCAACAGGAACATTTGCATAACACAATGTGTGTGTGTGCTTTCCTTTGGGTCTGGGATTTATATACGGTGTCTCTCACAAGCTCTTTTTAACAAAAGCTATACAAGTAAGAGTTTGTTCTGCTGAACACAAAGAAAGATTTTTGAAGAATATTTGTACCCCAAAAGTTCTGGGGCACCATTGACTATCATTGTAGGGGGAAAATACTGTACTATAGTAGTCAGCAGTGCCCCAGAACTGTTTGGTAACAAACATTCTTCCAAATATCTTTCTTTGTGTTCAACAGAACAGCTTCAGAGAGAGTAAATCGTGATTTTTGGGTAAACTCTCCCATAAAGAAATTGCATGCAGTTGTTTTTCACGTCATAGTCAGAAGTGTGCTTATTTCAATGTTGAAATGTAACCCAGCTTCATATAAAAATCTAACTACAGGTAAGCGATTTCTAGATTGATTTCTCTGAAGTGTGAACATTGGAATGCTGTTTTTGTTTGAACATCCTCACACAATAACATTGGCTCTGTTTGTCAGCCAATGGTAGACAGGAAAGCATATGCAGTTCTGTTTGGTGATGCTCATGATGCCATACTTCAGCTTTGCACTGTCCCTATTAATCACTTTGTTTGTGGGAAAACATCAGAACTGAATGAAATGATTCAATCTCTGCGATTCTGTGATTTACTGTTAAACACAACAATGGCGCAAAACATAAAAATAGGCACAACTCGAAACTGAAAGTCTGTTTATCTGAAGAACGAGAGGATATTCAAATGAATCAAGAACCCAAGCAACCACGCTTGATATGCGTAGGCTTTTTAAATGTGTGTGTGCATGCAAGATTGTGTATTTATACATGATCATGACTGCACACTTTGAGAACACGTCCAATTATTAACTCGCCCGAGCAATTCACACAAATCACACAGACAGACTCAAACCAGACGGGCACTTGCAGAGGCAAAGAGAGACAGATGGATAAGAAAAAAGAATCTGTCTGCAAAAACAAGAATAAAAGCTAGAGATACACAGGCAGATGGATAGATAAGGCAAAAGCCAGTGAGTGAACAGACGCGGGCGAGATGAATATAAAAGACAAAAAGAGTAAGAAGCAGAGCAAGTAAGAAAAGATGGCAGAGGGTATTTCTGAAGATCTTCAAACGCCGGAGAATCTTGCTGGGGGGTCTGTAGGAGCATTTATAGAGACCTCTGCTCTCGCGGACCCCCTACTGCGAGACAAGCCTGAAAGCAAACCATACAAGCCTTTCTGCTGACAAAAAAGTCTTACTTATACATAATTGACAGTATATAAGGGCTTTGCAGATTAATATTCAGTAACTTCATATAGTTTATATCCTCAGGATATTGAAGGAGGATCATGCAGAAATTTTAATTCTGTCATCAATTATTCATCCTCATGTTGTTTCAACGATGTATGATTTTATAATACATTAAAGACATCACAACGTATACAAATGACTCTAGTCCCTATTCGAATAAACGCTTTATTTTGTTAGTTTTGGATAAACTATTTCTTTAAAAAAAATATGATACAGAAAACTGACTAGATTTTATCTTTGTACATACAGTAGAAACTATTTTAATGAAAGAGCATGCTTGCTGTGAATTTATACTGTAACTGTTTTATATTGTGTATTTAAATATAAGGGATAGTTCACATAAAAAAATGAAAATTCTGTCATCATTTACATGTCTTCTTGTCATTTCAAACCTGCATGACTTTCTTTCTTCCGCAGAACACAAAATAAGATATTTTGAACAATGTTGGAGACGGAAAACTGTTAGTCCCCATTACTTTTGTGTCCATAAAACAGAAGTCAATCGGGACCTAATTTTTCTATAAAACCCTCTTTTGTGTTGTGCAAGAGAAAGAAATTCACGGAGGTTTAAAATGACAACAGGGTAAGTGAATAATGACAGAATTTTCATTTTAAAGGTGAACTATTCTTACATTTTTTTATATTTTATATTGTTATTGTACTGCTTTATCCTTTTTCATATTTTAATACATATTTCATTGCCTTTGTCATTTGTTGTCGTTCTCAAGAGGAACGGACAAAGAATCTCATTGTGCCATGGACAGATGACATAGGTCTCAAATCTTGTCTGATGTGAATACCTATTTTGGTCACAAGGTGGCACTGTATTTCACATCTACTGTATGTTCTCTATGGAGAAAAAAACTGCTCTAGGACCTGCATGCATATTCACACATTTACAATGTAAATATATTCTTGCACTGACTGTACATTAACAGATTTTACTCCGCTCAATGTGAGCATCATAAATTATTTAATCAGATCTAACATACAATGGAATGACAAGTGAATAGATAACCACCTATATTGTAATATACAGATCTACACATCACAATATCGCACATAATTTACAGTTTGACAAACTATTTCACAAAAGTCAAATAACTGATCCGATGGGATGCCAACATAGACCAGAGGAATTCACCGTGGGAAGAACCTGGAGTATGACGATAACTGGGTGTGGTGAGGATAACATATGGTCTCGGTTTGTGTTTGAACAAGTGGTGCTGAGCCTGAGAGCTTTCAAAACAGCCGTCATCAACTTTTTATAGGTTTTGTTGTACATATGGTTGTTTCTAATCTAGCGCAGAACACCCTCCCTCAACACAATGTCCCAAGCAGGCACAATGCGACAGGTTTCCACTTTAAAAGCCAAAATGCGGCACAATCTCAGCCAATCAAATCACAGGTGATGCCTAATATATGAGATGCACAGATACATCGACTAATAATCGGTATCAGTCGATAGTTTAAAGAGCCGATGATCAGGACCGTTATATCCTGTCAATCAAAACAGGACAGGAAAATGCAATGAATATTTGCTCTGTAATGTTACGACACATCAGCCGTTTAATGTTTATAGTCATTATATGAATTAATAACATTCAGAAAGTGGTGAAATAATCAATATCGGTATCGTCAGATATCGCTCCAAATAATCGGCTATTGGTTTCGTGGAGAAATTTAGTATCAGGGCATCAGCGCATCTCTACTTAATATACATTTATATGGATTTTGGACCAATGCTACAAAAATAGAAACAAGCAACCAATGCACAGAAACTCAAAGTAACACAAGATTTTTTTTCCCACTGTCGGCTTTATCGCAACACGTCTGGTGTAATAACAAACGCTTCTTCGCTTTCTGTAATCACAAATCCAGTTTGCACGCAAATAAATTCAAGTGGCTGGGTGGGTGGTTGTTTTTCCTACATCTGTAAAATATGCTAAACACCACGAAACCAGATTAAACACCCCCGGGTCATGAAAGTGAGCAACGACAAAACAACAGAGCAGTCAGGCCAACCAAATAGAGGGAAACCCCCGGGCATACTGTATGAAAGCTCCAGCTTAGCCTTCGACAGAATGTGACATCACGTTGTGAACGAGGCATGAAAGTATGACATTTTTACAAGCAGCTTTTAGGGCGTCCCACAGCCTGGTGCTGTGAGGAGAACAGACTAGCGGGCGTATATTGCCTACATTACATGGCACGCTTGGCAAACCCTCAGCCATTATTTGACACATTCCCGTAATGACATCTCATGCCTTATTACCTCTCTTTTCCCAAAACCTCTCTCTCTCTTTTTCCTCTCGCAGACTTATAACAGCATGTCTATTTTTAAACAAACTGCACGTTACAGAACCTGCGTGAACACGCGTCACAGGTCTCCGTTTAACTGGGTTACTTGTCTCTCGGAGCACTCAAGTGAACTCAAAATCACCCCTCGAAACGCCCTGAAGACATGCGTGTTTGGATGAGTCGTACGTGTCGCTTTAAGAGCGACGTGGTGTTCATCAAGGCAACCGCACGCCTTGGCTCTATTTATAACCTCTGTCTTTGAGGTCTCCATTACATTTGCATGGGAGCCGTGCATTTACCTCCCTCTCATCACATTTACATACGCCGCGTGGTTTTCCTGCTGCGGGTAACCATTCCGCCAGCTTTACTGATGTGTGTATGCATGCATGTGAGTAAATTGCGTGTTATGTGGCAGTCACTATCACAGCAGCGCTCCTGACTCTCATGGTGTCGTGTGTGACATCGGGTGTGATGCAAATCATGGTTCATGACTGTGACTAGAAAGCCATTTTGGATGTTGTTTCAAAGCGAGACCAGCCTTCTATATACATCCTGACCAAAAGATACATGAACAGAAAACAACAACATTTTTATCAATGGGTGACAATGGAGTTCGAAAAATGAAACTGTTCAAGAAGTGTCATGACAAGTTTAACCAAGTGACACTTCTCGGTTTATTTTGAATGTTATAAGCAATAATCTACATGCACTCTTTTGTTTGTGAATGTGTCCATGAAGTTCAATTGGGGTCACAAAAGTGCGCATGCGCAGAAACGATTGTTAAGATGAAACTATAGCGGTTCATGGGAGACTACATATTTTCTGCATTCTAGTGCTAAGTGTTTTTCTTGCATTTTAGTCAAATGTTTTGAAATTTGATGCAAAGGTACAAAGTAAAGTGTTATAAACGTACGTACATAAAACATTTTTATGAAAGAATAAATAACTTTGTAGGATTTACGATGCTGATGAACGGGTCATCTCAGGCTTGTGAAAAAGGTCCACAATAAGCGACCTATAGTTGGGTTTCTGTTCCTGCACTCTCGCAACCATATCCGCAATCACAATGTGCATGTGTTTGTCAGTAACTGCGTTTGTGGCTTTGTTTCTCATTACTATGGTGTGTGGTGTGTACTCAAGAGAGTCCGACCGAATGAGTGTTTATGATGAGTCATTTCTTGACTCTTCTTGGGGGGGGGGTTACTCGCATTCACTAAACCAGCGTGCGAGTGCAGCGAGTGCATAGCACGTTTCAATTTGCACCCGTATCAGTGGCCATGTTTAAGTAAAAGAGGTCAGATCTGTAGCCGTTCCACACGTTTCGGGTAAATGCGGTCCCAACAAGAGAACAGCTCTGATACAGGGTTTTGAAGATACGGGCACAAGATCAAATAAAAGCATGCAAAGCAGCTGCCAAGAACTGTAACATCAGATCCACTCGCTCAAGAGGAACATCCTACTAACGCGAATCAACACGCATGTGTTGCACCTTACGTTTTGTGATGAAAAGATAATCACAGAGATACAGCGATACATATAGACGGTTTCAGCCCACAACAAAGCAACAAAAACAAACGTTTTCTGGCCCCAACTTAACTTCCGGTAGACCTCCACAAATAAATCAATAACTGTTGAGTTGTTTTAATTTAATACAATTCATATTTATATAAATTAAATATATATATATATATATATATATATATATATATTGTATTATAACCAAACACAAAGGACATACAATACAATACAAATACAACCAAATTTAGGACCAGGCGCGTGTGTCTGTCTATAGCATCATGGAATCACAAAATAATCTAGTTCATAACTGCTATCAAGCCAAAAAGACTTTAAACAACTTAAGACCAACAATTAAAGATATTGCAAACTAGTAAATACTAAAATACGAACTGTTTGTGTTATGGATATGAATGATGGCTCGTACCCATTGTTGAGGGCACATGCTTTTATTTTAGCAGGGCAGAGAATAATATCCCACAGTTTTGCATCACAGGAGGGACCTGCCGGATTATTCCAACCTATTATTAAGAAACGTGTGGTCAAGCTGAGTATCTAGCTAGCGCTCCCTGCCACAAACACAAGGTAGAGGTCATTAGCAGTGATAGCCATCGACGTGGGCCAATCCTTTCGCCCGATCAACCTTGACTTGCCGCCCAGCTGGTTTTACAGCTCTTTCTGTGGGCAGCGAAACATAGCAGCCTTCAGCTCGCTTGTCAAATTTAAAACCATCAAAGGGCCTTTGTATATAGCAGGCTTAGCATTTCTGCTGGACCAGGAAAATGAAACAAAATGGTTTCACAAAACGTGAGTGTAAAAGGCTGAGTCAACCGCAGCTGCAGCCGATGCTATTTATCCCCAACATAGGTGCATGCACACAAGAACAGATGCTTGGTAGTCGAGTACACACTTACATTTACTGATGCAGCATGAAAAAGGATTTTCCCTGCACACTGAAAATTGAATATGCTATTGTTTTAGTTGAAATATAAAAAATCCTTACACACAAAACACACTCTTGAGCAAAACTGTGTAAGATATTTGTCCATATTACTTAACCTTTATATGTTCAGCATTTTAAAAAGATGACCGGGGTGTCTTCCACTACGAAAATAAAAATATATGGGAATATACAAACAAAAACACAGTACATTAAATATAATCTAATACATTTCTATATATCGGAAAGCAAGTGCCTTTATTTTTCACGATTTAATTTACAAAATTGATGATGTATTATTCAATACACAAAGTATATTATTCTGTTTATTTTCAATAACAGCTGCGGAAAATATTGAGAGACCATTCAAAGTGTCAACATCTCTAGATGTATTGTGGCCCTTAAAGTCCAGTGTCTGTTGAATTTCCACAAAACCAAACCTCAGGAGTGACATCGGGTCACCCAACAGCAATGCGAAAGACAGACAGCATGATAAAACACATGAAAACTGTGATAAAAGTCACAGGTTATCGCATACACAAAGTGATGTATTTATTATTAAAACATTTTTTATTATTTTTAACTTTTCCTAAATACATGTTCAAATATTACTGTTGTATTCCTTAAAAGTGGAAGAACCTGTTTTCTTTGCAGTATTTGAGGTCGGCAAATAGGAGCAATATTTCTATTGGAAATTTGGGAGAAATATTGTTTGTAGTTTACAGAATGAAGCAAAATGATCATTTTACCTGAACACGATGCTATACATAGTACCTTAAAAAAACTAAAATCATTTTAAAATGCTCTCTTAATTCTTTCCGATGCAGTATATATTGAAGATGTATTATATTGACAGTTAATAAATAGAAAAGTATCTGACCATGTTACTTTGGGGATTACAAAATGGCAAGAGTCCATAATATTCTAGGTCCCTTACATATACTGTTCAATCTATGGGATTATTTTGTCACCTATTAATTTGTTTTAAGCATAAACAAGTTCTCCCATGCTAGCAGGCACTTAAGCAGTTGCGGACACGCACGCACGTTGAACTTCTCAGAAGAATCCGGCACTCATCTGCTAACAATTTGGTGTGGTCACAGTCTGTACTAAAAACAATGTAGGAAATGTTCGCACATTTCAGCAGATTTCGATTCGCCGTCATTTGATAGGTCTCCGTTGCGCACACTAAAGTCCCGTGGGATCGCTAGTTAAACGGTTCTTAAGGCGAGGCGGGTATGGAGATCCGCGTGGGAGCGTTGGGGCCGGCATAATCAGTTTGCTTCCACCGCGTCGTCCTTCTATTTGTGGCAGATTAGTGCTATCCACCAGCTGTTTGACAAACAGCTTTCCGCAAAATGCACCAATCGTGGCTTTTTATCCCATTTGGGGTGTGCGGAGGAAGGGCAGTAAATTACTTGTGTCATTATTAATGGACCAGCGCTTGTGATAATGCATCTACATTAAGGCCCACACATTCCGCAAGCTCATTCTCTCCACGGAGCTGTCTGCAGCACTCAGCGGGGCTTTTAGTTCTCAATCAATCGAATCTGCTTCCCACTTACGCACGCGTGTGCGCACCGATGTATGCACCAACATGAACGTACGATTGACAAATCGAGACAGAGTCTCCGGGCGAGCGTGCAAGCACAATCGTACAGGAATCTTTTGCTTTTCTCGCTGTGGGTGTATAGTGTAGCGTTGCAGAATGTTCTTCTGGACAGCAAAACCGGTCTGATTGGTAAATTTTTTGAAATGTAGATTTTCACATCACCTGAATAAATAAGCTTTTCATTGATGGATGGTTAGGATAGGACCGAATAGAATGTTTGGCTGAGATATCAAAAAATCTGGAATCTGAGGGTGCAAGGCAGCTGCTAAGAAGAAAAAGGATTGTTTTAACTCTCTCTATTGGATTAACGCTGTAATGACGTTGCAGTAAGTAGATGAACCCGAAAGCAGAAATTCAAAGCTTTACATAGATACCAAACTTGAGTGGGTAATTCCCAAAGAGCGGGCGGCAGCGAGTGATGTTTGTAGGCATGTTTCCGGCCTTTTCTTAGAACGTCTCACTCGAAATACAAACAATTTCCGACACGGTTTTCCATGCATCATTTTTTAAATGATATTCCTGCATGTGGGCAAAGACAAATCATATAGAGTAAAATCACACACAGTAACAATAACTTCCTCTTGCCTACACACCTGTCTACAGTATCTTGGAGACGCATCAAAATCCCCTTTTCTCAACTCCGTTTAGTCGTTGGATACGTCCACATTGCATCATCAATGGTGGTCATGTCACCAGAAATGATCAACTCTCACAAAAAAGGATTAACCTCCAGTCGCATGGCTGCTGCAGTTAATGTTTGGGGACACAGTGTATCTGTGTATGGGCTAGTCGGTCATAAGATAGTGAACTCAGTCCAGTAAAGGGGGAGTTTAAGTGCTACAGTGCACCTTCAAGAGAGAGAGAGAGAGAGAGAGAGAGAGAGAGAGAGAGAGAGAGAGAGAGAGAGAGAGAGAGAGTTCAGAGTGGTCTGGCCGCATGGACCATTGTGAAGTTTGATGAAACATCGCGCTTCCTTCCATGATATCTTATTTCAGCGAATAATTAAGGGCAGAATAACATGTGTCCTTTTAAGAATAAGGTACTCCCAGAATGCACTGCAACAAAGCCAGTGAACTATAGTAACTGATCGAAGCTCATCCTTGGATGAGAGAAAAGAAATGCTCATAAAAAAGATATTCTATTCAAACTAAATAGATATCACTATTTTTTACCTTTGATGAACTGTACCTTGCTTCTGATAAAGGAGTTAGCCAATTGACATACATGAAATAAATGGTAAATAAAAACTTATAATAATTTTGAGTCTCTATCGAGCATGTACATTTTAGGAACATTATTAATCGATTGTCATTAAAATGATCAATGAACTAATCTATGTATCATTAATACCACCTAACGCATATACTGTACTGTAGAGAGCTCCACATTAACAAATCCACATATTAAAAACTTCTCGCACATAAATGTTTTACCATCTTAAACTGATAGTTCACGCAAAAACTTCTGTCCTCATTTACTCACGCTCATGTCATTTCAAACCTGTATGTATTCCTTCTGCAGAACACGAAAGGAGATATTTCGAAGAAAGCGAACAATGGTGGTACCTATTGACTTGCATTGGTTTGGTGTTTGTACAATAGAAGACAATGGGTAGCGCTGTTGTTCGGTTACCAACATTCTTAAATGATCTTCTTTTGTGTTCTGCAGAAGAAAGAAACTCATGCAGGTTTAAAATGACAAGAGTAGTATGAAGACAGAGTTTCCCTTCAAAACCCTTTGATCTGAAGTCCTGTGGGGATTTGCGATATATATTGCGAAGTAAACAAAGATTTGGGCGATATAAAAAAATAGAAACCATTTCCACACATCCATTAAACAAATGATGTATTTGCATTTATTACAAGCCTGCAATAACTTACATAACACATGTAATACCACATGTGACGTTGCTTGATATACCGTACCCGCTAATAAAGATCTATTACTGCTGTCCTACTCACATAGACATCTGTGTCTAAGTCCAGAGGAACATTGAGATCATGATGGCGTCTCGGGTTGATCGGTCATGCGGTGTATTATGTATATATTTTGTGTCAGTGGGTGACTTCTAATCCAGAGGAAAAAGAAAGTACAGTTAAACTGTAAATAGCCAAACTGATAGTGACCGTTTACAGTGTCATTGCATACTGTGTTGTGTTTGGGTTTAACCAATCATTCTCTCCTAAACAACAGATTCGCACACTGCGGCTTGTTACTGTGTACATGACACTGACCCAGGGTCAGTGTAATTATTAGTGGTTTTGTAGCAGGCCTGCTTTCATGGACAAGCCCTCGCGCTTCTCACTCTTGCCCTCTGGAATTATGGGTGATGGAGAGAAAAAACACAGCCTTGACTCGTAGCAAAGCTCCGGGTGCATGAGAAAAGCAAAAGACGAGAGAGAAATACATTTCCTTCAGAGATTCAGAGACGAGTTTCCTCTTGAGACTATTACGCGCAATTGAGAATTGAGAAATGTTTTTGCACACTCTTTATGTCTTCGAGACGAACATTTCACATGGATCTGATTTCTTTAAGCACCTTTCTGAGAATCATCCGATGTATTTGTGTTCGGTATGGTTCGGAAAGGGTCAATCCAGATCTTCCGCACTAAACTCAGTAAATCGTTTCTACATGGACCTTGGGCCTAAAGTATGCAGCAATACGCACAGATGAACAGTGACCTCACTTCCTGTTGGGGATCACCAGGTATCATCACATCATTCTTAACAGTCCTGAATGGATGAGTGGGAGGATTTGGGGTGCTATTTAAAACGCATTCGCTGTAGTTACCTCATAACAATGTCAAAAAATGGAAAGAACGCTGTCAGAGACTTCACAACCGATCTTGCCATCATTCTCTCCCTACAGGCATTCCCGTTTCCCACCATCTATTTTTTTCCCTTTCAACACATGCTTTCCAGCAAACCCGTAAGGAAATGAATACATGTGCTGGCTCCATCGTAGCTGTGAACTCGGCTTGTATTTTTAGGTCTAAAGTAACAGCTCTCCAAATACACGGACCTCACGCCGACGCAGGAGGACAGATAATAACTGCACTGACAATAGATACAGCATGTGGCGAAGATAACATACTGCATTAAACCAACTCGAGTGCACAAGCAAATGCTATGCTCGTGTTATACAATGAGCTGGACGAATGTGGATATCCATCAACTTTACTGCGATCCCCCCTCATCCCGTTTCTCATCGCAGGACTGTGATTTCGCTCCTCCTGGACCTCGATAGTCACCAAACACATTTTACACGCTCAGACAAACATTTAAACAGGAAATGACTTGGCAGTCTCAGAATCTGGTCATCCAACACATGTTTAAAAAAATTAGGATTAGCATATGGACCAGGGCCATGCTCGCTGAAGGAGGAGGTTATGAGAAAAGAGCTCAGGACACATAATTAAACAGCACTGGGTTTCTAATACTCCAATGACTGCCTGGAGCACATCCTCATAAAACACACGGTGACCTATCAGGTCCCCCGGCGTAAATTCCTACAAATTCTGCCAGTGAAATAGGCTGTTATACTACCTTGTTGTGAGAATGAAATGACAGTCAATGTGAAAGTAAAATCTGTAATGAGTGTATACAACATCGTCGCTGTCTTTCCAAAACCTTGTATCTCCACTTTTTGTGGGTTTTATTTTTTTGTCATAAATCATTATTATTAGTCATCCTTTAAGTTTGTGATTGGGTTTTGCAACCATAAGAAAGTATTAAAAAGTGCGTGTCAACTTTGACAACACAGTATTTAAAGGTTAAAAAACTATTGTTTATTTCTGTGACTGTTTACTTTGAGTTTGGACATATGAGGTTTCGGAAAGACGGCGATGATATGCAATAAGATAAAGATGTTGGACGGGACCATTCCAACCACAGCTAGATGTCTTCAAAAACAAGTCCTTTTTAATCTGTTTCATGGCACTACTTAAAAATTGTCACATTTCAGCTTCAAGAATGATGTCATCCGAAAGTTTTAAACGGATACTCCATACAAAATGATAAAATCCTGTCATCACTTATTCACCCAGAAGTTGTTCCAAACCAGCATACATTTAAGTGCACAAAAAATCTGATGAGCACAAAGAAAGATATTTAGGAAAATGTAAGCTACTGACATTTCTAGGACATCATTGACTATCATATTCATTGACATACCAAAATATTTTATCATTTTTTTGCTCTGTTGAACACAAAAGAAGATATTGTGAAGAATTTAGGCAAGCACACAAATTTTCCTACTAAGGCAGTCAATGATGTCCCAGAAATGTCAGTAGCTTACATTTTTCTATATACATTTCTTTGTATTCAACAGAACAAAGACACAAGATTTGGAACATCTTTGTGGGGTGGGGGGGGGGGGGGCTAATTCATAACAGAATGTTCATTTTTGGGTGGAGTATCGCTTTTCAGAGGCGGAGTTATCTATCACATGTTAATGTAAGTGATTTTAGAATAGGCCGAACATCTACCCATGAAAAACATATAGGTGTACAACAAAACCAGAATGCGTGTATTAATAAACGGCATTGGGCAATTTATTATATTCCATTATGAATTCACAATTTCAAAAGAACATCAAAGGCAGCATGACATGAGAAAAAAGCCATGAAATATATAACAGGGTAATCTAATGCTAAGGCACATGCCTTGGACTGTATGTCACATCTAATATCTCAAAGCTGACGGCTACTATAAATGCCCCTTATGACATCATAATGCCATTGGGTTTGCAGCAACACACAAGCTGTGGTGTCCTCATGTGCTCCTCACAGCCACATAATTCATTAGGATCTGTGAATTGGACATATACTCGTAAATCAATGTGTGAAGAGAACAAACTACAAATAAAGTTGATGAAAAGACAGATGTTAATGTCTGTGTGCGAGAGATAGAGAGAGAGAGAGAGAGAGAGAGAGAGGGAAAGGCAGTGAGGCAATGTGGCAGTGACTGGCTTTTGATGGATTGGTCATCGAGAGCTCAGCTCCTATCCTGTCTCATCCATCTTGCAGTCTCTACTCTCTCTCGTCAGTCGCGGTGATACCAGGGCATCATCACAGTACAGTATCAGCACTCCAGTGTGCCCTGTGACCATGGAGATGAGAAGAGCGTCAAACAACACTCTTGCTACACGGATGGCAGTGCCTACGCCTGAGTTCAACTAGTCGCTGTCTCCATGAAAAAAGCCTACATTCCCGATCCATTCAGAATTAGTCTAAAATTGAAGGGGTTAAAATTGAGCCGTTACACAAAGCTTAAATGAGCAAGCTTTGATTCGGATGCTGTGGGATCTTTCACGTGGTGTACCGGGCCATTTTTTAAATGAAAGACCAGTGTAGGCACCGACTGGCTCATTTGTCACTTGCCTTATCTGTGACAGCAGCCTGCCCCGTGCGCTACCCAAGGCTGTCAGAAAAAGAAACCTGCAGGAAAGCCACCCAAGGACACCGGCATGAATACAGACTTCGCCGTCTCTTTACACCCTTGTATTGGTCCTAGGCTTTGGATGGGCTACAGTCAGTTCCTGTCACTGTCAGGTGATGACATGTGTATTTTGATGGGTAGGGAAACCTCGGACAGGCATGACCGTGAGCTGGAGACATACAAGGAGACATGAGAGTTGAGTTGAGGTGAAGACAGATACAGTGAAGTAGGATTGGTGGGCGTAAGGTTTCAGAGGCAGTCGTGAGAATTCAAGTTTTATAAAAAGAGAGACACGGGACTGGTATGCTAACAATGGTGGTAACAGCTAAACAACGGTGTTTTGCATCATGTTTTTTTGCATTATGATAAATTCACAGGTGATTCAACTTTCAGTCTTAGATCATCGCAACTGTGGCAAGAGAAATAAAACAAGCGAATTATAAAATATCCTGTGGGAACACTAGAGCTGCGTGATATATCAATATCGCATACTGTACATATCAAGGGTACAGTACGTAATAAGTAAATAATTTGAATACTTTATGTATTACGTTATCTATACTGAAAGTTTTAGTGAACTGCGAGGGAATGCTTTCATTTTGTTTTGTTTTTTAATCTATGCTGGTTGTATTACTTTCAGCGTTTTTATACATTTTAATATAATTTAACCTCTTCAGCTTTGGTGCATAT
This sequence comes from Barbatula barbatula, assembly GCF_947034865.1. NCBI lineage: Eukaryota > Metazoa > Chordata > Actinopteri > Cypriniformes > Nemacheilidae > Barbatula > Barbatula barbatula. Next base: position 12,436,835 of record NC_136784.1, read on the forward strand.
TTAGCATTTTTACTTACATATAAACAAGTGCCCTACCTTCATACATTGGTCAATTGCTAAAAACGGTCTCATTTTACAAAAACAAATCAATTTAATTTAACAACGTGACAACAATTTGCCAAAATGCGCAAACGAAAAATTGACAAGTGTTAGATCGGTGAAAGATTAAATCCTTAATAGCGAGAGCTTTGCTTTGCTATATGATTCATGTTTTGTGCGCTTGTGTGATATAATTATGAAATTAAATATTTGTCGTACGATTTTTACAGGGGGGGGGGGGGTCTTGGAAAGATGAATTAAGACCTCAATAGGTTCTTTCATGTAACATGAACGCAAAATGAATGGGACTGGAAATAAATCTGAGGTTCTAAGCTTTCAAGAGATAACACATATGTCTAGGTTCCACAAGGTCAAGATTTGCTGATGTAATAGGCTATTGGACGTCGGGCTGCCATATTCCGTCATCATTTTCTCACCCTTCGTCATTTCAAACCTGTATGACTTACTTTCTTCTGCACAGCACAAAAGAAGATATTCTGAATATTTTGGTTACCAACATCTTTTTAAAATATATTTTCCTGCAGAAGACAGAAAGTCATGAGCTCTGTTCTTTCAAACACTGCAGTTGTATGCGAGCGTGTATAGCGAATCACAGCAACAGCACACACAGACACACCGTTCACACCTACGAATTCCACACTTTCGCTCACTAAACGAGTTTTCTCTCACTCAGAGCTGCGACTGAAGTGGAACACCTGAGAGTGTGAGAACGCGAGAAAACGAGAAAATAAGCAAGAAAATGTGAGAACGGCAACGACACCTCACTCTTCAAATTCATGTAGCTGGCATGTCGTCCCTGTGAACAAACTATAGGGGTGACACTCACGTTAATGTTAAACAAATCATTTGACAATAAATACAAACTCTGTCCTTGTTTATTGAAGCGTTAAAGGGTGGAAAAGCACACGTAAGCACCATATCACGCTATCTTTAGAGTTCATAGTAAAACAAGAAAATCATCGACCTGCACTTTCTCATGCATGTTCAAAACGACTCAGAGCGAGTTAAAGATGAAGGAATTTCATTTCTGGCGAACGATTCCTAGTGAAAACCTATCCTCATATCTCTGTATATGTGGATGAGTTATGAGCGACGACCCAAGAAAGGACAAGGGAAGTGGCGAGGCTTTTTTTAATTATTCAGAGCTGTGCTCATTTACACCAGTATGGCCTGACATATGACTCGCAAGAAGGATTTAGCCGAGACGGGAAGAGCAGCCATGCTAATTGAAATGTATTTCTATGAGCGGGCTAATATAGTCCCTGTGACTCCATTTAAGGCAGGGCGATATTTGCGTTGCATGGCTGAAGAGTGAATGCTTGCATAACAGCAACATAGTAAACATGCCCTATGTGGAGGTCAAATGACACTGTTTTACGGAGTTATGAGGTCACTTCTTATGTGTTGTTGGTATGCACAGCCCGGCTCTATTTTGAATGGACAACAAAATGCCTGCTGCGCTTTTTTTGAAGTTGTATATGATACACAAACTTTGCTAAATTGCTGCGACATGTTTGTTCGGAAACATCAACAAAGTTCGTAACGCCCCGTTCAGACCACCAGCGACAAAGCGAGGCGATGGCGATCATTTCCATGGTACACGAGCGAGCGCAGTCACCGTTGACGACGGAAAGTGGCCGCGTCTAGCGACTCGACAAAGTTGAGATTTGCTCAACTTTATGCAAATGAGGAACGACTTTCGGGAGTCTGAGATGAGTCTGATGGTTAGTCATTGATGTCTGTACTGGTCGAACAATAGTGTCTGTTGGTTTTGGTTGCGTGTTTGTTCTGGGAGGAGATTCGTAGACTCACTGAGTCACTGCCTTTGTGCTCTGATGTGACATTACTTCTCTGATCACGTTCTGCTTTTGTCTGTAGTACTCTCTCACACAGACACACGCGCACACACGCATCTCCCTGGATCCCACTGCCAACGCGCTCTAAAAATATCTGCATCAGAAGCTCTCACTAGCTGCGCGTGTGTGTGTGTGTGTATGCATGTGTGTGTGTGTGTGTGTGTGTGAATCATTCAACCAGACCTGTGAGAGCTCCTCAACTAATCTCTCTCTCTCTCTCTCTCTCTCTCTCTCTCTCTCTCTCTCTCTCTAGGACGAGAGGACGATAGTCAAAGCATCACAGGGAACACAGTTACAGAGATAGTTATAGAATGCCAGAATTTTTTGAGAATGGACTACAAAATACACGTTCTGACGATGACTACATGTGGTTCACGGTGCATGCGTATATCCGCATTAAATTGAGTAAATGAGTTCCTGTGGCGTGTGTAGTCTACTGTATGTTGATCAAACACTGCAGTGCAATGTTTGTATTTTCTCGAGGGTGTGACAGATACTGTATGTGTAAGCTCAGGTTTGCATTCCAGGAACAGTATTGACAGCGAGTCAAATGAATCAGGTTTCACTCTGAATAACAACAACAAATGCAGAAAGAGGCAGAAGCTCGGTCCTAAAACCTACACTGAAAATGTAGATATATAAATATGAAAAATGTTTTTTATATAGAATATGTTTAATGTTTAAAAGTGCTAAAAATCACTACAGGGAAAACATTCTCCCCAAATTTTTATATGTATAAGTACTAGGGCTGTCAAAAATAGCGCGTTAACGACGTTAAATAGTTGTTTGCTGTTAATTACACGCATGCGCAGTGTGACAAATTATTCAGGTCAGGAAAGTGGTTGGGAGCTAGAGGCAAGATGGAGCAAGGTGAGCAAAGTGGGCCTATTGACGGATTCAAATATAAAAAGAATGATGATGGTACAGTTAACAAGTACAAGGTTATTTGCAAGATTTGTAACAAGGAGTTTCAATTTCACCGGAGCTGTTCAAGCTTGAAGTACCATGTCAACGCCAAACATGCGTTTGCTGGGCCGTCAGGTTCAGCAAGTGGTTTGCGCCAGACCACGCTGAATGTTTGCAGGCAATTAACAAAATCAACCTCAGATAATTTGACCAACACAATAGCAAAATGGATTGCAAAGGATTGTAGACCCATTAGCATTGTAGAAGACTCAGGTTTCCTTGATGTTTTGCAAGTGGCGTCTCAAGACTCATTCTATAAGCCACCGTCAAGAGCCACAGTTATGAAGAAAATCCACGAGCTCTATGAAAACGAAAAAGAAAAAAGAAAAGAGGTCTTGGCTCAAGTAAATCATATCGCCCTGACAGGAGACCATTGGACATCAGTGAGTAATAACAATTACCTCGGAGTAACTGCACATTTCATCAGTGACACGTGGGAACTGAAGTCTTTTGCGCTGACTATATTAAAAACTGAGGAGCGTCATTTTGCGGAGGCTTGTAAAGAACAGTTCCTGTCTGTTGCACGTGAGTGGGACATCGAGGGCAAGACTACAACCATTGGGACTGACAGTGCACGCAACATGGTTGCCGCAATTCGACTTACACGCTATGAACACATGAAATGTGTCGCTCACATGGTGCAGAGAAGTGTCACAGTGAGTCTTGCTGACAGCGGCTTTGTAAATGCTTTAGCCAAGGCTCGCAAAGTTGTCGGTCATTTTAAGCACAGCCCAGCAAATGCTGCGGAGCTTCAAGCACAACAAGTCAGCCTGGGAAAGAAGCAAGAGCCATTGATCCAGGATGTTCCAACACGTTGGAATTCGACGCTGGAAATGGTCAAGCGCGTGAGCAGAAATAAAGAGGCTGTCATCGCAGCCCTGGACAATCAGGAGCACAAACTCGTTTTGCCGACCGCAGCAGAGTGGGATAAACTGCAGAGGCTGGAGACACTTCTAGAGCCATGCAGGTAAATCAGTCTGTAACTTATCAAATAACATTGCTTTGATTATTTTCTGGAATAAATTAAACCAAGTCAAATATCAATAACATGTATCTATGTAAAAAATAATGATGATGATAATAATAATAATAATAATATGTTGATAACCACTGTTCTAATAATACACTGTCTCTGTGTGCATGTGTGTGTTTGTGTGCGTAGGTATGTAACTGAGCTCCTGGGTGGAGAGGCCTATGTCTCCTGTTCTGTGGTACTACCTTCTCTCTGCCACTTGCGTCTCAAGATGGAAGCCTGTGATGAGGACCCTGCATATGTGGTGAGATTCAAGACCAAGTTCAAGGAGGACCTAGCATCCCGTCAAGAACAGCTCAACAATGCATGGCTCCAGATTGCTACAGTTTTGGATCCTCGTTTCAAAGACTTGAAATGCCTGCCCAAGACAGACAGGGAAGAGGTGTGGACCACACTTGAAGGGATGCTGCAACAAGAATCACCCAGAAGGTCTTCACAGACACATGATGATGGGCCACCCAGGAAGAAAATCAGCCTTCTGCAAATGGGCTCAGATGAAGAGGTCCAACCTGCCATACAGAGGTACAGAGCAGAGCCCACCATTAAATTGGAGGACTGCCCCTTGAGGTGGTGGGCATCTCATTCAGGAGCCCATGAGAAGCTGGCCTCACTAGCTCACAAATATTTAGCCACTCCTGCAACCACTGTTCCCTGTGAACGACTTTTCTCAGTTGCAGGTCACATTGTGAACAAGAAAAGGTCAGCTTTACTTTCAGAAAATGTGAACAAGTTAGTTTGCCTCAGCAACTGGCTGAAAGATGATGAAGCTCAGTAGATTTGAAAGTTGATGTTCAAACAAAAAGACCAGTTTCAGTGCAACATGTTATAGTAGTTAGCAACTGGATTTTTGAGCAACTGGATTAAAGAATGGAGGAAAAGGTAAAAGATTGTTCTTTGGTTTGATTTAAAAGTTTTATTGAAAATGTTTTTTTCCACAGATGACTCAAATTGTGCAAAAATGTGGTAGGCCACTGTTATAATTTGACTACATTTATTGCTTTCTGTTCAATTGAATACTGTAAATTGTACATCCTGGTTAAGAGGAATGCCAAAGAGGAAGTGATGGAACATTACAAAGACAAATATTATGGTGTGTAGCATGTTTCAGCTTGATTTAAAACACCATTATTTGACTGTGTTAATAAACAGACATAATATGAAAATGATGTATCTGTGTCCTGTTATTTATCTTTTGGTATGCATTTCAGAAAAAAAATTGTTAGGATTCAGGTGTAATTGCAAATAGTGATTAATCATGATTAATCCACTGAAAATTCTGATTAATTTGATTACAAATTTTAATCATTTGACAGCCCTAATAAGTACTGTAAATCGATTAAAAATAATAATTTGATTAAATCACACAATCGTTATTTAATAGAATAAAAAACTGTATTGTCAGCTGGATATTTTTGGAAAAATCTGGACCCAGCCCTACTTGTAATGCACAATAATAAAAACATTATTTTTTAAATAAAAAATAGTAATATCAAAAAGGTTTTGATCTAAAAATGTATGTATAATTGTCTCAAATTAATTTCATACACAAAAAAATTAGCAAACATTTATTTTTCACTTTGTTTTATAAAATAAAGCTTTTGAAATGGATGACTTGGGCTAAATAATGAAGAAAGAGCAGCCAATAAAAGCTCAGAAAATATGAGAACCCATTTAATATCAGCATGAGACCTGAAGAAGCTGCTTGATAAAGTGACAAGAAATTATTTATGCAAATTCTAAAAAAGGTGACGGCGACACTAAAGTTGCTAAAATATAACAAGTTTTAATGTTTTATTTTATTTTTATAATTTCCAACAATTCTAAAATGTGGAAAAATATAAATAAGAAATCAGATACAAAATATTGTATTAAAGTTTCTATAACATAGTTGCCAGATATCTGTCTTTACTGTACGACATGCTGTATTAGAATAGAATATGGTGGATCTTAAGTGAATATTAGTTTAGTTAAAATTGTGCTTGATAATGATGCTGCTTTTCTGAACAGCTGCTTTGACATTAATGCCTCGAAATGCTGCCTACGGGGGCGTTCACAGCGTTTTGAAACAATAAGTGAAATGGCGAGAAAGATAAAAAGCTAATCTAAACAAAGTAACGAGTGACGGAGGGAGAGGAGAGAGTACTGTCCTCCATCAGAGCCAGCAGAACCTGTCAATCAGAGACCTCCAGCACCTTGCAGCACATTACAGAAGCTGTTCGTCATGTGAAAACATTTTTACCCTCTATACCTATAATAAACACGTCTCCTCCCTCCCTCGCATCTTCATCTGCCACATCTCTTTTACCTCGGCTTCACCGTGTCGAAGGACCTGGTACCTCCCCGCTAAAGGCTTCCCTTTAACTCTTCCTCAAAATCTCACATGAGAAATGACTCTTAACTCCCTCTTTGTGTGTAAGACTGGCTTCTCATCTTTCACCTGTAGATTCACGATGGCCAAAGTCATTGAACCGGACAAAACAGCCGGCAGGAACGTAAAATAACCACAATGCATTTACAAACATTTTCCAAAACATCGCTGTAGACAAATGGTCGACATGACAGATCTGAATGCAAGAATTTATTTCATTGACATTGAGGCCCAAGTGAGACATTGCCATGTTATGACAAGACAAGCCATGACTGATATTGTGCAGATATAACAAAACAAGATGATAATTTCAACTTTCAAAATACATTAATTCAAAGTGAGGAATTGAAGTATCCTGTACGTGGCTTGAAATGAATTTTCTTAGCAAAAAGCGGACGAAATACTAAACTAGTAAGAATAAAACGGACACAGAGATATACAGTAATAGTCTTAGGATAAACCTTATTATAACCCATGTTACAACATAAAACAATAACACGGATTTGCAAGGCACAACAGATAAGGTTGTTTCAATTGTGTCGTTTCATTATCTGGAGGAACAAAGGGTGAGAGAGAAGGACCCGTTCGATAATACCTTCTATGTAAACAGCAGCCCCTTTGAACACATTACACATTGTCTGCGAGACATCCGGTCTGCGGCTGACCTTTCCTCTTATTCTCTATCAGGGAGGCCATGAGGGAAATGACAAGAGCTTCATTACATCCAGCGTGCTTCTGCAAACCATATTAGTAGAAAGGCTTCGCCACACACACAAAATCGACTACATTTTCTTCGCTCTGTTCATGTGACATTGACCTCTTCAGAGCTACATTTACTGGCATCTCGACAGTGCAATTTTATGCAATGCCTACAGAGAGATGCATTGATTATGTTGTCATTGTAAACATTATGCATCTGGTTTGTGTCTCTTTTAGGCCGCTCTGGTCTCCTGTCGGCCTAGGCTATGTCAATAAGCATCGAATGGTTATGTTTGTATGTGATGCTAATATTCTTTCGAAGGATTTGCAATAATACCAAGTATCGCGTACTCTATAATATAATGTAGAATAATGCATTATACAGTTTTCATGATTATACTTATTAGTATAGACAGTTTCATCGGACACAAAAACGGTCTTTGTTTATCTGTCTATAAAATATCACAATTTATACTATATTCATTTACATAAATGTTTGAGTTTATATTAATTGTAATATAATAATCCACTCTCCTGTAAATGATTCTTTGTTGAAGTCGAATGTTACGTTTGGGCCACATAACGTTTGTTTATTTTGTTGCCGCTGAAACCATCTATATTCTTCTTTCGGTTTATCATTTTTACTAAATCATCCAAAGCTACTTTGCATTCAACATAATTATCATCAGATTTGTACGTGTGTCGCAGGCAACGTTAAAGCAATGTTCTACCGGTTATGCTGCAGAAATACTACAAATATATTGATACTACAAATATATTGATATTTTTTAATAACATATGACGCAAAAAAATATGAATACTTTTTCAGCTTGGTTCACCCAATAAATAGACAATACAGAAAACAGCCGATGGCTCTGTTCTTAAAAGTGTAACACTGACTATATTTTTTCTCATATTCATTCTCTATCTTTTAGCGTGAAATCTTGCAATAATTTGCACCGAATAAAATAAAAGAGTCAGCCATTGAGATTTAAGAGTTTATCAAGCCGCTTTACCAAGCTATTCTTCCCCATCACTCTAAATCAATGTACTACAGACACATACAGAGACACTTCAGGACGGGCTAATTGGAAACAAGTCAATCGATGGTGTTCTGCCTTCAGTGCACGAAAAACGGCCGTCACTTTGCCATTATTTTTTTCAAAGAGCTGCTGTTGTAAATATTGGTTATGCGAGACCTATCATTGCACGCGTCTCTAAATATTTATCCGTGAGGACAGCCAGTGGTCAAGACTTGCCTATGAATCATTAAAGTGAGAATGAGAAATGGATTGGCGAGTGGTGTCTTAACAGAGCCGAGGTCTCACCGTACAGAGAATGAATGTGAGGCCACAGAGCATCATTATGAAGATGTGAACAGCCCCTCTGTGGGGGGAGAACCTTTCAGCTTGGCACTCTACAAGCCTTTGGTAATTACCAGAGTGCCAGAGAGCGTATGAATAAATTCATGAGCTCTGACTCAGGTAATTAACTCATTGTTTAGTAATTAGAGATCAGGAGAGAGCGAAACAGAACGGGGAGAACATTTGTAGCGAATCAAAAATCAGAAAGGATGAAAATGAATGGAAAACAGATCAGAGGCTAAACGTTCCCATAGCTCGAGTATTACAGCGGGGGGGGAAGATACCCAGGTTACACACGTACTGACGAAGTATATACTTTCAATCCTATTTGGAAATCTGACAGAAGGTAAGAATGCCTCAGTTAAAAACTGCCAACGTTTATGCAATTTACATTCGAAAACGAAATGGCATTGCAACAATTAAATAAACAAAAATATTTGAAAACAGAAAACAAGTTGTGATGAATATCACTAATGTGTGAATTATGATTTAATGTTATAAGGGTGATTTAAGGGTAAAACTAGACAACTAGAAGTGCCGCGAGCAAAGCCTTCATCTCTTAACAGACCGCTTTTGATCAATAAAGTTGCTCTATGCTGTAGCAATAATGCCTCCAGGAAGCCACAGGTTGCCTTCAGGAAGATACGAGTCACTAGAAAGCCACACTGCAGAAATTTACATCATGAAACCACAGCAAAATGACTGAATTTGCCACACTTCTTTATTGAAAGAATATTCATATGATCAATATTAACAAACTAAATAAATAATATAGCCAAAGTATGCAAAAATAAAAACGAATGAATTTAAATAATCAAATACGGTGCCTGACACAAGATGAATATCTTCTTGAACTATCTCAATATATTTGCAATGATTTATGTTCTTTTAATAGTTTCAAAAAGACTAGTTTCAAGATCATATCTTTGTTTACTCTGCAAATTATTCATTTCGTGAATAACACACATTTTAATACAATATTTTATTTATATTTTGACTTTTTCCTTTCTGTTTATTTCTACTGACTGTATCTACCTCCTTACATTTCGTATTTAGAGTGCAATAAGCTGTTTTATGAATTTACATTTTCATCAAGTTCTTTTATGTACAGCCACAATTTAAATATTATTCTCAGTTTTTCTGAATTTACTACTTTTATATGCGTTTAGGTAAAATTATTATTTCCGTTGAATTTTGTGCACTACTGACAATATTTCTCCCAAATTTCAAATGAAAATACGGAATCGATTTGCATTTATTCGCAGAGAATGAAAACTGGAGAAAGAGATGAAAATATGCTCAAATACTGCAAAGAAAACAAGTTCATATTCACTTTCATGCAATACAACAGTAATATTTGTACATTTATTTAGGAAAAGTTCAAAATTTCTTTCTATGAGATAATCTTGATATTTATCACAGTTTTCATGTGTCATTCTGCCAGTCTTTCACATTGCTGCTGGATGACTTTATGTCCTTTTGGTTTGATTTTCCTGAAATTCAACAGACACTGGACTGGAATGGCCACAATACATTTAGAAATGCTGATGTGAAATGAAAATTTGGAATGGTGGCTTATTTGTTACAAACAGTACCAGTAACAATTCCACAAAGGATTAATAAACATATTAAATGATAAACACATAAATGTGTAGAAGGATGGAAATGTGTATGTGTTTGGAACCAGATTGAGCGCATTTCCATTTAGACAGTTGCGAGGCAGCTGGAGGAGAAAACAAGCAAGTGTGAAACGGCACGAGAGGCTGAGGATCTCTATCAGATCTCAAGCTGAACAGACACTCTTGACGGGATCATCCACACGCTGCTGGGCCCGACCGCAACAGAAACAGTCCCTACAGACACGCAACACGCATACACACGGCCAAGCCTGCGGAAACGTCATCTTTTACCAGATACCACACTCACAGATTGTCTGCTTGTGCGCTAATGCATTCTGACAGACAGGAAACATCTTCCTTCCCGAACAGGAAGGAAAGCAAAGTTAGTTTTACAACAGAAGCGAAATTATTCCACTTACTGTTTTGCTGACTTTTTTGAGCTAATGAAGTTTCAATGAGAGAATTTAACCAATTGACAAGCCTGGTTGAAATCGGCTGACGGTTTCTTGCATTGTCTGCACTGATATTGATGAAAGATGTATATCCTATAAGCTACTACACGCACAATACAATTTCGCTAAATATTTAATGAGCGAACATGCGATTGAATTTGTAGAATGTTATACATTTAATAATTTTCATTCTTAATTTTCTGTAGTAAAAAATATGTGGAATTTAGCAAAAATGTGCAACGAAAAAAATCTGGAAAAGAGTTGCATTTCTGTGGAAATATACGCAGCTTTCGATCAAATTCAGCGGGCATGGGAATTCAGATTGTATGCCAGCTCAATCATGATTCCTTCACTGCCAGCATGCGAAAAACTATTCGGTACACAGATGTCCAGTAAAAACACTTGGAAAAAGAGTAGAGGTCAGACCAAAAAAAAAACACAAAGGCAAAGCCTGTGGAAAAAGGAGAGAATTCCAGAAAAATATAAGAGAGCGGCATAAAGAGCTGGAGAAATGGAGACGACAACCAAAAACGTTCGGCAGACTTTAGAAGAGCTTTGAAAGAGAAACCAGTGTTGAGACTAGTGAGTCAGCAACTGAAAGTGATAAGATGATGTGAGTAATCAAAGTATTAAGAGAAAGAAAACCAAGAAAGATACTTGATACATTTTAGCACAGTTGTGTGATGAGACTGACCTACCGCCAACCATTTTAACACACAATTGCTACCGAGAAAGAAACTTTGCAAAACAGATGTAGCGGTAATAACAATTGTTCCAAGTTTAGTTATTACATTTGACAACAAACGCTACAGTCAGCCTCTAGTTTGATGTCAAAAAGTTTGAGCCCAGAACGTACAACAAGCTTAGTGCAAAGTCAATGCAAAAACTTTCAAGGGGCTGTTGTCTTACCCAATAGGAGGAGACGGGTAGATCTTAAACAGGTAGAAGGTTCGGAGGCTCAATTGGAGAGATGGGTCCTGTTACAGGGATGCGTAAATCTCTCCTCCTGTTGTCTGAGGGGATGGTTTGTGAATCCCACTCGGCTTGTACACGTCTGCGTCTGTCTGCCACCAACAACCCTCACCATTCCCTGCAACATACACATACAAAGAAATGAAACAAAAAGAAACAAGAAGCTGTGCAACATACAATCCCAGTTCAATGTGCCATCCGTACCTCCAGGATAACAAATATTCAAGCCAAAATGTTTTATCAAATCAATATTCCAATAAGCAAGGTAGGGGCACGTTTCTATTAGGTAGATGCAAATCTGAGCTTATCCTTTATTAAAATACATGAGTTCTGAACTCCTCTTACATTGCCACCATCACTCGTCTTGAATATGTAACCAAGGTAACAAGAGACTAGTTGAGAAGATACTTTAAATAGTTTCATCAGCAACATGAACTGCAATATCTAAGTCTTTGGATTTCCATTGTACACGATAAAAACACAAATCAAAAGTAATAGAAAAAAGTAAATGAATGACCCGGATACCAAAAGGCCAACTTGCTCTTCAAACCCCATACAGAATGGAGAAAGAATGCGATATCATTTCAGCCGTTATTACATACGTCTCTGAATTGGAATGATCAGATCTCCACACCCACATCCTTCTCCGTCTGCTGTATTTGCATGTTCGTCCTATATAAAAAATTCTTCTTTTAATTTCAATACAAATCCTTATCATCCGTTAGCAAGTGTCCATTTCGAGTGGGTGTGCATTTTCTGCATTTGATGTTTTTTTAACAACCTATGGTTCAGCTATAATGTTTTATCTAAACCATCCAGCCCCGTAGTCGAGCCTAATGGTACATTCCAGGGCTGATGGCTGTTTAATCAAAATCACTCTCAGGGTCTCTGGCGCTCCTGGGGGAGACCGCATTCACAAAACAAACACTGGACCCTATTTATAGATGCCTGTTGACATGGCAACCACTCTTTGCTTGTTTGAATCAGAAACAATTTCTTCTTTTTTCCTCTCAAATGTTTCACTTCTCACAAGCTTCTTGCTTCAAACCACATGCTGGCTATTTTTCATGTTTTGCCCGTTTTACAAACTAAAAGGCAGGATGGACGGCAGGACCTTTTGTGCATTTGTGTACAAGCGACTTGTGCTTTTAAATACTGTTGTGTCAAATCCATTCAGGAGTTAATCTTGTTTAGATGCCGTGACGCGCGGCGAGTCAGCGACCGTGTATACAGTATTCATGCGAGAGTCACTAAAGGTTTGCTGTCACATCGAAGTTTAAACGCCTTTGTTAAATGAGCTTTTAGGATGTGCTTTCTGATCTCAGATCGGAGTCGAAAGGTACCCTGCTAAGGAAAGAAATCCTCCGAGGGTAATTCCATGCAATGGTCAGTCTTACCATGAAAAAGGTTTTTACCAAGAGTATAAGAGCTATCCCTTCTTCATTTGTTGGGTATTATTGCTTCTGGTTTGCGCATTTTAATGCTAGAATTGCATTTGACAAACATTTTTTTAACGTTTCCTTTCTTCTTTTAAATAGCCTGTAGCCTTTGGTTAACTGTACATGACTGCCTAGTAAAACCAAACCACAGTGCTCAGCCAGACAATCTAAACAGTTTACGAATAGATGTGTTCCCAGCACAGTCACATATAAAAGCAGCACTAAAGTATCTAGAGAGCTATTTCCTTGTTCCTTGTCCACAAAGAGAACTCTCAGTTTCTGTTTCCCATAATTCAACAGCTGGTGATGGCTGCGGGCTGCTGTTTCTCGCTCATCCTTCTGATCAATTACAGAAGTGTGATGTTAGATGACAGCTGACCACGAACAGTTAAACCTGCGCCACCGTTTTTGTTCCTTTTCGAGACAGCCCTGGAGATATTACTCGCATACTCACGGCGCTAAGCGATATGACTAGAAACAAATCATTTTTATGCATTCAGGTAAATTCAATATGTCATGTATGCGTGATTTAGTCGATGTGAGTGATAGGAGGAGTCAACAATGGTTTAATAAAAATACTACTGGATGGGTTTTTCAAAGTCAGTTTTCTTAACAACGGACACCTGGGTACACATTACAAACCAGGATCTATTAGGTCACGTGACCCGAGAGTACATGTACAATACAGACTCATTAAAAGTCCCCGGACAATCTACAGTCAATGAGAGTGTATCCAGCATGGTGCCGATAATCCTTTTATAAATCACAATATTTAAAGGCTAACGGTTTGTACAAATGCCATCAATTAATATCCCTGCAGCACAGTAAGCTCTACAAATATGAGACATTATAATGAGACATATTGACTCAGGCATTTGAGTGGCGAGTCATTGGCTGATTCACGTAGGCCAAACACATTCTACAACTTTGTGTACTTAACACTTATCTGGAGTACAACACGATACTAACTGTGTGTGTGTGTGTGTGTGTGTTACCAAGGGCTTCACGCATAATTCATAGTCAAGTTGGCAGTGCTCATTTAGGGACAATTCTATGGCTTACCAATGTTATCTTTTACTATCAAAAAAATCTGATGTGTTAAAAATATCTGTAGTGTCTGAAATTATCTGAAAGGGACGGTTCACCCAAAAAAGAAAATTCTGTCATCATTTACTCACCCTCGACTCCAATTCTGCATCAATGACTGCTCTGCTGAACACAAAGAACGGTATTTTGAAGAATCCTTGTAACCAAACATGCTAGAAATCATTTCTTCTTTTGTGTTCATCAGACAAAACACATTGATAAAGCAATTGTTTCTACTATGGGAGTCGACAGTGGCCGATAACTGTTTGGTTACAAGCATTCTTCCAAATATCTTGCTTTGTGTTCACCAGAACAAAGACATTTATACTGTTTGGAAAAACTTGAGGTTGAGTAAACCAAGACAGAAGATTTGAATTTTAGGTGAACCGTTCCATCAAAAATAAAATCACTATTCATTAATCTTCAAAGTCGTCGAAGCATAACACCTAAAGACCTTTTAAAATGCCAAAAGAATAATGTGACTTTAAATATAACAGTTTGATTCAGGTTGGACTTTTTGGGACTCTTTTTTTAACTGTGTGTTACTCCAAGTTCACATCATTCTCCTAAATACCGTTTATAAATATTATATAATAAGTGACCCTAAACTCTTGAACTGTTGTGTATACACAGGACATATACAGAGGGATATTCTGAGAAGTAGAGAGCTACTGAATGAGGTTTCATTTGACCTGCAGCGCACACAATACTCTCAGTGTTGGTTACATAACGGCGAGCACACGCCCCTATCGGTCAGCTCAAAGTTCTCCTGTTCACTGCTGATGGCTGACCTATGACCTGCCTGCGAGCAGCAACCAGTCACGCAGCGCACATCTGACACAGATAATGAGAACGCACGCAAGCACTCCACCCAGAAGAGATATATGGGTAAACCGTCAATGAACTCTTGCCTCACGCACGAATTAACACAATACAGCGCGTTATGCAGGAGTAATATAAAGCCAGGACCTGAGGGAATACCTATAACCTGATTGTAAAATCCAGAGTTGATCACGAGACCGCAGCCTCCAAACATTTTATGACATGAAAGTTGATCATCTGGCAGTGTGTCGTGTTTGCTGTTCTGATATTACGCAATGTCTGTGAAGCGGGGAATTGTTAAATGTCAGGTGCGATATGATTTAAGAGTACCTGGTTGAAGAAGTTTCTTCACACGTTCGATTGACTTGAGCAGTTTGGTCTGGTATCTCAAGGTTTTGAAAATAAATTCGCAAAGGTGTTGGACCTAAAACCGACTAGTTTCCCTCGTTGAGATCCAGTGAATCTCGTCACACTTTGAGATATCAATCCTGTCTGTCTCACACAACCTTGGTTCAAAATCCCAGCACAAATGACACGTTTTTCGGCTAGCTCATACGTCCTCTGAGAAATATAATACTGGATATTGAATTGTCACAACACTTCATCTCATTTGTGTTGACCTTTGTGGAACACCGCATCTAAAGCTCATTTTCTCAAATCTTGAACTTTTTCCAAACTTTCTGGATAACGTGTACTGCCTGCTTATGGAATAAGTACAAACATTTTTATAATTCAAATCAAATACATGACCTTTTGCATTTGTCCTATCTACCAATATAAATATAATATAAAAATATGATGTTAGCTATTTAACATCCCAACCAGACCCAAGTATTAACATCACTAAACCAAAGGGCTAAAATTCCTAAGGAATCTAAACTTAAAGGAATAGTTCACCCAAAAATGAAAATTCTGTCAGCATTTACTCACCCTCAAGTTGTTTCAAACCTGTGTGTATATATATATATATATATATATATATATATATATATATATATATATATATATATATATATATATATATATATATATATATATATATATATATATATATATATATATATATGTTCTCTTTAAAACAAAATTACATTTTCAAGAAATGTTCTGGACCACCTTTGACTACCATTTTTTTCCTACTATGGTAGTCAATGATGTCCCAGATCTGAAATTTGCTAACATTATTTCAAATATCTACCTTTGTGTTCAGCAGATCAGTCATTGATACAGGTTTGGAAAAACCTGCGGGCGAATAATTGATAGATATTTCGTTTTTGGGTGAACTGTCCCTTCAAGAACAATTGTTTGGCGATATTGGTCTCACAGCTCTTACTTCACTTTCATACTTATACTCACACACTACAGCATCATTTTAGCCATGCACAATTCACTTTAATACAAACAAAACACTAAACCTTTCATAAAACATATGCACCCCATGACAAACATAATCCCACAAGACTCTGCCAACATCAACCTTTCCAACATATGCACGGGCTCCATGTATACATTTGACAGTCACGTTTAAACAAAGTGACTATTCGGGGTACATTTAGTCAATTTTGCTAGGGCAGTGCTTCGCCATTTGAACTACAGGGGCACACGCCGTCCGTTCTGAGACAGCCGGCCTCGGTTTCTGTAATTCACTTGCTATCTTGCTGCTGGATTGTTTCACAACACTGTCAAATCCACTGAGATTATCTCTCTGCTCTGGCTTCCTGCCACTCACAGAAGGACACTCAGCAAACCTCTCGCTGAGGTTCAGACCCCACTCCTTAACCCTCCCCTCCGTCAGCATTATCTATCACAGTCAGATCACACTTGTTTGTTGTTGAGGCATCTCTACTTTTTTATTTCTCATCTCCTTTAATAGTTCTGTATCCCACTCTTACATGAAAGTACTAGGATGGGAGCCATTACATAGTCATGGAATCAGATGACATTATGGTACGTACTTTGATACTGTATATATGATGAATTAGCAACTATTGCATTTATGAGATCCTGCACTTCTGCAGGTTTCATGACCAAAAAAATGGATTAAGAAAAAAGTTTTTCCACTCTACTCTTTATAGGTATGTGTTTAGTTTTAAATTATATTTTTTGTCTCATTTTGTACACTACCAACTAAACTTCTCCCAAATCTCAAATACAAATATTGTTTCTATTTGCATTTATTCGCAGAAAAGGAAAACTGGAGAATCACATCAAAATAACCGAAAAGATGCTCTGTATTTTTTCCAGACCTCAAATACTGCAAAGAAATAAAAGTTCATATTTACTTTTAAGCAATACAACAGCAGTATATGTATTTAAGAAAAAAATTGTGATAACCTTGGTTTATATGAGCTGTCATTGTCATTCTTTCACATTGATATTTGGAATTGGCTCTTCATTTTCTGACTCTTTATTTTACTAATTTCCTTTCGTCTTTATTTTTACTGGGACTTTAAGTGACCAAAAGTTTATATTTTACAAAAAGTATATTTAATATATATTAATATATATAGGCATCTGTTACGGATGCCTACTGGACGCCTTCCTCGGAAGGTGTTCCGGGCCCGTCCGACCGGGAGGAGACCCCGGGGAAGACCTAGGACACGCTGGTGGGACTATGTCTCCCGGCTGGCCTGGGAACGCCTCGGTGTCCCCCCGGAAGAGCTGGAGGAAGTGTCTAGGGTGAGGGATGTCTGGGCATCTCTGCTTAGACTGCTGCCCACGCGACCCGGTCCCGGATAAGCGGAAGAAAATGGATGGATGGATGGATGGATGGATTAATATATATATATATATAAAATATACTTTTTTGTATATATAGTATTCTGTATATAAACTCCTCACAGGAATCAAATCATGAACTATTGACCTTACACGTAAAATAATCTTGTTGACGGTGGGCTGCCAACACATGATACGTGTGATCCTGCAGACAAAATCTGTTTTACAGAACAGATCTATTTTACAGAAAACGCTACCCTGAGCGTGCATGTCATGTGACCCACCTTGTGATGTTTATCAGTAAGATTATTTGAGACCTGCACGGCAGAAGTGACAAAGTGTTTTCATCGTCAGTATGTTATGGATGGATGTTTTTGTAATTAACCGATTTATGCGATTGTTGTAGGGTCTGTAAATGTTATCTGTGTGCCAAACTTCACAAAAAGTGCAGACAAAAACAAAAAAGAGCACTTCACCCAAAATGACTAAAAATCATTTATTTACTTTATCTGTAGTGCTAGATACATTGTACGCAAATATTGAAGATCGAGGTCAGTGACTAAACAGCTTCATAGCATCTCCCTTGGGGTTTAGAATGAAAATAAGAAGTGAGAGTCCTGTAAATGATTTTCACGTCGGGGGAACCATCCCTTTAAAGTGTGCATGCCCTTATTTATTTTCTATGCAGGTCACTGTTTGCGGTGACCCTTCTTATGTAATGAAAATGACGGGCACACACACACTTTATAGAGCGTACATTTCTGGTTCCTCAACACTGCTCTTACTTAACAAACACTGGGTCACCAGCCAACACTCCGGGGCCTGAAAACATTTCCGTAACCCATGGGAGGAACGCAAATCCTCAGTGATTCACAATAACTGCTGTTGAAAATCTGTTGTGTAAAGTATGTTAGGGCCAAGAAGTCAATGACATCTTGTAGAAACAATGGAGAACAAAAGTGTCTTACTAATATTTTGTGCAAACTTGGATAAGAGGTGTTAAAAATCACAACAATGACAGACTGTGAAATTATTTTATTTCCTTCCTTAGGGGTATTACATTGACCTTTTCCTAAAAACAAATACATATATTACTGTTGTATTGCTTAAATGTGAATATTAACTTGTTTTCTTTGCAGTATATGAGGTCTTAAACTACAGAGCATCTTTTCTGTTATTTTGACCTGTTTCTGCGGTTTTAATTTTCTGAATATAGATACAAATAGAAACAATATTTCTATTTGAAATTTGGGAGAAATAATATTAGTAGTGCACAGAAAGAAACAAAAATTATCATTTTATCTAAACACATACTTATAAATAATAAATTCAGAAATGGTTAATAGTTAAATAAAATTTTTTGTAAGTAATTGCAATTGTGGCAAAAGTTATTTTTGGTCCCTGCATGAACTTTGACCCTACGGTAAACAGATCCCAGACTCCTGCTAGGTTGCAAACATCAGGGGCTCTTTCAGCTGAAGTTTCACCAGTGACCCCACTATTTTCCATACAGCGTATCGGTTGCGGCTCACAGCGTCGCCTCCAGCCCACACGACACTACACTACAGATTCAAATACACGAAGCCCAAAATAGCTCTTCACTACTTGACACACAGCATAAAGCTAAAGTACGCAAAGGCACTTAACCCACGCATACACTACACACACAACGCTACACACACCCTCGCAAACATACGTATTCCTGACAGGCTGTTCTCGGGATGAAAGACAGAAAATGGGGCAGCTGAGGATAAAAAATGTAAAAGACTGCTGCTAGAAACAAAGAACGACACCCCGTTCACATAACGTATAAACACTCAAACACATTTGTGCTTTATTACAATCCTATTCTAAATAATTGTTAGAAATTATATTTGTGAGAATGCTTATAACCAGATAGATCTTGCCCCATAGTAGGAAAAAATACAATGGTAGCCAAAAGTGCCCCAGAAGTGTCTGCTGTCCCACATTCTCCAAATTGTCTTCTTTTGTGTTCAAAAGAACAAAAACCTACTTTGGGAGTCAATGGGGGGCAAAATCTGTCTGGTTATAAGCATTCTTCTAAATATCTTTATCTGTGTTCATCAGACCAAAGAAATGTATACAGATTTGGAACAACTGGAAGGTGAGTAAATGATGACATTTTTGGGTGAAGATTAAAAATCACTTTAAAGAAAAGAGTTTCTCAATCAGACTGCAGTTCTATGACTTTTCAAGTGACCCAATTAATGGAAAAACATCTTTAATAAAACACAGTAGTGCTTGTTGCATGCGACCCCTTTTGATTTGTTAATGTGATCAAACTACTGACGTTGACATGTGCGGTAAATCTTTCGTTAAACATCTTTCTTGTTCAAACATTTGTTTCCTTTCTTTATTTGTCTCTTGATCATTTATGGCCACGCAAGCATGCCTGCAGTTGCCCAACTCTATTATAGTCCAAAAAAATCTAACTAGTGAAACATATCTGTCGATTGAAGTCAAATTAAATATCTGCCAAAATATTATTTAAAAACCTACAAACTAAAATAAGTTGAAGCACAAAAATAAAAATAATCAAACTTTTATACTGTAGCAGCAAAAAATAAACAAATAAATAATGACAAAAGCGCATAATAAAATTGCTAAATAGTAAACTAAAATGGACCAAAAAGAAAAGCCAATTCAAAATATGAATAAACTACACAAAACTGAAAACATAACTATAACTTTGCTGTTGAGCCTTGTAAGTCCACGGGGAAAAATACAAATAGAAGAGGATTAAAACCAAGACCCTGAACATGTAAGCTTAAACAGACAAATTGACCGAAAAATCTGCTTGTGATTTATCTGCACACAGAAATCCCAGATGGACAGAATTTGTTATGAATTGTTAAAATATTCAGGGACACCTTAAGTGTATTAAAGCTCAGCTTAAATGTGTGATAAGACCAACAAGCGACCCAAACATGCTTTACCATACAGGCCAATAGCAAGAAAATTACACCTAGAGTCTGAAGGATGCGTCTGAATTATCCTCCAACACCAAGACATGGGTAATTGGAGTAACTATGAAAAATTGGTGGCTTAAAAGATTGAATAAAAAATAACAAGCCCACCACTTTCTACGGTCAGGATTGAGAAATATTACTATTGATGGAACGATCATTCGCTACGCTTGGCAAGCAGACGTAAAGCAGAGAGCACAACAAAAACCTGCTAATCTAGCAAGTTCTGCGTAAATAGAGCAAGGTCTAATGCGTATCATCTGCCAGACTTTTTCACAGTGGAAACTATTTGGAAACAGTTATGTTCCCTTGTCTTTGGACTTTAAAGCCTCAGAGACGAAAGGGAAAGAATGCCTTTGTGCTCACAGTAGACTATCCTTGAAATTGTGAGACTACAATATAATGTATCTCCAAGGGTGGGTTCCTGATTTCTCAAAAACCACTGAGTCCTCTGTGAAGTTGTTCAAAACCATGAAAACACAATTCTGTGTACCGCAACACAGCCCCGTTTTTTACCCTGCTGTTTCTCTGTCAGCAGCTAAGAAGAGTGCCAACATTCGGTTTGTCCTCCAATGACGTGGCAACTATTATGAAGACAGAATTAAATCATTTCCCATCATGAAAAAGCCCAAACACTTTCTGGTATGCTTTTCCTACCACAATGGCCAAATAGCTTTCCTTTAGCTCAGTGGTAAGAGCACTGCATTAACAACGCAAGGTTGCACATACCTATGTATAAATGTATAGGATAATGCGATGTAAGTCGCTTTGAATAAAAGCGTCTGCCAAATGTTAAATGTAAATAATGACGCCGTCCCAGAACGGGCTACGATAAAGCGGCCTCCTCAGATTACCTTCCCATTTGATGGACACACAAAGTCAAAGCTTAAATAGAAAGGATCAAACCATAAAATTAATAAGGTTCATTTCTATAGTTTGATAGATCAAAGGACAAACACAAAGGTGTCTAAACCACGTGAAAAGATTTATGTTAAAGTTTAGATTGAAAGCTCGATACTGGCATGTAACAATAGCTAAACTAGGTGGATCCAGGTTGATGGTGTTCCGCCAAGTAAAACGTGTTGTTCTTGAAACAACATTCGTTGGTGCTTGATCCCTAATAAGGATATATTGACCAAAAGCCCTTAATCCCAGCTATAAAACACAACTGATTGATGAGATGAGGTTGTTTCTAAGACGAAAGATGGAACATGTGACACTTGGCAAAATCATGATTTCCATGGGTCCAGGTCCAGGTCCTTAAAGGAACAGTTCACTCCCAAATTAAACTCCTGCCTTCATTTACTCAAGTCGTGGCAAATCTGTATACATTTCTTTGTTATATAGATATTTGGAAGAATGATTGTAACCAAACAGTTCTTGGACCCCATTGAGTATCATAGTAAAAACATTTTCATACATTTCTTTGCTCTGCTGAAAACAAAAGAATATATTTTGAAGAATGTAGGAAAGCAAACAGTTCTTGGATGCTTTTGACTACCATTGTCATTTTTCCCACTATGGTAGTCAATGGTGTCCATGAACTGTTTGGTTGGCATGGGATTCTAGTATACTGGTGCATCAACAAGGCTTTTTCAATACATTTGACAGAAAAACCTTGCTCAACAATATTTACTGCAAAACTGTGCTGGTTGACCAGTCTACCAGTTAAACCATCATAAACTGACAACGGACATTTATGCTGTTTTAAGCTGTTCCCTTCAGCAGAGAAGTTGAAGAGAGAGGAAAACACTTGCTATAAAAACAAAGAAGATCTACCGGTTACTCTAAAGCTCGGACATGAATACAATTACACTGTGTATCTGTTATTAGATGGTGTTTTCTCATGAGATGGCAGCATCCAGAATGTTTTCCTTTGGGAAAGAACCCTCGGTGCCGAACAAACCCCTCCCTTCTTCTCCTCTCCGACTGTGAAGGGTAAATAAATAGCAGTTCTAGACATGACACCAAATGAGGCTGTAGTATCTATTTTACATACCCTGACATATAAAATACATATAAAACAATGTTAAACATATAAACAAAATGATGTTTAACTTTCAACTTGAATATAGTGTATTACTTGTCCCATCCAGCATATGGTTTTGTCGATTTCGGTTGGGTAATTATCACAAGGGAAGTATCGTGCACAAATAGATATCTGGACTTTCCCTGCACACTAGCGCAGTGGTTCTCAACCTGCGGCCCGCGGGCCGCATGCGGCCCGTCACAAATGCCAATGCGGCCCATGATGCTGACCACGGAAGAAAAAAAAAAAGAAAAAAAAATATTAATAACTTATAGTTTTACAATTCATATTTCATTATTGTTTTTTTTAATGTATTAAACCAATAAAAGTTTGAACAATATTATTTTTTTTGTCATAATATAATTTTGGTGATCGTGTAGCCTACTGGTTCCAGATATGCGCAGTACTGACGCAACTATGAACTGACAAATACACAGTTAACGCACACAATTACAAGCGCGCGCTCTGGCAGATTTAAAACTCATCAATTAACGATCAAAATGGACAAATTTGTAATTAGAGGAGAAAAAAGATGCGTGGAAAATACTGATAAAGGAACACATGCAAACAAGAAGAGTCGTAGCATCAGCAGTGAAGGTAGGAAAGTGCTTGAAGAATGGAAGAATCAGTTTGCTGTCAACGAGCGAGATGGACAGCCTTTCTGCTTGCTCTGTAATAAAATACTGGGCGTATGCAAAACTTACAATCTCAAAAGGCATTTCGATACCACCCATGCAACTTTTGACACGAAATATCCACCTGGATCTCAGGAAAGAGCTTTCAAGATAACTAGTCTTGAAAAAAATGCCATTGTTGAACAGAATACAATGCGAGCTAGCTTAAAAATGTCTCAGGCCGTGACATTAGCAACGTTCAAAATTTCCTGGCTCCTTGCCAAACACGGCAAACCATTCAGTGATGGAGAGCTAGTTAAGAACTGTTTTCTGGAATCACAATGTCTGTTTGATGATCTGAGCAACAAGAGCGAGATAATTCGCAGGATAAAAAGTTTACAGCTCAGCAATGACACAGTTACTCGTCGAATTTCTGAAATGTCTGAGAATTTGACAGAACAACTAAAAACTAAGCTAGCCACTGCTTCAGCACTCAGTTTGGCTGCGGATGAATCGACAGACATCGGAGATGTTGCTCAGCTTTGCATTTGGGTGAGATGTGTGAATTCAGAGACTTTTGAGGTTACAGAAGATTTATTGGCATTGAAATCGCTACATGAACGAACAAGGGGCGAGGACATTCATAGAGCACTTCGTGAAGCATGCAAAGACATGAACGTACCGGAATCCTCAGTTGTCTCCATCACTACTGACGGTGCGCCCTCAATGACGGGAAAACACAAGGGTCTCGTGGCTGAAATGCGAAAAATCTCCCCTGACTTGTTGGCATTTCACTGTATCGTGCATCAACAAGCACTATGCAGCAAGTTAGTTGATGGATACTTCGTGGAGGTTATGAACACTGTGGTCAAGGTGGTCAACTTCATTCGAGCGCGGCCTCTAATGCACCGACGTTTTATTACGTTGTTGGGCGAACTGGACAGTGCTTACGGAGACCTCATTCTGCACAGTGAAGTGAGATGGCTAAGTCGTGGAAAAGTCTTGCATCGCTTTCTGGCTGTACTCCCCGAGATAGTAAACTTTCTTAATGACATCGGCGAGGGAGAAAGATTTCCAGTCTTGAGAGACAATGAGTGGAAAACAAACGTTGCTTTTCTTTCAGACGTCACAGCTCACCTAAACAAGCTGAATTTACAACTTCAAGGTGACGAAAAACATGTTGATGAACTATTGGGCTGTGTTGAGAGTTTCAAAATGAAGCTAGTACTGTACACTGCACAACTCAAAGATGATGATTTAACTCACTTTCCACTTCTGAATGACGTGTGTGAGGGTGTCCTGGACATGCAACAGAAAGAACGATTCGTTAAAACCGTCAGTCAAATGCAGGAAAAATTCACCTCTCGTTTTTCTGATTTTGAGAGAATAAAATCTGCAGGACATTTCATCAGAGAGCCATTGACTTTCCCTCTGGAAAAAATCAAGGACTTGGCTGCAACTTTCGGTTTGTCCCGCCGCGCACTCGAAGATGAACTGATGGATGTTCAGGCAAGAGGACACAGTCATACCGCGCAACAGTCATCCTCAGTTACAGAAATGTGGCGAAACATCTCTGGAGAAAACCTCAGATTATTAAGTTCAAAAGTGCTTTCCATATTTGGGTCGACATACATTTGCGAACGCACATTTTCTGCAATGACGCGCATCAAGTCACGTTACCGTGCGCGTCTTACAGACTGCAATTTACAGTCGCAACTTCATTGTGCTGTTACTCCTTTTGAGCCAAATTTCACCAAATTGGTCTGCTCCCGACAACATCAGGTGTCCCATTAATGGTAAGTAGAATTATACTCTAATAATAATAATAAATCTAACTGTACTCTAATAATAATAATAATAAAAACTGTAATCATTTAGA
This sequence comes from Barbatula barbatula, assembly GCF_947034865.1. Classification (NCBI taxonomy): domain Eukaryota; kingdom Metazoa; phylum Chordata; class Actinopteri; order Cypriniformes; family Nemacheilidae; genus Barbatula; species Barbatula barbatula. The sequence continues at coordinate 12,461,795 of NC_136784.1, forward strand.
TACCTTAATATCTGGTTAGTTTACAATAGTTTACGTATTGGTGACGCCAAATGTAAATGATATGCAGCCCGTGAAACTTGAACTTAGACATAGTGCGGCCCCCTGAAAAAAAAGGTTGAGAACCACTGCACTAGCGTATGGCAAATACTCTTTCAGTCACCGTTGACACCTGGGAAACCGCTTCACACTGAGGCCTTCAGATTAACCTCATTCATCTGTGTCAGGCCTCATCAGTCCACTGCCTGCTGCTCATTCAACCTGCAAACCTCCTCATCCCAAAGCTGCTTCAGTGTACTGACAGCTGTTGACTCTGTGCGAGAGTCTGAGGGATGGCCTAGTTTTCAAGAAGCTTTAGATTTATCATTAAAATGGGAGATTAGCTCATAACATTTAGCATTTATTCAAAGCATTGCTTTATTATTCAGTGTTTACCCTTGGAATTGAACCCAGGACCTTGGCATCCTAATTCTTGTGCTTGACCAACTGAGCAAATTAAATGATGAGAATTAAGGCATCTATTATAGATAACTTTGGTGTTGTGCAAGCGACAAAGGTCATGGGTTTGATCCCATGGGACACACAAACAGATAAATGAATGCTTCTGGCATTGCGGATGAAAGCGTCTGGCAAATGCTTAAATCATAAGAGTTGTGCTTACCCTTTAAAGAACTGCTATGGTGTTCTGAGTGGTTTATAGTGCGTTACAATGCAGTCATTCAGGTATTCTGGGTGCTTTGTATGATGTTTTGGATGGTTGGATTGTAATCCAAATCCTAAGAGTCAGCTCCTAAATCTTTAAGATATTTCGGGCCTTAGATATCTAAGAGACAGGAACAACTTTTAATTGTTTGCTTTCCTACATTTTTCAAAATATATTTTTTGTGTTCAACAGACCAAATAATTGTTTCTACTATGGTAGTCAATGGTGGCCAAGAACTGTTTGGTTACAAGCATTCTTCCAAATATCTTTATCTGTGTTCATCAGAACAAATACATTTAGACAGATTTAGAACAATCTGAGAATGACTAAATGAAGAGAGAAATTTTATTTTTGGGTGAACTGTCCCTTACATAACGCTTATGGGATCTGCAAAATTATAAAAACGTTGTATGTTTCTCAATAAGCCTATGTTAGGTTACTCTAGTCTAGACTTAAAGTGCATTAAAGTATGCATGGCTGATTTTAACACACATTATCAGATGGAAAATGGAATTTACAGCGCGGTAGAGATGTGAGAGACAGGAATGCCTGGCTGCCTTGCCCGAGAGTTCCTCTGGAAAGACTTGGATCATTTTATGAGAGGAGGGGAGCATCTCTCCCTCGAAACACTGGCACTGCTCCACCAATCGCATGACATCAGTTAAGAAGGGAAATGAGACGGAACTGGGATGGCCTCTTGGTATGTTTATCTCGGCACGCAGCGTTTGGCTTTGCATCAGCCGGTTTTCAGTTCAGTGCGTCTCTCCTTTGTAAAAACCACACTTTCATCTATTCAAGGCTGACCTTAGTTTCAGGAAATTCCATCGATCTACTGTAACTGTGCTAAGTACAGCTTGTAGTAAAGTCCCTACACCCAGCCCATAACATTCTGGTCTTTCCAAAATGTTCAGCTGAAGGTGAGTTGCTAAGGACTGCATACCACTAAAAGAATACAGCACATGTAAGGAAAGACTATATCACGCCAAAAATAACAGTGGTATGGGTGGATTTCGGTATTCCACAGATTGTTTGTATCCATGCAGTTTTCCTGTTATTGAATTCCTCTCAGTGCATATCCTTATTTGCACTGGAGGCGTTTAATCCTGATACCTGCTGCGAGACCTGTGCGTCTTGTAGGCCAAGACCAGAGCTTTGAATTTGATGCGAGCGACTATAGGGAGCCAATGTAACATAATGAAGAAAGGAGTGACGTGTGCTCTCTTGGGTTCATTGAAGACCACTCTTGCCACGGCATTCTGGATCATCTGTAGAAGTTTGGTTGTGCAGGCTGGAAGTATAGCCAGTAGAGCACTGCAATACTCCAGTCTGCAATAAGACAAGAGCCTGGACTAGGACTTGTGTAGCATGCTTGGACAATGTTGTAAGATCAACCTGATGGACACCATTTTCCCACAGCGCATTCAAGGCAGGCGTATACATTATCCCAGGGCTCAATTTAAACTCCAAATTCACATTGTTGGCACCCTGCTTTGCTAGGTGACCTACAAGAACGCTGTAGTCACATAATGTGCAATACACAGCATGAGGCAGACAGGGAGGAGAACAGATGAAGGACGGAAGTTTATGACGTGGTGGGGAATTGGGGGGCTAAAGAACCTGGTGGTCCTATTTATCTTGCATCAGAAAGGATGGCATCCTGGCTCCACAACAATCGTCTTTATTTGTGTGCACTACTCGAGGGCTCATATCATGATGGTCAATTCAAGTGGTTCCAGCTGTGTGTTGTTTATCAACTAGATGTGAAACAAATTCAAAACGCAGCTCAGAATTACTGCATCATTTCACACCGAAAGAAAGAAAACCTTAATTTCCTTCTTAGTGTGAACTTATTTTTTTGTACTGAAGAAGTAGTGTAGCTGAAATACGCACCAATGCACTGGATAGTTTCGTTGAGTTGGTAGCATCTAGTTATTTCGTTTCATCAGAACATGATTTTGTGTGGCCTGAGTTACTACCCCTGTACAGAACGTGATGGCGAAAGGAACCCAATCTTCCCAATCTTTACTTCTAAATGCATCGTCCATTTTGGAAAACGGAGTGGGGGTTAAAGAGGTTTTTATCTCTATAGGCGTCTTGTCTGTTCAGTGAACGGCAGAAGTAACCGTGAAACCGCAGCTTACTAGTGAGAGAGTTAATGAATGAATGATTATAAAACAGCGTTTCCAAGCACCGGTTATTGTTACTGACTGGGCATATGAACATAAACATTTGTCTGTAATTATTATTTTTTTGTCTGACAACAGAAACATTACATTTGTTAACGCCTTTATGTAAAAACTGCTTTATTGGGAATTCATTTGTATTCCAAAAACTGTAAGTTAACCGCAAGTACGGCGTAATGATGTCGCGAACATGCAAATTGGCACGTAACGTAACCTTGCACCATAGTAACGGGTAATAATAGATTATGATGGATTTCTTCCAAGCCTGTCAATCAAAATGACGGAGACTAGCACAACCTGGAACAAGTGGAAGCGAATTTTATCTTAGTATTTATTGTGAGTGTGAAACGGAAAACCCAATGTGGATTTAGATATTACTTGACTATCATGTCGACTTACTGAATTAGAACTGCTGTGATGATGTGCGACTTAATCACAGTCGTGCTGATATTTAATACATCATCTGAATATCTCTCTGAAACTGCTCAAACATTCATATATGGTGAGGTATTATTAGAAATGTGAAACATGAGACACCATTGCGCCTAAAAATAGGTGGGAAGTTTCATGTTTTCTCACCACGTGCCTTACAAGTTAGTTCAAGCGCCAAACTACACTGTGAAAACCATTAAATATTAATGGAGGCCAACCTGTGATAAAAACATTAAGATATGAAGAAGCACTAACCATGCAAAGGCATGCACACTACCTCAATAGCAGACTCGTGCATCTGCATAATGTTTTTGCAATATACATTGTCCCGAAGGCTTTAAAACCAAGAACCATTATCCTTTTCACCATTGATGAACTGCATAACAGACAACTTTTCCAACTGGCTTTAATAGGATCTTTTCCACACTGTTCTGAACCAGCAGAACACGAGAAGCACTTTGCTGTTCTTTGTTGCTTTCAGGGTGCAAAGTAGCATCAATCGTGGCTCTACTTTGTATTAGCACCTATTGTACTATTGCTCTTGTATGAAATATCGCTTATTGCTCCCTGAATTCTTCGTAAGTCTAATGTAAATGTACTGTCTGGATGTGCCCAGAGGGAGAAGCCGACATATTGCTTTTCGCACCCTAGGAGGGGTCATCGACCCGAGACACTGACACAGAGCGGCAACACGGTTCACAATCTGCCATTCAGAACGCGAACCATCAATTCTCTCTATATCTGACTCCGAGTACATCTTTGTAAATCTCCGGATCACTTAACTGACCCTATTGCTGCCTTTAAAGGGATTGTTCACCCCAAAATGAAAATTCTGTCATTTACTCACCCTCTGGGGAGTATGCATACTGGTCGATGTTGTGCTTCTGCAAAAATCTCAGCCAGGCCGTTACATCCGGCGCCATAGGGAACAATGAGGTTTCGCTTCAGGATGCACATAGGAATTCAATCAACAACGTGAGTCTAATTATTCAAACACTTCACCATATGCCGACAACCAAAAAGGAGAAGCACTTCAGACTATCCGTTTCAAGGTACATCAACAAATATGAAAAAAGCACTCACTTTTGCACTTACTAGAGGCAAGATCACAGACGCACTTTACAAAACTCACCCGTAGTGCGGTCAGTTCGCCGATATTTGAACGTTTTCATACTAAACACATCTTTATCACTTGGTGAAAAATCCCCTTAATGCTAAGAGCAGAAGTGACCTAGCCGGTTGAGATTTTAGTGGAAGTACGTCATCGTCCCATGTGCGTATACACCCTTGAATAAATCTCTTCCTTCTGCAGAACACAAAAGAAGATATTTTGAAGAATGTTGGTAACCGAACAACGGCAGTACCATTTTACTTGCATTGGTTCACCTTAAAATACATTTTGTTTCATGTTGTTCAAACCCTGTACATGCCATGATACAAATGTGAGAAAATTATGAAAATATTTTCATTTTGGGGTGTACTATCCCTTTAACTGGTTGCGTGAAATATCTTGATTAATTGTGACCCGAGTAAGCCATTTAAGAGAACTCTGTCTTCCCCCATTCAAGTAGACAGGACTTGGTCAAGTATGAAATGGTAAAATCGCTGGCAGAGACGTAACAAACATGGCCCTCAAGTAGGACGACATCCCTTAGAGACAATGTCATCATCTAGAATTTGACGATTCCTAATGATACATTTCAGTTTTGCTTGATCAATCATGTGCACGTAACTTGAAATTATGATATTTAAAACTCCACTGGATGGCTGCTTGAGCACTTTATATGAACCATAAAGCACTTCAATCTAATTCACTAATGAAAATTGCCTGGGTCTGACATGTAGACTGAAATGCGATTTATTCATACAACTGCTTTATTTTTAACCACGCAAAAAACTCAATGAACTGCTTTTGGATGTATAAGGAGATTTACAGATGATGCTTAAGAGCCCCCTTACGGTCCGAAAAATCAGTTGAACAATGAACAGTCTGAAGTACATTCACGCTCAAAGCATTGCTCGTGCTAAAATGAAAGCTTCAATCTGAGCATAAAGCCGTCACGGGGAGTCTCACGGAAGACGCGCAGCCTGCACGCTGACATCCACTCGCTGCATGGAGAAAGGAATGTTTTTTATCCTGAAATCAAAAAAAGCTCTTGAACGCCTCAATACAAAAGCAAGTTAGGGATGTGTACTGCGCTATCGGGAGGGAGGGCAAATGAATAGAGCGAAGATGAAAGAAACAGGCTTTTAAGATCTAGAAACAGCATTGCTCATTCAACTCCATTCCCTTCCGTTTCTTTTAGCTCAACAGCGATGCCAAGGTCATGGGTTTGATCCTGAGGAGCGTGCATCATTCACTTCTGCGTGCGTTCTATTTAATGTATACTAGCTTGAATATAGATATAAATGCCTCCGTAAAGCATTTCATCCGAGGTGCAAGTCCATTTCCCATCTCTGATTCCAAACAGACAATAGCGGCTTTAGCCAATAAGGTCAGATCTCAGAGAGAAAGAATTGGCGATGAGTAATGGAAAAAACGAGCGCAACATTAATTTGCCTTTTTTGCTGCAGAACAATGTGCCCCGGGTCTGGAGTTCATGCACGCATACCTGCGAGGGAGTGTACTTTGAAAGCTTGCCTGGATAGGCCTAACTTGACACTCTTTTTCCAACAAAGGGTGAAACCAGGTTGGCTCCACCCCTCCGATGTGTACACAAACATCTGGTCCGGCTGGCTCTACTCACCCATTGGCTGACGCCGTCCCTGTCAATCACGGAGGTTATGTAAGCACTGTCTGTAGGTGGAGGTGTGTCCCTCCATATTTCAATGGCACTCGAGCGTGTAAAGCTAGCCTTGCCTCCACCCGTCACAAACACTGTTGAGGTGACCAAACACAAGTGCACTGACACTATGGTGCCTTTGAACAGTGCAGTTGTAACTAAGAAGGAAGAAGAACTAGAATGCACGCTTGAGAGGGGCCAATGTGTGTGCGCGTCAAACTAAACAAATGAGCTGACACACCAGAGCACTTGTGATTAGGCCAAACTTGGTGTCTTAATTACTACTCATTAGCATTTTAAAGTAAGTGGTACCGGGGCCATCAAACAGATTTGCTTACCGAGTTCTACCACCAAGGAATTCACCACCACACAAAAAGATTCACCGCACGATCAGAGAAGACACTCCGGGTCAAAGGATTCATGGGACAGCCTATACCATTTGAAATATGTTACGACCCAACAAAAAGGGGAAACCCTAATCCGGCCGCGCTCGCGAACAATAGGATTTTTATGAAAAGCTCTAGGATTTCTTAATCATCCGAGCGCCTTAGAAATGTACACTAATAATAAGCATGAGGAAACCAAACATGCGGCAACAATATTCGGCAGAACACTGCGAAACTGTAGCACAGTGACCCCGCAAACAATCTGCCTTTATTTATTTGAACGTGCTGCTCTTTCAACGTTCAACACAAGTCTTTCTTGCACAGTAAATGATTTAATTCGGGACTACTTCTGTCTCCGCTCCATGCCTGCGGGCACGCGATGTCTAGAAGAGAACTGCTCTTTGTGAAGCAGAATCAGAGGGACAGATTTAGTGTATTGTTCAAAACAGCCTTTTAAGAATAACAATGTGCCTTGAATGAGTCTTTTTGCTCCACCTTTGCTGCAACTGTGCTATACGCGTGCACAAAAATCATGTTTATTCAAAAGTGATGGCTACATGTAGAAGTATAGTAAGGTACGGTAAAGCGTAGCGTAGTAACTGGCCTCCTTGCTGTTCACCTGTGCACTGTGAACTCAATTCAAAGTGAAAATCATGTTGCATAGAATAGTTATGTACAGTATATTTCATAATAGTATAGTATAGATACTGTAGTGTAGATATTGGTACTGCATTATACTATAGTAGATATCAGTATAATGTAACAGAATAGTACAGTACAGATTAACATAGGCTAAAGTACAATACTGAGCTGTACTGTAAACCTGCGCACAATCATTTCCGAAGTAAAGGCCATATGCTGGACAGTGCAGTAGAGACCAGATAACAATATAGTATAGTATAGAATAGCATAGTATAAAAAACTGATTATTGTGTATGCTGCAAATTTCCAGTACTGTAAACCTGTGCGCAAAGATTTACATTCAAAAGTAAATTCCATATGCTGGATCGTACAGTACAGTAGACACCAGTATAGCTTTTAACAGTATAGTATAATATAGAACAGTACTGTACAGATTATAATAACATAGGCTGCAACTGGTCTGTATTGTGTAGCCTGTTCACAATGACATCTATTCTGAAGAAAAGGCCATATATGCTGGATAGTACAGTGCCGTAGGCAACAGTATAGTATAGCAGATACCAGTATAGTATAATATAGAATAGTATAGTACAGATTATTATATAATGTATCCTGCACTGTAAAACTGTGCACAAATGGCATAGCTTTAAAAATAAAGTCCCTATGTTGGATAGTACAATACAGTAGACAACAGTACAGTATAGCAAATGACAGTATAGTATAGAATAGTACAGTACATGTTATTATAACATAGGCTGCAGTCCAGAACTGTAATGTAAACCTATGCACAATGGAATACATTCAAAAGTAAAGGCCATAATGGATACAGTACCGTAGACCCTGTTATGCGTAACAGCATAATATATATATATATAATAGTATACACTACACTATATAGTATAGTATATGCAGTAACCGATCCATGTGCTTTAAACCTGTGCAAATTGAAAGCGAAAGCCATGCGTTGCGTAGTATAGTAGTACACTTGTACATTACACTCTATTCATAGAGTTAATGTTTCAGATCCGCTTTAGACTGGCTTAACAAACTGCTTGCATAACCAACGCTAAATCGTACTGCCTATTTAGTAAAGCAACAAAACCCCGAGACGACTATCAGTCATATCGCACAGAGCCCCACCACCGCAAGCACATGAGAAATACACAGCAACAGCTCATTATATAACAAGCCAAGATGAACTGAATGACATCACGACGGGATACACTCAACGGCTGCGTCTCAAACCCTAACAAGCTCACTAGCTAGACAGCATAGTGAGCGGCGAGGTTCTTCGGAGTAGTCTGAACGATGACTAGTTAGGCAGCTCCGTAGGTTGTAAGACACATCCAATGCATCTTAAACAGTGTTAGCGCAACACTTTTTAACTAGACTAACAAATGAACGTTAAACGGGTATGGATGCTCTTGCATTAGCCGTGTCGCCGTGGATTCAACGGGGAAAACTGCGTGTTTTCCAAACTCAACACTTACTTCCGCTATTGTGTTTTCACATCAAAACATTTCCCGCAACAGCGTTGACTCAGCAGAAGTACGCACGGGTACAACGAGTGACAGCCCCTTAAAATACATTCTTAACGCCCGAAAAACAGACCGCCGGTAAATGCACGTTTACCAAGAAACCGGGAAAGTCTCTCCGGAGCGATGAGAGGTGGCGGAGCGGCTTCAGCCGGGCGAGAGCGCACCCTCCTCGTGCTCGCGGTGCGCGAGTGACCGCCCCGCTTCCCGTGCGCTACTTTAAAGTTTATATCATATTCGACCGAGACAACAAACACCGCGCAATAAACATCCGGCCCGGTCGATCGCACACCTCAAGACAAATCATGCAACGTAAATGTCACGGCAAATACGTTTTTTTTTAATAAACGTCACACTCCGGTCTTCCTGCGTCCCAGTTCCCAGACATTTCCAAGAGCGCAACCCAATCCGAAGGTTACGGGCAGTTTTGCGCTTGTTAAATAGATGCAAGGACTTACTGTACGGTATAACGGGCAGGGAAGCGCGAGGCTCTCCGTGTTGCCGGGGGCTCCGTGCGTTCTCGAGCACCGACGGTGGAATCGTCTCTCCTCCGCTCGTACAACGACGTCTGCAGCAGCCGAGCTGAACGCTCTATCGCTCCATGCCCCCACCTCCTGCGAGCGCGCGTGTGTGTGTGTGTGTGTGTGGAGGCGTGCGTAAATCTCTCTCTCTCTGTGTGAGTGTGTGTGTGTGTGTGTGTGTGTGTGTGCAATCCAAATATGGAGCAGTTGCCGGCCCAGTTTAAACGATGGGATTGTAGGTTGTCATAAAGTATAGAAAACGATGACGTTTTGACTTGAAAAACAAAATGAGGTTTCATTTTTGTCTAAATAGACTATAGATTGAGTATTGAAGAGCCTTAGCTATAAACAAACAAGAATGATGACGTGGTGTTTAAATTTGTTAGACTTTTATTTAGTTGAGGATATGCTATTGTCATTATGCTTTACATTGACACATCTTTATGCAAACGAGATGTTATTATATTACATTACTTATCAATGTAGCCATTTAAATGTGCATTGGCTAGCAACTGTGGATATTGAATTGCCTACTTCATGTATGGCATTCTAGATTAACGGGAACTTTTTGTAGGAAATACTCATGTCCAAACGTAAAACCTATACGTTTAGTAGTCATGTGCCTGCTATTTAAGGTTCTTCATGAGAGTGAATGGAATTTCGCATAATGTTAAACGAATGCACAGACAGACACACTGTGGTCAGTGTTATGGAAGGGACTTTCCAGAAGATTTTGTGCCTGTGTTTCTATGGTGACTATCACGTGCCATTCCACCCTAGAACACATTGCCATATCTGCCCTCTTAATTCAAAGGCTAAGCATACAGTATGTGCTCAATATCTCCATCTGAACATTGCTAAAAGTGATCCAAACTTTATGGGTTAACGTACGGTGCAAAATGGTTTCCTTATGACATTAGAGACTGCGAGAAAACAAATGCATATCACTCATCACCTCGCATCACAATTGATTAACTCTTTTGAGAGAATCTAGGGTCAGTGGACAAATGAAGATCGATGCTTACGATAAGTGTGTCGTGTGTTCTGCATGTGTTTTTGCATGCAAACATTGGCATTCGATTAGTGAAGCTGTTCTCTATAGACAAGTTATTGATTTTCTGTGTTGAAGGCCGCTGACACTCGGTGCCCTAAAGGTCTTCCTCTGCTTCTCGAGCTCACCTCCACACGCCTGCCAAAAGCCCACGCAGCACTATTCAGTATGAAAATGAGGGAGGCATGGTTTTTGGCATTTCACTTTCTTTGAATAGCGACAGGTTTTGTCCGTACCTGTTTTGACACCACACCCAAGCACAGAGAACTACCGCCTGTCAAATCCGCAGCACATGCACGCCGCTGCTCCTTCCTATGGCATGTCAGATGTTCATCCGTAGATCAGCCGTGCACTTTATGCCAGTCATCTCTGTCTGCATGCACAGTCACGCTCGGCGGGCATCGTGTCAAGTTGTATTCACTATGATGAAAGGACATGTTGATTCCCATACCTCTATTCTCGTAGCCACAGCTGGCTGGTAGTTGAGACGACTGTGTGTTGTCTGAGGCAGAAATGTGTGCCGAATACTCTAAGCAGGCTATGGGAGTTGAAGGAAGGGGATTTTTATACGATGGCAGAGTGTCCTGCCCTCTGCTGGTCACAGAAAGAGAACGAGCGACGTGGTTAAAAGTCTGTGGATGATGTAGGCCTATAAAACATCAATGATGTTTCTAGAAAATCTTTAAAAATATAGAGACTTTTCTAATTTAATGAACGTATTTCACAGTAAATGTTGAATGAGAACTTTTTTGTTAGAAGCATGAGCTTTTAGCAAACAGAAACTGCCCACCCGTCACACGTCTCTTTAAATTAGATTAATGTGTTTCACAAACTCGACTGTGAAGAGTTTCCATGTCGGCCTGTGCTTATCATTGTGACCTGCCCTTATGAGTTACCAGTCATCATCACAATTTTAATATGGGCTGGACTTTAGACAGAGTTTGTTTATGTGATCTATAATACTTGAGCATAAGCATCTGTAAGCTTTGGGCATGTGAACAGATGTATCTGTGTGGGTGTTTGCTATTGCACTTCTCTAAGTTTATTTTACACTTACATGGACTCAACAAATAAAGAGTGTTGAGGGATTTATCTTGCACAATATCCTTAAATCTACAGCCAGAATGGTATCTCCATTGATCTTGTAGTTTATACACTCAGGGTGCAAATATAAACAAGAGTTATTCAACTCTTTCTGAATCAAAGGCTTAGGAGTTTTGTTGTTATACAGACCCCATCCAAGCAATACTGGTGAAGTTTAATGTGAAGATCACATTTAAATGTCCTGGGACTGGATTCACGAAACTTCATAACAAAAAATCTAAGATTGTTCTTAATATAAATTATAGGAAGTTCCTAAGAATGTTTCCCTTCTTCAGAAGTTTTCTAATATTTCTTTAAGAGCATTTACATTTATTGGGAAAAATAAAATGACATATGCTTTGTAAATCAACCTTGAAAAATAAACGAAACAACTGTCTTCATAAGTTTCTGTGGTAATACAAGATATTCCTAGCTTTCTTCTTAAATTCATATTTAAGAAAAAATATAGCAGTTAAGTTTTGTGAATCCAGCCCCTGTATTGTTATCATGATCCAACCTTCATAGCAGCTGCATCTTTTGTTCTGGCCGAAAGGATCGTGACAGCCCCACTTGTGTTTGTGTTGGAAGCACATGGCCATTAATTGTACCTTGTGCTCTCCTGTCTAGGGTCTTAGCCCCGCCCCCTTGTTTCCTTATTCATTATTCATTTGTGGTTAGCCTTGCTTTGTTTTTTATGATGAGCTATTGTATCAAAAATAAATTCAGTATCAAGAAAGAACATGTCTATGCTCAAATGTAGGTCATACAATAAATAAAGGTTGTATATTTATTTCGTATTAAGATATGTGATCTTAATAAGATATATGAAATTAGCTTTAGCAGGGTAAAGTAGTTTTCCAAGACTTTAATTTCACCCCAGAATGACACCAAAGGCATCCTAACGGAATATGGTTTTCAGTTCACAATCTTGTTTTTCCAGCAGATGATGCAGGCGTGATGTAAATTCGGCTGACGAACGCTGCATTTTTCGTTCTCAGCCAATAGGATTAGCGTCTACTCTGACGGGAGCTTTCGTCACCTTCATTTGCCGGAAAAACAAGCCTCTGGTTCACACGCATTCGAGAGAGGACGGGAGCTAGACATCAATGTTAACAGCGCTGTCAATATTTCCTTATTCAGAAGACCTTTGTTAAGACTACGGAGCCGTGTCGAACAGTTCTTTGATCGATGGATTCACTTTTTGGAGCTATAATAAGTCAACACCCATTCACTCCCATTCTACCGCTTGGAAGCAAAATTATACTGTACATGGTATTGTAAGTTCAACTGCATTATTCTTCAAGAAGAATAATTGACTTCCATGAACACAAAACAATAAAGTTGGGGGACTTTTGACTACCATTGTAATTTTTCCAATTATGTTAGTCAATGGTGGCCAAAAAATGTTTGGTAACAAGCATTATTGCAAGTATCTTTCTCAGTGTTCATCACGAATTTATACAGATTTGGAACAACTTGAGGATGCACAATGATAACCTAATTTTTTTTTTGGGGTGAACTGTCCCTTTAAGAGTGCTACAAAAAATTACCAGTAAAACTTTTTTCAATGCAATTATGTAATGAAATTAAATCTAATAAAATGAAATTATGTACTATAAAAAGTATGCTTTAGAATACACAGTTGCTTTTAAATAACCATCTGTAATGAATGATGACTTTTGTGCCTTTGAAATATATGAATGTTTTTGCACTCATCAGCAGTGGCTAAATGAAAACCAAATAAACCTCAATCCCTTTCAGCCAATTACAGTGGACTATTGGTCCTATAATAGGATAACAGAGCTTAGTGACATCAGTCGAAAACGTTAGTCATGTTAGTGCATTTTGATAAAAGATTATGAAGCCAAATGTTTGTGTCCACTGATAAATAATGCGAAGTAACACTAGGAACATCCTGTTCACAACATGAGAAAGAAACAGAAAAAGTGAGTAAAAGCAGAGGGAGCCAGAAAGAGCTACTAGTTAAATATTGACATCAAGAGAGCAGCCCCGAAGAAACATTAACCCCATCACTCACATGTACATGCACTCTCTCTCACAGCTCACATCACCAAACTACAGTATGCAAAGTGCGTTCCTATGAAATAGGGGTCAAGCAGGGGGTTGCTGAATTATGGATGAGCGACATGGTGGCAGGCGGCAAACAAAACGTGGATGGGCTTTCGCTGCGGCAGTGGTAAACGGCAGCGAACCGGAGGTGGTCTGAAGTCAATTTGGTTTATGAGTTAAACAGAGGTGGAAATATACTAGTGCCCTTTATGCACATGAGACAAACTCCCTGGTATCCGTTTAAAACTCATTTCTGTGCATATAAGAAAAAGACAAATCAAAGTTATCTGACACAATGTCATCACAACCGTGTTTCCTTTTAAAATATGACAGTATGTGGATTTAAAACAGCATGAGAGTGAGAAAATAGTGACAGTTTTTTTGGCTGAATTGCTTTATTACAAGTACCAATGTTCTGCCATGAATTTGTGACGCCTACATCAATGTGGATGAGAGTCTGCAGAAGATCAATGCATCAATCTCGGGCCAAAAAAGCTCAATTCTTGATATCACGCGGACACACAAACACATCAGAAACTCCAGAATTCCAGATATTATTTCTTTATTAGCAGATTTGCAGAGATCACACTCACCCGGTTTTTCGATGGCACGAATGTTGACTTTAAAAAACAAGGGATTTGGCAGCATTGCGTTTTTTCGTTAATCTTTCATTCCTATCTCTGACGAAAAGGCATCGGATGACCTCAATCCTTCCTCTGATGTTAACATCACCACTGCGTGTGCAGGTATGTGTGCGATTGTGAGCGTCTGTAACTCCCCTGTGACAGCAGACGTCTGTTCTTTAGAAAAGAAGCAGATTTACGATGACAAAACACTGCAGGGTTCCGGACAGATGACGGCCTCAAAGACTCCTTTTATCAGCAGATTTTGCACTTTCTTTTTCCTTCCTGTTCCTCAGTTTTTTCGTGATCGCTGCGTTGGAATCCGATCTATTAGGGCAGTTTTACAATACAAGTAAGTTGGTTGTAGATTTTTGACTTCAAACTGTACTAATAATCTTTCTTCCGCAGAATACTAAAGATATGTTGTTGATGGTTACCGCCGTTGCTTACCCACATTCTTCAAAATATCTTCTTTTGTGTTTTGCAGAAGAAAGAAAGTCATACAGGTTTGAAATGACCAGAGGGTGAGTACATGATGACATATTTTTCATTTTTGATGAACTATCTCTAAAGGTGTACTATCCCTGTAGTGGCATGCGTGATGGATGTGAAATGTGTCTGTTAAACCAGAGCTGCCAGTGCTTTAGTGCTTCAAGGTTTATTTTGTGACCGTTGTTGTGTTCACTTTCCTTTAAAATATATATTTTTGTTTCCTAGTTTCTAGGTCAAGGGCTTCCTCTATGGCAGACAGCCAGTTGTATCCCAGTCTCATGTAATCCAGTACAATAAATCAAGCCCCCATTGAGATTCTGCCAACATGCCCTAGCCACCCAAACTTGACAGATAAAGTAGAAACGTACACAGCAGACAAAGACTGTGTGTTTTTCCGAGTCTGTGTGTTTAAAATGCGAGTTTCATAATGTGACTGTTCCACCGTCTGGTTGAGATTCTCCTCGAGGAGTTTGTGATTGGCAAAGTCAGATGTCGGCTAATAGGTAAATAAACAGGAGGCAGATTGAATCGGGTTGGTATCCAATGAAATTACCTGTTCTCATTGAATTTGATGTCTTAGATGTATTAGAGGCCTCTGGGATGGTGAGACTGCAAACTCGGAATAAACAAAGACTGGAAGTATACAACTGAGAACATTGTGCCGACACGGACCTCACAGACGTCACACACATCGCTACTATCCCCCCGAGGCTTGGATTACAGTTATTGTGTGTGTGCGCATGCCGTCTGAACAACCATTCTTTCTAGCTCTTGTCAGGTGTGTTGATACCAGTTGCTTTCCATTATCCCCATGAGACCTCTGACATTCTACTGCACGCTTGTGCCCGGCCATTCACCTCACACACACACACACACACAATTTAGTACAATTTGCTTTAGCGCCAATGACGTTAGGTTTACCTAGGTTTAAATAACCTTGCTTAAAGGAGTAGTTCACCTTCAAAATAGAGAATTCGGTCATCATTTACTCACCCTGTTGTCATTTTAAACCTGTATGAACTTTCTTCTGCAGAACACTAAAGAAGATCTTTTTTTAACAACAGGGAAGGGCAAGAGAGCAGGACCAGGCCTGGACTTTATGTATTGTGTTTGTGTGGCCGGCAATCGACCGTGAGGGAGCTGCCGGCATTTTACATTTGTTTTGTTGTTTGTTTATTTTATTAAAAGTTGTTTTACGTTCGCCGGTTCCCGCCTCCTTCCTTCCTTGTCTGAACTTTGCTACAGTTAGATAAAAACAATACTGGTGTGCATCTTGAGACAAAATAATGGCAATAACATATTTCAAGATATGTCAGGGCAGTATTTCAGTTAAGACAGCTCAAACTCATAAGCCTTGTCTGTGAAACTGGGCCATAAAAACACAAACCAATAAATTCACCTGTGAAAGGTTATTCCATTTCTTTCTCATTTTAAAATGTAATTCATGATGCTTTGTAGCAGCAATATTGTTTGATCTTCATGACACGTGACGACAGCAACGTAAATGCTGACTGTTCCAAGATGGCGGATGTATCAACGCATCTGGGGCAGTCAAGTGTGGCATCTACTTATATATATATATATATATATATATATATAAACATGCATCCATTCCTGCTCTGTTTCATAACCCATGTTTTTTCCGAATCAGTTTTTCCAAATCAAATGTGTGAAGCCGTTTAACATCAGGTTAACCCAAGACAACAACCCAAGAATAAGCACAGTAGCCCTGAGGTAAAAATAAACCTTACCCCACCTACACTCAGCCTTCACTCTCGTGGTGAATCACAGTGTCTAAATAATGCACCGTGAGGGCCTTTTGCCCTCTTAATGTTTCCTTATAGTGGTATTCCAGTACGAATGAACCACCCATCCACATTTTTACAATGCCGCCGTGACAGTTTCAGTGGCTATATCTCCAAAGACGTGACTTTCAAAGCAACATTAATCACAATATGCTGACTGTAAACCCATGCATTTGCTGTTAACGTGAATGAGCTTCGCAGCTCGAGTGAAACAACACCGCCGTGACTATTTTTAGTGGTGTGTAATCACCTCTGCTGAGCTACCACATACTGTATGAAATCTAGTGCTTCTTGAGGTAAACCTTGATTCAAGATTCTTTTTCTTACCCCATTGGCAGATTGTTTTGCTTGCTTTAAATTCACTGAAATTTCATTTTCTTTTACTAAAAACAAGACTTATTTTCTAGGGTCATTTTGCGCATCAAGAAAATGCATTATTTGCAGTGCCTTCATACCTCCCTTAAAGAGACAGTCCGCCTAAAACAAACGTTTGGTTAGCATTTCTTCACACTTATTTCTTTATGACAGCTGTATAGCAGAATGTTTACACTCATATTTTGACGTAGGCTACGATAAAAGTGGATACTAGGGCAACCCCGCTCGTCATTCACTTTTATGGTAAGGGTAAGAGCAGCTTGTGCACAAAAGAAATTCACATGAGGATGATCGAATCCAAATTTTCATTTTGGGGTAAATATCACCTTCACATAACATCACCATGAGCTGAATATATGATAAGCTGTTATTGGTAACTGTACATCATAAAAACACTGTACACCATAAAGTTGCAGTCTCTTTCATTACAGCTGGAAGTCGTGAGTCAGAGCATACTAGAGTTTACTACCGCACCCTTCAAATGACTTCTGCTACACGTAGTAGATCAAGGTTTATAGAGACAAGACAACACACGCGCACGCGCCGCCGCACGCAGATGGCTGGCCTCTGCCGGGGTGTATTATTTGTGTGATCCCTTATTCCATCTTCACTGGGCTATTTTTAAAAACCGTAGCAGCGCGCGGCCATGCTTAAATGCATGCTGTCAGTCAGCAGGTTCACAGATTAGACTGTTTTTCTGCCATCTGTGACCGTATCGCGTTTCACGTACAGTATCGTCTTTTACTGCATGGCCCTGCGGGTGGGAACACAAGGTCGTGTTGTGTGGAAGGCGATGGGCAGTGTCAGTGAGGCCATAATGCCGTGTGTTATTAAACGTGAAACATATGGGGATTGTTTATGGCTGTTGCATATTATGGACGGGCAGAACTCAAGTGGAAAAGATGGTATATTCACGTTTGTGTCATCATTTATCTATTATTATGGTATATTGGTATCTAAAAAAATGACGTATGAGAATGTTAAAAACAGTATCATTTAAATATTATATGGACTGATGGACACAGCTGAAGAAATTTGGAAGAATAAACAGTTCTTTGCCACCGCTGACTACCATAGTATAGGTAAAATAACAATGGTAGTCAAAAGTGCGCCAGAACTGTTTGCTGTCCTACATTCTTCAAAATATCTTCTTTTGTGTTCAACAGAACAAAGAAATTACAAGAAATCCTGCTATGGTAGTCCATGGTTACCACAATAACTATTTGGTTACAAGCATTCTTCCAAATATCTTCCTTTGAGTTCATCAGAACAAAGAAATGTATACTTGAGTAAATGAAATCACAATTTATATTTTTGGGGCGAATTGTTCCTTAAATCGACAATTTTTGTAGCCACTTCGTAAAATAGTCACGAATTCCCATGAGATCCCACCCCTTCTAAGGCAACCTCATGGCAAGTTTACAAGATGGTTAATTCTTATCAATTTGCATCTCATTCATACATTATTGTTTGATCGGCTTTCATATTAGGTTTAGGGGTGAGGCTTCATTTTTGCCTTTTTTCCAATAATCATAGATTTTTGTATGATTCACACTATATTCATTCATTATCCACCTGAGAAAATAGTCACAGATTCCGTGGAGATCATACATTTATTAATTCCAACCAGCCCAGTCTCAAGGCCGTTCGTGGCATAGGCACGAAATTTGTAATCTATTGATTCGTGTTAGCATACAAAAATTTTCCGGGTCACTCAGGGTGACATTTTTTCATGTCTCTCAGCACGACTTTTAACACAGAGTATATATTGTAGGTGGTGGCTAACCAAAACCTTACCCCAAACCCTCAAATCACAGCCGCAAAGGCTAATTTGGCTAAAAACGCGAGTTTCACGAGGTGCCAAAGCATGAATTAAAATATGTTAGACTCAAAGTCGTATTTTGTCCACTTGCTAACACAGTTGATGTTAACGTAGCATTTTTTGAGCCTGGAAGCCTAGAACCACTGAGCACACACAGCAGGTGTTACTTTATCTAATTAATATTCATGAGCTGGACAGGTTTATATGTCGTAAAATATATAAATGCATATAAAGCACTGCCACACAAACCTTTCTGCATTTTTACATTTTCAAATGAGCATCATTTATTTTTAAGCTGATTTCCCCTGGTGGGGACATTTGGAACTGACACTCCAGTGTTCAGGACACACAATCTCTTTAACCCCTGGTCATACTGCTGATTATTTTGGAGTCATGAGCCACAGACCTCATACCTTGTCTGGATAAACCAGGTGCATCGTCTTCTGAGGCCCCGTTCAAGGTTCCTGTTCAGAGTGGTAAGCAATCTCCCTACACTTGGGTTATAAAGCCTGAAAGCTGTATACATGTGCATGTACAGTATACACATATGATACACACCACCTGCCTTTCTAGCCCAGTCACCAGCTGCAGAACACCATTCGACCTAAACCCATCATGATCTCAGCACAGTTTGTAGGCCAACCAAGACAGCAATAAGTCACGGACTACCATCTAATGGGCTTTTAGAATAGCAGTTTTCATGTCAAATATAATCTGAAAATGCTAATGATCCTTTGGGTTTTTAGGCTACAATTCAACAACCCCCAATAAGAGGAGAATTGACGTTTTATACACATGTGGAGATTTTGAGCAGACTGTCCTCCAATGGTTCAGAATTCCCAGGGTTACTTAAGCGCTGGACATTACAGAAGGGATTTGTGCTTGGAGACGTGGTCTGTGAGTCACCGGTGCTTGTTTTTTCCCACACAGAGAGCAGTGTGTTTGTGCAAAGAGACACTGCCACGAGATGCTGGGCTGCAGCCCATACTGTGTACTTTTATGGGGAGTGAAGGAGAGGCCAGCCAAGCCAGCAGAGAAGCATTGAGTGAGGGCTTCTAATGGCTCTGTAAACAAGATTATCGGTAGCTGAGCCCGTTCCAGTAATGTGATACCAGTTACACCCTCACAAATGCTAAATGCAAGAGCTCAGACGCACATGCAGTGTTTCACATACACGTACGGCTCATATAAAGCAACGGCAACAGGTCAGATATATAGAAATGCACACACAAATGCACACTCTGACTCTTTCTGTCTGGCACACGTGGGATACACCTCTTGGGTCACTGTCAATAGCATCTGTGTGTATAAATATCTCTGCATAAACATCTGGATTTTTCCATAGACTGGGAAGCAAGCAAATATTTAAATAAACGAATAAAAGAACGTATTTGGACAACGACATTTTTTCAAGAATTGGGAAATGAGAATCCACAAAATATTATTATTTGATCAAATTGTAGTTAATGGATGGTTTATTTCATGTGAGATCTTTGTTTTCCAACGCATTATTATATTAAAATTAATACCGTAGTTTGTCTTCTTTACCAAATAATCTTGTCATTACATTAACCAAGTTTGGTCTGATCCATTTTCTATCATACTGCTTTTATTTTGATGGCTCAATACAACCTGACGGGGCATAAAAAGCAAATATTGTACTAAAATGCTTTTGGCCATTTCAGTACATGGAAAATTGCTACCTCAATAGATTACTCATAGATTTCTCATTATTAAAACAATACACTAATATCCTTCACATAACATATTTCATTTATTTACTTTAAAGGATGGTTATTCTTGTGATGTAAAGGACGGTATTCCGGCAGCTGGGCAGCCAGATTGTTTTTTTTTTTAAATATAATAATTACATGTTTTTGATGCTTGTAAATGTGCAGTCTATTTCTGTAATTTGTCATTTTTACTGCATTTCAAATATACGTGAAAATTCAGTAAAGTAAAACAGTGATGTCTGAAAATCGACACTGTCTGTGTACAGTTGGGTATCAAATAACGTAAAAAAACTTAAGTGTACTTTCAAAATATTATTTCAAAAAATGTTTCACACACTGTATTATTCACAGAATGGCAAAACGTTGTTTACAATTCAGTGATTCTCCTGAATAGTTTAATTAAAATATTTTGCAAAATGCAAAAAAAAGTAAATGCAAAAAAAAGTACATGCAAAATAAAAGAGATTTGAAATAAAGTCATCTTTATAAAGTCAAAAAATCTGAAACATGTTTTGATTATGTTATCATGTTTTTATAGTGTTAGTTAGCTTTTTTGAGTTATTATTACTTAAGTTAAAAATCAATGTGCAGTTTGATTGATATTACTTGGAATACATAATAAAAACATTATTTTTTGCAAATAAACTAAACTTGGTCTGTTTACAGTGTATATAGTGGGCACTTGTTGAACTGGAGATACATCTGATGCTATATTTTCCCCTCTTCCTCCCTCTCAATCTCTCCTTCTCTCTCTCTCTCTCTCTCTCTCTCTCTCTCTCTCTCTCTCTCTCTCTCTCTCTCTCTCTCTCTCTCTCTCTCTCTCTCTCTCTCTCTCTCTCTCTCTCTCTCTCTCTCTCTCTCTCTCTCTCTCTCTCTCCCCCTCTCTCTCTCTGTCTCTCTCTCTCTCTCTCTCTCTCTCCCTCTCTCTCTCTCTCTCTCTCTCTCTCCCCCTCTCTCTCTCTCCTCTCTCTCTCTCTCTCTCTCTCTCTCTCTCCCTCTCTCTCTCTCTCTCTCTCTCTCTCTCTCTCTCTCCCCCTCTCTCTCTCTCTCGCTCTCCCTATCTCTCTTTATGCTCCTCCAACAAGCTAAGAGCTCAAAAAGCTTTTAGTACTACACTTTACAGCTGACAGCACGTGTTGATGCAGCACATTCCATATTATTATTATTACTACAGCAGATACTGCCTCTTAGGCAGAAGCAGACAACAGATCAGCTGCCTGCTTCAGGTAGCCATGAGAAAGAGATGTAGTAGATCAATGGCACCTGGTGTCCGGGTTAGCGTTGACACTCGGTCACTGCAGACTGTTGAAAACACACACGTACGTCTATTCAATGCTCTAAACTCTTTACAATTGGTGGAGGCGGTTTTCTGTCGGTTTACATTGCTACACAAAGAAGTCAAACTTTTTTTCCAATGTTTTGACTTTCCTGCTGTTCTTTTGTTTGCTTTTGTATTAATCACAGCCACATTCACATCACATCATTCTCAGACTCACACACAGAGGAAAACATCTGTGAACGAATGAAAGAACCCCAGACAGCCTTCGGGCCCATTCAAGCGGTCAGTTTATGCTTGTTTCCGTGAAGGCCTGACAGCTGAGCCACGTTACGGGCATGAGCGCGTTCATTTAATCCTGAAACATTCCTAAATAGTTTTAAGAAAGATCTACTGAGCCTTTGTTCTTCTGCATCTAGAATCCATCTGCTTCACATATCCTCCCCAAAACTCTGTCTGGATCAGACAAAGGGGAAAACATCCATTGAGCCGATTGGAAATTGGATTTGTTATAGATCTGAATTTGGGCTGAAATCTGTATGCACATAGTTCAGTTTTACTTATCAAAGATCAGTGTTTGAATGTCTGAATGCTGCCACCTGTTGGTCTTTTTATTATACATCAGAAAACTCTCAAAGGAAAAGTTCACCCAAAATTTTGTTACTCACCCTCATGCCATCAAATGTGTGTGCGAATTTCTTTCTCGAGTCATTTTAAAAGATGCCATGGCTCTTTCTAGCTCCGAAAAGCACATATACCTTTCCTTAAACAAATAAAATATAAAAACAAATCCTTATGACTCAACAACATCATGGATGTATATTTTAAAGGAGGGAAAATGTCATGCGTTATGGATGTGACAAAAAAGGATGCACACTTTCCAGAGCTCTGAATTAAAATGTACAAACCTGGAATGGCTCTTTATAGAACATAAAATACTTACTATATTAACATTTTCATGTGCTCATTTATGAGGAATTATGAATGTGACACTTCCCTTAACTGACTATGGAAAACGATGCTTTAAAAAAACTACAAATTGCTTTAATAACTTCAAGAGAGACTTCACAAAGCTATTTCAACCACTAAATATTGCCATCTGATCAGTAAAATCTAAATATTTTTTCAAGATGGTCAAAATAATTAATCTTAAGGTTACCATTTTCATGTTATTGGCTAAATGATGACCAAATATACGTTTGTGAGTAAAAAAGATTTTGACAGTATTTAGCCCAGGACCATGACATTTATTAAATGTAGAATGCATTGCAAGTCTGTTTGGATCAAAAAAATCAAAATGTTCACATTTTGTTTACTAGAAAAAAAGCATATGACAGTTCAGTTAAATACGCACTATACGAACTATGCCAGAAACATCTATTTTAAGACCTTTTAAGAATTATGGCCCTTATAGAGCATATAGTGTAAGTGTCTTATGTAACGCTAGGCTTTGAATCTTAATGGATTCCTGCAGGGAAGTCTTACCCACCGTACTCCACATCTAAACATCACACCGAATATCCAATAACTCTGCAGTTCTCATTCTCCCATTCACTTCTTCCACTTTGCATTTAACCCACCCGAGACACAATAACATCTAAACCTCAGCGTGCACAAAAACAACTCCAGAACCTTCACAGAGCTCTTTAGTTCTCTGTGGCTCCTCTGACCCTTGTATGACTATCACAGTGGAGCGATGGATATCCAGTAAAGTTCTTGACCATTCTGACACACTGATTCAGAATATCACATAAAAGGTCACTCGGTTTAGGCTTTACCATCAGTTTTGTATCAGTGTACTGCAGCATAATTTAATGCCGAGAGTGTCTCCCGTGTAAAAGAGACTCTAAATATTCCACTGGCAGCTGTAGGAAACAAGATTAGAGTCCCGTCTTGACAACTCCGCCTTTCAGCTTTGGATGGGAAGAGCGTGGATCTGCAAGATGGGCCGCTTGTAATTTGCGGCTTTGGCTTCATTTGATAAAAATGGCAGAGAGCTGGCGATTATGGATGCATGAGGATTAATGGAGGCTATTTAAAGACCGGACACATTTTTCCATTCTGAAAAAAGGGAGGGGAAGATCCATGAATTATCCCAAATGTGTTGTGTACTTCAATCATCAAAGCTCACAGTTCTGAGATCAGTGAAAGCTTTTATTTCTCCTTTAACATGCGATTGTTGTATATAGGTTGATAAGAAATGTACCCAGAGGGAAAAAGGTGAATCCTCTGCATACTGTTGTGCTTATGTGTGTATTGTAATGTGTATATCTCTGCTTCCTTACAAAATGCCACGCCACGGACTAATACAAAATATGAAGTTAAAGCAACCGTTTATGCACTCACAAACAGACACTACACTTCGTGCATCCGACAGATGTAAACAAATATGCTTGCTCTGTAGCGCTCTCATTAAATGGAGTCATTAATTCGTGTTTTTAGAGCTGTGAATCGCAATGGGAGATGCTCGGGAGATTTCCTTCCTGTTGTCGGGGCTTGTTATTGTCACGAGCTCTTCCCTCTGTGAGGTTCCCTATTTACTCACCTCACTGCAGTGCTCAACCCAGCTGAATCACACCCTACACAAGAAAATAAAACACATTTTAAAGAAATGCTTTCAAGTATATCGGACATGTGGATGTTATCATAGATATCGTATAATAAACAGAGAGAAAGATATTTGGAAGAATTCTGAATCTTGGCCATCATTGACTAGAAAAGTATACATTTAAAGTGCACCAAAACATTCTTCGAAATATCTTCTTTTGTGTTCAGCAGAACAAAGAAATTGTATCAAGTGAAATTTGGTAGTCAATGGTGGCAAAGAACTGTTTGGTTACAAGCAGTGTTCATCAGCACAAAGAAATGTTTACAGAATTTTCATTTTGGGTGAACTGTCCCTTTAAAGCAGCTATGAATAACAGCCCCTGCATGTAATCTAATAATGTTGTTAACATTCTGCCTGTTCCAGAATAAACAAAACAACCATGTGGGCTGTCAATCATTCCTGGAGCGTTGAACACTCAGCGGGGTAAAGCTCTATCCGTTGTGATGATTTTACCAGAATCCCTGCTGAAGAGGATGTGAGAAGAGCCAGCAACTGTGAACCCAGCGGCCCTGCCAAGCACTGCCAGCCAGAGAAACCAGATGTGCAACCCAGTAAAGACCAGATTTGAGATGACAGATGAGCGGGGCCGCGGGTGGCTGAAGACATGTGTTCGAGACAAGCTGGCAAATTGTGATTTATTGACATTTTAATTTGTTTGGGAGCGAGTATAAAACAACGTTTATCTGGAATTGCATGCAAATCGAGGGTTGACATTGTTTGGCAAGGAAATGAGTAGGCTACTTTGTCTTCACGAATAAAACTTCTGAGATGTTTGTTCAGTATCATGCACACCTTTTTCATTCTTTTGTCCATGCATGCTGCAGTTGCCTGACCCTGTCTCAGCTTTCTTTCCATTTATTCCACAAGGTTTTGATTATGAGGATAGATTCAAACCAGGATGGACAAACAAAAAGACTAAAAAGAAAAAAACAGGCCGTAAGGTTATAACTGTTATTTATTCCAAAGATCTAAATCAATCATTTATTCTTACCAGAACAACACATTTCTGCCTGTTTTTCTTGTCTTCTTGTTTTGCTGTCTATGGAATGTGATTGTGTAATTGTATACAATGCCAAAAGACATTTGTTTTGCGTTTCCAAGAACTCGCCAGTATGATCAAATAAAATTCATAATGGTGTTTATGAACAATTATCACCTCCCGGTGATTATCAAGAAAAATTGGTCGAGCATGGTCGAAATGCTTATTTTGCACACAAGTTTAGCCAACCAACCAACGTTTTGAGTTCGAATCAAAGTGTTTGCTAAATGTATAATTGCAACTTGAAGAATATTTGACCACAGAGCAGACTGACAAGTCGAAGTATTCAAGAGTGGTGAAGTTAGATAAACATGAATAGATAAAAAGGGACAGTTACTAACTGTAATTTTAGTTCAGTAGCTCTACAACCAGGGCATTAGCTACACAACACAGTGCTAACTTTATACGATAGATTATAAAAAAAGATACTCAATGCATACTGCACAATATCAGTCATGAAATGCTATGGACAGTAAACAACACCCTCTCTAAGGCTTTGTGTATGCAAATTACTTTGAGTGCTAGACAATGTAAAGCTGACGTCACGTTCCATGTTGCAGTGGTGCCGCCATCTTGGGAGGTTAACACTCCACTGCTATTATTGTTTTGATATGTACCGTTACTTGCTTTGTTTGATATACGGAGAAATCGAAAGTGAAAGAACCACGGGCTGTTCCTGAACGACTCTGCGTAATGCTATTGCAGTTTTTAACACAGCAAGACTGACTTACTATATATTTCCTAATCGAACAAGAAAAACATTGCATTGAACGCACTAGCAGCAATTCTCCCAAGATGGTGCAACATTCAACGAGGCGTGACGTCGATTACCTCTATGTGGAATATGCATACATAACTTTACAATAAGGAAAGCTTTTAGGGTGTATTGCATAGAACAGGAAACCCTGAGAAATGTAGAACTCCATATGGCAGCGCAGCCGCTGAGTGAATTGACAACAGGAGTGGAACATTCCAGACATGCATGCGTGGAAAAACACACAAGTCCAATTCTTGGGAAAATTTACGATTCAGGATTAGCCGGGTATTTGCAGTTAAACATTCCAACCAGGTGAAATTTACAAGCATGACTACCAAAAAAAACATGTGCTCAGACTTGATTTCATTTATCGTCGCTCCATTTAAAACACTGTAGCTGGGTCTGAATTCGCTCACTCATTCACTGTTCCCTATATAGCGAGTGCTTTATAGTCCACTATATAGGGAAGAAGTGAGTGATTGAACAATTTCAGACACTGACGTAATATAACCTATCTGACAGTAGGCTGCTGTCGCGGACATTCGTCATAACGTTTGATGCACCTGTGTGGCTTCATGGATTGTTTAATAAAATGGTAAAGTAAATGTTTTCCTTATTTGTCACGTTTTTTCATTCGTTTTTAATAAAGAGAACAAAAAAGAAAGAAAGAAGGTTTGCCTGAAAAATGATGTTTGCCTGCACGTTTATTTGATTGCAGTTATTAAGGTTAATACAATGATTTAATATATTTAAAACAAAGCACCACTGTCTATAAGATGCATTTCATCTGTTTATTCTCAAAAAGTAGAAAATAAGCGTCACCAAGAACAAAGTATAAACGTATAGGCTACGTATTATAAAGTATAAACGTGCATTCGTGGCAACGTTACTCTACACCAGCTGATTCTAATCAGACGGTTGATTCACGCTGCATCATGGGAAATGAGTGAGTGAACGAGTGGACATCAGATGTACACTCAAAATCAGAATGCATTGTGGGTAACAAGTAGTGAACGAATGAAGGGTTGTTGTGTGAACACTAAGTACCAGAAAATAGTGCACTATATAGGAGATATACATGCAGACACAGTTGGTCTATCACATTTCTCAATAACATCTAAGAAAGCAGAACTAACTCACAATGTTTCACTTTTGGAGCCCACTGTATGAATAGCGTTGATCAAGATTTGGATCTTATATGTTACATCTTATTGTCTTCTTCAGATCCTCCAATGATGTGTTCTCATCAATTTCTTCCAGTATAAACTGCGTCACATATCTGAAAAAAACACACAGTAGAAAATGTTGGTGACAGTATATTTATATATTTTACATGATTTATATGGAACTATGTTTGGCTCGCATGATTCCACCGAGGTGCACGATTCACAGAAATATAGAATATAGATATGTAGACGCAAATGGTCTTCTAAAGGTATTTAAAATCACCACAAGGTGTCACCAATGTCTTTCACGTGAATTTCACTTTTTGGTTGTCTATCAAAGCCAATGTTAAGATTTGAAAGACACAGATTATCACACCAGACATCCTGCCCACATATAAATTCATTCATTTAGAGGATACGGGGCCAGAAAAGAGGGAGAACAGATCAAAAACAAACAACTTGAGTCAATTCTGTTTAGACATCCACATGTCATTGCAAAAGAGTCAAATGTAGACGGTTACAAACAATGAAACCAATTTGATCCCCAGTCACTGGTGGAGACCATATGTTAAAACCTGTGATGTATTTATTTGTATTGCTCTGATTCTCTATTGGTGGCATATTTGCTGACTGGGCTGCCTTGGGCTGGTGAGCAAGGTCTGGCCGGACTAGTGACCGTGCTGAGCTCTGAATGGAGGCCTTCAGGCGGAACAGAATTGACCCGTGTGAGGCTGATCGTCCCTGACAGGACGCGAGGCAGCTCGCGCTGAAATAATAATGGTGAAATAAAAGCAGCATCTAGCAAACGCTGACTTCCATGGAACCTGCCAACGGCTGAGGATTACGGATGAGATGTGTGAGTGTGTCTGTCTGCTGTCGATATTCAGATAATCTCTTTACCACCAAACACGCAGAAAAACGCTGATGCAAGACTACCAGTGCTTCAATCCATTGTTTTACTTGAACTTTGTCACTACTGAGATTGCTTCAAGATTTCAAGTCTGTGTGACCTCAGGGCGGATGGAGGGAAACAGGCGCGTCAGTCCTTGTTTGACCTTGTGACTCAGAAACTGTGTATACAAGCCTTTGGCATACACACATTAAGAAATGGTCTGTGAAGTTAGACATTATGGATCTGATAAATGGTTCATTTGCTGTAGCATTTTAGTATTTCTATTTATATGGTGAATTAATCACAACACTACTCATAGAGTCCCTGACGTTATTTTGTGTTTGGGCACTTTATTATACTCGCACCCAAACAGTTTCAGAAAAAACCCTCCAAAGAATGTGAGGAACTCAAGACTCCCTCTTTTCACTTTTCACCAGTGTTACTGTATTATCATATATCCTCATGGGGGAAAAAACACACTAAGGCTCTAAAAAATAAGGTATTCTACATGCCATATTTTATTTCTAGGTATGAAAGGTATCGGAACAAACATTTATAAATATTTATAAAATATAAAATGAGGAAATGTGAATAATGACTAAAATGTGGGTGGAGATTAGTCAGTTCTGGACTTTGAGAATAACAAACACTTGTGGTTTCACATTGGCCTTGAAAATGTGGATTTTGGAAATGTGAGTCTATCATCCTGCAGTGATTCACTTTTCTTTGCTGATGTGATGATTTTATCTTTACCGCTGCAAACTCTGCAAAGTTGTATTCTGGTTTTTATGTTAAAAGGGAGAAACTATGTGTATAAATGCTGAATCAGTGCCCATGAAATCATGTGATGTCAACACATTCACACCCATTGTAGAAGTCTTTGTTACTTCTATAATGTTGTTATGTTCAGACTCATTGTCAATATGTAACTTTTTATTGCTAAACTGAAATGTGGATATGCACACAACTTGACATGTGACAACATCAATGTTTCAGGTTAAGATAAAGCAAGGTATGTTTTAGATTTTCTGCTTGTTCATCGCTTGTTTCACCTGTAAGACCCGGGATTTCTTGTTTTCTACAAGAATCGATCCCAGAAAATTCATCTTGATATCCTAAATATGGAGTAAAGCCATGTCAAATATTACAATCATGGTGAATGAATTGGTTGAAATGAAACTTTTAAGTTTGATGCTTGGATTTCACGAATTGTGTCACAAGTTTTTCACATTTAAGAAATCTTCCATGTAGTGAAATAGCAATATTCAGTTTGAAATGAGATGGAGTGTTGCATGTCACGCCACAGGACTTTCCAAAATGATTTCGTGTCAACCATATATCATATACAAAAAAGAAAAAACAGATGGTCGCCTTTTCTGTTTCCGTACATTGGCTGCTTACGTACTTTTGCGTCCTACGTGAGAACTGGGGGCATCCACAATCCCTTTTTCATAGGATTTGTAGCTCTCGTATTTAGCACCGAGACCCCATTAAGTTAATTACGTTTGCTTCTTAACATTTTCAGAGCTTGGCGTCAGTGCTCATATACCACCCACTACTCACTTTGACCGACACAGTTGGTGAGAGCACTATATGTTGTCTGGCTGTCCAATCACATGAGCCACTTCCCCCTCGGCTTTTCTAGATCAAAAGTTAGCCGTGGGAAAAAGCCATAAAGCATTCTTGAACATCTGACCTATTGAGAGTGTTTGTTTGCAGTACTTACAGCTGTGTGCAGACAAAGACTCACGGCAAACGGCCTTGACTTCAAAGTTGCTTTGTATTCCAGATTTAGACAATGTTTTGACCACGGAGGAACAAGTGTATAGGGTGAAGTTTGGCTTTTTGTAATAACATCGATCTGAGGTGTGGCTCAGAAAACCTAAATGATCCAAAATCTTGTTTGTTTTTTCATATAAATCCTTATTCCTCCAGTTAAACACGATCATAAGGGGGTTGTTTACCAGCAAGCAGCAAGAAAAAAGGTCCCTGAATAACTTATTATTTCCTTTTTCCTGTAAGCTATCACAAGCCGCTGTTATCTCCCCCCAGCAGCATGTGGAAGTACGTGTTATAAAGTAATTAAAGGGTGTTCACAAAACTATTGTTGAACATAAAAATAAAAACACATAGACACATGTCTTTTTATATTCACTGGAATTAAAAAAACAAGTGACCTACTGTATGTTCCACTAAACAGGAAAAGGTACTTTTTCTCAGCTTGACGTGTATTGAAATGGATCAGCTGAACACAAAGACACTGGCGGAAAGACATGAGTGTTTCAAGGGCATTTAATGTCATCGCGTATGAGCACTGCCTGAAAAGCTGTGTGTGAGGCATAAGAAGCTTTAGTTTCACAGTTATGAGGTCGGATGGGTTGTATGGGAGTGACGTTTAACTCCTACATGCACATCATCTTATCTGGGCTGTGACGTTAAAGTATGTTACCCAAAATATATCTAACAAGAATTCCAAACAGAACTCCAAATGCCTTATCTGTTCCCAAATGAGAAGATTCACGAAGCGTTCCACAAATCCTGAACTGCAGCCTAAAGAAAAAAATGAGACATACATTTTGGACGCTGCTGTGTCCAAAAGCTCAAAACTGAGTCTAGTTTACAGAGGCACATATGAAATCAATGTTTATGTCACATCCTGTCACAAAGACGTTTTTCTGAAAAGTGCTTTGGGTTTGCCAAGTTTGAGTCCTGGCTTGTGGTCCTCACAAACAAGATTTAGCCTCAAATCAGAGTTCAGTGCATTATGGGTCAAAAGGATGTACTTCATAGTAAATGAAGTTGTTTACTCAGCTTTCGGACATCAATACAAAGTTTTAGACACTTTAATCCCTATGATATAGATGTCAGTTTTAACTTCTATATACTCATTCGTAGACAATGTTGTCCATAAATATATCCATAGGAGATAGTGGGCAGTGAGCCTTGGAATCTGAATGGTTAAGGCTACCCATAGACCTGGGATTGGTCCTTCAGTAAGGAGCAGGTTAAACTGATCACTTTCATGTTCTGTTAGCACCAAGCCTGAGAGCAGGTCCATCTGTAGGTTGAACATCTGTGACTGTTTTGCCCTGACACTGATGTTTTACTATAGAGCCTTCACGCTGATCTTGAGTCTGAAATCATGGATCACATGTTCACACCAATCCAGAGGAGAAAAGCACTTTCTGTCATCATTTACTGCACCCTCCAGTCATTTCAAAGCAGTATGACTTTCTTTATTCTGCAGAACACAGGATAATATAATTTGAAGAATGTTGTAAACTGAACTTTCATTCATTTTGTGTGGTTTGAAGTGACAAAATGATATTCACTAAAAACAAACCTGTAACAAGTTTAACATGTCCTTCCGAATACGAATGAATGAGATCTCTAGATTTTCTATACATTTTTGGCTATTCCTGTAAGTATTTCAAACAATAAAGAATATTTCTCAACTGATGCTATTTCTGCACATTTTGTCCGCTTTGCTACATCACTACTTTTTTTGCATTTTTGGACCAAAAGGGAACGATTTCATGCATCTGCAGCCATCTCCCAAGTATACACAGACTGCAAGGTCAATCGTGGTTCAACACACTCCAACTTTC
Source organism: Barbatula barbatula (assembly GCF_947034865.1). Classification (NCBI taxonomy): domain Eukaryota; kingdom Metazoa; phylum Chordata; class Actinopteri; order Cypriniformes; family Nemacheilidae; genus Barbatula; species Barbatula barbatula. The sequence goes on from NC_136784.1 coordinate 12,493,377, forward strand.
CATCCCTTAACATTTAAAAAAATCTAAAAATGAATTCCTCCGCCAGAGACGTGTGCCCTTCGGTGACCAATTAATCTCTTTGTGTTCCAGGCCGGATTTGGAGTCCAAAAGGCTGGTTGCATAGCAACAGGCCTCCCACTGTCCCCTGCTGATATCAATTTTGACTCAAATGACAGACAGCAATCCCGACTCCCACCAGGCGACCGAAAGCACTTGAACATGAACTCAAAACCCCTTTTGTCATGAGATTGATTTGTAAATCAAGACATTGGGCAACATCACATTCACTACTGTACCGAAATGAATTGACAAATTGAACCACACAGGTCATCTTAGGCTTTGAAAAGATACCAAGTGACTCATAACAATGCTATGATCTGATAACTGTGTTGGTTGAGCTACTTTTGATATCTGCAAACAGAGGAAGTTGCTTTATTGCGGCGTGAAGGACTGTAACCTTGGCCCCCATCCGAGACGCAGGCAAGTTGTACGGCCGCATTGTCTGTTGAGGAAAGTGAGCGGAAGGGCGCGATCGCTGTCCTGCTGTGGAGCTTTCCAGATGTTACACAAAGGATACCATATCATTCCTGTAGTGTTATCTGTGCAAGCAAAACAGTCCGCAGGTCAACACGCTAGGATGGGACCCCTGTGAATCCGTCTGATACACAATACTGAGACGTCCCGCATGCCGTTCACACCCTTGATGCAAAACACACACTTTAAAGCGATAGTTCACCTACAATTCTGTTGAAATTTATTTATTCTCTAGTTGTTCAAACCTGTTTATGACTCGTTCTTCCGTGGAACAAAAAGGAAGATATTTTGAGAAATGACACAGTGGTTTTGTGTCCGTACAATCAAAGTCAATGGGGGTCAATGTTGTTTGCTTACCATAGTCCAAAATATCTTCTTTTGTGTTCTGCAGAAGGTTTGGAAAGACATGAGGGTGGAAAAATTATGAATGATGTAATTTTTGGGTGAACTGTCCCTTTAGTTTAGAGCAAGGCAGATTATATTTGTACCTCCAATATAAATGCTGAAGATTATTGCTATATAACAGATTATATTTCCATCACTAAAAATCCCAACAACTCACGTCAAACTGTTTATGCCTTATTGTATAACTACATTACATTTATGCAATTTCCACAATTTAAAAAGAAATGTAAGTTTCGTGTCATTTTTTAAATGTGGTTTAAAACACCAAATTACAAAAGAAAAAGACAATTTAAGAAGAATATGAAAAGATTATATTACGTGAAAACGTTATTAAATTTACCCGCAAAAACGCAAATTTACAAGAAAAACTTATTTACATCATTTATTGCGCCCCAGCTGCTGGAAAATTACAGGATTTTTCAGATCCCCAATTGTGTAGAGAATTTCTTAACAATAATAATCCTTTCCAATTACATTTCCAATTACATGTAAATGTGTTTGTGGCTTATTTCAATAAGTACTGTAGGTTCTCTCTGAATCAATGATGTTTTATCAATTCCTACTTTATGCAACTGGGCCAAAGGCACTTCCTGTTAATCCACGATAACAAACATGTAACCTGTTGCCTTCAGTCTAACATCTCTCAGCTGCTTATATAATAACAAACCTCTTTTTATTGAGTAAATCATTCCATGTGTTCTGCCCCTCTGATCTCAACATGATCGTGATACATCAGATCGGAAGATGTTCTGTGGTCGAACATAATAGAAACAGATTTGAGATTGAATGGATTTCCAGCACATATCGGTAGATAGGAAAAAGCATTGTTTTTATTGAATAGGGTGAAGAGAGAATGCTGGCCCACTACCCGCCTGTTTCAGCTGTTTTTGCAGTCAATTACAATCAGTGTATCTCTACGTTTTCCTGTGCTGGGCCACTGATGGAACATTCTCTGCTTTTTGTGTGGGTCAAAGAGAACGAGTCTGTGGGGACTCACTGTGTTCCAGTTTTGTTGTGCATGGTAAAACTATGTTCAGAAAGGGAAATGCTCTGAAACAAGGAGAGAAATGCATATCCTTTGTAACCTTCAACACAGTTCACTTGAACATTTCTTTTAAAACTCAGTGGTCTTAGGGCTGGACCGAAGGGCTACACAATCTGTAGCGAGAACAGGAGCACAGTTTGGATTTGTGGATGGATCTTTGGCATATAGTAGATACATGATCAATCCATCTCACTGGAAAACTTTGCTGTAGTTTTGCAGCAGGTTGCCAGTAACTTACTGTAGATTTAATTCCTACTTAATACTACTTTCCTATTAGTACTGTTTTCAGTTTAAATTCAACTTTACTTTAAAATTAAAACACTTTCACTTTTGAGATTAAAAATGAGCAAGAAGAGACGTTGAGAAATGTTTTCTCTGACAAATATTTAAAACTTGATATAATCAAGATATAAGTCTTGTTTTATAAAAGATAATTTAAGAACTAGGTAAGTTAATGTTTAAAACAAAATTGTAAATTAAATCTAAGTTATTAAGTTACTGGCAACCTGCGGCAAAACATTTAACAGTCCTTTATTTCCCAGAGCAAAGAGTTTATAAAGTTTATATTATTAATAATATATCTTAATACTTTAGTTAATTACATTGATTTTATACAAATATGGCTATTATTGTATATTGAACACTTATGGCACACATCAATAAAACATAAGACCACTCTGAATACAGTACAATTTTATTAAGCTTATTGAATTTCTCACATTGTTTCTGTCAGGTGTGTTTGGCTGGTAAGGCTATTTGAGTAACTTACATTGTTATTTTTATATATAAGTATTGCACAAATATTTCCATGGACGGCCAGTATCAACATATCATGATAAAAGAAAGATTATCTACCTTACAATGAACAGTGTGCAAAAAGGTTTTTCCTTTGCGCTTTTGAAAAGATTCAGGCACCGGCGTTATCAAAACGGTCTGCATTTACACAGATCCAGCAAAACGGATAAAAACGCTGTAGTCTGCACGCCAGGCCAGTGGATGGAGATGTTGTTGTGTAAAGAAGCAGGCGTGCCTTGGCACATACACATGCACAGTTATAAGCTTTTTTATGCTTTTCAATACCGTAGGTCGACGTAGTGTGTCTCCGCGGGTCTAATTGGTGCAGCAAATCCACATTGCTGGGGAAACGTTAACACATAGTAGAGCAGCGAGAGCTCACAGTTTGGGAAGCCGCCATATTGTTTTGGCTATACCCGCATGACTGAGTGCGTAATATGCATGCGTGTGACGTCATCGTGTCCAGAAAGTTCCGTCTTGCAGTTTACATGGAAACAAAAACAGCGGCGTTTTCAAACGTTTGCGTTTTCAGTCCCCTGTACGCCGTTTCCGTGTAAATGGGCAGCCAAAACGCATACTTTATTTTTGCGTTTTCAGTTGAAAACGGTCTCGCGTAAACAGCCTCTTATAGGGGGCGTTTTACACAAGACCGTTTTCAAGTGAGATCGCTAAACAATTTATGCGTTTTGGCTGCCCATTTACACGGAAACGGCATCTAGGGGACTGAAAACGCAAACATTTGAAAATGGGTCTCAGAGTGCAACTTTTTGCATTTACAAGTTAAAAAACAGAAATATTTCCTTTGTGTTTTGGAAAAGTTTCACGTGCACAGCGTTATCAAAACGATCTACATTAACATGGATCTGGGAAAACAATTAAAAAACATTTATTATGCATGCCTGGACATTGGAAGGCACTCTTGCGCTATAAAGATATCCTAAGTGCTTGCGCACATCCACATAAACAGTTTTAATCTAAAAGCGCTTTTAATACACTTTGTCGACGTGTAAGTGTGTTTGTAGTAGTTTGCATATGAATACTATGTCTCCGCTGGTGGTAGTTGTGCAGTTAATCTACTTTTTGCCTTCAGACTTTACACGGAAACAACTATGTCGTCGTTTTCAAAAACTTTCACTTTGAAAGTGACCCGTTTTCAAAGGTTTTCGTTTTCTGTCCACCAAAACACAGTTGAAACACAAAATCGTTTTTGAGTTGAAAACGTCTCGTGTAAACAGCCTCTTACAGCTCATCAGTTGTTTTAAAGTAATTTAGCATTAATTTTCATTTGAAATGAAGTAAGATGTCTTGAGGGTTTTGTGACTTTGTTGGGAAATACTCTATTCTCTATTTTAGAGACATTAACCGATATGCATGTGTTACACAAGACAGATAGCACACACTATTACATTTGTAGGACAGCGGTTAGTTTAGTGATATCTGATCTCTGACAATACTTGTTGCGAAATCATAGAAACCAGTGTTAAAATGAAAGATTCAACACAAACTTGGCTGTTCTTTTGTAAGTTCACTCATTTTTTAAAACAAATTGTTGATACATGCATGGACCAAACCCATTCAAACATGAGCATCAGACTCAGCTTAACACAAATAAAAACTATTTTATTCAAAGCACCATAAACACTGACAATAAATGCATTTGAAATGGTCAGCAAGCAATTGCTTTGGTGTCAAATATAAAATGAGATTTTCAGTGAGAGAGATAATAGGTCATGTTGGCTTTTTACTCATTGAACTGAGCCAGTGATCTTTAAATCCAGATTGAATAACTTCACTCCTTCACATATGTCCTTACAGCAACAACATCGCCCATTGTGCATTTCTGTCAAAAAAGAACATGGTTGAAAAAAATTAAAACAAAATAATTACTGTGGGAATTAAAAATTGTGGGAATTAAAATTAATGGATAAAACCACAAGTGTTTCTTCGAAAGAGGTCATAATTACCATCCCACAAAAATGCTGGTATGACTTTTGTATGTCTAACACAGTTCTCTTTCATTTTAGAAATAACAAACTCAATGAACTTAATTAAATAAGGAAATAATATTTAACTAAATAATCATATTAAATAATATTTCATATTTCTAAACATTTCTAAACATTATTCATGATTTCAAAAAATATAATTTGAATGTATAAAGGTATAGGAATGCCATCTACTGTCAATCCCATCTACTGTATTTCAAAGTTATAATGTATTAGGCTATTGGAAAAAACTATGATTATATTGTGTAAGGAAAAAACAATAATTGAACATATTTTGCATGTATTGTTATCAATTTCCAAACATTAAAAATAACTCTCTGTTAAAAGAATGAAAAAGTTTCCTTACAGCTATTAATTTCCCATCCGTGATCTCTCTCTCTATCCTCGTCTCTTTGCCGTCCCAGGTCTGTTTTTGGACTAGTTTTCCGTTCTCGAGACTCATGACGGTCTGATGATAAAAAAGAGAGAAATCCGTTAACTTTGTATGAAAAAGAGCTCAACCACCGATATATTCCAGTAATGCCATTACAAACCGTAGTCTTTCTGTCATCTGCAGTGGTCTCCTCGAATGGCTCGTTGAGCTTGAATTTGATCTCAGTAGTTTTGAAGGTGCTCTGCGATTTCATGCAAAGGAACCCTTGATCATCCACACACAAGATCAGGTTTGGCTTGGTCCTGTTTCCCACCTGACGAGTTGCAAAACCCACACCTGTAAAGTGTGTAATGCACATCGTTCAGATTTACGATCTTTAACATCTTTTAAAGTTACATTTATACCGCACATTGTTTAACATTGAAGCATTATTTTGCATTACACAGACTGGAAAGAAAACAAAAACAAACTAAACGCAAATATGCATATGTTAATTATGCATAATTTGTTTTATATTTCCTTGCATACAAATACACACCTAGCGCCTTCATGTACTCGTCAAAGTTTTCGCTGTTGATCATTTTCCATGTTCCCACGAATTTCTCAGCCATTTTTCCAGATGATGTTGTCCCGTATCACGCAACTCTTTGGCAAACTTTGATCCGATGATCCCTCATCTCATGACTGCGGGCTTTTTCAACAACTTCTCCAGCACGTGCATGATCACACCAGCCAATCAAATTCAATCATTACACGTCACTCTGTGGAGTTCATCAACCTCCCACCCAAAACTCGGGGAAGGGTTCGCATGTTTTTGTACCACAAGTATTCGGCCAAGTAACATTTACTGGGTCAGAGGATACTTCTCCCAAAGGCCATGTAGATGGCTAGACTTAAAGAGACAGTTCACACAAAAATGAAAAGTATGTCATCATGTACTCACCTTCCAGTTGTTCCAAATCTGTATTAATTTCTTTGATCTGATGAACACAGAGAAAGATATTTGGAAGAATGCTTATAACCAGACAGATTTTGCCCTCCCCCGTTGACTCCCAAAGTAGGAAAAGATACAATGGTAGTCAAAAGTGCTCCAGAACTGTTTGCTGTCCCACATTCTTTAAAATGTCTTTTGTGTTCAACAGAACAAAATAAATAATAAGGTAATTTGTCCTACTATGGTAGTCAATGGTGTCGAAGAACTTTTTGGTTATAAGCATTTTTCCAAATATCTTTCTCTTAAATTATTACAGATACGGATTCGAAATTAAATACAGAAATTAATACAGATTTGGAACAACTCGAAGGTGAGTAGAGGATGATAGATTTTTCATTGCTGGGCGAACTTTCCCTTTCATTATTCATAGTCCTCTCATTTTACAGAGGATTATTCAAACGTACGAAACAAAAAATGACTGAATATTCAAACAATATTTTCGCTCCCGTTAGCAATGCAAAAAGTCGCGTTTCGAATACCAGAAAACAAAGGAGTGTCAACCAAGTGCATAATTTTAATTTTTAAAAAATCACATGCATTTAAGGGATAGTTCACCCAAAATGTCATTTTAAACCTGCATGACTTGCTTCATCCGCAGAACACTAAAGTGTAAAACCTAATAATGTTATTTAGTTTGAAGCCATTATCATAGATGCAAGTATCGTTTTAAAGACAAAAATGTGCTAAAAAAATCCTTTAGCACTGAATGTTATACATTATTTTCTTGGATGTGACGCATGTGACCCACACCATTCTTAAGTCAAACACAGTTTATAAAAACAGCCCTGTTTATGTAAGAATAAAAAAGCAAATCCTTTCATCCAAATGCTCTATAGAAGACAACAAGTGACTCAAACTAACAATTACATTGTAAACAACAAAAGTTTATTTTACACACACAAACGCACTGTATATACACAGAAACATGCAAAGGGCCGACTACTTCTTGTCTCCTGCTTTTGCTTGAGGGTCTTTAGCACTGCAGCGGGTCTTTAGTGCCGAGAGCATTTCTTGAGTGGTTAGTTTGGATCCTTTCATCACCAGCCTCTCTCCATCCACTGCCAAACATGACGATTTATCACACATAAAATATGACACTACTTCAATATATTATTAGAACATCTATTTTAAACTTTACTCACCAAATGTGATGTCAATGACAGACTTTGATCCGTCGTGCTTGACCTCTGTGATTACTTCGCAGTTCATATTTGAGGATCTGGCTTTTTCAGAGCCAACCATGACAAGGAAATCTCTGTGGGACAGAAGCAGATCAGATGTTGGACAGGACAGTTTTACTGTGCAGCTGACATACAAAACAGTGCAGGTTTAATTTGATAAATAATTATACGATCAACTCATTAAACAGCTTATGCAAACAGTCATTTCAATATCATTTACAAAACACCTAACGCATATGAGGTAATAATCTGTTTTATACATTTTAAGCTAAATAGCTTATGATAAATATGTGATTTATGGGCAGTGGCCACCCTGTTATCAAACAGCTGAATAATAAAAGTTTGGATGTTTGCAACCAACTTTAAAAAAATAGTTTACACAATTCACACAATAAAAGGTTCTTCGTGTTATTTGTGGAGGATCTATGATTGACAGAAATGCAACATAATATTGTATATATATATATCCGTCGTCAGATTTACACAATGAAGCGTTATGCTTTTATTACCTTAGAATGAGATATTTCTATCTACGTATATCACACGTCCCCTTACATGGAATTTTCCATGTTGTTTCTGCAGTAGCCCTAAACTGACAAACTGCCCTACACAGTGCGTTTTGTAAATACGTTATCTCCTTCAGCAAAGAAGCGACAATGCGATGACCTCTTAGTTCTTCTTCGAAAGTGTGGGGTGAACCTCACCACTAGATGCTGCCAAATTTCATACGCTGGACTTTTCAGAAAATGATCTCATACTTAACGTCCTGCTGACTTCCTTCAGTTGAACAATTTAACAAATGAATAATTTTATATTGAAAGCCACGTTTGTTATAAAACAATATAACATATAGTTTCTGCCTAATCGGACCATTGGCTGAACGTCTGATGTATAAGGTGCACGAACCTGGAAACACTTTGTGAGTGCTGAAGGTCTGGCTGCGTATGGATATGTATGGTGACGCATTGAGGTCTTCTGTATTATTTTAATGACAGATGTGCTTTCCTGAGCTGCAACATGTTAAACCCCCAAAATAAAAAAATCCCGGCATTTAGTATAAAAGTTTTAGTTTGTGCTCAACTGAAAAAAGGAAGTCATAGCATGTTTCATGTGTGGGTGAACTATATGCAATAACTGCATATCAACTGAAAGTGGCGCCAGAAGTTCAGTGTTGGACAAAGATATTCGATGGGTCAAGGTTCAATGACCTGCATGCTTCTAGGGCGTTACCATAAACAGACTTAAGGTGATAACAAGAAATTCCCTTATATCATAATGACGTCAGCTCGTTTGCTGTATGAGAACGAAATGTTGCTTTGAAACGCAACCATAACAGAGCAACTGACTATAAACTAAGAAACCGATATCTGAATAACTTCACGACGACATTTTTTAGCGACAACAGTCAGTTGACATTTATTATGACAGAGAACCGTTTAAGAACAAGTTATGCAGACATACCGTTTTAATTTCACCAAACAGCCCCTTTCAACATTAATGTAATGTAAATCCGTGTGATGTGCTGTAATCTTACCGTGTAGAGCGAACATTAGACTCAAATGGACATAACTGTACAACAATTTTCTTAACTGTCTTTAACACAACTGCTCCCTTGGACGCAGCCATCTTTTTCTACCCTTTGACCTCTGATGACGTGCCAACCTGGGTGCGGCTCTCGCAACAAACAGAATCAAGATATAGTTATTGATGCAATTTTGTCGTATTAAAAATCAAGATCAAGATTACAAATCTTTATTGTCGCGTCTACTTTGTTTCAATTAAATTCATATTTTTTTTATCTTCACGAGATGTGGGCATGGGCAATAAAGGACAAAAAAAAACTACGTATACGTCTGCACAAAAGCCGATAGATTGTGGAAGCATTAATTGTGAAAGTAGTCATTTAAAAACGATTATATGTAGACTAATCAAATCGAATTATGTGAAGTAATATCTAAATAAATCTAGGCTATAATATTGTTAATAGCCTATTAAATGCATATTATGGAGTAGAAAAAATATCAGGAAATTACATTATACTTATTATTAAATTGCGTGAGTTATATATTAATTTGTAGCTTAAATGTTTTTATAAAAACAGAGACGCAGATGTGACAAAACATGAAATAAACAATTGTTAGAGTAGCACAATTCTGTTTCACCCTTTTTATATTATACTGTTTGATTACGGCTGAAATGGCTCTAAATCAAGTAGCAAAATTGCCAGCACAGTGTTTTATTGTAAAATAACAGGAGCTAGTACTTAATTTCATGGGGCTGTGTCAGTCATTGTTACGTCACCATAGCAACAGCATAATGACCAAAGTTTTAGATAGATAAAGCGGCTTTTCTACGATTTTGGGTAATTTCTGATGACCTTTTCAATATGCAATCCGACATAAAACATGCTTACGGCCGGATCGTCGATTTAGGAGTCTAATGAAGGGATATCATATCCCACAACCGCTTCATTCATTCACTTCATCTACTGGACGGGACACCTGCAACCTGTTGATGCGTGGGTGTGCCGCATGCTTTTCCGGGAGAATTGTCCAATAAGGGACTAAGAAAAGTTGTTACGTAACAATTTTTCATGTTCGAAAAAAACTTTGGGGGAGTGTATCGAGCACAGACATACTACATCATACGTCCAGCTCGTTTTTTGACAAGTGGACCATGTTAAGCACGAGAAGACACTGTAAAGAAGTCAGAATGCATGAAACCTCGTTGCACCGCCCCAAAAGCTCAGAATGCTCCTTGCGATTTAGGACTATGTTTAATCACCTCATGAAGAGCCAAATTACTCAAACTTAAATAAATAAGTAAATGTTGAAATATTGAAATTAATTGTCAAATAATAACATTGTTAATAAAACAAGAACTTGAATTCAATTATTTAATATGCAATTCATATAATACAGAACTCCGGAGGTTGAGCTCACACAATATGACCACCGAAATCTGAACATCATTTTGGCAGGCTATCAGGAGAGCGCTAGAGCGGTTGCAGCATTGGTGTTGACCACAACCCATGGCTTCAATGGAGGGTTTTTTGTGGAATATTTAATCTGCAAGATCATTAAAATAGCTATGCTGCCTATCTACACACAAGGATAGCTTGGGTCGAATACGTTAGATTACAACACAGTTGACTTGCAATGACAACAAAGCAGGTTGAAGCCAGCAGGTCAGGAAATATATCAGTTTCTTTATTGGTGCACGTTAAAAGAACCCCGGGAGCATTATAGGGATCTGTTATGTTTAATCTATTAAATTTTGCTATGTATTTTGCTATGCATACTATGTCTTTTGAATTGAGGAACAGCTGGATGGAGAGGGCTGGATGGATATGGCTGGACACACGGATGGATGGGCGACTACAGCTCCAGTCCATCTGAGGAGAAGCAGCCCTTCACCATCATGTCTAAAAGTAGAACCTTTTTTGGATGTGTAAATGCTGAACATTTTGCTGGCTGACTGTCCCTCAGAAATGGGGAATAAGATATACATGGTTCATCTCAGCTTTATCTTTGTATGTCTTGTTAAAATTCCTCACATCCCAGTTTAAAAAAGTGGGCATGATTATAAAAATTGTATAAAGAATTTAAAGTAAACAGAATGACAGTAAAAGTATTATGTACAGTATGATGAAGCCTCATGAACTGTATCTTACCTAAACCTCTTCGGTCTGGTGGTACAGTCAGCATTGTTCAGGTGGAAGATTTGCTATAAATTACAACTTTAGCAATCCAGGACTCGCTTATAATATGCCAAGGGTCTTACTCTTTAAACCAATCAAGCAATCCACAGCATATTCAAGATGAAATTTTAGACAGCTCCTTCCTACAATATTTGTGGATTGTCTTGACTGCACTGCCCTCTTCCGGTTTTGACACAACATCTCATCCAAAGGTAACAAGGCCCACAGCAGGAGCACAGTAATGGTATGAGGGATATTCAACAGACTGTTTGGTGTTTTCTCTGGAGTTTTAATCAGCCATAATCGCCTATGGTTTGCAGAATTAGTTTTATTCATATTTTGATAGTCTGCATTAAAGGACGATTGGGAGGTTCTATGTAAATCGCATCATGAGGACATTGATAGTTTAACTGAGTATATTGCTGACTATATAAACTTTTGAGTTGATAACACAGTACCCACCAAAAAGGTTAAATGTTACTCAAATAACAAGCCATGGGTTACCACAGAGTGAAATGCGTTATTAAGCGAAAAAGGAGACCTTTTTGTGAGTGACAAAGAGGAACTAAAACGGGTATAGAAATTATTAAAAGTTATGCTACGATAATGTGACATAAAAAGAATGTGAGAGGTGTGGAGTGATAAAGAGGGGAGGGATATACTGCCTCTAGTGGACAGATGTGGGTAGAAGAAATTTATATATTTTTTAGCTGAATTGATGGAGGATCGATTGATCCAAACCAAAATGTTCCTTCAGATGGTATACGGCTGACTTCCTATTTAGATCCGCCTTTAGCCTTAAGTTCATCCTATTTTCCCACTTGTGAGTCTGTTCCTGAGTTTATACGGTATCAATGGAGCAAGTAAGAATTGAGTTAAGGAGAATTAAAAAGAAGAAATCTAGATGCCCTGATGGCATTTGTGCTGGAGTTCATAAAGGCTGTGCTGATCAAATCTGTCGGGTGATTCATTCTATTTTTAATTTGAGTTTGCGTTGGAAAGGGAACCCGTTTATGGAAGACATCATGTATAGTTCCATCTTTTTCACATTACAGACCAATAGCTTTAACGGCTCAGTTGATGAGGTTTTTGAGAGATTGGTTTTGAATTATATTTAGCATTTATTGTGTGCTGATGAGGATAAACGGCAGTTCGCTTACAAAACTGGAGTAGATGATGCAATTATTTCTCTCTTAAACAAATCTCTAAGTCATTTAGAGGCTTCGGGTTGTTAAAATTACATTTTTGCTTTATTTTTCTAGAACATTTAACACTATCCAGCCTGCATTACTTAAGAACAAGTTCGAAAATGCTGGATTACAGCAGAGTATGGTCAGTTTAGTGACTACCTCTCAAATAGACCACAGTATGTAAGGATGCAGAACTGTGTCCCAAGTAGTTACGTGCACTGGTATTCATCAAGGAACGGTTTTAGCTCCATTTTTGTTCACTTTTTATACATCAGACTTTCAGTTTAACTCCAAAAACTGTCATCTTCAAATATTTTCTGACGATTTAGCAGATAAACAAACTTGATTGGTCTGACAATACGAAGTCTATAAGAAGGGTCAGAGTCGCATTTTTTCATCTCATTGGCTGGAAACAAATGCACAGTCAGGGATTACGGAAGCTAGACATTAACGCTAATAGCGCAGTCAATATGGATATTTCTCTTTAAACAAACTCATCGATTCACTTCAGAAGAACTTTGTTAAGACCACAGAGCCGTGTCGGGCAGATTTTTGATCGATGGATGCACATTCTGAAGCTTTAAAAATTGTCCACTGCATTATTCTTCAAGGCGAAAGTCATATTCAGTCAGGATGGGAAATTTTGTTTCTTGCCTGAAGTATCACTTTAAGTGCTTATAGCAGCACTATATTTTTTAAAGGGGTCCCATTTTGCCTCTTCTATAGTCCAGTATGTTTGTAATGTGCTAACCAATCAGTGTTCATGTGTCAAATTCCCCAAAATGCTTTATATATTTCATATTTCACCTTTGTTTTACACAGTCATCTCTGTGAAGTCCCTCCTTCCAAAATGCTCTGATTGGTCAACTGAGCCAGTCTTTGGTGATTGGTCTATCTCTTAGAGTGTGTTGAGGTGTCCCGCCCGTTACCCTTTCCTGGGTTTATGTAAAATATGGGTGTCATGATGTAACTACTGCAGGAAGTAGCTTGTTGATAATCCAACAAGCTGCAAATTGTAGTCTTTAAAATGTGATTTCTGTTAAAGAAAATGTCGTCATTTTCTGTGAACTTTGAGCGTTGCCACTTTGCAGATGTTTTATATGCTCAAACAGCTATCCACCTTTTTCGCAATGCGAGAAATTACCCATTATGCCTTGCGTATGCGCGTAGGGCTAATGCTTCGGAATTCCGGTTCACCGATTGATCCCATTAGTTATTAGCATTACCAAGTTAGCTTGAAAGCTTTTAGACGGACGTTATAATACTTTTATGTCATTTAAAACAGCAAAATGTCAAAGAGCAGTGTGTAAATGATTTCACAGGGTTACAGGGGCATGGGTTTTTAACCTAGACCATAAAAACAACTTTGTTTCTCACCATAAGAAGTTGGACCGTGACATCTACTGGGATGATGACATTTAACTCCAGCCAGCAGGCAAATGTGATATATCGTCTCATGTATGTAGCCGGCCAAGAGCTTTACATTTATAAAAAACACTTAACATTGGACGAATTCTTTGCCGTAACCATCAACGGTTCACATTTCTAAAGTGGAGCTGCTGAGTTCAGTGTTCTTTACAGGGGAGGTTTTGATACCCACACCAGATATAAAAAAACCTGATCACATCGCATCGGATCTTTTATAAAATAACGCAGTATTGGAGACGTCTGGATGCTTCAGTGACTGGTTCTGGTAGGCCTATGTCATGTAGCAATACAGCTGCTGTGTCGTAAAACGTGCCTTGTTCATAGAGCTACAATGCTGACTTGGCCAAACATACACTTAAATACATACATTACATACGTAATACTTTTAAATAGTGTGTATTTCCTGCGTCATCCAATGTGAATACATACAGTAGCCTATGTTATGTTTGACAGCGCAACTGTGATATTAAACTTAATTTGATATTATAATGAATTATTGTAATGTCACTTAGCCCTGGATGTATGCTTCATGTGTTAATAGTGATGTTCTATGCAATAACAATAAAGTAAATAACGAAGTAAACCGAGCTTTACGCACTTGTGGCGTCATGTAGTAACAATCGTTCGTAAGGTTTTCTGAACTTTCTGTGGCTGTTGTGACAGCATTTTACAGCAAGTCTATTTTGAAAAATTCAAATGAAACCTTCTTTTTTTAACCATTAACAGAAATGTCCTCTAACATGATAACAAATAGAAACCGGAAGTGTGGCACATCAAACAGGAAGTCAATTGCTGTAATGGCGCCCTCCATGAAATTCCATCTAACACCCTCTTTAAGGTATTCACTTGAGTGCCTTGCGGTTAGGTAACCATTCAGGGAAAGTAAGGCTGGGAAGAGAGGAGCAAATGAAAACCAACTCAGGAACATGTTGGTAAGAATGAGCTGGTACCGTTCTATTCTTAAATTCTTAACTTTTAAAGGTTAAATTTTTGGAACAGAAATGCAATATAATATACATAACAATGTCTTCAGAGGTGTATAAAGACCTATAGTGAGTATAAAGAACATAATGAAGCGTACAGTTTTTATTACTTGTTTCTGTGTACATACACCACGGGTTCCATCTGAGCCACCGTAGTGCTTCAAAAAGTAGGGGTGAGCGGTGCAGGGAGCCAATGGTTGCAATTTGCAACTAGATCCTGCAAAATTTCATCTTTAAAATAGTAACTTTCGGTCTGTTTTACCACACAAAGCTGGTTTCACAAGATTTGTGAACAGTGTTTTATGCACATTTCAATATTCAATATTTCATTTAGTTTTCTTGTATAAAATCATGTTTTCCCACCATGACATCTGTGGAAAGCTATACTTTTCTTATTCTTGACTTGCCTATTGGCTATTTTGTCAAGCTCTTTCAGAAAATGTCAATAAAAATGCAAATGCTGTAAAAAGAAAATTCGACTTTATTTTAAATCTTGAATAGTGATGAAACCTTTCAATAATTTTGATGAGTTAAGTAATATAAACATATTATTATAATTTAATAATAATTATTATAATATTATAATAATGTTATAATTTGATATATTGGCTATTGGTTAATTAACAATCTTAAACATTTCTGCTCAGAGTACTAAGGTTTATGGATGTGCTTATCTGTTAGAAAACAATTGTTTAACGTTCTACCACGTATATAGAGAATGATAAAGTCACTCTCCCGTACCTTCTCTGGATCTGTTCCACATTGGTGGAATGATCTGCCTGCTGCTACAAGATCAGCAGACTCTGTTGCCATCTTTAAAAAACGCCTGAAAACGCATCTCTTCCGTCAAGATGTAGCAGGTTGATTTTAACCTCTAATTCTTTTCTGTCTTCTTAAAAAAAGGTTTTACTAACCTCACTATTCTTAGCTTTGTATACTGTGCTAGGCTTTAATGGAGTAGTTTTTATGCACTTATGCATTTTTTTGCCTATGTTGTTATAATTGCTTCCAATGTTTCCTCATCTGTAAGTCTGCTAAATGACTAAATGTAAACGTATATTAAATTACGGGATTTTTACATTGAGTAACACATCCAGTAGATGGCGCGAGTGACATATTTACCCTCCACGTCACGCACAGTCAGTTCTTAATGTGGTGCGCCTTTTTACACAGACATAATCCTGATAACTGATTACCAAGAAGGGTTTTATAACTTTACACAGTCTCCTATTTGTCCTCATTTGTTATTTTCATATAGTTTCTGATACAGTGTTTCTGCGCAGAAAGTTCACAGGTTAGCTGAAATGCAATTTAAGTCACTTTGGATAAAAGCATCTGTAAGAAGAATCAATTGATTCAAACAGAAGAGATGTCAAACAGACAAGACAGATCATGCCCATTACAGTATGTTTAGAAAATAAGTGCAGGGAGATTTATGCTATGTTATGCCTACATAAAATGTTATCTTTAGTCTAAATTATTATCTGTTCATAGCCACCTGTACATTAATGTTCATAGTATATAGCCATCTGTATATATTGTTCATAGTACAATCATAAGAACATACCTACTGTAAAATATTTTCATAGTCCATGCCCACTGTATAATATTTTCTCAATATTGTATTCTGTATTTATTCAAACTGTATATCCTGCTCTTGCTAATGGCACTTCTGGTTAGACCTAAACTATTTCGTTACGCTGTACTTGTATGTGTGTAATGACAATAAAGTTGAATCTAATCTAATCTAAAAAAATCTAAATGTTTTCTATTTCATTGTGTAGGACACCTATTTCTAGAGCTGAATCGTCGCTCTTCGTGCACAACAAATCTTATTGTTTCTCTTTTGAGGAACTAACTTGTAAACTATCTGTGGTGGTTTTAAAAACATCTTCTCACTTACACCCTTTTGCCACGGGCCTGATGCAAAGGATTTCTTTGCTAAATAACTCAAGTGCACAATTGTGGGCACACGCAAAGCTATATTTAGACAGCAGGGTTGCAGACCCAACTTCCTATTAAGTCCCCTTCCGAAAACAATGACAGTAAATGCTACAGGGTGCCGCCTTATTTTATCTGTATAATGTAAACTAGAAGCACTAGACAACAGTGTGGAAACCACAAAGGAGGAGGTCAGCCTTTAAAATAAAACTGCTGTCATTGCTTATTGTGGTATAATTTTGGAAGCTTTAGGGAAGTCAAAACCAGCATTTGGGCATTTAGAAAGCAGTGTAGCTCAGCAGGGTGCGGCTTTAAAGTGCTTTACAGTGCAGTCTTTTCCTTTGGTTTTTTATGCATTTTATAAACATCCTGTTTCTGAACAATTCTGCACTTCTTCTGTCATTTTTGTATAAACGTCTACTGTATAGTCGTCTTGAATATGTGATAAGTAGAATATGATAAATGTATAAACAAGGTGGATTTCATGTTATAAAATATAATTGTGTTACGTTTAAAAAGCCCTATATTCATCGATTTGTATCGCCTACAAAAATGATTAAACAGCACCCGGAAATTCTCAAATTGCTTCGTTGCAGCGGCTCAAGCGCTCGAGAACTACACATCCCGTGATGCACCGCGGCGCGACTCAACAATCGCCGTTTCGATCAGTGTCTCCACCCCTCTACATCTTTGAAGTGTAGCGGAGGACAGAGGGCTGGATACGGAGTCAGAGCACCACCGGACCGGCATGTTATATCTGCCACACATCGCCGTGCGCCCTGCACCTCCTCGAGCTCACAGTCTTTTCTCCTCACACTTGAAACACTGCACGTTGTCGCGCGCTGCTGCGTGAACCTGCGCCGAGCGTAAAAGAAGTCACCGCAGAAGATAACAGCTGATCTACGGATGCTCGTCTCCGGTAAGTGGTCATTCAATAACGCAGCCCGCTCGGACACTACCGGCTGCATGAGCGGAAAAGTTGAGCGGACGAAGAAACATCAATATGAACGGTTAACGCGTTTCGATTGTCAAGCGAACTTCTCTCGTGTGTTTTAAACGTCGCGACACGGGGTGAAGCGGACAGATCGCATTGCTGTGGACGTATACGACCGCATACTGACACCTAACCGTCGTTCAGATTAACCGCTGGTTTCACAAATGAAGAATTATGGGATGTTAAAATAACAATTAACACTCATTTCTGTTTTCACATGCGCACTACAGGTATCTATCCACCTATGCAGTATGCAAGACAACTGATAAAAAGAGACTTGACCTCAGGCTTCTATCTCTTGATCTTTTTCCGCATGCTCACCTTCTATTAATGAACATTTATCTTTCACTGTTTTACTCGCAGTTCCTGTCACAATGGCGGGCGAAGGCTATGTGATAAACACACATGGCTCTTAACTTGTCATTTCGCAGATTATGTGGCAGATGGTTATCTGTCTGCCAGTCAGCAAACTGCATAAATATCAGTTGACTGTAAATGTCCCGTGTCGGCACAAATAAAGCCTATTGTGACGGTCCTGTACACTGACAACACAGCAGGTGGGATCACAGCGTATTGTCGTAAATCCACCGGTCCCTTGTCAGAGAATCATCTAGACACAAAGACGGTTGGACTGAGGTCGGGGTCAGCTTTACACTTTTATAGAGATGTTCTTTCCTGGTTGGATGAGCTCAGCTTCATGCTCGACTCTATCTGCACCGCCGCACCTGACCTTCGCATTGAGATTCCACGTCCAGATTTTGTGGTTTGTTTCTCTTAGGAATGCTCGGAGGAGAACCACAGAGCAGATTGTTCGCCGTGTATATTTTTCATTTGGACTTTGTTCCGAGCGTCGGGCTGTTTCTCAAAAAGAGAGCAACCAAAGGAAGAATGCGTTTGAATTCAGAATCTATAGGTTACCGCAGTTCTGGTGCTTCATTGAGTTTTCCCTCATAAATGTCAAAAGAATAAGTGGGAGGAAAGATGAAAGTTTGCCTCAAAGGGTCTGAATCTGAGAACTAGTCTGAACTGTGAAGCCTGTTTTTGCTCTTCAGAAATGTCTGATTGGATTCATGGATGTTGCTACAGCTGTTCTCGGTATGCTTTTACTGGATTCGCTCCGTCTGTGGGTTCGGGGGTGTGCTAAATCCTGCCAAATGGGGCTTTTGAGACACAATGTGGCTACTATACTCTAATGAAATATAATCGTTAATTCATAAATGGATATTCTGTACATTGTTGTTAAGTTTAATGTTTAGTGCGAGTCAGCGTGTTTCACTTGCTGTTTAGAGGTGAGATGTGATGTTTAGACATGTAATAGAACCAAATGTTGTGACTACTGAAAAGATTGCTTCTGTGAAAGTGGAGAACATTCATCCAGGTAGGTCAGCAACGGGTCATGCCAGTGACCCGAGCACATCTGTAGTCAAGGAAACGGAAAGATCTCAGAGCCGCTTAGACATCAGCGTTTCACACCTGATGTTGTCTGCAGGGACTGAGAAAAACTTTGCAGACTGAGATATGAAAAACATTTGTTTTGTCCTTGGCAGATTTGTGCAAAGATGCAGGTAAAGTGTCACTCAAAATCGGAACAGGCTGTCAAGTCAGTTTGAGCAAAGCAAGCTCATGACAAAACACGCACCCTCCGGTTGCTCAAAGACGTGCGACAGATGTGTGCATGTGCAATCATGGACATATTAGGGTTGCCTGTAATAAACATATTGCAATAAACATTTCAATGGTTTGCAATAACTTAAATCCTATGCACACACATATATATATATATATATATTGTATATGTAAATTTATATTCACATATAAAAATGTGAAACATGTAAGCTGGTCACAATTTCTGTTTTTAAATGCTTTAATAGAAATGTAGTGTTTTTTTGTGTTTATATATTTAGCAAGTTAGCTCATACACATTTATTTCAATATTAAAGCCAGGTTGTGTGTGTGAAAGTGGTGAGGTTGCGAATTGCAACCAACGGCTGAGTCGACCACTACTCGAAGCACTACGGTGGCCGACACAAGATGTTGTTACGGTTTCATTTTCATTGCCGGAGAAGATAATGTTTTATGAAATGCGCTGCGTAGAACAGTTCGTCTGTTATGGCTACTGTTGAAACAACATGACAAATTCCATGTAAGGGGACCTGAAATAGAAATGGCTTCTTTTAAGGTATTAAGAACATAACGCTTCATTGTAAAAGGTCTTTATACGCCTCTGAAGACAGTTATGTACGTATGTTAAATTGCATTTCTGTCCTCTTTAATCTCACACATTGCACCTTTAAGCAGTCTTAGCGCTTAGATTTTTGGGATAGTTAACATACAAATGGCTAGTTTATAGATGCATATTAAGCTAGAAGAAACATTATTAAACTAAACACTTCAACTTGAAATGCTACTTGAAATGGGGGAAGTATGCTTCTTATATTCAAGTGGACTTTCTAAGCATCAGTTACATATCTCTGAGTCACAAGTAATAGCTTGTAATAAGTCCTAACTGAGAGGACAAGAAGCAGTGAAATGAAAAAGTTATTTAATAATGTGTAAGAGCTATTGATTGATTCCTGCCCTTATCTGTGCTGCATAGACTTTAACTTCTGTTGTGTTTTTCTCACCTTACATAATTCTAATGTGACTTCTCATATTTTATCAGTAAGCTATGCAAATGAGGCTATTCAAATGTTATGAAAACCCACAAGGCCTAAAATGATTCCTGGAGTTAAATTATAACTGAGACTGCAGTTTTGCATTCTAGATTGCTCAACAGTCATGAGAAAACAGGAAGAGCGCTAAGTGAATACTAAAAGCAGTAAAGGGTACAAGTTCCTTTCACATAAAATACAGAGATCTAACTACATTACACAGTGGAACCCGAGTAACAAATACAGTAAAAATCACAATTTCACAACATGAGATATCAACATAAATACATTAAAGACACGCGAAAAACGGTGCAGTCATCACCCAACGCACATCTCGGGTAAAATGAATGTGATCAATATATCACAACGCTGACGTGATGTTTGATATTGATGCCACAAACGTTACCCTGGAATGTCGATTCTCCGCTCTGCTTTGTGTTTACAGTGTACGCTGTTATCAGTCACGTTGGACTGGTCTTATAAACATCAGGACTTGTCTGATCTTGTCTGGCTCTGTTATCAAAAGAGGGGGCAATGGCAATTTTCTCAGGACAGTAGGGGGGTACGTTTGATTGTTATTTTGTTGACTGCGGGCGCTCACTTTACTTTGCTTGAACAGAAATAGCTCCCGCGCTGCGGAGGAAGTAAGTGGCACTTTCTTGTAAACATTACAAATTTAATTAAAGCAAATTATCAAAGTGATGCTGGGAAATGAAAGGTTAGCATGTAGAATATGACTTGTTGAACGGGGCTCCAGATCGTGCCTAAAACCAAAATATTAATTTGCGTGATATATTTTTGCGACCATGCAAATTCACTTGTTTTTCAAGTGTTTCCAACGGAAGCGCCACACGTTTAGGGCAGGCTAGAGAGAGAGAGAGAGCTGTGCTGGTCTCAGGGAAGGTGCACTTCGCAACCTCAAGAGATGCTCTGATGTCAGACGGGCCCGACCCCCATACCGGACTGACGCCCGGTTCGAGGTCCCCTAGTAGCAAGCATGAGCAATGCGAGTGACTGGTTACACAAGCAGCTTCCCGGATGCTCAGCACCATGCTCTTCTCTCTGTTTTTTCCACACTCGGTGTACCAATGCTCGATAAAGCAGCATGGAATAAGCGCTCAGGTCGGTTTCACATTAGTTCGATTGCCTGGTCCGAACCCTAGTTCGATTGCTCCCCCCTCCCCCTGCACCCACTGGACTGCATTCATATTATTATTTTTGGGTCATCAGCCTGCAGCTGCTTACCCTGTCGCTTGCAACGACGATACAGGAGATGCATAACATTGCATTTACATTTACATTTATGCATTTGGCAGACGCTTTTATATAAAGCGACTCACATTGCATTATCCTATACATTTACACATAGGTATGTGCAATCCCCCACAAGGCTCTTAGCACTGAGCTACAGGAAAGTTGCTAGCGTCACTTTTATACATTTATGTTTTTGAACCGTTAGTTTAGTTTCCAACGCTTCAGTACAAATCGGCACTTCGACTGTGAATGTACTGCAAATGCTTTTAAGAACGCTGAAGGCGAACAGAAATGAGATAGCCTATAGGCTACAGCTCTCTGCTTGGAACACGTCAGTCACGCTAGTCAGAAAAGGGAGTGAAACACACACAAGCACACATTTTTACCAAAGAATATGTCATTAATAGGGGTTCACTTCTGCGATTTGGTACGATTGCGTTCATATCAGCAGCAAAACGTACTGGAGTTCACATATACCGCACCCCAGACCTCCCTTATTAGGCGGATTCGGGTACAGTTCACGGGACCACCCGTCTGTGGATTCTAGCACTTGTTATTGACAAGTAGACACACACAATGTGAGCGTGTTACTAGTCTGCGGCATGCACTGTTTACTGTGACGGATTTTAATGAGGACGAACAATGTGATATTTGAGAACTAAACTATTCGCGGAGACGTTCAGGGAATGTATTTGTTATAAGATACTGCTGTATCTTTTCAGATCCGTTCACAGCAAGGACGAACGACAAGCAAATTCTCTGAAGTTTTATTTGAAGTTATCTTTACGTTGTGTTGTGAACATGCGGAAAAGTTTCATTGTTACAAACTAAAATCTAAGTAACAAGCACTTTTGTAAAAATAAAACATATAACCTAGCCTTTGTTTTCTTACAGTATAAAGACTATTTGAACACATTTAAAATGTAAACTGTTCTGTGGGATTCTGCAGATTACAAATTTTAGGGTGTAATTTACAAAAAAAGTTGACCCTGTTTATAAGGGAAAACTACTTGGAAAAAAAACTTTATGTGAGCAAAACCTATGAGAGGGAAGATTGTTTGCTGCTGTGTGGTCATGCTGTAAATATAATCTTATATCAACTCATGACATCAGTGATGTGCTTGAGCCTTTTTTTGGATTTTCATGATGTCTTTCTTCGCTCTACAAACCTGGATCTGGTCTGTTTTGATTTTCACTGAATGAGAAACAAAGAAATGTATATAGGTTTGGAACAACTCGAGGGCAAGTAAATGATGACATACTTGACAAGGTATTTTTGGGTGAACTTTGGGTTTGCGTGCTGCCTGTTTGTGAAACTCACAGCATTGATTCTCAAATATTCTACCGGTCAAAAGTTACAAAATTAATTTATTTGACATATTTCAGAATAATAGACTCGATTATGAAATAACACGGGAACTATGGGAATTATGTTGTGATCATTTTTTAAATACAAAATAACACGTCAAATGAAAATAAATAAAAACTAGTTGTATTTTAGCATCCTCTGTGTAGTCATTCTTTGCCAAGAATTGATTAAAATCAAGTCATTTATAAAAAAAACATTTTTGTAATAAAAACATTTATGTTTGCACAATTACATTATTGTATATGAAGCTAATTTCAGACATTTAAGAATAGACATTCAGATCAAAAAGTTTAGGCTTTTGAGATTTTTCGATATCATTTTTTAATATTTCGCTCAAATGTTCTATAACTTTGGACCGATAGTGTAAATTGTTTGTAAATATAAGAATTCTGTTTATTTTTACTTGTGTTACAATTGACAAAGTAAATATTTATAAAACTCAACTGTCTTCTTCATGTTGAATGATTTGAGTTATTGCTTCTTATATCAGAAGCTGTGAGGTTTTAAAAAGCTTTAAAAATCCCTGACCCTTTATAAAAGCAATCAAAAAACACACTGACAATAGGGTTAGAATATACTGTACAATCATATGAATGTACCCCACTATTCAACACTTACAAATGTTTATGTGTATGTTGAATGATGACGAGATCACAGCGCCCGTGGGCTGAAGCTCATGACCGAGCCCTACAAATGTTCTTCTGTTGTGTTCTCTTCAGAAGAAAGCGAGAGGAGGCATTATTACTCACCGGCAGTGTTTGTGTCGTTCATCACCAGCAATGTGTGAACTCGGGTTTATGATGTGTTGCAGAAAGAGCAAGAGCGAAGAAAACAGCTAAGAAAAGCTGTTTATTCTTATCGATCGACTTCATAAGCGTGTGTTGCATGATTTGTGCCCTCTTGATTTCTTTGTCCCAGGGGATGTAACTTCCTGATCTGGTGGCGGATGGGGGATGGTGGGGGTCCGGATCTGAAAAGATATTGTAATAACCTCTCCTGGACTTCTCTTATTAACCGACCCTCCCTGTTTTTCTTTCTTTAGGAAATGTGCCATTATCTACAGAGGGCATATTAATAAAAGGCCTTGAAAAACAATGGCTGGCTAATCGAGCCCTAGCCACGACTTCAAAGAACAAGTGTGTTTTCTTGCCCTGGTACTTCAGTTTGGCGCGCCAGTAGATTTTGGAACAGGAAGCGTATGAGAGGTTGGCAGCTGTGATGTCTGCTGGGTGACTGTGCAATATTAAATACTTTTCTGGAATTGAGTCAAGAGCCTTGGAAATGTAGTTTAGGTGTTCAGAATTGTTGAACGAATATGCCAGGGCTCCAGACTGCGACCAGTTTTCGAGACTGCTCAAGACTTTTTTACAAGTACTCGCGCATGTGCGACCCGCAAAATTAAATTTCTTCGAGTTGTTATTTCATGTAGATGGAAAGCGAGGCTGTGCGTGATAGTCAACTGCACTGGTGGCCGCAGCCTGCTGACGTCACGGACGAGCACAAAACATGTCGTCATTTTTGATCATATTTTAATTCGAGTACTGGACAGGTTTGAAAAAAATGAGAACTTTATTAATTGGGGGCGGGGCATAAGAGGGGCAGGGCGTGTCCCTCATGGTGACGAAAGGATTTGAACTGCAACACTGATATGAAAAATGTATGTTGATGAATCTATGACAAGATTGAGTAAAGAATTACATTAACACTTTTAAAGATTCACTGTCAATGTTTTTGAAAATACAGTAAACATTTTAAAGAAATGTCACCATGAGGTGAAGCGTGCGTCATCTCTGCCCTGTCGCATTTCTGTCTGTCAGTGTCTGACGTTAAAGTATTTTATGCTCGTCTGACTTGTCTGTCTGGTAGTAGTGGTCTCACCTGACATTTTGTGTCCAAATATACTGGTGCGGAGCAGGGCGAGTGTTTTTAACACGCCCACGGAGCAGAGGTGCTGCACATCTTGCACTTGACTGTATTTTCGTCAAGTTTATCAAAGTGAAACCATCTCTGCACGCTTTCAATATGCCCTTCTGTGCTCAGGACTTGACCCTGGACCGCAAACTCAGGCAACGCAACCGGTCAAATCTCTGGGTACCACCCGAAATGCCGGCATAACCAATCAGAAAAAAATAATCTATCGTTTTCATCATCGATCGTCACGTCCGAGTATTCGAGAGCTCGTGCCCATCACTAGTTTGCTTTGACAGATATTTTGAGCCAGAGGATGAACTATTTGATATATGAAAACATTCATATAGTTCAGGAAACATAATTTCTCTGTGGATTACTTAAAACAGCACTGGATCATTTCAAATCCGCTCACAGCAATAACATACGACACGAGTATGCTTTTGTTAAGTTTTATTTGACGTTATATTAACGTGTTGGGAACAAGAGGAAAAGTTTGCTAAATACACAAAAACATCTGAATGCAGAAGTGAGTATTAGCCTGTGGTTACCATCGAAGCTTACTGAGCTAAAGATGTCATGTTTTGATTATTTACAGGACACAAAGATCACACCTTTGCAACCTATATCTGTATGTTTTTTTAACATTGGTCTTCCTCATACTTTAGATACTGTAGAGACAATACAAGCATGAGCATACATAGGCAATTTCCTTTTAAACTGACAGTTCACCCAAATATTACAATTTGAAAGAATGCTTGTAACCAAACAGTTCTTGGCCACCATTGACTACCATAGCAGAAAAACATGAAAATGGTAGTCAAAAATACACCAGAACTGTTTGCTTTCCTACTACGGTAAGTCAATGGTGGCCAAGAACTGTTGGGCCACAAGCATTCTTCCAAATATCTTTCTCTCAGAGGTTGCGCCATACTTTTTTGGACAGGCTCGTAAAGAATCCATCATAATCTATTATTATCCGTCATGTTAGTTTAAGGTGGCGTTACGTGGTAGTTAGTGTGTTCGTGAGGTCATCACGTTTACTCTCGGTCTCAGAACTTGCTGTATTTTAATGCAACTGACAAAGCCGTTGCTTTTTATATTTATTTATATAGCCTATTGTTTCTGTTGTCAGATATAAAATTATAATTACAGACAAAAGTTTATGTTCATATGTCTAGTCAGTACCAATGACAGCTGCGGTTTGGTCATGAATGTGCTGCCGCTGTCGCTCACTGAACAGAGAAGACGCGGCGAGATACATTTTTCCGCTCATTGAAAGCTAAGGACCAGGCATTTTTATGATGGACGGCCTTCAGATTTTTTCGTCACTGGTAAAAATGTCATTGACGGAGAATTTTTGGTTAGCGCGACCTACGTTCTCCGTGTCATCGGAACAAAGAAATGTATACAGATTTGGAACAACTTAAGGGTGACTAAAACAATGACAGTATTTTATTTTGTGGGTGATTTTCCCCATCAATTGGAAGAAACCGGACTGCAAAATAACATCACTTTGGTCTAAGATAATGGTCCTGTAATGTGAATAGGCCACATAATCTCATCTCTTTGCTTTCAAAGTGTACGTCAAAGCGAATCAATAACGGGAGCATAACAGGATGGCATAAGTATGCGATTAGGGCCATTATCCATTTTGTATTATTATTTGTTGTAACTCTGCTCATCTCTGAGGTCGTTTTCCAACAAAGTGAGTAGGACATTAACTTGGCATTCAAAGACGAAAGCGTTTGTAAGCGATGGAAAAACACCATGGGCTGGTATCTTGCCAGGGCTTGATAATATGGAAATGTAATGTGTTCAGCCTTGGACAATAGCTGGGGGCTCCACTGAAAACATATTGTGAATCACAAAAGTACAAGCTCTGGCATGAAAACATGGGTTTAAAAGACTGTGTGCCAGCATCACATACACTGGTTTTGGTACAGACTGCCACTCGCTCCAACAAAGTCTCAAACAAACTCGCCGTTCCACATTTTAGTCTTGAGGTTCAATGGAATGTCAAAATTTCCTGAATGGGGGAGCCTGTGGGGTAAAGAGTCTTTCAGTGTGTTTTTGTATGCACACACTGTGACAGCAACTGCTCTACAGGCATTATTACAATGATAATGGTCTCCGTTTCTAATGCTTTCTGCTCACCAAAATAATTCCCGGTCATGGTAAAGCACTGGTGGAGGATTATGCTAATTCATATCAATGTGATTATATGAATGGGCAATACTCTATAACTCTGAATTAATCTCACTCTCTCTGTCTCTCTCTTTGGGTTCCTTATGCTTGTATGGAAGGATAATCTGCCCAAATGATACCAGTGTTTGACATCAATATAATGGAGCAGCCCTCCCCCATATGGCACTTACAGGACCTGAAAGAGCTGCAGTCTTCTCCCACCTGCTGCTGATTTGAATTAACACCAAACGTCTTTTATCAGACCAGACTGCTGTAAATTGTGCCTGTTCTCTTTCATCACCGTGTCAATGGTACTGGTGTTTATAAGGTTCTGAGGCAACACTGAACCTTTTGAACTTTGTCTCGTAGTTTTCTCCTAAAATTTTAATGAAATAACAGATGACGATAATAGACGGCTGGAGAGTATTTTGGTATTTGACGTTGAGATCTGTTTTGAAACTCATTTGCTAGGATCGTTCAAAAGTATATTGCCTAGTAGCTTCTTTAGAAAAACGGAAAATGAAAAGGTCAGGATACTGTCCATTAAAGGGAAACTTCAGCCAAGAAACAACATTTTCCATGTTTTACTAACCCTCAAGGCATCCTAACTGAATATTGCTTTTTTTTGAAGAATAATGCAGTCTGAGTTCCAAGTATCCTTTTTCTTCCAAGCGGTAGAATGGGAGTGAATGGGGGGCAGTTTTTTGAAGCTCCAAAAGCTTGGTGCTTCCATCGTTCAAAGAACTTCTCGACACGGCTCCGTGGTCTTAACAAAGGTCTTCTGAAGAGAATCGATGAGTTTGTTTAAGAGGAATATCCATAATTGCCCCCAATTCACTCCCATTCTATCTTATAATACGTGGTATTATAACTCTGACTACATTATTCTTCAAGAAGAAAGTCATATTCAGTCAGGATGCCTTGAGAGTGAGTAAAACATGGGAAGTTTGTTTCTTGGCTGAAGTATCCCTTTAATTCTAAACAAATGATGATCTCTCATTTACAGCTTTTAAGAATTTGTCTAGTCTAATATCGAGGAAGCATATAAATGCTCCTGCAGAACAACCGAAAAAGAAGAAAGTCTGTGAAGATTAGTTTTTTTTATCTAATGAGAACTCCAAACCTGAATGTTCCACCTGTTATATAACCTGCACTACTTCATGTGAAGTTTGATATTATAAAAGAAGCGTTTTAGAAGCAGAGGCGGGAAGAAAGAGGGGGTTGGGTCGGTGGGAGAGTCAGGCTTGTTTTTGAATGTGTGGCAGCAAATGTGGAACAAATGGTAGTAAGAGGAAGAGATCAAGGCCAAGTAAAAATGGAGTGAACTGGTGCGCTGAGGCCAACGATTCATGATGTACAGAAAGGAAATCCCAACGATAATCACAGATCAGGACATCACTGAGTGACCAGTTACCATACAGAGAGATGAAGGTTATTTAGTTAGTGTCTTGTTGGGTAATGCACTGTTATGTTACAGTGTTACCGTTAATGGGTTCATGCTTCATTGCTTTTTGGGAGAATCTTACACGTCAAGAACATGTGTGGGTGATGCAGTATTTTATCCAAAAATCAATAGAAATATTGGTTATGTAATGGTTATTTTCATGATATTTGTACTCAAAAATGTTTTGTCCTTATCTGAACACATCTCTGTGTAATTTCTGGGACAGAAGCACATTCACAAGTTGCGTTAAGTGTCCCACAAAGTCTACATAAAATGACACAAAATGAGAAACAAACAATGTTTTACACAATATTTAACACATCGTTTTTGGTTGCTTTATTTACTGTGATGTAATTTTTAATATTAATATTAACAAAACATAAAAAATAATTATATACAATCGTTTTATAGAATAGAAGATTATAGAATTTAAGGTATTTTTCACAATGTGGCTGTATAAGTTAAACTATATTTACAATAATTGCAATGCAGATATATTTGTTTTATAATTAATATGTTTATATATTATAAAAATATATAAAAAAATGATCTTTTACTGTATTACAGTAAAGATAATCTATGGAGAATGATAGGAAGTACAAATAAACAAATGTAAAAAAATAAATAAACATGTTAACACTGTGTGTTCAGAATAATTTAAGGCAAAACCTACTTTAGTGTCTTTTAATGATGTTTAAATGCAAGAAAATTATAATCTTTTGATTGGAAATCAAATATGGCATGGACATATTTCTTTCGAGTTTTCACTGACCATAAAATACTTTGATGTTTAATAGACCATTTCGGATGATGTTAACAACGCTGGTGCGAAACAGCGAAAATAATTTCCTTTTTCAGTTTCGAACACTACACAGACGTTTATACAAAATACAGATAGCCGAACATTTATAACCTTAGTAAACCTTGCAAAGTGGTCTATATTCATAAACCACCGTGTTATTTACATGGGCATCTCATCCCTTTTATGAGCTTGAAAGGAAAACCTCCCTCATGGCACATATCCAAAACACCACAGTACTACCATGATACTTTTTTTGTTAATGCTGTGGATGTCAACAGCATAGTTTTGGTTTCATGCTTCGACCCGGGTAAGGCAGCCCACTATTTAAACTACGGCAATCTTGCAATTCCAGCACCCATCCTTCCACCCCGCTTATTTTCAACCACATTCCTTCAAATAATATATGACAGGTCATTTGAGACCTTCTCTTTTCATCGCTCGAGCACCTTCCAGGCGGGACGCCAGCACTGTAAGAAGCAGCCTGTGGTTGTAACGGATAGTTTATAAGTGAAGAATAACATCTCAACACATGTAAATCTTCAGTTAAGCTGTCTGCCACGGTTTTTGTAAAAGCTGTAGATTTTTTCATTTTGACCCCCATTTGTCATTAGTAGGGAGTATCAACACACGGGAACCTAAATCACGCGCACACAATAACAGTCCCCCGTGACAAAAAAAATCCACCCCAGCTGTTCCTATCCGTTTAACCGCCTCTGCGCAGAAATAATTGGTACAGAACGTTCCGGAGAGTAACTTTGCGACCGAACCTCGGCAAGAACTTTGAGGCCGGCGAGAGGAACAGACCATCAAAACAGATGCCTTGTGTTCCCTCCAAAACTGTGAATCAGGCTTTACGGTTTGGACCGGTTCTGTCACATTAAACCCGTTCCATCTTTTCAACATATAATCTCTCCCTCCTTTACCAGGCTGAGTGTTCAAGGTTACTGTAGGTAATATAGAAAATATTTTAGGAGACTTCACCGGCTACTGATATCTCACGCTGGCACGCTCTCCTCTATTGTCTCTTTATTTATAGATATTTTTTAGATCTCTATAATTGCTTATTCTGTCGGTGCTGGGATTTAGGGAGGACACTGATGTTAAGGCAATGACCTATGTGTTTGGTATTTCAATGCAGAGGAAAGGAGTTGTTCAAAGATGGGTGGGCAGTTAGGGGTCTGCTGTCTGCCAGATGGCCATTCCGAGTCTCTTTCGACCCTTGACATTCCTGACAGTACTCATCACTCAGAGAACTGACCAGAACTTTGGCCAGAGGCTGAACGGGTTGGGAAGTTTTTACCCAAATAAACAGTCATTTGCGATGGTATGTCTTTTACAATACTTTGGTTGTACTGGCACGTAGAAAAACATTGATGGTCTCTTTTGTGGGCAGGATAAGTTTCCATATCTAGTCCTAACATTTGCAATGGTTGATGGCCATGATGACTTCCAAGCTAAGGGTTATGGGAAAATAACAAGCAAGGATGTTACTTCCTCTGTGTGAACTCTGACTTTCAAAGGGAGCGAGTGATTGGACACAGATGTGACAGCTAGAAAAAGACGTATAAATATCCATAGAGTACTTGTGCTTGAACATTTCAACCACAATTGTTGGAAAAAAATCCTTAGGAACTTTGTGATTCAATATCCATTCAAAGACCAACATTTTTTTACCAAATGTTGTATGATAGGTCAAGTGACTCTTAAATAAAAGTCCATGACTTCTTATGACAGGACAGACGAGAGATGAGTCCCTCACTAGTAATATAGCATCATTGCTTTGTGTCTTTGTATCCGTGTATCTTTACGAGAGGAACATCGCTTTAGTCTCAAGAATGAAGCACAAACTCAATAATAATAAACCCCAGATTTGCAGCTGTTATTGTAGAATTCATGTGAACTAGTTTTTGATTTATATTTTTATAATTACAAATGTCAAAAGAAGTCTCAGCCAGCAGAGATTTCACTCTCACCTTCACTCTCTTTTTTCTCTCTCACTTCCTTTTCTTTGTTGTTCACTCGCTCCCATATTAAATAAACCACATGAAAGAACACCTCCGGTGCTTGTCGGCAGGTGTATGGCTTTTATGGTCGCTCTGATATTTTCTGTCGTAAAAACACCTCACATGGTCTTGATTTGGTGGCTCGTAAAGCAATGGGGTGTACCTTTGGGGTCTCCCTTTTTAAATGAAAAGGAAAGCAGGTTCGTATGTTATGCTTTTGAAGGGCTGGCTATTACATTCATGTGGCCGCTGTCTGTTATGTTGGCAGGGATGATAATGATGTTATTTTTTTAAAAGAGTGTATAACCAAATTGATAAATCACCTGTTTTAGTTTTCGACCTCAGAATAAATGCAGAATAAAGTCCATCACAGTGACTTTGTGCAGCTAATCTCTCATGTTACAGAAAGGGAATGTGACAGTTTCCATACTGAGCACCTGATGAGCGGTCGCTCTTCTGAAATTTCAGTTATTGATATTTCCCTCAAGCGCTCTCAGATCAAACAGAAAGTGAAAATACAGAGGAGCTAAGTTCTGTACAGGTTGAAGGAATGTATCACTTATCTGATTTGGGAAAACCCATCATCATTCAGAGTCAATTGAGGTTAGTTAAAGGAGGGAATAACCTTATACACAAAGCATTTTTGCTCTTGGCTTAAAGCGATAGTTCATCCAATAACTGACTTGCTTCAGCAGAACAAAGAAGATATTTCAAATAATGTTGGTAACAGAAAACTTTTGGCCTCCATTGACTTGCACTTGGGGACCCACGGTGTTCTGTTACAAGCATTCTTCAAAATATCTTCTTTTGCAACTGAAAGAAGGTAAACAGGTTTAAAATGACAAGAGGACGAGTCAACGATGGCAGAATTTTCATTTTTGGGTGAACTGTCCCTTTACAGTCGGCTTTATTTGAGATCTTATCATGTGTTCATATGGCAGTAGTGTAAATAAGTATTGAACTATTTCGGTACAAATACACTAAAAACAGAAACTTTTCAAAAGAACCACAATAACAGTTCAAAACCGCACATGAAACAGGAACCTACAGTTCTCTTTTAAAACAACAGCTTATGTTTAAAAATTGCTGGATTCTCCCTTGTTTTTCATCCTCCTGGTGTCTGTAAAAGTTGACCTATTTGAGACCTCATTCAGACTAGGGCTGCAACAACGAATCGATAAAATCGATAAAAATCGATTATTAAAAATGTTGGCAACGAATTTCATTATCGATTCGTTGTATCGCGCGACTATAACGTGCGCCACATGTTTGAGTGGCGTGAGCGTGGCGTTTCTGTTGCGTGTCAGCTCTGTGGCGGCTGCGTCGTGTTTTCTGTATCTTTGCACACCAGCACCGTGCCTGACGCGGCGCTGGCGCGCTGCTGCTGCTAAAGGTGACATAGAGGGAGGCCGCCGACAGACAAGGGTCTTGTATTCACGACATGTTTAAACTTTTTTCACATTACCTACACCTTCCAAAATCCGAAAAATGAGTAAGTAGGCTGTCTGTTTATTTAAATAACATTTCCAAATGTTTTGTAGCTTTATTACCTGATGTTGGACCGTCACTCAGAATGACACACTAGACTACGTTGTTATTGTAGTGTGTCATATTTTTTTCCATTTTTAATCACATTGTTAAGAGCATAAAAAACAAAAATAATTCAGTCACCAATACATTTTGGGGTTTAATACGAACCACAATTCGTATTAAGATGATTCTCAGATATGTTATTAAAGTTGTAACGTAATCAATTGATGCACGAGTTTACTTTATGCAATATGTGTTTCAGATGGACATAAATTAATATTCCCATTCAATGCAATGTATCTTTTTATTGGATATAGCCTAAGCATTTTCTTGGAGGAAGATTTTATGGAAAAAAGTAGTTAATTGGAGTATTCATTTGCAACATTTTAGTAATAATATCTCGTACTTAATAGGAATATTAATGTATAATTTATTTCAATATTCACTTGTTGTTTCTCCAAAAATGCATTATAAACATGATTTAAGTCCTGATGTTTTCTACAGTGGACATGTAAACCCCGTAACGTGTAGATGTTGGTTTAATGAAATTCAATTTGAAAATACGTTCAAATAAATGATGATTAGCTTTCAAACATCAAAATGGCATTCATTAATATGTATTCGTGTACAAAATTACATATAAACATCTTTTCCTATTCTATTTTGCCTGGAAACGCTTCCAACACGCTTGCGTGTCTCGTGAAAAATAGGCGTCGATTCAATTCCTAGCATGCACGCGTTTTCCGTGCGGCTCGTCTCACGCAGGCAGTGTGCAAGCTCTAACCTGTTAACATGGGAGCCGATTTAAAAACGGTCACGCCAGGCTTCTGAGACGCTCACGCCACGCATCTAGTGTGTCACAGGACTAAAAAAAGTTGATCGCGCAGCATAGCGGAGAAAAAATAAATTAAAAAAGCAGAGCGGAGGTAGAGGAAAGACCATCAGAGAGACCCGAAAAAATTCCAGAAAAAAACAGCAAACCATGAGAGGCTTCTTGATGGGAAATGCATCATGTAAACCACAGCCAGCTGTAATAATAATATAATAAGTAATAATAAAGCTTTTAAAATATTTTTTGCAATGTCAGTTCTATTTTTCAATAAAGGGTTGAAAATGAATGCTTTTAAAAATTTGTATCCGATTCATCGATTAATCGAACAAATAATCGACAGATTAATCGATTATTAAAATAATCGTTAGTTGCAGCTCTAATTCAGACGCTGTCGTAATCTCCTATTGACCCAGAAATGTATTGTCCTAAGCAAACGTTCAAGTACAGTACGCTGCCATCGCTCGCACCACAAATGTACAGAAAGTAATAACGTGATCTCACAATTTCACTTCCACTATTGTATGTTTTGAGCATTAACGTATTATCAACCAAATATCAGGATTACGTCCACATACATTTTATGTTATATTTCAGCAGTCGGGGCCTAATGGAAGCATTGCTCCACACATCCACATTCTTTCAATTCCATTGGGAACACTGCTTTGCATTCCACTTGTATTCTTGCAGAGACGTACTGTATGTCAGTGTATTTTTAGGCTGGAATTTCTACGCTGCTGTTTTCTTGTGGCCTTGTGCGCCGGCTGGTTTATGGTTTATTTTTATATTTAAGACCCTTTCGGGTCCCAGGGCCACGGCCCTAACCTTAAAAGAGGCCTGGCAGTGGCATTAAGACTGGATTTGCTATCTCTTTAATTATAACAGGCTGTACTTACTCTGTTTACAGCAGGGGAGAGGGAAAGGAACTAATCCATCATCCTGTTTGTCCACTCCGGTGGGAGTCTGACATGTGGAGAGCTTTCTGAGAATACACTCGTAAGGATGTGAAGTATTTCTGTTGAATACAAAAGCAGATATTTTGAGAAATGTCTTTATCCGTCTCAATGGTAGTTTTTGTTGTCATACATCAATTTAATATAGACTCACAATGAGCAAATCAGATATCAGACATCTCAGTACTGGCATTAGTACAGTTAATGCTCAATGGAGGATGCAATACACATCACGGATGCGCTTTGTCCGCCAACAGCCTAAGCACATGTGCAACTCTTCGACACAATAGTAACCCTTAAACTAAAAAATAGAACAAGTACATCTAAATCTCAAAGATGAATGAACATCAATTACAAACAAAGTCTTTATTTTTACTGAAAAACAGTCTGACGCAAAGAATGCTGGGAACTGGAAATCACCGGTAACCAGCCATGTTGAACTAACTTGTTTATATTAAGTAAACTGAACAATTGGTCCAATATTATAGGGTTTTGCACTTAGCAATGTTAAGTTATCCAATCACTACAATACTACATTTTTTGTATAAATGACATATTTAAACTTACATTAATGTAGTTACATGCATTCTTTATGTACCGAATTGAGGTCAGATCCCACCGATGGATATGACATTTTCCATCTTGAGAGGAGGAAAATATGATAGCTGTCCCAGAATCATTTTAACAGAATTATTAATGACCCTGTAGGTTTGAGGGAAACATGTAAAGTTTGCTGGCGGACAGTGCGCTGGGAATCGGTGCCTCATCATATTTCATGCTAATGACTCGGGCTTTGACCGCCCGCTCAAATTACATCCTGATAGAGTGATCAGGCAGAAAGCCAGGCAGACATGATGGGCAATATGTCAGCGATGAAGAATCGTGAGAGAGATTGAGTGCAGGGTGCCATATGTGTGTGTGAGTGTTTGAGTGGGCTTTACCAGTTGTGTGTTTATTGTCCAGGGGATTTATGATGTGATGGAAGACATTAAAGCAGTCAATTGAGATGTAATTTCTGCTAATGGAAAGTAAAACCTTTTTGGACATCTTTTGGTACAGACACCAGGAGAACATGTCAGGAGCTCTTGGGCTCTGTGGCGCAGGTGTGATGTGGACTGACAGCTTATTACAAAATGTTAAGGCAAATCGATTTGCATTCGTTTCAGAAAATGCAGTGCATGTAAGGCAGCATTAGAATAGCGGTAAAGTTTCAACTCGGCATTAGTTTTAGGCTTTGGCTCTGCTCTGAACTTCTCTTCTGTTGCCATGACGCTTGGAGCATCTTGTTTTCTGTCAGTTGTGCACAAGCATTAATGCGTAACGTGACAGTCTTTTAAGTGTAAAGAAATTGAAGCGATATAAAAGCTTGTACACCGGGGCGATAATCGCACGCGTTCATACCCAAACGATTTTAACTGGCGATGAGCCGAGTGAGCGTACCCTGACATAGATGGCGCTTCGTGAAAAACAGAAAATGCTTCTGACACTCGCTTGTCACACAGAAGAAGAATTCATCTTGCTTCCTCTTCGTCAATGTGTGCTCGGCAAGACCGTTTTGTGCTTGAGCACCTCCAAGTCGTGTTTTACTGTAACTTAAGCAGCTCCAGGCACATTAACAAGAGCGCCAATCTCATTGGTTGGCAGGTTTTAATGGGGAACGTAGAAAAATGTTGTTTTACACCAAGCATTTAGCACGTCAGTGTGCGCACTCACATTGGCCCCCTTTTTTTTGTTATGAGGCGTTAAACGTCAATGATGTGGACAAGCCTTTAGTCTGAGATTTTTTTCTTTTCTTTATTTCCTACAGGGTTCACACATTTGATAAATACCAAAATATGTGCGACTATTAAAGCTGAAATCATCTATGAAATGTAGTTTAAATGGAGGGTGTAATTTAAAGGACCAGTTAGTGAAATCTAGAGGCATTTAAAAACTGAAAATGATAATCCACATACACTTTTCATGTTCTTTTCTAGACAAGAAAGCATCATTAGCACTTCCAAAAGTAAACGGCAATGTTTTACTGTTGCGGTACATACAAATAAATCAGACTTTGTTATTCCAACCTATTGCATTGTAATATATATTTCTAAATACTGTGCAGCTATACAGTGCTGCTTTGCAACCATTGTAATAATACTGCGTTCATGTCATGTTGAAATGACTGTAATCACGAGACTCTGAGATCCTTCTCTATTTACGTCCATAAACTCAGATATTATTTGTTACTATGGCTTTGTTGTCCTCTGTTGCTACATGACATACCAGAACCAGTCACCGAGGCATCCAGACGTATCCAATACTGCGTTATTTTATAAAAGATCCGACGCGATGTGATCAGGTTTATTTATATCTGGTGTGGGTATCAAAACCTTCCCGTTAGATTATGACGCCAGAACACTGAACTCAGCTGCTCCACTTTAGAAATGTGAACCGTCGATGGTTACGCCAAAGAATACGTCCAACGTTAAGTATTTTATAAATGTAAAGCTCTTGGCCGTCTACATACATAAGACGATATATCAAATGTGCCTAGTGGCTGGAGTTTAATGTCATCATCCCAGTAGATGTCGCGGTCCAACTTCTTATGGTGAGAAACAAAGTTGTTTTTTACGGTCTAGGTTAAAAACGTATTCTCCAACTTGTAATTACTAGTTGGACAGGGACTTGAATGTCTTTTTAAGCTTGCATTTATGGTAACACATCGTAAGCTTCACCAACACTGAAGGCGAGCGAATGCTTTAATTATACATCACATGCCTAATAATTTACATCAGGGATTACTTTTATTTATACAGGGAAATAAAAAGTAAACATGCCTAGAGAACGAGTTGAAAAGAACAACTAATGGTTAATCATTAACATAAGATGAATATTTAAACAAGTACATCATGTTTTGCAAAGTATTATATTCGACAAATGGTCTGTAAAAGCATGGCTGTTGAAATCCCTTCTCCGCATGTTATTTCTGCTTGATAATCGACTGCTTTTAAATCTGCTTGACCACAACAACTGAGCACCTAACAGAGTCAAACTTGTCCGCAGAGTCACTTCACAGCGTGCTAATGGATTCTCCCGCTCAAGCTGAGCTCCGTGGAGCAGGCAGCCGCTTTAATTGGTTCATTTCTATTCTGTTTCCAGACATCTCTGTCGCATCGGCTCAGCGCCGGCAAATTTCTCCGTATTATGTATTCATTCATTCATTTGTTGTCACGAAATACCGCGTTTTAAAAGGGCCGCTTTGACATGCACTGCACGATGAGCTCAACGAGAGGATGAATAACCAATGACTGAAATAATTTTCTTTCTTGAAGGAACATTTCACCCGGTGCCATTCAAACCTATGTGTGTTTTGGTTTATTTATAAAATGCAAAATATTTTTTCCATATAACGTTGGCTCAAAGTGACCATGTCTGTCAGGAAAATCACTACATGCACTATCCCATTTGTTAACCGATTCACTGAAATGAATCAAGTAATATGCACTGCTTTGGTCATTTTTTGGATCCTAATAGAAAGAAGGAGAAAAGAAAGTCTGTCGTAGTTTATTATCTCATGTCATTCAAATCCTGTATATTACTCTTTCTTCTGTGTCCACACAATTGAAGTCAATAGGGGACATTGTTGTTTGGTCACCATTGCTCATCATAATATCATATTTGCAGAGGAAAAATGCATGAGGGTAAAATGATGAGACTGACAACATTTGTTGACTCAAAAGTGCTACAAATACAACACAATGCTAACAGGCCTTGAACACAAATAGATTTCCATCATTGTGACCTTGTCTGTCATTCAAATGAGGTCACAATCCTTCCATATTTTCATCTTTAGGCCGATGAAAAGCATTACTTGATGCATAATGTAGAAGCAGAGAACACGATGACAGAGCCGGACAAAGAGACAGAGACATACAAACAAAAGCAATATGGATTCATAGCATGTAGTGGCTGTGTTGATAAATGATGTTCAGGAAAGGTCATTGTAAACGTCAGCAGAGCTTTGCGCTAACCCCCTTTCTGCACACACACACACACACACACACACACACGCAACAGACACACACTTGTTTGACCAGCACCCCCACCTCCATGTGTACTAAATCAAATAAATCAGGACTCCTCCCCCTAGCACCCTCATCTCAAACCCTGCAAACACGATTTCCTTCACATTTCAAGAAAACCACACAGATGGGTGGAAATCATCAATCCAGTTACTTTAAAAACCTTATTACAAAACATTCGTTTCATTGTGACCCAGGAATGAACCAAAAGAGTGGCATCACTTTAGAGCAGTATATCCCTGTAGGCTAAAGATTTTTGACCAAAACAGTTTTTTAATATGTAAGGCACAGCTGACCGAGAACCCATTATCGTTAAAAAAAACCCTGATCTCTGTTTTTGTGTGGCGATAAAACCGCCTACCTGCACTTAAATATTAAATATTGATTACAGTTCAGATTTTTTTTCATGAAATATTGGTAAATAGTTGATCAATGTGGGTCATTCTCATTTTAAAACTGCGTGCGCCCTCATAATCTATAGTTAAAATCTGAAAATGCACTTCCTTCCTGGAATGACAATCCATCTTAAATGACGTAAATTAGACCGCTTGGGCGGAGCATCCGTTGACACCTCCCCTTCAGCTGTCACTCTTCTGCCAATTCCATTTCAAAATACAACGGCTGTTTTATACATCCAATCAAATCGCAAAGAAAGACGAAAGCCACGGCCACTATTTTTCTCATTCGAAATTCCATTTCACTCTGAAATGCGTCAAAATACAGAAATAAAAACGATGGCAACTTCTGGTTCACAGGGATTTTAAATTCTTCTCAAAGCTGAGCTTTCTGTTTATAACACTGCAACATAAATAAAAGGTTTAAAGTGCATGTTTAATAATATATTTGGGGGATTAGATCCCCCATTTGGATATTACGTTTGGCCACTACTGTGTATATTAGAAATTAGCGGTATTCCTTTGTCATTCTTACACTACTGACATCAAACATATAAGAGGATGTGGTGAATAAGTGCGTATTAAAGAGCTGGGTTTGTTTTTCCAAGATCCAGACAAGTGTACATCCAGCTTTTAATAAATCAATTTGCTTTGCTGTTGCTGGACTGAAAAGCCCTTATGAAGAAACATGATATTCCCATGTCAATTTGTCCACTGCATTAAAGGGATACTTCACACAAAATGAAAAGTATGTCATTATTTACTCACATTTACTTACATTTCTTAGTTCTGATGAACACGGAGAAAGATATTTGGAAGAATGCTTATAACCCGACAGATTTTGCCCCACATTGACTACCATAGTAGGAAAATACAAGGGTAGTCAAAAGTGTCCCCAGATCTGTTCCCAAAATGCTTTCTTTTGTGTTCAACTGAACAAAATAAAGAATAAAGTAATTTTTCCCTACTATGCTCAATGAAAGAATTTTCATTTTTGGGCGAAGTATCGCTTTAAAGCCTCATTGCCTCGCAGTAACCTCGCTGGTGATGGGCGTGGTCATGAGGTTGTGATATGTGTCTAAGGTGATGAGGATGAAATGATGGCTGCTCTGCTTTGTGATTTATCTCTTTTAAGGGAGCAGCAGAGCAGAAACTATCCTCATACTGTTCACTAATCCATTTATCTGCTCTCGCTGGAGCTCCAATGTCAGACACCAAAGTTATCAGCATCTCTGTCATACTAAAATATAAGGTCTCTCGTTGAGAGCCTGTTAATCTAATAAGCAAGCACCATCTCACTAAAACTACTCTGTGTCTCTCTCGCCCTCCTCATCTCAATGCAATTTGAAATCTCTTGGGCTTGCTTTATTAATTTGACACAAAATGTGCATTTGCATTACTCGAGCAGAGCAAAAAATCAATAGTCAAACAACTATAGTGGAAATGGATCAAGAAGAAATACAAATAAAATGTTTAGAGTCGTTTCTAGTTGCGCTATAAGAGTCACAGATGAGACCTTTAAATATCTTCTAGACATAAGCAAAGCTTCCTCTTCATCGATTCTCATTACATTTTTCTCCATCTCATATGAAGAGTTTATTTCCCAAAATGAGATAACTCCTTTAATAAGAATTTACATAAATCATGTATTTTTTTTATTGTGAAATCGCATAAATGTCTCCGTTAGAGAAAAGATCTCAACAGTGTCAAACTGAGGTCTGATTTGCCAAGTCTGCGTTCAACAAGCAATATTGTTGAAGACTTCAATATGAACTCAAACATTTCTCATAAAATTTGACCAAATCCGGAATATTTGACCGTATTTTTTATTATTTTATGTATTTTAAAAGCCCCATTCTCTTCATGCATTTGTTTCTGATTTTATTTCTCCCAAGCAATTTTAGGAGACACCGCTGAGACTAAATTGCTACGTAAATGAAACGTAACTGACTCCATCATCCAATCTCCTGAGCTGTTAATGAGCAATAACATTTTACTCTATTCAAAATAACCTGCAATGTTTCTAAAATATAGCTTTTGTCCCTCCTTCAATACAAGTTTTTTATAACATTATTATGACGACTATATCTTTAAATCTGAGGTCCAAGCTTCACAAAAAGAACGACTGAAGAGTTTGTGTTTTCTCTGCCATATAAAACAAGAGCCTGGAAAAGCCATTTGATGGGGGAATATATTCGGGAAGCATTAGTCTCAGACCCAGGCGAGCAACTGTTGCCTTTGGCAACTCAGACCGAGCAAGCTATGGGTAATTTTTTTGCCAGAGCCACTATGAAGCATCAATCGATCACATGTAAGAGTCTAATCCATCTGAAGCGTATACGTTTACTTTACAGTCAGACAAACTCCGTGTATCTACATTCATGTATCTGTGTCTGTAGAAACTGCAGTGTTTGGCTGACACACAGTATGTCAGAATAGAAAAAAGTGTGGGAAAAGCTTCCATACATCGAAATTTGGCCTGAAGTTACTTTATAGTCGTAGATGAGCACAATGCAAAAATGTCCCTCCCCCGGGATCACAGCGAGGCTGTGATGATTTTGTGGAAAAGCACAGCTGGATGGCTTCCGAAAATGCATCCGGTGATGGATTCTCACGCGAACGCCAGCGGCATCTCCTGAATAAATAATTGCATTTGAGCGGGGGTCAATGCAATAAGGAATGTCTGGATGCTCTGTTATCCTGTGCTTTTAGCTAACAGAAGCTTTGATAATAACTCATCTGCAGCAGAGGAGGGATCTTGCTATAAAAAAAGATCTTAGTTATACTGCAGTATTTTGCAACCCCTTATGGAAAAATGTTGCCTAAAACTATTTCCAGTATGAGTCAGAAAGGGAAACACAGTTTCTATAGGTGAAGACCTGAAGCTTATTAGCTTATGAAAACAGTTCACTGCTTCTTTCTGAGCGACTTGGAGGAGAATGACACATTCAACGTACAGTAATGTATGTTAGCTTCATTTGACAGGAAACGTCTTCTGTTTAAAGCCCAACGAACCAGAAGTCACTGTCAACTTTACCTTAGTTTTGTCACATTAAAGTGAGAGTTCACCCAAAAATAAAGATGTAAAAGTCCTCATATACTCACACTCTTGTCATTTCAAACCCGTATGAGTGTCTTTCTTCTGCAGAACACAAGAGAAGATATTTTGAAGAAAGTTAGTAACTGAACAGCGCCAGCACCCATTCACTTCTATTGTATGGACACAATACCAATGCAAGTCAATGGGTGCCAGTTACCAACTTTCTTCAAAATATCTTCTTTTGTGTTCTGCGGAAGAAAGAAAGTCCTACAAGTTTGAAATGACAAGAATGATGTCAGAAGTTTTCTTTTTGGGCGAACTATCACTTTAATTCATATTAAAGGCAATTGAGAACTAGTTCCCAACACCCAAAACTCTCACAATAGCCAGTCTAACCTTAGAAAGCCTGGACACAACCCAACCCCCTCATCACCAGATGCCAATTCATACTAAGAAAAAAAGACAAGCCTGACCATCATGTGTCTGGCTGCTACATGACCATGTGCCTGGGTGAGAACAGAAGGAAGAAGACAGAGACCGGCCTGTTTTGTCCTGGGCACACGAATAAACCAAATCCTCTGATATTCTCGAGATGAATACACCCCTGAAGATAAGATCACATCATCAGTAAACTAATGAACTGTGTACAGTCTCATTATGAGCAGTCTTGGGGGCAGAAGAAACAGGAAATGATTTCCTTGGGTCAGTGACTGTCATCTGTGCCTCACAGCACACAACTAACCAATCGGCGAGCTCCCGGCCCACCATGAGCCTGAGGGCCCATCCAATTAAAACCGCCACATTTGACTTTTTGTCCCTATGGCAACAGTTTCATCCCATGTGTTAATCATCTGGCGTGGATATTGATCCCCGGTTGGTTTGCATATAAAGGGATCTTGCAGTGGCATACACTACCAGCAGCGGCCATTGAGGCAACCTGTTTGAAGGCCAGATAGTCTTTAACCACAGCATCATATCCTATGGATGATCTCCAAACAAAGATGAGAGGAAATGTCTATTTGCACTGATAGAGTCAAAGTGTCTGTCTGGCTTTGAGGTTCATTAGAAACGGGACACATGTTAAAAAACGGACACGTTCCTCTACAAAAGCCCATGAGTTATAAAACAAGTGTTCCAGTGTGTTGGAGTGTGCATGCAACAGCTGTGCCCCTCTGTACATCCACAGATGGAGTGATTACACTTCAGAGTGACATCCCATTACTGCCCGTCTCCAGAGACACTGTCATTTCCTACCGCACGTAACAATGGCTGTCTTGACCACCGTCAC
Source organism: Barbatula barbatula (assembly GCF_947034865.1). Lineage (NCBI taxonomy): Eukaryota > Metazoa > Chordata > Actinopteri > Cypriniformes > Nemacheilidae > Barbatula > Barbatula barbatula. Next base: position 12,536,663 of record NC_136784.1, read on the forward strand.
AGTCTGCACATACTGTGTTAACCACACAAGACGATGCAGTGATGCTTACAGTGGTTATCATCTTGGACAGGAAAAAGGCTGTTTTGCCTGGTTAATCCAGTTTTGTTAAAGTGTCTAAACGTTTGGCTGATCAAATCTAGGCCAGAAAAATCTTCCATGATATTATTTCCTGTTTTCATAGCGAAGGTCAAGTCGATCACATTACATTGTGGGAATTGGCAGATTACTTAAACGAACAGTTGACCCAAAAACACAAATTCTGTCATCATTCGCTCACCCTCGAGTTGATCCAAATCGGTATACGTTTCTTTGTACAAGACAGTTCAGTTCTCGGCCACCATTGACTACCATTGTAGGAAAATTACAATGATAGCCAAAAGTGCCCCAGAACCGTTTGCTTCCCGCATTCTTCAAAATATCTTCAACAGAACAAAGAAATTCACGAAAGACATTTTTTTCACAACATTCTAGCACACCAACACATACACAAACTAGTTTCTATGTGATTTTGTAATGAACTGCAGGCACGGAGCTAATGTTTCACTAGAGATCTTGTTTGCTGAAATGCTGTAACAAAGCCGCCTGAATTGCTTCTGTAAAAATGGTGTTTGAAGTACTAATAATAGAACAAACCACATAAGCAGAGCAAGTTATGTCATTTTAAGGAATTTGTGTGTTAAAATATCGGCAGTCTGATCAAAAAAGAAAATCTTCCATCATATTATTTCAGTTTTTATTTTATTTCCGTGTTTTCATAGCGAAGGTCAAGTCGATTACATTTCATTGTGGGAAACGGCAGACGTGGATAAGGAACAGTTCACCCAAAAATACATATTCTGTCATCCTCTACTCGCCTTCGAGTCTGATTCAATTTCTTTGTTCTGATGAACACAGACAAAAGATATTTTGAAGAATGCTTATAACCAAACAGTTCTTAGACACCTTGACTACCATAGTAGGAAAAACGACTTTATCATTTTCTGTTATTCCTTTGAACACAGAAGATATTTTGAAGAATTTAGGAAAGCAAACAGTTCTGGGCCACTTTTGACTACGATTGTAATTGTTCCTACTATGGGAGTCAATGTGGTCCAAGAATGCAAGCATTTTTCCAAATATCGTTCTCTCTGTTCAACCAAACAAAATAAATGTATACAGATATGATAGTTGAGAGTGAGAAGTTTATAACAGAATCATTTTTTTGGGGGTGAACTGTGCCTTTAAGAGTGTGTGCGTGTAATCCCTAAAATTGGGATTTTGTGTGTTCGGCAGATTCTTACAGACCCCTTTCTCTTTCTCCTCGTTCGGTCTCTCTCTCGCCAGTACCCCTTATTCTTGGTCAAATTAAAGGAGTGAAGCATTGGCTCACTTGGCAGTCTGTCCAAATCAGCCAGTGTTAAGATCTCATTTTCTTGCTCGCTCTCTCCCACACACACAAATAGACTCACACTTCAGTCAACAGTGAAGAGAAAGAGGACACTTTGCCAGTTTAGGGAAATCAATTTGGTGGAAAGTGTAAACGGGACGAAAGTAAATAAACAGAAATCAAATTATCCTCCAGCAATGCTGAAGATAACCAACGTTCAGGTGCTTAAAGCTGAATGTGAAGATTAGTGCAGCGAGTTATAACGCTGGAGATTTGGTGAAGCGGGCGCTTTGTTTTAAAATGCTAAGCACATTCAGCAGTGACGGATGAACAGTGACATGTTGCCACAGTTACAGCGAGTGACCCAGATTATTCTTGACCTTTATCTCATAATTCAACACATTTACACATTTACACCTGCACTGAACCACTGAACTATGCTGACAGTGGGCAACAATGTTAATATTCTGAAGAAATCTTTACAATACATGTGTGTGTAACAGCCGATTCACACATACTCCATGTGCAGTGTATTTTTTCACGTGCCCATGTTAACGGATTAGATCATTCACACAGCACACAGGTGCGGTGCGGTCCATCCGTTGCCGATGCGACCCATCAAGTCTACTTTTGCTCTACAACACGGACTGTTTTACAGTGATAGCACACGTATCATGCTCAAAATGAACAGGAATTGACACAGAAATGGTAACGTTTCGATTAATCATATATTGGAAATACCCATTGTTGACTGAATCAAATAGAAGACAGGGACACTAGCGCGATAGAAACGTAGGTGTGGAAGCACAATGGCGCATGACGGATCTGTACTGCATACGTTGTTGCTCTACGCACCGCATACGGAGTATGTGTGAATCGGACAATAGTGTGATTTCTTTTTAATGCTGTGATATTCAATGCCCCCATGTTGTGGAAATAAATGATCTTACAGGTGTGCTGTTACTTAGGAGCCAACAAACTTAGGATCCAAAACTTAGTAGCCAAATTTAGGAATCAAAATAGAAAAAACATAAGCGAACGACCTAAAGTTGCATTTGGGTAATCCGCATTTCAATATACATTCGTTCAACATACAGAAAGCAAACCTCAGGAGTGAGATAAAGTCAACAGCAATGTGAACAACTGAGAAAATGTCAAGACACTAGAACGCTGTGAATAAAAAACGTAGACTTTTCTTAAATACATGTAAAACGTATTGTGTTGTTAAAATAAATATGAACTTGTTTTCTGTGCAGTATTCAAGGTCTAAAAACAACTCCGCATTTGCGGACATATATTATACTTTTAGTCATATTTAATATATTTGTACATACTCAAAAATACCTTCTTTTGTGTTAAACAGAACCAAGAATTGTATACTTAAGTTTATATTTTAAACTTGAGGCTGAGTAAATTATGACAGAATTTTCATTTTTGGTTGAACTGTCCCTTTAAAAGCTGATTCAATGCGATGCAATGCAATATGGGAGAAAAGCACCATAGAAATGCATTTCAATTCAATTAAAAACACGCAGATACAAAAATATTTAGAAACTGGTGTAAATAATGTTAGTAGTTCACAAAATAAAACAAAAGAAATCCTTTTATCTCAACACACACCTATAAATAGTAAATTCAGATTCTGTATATGATGATGGGCTCGCTTGACTGGACCACCTTGCATGTCATCCAAACACGCTTCAGAACACCCTAGCAACCGCATAGCAACGCCCTGGCCTCAAATGATAAAATCCCATTTTTCTTGGTTTCCATCAATCTTTATCTTCATTATAGTTGGAGTCTGACTCTCCATACAGTAGGCTCATTAGACTGAATCATTACACGGAGGATATGCAGTCTGTGGTTGCTATAGTGATTTTTCCATCAGAGTTTGCAAAGATCTAGCTGACAAACACACAACAGATTTGGTAGAAGGGCTGAATGTCACACGCGGGTGCTTACATGCATTACAGCAGATGTCTGACATGCGCTCATGCTGAGAGACTCAAGAGCTCTGCCATGGGGTGAGGAGCCAATGATCCACACTTCATCTGAACCTCAATGCTGACTTTCATGCCGATTGCTCAGTGTTGGAGATGAATTCTATAGGCTACTGTATTATCGTGATCGATCACAAATGCATTTTACTGTATGAGGATACAGTATGTCAAAATGTTCCACAGTGTGTTGTTTAGTAATGTATTGTAGACCTGTCTTCCTGAATCTAACGGCTTGCTCTTTTTCTCTGTTTCCCTGCAGGCAACAACCACCAAGGCCAAACAAGTGTTCAGGTAGGACTTGTTTGTCATTTTTGAATCGGGGAATTGTGCAAGATCTGAACTTTATCACCTTGGTGCTCTTGTTTTTGCGATATTCTTTTTCCAGCGTAGAATGCAATAAGCAAGAAATGAGCGACCTGAATAGTGAAAACAATCTTTACAGTAAGGTTTTATTTGTTAACATGACAAATACCTAAATGCATTAGCTTGCAATGAGAAATATCGTTTTTCATCAAAAATATTGTTCGTCAATGTCAATACAATTATTCTTGTTAGTTCATTGTACATGATGTTTTGATTTAAAAATTGTATTCATTAAATCTCATAGTAACATTAACTAAGATTAATAAATGCTGTAGAAAGATTGTTTATTGTTCGTTCATGTTAGCTAATGCCTTGACTAATGTAAGAAAATTCAACCTCATTGTAAAGTGTTAGCAACAACCTAATATAGGTTGGTTAGACCGAGCCATACTCAGTTTTTTTAGTTCAGGTAGGTTGTTCAAAACAAGTTTTGGGGAGTAAGGACACGGCACCGTAAACATGTCACATTTGCATTGGATCTGAAGTCGCACAGTTGTGTGTTTCATCTAATACAAACCTGCTCTTATTCTCACGGCATGCATTAACCATGCAAATTTACACAGTAGGCTGAACATGTTTGTATTATAAAACAAGGCCGAGGAGAAAATCCATCCGATATAATTTGTACAGAAGAATGGCAGCTTTACCCTTCAGGACTTTGGTTGGCTTTTCGTTCGTTCTTATCTGAAAGATTGAGTGAGGAGGAAAGACTCACCCCATGAGAGGCAGTCGAGCTGTCCATCCTCCTCTCTGTTTTCTTCTGCTCACACAAAAGATCACCCCGGCCTCCGCCGGGATGCCAGATAACTGATTGTTATCAGTCTATTCAACTTGTGGGGTTGGGGCACGGCATCACACAGAATCCTGGACCAGAGCTCTGGCATGGATTTTTGGATCGCTGTCCAAAGAAAAAGTAGCTTACGTGTTTGGGTTGCTATGAGCAAAAGTTTAAGAGCTGTTTTTTCAGGCCGACTTGTCTGGGTGGGTTTTGCAAGAACTGGATTTGTCTGCCCCCTTGTGGCTGGTTTGCAAAACTAAAGTAGACAGACAATTTTACATTAGTGAGAGATGTTTACAAGTTTGTTCCATGATGTAATTTCAGATTGACATTATGTGTCAAGTCGATGTTTAGAGATTAGATTTTAATGCTAACTTTTGCACATTTTACACTGTATTCATTCACAGCCTCTATTAGGAGCTGAATGATGAGGTCGCAGTTTTTCTCTCATTTATTCAACTCATTCTATCAAGTGCAAAGGTCTTTCAGTTCAAAAGCATCAAACTGTTTTTTATTCTCTTCCCCTCCTCCATTTTTTCTGTCAATTTTTTTGTGTCCAGCCTCGGCAGTGAGGTGTGTATGGTCGATGAAGGCCACTCACCATTGTGATGTATAATGGCTCCTGTGCTGAGTGCTGTGTTGGGGTCAGGGGCCATGGGGTCAGAGGTCGCAGTGCTGGCTAAAGGGGAGCTGGCTCTTATAGGAACGCTCATGGGACTCTCTGCTTTCCTGCTGCTCTCTGTTCTGCTGCTGCTGCTGTGTGCGAGCTGCCAGGGGTGAGTTACATAACACGAAAACACTCACATTTCTTCATACTTCCGCTATTTGTATTGTGCAAACATGATTTCTTTATTAAAATTGCATAATGGTGTTCCAAACTAAACAACTAAACAATTTCTTAATAGACGGTTTCATCTGTGTTTGGTTATAATATATATATATATATATATATATACAAAATATAAAAATGTAACTTATATTCATTATTAAATTACATTAAAACTACTCATCAGTTACGGTTTCTTTTCCGAGGTCTACCGGAAGTTAAGTTTGGGACACTTAACGTTTGTTTATGTTGTTGCTGCTAAAACAATCTATATATATGTCTGAACAATGTTCTTTTTATAATAAGCAGGGTGGTTTATACCCGATAGAATGCAATGTCATAATAACATATGATCAGGTCTAGCTAAATCTGTACATGTATAACTCATATTTCCATAAACACATCATACAAGACATCGCAAATGGAAAAGAGATTGAATGGAACTACAAAATTAAGTTAAAATTGTAATATATTTACATTTTATATCATTATATTTAGATAATATGGTTTCATTTTTATATTTAATATTCTTATATATATATATATATATATATATATATATATACAGTGGCCCCCTTCCTGATTTCGTATTTTTTGATCCCCAAGACTTTTGGGGAAAAAGTTCAACTTTTTGGAAGGTGTGTTTTTCCCATTACGTCTGGCGTAAAAGTATCACCGTATTTCAGAGAAAGAACATCATACCAACAGTAAAATATGGTGGTGGTGGTGTGATGGTCCGGGGCTGTTTTGCTGCTTCAGGACCTGGAAGACTTGCTGTGATAAATGGAACCGTAAATTCAGCTGTCTACCAAAAGATCCTGAAGGAGAATGTCCAGCCATCTGTTCGTGACCTCAAGCTGAAGCGAACTGGGGTTCTGCAACAGGACAATGATCCGAAACACACGAGCAAGTCCACCTCTGAATGGCTGAAGAAAAACAAAATGATGACTTTGTAGTTGCCTAGTCAAACTCCTGACCTGAATCCTATTGAGATGCTGTGGCATGACCTTAAAAAGGCGGATCATGCTCGAAAACCCTCCAATGTGGCTGAATCAAAGCAAATCGGCAAAGAAGAGTGGATCAAACTTCCTCCACAGCGCTGTAACAGACTCATTGCAAGTTATGGCAAACACTCGATTGCAGTTGTTGCTGCTAAGGGCGGCCCAACCAGTGTTATTAGGGGGCATACACTTTTTCACACAAGTCCATTTAGTTTTGGATTTTATTTAAAACTGCATGTTGTGTTTACTTGTTATCTTATTTGATCTGAAACATTAAAGTGTGACAAAAGAAATGCGAAATCGGGAAGGGGCCAACACTTTTTCACACCACTGTATATATATTCGTATTATTTAATATATTATTTAATACAGCGTTCAGTTCATCAATATTTCATTTGTAACTCAATGCTCAAAAAAAGATATACTGTTATATCCTCTAAACAAAATAAAAAAAGTTCACTTCAATTGTTAGTTAGTAGTTAAATATTGTTAACTGAACCAGTTGGCACTTCTGTTAATCTGGTAAAATCTTAAAATGATTTCATTGTTGCAGATTATATATCTGTTATATGTAGTTGGCCTGTATATCATATAAATAAAATGTCATGCAAAGTCTCATGTGTATATTTACATACTATACATCAAAACAAACTCAAGATGCTGGGTTCTTCAATGCAAATCCAGCCGAATCCCTTATTCAGATCCATGTTAGTTGCTGTCTAGAACAAGGTTTTAATGTCTTGGTGCTCAATGATTCAACCAAAGCTTCAGATTTAATCAAAATGCCTTCACGTTATATCCACAGGCAGAAAAAAGGAAGCGGGCCCCCAGGAGACCATGAGAACCTGATGAATGGGGTATGTAAGCATGAGCTTCTATAATGCTTTTCATTTCAGGGATTTACCCTTAACCCTACAGAACCTCTTGTTTAACATTTTAAAAAGACCTTTTGAATGACACAAGCCCGAGGATTACGTGAACCGCGTTTGGTGCGTTTTGGCATCAGTGTTTTTGTCAAGGGAATGTGTGACCGCTGTGCTCGGGGGCCTGGTAAAGTCAGGGATAGTGGAAGAGAATGTACGGTTGTTGCGAACCACGAGGTTTGTGGGAGGAAAGCGAGAAGCACGCAGATTATCATTTCTGTCTGGCCGGGGGGGGGCATGAGAAACTTCACACACGAGTCGTCTTGCTCTCTGGATCTAAGTGAAGTGATCATCTGGGGGAAAGAGTTCAAAAGTTCAGTAGATGTTTAGCAGTCAGTGGATAAGTGTGACTTACGAAGGGCATAATTGATTTAAAAATACACAAACAACTGCATACACATGCCCGTAAACAGCTGTGTAGACGGGGCGGATGGGAATGGATTGTGGTTGAATCGCTCATTGTAAATGTCATTATATGGGGGCGGTGACAGTTCATGGCTTGTTGACTGTGAAGGCTTTTGTAAAATATACAATGAATACAATAAAGTGCCAGATATTTAGTTAATTTTGCTCATATTAGATTTTACAATTTTCCCTTTATTCGTTTTAGCTATGCAAGCTAAGTGTGCATGGTGTGCCATATTAACCTTTCACATATTTCTATCTACACTATTAGATATTAACTAGTTAATATTCAAAGATTCTTTAGCGTGCCTTTTCATTTGATTCGGTTTGCTGTACTGTCATTGTTTTGGGTTGCGTTACACTGAATAATATGGCAGTTGTTTTGGATATTAAACGCTAAAAACAGATACAGCATCATGCAACGGCAAACGTTTTCTGTAACGGATACCGTTGGAGGAATAAACAAATCACTTTCGAGCATGATTCATTTAAAACACAAGCCACTGTCCACCATAGTAGTGGAATTCCAGCGAAAAGTCATATATTGGGATCGCACTATAAGTACGGCCTCTTAATATGTTCGCCGACGTGAGGTGACAAGGGTTAAACACGATAGTCAACTGGTCACTTTAAATAAAACAAGAAATACATTCTGACATTACAAGACTGTAGGGTGAAAAGTTGTTAAATGGGACCAACGTGACAACAATAGATATAAATAAATCTGTCAAAGGTGTGATGCAGTGAGAGCTGTTGGCTCACCAGTACCCGGGTTCAGGTCTGACCCGAGTCATGTCCTGATCCCACACCCTCATTCCCCCCGTACACAAAATAAAGGCCAAAAAGACCCTTAAATTGATCATAAATAAACAAATGGACAAGCAGTAAAACCACTTGAATTATTTATGCCCCAATGTAGGCCTATCTGATCCCAGAAAGTGCAGTTCATTCCCTTTGCTAGGCTTGTTGGCACTTACAACGCAAAAATCTGACAATATAATATAATAAATTGGCATTAATAATGATGCACTACTCTGAAAGTCCTGAAAGTGGGGAAATCAATAAAATAACAAACAAAAACAAACATTTTATGGCAAGATCTAGGCCCTTATGCAATAAATTAAGCTATAAATGAGAGACATGGCTATGTACAGCCGGAGAATTTACCATTGATAGATATGTGTTCAATTAAAATGATCATTTCTGTTTCAAGTGACATTTCTACCCAATTCCAAATGAAAGTATTGCTTTTTACATGCATTCGTTTGCAGAAACATGAACCAGGACAAACTTATAAAAAACAAAATGCACTTTTTGAATACCGTAAAGAAAACAAGTTCATAATCATGTGTAAACAACGATGTTTTTCGTATTATTTTTTACATGCATCTTTGCATTCCCTCAGTCTTTCACATTGCCGTTTGTTGGTGATTTTATCTATCATTTCCGCTGGACTAGAATTGCCACAATACACGGAGAAAAGGCAAAACTGTAGCGGTCTCTTAATTTTTTCTGCAGCTATATATTGTCATACAGTATTACATAATGTGGGTGTTAATGATTGCAAAACACCGTCGATTTGATATTATCTCTGTTCACACTTGTGTTGCAAATAAGCATCAATGATCTAAAGCTTCGAAGAACCCTGTAGTTTTGACGGATATCTGGAGTCTAACCTTTGCACAATAATGTTCATCTCGCCGGTGATTGTATTGAAGAAGAATACACTTAAATGGCGCTGTCTGTCACAGACTGACAAGTTAAATGGAGCGTTTGTCTTGCTTTGACAGTCTGAGTGGCTCTCAGCTTTAACCTTCTGTGTCTTAAGGACTTCATCACCCTAGCAACAGGCTAAATCAAAAGACTGCCACTAGGTGGTCCCATAGAGCCACTGTTGCTCTGCTACGGTTTAAAGAGGCAAACAAAGAGCTCGCTCCAATTGTCTTTGTCTGAAAGGTGACTGCGTCACCGAATAACATTAAGACCGCACGTAGTGCGTATATAACATTATAACCCCATTCTCCACAGGTGTCGGAAAAAGAAACTTGCAGCCAGTCGGCACAAAGTCAAGGAATTGATCTGGAGGTCAGCAGCTCCCATAATGGGCCTCTCACAAGTGGTACAGGTAACAGTTATCCAAATATTTCTCATTGAAATCTCATTGTCTTTTCAACCAACTTTGAGAAATATAAACACTGTCCCACATTCTTCGTCCCCAGTACTCACGGACACGATGGACACGAGTCCCCAGCCGTCCGAGGACATGCTGTCCAGCCAATCAGAGATCAGGTCATCCAAGTGCCATCAGGACCGGGAATTACCCAGCATCCCACCCACGGATGCCCTCAAGGCTCCTGTGCTCGACGGTCAAGCTGCTTCAGGGGACGGCACGTACGAAGTGCTGAAAGACGGCGCCTCTCGAGACGTCAGCGTGGAGGACTCTCTGTACGAAACAGTGAAGGAGCTGAAAGACATCGGTCTTCCCAGCGGTACGCTGAGCCCGGAGGAGCCGCCCGCACCTTTAGTCAACGGTCACCCCAGCCCCGCCACACCGGATCGGACCATGCTGCCCAATGGCGTCGAGTACGCCTCTGTGAACCTCAGCAAGAAAAGCCGTTATAGCACTGACATGGAGGCCAGGCGCTCGGCTGCCATCGTGGATCCTGAAGAGCTGGAAGATGAGAAACCACCTCCCATTCCAGATAAAGTTTTGGATGAAAATGACAACCAACAGATTAACAACCTTCCAAATGGACAGGTGGGGAACACCAGATATTTTCAAAAGATGCCTAATTTCAGAGCTGCGAATCTACCAAAGTTGTCCTGACAAAAAACAAACGATAAAATTCGCCATTCGTTACGATCTTATTTGTACATTTTAGTGCGCTTTGCTTTCGCCCAAGGATCGGGGTGGGGTTAGGGGCTTCAGTATTGCTTTTCCTAATAATTGTACGTTTTGTACAATTCACATCGTACGACTGCACCACCTCGTAAAACAGTTAGGAATTCTCATGAGATCAGGTCGGTATTTTCATCTTTTTGTACTTGAGCGAGTCACCTCATCTCATTTTATTCTTGACGAGAGATGCAGCCCATCACACACGTATCGGAGAACATTTCACAAACAGACCAGAGGGACTGCGCTACTGCTGCTCACCAGCGGGAAAACTATAGCAGCGTGTTTAATTACGATCTTTTAAGATGTGATATACGTACGCCTGTAGTATACAAATGAAGTCATCTGTAGAGGAGGGCAAACTGCAGTCCGGCGCCTTCTTTGTTCATCACTCCTTCTTGCAATCTCGCTCTGTCACTTCTCTTTCTCTCTGTGCCTTCACGTTTGCTAGCCTTGTTTTGTTTTTCCCATTTCCTGTTTTTTATTGTCTTTGTCTTTGCCCTCTAGATCAATTATAGCCCTTACACCAAAAATAGTGCCGGACTCAAGACTCAGTGAATGAGTCTCACTTGACCCATATTTCGACTGCCTGAAGAACCGAAAGATGACGTCATTTATCGTATTTCTACCTTATCTGCCCACAAACAGCGCACTGCGTCGTTTACAAGCGATAAAAGTGATATTTAAGGAAAACACATTTTAAAATCCAGACCAATTGAAATGAGCACAACCTGCTACTGATGCAACAGTCAGACTAGGGCTGCACGATAATTCGTATGTTAATCGTGATATTATGCTCCCCATAATTATTATAGATATTCATGTTTTTAAAGCAAGTACAATAAGCACAACTCCTGAAAAGGTCAGAAAATCATCGCTTAAACTGCCAAAAAAACCTCTACATTTCTACTCTGTATTTGTACTATTTTAATGCTTTTTATCAAAAGACAAACATAAAGTCAGACCAATAGTAATGATTTATTAAAAAAACAAGAAATAAAAAACTGAGTAGCAAGGTTTCATTCCGAAGGTCACAAATATGAATGTATTTAGATGATATTGTACACTTTTTTTAATGGCAGCCGATTCAAACATTTTAATTGGCTTAAAAGTATATTAAATATGCCGAAGTGAAGTTAAAAAAAAAAGTTTTAAGATTATTAATCGTGATTAAAAGTTTGACAGAAATAATTCATGATTATCATTTTGCCCTTAATCGTACACCCCTTAATTTAGAAAATCATTCACACAATAGAGATAGACAGCCAAATAAAATGTAGTCGGGTTAGGACTCGTGCGTTGGACGGCAGTGTCCATCAACTGAAGTGCTGTTAGCCCGTTTGATTATAATTGGAGTGATCTATTTTTGCACCCAGCATCTCACGTTGGCATGTGGGATCCAGCATGGCACCATATCGGTGGATGAGGGGCTTAACTGAATCAACTGTCAAACAGTCACACACACGTCCCCGCGTGTAAACTGTCCTCCCCAGTAAGCAGGAAAGTCAGCGCTTTACTCTATTATCCTCTTGATCGCTACCCCCGCTACACTTTGGATTCAGATTGACACCTGTCACTCCCTACTCCAATCCCTATGGCTTTATGTCCATGCGTAAACGGACGGCAGTGAGGTCACATGCGTTTGATGGTAATAAATGCGCATTGACATCAGCGCAGGCCCGCTGCCCACTGTCTTGACAGTTCACCCTCGTGATGAATGAGATGGCAAAGCATGTGTTCACAGGTACATCAGTTTATATATGAGCAAGTGGCTCTGTCAGGTGGGACGTCCACGTGCACACCTATAAGGGCCATAATGCGTTGGTGTCCCTGCCTCCATGCGGGCGTGATAGACGGAGGGCAGATATCTTAGATAAACTGTGATTTCAGCACGTCAACACTCAGAAGTCTTTCGCTGAAGGGAAGGACGTTTATTGTTGGCGACGGCGAGGACGCTTTAGTGTCTGAAATCGAAGGGTAATCGACACACTATTGAACGCAACCCTAGAAGCAATGTCGGGTTCCTTTGTGTGCAACCTCACACTGAGTGTCTCATCTGTCATTTTTTTCACTAGATCTTTCTCAGCACATGGTCTTAAACGCTTTTGATCGTTTGGTATACGACAAAGTCAATATCAAGACGGCACTTTAATTAATATAAAGGGCTGGACGGAGACAAAGGAACGAGTGAATTAGCAGATAAGCTGCGTGGTGAGAGGCGTTTGTTAGATGCCATGAGGTCAGGGGGTGTCTTCGCAGAGTTACGCGAACGCTCGAGAGCTATTAAATTAATTGCTTTACTAATTAAAGCGATATCAAAGCCATCCGACGTAAGCGTATCAAAGCAAGACACACTTTTAAAGTTCACGAGGTGAGATGACTTAATCAAAACAGGCTTGAAAGTTTGTCGCTAAAACGTCGTGACTTTAATCGTAAATAGGTTACGGCTTATTTCTCACGTTACTGTTATTTCTTTGTCGACGAGGTGATTGGGAACAGCGATTGATGTTCTTCCCAAACAGCCAAGGTGTCTGTTATTGATCCGCTGTAGGATTTACTTTGTAATTGACGACTCTGTTAACGATTTCCTTTTAAAGTATAAAGGCACTGTTGCAGAGAGAGGAACTGTACATTTGATTTCAATCATTAACTCTTAAGTAATGAATGAGCTGTTCGGTTATGCATCAATCGGCTCTTGACATCGGCATGTGTCAGCTGATGCAGCCGATTTCCTCCGCTGGTTTACGTTTAAATTGATAAAGTGCGGGTCGGTTTTAACTAATCGTCTCGTTTCAATCATTGTCTTGCAGTTACACTCCTCATTGTTGACTCCGGAGCTGCAGAATAATGTGTCTCTGGACGGTGAGGTAAGTCTTTAAATCAGCCTCTGAGAGCCTCTTGTAATGTCCAACTTAAAGTAGTTATGGAAGGTTTTAGGGTCATTTCTATTACGTAGTACCTTTCAGTTACTATGTTGTAGAAGAGTAAGTTGCTTGTGTTGTGTTGCATTTTAGTAAAATAATATACCAGACTTTTAGATGTTCATGTTAAAGCTAAGGTCAACTTTATGATAACTTTATCTTCACAATAGCTAAAGATTTCTAAGATGTCTAACAGGGTGGAAATAAAAATATATTATAATCTCAAATATTTTATTAAATTGAAGTACTGTGTTATGAATTATAATATTGTATTAAGAATTTAATGTTATTACTATAATACAATTATATTTTTTATTTGCGTTACATTTTTAAATGCTAATACTTAAACACTTAAACATGAATATAATGCAAATATAACTGACATTATAATGTATGGAAAAAAAGATGCCCTATTAATAGCTCCATTCTCATTTCCAGTTATCGGACATGTACTCCAAGGTGGTGAAGCCGGTTGTTAAGGAAACAGAGGATGACTACAGCAGCATCGCAGAGATCAAGGGTCTAGTGCCCGTGTCGACTTCCAGTGATCTTTACGCCACGGTCACAGAGGAATTGCCTATTTCTCCTGGCTCACAGCCTCTGGAGCTCACAGAAAACAGAGAACCTGGATACGAGAGCATCAAGATTCCCAAAGCAGCTGAAGAGCCTCATCAGGGTAACGGGACAGTGGAACCAGACTACGAGAGCTTTGGGGAACTGGGTCTGAGCAGGGAAATCTCTCGTCTTTGACAGTCAACCGTAGACTGGAATCTGGGGTGATATTGTGGGCATAAGGCACTTAACCCTTGATGACCGAGGAGAGCATTCACTAAAAACGTACTGCGGCCACTGATAGCATACAGTTAAATTGCGCGTTTTAGCACTGTAATCCAGGCACTTAGATTGACCACTTTGTAATAGCTAAAATTGTCTCTTATATAAAAGGATTATTGCTATGATCAAAAGAAAATCATAGAGAATGTTTTAAACGTAAACATTCAAATACATTTGTTAATAAATCCCATTTACTTTTACAGCGATAAGCAAATAGTGCCATGCATAGTTTTGCGAATAAATCTATAAAATGTCAAATTTAGAAAACAGAAGGGGCGTGTTGCCCAGAAAAATAATAACAATACAACACAATTTAATCACGCCACTTGAATGTTTGTGGTATAAGAAAAATTAGGCATGCAGGAGTGATTTTAAATGTTAAAATTGCAATTAAATGTGTTTATTTATTGTCGGGGCCATTGAAATCTTCTAGTAAACAATACTGCGTCGCTCTTCAGTGTAAGACCTGTGACCCGGCACAGGAAATGAAGTGCTGGTGAATGGCAGGTTTGCTACGCTATTGATGTGAATATTTGGGCACAACAAACCAGAGATGCCCTTTTAACATCATCTCGCATGAAAAGCGTGTACATAACGCGTACTAGAAGTTTGAGCCTTCTTGCACGCCGCACCTGCTGCGAAAGGCATTATCATTTTCACATAATACCATTCAAACCAAAAACAAGTGTGAACAGGCTGGAGTGCTTAGTTCCACAGAAGATCACGCAGTAAACAGATTATATCACATGACACATATCAAGAGAAACGTCAAATGTAGCCGCCGTTCTGAGCCTCTGAGCTCGGGTGATGAAGTGTCCTTTGAAGGTACGCAGAGTTAAAATAGCAAACTCTTTTATGAGTGTGTGTTATTGTAAAGTTGGCTCTTATCTGTTGCTGATGTGAATTCGACTTCTCTAATTGCCATTTGTGATGTTATTGAGTTATGTTACGTTTATATTTGTAAAATACATTTTAAGATTTGTTTTATCGATTCATCCGTATTGATTGTGTATCAAATACAATACATATTTCAGATATTGTTTGGTTTTTACTTATAATAGGTACGTGGCATTTGAAAAGACTGATAAGCACAGGGGGATTAAGAAAAATCAACGGTACTGCCACACTGCATCTTTGCCTGGCAGCTTTATTATGTCTTTATTATCAGGTATACATTTGAGTTTGCTGCATTTACTTGTAGAAGTATAATCGAAAAAGCGTGTCAAGACGTCGCATGTGACAATTTCATGCCAAGAGACACTTGTAAATATTCAAATGAGCTTTTAAATGATGTTAGTGTTTAAGTATGATTTTAAAGATTGTTACCATTGGCGAAAGCTCCTTTCGATTGACAGTTAAAGGAATGTTTTGTTAAAGTTTGTTTGTTTGTTGAAGGAGGGTTATTAACATCAGGAGGTTATTAACAGGAAAACGAATTGAATTTCTCAGCACTGTTTAAATGTAAGGTTTACGTAATGGACTGTGGATGGAGTCCCAATGTTGTCCGTGCTTTGTATGTAATGGTGGTACATTGTGTTGGTACAGATTCTGTAATAAAAGGTCCTTGTTTCATTTAATATTATGAAGATTCTGTTCCTCCCTCTTACCAAATTCTGTGCATTTGGTTGTAAATACGTGAATTTTGCATTTATTGCATCATCATCTTTTTATTGTTGTATTTGCTTATTAAACAGTATAGCCATGCTGGACTAATATGCATGTTTTATTCACGTCAACTATTTACCTTCTAATAAATGTGTTATTTATCGATTAACATCATGTTTAGTGCTCTGTTAACATGATACGGCATATTTATACTGCGTTTATGTACACATACACATTACAATTTTTAATATTGGATCTGTCAGTACAAACTTGTAAATTCTCAAGTGTCCTCATCTGCGAGTTTTATTAACATGTCATTAAGTTATTAAAGGACCTCAAATAAAGAGCATATTCCACTCTGTTGCCTAGTATTGGTTGAGTCTGTGGTCAGAGCCCCATGCATTTTAAATGTCACTGTCATAAGAGAGGTGTGGGCTAATTCTCATGCTTTATTGTGACAACAGTTATTACAATACGACACTGAAGGTCCGTTCTTTAGTTCACCTAAAAATAAACATGATGTTGTTGTCATCATGTCATTCCAAACCTGTATGATTGCTTTCCTCTGCAGGACATTATATATATTTTGAAGAACGCTGACAACACTGGATGTCATTCATTATTTCCGTGTGAATTTTCACTTCAACAGGATCAATGTCATAATCCGTTTAGGTAGACAACCAAGTCGTGCTGACTATACGTACATTCATTGTGTTGAAGCAGACACAATGGTTTGTCTAATGCTTGAAAACCTACACAAGATATCCTCATCAATAACAGCCCTTAGCTGTTTGTAATGTTTAAAGTAACTAAAGAATAAACATTATTTATCACAATTCATTTTTAGAGAGAGACCTGCTGTGAATTTTTATCCGGATGGTTTATAGATATATTCATTATAATATGTAACTTTTTGTAATTATTGTATTAAATAAACATTTTGTTGACTTTTATTGTGCATACGTTTTTAAAATATACAATTTGATGAATGGGTCGTGTAACTTGGGTCGCATTTAAGTTTTGCCGAGTAACGGTTCTTCTACTGTTAACTCGAATGAAACTGGATAGACATACGTTTAACTTGCTGTTTAATTTACTTGTTATCAGAAATAATCTACAGGGACTCCTTTCTTTGCGGATTTTACCGGAACTTGAGTTAGGCCCACAAAAGCGCACATCCGGATAACGTTCGTGCTTTGAAACCGTCTGTTAGGCTGATCTGCAAACTTAAAAATTACAATTACACTGTGAACATTGTTTAATTACACTTTGGAAGTATTAAAATAATTTATTTTCCAACATCAAATTGTTTTTAATGTTAATAATAGCATGCGTTTATGTAGAACAGCAAACCATGTGACAAACCCGCCAATCCCGAGATCATTTAGGCTTTATGTTTCGACCTTAGATTCTTAAATTATAACATTTGATCCAACATTCCTAAAATGCAATTATTCGGGGATGTATATATGAAGCCCAACTTAATTGAAGAGAAAAAAGTTGAAAAGTTTTTGCATCATGTTCAAAGTGGCTGTGTTATTTTGTAAGGAAGTGAGTACGGCACCTCGAGACCCTTGGGACCCCCGTGCTCTCCCGTATCTCTACGGGATTTGATCACAGCGTCCGCCTTAACGACCACCGCACGACCACCTCTCTTCATCCTTGCGTCATTGTTTCAATCCGAGGCGCGTTATGAGGGAAGATGCAGCCCGAGCGAGCGGAGGCGTGTGTGTCGGCAGCCAATCAGAGTTTACACTGGCCGCGCGAGCGCACATGTTTACAGGCGACATTCCGCCGGTACATCTACTGCGTCTGGAAAACCCGGATGGACTGCGCGAGGCGGATTGTTTTCCGTACGACATCCCATTTGCGGCAAACGAGGATAACGTCGCAAACACGCGCACAACAGTGTATCTGATAGCTAGTTTATCCAGATCCGTCCGACTTCTCAGCGTCGTCGGTTTATCGCGTAAATCCCCGCGGTTTGCATCGTGCAAGAACCGAGTCTCGCGCTCCGGTCCTTGTTTTCCACAACCCGTCAGCTTTGAGGGAACGACGAGGAAAACAAACGGGTCGACAGAAGAAAGATATCGGTTGCCGGTCGGACAGACGCAGAGGTTATTACGAATAAATCGCGTATTTGAATGTGGTGCACCGGTCCCACGTCCCGAACGTGCACGCCAGCGCGACCCCACGCGAACGCGGATCAATCGGTCAAACGCGCGGACGCGCTCCAGATCTGTTAGAATGTCGTTATTCCTCCGTGGTAATATGTGCAGAGAGCGCGTTCGCGTTTTGTGACATTTCCTGTTTCTAGATCGACATCGCCGCGCGGCGTGAAAACACTTTTGGAGGATTTCATTGATACGCGAACTATGCATTCACGGCGGCTGGTGAAGCGCTCGGTTATTGGGAGCCGCGTGTACGCGCCGGGTTTAACGGGAGACGCGGCAACGCTCACGGGAGTCATCCAGGCTGTCAAACAGGACAACAGAGACGCCGCGGCCGGTCATCGGCGCAACGTGTACACGGTTCTTATGCAGGACGGGAGCTTGAAAGAATACACGGAGGAGGAGATCGCGCAGATGACCGCGAAAGCGCCGCTGAAGTCGAGTTTAAAGGTGCGTTCGTGTGGGTTGTTGTTGTTGTTTGTCCGTGCATCACTGTCAAACGCGCTGTGTTGTTTACAGTGCGTGGTGCGATTGTTTGTTTCGTGGCACACGGTTTGAGGGATATCGTGTGTGTGGATGTTGGAGTAATGGTACTGATGAAGATGGCCCGTGTGCGCACCGCTGTTTGTCTGACTTTAGTGGGTGGATAGCCGTGGCAAACAAACACGCTGCAGCATTCACACGCCTGCAGATGCGTGTGTGTGCGCGCCGGCTCTTTTTTAGGACCTATTGCACAACATTGTCGGCTTTCATTGTTATGACAGTGATTGTGTTTTTTGTAAACGGCCACTATTGTTTAACAGTCTTGTTTAATGCTTTTCTTAAATGAATGAAACTGAGCTCTGTGGGTAGTTGCACACTTGGGTGAGATAGCTGCATGCGCGTAATTGCAAAACACAAAGGATTTTTTTATATTGACCTAATTGCAGTCATTATTAAGTTATACAGCCCGAGGTGCCACATCAAAATGACCCAAAATCACCAATTTCATAGCATCATTCTTTGACGACATTCATATTTGATAACAGATCAGAATAGTGACATTTAATTTCATCAAATAAGCGTGAAATGTAATATGTTATATGATTATTTAGTACAACACGCAGGGTTCTTCTGTTTGGATGTTCCTTTTTATTTACCATTTTATTTGTGTTTGTTTGTTTATTTGATCGCTTTTGACAAAAATACTGTTATTGCCTGGGCGCCCCATTACACTCCAAACCAGGCATCCGTTTAATTTACATTTAATAACAATAAAGTCCACTTTGCAAATTCAGTTTGGGCAACTGCTACTTTATATGTAAACGGCAGGTTGGTGTCTTCTCATCTTGCAAATATGAGTAAAAGTTCAAATGTAAGCCATCCAAACAATGAAGTGCCAATAGAGGATGTGAATCTAAGGTGGGGTAAATGATCCCGTGGCAGCTGCTCCATAACAGCAACGAAATGAAGCTCTACGGAGGGTCATGCTCATAGAATCTGGGGCTTTGGCAGGTTGCCTGGAATCTCGAAGCAGTGCCATTCGGCTTGGGGGAATGCCACTTGTTGACTTGTTTCATAGGGAGGGGCTTTATGTGTAGTGGCTTTACAGTGTGGCTTCTCCAGACAAAGGCAGATTGTATTTTTTCGTCCCCTGTTGTTTCCACCGCTTAATATCAAAATTGAATTTACAATCATGGCGTCTAGCTCTTTATGTACAAGGCTGTGATGCTGGTTTAAACTTCATTCGGCACAAACGCGATTGGGCCGTGACGGATGAGGTGCGGTACTCAAACAAGCAGCAGATGTGTTTGTTGTTGTTTACCAAGAGCACGGCAGTTACTTTTTCTGACACCTCATATCTTGAGTGTGTCTCACTTGTACATAGTGCCAGTGTTTGTTTAGCTTATGAATATTCAAGTGTAAATAAATGAATAATTTGTAGATAATTAAATCTGTGTGCATTCGGCTTTATAATTCAATTTAATGTATTCTGTTATTAGTTCAGTTTCAATCAATTAAAATCCCTAACTTGTTAGCAAAATCTCATTCCAGCAGTTTGATTGACACATAAATTGCGACCCATATTAGATCAGTGGAGATGCCGCCTGGTCCACATGTGGCGAGAAGGCCTCGGCCGGATTAAAAACACAGTGTTTGTTATGGTGAGCTGGAAGAAAGAAAACTAGCAGTGTGTGAAATTTAAATGTGCAGTTTTAAATTGTCGCTTGAAAGTATTGCACAACATGACACTGGAACAAATCTGTCAACATAAAACCTGCCAGTTATCTCCTACGTGAAGTGTTATTATTCTGACTCTGATGTTTAAAGGAGTAGCTCACCTGAAAACAAATATTCTGCCATTATTAACTCGCCATTTAAACTCATATGGTCATACTGTTCTATTGTTTACATAAGTAAGAATATTGGAAAAGATTCCTGTGCAAAAACTCTTCAGAAAAACAACACCCAAGCAAATCTGTGACTCTGCCACTAAATTCCAGCCATAAAGACAAAGGATAGTTCCCCCCCCCAAAAAAATCCTGTCAACATTTATGTACCCTCATATTGTTCAAAACCTTTATTTCTTCTGCAAAAGACAAAAGAAGATATTTTAAGTTTTGTGTCCTCAATGAAAGTCAGTGGGGGATAATGTTTTTGGTTTCAAAATTTCTTCTTTGGTCTTGTGCAGAAGAAAGAAAGTCATAGGGTGAGAAAATAATGATACAGTTTTCATTTTGGGGTGAACTGTCCCTTTAAGTTATTGAGTGATACTCTTGAGTTTACCCTAGGGCTGCAACAACGAATCGATAAAATCGATAAAAATCGATTATTAAAAATGTTGGCAACGAATTTCATTATCGATTCGTTGTATCGCGCGACTATAACGCGCGCCACATGTTTGAGTGGCGTGAGCGTGGCGTTTCTGTAGCGTGTCAGCTCTGTGGCGGCTGCGTCGTGTTTTCTGTATCTTTGCACACCAGCACCGTGCCTGACGCGGCGCTGGCGCGCTGCTGCTGCTAAAGGTGACATAGAGGGAGGCCGCCGACAGACAAGGGTCTTGTATTCACGACAAGTTTAAACTTTTTTCACATAACCTACACCTTCCAAAATCCGAAAAATGAGTAAGTAGGCTGTCTGTTTATTTAAATAACATTTCCAAATGTTTTGTAGCTTTATTTCCTGATGTTGGACCGTCACTCAGATGACACACTAGACTACGTTGTTATTGTAGTGTGTCATATTTTTTTCCATTTTTAATCACATTGTTAAGAGCATAAAAAACAAAAATAATTCAGTCACCAATACTTTTTGGGGTTTAATACGAACCACAATTCGTATTAAGATGATTCTCAGATATGTTATTAAAGATGTAACGTAATCAATTGATGCACGAGTTTACTTTATGCAATATGTGTTTAAGATGGACATAAATTAATATTCCCATTCAATGCAATGTATCTTTTCATTGGATAGCCTAAGCATTTTCTTGGAGGAAGATTTTATGGAAAAAGGTAGTTAATTGGAGTATTCATTTGCAACATTTTAGTAATAATATCTCATACTTAATAGGAATATTAATGTATAATTTATTTCAATATTCACTTTTTGTTTCTCCAAAAATGCATTATAAACATGATTTAAGTCCTGATGTTTTCTACAGTGGACATGTAAACCCCGTAACGTGTAGATGTTGGTTTAATGAAATTCAATTTGAAAATACGTTCAAATAAATGATGATTAGCTTTCAAACATCAAAATGGCATTCATTAATATGTATTCGTGTACAAAATTACATATAAACATCTTTTCCTATTCTATTTTGCCTGGAAACGCTTCCAACACGCTTGCGTGTCTCGTGAAAAATAGGCGTCGATTCAATTCCTAGCATGCACGCGTTTTCCGTGCGGCTCGTCTCACGCAGGCAGTGTGCAAGCTCTAACCTGTTAACATGGGAGCCGATTTAAAAACGGTCACGCCAGGCTTTTGAGACGCTCACGCCACGCATCTAGTGTGTCACAGGACTAAAAAAAGTTGATCGCGCCGCGCAGCATAGCGGAGAAAAAATAAATTAAAAAAGCAGAGCGGAGGTAGAGGAAAGACCATCAGAGAGACCCGAAAAAATTCCAGAAAAAAACAGCAAACCGTGAGAGGCTTCTTGATGGGAAATGCATCATGTAAACCACAGCCAGCTGTAATAATGATATAATAAGTAATAATAAAGCTTTTGAAATATGTTTTGCAATGTCAGTTCTATTTTTCAATAAAGGGTTGAAAATGAATGCTTTTAAAAATTTGTATCCGATTCATCGATTAATCGAACAAATAATCGACAGATTCATCGATTATTAAAATAATCGTTAGTTGCAGCTCTAGTTTACCCCATTTAAAATGGCACTAAATCTAAATTAGAGACTTGTAGCACACAAGTTATATGGAGTACTTTTAAGTTTTTTGTCACCTTTTTGAATGATCACTTTTTGCTAAGCACTATAATGTTTTTTGTAATATTGTAACATCTCTTCTTTTGGGTTACATTGAAAAACTGCAGGTTTCAAATGTGCAAAATATGACAGAATTTGTCCGTTAATTTCTGCATCTCCAGCATCACAAAATTATTTTGATGATCGATGAAAAGTGATCATTGTTTGCCAACAGGTTCCCATCGTGCCATTGGTCAAACAGACTGGTATCTCACACAAAGCTCACGCTGTTGAGTGAGCCAATCTTGCAGTCTCGAGCTGATCTGGATGCTTAAAGAAATCCCATTCGTGGATTTGCCACACGGTTACTCCCTCTCCCCGGTCGAACTAATCGAGTTGGGGTAAGAAAATGATCTGGATTGTGCGTCGCTCATTGTTAGATCACGCTGTCTACATGCGGTGACGTGCGTCATCTTGGCCCCTGTTTGCCCTCTCTGTAGTGTGCAGTGTTTAGCGGTCCGCAGCTTTAGTCACAGTGTAATAAAAAGACTACGGCTGCCATGTAGATGAGAACGAGCTGCTCGTGTTTGCATCAGTGTGGTCACGGATGGTGGCTTTTTCTGCACGCTTGGGGGGGAAGTGACGGAGCGAGGGGGATTTCATTTTTTTCTTTTGTCAGCAGTAGAGATCTAAACAAACAGTCCTGCTGATTAGCGAATGAGATTTCATGATCCAGATCATTGTGCTGGTGTTTATTTCGACCGTTGTGTTAAGTGCTAACAGCTTAAATAGTGCGTAGTGTTTAATGGTTGCAAGCAAATAAGCTTCGCAGTAGGAGTCCTGCAGTAAATCGTGGGAGCCACATGGAGAAAAGACCGGTTACGTGGTTAAGAAACTCAAATGTGATTGTCTCCGCAGAGCACCTGTAACGGTGGCCAGCGGGACGGGCCCACGCCAGGTCAGAATGGAGGAGTGCACAGGGGGGAGGCGCCCTGCCTCAGTCCCGAGAGCGTGGTGGAGGAGCCACGGTTGATGGAGCACAAGCGGACGGGCCGAGCGATGGAGCAAGAGAAAGAAACTACCCGGTCTGTTTCTCTGCTGGAGCAGAAACGAAAGGTGGTCTCATCCAGCATCGACGTACCACAAGCCAGGTAAGACCGCTCTGCAGAAGAGCGCCCCCTACAGGTGGAAATGAAAACGGAGTAATTGATTTGAAGATTCCCATGAAACAATATTTTGTTGTTGTCGTATGTCTTTTTGTTTTTGCATGTTGTAGCCTACATCCTAAAAAGGAGAGCCAAACTTTAGTGTTGGTAAGATTTTCGTTGTGATGGTATGAAGACAGATATAAAACATTTACTGTATACCAAAACCTTGGATCTCCAAAAGTGCCTCTCTTGTTTTACAGGAAATGAAAATGACATTTTTGTTATTAATTAAAAAGACTGTCTTGTCAAAGTTGACAAGCTCTTTTTACACTTTTTATGTGCAAAACCCACATACAACATGAAGAGTGACCAATAGAAATAATTTATGAAAACTGTAGATACAAGGTTTCAGTCTGACAGCAACTAAATATTGCAATATATTTTTTTGTATTTTGTAATATCTGTTAATGTTAAATACCAAAACAGTTCATCAATCTAGTTTCAATACACATCAGTTAATGTTAACGCACACTTTTATGTATGTTATGGAATAGAAGATCAATGCAATAATATTTGATAAAAAGGGCTCTAATTATCAATGTCTTTTTCAGTTCTTTAAGTTTCATTAAACTTTTATATTATATACTATAAAATAATAAACTCAAAGTTTGAACCGGAAGTTGTGATTCCATATTCTTACACGTCTACACCGGAAGCGGCCGGCGCGATGCGCCAACCCATGAGGAATAAGCTGGTCGTCATGTCGCGCCATTATAATTGATAATTGTCAATATTACTACATCAAAGTACCATGTTATATCCCCAGTTTATGTTGTTGTCCTCGTGAGGTGTATTTTGTGTTTGTGTATGGTACACTGAGCATGAGCACTAGGATGGTTTGTGGTATTTGAGGCCTCACACGTTACAGCATTTGCTCTGTGAAGATCTCATTTTGACACCTCTCAGAGATGTAGCAAGCATCTCACAGCTAGACAAACATCTAGAAGTGTTATGCGCTCATCTAATTTAGCCTAAAAGCTAACTTGAGTAATGTCAAACTTTCTCTTCTTTAGACCCTAGAAATCTATGTATAGCTGTGTGTGATGTAGCCTACCATATAAAGCATTAGCCATCAAACAGCTCCATAACTACACACAGCCTGATATTGACCGAATATTTATATGTTGATGAATTATTGATCTCCTTGTTAAACTCTATTCTTCCATTCAGTATAAAAAATCATTTCGGTCTTTTATAGAAGGTTGATTGAGCGAATCTTTTATAGAGCTGTTTATTGCTATTGGTTGACTATTGATATTGGCGGGTGTTATATCGATTCACTCAGTGTTGCTGTACAGATGAAGCTCGTTTTTAATGCTTGTAGAAAACAACGATTATTCCTCGATGTACAACAAATGATGTAGTTTGTCTTACCACGTCTACATCCTGAGAGATTGCACTGTGCAATACAAACAGTTTTCTGAATAAACAGTGAGGCTAGCGATTAGGGCTGCACAATTAATCGAATTTTAATCACGATCACGATTTTGGCTTCCCACGATCAAATTCGCGTGATCGAGCGATATTTAAAATGCGTCATTCATTTACGCTTTGTATTAAAGTTTTTTTTTTTTTTTTAAAGCCAGTCTAGCGCGCTGTAAAGCCGCTGTCTGATCACGTGCGTCCATGCACCAATAAGAGTTGTTCCCTGCAGCGCGCAGCAGCTCAGTCAGTTTCCAGATGTAGACAGTCACAGACAGAAGACAGAGTAGCGTGAGGAAAATACCACAACAGATAGCAGGCTATAATCTATTTTAACAAAGAAAAAATGTCTAACGTAGCAGAGGGAGCGGCCGAGGGGCTTGTCCCGAGAATCGGATCGTCATCCATTGTGTGGAAACATTTTGGGTTTCAGGCAAGTGACACAAAACAAGAACAGGTCATATGCAAAGAGTGCCATAAAGTTGTTTTGGCACCACAAAGAAACACAACGAACCTCTTTAACCACTTAAAAAAACACCATAAAGTTCAATACGATGAATGTATGAGGGCGAAGAAATGCGTTGCAAAGACTAATCATCCCACAACATCAACTCAGACATCCATCGAAGCGAGCCTCTTTAGCGCATCACCATACCGATCCACCTCCCAAAGACACAGTGAAATAACGAATGCAGTCGCATTTCATTTGGCTAAAGACATGTGCTCAATAAACACGGTGACAAACGAAGGCTTCAAATTCTTGGTCAACACTCTGGATAAACGATACGTGATCCCCTCGCGTAATTATTTTTCAAAGGTGGCACTACCTGCGATGTACAGAAAACGCAGAGGGGAAATAGAGCGTGATCTTGCCAATATAAAGTACTTTGCAACTTTTCGGCATTGTTCTTCTGCCTTGAAATGTTCTTATTTGGTTACATTCTGTTATGGAATATTTGTTTCTTATTGATTGTATATTTTATTTTTAGTTTTATTCACATCCATTATGCAGGTACAACTTAAGTTTATATTTTGCTTCCTAAAATATATTTACACATTGTAAAATGTAAAATAGTGCCCTGTTGAAGTTTTGCTACATTTTCTTTATTGTTTTAATTTATTTTAATTTATTCTTTAAGGAGATTCACTGAATTTTGGTGAATAAGAGGACCTATTTTATTTTGATGCACATATCTGTACATTAGCAGGAATGTTGCACAATATGGATGTGAAGGCAGTAAATGTAATTAGCTTGTGTGACAATAAAAAATTGTTTTGGTTAAAATCAACAAATAATCGTGCTAATTAATCGTGATCTCAATATTGATCAAAATAATCGCGATTGTCATTTTGGCCCTTATCGTGCAGCCCTACTAGCGATTTATCATGACTGAAATGATACATACCCTGCTTGAATTCTCACAGATTTCCTTTAGATTTGTGTGTTTAAGTTGATTCAATCTCACAGCGAATTCCTTGACCTGCGTCTGTCCTTGCTTATATATTTTATTTTCTGTGTTTCTTTTGGATGGCACATATCTCAAAGCACGTGTACATTTTAGGCTCTGAGGTCTATTGGACACAGAGAAGCACAGCGTTAATATTTTCCTAAAGAATTACAGTGGCTTTCGTTTGGCAGGGTTGGTCAGTGTAGACAAACACATGCAGAGATCTAAATAGTGCGGTTTAGTTTCTTAAGCCTGCTTCTTCAGAGAAATCAATTCAACTTTAAGATAGATTTGCAGTAGGGTACCATGGTTGACTGGTAAACTAGCTCGGCTTCCAGTGAGTGACTAGTCCAGTAGTGATGTTCAAAGGTTATTTGTATATTCAATTGGTAAATTTATGTTGAAATAAAGTTTTGGATTCATTTTTACACAGTTTATAGGGAAAACGCCACCTCTAAGACATCACCACTAAAACGCATTTGTGCAATTCCATGCAACTATAACAACTACAACCTTTTTTTACTCCAAGGCCCCATTTTCTTCAACAATATTCAAAGGCCCCCCTCACAAAACCTCAAAATTTCTACCCAATTAAATATTTTACAGCTTTTAACATTAACTGAAAAAACACAATTTACTATATAAATGGCCATTAAGAAATATCTTTGTTTTTTAGTTGATGCACACTTTCTCATTTATGCTCATTTATTGGTAATATTGGGCCCCCCCTTGGAAGTCATATGGGGCCCCCTCGTGGGCCACGGAACCTCTTTTGAAAACCACTTTGAAGAGCCAACTATGCTCCATTTGTTTGGTATTATTGCTTCTGGTTTAAAAAAAACCTGAAATCCTACAAAATATATAGTTAAAACATGCATACTTTTGTGTCACAAGCATAATTCATTCATTTAAAATGTTCTCTCTTTTCATATTAAAAGCTTATGCATAGACTGATATTTTTCTGATGTCTGGACTCTATCAACAGGGGTTTAGTTAAACAAACAGATGGTTCAATATATTGATAATAAATACATTCTGTGATTTATATTTTAAGTTTTGACTGAAAATGTCACATACATAACGCTGGAATTGCCTTTTAGCATTTGCTACACATTCTGCTTTAATCGTCCTTCTACAAGCATTGTTAAAAGTTAATACAGCTTCACTATTATTCACACATCCCCATTGAACAGTTTCTGGTGTGAAAAACATCAGAATTAGCTTTATTGTGTAATTAATCAATGCGCGTTTTCTACATGTCTCAAATCAATATATAGAGCTTCATGCCAAACGATTTTTCTAAGGCGTCTGGGAAGACCAGTATAGCCCTTGGGCCAAGAGCGTATTGTATCAAATCGTGTGAGCGCGGAGCACTTAAACTAATGAACACAGAGCGCACGGTGACAAAAGAAAGAATCAGATATAGATTCAACTGCTTTGTGTTTAAAGTCTGAAATATCCTCTTAAGTGAATATGACCACGATTAAACCCAAATTGGGATTCATTGCTTTGAAACACTCGCTGGATCTATCTTTATAATAAAGGATGACAAGCAAGGGAGACAATGGAGTGTTTAGGTCTACATCTCTGTGAGATAAATGATCCAAGATCATATCTTGCTATGACCTTGCAGTTGCCTTTTCTACAACAACAAGATTTTTCCTTCCCTTTCCCTCCCCGGTTGATCCCATGTGTAAGTGGCGGGTGAATAAAGAGAGGGAGCTGCTCGGCTCAAACGGTATGCTTTCTCAGAAGATCAGCTATAGCTGCCAAAGAAAACAACGTCCCCGCGAGAGCGGATGGTGGTTGGGCTGCAACTTTATAAAGCGTGTGATTACCATCTGAAAAGCTGAGGCCGGACTTCTGTGATGCTGGACTCTTTCCAGTGGTCTCACACTACACTTCTCAAGTGCCTGCTGTTGGTCCTGGGTGAATTATCAGACTGTACACAGCGGGGTTTTTTTCTTTCTTGGATTTCCCCGAACTTCACGACGATTTAAAATAGTTTTGTGGGGCCTATCTGATTGGCCGAGCATGCAGCGAGCTAATATGCATGCCTGAATGTGTGGCATGTTGCTAGAATGGAAAAACGCACCGTGTTAAACTGGTTTTGGAGCTGTCAGTCAAATCATGTAGTCCTGTGGGAGGCTAATAAACTACAATATTTACAAGACAGTTGGTTCTTGCGCAACTTTACTACGTGGTATTTCGATTAATAACAAACTTCTGTGAAATGGTGTGTAAATGATGAAATATTTTTATTTTTGGGTAAACTATCCCTTTAAATTCTTAATCGCATGACTTAAGTTGCTAACGGAAAGGTCTGCGCTGTTCTGCATAAAAGTCGTACGCCTAGTTTCGGAGCACAATGCCATTATCATTTGCAGTCTAGTTATCATCATTTAGAGTCTAACATAATTCCCTGCATTTGGTTATGACGTCCCCGATCCAATTCCACCACACCAATGTTGGAGATGTCAACACAAGTCTATTTACATTTATTAATGCTGTAGATAATGAAGTAACGCCTGGTTTTATGAGTTCAAACGCCTCTATACTGCAGTCAGGGGAGTAGGAACAAATGTTCCGCCTGCGTAACTTTGGAAGTCACGTAACTTTAAATCATTGCGTAAATAAGTCAGCAGTGACAGCGGTGCTTCGGATGTAATTGCTCCATAGCTCCTCATTGCGTGGTGGCGGTTTGAAGGTGTGTTAAGGGTGAGTTTCCTTGCAGCACATGGAGAATGTAATATATGGTGACCTCTGTCACATCAATTATGAGATCATATGCAATGCTTTATGCAAATTTAATGTTTATATTGATGTTGGAAGTGTTGAAATGGGACGTCTCACAGGCGGCAGCTGTGAGGGAAATGGGAAAAACACTGTACTTTTTTAATGATTGAATACTGTGTTGTCATCGTTGACAAGTACTTTATATTGGTTAGATATTTACAAACCCAGTGGCATACATAAAGGGTGACTAATAATAATGAATTATGGCAAAAATGACAAAATATGTAGATGTAAGATTTCAGAAGGACAGCAGCGATATACTGTTTTATTTAGATGACCTGTCTCTTCAATAGGATCTACATCTTTAACTTTTTTTGTTAAAACAAGTAATGTTTTGTTTAAATACATGTGATGTTTATTAAACAAGTACATTTAATCATTATTATATATGATTGATTATTATAATAACAACAATTTTGAGGGGAATATCAGTTTGATGTAGGGCTGTCAATCGATTACTTGCGATTAATCGCATTGAGAATAAAAGTTTGTGTTGACATAATATATGTCTGTGTACCTTGCATATTCATTTTGTATTTATAAACACACCCATGTATATATATTTAAGAAAGATATAAAAAATAATAAACTTTTACGTAATATTTTCAGTTATTAGTAAATATAAATGCTTGTGTCTAAATATGACGGCCCTAGTTTGATGTCATTCAACTTCAAACCACATAAAGTTACCTGCAGTTTTAAACAGAGGTGGCGATAGAGAGGCAATAGTTATGGATTATAGCTTTTTAGTAAGTGCTCCAGGTTGAAATGTTTTGTAAGGTAACTGTAGTCTATAGTCTTCTCTCTATACCCATCTTCTTGTAGCCACTAAAAGGAACTAATTCCGCTTGAGTCTTGGTTTGTGGCAAAGATTCCCTGGCAGGGCCTTTCATGGTGTTTAGGTTCTCAAGTGTGTCCTATTAAAACAAGCCTGCATAACATTTCCTGCATTTCTAATTATCAGTTTTGACAGCGTAGTTGGGAACATAAATTATTGATCTCTGTCGAGCCGAAAGACTTTATTAATTAAAATGGAGATGTACTAATTACGTTCTCTGCATGGGGGCGTCATAATTGTCTTCAATTTAATTTGGGTGGCACTCATCCATTTTGTCCTAGTTCAGAAGGATGACGGTGGAGGTGGACGCCAGGGCAGATGTGGCTACAGATACCCGGGCGAGTGACAGGAGCAGTTGGGCGTTAATGAGATGCAATGTAAATCATCGTCAGTCAGATGCTTTTTCTCTTATGCAAGTTTAAAGTTGGCTCAAAAATGAAATAAATAAAAATAGTTGCATAATTTAATAAGTGACGGTTTACAACTGTACCATTATACATTTTTTACAGTTTTACTGAATTGACTGTTTATATGTTCAGGTAAAATGATCATTTGCATTTATTTGCAGAAAATTAAAGAGAAAAGATGCTCTATATTTATTAGCCCTAAAATACTGCCAAGAAAACAAGTTCATATTCCCTTTTATGCAATACAACGGTAATAAGGAGTGCATGATTTTGATATATTCCTACATATTTAATTTTACTGTTCCACGACTCCAACTCTTATATAACACATGTTTATATGTCAGATCTATACTGCCAACAGACATTTGAAATTGCTGCTTTGGTTTAGGTTAGTCTATGATATTCTCGGTCTCGTGCACAATTTTTCTCAGGAGAAAAAGTTTTAGATGTTACAAGAATCCCTGCTGGAAAACCACATGTATTAAATGTAGACGAACAGCCTGAGGTTTCTTCTTATTACTCTGTCGGTCCAGAGGATGATCTCTATCTCTTAAGCATTCAGAATCTGTAGCTTTCATGTCATGCCCGTTGCACAACAACGCGGCAAATTTGCTTGAACTAATTTAAATATGTACCGGTCTCAAAGCTGTTTATAAATTCACCTGATTTGATTTTGTGTCGCGCTTCCAAGTCAGTTCTGCTGTAGGGTCATGATGGTCAACTAGTTGGTTAGATTGTTTAATACAAACAGTAAGAAATAGTAAAGCAATCTAGAGAAGAAAAATAAAAAAAATGTTTTTGTTTGGTTGCTGTAATGTTTTTCCGCAGCTGTATTTAAAAGAGGATGAACTGGCAACCTTTTGAGGGGGCTTTAGAAACATTCAAAATCTCTTTAAATTCGTCCCCTTTTGCGAGCGATGTTCCTATTATTATGCATAATCCATGGTTATCTACTTGTTCGTAAGGATGATTTTTGTTTTGTGCGGTCAAGGCTTATAGATATTTTGTATGTTCGTTTAAAGGGACAGTACACCAAAAAACGTGTTCAGTTGTTGTTCAGTTACCAACATCCTTCAAAATATATTCATTTGTGTTCTGTGGAAGAAAGAAAATCATACAGGTTTCACATGACAAGAGGGTGTCTATATGAGGATTTTTCATTTTTGGATGAACCTTCCCTTTAACAATCCTATGGATCCTTTTTTAGTGCTTTATCGGAAATGTATTTCTCAAATCTACATTCGCTCTTTAACGCCGTTTGAGTCAATATTTGTTTGTGAAAGGTTCCTCACTTGTTTCAACGAGCTACTTGTATTGTCATCGTCTTGCCGATCGTCACATTTTGTGCTCTGAGACCCGATGGCACTTCAGAGCTGTGGAGTCCTTTTCTGTCGATTCCTCTTTCCCTTTGTGGTTGTGTCAACAGGGAAAGTCCCCCATCAACCCTCCTTCAAGGGACATGGGGTCCGTGTTGTTTTTCTTCTCTACAAAGACTTCACAGTGTTGACAGAATGCCTGTGGCTGGAGCTGTGTGCTGGAGTAAACAATAAGGTGGTCACGTGAGGGGCAGCACAGCGGGTCTGCAGCATCTGTGGGAGAGGCTGCACTCCTCTCGCCGGCTCTGAACTTTACCCCATTTGGAAGGACGCCGACCGACGCTGCCAAACCCGAGAGGCTGCTCCTCCGCTCTCAGGGCTCTAAGACATGTGCGCGCGAGAAAGTCGCTATGTAACTCGATGAGCTGTGAAAGTGACGAGTTAGTTAGCGCTATCTCATGCCATAGGATACAGAAAACGTGTTATGCGTTGTGAGAACCGTGTTTGCCCGACAGCTGTGTATGCCGATCACCTTTATGCCATTTGGATGAGGTGTTGTCTCAACCAGTCGTGGAAAATAAAGCAACCCCGGATGACTGTGCTTTCACAATTCGCGTCATATAATGGGGCTCAGACCCTCAGAGAATCTAGCGACTGACCTTACCCCCCTTTCATCAGTTAGCGGTGACTCTCAGGCGGGGTAGAGCGGTACGTGACGGACATACATGCAGCAGCCACTCAGAAACAATGAGAACGTTAAGCCCCGCCCACTCTCTCTCTCCCTCACTCTGTCACTTCCTCCCTCCCTCCCTCCCTCCCTCCCTCCCTCCCTCCCTCCCTCCCTCTGTTTTTGCTTTACTTCCAGGTGGTGAGTGACCGAAACCCCGCTCCATCTCGGTCTCTCTCGCCTTCTCGTTACAGTTTTTCCTCTTACTCTCTCGCCCCCTTTGTCTCCCTGGCTCAATTGTTTTTCTGCTCTGTAAGAGAGCGATGTTCGTCCACCGCTGTGCAGTGCATTGTGGTACGTTGTGTGGTATCGCTTTCACATTTACATAAGGAACAGTAGTTACCATAACCAGCACATCTGCTGCTGTTTACAAAGCATACATGCACTGAATCAACATGCATCTCATGTTCGCCACAAACGATGACGTATTAGTTTACATGCTGTTGGAAATGAACTGCTGTTATTAAGATGCCAGTCTAGAAAAGATAAATGTATACAGAACACTAGTTTTGTGCTTGACCGTGCCTCTATGATGAGAGATTATTCTTGGTTGCCAGGGTGTTGCTATGCAGTTTATAAAGGGGTGTGAGTGGTGTTGTTGAATTGCTATGATATTTGAATGTTAGCTGATGGTTCAAGTCCAGAGATATGTCTTGCACGGTGTCCAAATTGGGAGTCAGTTCTCGGCTTGCTGATGGAACTGCATCATGCCTCAGGCGAAAATGTTTCAGGGCTCTGAAAAACAATGGTGTAAGGTCTCAGACCGAAGCATTAGACAAATGGTTTGATATTCAACGTTTGAATCTTTTTTGTAAAAGTCAAACAAAATAATACAAATATTTTTGTCTACAGTATATATATATATATGTAGAAATTTTGTATATTTAAAGTTAATATTTAAAACAAGAAAAAATATTTGCCAATTGGGTGATAAAAATAAACTTACATCAAACTTATTTTTCAGGCCCCATTGGTAAATATTTTTCTTGTTTTAAACACTAACACAAACATTTTCTTTTTTCAAAAAACAAGGTTTTATCGTGTCATATTGCTTTTCAAGTAAACTTATCGCGATTTAAGAATATTTAGGAAATCTTTTCTTTTGCAGTGTTTACACTAAGAAAGCAATAGTTAATAATTTTCTTTAGGCATTGTCTTTATATGGACACTGTTACATCCACAAGGTTGAAATGACCAATCGATTACAAAAGTAGCAAAACATCTCCGTCGAATAAGCCACGCAATGTACACGTTTAAAATAACATTGATGTTCACATGCTTTACACACTGAACCTCAGACGTAAGCTTTGTATTGAATCCGTCTGTGTTGTTGTTGTTCTACAGGCTTTGTTTGTCTGTGGGGAATGGCTGAGATCTTGCATCCTCTGCATATAATGCTAGTAAATGAATCACGCGTTGATAGAAAAAGATCCTTTGAGGTTCTACCCACAGTCATATTCTGGCTCTTAACCAGGCACCTGGCAATTTTATTATGCCCCTTAGGCTAGTCCACCGTAGACTCGCCGCTGTAGAAACCAGCGTAACTCTTCTAATAAGAGTCCATAACATACACACAAGTGACAGGGTCTTTGTCTTGCCCCGAGGCAGTTAGAAGATGATGTTCGGTGGAAGCCCACTAACAACCTCTTCCACATCCCCACCCCCCAAAAACACACTTTTACCCATCAGTCCAGTCTCATAAAGGTTTTTATGAGGTGCTCCACGCCCCCCCCCCCCCCCCACGCACACAAACACGCAAAGTAAGATTGGGAGCGTCTCCGGCGTTCTGATGGGTCCTTTGGGAACTGCAGATATTGGTGTGGATGGGGGGAGGATGAGGACCATGTGCCGCTGTGAGGGATGGTGGACGTGACAATGTCTACGGGAGATCTATTTCGTATGCCTGGGGGGTACACTGTTATTTTGACATTGAAGAGTTGACTTTAAAAGGTAAATGTTTTGCACGCAAATCAAAGTTTGGGTGTCTGGTTGGTCGTTCACTTGAGGAAAGAAGGCGAGTCAACTTTACTCTCACGAGACGGAGGTACATGTGTACGCCGGCACTCCATTAGAATCACATCGCCGCTGGTAAACTCCCGTGTGATTTGTACTATTGAGCAAAAAAAGTGCTTCGCTGCCTTCAAGTCCCCCTGGAAATGTTCTGCTTGGGAGTTCAGAAGTTTCTAGACGTGAGTGCTTTTGGTTGGAATAAAACAGATGTGCTTGGCAATGTGTTTTTCACTTGCTGACAAAGACAGGAAACCTCTTACAGTACAACAAAATGAGGAGCGAGGAATATTTGTGTCATGTACTTCCATGGAATGATGGGAAATGTTTTTATTGCACATGCTGTTTAATTGGCTATGCGTTGAAGTGGGAGTCTACTAAAAACCCAGCGATGGCGTTGTTTATTTCTGCGCACGGTCCGTGTTGTTTTAGCACCCAATTCACTAAAGGAATTATGCAAATGACATGCGTCACGAACATACTCTGTGAATTCAATTTTCCCGTCTTGCCGACCAGTTCTAAGTGCTTTGCGGACGATAAAGCAGACTTTACAGAATCCGCACAGCGCATTTAAATGTCTTCATATAGGCTTTAACCCTCTTCTCCGTCATGCGATAAGTTACGACTGCCGTGATTAACAGAAAACATCCGCAGACATCTCTCTTCCGTTCACCTGCGGGGCGGTAAAAGCCTAATGTTAATTGCATCGGTCAAGTACGTCTGACATTTCGTGAATAGAGTGCAAACTATAAAAACAGTCGTGTGTAGAATCGATGCGGGCTTGCTCTGAAAAGACTTTATAATGCCCTGTAGACTTTAATGACTCACTCGACTGCTGCGTTTATTTCACATGGTTGTCATACTATCTTGTTTTTCTTGAGATATAAAGGAGTGAATTGCTTACAGCAGAGATGCGCTGGCTTTTTCCATCGCTCATTAGGTCAGACAGAAACATCAATTCCGCCCGAGTCTGTCAAAGCAGTTGCTAATGGCTGCATCACGCCGTGGCTCTTAAACACCCAGCACTGGCACTCTGTCATGCCGTCCTCTATATCCCTCTCGTCTGGAGCATGTAATGCTGTTTATAGGGAAGGTGTTTTATATTTTGGTTTATCTTGAACACGCACACGTAAGAAATAAGGCTGTGCTTTACCGTGAGTAGGTCACGGCTGAAGGGCGATGTTTGGCACCACGCAATGTTGCTAAGGGTGGTGCTTAGGATGCGTAGAGATGCACAGAATCACATGTGAAGTGGTCATAGCCGGGTCGTATTGGGAATAAAGTGCGTGTAACCCTTACTATTTGGTTATTTAGCCAAATATATAACTAAACAGTTATTAACTAAAACAATTGAAGAATTGTATGTTTAAATTCCTGCAAGATATTTGTTTGTATATACTGTATACTGTATATGCATTCTTTAATAAATAATCATCATCATATTCTACGAATAATTTGCATTTTGTACAATAAATATCATAAAAGATCTCCATTTTGTACCATATATCCCATATTTTGATTAATGTAACATGAGAGGGTATTTAAAGACAAATACTGTACAAACATACGACCACCCAGACATACATTTTGGCCACCACTGTTATAATCCGTTTTTTCTAGATATACAACAAGATGATGAGAATTATGTCGTGACGAAAGAAAACTAATACAAATCAAAGTTATGTAATGTTTTTAGGTATTATTTTAGCTTGAAACTTGTAACTTGGCATTAGCGCCTATTGTTTTATTGGTCCTGCGTGACCTATCACTTTATCGCTGCCTGAACTCTCTGTAAGTTGGATAAAAGCATCTGCTAAATGACTCAATGTTAATGTAAACGTAGTGTCTACAAAGTAGCTTTTATTTGTTTTAAATTATTTGTTTGCAAATAAAAGCTTTTTTAAATTTGCCTTATCTGACATGTCATGCTACTGAAATAGTTTCCATCTATGCTGGACTCCTATTGGCTGCCCATTCCTCATTATTTACTCCAAATCATATATTTTAAATAACGTGTTTATTAAATAAACATTTTGTTTTCTAATAAGAGAAGTTATGGTTTCACAATTATATTTTTATATTACAATTAAACAAATACCTTTGGAAAAAGTGTTTTTTAAGATCACATAACACATTTCAGTCGAGTAATCCTACAACGGTAGTGAATGTGTATAGTAATACTGAAACACTATAATCTCTTTTCTATCATGTTTTTGGTTGCTGTAACCCGGTCATTTCAAGCATACTTGACATATTTATTACCTGGCAGAATGAAAAATGTTCTTTCTTTCATGATCTCACATGCTGCCTTGTACCGTGCCAGCGTGTGGTGGGGTCAGATAAAGCCTCACTTTATATTTCCCTCCTCAAATACTGCTGCAAACCAGCCCCGTCCTAAATTTGATGTCGGCTGTAAATACCGACGCTCTACCCATCATGCGTTTACCAGGAATCCAGAAGTCTCCCTCTTTGTGAACGTATTCATGAACGCTCTTGAGCGCTACAAGGAATCGTAAAAACTCGACACACAAGACCATGCGGGCTGGGACGGGAAATGCTGTAAATGGCCGAAACGGTAACACTTTACAATAACAATTAAGTTTTTCTGCATTTATAAGTGCTTGTCAATGTTAGTTCCTGGTGCATTAACTAATGTAAACAGTGACGTTTGATTTGAATAATGCATTAGAAAATGCTAACAGTAACATGAATTAATATTCATAAGAACTGTAGAAGTATTTTTCATTGTTAGTTCATGTTAGCTAATGCATTAACAAATTGTTAACAAATAGCAGCTTATTGTAAAGTGTTAACGCCGAAACACTGCTGTATTTTGTCCCGTCACAGATTAACAAGTAAACAAGGATATCCAGCATTAAAAGAAATCATTGTTTGGCTCTGGCTTCTGGCTGCAGGCCAGGTTTCACAAGCACAATGTTTATGATTTACTGCGGTGATCTGGGCAGCGTGTGCGAGGTAAAGAGGGGCTGGGTTTGGCCCGTTGCCAACCGCTGGGATTTCTGGGCCACCTCAAGCGTCCATGTGATGACCGACAGTAACCCCCTCGGGCCCCGTGCAAGTGCTCGGCCTACGGGAGTCGAGATAACACCTCAGAGCGGACGGGATGAAATGAGCATGTGATGGGAACAAAGAACATACGTGTTTTTATATCCACCGTGTCAACGGCCCACTCGACCTGTAATAATACAAATTTATAGATAGTGAATGGATTAATCTTAGCTTTAATCAAATCAGAAAGAGATAAATGTCTGCATCCCGAGGTTAATCACCTTCCCAGTAGAGCGTCCTGCAAGTTAGAGAGAGAGAGAGAGAGAGAGCTGTAGTTTTAATCAAAGTACCAGATCAGTTCTGTGTATGAAACAAACTTAATACATTTTTTGGGATGATGAATAGGGTGTTTCTGTACCATTAACATCGCAATATATTCAGGATAAGAAAAACCTGCATTAAAAACAAAACACTCAAAGTAGTCAAGGTTGAATTCTGTATCAATGTAAGTTTTACGTCTCGGGTGGCCGGATCGTCCCGTGTGATAAGAGAAGTCTGGAGATGTGTGTGATTTATATGTGTGTTATTCAGTAGGAAATGAGCATCGTACTCTAGTGACTGTAATAAACTATGGGCGGGCCTCTGTTCTGCCTCTTGTTCTCTGTGTTTGGGACGGGACGGGCTGCAGTTTTTCGGGGAATTCCCCTGCCCTGAAACCGCCTTGTTGTTGCACAGATATCTGTGTTTACTAAAGCTGAAATGCAGTTGTTGATGCCGTTGTTTTATTTTGACAGGCTCTTTTTTTGGGCAGATCTCAACAATAAGGATTTGTTTGTTTGTTGAAGGGAAATTTACTGTGCATCATGGTTAGATTCATTAAAAACTGAAAAAACATTCCCCCCAGTCATTTCAAACCTGTATGACAAAAAAAAAGATATTTTGAAGAATGTTCGTAACCAAACAACACCGACCCCCATTGACTTCCACTGTATGGACACACAACCACTGAGACGTTTCTTAAAATATTTGTTTTGTGTTCAATACGGGTCTTATGCAACTTTGAAATGACATGAGTTTGAATAAATAATGTTCAGTTTTGGGTGAACTGTCCCTTTAAATGAGCTATGTTATGCATCTGCATACAATATACAACCCCGTATTTTGACTCTGGACTCAGGCCATTCACATTGTTACGATAAATGTGTTACACGGACCCTCATTGATTAAATCGAAGTTGAAAGACATTGGCTTGGGAAAATATCTGTAATTCAATGAGTTGTTATTATATCCACTAAACCCCTGTTCTGTTTTTTGAAACTTGAAACATCTCTGCAGTTACGTGCCAGTTATGTGGGCGCAGGACCTCCTCAATAGACTCATTAAAGACAAAAGTCCAGATGTCTGGGAAAGGTACCGATGGATAGCCTTTCTCTAGCCACCCGCTCGCTCATTTGTCTTTTTGCAGGTCTGGACAGCTAAGAAAAGTTGGCACATCTGTGCGCTGAATCGCAACAGATGTCGGCCCACCGCCTCCCCCTCCTGGCCGGCCGCCATCTCACCCATTTACCTCTCTGACCAAACGGACCAAATCATGTTCGGCTTCCTGCAAATGACGGTGACCATGGGAAAGATTACAGGGCATCAATTGACCCTTAGATCTGAGTAATTCAAACCCGGCCTTATTTTAACCAGAAGGTCAATCATTTCTCCGTCTTCTTGGAACAGTAAGAGCACATTTATATGGCTCTCTCATTTCGGGATGGTCAGCCGGGTTCCCGTCAGTGAGATGGGGTTTGAGAGTCAAATGAGAGACAGCCGTGGCTTTATTTTAGAGCAAAGCATCTGTTTGTTGCTTCTGTTTCTCTTAAGGAAAGTAACTGAATAGATTTCTATATATTGTGGCCATTCCAGTCCTGTGTGTGTTGAATTTTATGGAGTGACGTAAATTCATCCAACAGCAATGTGAAAGACATATGTGTTTTTTTTACTTTTCCTAAATACATGTACAAATACTACTGTTGTTTTGCTTAAAAGTGAATATGAGCTTTGTTTTCTTTGCAGTATTTGAGGTCTGGAAAACTACAGAAGATATTTTCTGCTATTATGACCTGTTTCTCCGGTTTTCATTTTCTGCAAATAAATACAAATAGAAACAATAAGCATCAAATATTTCTCAAGCTAACAATAGGAAAAAAGAGTATTGGTGGTTCACAGATTGAAACGAAAGTGATAATTTTACCTAAACACATACCTATAAATAGATAATAAAAAAATAATTATATTTCTAAATAAGTGATGATGGAAATGAATGCCATGGTGTATCTGTGCAAGTATCTGTGAAATTACTGCCCTATAAAACAGGAGGATTCAAATGAAAGCAGACCCTAAATTCAAATTAATAGTTGGATTTTGGGGAGTATGTAAGACATTTCACACATTCGGCCAGCCAGGCAAAAATTATGAGGAAAGAAATGACAGTGGGTTTCGATGTTTTGTGACAGAGTTATGGAAGTAGGTTATATGCTTATAAAATTATATTTGACCAATTTTACATTTCTCAAAAAAAATTCTTGGCAGCTTTGAATGCTGACATTATAAATGCTGAATATTGATAGTAAATAATTAGCCAAGATTTATTTATTTATCCCAATAATAATGAAAAAACATTACATTTAAAATCCAATGTTAAATGATTTAAGTTACGGGTGTCACAAGGTTTTTCCTGTGAAACACAACAGAATATATTTTGAGACATGGTTTTGTGTCCATATAATAGAAGTCAATGGGGCAATATATATATATTATAAATTATGAAAGATTGTACATTTTTGGGTGAACTATCCCTTCAATGTCACACGTATAAAATATCGCACACCTGCTTACAGTTTTGCCTTAAAGTCCCAGTGAAATAAAAAATGACAATGCCTTTTTAATGAAATATTGCTGCGTTTATCGTAAATAGTTTAGCCATGTGGGGTCATTCTATTTTAAAAAATCGTGCGCCCTCTAAAAATTCAGTAATGACTATCCATCTTAAATGACGTATGTTAGACGCCTTAGGCAGAGCATCCTTCAACTCCTCCCCTTCAACTGTCAGTCAGCTGCCAGTTCCTTTTCAAAATGCAACGGCTGTTTTATACATCCAATCAAATTGCAGAGAAATCAAAAGCAACGCTCACTATTTTTCTCACATTCAAAATTCCGTTTCACTCAGAAATGCGTAAAAATACGGAAGTAAAAACGATAGCAACTTCTGGTACACGGCCACTCTAAGAGTCACAATTGATACAAACTCTCACCCTGTCCCGAAACTCATTTTTATTTTGTGTTAAAATCGCAAAATAAACCGAATTTAAATTGAATTTGTCCGATAGAATTATATTTTAAAAGTAAATTTTAAAGAGATATCGTGATAATATCGATATTGTTAATCATTTTGATCAAATGAATGTGTTTAAATGAATGTGTGTAGTTGTCTCACAAACCCTCAGTTGGTGTCTAGTCTTTGGCAAATAAAAATCACTCACTGGTTGGTATTATAAGTAAATGTGGGTAAGTGGGCAAACGGGAGATTATTGGTTTATTCTGGTTATTCTGAAGCGTCTCTTTGCTGGGCTGTTGTATGCAGTATTATGTTTTGCATGCTCGTCAGATTCATTGTTACCCGTGACTATAATTCATGTCGTATATTCATTCACGATAAAAGATTAGCAGTCTGGGTGAAATCCTATATGTTGGATCAACCTGCTGTGTGTATCTGTGCGTGGCAGCTGGGGGGCAGTTAGTCCTCGCTGGTTCGATGATGCATCTACACACGCCGCTTTATCCCCAGTCAGATGCATGTTGCTCGGCTGAACGTATTACGCACCCTCTCGTATAATTTCCGCTCATAAAGGCGGCAGCGCTTCCCTCCTGTGAATTGATAAGGACACTAGTTAATGACAAATGCGATTTAGGAGTTCACTTTTTTCTGGCAGACTGGAAGTATATCACATGTTAATTACATACCATCCCATGCGTTTCTCAAAACGTACAGTATATCACCGGATAAAAGATATTAAAGCTCTTAATTAGACGCTGTCCAGGAGCATCCAGCGTGGCATTATATAGAAGATCCTTCACACCAGATGCGCTCTCCCAAGGTGACCAGGAAGTGACTGTAATGGGGGGTCCTGGGAAATGTAGCATCGGATGGGACGGCTGCCTGCTGTGATTTATCCCAAAGCCGTAATGACATCATTCTCACTTGAAACATAAATTAGGCTCCATCTAATGGAGCTCCAGGATTTCTTTGTCAGCCAGAGGTCTCTCTCCTTCTCGCTTATGAGATTTCCCGCTGCGTCGTGAGCAGGGCATCTCGGATTTTCTCGAGCTGACAGCTGAAAAGATTTATTACACTTTCCGTACATCATTGCACATCATTCTCAACCCTTCAATCACAGTGAGGAATTGGCACGGTCAGATTTTTACACATTCCCTTAGCTGTATAAGAACAATAACGCCTTATTCATGTCTGAGTTTTTGATGTTTACAAATGTGTAATGGCTCAGCGCTGGCTTGGTGCGCCTTTTTTGTCCAAATGTATTGACTCGATGACTTTCGTGAAGAAACATGGCGTTTCACTTCGTCTCCGTGAGGGATGAGAGCATCTGTCAGGGCAGATGTGCCAGTTCTGTCCATCATATGAACACTATGCGATGTAGGTTTGGAGAGCGGTGAACTATGCAGCTGGAGAGAAAGCGCGGAGCAACTTTGCACGCTGCAAATATTGTTGTCTGTACAAGTGTTTTGTCTTGTTTTCAGTAAAACCCAGAAATGCAAATTCTTTCATCGTTTATTCACCCTCAAACCTATGACATTCTTCTGCAGAACGCAAAAGGAAATATTCTGA
This sequence comes from Barbatula barbatula, assembly GCF_947034865.1. Lineage (NCBI taxonomy): Eukaryota > Metazoa > Chordata > Actinopteri > Cypriniformes > Nemacheilidae > Barbatula > Barbatula barbatula. Next base: position 12,579,224 of record NC_136784.1, read on the forward strand.
AGAATGTTTGTACCTGAACAACAGCGGTACTCATACACCTGCATTTTGTGTTCATGCAACTGAAGTGAATGTGGGTAGTTGAGAGACTAATATAAAAAAGGTCTGATGTCAAAAATGAGATGAAAGAAGAATCTTCTCATGATATTTTTATATGATACATATAAATAATATAAAACAAAGTATGTAAACAGTTTGTTTTCTTTATTCTGCTACCTCACAGGAAGTCAGAGGAGGAGGTTGATATGGACAAGGTGACAGCTGCCATGGTGTTGACCAGCCTCTCCACGAGTCCTCTGGTGCGCAGTCCTCCTGTGAAAGTCAGTGGTAAGTAACTTCACCACGATCACAGCTCTCGTGACGTCATTTTGGACTCTTGTCTTTGAGAAAATGAAAAAGAAGTGCACTGGTTCAACTGTCAGAAGAACAACATGCTTTTTAACTAATCTGTTGTTATTTACCAATTGTATTGCAACGTCTCTGTTCGCCATCAATGTGAACCGTTCTCCACAAACAGACGGTCTAAATGGTTCGTGGAAGGATGGAGGCTTCACGCCGTCCAGCTACAGCAGCAGTGGATATTGGAGCTGGAGCGCACCGAGCGACCAGTCGAACCCCTCCACGCCCTCCCCGCCCCTGTCCGCCGACAGCTTCAAACCCTTTCGGATGCCCAGCCTCAACGGCCCGCCAGACGACAACATCGACGAGCACGACGGGAACAGCCTGCTGTTCGACGAACCCATCCCCCGCAAACGCAAGGTGAGCCTGCCGCCATCTCAGCTTCACTTATGGAGATTCGATCTGGCCTAACTCGGTTAAACGTTACGATTGGAGGAATAGATGGCAAAAGATAATGGGTTTACAACGGGATGGAAAGTACGCCGCTGACGTCCCGCTGACCGTGTTCCTGGCACGGTTGGTGATCCTGGAAGTTCTAATGCAATTTGCAGCGAGGCGGAGACATTTCAGGCGAATATATGCCACACAAAGGCTTCGAGATATGAAGTTTATGCGTGTCAATCAAAAGAAATTCAGCCCATGTGTCTGGACGTTTTTGTTTGGTTTCATTCAATATACAATACAGGTCCTTAAGCTGTCACTTGATGTCCGATATTAAATCCTGAAGCGAACCCAACCGATCTAATATGAGAAAGGCTTATTGAAGGACCCTCCTGGCACGTGTTTCATGACATGTAATACTGTTCTTTCCTCCTTGAGATATGGATTTTTGAAGGCGCCTTTACTAGAAGTGGCAATACTGTGTCCAAAGACAATTTACGTGTCCCTACATAGGCAAGTAAGCAGTGAACTAGGCCGCTCACAGGCACCAATCTACTTTATCTTCTCATTCGGCAGACTAATGTCAGATGCCTCCAAGATTCTGTCACTCTTCCCTCATTTGTGGGAATGAATAGGCTTCCTTCATCTCCTTTATAGTCTCTCCATCGCGGGATTGCAGGACAACGTTGGTGCTGTTTGTCATCGCCTTGTTTCCTTTATCTGTGTTATCAGTCCTGCGTGCGATGACAATAAACATGTATTGCCACATGTATAGAGTTTATTATACGGCTTATATTATTACACGAATATATGTTCATATAGTAGTGCTATGGGCACTTGATATATGCGATAAAAGAGATCACACCAAAATTATTCTTCATTCATTTTGTGAAACGGTTCATTCCAGTCCTTGAATCTGATTGGTCAACGGCTGTGTTTTATTCACGATAAAGCACAGCTATGACTGACCACTTCAGACAATGATTCTGTCAATCATTATGCTTGCTAATGATCAATGAAACATTTGCTCAATTCGCCTGCTTATACTTTGCACTAAAAGTATGTGCTGTTTATGTAATGGAAAAGTATATACTTTTTAGTGTGTAGCAAAACAATATGCACGCACTGAGACATGCTAACAGGAAACGCAATTGGCCCCTTTGTTGCCTGGACAACGTTGTACCCATTAACTGTCACACACATAAATGGAAAGAAGAGCTGTATTTTGATGTGTTTAGTCATTCACTTTATCATGTGTAATGTTAACACTAAACTATATATATTAGTTTTGTGCGCATCAGTTATTTAATTTTATTAATATTAGCCGTGAGCGTGTGCATCATTCTGCACTTTGAATTTCTACCCTAAGTAGCAGACCATCCATTGTCATTTCTACCACCCAGTAGTAGACTGCCATTGCCATTTCTTCCTACTATGGGAGTCAATGGTGGCCAAGAACTGTCTGGTTACAAGCATTCTTCCAAATATCTTCCTGCGTGTTCATCAGAACATAGAAATGTATACGGATTTGAAACAACTTGAGGGTGAGTAAAGGATGACAGAATTTTCATTTTTGGGTGAACTGCCCCTGATTTTTACTTCATGAAAGTTGCACTGGTACAATTGTTTTGAAAAGAAGTAAAAGAAAAGTTTGCTCACCCTCAAGTTGTTCCTCTGATGAACACAGAGAAAGATATCTGGAAGATATCCTCATAACCAGATTCATTCATTTCCAGCTTTACCCAGACAGGATGAAAACATCAACATGTGAAATCATTAGCTGCCTTCTATACCATCAGTCAGTCCTATCCCAGTGTCTCTCCTGACAGAACTGTCCAGAGAATCTTTCCAAACCGAAGAAAAATGGCAAAGCTCGCCACTGTGACCTTCAGCCGACTTCTGCCGAGTTGATTTCAACACAAGCAGAGCCGTCCGGTTGAGTTGTTATCAATGAAGAGCTGCTTCACGGCGAGGGGGAATTGAGTCAACACTGTTGTCATCCAGGGACACTAAACGGGAAGGAGCGGCTTTGTTTGCCAAACCAACACAATGGCGCAAATTAAATTAGCATCCTGACGGTGGTAAACACGCTAGCACGAGACAGCCGTGATAGAGGCGCACGTCAGGAGATAAAAGTATTGAGACCTTCATCTTCTCGAGTGGAGTTTTGACACGGACGCTGCAGTTCACAAGAGACAATTCTGCAATTAGTGCTGACATGTCGTGCCACAAATCGCATGAGCTCTTGACGCCGCGCTGTTGTGTCGCTCTCAATGACGACCAATTACCAGCCTCAGACCGGACGAAAAGAGACATCAGAAGATGAGGCGGTTGAGCCCCCCATCTCAGAGAAGAGCTCTGCTAGTCGAGTTTGGCTTCTCATATTTTCTCTGTGTTTCTGACAGAACTCCATGAAGGTGATGTTCAAGTGTCTGTGGAAGAACTGCGGGAAGGTCTTGAGTACGGCTGTTGGGATCCAGAGGCACATTCGAACCGTCCACCTTGGGTAAGGTATACAGCAGGGCATCCGGTATATCCGTGCTTCATCTATTTGATTCTTTCTTTAAACTAGGGCTGTCACAATGTAGAGGGGCGAAAGTTTGAAAGCATTGTGACTCTCAAGCTATAAGTTTATTATTATTTGAACAGTACATTATTTACAGCACAAGGTTATTATAGTTTACTTCAATTCAAACTTTTTGTTTATTGTATTTACATTTTGGCCTAGAAATTATTGGAAAAACTAAAATTATAACAATGAACGAAAACTCGAATGAAACTAGAATATAAATGAATTCATCTTACATTAGCAACATAATAAAAGGAACATAAAACGAAAAAATCTAAAAATAAAAGCTCATATTAAATATTAATAAAACTTAAAAAAAACTATGAAAACTATAATAAAGATTGTTACAGTATTATCATATCTCTATAATAATTGTAATATCGCGGTTATTGCCATGACTGGTATATTGTTGTAACACTCGCTTTGAAAAAACTTGTAAGAAACGACACTAATGACATTTTTGTAGCGAATTGTTGAAATATAAATTGTAACACACAACTTAAAAGGCAACATGACAGATTAGATGATGTGGAAGTAAACGGAATTTCAGAACTAGGAACGTCTTACATTTACATTTACGCATTTAGCAGACGCTTTTATCCAAAGCGACTTACATCACATGATGCTATACATTTGTATCTGAGTTTGTGCAATCCCTGAGATCGAACCCATAACCTTGGCTTTGCTAGCGCCATGCTCACACCACTAAACTACAGGAAAGCTACATATCAAATATCTTTTAAATTCACCCTTGTCACTAAAACAAAACGACATATCCTGTACTCTCAGGCAAAAACACTTTTGCTCTTTAAAGGTCTTTATAGCATCTGTGGGTGGACATCAATCACGGTGAACTCTGGATAGCCTATAGTGAGAGTTAAAAGTCAGCAGGAGAGTCCTGATCCAAGACTAATTCCAGCTGGATTATCACCACACTCACACTATTACTGCGGGGGGGGGGAGTAATGTTTGCAAGATGAAATGATGGTAACGTTTATGTGACACGTAATGTCTAACTAAACCACACAAGTGTCAGTAGTGCTGGGAGATACAGGAGGATTTTCGGGATCTTTGTTTTCTAAATTGTAAAGTCGGGTTCATTGAAGGGGCATGAGAAAGTCAAACTCGAAACAATAAAGACAGTACTGTGTACTATTATACCATATTACTATCTATACACAATACCATACGGCACCACACTCTATGCCACATAAAATCATATAAACTCTACCATAATGTACTATCCTATAGCACACTACACCATTCCATATAATAAAACACTATACTTCACCACTATATACTATATTCTACTATACCATAGGCCTACTATTCTATACTGTACTGGAGACTTACTACATCACACCATAGAAAATCACACATGCAAAGCTATACAATTCTATACTATACTACCCACATACTATACTGTACCGTATAAATCATACACAATAACGCACTATTCATTATATACTATGCTCTACATACTATACTGTAGTAGGTATTCCATACCATAGAAAAATTCATATTTAGAAATACTATGACATAATATACTTTACTATTCTTTACTATATTGACATGTTCTTTAGTATACTGGATACTGGAACTATTATGTCCTATACTTTTCCATAGTACAGGCCCACCATACCAAGCTGTACCATACTACACTATACAGTGCTTTATATTGTTTTCTACAATACAGTACATACTACACTACTAAGTATACTTTAGAATTAGGATCAGTATTGAGCAATTGGTACTTTAAATAAAACATTTATTATCAGATTAGGATTAATGTGCCAAAGATGGTCATTTCACTCCGTCTTCACATCTCCTGAGAAGCACAGAAAGTCATTGTCAAAATGGTGACCGCAAGCAACACAGGCGTGGAAAGAGACAGAGGTGTGAATGATGAATTCGTTTCCAAAAGGAGTGCACAATGTGCAATACTGGGGTGGGTTGGTTTTCAGTAAACAAATACTAAATGCGAGACTCTCTCTCCAGGCGGAACTGTGACTCCGAGTCCAGTGATGGCGAGGAGGATTTCTACTACACTGAGATTAAACTAAACACAGACTCCGTGGCGGACGGTCTGAGCAGCCTGTCTCCCGTCTCCCCGTCTGTGCTGTCCTCCCCACTGACTCTGGACCAAAGACTGCCGGATGGGACCAACGGAGCGAAGTGCGAAAACGGCACCACCACCCCCCTCAGTCGGTCCGCTCCTAGTGCACTCTACCTAGTGCACACAGACCACGCCTACCAGGTACCGCACACCATCATCCAATCATCATGCTCATAAGACATCCAGCACATATTGTTCGAAACATAGTTCAGCTCCTCAAAGATCAAATGACTTCATTCGCATATTATTTCCGCGTCCACATCGGATTTCAAGACATGATAAACAAAATAGAAGTCAGATCAAGGTCATAATTGTGACACAAAGACATGGGTAAAGGGACATAATATGATAAAAAATCATTTATGAACGAATCCTAGTCTTGTTGATATTAGGGGACACGTACTTGCTGCCGTGATATTGCTTCCACAAAATGGTTCACTAGACCATTTATAGTCAATAAAAGGATTCCCCAAATCATATGTGTGGAAGTTCTTTCTTATTCCCCCAGTCCATAGAAAGTCTAGATTAGTGTGACTATACGCAATCCTGTCAATCCACAGGCCACAGCCCCAGTCACCATCCCCTCCACGAGCACCACTGGCTTCACCCCATCCAGCAGCAGTTTTAGTATCTCCTGGCAGTCCCCACCTGTCAACTTCACTGGCACTTCTGTGAGTAAACACACACACACACATGCAAACACTGATCTTGAATACGGCCTGAATTATCATCCTGGGCCCCTGTACACACAGATGAACCCTGAATCATTTATGATCATACAGATCTTCATACTGAACCGTACAGTTTGTCCCCTTGTTTGACACCGAACACCGCGTCGGTTTTCTGTTATACATAGATGAGTGTGAGAAGTAAGCTTCTCCCATTACCCACATTTACACTCTGTGAATGAAGTATTCACACCAAGCCAGCTAAAGACACGTCAGTGTGACATAAATGCTTTGGTTTTGTCTCTTTAAATTGCATTTTCAACCGTTTGTGACATGAAATGGATGATGGTCTAAATGATATGGACTCTCTTTTTTTGACCGCAGGCTTCACCAACCCACAGCCGGACGCAGGGCACGGGGGAACCGCGCTCTCAGACCATCGCTGTGATCTCATCTCCCCCCAGAGCCGCAGGCTCACTCAGGTACAGTCTTACCTGTACGCCTACAACTAATGCAGTCTGAAGTCCACTTAATATGTTTATTGTGTTTTTAGTTCAAATGCACTTTTTACCAAAATGCTGCTCTTGGCTAAATAAACTGTGTTAATGACTAAAGTATATCAATATCAGGAAACGCAATTCCGTGCAACATTTCTTTCTGTAAAGTGTTGGATATATATATTGTACAATATTTTTAAGGCTTGCTCTTTTTGCGTGGCTGTGCAGCAGGAAGTCACGTGGCGAGGGGAAGAAGTGTCGTAAGGTCTACGGGATGGAGAACAGAGACATGTGGTGCACGGCCTGCCGTTGGAAGAAAGCCTGCCAGAGATTTGTCGACTGAAACAGCTGGGACATGTACACAGGGTGGGCTCTCCTTGCATGCATAGCATAATGACAAACTTTCCTTTCTTTATTACTGACCACGGCCCCACCCTGCTTCACCCTAAACCCATGAGAACTCAGGGGTCAAACCCCTCATACCTTCACTCTCAACAGACGCACTCTCTCTCTCTCTCTCTCTCTCTCCTTTTGAGGCGAAATGCTTTGCACTGCAAAAAAAAGGAAAAACTCAAGTGATTTATCTCTTTTTCTTTGTGATTTATATATAAAGTGTTCTATGGAGGACCAGCCATGGCTAGACCAGCTGCTGTCCGAACTTTATGAAGAGTTGAAAACTCCCTTTTGAGACTGAGAAAATGGTACAGGGAAGTTTTTTTATGGGCACGTCAGTTTTTCTCTTGCCCATTTTACTAAAAGGTTAAGGGTTGGACATCCTGAAAACCCTGTTTCTCTTCAAGAATGTACCACCACGGGGGTTTGTTTTGGGATTGGCGACTAGACGGCTCTCCTGAATAGGAGTTCATCAATGCAAGAAAACAAGGAAAACAGACTTTCAATCGTGCTGTCACAATACTTGGTTTTATACCAATAGGACGTTTCTTTCAGGGATGCGAAAAGTACCAGCAGTTTATTTAACAGCAGAGAACTCAGTGGTTTTTGTCACAGGAATATCTTCCTACTACCAAAAAGGTGTTTTTACGTGCCATTTTTTTGCTCTTGTGACAACACAATAAAAGACGTTCATTTAACTTCGTCGGCACAGACTAGCGACGGGACCACAGCCGGCAGAGAAACAAACTTATACGAGAGCCGTACATAAACCCACAACGCTTCGTTTTTACCTCCGTGTAGGAGAGGAGCTCTTTCTCTCACCTTTACTTGTTTTTTTCTTCTGACCTCAATGGCTCAAGTAGGAAGTAATAAACAGAAGCGAACGTCACGCCCAGTTCGCCACAGATCGACAAGCCAGAAGTGATGATTGTGAGTGTTTTTTATCTGTAGTTGGTACAGTGAGAGGACACGCGATGATGGCCGTCTCAAAGGATGACCAGGAATGAAGATTGTTTCTTTGGTCCCATGTGATGTCATAGAATACGGCAGCTCGCTTTTCAGATATCTGCCGCTGTTTTGTGGCCCTCACACACGTGCTTACTGTGATTATATATAAGCTTATTGTTTGTTTCTGTTTGCTCATCCCATGATTCTATTGCACTCTGTATGTATAAAGGTATATAGTCTCAGTTTCTCCAAAGCGAAATATTTAAACTTGTATTTGACTCGGTTTTACTGTTAGAAAAAAAGAGACATTTTTTATGTGAAACTATATATAAGATCCACGACAAAGCGTTATGCGTTAAGTTTTTTCCATTTTTCTATATCCGCCTTCCCTGTAGTAAACACACACAGTACAACTGGCAGACATCTATTTGATGTATTCACATCTGCAAGAAAATGTTTTGATGTATTTACATCTGCAATACGTCTCGGAGACGTCTGCTGTCGGATAAGATGCCCTTAAGAGGTTTATAAGTCAGAATGTATGTTAAACTGCTCTTTGTAAGATGTTTATAAGATGTTTATACACAGCAGATGTTTTCCGGATCTTTAGCGGACATCTTACAGACGTACCTGTGCTACGGGAGTTTGGTCAAACAGAACAGATAGCCCCGCCCCTCAAATTTACATCACCACGTGTTTACATTTTTCAGAGAATGCGACATAGAAATGACTTAAGGTTGTATCCGCATATTCAAATTTATATTAGAAATAAGTTAATATTGAAGAACTTAACGCACTTCAGCTTTAAACAATGTATCCAAAAACATTTTACCTGCCACTGGTCTTGTATGTTTAAAGTGTTGCCTAAACTCCACAAACTTTGTGTTTACATGCCATCCATAAGTATTGAAGCAAGATATATTTGACTGTTTCTCCAAACTGATCTATAATTTCCTTTTATTCACGTTCTGTTGACGAAATTCAACAATTATCGCAATTGAAAACGTCTCCGGCCCTTGTGGTTGTGGATTTATGTTCAAGACCCACACCAGCACCCAAGAGCTCCAGCGCTCACATCAAATCATCCAAAACTGGAGTTAAAAGAACTATTTGTGGGAAAAAGACAATATGTGCAAAATGTGTCCGTTTAGCTGGTGTAACGATGATCTCAGAGGCTGGTGCTTCCCTCCATTCACATCCTGGTGCTACCAAAGGGTGTGAGACATCTCATGGAGGTTTTGGGTGTAAGCTGATGTTTCCAATTGTTTACACTGTTTAAGTCTTTCCATCATGTCTGGAATTTGAAGTAGCTTTTGGGCACAAGGTGGTATTTGGAAGACATCCCAGATGCGCTGGAATATAACAGTAATAATACAGTATGCTCTTGCCTTGGTAAGCTGAGTCTACCGTACACAAAATGACAGAACTAAATGTTAGTTTGATTTCCAATGATGTATCGCACACGTTACTATGGTGCTTATGTATTGGCTGCAGTTTTGTTAGGCCACGGTTCAGTAGGAGTGTTCGTTTTCCTGTGCGCAGGTCATTTTATCTATGAAAATAAAAAGCTACACAAGACGTTTATCAAGCTACGACGTGAATATGTTGTTTTTCAGTTATGCTTGTTCAACTATTTACAGTAGAGTATGGCCCACTTACGCAGGTAAAACTCTATATCTACAATACTTATACGCTAACTGGTTAACAGTTTAACAGTATTTAGTGCTGCGCGTGAATAGCAACTTTAGTCCATGTCTCATAGTGACGCAGTATCGAGTAGGCCTACACACAGACCTGCGTTATTGTTGGCTTTAGCTTAATAGTCTTCTCTGGTTCGGTGTCAACATACAGTATGCAGTAGGTAATAAATAATTACTATTATTACTCGACGTGTAACTGTTTTGACCGTTGATCCATATTTTAAGGTACTTTAACAGTTTACAGGTGTACAGATTCAAGTCATGCTTCCGATTCGCCATTTTTTACCAGAGTTGTAACAGTTTGGAATTATGATAGGTTAGACACTTTTTAACACCCAGTACGCTTGCAGAAAGGTTTTGCCGTCTCTTCTGAACGGGTTTGTTAGCAACCCAAACATGAGCATTTGTTGTTCATTTACTCACCCTTACGCCATCCGAGATGTAGAAGGATTTGAGTTATTTAGGTATCATTGGTGATTCATAAAATGCAGTTCCTGAGATGCCACAGATGCCAGCAATGCAAAATTCGTATGTAAACTCATGCAAGTTTATGTCTAGTTGAGAGGGACTTAACAGCGAAATCTCATTTTACAGTGGATCATAAATAGGAATGCACAATATTATCGGCACGCAAAAGATGGCTATAAAAGGAAATATTGGCATAAATAGGGACGCACAATATTATCAGTACGCCGATATAATGGCTCATAAATTAAATATCATTATTGGTATAAATAGAGATGCAAGATATTATTAGTACAACAATATTATCGGCCGATAATGGCCAATAAATAGAATATCGGTATTTTCCCCGATATGAAAAATGACTGCTGACATTCTTTGCCGATACGCAGATTATGTTTTAGGATCATTATACAAGGCAAGCCTGCCGTGCTGCCTGTATTGATGCCTCTTTAAAAATTAAAAAGTAAATAAACAAAAAATATATACATTTCAAATTAGAATTCCATGTGTGCCTAAAAAATCAGCAGTGAGATTTGATTTAATTGTTATTTTAAAAGAAATATAAATAACAATATACACTTCGGATAAAAATAACTTTCTCGATCTTATTGTTTTCTTTAAAATTGTGTTATTACATTCTAACACATATTTAAAAATGAAATCACAAAAAATACATAAATACAGTTTTTGCAATAATAAAATTGACCTAAACTGTCTCCTCTCTTTGCATGAGAGGAAAAGAAGACATGTTCACCTACACTATATATCGATCGGCTAAAAGGAGTTGCAAAATACCGACAAGTGTAAATATTGTGCATCCCTAATTATGGCTTTAATCGGATTAGTCAGATACCCATGTGTTTATGGCATCATTGTTGGACTTGTGGGCTTGTAGATTCAGTTTGCATAACCCATGACCCCAATGCAAGGCCGAGCTGACCGCCTTTGCACGAACGGAGTGCATGTAACTCCAAACTACAACTCAGCAATAGCCAAATGGCAGATGGGCCACTCACAGGTCTGCTTATGTAACTGTGTGTATGTTTGTGTGTCGAGCCACAAACAGCAAGCGTGAGTGGAGGCCATTGACGGTGCGGGACGATGTGGAAATAAAGCTACGTCTGCAGAAATGATCATGAGATGGATCTTGCCAAGAGGAAATGTCCAGACTGCACATTTTGCAGTATTTTTATATATAAAACAGCTCCACCCGGCTAGAACTTTAGCCTCTGTTGGAGAGTTTTTAATCCAAGCTGTCATCCGAGTGCCTTGTTATAGGCGTGGCGGTGTTGACGGCGATCTGCAATGCATACTTGCAACAAACTAGCTGCCGGGTCCCCGTAGCGCGTGATCAGGTCGTGACTGATAAGTTCAGGGGCGGAGAAAGGGGGGACCCGAAATGTTTTTTGTTGTTTTCCGTGTAGGGGGGAGTTTCATCTCTCCGAACTCTTTCAGGAATGTATTTGTGTGAGGAATACTGGAGTCTGACTGTGCCTTGGTGAGGTATGATACTGTGCGTAGAGATGCACAGAAAGCAAAAGAATGTTTCTGGTGTCGGCTTGTCTGAGTTCTTTTCGTCCGGGTATAAACGTGTGGGGGTGGAAGCCCCTTTTTTATTTCGGCAGTTCTAAGGTCTAGCATTTGCTTTTTTCAGATAGTCTTTTGATGAATACGAAGCTTAGGGGTGTAGGGGCGGGTATCTTTTTCCCAGTCGTGCTTTGTAAACGACTTTCAGCTAAAGTTTTGTATTTGTCTGTTGTTTTTCATCTCCGGCTTTGGAAACAGCGGGAAGCATTTAGTCAACATTTCAGACGAGTCTGTTGACGACGGCCGTGTTTCAAAGAGCGGGGAACGTTTTCTTACAAGATGCTTAAACAGTGAGATCATTCATTATTCTCAGAGATTAAAACGTCAGCCTGACAGAGTAGAAAGAACTGTGTAGAAAAGATTGCACAGTTATAACTTGGTTACATTCAGATACAAATTGATGAGACCATCTCTTTCAGTCGTATTCGTACAGACAATACCAATGTCCCTAAATCTAGTAAGCGATGTTAAACTCTCAATTTTGAGATCATTTATATTTAGGCAGAAAATGTCTCATATAATCTACATACAGGGCCATTCCTGAATGCATAATGATGAGCTTGGAGAACAAAACTAAAGTTCACCCAAAAATGAACATTCTGTCATCATTTACTCACCTTCTTTTCATTTCAAAACTGTATGAAATATATTTAAAATATCTTCTTTTGTGTTGTGCAGAAGAAAGATAAGTCATACAGGTTTGAAATGACAAGAGAGTGAGTACATGATGACAGAATTAGGATTTTGGGGTAAACTGTCCCTTTTTTAAGATAACAAAGAGCAACACAGCTTGTTAGGTTTTTGAACAAAGCTATTGTAACTCTTTTCTGTGTCGATTGGATACGAGTCCGAAATAAACGTATAATACATCTTTAAAAAATATCGCCAGCTGAGCCACCGAGAAGCTCTCTGAATGGATTATCTCACTGCCGACCATTGTCAATCAAGAACCGTGTTAACCTCAAGAACTCAAAGACTGTCGCACTGGATTTTTACACTTTTTCAACTATTTGCTGATCTAACTGTATTTTTTATTACTGCATGTGCATGCCGAAGAGAACATCAAATATCTGAATGTTGTTTGTGATGTTTTATCTGTGTAAAGAGACGCAGGGCAGGCAAGCTGCCGTTACTTTAAGAATGACTCGCAAAAACCTCTTTCTCCAAAATGTGTTTGTTTCCATCACACAACTTCAGCATCTTTAAATAGTGCCCCATTCTTAAGGGCTTTTCCCTCATGTGATACGGCTTCATTCCTCCAAGAAACAGATCACCGATAAATTTCCCTCATGAAATTCATCTGCAGAACCGTGGCATTGGTTCTTGCACATTACTCGATATTTTCAGATATTTGTTTTTTTGTTTGCTTTCATTTCAGGGGGTTATCTGGGATCTCAAAATTCATTTGGGATCAAGCAATCGCAAATGTCCACCCTGTTATGCACGAACACAAAACAGCTTAATAGACTCATAATATAAAATGATTCCAGTTAGAATCACATGAGGTACGAGCGAGCCGTGATTGGATTGTTTCTTTAAGGGACAGCTTTTGACTCTGATGGTTGAACCGCTGATAGACACGGTGCCATATTTTGCTGCCATTCTCACACTCTGGGTCTCAGTCTGTTCTTGTTCGGCGGTCTTTCTGTCTTATTGTATGTGTTTTTGAAATTCCTGGTGTAAGAAGTACGTTGTCTGATGTTGAATGAGGGCATCCGATGTCCTCTGCACATGATGGAAGTCTACTGTGTAAAGAGATCAAAAAGGAAAACTCAGGATGTCTTCATCTTTGCATGCCGCATCTTTGCCGACGCAGCAGTTACGTTGTAAAGCCATAAAAGAAAAGAGGTGTTTGGGTGACGCGTGACGTTTACCAAAACAACAGCGTCCCTAAATACCACATATATGGTGTATATATATGTATCATTTGACCATCAAGCAATGTTTAGAATATATTCCTTCAGCTGTGTTTTATTCAGTATTGCACATAGACTACCGGTACATGTATTTCAGAGCCGTTTGATCAAGGAGGGACTTGATGTCTTTATGCCACGTTGAAAGACATTGCAGATCCAGCTACGAATGCGTTTGGGGAAAGATGACTTACGTGAAATTGGTCTCTTTTAAAAACTTGTTTTATATCGGGCGCAATTATTTGAAACATTAGCAGAAATCCAAAGATTACAGCCCATCTTAACTCGTATAGCTCTTCATCGTGAGGTTTAAGGCAGACGGCGCGTGCCAGATGAAGTTTAAGAGTGCACCACAGAAATGTCTTTTTTCATGGCTCCCCGCTGGGTTTAACCTTTGTAACGTATCCCTCAAAGCGTTCTTCTCTATAAAGCCATTATAATGCAATGAAGAAACGTCTGAAAACCCTTTCCTTGATTATAATGGCTGCTGGAAGCTGGTATCCGCCAACAGTTCATTCTTAATGAAATGAAAACAAATGTAGCCCTTTTGTTAAACGGTGTCAAGCAAGCGTCAGCGGAAACGAGGGCCTTAATTCAATGATATGCCGCTATATTTCGTCATCGTGAGTGTCTAGTCCGTTCGTTTGGATACAATTATGCAATTTTATGCTTTAGTGCACAGGTTCACATGGCAACGTATGGAAATCCTAATAGGACTTATTTTTACACCACACGCCTCATCCGTGGACTGTAGAGGGTGCTGATGTTGTAAGAGATGATATTACGTTATCTGGACTTTGAATACTGCAATACATTAACCGAAAAGCACTTGCTATGTGTATTACAATGTCTTGCAATGTTAATCTAATGGCACCGTTTGTTTTCTTTTTTCCTTTCTTTCTTTTTTCCAAAGTTTAAAAGATGTTCACCTCCTAAAGGAGGAAACACTTTGTGACTGTTATTATTCTTCTCTTTCACTTGCTGTACTAGTTTTTACTCTGAGCTGTGTGTAAATAGAAACTGACATTGTAATTGTGCTACAGTGACAATGTTGTGGTGCTTGTCAGTGCCGCTGTTGTTTATATTGATGTGAGACCTTTCTAAGGTGCCTGTGCTCTTAACTGTCACAGAAAAAATAAAAACAGATTTTTTTGGCAGCTGTTTATTATACGATGTATGCCGGTGTGTTTTTGTTCATGGAAATGTAACGTATGCTTGTTTCAGAAACAGGGCTGGATTAAAATATGTCTAATTCTTATTAGAAGCCTTATTAGGGCCACAGACTGTGTTTCGTAACATCATGACAAAAACACACAGCGTTCAAGTTTTTTTAGAGCTTGCAGACCCCATAGTAACCTCTATGAGTCAAACATTAATTATAATAACCCTTCTGCTACGTATGACATCACGTTATTTGGAAATAGCCTATGGTGCTCCAGCTAAAAAAACAATGGAAACGATCACAGCTAATGGCTTCCGTTACAATACTATTATGAACCATTAGCTGTTTACCATTTAACCCATTGCAAAATTCCTTTGTGTTGTACGTTCAGACTTTATTCTAGGAGGATTTAATGATGCGGGTTCCCATAACCTCACACATTACCAGAGACCCTTATAGTTTCCATCTAAACCAATAAAGTTACCATTACAACCATACATTTTTTACTTTTTTCAGTATTTATATACAATCTAACATTTTTTGCAGTGCTGTGAATTTTAATGATATAATGGAAATGATACATTAATTGGGCATAAACAACATAACTGCACCTGCCTTGTTAAAGCATAGGCCTATTTACCACGCGCATCCAGAACAGAACCTAAGTACATACAATAGCCATATAAAGGCACAAAATGGATGCACTAGGTTGACAAACATGAGTCAAATGCAAAAATTACAATAATAACTTGAGCACTTTATGTAGTGTTTATTTACCTCTACGTCACAATGATCATTTGAGGCTTTTCTTAGCAAACTGATATAGGGGATGAATCAAAATGCAACTTATTCATTGCAAGTATTCAAAGCCCCTTCATTATGAAGTCATCATAAGAAAATGTACATTAGGGTGCCATCTAGTGTTTTGTAGAGGCAGTGCAGCTCTGCGCATTAAAGCGTCTCTTGTCCACAATAGCTGCAATATTTCAAAGAATCAAGGCTTGGGAATGATGGTGTGTAATTTGCTTTATTAGACATCTGACATTCAAACGAACAAAGTTGCTTTTCGGTGCACTAGGTAATAGTCTTTTGGGATGTTATTTCTAAACAGCAACCCAACAGACCAATATTGGCATTCAGTGTAAAACAAAATATTTCAAAGGTGATGTTGAGAAAATAAAACATACAACACCTGAGCTATGACATTAGCGAAGCAGAACTTTGAGGGGAAATACAAAACAGGGTTTTTGGTCACACTGGGGGTTTTAATCCCAAGAACACATGGGTTGTTGACTTTGCGCGATACGATATAGATATATATTCAATTTGGAAACAGAATCTTATGTAATCACCAATAAACGTTAACGGAAAATGAACAACAGCAAACCTTTCGCAATATGAACTATATATCCATTTATCTAAAAGAAAAACGTTCAACATTTTAAACAATAAAGCAAAAGACCGTAAAACTATATTTTTATTTGAAAATATGTAGTGCTGGAACTTAGAGCTAACAAACATACATTTGATGATGTACAAGACGTTATCCAACGACAGGCGAGATATATAAGATGTACACCTGTTATAAATGCTGTTTTTGGTCTACGGTCGATTCTTTAATTCTATCCGTTGACATCGTAGTATGTCATATTGCACCATACTATCAAATTCCGATGGTATCAGAAACAAACAGAAGGCACTGAGATCTCAGTGAGGACCTAAAGCACTACTGAAATGAAGAGAAAAGCCCATCTCGTACCTGCTCATTTTATGACAAAGCTCTCATGAGCACACAAACAGAGTAATAACACAATGTCTTAACATTCTTCGATCATATTTGGTGTGATGGTTGTTATAATACACACACATTGTTAAGACAGAACTCATGTTCTGAATTTGCATTTTTGGCATTGATTAAAAGTATGAAACAAAAACAGAGAACAAACACTAAATTATACGGATAGAACAAAGCACTGCTAAATGTAACTGTGCTAGTTGAATTTTTTAAGAAGTTAAACGTTTTCGAACATTTTCCCAAACCAAGAGAAGTCGAATTTTAATATATATATTATAATTTTTCTAAAGACTCCAGGATATATCACTTGAAAGTGTAAAAAAACCCACCATTTCAGGCTCAGCCTCTCGTGAAAGCTAAGACAACATCACTGACCCAAGGTTAGGGGTTAGAGGTCAATGCAGCAGTGGACCGAGTCATGTATTGCTCCTATACGTCATACGCACACATCTGCTCCAGTGTAGGACTACCATGTCCTGTCTGAGAATGCCCCAGACCCAGTACACAATATATATTTCTATGTCAACACACGGGTTAAGTGGACCACACAAAATTTTGAATCCACATGTACGACACATGCCGCACACGCCTGGTTTATCAAATCACATGTTCTGAATTGATTGTAAATTCAGAATGTGTGTCCATATCGCTGTCTGTTTTAGCAGATTATTCCGCTTATTTTGGCAGGAGGTGAACAGAAGGTGGAGAGAATAGAGAGGACTATGGGATGCTGGTTTGGAGGGGTGAGATGTGGATCTTTAGTGGGGTTCTTGATCTGGTGTAATTGTTCCCTCTGGCTGTTTCACCACTGGCTCTTCACTCGGGGTGAAGTCTGAAACCTCATCGGTATCTCCGGTCGAAGGTGTGGGGCTCATCTTGGTCTGCAATGCCATAAATGAAGCCGATGGGTTTGTTATGTTTCTCACCCAAACACACACACACAAGATTAATAATATCCACATTGCCTCACCTTTAAAGTATCAACTTTATCCTCGAATGACTTGAAGGTGGGTGTGTTCCTGAAAGAGATGTGATGAAATGTTAAACTTTTAAACGTATTAGAAGCAACCTGATGCCAAAAAGAAGCCAGTATATCATGTTTGCAGTCTCTGTTAGCAACAATTTATTTACTACGACTGTAGACATCACATACAGTACAATAGCTTCAAAACACACAAGGTTCACATTAACACGGTGGCTGTTGTTATAAGTAAAGAGTTGATGTGTATCAGCATTAGCTCTTAAAGTAACAGTAACCTAATAAACCTGATGCTGTCACGGTTGTCTCAAAACACTTCACAGTAATGCAGTCAAAATTGGGAAAATGATGAATAATACAGTGGTCAAATTAAAACCACACTTTCCACTGGTCTCAATAAAGGATATTAAAATATATCAATAATGATCGATATCGAATGATATAAAACATATCAATGACACATTTTCAGCTGTATCGTCTGGCCCGGTTTGAAATGAAACGCGGGTGAGTAAATGATGGCAGATTTAAATTTTTGGGTGAACCCTTTCATTCATTTTTTCTGTGAACGGTCTCTTACCTCATCACCGGCATGCTAGCAGAATGTTGTATGGAGCGTATACTACAGGCATCCGTCAGCAGTAAAGAAGAGCAGACATGTGTTAGCCAAAGCCGTGAGTCACATTAAAAGTGAGGAATAAAGCCATGCGCCCGACACGCGACACTTCATGCGTGTCTTCAAACCATTATGGATTTAAGACTTTATTACCGGTATCACAGACATGGATTCACACCACATCCATTACGCCTGTTTAAATAAGCAGCGTGTGAAAGTATTTGCAGGGACTCAGCTGGGTTTAAACGTGTGATTGTCAGAGCAAAGGATGTGTTCAAGAGCGTGACGGCCACAAGATTGAAAAGCTCATGTGGGATAAACACACACGCACTGCAGAGTCTAATGAGAAACAATGAGATGATGCTACAGCAGTTGTTAAAGTTACATGAAGCGCTACAGACGACGGAAAGCAGGAGAAATGTGTGATGAGGAATGAGTTTAAGACCACATTATGAATCTGGGATTTAAAGTGTAATATAACCCCTCAAGTTGAATCATCAGGTTTGCACACACTTGTTAATAACTTGGGGGGCACATGGGGGGCATTTTGAAATTCACGTAAATTACACTTTTAACTGTGATGCTGGAAACAAAACCTTTGTGTCAATTTTATAAATTTCATATTTTACACCATATGAAAGCTGAATAAATAAGATTTCCATTGATATATGATATGTTAGGATAGGACAATACTTGACAGAGATAACTATTTAAAACTAGAAGGGTTCAAAGAATCTAAATTCAGAGAAAATCGCCTGTAAAGTCTTTAGCATAGCATATTACACACAAAAACTAAGTTCTGATATAGTTATGGTAGGAGTTTTGCAACGATCTTCATGGAACATGATCTTTACTTAACATCCTAAGGATTTTTGGCATAAAAGATAAATAATTTTGACCCATACAATATGGCTTTTGCCACAAATATTCCCGTGCTACTTAAGACTGTGATTTTGTGATCCAGGGTCGCATACTGTTTAATAGTTGCAATTCATTTTGTAATGTATATAACAACAAACATGCACAACCGAGGTGTTTTCACTAGTTGTTTCTGAGGTTTGGCCTTCATATCGCATGCACACTCACACATGAGAACAACCCTTTAAAAAGACAAAATGTGCATGCATAAACAGAGAGACAGGAGGCATGCTAAGTCTATTCATCACACTACTGAACCGTATAGCATTCAATATACTGTAACCAGCTTAAGTCTGAAGCAACTGCACACGCTCTTACCCAAAGGAATTGGAAAATGACTGTAATCTGTAAAATGGCAGAGGTTTTGTTAGCAACAGTTAATGGAGTCGCCAGCATTGCAACAGGCTGTCGCAAGACTGTGAAACTGAATGCATGTCTGTTCAATGTGGGTGTCTACGGTTAAAGGCTTTACTGTAGCTCAATGTCTCATGTCTTCTGAGTCCTATGCTATTTTGTCCAGCAGTGTTCTGGTAAAGGCTTATAAACTGAATGAGTGTCGGAGCTCACAATGGTTACGTTCACACACCACAGGGATTGGAAATCCTGTTAGCGACGAGTGCGACTGTCAAACCGCAAAATAATTTTCTGCCGCACGTTCATACATTATGTACCTTTGACCGAATTCAGTCATGACATCTTTATTCCAGCTTCAGACTACATACATTTAGCCCAATTCTAGCAATATACGAGTATCATGATAAATCGCAAACGACAACGGACGCTGGATGCGAGACTTGATCGGTTCGTTTCGTATAGTTCGTCATAGTTTGTGGAGCTACAACAGTCACGCTCTTGTTAGTGGAGGTCAGTCGCTAGTTCTGCCTTCTCAATGACAAAGCACAAAATACGAAAAGCTATTACTTAGGTAGCAACGTTGTTTCTTGTCTACGAAACATGAAGAATTTAGGTATTGGAATCCCATATTCGGACACACTGAGCACTTTTCCACCATCGCGCTGAATCGTTCTCGTTGCTTAACCGTTCAACTCCGTGCCGATCCATGCCAGCCATACCGGTTTCAATTTCCACGGCAGGGTGGACAACGGAAAGTTTTACAATATAAACACAAGTGCTTTCTGTTAACAACAACTTTTAGCATTCCAGACAAAGTTCTTACAACAAGTGTTTTCTGCTGCTGTGTGAACATAACCAGAGTGGTCCGAAATGGACATTGTTAGTGCACGATGTTAGTGAGGTGTGTGCACATCTGTGCAAAACATTTCTCACCTCACGTCTTCAAGTTTTCTGGTAATGGCTGAACCCATGCTGGAAAATGCTGTCGTCGCCTTCTGTCCAACTTGAGACAGGGTTTCTGAGGTCTTCTTATACCTGCTCATCACAGACAACAGGCAGATCAGTAACCAACAGCATAACAACATCATATCACTTTAACAGCTGGAAAGAAAAGCATAAACAAGTTAAGGCAGGAATCTTCACAACTGTATTTCTATAATGCGATTCAGACAAACGGCAAGTATTTAAAGTCGTAAAAGCATAGAAGATGTGGCAACAGATGGAGCGCTCCGCAGCAGCAGCATGAGAGGCGTGGGCGGCACACAGATGCCTGAGATCGGTGAGGGCACGTACGCGGTGGAGGTGGTGACTTCATGCCAGCTCTTGCTCAGGTTCTGTTTGAGCTCGTTGAGTGGATTGATGCCCAACTTCCGCTTGATCTCCGCCACCTGCTTCTCCTTGGCTGCTAACACCTGAGTGAGAGTCTGGATCTCGTCTTCAACCTGCAGCGCAGAAGTATACAAAATGCACTTGATGTGGATAAAGTGGTAAAATAGAGCTGCAATTGAGTTTGTGGGGCATTTGGTTCAGCTATACAACATGTAAAAGTTTAGCTTTTAAAAACAACCACGTGATGATAAGACCAGATAATATTTGACACTCTTCATTGCATTTCTCAATTGAAAGAAAAGTGGAATGGTGTCGTGAAATCTCTTGACATAGAAAAGTACTAAAGGATGTTTAACCTTAGCGAGTTCACTGTGTAGTTCGGCTTGTTCTTCTTCACTCAGGGCTGTGCTGGATGCAGATGGTCCTACTGCGTTCACTGCATCTTCACCAACTTCTGGGACGAATTCTTGCCTCTGGGCGCCTACAGACAAACACATCCACCACCAGTTAGTTCAGACTTGAATTATCTTCCCATGTTATCAACATTTTTTGAAACCTTGGAAATATTTCGCAATACTTAAGTGAAGACGATCACAACCAGTTCACACGACTTTCTTTTAAACTAGTTTTGTATAACAACATAAATGGCACCCGCTATGTATTATAACAGTTCGAATAACTTCAGTTGAACTCTAATTCAAAGTATAAGGCCTGTTTGTTAGTTTGACAGTAAGTGGCAAGAATAACTTTATTATGAAGTTTATCATCAGACGTCAGGCCAGAGGTAAAAAAAGAATGAAAATAAAGATGAAGACATGAGTCAAAGAGCTTTGAAAACTTTGTAAGGGCTGCCAGATATCTGGAAAATGCACTTTGATTTACCATTGACATGACATTCCACAGAAATAAAACATACAGTAATGGATGTCATCATTTAACAAGCTGAGAAATAGAAGGAAAGGCCAAAAAATCGGCGCCGTCAATCAAACTAAGGAGTTCCAGATGGTCATAAACTGAGAACTGCACTCATCGCATATTAGCCTCACATCAGTCCATTTTCCAATTAGACAAATCTGTGTTTTTGTCCAGCCCATAATAAAGCTTTTATAAGATTAACGGGAATGACCTGATAAGATCGTGCTCGAAGTCAGGTCTGGGATCAATATCTTCAGTAGCTGACTGTGTTAGCTGGCAAAGATCTGCAGCTCTCATTCATTTGATGGATTATATTTGACAAAAACTTCAGCGAACAAGAAAAGTTCAGTTACCAATAGAAGTATACACCTGCAATATGGACAGGTGTAATTCTGCACCCACAGAGGATTCGGGAATTTAGAGAATTTTGGACTGTAATACACCTTACATTCATTCATTCAGTTTGAGTTGATGGGTTAAAAATGAGGGCAAGTCGTGTTTTAAAGGTCCAGTGTATGACATTTAGTGGCATCTTGCAACCAACGTCTCACTCCACCTGACACAGGACAAAGATAAAGTCACGTTTTCTCTTCTTTGCCAGAGGAGATAACACATTTATGAAACACGCTCTGTAGAGCAGTTTGTCCGTTAAGGGCTACTGTTAAAAGCTAAAAGATGTCGGACATGAACTTCACCTGGTAAGTGAAACTGCATCAAATGTCTGTGTTTTGCTGGCTTTGCTGGGATTTGATCACGATTATTATGTCAACGATTCGATTCGATATCCCGATGCATCGCCTGTCTCCCTCACACTTTAACACTCTGTCTACATCGCACCCGAGCACCGATGATCAACGACAAAAGACAACAGGAACCATTAAGAACAAAGTGTCTGTCACGCCGCATCCAGTGGGGAGGAAATTTCTGTATATAATAGTCTTTTGTCGCACCGCTCGTGTGTGGTGTGGTGTGGACAAGCTGTAACTGTTGAGCTCTTTCTTGTCAAAGCCCCAAATATACGCTTTAGTGGGGCGCTCTTCTTTGATAACACGAGGAGACGCGGTGGTTTTCGATGCAGTTTGGCGTCTTTAACATGTCGAACGAGTGCTTTACATCTTAAAAAACTTTAAACACTGGTCCAAGTTCAAAAATATATGAAAATGCGCGTTTGTGCTTCCTCCGCGCACACACTTATCTGAACGTGCCAGAAAGAAAAGAAAGAGGGAGGGAGAGATGTGCAAGCGCTGATCGTGCTAAAACTACCGTCTGAAAGATGTTTTTATATGCTTTTTGTCAAATTAAACGACATTTTATTTACAATAGAACAGTAAACACTGGCATATTTAATTGCATGTTTTAATAATCGCGTATATGTTTGTATATGTTTCGATGCAGTGAGCGTTCACATTTGCATTGCGATGCATCGTAAAATCGATTATTTTTGACAACGCCTTCGAGGGCTCGCCTGTCTTTGGAAATAATCGTAGAGCTGTATCAGTCCTTTATAAATTTGATCAAACTAAAGACTCTTCCAAGATACGAACTTAGTATGCAGGTCTACTCTACAGGTACTCAACATTAATATGAGATTGGCAGAAACTGCGTGTGTTACCTCCACTTTGGAAGAAGAACATTGCACTTACACATGACGTATCAGTGCATTTGATGTTTGGTAGTTCTGGAAAAACCAGTCGTTCTGCCTTTCACTTAACACAAAGGTAAATGGGAACTAAAGGGGATCTTTTGTACTGTTGCTGGCTGTGATACAACAACGCAAATGTTTGGTGTGTGGTTTGTTTTAAACACGGATCTCAAACCAATGATAGAAAGAAATGAAACCGAGACTTTCCGATGAAGACCACTGCTTTTAAACAATCTCAAAGCCACTATCACGCAAATCCAAACAACTTGAAGAAAGAAGGATTGTTCTACGTGCATGTAAAGCATGCATTTCCAATGCAATTGTTTATTCGTTGAACTCAAGTCATTACATTGAACTGAGCATGGTGTTACATTCATGTACATGATACACCCTAATAGAGACTGGTGGCAGTGGTGTATCATCCTCGCTCACTGTGGGAACTGAATATTGAGTGTCAACCAACAGTCAACTTAAAAGAAACAGCTGAGAAGTTTACACATGACATCAGTCACATGCTCATGATGTCACTATAATATTTATCAGTGCCCTTCATATTGTAAAGAAAAAATGTTTTCATTGAAAAGCAGATTACCCAGACTATCCCCGAGTACTTATTGCCTACAGTGAGGTGTTTTACAGTACAAACAAACCGGTTTAATGGAGCAACATTCTTCTGCAGGGAGATAAAAAGGCGCAACATTCCTCCGACATAATACTTTCTGCTGGAGGTGGTTTAAAGCAATAGTTCACCCAAAATAAAAACTCAGTCATCAGTTATTCACTCTCATGTCACTCAAAATCAGCATATGACTCTTTCTTCAGTGGAACGCAAGAGAGGATATTTTGAGAAATGGTTTACAATAGAAGTCAATGCGAGCCAATGTTTGTTTGATTACCAACGTGCTTCAAAATACCTTTTCTGGGATTCTGCAGATGACAGAAAAGCACACATGGAAATGACATAAGGGTAAATAAATGCCCCTTAAAGGTCCAGTGTGTGAGTTTTAGCAGCATCTACGGTTTCGAATTGCAAACCAGCGACTCACTCCAACCCTCCCTTTCCAAGCAGTACGACGGCTGACACAGGGCTAAGATGTTGTCACGTTTTTGCTTCTTTTCTGGGGGAGATATCATATTTACGAAACATACTCTGTATAGCAGTTTGTCCTTTCATGGCTACTGTAGAAACAACATGGCGGATTCCATGCAAGGGGACCCGCGGTGTATGTAGATAGAAATAGCTCATTTTAAGACAATAAAAACAACGCATCAGGTCTTTATACACCTCTGAAGACATAGTATGTCTATTATATTGCATTTCTGTCAATAGATCCTCCAAAAAAGTACACACTGGACCTTTAATGCTGATATGTTAAAACCCTCACAAATGTTTGTGACACCAGCAAGACAAACAGACAGTTTACTAAAAAATGATTGTTGCAATAGTGATCACAAGCAGTGTACACAAATCACAACGGAAAAGTTAACTTTCTGCCCAAATTGGTGTTGAAAACATTTCGGATACGATCAGACCACCTGATCAGTTGCCTTGATTTCATCACACAATCTGTCACAATTTCCCTTTTAAAAGTTTGTGGTTCAACGTCCACATCAGTCCGGCTGAATCTCCACACACGAGTTTCTAGAGGCAAAATAACAAGAATCATTGCATCTCATGAATACCTATATAAAGAAATCTTTCCAGCTCAGATGTGTCATGTCAGTATACAGGTTAAATCAATGACCTCCCTTCAGTCCGAATAATGAGATTGGGGCGCACTATGCAAACACATTTGTAATTTGCTATCCGAGCCACTGCTCGGCATTAAGTGATTAACATCTTAATTGTATTTTAATACCAATAGTGGCTGGGGAATAAATTATAAATGCAGTTTTAATGCACGGTACAGTTAAGCATGTGCCATTTGGGTGCTTGCCAGTATAGTCCTAATAATTCAATTCAGATACAAGGAAAAAATGATAAAAGGGATAGTTCACAAAACATCTGCTATCATTTATTCTCCCTCATGTAATTTAAAACATGTAAATGACTCAAAAAAAGAAAGAACACAAATGAAGATATTTTGAGGATGTCTCGGTGGTGTCGTGTCCATACAATGGAAGTCAATGGGGTCAATGTTACCAACGTTCTTCGAAATATCTTCTTTTGTGTTCTGCAGAGAGTCAAAGTATTTCAAATGTTGTGCACTTTAGTATGTTATATCTGGTCATTGCGTCCATTTCACCATAACTCGAGGGCTCACTGATGCCCCCAATTGACCAGCATCTGCTCCTGACACCTGGCCTTCTTCACAACATCAGCACCTGACATGAGCTCTCATATCCACCCGCACGCTTTCATTAACGCTCGTCCACAACTCAACACACACACACACACAAAATCAGCAGCTGAACAAACACCATTACCTCTGAACGACGGTACGGGTGAACCGGGAGGAGTGAAACTCTCTTTGGGTGACAGGTATAAGTAGCTGGTGTTCACTCCCTGCTCAAAGTTAAACAGAGACTTGTACTCCTCCACGGGTTCCTCCATTCTGCCCATGAACAGGAAGCTGCCCGGGCGGTAATTAATTTCATGTGACCGGGCGTGTGAGCGCTATTTGTCCGATCTTCTTGCGTAGCTGCGAGAACAAGCGAGCGTTGGGGATTCTGCAGTGCTAGCAGGGTTGCCGCAGGCTCACATGACAGCGGGCCAGAGGCAGCGGCGACAGAGCGTTAATGAGTTACCAGAATGTCCTATTCCGGCATGAGACGACACTCCCAGCTGTAATCTTAAAAGTCCTTGTGGGGATTAGAGTGTATGGAGCTGCACTTAAACTAGTCTCATGAAAAGCATCGTCTTTAGTTGTTTCTGGGCTGCCTCATGCTCAGCCCCCTCCATGCATCTTCTCGTCCATTGGAAATGAAGATCCATTTGTTCTCTGGTCACATGACACAGGGGCAAGCCCATGAAAAGAAGCGGTAATCTGCCGTGGCCCAGATTAGGACACTAATACATTACAGAGCATTCGTGCATCCACACAACTACACACCGGCTGCCCAAACTATTATACTCAGAATGAAATGGATTCAGCCAAGTGAAAGAAATTCATAATATTTGATACCTAAAGGCCGACACGGAGTATCGTGTTCTCCTTCTACAGCATTATAGTGTATTCTGAGATGCTTTCTAGGTCTTGTCCATTTGTTGAGTTAATATTCTTGTAAATTACATTTACAGCAGATAACAAACTATGTAGGGCTATACTGTATGTAGATAGGATTGGCACAGACCTGGAATTCCAATAGTATATATTTCTTCACTAAGAACTGTGGTATACTGTACTGTGAGCTTTATCTGTATTGTTTGTGTCTCTTGAGCTGGTGTTTCGATGATGTCTAGATCGAAATATTTTCTTGACTCAAAGATATTTGAACAAATGTTAGAAACCAAACAGATCTCATCCCCCATTTACTGCCATAGTAGGGAAAATAAATACTATGAGAGTCAATGGTTCTTTTAAGTCCGCTACTATCAGACAGACAAGCCCGACACACATTGACAGAGAGAAATGCAACAGGACAGAGATGATGCTTCACCTCATGCTGATATTTCTTTTTAAATGTTTACTGTATTATCAAAAACTTTGATGGTGATTTTTAGTGTTGATTTAATTATTTCCACAATCTTGTCATAGTTTTATCAACAAAAATGTTTGTACCAGTGTTGCAATTCAAATCTTTTCATTCTCACCATGAGGGACACGCGCCGCCCGGAATAATCGAGTACTCGTTTTTCAAATCTGTCCAGTATATGGTCAAAAATGCCCATCTCTGCATAAAACCTATTGCAGATTTTTCCCTGTACGGTTTCAAAGTATCTACTGTAGGTTTTTTAATATAGTTTATAAATGAATAATATAGTTTGCTGAAGTATTTTTTCATGTTTTCGACGTATTCCTAGGGCCCTAAATGATGAAAGAATTGTCATTTTTTGATGAACTATTCCCTTTAAGATTGTAGCCTATACACAAGTTTCCGGAGTAAAAATGAACGTGGGTACAACTTCCGGTGAAGTGGCAGAAGTAGTGTATTGAATAACTTATACCGATGACAGAAAATCAGACTGTGATTCATATTTTGTATTGAAATACGGTTGGTTTCATGTGGTAATCTATTAAAAACAACTTACAAACTGATGAGAAACCGCTGTTCATGGCTGCACTTATAACCATTATTTGAAGCTGATATGCTTGATGTAAAGTAGGTATTTCTTCCACTCATGGTCTTTTAAACAAAACCTCGAGAGAATGTTTCAAGTTGTAAAAAGCCAGATTTTGCACATGATCATTAGTATAATGTTCATCAGATTAATGGTCAGCTGGCGATACAGCAGCTTTATGATATGTGCATCAAAAAATACATTTACCACATCTTTGAATAGCACACAATCGACATCTTGATCAAATTGCTAATTGTTTTACTTTCACAACAACTGAATCAATAAAGCTACTAAACATCCGCAGTTAAGTATTAAAATCGAACCCATTCCTTACAGCAGAAATGCATTTATTTACATTGATCCGTAAGTTTCTCTCATCTTTCACGCAAAGCGTCATGGGGCGTGAAAAACTTGTGGATATAAATCTTAGCAGAATTTGCTGTTGTAATATGAAAATCTTTTTTTAAGCACCGTATGCATTAGGTAATGTAGACCTCATGTAAACTCAATAATTCAATCTAAATAATACTATTAAGCTCACGATCGCTTTTAGCATAATCGAAGTAGCATCGCGCTGTTTCTGTACGAAGGTATGGATCAGAGACGGCTGACAGCAAATTGTGTTGACAGTAAAACTTCAGACTGTCATGTTTCTCATGAATTTGCGCTCAAGGTGCGTGACAGAAGCACATGTGCACCTCGGTCAGAGCAGCATAAACGCGATTAAAGGGAAAGTTGACCCGAAAATCAACTTTGTGTTTTTTTTTTCTCACCCACATGACGTTTAACATGTTTAGAGAACTTCCGGCATCTTCGGAGCACAAATGAAGATATTTACATTTAGGGTGACATTCGAGAGATTTCCAGGCCTTCTCATAGACATCATGGTGGCAGTGTTTGCCAAGGTCCAGAAACGTACGAAGACATGGTTAAATTGGTCCATCCGCACATAGTGGCTCAGACCTTTCCAAAAATTGACATCTAAATATCTGTATTTGTGCTCCAAAGACACAAGACGTTTCTAAACATGTTTAACGTCCTGTGGGTGAGAAAAGGAAAAATAAATCATGAAAATCATGAACTTCCCCATTAAGGTGTCTACATGCCTTCATATTGCAGTTAAAACCGCTGTACACCACAAGCACGTTGATTTCCCTGAAGAGTGTTATCACAGTAAACACAATGTGCCTCCGTGAATAACAAGCAGCCTGGTGAACCGGACGACCTGACATAGCAACACAGGCTCAACCAATGAGTCTGGGGCGGCACTACCAGAGGAGCAATTGAGAAACCCCTCCATATACATAATCTATTAATGCCAATCAGTTTCTGATGCTTTAAACATCCTGTTTCACCAGGTAATGTGCCTGATAAGATAACATTCAAATGTTCTGTAAATGTAATTTCATGTTGACTTTAAAGCCGGCCATGGGCACCACAACCCAGCTCCAGTTCAGAGAAGTTGTTTGAAAGAGGAAATGAGCACATTTGTTCTGACAAAACTCTTTGATCACAGGAATAGGTCACACAAAACAATAATTGTGTACTGACCCATCACTCTTGTTTTTATAAAACCATATGACTTCATTCTTCTGGGGGTCACCACTAAATAAATTCAGCAAATTGTTTGTGATGCTCTCTTTTAGCCTATATCATAAAAGGGATGGGGACCAGGAGCTGAACTGCAAAAAGGTACTAAATTTAAGGTGTTACATACCGAGTCTTCTGAAGCCATATGAGGAACTGACTGTTTTTACTGTTACTCGCAGAACCACAGTCACCACTTCCATTATATAGAAAAGATTCACAAATCGACTATTGAAGAACAAAATATGACATAAGCTTTACGTGAACTATTCTTTTTAACACTAATGATAGAGACATTTCTTCCTCCATCCCAGAATCATTCCCATAACCCCACCCATGCAGCTGTGCCCATCACAATGCCAACAGGACAGACATGGAATGCCATAACCTCATAAAGAGTCCTACAGCAATTTAAATCAATGAGCATAAACATGAACCAATCAATGGATGTCTACAAACATCAGGAACTGGATCTCGTATGACTTCCATTTAATCTGAGAGCACAAGTTCAAACACCCAAGTATATAAAGACAGTATTTTAAAGCACATAATAAACCACAGCATCTAATCAATTACTGCGTTATTCCGAACGCACCGCGTCCCGTGACTGAACCAAAATGGGAATCATGGGACGTGAGCAAAAGTCTAGTGGCCTGAGCAGACATATCTCGTGGAAAATTATGGGTGACAACAAGAAAAGTATTTCATCAAAGGGAGTAGGACCTAAACTAACGTGGAACACATTATTGACATGGTATTCAAAGGATATAATCTTTTAACAATACTACCGAGTTCAATAAACTGATTTTTCCTTGTTCAAAATTAAATGAAAGTTAGAAATCTGCTTGGTCACATGGCTGAACACAATCTCTTTCTGCAGAACAGTTGGAGACTCAAAGCAAGGCCTCAGGCAGGGTTTGTAAATGAACACCCGCCAGGCACCAAATGCAAGTACATTTTCTTTTTGGAAAGTGAATTAAAACTCAATTTATTGAGTTGCAATGAGAGTCTGGCATATACATGTTTTGGCATGACCAAATTGTTGCCGAACCAACAAAATAATATTACACAGTGCATGTTAAATAATCAATAAATTAAAACTGAGCATACTAAGCTCTGTAGTCTAAAAGGCTCATTTCAGACCCTGCATAGCCTCAAGTTTCTCTCTTCAGTGTGATGTTAGTCAACATCGTAACCCTGCCAAAATTCTCAACTCTGTGTAAAATAAAATAAGCCATATTTTTACATGTGGCGTAATGACTCGCTACGTTGAGTGAGAAAAGCTTAGAAAATTCTACTGGAAGCCATACATCTCTACCTAGAGCTGTGAACATGGCAGAGGAGAAGATGAATATTTGTGCTCGCTGCTTGCGTAAAGTTCGCCGGATAACAATAAACGATGTTCGTAAGTGTTGTGAGACTGTCAGCTGCCTAAACTATTAAACTATACGTTTAAAAATTCATGGGCAGCTTGGATGCTATTGCTTTTAGCATCTAACATGTAACGTTAAGGCTGGATTACACTGAATGACATCATCTTTACACAGAGTTTATCAACGATTTTTAGCTCTTAAATACCTTTCCCTTTAACAAGAAATTTGTGTGAATCTGACCAGATATCGATAACACAGTTCGCATTAAGACACATTTGTTTACATCTGTCATATGGCTCCGATATGCAGGTTTGCTGTAAAGAAACAGACATCGCTTGGCTTTTAAAATGTATTATATTGACCTATCGCAGCTATCTTTCAATTTATTGTTTACATTTTGTGTAGTTTTCCAAGGATCACAGACAAAGCCGTACTGTAAACCACAAGAAATATGAGAAATGGTTAGGGAGGATGAGCAGAACAGGGACATCTTTTGAAATAATAGTAAGCATTTTTACTGTGTATTGAGAGAATTTCATATAGACTATTCATTTTAATCATTTTAAATATTAAAATATTTGACTTTACAATCTTCCAAAAGCATTTGTTTGACGTATTTAATAGTCTTAGTATTTTACCTGACAGTTTCTCTGTAACAGTGACAAGCTTACATTAATGGATCAGATTTTCATATTAGAATATCTTTATTGTCATGTCACAGCTGCATACAACAAAATTTGAGTTTGAGAACCAATTCACTGTATCGGGATGTGTACACATTGTAAAAGAATTGCAAAAAAGACAACATTTGAAACAAAAAATGATTTATACTTCAACAAGCCATCAACAAAACTGGCATTCCACCTTCTGATGTCTTTAGACCAATGCAGTGAACGCACGTCTGAAAGAAAACTGTCTTAACATGCAGACCAGAGTTTCAACACGGCAGCGCACCAACAAACTTCACAGTGGAAATTTCCACCACTGAGATCATAAAAACTTGCTAAGTTTTTAGCAAAAGATAAAAGTCAGGTAAACGTTCAACCTCTATAGCTGACTGGTCTATAACCAATTTCGCCTAAATGTGTGACGTTCACATTTATGAGAGACCAAATTCAGCAATACCTGTAAAGATTAGACTACAGGTTCCTCATTCCACAGTGAACAGCTATTAGTTTTTTTTATTTCTCTGTTTCTATGACAGCAAGATCAGAACAGTGCAAAGCACTGCCTAAACAGCAGATCTCTACAAATGAAGTCCATTTATTAAAGATGTAAACTGATTTTCACGGTGTTAAAGCAGGTTTTTTAATCCACGGGTCACTTCTAAACAGGAACAGAAGGCTACACCCTGCGTTCAGTATCTGGGTGAAAGGTTTCCCATTGATGACTCAGTCTTTATATCCTTAATGCCACATCCTTACTACAGATTCGCTAACTAGAGATTTCTACGATGCTTCCAACAAACACGTTGTGCATTGACCAGTGTATGGGATACACAAATACTGGAAGGAGGTATACCTGCCCGCCATCTCTAGGAAAATAAACGAAAGGTGTCTCTCTGGCTTTGTCTTGCAATCTTCTCATCAGGTCGCACAATGGCCTGTGGGCAGCAGCTGTAGAGAGACATGGGCATGCAGAAAAGAGGAATGAGCAGATGGCAGCTCTGCGTGAGAGAGATGAGGGGTGGGGAACAGAAGATTCAGACAGGAAGGCTCTGGCTCCTGGAGTGGCTGCTCATCAGCTCACTAAGGCCCAGGAGGGATGAGAGAAAACAGGCCACTCAGATCAAAGCAATGAGACGAGTAGACCAAGATGGACACAGAAGGGTCAGAAGAACAGAGGACTACATAAATAAGCTCTGTGTGACATTAAGTGTACGTAATTACAAAATATTACATCTGCTGGGCCCTTAAATATATGACAAAACAGAAAGCCACCATTTTGACCTTAGCTATAAGCTAGTTATGTGATCTCATCCTCATATCTCAGTTTTAGTTTGGGTTCTCAGGACCTTGTTTCTGTTATTTAAAGAATATTTACATTTGCAAAATTTACATTTTGTTAAATGAATACACGAATAAAGATGTTTAGTGTATTTCTCTTATACTGCAAGTTAACATTTTATTATTTATTTCTTTTATTAATAGAATTAGATTTTGATACCATTTGTGACACGTTATCTCACAATAACCATTTTATTGAATGATGCATATAAAATATATGAACATTTGTATAACAATTAATCATAATACTTTTCAAATGCCTAAGATATACAAATAATCAGTTATTTATTTATCTATCAGACAACTGTCAATCCAATTTCATCATTCTAAGTCTGACAGCCCTACACATACATAGATGTGAATAACAATAGGGTGGTTGACAAACTACTAACTTTATTGACTACTGTAGAAATATATCAGACAATGTTGCCGGTTTAATCGCAACAACAACAAAAAAATGTTGGTCACCCTTCACAAATAATAAATAATTGTTGAGTAGGTTTAAAGTAATTTAATACAATTACATATTATATAAATTGCTACATTATAACCAAATACAGACCAGATGTTAACTTCAGGTCAGGGACCCGTTTCAGAAAGCAGGGTAAGAGCAAACTCAGTGTAAGTTAACCCCAGAAAACAGGATACTCTGGGTTTTCAGTTTCAGAACGCGAGGTATATCAAACCCGTGACCGCGGGGTAAGTCAAGCCCGTTTCAGAAATCAAGGTATCTTATACTTAGAGTGAGTAACCATAGTAACCTACTCTGTGAACCTAACCTGGTCTGGAGCAGGTTTTATTCCACTAACCCGAGGTTTGTTACAATCTCCGCCCCTTTTAGAAGCGCAAGCGGTGTTGAAATTGCCTTCGCCGTTTGTTTTTTCAATCGTTTTCCTTAATCGCGCACAAGTTCGTATCACAGACATTAAATGTCCGTTTATTCAGTACCCGTAGATGAGGAAGCTGCATTCATTCAGAGAGAGTTACATTTACGTCGGGAGAGTATATATGGTGAAGCCACGTTTGGATGTTTTATCATATCCGGAGGATTCTTTATTTGAGAGGCACAGTTTTTCTTTACAGTCCATTAAATATATTCACAATCTGCTTCATCCTTACATCACAAACCTCACTCGTCGTGGCTGCACTCTTACATCTGAGCAGATTCTCTGTATGGCCTTATGTGTCTTTGCTAATGGAAGCTTTCTATATAACACCGGGGATGGTTAGCAAGGCAACTGTATGCAGAGCAGTAAGAAAAGTGTGCATCACTCTCAAGCACTTTATATACATTTGTGTTAAGTTTCCTGTGAGAACCATCAAAGAGGAGTTTCATAGGATTGCAGGTGAATGGTGAACGTCTTTCTGAATAAGCTGATCAAATAAATGTGCTCTTGCTGCCACCTCTAATAATTCAAATACCCTTTAGGATTTCCCAATGTGATTGGGTGCACATTTAAAAGGTCTCACTCGCCCCGCGCGGGCTTCGAACAGATGTCGGTCAGAACGAGAGACGGGCGCTCTAACCACGAGCCTAACCACCGCAGTCCTTATTGCGTCTGTCGCTAGAGCATCACTAGCTGGCCTCCATTACACATAGCTGGAGCAGGGGCAAGCATGGCCAGTTTTTTGTCTTCTATAGCCACAGTGCTCGGTTCTCATATCCTCATAACTTTCAAGGCCAGTTTATTAAATATATCAAACATTTCCCAGTCAGGCATCCTACAAGCAAGAGCATTTAAACTCACCGGACTGAATGATGTTTTTATATTTCATTTCCAGCTGCTGCCATGTTCTTTTTATTGCAGAAGGATTGCACCTACATGACAAAAAATCGTAGGTATATATGTTTATACATATACGATACGATATACATAATATATATATATATATATATATATATATATATATAGTGCCTCCAATTCGACTGGCGAGAAATAAACGGAGCGTTTTTTGTCACGTGGCGTTGCCATGGTGAATCGTGTTATCTTCGCTCAATTGATGATGGCTTTTTAAAGCCGCGGTGAACACGCGTAACCTAGAGTGAAGTTACTCAGAGTGGATTGAACTGATTGAAACCAGCTGTTCTGAAACAGAAAACTCAGAGTAGCGGTTATCTGAGTAAATCAACTCAGAGTTCATATTTTAACTCAGTGTTGCTTGAACCTCCTTATTGAAACGGGTCCCAGGTGCATGCATCAGATGAAACCATCTATAGAAATCTCAGTGCCTTCAATATTTCTATCAGGTCACGTTCTGAGACACAGCAGCACACAATGCAGTTACACAAAGGGATTGGAGCACAATATGCGTTTAAACCAATTGAATGTGTTACCTCGCAAATGATAACATCAACACCGGGTATCTCAACATAAACAAAGTACACCCTGAACCCCGAAAACAACATTAGACTCAACAGATCACAACCTTATGTTCCACATGTCTTCTTGAGATCCAAACTCTACATCTCCTATTTTAATCAGATTCTAAAATAAATGACACAAGAATGAAAAATACATACAAGAGGAAACAAAAATAAATGATAAAGATAAATAAGAGAAGGGAAATTGAGAAAGCTATCAAAACTGTGACATCTTTGTATTTCAGAGCTTTTAGGTTATATCAATTACCACTGGCGTGCCTTAAAATAAAACAGTTAGTCTACAGGACATTACAAGAAAAAGTTATTTTATTTAAAGCTGATTCAGCACACATGTACCACCAAGATCAAGGCAATGACACCATGTGTGGAACACAGACACACATTTCCAGCAGGTGTTTGAAGATAACATATGGTTTAACCAGCCCGCCGATTCTGTACTGTAAGCCCACGCATGTTAACCGCTACAAACATCCTTATTTTACAACGCAAACACGTTTTGCAAATAAAAGATGGGAAACGATGGTTAGCATCTGGTACTTCCCAAATTAATGTGACTAGTATAACGTTAAACAATCACCTATGAGGTCATTTCATTCATCTCATTCTCAAAATGACTCTCCACCAAACGCAAATGTCTCAATATTTCGTCTGACCAACTGTCACGTTAACAACTTTCACACAAGAAAATAACTCGAGCAATTTTCTAAAAGCATCTGGTGGCTGTGCTAACACGCAAGCTAGCTAACTTCTGAAAGTTGACCTCGGCTGCATTTCTTATCTAATATTTTCCGTGTGTCATTTCACGCTCTCGGGAGGTTTCAGATACCTTGATCGGCTTCCTCCATCCTGTCTTTGCGGGTGTTTTATTCTGTACGTTATTCTGGTCCCCGCGGCGTCGCTTCCCACTTCAATCTTGCAAATTTGAGCTCAAAGCTGCCACCGCAACTGGGCTGCTGCGCGAGGCGGGGTGGGGTCGTATGTGGCGTCACGACGCAACGCACGTAGAGATGTAAACAGAAACGCGCACGAGGTCCCACCTGCGCGCCAACAATAAAACAAATTCATACTTAATACTTACTGGCATTGACCTCATTATTGCGTTAACGTATGCATTGGTTTTGCTGTAAATAGCAAAACGTGCAGTTTATTTAGTAAGATTCAAACGATAAATACAGGAATAATAAGTTACCTATATCTAACAATAACATATAATAAAAATGTGATTATTAATAACAATAATTAAAGTAAAACTATTAGAAATTAAAACTAAATATATCCGTTTTTTAGTTGTGGATACCTTTTTGAGAAAAAACTAATCGATTTGTTTCCTATGTATGAAGAAGTCAAACACACTAATCAAATGTTTTGTAAGATAATCTAAAACATGCATTGCGTGGTACCCTCTGAATTTACTTCATCGTTTTATTTAAGTTAAAAAATATTTTTAGAATATGACAGAAACACCAAACTACACACACTAACAAAAAGAAGTACACGTTGAGGGTTGGATCGAGTATAAATAACGAGTTGTGAATTTGCCACGATATAGATCATTATCACTAGGGACGTTGTTTGAAATAAGGGTGGGTCCCTGATGTTGACGAGGTGGATTTAAGGACCTAATTTACAGTGAAACAAGACACCCCCAGAGGAATGCTGTTTATTACTGCCTTAAATCACAGGTACCGTACTGTAGGAAATGACGCCACCCACTGGGTGACAGTGTTTTATTAAAGTATTCATTTTTCTTTTTAAATGTTTCGAGTGTGTTATTTTGGCTTTTAAAACAGGCCAACAAGTCATGTTATTTGGAAATACTGAAGAAAACAAACAAACACAAAGAATAATAAAGAATGAATAAAAACAGTGTGGTCGTTCTAATAAAATATCGAGGATTTATTTAGAAATGCATACAAATGTATCTATAACGAGAAGACAACACTGTAGAAAACACTAACTAATAATGTAAAGTCATTACGACAATCAACCATTAAAACTATAGTGATAAATAAAATAAAAAATAAAAACGTAACCCCTAAATGGTGTTTCTTCTTTTTGCATATTGTAAAAAAAGGAAACAAAAGGGAAAAAATTATAACACTTGGTTTCGCTTTTTACTTAAAAAAAATTTTTTATGTGTTTAATTTAATACAAAAAGTTATAAATATGTTGATGCGAAATTATATCGAACAGCCTGTGGATTCATCAGCTATGTCACCACCTGCAAAACACACATTTATACATCCAACCCACCTGTCCGGATCATTACGACTCGCGCGACAAACATGGAGCGACGTATTTAACGTCAACCCCACTGACACGCACAGCGGAGGGCATGAAAGGACTACAAGGACTTATTGCTTCTAGACGTGTAGCTCTATAGATGAAAAAGCATGCGGAAAATGGGTGCAGTCATCGACACAAAAGACCCCTGGCTGTTCGGCGTCACCCCCATCTTCCTTTAACACGAGCACCCCCCTCCCACAGCCCCCCTCGCTCTGACCGAGATGCATTGTGGGGGAAGTCGTTGCCATTCGACCTCTGCAGGGCCTGCGCGGACGCAGACAGAACCCTGAAATTCATTATGCCTTTAAAACCCCTATTTATTTCCGCATAACCTACATACTCTTACCAGGAGGCCAGCGCGGAAAAAAACAGGTCATTTCATGCGGAATACTTTATTTAAAAGAGCGGAGGACTTTTGGTGTAATCGGATTTAGCCGATTAGGATTTTTGTCGTGAAGAAAGTATAGATTGTAATTTATTTAAACGAAATGTCCGGAGAGCGAAACCGCAGGTCGCTGGCTTTCCGAGGAGGTGGATTAGCCGTCACCGGAGCGAGTGCTGTCGGAGGCAGCAACGGTAACAGCTGTGAGGCCCCGGCCTGTCAAGACCGACATTTGAACGGGAACCGACCGGACCAAGAAGAGGACAGGGATTTAGGGGCGAAAGGACCGTCGCTGGGCAAAGTAGAGGGTGGGGGATCCGCGAGCGACAGCACGGAGCCGGAGGCAGAGGAGGACGAGGACCCGGAAGGGGGCAGTTGGACAGCGGAGAAAGATCATGACAAAAGCGCTTTAAACAACGCAATGGTTCAAACGGAGAAATCCAACGGCGGCTGTGGGTGGGCGACAGGCAACAGCGTGAAACGGGAGCACGGGAGCGCGGAAGCGGAGGACGGCAGGCGGGGAGAGGCGGAGGACACGAGCGCTAGAAAACCCCTGGTCGAGATGAGACCTCAGACGCTGCTGCAGAAACATTCGCTCTTTCAAGCCTCCTGGTTGCAAGAGTTTCCCTGGCTCAAGTTTTGCCAGGAGACGGGACTTATGTCTTGCTCCTGGTGCCACAACATCGCCACTAACAACAACGACGAGTTGGTGAAAGGCAGTCGGAATTATAAACGGGCCTTGCTGCTGAGACATCACCTGTCCTCGGAGCACGGCAGGAATGACCCGACCAAACAGGTAAGTTACGTTGACACAGCGGTTCTTTTGACGGGAACAGTTTGATCGACCGCGGAGCCGAGCTGTGGTGGGTCTATTCGACTTCATCCTAACGAAAGGGGATGTTTTTCTCCACCTTAGGGGCACGAATGGTATTTTAAAAGCCGTTTAGCGAGCTAACAGGTCTGCTAGCTGTAGACAGTCAAGTCGGCGGTAGCAGGTTAGCATTTGTGGGCTAACTTGTTTAGCGCTGTCAGTTGGGGAGAATAACGTTTGTCGAAAAGCTCTGTATTCGTCGGTTTTAAAGCAAAATCAGCTTGACTTAATAGTCATTAAAATGTGCAGTTTATAAAAACGATCAATTCTGTCAATAAATCATATGAGATTTGCAAGCTGTTGTCTTTTTAACGAAGAGATGTTAAGTCATATTAAACGTGAATTTATATCAACCCGTACTATTTAGTACCCGATTTAGCACTTGACTAGATATTTCGTTGAGAGTATTATCGTTCAGAATGTTGTCCGAAGGCCTCAATGTGTTTCACACTGTAATTATCAACCCTGGTTGTCATAGTAACTAACTCGATTGCCACAGAGGTCACGCAATGGCAAGGGCTTGACCCTGCTACCTTTGGGGAACCGCACCCCTGCCCAACCCCCTCCTTTTGCAGCCTTGCTGTAAAAAGTGACCTCTGGCACATCTCGCCCTCCCCTTTAGGGCACCTAAATTAGAGGCATTGTGTTAGGTGACTCCCCAAGATCCATAGATAGTGTGTGTCTGAAGTAAACGATGTTGCCTGTAATGACAGACATGCCTAATATGTGCAATGGACGGAGACTAGGTTGTAATACATGTATCGCATTCTGTTTTGCTACTATGAAAGAAACTAAGATCTTTGGATATTTTGTAAACCTCGAGTTGCACACTAGTGAATTTTTAACCTGAGTTGTTCACTGGATCTCTTTAACATTGTGTTTGCAGCAGTCTCTAAGGTATTTTATTTTGACAGTCGCTGTCAAAATAAAACAATGTTACTTTTTATTCCTTGTACCTTATAAAAGTCACAAAACTACATATTTAGTAAAATATCAATAGCCACACGGAAGGCACAGTATTACTGGTCCCATAGGGTTTTGTGGTATGGCAATGGGCACTCAGTCTAATCACGGTGACAGAAAGGGCTCCACTAACTCAATTTATACCCCCAGTAATTAGGAGCGAAAGGAGGAGGGGATAATCGCTGCCTCCCTAGCAACGCACGGGGTTAAAGGGATTGTTCACCCCAAAATCAACATTCCTCATTTATTGACCTTCCTGTCATTCCAAACCTGTTTGATTTTATTATTCCTGCAGAACATAAAAGAAGATTAAAATATAATGTTGGGAAGCGAAATGTCGGTCTCTATTAGGCAAAACCAATGACACATTTCTTAAAATCATCTTTTGTGTTGCACAGAAGAATGACTCGTATACAGGTTTTGAATAAAACGAGGGTGAATAATTTATGACGGATTTTATTTTGAGTGAACTTTCCCTTTAAGACACTACAGGAACTCTGAACCCTGTTAGTTCCCTTTCAAATGACCTCTGTCTGTAAATCTTTAACATTGTTTTTTTTAATCACATTCTATGTATATGTACAGCAAAGAGTTTGAGATATGAACATTTCTAGCCTTATTTATA
The DNA here is from genome assembly GCF_947034865.1 of Barbatula barbatula. Classification (NCBI taxonomy): domain Eukaryota; kingdom Metazoa; phylum Chordata; class Actinopteri; order Cypriniformes; family Nemacheilidae; genus Barbatula; species Barbatula barbatula. The sequence continues at coordinate 12,619,262 of NC_136784.1, forward strand.
ATGTATGTTTTTCATTTATCCTTTCTATTGGTGTCTAAGGCAAACAGCCACAAAGATCACAAGATCGTGAATGAACCGTGTCCCCCAATAGCCAGTTTCATAATTGTGATCTATGTTTTTCTGTGAGGCAACCGCCATCATAATGGGCTAAATTTCTTTACTGTTCCCTATCAACCCAGTCTCTCAATGGCCGTAATTCAATTAAGCCCAGAGAAGAGTATCTGGGTTGCCTCACTCTTGCCTGGACTTCGCCCTTCAAGTATTCACCCCTTCCTGCCCTTCTGAGTGAGCTGCAATGAAGACTCTCCGGTCTCCGCCCCTGCACTGTCTGCCACTTGTGAAATATGTGTGTAATTGGGGGGGGGTGTTGTCTTGTTGGTGCTGGTCGTGGAATGGGGGGGGGAGCTGGAGCTGGAGAATTCCATGGAATTTCGTATCGATGAGCCATTGTCTTTGTTGAGAGGCCCAGATCCTGGCATTCCCCTCCCACACCTTGGGTCAAGCACACTGTTGCATTGTTCATGCATCTGGATGAGGGGACCAGGCGCTGGCCCCAGGGGCCGGGATGGCTCAGGAAGACTATGTACAAGGAAAACAAAACCAACGCCCCTGTTGTCTGAGGCACAGTGTCCCCCATTACGTGCCAGTCGTGTAGTGTACTGGTAGGTGATAGAGGCCCTGCCTATGTGTTTTGCTGAAGGCTATGTGTTTAAGTTTTGGGGAACTATTGTTGTGAATAGGACCTGTTGGAAGTATACAATAGGATGATGGGTGTTGGCGACTCATAGCCTGGAGAGTTTTTAGATGCGCTGTCTGTTTAAACTGCAGCACAAGGGCATGGTTTTGGTGGTGGTTGTATAATGTTCCTGTTTCACATCAGAATGAAAGTCTGGGGTGGGAAACCAGAGAGAGAAACCACAGCGAGTTTCATATACGACAGGTTTATCAGAAAAGATCTTGTTTTTGATTTTCTTTGATGTGTCTCTTTCTGAATGATACGTTTTCCCTCCTTTTTCTGGCTGAGAAAAGTGAACGTTTCTGTTATCTCACGATATCAAAGAGGCCTGTCACAGTATCAAATAAGTAGTACTAGTTGATACTAGTATTATCAAAATTCTTGATGCTAGATTTGAAACCACAGCAAAAACGAAAATGCTGAAGTATTTAGGTTAAAGTGATATTTTACCCTAAAAAAAAAGAACATTCTTTCATCATTTATTCACCCCATGTCATTTCCAACTTGTATGACTTTCTTCCGAAGAACACTAAAGAAGATATTTTAAAGAGTGTTGGTGACCAAACACTGCTGTTCCTCATTGAGTTCCATTGTATGGACACAAAACCATCTCTCAAGACATTTCTCAAATTAGAAACATATTCTGTGTTCCACAGAAGAAAGAGTCATACAGGTTTTGAATGACATGAATAAATGAAGAGAGATTCAGTTTTTGGGTGAACTATCCCTTTAAAATTGCTTTATATTTTTGTTTTGCATTTACCTAATGAAATTACAATATTGGCATTGTAAAGTACATTGTTTTCCTTTTTTGTTTTGCAGTTTGAAAAAAAAAACACTTCACACTATAGCAAAACTGGACATAATAACAATAATTTTTAGCAATTTAGAAAAGCCATTGTAACAATTGTCACTTTAAAGGTCTAGTATTTGAAATTTAGTGGTATATAGCGGCGAGGTTGTGATTGCAACAAACGTCTCTCCCTCCTTCGAACTACGCTGGCTGACTCAAAACTAAGATGTCGTCTCATTTTCACTTCTTTGCCGAATGAGAAAACGTATTTACGATTTGCGCTCCGTTGAGCAGTTTGTCTGTTTAGAGCTACTGTAGAAACAACATGGTGAATTCCATGTAAGGGGACCCGCGGTGTATGTAGATAGAAATAGCTTTTTCTCAGGTAATAAAAACATAACACTTCATTATGTAAGGTCTTTATACACCTCCCTCTGAAGACATAGTTATGTATATTATATTGCATTACTGTCTATAGAGCCTAAAAGAATGACACATTAGACCTTTAATGCTTTAAAAGGAGGAATCTTTTAGAAGCATCTGTTCTTCAGCACTAACGTTTCCACGTGGCACATCTGGAGAGAGGATGAGCGGCGTTTGAGCTTAAATGAGAGAACGAAAGAAACAGAGGGTGGTTACTTTAGTATGTCCTGACAGTCCACCGGCTGCCCCTCATCTGTCCTCTCTCCGTAGCGTGGATTGGCACACAGTCAGGCTTTCTCTGGAAAGACACGAGGGAACAATAGTGGGGACATTGTAGCACCACAAACGGACAGTCATTCTCGTCTAACACCCCCTCTCCTCCACATTCTTTAAACCTGTTCTCCTCGAGACATAACAACAACAGTTGTGCTATTATTCTATTCTATTCCTTAAAAAGATCACCCAATATGTACAATGCGGTCATTATTTACTCCCCTTCAAAGTGTAATTTCAAAATGTGTATAAAGTCATATGACCGCTTTTTAAGGAGGAATCGGTTCATCTTAATCATTTTTGCTGTAGCTCTTAAAGGGTCCCCACCCCCAAAACGACTTTCTTTCTTCTGCAGAACACAAAAGAAGATATTTTGAAGAATGTACAACATTGATTCCCATTGTATGGACACAAAACCAACAAAGACATTTCTCAAAATAACTTCCTTATGCAGATTTTGACCAACATGAAAAAAGGATGAACATTTTCTCTTTAAATCAAATGTCTTAATATTCAAACTTGTTGCATTGTATTTGGAGACATTCATTAACCAATGCCATTTGGTGTCATTGACGTAGCTTGTCAAGTTTCCATTTAAGCACCAATATTTATAACTCTATTTAAAAAGCAGCACAGAATTTAAAAGAGTTAATAAAAGAGTTGTTTACAAAGCTTCAGTGTAACCGTACTGAACAATAACCCCCACGCAAAGGACTGGCATTGTATGTAGTAATGGGGTTGTTCTCTCTCTTTCTCTCTCTTTCACTCTCACTCTGGCTACTGGTTGGGCTTGCCGTGGACAGATCAGGCTACAGTAATAACCCCATCTACCAGGACAAGCCCAGCCGTGTGGAGGAGGGGGGCTGGGAAGGCCTCCGCCCTGAGAAATAGATTTAATCTGAATTACTCCAGCAAAAAAACGCAGCTGTGTGGTCGGAGGAGAAAAAATGCAGGGCGGTATACATTTCTGCATGGATTAGGACATCTGTTTTGCAATCCTGAAATATATTGTCCTATTGTACGTTCACTCCCATTGGTGGGTACCAGTTAGATCTTTCTTTTATTGTGAGTGCAGATGATCCCGACTGATGGTGGAATCAGACAGCAGCCAAGTATTACTTCTCTTAAAGAGCATTAAGTAGGAAGGACTGTGAGGGTGGGGGTATCGGTGCTGTAGTTCCCACAATATTGCAGCTTAGGAGCCTGTTAAACCAGTTCTCCTTTTGGAGTTGTCACCATACACCTGTCCTCTATCTTGTGTTTACACTGTAGACTAATGCGGTTTGTCACTTTTGTTTGTTGTGAATCCACCAGGAGATGGAGAGGCCAGAGGACACAGAGAGCCTGGAGGTGGAAGACTACAGGAACAAGCCCAACGAGAACTCCTACTGCTACCAACTGCTGCAAGAGCTGGACAGACAGCGCAAAAGCGGCATCCTGTGTGACGTCAACATCGTGGTGAGCGGCCAGGTGTTCAGGGCACACAAGAACATCCTGGTGGCCGGGAGCCGCTACTTCAAGACCCTTTACTGCCTGACAAAGAGTGAGAGCTGCGACCAAGCGACGATCACACACCTGGACGTGGCGGCCGTGCAAGGTTTCTCCGTCATCCTCGACTTCCTGTACTCCGGGAACCTCTTGCTCACCAGCCAGAACGCCATCGAGGTGATGTCCGTGGCAAGTTACCTCCAGATGACCGAGGTGGTCCAGTCTTGTCGCGCCTTCATCAAAGACGCCCTCAACATTAGCATCAAGCGGGAAGCGCCAGACTCCGTGGTGGTGGACTACAACAAGCGGCGGACGGTGGCCAAAGACTGTCATGGTGCCGATAAGAAGCCCAGCAACTTTTGGGCCACCAGCATCCTGTCTAAGTTGTCCATCAAGGCCAGCGGACAGGTGAAGGAAGAACCAAGCGATGTGGAGGTGTCGGGAGGTGAGGGCTGCGGCTGGGGTGGAGAAAACTCTTCAGAGTCCACAGAGATGGAGCCACAGGGCCAGGGGCCAGTGTTCATCTGGAACGAGTCGAATCCAGGCACCGGGGCTGCCATCAAGAGAGAAGTCCGTCCCGAACCGGGCAGCGGAAGGAGAAAAAAACAGACGGCCAGACGGTTCGTCTACAACATCCCACCTGAGCCGGAAGAGGGTTTTGATGAGGGCATGTTCATCCAGCCGTCTGCTTCCTACACCAGAGAGGACTACTCTTACATCTCAGAGAATGCCGGTATGTTACCAATAATGCCTTTCTGTACTTCAAAAACAAAATGGTGTCTGCACGGACACCCTGAGTGTGCTCTTGAAACCAGATCCAATTCAAATCATTGGATTCAAATCTTGTGAAGGTAACTAACCCAACCGGTGCACAAGAAAATACTTAAGCAGGTTGTGGTGGTTAGGTTATTAAAATTGTCACCACCCTATTTTTAGCTTGTCATTCTGTCTTAATGCTTCATCAATAATTCACGCCTAGTTGACGAAATCTTCTAGAGATGTATGACAATAGTGTCTTTGACACCTGTCACCCACACAGACGCACACAAAGACCAGAATGTGTTTTCTCAAAGCTGTTGGTTAGTAATGCTTTAATCGTTATTTATCAGAATACGCAGCCTTGAGAAAGAGGTCGTGCCGTGTTCAAAATAGCACGCAATCGTACTACCAAGACTAGATGAGAAAGGAATTTGAAATTCAGAATACATGCAAATGATGCTGACATTCGACTGCAAACATATGTACAGTTTTAGCGATATATAACACAATGTAGTTACAAAAATAGAAACCCAAACCATGTCTATAGCACAGATATCACACTTATTTTAATACTTACCTCCTGCTCCTACTTGGTATTTGTTTGTGGCTCCTTTTGATCTGCGTGTTTATCTTTCCCTCTGTTTTTTTCAATTCCAATTTATTTTGCATCGTATCAAAGCAGCTTTACAGTAAATATAGGGAAATAAAGAACAGGCCAAAATATGAATTAATAGAACATAATATGGTTTTATTATAAAATATAATTAAGTATATTGGCAGTACCAACTGTGAAAAGGTCAAAATATCAAATCAGAATATCAAATATATAAAGTAAAAATGTGTATTGGTGGTTTAATCAGATGCACAAGCCTGGCCACAAGTAAACTTTCGGTCAGGGGTTGGTAATCGGTCCGGCCAGTAGTATAACTCATTTTATATTTAATTTATATAAATTTATATTTTATTGTATAATAATTGTATTAAATTGAATTAAAACTACTCAAAAGTTATTGTTTCTTTGCGTAGGTCTCCCGGAAGTTAAGTTTGAGCCACATAACGTTTGTTGTTGCGTAAGTTTGATTTTGACATTGGTGGGGACATAAAATTGGTCTGCAGATCCGCACTGTCCCTTAAGTTTACCGCCGTTTACTTGACGTATTTAAACAATATAATATTTTATAAAATACTTTTCTACACTGTTCTTCATTGTTGTCACTCTCATTGCTACACTGCCTTTTGCTAACTACAGCAGGATCAGTTTCCTTAGAAATACACCAGAATATACAATTAGCCACTCAGTATTAACAACTGTATGTTCGACTGCATCTACAGTCTGGCTAAAAACGGCTTTTTATATCAATATTTATGCCAACATTGTTAAAACCACTGTATGTATGACTGGGTGCTTTAATAACATTTTATGACTGGGTGCACTACATTTCGTTACACTGTACTTGTATATGTGTAATGACAATAAAGTTGAATCTAATCTAATAAACCTCTATAACAGTGCAACCTTAAAACAATGAACGACAAATAACTTGATCATGTTTTATAAGCCTAATCACCTGTGACTGCCTCTGTCTCCCCACCTGGGCTACATTTAGGCAAGGCTGCTTCTGCCACCTGATAAAATGACATAATTGGTGGCGCATATGAATAATTCAAAGCTCTCATTTTAAACACACACTGAGAAACTATACTGTAGAAAAGGGATTGTCATGCATTGAGAAAAAAGCTGTCCCTGAATCGATATGTGACGCAACATGTCCCATATTTTTGTCAATAAGCTGTCGGTAAGAACGTTTTCTTACCAGTAGCCTGCATAATCACGCTCAATGCATCTTGTTGACCGAGCTTTGCTTCGGCGCTTTGCACAACCAAATCAGCTGCAGCTACGACACAAGCTAGCAGGCGAAGCCAATCATAAAGCGACGTGGGTAAGAGAGGTTAGACTCAAGAAAGGCAAAGCCAATCCTATTAGCGACGTGAGTGGCCGAGGCAGGACTCATTGCAGAGAACGGGACTTGGACCAATTTGTTGTACACAAATGGTTATTTTTACAGAATGCTTTTGTAAATGGTGTTGAGTTCAATTAAAGGATTCTTGGATAAATGAATGTTAAATCAAATAAGTAATAAGTTAGAACCTCAAGACATAGACAGATATCAGAGGTTATAATTTAATGTATATTAATTGTCAAATTATTGTAAGGGACAATTTGGTGTTCCCTGGGTAGTGGTAGGGATACGTCCCTACCCAAATCGACACCCTTGCTGTATATGTTAGTGATACTAAAAATGTTTGTAAAATAATTGTCTGTTGGACATTAATTGGAACGTTGTATTAATGTTGTTGCAATCATGAAAATACGGATATAAATGAGGTATATAGGATATTTACTGCAAAGTTATAAGTCAATTATATCAAGTAACATTTGTGAAATATAACATCTTAACCAAAACCCAACATCAGCAAACTGTCACACTCAGTCTCATGTGAGTTAACCACGTCCAATTATTTACACACCACATTATACACAGAATAGCAAAATCCATTTGATTCTGTCGCAATACTTTCATACCGCCCAGCCTGACTGCTTTACATATTGCATTCTGTCGTTTTAATGGTGTAATGGGGTAAAGACCGCGAAATGGAATACTAATCTTTTCAATTCTTTTTCGCTCATTTCTTTTTCGCTTGCTCCTCATTCTTTTATATGCACGGACACACGCCTCAAACTTCATCTATGGAAAGCAGCCAGCAACCGTCTCGCCTCATAATCACTTTTCCCTGGGCCCTGTGCAGCTCAGGGCCACAAGACCATCTTCTCTTTTTAATTAGAGTGGCCGTCCATTTTCTTCCTAGCCTTATTAAGGGAGTCATCCCTCCCTCCGCCTCATACCACAGAAATCTGCGTTGTCTCCAGCCCACCGAGCTGTCACGCTCCACACTCTCTGCCCCCATTAGACAGAGCTGAGTGGTATCATGTCTTAAATGACGTGGTTCGGAGAGAAGGCTTTCTCCGCCGTCTTGGCCTCCTCTAATGCAGGATAATACAGTAAAGGGAGGGAAGCATTCTACCCTCAGGCTTCCTTAGCGCTCTCAATTGCACTTAGCTCATATTCCTGAGGGCACTTTAATGTGCCAAGCTGATGGCTCACACCTGCAGGGCATGCGTGCAGGGGTTTGTTTGACTACACGTTTGTACATATGCTTACATACGAGTGTGGGTTTGCATCCATGTTGACAGCCCACCTTTGTCTTTAACTCTTTTTTTGTGCTTTATAGCCTTGGCGTAGAGCAAAAGTTATAAGTAAAACTGAATCGCTCTGCATATTCAAATTGTAAGTCACGACAGAAGAAGAGCTGGTCTTTTCACAAAGTGTATTAACCAGCCGTGGCGTGAGAACATTACATTTTAAGAGCTATTTCGTGTATCTGACATTCAGGCTTTTGCATGCAGCAGGACATTTTGCAAATCGTTCTGGAAGTTTACTAATTTACTAATGATACACATCTCTGTTTACATTGTGAACTTAGTTTCATTGTGTTGAGGAATAAAATGTGTTGATACATTCACACTGAAACTACATGAAACTACTTGTGATGTCCAAACGATTAATCGCGATTTATTGATTCCAGAATAAAGTTTTGCTTATATAATACGTGTATGTGACGTGTATATTTATATTTATACGGGTATATAAATACACAAACAAACATGTTTACATATAAAGAGTACATATAACGAGATTGTGTAAAATAAGTGTGTATTGTTGCCGTGTGTGAATGTAAGCAGACGGCCAAGTTGTAAAACCGAAGGTGAATGAATAACAAAGTTATTGGCTTGGAAAAAAGGGAGTCGACTCTGAATCCCGCTAAAGAGTCGGGCCATAGTGCTATTCGTGAACTGCCACAACGTATAGACCCCGCCTACATTTAGCTAGGATTGCTCGCAGAAACTTTGCCCCAAACATTGGAGCTTGTGAGCTTCGTTCGTAAGAAAAACCTATTATAACAAAATAATAGTGTTTTTACACCTTGTATGTACGTAAACTTGTTGTTGGATACTACAAAAATATTTAATCTTAAGAAATATGAGCAATAAATATTTAGATTCATATATAATGTAAATTATATTTAAATGTCAATTTATGTAAATATTTGTTATTTATATAAACATAAATATACATGCCACACACATATATATTATTATATAAACACAAAAATATTTTGGAATCGATTTATTGTGATTAATCGATTTGACAGCGGTAGAAACTACACAATAATATTTATTTTTTTGGGCTGGAATTCAAAGTTTCCAACATGCTTGGAGAGAAAATGCTGAAATTGTTATCTATTGTTATTAAGCGAAATTGAGATAAATTGAGCCAGAATTAGCATAAACAATATTTTACAGTGAGATTTCTATTCATGTAGTATCAAGCTGGGTGGCTCCGCCCACTGTGGCATGTTACAGCCTCTAAATTGTGCTCAAAATGTCTGTAAATATCTCTATTAAACTATATTATAACTAATTAATATTCACTTTCAGTGTAGACCGACCAATTTCTTTCAACTTTTTCAAACTTTAAAATATTTGTCCAGATGCTTTTGGGTAAAACATATTGTCTGGCGGAGAAGTCTGTCTGTTCTCTCTCAAAACAAACACGCACACACTACCCCTGATTCTCTCTTTTGAGGTGTGCTGTGCTGCCAGGGGTCGTCCCGCCCTAATCCTGCTAATGCAGCCCAACTATCTGTGCAATTCCAAATATTGACCCAAGCAGAGCGGACCCACTGCTGAGGTACTTACAATGGGATCTAACGGCTTTGGCCTGCCTGCCTGCTAATCCACAGTGTGTAAGACGATCCACTGTTAGGGCTTCACCCGTTTATTTGCACATCATATCTCTTTCACACACCCATACAGACACACATTTACAGTCGCTGCCTTACTCACATCAGATAAGCAGATCGGCGTTTAACTAAGTTTATAGTTATATACTGTGTGTGTAATGTACTGCAAGGATTTCAAATCCTTGATTTATTACTCTGAGATTACAAGAATGCAAATAAAAAACCCACGAATGTGAAGGTACACCAGTGTGCTGATGGATCGTCCCAATGCATTGCAAGCACGTGGTTTTGTGTTACGGTCGCAAAACGTGTTATTCCCATTCGAAATTTCTGTCTAACTAGCATAAAAGACCAACTCGAACATTTTATAGCTTTAAGCTAATGACTGATGTAGCGCCCCCTTGTGACATCACTTGAGAATACAATGCACAGTCAGGTCCAGGCACATTTCATGCTAAATCAGTCCTGCGTTAGCTTTAAGTGTTTTCTGTTTGCGTTGAGTCTCTTTCAGGCCGTAAAGGGCGGAGTCGGCTAAAACTCTGAGCCCATTCACCACCGGCCGGCCATTGTCTGAGCAGACAGAGCTGGCCAAGCAGGTCTCATCCAGTCGCAGAAGAGCCACGGAAACGTCTTGCTCTTTGTTACACATTTGCACGATCCTAAACAGTCATGTGACTCCGGCCAGTGAGAATCTAGGTTAATCGTTAACTGTTTTTTAGTACCCGACGAGCCCCTAGCAACAGATTGAACTTTAATTTCGAGGCTGGTGGCAAAGCGCAAGGTAGTGTTTAAAGCCTGTATCGAATTCCCAGGTGATCTGGCTCTCGTCTTCTCTTGGCAACCTGCTTGACGACCCTTTTGTTTCACCCCTTACCGGCTCAAACAAAGCCCCCCAACTCCTGTCTCACATGCTGTACAGACAGCTCTGGTGTAATTGTCAGGAGGAGTCACTCCTGGGGGAACTAGAGGGAATCTTTTCAAGAGTATTTCAGCCCGAAGTAAAAGTCCGGACTCTTTGGGGCGTTTCTGCGTGTTGGTTTTTGAGTGGTGGAACGGCAATAGGAGTTCTGCTTCATACACAGCTTGTTTATCAACGTTGAAATTGCATTAAACTAATATGGTTGTGGCTCCGGTATGAGGTCTCCATGGCAACTGAGACACTTTCCCGTTTCGTTTTTCCTTCAAGAGGGATACACACACCTCTACACGCATTGTTTTTCTCCTTCGTGTCTCTCAGCCACATAGAGCAATTTTCTACAAATCACATGTTGCAGAACTGCCAGTTAGAGCTGAAAGGACGAACCGCATCTGCCGTCTTTTCGCAACTCGAGCCGAATTGTTTACATCTGCGCAACTGATTGTTTTTGTTTGTGTGGTTTCTTTCAGGCGAAGCATCTGAAAACGCCATAAATAAGCTGAAATGTCCCCACTGTAGCTACATTGCCAAGCACCGACGAACACTAAAGAGACACCTGATCATCCACTCGGGCGTTCGCTCCTTCAGCTGTGACATCTGCGGGAAGCTGTTCACTCGCAGAGAGCACGTCAAAAGACATTCCCTGGTAAGACCCAAACATCCAGTGTCCTATCTCAACAGTAAATATCACATTTCAGACCAAAATCTGTAGGACAAATAAAATAATCAGGAATAAATATATTACACCTGCTTAACAATTCTTAAGTTATTTACCTGAGTTTTGTTTCTGAATGTGATAATAATTTGTGTCTAACAAATGCTACCTAAATGTGTAAGTATTATAAAATGTTTAAAACGATAAAATACATTTATTTTTATTAGGGATCCCCCCATATGTACTTTTTGGCCGATAACTGTTCTTCCAGAGCAACCAAGAAATGTTTTCTTAATAGCCACATATTAACAGTTGTCAAGACAGAATCATTCAGACAAACAATATGCTTTTGTTCCTATAATTTACACATTCCTAAATACTGTATCTACAGCACTTACTGTAACTACATCAACAATGTTTTGCTAATAGCAGTGAATGATCATGACAGAAAGACAGTGCTGTACTGCGTTTTAACTGTGAGCTGAAGAAGTTTAACCAGAGGAAATGATTTATCGGCTATAATATATCGGCCTAAATTGTATTGTACCGATATGGCTGATAATAAATCATGCATCCCCCATTTTTACTAATTTTCACAAGTATTAATTATAAAAATATATTGTTTTATAATTATTATGTAATTGTATTTTTGTGTGTTTTAATTCACTGCTTTAAGACTTCTCGCTTAAGGTTTAGCTTTCTTTATTCCTTTCTTAATTTTATGGTTAAAATATTTCGTTTTATTTGTCAGTGACGGATCTATTCAGTTTTGATTGGCATATTTCTTGAAATGTATTGATGTTTTTTAAATAAATCAGTAACTTTAATTTGTGATGCAAGCATTATCGTGAACCCCAGTTTCAAGTACCCCTATAATACAATATTTTTTTCACATTTAGTTTAATTGTTGTGAAAATGTTATTATGCAGAAAATCTTAACATGTTCCCCGGAAATCTTAAAGGTTTCCCAAATCTTTACAATAATAAAGATTTTCCTTGGGCACCAAAACTATCCAGCTAACCATTAAAAATACTTTTTAGAGCATTATATATTAAATAATGATATGTGAATTTTATGCATGCAATGGACCATAATTATATATCTGCCCAATTGTAATACAGTATATGATTGACCCCCAGTCAAGCCAGCCTAGTACTGGACCTGGGTTTCCACCTAGCCCACCCCTCATACCATCCGCTAAGAGCAATATGTTTTACTCACATACCACTGGTCATATCTTGTTTACAGGTGCACAAAAAGGATAAGAAATACAAGTGCATGGTGTGCAAGAAGATCTTCATGCTGGCGGCCAGCGTGGGCATAAGGCACGGCTCTCGACGCTACGGCGTGTGCGTGGACTGCGCCGACTCCCACCAGGGCTCGCAGGAGGGTCTCGAAGGCATGCAGGACCTGGAGTTCTCCCGCGACGAGGACTTCGAAGAGGTGGGAGACGAGGACATGGAGGCGGAAGGCGAGGAGCCAAACGAGATTGACCAATCCAACTGCGTGGGTGACGCGGGTGGCACCCCTGAGCAGGACTGACTTAAACGTAACCTGTTAGAACAAAACAAATCAAAATGCAAAGAAAAAAATAGCTGGGATACAATCAACAATTCCAAAGTGCTATCAAACCTCTTTGTTGCACGTGAAGTTTTGTCAAAGAGTTCAATAGCTTTGTTAGAGAGGGACTCCCAATATTTAAAGATTGTTATATTTGTCTGGGCCTAGTGCCTGTCAGAGCAAAGAGGTATAATGATATATAACTAAAAATCAGGTTTTTCTGTGATGTATTTGTTTCTTTTGTAGGGGACGAGGGTGTACAGCATTTTTCGAGTTTTAATAGGCCAATCATATTAAAAGAAATAATTATTTAATTTATGAAGAAAGATATTATGGTCTTATGAAATGATAGAATTAGATTGTTTTTGTACGTCTGCTTTTTTGTTTCAGTTAATAACTGCGCTTCCTGACAGATTCGATCGTATAATGCTCAAAGGCGTATAGAGACAAAGAAGGAGCATTATAGAAATTCCGCCTACAGGAAGATTAGTTGTTTCCCTTCTAGTTATATATGTTGTCATGAAATATATAAATTTTCCTTTTCCCTGCACAGATCTTGGAACCAAAAATCTGTTTTGTGACTCTAATTGACCACAGCCATATTTATGATTTAAGTTATACGGGCTGTTAGATCGTGCCAAGCAGAATGCACACCAAGATTTTGCAGGACACAAACTACTGAACATGCTGAGAGAGCGTAAAGCAGAGAAATATGAAAAAAAACAGAAAAAGAGAAAATGTTAAAATATAAGGGGAATATATTATTGCTAGCTTTATTTGAATCACAGCATCACAGTAACACTTTATAAAGCATTTTGACATTCACTTAAAGCTTGAATTTTGCCAAATGATGGAAACGTTTGGTGCTGTAACGCTTTGTTTTGTTTTTTACTATTTTTATTTTTAAATACTGGACCTACAAGCTGTATATGATGTTTATAATCGTAAAGCCTACTCAACTCAGTTATACTAATCAGCTTTGTATTTTACACTGTTCTGCTAAGGAGCCTATCAGGTATGCTTTTTTCCGTTTTTAAAATCTTTTCTATTAAATGCACATACACACACGTACATACCATTCTTGTTAAAACTACTGGCAGTACTTGTATCGATGGAACGACCTGATGTTCTTGACCCTCCGGAGGTGGTTTTTGGTACTGAGCATACTTGTAATCACTTGAATGACCTGTGTAACAAGAGGAAAGATGTTGTTCAATTGGTCCCCCTGTCCAGTAACATTGATATGATTTAGATTTGTCTCGTGTCTGCTGAGTGAGAAACACTTCGCTTGTGCTACAGCGTGGAGCGGAAGGTCTATGAAACGGCATAGACAGGCACTTACTGCTCTGCGTTCGGCTCTTTTTGTATTTCCCCAAAGCCGGTCTGGATGGAAATAACGTTGAACTGTCGTGTTTTATTCCATGCGAAACTGTGTCTTTTTTATTTTGACATTTCATTATTTAATGTTATAAATGTATTGACTCCGAAATGCAATCAAGACTGTTAATTTCTATTTGTCCTACCAAAATCATTGTTTAATTGTTAAGCGATTTATGTATAAGAAACCAGGTTAAATATTTAGCGTTGATCCTCGTGTCCTTCGTCACATTTAAATGTGTTTATTCTAAAGATCCAATCATCCACTTTTCCACGAGATGCTTATATTGTTTTATTCGTCCTTCATTTGTTTTTAGAGGTTTTCGTTCGTTGTGTTTTTTCTATTTCATTTTAAGCACATATTTTATAAAAACACGTTCGTGGGCTAATTCCCACGAGCAGGAGTTTGCGTTCATATGCAGCGTATATATGAAGTGCTACACTGATGCAGAAATCGTCTATCGTTCCCTTTATTCGAGATGAAAGTGTATTTTAAAAACTGTATAGAAGATCCTGTTTGTATTACTTACCTTCAGATCACTGTGGGACGGATATTATATACGTATATATATATGAAATTTTATGAAATATATATATAAAGATATTTAATGAGATGGCACACTGCTGCAGATCTAAGAGCTTGGCCTGGCTTTCACTGTTCTTCACACGTGCTCGATCACCAATCACGTCAGCTCGGTTTCCGGTTTGTCTGTGTATCTGTTCGACGATGTAGATTCGATGCTGTATGTTGTCAAACAAACATAACATACAAGAGGAAGAAGAAGAAAAACACTACAGATGAAGGTTTTCTCAGCTGTATTTTGTAAAAGCGGTTTCAAAGATGTATTTTTCAACTCTTACAGTGATGCAAACAGGGCCGCGGGCTCACCTCAAACACAACTTAAATCAGGTGATTCTTTTGATGTTTTTCGAGGTTTTAAATGAATACATTTTCCTTCTCTTTCAATTGTACTACTGTTCCTCTATTATACATTTTAAAATAAAACTTTGATATTTCCCGTTGCACTCTGTTGTCTTATTACAAACGTCGACTGCTTACGACTTTATCAGCTTTGACCGACAAATGTTTCTACGTCCCTGTGGATGTTTGCTGTTTACATTACGTCATCTGGTCTCGTTAAACAAACTTGTTAAGCGATAAATCTCTTAAAAACGACATCTCCAAACTAGCACGAATTTGCGTACATTACGAAGGCCGCACCGTCACTCCCTACATTAGTCAACATAGTCCACTTTATGGAGCGAGGAATGCGCTGCGGGCGCCATCTTCTGCCGAGACGCGGGAATTCATTCAGCGCGAGACTCACGATAGTCCCACGCCCTCGCGAGACTACGCGATCGGTTCTACACTCTTTATTGTGATGCATCATGGGATCGAGACAGTGCACTCAATAATGTCCACTGCGAATTTGGACGGCCCTAAAAAGGGACGTCTCCTCAAATAGCGCACTATATAGGGGGCTGTTTGGGACACAGTCGTACTTTAGCAGGTCATAATGCGCAATAGAAATGCTTCTCTGACAGCGCGGTTCAGTATCATAAGCTCTACTGCCATCTAGTGTCTGTATTCCTGTATGTCTTTATTACTTTATCCCGGTGTCTCTCAACCGGGCAAGTAGAGGGCAGAGCTCCACTTGCGGGCCTCATGGTGCCTTAAAAACAAGCTGAAACGAAAACAATTAATACATTTCTTCGAGTTTGGATATTGTGGCTCTAGTTATACAAAGCTCTGTTATATTGGGAGTAGAAATGAGTTTGACAGTGAAGAGTGTTTATCGTGGTCTGGATGAAGAATCACTTTAGTATTTAAGTATTTCAGAGAAAACTGTCAAGGATTAGGGACCTGTACTTTATCAGAGTGGTTTACTTTGGGGAAAAATGTACTTTCCTGCATTATAAAGCAAACATTTGGTAAATACGCGTCAATGTTTACCTTAAAAATGCATACAATTATTATTTCTCAGGTGTTTTTACTTAAACAAAATAGTTTGAGTTAAAGTAAGGAAGTACATTTGTACGTATCTAGATATCAAATGTTGTCAAGTAAAAAGTATAATATACATAGGCCTATAATTTAATGAAGAAAACGTTTTACTTTGAAAATGTACTAAAAAAAGCTCTTTTACATATACTTAAAACTTTGGAGTATTGCACGGCATTGAAATACGTTTATTTGTTGGTTTAAATCAAAGAATAGTCTTGACTGTGAAGACAATTATTTACAATAAACAAGACGGAACGGACATTTCTGTTCAGTAATTAAACACAGCAACAGATTACACTACATAGTGTACATATCTGTATACATATAACTACACACAACATAACAATGTTCCATAAACACTGTACAAAAAAAAGATATCAGATAGATTTGAGACTTTAATAATATTTGATAAATTGGCCCCGACTGTAGCATTTATTGAAATGTATTTTTTTACTTACTTAAATGAATCATTTAATGTTTCATTGCTTTATTTTGCATTAACAGTGCAGAAAGGTTAGTAGACTAACTATAGACACAAATTTAGACGGCACTTCTTTAGGCAGTTCTTATTTTGGCCACCAGATGGCAGCAATTCCTTGTTTTCCCTACTGGAAATTAATCAGACGATGTAGTGATCTATTCTGTATGTGAAGAGTTTGGTTTCAAAACGAGATAACTAAGTAAAAAAATCAAAGATCATGTTTATTATTATGCATTCCAATTAATATCAATCAACTGCCTTTGTTTTGTTTAGATTTAAGCCAGAATAACCAAAAATTACGCCTACCTAAGCTAATAAAACACAATAAAAACATAATAACATAAAAAACATGATTTTTGACATTTTTATCTCATTTTAGAACCAAACTGTTCATCTGTAACTGATTTATTCACAACATGTTTACCACAAATGTTCACCTCATAAGTAAATAATATGTTTATATATTGTTATATGTATATATATATATATATATCTTTTTTTTCCTTTTTTTTCTTTATGTAGGTGATAAAAAAGTGTCATTATCTAAGATCAATAGATTTGGTGTCTTAAAATGCATAACACATTTTGTTTATGAACGTGAAGTGCGTTTGTTTAGCCAAGTTCATTCATCATAGTGAATGTTTGTGTATAGCTTGTGTGTGTGTTTGTTTATGTACCGCACTGCTGTGTGTGTGTGAGTGTATGTGTGTGTGTGTGTGTGTGCCGTTCAAACATGCCTCTGGGCAGCCACACACTGGCTCATTCTCCTGGCTGTGTGAGAATGGATGGCTGTCTTTGTGTGGGTGTCTGTCAGTGCTGTTGTGTGGAGCTGGCCCCATTGTGCCTGACCACTGTCCCTTATTGACACAGGACCTTCTCTTTGCCTGTTCCCATGCTCCGACCCTCTGCTTTGGCCCTTCAGCGCCTGAAACCGGATCCTCAGAACAGTGTACCGGTTCTATTCCCTCTATTCCCCCTCTCTCTCTCTCTCTCTCTCTCCTCTCTCTCTCTCTCTCTCTCTCTCTCTCTCTCTCTCTCTCTCTCTCTCTCTCTCTCTCTCTCTCTCTCTCTCTCTCTCTCTCTCTCTCTCTCTCTCTCTCTCTCTCTCTCTTTCTCTTTCTCTCTCTCTCTCTCTCTCTCTCTCTGTCCTGGTGCTATTGTTCGCCGCCGTATTTCAATCTCAACTGTGGTCGGGCGAATTAAAGAGCTGCAAACTGCAGGTAATGGTCTGGTCACAACTGCAGCTGTTGACAGTGGTTGCGGTGGCCGTTTATTGAGGGTGGGAGTAAATGCTTATGGGCCATTTTTCTTCCCTTTGTGTCTCTCGTTGTATGCGGTTGCGTCTTGTGACGGCATAGTTTCACACAAGCTGATGAGGTCAGATAAGGGACGGGGTGGATTTCAAGTTTGTTTTGAAGGTATGTGAGGAGATTATCGCCCCGGACCTCCCGGGCTGTCAGAGGCAGGTGGGATGGTTTGCAGGTGTTAAGAGATCAATCTCAGCAGGATGACACTGATTCGGTTCCTTGGTTCTCAGATTTTGGTGACTTCTTTTTTATTTGTGTATTCAATCCATTAAAAATGTATGTTTTTTGTTTCATGTTAAACCTGTTTTTTCCAGCGAAGACAGGTATATGTCATAATACAAGATAAAGGTATTTGAGAGTATAGTATAATGGATCTCATTCATACCTTTTATTATGCTTATTTTTATATTCATATGTTTTTGCATGATTTACATTATATGAATTTGTATGAAGTTGCAACTTCGTAAAATAGTTTCAATCTCTCATGCAGTTGGGTTTATATTTCAGTAACAAAGTAGAACATTAGTGCTACTTATTTGATCATAAAATGCTCACCCTAAAGTTTGTGTGGCTCAAACATCATGTCAAATAAGTCTTTGTTGTTATAACTCATTAGTTACAATGTAATAACACATTGATAAGCTAATGATCTTCAAATTATGCTATAGCATTCATTCAAATGTCAAATCAATGACTTTGCCAAGTCATTTTAACAGTTTGACTCATGTCTGAGAGACTTTTAAACTTCTTTTAAGGAGAAATCTCTTGGCCCATGTCACAAAAGCAGCTTTGGTTCACACGCTTGCTGGATGTTCTGCATTGTGAATCTCGCGGGTCTGTTTTGAAGAGCCCGGCACTCCCCTGCACTGGCACACTGGGTGCATTAGCATGTGAAAAAAGGAGGAAATAAAGTTGTCAAGTCCACTCAGTCCACATTGGGAGTCCTCCCCCCAGCACTTTTTTATTCCAGCTCTGTTTTCCCCATTGAATATAAAGTCAAGGACACGAACCAAGCGCCACCAGCACCCTCTGTTCATCACATACACACAAATATACATAGATGAACATATGTTCACAGATCATATTTTATCACAAAAAATATATTAAATGGAAAGGAAATTGATTGGGCTGATCAGCTTGCATGTTTTCTTTTGCATCTTATATGGAGAGTGGAGAGTGCAACAGGAAATTATGGCATGAGAGAGAGGGAATCGCTAGCCGGAAAAGGACCACGAGGCGGGATTCAAACTCGGGTCGCCGGAAGTGCTGCTGCACAACAGTCCACTGGAACACTTGGCACCGACATGTTTTCTTTTTTACACTGTAAATAAATCCTATAAAACATATTCTGGCAGATGGGGCGCCAGAAAAAGGTTAAATAATTTACAAGTAAATGTTTTTTATATTATTTTACGCCCAACTGTAATTGATCTTTTTCACCACATTTAACAACAAATAGCTTGAAGATGTACATAAACTGATAACTTTTTTAATCAATAGATTCAATAAAATTAACTTGATTCGATAAAAAAATTGATTTTTTAATAAAAAGTTTGTGAATAATATGAAAATAAATGAATCAAACAAATAAAAATGGGGGGGGGACAAAAGGGCTGACCTGTGTGTGTTTGCCTTGACAGCACTTTAAAAAAAGAAGACCGCAATTAAACCTTAATGCTTTTCAACCACAATTTGTGATGAAGAAAATTAAGTTGAAACCCTTTATCAAAAGTTGAATGCACAGAGAGACCGTTATTAAATTACATTTAGTCATTTAACAGACGCTTTCATCCAAAGTGACTTACAGAGAGTTCAGGAGCAATATGTCATACAGGAGCGATAAAACAATAAGTGCTAATTCCAAGTTACTGTTATAACAATGTTATAACTGTTTACAATAGTATAATAGTTATAACAATACTTTTTAAAGTTTGAACCGTGTACAAACCCAGACTTCAAAAAACAAGAATTATTTAAAGACACCGTCCAACTCAGAGCTTTCCTTCTTTGGAAGATCCTCTGTCCGTGTTTTGATAACATAAACACACATATGCATTATTAATAAATGTGTCAATGTGTCTGCAGTTGAGAGATGTATGCCATACAGGTGTGTTTATGTCTGCATGTGTGCGTGTGGGTCTGCGTTTGACAATCCGTCAGAGCGTGTTTGTGTACATAGCACAACTGCGTATGCGAGCACCCGGCCATGTGTGCGCACGTGTGCGAGTGCGTGTGTGTGCGCCTGGCGAGGTGCTGGTTCCCACAGCTCTGATCTAATTCGGCTGTAACCCAATCTTCGTGTGAGTGCCGCGCGGCCTGCTCTCTCCCTCCCACCGGTACCACGTTTGTGTGCGTGTTCGTGCATGTGTGTGCGCGTCAGCCACTTCCCCTGTCGATCCCCCAGGCCTCTTGGCGCAGCGGCTCGCCCGGATAGGTTTACTATGTCAACTCTGGGAGCCGGCAGCCGTGGCCGCGCTCACATCGCCCTGTGCATCCTGTGTGCACACCATCCTGACACCTTATACCTGACATTCAGCAACTGCGGGAACAAGAGAACAGCAGAAGGGAGGAGAGAAGAAGGAGGCGCGGTGGGTGGGGGGCGTCGGGTTTCGTGACATTTTGCCTGCCGGGACCATCGGGGAGAGCGCAGGGACGAGAGTGTGTGTTAATGTGTGTGTTGGTGGGGATTCACAGACAGGGAAGAAATAAAAACAGATGTGGAGGAGTGTGGGAGAGCTGTGTGTGTGTGATGAGAGAGAGCAAGTGAGTGTGTTGAACAAAGGCTCGGTTGACTGAGTTGAAAAACAGGAGTCCCTGAAAGAATGCTTGTTAATTATGGACCCCCGGGCCTTTGGGGGGGTGCTAGTGGCGGAGGAGTTTTGTTTGCTTGATGTTGAGCATGCGTATGAGCAGTGTTGGATTATTTTCAAAGCGACTCTGGTAATAAGTTAAAACATGTCCAGAGTTTCACACAGATCGTAACGGCAGTTTGTTCCAAAATGAAACACTTGTGCAGACTCACGTCGTCCCAAATGTGAACTGCCAGCATTCTTTAAACACTTAACCCTTGTGTGCTGTTCAGGTCCGTGGGACCAGTGTTCAATGGTAAATGTATTAAAAGATGTTTTTTCAACCTTTGACGTGTGTGTGTGTATATATATATATAATATATATATATATATATATATATATAGGGTATTTATGGAACATCACATGACCAAACCAGAAATCTATAGATTTATTAGGTAATCTGCTAAACTAGTTGTTTTCATTTGAGGTGTTTCATTCTATTGTTATAAACAAATGTCAGTCAGAAGACGAACAAATAAAGAAACTTATATAACTTTATATCTTTAGTATCTTTATATACATGATGAGTAAATCTGCTTTACATGTATAAAGCACATGCGATAGACCTTAAGCGACTGCGATGAAACCTGTTTTTCAGTTTCTGCATGTGACGTTGGGCAGAAGGCTTCTTAATACAAGATTTTTACCCACGTTGTTCATTTGCGCACTTGGTGGCCGTGTTTAAAAATGTATTTCAGTTATATATTCATTGAATGGGGAAGACATATAGTATGTGACCCAGTCTGTGTGATATAAATGAGATAATAAGCATCCGTTTGACTTCAACCATTCATTTAATAATTATTTCAATATTTGACTTGGCCTTATTAAGTCAACATTAAAGGGATAGTTCACCCAAAAACGAAAATTCAGTCATCATTTACTCACCCTCTTGTCAATTCAAACCTTTATGACTTTCTTTTTTCTGCGAAGCACAAAAGAAGATATTGATGTACTTTCACAGATTGCGTCAAATTTCTAAAATCGCTGGATAACATATTTCAATACAACAAAACAATTTGATTCGTACATTTTTATAAGAAACTTTAAATGACCTAACAAATACATGTTAAGAAGATGGGTTTTCAAGTGCATGTTCACTTTTATCACAAAAAAGCGTGAATATTCGTTCTTTAATTTAAGACTTCAGGATGCACAGGTACACATATGGACAGGTTTGGTGTGAGTGGTATTGTGTATATAAGTGCTTCCCAGTAACTCTTACACAAAGTGCTCTGTGGTAAACGACTGCCATCGGCGTCTCATCTCAAGTAAAGGCTCAGTTACATTCACAGATCTGTCAGTCAGAGAAATCTGTGAATCCTGTTTTCCGTCAGGGCTTGTCTGTATCATTTTAGCTCAGGGCAAACACACACACATAGACACATAAACACACACATCTCCAATTGCCAGCGTAATGTCTCTACGACCCCACCAGCACACACACAGACTGTAGTTCCTTCCCCTGCTCCATCATAAACAACTCTCTCTAACATACACACACAAACACACACACACACACCTAACCTCAGCCCCCGTCAGCCAGCCCCCTCAAATAAACGTGATGTTTTCACCCCCTACTGCGTGAAACAAACAACACACTCTTGTCTCGCATACATCCCCCGATCTTTCACCATGAATTATGCTCTTTACTTCATTTCAGTGTTTGTGTTTGTGTGTGTGTGTGTGTTTCATTGCCTGTGAGGTGCAGATGGAAAATGAGTCAGTGTTTTGCTTTTCAGAGGCGATGAACTGAGCACAGGTGACAGGAGCGACGTCATAAACCATCAGAATGTTTGAAAAACGCTGTATTTTCTGTGTATACATTAAATGTTTAAAGTTATTCTTCCACTAACAAAACAAAGAAAATTGTGATATTGATAAATAGTTGTTATTATTATATACACAATTCACACAACATCCTTCAAGTCATTAAAGGGACAGTTCACCCCAAAACTAAAATGCTGTCAACATTCATCCTCACGTAGTTCAAAAACTGTACTACATTCTTTTTGGAGGGGAACACAAAAGAAGATATTTGGAGAAATGCCTCAGTGGTCAATACAGTGGAATTCAATGGGGGTCGATGTGGTTTTCTTTAACAACATTCTTCAAAATATCTTCTTTTGTGTTCTGCAGAAAACAGTCACATAGGTTTGAAATGACATGAGAGTGAATAAATCGACAGGGGTTTTTTGTTTAAAGGACTTCTTGTTCAGAAATGTATTGTTTTACCTTTAAAATGGTTTACAATTACAAGTTCTAAGTAAATAAAGTTCTGGTTATTATATTCACAAATAGTATCATATGGCTCAAGAATACTTGGAAATGTGCTTCTCTTAACATCATACACAAAAAGAAAAAAATTTGTGCAAATGAGTCGACATTGAATAAATTATGACAAAAGTGATTTTTGAGCGACAAATCCCTTAACTCTTCCCATCATGAACACATCTCAGCAGTGGTTGTACGTGTGTGTCTGTGTGTGATTGGCATCATGTCTTGAGGGAGTCTTGGCTGAACAGAAACTGTGGTGAAAACAAACCCCACAGTTCCGCTTTCTCCCTCTGCACACTGACACATGAGCACATATCTTCCTCCACGTCTGTCTGTCCGTGCTTGCCCTCTTCTCATTCAATCTGTCTGCTTTACCCAAACAAGCACTCAAACTCACCATCGGTTACCCGTTTGACTGAGGTTGTGTCACTGGCCTGTGGCTATTGAAAGCCCTCCTATGGTCCAGTTCAAATACACAGTGGCCCCAGCGCTCGCCACGTCCCCTCTCCTCGTGTGCGGAGTGACACATGACAGCACTCAGAGGGCCCTGAACCCTAACAGGGCCATTCAGGACTCTCCGTTTGATGCCGTGACTCACATGAGCTCCAGACTATAGCGTCTGAATGGGCGGAAAAGAGTAAAAGACATCAAGACCTCTTGCCTTTGGTTGCATGAAGGTCATTTAAAGTAAATAATGAAAAATGCTTATTAGATACACGTTGGTCTTTTACATTACACAACTCACTGAGGGGCAAATATTTCTATAAAATGATTGCCATATTGAATAAGTAATGTCCAGGGGAATTGATTTACCAAATAGCTGTGCCAGTTTCACATCTCTATTGCAGTTTTGGTATTCTCACGTAGTTAAACAACTGCACAGGAACTTCAAGGATGATTACAAGACTTGAAATGTAGGGAGAGACACTTGTAAATAAATATGAATTATGCGATTCGAATAAATATTTATAACAGTTTTGTATTCATTTAAAATTGTATTTAATAAAAAAGTTATATCTTAAAATTGTATTTTATTTTATGTTAACATTAATGAATAAATATCAATTATACATACCGTAAATATTCATTTTATATTATTTTATGTTAATATTAATAAATAAATATCAATTATACACACCGTAAATATTTATTTTATATTATTTTATGTTAATATTAATAAATAATAATCAATTATACATACCGTAAATATTTATTTTATATTATTTTATGTTAATATTAATAAATAAATATCAATTATACATACCGTAAATATTTATTTTATATTATTTTATGTTAATATTTATAAATAAATATCAAGTATACATACCGTAAATATTTAGTGTGTGATGGAAAAAAATCTTATTGCTTTTATATACAGTAATATTCTACTATTTAAAATGAATATCTTAACATTTTAAAATCATTTATATTAATATGAGTTTATATTTATTAATTATACAACCATTTTTATTTTGTGATGCAAATAAATATTTGTTTCATTTTATATCATTTAAATATTTTATTTATTTTAAACGAACATTTTAACATGTTCCATTACTTTATATTCATATTAATTAAAAAATGTCTATATATTTTCTGTATTATTTTCATAATTTATTCATATAAATATATTTACATTTTAAATGACTTTTTATTAATATGAATTCATATTTATCAATTGCATATTTTAACATGTATTATTACCATATATTCATGATATCAATATGAAATGACAATATATTATACATACATAAATACTGTATGAATGTGCATGCATGGCATGGGCCGTTTTCAGGTTACAGGTGAAAACCAGACTGTATTTTATATGCACAGAAACACCTTTATAGGCCTATGGAACAAGCACGGAACACCACAAACAGCCACAATGAATTATGGGTAAGATGTGAGACCACTGTAGAGTTACAGTTACCCTCTACTGTCTGTTCAGCCTTATATATTTTAAAGTATATCCAGTGCCAGCGGGCAAAGACACCAAAGGTGAGGTTGGTTTACTCAGGGTGTAAGAGAAAAGCAACATAACTAATGGTCTGTCACAAATGTATCAGGTCCTTGTTTCAGGGGCACCGGCTCTTTTCCCAGTGGCTGCTCTGTGCCAGCTGTCTTGGCCGCGGAGCTCTCTGGCTTTCCCAAGCTCTAGCCTGTGGGAAAATCCACACCGGCCAATAATTGATTCCGCCCTGCCAGCTCCATTAGTGCACAACACGGTCAAGCGGCCAGTGATCTAGAGACAGCCTGTGAGCGAGCGAAGCCCCGCCCCCTCCCTCCCTCACCACCAACTTTCTTTAATCTCTCTCTCTTTTGCCGTGGAAGTCTCGTAAACTTGACCTTCCCAATTAGTGGCTGTGTGTGAAACAAACCACCACCTGTCTGCAGGCCGGGCCACCTGACTGTCAATGTTCAGACCCATTCACATGAACCGGACCTGCTCATGCCAACCCGACGCTCACGCACGCAGGCACACGTGCACGCTCGACACACTTAAATCCTGCTGGGCACACACACACAAATGGTCGGGTGGGCACACGCAGTCCACTCAAGACCCCTCTTGACAACTTCTGCACTGCCCGCAACTACTGTATTATTATCTTGCTAGTGAGCTTCTTAAACACTTGAACATAAAATCAATCTAAATGGAAGTATTTATAGCTTTGGATAAAACACAATCCCTTCGCTTTATAAGGCACTTTTTTTGAGGACATCTTCAATGTGAAACATTTTTTTTTGTAATTTTGTCCCAAAAGTAAGTAAGAAACACGCACACATCATCTTATCTGTCGCTTCACCACACCCTTTTATCTGACAGATCGAGCTCCAGTGTCGGGTCTGGCTCTCATTCACCCCGTGTCTGGCCTATTGCGTTCCCCACAGAGCACCAATTTCGTCCAATCACCATCATTTCAGCCTTTCATTTACATCAAAGAGAGACGCTCCTGCTCCTTCGCTCTCATCTTCTTTTCCGTTTGCTATGTTCATTCCTCGCGGCGCTCCTGGTGGAGTTCAGTTTCGGGCCTCCTCACGCTAGTGTATAGTTTCAAGTTCCCAGCGTGATTTCTGTCACAGTGCGGCTGAGATGAACAGCTCACGTCAGATGGTCTCACTGTAGGTTGCACGAGCAAAATATTTTTAAACAGTAAAAAATATGTCCTTAAAATCAAGATATTACATTTGTTGTATGGTGCAACAACATGCACGACTATTGATTCATGATTGTTATTATTATTATTAACAATAATCATAATGAATAATGATTTATTATTATTGTTTATTTCTTTGATTATTATATTATTTAGTAACCCAACCTTGGTTATTTTTAGTAGCCTTCTTAACAGTTTTTTTAAGGTCAGTATTTAAAAGGGGTCGAAGCAAGAGTTCGTATCTCAGAAGAATCCCGTGCGATTGATCCAGCACTGACAGCAGCCTAATTGGGGTAATTACATCCCCTTTAAACCATGTGACCCACTTCCCCCCTGTCAGGCCTGAATGTGTCCCCATTTGTTTCCTATGAAATATTAAGTGCAGTCAGCTGCACACACGAGAGAGTTGCAGGCCCACCCGGCCCGGACACGCCCCGTGCCACATGTCCGATGAAAGGTACAGCTCTACTTTTACCAATTAGGGCACAATGGCAGATCTCCTGCCTCTCCGCTGCTCCAACATGCCTCTCTCACTGCCTGTGCATCTGTCTGTCTCATGTGATCAATGAAGGAGAGAAAACGGCACGAGGAGGAGGGAGATGATGGCTCACTTAAGCAAGCTCATTAAATTCCTGCATCAGAGGATTTATAAATGATCACATTTATAAATGCATATCATCACAGTTTTGTTTTTTACTTTCTCATTTACAGTCAGGATAATATTTACAACACAATCTCATGTAAATTCGTAACTTATTTACGAGTTGGTTAATATGTATGAACTCGTACAGTCTTATTCGTAGGTTTTAGTATATTTTGCTAGGTTTAGGGGTTGGGTAAGGGGGGGGGGGGGGGGGCTTCATTAATCAACGCCGATTCAACGCTGGTCCAGAAGAACTCCCTGTATCAGTTTTTAACACTACACAAACGTTTGAACAAAATACAACCAACACAACATTTATAACGCGATGTTAAACTACTATCTCCGGGATATTAAATCTTATAATAATAATAATAAAACTCAAACCGGAAGTGCTTCTGGATCTGTGTTTACATCTTGCGAAGTCATTTATACGATTTAGATCAAATATATAAATTAGCAACCTTGTAAAATAGTTATGAATTCCTGGGAGATCAGGTTGGATTTTCATGATTTTCAACATAGTATGTTAAAGTGTAGTATAATAAAACTTTATATAATATGTTGATGGACCAAAAGCAATTGAAAACATGATTTTAATAAAGATCTTATCTATTGTGCAACACCATGCAACTTTTGTTTGTGTGTGTGTGTGTGTGCATGTTTCTTGTTAGTCTAGATGCCCCCACAAAAACCTGATTTCATCCAGCCGGTGATCCCCACAATAATTTTTATAAAACTTCTCCCGACAACAGAAGTTTCTTAAACATACGAAATGATGCCTTTTGTATGTAAAAAATGTAAACACTTTCTGTGAGGGGGCTTCATTATTTTTGTGAGGGGCCCCCATGAAGACACCAAAACAAACATATCATCACTGTCCTTCGGAAACCTTGGCTGTTCAAATTCACTGTTTTTCAGGAAATGGCAAACATTAAGGGTGACTAATAATGATGATCTATGACAAAAAATTTAAATCCTGAAATGTGGAGATACAAGGTTTCAGAAGGACAACAGCGGTCTATGAGTGTGAATGTGTATGTTTCAGTTAGCAGCTGAGTGTCTCTCTCTCTCTCTGTCTGTATATGTTGTACCACACCAGGTCTCAGATGTGCAGAGGGCACACAGCCGCTAACAAACTCCCCACACTGCTGTCAACCCGTGACATGGGAACCACCAGCCCTGCGCTCAATCACGTCTCAAACCATCCTCCGCTTGCGGAGGTCCCAGATACCACAAATTCCTTCATCCCCATTCGCTGTGAGAACCACACATGAAAAGCAAAACAACCAGAATAGCCAGAGTGGCTCAGGACACGGCCCTCTGAATATAGTACGACCGGTCCTTCACGGCAACACGGTGGCCCCGTACACAGCGATCAGTCGCAAAAGAGTTCTCACAGAGACTCTGACATTTCCACACGGCCCTCGGCGCAGCGTTATTGTAGCCCACGGAGATAATGTGTTACTTGCGTGTTGATGGTTCAAAATGTGTGTTTCACAGGAAAGCCTCGCTGCTGGGACAAGAGCTGGCTGACAGCTGAGCGAAACACTTTCCCATGTCGTCAGGGGTCAAGGGATCAGCCCGCAGGCCGTGCAGCAGTTGCTTTGTCCACACAAGGATGGCCTGTTTGTGGTTGCCAAACTACAGAGAGAGGGGAGAGTAAAAGTGAAAGATGTGCGATTGAGAGTGTCTCTGTACTGTATACACGCTCAGAGAATGACTTACAGGGCATGTGCTGGTGACCATCATATTGTTCAGTATTTCTGGCCAATGGGAAGCTATTGCTGTGAATGTTTGGTTATTTCATGATTTTGCGCCTTTACTGTTAGTAAACATTGTGACACGTTTTTGTGGGTGGAGCTTAGGTGGAGGTAGAAAGATCCCCCTGACCTTATTTTTAACATGTACTGTATGGTCACTCACTGTCTACGATCACGGTTGTTTTTGAAAAGCGCAAGGAACCTGGCCGACCTCGCGCTCATTCAATGGATCCAGGGACGAACTGACTGGATTAACTCCAATTAAGTTAGTGTAAATAGCATATTGATAAGAAATGCTGCTATTTAAACCTAGTGTACATACTGTAGCATCTGTAGCTATTTTCACAGCTGCCTAAACTCCTTTTGTAGCCGAATCTGTGCTGGTTTGTATTGGCCACCTCCAGTTTTCCCTTTGTTTTGCCTCCAGCTAATGTCGTGAAGTAAGTGCAGTGTCACCTGTAAAGGGGTCTATGGGCTTCTGTAAAGAACAACCTTCATCTGTCTCTTAAACACAATATGTATGGCAATCAATTACAGTATGTTATGGTTTTTTGCGTGCCTGACCCCCAGTTAACTTACGGTTTGTATTTGGCTAGTGTCTAATAATATAACTATTTATATTTTATTTCATTTATGTTCAAATAAATTTGTATAACTATTTTATGTTCGTCGCCCATTCCCCGAATGGGTCCTATAGTTTGGTTGTATTTAAACAAACCGTATGGTACATTGACATCTAGCGGTTGAGCACATTAAAAATATTGGAGAGACAAGTTTAGCCAAGTAACGGTTCCTCTTGCTTTCTTTTGATTGTTATTGTTAGAAATAATCTACAGGCATTCGTTGTGAATGTGTACCGGAAGTTAATTCGGGGTCACGATACAGTGCATGCGCAGTAATATTTATTTTGTTAAAATGAAACCGTCTTTACAGAAAAATGATGTTATCCTTTAAACTGTCTCTCTTAAACATAACAATGTTCACATTCATGTGCTTGGCCTGCCATCCACACTAACAGAGCCGTGTGATCTGAGAGAAATGTATAACTCTCAACAGTTCACATGAAGTTTTTTTTAAAGAGATCAATGCTGAGACCACTGTGTTTTTAGTTGGGGCCCCGTCCTTTACTGTGGCCCGGCTGTGTGTGTGTGTGGTGCGGTTCAGGCCTGAGAATGACAGAGGACAACAAGATTCTCCAATCAGCTTATTTCTACTTTCTTTCTGTCTGGGTCTTTGTACCCACATTCTTTCTCTAGTGGTTAGGGTGTGGTCAGGGGGAATCTTTTCTGTCGCCTGCCAGTACGTCTGGACCATTGAGGATAAGTTTGATTATTCTTGGCTTTGTCATCGGAACACGATTTAAAACCACTAGTATTTCTCTTGATTTATTCACAGGGATGTTTTTGAAAACCCCAACCACATCAAACAGAGCTGTCCAGAAATCCACTTTGTGCTCAGCATGCCATTATTGTGGATTTAACAGCAACGATTCATGTTCTCCAAAAACATAAATTCCTGACCTAAAGCAGATGAGGGTTAAATCAGCTTTCATATTTTCAATATTTAAGTAAGAGGTACCTGTTGCTAAGTCACAGGTCGCTTTCACACACTGCTCTTGGAAGCACAGTTGGTCATGTATTCTTTTCATTCAGAGCTGCTTTACAGCAAACAATGACTCAAAGGTTTATGTGTCAGGCGTTACAGGCCATTGTATACAGTGAATGAGTCTGTTCCCAGTCTGGACAATCACAGAGTGTGATGCAATGAGAAAAGCAGGTTCTGTCAGGACGGTCTGGACCCCCGGCGCCTGACCCGTCAGTGATGACATCTTGGCTTTAACCAACACACTGAGCTGTGAGTAGGACAGCACGGGTTTGGATTCTCTTTCTCCTGCATTAATATTAGTCTACAAACCCTTTATTGGTGGCTTAACTGTTTTAAAAGTGGTGGGTACAAGGAGGGCAAAAAAAATACTTGAATAAATTGTTTTTGTAATAACGTTGGGAATATTTATTATATATAGTTGGCGATCCGTCCATTGGCTACTGTCATGATGCCATGGTCTGTGTTTCCCCGATGATTCTGGACTTTTAGTTTGTATGCCTTAGTTCCTGTTTCCTGTCTTGTGTTGTAGTACTTTGTAGTTTTTCTTTTGGTTCTATGACATGATCTGTTTAATGTGTGTCTTGTACCCTGTTCATTTAAGCCAGTGTGCTTTCTTTGTCTGGTGTCTATCGTTGTTCGAGGTTGGTTCTTATGGCGCTTGGTTTCAGTTGGTTTTCGTGTTACTTTGTTACTTCTATTAAAATCTTTACTGCTTGTGGATCCGCTTTCCTGCATGGTTACGTTTGTTACAGCCACTCTGCTTCTTGACTCCAGCTTTCACAGTATGTGTGGTTCCCTAACGGTCATTTGGGGAAGGTCACGCTGTTGGGGTCCATTATATTTAAAAACAGTTTATTGCTTTGGCTAAGTGTCACTTGTTTTTTGGTTTAGGTGTTTTTGTGGTGGATAAACGTGAGAAATAAGCTGGTGAGTACGGAAGCCGTGAAGTGCCAAACAAAACAACAAATCGCAAAACGCAACACCAAATCTGAAAACACATTAACAAACCATAAAACACAACGACAAATCCGGAAACAAAATAACAAATCAGAAAACACAACGACAAGTCAGAAAACACAACGACAAATCCGGAAACAAAATAACAAATCAGAAAACACAACGACAAGTCAGAAAACACAACGACAATTCGGTCAAACCGGAAAAGGTAGGTCTTTTGTGTGACCGGGGTAGTTACTGCTGATTGGAAGGAACCCCTGTCAATCAAGATAAACAGGAAGTACTGTTCTGTAGCTAGCGGCACAGAATAACAAGAAGTAGCTGGCGTCAGTGTACACAAATATATAATGTATTATCCTTATTGTGGGTTCAAATTTGGTGTTTTGCATCTGCTCTGAAAGCATTCCTGACATCGATTAATAGGGAATCGTTTTTTCGTCTGAATAAACCTGCATTCTTGAGGTGTCTTTCAATAGAGCGCAAGCTGATCTTAATATCATGATATGTTTAGAAGCATATCTAGAATCACACCATATGAATGTCCTTCTTGAAAGTAGTGCTGAACAAATTCCATTATTTTCTATGAAAAAACACACCTGACTGTTTATCTTGATTGACAGGGGTTCCGTCCAATCAGCAGTAACTACCCGGTCACACAAAAGACCTACCTTTTCCGGTTTGACCGAATTGTCGTTGTGTTTTCTGACTTGTCGTTGTGTTTTCTGATTTGTCGTTGTGTTTTCTGATTTGTTATTTTGTTTCCGGATTTGTCGTTGTGTTTTCTGACTTGTCGTTGTGTTTTCTGATTTGTTATTTTGTTTCCGGATTTGTCGTTGTGTTTTCTGACTTGTCGTTGTGTTTTCTGATTTGTTATTTTGTTTCCGGATTTGTTGTTGTGCTTTATGGTTTGTTAATGTGTTTTCAAATTTGGTGTTGCGTTTTGCGATTTGTTGTTTTGTTTGGCACTTTACGGCTTCCGTAGGTGAGAAATAAGCAGCACATCCTGTGTTTTCGACAAGTTTTAGATGTATTGGCCCATAAACAGTACACGTCTTCCAGAAGCATTTTTTAATTTCTTCCAAAAAGTGGTGGGGACATGTCCCACCTGCAAACAACGCCTATGCACTACTGGTATAGCTTACTGAAACCACCATAATTTTTATTATTGGTCAATCCAGTTATTCTTGCATATGTTTACACATGATCCTTTCTGCAACTGACCTAAACGATCTGACTGGAATTTGTAACTTTTTTACAAAGTTTACTGTAGCAATTTCTATTTAAAAGGTTTACTTCAGAAACTGGCTTAAATTTACTGGTAAATTAAATTAGCTTTAGAAATCATTTTAATTAACAATATATTGTATTTTTTGTTATCTTAAATTTAATACAAAATGATATTAAACCAGTGTAAGTCACTTTAACTCAAGTTTTTCAATGGATTGTTTTAAAGTGTGGTTACTAACAGGGGCGGCGCTAAGAGGGCTGAAGCCCCGAATTAATTTCCATGCCGGGGACGAAACACTTAGGGCCATTAACCTTTTGCGTCCTTTCCACATTTACCCATGGGCACATGTGAGTGGGTCCTTCACTGTGAAAATATTTCAAGTGAAAACAACAAAAATGACATTATCTTGTGCAAACATACAGTGGATTGCAGTAATGTTCATTATAGCTGACACTCCCATGAACACTGTGCAGCTGGTTTTGTGACTGTAAGTCACTATTGAAGTTAGATCCTAGAAAGATGGCCATATGTAAACATGCATCATCACATCACGTGTGGCGCATGTCATCACCTGCCGCGCACTACACAATGTCCGAAACCTATTATGCCAAAGTAATTAATTAAATGAAGTATTAACATCAAGTATTAATCCACAAGTTATAAAAATAGCATCTTGTTTACATTATAGTGTTTTTGATTGGGTACTCAAGGGGGCCCCCTGGTTGTGCAGAGGCCCTACGCAACCTGCCTAGTCTGTGTATAGGGAGGATCGGCTCTGCAAGATGGAATCCACCTTTTGCTGAAATACAACTACATCACATATTAGAACATACAGGCATTTATTTAAAAATTGCTTACTGGTGTTTAATTATGAAGTATATGGTGAGGTTAAGGGTATTAGAGAGTTCGTTATAGTCTCAATTAGAATTGTAAAATGTAATAATTTTAATACATGTAGGGGCAGTTTCCCAGACAAGGGCGGAAACCTATTCCCAGACTAATTTAAATGTTTGAGGTGTCTTGATCGAAAAACAACTTGTACTGACATATCTTAAAATATATCAGTGAGATTGTTTCGTCAAGTTGCAAATCAGTAATGTTTAAAAGGCCTTGTCCTGTTTTAAGCCAATCCCTGTCTGGGAAACCTCATAATCATTTACACTCTTATTATTATTGTATACACTGTATAATGTACAACATTACTTTGTGTCGAAACGGAATGAAGTTGAATTTACTCTAAATGAGCTCATCAATAGATTTCATTTGTGCGCATCAGCATTTAAATAACAACCCGAGTAAACAACCGGTATCCTGTAATAAGCAACATGCTCGCGGAGAGGATGTGGCCCGTTAAAAGTTTTGCATATGTGCCCGGCTCTGACTTGCACTGTATTTGAACACATAGGTGGAGGTCTCTGGGCTAATCCCCGGATATCCACCTTAGAACCGCCCCAGGTTCTTAATATTAAAAAACGAATATTAGAAAAAGGGTAAGCCCCACCCCAAAGATCACACCAATGAGCCACCTCATAAATATATTAGGAATTGCCATAAATTTGTGCCTGGACACAAATGACCCAGCAAACAGTTAAAGGATATTCAGAAGTTTGGCTAATGTTAAAGTTCTCTCAAGTTCACAATTAATGTTCTCGCTGTAACTTTAACAGAGTAATTCATCAACACATCAGCATTATAAAAAAATATTCATATATTACATTGAATTGTCTAAAAACAACATATCGACGCTGCTAGGCAGAAACCTCATACATCCAAAACTTTTACTTTTCAGGAAATGTTAAACCACAGTATTTTTAATAATTAAAAACTGTGTTGATGTTTTAATACTTTTAATTTATTTAATATTATAAAACCCACAGACAAACATGACGGGTGACCAATAGTTATGATTAATGGTGAAATCATGAAATATAGAAGGGTGTTGGGGATCCTAAATTGTGTGGTTTATCAAAGGGTGTTATATTCTACAAAGGGATTAACAATTTTCACAGTGAACGAATGAAAAAGCGGGGGGAAATCCCATAGATTTACAGTACATTTGAAAGGGACCACCATCGTCACATCATTCACATCAGAATATTCATAGAAACTTGAGGATGATTGTTTTATCACATTCAATAATAAGTATTTACTTATTAATCCGGTAACATGTGTTCCACAGTCACGACTCTTTTCCTTGGAAAATGTAAATATAACATTTCATTCTTTCCCATCATGTCCCATTCAGATGTTTCCCTGTCTCCTTCTCCTGCTCTTCCCAGCTCATTCAGAACTCTGTGGCCCGCTTAGAAAGTTCTCAAGACTTTGAGACCCTGCAAAGGTGCCAAGAAGAACATCTGTACAGATACGTTGGCTGGATAGATTCATCTCTCCTCTGCTGATAATTACACTAGAGACAGATCTGCATCTGGCTTTCCCACATACACAATCACCTGTACTGAACCTCAAAGGAACACATGCCTGTGAGTGATATTTAAATTCATGACATTTGACGTGTGTATTGAGACCTTATGAGCTCTCCATCTTGTTTTTCTACGTCTACCGAGTATTACCGCACAGCTCAACCATGTGCTAGAACAGCTGGATCCTCGTGCGGCCAACGGCTGCTCTCTTTGATTACAGCGGAGGAAGTGACATCATCGGCCCAAGACAACAATAAAGGAGACGAAATCACAGCAGCTGAGTGGGACGCGTCCGTTTTTTCAACCAGATTTACCCAGCAGATTCAGAGGATGTCATCGGTCCTTCGGATGCAAGGATTCGGAGGATACAAGACGTTCCATGTCTGTGAATGACGTCAGCAGACAGGCTCATGAGAGATGGTTTCCCTGTAATAAATACAATTTACTTCTTCGTTTGTGTTCTGGAGAAGAAAGAAAGTCATATGTTTGAAGTGACAGGAGGGTGAATAAATGTTGAAAGAATTATATTTTTGGGGGTACCCTGTGTCCAAAGACCCTGTTTATGTAATACAACATAAAAGCAGATGTAATATTACCGTATGTACGAGACTGAGCACATGTGGGAAGGGAAGGACCTCACTGACTGTCTCACAAGGGGATAGTGCCTCTTTTATGGGGCAGTCTGTGATTGTCCTTAGTTCCTGTTGTTCTATTTGTGACTCTGTGGTCGTCTCAAAGGTTTCCCACCAGATCAGATTGCTGCAGCGCACAGCCTAGACAAAACTCCATTCAGGTCCTCACCAGGCCAGCTTCTCCCTCTCTCACCACCCTCTTTCCTGTAACCCTTCCTCGGTCGGGACCCAGCTGGAGAACAATGCGTTGTTACCTACAGTGCAGTGTGACTGGGTGAGACAGAAACCAAACCGCCCCAAAACTGCCTGGGAATTGACTCCTCAAGGGACAAAGGAAGCGTGTGTGTCTCTGTGAGTGTGTTTGTGTGCATGTGAGACAGCAGGAGAAAGAGTATTGAATGTGTTTATGTACAATGGTAAAGGTAAACACAGTTTACAACAACAGGCCTTTTATAAGAGACGGGGTCAGTGGCGGTTCTACATTGAATTGCACCCCGGGCGAGAACATCTTTGAGCGCCCCCCCCCCCCCTCGAAAAAACTAAATTACGTCATATTTTTCTTGACCTAAACTACAGTGGTACAAATTGAATTTGTCATTAAAATGTAATTATACCACTGTAGTTGAGGTCAAGAAAAGTATACATGACATTGTTATAAAACAATTTGACAGAGTATTAACACTTAATGATATTTTACTGACATTCAATTTGTACCACTGGAAAAAAAGTGGTCAGAAAAAGATTCATGACAGTTATAATGGCCTCATGACAGTCAATGTCAAAACCAATATGACAGTTAACCCAGCTGTAGTGGCCTTAATTCATTTATCTTCTTATTGGTTATTTGTAATCACGTGTTTTGTTGTGTTAGATGCCGAAACACCAGCTAAGTAGTGTCTTACATTCAATTATTAATCTGCTATGTCATGTTTTTATGACAATTATGACAGGTTAAGATGTATTGGTTAATGTAAAGTTGTCAACAAAGACCTCAAACAAACAACATTTGCATTAAAAATGTCATAATTGAGCGAATGACACTTAATGACAGTTGTCATAAACATGCATAAAACCTTCATATTCATGACATGTGTGATGTAGCAAATAAATAGCAAAGGTTATGTTCGTCTTAGAAACTAGCTACAGATTGGAAAATTCTGTTTGCTCATTACGGGACTAAACGTTAACCCAACTGATGGAAATAAATAATAATAACTGAACTTGTAACAGTTTTGTTGCAAAGCACAATATTATGGTGAAATTAGATCTCGTGTTTGTTGACTTAAAACCAAATTTGTTGTATAAGTGTTGTCGGTTCTACCTGCCCTGCGCGAGCCTCGAACCGGCGTCTGTCCGAATGAGAATCGGGCGCTCTAACAACTAGGCTAAACACCGCTACAGTTAAAATTAGCCCTTCGGATGACAACATGGATACAGTAATCATAACACAGAGAGAACATTATAGTTGCATACCTTTATCTTTTCAGCATGCAGGGGCGCCAATTTGCCAATTCCCCACACAATGAATGAATAGATAATAGATAACCGATTCGAGGCGGCCCAGAGTTTCTTTTACTGCTCGTGCCGGTGCCGCCCTCCACGTGACATAAAAAAATGCACCCCCGGGCGACTGCCCGGTTCGCCCGTGCCTAAAACCGCCACTGGACGGGGTACTGTTATGTACTTGTTTTTGGTCTGGGTTTTTATTCCTGGTCAAAGTTAAGGATTCTTCCTTCATGTTTGGTTCAGGAGTTTATGTAATTTGGGTAAATGTTCAAATAATTTAGAATAAACTACCAGCTAAAATTGCTTGGACTTAATAAATGAAAAGCATTTTGATGTATGGGCCTTTGCTGCAATTCTTGAAAATTGGAGAATATAGATTATTGGATTATATTTATGCATTCATCAGATGATATTACCCAAAGCAACCTACAGTTTATAAGATTGTTGATGACTGATTGTTTTAAATCAGTATATGTGGGGTTCATACCCATGACCTTTACATTGCGAAATGCAATGATCTGCCAACTGAAAAACAGGAACGTCATACATGAATTATGCATAGAAACATGAATTATTGCTTATGTACTTTTATTCGGTTTGGTGACTTTTGGTTTTAATTTAATTTTTAGGCATGTTAAAGCTTTACTTTACTTGTCTGGGAAAAATCGAAAAACTAAATTTACTCAAAACAAGCCAATAAGTTAAGAAAAATCGACTTAAATTAAGATAAGTATTTAAATGCAATACCAATCGTTATATTATTTGAATGAACTGTATATAATTGATTAATAGCAATAATAATAATTGTTATTTATTGTTGGTTTATTAGTTAATATTAGTTCATTTTTCTTATCCTATTGGCACATGTTTTTTTAGATATTTCTCTTCTGACAACGAAACTTAATTTTGCTTTTCAAGTAAATGTATCTCGTGTTCTTGTATCTTGAAATTTTCATATGTAAAGCATATCCATTCTGAAAAAAATGAAAAACAATATTGGGCAGGGTATCATTGTTTGCAGTGTTCTTACTTAAATCAAAGTATAGCAATACCATCTGATAACCATCACACTGCCTTGAAGAGTTGATTATGTTGCTTCTTTCTGCCGTCGACAGGTTTAACTCTACCACGGAAACTTGCTTCCTTGTCCCAGTTCAGGAAAATAAATAAAACCTACGTTTTCTCAGGTTAAACACAGATTGGGAAAGTGCAGGAACTGTGTAAGATGTTTTCACATGGCGTAAATCAACAGCCAGCTTCCATAAATAAGCAACACAATGGCATGAAAATAAAGTCTCAAAAAGAGAAACGTTGGCTTTCCTCTTTTAGCTTGAGCACACATTCCTAGAAAAGAAGAACTTAAAGCCTAGTCTGCGTATTTCTCAGCCTTGTGGAGGGGTCACTACCGAACTAGTTGCCCACTTCCCGTCAGGGAGGTGTTGCACTTCTGCTTATTCCTACAACTGGGGACATATGCAAAAGATCTTTAAAGTGCGCTTACCTCTGTTCTTTACTCACAAGTATAAATATAAAGTATAAGTACATTTAGTGACATATGTTTAGCAATTCACATTAGGGTACCTTAAATATGAGCAATAATAAAAGTGACATCAATAAATGAATATTTTTTTGTAAAGAAGTGGGGTGCAAAAGAGATGTATATTGGCACACTTGGCTTGGTATGCATGTTCAAGGGCACACACACACAGACACACACCACACTAACCTAAACTTATGGCAGACACCAATCACAGTTTGCCTCAGGGCGGGTGTTGGGGTGGGCCGTGTGTACGTATGTGTTTTGTAAGTACAGGATTGGAGTGTGGTGGCTGTAATCCTTGACCCCCTCCCTCTGTTCCTCTCCTGGCCTGGGAAGCAGCATCGGGGGGGTCTCACACACAGGGTCATCGTGCGCAGACAGCTGCGGGGCTGCCGGTAAGCAGCCGTTACTGCGGGTCCTGTCTGCGCCCAATCTGAGCCTGATCCGCACAAGCTGTCTGACAGACATCAGGCTTGATGGGGGAGGAGGGGGGATGCAGACCATGCTTGTTTCACCGAAATGTGTGTGTGTATGTGTGTGTGTGAGTTTGTTTAAGTCAAAAATCAATGACATCAAATTACTTGAGAAGTGATTTAATATGAAGCCACAATTCACAATATTATTGCGATATCTTTTGAAATACAAATGAATCAAAAAGCTCAAAATCAGTCAAATCATCTTTGTCATCTCTGTTATATACCTGTGGTAAGAAACACTTGCGTAATGATAACAGAACTTTTATTTCTGTTTTAACAAATCCTTTGAACTCAAACATTTCAGCCTATAGATCCAAAATATGGCTATAAAAAGAGGACCTTTGCCTTCCCAAAACTCATCTTTCTTTTAATGACACGGGCAGACAGTGAACTACGTTTCATCTTGTACTCACATGTTACGGGAACTTTATAGCTGAGGTTTCAGGGCCTGGTGGAAGTGGTTGGCATGAAACCCCCATGTTTGTGTTTCTGAGCCAGCGGGACCTTTAGAAAACAGTCTGTCAGAGTTGAGAAGCGTTGGTCGAGCAGGGTGTCGCAGTAATGACTGTATAAACACCAATCAGACTATCTAAATCTTACTTTCAAGACCTCTGTAGGTTCACACGTAACTCAAAACTCCTCAAGCGCTTCAGATTAACGTAACAAAAGAGTGTGAGTTTCAGAAACTTTTTCGGAAACCCAAAAGTTGGGGGTAATAATAGCTTTGACAACGCAATAAAATGGAGAATAAATGGAGACTTTGCTTCTTGTATTTTCCTCCTTATAAAAACAGTAATCTAAAGGCTTGTCTAGTTTAAGATCATTGTGATGTCACAAAGTATGTTCGGATTTGTAAAGTCTGCAACCAAGATTCCAATATGATCCCAAACATTCCACATCAAATTCTTCCAAGATTTTATTGATTTACTGTTTTCTATATAAAATCATAATGTAAAGACCATTCACAACTCCTTCCTGGTGGAATATTTTCCAAACACGGCCCGGTCAAGCACATCTCTCACAACCTTCAAAAAACTACTTAAAACACACCTCTTCTGTGAAGACTTGACAGACAAATGAAAAAATTAAATAAAGTACACTAACCCTCTTTCTCTCAACAGGTAGTGGTCTAGCTTTTGTTGAAACTTTGTATCAGCACCTAATGTAATATTGCTCTTTTATGACATATCGTTTATTGTTCCCTGAACTCTTTGTAAATCGCTTTGGATGAAAGCGTCTGCTAAATGACTAAATGTAAATGTAAATGTTAATATGAAGAATATTCTGAGAAAATATATCCTTGATATCTTTAATATTGACTAATATTGAGTAAAGCCTTGTCAAAGATTCAAATCATAGTAAAATTGAGGTTTGAAATCAAACTTTGATGCCTTTAATCTCAATCTCACTGTAAAAACCGTTCACTGTAAATTTGACAAATACTTTTGAAATAAGGTAAAAAATGTATAATTATGGAAAAACACTGCAAATTTATAGAAAAATGAGTCAAAACTGTTATTTTACAGTATTTTACTGGCTCCAAATCTCCCGGAAGATTACCGTTTTATTTTATTAATATTATTATATTTTTTTATTATAAATAACGGGCTGGATTTGAGATTTTTCACATTTATCCTTACTCATAAATAATTCTAAAGATACTTACATGTAGCAAAACTAAGAACTCTATCAAAGTTTTCTGTGCAACCTCAGAGAAATAATTTCTTTCCTCTGAGACAGAATCTTGTAAAGCAGTCAATAATGTTACTCGAGCCTGTTGATAGTACCGATGGTCAACTTAACTATTGTGTCAGATTGCAATCTGGGATAGTGTCTCGATACCTGTCAACAGGGGCGGAGCACGGAATCCCGGGCTCTGTGCAAAGGCAATGTGTGGGGCCCCTACACGCTATACTGCACATTTAACAATTGAACAGTAAAATAAATAATATTTGTAATATTACCCACAGTAAAGTGTTTAGTGTAAGAATAGGCTAGTACTGCATAAATTGTGGTAATAATGCCCCTTCATGACTGTAACTGAGACTAACAATTAAGATTTCTTAAAAGGTTTAATGCAAAGTTGAGTTTTTCTAGAAAAAATGTCTCCCCACTCATATTCATTGTCGTTTTTATCTTTGGTTATCATGCTATCATTTTAATTGAATGTTATATATATATAACATAGTTATATATATATTATTAGGGACTAATCGAATATGTCAGAAGAACTGCCTCCACGTCGTGCATATCCAAAATTGACCTCAATTCGTAGATTAAAACAGAAAGTGCGAGCTGTTTGTCCTTTCATGCGTAGTCCGGTGTACATTGTTTTCAACTGATTGTTTTAAAGTTAGCAGGTTTTTTAGGTCGTCTGCTGAATTTAACTCTCGCAGTCTCCTGCCTTATTTTCGTGAAGGCTGAGAACAGCGAATTTGCTGTTAAATTGGACCACCGAGATCTATTTCAATCATTTAAGCAGGCTTCCTAAAACACCGCAACTTCACATATTTCCAACACAAATACTCAAAATCAGTCAGTGAACACAGACTGTGAGCGGGAATTGGAAAAACTGGGAATACGTGAATCTCTTGCGGATTGATAACAAAAGCCTTCAGCAGGGATGTGAGTCCATTCCACTTCACTCATACAGCCTATCGTGCAGTTCGCTGTTGCATGCGTGCTGTGCTCGTGTGAGGCATTTACACAGACTTCTCAAAATTAGCGGAGAACAGAGAAGTTGCACAGACACACAGTAGCACATGGTCAAATAATAATCATCATCATTTCAGGAACGTCAAGGCCCCTCACATGCCAGGGCCCTATGTACTCAGTCACCCTTTTCACCCACTTGCACGCCCCTACCTGTCAAACACAACAAAACCACAATGAGAAAGTTAAAGTTACAATCTCTACATAAAAAACAATCAAAGCTCGGAGCTTTAGAGATGTCATGCACTCAGTTCCTGACCACTGACAGCCTGTGATGTTTATGAGGCGTGTGTGACCCTGCAGCTGCTGTCAGCGATCAAGATTGCATCTCCACGACACTTAAACACATCAGGTTAAACACTTGCACTGTTAAATAAGCAGCTTGCGTGTGTGTGTGTATCTGAAGAAAGCGTAGACTGGCATGACAACACCTGTTCAAGAACATTAAAAAGGTCAGAAGCTGCAAAAAGAGTCTGTGTGAATGAAACTTACAAAACGTAAGAAGGTAAAATACAAAATATTTATGTAAATATAGACAATCAAATATTAGTATACAATTGTTTTATCATTTACTGTCTTCTGCAGAACACAAAAGAAGATATTTTGAAGAATGTTGGTAACCAAAGAAAATCGCCCTTCGTTGAATGACATGATGGTACATAAATGATGAAGGAATTATGGACGAACTATCAGAGGTCAGAAGTATATAACAAATACTTTTAGCATTATTTGTTTATTCATTACTATTAGCTTTGATAAAAATATTTTTAGCAAAATGGCAAAAGAAACCATAAAAAATGCAGAAAAAATTGCGTCTTTCTCTTTCTAGACAGTGTCGGGCTGTGTGCTGTTCCGCCCTGTGGGGCTTTTTTTTAATGCGTCTGCTGCCCCACCGCTGGCCCTGAGAGATTGATTTCACAGGCTCAGACGGGCCCTAGAGATCCCAACCAATATTGCTGTCAAACAGGCTGCCCTCTGACCCCATGCATTACGCAGGTCACGGGGCGGCGCTCTCCCAGGCTGCCCGCACAAAGGCCAATATGCCGCCATTTTGTCAGGCTAAAGGTCAACTACTTGCATGTTTTGATCATCGCTAGCTTTGTCGAATTACAAGCTACACGGGTAAGATGTGCTGTGCTTGTGTGTGTGCGAGTTTGTTTCAATATGTCTGTCCGGGTATTCATCAAATCATGGCACCTCTGAGCAAAGTGTGAGACATTATTGAGATGTCTTTGAAAAACTCTAGAAAATACTTTTTTCTCAGGAAAGAAATCGTATAAGCAGATGTTTCTCTTTAAAGGAATAGTTCACCCAGAAATGGAAATTCTGTCGTCATTTTTTCACCCTCATGTTGTTCACAATCTGAATATGACTCTTTCTTCTGCAGAACACAAAGGAAGATATTTCGAAGAATGTTAGTAAACAAACAGCATCGGCCCCCATTGACTTTCATTGTGCGGAAACAAAACCACTGAGACATTTCTCAAAATATTATTTTGTTTTCCAGCAAAAACATTTCCACATGCAGGTTTTGAGTGACATGATAGTAAATAAACAATGACAATATTTGTATATTTTTGTGTAAACTATCCCATAAAGGTCATTGCAGTTTAGGAGAAGCTACAGAGAAATAATATAGATGCATTTGTGATTTTCCACCCTATGGGATTATATGTTTGTTTACATGCCATTGCCGGTATTTTTAACTTTCTGTGGTGCGTTTTACAATCTGCCTGTCAAAGCTTTGCTATTTCTTGCTTACACGCGCTCACACACACACTCACCGCTAACTATGCAGAAGGCAGAAGATGAAAGCATGAGAGTTCAGAGACCCCCTTTCCTACTTGACCACAGTCCCGTGGCTGATGTGTTCA
Source organism: Barbatula barbatula (assembly GCF_947034865.1). Taxonomy (NCBI): domain Eukaryota; kingdom Metazoa; phylum Chordata; class Actinopteri; order Cypriniformes; family Nemacheilidae; genus Barbatula; species Barbatula barbatula. The sequence continues at coordinate 12,662,534 of NC_136784.1, forward strand.
TATGTATGACCACCCACCTCGAGTCACCCTAGGACTCAAAACACCTCATTACGGGCGACTGCGTCTCTCGTGTACTACAACAGTTCGAGCCAATATCAACTTCATATTAACTACATTACAAAAGAACATAAAACCCATCAGACATCTTTTATATCACACCTAAATTATTATAATATAGTGCTCAGAAAGCCATGGGTTCGGTTCCCACATACCAATGGCTTTTACCATACTGATTGCTCAGATGTCAATATTTGGTGGTTTAAATACCCATGTGAAGTCTCACTCAACACATTTTTTTTTGTTTTTAAAGCATGGTTTTCCATCGCCAGGTAAGTGAATCGTAACATCCATGACAGAATCGTCACATGCATAACCGTCCATAATGTAAAAAAATATATAATATTTATTTATATATAAGAGCCATCCCTGTTGGGTATTATTGCTTCTGGTTTGAAAAGTGCAATTCACAGAAATCCTACAAAACATGTTGTCTCTCAAAAACATGTGTCCGTTTTGTCATATCCATATCCCTTTGTTTTTTTCTCTTTTAAAATAGAAAACATGATATTTTTCTGATGTCTGGACTCTATCATCAGGAGTTTAGTCAAGTATAATCAGATGATTTAATATATTGGTAATAAATACATTCTCTGGAATTGCCTTTCTATATATTCTCTGTATATTTGTTTTACTTCCACACATTTTACATCACCTTTTACATACTATTCATTCTTGTTTGATTTATATTTTATTTCTTAATATTAGATCTCTATTAAAGCATTTTTAAGAGGCTGGCCTACAAATAGAGAAGTACAGCTGATCATTACAACACTTCCTCCGCAGACAAAAACACACACATTACGCACACGACAGCGGTGCGTTTCGCACTGATACGTTATTTCGCTAGACGTGGAAGAGGAAAGGCCTTGCGATTCTCGCTTTAAGTTGGGGAACTACACAAACACCAGACGCACACCCACACGCATGCACAAACGGCACAATGCAAGGTGTCACACGTATCTCAGAAAGAAATAAGCTCTACATCCTCTCCCAGTGAGAGAAACAAAGCCGGCCTTCCTCTTCTGTGTGGATTGAATACACAGCTATTTATAAACAATAACATGTCCCCCTGCTGCTTCTCCTGAGGAGGACAGGATTGTTTAACACATTGTTTTAGAAACCGAACATCTGTCTGCACAAGTCACAGGACGCCACAGCACAGCGTGAGGGAGCGCTCCTCACTGCCAGGCCGTCTGCAGGAGCACAAGAGCGATTTCATCATGTCATCAGTTATAGCCAATGAGACCTAATGCTTGTTGTTTTGCTGCCTTGATGTTTTTAAGTACACAGGCTGTTTTGTCTCCTCTTGTGTAATATACACACCGATGCTTATATATTAGCTTTGGTAAACAAACTGAAAGACATACACTCAAAAAAGCTTCTTTAAGCTCCCCGTCTGCCCTTCTTGTGTGGGTAGACGTCGCTTCTTGGCATGGGCAAAAAGGGATGGGAATGAAAACATAGCGACATGGAGACCCACTCGGAGAAGCAAAAAACTCAAGCTTGGAATGAGAAGTGGTTCTGGCATGCTTTGTGGGGGGAAATACTGTTGTGCCGTGGGCCCACACCTTCAAAGGAGAGCACTAATCACAACATGTGATGGGACACAAGAACAAAGCCCAACATCAGGAGAAAATAACAGCGTGGGAAACCTCGGCGAACTTGAGTTACAGCGACAAAAAAAGAGCCACCTCTGTCCCCGAGCACATACAAAAACACACACATACACGTATGAACACACGGCGGCTCTCTGTCCACCCCATTCTCTTTGCCACCCCTGGCGGAGGCGAACACCAGGAAGTTCATCCATACTGCCGAACTGAGGCTGGTAGCAATAACAACGTGAAAACGGCCAGAGTGCTTCCTCTCATTCAAGCGTGCGGTACTGATGACAATTAAACACGATCTGCGCGGGCTGATAAGGATCCATAAGCAGCCTATCAGAGAGCACCATACATAGAGGATGATGGGTCAACACATGAATGCTCATGCTGATGTCAATGTGTGGTTATTTAATACTTTTAATTTAGATTACAGACTCACTAACTGAGTTAAAGTTGATTTGGCTGGTTGCATATTTAGGTGCAAAATTGTTGAACTTTTTTATTAACTAATGAACAATGTGTTAGAGTTTTTTGGATTAGTCCACATAGATTATCAGATACATCATTCTTCTTCAGTTATTTGAAGTGCAACATTGGCGTTGATATATATATAGCTATATATTCATATTTTGTGTTTCATTTAAATTGCAACTAATTGCATCAAATTATTTATTATTAAATATTCATAACTGATATTTGTACAACGAAAAACTGATCCAAGAGCGCATCTGTACTTGAAACACAATACTACAAAAACGATGGGTGCTCCAGAAAGGGTGCTCACACATTTGAAAAACTCGATTCCTCCCAAAAAAGGCAAAATTATTCCACATCCAGCCACGTAGGTCTTTTGATTTTTAAAAAAGCCTTCATTTACAGGGCTACTAAAAAACACCCTGTAAATAAAGGCTTTTTAAACAATATAATATAAAAAGGCTTTTTAAAATATCTACGTGAGTGCCTGGATGGGGAATATCTTTGCATTTTTGGTGGGTGGGATCCCCTTTTTCAAAATTAATAACTAATTGTTGATCAATAAAATGCAATAAAACCTTTATAACATCAGGACTGGAAATATAAACTTTTATGTATAAGAATGTGTAGATTGAAGTAGGCGCTATAACTGATCACGATTCAATCGCCTTTTAGCTTTAACCCTTTAGTCCTTTAGTGAAGTAAATATTCCGTGTATTATTATTCGTAATGATATTTCAACGGTTTGAAAAGAATGTAAACGAAAATGTTTTAAATCAAATTGTGATATTTTTGGCATAATGATATCATCACTGCATATATTCTGAAACTAGCTTACATAATAAGAATACGAATAATAAAACTATTATTATTATTTAAATGTGTATTATTATAATATTTATACACACCAGAAAAACAGTACGATTTACTTGAATTTACTTTCGAAAACTGTGTTCACGACCTTGACACACACACAAAAGCAATTAAATTCCCTTTAAAACTGTGTGCAAAAACTTGACACAAAGAAAATGTAAATCATACGAGTTGATTTTCAGTGTTTACAATTATTCAAATGTGCAATTCCCTAAGTAAGAAATCAAATAATTATGCCGAAGGGTCTAGTAGCTACTGCTGACACGCCAACTGTGCAGCGCATCATGTTTAGCCACCTGTTAAAGACACGACGCATGCACGTTGACTTGCCCGTTTTGATCGCATGTGCCTGAGGGAATGCCCTTAACACAGACTACATGCTGGAGATTCATGAAGTGCATTTAGCCTCGGTGGCTTCCTCGTACACACTGCACTGCTTCGGATGAGTTAGTATTAGATTACAGGTTCACACGCTCAGTCGCAGACCGCCCGTCGCCCCAACCAATTGCCCCATTCATTCCAGCGCCGGAGACGGCCGTCGCCCCTGATTGGTTATCAGCGCTCTCCTTAGAAACTTTCCCACGGCTAACGCGTGCTGACAGCCGGCCAGCCACGCCCTTCAGCTGGGCCAGACAACACAAGCGCCGGCGGAACCGAGGGGCGGAGCTCCGCACTCACGGACGAGCATTCTATTGGCCGTTTGCTGAACGTGTGAAGCGTAACGGGCGGGGTCGAAATGCGATTCAGTCAACCGACCTGTCACTCAATCTCGATGATTGGCTGCCTAAGCGCCTAGCCCCGCCTCTCTTGGCCGGCTGTGGAGTTGAAATGATACCGTGGGAAAGCTTGTCGGTTCATACGGATGAACTTCGGGCGAACGAAACGCAAACGCACGCCGAGGATACGATCCAGAAGACAGCATCCCAAAATGAAGAGAAATCACGACTTTAGCTCCTCGGACAGCGATCTCGACGAGAACATCGAAGTGGAGAAAGAGAGCGCCGATGAAAATGCGTAAGTTTTTTATTGACTCATTTTTGTGAAGCCTGTAACTGTAATATTTGGTTTATTCGTGCACTGAAAAATGTAAGATAAACACGTTAAATGTTGACACGACTAGAAAACAACTTTTAAATGTTTCTTATGTGCTTGTTTTGTTTTTAAAGCGGCGCGAGTTCTCCTCTCGGGTCGATGTCTCCGTCTACAACCTCTCAAGTACAAGCGAGAAAACGTCGCAGAGGGGTAAGTGCGGGTCTCCGTGAAAAACCCTGGAATCTACAAGCGATGTTTAATGCAGAATAGTAATGTTCTTGCTTTGTAATAATGCCTTCACAACCCTTTCAACAGATCATCGAGAAACGCCGTAGAGACCGGATTAATAACAGTCTGTCTGAACTGCGCAGACTGGTGCCCAGCGCGTTTGAGAAACAGGTGAGTCTCAATCACTGCACTTCGCTCGCATCTCATGTGTAAACACCATCATATACATACATCGTGTACCGTTATCGTCGAACGTGGATTGATCTAACCCGCGATCTGTTTTCGTTCCCAGGGCTCTGCTAAATTGGAAAAAGCGGAGATTTTGCAGATGACCGTCGATCATCTAAAAATGCTGCATGCAGCCGGAGGAAAAGGTACTTTTTAAAAACCATAGCAAAGTTGGCGTACCACTTCATAATAGTTTGTATTGAGCATTATTACGATTGAATATAACACATATTACGCTTATAAACTGTACTTGGCTATTTTTTCCTAGCCAAGAAGGCTCAAATGCATTCAAAATATACTTGCATCGAACTTTCATTACAATTTAAGGATGCACTAACTAATGCCCTGTTGAGCATTGCAGTGGATTATAAAAACTTCTAAACTTTTTCATGAACAATACAAATCTTGCAAAGTTTGTTGTTGGATGCACCCTTTGAATTAAGAGATCATGTAAAATTTGGTTATCTTGTGAATTCCCACAGTTCAAAGCACACAACTGAAACAGGACAAACGTGTAAACTTTCTTTTAATCTCTGTAGTTTATCTAGTGGCAATTTGGTTTCATTCTCAGCCACTCCCAGCATGATCCATTTCGGGCACAATAGTCTTTCCTTTCACAAGCTCAAATCATTATTTGCTAAAATCCCTCAACAGCTTTCTCTCTCTCTCTCTCTCTCTCTCTCTCTCTCTCTCTCTCTCTCTCTCTCTCCTGCAGGCTACTTTGATGCTCATGCATTGGCCATGGATTACCGTGGGCTGGGTTTCCGTGAGTGTCTGGCAGAGACGGCCCGTTACCTCAGTATCATCGAGGGACTGGACAACACTGACCCCCTCCGCATCCGTTTGGTTTCGCACCTGAACAGTTACGCCTCCCAAAGAGAAGCTCACTCCGGTTTGGGGCACCTGGCCTGGGGCTCTGCTTTCGGCGCTCCCCCCGGCCATCTGGCTCATCACCTTATCCTTCAACAACAGCAGGGGGCGCCACTCCCACGCAGCACCAGCAGCCCTACATCCTCCACTTCATCATCACCATCTTCCTCATCTCCATCTGCCCCATCCACAGAGCCACATGTCCCCAGCAGGCTGACTGGCACGGTGATTACCGAGGCAGGGCAGACAGGGCTGCTGAGGGTGCCACCCAGTACCTCCCTGCCTCCCGGGCTTACGCCACCTTCAGCGTCCAAGCTGTCTCCACCCCTCCTGACATCACTTTCAAGCCTGTCAGCGTTTCCCTTCCCGCTGAGCGCATTTCCTCTGCTGTCCCCGAGCTCACTGGGCCCCGTGACTGCCTCCAGCAGCCTGGGGAAACCCTACAGGCCCTGGAGCATGGAAATAGGGGCCTTCTGAACTCTAAATGAACATTAGACTCTGATCTCTGTTGACAGACAGTCAAGACTTTCTCTTTATTTAAAGGGAAAAATTATGCAGAAGTGATGTACATGTTTGAATTACCCTGCATCTCATGATCTGAGATGGGTTCAGGAGATGGTCAGGTTCTAGTAGGTTAGTACAAATCTAGTTCTTCACTCAGAGGAGCAAGGTACTATTCAGGTACCTGCCTTACCTTCTTGTTGAAGTAAAGAGATAGAAAAAGAAAGACAGCAAGAGAAAGAGAGAGGTCATTTGAAGCAAAAGCAATGGTGAGAGGCATATAAATAATATTTAAAAAAACGTAAATGGTTAAATTATAGAGTTTTAAGGAGTCTAGGCTTCAGAATGAAAGAATGGTTTAATTTAAAATAAAAAAATGTTCAGCATCCCTATCGTTCGTATTGAGAATCTATGCAATCCAGTTGTGTGACTGATGTTTTGCAACAAAGTCCTCTGCAAATATACAAGACCTATGCAAGCGAGCCTGTATTCCTCACCTGAACTTCATGAGCAATAATAGTACTTTATTTTTATAAAGATTTTAAATAATTCTGGTCAGTGACCTGAAATGTTTGTACTGCGTTTGTGTGTTAGACATGTGTTGTTTGCAGGGAAGTTTCATTTTTAACAGTGACAATCTAGACGCTTTTTCACGAGTGACAATCTCTCAGAAATGCACTAATGTAATCATAATAAACGTTTGTTATTAACAGACTTGTGTGTTCGTGCATACGTGTTCATCCATCATCCCAAATAATCTCTCTCTTTGTCTTGAGGAGTGCTATGGAAAACATTGTTTTTAATAGGGATTTTGCACTGGCATATCAGATATTTCAGAGAGATTAGGAGAACAGATATATTTACATTTATACATCTTTGGATGTTTGTTTTCAGATAATCAAACCTTGACACCACCAATGGAGCTGGAAGAGATGGTGGTACTGTGTCTGTCCCTCACTAACCTGTGTGACTTTCTTGTAATAAAATAATTTTATATTTATTTGTGTTTTGTCACATTTCCATTTGTAAGTTTTATTGCATAGACAATTACAGTGTATGGAGAGAGAGAGAGAGACAATGTTTCAGGTTACAAGCACAACATTTTAATTCTCACAGTAAACTATATTCATACATATTTTATTGTCTATAATTGTTGCCAAAATCTTCAGATCATCCTGTCCTAACATGTGCACATATAAACACAAGCCTTAGATGTGATTTATGTATTGAGATGAAAAGTTCCTTTCATGCCATTGAAATGAGGCTCTGCACATGTCTATAGGCTTGAACCAGTGCCTGTATGCGTGCGTTTTGAACTGATATCAAACACGACCCAGGGCCTTTCTGTGGCCTCTCTATGTATCCAGGAAGCCATTAAGAGCCAAGGGATATCCTGGACAATGGCAGCCCGGACTGCGAGAGTGGGAGAGGGAAGGATAGAGTGAGATGTGAGGAAAAGAGAGAGAGATGGAAATGTGGGAGGAGATGGGTGCACAGTGCAGCTTTGTCCCTGAGCAATCACAGCGGCGTGCTGAGCTCCTGGTGTGGTGAACTCCCACGCTAACACCACTGGTGCGGTGACTACCAGCCAAAGCCATAAAACACATTGCCCACCTACACACCGTCAGCTTCTTTATTTCCCTCTCTCGCTTTAAATCTAGTTCAGAGGCGTTTTTTCGTGGTTTCCCCCTGGGAAGGACTGATTGTGAGATGCATTTGCAAAACCTGTAATTTTAAAAAGACCCCCAGGGGCTGCTAGATTAGAATAATAGCATCGTCAAACTATTTCTGAAGTATGCAAACTTAGTAGGCTTTCTTGTATAGCATAACTGAATGACACACAATCTACCGTACATTTATAACATACGATATGCGTATCATATTAGCAACAGAGAAGCATGACAGACAGGTGTAATCGGAAGTAAGCTATTGTATGTGAACGTACCAGACTTCCGGTTCGTACGCTCTATAAATAACTAGAAGAATAACAAATTGAAGTAATCAATAATAATTGTGCTACAAATAAGTGTTTATATCATTTTAACCATACATTCAAATAATATGGCAAGAAGTACCAGCATAACTAGATGATTACTGAAGCTGTAAAACTCAAAGCATTACCCCGGAAGTCAAATACAACGGCCGCGACACGTGACATCAGTTGCCACTGTTGTAAACATCCCCAGCTTGAGCGTAAGATTCTACTTTTTATACATTTGTAGACAATGTATAGTATATGAATGAAGAATGCCATTATTATTCATAGGGCTGTAGGCTATATGTAAGGGATATCGCAGAGATGAGCCCCGACAGTGAGATCAGTCTTGTGTCACCCCGAAGGGGCTTATTTCGCGGTAACCGCCGGCTGCTTGTAAATTATCCCGCTTATTACACAACTACGTGTCGCATGAGAAAAAACTGGACGTAAAATGTGAATTTGAAATAGGATATTAGCTCATTTGTACCGAATGAAGACCTTCCGCGAGGAAAAGCGTCGGTTTTAAAGTAAGAAACGACGTTCAGACGTCACGAACAGGAAAATTGGTTTAATCATTTGTAAATATAATGTCAGATGTGTTATCAAAAGATATATTTAGCATTTTTTGTGTCATATTAAACTGCTCATCTCAAAATGATTCGCAGCATCCGGGTTGCATGGTGTTATTAGTGCTGAGGAATGTCGAGACTGGCCAATCAGAATCAAGCATTCAAGCGAGCCGCGTAATAAGGTACCATAACAGATGTTCATGTACTGCCACCTGTTGGGTGTTTGGTAAAATACCGCGGTATTAAAGGATCAAATACTCTGTTGTCGAAGTTGACAAGCACTTTTTAATACTTTTAAATAGTTATATTTGGAAAACCAAGTGACAAACATGGGTGACTGATAATGATGATTGTTGGAGGGGGGAAATCATAATGTACATGAAGTAAAAGTAAGAAGACAAAGACAGATTTCTCATTGAAAGAGCCCCGAGTCTTTATTCACCACAGTTTGCTTCCAAAGTTACAGATGTGAAGGGAATAAAGCACACAGCTGGAAGAGAAAGATGTAGGTGGGCAGATCTGTGACATTAAAGCTGTTCATACAAGAGCGATGACGTATGAAAACTATAGCACACAGCATCTTGTAGTGTGCACTACATCTCTTTAAAACCAGACATCTTTAAAGCTAGGTTCTCTATGGTACACTTTGATTAGAATTAGAGAACTACAAGCAATCTCACATTTCCCAAGGACAAAAGGAGATGGTTATCCAGTTGAAGTTGCTGTTGTGCAGTCAGCATGATTGTAACCCAGACTATGGTCAAACATGGGTGAAGAGACATCGCATGATCTCAGCATGGCTCAAACCACAGATTTACTAAGTTCCTATATTTCATTTTCGCTAAATCAGGCTGAGCTTACAGCGTATAAGCGTTTGTGTGTCTGTGTGTGACTATTCCAGATGATTGTATGACTAAAGAGTGAAAGATGTCTAGTAAATAACCGGTAAGGGCTGCGTGTACTGTGGCAGCTTTACTCTCTCCACATGGATATAGAGACAACATGATCATGGGTTTAGAGAAGACATTGCGAATGTCAGCTAGAGAGCAAACTCACAAACACCAAAGCCTGGCACAAGAGAAACAGTAGCAGATTTGAGAGAGAGAGAAACAAGTACATCCACTAAAAGAGAAAGATACAGAGAGAAAAACTTATAAAATGGCACACCGCAATACTTTTCATTGTCTCATATAAAATAAATTGTATTTACAAAAAAACGACACTTTCACTTCAGTTTCAAATTGAGCAAAAACATTTCATTTCTCAGGACTTTTTTCTGAGCTATCAGGAGAGGATGCTGTTGGTGAGGGGGCAGGATCGATTCCTCTGGGTGGGGGTATGAGGGTCTTCTCTATGTGGGGCTGCATTGGTGGGGTGAAGGCGGACAGAGGGTCACAGGGATGGGGGTTGTTTGTGGGGTGATGAGTCTTAGGAGCTGGTGTTCATGCTGTCAGTTCTTCCCTTATCTCTTTGTTTCGACGCACCTCTTCGGCATGCCTCTCCTGAAACAAAAACAACAAATATTGCAATTTATAACAAATATTTACAGTATACATATATATATATATATATATTATCTTTGCTCCGGTGCTTGCAGCTTTTGTGATAAAAGTATTTTATGGTATTTTAGTGCCCTCTTGTGAGACCGAATAAGAACTAACTATATATCTTTCAAAAAGGTTTTTTAAATTTATAACCAATTTGATGTCTTCCAATAAAAAATATCATTCATGTTTGAAAAAAAGATGCAGAATAAGAACCATTTTGGGTGAATTTATAACCAACTTGATACCTTGCAATAATAAACAAAAATATTTATGTTTAAAAAAACATGTCTTTTCTCTAATGTGGCAGGGATTATAGTTCAAGTATTTGATGGTAATTTAGTGCCCTCTAGTGAGACTAACCAGTAAGAACCAACTATATTGCTTTCAAATTTTATTGCATTTATTGCAGTTTAAATATATTTCTTATTACAATTCTTTGTGAAAAGAGAATATATTTTTCACATTTAAAATTTTTAAATATGTTCAAATATTTTCCCCCAAAATATATACTGCCAGGGTAAAATCATTGTGATGCTATGGTGGTTGCTATTGTGTTGCTAAGGTGTTTTGAGTATTTTTAGCATGTTGAGTCCTTACCTTCTCATGCAGTCGCTCCATCACGGATGCAATGTAGGCGTCACGGTTTTCCTTAATCTGCTCCATCTTCATGTTGAGTTTCTCTTCGGCCATCCTGCTGAAGTTGCTGTTCTCCTCCATGGCCCTCAGTAGGACGTCCCGCTCGTGCTCCCGTTTCTCTGCCAGGGCTCTCAGAATTTCAGCCTCCAGAGACTAGACAGAGAGAGAGAGAGAGAGAGAGAGAGAGAGAGAGAGGGAGGGGTGTAATGAAAGATGTTATTACAAGCTGACTCGGTGGTCTTAGCCCCAGGAATCTTTTTATTAGATTATTAAATCAATAATCAATATCTCACTGCCTACAGAACAGATTTAACAACCCAGCTTAAAAAACAGATGACTTTCCTACAGAATACTTACTTTCCTCCTGTCCTCAGCGGCCTCCAGCTTCTTCTGAATGTCCTCCAGGGAAAGCTCCCTCTTCTTGGGAGGGGACGTGATGCTGTAGTTTCCATCTGCCGTGGGAGAGAGTGGCTTTAGGATGACCTCGAAGGCCTGGCCAGAAGCCCGCTTGTTAATGGGCTTAACTTCCATATCTGAGAACACAGGACACAAAGATTTGTCTTTTAGATGCAGCAGGTAATTAAGATTTATCTGAGCATTGAACTTTGCAATAACAGACATTTATTGAACCATATTATCTATGAAGAAGTCTAATAAACACCCCCAGTACATATACAGGCCAATAATACTTTCATAATGGAGCTAATGTGAAGTGAGCACCTCAGAGCAAAGAACATGCTCTTCTTTTCATTACGGGAATAATATTTTACCTTCGAACTCTGCCATGAGGGTGTTGCGTGCCTCTGGATAAAGACAGGAGCAGATGAGGGACACGAGGGACAGCTCCTTCATCTTCTCTTTGTAGGCTGTAAGGAAACACATCACATCAAAAAATTCTATTGACCCAGATTCTCTCATGCAAATACAGAACTGTTTTTCACAAATGCATTTGTAATGATGCAGAAAATAACCAAATCCATCTACAGGGTATCAAGTTTGGGAGGGGCCGTGGACCCCTGGGGGCTCATGATGGTGCTGCAGAGGGGTCTGTGTGCTGATATAAAGCAAAATATGTTCTTTAATGAGTAAATAAGATATATCTTTATTTAATTTGAAATCTTAATTTCAATAAGCCTTTCAATTTTATGTTATGAATGAATGATGGTGGATCTGAATCAGGTTCATAGGACAAACGTAAATCTCAGATTTAAATTAAAATTACAAATTGTAATATTTAATGGATAAAACAGTGGTACAGTGAAGGCAAAATGATGAAAACACGTCAGTAATTCAGCACAATGTGAATCTTCTCAAAATCCAGCATTTTCATACTAGCAAAGTAGCGCTGGTTGAGAGTCTGGGTGGGGGTCCAGAAAATATCATTTGTTTAAAATAAAATAACAAAAAAAAATTGCTTTCCAAGAACAAACAAGCATCCGTGTCCTCACTTGCTCTGATTCCTAAAAGACACTGTTCACCAGAAGATCCACCCTTCCCCCAGCCATCAGCTTGTGTTACATTATTTATTGGAATCCATTTTTACTCAGAGTTCAGTATGAAGTGTGTGCAGAAGAGTGAGAGAGCAAGATCAGAGCAGACACGATGCCAGACGCATATACAGATGGCTCTTTATAATACACAGATTTTACTATAATTCATTCATATCCACAATTTCAGCATCATTTTTCTGTTTTACTCTATTGCACCCAGCAATAAACGCTTAGTACAAATTTGTATACGGGGGTTCATTTCCTAAGGGGGAGGGGTATTTTATGCGGCACTGAAAACTTGTGGCATATGGGACGTTACAGTATTTGAATGTGTCTTTAGTGATGAGGTTTTAGTTAAAGGAGCAATGTGTAAATTTAATTTAGTGGCATCTTGCTGTGAGGTTGAGAAATTGCAACCAACGACTCACTCCACAGCTTCCTATTGAAGCACTACGGTAGCTGACACAGAACAAGGGGCGGTTCTGGGGTGACTGGATATCTGGGGCTTAGCCACCTAAGTTATTCATACAGGGCATGGTAATAAAAACATTCAGGGCTTTACTGAAAACTGTCAGGGATTCGGCCCCCTTAGCCCACCCCTAGCGCCACCCCTGCACCGAACTAAGGTGTTGTCACGTTCTCGTTTCTTGCCGAAGGAGATAACGTATTTACCAAACGCTACCTGTAGAGCATTCCATTTAGGGTTACTGTAGAAACAACATGGTGCATGAAATGCAATGTAAGGGGACCAGCGGTGTATGTAGATAGAAATAGCTCATTCTAAAGTAATAAAAACATAACGCTTCATTATATATGGTCTCTAAACACTTCTGAACACATTGTTATGTATATTATATTGGATTTTTGTCATCCTCCGAAAAACGATACACTGAACCTTTAAGCACGATGCAGGGTGTACCTAAAAACTAATATAGTATACAATTTAATATACATTTATATTTATAAAATATATTTTTTGGAATACCTGCCACTTCTTAAATGCATTATTGCATTTTATCCTCGGACATGACACAAAGTTTTCCTGTCTGTGTTTGGCTGTAATATAACTATTTATTTTATATTTATAATAATTTTAATGAATATTTAAATGTTTATTCATTATATTAAATCAAAACTACTCAACAGCTATTGATTCTTTGTGAAGGTCTCCCAGATGTTAAGTTCGGAACCAAAGTGGTATGTTTATGTGGTCAACACGCCTTTTATGCTCCTTAGGAAAAATAGATTTAACTTTTTTAAAAGGACCCTTGGGTATAAATAGATGTATGGCTTAATATATGAACAATGGCATTGACTTTATACTTGTGAAATAAAAAAGCAGTTTTACTTTCACAGTATTCATAAACGTAGAAATCCTTTTTACTTTGAGGCCGACATTGTTTTACATCAAAATCTGTGATGTCAAATGGTTGCAACCTAAACCTGTTCTCTTTCGCAACAGCAAAGCACACACATTTTCCATCTATAACAGTAAAATATGACACGTAAAACATAAGATCAGAAACAGTATATAGCTTTCCTGTAGCTCAGTGGTAAGAGCATTGCGTTAACAACGCAAGGTTGTGGGTTGGATCCAGGGGATTGCACATACCTATGTATAAATGTATAGGATAATGCAATGTAAGTCGCTTTGGATAAATATTATCCTAAAAATAAATATTATATATATATATTATCCTAACAGAACCTTATATTTACTGAAGAACTGATTGTCTGTGTTTAGTTTGGCTGCCTAGCTGTGCGTGCAACCATTTTACGTCATCGAAAAAGAACATGGCGGCCTCCTTAGGTTGAAGTGAGTATTACATTTAGATGATGCTTACACGACAAATGCTAGTAGTGTAAGGCTATTACAACGCATTAAGCCATACATCTCTCTATACACCGGGTATAAGGTTTCAAATAGAAGTTTCGAGGGCGACGTAGACAAGGACTTCTGTCCCTGATCGAGCAAATGAACTTTTTTCTGTAAATTGTGAATAATTGATTTCTGCCACAACATTTCAAACAAACACGTTTTTACCTAGAATACATCATTTATCCAAGCAACGAAATGTAATTTAAGCTATAAATCAATATCCCGACATGCTCTCAACCGCTCCGAGAAGTTTCTCAGCAGATGTCAGACTGCCATCATGCAGTGCCAACCTGCTTCCTCCAACTGCTTTCCACCCAAAGGACACCCGTAATGATCTGATCAACTCGCCCTCGCTTACTGTGACGCACCGACAAGCTTATTTACAAAAACAGGGTAGAGAAAAAAGGAAAGGTAAGAGAATCACAGCGCTCACTCCTACTAGGATGAAAAGCCCTCCGGCAGGCAGCGTTTGGCGTGGGGGGCTTTAATTAGTGATTACTGAAGCGAACCATTCCTGCCGAAACACTGAGGGGGTGGTGATGGAGATTCAACGCTGGGATATTATCATACCGAGCGCTCACACACCTCAGCTAACATTTTCCCTACTGCTGTCTGTCAATAGGCACAGTAAGATAAGGATCATGGACAGCTCGATGAAGCAGGTAATTCATGTCAACTGGCTGGCGGATGGATGAAAGGGTTTCAGATAGATGACCTGTACGCTTGCAGCATTCCGATTTAATTATTGAGTTTCCGTCAGAGGCGTCGGAATTGGGCAGGAGTAGTCATCATGGTCCGCCCCTCTGCCACGGGACCACGCCCTTGGCTAAAGGAGTAGCCATTGCTGTGATAAATACTGATGTAATAGTGAAACGACAAATAGAATCACAAATTGTTGCGTTTGTTACATTGAGTGGTTCAGTCTTATTCACTGCATTTTCTATAGACATTTCTTAAACATGACAAGCATGCACTAAAGGAGAATACAAAGCAAAGAAAATACACATTCAAAGTCAACCAATATAACCCCATCGACAAGGAAACTGTCTCCCTTTGTGTGGTTTCTTTGATAATGCATCAGCATGCCCACCCTGGAAATCAATAACGGCCCCTCCCACCCCCCCTATCTCTCATACACACACACGCACACACTCTGTCCACTGCAGCTGGGCAGAGGCCCCCAATGGTTAGCAGTCCATCATGACATCCATCCAGCAGTTTATTTAAATACAGTTAAACTGACTTTGAACAATATGGAACGTGTCATTGACCTTAATTATGCCAATGCATTAACACTTTAAATGAAACAGGGTCATCATATAGCAGCCATTATACTAAGTCGTTCACAAAACAATGGCTGGCCCCACCCCACTGCTTTGCATTATTGCTGAATGTGTTTATCGAAGCACAACCTGTTTCACTTACTTCCTGTTAAGCCAAAAATGGCGTTTAATTGGATTAGAAATACGTATCCAGTAATCTTAGATCGGTGATATGGGTGGGGCAGGGTTGCATAGGGATCTATAAAGTGTACAGGACAAAGCCCTTAAAGTTAAAGCTTTTGATGCGATGCAATTCTTAAAGAGGGATACAATCGAAGCCCAATTAACCGATATATAAATGCACGATGAAAAGTCTCACTAAATCAGGTCATCATTGTGACATCATAATGAAAAATCTGATTATGCGTATATTAAAACCAAACAGACCCAATCTTGCACAGCACAGCTTGATCTGCTTTTAATATGCATTGCTTTACAAATTTTTAATGACCCAAGCACCAAGATCTTTCCGACAGGATCTTAAAGCCCAATAAATATTCAGCTGTAATTGATTATATTGATTGACATCCTCTTACGTATTAGTGGGAGAAGTCACCACAGGCCTGTCAGACCATTTCTTGTGTTCTGTGAAATAAAAATGAACATGTTCACTGCCCCATGTAATTGAATAGAACGGCACAATTAAGTGCACGAAATGCGTTTTCTAAACACCTCTCTCGAGGAGGTTACTTTTCAAGTGACATGACAACCAGAAATGACGACTGCTTCCCTGGAGGCGACACAAAGTTATGCTATCAAGGCAAACACGCGCCCTGTGTATAAAGTGCCCCCCTTTGGCCGCCAACAACATCATGTGCATCACAACAGCGCTGAGACATACCGGTGAGACAACCTCAGTCTTGACACACTTTCATTTAAACATTGATCCTTTCATACTGCAATCTGCCTTTTAGGAACTGTGAGAAAAAGCATCCACGTATTATACAATTCTCGGTTTCACTATAAAATGTGTTTCATTAGCAATGAGATTGTTTAAATGGTGAATTGGGATATACTGGCTAATTGAAGACATCTGGCATGAAAGACTGCATGAAGCAAGAATGCATCGAATAATTCCCATTATTTGTCAATTATAAAAGAGGTGAAATTAAATAGAAATGATCCCAGTGTGTAGTGAGAAACCCACCAGCTAAATGAGTCATTCTCCAAATCACTGTAAACCACTGACACCAAACCCATTAATCATCCCATAATTTCTGTAAATTGACCTAAATTAAAGTATTCTGATCCTTTATGTCGACATGAACAAAAACCATGGTTTATAATCTTTAAACAGCCCTGTTTCGTTTCATGTCTGTACCACTATAACTGTACATCTTTGTTTGGCAATACATATAGGAGCCACACCTAATTTAATAGCCCACCCTATAAAGATCCATCACGAGGATTAAAATACTGTGTCCAGCCCATGCCAAAAGCTTTAAACGGCTCTCAGATCGACACCGCCAAGCTTTATTGGATTTTCCTAAGGCTGAAACACAGAGCCTGATCTTGGGTGGGGTCCCTTTCTGCATTATGCTGGAGATGCATGAGCCGGCAGGTGCGCTCTCTCCATCCAAACCCCATTTCAATTTGAGAAACATTTCTGCGCTAGAAACACACATTCAATGTCATTTCTCATTATCATCGTTAAGTCTGCCACTGCTAAATGTGGCTTGCGAGTACCCCAAAACGCCCAGCCATATTTGAAAATAAAACATATAGTTCTTAAAAAAGCAGAGCTAGATTCCTGCAGTAGCCTAATGCGTAAAATCCTTCCTGCGTGTCATATATTTGTATGTGTTTCTCCATCACCGATGTCTCTTTTGTGCGCATCGGCAGCATCCCTCAGCATCCCTCAGCATCCCTGTATCAAGGAAAAACGACCCGGTGAGCAAAACGACAGAAAGGTTTGTCTTACCGATAGCAGTTTTGGCCATGGCTGGAGTTGTTGCGGCGACTGGTGCGTCTCGGCTCTGTTCGGTGGCGATGAATCGGTTCGCTTTAATAAGGCACTGAGTCAGCAGATCGTCGCGAGAGCGTGTTCGGGAATGACGCGCGTGCGTGTGTTCAATCAGACTGGCTGCTGTTTGCTGCTTCACGCGCGCGGTTATAGGCGGTGAAGCGCGCTCCCACGGGTCTGTGTTCACGAGGATGTCAGCGGCTTGTTGCTTACAAGGTGACTAATTGTGTCTCCCCCTCTTTCGGCAGTGGTACTGTCCGGTCATGCAGTTTTTATTGATTTACTGTATATTCATTTATATGGAAGCTGGTTGGGATCAAAGGCTGCGATTATTGGAAAGACATTTTGCAATGCGCATAATATGCTTCATGGCCTTTTATAGAGTAGGACAATAGTCGTTATATTACGGGTTACTTATTTGATCTAAATAGCTGGTTGTCTTTTGTTGTCACACAACACAGGGAGGTCTGTCTTGTTCCAGAGTATTTGATAAAATCTAGATTGTTTTATTTCATATTTTATCAAATGCAAAAATGGGATTTAGGGACTTTTTTGCGAGCAGCACGAATAGGCAGCTGCACTCAGACCCAAGGTGCCCCTCCCAGTAATATCCACGGTCCCTTGAGATGAAATGCCTGTTTTGTGCTTCGGTCTTGGACCTTTATGTGCCTTATGTACCTCATATGTCTAATATATTTTAAGTTCAACTGTTATCATTTGTCAAAAATTGTTTTAGATATTGCACGGTAAAAATAAATGCTATAGATTTGGTATATATATATATGTGTGTGTGTGTGTGTGTGTGTGTGAGAGTATATATAGGCTATATATATATATGTGTGTGTCTGTGTGTGTGTGTGTTTGTATATATATATATATATATATATATATATATATATATACAAACACACACATTGAACACATTACATGTATATGTAATGTGTTCATTGTATTAGCACCTATTGCACTTGTACGACATATCGCTTATTGCTCCCTGAATTCTTTGTAAGTCGCTTTGGATAAAAGCTTCAGCTAAATGACTAAGTGTAAATGTAAAATGTAAACGTTTATATGACACATGGTAATTCTTGGTAACAAAGATATGCTCTGAACATAAATTGATGTTGTAACACCCATCCATTCTCTCCCCATACCTGCTTGTCCTCTGCAGTATTGCCAGAAGCCTATGTACAGTACATACTACTTTATCTAATACATGCATGAGTTAAGTCACATTCCACCAAACTTTATCACCACATCAGTACATGAACCTGCACTATAGCTTCCACGTGACAGAACAACAATTATGAAGGAAGTGCTGTAGTGAATAATACAACTTTCAACAATGTGGCCATCATGTGAATGATAACATGCCTCGTATCATTTTAAATGTAGATTTCATTGTTCTTAAAAAGGAAACGCCTTGTAAAAGTCTCATTATAAACATTTACATTATATATTTTTTTCAGAGGCCTATAAATTGAAAGAAAATATTGTCAATGTAATAGCAAGAGTATGTTAACTCACGTCACACCTATAGATCGAAAAAGCACTGCGTTTTCATTTACATCCACAAGAAGGCGTACTTTTCCTTTTCATGAAACGTCAGAACTGATAACAGCGAAATGGAAATTTAAATGGAGAAATGCATGGTAACGATGGGAATATTCAGAGGACAGATCACTTTATGAGCGCAACACTAATCAAATACAACCACTGTTGCCTCTGGTGGATTAACTAGACATTACAAGGACATTAGTGTTAGTGAAATTGACATCTTTAGTGTCATTAAGGATGCCTTTAATACATTTAAAACAAGTTTTGCTTTGAATGACATTTACGATTTCATGTCTGCATGGTAGGCTATTTAAATATGGTTTGAGAAATGTCCCTTTAAGAGCAAAGCAAAGGTCTGTTTTAAATGGGGGCGAAATGGCTCCATTAATGTAGATGACCCATTAAGAGCCCTGCTGAATAGGACTATGCAAAATGATGCAAGAGTCAAGTGTGCATCAGTTAATATGTTTAGATACCCAGAACATAAAAGCCATGGTTACTGGTAGGGCTGTTCGATTCGGATTTTTTGGAGTCGATTCCGATTCAAATTCCTGGTTTGGGAATCGATTCCAAGATTCCTAGCTGCTGTTTTCGATTCCTATACTCATTTGCCCGTTTTACTGCAGATTTGTATTTATTATTAAACACACTTTTTAATGCAATACAATTTTCTAAGCTGTCACACTTTACATTGGTGAATTGTTTATTGTTTCTATAACAAAAACCTTAAACAATTATGGTCGATCCTGTCCACTTGAACGTGTCATTAATATTATTATAAATGATCTAATTTACGAGCATTTCAAAATAAAGCACAGGTCAAATTACTGTTAACTATTTTTTAAGTTATTCAGCAGTGTACACAACAATACTCGAGGAATATAACAGACAGATAATCAGATAACTGTATTAAAATATGTAGGAATACTGTGCATTTCATGTAAGCTTAAATGACAGACAGATCTCTAGAGATCAGGTACAAAGTAGCTCTATTTCTCTTTACTGACTAGACAAACAAGTTTATTTTATAAAAATGTTTTATTGAAGAAACATATGTAAATATACAGATAAATTCAGGAGAACATCAAAGGGGGTCCAATAAAAGACAAAGGATACAGGGTAATTACAGATTAAATACCTTATACCTTTACATGAAGAATTTATATGAACAAAAGATAATGATAAAAAGGAAGGAAAAAATAATAATAGATAAATAAATGATAAGATAAAACAATATATGACCGAAAGCAGTGAGTCTACTTCAAGCAAAAAAAAGAAAAAGTAGGGGTGATCCAGACAAACAAGTTTTTTGCTAGTGCGGATGTGGCCGATGACATCAGCTAAGGGGCGGGGCTTGTGCTTATCTAGGGCTGCATCCTTTAACTGAATCGATTCCTTCCTCTGGAAACGACTCTCGATTCAAAACGCCTCGGAACCGATTCCGAGCCCCAGCAGTTACACGAGGTCTGTCTGTTGAATCAGTTTGGTCTACTCTATATGAACATAAACTTGAAAATAACGTGTAGGCTACCTTGAGCAGCTATTGTCACGTTCATTCCATCGCCTTAAGGCGTTTAGTCTTCTCAACCCTGATGGTTTTACAGATTAGGGTGCACCAGAAAACTAGACTACAAATATGTATTCACATAAACACTTCACCTTCTTTGCAGGGTTTGGCCTAAATGTAGGGAAGGGCGGGCTGTAGTAGAACCGGAGGATGTCCGAGACTCCTCTTACAGACTCATCACTTACACCACCCCGCGACTCCACGTTTACATCTGCCATGCACACGTTTTACGATATGAGGTGAGATATTGCCATCAAATAAATTACACTTTATATTTTACATTTCAACTCTAATCCACGTCTACTTTGCTAGTAGCGTTAGCCCAGCTGTGCCTGTACTGTATCAAAACACTATAGTTACATCACGCTATCGGCAGTGGATGGCGACAGAGTTAGACACAGTTTTTAATATCGCATATGACTTTAATATCGGCTTTGAGGTTCAAATGGTTAACACGCTGAAACTAGGGGGGGGGATAGTGAGATTCTTGAACCCTGTAAGACGAGCAACTTCCTCCTTTGAACATGTTAGACCGCTCGCGCTAGAACAATGTGAAGCGGTTGTGATGCACGTGTTTTGCCAAACATGTTTACAAGCAAAGGATTCTTCCACAAGAAACACATTTGCTTTGTTTTGCAAGGTTTTCAGTTTTATCGTTTGATATGAAGCGAAGGATGTTTTGCGATGGCGCGAATGTTCTATTTAAACGCGGGCTCGTGTTTGACAGCGTGGACGCGCAATGCACTTTAAGTATTGGCAGAGTATTGTGTAAATATATATAAATAAACGTAACGTCAATGTTTAAGTCTCACGTTATTGTGCGTCGCATGGGTGCTTGCTTGACTTTATTGACTGCGACGTGTAAAGGAGGAAATTATACTGTAACTACTGTGTGTTTACAACCAACATGATATTACTGATAAGAGCGATTTTACCAAGAGATGTCAAAGAGGATTTCTCTCTTAAATACTACCCATTGAAAGCTTAATTTACAAGTGTAGAAAAGCCATTTTCTGATTATGTTTTGCATTAGATTTGTTTTCTGTAGGGCACCTTTAGGATATATATATATATGCATATGTATATGTATAGATCAAGTTACACCAGCACAACATGAAACAGAACATGTTTTGCATTAAGGATGTTTTGTAGTTTACTGGCATAAAGGATGGGTTCAGGTCCATTATCTCTGAAAGCAGCTGTTTTGTAAGCTGATGTAGATGACACCACCTCGGCCTGTTCTTTAAGTGATTGTTCTTTACTGGGTCACTGCAGTACTGCTATAGATTTGGAGCCGATGTGGATTCAATACACATAACTTGAGATGAGGCTGAGCTTGCTTTGTAAATGGTAGTGCTGGGGTATTTTTATATACCACATTCTGAGTTGTTAACGCAATGCTTTTACCACCAAGTTACAGGAAAGCTGTAGTATGATAATATAGGTTCGCGAGTCCCAAAAAAATGATGCTGTTTATAAAGAGGTCGCACTCACGGAGAAGTGAAGGAATCGGGATGCAGGACAGTCGCAGTAAAAATACAGAATTTTTGAATTGTAAAAATGTAGCAAAAAACACAATGTAAACAATCCTCTTCCCCTATAATAACTGCAAAGTTTAGACCACTTTAAAACTGAATATCCTAAAGGTATACCGCCCGGCACTAGTAAATGGACAATTCCATGAAAAGGTCAACTTTACCATAACATTTTTTTACCAATGGTTTTTACTATCCTGATAGCTGAAATATTTGGCGGTTTAAATGGTCAGATAAGGTTTAGAATTGTCACTTCCATGATGGTCCATATTCGTCATATATGGGAACTGTTCTGTGAAGTGTCATCTCTTCTCTATTTGTTGGGTATTTTTGCTTCTATTATGTGCATTTTAAGTCACATCCGCAACACGTATTTATTTACCTTTTTGTAAATAAAAACATCTATCGACTGATATTTGTCTATTTGATGTCTGGAATGGGTTTAGGGAAATATAAACGGATGCAACATTTTCATAATAAATACATTCGAGTTTATGTTTCAAGATTGACTGCGAATGTCACACCTATAACCCTGGAGTTGCCCAAATGTTTGAATTGCCCTTTTTATTATTTATTGATGGAAAAATACATAGAATAAAAGTCGAATTTAGCTGGAAACGTATATATAAGATGTGAAGCAAAAATACAAGACCTTGAGTAATATTTTTGATGTTATACTATACGTTTTCACTTGGAAATGAAACCTCTGTCACAACATTTAAAGCTTTCAAAGCCATGAAGTTTTGCTTGTGTCCTAACATATATATTTTTGGACCTTTTTAGATTTGGTGGTGAACGTCATCATCTGAAACTTCAAGCTTGACGTGAACAAGTCCAACCCCCAGACTTTTCATTTCTCCACCTGCCTCTCTTGAATTCATCCATCTGCTCTTGATCTTTCCGTTCATCATGGGAGACTCTGGCTCCACTAGCTCCATGCGTCTAAAGCAGGAGATCTCCCTCCTGCATGGTGTCTGCCTCATTGTGGGCAACATGATCGGATCGGGCATCTTTGTATCACCCATAGGTGTCCTTAGAAACACAGGCTCTTATGGTCTATCGCTAGTGATTTGGGCTGTTGGAGGGATCTTTTCTGTGTTCGGTGCCCTGTGCTATGCTGAGCTCGGCACCACCATCCGCAAGTCGGGCGCCAGTTACGCATACATCCTGGAGTCCTTTGGAGGCTTCCTGGCATTTATCCGTCTGTGGACGTCGCTGATGATCGTGGAACCGGCCTGCCAGGCGGTTATTGCTCTTACCTTTTCCAATTACTTAGTTAAACCGTTCTTTCCCACCTGCCCGGCACCATATGAAGCTGTACGGCTCATTGCAGCTGTTATTATAGGTGAGTGCATCTCTGTTCATGCATGCATAGGAGAACATTTTAATAATATTGCAACATGCAACAGTCACAGCGTAAAAGTGTACATGGTGGCATAATATAAGCAGGCTTTGAAAGATAATCATACAATAGTGTTTACTGTTCACACAGAGTGGGTTTAAGCAGATTTAACACGAAGAGGGCAGTTAATGTCTGAATGTTTGGATGTAGATAACGCAAAGATTTACTGCCAAGAAGAACTAAGAGAGCAAAGCACTTTGTATATATAGAAATAATATGTAATGGAAAACGTTTTACTGTAGGTAAATTAATAACGTATTACCAATCTGAGTAACATTTCAAGTAAATTAAACATTTCATGCTTGTATTAAAAGTTTATCTTTGTAAACTGACACATTTAAAACATTAAAAAAATTATACTGGCACATTTCTAAATTTAACAGCCACTTGTTTAAACCTTGGAACATATTGGTGTTAACCAGCTTAAAATAAACCGATAAAACATTTCAGTTCAGCAACTTACATTAAATCTAAGCACATTAACGTTCACTCACAAATATGATGTGGTAACGCTTGGAAATATATTTAGAACGTCTTGTTTTATTAATTCATTAAAATATTGATATTTGGTATCGATTCTCATATCGCACGGAGAAGGACGACGATACATCATATCAATATATTGTCACACCCCTAATCTCTACAGTTTTTATAAAAATGATGTTAGGAACTTTGACATTGTTTTTTCCGCATATCTAAAAAACCTTAACCAGGCATGTGATGGTTCTGTACTCCTTCATTTTTGGGAACATTTGTCTGTTTGTTTTGATTGTGTACACTATTTCTTTTACAGATTTTTTTATTGAAATAGGTCAAAACCCGTAAAATTTCAGAAAAGATCGCACATTTTCAAGATACAACAGGGAAATGTGTTTTTACAGCGAAAAACGCAATTTTACAAGTTTTCTCGCTTTTTTACAAGATTCTTTACGTATCTTTGAAATACGGTGAAAAACTATAAAATTACAGAAAAAGACAACATATTTACGAGAAAAATAGGGAAAAGTATTTAATATATATCCTTATATCCTATAATTTTATAGAAAATGTAACATTTCTGTTTATCTACAGAAATAATTTTAACAGTGTAATTTTTAACATCACAGCAATTTCAAAAGCATGCTCGTACATTTACATTTAGGAATTTGGCAGAAGCTTTAATCCAAAGCGATTTACATTGTATTATCCTATACATTTATACATAGGTATCTGCAATCCCCTGGGATCCAACCCACAATCTTGCTTTTTAATGCAATGCTCTTACCACATGTGTTGTTTTTAAGTACTATATGTGTTTGCTCTGCTTCTAATTCCATTGTGACTGCCATGCACATCAGAGATTGTTGGCATTAATCTGTTTTTTTGTTAATGTCAGCGACAATCTTTGACTTTGAGAACCGGCCAGCTTTCATGTGAAGGTTGCCAGACTTCCTTGAGTGTTTGTTTAAATCCAAGGGAATTTTTCACTTCTTGTCACCTGTGGCATGTTTATTAACGGTCTTTTTACAGAAATGAAATGTTTATTTATGATCACACCTTAATAAAGTTGTGATTTGACTTAAAAGGGAATGTCACCCAAAAATCTACTTTGTGTGATTTTAGTTTTTACTCACCCAAATGTTGTAAACATGTTTAGAAAACATCCGGTGTATTCTGAGCACAAATAAAGATATTAAGGTGACATCTGAGAGATTTCCCAGGCCTCCTCATAGACATCATGTTGTCAGTGAGTATTGCGTGCGTTCACAATATCACTTCTTCGTCTTCTTCTTGGACGAGCGCACTTATGCGCATTAGCGTATTAATCCTTCTTCTTCGTCTTGTACGTCAGAGCGCTGGCATCCAATAGGGGCAAGCCCCCATGCTAATACGCATGCGTCAAAGTGCTCTCGTCCAAGAAGAAGAAGTGATCTTGTGAACGCGTGCCATACTCACTGAGACACAAGATGTCTATGAGGAGGCATTCAAATCTCTCGGATGTCACCTAAATATCTTTATTTGTGCCCCCGAAGACACCAGATGTTTTCTAAACATGTTTAACGTCATGTGGGTGAGTAAAAGAATCACACAAAGTTGATTTTTGGGTGAACTTACCCTTTAATATTAGGGCTGTCAACCTTAAAGCGAAAACACATGCGATAATCTTTTTCAGAATAACGCGATAAAAATGTGTTGAAGATTACTTAACACCAGAGATCTAAAGGCACGTGTTTTTGAAACTTGAGTGTTACCCTGCAAAAGCAGGATTGAACATCTAAAATTGATATGTTAGAGAATACTGTCAGAATCAGGATCATTCAGTCCTGTTGTGTGGAAGAAACCAGATGCATGTTGTGCCATGTGCTCACATCATAATTTAATGTACAGTAGAGCTTGATCTACCAGTTTGTGATAAAGCGACATTTGATGGTTGACTCATGTTGGCTGAACCTGAAAAACAGTCAATATGTAGTTGTGTGTAAAAAATAACAAATGCTCATACTGTATGTGCCTGTGAATAATAAAACAAATAAAAATAACAGTCTCTGCCTGCAGGTCTTCTGACGTTTGTGAACTGTATGAAGGTGAAGTGGGGGGCCATTCTTCAGGTCATCTCTACGGTGGCTAAAGTCCTGGCTCTCATAGTCATCATCATCGCTGGACTGATGGTTCTGGCTCAAGGTGTGAACCTAGTGACATTAAAATATGCTTTTTTATCATCTACACGCTTTGTCTAGTCCATTTATAGTCTTCTTTATTGTTATCTTTAACTAGTTATCGGAACTCATTGTTTTGAAAATGCTGTTGCGTAATGCTGGTACAGTGGAATGTTAAGCACTTCCAGATCTGCTTTGCGTTTGAACCGAGCACACTTGCCATGGGATGCCTATATACCAATTTCACAGTATAAGTTAAATAGCTAAAAACATGTTCACAATAGGAATGTAAATGACGTCAACGTTTTTCAATGTAAAAACTAGGGCTGCCCCCGACTCAAGGCTTTTTGAGTCGACTATAGTTTTTCGTTTGCGCCTTTAGTTGACTATTCGTTAATAATATTAATTTAAAGAATATAAAATACATTGGGTAAGGGGGACATCGGATGATGGTTTAAGCTTCATGGATGAGAATGATGTTTTATGTAAGATTTCTAATATTGTTCTGATTTACAAAACCATGGTAATGAGCCTTTAAAATATAAAGTGTGGTCAAAATTGAGCACTCAAAATGCTCAAGTGCATGCATAATGGAATCCGCTGTGAAACCACCACAAGTTATGATATCTCAATATAATATACAATAATAGTGAATAAAACGGCACACTAAAATATAGTGCGAAAACATGACGGAACCTTTAACGGAACGAAAAAAATAGCCTATAATGTGAAAAACAAGTATTTTCTTCTAAATCCTATATTGATATGTAGAATATAAAATAAATTGTAAATAAACAAATAAATAAAAATTCAGCAAACTGAACCACTGAAAAAATATCAGTGGAAATAATCCAGCGGATTACTTTAACACTGAAAGATAACTCCAAGGTCAGAACCCAAGAAATAGGATGAATTACATAAATTAATGAATAAATATAAAGCAGTAACTAAACACTACAACAATGTCGACCATTATCTTTACTCTCCTCACTTTATCCGCATCTTCCTAAAGACGGCCGCACCGGTTTTAGAGAGGACACGGAGCTTTACTTAATCCCTGTGAGTGATCTATATTTCTGTCTGATATTTAACCACATTTGCATGGTTATGCAACAGGGAAGACGAGCAACTTTCAAGATTCATTTGAAGACTCAAAGCTGAATGCAGGAGACATGTCTCTGGCTCTCTACGCAGCTCTCTATTCATATTCCGGCTGGGACACCCTGAACTTCATCACAGAGGAGATTAAAAACCCAGAGAGGTTATCTTGTACACATTTTTTCCCTTAACATAAAGTAAATATGATGTCATTTAATGTGGGTTAATGACACGAATCAACTACAGTTGACATGTTTTGTGATGCAACCTGAGCTTCCTTGTAGTCATTGTGCATTCAGCTTTAGTTCAATCTTTGGAGAGACTTGTATTTTTAAACAAACATTTGTCCCCTGAGATCTTGCTTATAACTTGGTAAGTGATGGAAATGTGAATGAAAATGCTCAGAAAAAGTCATTGTAATTGAGTGATATTCTTAATGTATGTCAACTACCCAAATAGGAATTATATTGTACGCTGAATTTAACATTTGAAACACATCAGTTTAGATGTAAAAGTTGAATGGTCATGTAATCGAGTAAAACCTCCTGTTTTCTTCCAAAGGAACCTGCCATTGGCAATAGCCATCTCCATGCCCATTGTCACAGTAATCTACATCCTGGCGAACATCGCCTACTATGCTGTTCTGGATAAAACAACACTGCTGAACAGTGAAGCAGTGGCGGTGGTAAGATTAGTATTTCTTAGTTCATTAAATGCCCAAACTGTAGTAAATACATTGCAGCAATAAATACAGCGTATCTTTGATGATAACAGCGGGACATTTCAAGCTACTGTAGCACAACTATCTTCAATCCACACGTTCTTGCACAACACATGCCGGTTAATTGACAGTGTCTGTTTAGTGTAATTTTTCCAGAGTTGATCATGTTTTTATTTCCTGTTACACTGATCTAGTTTACGGAGAGCAGCCTGAAGCAGGGCTCTCTCTCTAGAGACGCTCTATGACATTAACCGCAGATGCGCTACTGCCTGGTAATGAGACTAGCGGGCTGCTCAGAGCTTTAATAGCCCATTTATGTCCCACAAACTGTGTTTACAAGTTTCTGAAGAGAGTCTGCTTGGCTGTTGTTTTCAGATGGGAAATAAGTCGGGAATAAATAATGTCGGAGGACATTTTGATTTAAAGGGACAGTTAACCCAAAATTGAAAATTCTGTCTTCATTTACAAACTCTGGGGTTGTTCCAAATCTGTATAAATGTCTTTGTTCTGATGATCACAGAGAAAGATATTTGGAAGAATGCTTGTAACCAAACAGTTCTTGGCCACCATTGACTACTATAGTAGGAAAAATGACTGTGGTAGTCAGTTCAATAAAAAAAAGTATATAGCGCTTTTCACAATGTGCATTGTTCCAAAGCAGCTTTACAGGAGAAACTAAGAAAAACAGAAAAGGTAATACACAGCACAGTGCATGGTGTTTATAGAACAAGCAAGATCATTCTAGTAAATAATATCTAATAACTGCAGTCTCCCGGTGAGCAAGCCAACACGGCCCTGTGGTGAGAAAGAAATCTCTGGAGAAACCAGACTCAGCCTGGAGGACCAGGTCCCCTCTGATGTGTCACAGCTGCACTCGGTGACTTTGATTTAAAGTTACTGAGTAAACGTTTATCAGAAATAGGGAGAGCTTATTAGTTGTGATTTTGGAAATTTAATTTCCAAAAGGTTATTTTCAAAAGTGCCCCAGAACAAAGCAGTTTTTTCTTCTGTGGTAGTCAATGGTGACCAAGAATGGTTTGGTTAAAAGCATTCTTCCAAATATCTTTCTCTGTGTTCTTAAAGCAAATACTTTTTGAGAGTGAGTAAATTATGACAGAATAAAAATCTTTGGGTGAAGAAATCCCAGTGGTGAACAACTTGATGCTTTTTTTTTATCTCATACAGACGTTTGGCGATCATGTGTTGAGTTATGCGAGCTGGCTCATCCCACTGTCTGTGGCCATCTCTTGTTATGGAGGTCTAAATTCTTCTATCATAGCCGCTTCCAGGTAAACGTTTGATAATCTGCTTTAGTGAAATAAGCCTGTGTCTGATGATACGCGTTCTGTCTGTCTGAAAACCTTCTTTGCTCTTCTAGATTATTCTTTGTGGGATCACGTGAGGGTCATTTACCCAACATCCTTTGCATGATCCACGTAAAGCGCTACACACCGATCCCAGCCCTGCTCTTTAATGTAAGAATTCAGAGGCATGCTCTAACACCTATTATGTAGCATATCCATTATATCAGCATTTCTCAATGTGTGTCTGTTTTTCTTCTGTTTCCCCTTCAGGGCGGCATGTCCCTCATATTCCTGTGTGTTAAAGATGTCTTCCAGCTGATAAACTATTTTAGTTTCAATTACTGGCTGTTCATCGGCCTTTCCATCGGCAGTCTGATCTACCTGCGTATTACAGCACCAGAGTTGCCCCGTCCTGTTAAGGTGAACCACGAACTAACCCAACACTAAAAAATAAGGAAGGGGATCCCACAATGCATTGTGACAAGCTCAGAGATGAAATAACAACGGGTTACCGTGTGTTATTAGTTTTGAGAGGTTGAAAATGTTGCGACTGGCCAATCAGAATCAAGCATTCCAACAAGTCGTGTAATAAAGTATAACAACATTAATATCTCTTAACTTATCTGCAATATCATTGTAATGCATTCTGGGATTGATACTTTACAAAATTTGGCCACAAGAAAACATATAACCTTAGAAGGAAGTGGAAAGTTATTGCCTTAATTGTTTAACTGCTTTTGTGTTGCTTCCTTAAAATGCATATACCTAATACCAGACTTATTTATTCATTATTTTCCAGTGTATGACACAATGATTTGATTCTGATGTTTCTGTCGGTCTGTGTTTATTTCTGTGTAGTTGAGTCTGTTCTTCCCTATAGTGTACTGCATGTGCACCGTGTTTCTGGTGGTCGTGCCGCTCTACAGTGACACCATAAACTCTCTGGTGGGGATCTTCGTAGCCCTCTCTGGGGCTCCCGTGTACTACATATGCGTGCACCTCCCACCCAGCTCCAGACCTGCCTTTCTGGGAAAGATGCTTGGTGAGTTGAACACAAACATAGGTTTCGTTCGTTCAGGGAATCAGATCCCCGCTGCAGGCTGTAGGAGCTGTTTTTGTTTTCGTACATTCTTGCGTGTGCTACACCCAGGTTTGGTTTGCCTTGTAGGGTTTTTGGTTTCATAAGTGTAAAAATGTTGCGAGGTGCCACTGGTACACCCGATCACTGTAGTCACCCTTTGACTAGAATATGCAGAAAATGATCTCTTGGCATTTTATCCGCCAGATTCTTGAGGTTGATAGTTGCTTTTAACATCATTAAAGAAGGTCCGGTCTATTCTGGGATTATTTGCAAGTTTTGCATTTCATTTTTTTATATAAAATGTTTTGTTTTCTAATGAAAGAAATTAATATGTTGAGGGACTGTAAAACAATTGATTGCGATTTTGTTATCATAAAATATGTCTGTATACTCTGCATATTAATTTTGTGTTTGTAAACATACATAGGTACACATACAATATTTGCATGTAAAGTATTATATTTTGGTATAATTTAAATAAAATATAAAAATAAATTAATGTTTATTTAGAGTGTTTTTCTTAAATATCAGCATTTATGTTTGTGTTTATAAATATATACAAACGTATATTATGTAAACACAGACTTTTATATTGGATGTGATTAATCGCGATTAATCGTTTGACAGCCCTAATATGTTTTCATATTTATTTTTTGATCTACCAAAATCCTTTTAAACTTTTAGGTTTAAACCTAAAAAGAAACTTTTCAGTCAAGAATTACCTCTCTGGAATGCGTTTAATGCACATGAAATGGATTTAATTGTACAATAGATGTTCTCTTATGAAATGGGAGGATTGTTGCCACATAATAATCCATATATTCTCTGCACTGTAAGCGATTTACCATGAACAATGACTCCACTGTATTTTTTCATCTGAGACTGGTGTTATGAATTCAAAGTACATTACATTGAAAAGAACAGAAATAAGTAACCCATTGAGAGGTTCTTAAAGGGATAGTTCACACAAAAATGCATGTATGTACACTAAAATGCTTTTTTGTGCGCCGACACTTTTGCATACTTTGAAGCACATTCGACACCTTTTGTCACTCTTTGTAATGATTTATTCTTTTTCAGATATAATCTCATTAAACACACAGAAGCTGTGTTTTTGCTGTATTGCTGAACCTGGTTTGGACCTTGACAATCCGCCTGAAGTGGACAAAAAGGAATAAACACAGACTCCAAAGGAAGCTAAACCAAGGAAGCCGAATCATCCAGACTTCTAAAATAAACCAAAACTCAAGCCAGAACCTCATGTTTGTGCCAATTTGAGCGTGCAAGGAACCGAAATGGATATGTAGGAAGATCGTTCAACACAAACACACACTATGCCTCTAATGCCTCAGGTCTCGGTTCTGTCTGCTGTGGGCAACGCACCTGCAAAGCACGATTTAAGTCCGG
The DNA here is from genome assembly GCF_947034865.1 of Barbatula barbatula. Classification (NCBI taxonomy): domain Eukaryota; kingdom Metazoa; phylum Chordata; class Actinopteri; order Cypriniformes; family Nemacheilidae; genus Barbatula; species Barbatula barbatula. The sequence goes on from NC_136784.1 coordinate 12,694,096, forward strand.
TGGACCAAAGCTAGATTCATATGATTCGAACCGTTCAGCCAGATGTAGGTAAAGGCGATTGTGAAAGTTATTTTAATTTAGTGTTGTCTTACGACCACCGCAGATGTTTGGATATGTTGTCCTTTGCTAATGATGATAAGAGTTTTCTTAAGACTGCTTACTGGAATATTGCAGCACCAGAGATGGATGTTGTAATGACATACTTTTGTATTGTTTACTGGTAGAGATGTCTGCTTGGTGATATGAAGGATGTTTCATTGCCGTACCAGACTTGAAAGACCCCTTTTTTTACATCCAGTTTCATATGTGCACCGAATCGTGCCTTTATAAGCTTGTTTCTGCTATTGCAAATGTCATGTTTCAAAAGGTGTTTATTTGTATTTTTTTATGCAGCTGTGTAAATGTTTTGGTTTTAAATGCTTTTAGTTTTAGTGGCAGGTGCATTTTAAGATTTCATTTACAGTACATTTAATGCTGGACCATTTTTCTAGGCTTTAGAAATGACACACGGTACTGTACACTCTCTGTGCGCAGAGTGTCATACAGGGCAAGTTATGAATCTGCATTTCAGTTTATGGGCAATGAGGTCAGTATGCAAATTAGATGTTGACACGGAAAGTAATTCAGTTTATGTGGTCATTGTGGATTAAACATATCGCACCTGAGCTTTATCAATAGACAGATAGCTCTGTAAGCGGCTGGAGGGTTTTCATATTTTCAGTGTGCTGAGATGCTGCTCAGAATCCTTCCAAATATGACACTAAAGACACACGAACACCCGGTTGAATATATCAGAAAGTCAATGTTTTAAAGCTGCTGTATAGCAGTACCTCCTGCACCTCCCTGTTTTATATTGTTTTTATTTACAGCTATAGTCTTCGTTTTTCTTTTTGTTCAACCAAAGCGATTTTAAACTTTAATATGTTCGTCCATCTACCGCTTGGTATCATTTTAAAACAAAATTGTACACTTTCTTATTCAGGTTTGTTCTTATCAACGTTCTTCTCTTGGTACTGTATGGTTATTAAATGTGCCTTATTCAATTGTGATTTGTAGGGACACACAGATCAATCTCTTGTGCAGGACAATCAAATATGAATGTGTGTTAGGGTGTGAACAAATGCTAGAAACCTCCATGTTATATGTTAGGATGTTTTACTGTGAAAGTTTATTATTTATTCACTGATGCAGAATTGTACCCACCAAATGATAATAAACATATTAGCAAAAGACATGTATGGTCACCTAACTATGTTTAAGTAAACCATCACATTACATTTTTAAGTGATCGATAGAACGTGAAGCTCCAGTACCAAAACGTCTCCCAACCACTGGGAACATAAATGTAGTGGCAAATACCACACATATAGCTCAAAGAACATGGTGTTCAAAATGGTCAATGAAAAGTCCACAAGGGGGCATTATAAGACTACAGCTAATTTATTCTTTTAGTTTGTAAAAACAGCTTTCCAATGTTGAATTTGTTTTTACATTACATGTTCCCTGTCCCTATTCAGTTAAAACTTTATGCAAATCGATGAAAATAGAAACAACATATTTATTTAAAATTTGGCAGAATTTTTTTTAGCAGTTCGTTTTACCACATGAATGGTCAATACAGACAAACTTAAAATATTTTGAAGCGGTCGGCCTCTTAATTGTTTCTGTGGTTATATTCCGTCGAATACAGTAGAATGTTTAACTTTGTATGTTTAGTATGTTTGTATTTGTAGTCTATGTATCTCTAGTAGGGTTGTGAATCATTAGAATTTTATCGATTATTCTTATCGAAGTAAAACATATAGATATGAACCTGCATGGTAATTTAGCCTGCATATTGACTCGTTTGCATAAATACATATATTTATGAGCAGCGTTATGTGTATGTATATGTGCATTTTCTGATTTATAACAATTTGTTTTATCATAGTTGAACTACATCATGATTAAACGATAATGTATCTACGGTTCATTTGTGGTTCCTTTGCTTTAATGCAAATACTAGTTAAACTATGGTTACTATGGTAAAAATTATATTTATATATACTTTTCTGAAAATATGCACAAAGGAACTGAAATGAGGAATTTTAATTTAATCCATTCCGATCGGATTCCTAGCCTTTCGATTCTTATTCCAAATTGGAATAGATTTTAGATTTCCAACCCTTATCGCTAGCACATATAAGTACATTTACTAATCTGTATTTACAACAAATATAGGTCTGTACTAAATACTTTACTTTTTATTTTTAGTTAGTAATAATATGTTTTTTTTATGATTTCAATGAAACATGACCTCGAAGGTTCCCTTCCAACACATAGTTAAAGGGATATTTCAGAGGCAAAACTAAATTTCCTGTGTTTTTCTCACCCTTAAGGCATCCTGACTGAATATTACTTTCTTCTTGAAGAACTATGGAGTTATAACACCAAAATATAATTTGCCTTGAGGGTGAGTAAAACATGGGGAAATTTTGTTTTGCCTCTGAAATACAGTACCGCTTTAAGATGTAATAATAAGATATAATCCCTTTGGTCGAGAAGATGAGTGGAGTCACGTTTCAGTCCTGTGTGTGTTAACGTTAATTGTGTGTGTGTGTACACAGGCGCCCGTGTGTGATGTGTACACGTGTTCAGATACTAGTCATGGATAGGTGCTGTTCTCTGGATCAGGACAAGATCGGTGCTATCTGTGTGTCAGAGCCGCAGAGGGAGTTGGGTTCCCCTGACTCATGCATAAAACATGGATCGCAGGCAATGCGAACAGACGTGTTGAGACGAGACACACACATCCACGTCCACTCTGAAAGCTGGACGGAGACCCATAAAGGGTCAGATCTTGCCCTGGATATGAGCTCATGGTTGGGGAACAAGATGAAAAGTTTTGGCTGACACTGGTCCATGATTTCCTGTGGGCACACTCTGGCGCACTACCATGGAACTGTCTCGAAAGCTGCACTGGATCCGCAACCGGCCCTGGAGGGCCCGGGCTCGTCCCAGAAAGTTCAGCAGTGAGTGTGAAATGTTTATGTGCGTGTGTGAGAAAAATACAAAGAGAGGGAAAAAATTGTACTTTGACCAAGCTTTTGGATGATATCACTCCAAACGGCCTCTTCTGGCTGCTTCTTGCATAGTCATCCATCCACAATGGTTTTTTATTTCAGTTCAGTTAAATATTCTGTAGGTGTGATCGAGTGTCTGTGTCTTCACATTTGTGTATGAACAGAAGGGAAAGCATTGTGGAGGTGTGAAGGTACATAATGTGCACAATAGCTTCTCTTCCAGTCGGAGATAAACAGCATGGGTGTCCGGGATCGAGTGTCATGTTCTGACTCATGCTTTTCTCTGATTGGCCGAGAGCCAGTGATGCTGATTGGTGATGTTAGGAAGTGACCCTAGACGTATTCTTCAGATTCATGGCAGACATTTTAGCCAGCAAGTCACTCGGATGTGAAATAACAAACAGTGTCACTCCTTAACATATTATATTCCAAATAAATTGCTGTATTTACTTATTTATTTGCCTGGGTTGGAATTCAGTGCTTTGTCCAATTATATTATTAGCCGTAATATTACATTTTGGTTGAATGGTAATATTTGGATTTGCATTATTACTTTTACACAGACTTGTGGTGTCAGGTTTTATCTGAACAAGCTTTATTGGTCACATGCACAGCCAGGGTTAGTGGATATTTTATTAGCAATAATCGGTCTGGTGTCAAAAAATATCATTAGCTTGTTATGTAAACAAAAGAAGTTTATGCGACCTCCCTAACACAGTAAAACCTGAAACCTTACTGTCTGCGAGGGAAGATGAGAGAATGCAGAAGAGATCATATGATAGCCAAAGATAGCCCAGCACTCAGCATGTCTGCTTTAGTCTGAGCCATTTAAAGTTTGAAAAGAGCTCACAATAAATGAGTCATCAATCAATAAATTCATCCCACCTCTTCTCACGTCTTTTTACATAAACTGCTAAATTTATGCAAACATGGCCAAGAAGCTTAAAAATGCATTACCATCTTGAAAACTGCAGACCAGTTGTTTGTCTTAACCTGTGATGCAGTTCTTTAACTGTAGGAGATGCTGTCCTCGTTCTTTCTGGTTTGGCACATATCATTGCCCAAAATAAACAAGCAAATGAATCAGATGTTAATTAAATAGAGCATGATGTGGATTCGCTGTTACTTTTATCTGGATCTCACCGCCCATCTACTACAGCGAGAGTGAAAAACAGAGCGGGATGAAATCCTGTTCTACATGTGACACAAAAGATTTGGTTCAGGCTCATCAGTCGAATGTCCCGTGACAGTGGAGGTGACCCGTGGTCTCAGAATGCCTTACTGTTGATAATTAACCAAAGCCATGCTTTAGATTGGAGCCCCTTCATGTCTATACAATTCGAAGGATAAACGCCTCATTTGTTTTTTTGGTAATGTTGACCTTGTGCCGTGAATTCCAACTTTTTTATTCCAAGATCTGAACTGTACATATTTCTTATTGGACAATATCAACTTGTCCATTTAAACACCTGGATGTGAATCACACCAGGTCCCTTTGCATAAAGGTTGTATCAGGAGCTTGTTAAAGCTCTACAACATGTTGAAATGCATTATCGGAGTCTGAAAATAATCACAGATCCCAACGTGCAGCTGCGTCACGGCTTTATGTCCTTTGTGTCTGAGAAAAGTGTGACGGCTCTCTGTAGATTGTAGAGAAAAAGATAATCTGCGTGAATTGATCTCCTCTCCGCCTGTATTAAAATTAATTGTTAGGAACGCCCCACAGTTTTTTGAAGGCTGCACACACACGTAGAGCTCTGGGGGGGCTTATTTCATTTCAAAGACCGCTTTTATCTCAGTGAAGAGGACGTCTGGAGCATTACATCAAGACGCAGATATAGACACGGTAGAGAGGTGTTTGTTCCAGCCAGACAAAAGGAAAGGCAGCGTGGGGAATGAGGGCTCGATCCTCTCCACATGAGGGGTGGGGAAGGATCCCAGAGCTCTAGACTGTATCATCTCTGGGGTACGAGCTGTCAGACACCAGACGTCTTACCTGCAGAGTCTTTGAAGAGCACGAGAGGATGGTGGAGAAAAACTAGAAGAGGATAATGGATGAAACACCAACAGAGCATCTAACTACAGTATTAAGAATCTATTGATGCTGAAGTTAAAGAGATTTGGTTGCCTCCAATTTCCTCCAAGGCTTTTGTTAAAGATTTGGGGAGATGAAAGTATTGATCTAAGCCTTTGTGTGCTGTAAGCTTTCTGACAAGACACTCCGGGTACATCCTCAAAGAGATGCTTGAAGATAGTGATTTATCAGATGTGCTCAACATCGATTTTTGCCTTGCATGTCTGACTCCAGAGATTGTCTTGATTCGTCAGAATGCATTTTGGCTGTTTGTTAACATGACAACCGCTAATATCCTTTATGCTTAAAGGTGTTCTGTGTCATTTTTTGGAGGATCTATTGTCAGAAATGCAATACAATATGCATAAACACTGTAAAACTTTGCAGTAATTCTGCAGCAGGTTTGCCAGGAAACTTACTGTAGATTTGATTACCACTTAATATTTTCCTTTTGGTACTGTTTTAAATAAAAATGAAAACACTTTGACTTTTGATATTCAAAATGAGCGAGAATAAACTGGTCTCATTACTGGCAGTAGCACAGCAACACTGGAAAATGACGTTATAGTATCTAAAACGTCTTAAATTACGATTCATTTACATAAGAAGAAAAGTGACCTAAGTTATTTAGTCTTGTTTTAATAAAGAAAGAATAAGGTACGTTTGTGTTTAAAACAAAATTGTAATTTGTAAAGTTACCGGCAAACCTCATGCAAAATGACAACAAAGAGCGTTGTGTTTTCATTATCTTAGAATGAGCTATTTCTATCTACATACACTGTGGGTCCCCTTACATGGAATTCACCATGTTGTTTCTACAGTAGTCCTAAACAGACAAATTACTCCACAGAACGTGTTTCACAAATATTTTATCTCCTTCGCCAAAGAAGCGAAAACACAACACCTTCGTCCTGTGTCAGCCACCGTAGTGCTTCGAAAAGGAAACAACTAGATGCCACAAAAACTTATTACAGTTTATTTCTGATACAATACATTTTACTCTATAGTTTTCTAAAAACAACATTTGCTTGGGACTGTTAAACTTCTACACAGTGTGTAAAAAATTATATGTATGAGTTCCTGATAAAGAACTGGTGCATTGCTCCCTCTGCTTCTTTTAGCATTGACATCTGTGACAAATCACTGATGAAACTTCAGCGCCAAAAATAGTCCTCTCTTTTTTTAGAACCCCGTTCCCTCCCAAAGAGTCTAAACCATACATTGTTATTCTTAGGGTACGTCTTGCTAGCAATCAGACAGATTAGCACTATGATCAGAGCCTGAAGCCCATTTCTACCCACAGAAGAGTGAAGCATGTCCACCCACTGAGACTGGAGCTTGTGCCATGGCAGCAGGATGCAAAGCGCATGCATTATCCTCCATAATGTAAACCGTATTGAAAATCATTTGGTTTTGGAAAGGTTTTATTTGATTTTGTCAACACATACACAGGCACACAAGTGTTTTCTATTTTAGGCAGGTCCATTAAGGCGAGATGAGCGTGTTGCCATACACCAACAATGACTGTTACTTAATATTGCCATCTGAGAACTCACAATGAGGCACAAGAACCCCCTAGAGAGAGGACGGGTGAACATTAAACATACGGCAGGAGTCTGTGGTGTTGTTGCTAAGTTGCATTTGTTTTCAGATCAATATTTAAAGTTTACAGGAACATTTTGGCATACAGGTTTGTTAGCATTGTTATCTAGCATGGACAGTTTTTATTTCTGACTGGTTAATCTGTAAGGTTTAGAAAATGTTTTGGCCAAATGAATGTTGCGCTTTAGTGCCCTCCAAAAACCGCCAGTGTTCATTGAGGAAATGAAGACGGTTACTACTGTATTTTTACTGTAAGGGGATTTTACTGACGAAAATGTGACACACCCTGAGGTGAAGTAATGTTGAGTGCATTGACCCATGCACTTTTTCTCAATTACAGGAACAGTTCCCCATAAAGTAGGCTGCATACATCCAGGCTATATAAAAGTAACCCAAATGTGAGTTAATAAATGTCCAATAAAATGAAACGATTAATTTGTGTTAAAAATCGTTAACACTTTGAGCTATTAATCATTTAAAATATGCGTCACGGTGTGTGGACAGAACCCAAACGCAGGCAGCAGAGTTAAATAACAAAAACTTTATTTAAACAAAAGACCCTCGATGAGGAAAACACGATCTAAAACAAGACAAAAAGTGTAAACTAAAACTTTCCACAAGGGGAACAAAACAAACAAAGTCCTGTGAATAATAAATCAACAAACTTAGAACAGGAACAAACACGATAATCCATAGACAGGAATAATCCAACAAGGTGACGTGAGGAGGTACGATAATGACAAAATGACAATGAACCGACAAGGGACAGAGGGAAAACTGGGGCTTGATAAAGGGAAAACACTAACAATGACTGATGACACAGGGAGAGTGGCCACAGGTGACAAGGATGAAACACTAAGGGAAAGCTAACAGGAGGATTGCACGAGGCAGGTGAGGGGACTGAAACACTAAGGGAAAGAAGGATCAGGGCTGGAGACAAGACTAACACTAATGGACTGCAAACAGGGAAACAAGGGGGCGGGGCTAAAGGACGTGACACCGGAGAGAGAGCATGGCTTCTCAAACCAAAACAATGCTCTTTCTCCACACAAAACACATGGGACTGACATGATCCTGCCACAAGACTCGAAAACCAAGACAAGGAGAGGCAGGATCATGACAATATGCAGATCTGTTCATCGAATTCAAATGTAGCAGCACATCAATAAAACTATTAGTTCTGTACTCGATTCTGATTGGTCAATAGCTTTATTCATGATAAAAGACAGCTATGACGCCACGCACTCTTAGCAACGTAAATGAAACATTCTGTCACTATCAGAGTCAATCGTGGACTATTTTTCAAGCAGAAGGAAGGCTTTAAGTGATTTGTCTTCGTGAAAGTTGCAGTGATATTTTTGGCTTTAGTATTAACCGTTTTATAAAAGCAATAAGGTGCTTGGGGCTGGGGGGTTAAGCCGTGACTTATTCACAATAAAGCCTCTCGTGCCTTATTGCTTACTCTCATTTGTTCTTGTGTTTCTTCTGACCAAAAACACAGTATGACAACATGTCACGAAACATGTGCGACTCAATGAGATTTGACGTAACGGACATGCTGCCATATTTGATTTGAGCAGATCTGCTTGTTTCAAAATATCATTTGGATTACTCTTAGCATTTTGAGAGATATACATAAAATTAAAATGATTTGTTTGTTTACCTGATGGATATACTTCATGTTGGTTATTAAATTATGAGAGAATTACGATTTTTTAGGGTAAACTATTCTTTTCAAAATGTGTTCTGCACATGAATTGTTCAAACAGGGTTGCCCAATTCACAGTTCCCTTCAGAATTAGGCTAGTTTTGCAATGATTGTGCAGGTTCCTCGAGTTGAATATTTGACATATTCATACATTTTAGTTGACTTAAATGCATGTATCTTATTTACTTTGCCAAATTTATTTTATATATGTTGAATGTTAAAACTGTGTCGCTATATGATTCTAACTGAGTAAGCACTTTTTCTTAAGAAGGGTTATCATTTCCTTTGTAACACATTGGCGATACTCATCCTGATTGTTTCTAGTAAAATCTCAAGGAGAGTTTATTTTATTAATGTAAATATGTCAATACCACTGCGGTGTAAATGATTTTCATTAAAGTGGCTAATGCATAACAGTGACTGTAAAATCATTATTTTAGGTAGGAGAGTGGCATATTTTGAGTGGTGGTGTTTGGGCTATTTTTGGGTGTAGTGATTGGCCATTGGGCAGGATTGGTTACGAAAATCTGGCAACCTTGTGTTCAAATCTATGCGTTCCTTTTGACGTTAAGTATCTCAGCTCATGCATTTTATAACCTTAAGCTATGAAGAGATTGTTTTCAAAAAAATGCTTTATATAGAAACAGCTTGAGGAGCTCGAAGACAGCATCATTAAACTGATGGATCATCTCATACTGTTGTGTGTATCGAAGCTCTGCATTTGTTCTCATATTATCAAACGCATCAGGCTTTTCTTTCTTTCTCCGCATTTATAGTTTAAACCAGCTTTACTACGAGCGATACATGCAGAGCCTCATCTTCCCGCTCCATGGCAACACGCCTCTCCAGAGCTAATACAGGATTCTTAATATGGAGGTTAAACACCTCCAGAGAGGTTCTGGTTACAGCGATGTGATTCATTTCACTGTTTCATTCCCTTCTGTTCCTTCGACTCTCTCGCTGTATCCATCGATCTTTTCTTGTTTGAGTGAAATATATTGTTTTAAAGCACGAGGGAGCGTGAGGTATTGGATATCCGTGGTTATGTAACTGATAATTACTCAAGCTCATGTTGGCAAAACCTCCCTGGTATTATATAAGAATAGGGGCCATTTAAACAGAGCAATGCAGGTAAGGGTCCTTGAACCTGTGTGAGTTCCATCAAGCGTAGCAGAACTCTCAGGATTTAACAAAACTCACGGTCTTTGATCACAATGTCACTAATCCTGAATGGCCCCTGCTTGAAAGGAATTTATGTGCCCGCTTACAACATAAGCACACCAAACGTTCTCCACCATTAAAGAGCACATTAGGACATTTCTTACCGTGTTTACCGTTTTCTTCTTCGTTCTTGTTAATGTTCTTTTGTCGTTTATTCGCCCTCTTTTCAATTCAAACCTGTATGACTTACTATTTTGAAGAACGTAACCAAACAACACTAGCCACCATTGACTTTCATTGGATTGACACAAAACAGCAGACATTTCTCAATATATCTTCTTTTGTGTTTTACAGTCATATACAGTACCGACATCATTAGGGTGAATGATGACAGAATGTTTATTTTTGGGTGAACTGTCTCTTTAAGTACATGATGCACGTTGGATATGTATTAGTAATAACCTTATTTGCCAGACAACAGATGGGAGAAAGCTGAGTCTTTATTTGTTTCATTCTGTCTTCAAAATCCAACAGATTTACAAATGACTCATTTCAATAAATTCAGTCCAGGCGTCCACGATTGAAAAACCACTCTAACGCTCATAAATCATTCTGAAGGTGACAAAAACTCATTAAACAAAAGTAGCCACGCAACTGTGAAGCCACAATAACACGACTAAATGGGCTTTTAAGAGGTCTCTGGTTTGTGGCTCTGTGGCCCAGGGTTTGGGCACGGGATTCCTGCTGATGAATTCTGGGATGTTTCCATGGCTAAAAGTGCAGGATGTGGGCCCATCGAGGAATGCCAGGACGCTTTGGTTGGCTTGGGTGAATGAGCAGAGGGTGACAGCCTCGGTGGGCACGCTGGGAAAGAACATTCTCATGCAGATAGACAAGAAAAGAGGTGTCTGGAGTCCTGGAACTCCATGTGGGAATCTCATAAAAAATAAGGAGTTGGAAATCGAAGAGCTCAGTACCAGGCGACTCTAAGCATGCTCGGGGGTAGAGAGCATTTCATTTGTCAAAATACAACAAATCACACATCAGTGGCCAATTAAAGGAGTAGTTCACCTTCAAAATGAAAATTCAGAAATCTTCGCTTTTCAAACCTCTATGACTTTCTTCCGCAGACCACTAAAGAAAACATTTTGAAGAATGTTGTTAACAGCCCCCCGTTCACTTGCAATGGTTACAATGCACAGGTTTAAAATGACAAGCGTGTGAATGTTAACATCAATTTTCATTTTGAAGGTAAACTACTCCTTTAACTTTTGAGGCTTCTGGGAAGGTGTCAGTGAGGCTTTGGAAATTATATTTGTATATTGACGTTCTTAAATCCCCCTATTCACTTAACCAGCCATCATTGCACGTTTACTATTGCTTGTTGGCAGGAATTGACAAAAGTTTGACCTTTTGGCACATGGCGTAACTAGGATTGCTCTCAACCCACACCCTCATGCTTCGAGATGCATCAGGGCGGTACGACAGATTTTCCTTCCCTTTTTCTTTCTCTCTCCTCCCACTGTTGCACAAACATGCTTCTCTCTATCACCGGTTTGTATGGGAACGGATGCAACACAAACCACTGATTCTCCACCCAGCTCTTAAAACCTGTGTTATAATGTTGGTTATGTGTCCCTTTAAGTATCCACTGATCACTAACCAGAATCTTGACTATAATCACAAAAAGTTGTGACTGGAATCATCTTACTTCGTAAAGAATGGGGCGGTCTAGTTTATTGATACAGCACAAAGGATATCAAGGTACTATGGTATGACCATCCGACGAGTCACTGTACCATGGTACCACCACTGTACTTTTTTATCACACTTCCATAAAAGCAAGTATGCCGATAAAATTTGAAAAGATGGAAAACGCCCCTTTGATACTTGAGTGGCACAATTCTCCGCCAAATACATTCGTTCACAGATGAGGCTTAAGGCTAGTCCAGAGTAAAACGAATCTTTGACCTGTCTTAACTGAATATAACTTGCCCTGAAATATCTTAAAATATATCAGTGCCATTGTTTTGTCTCAAGATGCACACCAGTAATGTATTCTTCTGAGGCATTTCTATAAAAGCGACATAGCTAAGGCATAGTCCTTGCTCAAAGCTAAACGGAGCCTAAATGGAATGAATACTTGATTGTTTTATAACTCTTTCACTTGAGTAAATTCGTCCTTCAAAGCCCATGGGGATATGTAAAACAGTTTAGCGGTAAAACAGAAGTTATATTGAAACATGGCATGGGTGTGGCACTCTTATCCTGTTTGTAACATTGTGCCCTGTTTCTCACGCCTTCTTAGAAACAACAAGGACAGCAAAACCCATATATTTTAGGATGGAAATCTTAACAGAAGTGAAAAGACCTCACCTCTTACACTGAAAAGACTGCACTTATATGTAACACAAGTATAATGCAAAAATGGTCATATTCAAAATATACCAAAACGTCATTCAATCTGTTCGTTTTGTGTGGTTTTATAATAGTTAGCTCAAGCTTTAAAGCGCTTTTCACAATACATGTTGAGAAAAGTGACTTAAAACTGTGACAGACACCTGGGGAGGAACTAGGGTTGAGCTGGGGAAGCCATACATTAGTACAAATACAGAATTACACAAATGTAATCACATTCGGACACATCGTGTTTTATGAGAATTTTATTTCAACATCGTTTCTTGTTTCTTCCTTGTACCTTCTCTTTCAGTCTTTCATAAGTGTGTTACATCATGAGGTTATGATTTAACAATGATTCACATCACTGTGAATTAACAGCTGGATCCAAAATCTTTCTCCTCTAACTCTATTTATAAAAGCATAACACACTGTCTCGGGCTATGGTGTGAGGTTGGGGTGGGGTTATCTGACAATTTATTATGAAACCTGCTTGCAAACATCGTTTTTGTTTATTTGTTCTAGAGAAAAACACAATGTTCACCTTTTAAATGCGTATAAAATGAAGTAACACAATCTCTTTTTTCATTTTTCTTTACGTGTTGTATGAAATTGTGCATTTTGGTGAGATCTGACAGTTTTGTTAATCTGGATAAGATTTAATGGCAATGAGTGTTTGGAATGTCAAAAGTGCCTAGTTAACTTGTTTCCGAACTGTCAATGTTCGTGGATAGATATTATGCAGATAATAGTCCTTTCTGAAGGATTTACATTTTTTTTGTAATTTAACAAGTACCTAGAGCCGTCTCTGGTGTGTGGGATGTATTGATAACAGCAGGTTTGCGTGTGTGCTTGTTGGGATATGATAACTGTTCATTTTCAGTGGTAGGCCTATGACTAATATCTAATATAACTTATAGTCTCAGACAGCAGGAAGGACTGTCCACTGCCCTGACATACTTTTAAATTTATAAAAGTTAAAATATTGACACTTTGACATTTGACCTTGATTTTGCATTTAAAGGTGCTGTGTAAATTATTTAGGAGGATCTATTGACAAAAATGCTATATAATATACTGCCCTAAATGGACAAACCGCTCTATAGTATGCGTTTCGTAAATACGTTATCTCCTTCGGAAGAAGCAAAAACGTGACGACAACTTAGTTCTGTGTCAGCCACCGTAGTGCTTCAAAAGGAAGGGGTGGACTGAGCCGTTGGTTGCAATTTGCAGCCTCACCGCTAGATGATGCTAAATTTCATACACTGGACCATTAAGTGTAACCAATCGAAATGTAAAAGTTGTATATCGTCACTGTCATTCTAAAACCTGTCGAAATTCAGTTTTTCAGGAAATAGAGAATGTTCTCAAGGTTGACAAGCACTTTTTAATACTTTTAATTGGTTAGATATTTGCGAAACCCAGCAACAAATATTAAGGATTTATAGCAAAAAATGTAAATCAGGAAATATGGAGATACCAAGTTTCAGAAAAACTGCAGCGATATGAAGGGATCTAATATAGCATTAATACAGAATAGGCTACTTAGTAATAGGCAATCTTAAAGGGGTCAATTGACGCTGCAAATCGTGTTACGAACTGACGTAGATTCGCCAGGGTGTGGTCACACAAGGCATTTCAGGCAGTTCTGGGTGAGCATTCGCGTCTAGATAAAGTACATCTTTTGTTCCACTTAAATTTTTGCAATTTTACGAGTCTAATACATGCATGGACAACTTATAACACACCAAAGAAAAACACGTATTTCCGGCAAATCACCCCTTTAATAAGAAAGCTTTTTGCATAAGGATGTTCACAGGCACTATTGTGCAGACTTATTTTGCATAGTTCCTCGTGGCTACCTGAGGGGTCTCATTACTGTCCGTCCTTCATTATTCATGTGTACAGACCTGAAAGGCACCACCAAGAGACTGCAGGACAGGGGCAAGAGTCAACCTCCTTTCGGCCAAATACAACACACTTCTAAACACGTTTGTACATCCTATGAGGGCATATTGTTTCATATAAGCATACAATTTGTGGGTATGAGATACTGGAAATGGACATAGTGTGCCGAAAGACTATTCAAATGTTTTTCTTCAATGTGCTTTCAAAAAAAAGCGTAAAGGGATACTTTAACCCAAAATAAAAATTCTGTCATCATTTATTCATCGTCATGTCATTCAGAACCTTTACAAAACTCTTTATGTTGTGGATTACAAAAATATATTTTGAAATGTCAATGAGGGACGATGTTGTGTGGTTATCTTAATTTTTTCCTTTTGTGTTCTGCAAAAGACAGTCAAACAGGTTTAGAATGACACGAGGGGTAGTAAACGATGAAAGCATTTTTATTTTGGGGCGAACCGTCCCTTTAAGTATTTCAATCATTATTCTTACACTTGATAAGTGATCTACGTGACTAGGAGATCGCTACGTGGTTGGTTTGCTATGTGGTTTCTTACCATGTCTCTCTGATGTTTTAGTCTTTAGATACGACTCAAGTAGGCCCACCTCTTTCAAATTCATAACCATGAGCAATAATAGTGTTCCCTGCCTTTTAAACTCCACCAAAAATTTGAAAGATAGAGCAATCGCACCAAAAAAAAGAAAAGTTGTCTGAAAACGTGACTGGTGTGGGTGGTTCTATTTTAGTTCCTCTATTCAGGGCATGTTTTTGAAATAGTCCCGATGTGAATATTTGCTGTTATATGACTGTGGATGTGTGAGTCTGTCCCTCCGTTAATGAGATCGCGGTAAGGTCTATTCCACAGAGCTTTGAAGAAGCCAAAATTAAAACAAAAGGCTCAAAATCCAGCAGCGTTATTTCTTTACATCTGAAGAACTCACCGTTTTACATCATAAAAAAAACATGTTGTTTAAAGCCGTTCTGTGTTAGTTTATAAGGTGATTCACCTCATGCACCCTTAGTGAACTCTATCCTGAGACAAAACCTGTGATGCATGAACTGGGCTGAGGCAAAAATAGCCCTGCAGACCTGTCAACACCCATGGACAGATTTACATCTCACAGATTGTCGTGCCGTCCATGATATGGATAGCATTTGGCTTGCACAAATTTTTTTTGACCTCCACTCAACATACCACACTTAGCATATCTACCACACACACTCCAAGCGCACTCTCCGTCTCACTTTGACACACACACAGGAGATTATGAAATCATCGTGTTGATGAAATTGGTCTGGATGGTGTGGGCTCCCACACACCCTCACACGCACACTCGCGCTAGCCTTGTTCAAGCGAGTGGAACTCAGAACGGTCTCTGTCTCTCAAGCTGACAGGGGGCTTCACGGACGCCCAGGGGGGTGAATGCGATCCAAACGCAAGTTAACAGTATAGTAACCATACAGAAGTGAAGAAAGCGAAGAAAACAACCAATGGCCTTTTGTGACATCACAGAGAAGGACCTGAACGGACTGATACGTGAGGAGGCGGAGGACGTCTTTGATGATGGTAGGGTCATGCTATGGGGTTTAGGCCTGAAAGAGCGGAAACGTGAATGTTATGTTGTTATACTGAATATGTGTCGTCTCTTATCCAAGTTATATTACTTAACGTCTGAGCATGTTACTGTAAAACTGAAATAACGCGTCTCTTTGGCATTTTAAAGCATGAGAGAGCATGTTTGAAGTATGATATATCCGCTGTTTCATTTCTCAAATGCTGTATTTGCCAAGACATGAGTACAGGAAGCTGGTTAATATTCTGGATGGTGGCAATTTCCCGTTGTTGACACTACATGTGTACAGTTGTATGTATGTACTGTATGTACACTGTAAACATTCTTCATGGATTTTATGGTGCCTGCGGTTACTTTCAAATGACTCCGAACCGACTGTTAAGTGATGCAACCATTGTGTCTTTTTCTGTGAATGACATTTGAGGCACATAAATAAGATGTTGAATCAAAGTGCCTGAGAATATAGGAAATGTGGACAAAATCTGATCTAAATCCTGTGTTGTGTTCTCAAGAAAGAACATGTGTGATGCAACAGACTTAAAGGGTTAGTTCACTGTCTCATAATTTCTTACCCTCATGCCATTCTAGATGTACATGGCCATTCTTCAGTTGAACACAGATGGATCATTTTATATTGAAAGGGCATCATGTTATCTTCTTATGGTCCTCAGGATGTTGAAGCTCCAAAAAGAACATACATTTATCATAGTGATCCAATCTTCTAGCCGTGGCGCACCGTGATGAAAATATTTCAACTTTTCAGAATGGTGCAATTTCACCGCAGGTCATGTGCCAAGAACCAACCAATCAGCTTTACCTTTACTGGAACAACATAGACCATCTAAGCAAAGATTGAGACACAGATAATCAAAGCATTAATACATGTATTTGTAGAGTTATGGTAAGGTATTTTCTGTGTAATCCATATATCAGTTTATTTATATTCAACATCATATGTTGAAACATCCACGTCTTCACGGCAAGCGCAGCCCATGGTTGCTTAGCAAAGGCAGATGCCACTCGAGCTCTTTGTAAAAAAAAGGAAATGTGAACGGCCCCTAAAACACAAAATTCAAGGGCAATAAAATCTTTTTTATGTCTTGTAACTCCTATGCATGTTTCATACAGATATCATTCATCTGGGAGGACACGAGGGTCGGTATAACAAAAGGTCTGGACTTTTCATCCATAAGCACAACAGCACTAGATTTAGTATTTGCAGAAACCCCCCAGCTTTCTCTCTAGTTTGGTAAAGGATGTGAGATCCACAGTGTCTATGGATGACAACAGACATAGCATGAGTTTAAAGTCCAAACGTGATTATTCAAGGCATCTCTGACTTTAAATTCTGACCAAGGTTTTTATTTTCGAACAGAAGAACTGAAGAAACACCGCGGCTGAGTTTATCCGTATTCAGTGCAAATGTGTTGCTGTGTCTATTAATAGGCCGTGATTGTGTTGCACATTACCCATCACCATAACATGACGCTTTCACAAACTTTTAATGATCAGTGTTTAACATTTGCAAAAGCATTATTCTCTAAATTGAAAACCACGCAAATTTTCCAATGCAATACAACCGTAAAATGTCATTAAACTCTACATAAAAGCACACAAATAGCTCAACACCCTCAGCCGTCACGGATATTCTGCGTGCAAAGCTAATTCATCCTAACCCAACCCTAACTGAATTCACCCGGAAAACCTTTTAGTTGTAAAACCTTTAAAGCCATTGAAACTTCATTAACCTAATTCATCTAAGAGCCACTTTATGAAAAAAACAACATATTTGCGTGCTTTTGCATGTGCTTCATGAGTTATTCAAAAACAGTTTTTCAGTACTGAGTGAACTTTGTTTTCTGACCAAAAAGGAACAGCATGAACCCTATGAAAGTCTTGGTAAACAGAATTGATGAAAGACTGCATGGGTCCATCTTTCATTAGTGCCCAATGCACATAATGTAAATCTAACAGCATGAGGATGGATTATACAATCAAAACAGTCATGCGCTATAGCTACAAGCTCAAGCATGGGTTCAACTCTTCCTTCTAGAGGTTTTTGGCCTATGCTTTAGTATACTTCTGTGCCAAACAACACTCTACAAAGCATCCATTATTTCATTTTTATACTTGTGAACACATATTTATCACTATGTCATGGATAACCTTCAGGCACATTCAGGGGGCGCATGGGTTATTTACATCAATAAATACAATTAGACTTGGTATTATTGATTTAGCAATAATGCCTGTTAATATTTCCCTTCAGTGTTGCAAAGCAAAGTGTAAAACAAATTAGTTGAGACAACAACTTTGGTTTATGCTGTGTTAGCTGTATTTTCATTTAAAGACCCATTAAATTGCTTGATGAGCCAACGGTTTAATGTGACGTATTTCCTATTAAAACACCATTATTATTGAAAAATAAATAAACACGAGTCTTTAGTTTCGACATAACCATGAACCATTATTTGCTAGTAACCGGTTGCAAGTGGTATTGGGGGCGGGACATTCTCATTCTAAAGATCATTTGATTGGACCAAAATCTTCGTAGTGCACCATGAGTCATCAGTATTTTTAGCATGCAGATTACGACCATGGACTAAAAAAGTGTTTTTAAAGGTCTTTTCAGAGCTTGTAGATTTTTTTCCAGAATACTCAGGCAATCTAGTAATACTGCTGCAAAGGGACTGGGATGTCAAAAAGCAGAATTCGCAAGAATAAGCAAGAATTCGGTCATGTTGCCTGTCAATCAATTCCACTATCGTACAAACTTCAGTGTCAGATTTCAACAAGCCATTTGTGCGATCTCTGATCTAGACTTGTATCAGACAGCCTGGCTGGGGAAACCAAATCCTCTCAGGGGCTTCAGCAAGGCTCGCTATGGCATTTGGTTTCAAAGCTGACACGCTCCACGTATCGATTCATAGAGGATGGTGGTGCCAAATCAGGAGAGATTGACGGGTGTAGTCTGGCTTTGGCAGGGCCATTTGTAGTGATTTTATCTGAAAGCCTGTTGATATGAACTGAAACGGCGATATGCCACTCTTGGTCGGCAGAGCGAGCTATACATTGTGCTCGGCCTTCATGCTGCACTTCGTGTCCAAGGATACCGATGAATGACTATGATGTCATTGTCTATGTCAGCAAAGCTGGACAATCTCAGCTGTGAATGGCTGTATGACTCGAATCCAACCAATGGGTTATCATTGTAAGATGATGATTCTGTACAGAATCACGAGAGTGATGCAGCACCGATGATTTCATGCAGCTGTCGATCTATTTATCACACTACAATAAAACCTGTTTTAACAAGTTCACATAGCATAACGTTAGCAGCAATAAGTTCATGGGTTTGATTTCCAGAGAACAATTTTTTTTTATAAAATGTATAGCTTGAATACATTGCGAGTAACGTAGGACAAAAGTGTTTGTCAAATGCGTTAAAAAATGAATGATCCATCTGCTATATGGCTGTAAAACTGGCTAAAGGTTTTTGGATATATGACTTGGAAAATCCAACATACTGTGCCTTTAATCCACCAAGTTTGCATACTTAACAATATTACAAAGCATATATCTTACTTTAACTTGACTTCATTTCATAAAAAGATGTCGAACTTTCTTACTTTTAAGTATTTTACTCAAAAAATAACGACTTGTAAAAGTACGAAAATACTTCCGTATAAGTAAGAATGTATTTATGAAAGGTAGTGAAGCAAATAAAATGATATATGCTTTATTATGTAGTGATGTCATTTTGTTCTGAGGTTAAAACACTCCAGATACTTGAAAAATGTACTTGAGTAGGGTAGAAATACTTCTGTTGGGGGTGTTCAACGACTAATCGCGATTAATCGCATCCAGAATAAAAGTGTTTGCATAATACTGTATATGCCTGTGTACTGTGGACATGTGTACAAACACATATGCATACATGTATATATTTAAGAATTTATTGTATATTTTTTTCTTAATTATATGCATGTATATGTATGTGTTTATAAATACAAAACAAATATGCACAGTGCACAGACATACTGTATATTATTATGTAGACATTTTCTTTTATTCTGGATGTGATTAATCACGATTAATCATTGAACAGTCCTAATTCTGTTTATATGATACTTTTATAATATGGCTGTTGCCAATATTTTATAAAAGCAAGCCACTTTATGCCATGTGTGTGATTTTACCTGGGAGCACATGAATAAGCCAAATCTGAAATCCTTTATCAAGATCATACAGCCATACTATAATGTCAACCAGCCTAGAACATCGACCATGCTCTAAAACAGTTACTGGCCTAGTCTTGATTTTCCAGCAGGGAAAGTGTGCTAGTGGCAAATGTGTCAGAAGGAGGCAGTAATGACCTGGTCACATCGACTCAGGACGCAAGCCTTCAAGCGCACCGAACAAACTGCTCAGCCTCAGGGCAATCGCTGATGTCTGTTCTCTTGTGTGCCCTAAACATTATTCACTATAGTGGTTTTTCTAAGAAGTCTAGAAGGTTTCATGTGTACAACGCTTGTTTGGTGGAGGGCTGTGTATTTCGGTGTGTTTTTGTCTCCACATGACGCAGGCCTCCATTGACCCACTTTAGACCCAACAAGTAGAGCTTTCCATGGACACGAGACCATGATTTTATCTTTGTACGACGCGGTCGGTGAAAAGACACAATACACTATACAATATTATCAGGGCCATTGACAGATGAGCGGAGCAGCTTCCTGGTTGGCTCCCAAGCTCCTGGTCCTACAAGAACCACCATTTAGAAAATGTGATCCGCTGATCTGGGATCAGTGAGTTTTCATAAGTCTGTCAGCATGTCAAAACTTTTGCCCTACAGTACACCTTTTGTTCTGATGTTGGTGAACACCTGGAAGCCGGTGGTCTGCAGACATCTGTGCGAGTTGGCGGTGTGGGCTGCTACCTGCATCAGAACCTGTCATTAAGACCAAAGGCAGGAGATTAGCCACAGGGCTCGAAAGCCTATAATCTCAAACCGCACCAATTGCTTTCAAACGCCTGTTTTAAAATATAAATTGCCACAGCAATATCAAAGCGTCTAGAATTTACAGCATTAAACTAGACTTTTGCATTTGCCAAGATTTACCATCACGGTGCAAGGTGCTATGCAGCTGTTACGGCGCTCTGAGTGGTTTATAAAACATTGCCCTCCATTGCAAATTTATGGAATTATTTTAATCTTTCGACGGGTGAAAATTATACATTTAATGGCAATTTCAAAAGCCATAGCATACCAATCAGCACAATTTAAAGGGAAAGTTATCCCAAAAATGAAAATGCATTTCGTCATTTATAATTTATTTAACCTTATTTCATTCCAAACCTGTACAACTTTCTTTCTTCTGCAGAAAACAAAAGAAGATATTTTAAAGAACGTTGGTAACCAAAGAACCTTAACCCCCATAGACTCCCATTATACGGACACAAACCCATCGAGACATTTCTCAAAATATCTTCTTTTGTGCCAACAGAAGAAAGAGTCATATACAAGTTTTGTAAATATTTGTATATTTGGGTGAACTATCCCTTTAAGGTATTAAGCATGTATATAGCACAAACAGTTTAGCATGTATTAGGAATTACAATAACAATGTTTGCCTAAGCATAAAAGCAGTAATTCACATTTTCACATTCATGTATTTGGCAGACACTTTTATCCAAAGTGACTTAAAACTGCATTCAACCCAAACATGTGACGCTTATTTTTTTCTACATTTTATGTTTGTTCCCTGCCTGGGACTCAAACCCATGATATTGCACTGCAATGCAACATTCTACTAACTGAGCCACTGAACTTGCATATTTACCCTCAGTGAACTTTCCTGTCCACACATTTCTGCATTGTTAAACACATCTTTCTTTCGACGTCTTCACACATATTTGTTCTACGCTGTGTTTGTCTGGCAGCTTTTTGACCCTTTTGACCTCCGTTGGCATGTGTTAACCTATTTCTGCTCGTCTCTCTCAATGGAGGTGTTCATAAAGTCCTGAGGCAGGACATATTTGTTTAACCTCAGTGTACAAACATGTTCGAATGACTCATGGTTGGCATGCGTGTTTACAAGGCACGGGAAAACTGCTTTACATTCCACGACCGAATAAATGGTGGCGGCCATGTTGGATGTAAGTGTTTTAGCTAAATGCTATTAACAATAGCCAACAGTAGGCCCACTTTATGCATGTACAGCAGAATGGTAATGTTCAAGTGACATCTTTCGCTTTTCCAGACGAAAACGATCAGAATATGTCCTAAAGAGTGTTTTGATTTGTATTTTGCAGGCTAGCCGGTTACATAACACATAGGAGAGAATGGAAAAGGGCTGCTTAAGGCTTGTCACTGTTTGTACAGCTCCAGTAAATATAGCTTCTCGTCGGGGGCTGTTGATGACAGCCATAATTACAGGATGAGCAGGGCAGCAGCTGAGAGAAAGAAAGAGAGAGAGAAAGAGAGCGAGAGAGAGAGAGAGAGAGAATGCATGTGGAGGTGTCTGTGCTGTACTGTCCAAGTCTGCTTCTGTGGCTATTATACAGCACATTACACCAACACGTGAGCAATGTGCCTTGGGTTAAACCACAGGAAGACCAGGAGAACGAGACATTATGTAAAGTGGATTTTGCGATAACAGTACCTACTGTAAATCAGGTGCTCAAACTTTAATGTGCTCATACTTATTCTGCTATCAATGTCTGGTGAACGCATTTGTGTGTTTTGCAGATGAAAACAGACAGATAAATAGTGAAAATACAGTATTAGTTCTTGCAATTTACATCTTTTCTGCCCACATTAAAACGTATGGAAATACAGTGTAGCTTTGTTTAGATTCATTTGAATAGAAATAAAACGTGATATCCCCTCCACTGAGAAGCTGTTGTCCTAATTTATTTTGAGAATATCTCGAACATCTGAAAATATTGCAGTTATTATGTAAAGTAGGTAATGCTTTAAAGTCTATGTTAACACGCACGCACACATACACACGTCTTATAGTGCGGGAACATTTCTGGCAAAAGCCACCAAAACATTGTATGGGTCAAAATTATCGTTTTTTCTTTTATGCCAAAAAATTTGGATGTTTAGTAAATATCATGTTCCATGAAGATATTTTGTAAATTTCTGGATGCAGCAAAACTGTGAACAAAATGGCCAGAAACACGGCTAGAAATTTCTATCACTGCTTCCCGCTCTTGAGAATTACCCACTCATGTTTGGTATCTATGTAAAGCTTAGAATTTCTGCTTTTGGCGTCTTCTACTCTCCACAACATCTTTACAGCGGTAAGCCGAAAGAGAGCGTTAAAACAACCCTGTTTCTTCATAGCAACGCCATGCTACAGCACCTCTGATGGACAACCTTAAAGGGCGATGTTCTCCATATTTTCGGCACCCTCAGATTCCAGATTTGATATATTCTAATAAACCATACATCAATGGAAAGCTTATTTATTCAGCTTCCGTGTGATGTATAAATCTCAATTTCCAGAAATTGATCCAGTTTTGTTGTCTAGGGTCACAAATAATAAACATATGTATAACTAACAATGAAGATAAATCTCTCGTATGCTATTTTATATAATAAATACAAATATTCATAATAAAATATGATATATACAGTTTGTTTTGCTGTCACACCACCATAGACATTACATTTACATTTAGTCATTTAGCAGACGCTTTTATCCAAAGCTCAGGCAGCAATAAGCGATATGTCATACAGGAATCAGGACCAATAATACAAAAGGTGCTAATACAAAGTTACTAGTTTCAACAAAACCTAGACCACTACCTGTTGAGAGAAAAATAGGGTTAGTGTACATAATTGTTTTTTTTATTTGTCTGTCAAGTATTCACAGAAGAGATGGGTTTTAAGTAGTTCTTTGAAGGTTGTGAGAGATGTGGTTGACCGGACGCGTCCGGAAGAACGTTCCACAAGGTAGGAGTTGGACACACTTATGGTTTATTTATCAGCCACGCGTATATATGCTTTGTATTAAATGTGTCCCCCAAAATAAAAATGTGCTCTTCTAAAGTCAAAGAGTCATTTTTGTTATCAGATTAACTGTAAAACAGGTCCGTGGACTTGACTGAAGAGAGAAATAACAAAATGTAACTAAATGTATTCAGTATTTCAACATAATACACCACCGTATATTAAAATCAGATCCTTATGTAATGCATACATATTTTTTAGCTTGATTCCTTGGTTGGTGTGCAGGTCGCACTAGTTCCTACAGTGTGCAGGTTTCGGGCACACCGAGCTATTTTTGTATTTGCAAACCTCCCGCAGACACACAGTTTGCGAGGCATTTGTAACAGTAGAGAATATTTAAGTCAGATTCACTGTGACAGCTGAGCACATGCCCTTTCAATGCCAGGCCCTGGTGTGGCACTTGCACACCACAATGTGTTTATAGTCAAGCCTTGAGCGCACAATGGCGAACGTTTCCTGTCGCAGACTCCTCCCACTACAACAACGCTGCCCGCCGATTGGCCCGTCAGCGTTGTGAGGGAGCTCCACAAATCTGAGCGTGTACTACATCAGATGTTTGATCCCTTGCTGTCGGTTTCACTCAGAGACCTTGTTTCTGTCATTCAACGTTTCATCTTGAAGTAGTTTAGTCGCACGTCGAGCGCGAATTAGCGAGAGGGGAGAAAGAGGGCAGTGATGTTTTGTTGGCACGGATGGAAGTGCACCACAACTCGAGTAAATAACGTCCACTTGGAATAAGTTGTCTCGCTAAGTGGTGAGTAGGGTTTATTAGTGTGCACTTTGCCGAAAACAAAGCAATTTGGTGTTTGCACTGAACTGCGGTGTTTTGTTCGTGTTGTTCTGTGTCGATCTTTACCAGAATTCCTATTTTAAGGGGAAGATCAAGGCATCGCGGTCGACCACTAACGCCGCTTATTTGATGCGTTATGTCAACTGATGGAGTGCAACTCAACATCAGGGAGCACAACTTTGATTTCATTCAGTTTACTTATTTGAATTAATTAGATATTTATATACACGATCGATGTTTATTTAAGAGTGATTTTAAAAGCTTTCTGGGTATGCGTATGCATTCTCACCCGGCTCGTGCGCTCGATCCAGCGGCACTTTTTTGGTTCATGTGGGCAACTGTCATCCCGATGCCCTACTCGTGTCTGTTTGAGCCCGCTGATCGTGATATAGTCTATGGCAGCCCTCGGTCAAGTATATTTTATTAACTCTTATGGATGACAAAGTGCCACATGTTTCTATCCAAGGTGTAGCATGCGCTCCGTGATGATTTTGTTAAAAGATAAACGGGACGTGATTTAGCTAATAAGGGTTGTTATACTTTCTACCTACATTTTTGAAACGGAATTATTTCATGCGTGAAGTTGTATTCGTGTGGTTTTTAAATGATGACTCTGACGCCCTGTGGGTGGCAGAACGGGCTGCATACTTTATATCGGTTTCTTTGAGCTGTGTGACGTCACTAAGATAAGCGCGTTCCTCGTTTGTTTTTAAAGTAACACTTACTTTATTTTGAGAAGTGGCTTTATGTATACAGCCATGAGCTCAACACTCCGAATTTGTTATACGTTCTTTTGTAGATGCCAAAGGCATGTACACACCTTCAAGTTAAGTATATAAATTCCTACATTACCCATAATTCCGAAAGGAACAACCAATCGGGTTGAGACTTATTCCGTGTTATTTTGTGTCTTGAACCCGATTCATGTTGTAATAATGAATGCTTGTCTATGGGTATGGATTCTGATGTTCCGATGCCGTAGCCTGACACATACCTCTCCAAAATTGTAACAATGCACAAAATTCGACGCCGACCACTAACGATGTGATTGGTCGGCTCGAAAAACTCAGCGATAGCGTTGCGTTTACTCGTACGCATTTCCGAATGAATCGTTTGTTTATATGACTGAAAAAATTGCCACACTGGCTGCATGACGGTCGGTCATGTTGCGTCTTGCCGGTTGCGTCTTGTGTAGACATTGTGTTAGTTGCTGAAAAGCAGTCGCTGTTACTCTTAATTGTAGGACAGCCATACTATATAGCTGACAAATGAATGACCAATCGCCCTTTGTCAGAACTCAAGAAGTTCCTCACAAGAAACCCACCGTGTCCGTCCCTCTCACGACAGCCTGCACCAGCCTTTCTCTTTCACTCTTATGTCTTTCATCTTGGATAAAAATGTACTCCATATTGCATCACTTTATGCTAACTGTTCTCTGTTTGACATTCCTAAGCAAAGTTTCAGAAATGTATCATTTTTGTCTGCTGAGCCAGTGGGTTTAGTAACCTGATTTGTTAGGCAATTGTTCGACGAATTCAATACATTATGTCTTATTATTTCTTACAATGGGCCATTTTGACAATCCAGACTGTTGTGGATGTCCATATGCTCAACAGTAAGAATAAATGCGGATGTTCTGGTTTATTTTATTCTGTATTGCAAAGCAGGAATATGTTTGACTTTTGGGCGTACTTGAGGGCAAACGCTGTCTTCAGCAGTGCATGTCATTTCTTATTCTTAAAATCACTGGATCGAGCTCAGTGAAACTTGGCAGGCATTCAGTAAGATGGGGCCGCTTCACTGCAGGCTCTTCAGGAACATAAGGTCTTCTCTGGAGCCGCTTTGTGATATGCCATTATAGCTGTTTACGGTAATGTTTAGTCTCACTGTTTTCCGTTAAGCTTGAGTGGTTTGAGTTTTCAGAGCTGATAATCACTGAATGCTTCTCTCTTGGTGGCCATTATCTTAATCCTGCTTCTTCACCCCTTGACAAAGCAAATGGTGTGTAAAGTTACAAAGCATTTTCTTGTGTTTAACTGACTCATACACATCATAAATATTCTCATAAGATACACAACACTGATGTACCTCAAGCTGATTTAATCATTTGAGCCTAAAAGGCATCTCTCTCTCTCTTTGTAGTAGCTTATATTGACAAATCCCACTAACTAGACAGTCTGACACGATGGGCCTTAGGAGGGATATTTTAAGAAGGATAGAAGGGAGGGAAGGGAAAGGTGGATGAAAGATAAAGACAGGATAGTGATGAAAGCGCTTTTGAGAGATCTGGATTGCATCTGCTGTCATTCTGTGGTTTTGACAGGGGCCAGTAAGAGGTTTCGTCCCACATCACAGTCATAAGGGTAGCTAAATCAAATCAGCTCGGTCAGTAAGAGGCCATCTCAACGTCATTGTTTCTATAGAATCTGTGTTCATTGAGCTGTGCTTTCTTTTGTCCGCCAATTGACAAAATTGGGTCCCATTGACTTCCATTTTATAAAGATAAAACCACAGAGACATTTCTCAAAATATCTTCTTTGCGTTCTACAAAAGAGCCATGGACAGGTTTTAAACAACATGAAGGCGTGTGCATGATTACAGAATTGTAAGTTTTGGGTGAACTATCACTTTAAAATGCTGTCTAGGTAGGCGGCTGCTATGTATTGAAACAGCGCTTGAGTGGTTACTGTTCTTTTTCTGAATGATGCGAATTCAAGCGATGCATGAACAAGCAAGTGTTGAGTCTGGGAAATTTCTCTTTTGTTCACTCTCTCTCTTCCTGAACAGACGATGTGTGTTTAGCTCTGATCACTGGGGTGCTATCCCATAATCCCCCCTGATTAACATTCTGTTTGAATCCGGCCACAGAGAGCAGCACCCACTCTGCTGTTATCGCATGGTTCATACATTCCTTTGCTTTCTGCTTTTAGTATTACAGCTGTTTATCCTTCAGACATAAGCTGATGATGTGGATGTTTTTGTTTGTTTAATTGGGTCGCAGGTTTGACTGGAAGATGATTGGCTGTGAGGGTTTCTTTGTGAATTACCATTGGCTGAATAAATTGAGGTCATTGGATGTTGTCATTTATTCGCCCTCTTTGATGAAAGCTGTTTTTCCTTAGATTTTGTCGGATATGACATGTAATCTGCTCTGTAAACCCAATCTGTATGCGTTTTAAAGGGTGATGTCATCCTCCGGGGGCCTTTCGTGACATACAGCTGCACGCTGACAGAGATGAAATGTACGTCCTTCTGTAAGAAGCAATGCAGATATCAAGGCAGGGCTATCATAAACATGAGCTGATTTTAAAGGCCAACTTATTTTTCATATTCTGAAATGTGGGTCACTAGGATGTTTCTTGGGCATTTTAGATAGTCTGCAGTTATTTTAATGCATTTTCAAGTCATTATAGAAATGATAGTATATATGGGTTGGAATCACGGGATACCTCACGATTAGGGGTGTGACGAGATCCGACTGGTCTCGTGAGACTCCGAAACACAATTTCCCCACACAATTGGTATGATGGAGTGCAGGAAATTACGACTATTTTAGTCGCATTCGCTGCCTAAATATTACATGTGCGACATAATAACTGCACAAAGTATGTGCTTGCTGTGATTTACTGTCCCGCATCGCTACTTTCCCACCGTTTTTCTGTGTAAACATGCACTAGACGGACGGGTTTCAACGTTCGTGCACGTCTCTCGCGTCTGCTGCACCAGGAGCATAAGCAGTTTACGTCCGTTTCACGCTGCCAGCAGCACATTGGGAGAGTCTGCCTGTACCACAAGTACAGTATAACAATTTATAGTTCACATTGCGTACACATTTAAATACAT
Organism: Barbatula barbatula; assembly: GCF_947034865.1. NCBI lineage: Eukaryota > Metazoa > Chordata > Actinopteri > Cypriniformes > Nemacheilidae > Barbatula > Barbatula barbatula. The sequence continues at coordinate 12,722,236 of NC_136784.1, forward strand.
TCACAGGCAAACATCTTAAAACAACGGATCATCTTTCTCGTACATATGTGCAATGTAAGCGTAAAACATGATATGATGTAGTTTAAACTGTTTCTCTGACGGCAATGAGGGTTCAGTCAGTGTTTATATATTTAGGGTAGGAAATTTACTAAATATCGTCATGGAACATGATCTTTACTTAACATCATAATGATTTTTGGCATAAAAGAAAAATCTATCATTTTGACCCATACAATGCATTTTTGGCTTTACCTAAAATGTTCCTGTGCTACTTAAGACCGGTTTTGTGATCCAGGGTCACATATAGAGAAAACAACCACAGCTCTTTACTAAAAGTTGCTTCTGTTAAGAAAACAAAGCTGACATTTTGTCATTTACGTTTGTGACAAAAACAGTCTACATATTGTTCATTACTGCATAATATATCTCATTAAAATAGAAGTTTAATGTGTTTCATAAATTACAAGTTGATTTTGTAATGCCTACATTTTTTGCATTTTGTGTTAAGGTGATTAAAATTTTAATTTTCCCTCTATATTTAATCATTGAGGATTTCTTAAAAAAACTATAAATATTGTCTCGTTTTCATGAACCCAGTCTCGTGTCTTGTCTCAACTCCTGAGATAAGTGTCTCGTCACACCCCTACTCACGAGACAATACGGTTCATGATACATGGCTTACGATAATCAATGTATTGTTTGGTGATTCTGTAACGATACATCACAACATCTGCCTGACTATGAAAACATAATGCCTATGAAAATTGGTTAAGTGCAACATTTGTCTCTTTATTCAAGTCCACAAAACGTTCCGATTAATTCAAATATCGATATTTGGAGCAGCGTATATCGATTTCTCGTATCACACGGAGAAGGACGACGATACATCACCATGTCGATATATATTGTCACACCCCAATAGTAAACCAATTTTTAACAATACACTTTTTTAACAATTGTAGTTAATTCATAAATGAAAATCCTGCTCCATACAATCCTCAAAAGTCTTTCCATACAAGAAGTGAACGGCAACCGAGGCTGTCAGTCTCCAACATTTGGCCTAACAAGTAATAGGGGTTTGTTTTAAATGAGGATGAGTTAAAAATGACTTGATTAATTTTTTCCTCTGCGATTCCCTTAAGTGTTCTCCACATTTTATCATTTCGCTTCTTGTATGACCTAAATACAGCAATTTCAAATCTAATGTCTTGTTTTCTTTGTGTTCTAATAATACAGTTGAATAAACATGAGAGGTTTCGTCTTCAGTCTTTATGGATGTGTCTCCAAAAGAGTGTGGGTGCTTTCTGCTTTCATTCCCAGATGCTTTTGAAGTTGCAAGTGACATGCCATCATTCATTTAAATGTGCTTTTAATTTAAAACACAAGTTGCAGCATTTCATCTCTGTGTGCATGACACAATTGAAGATATCTTCTGACTTTTAGAGAGATGTTTTAGTCATGTCCAGTTAGCGCAAAGATGACACAAGTCGTTTATTAGTTGCACACAGACATTTTTTTCCTGCAGGTATCCTTTTTCTGTGACATGTCAGCCTGGGTCACTACAGGCATGAATAATTCTGTTCATTTTGAGATATTTGTTTGTTGCTTCACAAATATTGTTCTGGCATAGCCCCTCGGTATATATGACAAATTCAGAATTTAATATTATACAATATTAATATGATGATTCATGACAGTTTTTGGAGTTTTAAGGAATATGGATTGGGTCATCCTGTCATTGTTGACTCGTCCTCATGTCATTCCCGAAAACCTGATTTTCTTAACAAAAACCCACGTTGGTGTCTTTTATGTGCTAATTTAAGACGCACAACTTAATTGCACAAATAATTTTCTAAATATTTTACTGTTCATTTCATCTAAATTCCATAAACATGTAAACCCAAGGTATTTGGCAATAGTGATTCTGGTCGTGCGTCCCAAATCGCGCACTTTCTACCCCATATTGTATTATAAATAGTGTGTTCACCTTGAAAATTCTCAAAAAGAAGTGCACTTTAAGTACCCGGATGATGCACTTATTCAACCGGAAAAATTTAGTGTGGACACTTGACGCATTCAATGGTCGCAGTTTCGCTTACGTAGCGGAAGGGAAGTGAGCTATCAAACGCTGCTCGAGCAGAACTCTCCTGCAGAGTGAAAACGCTTCAATCGGATATTGCTGGGCTAAAATGATGAAAACTACATTAAATGTACGATGCACCAATCTATATTTTTCAATCGCATAGTGCCGTGCAAAGTGCATAGTGTATAGTATGTCATTTGGAACACAGCTTGGTTATGATTGACTTCTGTGTGGCACAAAAACGTTAGTTCGCAATATGCTAATGCTAATAATTTATCCTACAAATAGTGAATGAATGGCAAAAAGCCCTACACTCTCCAAATACCACTTCCAAATAAGCTGTGAGTCTTTTGAAGTCATGTTATAGCTTTGTGTGAAGAACTGACTTAAATTTGCGTCAACCTTTTGCCGTCATTTGTTTTTCCACATAAAAACCAATCTCTCCTCCAACAGAAAATAAACGGAAAGATATTTCTGTTCTTAGGCTGCTGTGGGAGAGGAAGGATGATTTTTTCCCATCAAATCACTTTTGACATTTGATCTAGATTTGTTTAGATTAAAACTAGTTTTAGCCTGATCTTTTTTATGTTATTCTCAGACACGCACAGTATTTTCCTACTGCCTCAATGTCGCCATCATGTCTCCTTATTTACATCATTAGTGGTGTTTTCTAAAGCGCTATTGCTCGTACTTTGGGTCCTATATACTTTTATTGAATATTGTAGAGACTTGTGGGTGGCCTAGTAAGCAAACCCCCAGAACTTCCTAGCGTTGCGGCAGTGAATTGCAGCAGCGCTCTCGTGTTTTTATGTTCTGTAAATATAAGTCAGCGTCCAGTATGGTACCAGCTCAATGTGTCACTCGGTGGAAGCCCATTGTCAATCCTTTACATTCAAGTTTCTTTCATCACCCTTCAGAGATGTGTTTGTTCCTCTAAGTTGTCTCTAAGAACACAAGGCAACTCTGACAAACATCATCCACCGCAGCTGGTGTCATTGCCACCCTCCCTCACTGCAACACTATATTGCCTCAATTTTAACTCTCCGCTGATGTAAAATGTGCAACTTAAAGCTTTTAGTGTTATTTCTCTGGCTTGTAGTGTTATATTTACATAATGTCCTCATGAGGATAAATTTGAGTTTACAAACATTTAATGTGCCTTTGGATTAAAGAGGTCACAGGGTTCAAGCGTGAATGAGGTAACCTGAAATAGTTTTCAGTAACAAGATATTTGGATAACACTCATGTTCTCTTCAGCAACTGAATTAAAGCCTAAATAAATAATCTATTAATGGTAGATATGGGTCAAATATTTGATTGACCTTTTACTGATAAATGAACAGATTGTTTTTATGTTCAAAGCTTGGATGATTTCACTGTTAAAATATCTGTGTCATTTTTATAGTGTTGGTTAAATATAAGCTTTTATTATGGATCACTGGTCAGAGTTGCTGAATGTGTCCATGCCTTTGATGGACATTATAAATATGTATGACGTATGTTGACTTTTGACCTATAATAAGGACAAATGCCATCTTCTGCTTTCTATTCAAAAATGGAAAACATTTAACATGAATAATTATTTTGCAAGTTTTGGTTTCCTAATGAACCAATAACTCAAATTCTTTAAGCAACATTTCTTCCTAACTTAAATACACACAACATCTTGTATAACAAAGATTCAGAGCCATTTGGCTTAATGTGGTTATCCAGCGGCATCGTGAAGCAAGAGTGTGTCTACTAACCTTTGCTAGGCAGGTTTTCAATTGTGTAATTTCGAAGCTGTAAATTATTGATGCGTTTTATTTGCTCAAAAATGCAATTTTATTACTGATTGTGTACATTGCCCTTGGCAGCATCTTGTTTGTGTGGTGTCCTAAAGTCAAGGCTGAAAAATTCTGGCCATTTACTGAGTTGGACGTTTATGGTGAATTGGTTTTCTATTTTTCAAGCAACTTGCAGACTCTGACTTTCCAAAGTGAGGGGAATCTGAGCCCAGTTTCAACTCCAAGGGAGTGTTTTTCTATTTCTTTATACATTCTTGCGTAACGGACTGAGCGTGTTGAAGATACAGTAGATTAGTCAAAGGGATAGTTCACCCAAAAAAGAAAATGTTGTCATCATTTATTCACCATCTTGTCATTTTAAACCTGTATGACTTTCTTCTGCAGAACACAAAAGAAGATATTTTGAAGAATGTTGATAACCGTACCCATTAACGTGCATTGGTTTTGTGTCCATACAATAGAAGTGAATGGGTACTGCCGTTGTTTGGTTACCATACGCTAAACTCTCTCCGACTCTATCACACTTCTCTGGTTTGAAGTTTTGTGTCCATCGACTGTTTGCTTCTCGGTCATCTTAACTCTGAGACGAGCGGGCTTAAAAATAGTACACACATTACTACGACATGAGTTGAACAGGGTCAGTCGGTCACTGTCAGATGGTTGACATTAGTTCTCTGACCTGGCATGAAGGCCAACACTGTTAGCTATTCCAGGGCGGGGTGGAGAGCAAATGTCAACGTGGAGTAAGACAATGGCTAAACTGAGTGTTGGACAGCTGCTGGGATTGTAGCTGGGCGGCTTGAACTCCTACCTACGTACAGAAGACGGCATACAGAGGGAGACAACAGGGCCTCAGAGCAGAATGATGGGAGGGGTCTGTAATAGCAATGTTATTGTACTGAACACATTGTGCATTGTCTATTGTTACTATTAGAAACTATAATTTAAACAGGCATTAGGAAACATGCATCAGTTAAAGTGCTGAGTGGGCTGAGATTGATGATGTACACGCATGCAGCGAGTGTCCTCTTGGGCACGTGTGCATGTAAACGTGTGCAGACAATCAAATGGCGATTTTTGGGGAATCGAGAGGTATAGAAATAGCTAGTTTGCCTTTCTTTCTTTCTTCAGAACACAAAAGACATTTTGAAGATGGCCCCCATTGACTTCCATTGTATGGACACAAAACCACAGGATTTCTCAAACGATCTTCTTTTGTGTTCCACTGAAAAAGAGTCAACATTAGGGTGAATAAAAGATGACAGAATTTTTATTTTTGGGTGAACTATCCCTTTAAGAGTTATCATTGTTCAGCACATCTTAACCCTACTCCATCAAAACTGAACGTCTTACTTCGGTTACTGTTTTAAGGGTTTTTTCAAGAAGAGAGGCACCATGTTGTGTCCGATTCATCCGTTTGTCATCTTTGCATTGTGTTGGGTCAGACAGACATCGAGAATTCATAATGTGGGACACTGCTTGAGCGGAATTGAGGGACTTTTGTCACAAGTTGTTCAGGACCTCTTCATTTAGTATTACGCCAGCCGTATTTTAAGACCCCCTACACCCTCAATAACAGACCTGACAAACGCGGTCCCTGCTGGAGGTGACAAATTAATGAAGCCCCCCTCTCTTGTTCTTTTCTCTCCATCATCTGTCTCTCACGGTGTAGAGTTCAGAGTTGGATGCCGGGCGGCTGTACTCAGAATACTCATGAGGAGCTGTGCGTGGAGGGACGTCGGTGACGTAGCTCTCGCCAAGAGCGCTCGAGGAGTGCCTGTGAACCAAGACGGCAGGCCTGAATAGAATGAGTGGAACAATCCCAGCATGCACCGGGTGGCACAGTATTGCTTTGTGCTCTTGAAACGCATCGGGAGACTGAAGTAGATCCTTTTGTGTGTTGAGCTGAGCTATAGGTTATAGGTTTTCTTGTGTTGACTAACTGTCATTCTGAACAGAAAACATTTTAGACCATTTTTTTTACGAGACTAATTGTATTTATTTATTAAAGGTTTTATTTCTTGCATCCAGACATCCACAATTAGTGTTTTGGGATCGTAAAAGTATAAAGAGTTTGCAGTTTTAGACTTTTATGAGTTTAACAAGTGCAATTTGGTTTTTATACATTTCATATCTTATGTATTTAAAGCTGCAATCGGTAACTTTATAGTTTAAAATAAACAAGAATCAGGTTTTGAGCGAGTAGAAAGACTACTTTAGAAGACGTAAACAACACGGGTCCAGAAGAACCTGTTTCAGATCAAACACTACGCAAACGTTTGAACAAAATGCAACCAAAAGAACATTTATTACCAAATCACAATGTAAAACAAATATCTAATATTGAATTATATATGCAAGATAAAAAAAAAGAAAAATAAACCGGAAGTTCTGCTTGTACCAGTTTCTACATCTTGCCAAGTGGTTGATCAAAAATATGTTGAAAAAGGTCTTCTTACTCTACCCCAAATCACAATGGTTAGTGTATAATAAAGTTTATCTATTGGGTACGATTTATTGGGAAATGTGATTTGGCGTCATTTCATTTGACGCATAAAAAAGTAATCAGAAATGTTATGTTTCAAACGGAGATAACCTTAAACCGGCTATTCCCAATTGGCATAATGTCCATCCTAGTTAGTATTCGAAATCAGAATTAGCATGTCCCTCCCAAACCATAGTGTTAAAATAAGTATTCTTAAAGTACACTAAAAAGTATATACTTTTTCATGACATGGTACACTTTTAAGGGTGTAGCATAAGAAGGGGAACATAGCAACAGGTTGCAACTTTAATGTTTGGGTCTTTTTCAATGAACTGCATGCACATGAAGTACTCTTCATATTTATAACTTTTGTTATCTGAATAACCAAACTATTTCTCAATTTAATAAAGTACAGCAAGGTACAAAAGTTCACGTTGTAAAGTCAAAGCAGCCAATGTTACAATGCCTATAAACAGCCTGGTTCATGTCATACAAGGGTCTTTTGTTTTTCCCTTGCAAGACGGATCACAGTGCCCCATTGCTTTTGTGTAGATCCATCCCAGCAATTATGTGTCTATTATAATCGCTCAAAGCAGAGACCCAGAGGTGTATGGTTACCCCGACACACAACCCCGATATGCAGCGTAACCTCCGCCAGGCCATACAATAATAACAAATATACACAAACAGATCTAAAGGGAAGGTTCATATCTCAAAACTAGTAGACTACTTACAATTCATGTTTGTGTCTACTGTATATCGCATATTGAAACCTAGATTTCAATAGTGCCAGCACAGTGCCAGGCGGGGTTGTGATGGTTATATGATGTAGAGAATCATTGCTTCTCTCACATCACTGATCTCATTGCTTCATTAGCCTCAAATCGTTGACATTATCCTGCTTTGCTCAGATGTGTATGGGAGTTTGGAGATAGGCTGTAACTAAGGAGTTCAGGAATGAGCTTGAAGGCTTTATTGTTTTGTTATTTCTAGATGCTTGCCTTTCGTTTGAAATGAGTGATGGTGTTGAGGTTTGTAGATTCTATTAGACTATGGTAGGTTTTTTTCCTAACCAAACACGACGCAATGCTGTGACATGCAAACAATCTCATTCGATATACATTCTGCACCTCATGAATATTAATCGCCAAGCATGGATGATTACAGGCTACATACAATTGATTTCATACGTTTAGATTTTATAGAAATTATAGAATAGCGTCCGGTGAGGCATCACTGAAGTCCTGAGAACAGGACGCATCTCTCTGCATGTGTAATTTTCAGCTGCAGCACGAGAGGGTGCGTGGACAAGCAAAATCTGTTCTGATCGGCAGTTTTTTTGTGATTGGTTGTCGCGTCCCGCCCCTTTTTTCGCGTTCAGTATGGACAAACAAACAGCTTATCGCAGGAATCTCATCGCATCCCGTTTGGTTAGGATGCGGTATTGAGCTACGGCAGGCTCAGGTGGCGTTGAGCAGTTTATAAACCTGCGAATGTGCACTGCATGGGGTCTTCTCAATCTGTAGTGCTATTTTTACATCTCGGTAAAGGGAGTAAGTCAGCTTTTGGTTATGTAGCAAGCGATTAAGTTATAAAACGAAAACTCTTTTTGCATAATGTACCGTATGCATTTGTGTTCAATGCTTAGTATTACGCTTAGTAATAGTAGTATTATAAATGCACATCTACATGGGTATTTCATAGAAATAATGTAGCATCCGAACAACTTTGGCGTTTTTTTCAACACACTGCAAGAGTATGCAAAGGATTGGTCCCAGATCATACAGTATGAACATTTGGATTTTGATTTCCTCAACAGAACAGTTGCAAGCTGAAAAATAAAGCTAAAAATAAGCATAAAAACAAATACACTCATTTCACGCAGCACTTCCTTCTTATCCGTGCAGCTGACCTCTCTCTTACCCACAATCCTCTCTTCCCCCCTGCAGGAGTGTCATCCCGCTCCCCAGACATCATGGCTGCTGGCACTCACTCTCCTGGAGGGCCCAATGGAATCATCCGGAGTCAGTCGTTTGCTGGATTCAGCACCCTGCAGGAGAGACGCTCACGGTGAGGGCACATGTGCTGTCAGAGGATTAAAGACTTCATTATAAGCTTCATATTTCCTAGATAAATATAAAACCTCACTGACACGGAGTATGGCCAAATTGCATTTTGTGCATTTTTTATTAACTATTTAAATTGCATTTAAGCGGGTGTTATGAGGATTTGCAGGAATGTGTGATCATAGATGTATACGCAAAAGTGTTTGAATTACAATAACTATGCATCAAAAATGCTGCAGTAATAAACATCACATTAGATCAGTGGTTTCTCAAGGGGCCTCAGCTGGAGAACCTCAGAATGACAAATCATTTAAAATGAGACAAAATGAGCGTTGAAATATATATAAAAAACTAAAAACCATTTCTTGTTATGTCTATTTTTGTATTGAATAAACACTTCTCCAGTTAATATCAAGCCCTGAAATATTTTATCGGGTGGAAATGTTGAGTTTTTGTGAGCGGGAGGGGTGCCTCTAGAGTGCCACTAGAAAATAATGTAGAATCCATTTATTGAAGTGGACATGGATTTATTAATGGGAATGCTTTAAACATATCATCTGTTAAAGAAAAAGTTTGCCCAAAGATGAAAATTCTGTCATTATTAACTCGAGGGCATTTTTGGGTGAACTCTCGCTTTTGACATTTCTGTCTCTGTCTGAGGGATAATAATATTTTTTGATCATTTATTCACCCTCATTTCATTCCAAGGCTGTATATGACTCTTTCTTCTGTGCAATACAAAAGAAGATATTTTGAGAAATGTTTGGGAAGTTTTGTGTCCCATACAACGGAAGTTGGTGAGGCTCAGTGTTGTTTGGTTATCAATGTTCTTCAAGATATCTTCTTTTGTGTTTTGCAGAGGAACGAAAGTCATACAGGTTTGGAATGATGTAAGGGTGCACTATGCCTTTCATGCGCCCATATTTTCAAGTTGTAAAAAAAGATTGTCAATCAAGTGTATTGACACAATCTTCAGCAATGTTAATAGGCTAATATGAAAGGATTTCTGACTATGACATCACTGGGCATTAAACCAAGAATGAAGTGTGAAACCGTGAAAGCTTTACTATTGAAGAGCGTGCGTGTTTTAACATGATTGTGTGCGTCGTGAATGAGCCGCAGGCTCACCACGTGCTCGTTCTAAACAGTGGCATAGATTTACCGCAGTCAAACCTCCGGTGCTCTTCGCCTGCATGTGACACGTTCAGACATGTCAAACCACCAACTGCCATTGTGAAATAAGAAATAAGGATACGGGATGTTGTTAGATATGTTGGAAGACTGTCACATCAAAGCCGAGCTAATATGCAGCCTTGAATTTTAACCGAGGTCAATGTCAAGAAGCGTAGAGGAAGAGTGACATTACAAATGGAGCATTACCAGTTTTAGTCCTGGTTTTGGAAGGCATTATTTACACACTTAAAGGCTTTAGCATTCAAAAACGATTGTTACTTATATGCATATTGCTTATATGACACAACAGGTCTTCTGACGTAAGATGTGACCAGAAGGTGTTCTCATACGTTCGTACGTCTGTGTGTTTTCAGGTGTAACTCCTTTATTGGAAACTCAGCCGTGCAGAAGAAGCCCATCTCAAAGCCAAGGAAGCCCCATCTGTCCGGCCACAAGTGCAGCAGCAGCAGCAGCTCACGAGATCCACAGCCCAAAAGAGTGGAAGAAGTTTACGGAGCCCTCAAACAAGGCCTGGAGTGAGTACCGCCATATCTCTGAGTCACAGTTTTCTCCCGAATGTCACATTATCTGTTCCCACTCCGCACAGTCGGACGCATATTCCCCAGATGAATCATTTTTCCTCACAAAGACCTCAGGAAGGTATTGATGTCTTCTTTTCTTTTGTCAGTGAGTATCTGGAAGTGCATCAGACCGAGTTGGATAAACTCACCTCCCTCATGAAGGACATGAAGAGGAACTCCAGACTGGTGAGACAGGATGTGACATCGTCAGGGTGTCTACATCGAAACGGATTGAAATTGATTTAACAGGATTTTGTGCAAATTAATGGTTTCAAATTATAACATTGATTTGTTGATTTTCTTGTATTTCCACTTATTTTACCTTTATATGTGTTTTTTAGGGTGTGCTGTATGATCTGGACAAGGTAGGGTCCCCAAACACACTCTTAAAGGGACAGTTCACCCCAAAATAAAACTTTCCATCATTAATGTACCCTCATGTCAAAACCTTTATGACTGTGGACCACAAAAGAAGATCGTTTGAGAAATGTCTCTGTGGTTTTGTGTCCATACAATGGAAGTCAATGGGCTCAATGTTGTGGTGGTCTTTTGTGTTCTGCACAAGAAAGAAAGTCATACAGGTTTGAAATGACATGAGGGTGAGTGAATAATGAAAGGGTGAACTGTCCTTTAAAGGTCTACTTAAGAGAAGTTAACTTTAACTGTTTATTAAAAGGAAACAGCATTCCTGAATGTTTTGTCCTCTTTCTCTCTGGCAGCAAATTAAGACTATAGAGCGATACATGCGGCGACTGGAGTTCCACATGAGCAAGGTGATTTTTATACTCTTTATTTTTTATGTGTACTTGGCTTTACTATGTTTTTCTGAATATGTCAGTGCATTACACTCAGGGGGTGCCCCAAGGGGTGGCCAAGGGTGGCCACGGCCACCATTGTATAAACTATGGCCACCCCTAGTGTGATTTTGCAGTGGGTACTATTAATTTTAATACATAATGTAAATTCACAATAGTTCGTGAAGTGAAATAAAATGCAATACCCGCTGCAAAAAAATATTTTAGATTGATTGGCGCCACCAGAGTAGCTGCTTCACTGCCCCTCCCCCTCTCCTATTGCGTCGGTCTTTGACTGCGCAGTCAGTGCAAATGCAAGAAGCAGGACTGACTGATTCGATCACAAGACTCAGGAGAGCATCTATTCTTCACTTTTTGGAGAGACGACAAACCTTAACGGGTATGAAACGTTAAGTAGTAAATTACATTGGAGCTGCTGTAAGAAGAGGCTACAAACAATCTGCCACCAGCTGCATCTTCACACACGACAAATTGATTTTGGAAAATATTTTACATTAACCAGAAACAAACGTAAACAAGTATAACACACATTACACTGAATTCTTTGTTTGTTTTTGGTGCCACCCCAAGATTTAGCAGTAGCCTCCTAGTGGCCACCCCATTTTTGGGGGACGCCACTGATTACACTTATTGCATTGTACTGTGGCACAACGTTTTGTCATCAGGACACGGCCGCTCTGTTTTTCCAATGTCCTGAGTCTCTTTGAGTCACCTGGTTTGGAGTCGTGCTGTGTTCCTCTTGCGGTGTGTTTTAGTGATGTACAGGTGTCAGGTGAGTGTCTGCAGTAAACAGGAGTACCGGTTTGCTCGGCAGCACGTCTAACCACAGAGTAGCTATGGCAACTTGATGATGGGAGCTTTCAGGTTGTTTAAGAGCAATTCATAGCTGAAATTAGCCTTACACTCTTGAAATTAGCTCCAGGTTCAGCTTGCCCACAGGAACACTTGAAACTGTGTGGTATTATAAGCCCAAAGAGACTTTTTTTGTTTACATCTATTTAGCGGTTTGAACATTTTGTGCCTGACTTGAGGTAATTTGCAGAAGTGTTGTTTTCTCCTGGGTTTCATGCTGTTTAAGATCGGCACTGGATGTAGGTCAAAGCAATTCCCTTGAGTGATGAAAAAAACCTATGATGACTGAATCCAGGGTGTTCATGTGCACATGCATGTCTAAGATTCCGGCTCTGTGTTTTATCTGTGATTTTAGTGTAACTGTTTGAGAGATGTTAAAAAGGTGAGCTGTGCTGCCTCTACTTATAAAGTCACATAGAAGACCTTTATTATGTTAAATCAATTAGTATATACACGGTATGGGTTGTTGACAAATAAACTGTAAACGTGTCCTATGGTGTGACAGCTAAATTTCATAAAACAAACTTTTAATAATATTTAATATAATTAAGATTTATATTTTTTAAGGGCTATCTTCATTCTTAATATTTGGTGCGACGCCAAAGGACGCATGTAAGGTTTATTAGTCAGCTATCCATGTTCAAAAATATATAGAATAATACTGATACATGTTAATATACAGTATTGTATTATTACAGTATATTGCATAATATATAAGGATTTGCTGCTTTTCCTATATTGAAAAATATTACCGCTTGCTTCCAATATGAAATGTACTATTTACATTTTCTAGTAGGCTATATTTTGTTTCATAAGGCAAAGACAATCACAAATAAAAAATACATTTTCTTCTAGACAGAACTGAATTTAAACTAGTAGACAGCGTTTTTCTTTTGTCTTGTTTTTCAGTAAAAAACTTCTAAAAATTCCAAATAAATGAGCTAATTAGAAGTTGATTCACTATCAATGTTAAGTCTTGGTTCTCTGAAAATCAGGTAAGAGTAAAGTTTGGGTGTTCTTAGCTTGTTTTAGGCATCAACTCAAACTTAATAAATAAGTCTTGTTCATCTGATAAAATACCAAAATGAAGTTTGGGTTGATGCCTAAAACAAGATAAGAACACCCAAACTTTACTCTTACCTGATTTTCAGAAAACCAAGACTTATTTATTATGACATTTTGTTTCTCAAGTATTTCTTAGACATTTATACTAGACTGCTTAACTCGGTACCTTGGCAAATCTGAGTTTACATTTTTCATGAAACTCCTGCAAGACCAAATAGTTTAAGATGTATTATCCACAGTATTTTGTTACACCATATATATTGTGTTGCAACATCTGTTTGATTGGTTTCTATTTTAATCCCTGAAGACTTTTTAAAGGAAAACGTTGATACATAAATAAAGCAGAAAGATCTTCTGAGATATTAGCCGTCTTGTTTAAGTAGTTTTCCATGGCTTGATGAATGAGGAAAGGGAAATATCGACGAGCATACAAGGATTTCCTACAAATGACCGTGTTTCACACAGTCAGCGGAAAGAAACGCATGGATCCCTGTTGCGCTGTGGGTAAATAGACCAGTGATGAGTAAAGGCAATCGATATCTATATTTCTAACATTACTTTATGACGAGACTATAATAACGTGCCTCTCACAGAAAAATGCTTTATTGACTTACCCATTGCACATAGATATATATAACTAGATGCCGCATTCAAGCGCTCCAGGCACATAGACGTGTCCGCCATCTTGTAACGGTCCACTGACGTCACTCACAGTTGACTAGATTGCCCCAACGCTGCGCAGCGGCCAATAGAAACAGATGTGAATCCGCCATCTAGTTATTTATATCTATGCCCATTGCTGCCCTATTTTTCTCACATGCATACAGGAAGTTAAGCAATGCCAACAGGAAGTTTTACAACAGGTTGGGGAGGTGTCATCTCAGAAGATCATGCTCGATCTTGCACAATGCTGCTTATTACCGCAAAGTCTTTATGAAATGAGATGACCTCATGATGGACATCTTCTGTTATCATCCATATTCTCTGATCTGGGCCCAAAAGAGTGTTGAATGTGGGTGAACTTAATCTTTGTTTAGTCAGGCACTTGGGTTTTTTTATTTGGGTGGGGGGGGTCTGAATCCATAAACGGCCATGACTTAAGAGGATTTTCCACCCGCCAGATGATTTAGTCGTTTTAAAATACCTTCATCATACCGTGCACATGTTTTTGTGGTGCATTTGGACCAGCTGTGTGCTTCTGGCTTGTTTTTTGACTCGCTGGCCTAATCCGAACCCTCACACTTGCCATGGACACTATGCTGCCCAACAGCTGCATGCACATGAATGGGTGGGTCGAGGCACGCCTTGGACCTCTGCTGTCATCTTAAATTAAACCTGTGCCCAAAAATGCTCCCAGCGGGAACGACTGTTTGCAGAAATGCGTATCTGGGTGTGTGTAATTCAGTCTGCCCCAGATGCCTAATCCTTCAGAACACAACACTTGTATAGTAACACACATTTTGAGCACTTTTCTACCATCGCGCCGAATCGTTCATTGGCACGATAAACAAAATTCAGAGCCGAGACGGTTTGTAATCGTGCCGTGTCGAACCAGGTTCACTTGGAAACATGGCTGTAACCGTTTCAGACTGTGCCTAGAACGGTTCGGCGCAATGGTGGAAAAGTGCTCTTTGTGTCTGACACATTTTTTGCGAAATTGGTAACATTTACGCACATCTTAAGCATTTCTACTCTGTCTGTGACTTTAACACAATGAAAAGTGGAGCAGACACTGCTTGGCTTGTTGTGCCAGCCTCTCTAGCTCAGAGGAATTGGGCAGTTGTGTTTGGTCGCTGTCGCTGTCTGTTTCACCAGCTCCCGGCATCCCAATGCTTTGGGCACAGCAGATGAGATGGCAAATCTGTGTTTGAGCAGACATGAATATTTAACAGTGACAATATAAGTTTGGCAGAGTGTGTAAAGAGGCTGTGCTTCTTTCCGCTGCGTCTGTTTCAAAGCGCTCCATAAATGTTGTTCGAACAACCAACCTGAGCCACCCACAATCCCTTTTGTCACGACTCCTGTTTAGACTAATGCTGTACATGCCTTTGGGAATGTTTGGGATGTCATTTGGGAGTGTGTGAGGATTGGCATGCTAATATGTGTACAGATATACCACAACATATTTCTACACCACATATGCCAGTGCAGTTTAAAAGAGGAATCATGTAGCACCTGTGTCTGCATGTCTGAACAAACGTGTCTGTTATGCAAAATCTGAAATGATGCTGTAATTGCATGTTTTTTTAATATATATCAATTTTTTATGAATACTATTAAGCCCATTTCACATTCAAAGAAGTGTGTTTCATAGGAGTCTTAAAGGAACAGTTCACCCAAAAACAATTATTCTGTCTTTATTTGCCCACCCTCATTTTCCAAATCTGTATAATTTCTTTGTTGTGATGAATTTAGAGAAAGATATTTGGTAGAATGCTTGTATCCAAACAGTTCTTGGCCACCATTGACTACCATAGTAAGTAGCTGTGTAAGCAACTGTTTGATTACAAGCATTCTTTCACATATCTTGAATTTTTTCTAGAATTGGATTAACTTGAGGGTGAATACATGATAACAGAATTATCATTTTTGGGTGAACTGTTCCTTTAAGGCCACCAAAAATGAAAACATTTCGCATTTAATACCAGTCTTAAGAGAGAGGGGAAAAAGCTAAAATAATGATAAATCTAAATAAATTAAACAAGGATTTCTACACATCTTGACCGAAAATCCCCTTTACATGTAGACGCTACTGATAGCTATAGTTAAGAGAAACCTTTATTTCTGTTGCCTTCTATTTTACCAAAATGCAACTCATAAAAATTCACCCATCATACAGGACGCACCAGGCCTGGGGTGGCGTGGTGATTCATTTCCCATGCTCCTTAGCTGCTAGAATTCAGACGAGCCGAGTTTATTTATTCAAATAAACGGGCTGCAGTGTACCACATCAAGGGAGCGATTGGTGACCTTACGCCTGTGTATGTGTGTGGTACGGTGGGATTATAGTTTGTGGTGGAGTTCTCCAGACTAGGGTGGGGTTCTTTCACCCAGTGTAATTAAACCCACAGGACCACCGTCCAGACACTCTATCCACACACGCGCACACACAGTTTTTCTAATGTATGCCATTTTTCATAAACCACCCCCACACATTGCACAACACGCATCCATCATACACGCAGATGATAAACTCTATCCAAAGACAGAAATTAGCCCAGATTGTATCTTTTCTCACCATCGCCCCTAATGAGCCACATCAATATTTCACAGCCTTCGCTGCTTGCGTTTCAATATTTCCGTTCGAGTTAGCATCTGGCATATTTTGCATCGCCCTTAGAGAAACAGTACATTACAAAAGGATCTTCAAACTATATTACTCACTAGGGAAGACATTTAGATGTTACATTTTGATTTGTCCGGGATTGCACAAACGTAGTGTGAAATGTGTTGAACCCGTACCTTCTCGCTACTCAAGGAGTAGTTTACCCCAAAATGAAAATGATCTCATATTAACCCATGTGCCATCCCAGACATCCTTTTCTCAGTCCATCACAAATGATTTTCTATTATTCATGTTCGTATTTTCATGTTTCATCACAAAACCCATAAGATTCAATGAGATTTAAGGCCATCGATGTGACGCCATATTGAAACCTATCGCTTGGATCTGTTCACATGTCAATTTTCCTAAATTAGCTCAAAATATTGTCATTTATAGTTTTCTTTCTGCTCTTAATTGAACTTGGAATTACACTGGCTTTGCAAGTCATTTAGTTCACATTTTTTTATTTGTAAATGTATATGTATTATTTCAATTTAGCAGAATAAGTTAAACAATTTCAACATACAAAAATAAATTTCAGCAACTAACCACTGGTCAAACTTTTAAATGGTAGGTTGATAGGACTTGTAAATCCAATGTGATTGGATTTCAAATTACGAGTGGTCATGAAACTCCTTTCCATATCGTGACATATATCCGAGCGAACAACTTCTAAAAATGTAGGGCGGGACTTGATTTCCCCCATCAAGAACACAATTGCATGTTTGCATGACGCAAATCGCCATGATCTTTCCTAGCAGAAACAAGTTTTCGATAGCCCCGCCCGCACACCATTACACGTGACAGGCAGTGAAGAGGTCGTTTAAATGAGGGAGGATCTTAACATTACACGTGACAGGAAGTTAAGAGGTCGTTTAAATAAGGGAGGATCTTAACATTACACATGACAGGAAGTGAAGAGGTCGTTTTAATGAGGGAGGATCTTAACATTACACGTGACAGGCGGTGAAGAGGTCGTTTAAATAAGGGAGGATCTTAACATTACACATGACAGGAAGTGAAGAGGTCGTTTAAATAAGGGAGGATCTTAACATTACACGTGACAGGAAGTTAAGAGGTCGTTTAAATAAGGGAGGATCTTAACATTACACATGACAGGAAGTGAAGAGGTCGTTTTAATGAGGGAGGATCTTAACATTACACGTGACAGGCGGTGAAGAGGTCGTTTAAATAAGGGAGGATCTTAACATTACACATGACAGGAAGTGAAGAGGTCGTTTAAATAAGGGAGGATCTTAACATTACACGTGACAGGAAGTGAAGAGGTCGTTTAAATGAGGGAGGATCTTAACATTACACGTGACAGGAAGTGAAGAGGTCGTTTAAATAAGGGAGGATCTTAACATTACACATGACAGGAAGTGAAGAGGTCGTTTTAATTAGGGAGGATCTTAACATTACACGTGACAGGCGGTGAAGAGGTCGTTTAAATGAGGGAGGATCTTAACATTACACGTGACAGGAAGTGAAGAGGTCGTTTAAATGAGGGAGGATCTTAACATTACACGTGACAGGAAGTGAAGAGGTCGTTTAAATAAGGGAGGATCTTAACATTACACGTGACAGGAAGTGAAGAGGTCGTTTAAATGAGGGAGGATCTTAACATTACACGTGACAGGAAGTGAAGAGCTCGTTTAAATGAGGGAGGATCTTAACATTACACGTGACAGGAAGTGAAGAGGTCGTTTAAATGAGGGAGGATCTTAACATTACACGTGACAGGAAATGAAGAGGTCGTTTAAATGAGGGAGGATCTTAACATTACGCGTGACAGGAAGTGAAGAGGTCGTTTAAATTAGGGAGGATATTAACATTACACGTGACAGGAAGTGAAGAGGTCGTTTAAATGAGGGAGGATCTTAACATTACACGTGACAGGAAGTGAAGAGGTCGTTTAAATGAGGGAGGATCTTAACATTACACGTGACAGGAAGTGAAGAGGTCGTTTAAATGAGGGAGGATCTTAACATTACACGTGACAGGAAGTGAAGAGGTCGTTTAAATGAGGGAGGATCTTAACATTACACGTGACAGGAAGTGAAGAGGTCGTTTAAATGAGGGAGGATCTTAACATTACACGTGACAGGAAGTGAAGAGGTCGTTTTAATTAGGGAGGATCTTAACATTACACGTGACAGGAAGTGAAGAGGTCGTTTAAATTAGGGAGGATATTAACATTACACGTGACAGGAAATGAAGAGGTCGTTTAAATGAGGGAGGATCTTAACATTACACGTGACAGGAAGTGAAGAGGTCGTTTAAATGAGGGAGGATCTTAACATTACACGTGACAGGAAGTGAAGAGGTCGTTTAAATGAGGGAGGATCTTAACATTACACGTGACAGGAAGTGAAGAGGTCGTTTTAATTAGGGAGGATCTTAACATTACACGTGACAGGAAGTGAAGAGGTCGTTTAAATGAGGGAGGATCTTAACATTACACGTGACAGGAAGTGAAGAGGTCGTTTTAATGAGGGAGGATCTTAACATTACACGTGACAGGAAGTGAAGAGGTCGTTTAAATGAGGGAGGATCTTAACATTACACGTGACAGGAAGTGAAGAGGTCGTTTAAATGAGGGAGGATCTTAACATTACACGTGACAGGAAGTGAAGAGGTCGTTTAAATGAGGGAGGATCTTAACATTACACGTGACAGGACGTGAAGAGGTCGTTTAAATGAGGGAGGATCTTAACATTACACGTGACAGGAAATGAAGAGGTCGTTTAAATGAGGGAGGATCTTAACATTACACGTGACAGGAAGTGAAGAGGTCGTTTAAATAAGGGAGGATATTAACATTACACGTGACAGGAAGTGAAGAGGTCGTTTAAATGAGGGAGGATCTTAACATTACACGTGACAGGAAGTGAAGAGGTCGTTTAAATAAGGGAGGATATTAACATTACACGTGACAGGAAGTGAAGAGGTCGTTTAAATGAGGGAGGATCTTAACATTACACATGACAGGAAGTGAAGAGGTCGTTTTAATTAGGGAGGATGTTAACATTACACATGACAGGAAGTGAAGAGGTCGTTTTAATTAGGGAGGATCTTATCATTACACGTGACAGGAAGTGAAGAGGTCGTTTTAATTAGGGAGGATCTTATCATTACACGTGACAGGAAGTGAAGAGGTCGTTTAAATGAGGGAGGATCTTAACATTACACGTGACAGGAAGTGAAGAGCTCGTTTAAATGAGGGAGGCTATTAACATTACACGTGACAGGAAGTGAAGAGGTCGTTTTAATTAGGGAGGATATTAACATTACACGTGACAGGAAGTGAAGAGGTCGTTTTAATTAGGGAGGATCTTATCATTACACGTGACAGGAAGTGAAGAGGTCGTTTAAATGAGGGAGGATCTTAACATTACACGTGACAGGAAGTTAAGAGGTCGTTTAAATAAGGGAGGATCTTAACATTACACATGACAGGAAGTGAAGAGGTCGTTTTAATGAGGGAGGATCTTAACATTACACGTGACAGGCGGTGAAGAGGTCGTTTAAATAAGGGAGGATCTTAACATTACACATGACAGGAAGTGAAGAGGTCGTTTAAATAAGGGAGGATCTTAACATTACACGTGACAGGAAGTTAAGAGGTCGTTTAAATAAGGGAGGATCTTAACATTACACATGACAGGAAGTGAAGAGGTCGTTTTAATGAGGGAGGATCTTAACATTACACGTGACAGGAAGTTAAGAGGTCGTTTAAATAAGGGAGGATCTTAACATTACACATGACAGGAAGTGAAGAGGTCGTTTTAATGAGGGAGGATCTTAACATTACACGTGACAGGCGGTGAAGAGGTCGTTTAAATAAGGGAGGATCTTAACATTACACATGACAGGAAGTGAAGAGGTCGTTTAAATAAGGGAGGATCTTAACATTACACGTGACAGGAAGTGAAGAGGTCGTTTAAATGAGGGAGGATCTTAACATTACACGTGACAGGAAGTGAAGAGGTCGTTTAAATAAGGGAGGATCTTAACATTACACATGACAGGAAGTGAAGAGGTCGTTTTAATTAGGGAGGATCTTAACATTACACGTGACAGGCGGTGAAGAGGTCGTTTAAATGAGGGAGGATCTTAACATTACACGTGACAGGAAGTGAAGAGGTCGTTTAAATGAGGGAGGATCTTAACATTACACGTGACAGGAAGTGAAGAGGTCGTTTAAATAAGGGAGGATCTTAACATTACACGTGACAGGAAGTGAAGAGGTCGTTTAAATGAGGGAGGATCTTAACATTACACGTGACAGGAAGTGAAGAGCTCGTTTAAATGAGGGAGGATCTTAACATTACACGTGACAGGAAGTGAAGAGGTCGTTTAAATGAGGGAGGATCTTAACATTACACGTGACAGGAAATGAAGAGGTCGTTTAAATGAGGGAGGATCTTAACATTACGCGTGACAGGAAGTGAAGAGGTCGTTTAAATTAGGGAGGATATTAACATTACACGTGACAGGAAGTGAAGAGGTCGTTTAAATGAGGGAGGATCTTAACATTACACGTGACAGGAAGTGAAGAGGTCGTTTAAATGAGGGAGGATCTTAACATTACACGTGACAGGAAGTGAAGAGGTCGTTTAAATGAGGGAGGATCTTAACATTACACGTGACAGGAAGTGAAGAGGTCGTTTAAATGAGGGAGGATCTTAACATTACACGTGACAGGAAGTGAAGAGGTCGTTTAAATGAGGGAGGATCTTAACATTACACGTGACAGGAAGTGAAGAGGTCGTTTTAATTAGGGAGGATCTTAACATTACACGTGACAGGAAGTGAAGAGGTCGTTTAAATTAGGGAGGATATTAACATTACACGTGACAGGAAATGAAGAGGTCGTTTAAATGAGGGAGGATCTTAACATTACACGTGACAGGAAGTGAAGAGGTCGTTTAAATGAGGGAGGATCTTAACATTACACGTGACAGGAAGTGAAGAGGTCGTTTAAATGAGGGAGGATCTTAACATTACACGTGACAGGAAGTGAAGAGGTCGTTTTAATTAGGGAGGATCTTAACATTACACGTGACAGGAAGTGAAGAGGTCGTTTAAATGAGGGAGGATCTTAACATTACACGTGACAGGAAGTGAAGAGGTCGTTTTAATGAGGGAGGATCTTAACATTACACGTGACAGGAAGTGAAGAGGTCGTTTAAATGAGGGAGGATCTTAACATTACACGTGACAGGAAGTGAAGAGGTCGTTTAAATGAGGGAGGATCTTAACATTACACGTGACAGGAAGTGAAGAGGTCGTTTAAATGAGGGAGGATCTTAACATTACACGTGACAGGACGTGAAGAGGTCGTTTAAATGAGGGAGGATCTTAACATTACACGTGACAGGAAATGAAGAGGTCGTTTAAATGAGGGAGGATCTTAACATTACACGTGACAGGAAGTGAAGAGGTCGTTTAAATAAGGGAGGATATTAACATTACACGTGACAGGAAGTGAAGAGGTCGTTTAAATGAGGGAGGATCTTAACATTACACGTGACAGGAAGTGAAGAGGTCGTTTAAATAAGGGAGGATATTAACATTACACGTGACAGGAAGTGAAGAGGTCGTTTAAATGAGGGAGGATCTTAACATTACACATGACAGGAAGTGAAGAGGTCGTTTTAATTAGGGAGGATGTTAACATTACACATGACAGGAAGTGAAGAGGTCATTTTAATTAGGGAGGATCTTATCATTACACGTGACAGGAAGTGAAGAGGTCGTTTTAATTAGGGAGGATCTTATCATTACACGTGACAGGAAGTGAAGAGGTCGTTTAAATGAGGGAGGATCTTAACATTACACGTGACAGGAAGTGAAGAGCTCGTTTAAATGAGGGAGGCTATTAACATTACACGTGACAGGAAGTGAAGAGGTCGTTTTAATTAGGGAGGATATTAACATTACACGTGACAGGAAGTGAAGAGGTCGTTTTAATTAGGGAGGATCTTATCATTACACGTGACAGGAAGTGAAGAGGTCGTTTAAATGAGGGAGGATCTTAACATTACACGTGACAGGAAGTGAAGAGCTCGTTTAAATGAGGGAGGCTATTAACATTACACGTGACACGAAGTGAAGAGGTCGTTTTAATTAGGGAGGATATTTAAGATTATATAGTTATAAGTTATTTTAGGCACACGAATTAAAAAATATAATGTTTGGGAAAAGTGTTCCTTTGAATTTTTGCAGTTCGAATCATCATCGTTGTGATTCATATTCTAAATCTGTCCGACTCCGTGCTTATGCAAATCATCTGAGCCAAACTGTGTATATTTTACATTTTGTCCATCTGTGGTGCTGCAAGAATGATGATGGCCAAAATCTCCAGCAAGTCACTATTAGTTCTTTGGTTTAGCTTCAATCTCCATCCCTCTTTCTGTCTCTTCTGTTTTTCTCCACCATCACTCTTCTGCTGCTGCCCCTTATGCCTCACTTGTTCTGTCACTTGCGTTCTATGTGCTCGCCCCCATTTGTCTCTCTCTCTCTGCTAGGATTAGCATAGCTAATTTGAGCCGCCCAGTGTTCAGTGAGTTAAATGTGCATTTCCATGATAAAGGCCGTGGCTCCGAGCTGCTCGTCCGTCACAGCGGTACGGCGTATGCGGCTGTCCTGAGGGCCGTTGAGACTTCATTGTGCGTTTGCAGTGTTCAAATTCATTTCTCAACACAGAATACAGTATAACGCTCCATTGTACCGGCAGAACGTAACAGTTGATTGTGAAAGCCGTGTTTTGTGGGCTGAATAGGGCTCCGTAATAGCACATGTCAGCGCTTTAGAAATAAAAGGAAGCGTTTATGCAATCCTCGGTTGCTGCGACATGCGTACATGTGCGTTTGTGTAATTTCTCCGTTCTATTATTTTGTGTTTGTGTTTTACAGGTTGATGAGCTGTATGAGGGTTTCTGCATTCAGAGGCGGTTGCGTGATGGTGCTTGTAAGATGAAACAGGCCTTCACAGCTTCACCCTCCACCAAAGGCACACGTGAGAGCTTGGCCGAGGTCAGCCGCAGATACAAAGAGTATACAGAGGTACATCATGCACATGACTTGGATATGTGTAAATCAGAAAACTGATTGTTACATATCCTTTTAATAAAACCTTTACCTAAAATCATATGTGGTTTATCTCGAATGCTTAAAGATCCATGTGGCAACACATACAGTATGAGGTCAATTCTTCACAGTTGGCTACTAAAATGTGAGGACGTTCACAACACGCGGAACAAAATCGCACTTGTGTGACGGGTGCAGATTCACACAGAGACAAACACTGGCTGATCTCTTATAAGACGCCACAACGGCTGATGCTGTTTGTTTTTCTATGAACGTCTGCGTTTTGTTCCTCAGAATATGAGCACCTTTGAGGCCGAGCTGGAGAACCTGCTGGGAGAGTTTCATATCAAAATGAAAGGTACGAGATTGTTGTGAAAATAATCACTCACTTTTGACGTTTTCATATTTTGCTACCATTGTGGAAAGGTTATTTGTTTGGATTAAAAACACTTTATTCAACTCCTTTCATCTCAGGATTGGCTGGTTTTGCCAGGCTTTGTCCCGGTGATCAATATGAGGTAAATTCGGTTAGAAAATCTAACTATTCCCCAGAAATAAACCCATGCATCTGTCTTCTACTGAATGACTAAACGGCTGTTGCAATCGCCCGCTGTTCTGCCAAGTACATACATGATCACAGTTCGCCTAGCAACATTTTCTATTCTGACTGTATGCCTCCTCCTAACCTGATGAGATTTAGTCGAACAAAAAACTGAAACCCCCTTTTCCTTACTGCTCTGACACAATAACTGTAAAATTCTGTAAATGCTGCCCTCAGACTAACACACGTATGTCTCTCCTCCCGGCAGATTTTCATGAGATACGGTCGACAGCGGTGGAAGTTGAAGGGAAAGATCGAAGCAAACTCAAAGCAGAGCTGGGATGGAGAAGAGATGATTTTCATGCCCCTCATTACAGACCTCATCAACATCAAGGTGGGCTGCAGTCCACTGTGGATTTGATTCCTGCAGTGTGATTGGTTGATAGAAGGGTTGTTCCAGGAACACACTTGGAAAAATCACATTGACCCAAGCCACACTTCGTCACTAACTTAGTTTTGTTTAGAATTTAGATTTGAATTTCTATCTTGTGCTTCTGTATCGCAATCTCTGACTAAAACATACAATTTGGGGTTTAATGGGTTAAAACGTTCACCCAAAAATGACAATTCTGTCATCATTTACTCACCCCCAGGTTGTTCAAAACCTCTATACATTTCTTTGTTTTGCTGAACACACAGGAAGATATTTAGGAGAATGTCAGATCTCGCCCCCCATTGACACCCATAGTATTTATTTCCCCTACTATGGGAGTCAATGGGGGGAGATCTTAACATTTTCCAAATTTCTTCCTGTGCGTTCAGCAAAACAACAATCTGAGGGTGAGTTTATTTTTATTTGCTAGTGTATTGGTAAAGCAGTGTTTAGACATCTATTTATCCCCTTTCCCAATGTGACCTGGGATGTTTGTGCTGACCATCCACCAGGTGACGGAGTTGAAGGGCTTGGCTACAAATATTCTTGTGGGCAGTGTGATCTGTGAAACCAAGGACCTTTTCACCGCGATGCCTCAAGTGGTAGCTGTGGACGTCAATGACCTGGGTACCATTAAACTTAACCTGGAGGTCGCTTGGTTGTAAGTGACAGTTATCTATTAAAACATGATAAGAAACGCTTTAACTGTGTAGTTTCACCACAATGTTGATGTATGCTGCCCTCTTTTGGACGATCAAGGAAGTGACCCAGAATTACATGATATGACTTCACATGCTTATTATTTCTTAAAATATAGTTTTGTGTATTGCCTTTCTTTACAGTCCATTTGATGTCGAGGATCTGGCTCTGTCCTCTGGAAACATAAGCAAGGCCACCGCCCTGCAGCGACGGGTGTCTGTGTACAGCCAGGGAACACCCGAGACACCCACTTTCCAGGACACCTCTTTCTTTGTGAGTGCCATGTAAAACTACACACTGTAGTTAATTTACAAGGATTTTATCACCATAAGCTGTATTTGTAGGCATGCATTGGATTTTGGGATACATGTGACTTACAAGCCTGACGGCAGTTATGCACTTATGTCCCCTAGCCAAACGTAGCTGTTGAATAATACAATGCTTGAAGCTTGTATGCTCCTGTTGAGTTTAAACTCTTGTGACTAATGAATTGTAACCACTCTTGTGACACTCATGGTCACCGCATGCGTGCATCGATGCCAAAGAAGTGGCAGCCGCGGCGATGGCAGGGCCAGCGGCTCTCGTTCTTGCACGCGCTCAGAGAAACGCTCATAGAGAAACTAAGACGCAATCGCTCTTTTGGCGACCTGGCAGTCCTGCGACCTCGCTCAAGGTCCAGTCTGGAAGTATATGTGAGTCAGGTCATGGTGTGTCCGGCCGTTCTTTGTGAGCGTGTGCATGTGGCTTTTCAATTAGCATCTTTTCTTTTTTTTATTTACTCTTGTTTTCACTTCCCCGCCAACATTCACTCCATTTCTTCTCACTCTTGTTCACGCAGACCTTTTTTCAGCTATTATGAATTGAACAATTCCATACTTTGCATGCAACCAAGTGTGCTGTAGTTTGATCTATAGGAATATACATATAATGCATCTGTTCAACTTGGTAGGTTCGAAACCTATTTGTTAAATAGACTGTTTTTTTAAAGTTCATTTGCAAAAACAGAAAAATCTAAATCATGTATTTTTATTGTGCATTCCAAGTAATATCAATCAAACTGCAGTTGGGTTGTTTTGGTTAAGTAATAATAACTCAAACAAATACAGCTAACACAACAAAAAATGGTGCTTATCTGTTTTTACAAATAAACTCTTCATTTATATATTTAGGTTTCTGCTGTCTTATTATGCTGACAGGATTATGATATCAATTAAACTGAACTTTACTGCAAATGTCACAATACATTTTTTTTACAAACGCATTATATATATTCAAATTCATGATAATTCGGCAACAAAATAATAATTATGAAATATCCACCAAATCTCCTGGGCCTCGGTCAGACCGTAGAGTTTTCCAAAAATTCTTTCCCCTCACGTCACTTCAAACCTGTATGACATTCTTCTGCAAAACACAAAAGAAGTCATACAGGTTTGAAACGACATTAAGGTAAGTACATGATGACATCATTTTCATTTTGGGTGAACTATCCCTTTAATAAATGACACGAGGAGCCACAATAGATCTTCCTTTCTTCCTCTTTCCCTCACACAGTCAACTTTACCGGATGACGTCTTCGAGAACGGAGGCTGCGGTGCGGCCGAGTGCAAACGTCTGTCCTTCACCTTTTCGGACACGGCCACCCCAAGCCCCGCCCCCACCCAGTCAAATCCTGAGATCATGGTCACTCCCCCTGAGACTGACCCGTCCTCTCAGCGTGCCCCCCCCTCAGAAAACCATCCAGCTGAAGAAGACGGAGGGGAGGATGGGGATGAGAACGGCAGCGTGTGTGCCAGTGTGGCCAGTGAAGCAGACCTGGAGTGGGATCAGGTTGACGGCCAGGCGTCTGGCACAGGCTCGGTCTCTCTGTGCTCTGAGAGTCAGCTGTCTGCGGTGGGACCAGAGGACGTGGTGTTCCTCGAGTCAAATGTGTCCGATGAGGCATTGGAGCTGAAGCCGGTAGAGCTGGACGGGGAGGAAGGTAGTCTGACCCGGCAGCTGGTGAGGAGGTTGACATCGTCCGATATACTGCCCGAAGCCGGTATGTGCTGGGCTGGAGAGGGTAGCAGGACTTTCCTGGAGAGCAGTCTGGAGGAGGCTATCCAGTCCTTGCTCCTGCGGCTGGAGAGCCTGGGTCATCGCTGTGTGGAGCTACAGGACTTGGAGCAGGAAGTCATGAGACTCGAGGACCTGCTCAAGGTGAGCAGATAAGATTCGAGTTTTGATGTCATTCCACACCTGTGAGACTTTCATTCTTTCATTCAGAAAGATATTTTGAAGAATGTTGGTAACCGAGCAACATCGACCCCCATTGACTTTCATTGTATGGACACAAAACCACGGAGACATTTCTCTAAATATTTGTGTTTGTTGTTTCCCCTCAGTGCCGGGTGCCGGCTCACAGGAGCCGTTCTTCAAGTCTCAGTTTGACGGTGGAGAGTGCTCTGGAGAGCTTCGACTTCCTCAACACATCTGACTTTGATGACGACGACACGGGGGATGATGCTGGAACTCTCTCACGCTCGGTCTTCTTTGACATGGAGTCCGAAAGAATCGGGTGAGTTCTGTTATTGTCGCGTCGATGTCACAGTGATGTTGAAATCAATTATTACACGGCTCGTTGGAATGCTTGATTCTGATTGGCCAGTCGCGACATTTGCAGGTTCGTTATTCCCAGATAACAACCTCTCAAAACGAATAAGTCACGGTTACCCGGATACAGCAAATCATTTTGACAGTTTTTCTTTGACAAATTAAACATAAATATGTCTTTTAAAAACACCATATGACATCATATTTACAAATGATTAAACCAAATTGCCTGTTCGTGACATTTGAACGTCGCCTCTTACCTTAAAACCGCAAGTAAACGGCTTTTCCTCGCAGAAAGTCTGCAAAAAATATTTCAAGTTCACATTTCATGTCCAGTTTTTTTCTCATGTGGCAAGAAGACGTCTCACAAGCAGCCGGCTGTTATCGCAAAATAAGCCCCTTCAGTGTGATTATCATTATCCCGCTTCTTAAATGGCTTCTTGCCGCCTTAGAAAAAATGGAACATGAAATGTGAATTTGAACAATATGTGACTTTCCGTGAGGAAAAGCCGTTTACTTTCCGTTTTAAGATAAGAAACGACGTTCAAATGTCACAAACAGGCAATTTGGATGAATCATTTTTAAATGTAATATCATATACAGTATGTTATGAAAAGACGTATTTATATTGTCAAAAAACCCGTCAAAATGATTTGCTGTATCCGGGTAACCGTGAGTTATTAGTTTTGAGTTGTTATCTGGGAATAATGAACCTGCAAATGTCACGACTGGCCAATCAGAATCAAGCATTCCAACGAGCCGTGTAATAATGCAAAATAAGCCCCTTCAGTGTGATATAAGCTGATCACACTGTCAGGGCTTATTTCTGTGATGACAACCTTCACTTACAATGTAGTAACTCTGGTGGTGACAATATATATTGCGCGTCCAACAGATCAGGTCAACATCCAGAAGCGAGAGGCCACCTGAGTGAAGCCTTGACCGAGGACACCGGGGTGGGGAACAGTGTCGCCGGCAGCCCCCTGCCTCTCACCACAGGGAACGAAAACCTGGATGTTGCCATTGTCGTCCATCTACAATACTGCAACCATCTCATTCAGGTGATTGATTTGTTTTCACCTCTGCAATGTTCATCCATGATGTTGGGTGGTTGATTCATAATCTATTATTTTCAATGGTGAAAGGTTGCATTAGATCTTTGTTCCATCAGACTGAATTAAATGTAAGGGTTAGTCTCTTGTGTGCTTTGTGAGAAATAGTAGTCATGTGCTGCACGTATTCTTCTTCTGTTATTTACTGTAACTTGATGTTTAAAGCAGGGAATCTTACTGGGATTTGCAGCATTTGGTTTTCTATAACCACAAACGTAATCATTTGGCAACAGTCAACAGATTGTTAAAAGATGATGGTGTGTTTTGTGGATTCTGGAATACTAACATGGATCTGTGGATGTAGCTTTTGACCTCAGGTGGAAGCCAGTGGAAGAATAAGACATGCCTGCACAAACTATCAACCCAAACGCTGCTGCTGGAAGAGCTCAGTGAGAAGAACTTTGACAGACCAGGCAGCTTCACCGTGGCATCTGATGGTAAGAACAGCAAGTGCTGTTTTAGATATTACATGAACAGACACTTTTATCCACAGAAACTTGAAGCGTAGTCATGTTTACAACGTATTTTTCTCTTGTGCAAGTACAAATATCTAGCCAAATCAAGACCCATTTTCTAAAGACCTAAGATGTTGTATCAGGACATCAAAATGAAGTTTTTCTTAAAACAAGCGTCAAATTTCTCAATGGGGTAATAAAAACCAAACCTTTGCAATCGATTGACCCATTTACTTACTAAACTTTATAAAGTTTGGTTTTATACCCTATTGGTTGATTTTTAAAGCTAAACGGACAATCCTACTAAAATTATCTTGGGTCATTTAGCTTTTTTATTTTTATAAAAGATATTTGAACTGGGTGACTAAAATGCTAAGACATAAATATATTTTACAAATATTTCTGGATCACCTTTTCAGTACAAATATCAAAATATTCCTAAATCAAGAAGCATTTTGATGAGAACGATTACTTTTTATTACTTCGTGTCTGTCAATATGGTAAGAAAGTAAACAAGATATTTTTACTCGCTGAAACAAAAAACTCGCTTTTATTTTTTTCGTTTTCAATTTTTCCAGGAAAACCAGACTTATTATCTTCAATATTAAAACATTTATTGTTAGTCACCCTTTATGTTTGTCACTGGACTTTTCAAAGATCTAACCATTAAAGAGTTCTTGTCAACTTTGACAATCATATAAAAAGTACAGTGTGGACAACAGCAAATTTGGACATACAATGTTTTAGAAGGATGGCAACAATTTGATAGAGTTCAGCAGATTTTTTGAAAATAAGACGTCAAGATCTCAACTTTAAATGTCTTAAACAGTATTGCCTGGTTTGGGGGAGCGGCCAGCGCTGATGTCTCTGTGGTCAGAGTGCAGTGGAGGTCTGTTTCATACTACACTGGACCGAGTGTTAAAGCACATGCATCTAAACTTTGCCTCACCACTGCGAGACATTCTGCCTCATCCTGTGGACTCAGGTAAACAGAGCTCATAACCTTTCCTTTTGAGGACTTCTTTTAAACCATAATGGCACAATATTTATTAGTCTATGGGTAGCTCCATTTGCATTCATCGCTGCGTGTTTTCTTGTGTCCAGTGATAAGGACTGTGGTGAGTGAGATGGCAGACAGGAGCGAGCCAGCCTCATCCACGTGTCCTTCACCTTCATCTCTGGCACAAGACGTCATCACCGTATTTCAATTTCACAGCTACGGCGTTGAACACAATATCACAGACATGGAGCAACATCTCCTGGATTTAGCCAAAGAGAGTAAGAAACGATTCTGAACTGATTGAACAGACTGTTGAATTGAAAGAGCAACATGTTGAATTTCTCTTTGTGTCCAAATCAGTTGCATTCGCAGAGGCCCTGAGCGGTGGGGATACAGAACGCTGCCTTACGCAACTACAGGAAGTGTCCGTCACCGCTCTCGAGCCCCGCCCTCAAACCCTGTGGGCCGTTGCTGGGCTGCTGACGGCCGATGACTCAGACCTGAGCAAGGGCGCCAGTGCCTTCCTCTCCACCGCTGCCTCACACGAACCCTTCAGGTCAAAGGTCAGTCTTGAGGACACCAGACTGGGAAGCCCGTAATTGCAACACATTTCATTGGTTAACTGATTTCTTGTCTGCCGTACAGGCTGTGGATTGTTACACACAAGGATTGTCCGAAACAGGGTCACACAAACCAAAAGATGCATGTGCTGCTCTGAGCTGCTTGCAGGTCAGTTTGAGACATTGAGTTCAGTTGCTTTTAAAGGCGGCGACGTATTTATGATTGGACTGACCTCTCTCTCCTCATCTCTTGGTTTATCATAGGCTGTGGAGAGCATCGACGCCGTGATGTCACTGTGTGACTCGACCGATGAAGAACTTCATCAGGTCGCCATAGAAGCCCTCCTCACTTTTGGTAATGCATTCAGTGTGAATACAATTCATATGCACTAATTATTAGTCGAATTCAAGTGTTATGGATGTGACATTTTCAGCCAAACTTTACATTTAAATTCTCAGATAATGTTTTTATAACCAATATATTGAATCATCTGTTTATATTTGACTATATTTGACTAATGTTAGTGTCAGTCTGTGCACAGGTTTTCTATAGTGCCGTTTTTTGAGAGACAACATACTTTGTAAGATTTCTGTGAATTAAAATGTACAAACTGGAAGCAATAATACCCAACAAATGGAGATGGGATGGCTCTTTATAGAACATAAAGTTGTTCTTATCACATACCCATTTTTGAGAAATATAGACGTTATGCATGTGTGATTCACTTACTTGACTATGCTAAACTTTGCCTTAAAACACCAAAAAGTGCTTTAAAAACATTAAGAGAGACTCTGTATGGTGAAAACCAGATTTTATTGATTTTGAGGTTGACATTTGCATGGAATTGCCCATTATAGGTTACTAGGTCTTACAGAGCTGTGCATGTTTTGTTGTTCTCAGGTGAAGAGGGGCGGCTGGCATACGAGCAGTTGGACACGGTACCGAGGGAGATGGTGCGTCTGGGTACTCGCCGGGGTAATGCTGTTACCACAACGTTTTAGAAAAGCTAATCCACCGAAACCTGCTTCTACATCATTACATCGCTCACAGTCGTAACAGAGAAAAAGGGATTTGGCCCTTGATGTCAGAGATCTCCGATTCCTCCAGATATTTTCATGCGCATTGTTTGTTTCAAAGCCCTTACAGGAGATTTTGTTGCTGTTTGAACGACAAGGATGTTTAATTTTTGAGTTCTTTAAAGATCATTTGCATATTATGCAGGAGCGTTTCCTCCGTACTTGCCGTTCGTTTCAGGGATTATAAGCGACGGTTTCAAAGCTCTCCACACATTCACATTTTTGCCTAGACGGAGTGATGTTTCTGAAACTCTTGGAAAGGATTTCAAGCACTTCTCGACTGGTGAACGACCAATGAGAACACAGCACCACTGATTTAGGTTTCTTACTTTTCACTGGTCATGCAGTTTCTTCGTATAACTGTGGAGCAGGTGGATGCACATCTAGCAAGTATTGTATCAATTGTATTTAATACGCTACTAATAATGTGTACGTTAGGGCTGTCAAAATGACCGGGCCCCTACTTAGTATCTGAAAATGCACTTTCTTTGCTACATTGAGAGAAGAGATGATGCGTTACTGTGAATTTTGGATGAAGAATGGAAGTATAGTGCTCTGTAATCCAACTCGCTTCTGTGCCTATTGTTACTGTACTACTGAGTCATGTGACTGTGTTGAGTAATATCATTTATTTTATTTATTTTTTTAAGTTGTCTTCAATTTCAACAGATATTTTAAACAATGCTGATATTTAAATTTTTCTCTTTATAATACTGAGAACAGATTGTATTAAAGATGATTTTGCTCTCTGTGCATTCACAATAGACCATTATTTGAGGGGCTACTCTTCATAAAAGATTAACGCAGATTGCAAGCAATGCTTTTTACAGAAAGATGTTTTTATTGCTCAGAATCGTTTAAATCAACATGTGAACGTTATACAGTATTGTTTTCTCCGTAAGCTTCTTAAATAAGAGAAAGCTCTTTGCTTGTCACGCTCTGCTGCTTACACACCCAGTGTTTCAAAAGCTCTCAAATGTGAACTTCTGTTTGTATGACCCCATTTTCACAACCACCATTTTTCTATTAACAATAGTTGCAATAGGGGCTCAAATCGGTTTATCAAGAGCAGATTTACAGGAATGTAAATCAACGCTACTGTACGCCTCGAAAGCACAACTGAAATATGGCGATTTGTTACCTGACATGTTACGTGGCTTCAACTGCACAACGTCCTGAAGCCATAAGGTCAATATATTTAAGGCCGTTTTGTTGTTTCTATATATCTATAACAGATATTCAAAGTTCTTTTAGTAAGTCACTGACAAGGCTACCCCTTTGTGTGTTTGTTTAAATACCACTGTTACTGTATCTGAACCCTTTACATTGGTAGTCGCTAAAGTCTTTTTCTTTGCAGAGATTTAAAGAAGAGGTTCAGTTAAAATGTTTATACACGTTAGAAAGTGAAAGGTGTCTTTTTGCCCCTTTAAACCTCAGTTAATTGTAAATTGTCTTGATGGGAAAAGTATTGTTTTTGTGAGCGTGTTGAAGGCTTAAGGACAGCGCTTGTAGTGAATGAGTTTCAATACTTGTCAATGACTATGCTAATGTTCGCTAATGTTTGTGTATTTCTTCGGTCTGTTAAAAGTGGCAATAAAATTTTATTTTTGCATAATTATCACATATGTTGTTTTTTAAAGCATTGAACTCATTTAGACAACTTAAGCGTTTCATTGCGATTCAGATATGATGAACTTCCTTTTTTAAAGACTTGTGCACTTTGCCACAAGTGTTATGGGTCATTCTACAGAAATGTCCACTTTTGGTATGGTAAGATGTCTTAAAATTGATTTATTTTTCTAACATGTAAACTAAGACCACATTATTAGGTTACCCTTTGACTTTATGAGTACACATAAATGGAATTTTTTTGTGTGTGTATGTGCATGTACTTAAAGACAGCATTCAACATTTGTTTGTCACTGGTGTTACCTTACTTTTTTAGCAATATTAAAGGTGTTTATGAAATATATATATATTTTTAATTCAGTACATGCAGTCAGAGGTACAGAAAATTAATGATAATCTAACTAATAAGGAGATTGATTCATTTATTTTAATCAGGTTTGTTAAAAGTGTGACTGAATGATGTTAGTTCTATTGCGCAAACATGTATTTGCTAAAAGAATGAAACTATTTGAAAAACAGTTATAAACAAGCAATGATACAATCGTTTAAAGCCTAATTCTTAAGTGTAGCAGAATTCAATGAAATTAAAGCTAAATATTTTTCTTGAAAAAAATTTAACCCTCTCTTGCTCTCTCTTTTTCTGTGTGTGTGTGTGAATGAAGAAAATGTGATAGGGAAGGAGTTAGTGAAAAGGTTATGTGAGATGATATTGGTGTGAATAGCCAGGGAAGCAAATCCAGATGTGACTAGAGAGAAGTTTTGTACCTCGAAACGCTGGGTGATCTATCTGGTGAGGATGGGGGTGTCAATGCTTCTACTCTGACTCTTTGCCTGCATCTTTGCTGACGGACCCTCCATGCCTTTCGCTCATATCTCTTCTCCCTTTCACTCAAATCACTTATTCTCTTTCTTTTTTTGTGTGTCAATGTCATGGAGATAGCTCTGTTTCCTTTTCTGCAAATACTCTGCGTTCAGGATCAGCATCCCTACGCTTTCTGTATAGTCGCTGTTCCTCCGCTGCACTCAGTTTAGCCATACCCTCAATTTAGAAATACCTGACCAAAGGAGGATTAACAATGACAAAGTTAGAATTGCACTGTGATTTAGTGCTATTTTATGCAAAAGAACTAAATGAATAGCTTTGAACAAAGTATCTATAAAAGGGAGTCACTGGTGTTACCCATAAGGAAGGTGACACCAGTGACAATTTTCCTGAAAACTGCATTTTACAAAATGGCTGCTGCAAGGAATCAAACCACATGTTGTCAATCATTGTATACTCATTAAATTAAGTAGTTTAATCCATTTGTATTATAGTTTTTTTACAATTCCCAAAAAATAAAGGAGGTCATACCAGTGACTGACTAAAAGTGAGATAAGAGAAGATTTCTGAAAATTAAAGAGACTGTGGACTTACCCTGGGCTTCTCTTCATAGATCTCCAGGAAATTGGGAGGAAGTTAAGTGATGTCATCAGTGTGATTATATTTCACAAGAGCTTTTTTGTTAACAGTAACACTAGTGACAACTCAAAGGGGACCACTACTTTCATCAAGTTTACAATTTTTAGCATTGTTTATGTAATTTACATCATATTTGATAGTTACGGACACTATTGCATTTTAAATGGAAGAAAACTGTACATGACTGTGGGGACGAGCACTTCTGTGGTGCTAGGAATTCTAATGAATAAAAATCCAATATTGCCAAATTGATGGCTCAAGGTGAAATTGTTCAAATAACAGTTTCATTAAAATATAAAGTAATCCTAAAGGTTTCTACAAAGTCTAACTTCTGTAAAGGCTAGGGACAGAAAAATGGACATTTCCATAGAATGACCCTTATACCAAATGATATTTAACAAATCAAACTTCTGTTTTTTGCTTTAGAGGACCAAACAGACTAAAAGCTGATGAAATGAGAACATGGCACTGCCAACAGAAAAAGTTAAAGCAGCTTATTACATTGGTAGTGAAAACGTCCCTATAGATGTAAAGCTGGTCTAGCGCATTTACAGATTTATTTATTTATTCTAGTCACACATACGTAACTATTTACCATTTTAAGTCGGTTAGACATGTTCAGTTTTAAACTGAAACAGTTGATCTTGGTTTCCTAACCACTGAATGGCAATGGCTTCCATTGACATTACTAGAAGTACAACTTCTGCATAGGCTGTGGTTAACCTGCAGAGCAGAAAACCTCACTAGTAACATTTAAAAGCATGTACAAAAACGAGATGTTTATTTCAGATGTATGCACAATTTTACATATGTACACTAGTGGCCAAAGTGAACAAAATCGATATTGAAAATAAGATTTACAGCAAATTAAATTACGTTTAAACAAATGTGCACTTCTGTTCTGAAAAGCAATTTACAGCAAAAATAATCAAACAGACCAAAGTGGTCCAATCACGGTTTGTTAAATATTTTCAAGAATCACATCAGCCGTCTTCTGTGGTAGACTCGTCCTTTTGATGCACATCACAATCATCTGTTTGCTTTGAGCATGTTTCTAAAATATCCTCACTAGAATCAGCTTCTCTGTGATCGTCATCCTCTTCAGTACAGTCTCCATCCTGGTCCTCATCTTCATGTCCTTCATCCTCTGCATCGAAGGCAATCTCTCGCAGCTCCTCTAGATTGTCTGGACTCTTACCGGTTAATCTCTGAAGGAACAGAAAAACGACTTCACAGCAAGGCCATGACAGACAATGAAAGGGACATGAATTGCAAGGGACAGGTAAACAAATTAACACCCCACGTAGCGAAGCACTTACTTCAATCATGTCAGCCATGTGTTGTACATGCTGCGCCAGCTCCTGCAATTCTTCATTCTCGCTCTTCAGCAGTGTGATCTGTTCGTCTTTAGCTTCAATGTCTTTATGCAACTGAAATTTAATATACGGACAGTAAACATCTAATTCAACCAGACACATTAATATCCTTCAGATGGTAAAGAATAAAGGCTAAAGGGATAAGGAGCAGGACAGTTAAACATTAGCAAAGCAACTTTTGGCGATTCATTTAC
This sequence comes from Barbatula barbatula, assembly GCF_947034865.1. Classification (NCBI taxonomy): domain Eukaryota; kingdom Metazoa; phylum Chordata; class Actinopteri; order Cypriniformes; family Nemacheilidae; genus Barbatula; species Barbatula barbatula. The sequence goes on from NC_136784.1 coordinate 12,758,692, forward strand.
CCGCTCATTCTCCTGCAGTACTTTGAACAGGGCTTTGCGCCTTTCTTCTGCCACTTCCTTCCAATACGAAGACCCAGGAGTTTCTGAAGAGCAATTTTGCTTTACGGTTATTACATAAACCTCCCAAGCACCATATAGTCAAACACACAAAAACTTACCGCCATTTCCCTGATTTATGTGCTTACCTTTGATCATGAGCTCATAAGCCTCTTGACTAACACCCTCAGGCTGGTTGTCGTTTTCTGGACTTGTGGTTTTTATTGCAACTTCCGCTTTGACCCTCTTGGAGCCTTTCACTTGCTCAGCGCTCCACATCTTTCTTTTAGGAACAGCTTTGCCATTCTAACGCAGGCAAGAGTTTTAACATTAGCATCGATTAAAACATCTACCTTATGCGAAGTCATTATGTACCACAGCAACGTACCTCAAGTCGTCCAAGGTTCTTATTCACAGCAGATTGTTGAAGAACCTGAAGAGTTCTCCTCCTTGAATCATTTCCAGAACTTGGTGCAACAAGGAACCTCTAAGAAACAGAAGAAATTATCTATATAAAACATATACAGACTATCATAGAAGTTCTATACAAAAAATGGACTGCAGATTTGGGGCAAGTACATGAGTCATTTAAAAATTGAGGATAGTTTAGACAACATTATGATACCAACGACAAGCAAGCAAGATAAATCCCACCTTGTGTACCAGGATTCAGCCTCGCACCATCAGTGCCAAAGCACAACACAAGTAAAGAAATTAACTCCGCATATAACTGACAATTTGTTTCAAACGTAGGTCGACCAAGAGGCCAAAGTTAAGGACTGGAGCTTTAAAGGAATTGCTCACTTTCAACATATATTCTAGGATAATTTACTCCGCACTGTTTCACTCGTGATGTTTATGTATTTTTGTCGAAAAAGAAAAGGATTTTGATAAACATTCCAGGATTATGTTCCATATAGTGGACTTCAATGGACTCCAAACGGTTGAAGGTCAAATTGTAGTTTTAGTACAGCTTACAAATGCTGGCCTTGCTCCGTTGTGCACCTACGTCAAACGTGAACTTCACCATAATTACATTATACGTGAAATCGTACAGCGCAGAGCAAGGCAAACATGCATTTCTAAAGCATATACATCTATATATTTTTTTAGAAAATTAACAATCGTTTCACTAGATAAGACCCTCATTCCTCCTCTGGTAGCATTTAAAGCTGCACTGAAACTAATTTTGATCTTAAACCGTTTGGAATGAATTTCTTTGACTAAAGAAAAAAAAATACATACACCTTGGATGACAACAGGGGTGAGTGAATAATCATGAAAATGCATGTTGAAAGTGAACAATTCCTTTAAGCTCCATCTATGTCAGGGAGTGAATTGGCATGTGGACTCCACTCATTGCCAGTGAAAAATTGCTTGGCAAGGAACGTCTCAATGTTGTGCGATAATCCCCCCGGTGTGTACAAGTGGTTAGGTGTCATGTCAAGAGTTTAGAAGGTAAATGTTGTGAAGCTGCACCATCCACGCACACAGTAACAGGCTCCATTCAGCACCCTCAACAGTCACTCTTCTCCTCTTACACTCGCTAATCCGTCAATATGAGATGGCAACAAGCATGTCGACTAGCAAGCGTGGGAAAGAGGCAGGTCACAGATCAACTCCACGAAGTAAAAACCTCCGATTCCCACGAGCAGCGATTGGTCCCTTCACATTGTTATCGTACTGCAACACTCTTTAACCTGTAATTACCGTGGGAACTGGCCACAAGACTCTTTATGACCAACCGCAAGTTTAGAATTGGTTAATATTTTCACTGACAATACAGTGGCAGACAGATCCACGGTTACTGAATTTCAACAGGAAGAGCACAAAAAGGCTTAGAAAGACCGGCAATGATTAATTCAGAGGCAGATCAAGGTCTTGAGTCAGTTGTGGTCGATGGGAAAACTTGTATATTTGAAGCCTACACAAAGCACGCGCACAGACCAGAAGCTGTCGGATCTGGTCCAGCTAAGTCAAGTCACATTCACCGGTGAGAAAACAGTGTACAAAGTGAATTACAATACCAAACATCTCAAGCAGGTACCTGCTCTGTCCGCCCTTGTCCCGCTGAAGCATATGATGATGCAGTAGAATGCAAAATAGGCTGACAGACAATGTACACAACATATCATTGGTAATTGGTCCGACTTTGACCCTACGCCTTTCACAGATGATATACAATGATAAAAATACCAATGTATCACTTATTGAGTGGGATCAGGATCTTAAGACTTCCAACCAGCACGGCACAACTTTTCTGGACGGGATTGCCTACACCGCCTTTAAGGCTTTTTTAAAAGATTCCCACTAATATAATCTCCTCAAGGTGATAAGGTCATTCAACTCAACTATTAAGTGGTTTAAAGCGATGGCATTTTTTTATTTATGGTTCATAAGACGGGTCACATACCTTGATGTTTTCAGAGGCATTCTCCGCATGCTTGATTCTTCTGATAGAACTCATGCTTTCACCTAAAACAATTTAAGAGTCTTATTAAAAACACAAAAAGCTTAAAGACAGCAGAATCAGGACGGAGTTCATATTACGTCATGACGCATCAAAGAATGGACCATACTAGCCATTGTATTTATAGGACTCGTCTGATCTGGATGTTAGTAAACTGTTACATACACAGATGTGGTTTTATTTCCTTTAAAGAATAAACCTCGCGTTGATGCAACTCGGTTTTATTTTAAACAAACAGACACTGAACGCTTTGAAACGTTGTAATTGCTTCATATATTGTTGTAAACTCCCGCAAGTTTTCGTTTACGTTTTGATACTATAGAAAACGACGCGTAAGGTCCTGTTGGATGTTATTAACATACTCCACAAACCCAACTAAACGAATCCGTAGACAAATGACACAAACAATAGTTCAAAATCTGATTTAGACAGACTTCATGACCATAACCTTATTTTTCTTAAATAAAAAGCGTAAACTAGGTAAAGTATGAGTAAGGCCTTCAGCTGTGCCCTACAGTCCCGAGTTAAATACGTGGAGACAAAAAGCTAAACAACAAGCAAACACGTTCTCCTTCGCTTTAAAAAAAACTATCACCACTGCAATAATTAATAAACATCATAAGTTAAGAGTTTAAGACATAATGAAATCCTAAATACTCACAAACTGCGTCACAATCGCCACATAAAGCTCAGCAACACGCGAACAGCGAAACTTATATGCAAGGAGCGCGCCAATGGCTTAAGTACTGCCTTTGTAACACCACGTGACTTCCGAATTCGCGCGGACGGAGACACGGGGTGACAAAAACATTCGCAACGCCCCCCATCGGTTTCCAATGGGTACTTCATCTTAGTCGATCGTGTGCGTGCGTGTCTTTTAGATCTAAAATACAATTTAAACATTCCTGTACCTCCTTTTCTATGGTTTTCACCTGGTAGACGTAACAGCTGTACCATGGCCGTAACGTATATAATTTATAAAGAACACATGTAAAAAGGCGAGTTGATGACGTGGTGCTATTGTATTTCTATACAGGTAATGGCAAAATACGCTAATAAAATAAATATTCGTTAACGCGTAAAGCTGTCTAATGTATCGCTGTGCAGTCGCGACAGCTTTAGTAAGGGGAGACACAAATGTACATGTATAAATGTGTGTATGTTATTTATACGTAGGTACATAAATACGACTGACAGGAGTGACGCGAGCCCCCCTCCTCCTCACATACGCACAGCTGCGTGACGCGCATCGGCCATTTTGAGTTGTTTGTTCAGCGAGGTGCGCTTGTTATTTTCCAGACAAACGCAGATCGAGGGCCGACACAATCGAAAGAAACGCTCGAAAGACATTTTACCCCTTCCCTCCATCATTATGGGTCCACCGCGATGCAGATCCCGCCGTCTGTTACCTGAGAGAACGGAGGATTTCGGTCGGTTTGTCAGTTTATCTTGACATGGCATACGGGCGTGTGACGACTGTGGAAAAGCTCAAAAACATTTGGAGACCATCAAGCGAAACCCTCCGCCGAGCATAGATCGATTCAGTGCGGGTTTTGCGCTCAGATTGGTATTTTCAGACGTGGGCTTTCATGTTAAGGTTGTTTTCGCTACTTGCTCGGGTCGCATCGGGCTCGGCAGAGAATTCGAGAAAATGAGAAGAAACACTTGAACTTAGCCGCGAACGCTAGTCAATTCTAACATCGAAATAAACAAAACAGGCTAAAACAAAATGTCAAACTCGGCTCGTTGATCAATATTAGTTTGTCTGCTCTTAGATACGTAAGGACATGAAAGGAGATATGTAGCTCACTTCAACCAGTTTGCTAGTTGGTGGCGCAAGTGTGTTTTCTGCTTAGCTAGCATTAGTTTGCTAGCCAGCCACAAAAAAAAGCCTCACGATGAAACTCAACCGTGGCAGGAGAGTTTATGGGCCAATTTCATGCCCTTAAACATTAATATGTCCAGCAAACTCCGTGTTGTTACTCAGTGCCAAGATCTAATGGCATCTGCATTTCTCCGCCATGGTTGTCTTTCTCACGTGTCATTCAGATGTGCTTTTATGAGACGGTTTATACAAAGACATGGATACAAACCAGAATCGTCAATCCCGGAAGAGACTCTCCAAAGTCCGCAATAATAGCCAAGTCTCTTGGTCAGCTTTTTAGATAACGGTTTAAGCTTCATTTATCTAAAACGTGGGATTTGTCCCCTTTCACACACAAATATATACACAAAACGGTCTACGGTATGGATTTTCGGTGTTGCAGGCATTTGTGTTACCTTTTCTTTTTTCAGTGATAAATACAAAGTAAACAACTTGATAGTGGATTGGGTTACACAAGTTGGTTTCTTTTAGTTCAAAGGCTTTGTTATTTGTTTTAAAAATGATGTGAGGCATCAAAACGAATACAAATCTACTTTGCCCAGGTGCGCGATCCATATTGATTTGAAAATGACTTGATTTAATTTTGTTAAGTTTATTCTGCGATTGCAATTGGTTTGCAAGTAGTGCTTTGGTTATAGATTTTAGTTTTTATTAAAAAGATTTTGAAAAGACAACTAGTATTTTGTCAAGAAAACAAAAGAAGAAGAAAGTGCATAGGGAACATTATTACTGTCAGTTACAATGGGTGACCCAAATTCTCGCCGAAATCAAACGAGAAACCGACTTCGTGCCCAGCTACGAAAGAAAAGAGAATCTCTGGCCGATCAGTTTGACTTCAAGATCTATATTGCCTTCGTATTCAAGGATAAGGTAAGCGAAAACATCTGTTCACCGCACTTTGCATTTTTGGGAGTACAACTGTGTGTAATGGTTCTAATGTGCATTTTCAACCCTTAATAGAAAAAGAAGTCTGCACTCTTTGAAGTAGCTGAGGTGGTACCTGTGATGACCAACAACTATGAGGAAAATATCCTTAAAGGCGTGAAGGATTCGAGCTACACCTTAGAGAGTTCTTTAGAGCTTCTACAGAAAGATGTTGTGCAGTTGCATGCCCCTCGGTACCAGTCGATGCGTAGAGTAAGTCCTACAACACACAACAGGTGTTGCAGTGTCAGAATCAAATGCAACGCAATCATAAATGTTTTGTCTGGTCTGGAAATTCTTGCCATATTTTTTTTATCTTACACATGTTTCTGTATCTGTAAAGGATGTGATAGGTTGTACCCAGGAGATGGACTTCATCCTTTGGCCCCGCAACGATATTGAGAAGATTGTCTGTCTCCTGTTCTCCAGATGGAAAGGGGCGGAACATGAACCATTCAGGCCTGTTCAGGTAGTTATTTTCATTCTAGGACACCCCTACACATTCATTCTCATATAGTGAAGTTTAGAATACAAAAAATGATAGTTCACCCAAAAAGGAAAGAAAAAAATCTGTCTCCATTCACTCACCCTCAGATTGTTCCAAACCTGTATACATTTCATTGTTGCGATAAACTCAAAGGAAGATATTTGTAACAATGTCAGTAACAGAGCAGATCTGGCCCCCCATTTACTGCCAGTGAGGGAAAAATACTATGGCAGTCAATGGGGGATCAGATCTGTTTGGTTACTGACATTCTTCCAAATATCTTCCTTTGTGTTCAGCAGAACAAAGACATTTATACAGGTTTGGAACAATCTAAGGGGGAGTGAATTATGACAGAACATTCATTTTTGGGTGAAATGCCCCTTTAAATGACTAATTGTGTATGTTCGCAGGCCAAGTTCGAATTTCATCATGGAGACTATGAGAAGCAGTTTTTGCATGCTGTTGGTCGGAAGGACAAGGCTGGGATGGTTATGAACAACCCCAATCAGTCTGTCTTTCTCTTCATGGACAGACAGCACTTACAGGTTGGTTCAACAGCACAGGAAAATTTAAACTGCAGATTGTACACTCAATAACCACTAATATTTGCCGGTTCTTCCTACACAGACTCCCAAAACCAAGCTCACAGTTTTCAAGTTGTGCAGTCTCTGTCTCTACCTGCCACAGGATCAGCTTACTTGTTGGGGGGTCGGAGACATCGAGGACCACCTCCGTCCATATATGCCTGACTAGAAGAAACGTACGGAAGACGCCCCTCGAGGCCTCGAAGCAAGTTGTCCTTATCTACACGTCCCTCAGTTGAATAGAATCGAACTCGTGCTTGGAACTCTCCGCTTTGTTAACCACTCATTTTCATCACGTTTAATTTAGTGCTTTGTTTTTTTATCCTTCCACCAATTTTGGTTTGGTTCATCCCATCTACCTTCTCCTTGATCTGTTTTTATTTGAACCTGCATGAACATTGATTTTGAGTGGTTGTTCTCTTGGAGCCGCACCGTCAACAATACCAGTGTCCGAAGGAACTCTTTACGTTAAGAAATAACAAACAAAAAGACGAAAAATACCGGAATCAATAACAGAGGTCTCTCAGATGTGTTCTCTCTAGTGTTGGACTGGGTTTAACATCAGTGTTGTGAGGGATAGTTAACTCTGATATTGGGTCAATTACAGTAGGGATTTAAGGAGTATTGACAATCAGCGATAGAGGACAAAAGAGCTCGGGTAGTCTTCCAAAAGAGGCAAACGATACGTGTTCAAATTCATTTGGTGTAGGCATTGCTTCTCGTTCTGTTACTGCCTTAGTTTTTGCTGGACATTTTAATTAGTGTCATTCTTTGCCTATAATATGACAAACCTTATTTCATGTTTTATCATTTCTAGAGGAGGAGTGGTGCCTGTACGGGATGGAGGTGTGGGATGTGACATATATCAAAGAATGTCGACAAACTGTTGTGTTCGTTATAGGAATTCTGATGTTTTTCTTGTTTGGGAGGATGGGTTTGTGTGATTGTCACCAATCGAGCAGTTCACACAATATATACATACAATCTACTGTTTAAATTTAACCGGTGGTGGTGGGTATGTGATGGCGTTCAAGCTCGTATACCTAAAGAACATTTTTGAGGAGGAACGGATCGTATTTGATTTTCTTAATAGGCAAGGCTGTTCCGAGTACCAATTATGGCAGTGATTGGAGACTGCTGTCTGTAAGCCACCTTTGTTATCATATGGCATACAAATCATTACGTTATCCCCTCTTACGTTCACAGAAAAGGGGAAGTTGGATCTGTCTTTATTGATGTACTCATTGTTTGAATAAATCTGTTGAAATAAACACTTATTTATTTCTTATACAAGTTTATTACACCACAAAGAACATGTAACATTGTTTACAGTATACATACACAATCAACTACCAAGGTGCTTGGTGTGTCTTCCTTGAGCAATGAGTTTTCCACTTGCCTTGTTTGTAAGATCTACTGTTGCAAAAGCCAAAGTTCTTCCTTGTTTCAAAACCTGAGCAGTGATTAATATGTCTTCTCCAATTTTAGCAGCATTCATGTATCTGTTTAGAAGTAAGGAGTGTTATTAAGAGTAAGCTACAGATTTTAGGGTTGCCCTTTGAAAAAACTCACGTTATATTCATGTCGACGCTGACTCCGGGCGATCCTCTCTCACTATACATAATGGCAGTGGTGGAGATCACGTCAACCAGCGTGGCCGTCAGTCCTCCGTGAAGAGTTCCGCCTCTGTTAGTGTGTTCTTCCGCAACTTTCATCTCACATACAACTCTCCCCGGTATTGCAGACACGATTTCAACCTGATTACGTCATTATTACGTTATGACACTTACATTTAGGTTACTTGGATTGACAAAAGGTTGCGCAGATTTCAATGTATCACTCACCTTATTTAAAACCCGGTCGAAACCAGGACTGTCCACCATCGCTCGCATGATTTGTTTTAATGAATTTAGAGACAGGGAAACCATTGTTGATATTGAAGACACCCAAATACAACGAAGGACACGTTAGACTAGGAACTGTTTGAAAGGTGGTCCAAATGTAACACAAAGTAAAAGTCCCAAGAATGGTCAATTTTAAATTCTTTAAAGATACGCCTCTCATCGCAAACTAAAAAGAACCACGGATAACGTATATGATTAAACATTACTTTTCTATAATAGGCAAAGTATATCAATATCTTCAATCTGTAAATACATTTTAAATTGACGGTTATCCCGTGAGGACTTTTATTATAAAATTAACAAGGGGCTCATTTTAAGAGTCCTCGGAAAGTAAGTCAAACACGAATAGTTCCATATTTAAATAGTCAGTTCTGTGTGTAACATTAATCGTGCAAATTCAACTTCTAATACTTACCGAGTTCACGGTTTTATGTATATAAAAGTATTAACATCCATAAACAAGCATGTGTAAATATTGCTATTTTTCTTTTCTCATCCCGTGTTCCGTCCGGAATATTTTAGTCCCTGGACCTATTTACTCTCGCACGGCCCGCCGTTATTTTTAAACTGTGAACTTGTCCAATGCTGTCATGTCAGATAGTCACATCGATAAGCAAATGTCTGACCTGGAGGAAACGAGGAGGAATCTTTGCGATCAGTTTGCCTTCGTCTCTGGGTCGGACAGTGCTGTGGCTCAGTGTTATCTAGCAGAAAATGACTGGGACATGGAGGTATGTCTGAATGTTAAGTTTGGAAACAAACACCTACGGAAAACATGGAAAGTTATTTTATAAACTCATTGCTGCACATTTCCCCATTTGTTCTTATAAAAAGCGATTTTTGTTTATGATAGAAAGCGCTGAACTCTTTCTTTGAGGCTCACATGGATTCAGAATTTGATGTTGAGGATGCCGAGGAAACAAAAAATGCGTCTCGGACAAAAAGAAAGGAAATGGATGATCCAGCTGATACATCAGGAACAAAGAAATTGAAGTCTGACAAAGCGAATTGGTAATGTTCTCCATGTTACTCTATATTTGTGTATACGGCCGTGGAGAGAAGTGGATTCTGAATTTGCTTCATCCATTCTTGAAATAAATACTAACAATTGTTTGAAATTTTACAGTATTGACTTAACTGCAGATGAACCGTCCTGTTCCAGAAATTTGAACTCAAAGGAAAGCCAAGCTGTAAGTAACGGCGGATCCCCTTCTGATGATGGAGATAGCAAGTTGTCTGTCATCAGCTGGAACGTGGACGGTCTGGACACATTAAATCTGGCAGAGCGTGCCAGAGGCTTGTGCTCATATCTAGCTCTGTGAGTTATTTCGAGTCTGCTGTTTGTTCCCTAATTCATGCGTTATGTGACAAAAAGTAAATGTTATTTTTGTCTTGATTATTTTGTAGCTATACCCCAGATGTTGTTTTTCTTCAAGAACTCATTCCATCCTATATTCAATATCTTAAGAAACGTGCTGTCAGCTACTTGTTTGTAGAGGGTAAGTGACTCCTCTCTGTGCTAGGCATGGGCCGGTATGAGATTTTGACTGTATGATAACCTATTATAACGGTATTACAATTACAGCACAAAAATGTGTAATTTTCAGATGTCAACATCTCCAACTTTCAACTGGACACGATGCATTTTATTTTTAAGCAACACATAATCCTAAAGTCTAATCCTAAATACAATTCTTTTGAAGTCATGGTACTTCATGTATAAACACCTAATACCAAGGATAAAACATCTTTAACAATTATTCTGGCTATTGTATATAGGCCTCCAGGGCACCACACAGATTTGATTAAAGAATTTGGTGGGTTCTTATCAGAACTAGTACTGGCTGCAGACAGAGTGTTGTGGGTGACTTTAACATCCATGTAGATAACGATACAGATGCTTTAGGAATGGCTTTTAAAGATACTCTTAACTCCATGGGCGTTAGACAATATGTGTCAGGACCCACTTACCTTCATAATCATACTTAAGATTTAATACTGTCTTGCGGTATAAATGTGGACGCCGTAAAAATCGTTTTCTGATCATTATCTGGTATCATGCTTGCTTCACTACCCTATGGCTGCAAATCAAACTCCTTGTTACAAATATGGTAGAACAATTACTTCAACTACAAAAGGTGCGTTTCTTGATAATTTGCCTGAAGATCTCTAGCATGAAGAATAATGTTGAAGATTTTGACTTTAGCATTGAAAATTTTAATGTCACCTTCTCTGAAACGCTAGACACAGTTGCTCCTCTGCACTTAAAAAGATTAAAAATGACAGCCCGACACCTAGGTGGAATGAACACACTCAGACTCTAAAGAAGGTGGCACGAAAATGGAGCGCAACTTTAAGACAACTAAATTAGAGGTATTTCGTACAGCATGGAAGGATAGTATTCGAAAATACAAGAAAGCCCTTAAAAACGTCTAGATCCGCCTACCTTTCATCACAAATAGAAGAAAACCAGTACAACCCTAGGTTTTTATTTAACACAGTGGCTAAATTAATCAAAAATAAATCGTCAGCAACTTCTAAATCTGTATACCAGCATAAGAGTGATAAATTTATGAACTATTTCACAAATAAAATCTTATTTGATCTTATTTATCAGACCGTTTTCAATATGTAGCAATAAACTATGAGGTTTCACGTAAATCGCAAGTCCAGTACGGTGTACCACAGGGCTCCGTCTTTGGGCCTATGCCCTTCGCATTATATATGCTACCTCTAGGAGATATAATAAAGTGACACAGAGTTAGCTTTCACTGTTATGCTGATGATACGCAACTTTATATTTCCTCGAAGCCTCATGAAACACCGCAATTCCATCGAATTTGTGGAATGCATAGCCGATATAAAAAAGTGGATGAGTAACAATTTCTTATTACTGAACTCGGACAAAACTGAAGTGTTACTTATTGGACCAAAAACCGCCATACATAACAACCAAGAATACTGCTTAACTATTGATGGATGTTCCATAAAACCCTTCTTGGCGTTATTTTCGATTGTACTCTGTAATTTGAGAACCAGTTCACCAACATCTGTAAAAGTGTGTTTTTTCATCTTAAAAATATATCTAAACTACGTCATATGCTGTCACCATCAGATGCAGAGAAGCTAATTAATGCCTTTATGACATCAATTACTGTAATACTGTAAAAAGTATTAGCATATTAGCCCGGTTCTGTCAACTTACACTGGTTACCTATAAAGCATTGCATTCACTTTAAAATCTTGCTTATTGCTTATAAAGCCCTGCATGGTTTAACTACTTGAGTGAGCTTCTCTCGTATTACAGTCCTTCACATGCACTACACTCTCAGGCGTCAGGTCAGTTGTTAATACCTCAAAATCAAGTGCAGGTGGAAGATCCTTTTCCTATCCAGCGCCTAAACTTTGGAACAGTCTTCCCCGCCGGGAGTTTAAATGTAGACTAAAGACGCATCTTTTCGATCTTGCATACACTACACTAGTGTTTCTCAAACTTTTCCTGCCATTCCCCACATGGGAGGTAAGGAAGGGGTGCGAGCCCCCACCTGTCCCCAATAGCCAAAAACATAATGGTAAACGCTTTGGTTAAAAAAGCGTCTGTAAAAAAAAAGACTAAATTAAATAAGGTCCACTGTCTAGTTGGTTTTCTCTGCGGGTGCCGAAACTCCAGTTTTATTTTCTTTGCGATCTGATGTTGTTTTAAGTAATTTTAAGTTTTGAGTGTATGGTCAATAATAAAGTAAATTATCCACCCATCTGTCGCGCCCCACTTGTCATGTCTCTATTCCCCACCAGTGGGGCCCGCCCCACACTTTGAGAAACACTGCACTACACTATCATAATATAAATATTCCGAAGGTTTAGGCTGCACTAGTTAGATCAACCGGAACCAGGAACACTTCCAATAACAACAAGTGCAGAACAGTACTCTACTCTCAGACAGTCTTGTCTCATTGTTCCAAGCTCAGACCTGACAAAAGCTGTGATGATAGAGCTGGACAAAAGACGTGGCGACTCTACAAAATTTCAGCCGCTATTAGATTAGCACTTTTTGCCTGGCCGAAGGGCTGCTACAATGGTATAGTTTTATTTAATTAACACTGCATGTAGGAATTTATAGTCCGTCTGATATTTGACCTGTGTTTTGACTTGCATAAACTTATATGTTTTGCTTATAGTCAATGTTTTCTTGTACAGCTGCTTTGTAACAATGACAATTGTAAAAAGCGCTATATAAATAAAGCTGACTTAAAAATGTATTATAAAATAAACTTGAACATCAAACATTGAATAACATTATCTTTCGTAAACACAGCTCATACCAACACAGAACATTTTAGTGGTTTTAAACCTTGAGTCTTTCAAACCTCGGTATACCTTGAAACCGGTAACTGGCCCATGCCTACTCTGTGCACATTAAAGTGTTTATTTTACTGAGCATTTACTGATGAATTTAATTCTTTGTCTCTAAAGGGAGTGATGATGGATACTTCACAGGTATAATGCTGAAGAAATCAAGAGTAAAACTTTTGGAAAGTGAGAACATTTCTTATCCTACAACACAGATGATGAGGAATCTGATAGTTGCTAAGGTGAGTTTGTTGTTTGTAACAATCATCTGTCTGTAAGGTTTTGGAGTTGTTGGTCACAGAAACGTTATTATTATTATGAGATATTTTCCCAGTAATATTCGTTTAGTCACTCGGTGAAATGTTTTCTCATTGCTTTTTCTTGATGGCTTTTTTGAACCTTTTGAACAATAGTGTGTCTCTTGAATTTCTCTTTTTGACTCTTTTTGTTTTCTAAGGTCACCTTCTTGGGTCAGAAGCTATACTTGATGACATCACATCTGGAAAGCTGTAAGAACCAATCAGAGGAGAGAATGAAACAGCTGCGGGTTGTGTTTCAAAAGATAAGAGAGGCACCAGATGATGTCACTGTCCTTTTTGGCGGAGACACCAATCTCCGAGACAGCGAGGTAAATTCATTTCTTCAAAACATGATTCACAATGGGCCTCATTTATGAAACGAGCGTACGACCAAAAAATGGGCGTACGGTCGTTTCCACGCAAAACTTGGCATTTATCAAAATGGACGTGAGCGGTTGCTACGATCAAATCTCCTGACAGGTCTCAGTTTGTGTACGCAAGTTTTGAGAAAGGCCGAAGGTCTGTGTATCCTGTATCCTTTAACTGAAAAGGAATAATGACAAATAGAAAGATAGATTACTTTTTTCGTTTAGTATGACAATGTAAAAATAGATTCCATTGCGATTTCTTATTTTCATTACATTAATAAAGTATTAAATTTTCTAGCCTAATTATATGATTATTTAAATGCTTGAAATTATAAGGTGAACAGGTGGTTTTTGTGTACAAAACTTGAAATTTCAGGCTACTTAAATAATTTAGGACGATTTTAAATGCACAGTTAAAAGTAAAACATTTAAAAAACGACAATAGGCCTAGTCAATATATTTATATGTAACGGGTTAGTTTACCTATTAGCAAGACGATAGGTTCTTTGTTTGAAAGTAATGCGTTCTAAAAAACACAGACAAAACAAATGATAATTTGTTTTTATTTGTGCAATGTTGGGTTGGGGGTGAAGATGCGCACTGGGTCAAAGCTCGCAGGCTCCAGGCCGGTTTGTGGGGGCAGAAGACCACTGTTTTGGTTCCTTCCTCTGATAGATCTGAAAGAGAATTCAGTAAAAGTAAACATAAAACAGCATGCCTGAAATGCATTATTTGCAACATCAGATCCCGTTTAGAAACACGCATCCATCTCCTTCGCCACAGACCATTTTCTCTTCACCTAAATGAATTGAAATTGTATAAAAAACACATTTAAGAAACATTTGATTGCGCAGCAAAAATGATCAGTAGGGATTAATTTACACCTTCATTCGTTTTATACATTAACACGTTACTGTTACTCAAACGCAGTTCTTTAAGACTGAAGTCAGATTAATTTTGTTAAAATTTAAATGCATTTTACATTTTTAGATTAGATGATTAGATTCAACTTTATTGTCATTACACATATACAAGTACAGTGTAACGAAATGTAGTAAAAGCATCAACAATACTTTCAGTGTAAAAATAATAGTGAAACAATAATAAAAGATTATTAGCATTTATACAAAACATACATATACAATAAAAAATTCAAACCTCCGCTGGAGTTCGGTTCGCTTTTGCTCGCAGCAGTGATCTCTCTATAAACTGTTTTTCGCTTCTTCTGATTTCGCTTTTCAAGGTTAAAGTTTGTAACAGTTCCTCTTTTTGACCGGATTACGTTTTTCCATATTACAAAATCTACGGGCAAGGCGTCTACACAATTTATAGGGGCGTGATATGTAAATTACGATCGATTACAGCCGCCGCATTTAATTAAGGTACGATCACTCGTACGATGAGATTGGCAGCATACGAATGTTTGATGAATCATACGTGAACCCTGTCGTAAGATGATTTCTGCACACGGAGCTGCACTCGTTTCTACGTTAGATTGATATATGAGGCCCGATATGACTCAAGGTGATAACAGCAATCGTGATTTAGCGTAGCTAAAGAATGTGACTTGTTTGTGTAGGTGGTAAAGGTTGGAGGTTTGCCTCAAGGTGTGTGTGACGTGTGGGAACAGCTGGGCAAACAGGAACACTGCAGATACACCTGGGACACTAAAGCAAACAGCAATAAGACCCTGCCTTACGTCAGCAGATGCCGCTTCGACCGCATCTACCTTCGGTCTGCTAAAACCGGGCCCAAATTTATTCCTGACCACATGGTCCTGGTTGGAATAGAAAAACTGGACTGTAGCCGTTACACAAGCGATCACTGGGGTATTTACTGCACTTTCAATACGTGATTACTGTTTACCAAAGAGCAAATGAGCCATTAACAGACCTTTGGGAATGAATAAAATGATGAGTTCCTACGTAGTTTAATTTGTAGGAAATTTAGGTGAGTATAAAGCAGAATATTGAATTGTGCTCACTGCAGTGTTTTATTATGTATCTGTATCCCATGACTTTAGTCAAACTTGTACCTCTGTGTCCTACAGTTAATACAATTTCTCATTTTGCCTTATTGTTTGGTGTTTTAAAAATGTGAAGGTGTCATCCTTATTTAAATAAATAAGAAATGTATGTATTCATGTCATGTTGTGTTGTCAAGTAGTCAGTATTTGTCAACCTTCATGGACCAAAAGTATTCGTGTACAGTATTACTTACTAAAACTACAAATTTTAAAGTGTAAGCACACACACACACACATATACATATACACATATATATATATATATATATATATATATATATATATATAGAAAATGTATATCAGAAACATTACATCCTTTATCTTCTTTTAACTCTTAAAATCTTATGTTTAAACGTCTTTGGAAACAGACCGTCAGCATCCCTATCTTACGTAGTTATGATTGGCAAGTCTCTGCATGTTTTGCTCTAAATCTGTGTTCTGACAGTTTGTAATTCAAAACAATTAATCATCTTGTTGTGTTTTAGCATATCAAAAACAAAATTTGTATTCAATTATCACAGTTGTTTTAAGACTCGTTATTCATAAACAGATAATCTTTATACTAAATTCTGCTCAAAAGAAATACTGACCAGTATCGTGATTGGTCGTATTGGACGGTGGCCTTATATCATGATACACAGCCTTATTTAATGCTAATGGATAAATAAGCCTGCATATTATACATTTATTAAACATCACAATCAGTAACATTGGTTTATTACACAAAAAGACATTCACAAATACATCTTTAGAACATACAAACCTACTGTAGTTTTCATTTAGCCTCAGGCATAATTCACCGTTATTGTTTTTTTTCTTTAAACTTAGTCATGCATACCTGAATAAAAGGCGTCCCTTTTTACCCCCATTAACAAAGATATGTCAATTATTAATGACTATATACGAAATGAATGGTAGTTATTAGGATTGATGTGGTGGGGAATTGCTAAAATGTGCTTAGAAAAGAATATGTGATTAGACATCATCTACATACAGAATTATTCTTCACACAGTGTGTTATATAGAGTATTATTGTACTAAAAATCAATATCTGTGATGGGGGAATATGTACAGAATATTTTAGTCATAGAGAGTTTTAGGATTTGTGCACCTCCAACGAACACTTTGAAAAGATGTAAACTCCGCTGGTTCCAGTCCTACCTCTCCGGCAGATCCTTCAGGGTGTCACGGAGGGGCTCGCTGTCCACTGCTCACCACATGATCACTGGGGTCCCTCAGGGTTCGGTGCTTGGACCGCTGCTTTTTCCCATCTACATGACATCCTTGGGAGCCATCATACCGGCACACGGCTTCTTGTATCACTGTTATGCTGACGACACCCAGATCTACATTTCGTTTCACCCAGACGATACCACTGGAGCAGCTCGCATAACAGCCTGCCTAGAAGATATCTCAGTTTGGATGAAAGAGCATTACCTCCAGCTGAACCCGGCCAAGAGAGAACTACTCGTGTTTCCGGCACACCCCACGGTGCAACACAATCTCACCATCCAACTTGGCAATTCCACTATCACTCCCTCCGAATCAGCCAGGAACCTTGGAGTCATATTTGATGAACAGATGTCCTTCAATGATCACATTGCAAAGACAACGCGATCATACCGATATCCCTTATTCAACATTCGAAAGGTTAGACCCTACCTCACTGAACATGCGACACAACTCCTTGTCGAGGGCCTGGTAATCTCAAATTTGGACTACTGCGACGCTCTCATTGCTGGTCTTCCTGCAAAGGCTATCAAACCACTCCAGCTGGTTCAAAAAGCAGCAGCACGCCTCGTCTTCCAACAGCCCAAAAGGGATCATGTGACACCCCTTTTCATCTCTCATCAGATTCAAGTCACTGATGCTTGCCTACAGGACTATCACTGGATCTGCACCAGCATATTTTCAAGAACCCTGCGTTCAGCAAACCAGCAGTGTCTTGTATTGCCTTCTCATAAGGGCAGTAAATCCCTTTCCTGCTCATGCTCCTTCACAACTCTACAAGGTAGTGATCTAGCTTTTGTTGAAACTAGTAACTTTGTATTAGCACCTATCGTACTATTGCACATGTATGACATATCGCTTATTGCTCCCTGAATTCTTTGTAAGTCACTTTGGATAAAAGCGTGTGCTATATGTAAATGAAACTATGAGGGAGAGAGAAACGCAACTCATTATAAAACCTTCTCTCAGTTTCTTTTTTTACTGATACGCATGTGTGACTGTACAACTTCCCTCTCACAGGTGCACAGTTTTACGTTGATAACACCTCTAATAACATCTCTCTTTAGTAAGCTAAAGTCTCACCGATAAACATAATACAATTCATACTCATTACAAATTGTCTATCCAGTCAGAAATTGTCACAAGAGTATTCACATAAACTGTACCATTGCAACAAATCTTAATCTTAAATTAAAATAATATTCTCTATTCGATACAAATTGAAATCAACGAAGCATTTTTAAGAAAAAAAAAAATCTTATTTATGACCTTTACTGAAAACCATAATTTGCAACGATCATTTGCATTCGTGTACTTGCCACACATACTAATGCTGACCGATATACCAATATGTATATTAGAAATTAAAAATAACACATTGCCTTGCGGACACTAAAAATATATAATTTAGTTTGCTATTTGTTGTAAAACACAGTAAAATCACGAACACACGATACACCGTCTCACTCGAGCAAACAAATTTGTGATCTACCCCGTGACCAAACATTGATGTTAAATCAATGTCAGTTTGCTACCTGGGGCAGCTGTGTTAAGCAGGGTAGACACGTGACACAAGACAACCTTGAAAATCACCCCACCGCCAAGACAAATAAACTTTTTGCATGGTCAGATGTGTAAATAGTAGCTAAATCTAAACCAGATCAAACTGCGAACTGCCAAAGATTTCAGAACAGATCTGCCTGCAGGATCGGTACGATTGGCTCTAAAACCCAGCTCGTAGCGCAAACACGGTCTCGCCTTGCTCCTCTGTCACAGATTAAGTTCACCGCCTCTTAATATTTGAAGGGACAGGGATAGTTCACCCAAAAAAGACATAATTTATTCACCCTCATGTTAAGGTCTATCGGTATCTTAAGGGATAGTTGGAGTTTAGACAACTCCAGCTGATCTGCCCTCCTGATCTTCTCAAATAAGATGTTAGAAAACCACAGTCTGCTTTCTAGTCATAACTCCACCACATTGCATTGATTTGACACATGGCCGAGAGCTCATGCCGCTTCAGTGTTGAAGAGTGGGGCTTTTAAATCAGTTCTTTTGTTTCTATAATAGAATAGCAAATGTCAATATACCAAATCATATATGCAACATGTTTGTGTGATAAGATCACTTTCAAGCCATTTCCACTTATCCGTGTGTTAGCACAAGGATCTTATTCATGTAACACTTCACATTGCAGCACTTCTAGATAACGGTGTAGTTTGTACCATGTCACTGTAACCCCAGAGATGAGTAATGGAACCATGGAACACAAGAACCACAAAAGAATATTGTGAAATAAGACAGCACTGTAAATCTGTAACTAAACTTCATTTATCAGCAAACAAAGCATCTTTAGTCATACAAGACGCGCCCCCCTACTAAGACAAACACTGGGGCTATTTATATAGATAGTAAGGCATAGAAAAACTCAAGCGTCTTCATTTTAAACGTTTTTATTTCATAAATAACACAGAACAGGCATGGTACAGCGATAAATATTCATTTACACTTTGCAAAATTCTCTGTATTACAAAATACAATGCACTTGCAAAATGGGAGGTTTCAGTATAGTACCTGATATGCCTTAATCTGAAATTACATTTGTACCTTTTTTTGAATAATGTGCCCTAGTTATAGCCTGTAATATCAGATTAAGGTTTGCCTTCTCCTCACCATATATAGATTTGCATTGTTGCATATTTCACTGTCGTTCAATAAATAAAAAATAAGACAAAGCACTAATATGCCTCCCCAATTCGTCATTTAGTTCTCATTTTTTTGTGAAAGCAACGATTTAAATCTGTATAACTTACATTTTTGCATTGACATTTTAAGGGAATACCAAGTCGGTTCACATTGCAGGCATGTGTCATGTTTCAATGTCTTAGGCAGCAAGAGGTACAAGGCAGATTGACATCGTAACACAAGACCAGGATTGTTGGATCACTCCAGCGTAACTCAGAAAGCGAGTCGGCTTGTTCATCTTTTATTGCTAAATACAGAAAACAGAGGGGCCATTTTCTTTTCTCGAAATCCAGAAACATCAAAACCACCGAACCGTTTGTTAAGATAAGGAATGTGTCCAGTTGTGCACATCTGCACGTTTCAAAATAAATGTAACAACGCGTTGGAAAATCTCGTCTTATCTGTTTGCACAGACTCCCTATGTAGGAAAACCGAGATGGCATGTCGCGTTGTAATAAAGTTGCAATATTAGTGTGAGCCCTTGTCAGCATTTCACTCAGACGCTATCGTCTAAGTAGCAGCATAACTATGACTGAAGACAAATACCATCTAAAAAGGTGAGATTCAAATGGATAGTTCACCCAAACATATAAATTCTGTCTCACGTCATTCAAAACCTGTATATGACCCTTTCTTCTCTGTAGAACACAACAAAGATATTTTGAGAAATGTCTCTGTGGTTTTGTGTTTATACAATGGGGGCAAGTGTCGTTTGGTTACCAACGTTCTTTAAAGTATCTTCAAAAGAAAGTCATACAGGTTTGAAACGACATGAGACTGAGTAAATGATGAATTTGTTTTTATTTTGGGGTGAACTATCACTTTAACATTAGCAACATGCCATTGTTCACAAACCCTTTGATTGTCAGATTACAGTAATGTGTTGCTGCAAACCAAACTGTAAGTGTCGATGTGTCAGAGTCCACATTTACGTTTCTGAGGACTCCATCCTTGAGAACCACTGCCGCTCAACATAACGTATGTGAAACATTAGAAAAGAATTCACAGCTCTAACAGAAAATATACAATGAAATCCAACTTAATCTTAACTTTTCCCACCTCTATGCTGCAAAACAGTAACAACATTCGCATTTAGCACTACAGTGTAGCGGGAATGTAGTGAGAGGCATATGACAAGACAAATCAAAAACAACCAGGCACCCGGATCATGTGAAATTCTTGGCAATAAGGGGTTTAATGTTCCGTAGGTCTGTCAGCGCAATAGATACCTGGGCTCCAAGCCATTACCTGAACCCTGTAGTAAATTATATAGGCAGGACCCAAATACGTCACTCAATGCCCAGGAGTCAATGCCTAGAAGAATCTCTACGGAGGGAACGACAGTTATTATCATGCTCCAAGTAAAATATATATATATATTTACTTTCAACATTTAGTCTTCCTCTCAAAATATACAACGTTGTTAAAGAAATAGTTCAGTTTCAAAATGAAAATTCTGTCATCATTCACTCGCCCTGTTGTCATTTTAAACCTGTGTGATTTTTTTTCTTCTTCCGCAAAACCCAAAGATATTTTGAAAAATGTTCGTAACAGAAAGAAAAACGTTGTTCCCCATTGACTTGCATTGGCTTTGTGTCCATATACTAGAAGTCCATGGGGACCAAAGTTTTTTGGGTTCTGACATTTTTCTAAATATCTTCTTTTGTGTTCTGCAGAAGAAAGTCAGTCATACAGGTTTGAAATGACAAGAGGGTGAGTACACAGACTTTTCATTTTGAAGGCGAACTTTTCCTTTGAAGAAGCTCATGTGTGAAATATTTCTGAATGATACCATTCTAACAATTAATAAATTAACGAACGTGATATTTTAAGATGCTAACAGCCCTATAATAAAGCATTTGGTTAAATCATACAAGGCAGAATACATTTCAGTCCTCTCAATATGAGAATGAGATATTGAACATGTACGGTCATACCGCCGAGCTGATCATGCACTGCTAAAGATTTCAGTTCTTAAATATCCAGCTAAGAAAAGGTCCTTCCCTCAACAAAACTGCCGAGAGGCAGAAGTGTACCCAGTCTGGCGAATTTCATCCAGGTGGGACTTAAAGACATTTTTTCTCTTCTAAAATTATATAAAAGGATCAATCTGTCAAGCAATACTTTGTTAATTTCTGAAATGTATAACAAATGAACATAATTTTTCATCTATACCAAACGACAGCATATTATATATATATATATATATAACAAAATAAACGTAAGCATATTAACCTGATATATTAGTTGGGCCCTCCGCGACATCTAAAGTAACTACAAATCTAATACACTCCAAGTTACTCACTCATGCCTTAGACGTCCTATAAACTTTTATATCATTTATATTAGTATAAAAAAGGAAGAAAAAGTACCACAAAAACTTCATGTCAATCAATTTCATTGACGCATTAAAGAATACTGGCCCAGGATCCCAATCTTTCCGTCAAAGGCCCCCGATGGGCAGCTCCTCAGCTTTGTGCCTATTCACAGTTCGACCTTTATCATAACCACAACAGCTGGCAGCGAGAGCCCAGACTACCTAACACGGCCTTGTCGTGCCTTCAAACACAGGCCAGAGCAGCTCAACTGGATGGTGGGGGTGGTTGACACGAGTCCCTTGAAGGAAAAATGTTGAAGTTTGCCGTCACACTACGTTGATTCCTCCTCCTGCTGTAGCTCTTTTGCTGCAGTAGCTCGGACCGCTGTGATTGGCCGCGTTGCCATTTGTGTACGATGTCTTCAGTTCCATCTGGCAGGCGGCGATGGCAGCGTTCAGTTCCACCTGCGCACGATGTACGACGTAAAACATCAGGCCGATACTGATGAAGATCTGTTGAGAGAAACGGAGAAAGCGAATGATGCGCTGGACTACGATTCATGTTAAGGCTCAAGATGCCGTGACTTAAATTCAATCTGAAACTTAAAGGGATAGTTCAGCCAAAAATAACAAATCTGTCATGTCTTTGAACTGTATATTCTTTCTTTTCTGTGGGACACAAATAAAGCTATTTTGAGAAACGTCCCTAACATTTACGGTAAAGCACTATAATTATGGTTTACTAGAAATTCCACATAATTTTCAACCAGAGAAATATGTTTCGTGGAAGCCCTTGGGCTGCATGTGGGGGTGGTTGACATGTGTCCCTTGAAGGAGAAATGCTGAAGTTAGCCGTCAGACTATGTTGATTCCTCCTCCTGCCGCAGAAACAGTTCACCCAAAAAATGTAAATGTCGTCGTCATTTACTCACAATCAAGTTGCTTCAAAACTGTACAAAATTCTTTATTCTGCCGAACACAAACGAAGATATTTTGAAGAATGTGGGAAACCACGCAGTTCTGGGGCACCATTGACATTTCCCTACTATGGAAGTCAAAAGTGCCCCAGAACTGTTTGGTTTCATTCTTTGTGTGTAGCAGAACAAAGTATACACGATTAAAACAACTGGGGGGGGGGTGTAAATGATGACAGAATTTTCCTTTTTTGGTGAACTATCCCTTTAAATGTTTTCTACTAGACAAAAACCTGAAATTACAACAATTATTCTAATGAATAGTGCAAACGGTACAAATTTGCATTATTATGCATTTATAAGATATTCAAAAAATACTGCCAGGCAGCTAAAATAAACATTCAGTAGATTTTGCAAAATAGATCTGTGCTCCTGTAGTTCACCTGGGTTCAGTTTCCAGGAAACACACACGTTATTAAAACATGCTGATAAAAAGTATCATTTTGGATAAAAGCCAAGTGAAGAAATGTCAAGTGTGAGCAGAACTTTATACAAGGGCCATCCCTTGCTGATAAGACTTGGGAGTTGTTGATCTCACCTGCAGACTGAATACAAAATATCCACTGATGCTCTGCTCCGCGATCACGTCCTCCATTGTGCGCAGGGTTGTGCCCAGATAGGAGTTGAGCAGCTGTGTTGGAAGAAGTCCCACTGAGGAAGCCACTAAATAGTTCGGCAAGGACACATCTGTGATCTGTCAAATAGAACCAAAACTATAACTCATGAAGTTGGTCAAGATGAATGTGTTTTAGAAGGTGAAAACATTCAATTTTTTATCTTTTGTCTCAGTTTTATTCAGATATTTCTTATTTTTTTCAGATATTTCGTATTTTATGCATGAATTCACTTTTTACACATCTTTCATACTTTTGCTGCTATGAACACAATGCACCAATACACCCGCAGGAGATTCTTCCGGTTGTACTATGATCAAACATTTCCCAAACATACGCAAATTAATGGTAAACTGCAGTTGGAACCAATTTACGTATTCCTACGTAAAATAGGTTTCTTATTCTAAATGGCTGTCCGGCATTCATTTTGTCTAACTGCAGACCTGTGCACGGTGTTGGGCTACCGATATAACCCACTGCAATCTTCTTCAGCACAAAACACTCGGCACATCGAAATACTGCCCTGCCACAGGACGTGCTTCTTGAGAGTATGTGAAACATAATTCCGGTTTGACCTCTTAAGTACCAACAAATGTACACCGTACCCTTGATCTCTAATTCCCCATAGTATGATAAAGCAGAAAGGCGTAAGACTTCACAATACGGTAATATTTGTTAACATCAGTTATGCATTAGCTTACAAATTTGTTTATCATTCTGTAATATCAACAGGATTGTTCATGATACTTTATTGTGCATTGACTATTGCCAGTATTTCATGACGACATATACTTTACAGATGTTACTACATGTTTAACATCAACATGCAAAACACAAGGGGGCCCCAGCTCACTCCCATGGGGGCCTCAAGATGACTAATATTTTAAAATGAGACAATATGAGCATTGAAATACACAAACAAAAACAAGATTTCTTATTCATCTTTTTTTCCAGTTAATGGTCTGAAATATTTTAGTGGCTAGAAATGTTGAGTTTGTTTTTGTGAATTGGGGCTTTGAATACTGTTAAAACTATTTGGTGGCCGTGGAGTCAAAAAGGTTGAGAACCCCTGGTCTGTACAACGAGGTGACTCCCACTATCAGGTTCAACCACAGGTAAACCCAATACTCAGTCACTGGTGTGTCCTTGTGCAAGACCATTCACTTATGAGAATGTCCCTGGCACTAATGTTATGAAGATCAAAGCTTAAACAAAGAACACATCAAAACCTTTAGAAAAACACTCTGCATGTACAGATGAACGACCCCTCACTATAGTCAAAACAAACTGGTGGAGGCAGAGAAAATCATTCAACCTGGACCAAGAGGTCAAGAAATTTACATTAGAATCATCCAGTGAATAAATTATTCAAGCATTAAACCACAGTCAAATATGTTCCAAGCATGCAGACTATAGCCTAAAGGTTCAAAGAGTTTAATCAATAATCAATAATGACCAAGCAAGGCATTTCATACAGAATGAGTAGATTATAAAAAAAGTGTTTTAACTATAAATTGGATTTAAACTATACACTTTTAAAGTAGTAACTTTAGTTCAAAAATAATATAATCACATTTAACCTTTAACATGATGTAAAACACATTCAGTTCACATATGATCATGCATTTTTAACTTTAAAGCAACTGTGTCATTAATAATTAATTTAAAGCAGAGTTAAGATCAAATGTGAAGATGAACACCTGACCCTGCAGTAAGTGTATATCACTATTCTAAACTCTCCTTGCTTATTCTTAATAGTTGCTGTTTTTCCTCTCCTGTGCTGGCTAATAAAATAGCATTACATCTTTTGCAGAGCAAAGCTTTTGTAAAATGAGAATGTATTGTGAGACCGTCTTTACTCTATGATCCTGTGTGAAAAGTAGCTGTGTTTGTTAAAGATTAACAGGCGCTTTGATGCCACTAATCGGAGACCTTTGTGCTCAGTACGTTTGAAAAGACAGAAATTACAAAGGGTAACTTATTTGATTTGTAATGTGTACATTGCAATGGTTTGCAAAAACTTTATGTTTTTAATACTTCAGAAAGTTATTAGGAAGAAAGAAGAATATGCAGGTAGTTGATACAATTTTGAAACAGTTCAAACTGGTTTTGAAAGGCATTTTCTTATTGCAAATCATATTATTAAGTCAGCTATTGTAAATAAGATTTTTATTATTTATTTAAAGTCATTTAAACCAGATGCAGTTTCTAAAGAAGAAAATGTCATTGTAGCTGCTTTTTTTATTGTCAATTCAATAGGTTTCTAATCTATCACAATATTGATTTTAAGTAATCTTTTGGGGTAACTTCTCAGCCCGAACTCTTACGCGATTAATTGTGTATTATTTGATTAATCGACACATCATGCAATTAACTGGATGAACGTTTTAATCGACTGACACCATAAAGTAATAAAAATAAATTAATCATGTCTAACTATAGTATAATATATAAATGCATAGTGATATATTTTTTATAAAATATGTACATTTAGAAAAAAAAT
The DNA here is from genome assembly GCF_947034865.1 of Barbatula barbatula. Classification (NCBI taxonomy): domain Eukaryota; kingdom Metazoa; phylum Chordata; class Actinopteri; order Cypriniformes; family Nemacheilidae; genus Barbatula; species Barbatula barbatula. The sequence goes on from NC_136784.1 coordinate 12,784,408, forward strand.
CAAGAAAGCAATCTACATGTTTCCCCAAAAAATGAACAGGTTAACATGTTTTCTTATACATTTATGTAATTAAAACAATTGTTTTAATGTCAATGCCACTTCAGAAAGAGTTTCTAAAGAAAACAGCCTAAGTGGGTGTCTTATGTTTGAAAAAATAATACAACCGTTATGCGAATAATTGCGAATAATTCGATTAATAGGCAAATCGCAAAATTAACTAGATAAATGTTTTAATCGGTTGACACTAAAACAATAAAATAAAAGTAATAAAAACTAATAACACACAAAGAAATATAGTAATATATTAATGTATAAAAGCGATATATTTTAAATTCAATTTTTTTGAGAATTTTCAAGAAAGCAATCAATATTTCCATAAACACTGATCATATTTTCAAGAAGTAAAATCGAAGTCATAACACTCACCGAGAATACCGCGTTCTGCAGACCAAAGGGAATCGGCGTGAGTCTCGCTAAGGCCACAACCTTGAGTCCACTTCCACCCTCCACGACCCGAATAACAGCACTCAGCTGTTCACTGCTGCCGATCTTACTCAAAACCCAATTCGTCAGCAATCTCTTACACACCACATGAGCTATGAAAGTCCCGATCAAAACCCCAACCATCACCAGACCCATTCCCAACACGAACCCGTACAAATACCCCGCGGCGACGTTCAACACGATATAACCCCAACCGCAGGGAAACGACACCGTGATCAATCCCACGATAAAGAGCATGGCTCCCACAAAGCTGTCCAAACTTTCCACCCATAGCAACACGTCCTTCAGGTACTGGCGCACCAGTGCCACCGATGAGAAGCACACAGCTGTCAGGATGCAGGCCAGCAGGGCGCTTTTACAGCAACAGGTGGTTATACAACACGGATGTCTGAATTCAGGGGTGAAGGACACGCCGGTGTCGGTCAAGCTCTCGGGGTCCGACTCTGACTTCGGACCGTTTGCGCTTTCATCGAAGACGTTGCAGATCAAGATGTCAATCTTGTCGCAGTCCAGCGACTCCGGGGTCCGATGCAGCCAGCGGCTCAGCTGGATTTGACCTTTACCGGCCGTGTGCTTTAGGGCTTTCAGTAAACCCTGCACTGGACCTGAGCTCCACATGTTTATTATAACGTTACCTTCATATGACCGACTGGACTGCTAGTCCGATATAATGACCCTTGACTTCCACGTCGCCTGTAAGCGATGATCACTTGAGATAAAAGCCTGGGGAATACCGATCAGCAACCAATACTCGAGAGGAAAGGGGGTTCAAATAGGCAATTTATCTCGGAAGAACCGACGTGGAGTCGGACCACTTTAAGGACTTCAAATCCAAGTGTGTCGGCTGCCGGTCGCTCGCGAATGCCATGATCTCCCGCCGTGACGATACCAGGGGAATGAACCTCCCCCCCAGACACCTGCGAGAGATTTCCAGACGTGTTAGGATTGATCGCGGGTGGTTTATAAATCACAGACGCGTTGAACTTTCCGGACTCCAGGCTTAACCACAGACCACTGCGGTAACGGTATCATTCGGGCTCCAGCCTGAAGTCCTGCCGCTCGTCCGGTTTAAAATGTCACGTCGCTCGTCGTAAACAATCACAACAATGAAAAACTGCGGAAACGCGCTCGTTACGTCAGCCGAGGGAGTTGTCTTCTTTGTGCTGCACGGTCTTTGGCATAAGCGCTCGTCCGCATCAGTAATCGATGTTTACGCCGAACGCTAATACCGAGCACTGTGTTTGTTTCCCAGTATTCCATGCGACGACGTCACGTGACCCGCCCCGTCAACGCGCCACGTCACAGTACCGCGAGAACAGCGGTCTGTGGAAAGCAACGATTTCATCCCACAGATTTATACAGTGTATAATATACACACATTAAGAACAGCAGAACCGTGTTGCTTTATGAAAGTTTATATGACAATATAAGGTTTACATGAACGTTTTGTATTTACCTGATCCAAAAATAAAACCGTGCTTTTCTTCCTACACAAATGTATGTTTACTTCACTTCTAAATGAATCGTCGTATCATGCAATGCTATTATAGCCTTGTAAAACTAAACTAAAAATAAATTAATCTGATATAGCAACGAATACACAATTAAAGAAAAGAAGTGAGTTATACAATTGTTTAAAAATGAACTAAAATTCAAATAAAAGCTTAACATGTCAAAATAAAAGCTATTAATAAAACAAAAATACAACTGTAAACAAACTAGTCCACATCACCACATTATCATATTTGAATTTTTCCATGTTCATGTTTTTGGTCTGGTATCACTGCTAAACATATTTATAGCCTAATATTTAAATAGTTTGGGAGGGTTGTGACTTCTGTGGTTTAATTCTTAACACCGCCTTAACTTTCTCAACTTCCAGTTCCCCTTTTTATGTCAACACAAGCAGACTTAATACAAGTTGGTACAGAGAATCTAGAGAGAATAACATAAACACTTGTATTTTGTAAATGTATTGACTAAGCAAACACTTTCATCCAAAGTGATTTACAAATAAAGTATTGAGCAAGCGGAATTATGCCTTAAAGGGACAGTTCACCCAAAAATATAATGCCATCATTGTCATCATTTACTCACCCTGAAGTTGTCCCTGAATAAATTGTTGTTCCCAAATATCTTCATGTATACTCACCCCCAAGTTGTATACATGTCTTTGTTCTGATGAACAAACCAAAACAACTTTGAAGAATGTTGCAAACATGCATGGGGCAAATAATTTTCTCTATGGGGCAATTTGGACTTTTTTGACATGTCATTTCCCCTTGGTAGTCAATGTTAGTCAAGAACTGTTTGGTTACAAAGATTCCTCCAAATATCTTTCTCTGTGTTGATCAGAACAGATTAAGATCAACTTGGGTGAATGAAGACAGCATTTTCATTTTTGCCTGAACTGTCCCTTTAAGGTCTAACACAAACAATAAACATATAAATAACGTTTCCACCTCATCCTCACCTTTATGAAAGTCTATTGAAATGCTCTCACACTCATTTCTCACTGTGTGTAGTAATGTTTAGCAGATGACCGTAAAGTTGTCATGCAAGGATCATACCGTAGGAGCAGGAATAGCCTACATTAGACTTTACTCTGCTTACATGAAAGCACTTTTAGATGAGTTATACGGAAATACATGAGAAAACAGTGTATGCATCAAGGTGCATCTAGCCCTATAAAATGTAACCATTACAACATCGAAATGATCAGAAATAATGATTGCAAAGCCTATTGTAAAGTTCTCAAATAGGTTGAGGTGCTGGAGATCTTTGACTTTGTTTAAAAATATAAATCTGATTGTAAAAAATGGAAAAATGACTCGTTGCACAAGGGTGTTGCTTTCATAACAAATTGTAAGGCAGTGTGCATTGTTCAAACGCCAAGCATTTTAACTTGCCTATCCCGTAGACAGAAAAGTGTCGTAAATTGTACATTTTTATGGGTGCGTTTTCTGGCATTTTACAACTGTCTAAATAAGTTCATTGGTAGTGAGATTCAACTTGAGAGGTGAACATTTGTTGATTTTTTAGATACTTAGGGCTCAATTTATATCAACGCAACGTTTGACACAAGGTGGCGCTGCTGTTTTACGTTAAAGTCAGTGTTTTCGCGTTATCATACTCGAGAGAATGTCGTGTTAAGTGTTTTTTAAACGTGGTTCAAACTATTTAACGTATTTGTTATCTGTATGAAGTCTACAATGTGAACTGTGTGAACGTAACGCCTGCTAGTGTAAGAATGCATCTGAAACGCATTTCGACCGTATACTACAACGACATAAATATTTTTTTCCTTTATTCGTATACATTTACGAATTTTGGCTTTTATCAAAGGCGACCTACAGTGCATGCAGGCTATACGTTTGATCAGTGTACAATACTTGAAACTTCGTCATGCATTACTGTCGATGAAATAAAAAACAAAGAGCCAAATTTCCTTTATTTTCCCCATTAGTATCCTAACAAACATTAAGGAATCGGGTGGTAATTGAGTGAAAATTGTTTATGAGGGCTTAATGAGGAAATGATGATGCGCGTGACACATCCCAGCCAATGTCATTGCTGCGCTGAGCGCAGCATCAGGACCTGTGGCTCACTTGAGTAAAGCGGGATACACATCAAGACTCCAGCATTCATTTTGGCTGCACTCGCATTTATTTGAGCAAAAAAGCTATTTGTTATTCATCAAAAGGGATAAATATGGATTGTTCTGAAGAGGCGCAGTCACTTTCAGATGAGGCCTGCACTCCAATGGAGTTAAAAAAAGGAATGTCAATATTTTTGGATGTAAGTATTTTCTTACTTGGTCTGACAATAGCCTAAATGATCAAATTTGACAAAAGTAAACGTTAAGGTTTATATGTGCCTGTTGACGATTGATTTGGTGATGTTTATCACACCTTATAAACCAGAAACAAATTTAAGGTTCTCCAAATTTTATTCATTTGCTCAATGACTAGGTATTTTTATGATTTAAACATTAGGCCTAACTATTCATTTATTCTGTTACGTTTTACATTATCAGTCAGTCTGTATGTTGTTCCCCAGACCCATAAGTAAATGGAATCTGATCATAAATCTGATTCATAAATAAATGGATTTCTTGGACAATCTTGTCTGATAAATACATCTGTGTTTTAATTCCTTAAAACAGATTTCACGTCCTCGGGCTGGACCCTGAGGTGATGTTAATGTGAATAAGAAAAATTAAGAAAACATCAAATATGTTCATTTAGTTGTAATATTGTAATTTACTGTGATAATGGCACTCATGCATTTGCTAAATGCGTATGTGCCACTGTTGTGAAATAATGTTCATATTTAGTTCATTAGTTTGTGTTGAGATGGGATATTATGTTTCAATAAAAAAAGTTTTGCTTCCTATTGAATGGTGGTTGCCTTTAAACTCTTTGAAGTGTCACTGGATGAATGATGTGTGTACATTGTTATCATCCAGGAATAAGGAAGCACCAGTCCCTGACAGAATCATTGCATAGTTTTTTCACTTCTCTGAGAAGGAGGCTAATTTCAGCATAGTCTTGGCATGCCAGAGGACCATATTTAGAGTGTGAATATTCTAGTTGTGAATTGGGACTGCCACAGCATGTCCGAGCTTAGAGAACGAGTGTTCAAAGTCTACACAGCCAACATCATTTTATCTTTCATCTTTGTTTTTTGTAGGACTCGACCTAAATAATTTACAGCACTAGCGTCCCTTAACATTATCAACACGGCTGGATTTTTCCAAGGCTCTTGGTTATGATATTCTCCTTTTTACTTTCAGATATTGAGAAGAGCTGACAAAAATGGTAAGACACTGTTTTCCTTTCCTGTATGGAAGTGTGTATGTTGTTCACCAGCGTGATTAACTGTTTATTATAGAATTGTGAATATTGCTCATATGGCACATCCGTATGTTTTATTGGCTGTGCCTTCCCAGCGGATGCTGGTGCTCTGTTGTCATGGAAACACTAAAGTGGCCATACATTTCTTAATGAAAGTTAATATTTTAATATGCAACAATAGACAAATTATATTGTGCTCCTTTTTTCCCATGCATGAATTTTCATTAAAGATAATTTTGTGTCTCATAAACTTGGATTTCATGCTTTTGTGATTTCTTAAATACAAACATCACTGAAACGTTTGTACCTGACCTAAATTGTAAAATTAATTCATATAAGTTGCAGAAATCAGTTTGCCAATGTAAAATGCAGTATTTTTACAGCAGATGTACAGCAGAATACATGTATGTATTAAATAAAATGTATGTATTAAAACATCATGTTTTACAAGGATTATAGAAACAAATATCAGTTTTAGGACACATTACAGGTGAATATATAATGTTTAATTCTAAGAAAAGATGCACATAATATACAGTATTGACCAAATGTGATGTCCAACATTGGACAATTGACATCTTTGCTCTTTGTTCAAGCATTTCATTATAGACAAAATTATAGATAAACTTGTAGGCATGAGTACCAAACCTTACATCAGCTTTGAGACTGACACACAAAACATGTACAAAGTTTACAAAGACATGGCTCAGAAGCATGACGAGATGGATCAAATAATACCAAATAAAATTGTCGTAATATATGCATTTTTTCCTTTGAGCTTTCTATGATTTTTTTGGTGTATTAGAATAAAACCCTTATTCCACCATGCTGTGGTTTGCCAAATAACTTTAAACAATACCTTAAAATGTTTGAACCACTGCATATATGGATAAAAATATAACCTAAAAGGGCATTTAAAAGAAAATATTGTACAAATATGCACTCCATCCACTTGCACATTACTCAGGACAGGTGTGAATAATGTACTCTATGCATAAACATATATGCAAATTTGGTGTCTTTCCCTCTTGCCACATTGTTTTCTCTTCACATTGTGTCTCACATTGTGAGTCGGTATGTGTAGCACGCAGCATGTGGAGCATTACATTTATTCAATTTTCAGTATAGCCCGGTATGAGTCACCTGTTATTGTTTTATTACAATCCCTGTCCATATCGATAGCATTATCTTCTGTCGTGTAACTCGAGCACATCTAAATAGGCTCATTTTTAAAGCAATGAATTTGTGGTCATTCTTCAAATCTCATATTAGTATTTTTTTTCAAGCTATGTTTTGTATGTTTTTCTCCCTAAAGATGATGGGAAGTTGTCCTTTGACGAGTTCAAGGCTTATTTCTCAGACGGCGTTCTGTCAGGAGATGAATTGAAGGAGCTCTTCCATACGATTGATACTCATAACACAGAGTAAGCATTGCTGTGGGTCTCTTACATACTCGCATATTTGTGAAAATAGTACATTCCTGCATCTTCAATGTACAAAAAATCAAGATGTGTAAGACACAGATTTAGAGACACACAGAGAGCGGAAAGCAACTTCAGTTTCTTGCCTGTCTGTTAGTATGAATTATGAAAGTTCACACATCATTGAATGTTCCTGGCACTGACTTACCCAGCAGCCACTCTGTTCTGATGATGTCATAACAAAATACTTTATCATGAGTAACATCCATAGAGTGCGAGGAGAGGGTTCTTACCCTATCAGAGACTGATGTCAAACGGATGCTTGTCGTGCTTTTGGCTTGTCAAACACAGACACACCAACGGCCATGCGTGTGAGTGTGTGTTTGTGCGAGGGAGATAAAGAAGGAAACACAATGTTTTAATTTGTGTTTAATTTGTGTGTGTCAGTGATAACGAATGAAAGAGTTTTAGACTATGTTATATGTAAGGATTTGATTTACATTATTTTCAAGGTGTCACTTATTTCAGATTGACGTAAGTTGACTAGTATGGCATATGTTATCAGCAATGGATCTGTTCCTGCTCTCACCTCCTCACAGACTGATTCCATGTCACTTAAGTCATCTCGGTTTCCATAGCAGCAGCTCTCCCGGCTCATACATGGTCCCTTTGTAATAGGTGTTTGATGAGAAAGTGCTTCTGATTTGATTTTCCATTCATTGTGTGGATTTGGTTTTGATGTGGTATTTCAAAGAAAAATCACTATCCCGTGTCTTGATAATGATCGGCTCTTTCCTTTACCACAGACATAATGTTGTTTTGGGCCAAGCATCAATTATTCATTTGATGATAAGATATTGAGGACAAGATACAAACCTACTTCTCGAATTATTCTCGAAAGAGAAAGTAATTATAAGAGATGGAAATGATAAACGGTGACATTTGTAACACAGTTCACATGTTCCTAAAGAAATATGAATGTGTGTTGAGTGTAAAATAACATAGAAATATGTAACTTTACTTCACAAAAATGTTATTTTACAGTTTGTCTGCTATTTGTTACAGTGCTATTGATTGCATTAGCTGTAAGATTGGTCTTATTGTAAAATGTCTTCAGGAGTAGGATATATGAATATTGTTGACATAAGGAGCTGGTGGTTCCTATGCCCTCATTGATCTCCTCCTCTCAGTGTATTTGTTAAAGACTTTACCTCCCGCTACGAGGTCTAGCCCTGTCAGTAAGCAGTTCAGCCGTGACGCACTGCCCCCTGTGACTATGTTTTATCACGTAGTTTCCGCACTCTTCTATCGTACTCTGGAGTCTACAACCAATGAATGCCTACAGTATACGGACAACAGCCAGATACTGACATCTAGTTGTCACATAAGAGGGTTGTCAGATGGGCTATAGATCTCATTTATGTTTTTGATCTTAGTCTTAAACTTAAACCTAAGGATTTTCTTCATAAAGTTTAGTGTTGTTTAGAGCAGGTAGTTACTGTACATTTATATCGAAGACATTTGTTTCACCTGTTTTATATGTTTGAATGTTATGTCTCAAAATTCATTCATGCTTTGTGAGACAAACAAAGATTTGATATTCTTTCAACACTTTTTGGTTTTGTTTCATTATTTATTTGTGGATTTCAGTTGTTTAATTAAACAAACTAAAACCATACTACGAAAAGTAATAACAATAAACATTAGTCTATTGTTCTGGACATTAAATGTTTATAGTTTTATTGTAGCCAATGCGCCAAAGATATGTGCCTGCATTAAAATTTAACGTGTATACTGAGAAATATTCCCTGGACTCAGATGCACCATTCCCCCCACATCTGCATACATCCCATTTCTTTATTTTCAGAGTATAATGTGACAGTTTCTCTCATGGCACTGAGTCTCTACCCATAGAATAACTGTTGGGGTTTAACATATAAGGGGAGCTCTCTGAAGAAAACCCTCTCTCATTAGGAGTATATCACATTCTCAAATGACCTTCCTTGAGCAAGATCCTGTCTGCATAGCTCACAATCACCACAGACCATTACATTACATTCAAATAAAACCCACACGCATGCTGTGATATTCTTGGATCTAACATGCCTGAATGTTGTTTGCTTTCAGCAATGTGGACACGGATGAGCTCTGTGGTAAGTTAATTCTTATTATTATTACGTATTATTACTGGAAAGTTTTAGGCTGTTGTACCATAAAAAAGGAAATCATTCCTGATGTAGGATTCGAGTTTCCTCAGATCAGCTTGTGGAACCGTTCGAAGAATGTTTGGAAAACATTTAAAGATTGTCAGTTTTGAGAAATTTGTTGAGTAAACAAGGGGAACAAGTAATAAAGATCAATACAACATATATTTTTTGAAAGGGCTAAAAAAGTGCTCCAAAGGGTTCTATCAGTGTGCTAGTCTCACAATGCCCAATTGTCAAAATTGTACTCGCTTGTAATCTCAAATAAAAATTTGAATCTCTCTAAAATGTAAATTTTGATGCAAAGATATAAAGGAATAGTTCCCCTAAAAATTCTAACATCCCCAAATAAGTTATACAGGTTTCAAACAACATAAGAGTACGTAAATATCAACAGAATGTTCATGCTGAACTTTTCCTTTTAAGACTTTTGGTTTCATACCAAAACATAAAATCACTTTAAATAATATGACTTGCAATTAATCATTTGATTATTTCCTCAAGAATACTTCTCTCAGCACCTTGGAGGATATGAAAATGTTCTTGCTGCCTTGGAGGACCTAAATACCTCCATACTGAAAGCCATGGACAAAACCAAGAAGGTCAGTTGTTATCAGTTATCAGAACTTAAGACCTTTGTGTAGAGGTTTGGCTAGACCATATACAGTATGTGATACCTGTTTGTTTTTACTGTCTCTTCCTTGAGGCGGTTAGTGTCTTTTTTAATCACCCACAGCATGTTTCTCAGCTTCTTCTGTCAATATAAGATGCGTCATTTTAGTAAGACATTATCAAGACATTCGTGACGTGCGCTGTGGGAAATCTCAGGGTGGATGAAGACAGATCTTCACTAGCTCAAACTCACAACTGTCAGACAGCATGTTCACTCCTAACATGCTGCAGAGATAACACCTAAATGCACCTAAATTACTCATTAATACTTGACTGATACAGTAATTCATAAATTGCGCAAAGGGATTGGTTACCCCAAATTTTAAATTCTTTCATCATTTGACTTTCTTTCTTCTGCAGAACACAAAAGAAGATATTTTGATGTTGGTAACGAACACAATATTGGTCCATATTGACTTCCATTGTATGAACACAAAACCACTGAGATATTTCTCAAAATATCTTCGTTTTGCATCATATATATTATTACAGTATCTTCAAAATGTAACATCATTTACCCCTAAGGCTAAACCCACTCTAGTCATATAGACCATTTCATCGGATGTGTGCATCCAAACTGCAACTAACCTCTGTAACTAACTAAACTGTTTGTTTGTCGGTCTGGGCCGGGTTTCCCGATAACGATGGATCTTAGCACTTCAGAGCATTTTATACAAGCCACTTTGCACACGTTCGTCATCGTTTCACGTGCGTTTCCCAAAAATGCACTACACATGGGCACGGAATGCGTTCTAAGTGCAACTTAATCGTCGCTGTCCATTTGCGAAGTGCTGAAATATAACCTTATATGGAATTGTATCCGGAACATTTCACCTAATATTCGTCATCTGATGTGAAAAAGCAATGAAAACACGTCTATATAAAGCACCTACCTAAAGGCTGAGGCACTGACAAAATGGCTGAACAAAAAAAAGAAAAGACACCTTTCAATAAGATGAAATAAATGTCCTTCTTGAGGAAGTGGAGTAGATAAAGACGTTATTTTCACCAGATTTAAAGGGTACCATACAAATATAGAGAAACAAAACATCTGGGAAGACATTACCAAATTAACAGCAACCAGGGGGGTTAAAAGATCAGGCAAGGATGTCCGCAAGTGGCAGGATTTGGCAAGTCTAGCAAAAAGGAAGAGGGCCCTGCAGAGGACTGCAATGAAAAAAAAACGGTGGTGGGACAAAAGAAGCCCCCCCTTCTCAGAGCAGAGGAAGAGAAGGCCTTGTCAATACTTGGCACAAGTGCTTCAGATGGCATTAGTGGTGGTATTGACATCCATGGACGAGTAGGGGTAACTCAACCTGAGCCTGAGCCAGGTCCTTCATATTTAGAGGAACTTTTAGTTTCACAAGCCATCTCCCAGCACCTACCATCCAGCTGGCCTTTTTAAGAGAGGAAACCTGCACTGCAATGCAAAAAGTTTGCAATGCCCTCCATTTCTGTGCCAATTCTCTTGCCATAAAAGTCAGGTCATAAGAATATTGCTCAATGGGGATTCATTGAGTTTCTGTCTTGTGCAATGTGAAATGTTTTCTATATGTAGTTCCTTATCCCACTGTACATTGTATTTTGCAGGTCCTGGGTAAATGAATAACCCAAATTAATAAAACTATGTTGTTGCAATGTGTTTGTTGAACCACACAAGGCCTAAGGCCCTATGAAATACCATATAAAATTATTATTATGAGTTCTTCCAAGTATTTCTGAAGTAAATTGCTAACGATTGATAATTATTTTCAGATGTAAGCATGTAAGTTTCAATATTATTAATATATAAAGTATATATATATATTAAGGGTGACAGTAGCACAAATCTAGCCAATACATTTCTGCAGGCACAGAAAACAAGTTTATTGCAGTTTTACCAGCACTGTTCTATGTACACATATTAATAAGCACAACTTTTAGTCATTCCAAACAGTGGATATAAAGAAGATTTAATCTATATAGATTCTAAGCATGCCACGCCTTCACTTTCTTCAAGGCATGGCCTAATGTAATTACTGAAATTGATGATAGGGAGTGGAATATATGAACATTATCCTGACCTGATAACCTTTCTTCAAGTAAGTTAGGACAGTATGTAGAGTTTACACCTCACTAGACTTGCAAAGTAAATCATGGCTGCGCAACAGGATGTTCTTCAGTTGAAATTCAGAGAAAGACAAAGACACAGATGACCACAAAGTGACTGGTGACTTTAAATGTTTTTACTAGACAGCATCAAAACCCATTGGATATCCTTGATTATATGGCTATACTTAGGAGATGCCATCTTCCAAGAGGACAAATACCCCAACTGCTGAATAGCATTGGACCTCAACTGATGCGTGCCACCAGGATAAATTTTGCCTCATCTCCTGACTTCCAACTCTTAGCTGCTTTGAGATTTTATGCAACAGGCAGTTTTCTCCAGGTACTAGGAGATGGGCTTGGACTAAGTAAGGCATCAGTGTCAAAAGTAGATCAAGCGGTCACCACAGCATTACTTCCCCTTGCTGTGGAATACATTAAATTCCCAGCATCAAGACAGGACTTCACAGAAATGCAAACGTATTTTTTAACGCATCATCACATTCCACAGGTCACCGGGATCCTGATACCTTGATCCTGATCCTTACACCATCTGTGAATGGCCAAGTATATACATTAAATGCCGCAAAGGTTATACAGCTGTCAACTGCCAGGTGATCTGTGACCATAAGGGTTTCATCACAGACATTGTGGCTCACACGACTCCTTCATGTTCACCAATTCATCTGTTGGTCACGAGGCACAAAACCCGCAGGCACAGTGGAGCCTGCTTGGGGACTCTTCACCCCTGTGGCTAACCCTATGAATAACAGGGACACAGATTTCAACAAAGCACACCGTATTGTGGAACGCACAATAGGAAGGGGGAAGCTGTGCTTTCTGTTATACTCCAGTCCAGCGGTGGTCTTCTGTTTTCGCCACAAATGTGCCGTGCAGTATTAATAGTAACAGCTATGTTGCACAGTATTGCGGTGTAGATGAGAGTGCCCTTTGCTTAACAGGGAGAAAGACGAAACTGGCATGGGACCACACAATGACCATCTAAGAAATGCACAGTACGGCTGGTTTCCATGTACGTCAGCAAGCCATTAACAGATTCTATTTAGTTTATACATGTTTTTTCAAGGTTTTGAAGCATATTTCCTACATTACATCTTTTAAAAAAATTTTGTTCAGTCATTTAATTGAGATGTTTATTTATTTTTATTTATATTTGTTTCTGCCCTCATTTAATAAAAAAACGAAGTAATACATTGTACAATAAAGTACACTCAAAACCTTATAATCACAATGCACTTAAATAAAGTTAAAGGTGTAATATGCCGGTTGCCCTGCATGTTGTCATGGTTCTGCCACATCTTGTCAGGTTTTTCTAGTCTTAGAGCAGGATCATGACAGTACCACATGTTTTGTGTGGAGAGAAACACATTATTATCGGTCATGACATCAGTCTCGTCTTTGGCCCTGCCCCTCCCGTTCTCTCGTTAGCTTCCCTTTAGTGTTTCATTCCCCACACCTTCCCCACATTGTTAATTATCCTTTGTTAGTTACCCAATATATTGCCCTTGTGTTTGCTGTCCTGTGCTGAATTGTTTTATATTACTTGCACGTTTCCTCATCTTCCTGTTGCATTGCCTTGCCTTATTGATCCCTTGCCTTGCCTTGCCCTGCTTTATTGATCCCTTGCCTTGCCTTATTGATCCCTTGCCTTGCCTTATTGATCCCTTGCCTTGACTTATTGATCACTTGCCTTGTGTTGGACTGTGGATTATTATTTGATCACTTTATTAGTAAGTCTGGTTATCCTGTGTTCTCGTTTCTGCCCCATTGCGGGAAGTCTTTTGCTCTTGTTGTATTTTAGTTACCTTACTGTTTTACCCCATCATTGTTTTTGTTTTGTTATTAAAAGTTATTCTCGTGTGCGATCTAAAGCATGTGTGCACACATTGCCAAGAAAACACAGACATCAGTTTCACTCACTGCGTGCGGTTCATGTCCGGCATATTTTAGCGCTGGGACTGTAGCTCCATCTATCAGTTTCAAACGATCTCCAAATCCAGCGTTACCGTTCCAGCGTTTATATAACATTCATCATCCAAATGCAGCGAACAAACAACACAGATGATCTTCACGAACACAGTGCTCTCAATCTCCTGCTCAAAAGAGAAAGAGAAAGTGACTTGTGCGCATGGTCCTTCTCCCGCTCTCCAAGGTTGATGCGTGGGCATGCCGCTTGCTTTTCCGGGAGAATTGTCCAATGGTATCTGTTGAGCATGGTATCGCATTCTTAAGTCGAAATATTGGAGAGACAAGTTTAGCCAAGTAACGGTTCTTCTCGGTTTCTTTCACTTGTAATCAGAAATAATGAGTTAAGGGCCGTCCCCTAATGTGAGCATGCACAGTAATGTTTTGTTTATATTGTTGATTTGAAACCGTCTATAAAGCAGCTGTAGTCATCACTGACATTCTGAGCGACCGCAATTATTCCCCCACATCACTATTCTAATCCACACTGACCCTCAGAGGGGCACACAGACACACGCTTCGTGCTTCAGTACCCGCAGACATGTTTAACTGCGCCTGTCTGCCGTTTCACACTGATAATGAATATACAAAACTCTGACACCAGACCAAGCACACTTTATGCAAATGAGTGCTTCAGAAATTTAGTCATCTGTGTGAGGGGCAGCGCTGTGCCATATCATTATATACTCTTAATGAATGAGAAATCTGAAACCCATTTAATGACTTAGTGAAAGTATATTGGCATAGCCCTGCTTAGTCCCTGGGCATAGTCCATATTTGAATGGGAAATGAGAAGTTAGTGCATTAGGGAACATGAACACACAATGAACAATACTTATGCAGCATTTATTAATCTTAGTTCATGATAATTGCGGCATTTTTTTAAATCAAAAGTTGTATCTGTTAAGATAAGTTAATGCTCAGTAAACTAATGTGAACTATTGGATTGGCTTTAACTAACATTAACAAAGATTAATAAATGCCAAAGAACTATATTGCTCAGCTAATGCATTTACTAATGTATTGGCAAACAATAGAATTGCGTTCTACATGTTTCTTTCAAAAGGTAAGAACACAAAGGCTGTTAAAATGTTTGGTACTATTGAACCGTGAAGAATACACAATAACAATGGATTTTAAATAAACGATGAGATGCTATTTGTCTGTGCTCTCTTACTTCACACCTCGTGGTTATCAGTGTTGTGTGTATTGTATGAGTGGGTGGGTAAACCAGCTGCTGTGATGCCCTCAGGAGATCATCATCTCAACAACATAATGTTGGGTCTCAGTCGATAGTTCTTCCCTTTAGTTTGCAGATAAAGTTACAGTGAAAAATTATGTTTTAATGAAGTTTTTGAAGATGGTGCATATTTTAACATTCAAAACACAGAAACACGTTATGTTATCACACCTGTGAAATACATTTAAGTGCAATAAATAGTAGCTCAAGACTACACATACAGTAGATAAAACAATACATATGCAGCATTCTTCTTTAATAAATCTGTAATGAATCCTTTAACGTTAATCCTTTATTAACGATAATAACCATATATACATATCGCTTATTGCTCCCTGAACTCTTTGTAATTCGAATTGGATAAAAGAGTCTGCTAAATGACTAAATGTAAATGTCAATACATATACACACACATCAGGATTTAGGCATTTCAATTTGAATAAACGAACAATTGTTGATGTACGATATTATGATTTAGGATGATGTATGAAAAGTCCAGTTTGTGAAATTTAGCAGTATCTAGTGGTTAAGTTGCGAATTTGATCCGACGGATCTCTCAACCGCTCACTCCTCCCTTTGGAAGCACACGGTGGCTGAAAGACTAGGATGTTGTCATGTTTTCACTTTTTGCCGAAGGAGATAACATATAAACGAAATGCGCTCTGTAGAGAAGTTTATCTGTTTATGGCTACTGTGGAAACAGCATGGTGAATCGCTAATTCTAAGATAATAAAAACATAACACTTCATAATGTAAGGTCTTCATGCACCTCTGAAGACGTAGTTATGTATCTATATTATATTGCGTTTCTGTCAATAGATCCTCTAAAATATTACACATTGCACCTTTAACAAAAGTTAACAGCGACCTATAAAATCTGTTCACAAAACTTAAAAGTATATGACATATTCGGATATTCGGTGTTACAGATGAAACAAGTGCGTGTAGTTGAGAGCCGCAGTGAATACAATTATTCTGATTCAGTCAGTTGTGATATGTGGTTAGTTAAGCACTACGGCACTATTTGCGTGCTGCAGATAGTTTGCATGCTGAAGTCACTGCCACGTTTGACTATAAATAGTTGAAAATACAGAGCGAGTATTATAAGGAAAGTGTGAGACTTTTCAGAGTTTACTAGTGACCTTGTTTGCTATATGACTCATGATTCATCGTAAAGGATCCGTGTTGCTGGATGGGTTGACGGATTTGTTAGATCTCACTGACTCACCTTGTGACTGTTGCCATCTTGAACATGTTCATATAGAAGCGCAGCACCTGTTTCATTACTGAATGCTTAGAACAATTATTTGTCCTGTTTGCTGAGGGATGTTCTCAGATTTAATAACAGCTTTTGTTAGTGACAGAACACGGTTGCTTCATCGTGAGACATAATTATACAGGCGGCCGTTGAATCCTTAAGCTGAATAATCGGCATACAAGCCGCAAATAACAGACCCTTGAAGCTTTTGGGAAGCGTTACACCTCTTCCAGAACAGCTTCAGAAGCTTTGTTGAGTGTAAAATACTGTGTATTGTGTTTGGATAAAATGTTTAGATTATTAGTATATTGTAGATTAAAGCTTGTGACAGACCTTCAATCTGATTGGACAAGCAATGCGCTTTATTGGTTGATAATAAGTATAATAATATAGAGCGCTCAGCAGATTGTTAGCATAAAGTGTTGCATAAAGTCCGTTTCATTTATTTCAGGGTACCTGTGTATTAGATCTTTTATTTGTGGCAGCTACATGAAGTAGCCCTGATTTCTCTGTAAATATAAACTTGTCATATTTGACCTGCAGGAGTACCAGCAGGCCACACACCTTCAGCAGTTTGTGACGCGTTTCCTGCTGAAGGAGACCACCAGTCAGCTGCAGTCTCTTCAGAGCTCACTGGAGTGTGCCGTGGAGACCACAGCTGAGCAGACCCGACAAGAGAGGCAAGAAGCTTTCCACTTCAATTTTGCCAAAAATGACTTTAGATGGTAGTATTGAAGTATTTTGGCACTGCTTATTGAATTGGACTTTTAATTTGTTTTTATTGAATTTAGAAATCCATTAAAGATTGAATTCTATTTAAAGGAAAAGTTCACCCAAAAATTTAAAATCACTTATTCACCCATCCTGTATACATTTCTTTGTTCGGTTGAACACAAAGACAGATATTTGGAAGAATGTTAGTGCTATGACTACCATAGTAGGAAAACGTATTTATAATTATTTTTGTTCTGTTGAACACAAAAGAGGAATTTTGCAAAGCAAACAGTCCTTTGACTACCATTAAAAATGTTCCTACGGTGACCCAGAACTCTAACATTCTTCCAAATATCTATATCTGTGCTTAACAACTAGAGGGTGAGTAATTCAAGACAGCATTGTAATTTTTGTATGGAGTGTCTCTTTAATTTAAAATGACCATGCTTATATTAAAAAAAATTGCCACTGAGTTATTAGTCCAGCAAACAATTCACACATTAAATGCCTCCAGTCTATTGTCATGTCAAAAGCAAGTAATCCAGGCAATCTATTGCACTGTAGAGCATCAGCATTAGTTACATTAATAGACCAGGAGACCGCAGACCTTTGTGTTTATGCAGAAATCAAATGAACAGCACTTTGACTGAAAGATTCAGAATGAAACCAGTCTGTGTGCGCGCACGCGCGTGTGTGTGTGCATGCGTTTTGCATGTTTGGCAGCTCATTTTCAGAGCTCACAGCATCTCTGCTAACTGCATTTATGTGTGGAGGTGGGTCGTGGCCCACCACTGGGTTGAGCTTCTTAAAGAGTGGAAAATTTAGAATGGAAAAAAGCTGTTTTGTTCCAGCACCTGGAGGATTGCGTGCTACAGAGTGTTGCGAACATGCATGTGTTATGTCACAGTGTGCCCACTACCTCTCCTGGCTCTCAATGTGCAGCAGCCGTACTGCTTAGATCACCTTACACTCTTATGAAACAAGCTGGAGGAGCTGGGCAATGGAAATGATTGATGTTCATTTTATGTTCAAATGAAGTGCTTTTTAAGGCGCTTCATTTTCTTTTTCGGTTTGTTCTCTAAAATAATGAGTTTGGCTTTGATATAGCCAGTTGCATCCATTTGAATTGCATATTTATGATCTATGCAGGTTATACAATACAATACCTTAAATACAGTGAAATATATTGCATTGATTGTAGCTGTTTCTTCAAATTGCTTTACTTAATTGATTTGTTCACCCCAAAATAAAAATCCTGTCATCATTTTATTCACCTTCATGTTGTTTAAAGCCTGTATGTGACTCGTTCAGTGGAGTCACAGTGGACTTTTTCTTCAACACAAAAGAAGATATTTTGAGAAATGTGGTTTTGAGTCTAGACAATGGAAGTCAATGGGAGCCGATGTTGTTTGGTTAACAATATTCTTAAAAATACATTTTTTTTATATTTTGTGTCAAATAGGTTTTGAATGACATGAGGGTGAGTAAATGACGAAAGCATTTACAATTTTGAAGGGGATCAGTACCTTTGAATAGTTTGTGCCCCAGGGTATTTCTTGTGAATTCTTTCCATTAGTTATTAATATGTTTTTCTCAGTGATGAGACCTGACATACATTGCAAATTTGCCTATAGCAAACACTGTTTGAGCTGCGAGATCTCAGATATGCTATATTTACTTGACTTACTTCTAAAATAACACATAGGGCATATATAAAAACATGAACACAGAAAGATATTTGTAACCAAACAGTTACTGGACACCATTGACTACCATAGTAGTCAAAAGTGCTGTATACAGAACAAAGACATTTATAAAGCATTTTTTTCTACAATGGTAGTCAATTTTTGGGTGAACAATCCCTTTAAATGTAATTGTACACTTTTCGAGTAGTGTAAATCAAAACTGATTCTACAGAGATTAAAAATGTACATGTAAATCTGAATATTATATTTACAGTAGCAAGAAAAACAGATCTAAATCATTTGTAACACCATATAGCAGTCGCAAAAAGGCCTCTGCTCTCCATCCCTCATAACTCCTAATCAGCTCCCCAACGCGGCTGTATCACGTTTGTAGCCTCTCCCCTGGGCGCGCTCAAAATATCTTAGACCCGCTCCGTTGCGTTTCCACTCTGACCTTCAACTTGGTTGTAGGGATGTTGACAGTACACACATTTATTCATTTAACCGTCTCCTCATAATTTTGTCAACGCGATCAAATTAAAAAGAGCAAACCTTAGCACAGCGTCACATGGATACACAAGTGCAGCCTTTTACATCACCACATTGACAGTGTGCCTTCAAGGTTTAGCTCTATGGGATGAGCTCGTTGTTTGTTCAACTACTCACTCCTGGTCTATAGGGTTTGCTTGATTCCTACAGGGTTGGATGTATTAAAAGTTGCTGGTGGCCAAAGCAAATAGAAACGGTGTGGTCCATTCTCTATTCTGTCTGAAGCGTGGAGTCTCTTAGGAGCAGCGCCGCACACAGGGATGAAACACCAGAGATGAGCTCAAATCTGAGAGCAGACCTCTCTGGAGTGCTCACACCATTCACTGCTTTCATCTGTTTATGGAAAGAGCACCATTAGCAGCTTTCAGAACAAAACAGATATTTTATTTTTGTGTGTCACGGGGATAAAAAATCATTTTTATTTTACGCCTTATATAAGAGGGACTACAGTAGTTCAGTCAATGAAAATGAAAATTCATCCTCTTGCCTTTTCAAGCCTGTATGACTGTCTTTCTTCAGCAGAAGATATTTTAAAAAACACATTGGTAACCAAATAACATCGGTCCCCATTGACTTCCATTGTATGGACACAAACCACAGACATTTCTCAAAATATCTTCTTTTGTGTTCCACTGAAGAAAGAGTCAAAAGCAAGTTTTTGAATGACATAAGACATGAAAATTACAATAAACAATGACATGTTTGGTTGAACTGTCCCTTTAAGAAGCCAGGCCCAGCATACCAGCATCCCATTTTGCCAAACACGTTTTCAACAGGGGAAATTTCTGTGAACTTTGACTCTTCCTCTATAGTGGTCTGTCAGAGCATATTCATTCAGTGACAGATCAGGGGTTCAGGTGTGCAGGCGTGCGGTTCTGACTTCAGGTGGGTTTTAATAACCTGTGTGTCCCAGCGGTCTGGCTGATTCATTAGCCGCTGATCCTGGCATTCTGATGCAGTTTTTAGCCATGGAGGGTGTGCTCCCTACAGGGCGTGCATTACGCAACAGTGTCTTTTAGGATAATGAGGAACTAACCGTACCATAATTTCGACACCTGCCTGCTTCTCTTTATTTCATTGTGTTAAGGTTAAAATAGACACAGCGTTCATATGCTTCCTGGGAACAGCTGAACAATGCCTTGAATAGATAGATAAAAATTATAATGCGGGTGCAGTACACTGAATGTCACTTGGTATCAGTCTAAATTCAAAATATTGGGGAAGTTTTTTCAAGTAATGGTTTTGGAAGTTCGCAAAAAATAAGTTGTGTGATTAAGCTTTATGATGTTTACATGCTTTGTCCATCAAGATAATCTTGTCAAATGAACACAGCATTTGTTACTTATGAAGCCGAAATACAATCGGCAGATGTAAAAAGCTAACACGATGCTAAAAACAGACTACACTTAAAGTCGCTCGATATCAACGTCCCCACCACCAAGTCTCTGACCAACACTTTCAAACTTTATTTAAAATGTATTCCCTGCAGTGTAATAACTATAGTAATATGAGATTTGTGCCCATGTTACATTATTTGTGAGCTTTATAAGCGCGATGACGTCTAGTAAGTAGTCGCTTTTGTTTTGTGTTTCTTAAGTAGTTTTTTGAAGGTCGTGAGAGATGTGGTTGACCGGACCGCATTGGGAAGAATGTTCCACCAGGAAGGAGTTGGGAAGGAGAATGAGCGGGAAAGGGATTTAGTGCCCTTGTGAGAAGACATTACAAGACGCCGCTGGTTTGCTGAACGCAGGGTTCTTGATGGGTGTAGGAGTGTAGTAGGGTGTGAAAGTATGCCGGCGCAGTTCCAGTGATAGTCCTGTATGCAAACATCAGTATGCAAACATGGCCGTATCAGGATTTGATCAGAATCTAATCCGGGCTTCAACCGGTGGCCAGTGGAGAGAGATGAAAAGGGGTGTCACATGAGCCCTTTTGGGCTGTTGGAAGATGAGGCGTGCTGCTGCGTTTGGAACCAGCTGGAGTGGTCTGATAGCCTTTGCAGGAAGACCAGCAAGGAGAGCATTGCAGTAGTCCAACCTTGAGATGACCAGGGCCTAGACAAGGAGTTGTGCCGCATGCTCAGTGAGGTAGGGTCTAACCTTGCGAATGTTAAATAAGGCATATCGGCAGGATGGCGTTGTCTTTGCAATGTGATCAATGTGACACCAAGGTTCCTGGCTGATTCGGAGGGAGTGATAGTGGAATTGCCAAGTTGGATGGTGAGATAGTGTTGGACTGTTTGGTGTGCCGGAAACACGAGTAGTTCTGTCAGTAGTTCGTTTTTTAAACGGATTTCAACGTCAGGGGAAATACACAAAGCAAAGCCTTAAACGTTTACTCAAGTAGTAAAGATTTAGTACTCGGGCAGAATACGTTTAGAAGTTTCACAAACGGAAATGTACACGATTTACATTGCTCTTCTAAATGTTTACTGTTCGGGTTTAAGTATATATGAAATACTACATCTGCTTTGCGTTAACCTAAAGTAAAAAAACGCCGGGGAAACTATACATTTACGCAACAAATACAATTTCAGAAAGTAGGACTATTATGGTATGGTTCAACAAAAACAACTTACCTGAGAGTCCGACGAAATGTCTAACAAACATTTCAGTATTCCATTTTTTTATCAATTTGCAGCGATTCATTTGCTTTTTACTGTCTTTCGATAATCTTTCAAAATAAATCTCAGATTTACTCAATCTGTTTGTACGATCAATCACACAACAACTTTTTTACAGATAGCAATGCTGCTTCATTCAGTCTTTCTGCCCCTCAATGGGCTTGAGTAGCTTGACTTTCATGTGCACAGTGATGTCACATGCATACCCTCTATTGAAACCCCCTAATCACCTGCACCATCTTAGGTACTGCATGGCAACGCCCTAGCAACCATCGGTTGTGATTACTCACAAAATCTTCTTAAGTTTTGCATATTTATTTGTTACAAACAATTTGATTGTTTATACTTTATTGTGTATACAGACCTTGATTGTTTTTTACAGGCTATAACATTAGTTCACCTTTGGCTATGTTACCTATAATCATCTCTGATAAGTGTTAAATTCCCAGGGGAAATTTTTCAGTCAGCTATACTGTGATGTTGTTGGTTATTTTTGGTATCTTCTGCCCATGGCAGAATAATGAGATGCAAATAAATAAACACATTCCTGAGCAGCTGCCTTGTGTTTCCCTCTGTTTCTCGGGTGTGTATGTTTCAATCACAGACAGGTCCCCGTGAAGCCCGAGGTTCTGTCCATTCAGTGGCCGGGAAGAAGATCGAATCGAAGACTTCAAAGGAATAACAGCTTGTCTCCAAACAACCCTCTACTGAACCTTGTCAATTCAGGTTAATATTCCAAGAAACTGCACTGTAGGGCACAAATTCTGAGGCGAGCAGTTTGTATGAAAACAGTCCATTCCCCTATTCAGTGGGCATTGTGTTGATGTGATGATTAGATATAAGGTTTTTGGTAGCTCATAATTCAAGTTACTTGTGCATTGGCCGTGAAACCATGGCCATGCTGCTAAAATCCAATAAAGTCCATTTGGTACAGACATTTAATGACACTGGATCAGAGCAAGTGCTGAAGTATCGACGTGTTTGTCTGCAGGTTTGTTTGAAGAAGACAACCAATGGATGACTCAAATCAACAGACTGCAAAAGCTGATTGACCGTCTTGAAAAAAAGGCAAGACTCAACTCTCATCTCAACTTTGTAGCACTTTTTTACGCTTTACTTTTTTACAAAGCAGCTGTACATGAAACATATTGACTGTAAGCAAAAAATTAAAACATTAACATTAAAGGTGTTATACGGGTGATTTGGGGGTTTGTATATACAGTAGATGTCGGGCGGTTTTAAGTGGTTGCTGGCCCAAGCGGGAGGGACCAATGTGTTATATAGCAAGGATCTTCACAGTAATATTTAATGTCTGCCTGATGAAAATCTAACATTGAGTTCAATTCACATTTGTTTGTATAAAATAGCACACGTAGACATGATCCCAGTCTTTATTACATTCTCATGGATCGCAAAACAAAACAAAACATAACAAAAAAAGACATAAGAAACTATATTTTAAAGAAAATATAGCCTATTTTCAACCCCAATTATTTCTTATAACCTTAATGCAAAATAATACTTTACAATTTTTGTTTTGTGTATTGTTGTATTGTAAAGTATGTTGTGTCTATGATTTATGATGATTGAATGAAAACTGTAGTAAAAAAAACACATAAAATTACAGTTTTTTACAGCGTACAGACTAGTATATTGTGGTAGAGAATCACCATTGAGAATACAATAATGTTATTGCCAATTTATTTACTGGTATGTTCATGTTTTTTTTATCTGCTGTAGACTATATATACTGTACATGTGAGAGCAAAAATATGATAGTTTCTTCTTTTTTATTTTGATGTAATATGAAACTAAACATGTTTTGGTGAGATGTATATAAATACGTGCTTGAACCGGCTTGTTCTTGTCTTTAAAGGAACTGCGCCTGGAACCTGCGGAGGAAGAGGTGTTGGAAAGCAGCACCAAATCAGTAAGTCATTTGCGCTCTCTCTGTCCATCACTGTGCAGTCTGAGAATCATTCACACAAAGACCACAGATGCCTGTCGTCTAGGAAACAGTGAGGAATGAAAAACTTGATTTTCATTTTCGTTCATCTGACTATCCATCACTCCTTTTGCCCGGCCAACGTTTGCTAAGTACTTTCAGAGCATTTTTCTCTCAGGCTTTACAGACTATGGACAGACTTCAGGCGTTTTTTTAGCGGTCATTCGTTTGTTTATGAGCCATCAGAACGGCATGAGGACCCCCATGCAGCCCATAGCTGTAAACTGTAATGCGCGGCTGCACACAGAAACACAATAAAACGTTATACTGCACGCTGAAGCATTATTACACAAATGAGTAGCTGCACATTTGCGTACTCCCATTTCATTATGCTTTTCTTTAATAGTGGCTAAATCCTCAGCCGGCTATCCAAACATCCAACATGAGTTTTGGAAGGAAACAAGGATTGTTGTCATTTAAGGGTCTTTTTAAGGGTGTGTATTTGTATGCCACTGAGATAAAGCCCCTCTGAAGCTCAGATCGTTTCTGAAAGATGTGAAGTGGCATCAGCGCAGTGCCTGTGGAGCGGTCACCGTCTCCCTCAGGGTGAGAACTCTCACTTCCTGTTCCTTTCAGCCCCCATTTACCTGTCAGCATCCTTTAAGCATCCCTGTTTTATTAAAAGCAACCATTATGACATGCTTTTTTATGGCTTTAATTAAATCCGGAGGGATTTATCACAGTTTCCACAAATAGTCACAGCATCATAGGTGAAAATTGTGTTTTGGTCGAGAAAGGACGGGCTGTTTTTCCAATTAAACTATTGACCGATTTATCATCCTCATTTTAATTCTGGATCGGGAACGTATACACTAAAAAGTGAAAATGTACAGATTTACCTTCAAATCAGAGTGAAACTGTTTATTAACATTTATGTTACCTAATGTTGTTGATTCACATTAAATTTTTCTTGATTATACCGAAAAATGTACATTTTATTTAACATTTTTTAGGTTCTCGTGACTATGTTGACTCAGGTATTCAATATAAAGATGAATTTTCTCATGATACATGTCCTTATAATTTTACTTAAATGAATTTAAGGAGAAAAATGTGTTTATCTTGTATTGAGACTCCTAATCCTAAAAATGATGTCAGTGCATGATCCAGACACTGATCCAGGAACAACTTTGTACACTTTCATAAACAACCCTTCTGTTCTCTTGTTCCAGCACATTCTGATCGTTCAGAGGCAGCTCTCCGTGCTGGAGGAAGATGTGGAAGAGTTTCGTTTGGCTCTCAGGCAGTACATCGACTGTGCCAGAGCTCAGACCGGTTGCCTCCAGTGAGTTCACACCAGTTTAAAGGTCTATCTCAAAACTAGGCCAATCATTTTAAGCGTCTCTTTAAAGTGCATTACATTAAGTATAATTATTTCCTAGATGTTGGCATAGATGCGCCACAGACTAATTTTTCTGGACCCCGTTCCAGCACAATAATTTCAGATGTGTGCTAAAATTCTGCATTTCTTATCTGTGGCGTAGGGGTGTCCCAATAGATCAGTATTGATATTAAAGCCCACGGTTATCGGTATTGTGTCAATTCACACAACAATGATAGTAAACTATTCAGCTCCTATTTAAAAATCCAAAGAGTCACTATAGGACCCTAAAAGCTCTCTTTACAATTGTATTTTGAGTGTTATTCAATGACCAAATGAAACACAAAATAAACTAAATTAAAGATAATTTATTAAATATCTGTGAATTATTAAGGCCATAATAAGTGCGGGGTGAAAATCAGATATTGTGTCAGCCCTAGTTGCTCGTTTTCTTTAATTCAGTAAAATCATGAAAATAAAAAGCAACCAAATGAGGGTTTTCTGCTGATATACATCTGATGACTAACACTGTAAACAAATAAGATTTTCTGGAAGCTGGGGTGCCAGATATATATACCGTAAAATAGCATGTTTTTCTAGTAAATTTCTGTAAAGAATCTTTCTGTAATTTGACGTTTTTTTACTGTATTTCATAAACAGACTATAGTTTATATATATTCCTTTCCCCGTTAAATGACATGTTTTTGTTTTAAATCTTTTTCTGTAATTTGAATTTTTTTTGTAAAATTCCAGTAAAGTTACATTCTTTTTTATATATCTGTGAAAAATAACAGTAAAATTCAATAAAATTACAGTCTTTTTTGGGATGTGTAAAAAATAACAGTACAATGATGTAATTTCTTTTTACAGTGTGTGATCATTACAGGTTTTAAAGGTATGAAGTCAGCGCTGTGTGTCTGTATATACTTTATATACCATAATATCATATACAATAATAACAATAACATACACTCTAAAATTTGTATTAGCGTTGGGGTAAAGGAACCCACAATGCCGCATAAGTTAATTTACACCCCAAAAAAGATTTGGCCTTTTATGACCCGACAAGGGGTTAATAATAACCCAGCATGTTGTTGTTTACTGTAGCTTTAATTGTTGTCTGAATGATACATCTCAGCCTTTCAATTCATTACATCAGTTATTTGAATGAATTGGAGTTTATGGATTACTGTGCATCTCAATGAAAGAACTCTTAAAAATCAACAATACCCACCATTAAATCCACACTAATTAAACCCGTTCGTGCTTGGAAATATGTTAAGATGATAAATCCGTTCGCTCACATGGATTTAACGTGTGAGGCGGCTTACAGCAGAATGAATTACTGCACGCTGCGCGGATGAACCGTGTGTTTACAAGCCCTCAGTCTAGGTTTGACTTTTAACAGAGACATAACATTTCTTTGAAGTACTGGGGGAGGTCTTTCTTTGGTTATAGACTCTTTTGGACAATTACTGTAACAGGAATGGCTTAGATGAAGAGATCCGCCTTAAATCATTATATAATTGATAAGCTTCGGGGCTTTCATGACTCACTCCCAAACAACCATCCATGTCAAGAAACTTGTCTGAAGGATTTGATGACCTCATGATATTTTCCCTCTCCAAAAAACCCCCAAAACTCTCTAACTCATTGGTTCACCAAAATTGACTATTGAGAATTGGTTCATGTAAACCATTTAAAAGCTTCATTTAAAAAACTGAAGGAATCATTTTATGTTTGATGTTATTCTTACACTGGTTAAAATCTCCCGACAGTGTTGCAGTTCAGAGGCTCGCGAATGAATCCCGCTTCATACTGTATGAGTTCTGGGAGCAAAGCAACGTGTGGAAGAAGTAAGTCATGGAATTGCTTTCAAAACAAAATCATATTCATATTGTAGTATAACTGCCTGTAAAGTGTATCAAAAGTAATGTATTGTCTGTCTTTCTACAGTCACCTCCAGACCAACTACAGCAAAACCTTCCAAAGAGGCAACGTGGATTTTTTGGAGACTCCAGAGATTATGACAACTATGCTGGTTCCAGGTGAACCTTTCTAGTGTTATATGTGACATTTTCAGTCACTTGACGTATGCTCATTCTCAGAGAATGTATTTATTGCCATTATATCGAACCATCTGACTATACTAAACCCCTGTTGATGGAGTCAGGACAACAAGATTTGTATTTTAAAAGAGAGACAAAATAAATGTGTTATGGATGTGACATGTATTTGAGAGACAACATACTTTATGTACAAACCAAAATCAATATTAACCAACAAATGGAGATGGCTCTTTATAGACCACAATATAGTTATTTTCATTTTCATGAGCCTAGGAATATGGATTGTTATGGATGTGACAATTCACTTACATGACTATGAAAAACTATGCTTCGAAAACACATGCTTTAAAAATGCTTTAAAGACTTTAAGAAATACTTCACATTGGTATTTAAACCATCGAATTTTGACATCTGAACAATCATCAGCACATTGAAAACCGTTGGTAAAACCAAATACCCTTGGATTTGATATCTTAAGGTTGACATTTGCATGGACATGGCCAAGTCAGTTTCTGATTTATAGCATACGTTTAAATCCTGGTTACACAATATATACAGTATATATAGTATCCAGTCGAAGCTTCTGTTTGATGTAACTCATTCAACCCATTTGGTGTACGTTGTAACAGTAAAACCTGCCATTGTATTTTAACAAAATAAAACAGAAAAACAATTATGAATCACGATAAAATATTCTAAGAAACAAATTTTGTATTGTTCATCTTTTCTGTTTTCTTTCACAGCATCCTGGTGGGTCCTTAACAACAACAACTAGAGTTTCTCACTCCAATTTGGTGATGCCTAACAAGGACCACACAGTTATGATTGACATCTCTCTCCCGCTCTGTCAACAGGAGCTGACCTCTTGTGTTCACATGTGATGTATGGTCAGGGTGACTAGCACTTTCCATGTTGTTCCATTCTTAGCTCTAGATCTAGCGTGAACTAGACAATATGAAATAAACCAATGAAGTCGTTTTCTGATGATATTAGCACTCAACCACCTTAAAGATGTTTCCTGTTGTTTATATGTGACCGGACATCACAGTGATGTGTGCAGATTCAGTTTGTTTTTATAGAACAAGACTGTGTCTCCTTACATCGTTCTTGTGATGTCATCATTTCTGATAACATCGGAGTTCCTGAACAGACCATTTCATATACACTTAAGGTTGTATAGTATGTAGTTTGTCAGCTCTGAATGAATAAAAATGTTAAAATAGCTATTTTTTGTCATAAATTTTGCCACGATGTTTTAAAGCTGAGGTCAAACTGAATCCGGTTTAGGACTTTCCATATATGCATTCATATGCAGTTTGATATATAGAAGAACCATAGAAGAACCATTTTTGGTTCCACAAAAGAACCATTCAGTGTAAGGTTCTTTAAAGATCCATCTCTGTCTTACCTTTTTATAATCTGAAGAACCTTCTTTCGCCACAAAGAACATTTTTGGGAAACAACATAAAGTTTCTTTATGGAACCATCAAAAAAGGTTCTTCTATGGCATCGTGAAGCAATTTTATATTTAAGAGCGTTAGAGCAAAGCTATAGATGACTCATAGAGAGTTGTGTTTTTGAAGAACCAACACTGCCATCCTGTGGATGTATTACGAGTCATGTTTTTATGAGCAAAGGCTTCAATCATTTGTCACAACCTAAAACAAAGCCAACGTGAACATGTCACCCAAACAAGATCCACAGAAAGTAGCCATTGCATTTACAACGATCTGAAGGGAACATCTTTACTGAAAACATATCATGTGCAACATATTTCATAAACCAGTTTCATAGCTGATCATTTGTGACCCTGTCAGTGAAACCCAGTCTAAAGTCACGTGATCTTATTATGAGATCACAGAAGCAGTCATAGCCATAAAAACAACACAAAATCGTTCATGTGCGTGTGTTTATGGCTGCAAATTATTAAATTATAAATATTTTTAGATACAGTATTCAGATTTTCATTCATAATACTGAATTTCAGTGCACAAAAGACAACAAAATGCAAGTTGGCTTAGTAAATGTTGAGACAAATGTTTGAAGTGTCTTTACTATATAAACAATATAATGAATACATTTTCACATTATGTTTTTTTACATTATAAAGATAGAAATCACACAAATAATATTTTAGCAGGGTTTTTACAGGCAGGGTCACGTGTAAGCAATAGCTGGTTCTTAGTGGAATTGGTTACCCATCCATCCATCCATTTTCTACCGCTTATCCGGGGCCGGGTCGCGGGGGCAGCAGTCTAAGCAGAGATGCCCATACATCCCTCACCCTAGACACTTCCTCCAGCTCTTCTGGGGGGACACCGAGGCGTTCCCAGGCCAGCCGGGAGACATAGTCCCACCAGCGTGTCCTAGGTCTTCCCCGGTCGGACGGGCCCGGAACACCTTCCGGGGAAGGCGTCCAGTAGGCATCCGTAACAGATGCCCAAGCCACCTCAGCTGACCCCTCTTGATGTGGAGGAGCAGCGGCTCTACTCCGAGCTCCTCCCGGATGACCGAGCTTCTCACCCTATCTCTAAGGGATCGCCCAGCCACCCTGCGGAGGAAGCTCATTTCAGCCACCTGTATCCGGGATCTTGTCCTTTCGGTCATGACCCAAAGCTCATGACCATAGGTGAGAGTAGGAAGGTAGATTGACCGGTAAATTGAGAGCTTCGCCTTGCGGCTCAGCTCTTTCTTCACCACGACGTTTCTTTACATCGACCGCATTACTGCAGAAGCTGCACCGTCCGTCTGTCAATCTACCGTTCCATCCTTCCCTCACTCGTGAACAAGACCCCGAGATACTTAAACTCCTCCACTTGAGGAAGGAACTCTCCACCAACCTGAAGTGGGCAAGCCACCCTTTTCCGACTGAGGACCGTGGCCTCGGATTTGGAGGTACTGATTTTCATTCCAGCCGCTTCACACTCTGCTGTAAACCGTCCCAGTGCATGCTGAAGGTCCTGGTTTGAAGGGGCCAACACGACAACATCATCCGCAAATAGCAGAGATGGGATCGTGTGGTCCCCAAACCTCCGGCCCCTGGCTGCGCCTAGAAATTCTGTCCATAAAAATTACGAACAGAACCGGCGACAAACGGCAGCCCTGCCGGAGTCCGACGACATCCCCAGTTGAGGTCAACAGCCTCCCACCTCCACTGTAAACAGCGTTGGTAGGGCACTGTTTCCCTCTCCTGAGGCGTCGGACGGTTTGCCAGAATCTCTTCGAGGCCAGTCGATAGTCCTTCTCCATGGCCTCACCAAACTCCTCCCAGGCACGAGTTTTTGCCTGGAATTGGTTACCAACCAGTTGAAAGATTTGGGACACTTGAGTGAAATTTCTTTTTTATTTAAAAAAAAAAACCTTTTGATCTGAAGGTGTATGCTTAAATGTCCAAATTTTGTTTAGTAGTGTTTTCTCATGACAAAACAATTTTATTTAATAATGAAACATGTTTTTGAAATGGATGACATTGACTGAATTATGAAGAAAGAACAGTCAATAAGAGCACAGAATAGATGGGATCTCATTGTTTGAAGGATCATCGTTTTAGGATGAGACCTCAAGAAGCTGCTTGATAAAATGACAACATTTCTGCTAATAGTCAAAAGGTGACTACACTAAAGATGCTAAAATATAACATGGTCTAATTTATTTCTTTTTTGTTACAACATCATTTCCATATTTTCCTTATGTAAACCCCTCTGAAGAATAAATATTATTTGAAAAAAAAACGATTAAGTATTACGGTACTGAGAATGAGATGGTACATGTCTGAATAATGAGTCTGCTGCTATAGGTGACCATGTTCACTGTGATGACAGTCTGACCTTTGAGAGACGGTCTGCTGTTAGGCTTTCACTGAGTTATGTCATCCGCGTGCATTTTCACAACATGTAATAAGGTCTTCCATCTTAAAGCACAGATCAGATGGCCTATTCGTTATTAAGCCAAATGAAATATCCGTTGTGAAATGCTAACAAATACCAAGCAGCCAAAGGGAAAGTAGTATTTTGAGGTTTTATTGAGAAATTATTGTTTTAAAAAGACCCAAGCCATATTCCAACTACAGACTTTGTGTGCAGTGTCACATTCAGAACAAGTTTAGATAGGATAGTTTCTCCATAGTTTAGAACTTGAGACAAAATACAGAACTACTGTAAATGTACTGTAAGCTACAGCAATGCTAGCGATGTTAAACTGAGTTCTGGAATCAGGCAGGTAGCAGGACATGTACATTCTACACAAATGAAGGAGCTGTAGACACATGGCGTAACACTTCCACGGTGTCCTTCCGTAACAGACTAATAAAACACTGTTTCTCAGTACAAAAGAAGCTAATTAAAATCATGCACGTACAATTTTCCGTTCGGCCATTATTACTGATCAATGAGGGAAACTAAGATGTACAGTGTTCATGCTTGTTTCTTTATAAAGCCACACAAATGTATTCATTTTGCTCACAGTGAGTTTGAGCAGCCAAAACAGATTTAAAATACTAGTAAATTATCATCAGAGAGGCATCCACCTTTCGTTCGACACTCGAAAATGTTGGCACAGAATTGCGTGAGGAGCGTTTTAATCTCTGAACGTTTTAACGGTAGACGATGGCAGGCTTCCTTAAAATCTCAGCTCAATACAGCTTTAACAACTAGCAGCAACAAAACAGAATTGCATAAAATCGTAGTGCAATGTGCAAATTGTCCGTAAAAGATCAACTGTTTTGGTCAACTTGTTAACAAAATGCAGTACTTCAAATGTGTACGATGTCCACCCGCCATGACAAATCCAAGAGGAATACCAACAGTGGACTATTCACATAATTTAAACTGACCACAAATTTCACTTTATTATCTCAAATGAGTTTAAATCATTTAGAGAAACATCGGATCCAATCGATAATTCGATGGAAGAGACACATTAACTAGTACCCTCTGGATTTTTAAACTCTGGCGTTTGTTAACGGAATAATCATTCAACTATTAACCTGGTAAAATCAGGATAAATCAAATACTATAAGAACTCTTTAAAGGATCGGCGACCTTTTGTCTATGCAAAGGTGTTCTCTGGATAGCTAACTTTAATAGCCCCCCAGTAGAAGGCCCGTACCAGACAGATAAGACCCAGGAGATATGCGAAGGCCCAGGAAACGTAAGTAGCATGGTAACGCCTACCAAAGTCCTGAGTGCCCACCTGTGAAAAAAAACACCAAATATTAAAAGTTAGTCAAATTGCCGTTTCAAGTCAAGTTTCTACAATGTTACATTTTTAAATGTTTTTACATTAGGCTACTTCAACTCATCAAAATGAATTAAGCTATTTTTACTAAACATTAAACATTTTCTACATTACTTATCAAATAAGTTAAGGAATTTTTACTTATTTTATAACCTACAGCAACTCACAACGAAAGTCAATTAAAATGACTTGTAATGTCAACTTCATTGTTCTTTTAACATTTAAGCCAGAAAAATATTTTACATGAAAGATTTAAGAGAACTTATTTGCTTTCAAAGCATTAAAATTATTTCTAGGTTTAAACTGAAAATAAATATATATCCCAGATATTCAGTTTGGTTTTAGACGTTTGGTCAACCCTTAAACTTTTCCATTTAATGCATCAACATTTGTGACCCAGTCTGTGAAAACCGTCACAAAGTCATTGTTTTGTGTTTTACTGTTTTCTATATAATGGCATTCAAAAATATATGAAAATATAAATTAGATATCTTTATTAATGACTGTGTAAGGCCATGTCAAAAGCTGAAATTATTGTAAAATAATCGTTGAATTCAAACATTTGATTTTGAGACATTAAGCTGGTTTTCACAGACTGCTTCACAAATTTATTTAGACTATGAACAATACTCACCGTTAAACCTATACCGATGAAAATGCAAATCATTCCTACTGTAATGTAGGCACAGCAGCGCCTTCTGGGTAGAGCACTTCCTACAGAAGATCTGAGGACAAAGATAACATACATGTGATGCTATTAGAAACACCGTGGCACTGCCCCTTTAAATAGACCAAATTCAAAAACTGCTGGGTTTACTGTATCCATCTTTCATTTATTTCATTTGTTGCAGGGATTAGTTTCACTGCCTACTGTATTACTCCAATGCACTTAAAAACCCTGAGAAAATATTATTATAACTAATATGCAGTATAACTATAGTTTTACAACAAATACCAAGGTTATAAAGGATGGTTATTGTGGCAAGAGTAAATCTGTGGTTACTATGGTTTTACTACAAAAACAACAATAGGTCACATTAGTTCATTTTTGTATGGAAAGCTAGAATGAGGTGAAGTTACCAGACCCTTCAGATACAAATCTGACCTCACTTGCTTAAGCACAGCTCACTGGGAAAACAGACTGACTGCCTTACAAAGGTTCCTAGTCAACGTAGATGGGTCACATGTTCCCCTTCTTTTCCAGTTTGAGACCCTTAAAAGCTTATAAAAAACCCTCACATGACTCTCATGTGATGGGATTTTGAAACATTCTTCTGGAATCATAAAAAATCTGAAGCTAAATTTTTCTTTCTTTATTCTTTCTTTCTTCCTTTCTCTGTCGTGTATCACACTCATAGTGTGGGCAGTGCTCATGTTACAGTATGTCAGCATGATATGGTCTGTCACTACTCTGGAGTCTCTCTCTCCGACAGACTGGCATCACTTTACCCCCACCCCCTGCTAACCGGTACCACCACTAGCCAACGTTTATTTATTTATACATCTACAAAATGCCCAACACAAGTCTGACCTCAGGCCAGCAATGCACGTCACGCATTTTGATTTATGAGAGGCATGACATCAGAGGCATACGAGCACACAAGATCAAGTCATCAGAGACTTTGTTTGAGTTGTGATACTGCAGAAAGAACGCAGTGTTCGTTTTTTCCTGTAGCTCAACTGCTAAAGCGTAGTGCAAAATGCACGAATTTGTGTATATGGCATTATAGCAACTCACATTTTTTTGCAATGTGGACACTTGGCCAATGTATTGAATCGGAGCTCCATCCACTGGGGACAGAAAACAGAGGAAGATAAAAAGGAAGTTACTTATGCAAGACAATTCTTTTGACTAATCTTCATTTAACTACGTTGATTTCAGGGGTCAGCGTATGACAGCCAAATCTTTCGGGGACATAAAATAAATATAAAATAAATTGTTATATTATAACCAAACACAGCCAGGCATAAATATACATACAGTACATTATACAATGATGTATTATTAACAGAATATGTTTGATGTCCCACCATAGGACACATGTACAGGACATTTTTCAACTACCCTTATATAAAGACAGAGAATCATAGCAATACAGAATATAGATAAATAAATAGGTCCATATATGTGACCAAGTGTCCAATCAAAATATACAGTAAGAGGACCAGTGGTTTATGCCGAATACGTATTTTAATACTTTATTGACAACAGGCCAGTATGTTTAAGGAATATTTATACAATGCTGCCTTGCAAACTCTGGCATTACTTCTAATTAATTTGTCATTATATTCAATGAGAGGGCGCTGGTAAGGGCTTTAGGACCTTGAAGATCGCAGAGGAATCGCCAATAGCCAGACGTGAGGCAGACTCATCATCACTGCCCTACACAGCAGGAGCATCACAGGACACTAAGAACACATGTACTGTACTAGAAAAACTCTGCTGTATTTTCCTCTACATATAAATACATTAACAGTTTTTGCTTCGTCTAAGCTTTGTTTATAAACGGACATTAAATGTTTGAAAGCGGTACATTTAGCCAGAAATAATATTTACTGCCAAAGATGAAATATTATAAAGATCGTACAAGGAATGTGTTTCCACAGTGGCCGCAGACCACACGCATGCCCTCGGGCTGGACTGGTAGAGCTGGCTGAGCTGTCTGCACTTCTGGGATCACCATCACAGGACTCAGATTGATGATGCGTCTGCTGGCGGCCAATAAAAACACAATGATTTCAGTTCTTACGTCCTTGAGTTTTCAAAGTATTCAGTTATTAATAACAGCTTTGCTTCACTGATGGTTTTTGAACATTTAAAAGAATAACAAGAGTAAGGATTTTTACAACAATGAGTTATCGTACAAAAACAAGTGTATCCTATAGACCTTTTCATCTGAAGCGCGCGCTTGGACTGCAGTTAACATCTGGTCTTTTCATCAGAAATAATCTACAGGCACTCAAGTAAACCTCCACAAAGAATCAATAACTGTTGAGCAGTTTTAATTTAATATACAATAAAATATTAATATAAAATAAATATTACTATATATAACTTGCCACTAGCCAAGGGTGGGTTTCCCAAAACGTATCATCAGCCAACTATGGTCGCAAGTTCCATCGTTCCGGCATAGTTCAACGATTTAAGTGTTTCCCAAAACCATCGTTCCAACGATCAATCCCAAGCAGAAGCGCAAAGATGCATAGTTGGAACAACAGGTCTAGTTCCTTGTAATTATGACATGTAGACTTACATGCATCAATCTTTTGATCAAAGTAAGCAAGCAAAATACAGTGCCTTTGATACCCATCATTCTAAATATATACAAATTAAATTTTACATCTTTTAGATTGTCAAACGCTAGAAATATATTCAAATAAATCAAACCAATTACCCTAACCTAACCTAACCTAACCTAACCTAACCTAACCTAACCCACAGTGCTTAATGTTTAAAGTTACAATTAAAATATCAAGTTACATCAGAAACATTGAATGTTTTCAAACATATGCATGTTTTTATTGTAAAAAATATGACCGTACAAGCTTAAATTGTGAACAGTTAACTCTTTTTCTGTGACTATTTAGATATTTGAATGTGTGGATCACTTTGATAAAGAAATGTTGTGACACTAATGTTGTGGCAGGACACATTTTAAAGCACTTGTCACATTTAGTGATAAAGTGATAAACTGTTGCAGTTATAATATCATAAAACATATCCGCCGAATGACCGCCCACTAAAGTGTGCATTTAACACTTACCAGTTGGGTCGGGGGCATCCTATCCTCCTAGATGTGTCTTTACAGATTAGCAGGCAGTTGCAAGGACATCTAACATACTTCTTTCCTGTGGGTGGGTTTTTTATAGGCTGTACAAATATACACAGATGATGTTTTAGAAAGCAAAGCAACAAAAGATACAATATACAAGATCCATCCAACACATTGATTTATGATCTAAGAGAGGTGACAATACAACTTTTATAAATGTAATAAACAGAATGAAGTGGTACATCTGTGAAAAGAACATCCCCTCTGATTCATTTCAAAGCAGTAATGCTGCTGAGAAAATGGTGTTGTGCGTTAACGGTTAATAGTTATTTTTTACTCACTTTCTCTAAGCATGTTTAACCAATAGCTCCTGAATATTTCCAATATTGCTGCGACTAGTTAAAATCGGGATTTCTGGCTGGACTAACTCACGAATATTGCATGTGATGTGGGATTTGTGAACAGTGAGCCCTCTCATTTAGTCTAGACAGTGCACATCAACTGAATCTGCTAATACCCTACACTGAGATCACATGTGAAATTTATGAAATATCTGAACCAGAACTGAGCTCTACATGTGAAACCATTTGATTCTGCTTCGCTAGCAAAAGTTCATAGAATAATTAAACATATTAGGAAATACATTTAATCTCAATGTTAAATATCTGCTGTCCATCCAAAACCTTGTATGTCAAAATTTGTTGATTTTTAGGAAGTCCACTGTATAATTTAACAATGTTTTGTCAAAGTTGACACACACTTTTTAATAGATTTTATTGGTTAGATATTTGCACAATCCAGTTTACAAACATAGAGGGTGACTTAAATAATGATTTATGACAAAAAATATGGAGATACAAGGTTTCAGAATATGGAGATATGGAGATACAAGGTTTAAGAAGTACAACAGCGATGTGCTTTGTTTAGTAACTTGTTTGGAGATAAACAACAAACCGAAACAACGCTAAATTGCATTATTAAAATAATATTTTTTCGTACTAATTTTGCTCTTAAATTTAACGTGTCACGTCGCAGCTTAGAATATCCATCCACCCGTAGACCTGTCACTGTTCATATTCATTCAAACGTTTCTCATGCAGACAATCCAATTACACTGCAATTCACCCTACTGAGCACACAACGCTTGGGCATATCTCCTGTTTGACTATAAAGACAGTCTAGTTGTTGAGAATATAACCCAATATCATCACAGCTTTTGTGTTTTAACCTGTTCTCTGATTTACACACGTGAATATTTGGACAGATACGTGACTGTTTGTAAGTTGTGGATGACTAAGATGTCTTACGGTGGCCTCATTGCAGACGGTGCACTTCACCACGTGCTGATGGAGCTTCCCATCCAGATTTATAAGAGCCTGGCACACTCGACAGTTTATGACCGGAACTCCTCCCGCATCTGGACTGGCGATGGCAGTGTAGGGTGGAGGTAATTCAGCTGTAGGAATTTAGGAAAAGAGACACATAGTCTGTCTATAACTTAGGTCCAGCATTCACATATCTTTTAGCACTGATGGGCTATAATGTTACCCGTACTATGTAAATTAAGTTTTCTCTAATGCATAATGTTATAAGTCCATAAAACGTATGCTACTATAGTTTATGATTCAAAGGAATGCTTCACCCAAAATGGTCCCTTTTGACTTGACCATAGTAATTTTTATTCATTTACATTAAATTTACATTTATAGTCATTTAGCAGAAAATTTTATCCAAAGCGATTAACAAATGAGGCATTTTTGTACTATGCAAAATCAATAAGGACCATATTTTAGTATTCTGGGCTATTTGCCAAATCAAAACATGGGTACATTTTGATTTGCCGGTGATATAGCGCTTTAAGGTGGTCAAATTTGACCTTAAAGACTTTATTGTGTGTTGCTGGTTTATGTATAGAAACAAAATGTTATATCTGCTTTTTATTCACAGACCCCCAACAGAGGTCACAGGTAAATCCTAATTATGATCCTCTCCCATCTGATGCACCATCAGTCTAGGCCATTATAAATACTTCTACTAAATATCTGGCTTATTTTTATTGATATCCAGACATGATGAGTTTTTTGTACAGATTTTCAAAAAACATGTTTTTTTAAATGTGGGTTCCATTTAATGTCAATCGAACTGCGGTTGGGTTGTTTTGGTTGAGTAATAACTATATATAACTATAAATATATATCTAACTAACACAATAAAAAACATGATAACATACTAAAAAAACATTGTTTCTTCTTTCTGAGATCAGAGCACACTTGACAACAACAACAGTCATGGCGCAGCCATGTTGAACATGTGACTCCTCAGCAAAACCATCTGACAGAAACTCTGACCCCATGCTCTCAGTCAGCTGTCAGGATTACTACATCTCTCTAAGCGGTATTATGTAATGCAATATTTTTCTAAAACTGGTCCTAAGAGATTAATAGAGTAAACCAATCTTGTGTACCATAGTTTTTCATACATTACATGTACTGTAACTGTTGGGTAAGACTTAATTTTTCTATTATCTTCATGAAATTGTATTTTCCTTATTTCTTTCAGCATAACTGACCTGTACTGACCAATTATGCGTATGGGCTAGTTGCACAAGATGGCGCTGGTGAGTTTTTGCGTCGCCAGTGTCTGGTAATGTCCGATCATTTAACACTATCTAGTTTTTTTGGCGTAACGAAGTGCTCAGCAATGTAAAGAGGATCTGTCATATGTCATATACATTAAAGTGCTTTAAAAGCTAAAGCAGACAAAAAGGCTCCTCTCTGCATCTATACATCAAATCGTCCTGTTAAGCACGTACGCTGGATGGACCTGACATACCTAAAAGCCATTCTTGAAGCCATCGACAAGCTCTTGTGAGTCTCTCTCTCGCCTCTAGAGTATTTTAGAGATGTCTGTAACTTTCTCTCCTATTCGTGTTCTGCTCTAAGACTGAGCATCCTATGCTTTTCACATCACATTACAAAGTGTTATAGGTTTATTCAGGACTTGTGTTTGAGATAAACAATTCTTCTGAGCAACATGTGATGTGTTTGAATGGACTATAAGCATCAGATAAAGCAGCTCTGTCTGACAAACAAGGGTCCAGATGGATTCATAATCCCTTTTTGGATTCTCTGGCCATCTTTCGAGACAACACAAGGCTTAGCTGCTGTCTAACGCGTGTTTGCATTAATGCAGCAGTGTATTTTGTAAAACATTGAGTTTAAAAACACCTCACACAATAATTTCTCGATCACCAGCCCGTACCACATTGTAAGATGAGAGGCCTTTTCCCAACCCTGCAGTCAGCTGTTGTCACAACTCCCTTTCGGTCCTTCTCTCTATCATGTGTCATAACTGAGAGATCTGAGCGACACGTGTGTAAGGAACATTGATTTAGCTCTAGCATAAATTGACGATAACATGAGTGTAGATAACTCGTTGCTTATTCCTTGAACGTGAATTGAATATACAGGTCAAATTCTGTATACATTTGCAGGTAGCAAACTTAGTTGTACTCTAGCCAGTGCTAATAAATGAAAATGAAGGGCTGCTCGATTATGACAAAAGCATAATCGCGATTATTTTGCCCAATATTGACCGATTATGTAACACGATTACTCATCAACCCTTAAAACAACATAGAAAATAGAAACAACTTGTCTTTTCAACACTGAGTTTAACGGAAAGATTAATGTAAAGAAATAGAACTGCTGAACCACTGTAAAGTAAAGGGTGCGCTGTGGATTTATACTACAAGACAAGAGAGGATCCTTGCGAAATGGAATGCGGCACAATAATGGTTTGCCTTCG
Organism: Barbatula barbatula; assembly: GCF_947034865.1. Taxonomy (NCBI): domain Eukaryota; kingdom Metazoa; phylum Chordata; class Actinopteri; order Cypriniformes; family Nemacheilidae; genus Barbatula; species Barbatula barbatula. The sequence goes on from NC_136784.1 coordinate 12,824,418, forward strand.
GTTATTTTGTTTTTGTGATTGGGATTGCACATAGATACAAATGTATAGTATAATGCAAAGCAAGTCGCTTTGGATAAAAGCATCTGGCAAATGCATAAAAATGAACCATTTATCTGTATGTAAACTAATAAAACTAAATAGACTGTCAGTGAAAAATAAAACTGAATTTTAACATAAAAAAGATATTTATATTCTCTATGATACATATCTTAAGTTATTTTGTATCGGGATACTCGATACTTTAATATGGGCTATTGTTACACTCTTTTTCCTAAACATTATTTGGAAATCTACTTATCATATCTAAAATCTTATCAGATTTAATATTTTCTATTTATTCCACTCAACTGCAAAGTCATCTGGTTTATCGTCTGAAGGTATTGGTAGCCCATATATAAAAGTATAATAAATAAGTCAATATATAGAAGAGCTGTTTGAATAAGGGCTCAAATATCAGATTCAGTGTGAGTCAAACCTACAATATCCTTCGAGTGTCAAGTTGAAATTCCTTTTTCTGTTCAATTGAAGCCCATTCACGGAATGTCAAACAAGGTCAAAGCTGTTTCATGTACATTAATAGTTTCTCACCCATACCTTTACCATGATAGATTATTAATAAAGCACCTGTCTCTCCCTCAATTCTATACATTGTAGTGCGGTACACACACACAAAGGGACACAGATCAGTTCAGCTTCGGCTTTAAACTACAGTTTGACAAAAAACAACAATCTCAGCAAGCTAAACAGTGTTGTGCATTACAGCCCGGTTTAGCAGTTCCTCCCACAACAGGCTAAACTTATCTAATACAGTGAAAGAAATCCAGGGGTTTGAAATACCAGGCCAGATAATAAGCCTTAAGCAAACCAACACATATACCATAATCTCACCATGGTATGGCAATACAGCCATCACGCTTAAATCTGAAAATCAGATTATTACAGAAGAAATGTAAATCAACGGATGCTAATCAGGAAGTGAAACATGGGAGGTTTATAAAAAAGGAAAATGGGTAGACAGAATTGAATGTTTCGTTTTTCTGTATGAAACCTGGATCTTAAAACAGAAGGACATTCATAAAGGGACTAAAATAAAAGTTCTTTCATCATTTCCTCACCCTCAAGTTGTTGCAAATGTGTATAAACTGCTTTGTTCTGTTGAACAAGAAGAAAGATATTTTGAAGAATATAGGAAACCAAACAGTTCTGGGCCACCATTGACCATCATAGTAGTTTATTTTCTACTATAGTAGTCAATAGTGCCCCAGAACTGTTTGATTTACAAACATTCGTACAGATTTCTTCACGTTCTGGAGAACAACGCCATAGGTTTGGAACAACTTGAGCGCGAGTAAATGATGACCAAACCTCTGATGACATACTTCACCCTTAAAACAAGTGATTTATTCATTTTAGTTTGAGAATTTGCAATCGAAAAGCCCACACAGGGTAGGGCAGCATTCTCATCATCTATATCTATCAATGTCAATGGTACTGTAGGTATAACCCTGCCAACAAGAGAACGTCTTTACAAAACAAAGAATTTGAGGCTTCAAAAGCTGAAAAAAATATGTGAACATTGCATTTCATCCTTTATTTGGGCACTCGTACACGTGTATTATGTTTACAGGTCCACTATAGGCCTATGTGTATCATACTGGTACTAATAACAAACAAATCTAATCCACATGAGAGCAAAGCAAAGCAAATGAAATGTCACCTGCTCAAGCGACCACAAAAAACTGACATCTATAACAATCTAGCATGCGGGCTGGACCATATCCAGCAGCAAAATAAATGTCAAACCTATTGGCTACCTAGTGTACATAACCCGACACATTGTGTTCACGGTATATCATATCATATATATATATATATATATAATTCAGCAGAAGAAATCCGATGTTGATCGCGGCCCGACAGGACCGACCTCATCTGAGCCGATATTCCTTAGAGACAATGTTTAGCACAAACCGGCTCCAGGCTGCAACAGATCACTGCTCAGTGCTCACTACTGTCCGCCCTAAATGATTCAGCACAGTCAATCACAATCCACGCAGTTACCTCTCGGGCTCGCGTCCTGCAGGTAAGACGTTGCTGTGGGCGTGACATTCCCCGAGTTCGGTTCTGACAGCAGCGGAGAACGTTCATCCATACCGTCTGAGGCCATGATATGAGCGGAACAGCCGACAGAACTACAACAACAGCGGCGACGAATGGTGGTCTCCGTCCGCTGCTCTGGAGGCTGTGACAGTGATGAGGCGGAGTCAAAGACGCAAACTGGGAGGATGAGAAAATATTGTTGGGTGGGACGGGATCTCCCGCTGACCCTCCAGTGTCCTCCGCAAATATTGCGCATTAGTTTTAAGACTGGCAGTTAAATACTGTACTCATATTTTTTTATATGTATTTTTTTGCTGATTTGATATTAGACGTTCTTACAGTGTGCTTAAACCAATTATTACTCAACGAACTATTACCTCAAATAAATGACCTTAAATGTATTTGCATGTGCTAAGTAAGCAGCAATTTGCATTTAATCATCATTGCAACGCCAACAGTTCATCCTACTATTACGACGGTTTTGCTAATGAATATTAATGACGTTCGTGACGTGACCAGCAAGGCCTTACCTGATTTGCCGAGATAAAGACGTCGATATGTGGGCGCTGTCACCGTATTAAATGATTCGTTGCTGGTTGAACGTTACCAAGGATACCCTAATTAATATTCATAAGGGAAAGCCTTCGCTGTAGTATTTCGTCTACAGACCGCTAATGCGCATGTCAGGCTAAAAGATAAACGAGATTTGCATGACCGCCGAGGATCTCACATAATCGTATTCTGCCAGGTATAAACAATATATCTTACGTGTTTATTTCGCTGTTTGACGTGAGGTAAAAGTGCTGTCGTCTGAAGTGTGGGTTTATCCGAGTTAACGTTACTGCTCCGAAGGAAGCTAGACGGTTTTGTTTATGTTAGCTTTGTTTTTAGCCACCGGTCAGCTAAGTAGCAGCGAGGCGCGTGCATGTAGGCTACGGCTTAATGAAACGCCAAGGCCTACGAATAGTGTTTGATGTTTTGCCTTTGTATATTTCTATAGGCTGTTGTGTTTTTGTCTATTATTGTGTGATTTCGGCTATAAACATATAATTTACGTTAACGTTACATCCAGGTCTCAATATGGGGAAGGCTCTTTCCCACCTGCCTAAGCACAGCTGTCACGATGACTGTCGGGATCTAACCTCATCGCCAGGCTTCAGTACAACGCCAAGTGACGACGGCAAGAACGGAGACGTGTCCCAGTTCCCTTACGTAGAGTTCACTGGGCGAGACGGTGTTACCTGCCCCACATGCCAAGGCACTGGAAGGATCCCGCGAGGTGCGGTTTTACATCAATGATGCTTTGTGGCTGAACTGTACATAATCGAATTACAAAAGGGAGAAAGATATCATAATACAACAGTCCCCCTCTCAAAACATTTTACAGAGTTTTTTTTGTATTTTTATCCAGGTCAAGAGAATCAGCTGGTGGCCCTGATCCCATACAGTGACCAGAGGCTGAGACCAAGAAGAACGTAAGAGAGAGTTTAAGACTGTTATGCATTTTGTTTTACCAGTCCACGTTCTTTACATTTTATTCAAGACATGTTTTGACATATTAAAGGGGTCAAATGGCGTGCATACGTGTTTTTCTGTGTCTTCGGTGTGTTATACGTTACCCACGCATGTATTAGACACGTAAAATTGCAAATATGTAAGTGTCGGAACAAAAGATGCATTCTATCTAAAAGCGAATGATCACCCAGACCTGCCTGAAACGCATCGTGTAACCACACCCCCACAAATCTACGCCCGTTCGTCGTATGATTTGACTAAGACCGCCAAAATGTATACGCAAGAATGGTGGTGTACCTGTCAGTAGAATTGCTTTGGAACTTGATGTTCCGTCACATTCTTGCAGTATTCGACCAATCACTACGCACTAGTTAACTGGCCAATCAAAGCACACTGTGATTCTCAGAGCAGAGAGCTTTGTAAAAACTCTGCGCGATACAAATATGCACGGTATGTGGAAAGTACAACTTTCATGTATAAACATGGCATTACATCTAAAACAAACGATAATATTCGTCGTATGACCCCTTTAAAACAGCAAATACTCTCTCACCTGCTATTATTATTTTTCACACCTGAAATTATCATCATAAGTTATGGGTGCATGGAGCTAATTCTTGATCTAATATTTTGGTATAGTTATGACACTTTGGTTTGTTTGAAGACACGTACACAAATTTAATGTTGCTTCATTCACTTCGATGTTTTACAGTAAGCTGTATGTGACTGCTTCAGTCATTGTGTGCCTGCTGCTCTCCAGTCTGGCCGTCTTCTTCCTTTTCCCACGTTCCATTGATGTGAACTATGTGGGAGTGAAGTCTGTATACGTGTCCTATGACCAGGCCAAACGCATTGTGTATCTCAATGTTACCGTAAGTTCCTCCAGAGCAGTTGTCACTTTGCAGACATCAAACACCAGTTTATTGATAACCTTAGAGCTTTTAAAACATATCCGCTTAAAGTGTGGCTGAAAATAGAAATTGTGCTTGCATTTCATTTTAAAACCCATATAATCGCTTTTGTCCTTTTGAACACCTTGTATCTCCATATTAAATGCATAAATCATTATTTATGTTTGTCAATGTGTTTTGCATCCGGAAAGTATTCACAGCGCTTAATTCTTTGCACATTTTGTTATGTTACAGCCTTATTCCAAAATAGATTCAATTCATTATGTACCTCAAAATTCTACAAACAATACCCCATAATGACAACGTGAAAGAAGTTTGTTTGAAATCTTTGCAAATTTATTAAAAATAAAAAACGAAAAAAGCGCATACAGCCTTTGCTCAATACTTTGTTGAAGCACCTTTGCCACCAATTACAGGCTCAAATCTTTTTGAGTATGATGCTATAAGCTTGGCACACCTATTTCTGGGCAGTTTCTCGCATTTGTCTTTGCAAGATCTCTTAAGCTCCATCAGGTTGGATGGGAGCCTTGGTGCACAGCCATTTTCAGATCTCTCCAGAGATGTTCAACCGGGTTCAAGTCTGGGCTGGGCCACTCAAGGACATTCACAGAGTTGTCCTGTATTCACTCCTTTGTTATCTTGGATGTGTGCTTCGGGTCATTGTCCTGTTGGAAGATGAACCTTCGCCCCAGTCTGAGGTCCAGATCGCTCTGGAGCAGGCTTTCATCAAGGATGTCTCTGTACAAAGCTGCATTCCCTCAATCCTAACTAGTCTCCCAGTTCCTGCCTCTGGAAAAACATCTACACAGCATTATGCTATGGGATGGATGGTATTGGCCAGGTGATGAGCAGTGCCTGGTTTCCTCCAGACATGACACTTCCAGGCCAAAGAGTTCAATCTTTGTTTTAGCAGACCAGAGAATTTTGTTTCTTATGGTCTGAGAGTCCTTCAGAAGGCCCTTCTCCCGGATCGCTTAGTTTGGCCAGGCGGCCAGAGTCCTGATGGTTCCAAACTTCTTCCATTTACAGATGATGGAGGCCACTGTGCTCATTGGCACCTTCAATGCTGCAGAAATGTTTCTGTGCCTTGATACAATCCCGTTTTGGAGGTCTACAGACCTCATGGCTTGGTTTGTGCTCTGACATATACTGTTAACTGTGGGACCTTATATAGACAGGTGTGTGCCTTTCCAAATCATGTCCAATCAACTGAATTTACCACGGATGGACTCCAATCAAGTTGTAGAAACATCTCAAGGAAGATCAGTGGCAACAGGAAGCACCTGAGCTCATTTTGAGTGCCAAGGCAAAGGCTGTGAATACTTATAAACATGTGCTTTTTTTCGTTTTTATTTTTAATAAATTTGCAAAGATTTCAAACAAACTTCTTTCACGTTGTCATTATGGGGTATTGTTTGTAGAATTTTGAGGAACATAATGAATTGAATCCATTTTGGAATAAGGCTGTAACATGACAAAATGTGAAACAAGTGAAGCGATGTGAATACTTTCCGGATGCACTGTATGTAACCAATAAAGATATTAATGGAGTAGTTCACTTCAAAATTTGCCCCCATTGACTTTCCATAGTAGGGAAGAATTACTAAGGAAAGTGAATGGGAGCAAATTCTTTACTACTGAACTACTTCGTGAACTACTACTTTAAAAAGTGCTTGTCAACTTTGACAACACAGTATTTAATTTTGTTTTCCTATTTACTAAAAAACTGCGAATTGGGACATATAAGGTTTTGGAAGGACAATGTTGATATTCTTTCAGACTGTGAAAGTCACAAGAGGTATTTGATGTGTAAATGTTTAAAAAAAAAAATTATTAAAAAATGCCTGACCTGAAAATAAACAGGCCGGACAATTGCTCCTTTGTAAAAAGTGAATTTCTGAAACTGATATGAGCAGACAGCTGCTCATTTATGAGAGTCCCATAAACAATTGCCCATTTCTCCTGTGCATTTATGTGAGAACACAATTTGATCACCTATGTTCTTTCTGAAAGATGTTGATACTGTCTGACAGCCATATAGGTGCACAGCCTGAGGTGTTTTTTCATTCCGTTTAAATTTGTGTCTTTGTTTTTTTTTAAGAACACGCTTAATATAACAAACAACAACTATTACTCTGTGGATGTGGCCAACATCACAGCCCGAGTGCAGTTTTCCAAGACTGTAATTGGTAAAACGTGCATTAGCAACATCACCACTATCGGCCCGCTGGACATGAAGCAGGTGCAGTATTACCCTAATCTGGCATTTACAGTATTAGTTATTTTCATATTTTTACAACATATATGAATGTCATTCATATTTTGAATGATTTGTTTTGCAGATTGACTACATGGTGCCAACCACCATAGCAGATGAAATGAGTTACATGTAGTAAGTACACATCCTTTCAACATACAAGCATGTAACATTTTGTTTTCATCTAGCAGACTAATCTCCCTCTATTTTTCAGTGACTACTGTACCCTGCAGAGTATCAAAGTGCACAACATTGTGGTTATGATGCAGTAAGTATAGCACAAACACAGCAAAAAGTTTCAAAATAAATTTTGTGATATGAGAGGAACTGATCTTCAAGCCCATTTCAAGCATCTGATTAAACACTATATTTTGTTATTTGGTGCTGTAGAGGTTAGTGCACAAGCCCATGATACTCATGCAAGCAAGTTTAGATCAATGTACAATTAGGTAAAGGAGTCATATGACACGTCTAAAACGAATATTATCATTTGTTTTAGATGTAACGCAATGTGTATACACGATTTAAGGTTCAAAAACACTGCATTTTCCACATACCATGCATGTTTCTATCTCCACTTCACCCCACCTCTCTGAAACACGCAGATTTTTTACAAAGCTCTTCGCTCTGAAAAGCGAGGTGTGCTATGATTGTCAAGATTGCCAATTCTGCAAGCGTGTGACAGAAATGTAACGCCTCTCATCATATTTGGAACATCAGGTTCCAAAGCAATTGTACCGACAGGTACCTTACTTGCGTTTACATTTGGGCATCTATTTGCCCAAATGTCAAGTCATACCACAAACTGACGTAGATTTGTGGGGGTGTGGTTACACGAGGCGTTTCAGGCAAGTCTGAGTGAGCATTCGGTCATTTTTGCAATTTTACGTGTCTAAAACATGCATGGGCAACTTCTAACACACCAAAGACACGGAAAACATGTATTCGCGCCATATGACCCCTTTAAGTTTGTTTTGTGGATTATTTATGATTTATTTTGCTGCTTCTTTTCCAGGGTTACTGTTACCACTGTGTATTTTGGCCACGCTGAGCAGGTGTCTCAGGAGATGTACCAGTATGTGGATTGTGGAGGGAACACTACATCCTTGCATGAGTATAACCTGAACACCCCTTGGAGAGGCTAGAGAAGAGCCTGTTAGTGTATTGCATCACCTTGTCCCTCACCTCTCCGTGTCGTTGTTTCAGCAAAATTGGTGGGGGGTGTGTTACATTTATCTGTCTATTAACCAACAGAATATATCAAGGGTGTTGGCAAGTCACAAATGATGCACTTTAGTTTCCATGTTCTCCAAGCAATATGATGATAGTGAGGTCTGTACAGCTCTCATTTTCCTTCACTATACCCTTATTGCCAAACTAAACCCTTATTGTAATTCCGTATGTCACAAATTTAAAAACCCCTTTGAAATGATGTTTATTGAAAAGTATTAATGGTTCATATATTACTTTGATTGTTTTGTAACCTGATGTTCATTACACTTCTTAGTGATGGGATAAGATACAATAATGAGCCCTGCGTGCTTTGGGATCTTTTAAATTGAGGTGAGATGCGCCTGTGGTGTTTATTCAAATGGAAATATTAAGAATGAGTCACCTCAAATTACTTCTCATACCTCATATCACAGGGTTGGTACAGTCTCACTTTGTGGGGGTGTGCATTATAATCTGAAATCGCTCTTGGTGTGTCATACAAAAGAAACTGAGGGAACATCAGTGTAGATATCACCAGTGTTGGGAAGGTTACTTTGGAAATGTAATTGGTTACAGATGACAAGTTGCACTATTTAAAATGTAATGCATAGTGTATCTATTTTTATTTCGGTAAAGTAACATTACATTTGATTACTTTTCAAAATTTAATTCATGGTGTTGTCTTTTAAAGCTAAAGTAAAGTTAAATTCCGCCTAAAATAGGAAGTAGGGAGTTTGTTGGTGCCCTGAATCTTACAACTCAATATTATTAAATAATTTTAATAGCTAGCAAACAAGATTCAATTCAACCAAAAAACAAATCAAAAGCATCTGTTTACTGAACGGCCACGGCAGGAGGCATCTATGCACAACAGGCAAAGCAACAAATTAATATTAATGAACATATCCTAGCTTTTTACCTAAAATATTTAGATGTAATCCTATTTGTAAATATTCACATTTTAGTAAGTAACTTATTTAATTAAACTGTGCAACTCCACTACTAGTTACGCCCCAACACTGGATATCACACAAGCTGCTGTGAAAAAAGCTTTTGATTTATTTATTGTGTATTGCACTTTGATGGCCACGTTTCTGATTGTCGGAGTTTAAGAGATTTCAAACTCTCAAATGCAGATTGACAGATTTAACAATAATCACTATAATCTGAGAGCATCATGCTGCTTGTGTTTGTTGTTGAAATGAACATTCTCTCAGATTCTCTGTGTTATAATAACAGCGAATTCACTCATGAGTTTTAAAGCGTTTCATGTAGAGTTTTATCATACTTGATGTCAGAGGGTGAGAAACTTTGATAATTTAGCACATTTTTACATTCTTAAAAAAGACACTAACATTTTTAAACATTTAGATTTTGTTTGTAAAAACGCTTATAGATGGTCTGTTGGTTCTGTAATAGATGTGGTTACTAACATGACATGACATTTTTCAAAAGTTGTAATATCATTTGCTTGATGTTTTGTTTGTGGTCCCTTTGATTTTTGATAAACAGGTTTGGTCTGCTTTAACAACACTGAATTAACATGTTAAAGGCTTTCACGGTCTGGTTTATAAAACCTACTGGTTTTCATTAAATATATGTTTTGAATCCTCTGTTCGTTCTTTCTCTTTATGTAATAAATAGTTTGATATAGTATAGTAAATGCAACATTATATTTATGATTCAACCTCTTGTTGTTTTTCTTTCGGATGCATTGATCATTCTATCTGATTGTTTTAGGACTACACTGTTCCTTACATGCAAATGAGCAAATTATACCTCTATGCTTTTTGGTAATTTGTTGAATGAATAAAAATGTGAAGACATTCATCTCTTGTGATGAACTTTGGATTCGCTGTCCACTAAAACTGTGGCTTAAATGGCTTTCTTACCTTAATAAAATGTTTAATAGAAGAAATAAGATAAAATTACCATTGAAAGGGAAGCAATGAGGCTATAGTCTTATAATTCACGATCAGTAATGGCTTACATTCACTTTCATTTAGGTCTTATACATGAACGTATTTGATGATATTTAACAAAGATAAAGTTAGAAATACAAAAACGTGATGTACTGTAAATAACAGAAGAACATACAATTGTTTCTAGATTATGAAAACTGCAGTTGTTCAACTGAGGCCTGTGCTAAACACAACAGTTACAGAGTGACATACAATAGATGAGCAAATCTAAATGAACGATTGCACAGTTTCGAGTCGCAGTGTTCATCATAAAACAATAATGCCATCTTGTAAAATTAGATATTATTCTGTCTAATAAGTGCTATTTCATAACCCAAACACCGTAATAACCTTCAGTGACAGCAGTACAATGCTAACAGATCAAACTAAGAGAGCGGATAGGCACAAATTAACTGGCAACAAAGCAATGCATCTAGAGAACATACAAATCACACAATGGTTGTCATGGGGACAGAATCAGCGGTAAGAGAGATCATTTCAATTATCTCAGATGCAATAATTATGATGTTACACAATGTCTTGTTCTTCACTAGAGGTAAGCTATTTGTTTAGAGGAGCATGCAGTTTCATTTTTAAAGGGCTTCATCAATGTTTTAACAATTTTTAAATACTTGAAAAGCAACTACATAAAATGAAGCAGTGTATCAGCGATCATTCCATCCAATGACAGTAGGTCTGGGGAACTTAAACTGACTTTTTTCTTATTTCCCACTAGAGGGTACTATGACTGTGTCTCCATCCTAACCCCTTGTCATTTTGAGAAGAGAACTTGCATTACATGTATATACTGTTGAGTTCATTGCAAATGATCAAAATTTAGGTTGACTGATGCTGTCTTAGTTTATCATCCATAAAGTAGGTTGACAGAATCACAGATATGTCCAATGCACAGGTCATCATTAGCCAATGTTTCTAGGCCAAGGCCAGTTACATTATTGCTCTGTTGGCGGGCAGATTCAAGGAAAAGTTCACCCAAAAATGAAAATTGTGCCATTATTTACTTACACACTTGTCATTTTAAATCTGTATGTCCTTCTTTCTTTTGCAGAACAAAAAATACGATATTTTGAAGAAGGTTCTTATCTGGCACCCATCAACTTGCATTGGTTTTGTGTCCATACAACAGTACTGAATGGGTGCCGGCGCTGTTTGGTTTAACAACTTTCTTCAAAATAGCTTTTGTGTTCTGAAAAAAATCCCACCTGTTTGAAATGACAAGAGGGAGAGTAAACAAGTCTTATTACTCTGAATATCTTTAGTTCCATAATAGCTCTGACCTTTACATAACAAAACTTGCCGGAGGCTGTGTTAGGTTTAGTTTATCAAGTTTTGTCACAAGTACAGTGTAAAACATTTCTGTGGAAATGACAAAATTACTGCAGCAGTTTGCCAGTAATTTACTGTAGACTTACATTTATGTAATTTACTGGCGACAGTTTGTTCAAAGACAATGATCATTAATGATCAGCGTAAACAACATTAACAAGTCTTTATCCTTACAGAAAAAAACTATAAAATAACAGCCTCCTGCAAAGTATTCTGGGAACTAAAATTAGAAAAGGAAACAGAAAAAGGTTTATTTGGTTTTCCGGTTCCCTGAGTGCTTTGCATGTAAAGATTTCTGTAAAGATAAAGACTTGTTAATATTTAATATTCATTTGTCTTGGAACAAACTGTTGCCAACAAATGAGATCTATATAAATCTAAAGTAAGTTACTAGCTGCATAACTACAGCAAAAACATTTACAGTACATACCGAAGTGTGTATCATGTTACGCATGGCTACTGGTGTTCTCTGCCAAGAGCTATGAGGAAACTCAGTTAAGGTTCATTTTATACATTCATTTGTTGACAGGCTCTTTGGTGGCACCCTTGACTTCCTGAAATATGTGAAACTGCCAAAGAAATTGGTTTCCTTCTGCGGTATGTGACACTTTCTATGTGGCTGTAGTGTCACGGCATGCTTCCTGACTGAAGTTATTTTTTATTTCAGTATTTATAACAGTAAGGTCCTTTAACCTAGACTATTTACTTAACTGCTTGTTTTTTCCAATGCTTTACATTTTTTTCTTCCTACCCTAAGCTCAACCCCACCCATTTTGTTGAATCAGAGGATTAGCTGTAACTCATTTCAACATTTTGCAATCACCGTGTTCCAGTAACTCTTTGGATCTCTACTCGTGGCATCAATTTTTGCGATTGTCTTTACGATAGATCAAATTGCATCATTCTCATTAATTGGGTCAGTGCCCAGATCCTTTATTGATAAATGGCTTCGATAAATGGTGAAAGGCTTTTTGTCTTCCAACTTATTGAACTTCCCAGTGCCAAAGAAAAAATTCAGTATATTTATTAAATACAATCCATTTTTGTGGTCATAAACACACATAATCCCCTTTCCTTAAATACAGTACAATTATACCTCTTGCTTCGCCTTTTAAAATGATGTTTATGTCAGAATATGTCATTTTCTTGTTTTTTCTTCAGACCCTTTAAATGAACCCTTTCATGAATATGTGTGTAATGTTTGGTCCTGGTATGCCAGTTAGTAATACAAGATATGATTCCAGTCATTTTGGCCTTGTGGTGACATTTTTTCTCCCCATGAGGTCAACAGCAAACCAAAACTGAATGATGTTTATTCGAAAGGTTCAGGGGATGGCATATACAGTTTGCACAGTATAAAATCATTCTACCTTATGGTGTTGACCGAACAGCGCGACAATCACTTTCATTGGTTTTGCGTCCATATAGAAATCAATGTTTGCCACCGCTGTTCGGTTATCAACATTCTTCAAAATATCTTCTGTTCTGCAGAAGAAAGTCAGTCATACAGGTTAAAAATAAACGACAAGAGGAAGAGTAAATGATGAAATAATTTTCATGTTTGGGTGAACTATCCCTTTTTGTCAGTGTGAATGCGCATTCTTTGTGAAAGAGTTAATGGATGCAATCGCTTTGTCCTTCCGTTTAATGTGTTTGTTCTGTGTTTGAAGCAATTTGAGCTTGTGGGTAAGCGGTATATAAAATGTGCAAACCATCTGTCTAATGTAGGGTCTTTTGTTTGTTTGATTTCCTGAGAATGTGTATTTCTTGTCATTATCATTTTGCTGTTTACATGAAAATCAGGTAATGTTCTCTTGTGAAACAAAACATTAAGAAAAGAAACCAACACCTAAATGAAAGCATTAAACAACTGTTCCAATGTTAAACTTGACTTACTTTCAACATTCCAATTATTCAAAATTCCACCTTACGTTACCTCGCTCTGAGTAGACTTGTCACACCGCTTTGCCATGTTTCTGAACACACCCACTTTGTGTGTGTGTGCAGACATCTGCACACTGCTGTTATTGATTCAGTGCTGTCAGGCTACAGTAGCTGACAGTCTGCCTCTCCCACTTCATCATCTCACCTCATCTCGCAGCTTGCACTCGCTCAACCATGGTTCTCCACCACAAAGAGTTCGAGAAGGCTGGTAAGGTTGCTGGTCTCCAGATATGGAGAATCGAAAAGATGGAGCTGGCTCCAGTGCCTGCCAACTTACACGGCAGCTTTTATGTTGGCGATGCCTACCTGGTGCTTCACACTGTCAAACAGAAGAACTCGTGTTTTTATGATCTGCACTACTGGCTGGGTAAGCACAGTTCTTTACTTGAAATGCCCAGTGGGTAAAATCGGTTGAAGTTACATTAATATTACAATGGATTGTTTCCTAAAATATATATGCTATGTGTATTATATTTGTATAATTTATAGAATATCTACTGCCTGAACTTTACTGAAACATGCACTTGAGCCTGGAAATAAAGCATTCTCGAGACACATTGTGTGTGAAATGTTTAAGAGGGTATCAGTGAGGTCAAACTGTAGCGTGTGCACCAACGTTTGCCAATGATATATAATGAATAAAAAAATAGAAGTTTAAAAAAATCTCAGTCGCTATTTAACAAGTTGGCGAAAGACAAAAGGAAATTAACTTGTTTCAGATTAAAAATTCTAAATAATCCAAAGTAGTATCCAAAATGCAAAGCTTACATATATGGCCCCATAAAACGCAATATCACATCTGTAGTGAAGGTTGTAAAGTTGCAACGATATTAAAACTGGACTTTCATCTGTAGCTAAATAAATAACACACAATGACTGTACGTGGGAAAACTCCACAAACAAATACAGACGAGAAGCTGTCTTGACTGACATGTTCAGTGTTGAGTGAACAAGCTTTTACTGTGCAAACAAGTTGTCAGATGATCACAAAGTTGTGAACGTTGATAAGCTTGTGCAGCACTTTGTGCTCGAGGGCTTTGTGTTTTTAACACATTAATATGTGTTGCCATTGTGAGGAGACGTTTCTGTTTAATAGATACTTTAGAAACAAAGTTCTGTTAAGTTGCAAAACTGCAAAAAAAAAAACTGAGGAAGTGGTTAGTTGACTCGTGTCCTGTATGTGTGGTATGAACAAATTACAAAACAAACTGTTAATAACATAGTTTTATATTATTAATGGGGTTGGGTATCGTTTTCATTTTATCGAGTTCCGTTTTGGTTCTGCTTATTGATTTCAACTCTTATCGATTCCACAGTTAAAGTAAAACATTAAGATATCAACCTGTATAGTCATTTAGCCCGCTTATTGACTGGTTTGCAAAAATATATATATTTGCATGAGCACCGTTTTGTGTTTATATACCCACAGCAACCCTGTTTTGTTTGATTCAATTTGTATTACCATAGTTTTACATCAGGGTTAAACTATATAATGAATCTATATGGTTAATTTGAGGTTTCTGCTTTGCTGCAAATTCAATAGTTAAGCTATATGCTTCTAGTCAAAATATGGTACATTTTAAAAAGACTTTTATTGAGATATCAGCAAATCACAAATTAACATATACGGATTTATGAAAATATGCACACAGGAAATGATAAGAGGAATTGAAATTCTAATTTCATGTATTCGATTCCTATTCCTTTCGATTCCGATTCCAAATTGAAATTGATTTTTGATTCCCAATCCTAATTGTTAATATATAATATAAAATACCACAAGTGAGATTTATCTTCATTGTAAGTTTTGTTTTATTTTGATGTCACACCACGGGAAACATGTCCCGATGATAGTAAATAATTATGAATACAATGTTGCACTCTTAAGGAGTTAAACCTGACCATTTTTAATGTCGCAGTTTCTTAAACATTCAAAGAATAAATAAAACAAGAAAATAAATAAATTACGGACAATTAACCATTTAGTCGCCAGAATCCATGTACAGACAATAGCCACTTAATACAGTTTCCTTTTTCCGCTGAGTGCAAGCACTCTCTTCACTCCATTAGATGCTTTAGACAAGTCAATAGCACTAAGATGTTCTGGCCTTGGCTTGTCCTTTTGCCTCAACTCTTCCGCAAACGGTACAAAAAAGCCTCCATTATGAGTCATTGACCACAGTGTAAATAGATTCCTGAATGAGGCTTCTGCCCATCATGTCTTTGTGGCCAAGATGTAAAGCTTGTCATGAAATGGACAGCATTTAACAGAGAGCTTTGCAGAAACTTTGCAGTCTCACCCTCGTGCGATACATCCGTTGTCACGGTCTCAGCTTGTTTAAGTGTAAATTTTGATGCTTGGTGAGAGGAAAAAATGAGAAGGTGAAAAGGCAGATGTTCTGTTGTCTGTATGCAGAATCATGACTATTGTTGTCTGCGGTGTCTTATTTTTCACATTTCCCCTTTTGCTCCAAGTAATGCAGAAAGGAGTAATATGTACACTGCACTGTTAAAATGATAGGATACAAGCATTTATATTCAATCATCGTATACTTTTTCTGTAATTTTACAGTTTTTGACCGTATCTAAAAAAATACTTCTGTCTCTGTAGGTAAAGAATGCACACAGGATGAAAGTACAGCTGCTGCCATCTTTACAGTTCAGCTGGATGACTACCTGGGAGGGAAACCAGTTCAGTATCGTGAACTCCAGGGTTTTGAGTGCACCAGCTTCACCAGCTACTTTAAAGGAGGAATCACATATAAGGTCTAACAAGACAGTTATTATTAGAGATGCGCCAATATATTGGCCAATAAAAGCATTTTCAGGGCCGATATATTCTATCAATCAAACGGGGACGGGAAATGCAATGAATTTTTGCTCTCTATATAGAAAATGTTAAGAAACATTACCCGTTTGATGTTCAATATTAATATTTTTTTATATTTAATATATTAATTGGTAAAATATCAATATTGTATCAATTAATAACATTCAGAAAGTTAAGAAATATAATTGAATCTTCAAAACCGGCATCTCTCTGACTAAAGACAAACATAAAGCCATCCTTTATTCTAATGGAAAGACTGACAGTTTTTGTGAGGTTTTAGTTTATTTTTAAAAGGCAAGGAGCAAATTGTGAAAATGTTTCCACCTCTCAGTATAAATCTTAGTCTTTGTGTACAGTGACTCTGTAAGGAGTGTGGTGAAAACGTTTCCAAAATAACCCACTTTCCTACCTAAGACCTTCCGTTTCGCTTATACCGTCACAAAAAGTGTACACCCGGCGTAAGTGTTTGCTAGTTTCAGCCCGATGCAGTTCTATTTTCCCGCCCTGCGCCGTGTTGTTTAAATAGCAAATGCATTTTCGCCCATTTGTGCACACATGGGCCTAATGGTCAAAAAAATAGGTGTGTTCAGGTGTATTGTTGGCGCTATTTTGAAGAACTGAAAATAGACTGCGCTAGAGACTAACTCAAACCTGGTCTAAAGTCAATGGCGCAAAATGTTTTTGGTTATTTAACACGTTAGTAAATGGCAGGTGGCACAACTCCGCTTATTACACACAGAGGGACTCACAGTAGCACACAAACATTCCCAAATATTACAAATAAATGTATTACGGTGTATAATATTATTATTGTGTAAATAAAGATAAAAGATTTGGCTTGTCCTGTAGATGGTCTGTTCACGCGCTTTAACCTCACGCACGAGCAGATGATAGCAGATTAAAATTGTGTGGAAAGAGAGTGCAAACTATTATAAAAGGGCGCAATAAGCAGCAAAGGCTGAGCACCTCAGTAACCTCATAGAAACTAACTAAAACATCCAATGTTTTTATTAAGTACAGTTGCTAAATTTACAAATAAACAGACATCACCTGACCTGGTTATTCCGCCAGGCCTTGGTAGCAATGAATTCATGACATTTTCTACAGAGAAAATCGAAAACATAGGAGACAAAATAGTAAAAACTCAACCTCCAAGTCTGTCCTATGAATTAGTACCAACCATCGCCCCAAATGAAAGGCTGCAGAGTTTTTCACCTATAAAACATGAAGATTTAATTAAACTTATTGCAACATCTAAACCTACAACATGCTTATTAGACCCAATACCAACTATATTATTAAAAGAGTTATTACCTGTTGCAATTGAGCCCATTTATAACATTATCAACTCCTCAATTAATCTAGGCCATGTCCAAGGACTCTTTAAAATGGCTGTAATTAAGACTTTTATCAACAAAACAAAACTTAGACCCCAATGAACAAGGAAACTTTAGACTGAATTCAAATCTCCCTTACCTGTCTGCAATATTCGAAAGAGTAGTGTCCACTCAGTTGTGCTCTTTCTTACAAAATAATGACATGCACAAAAATTCAGTCAAGCTTTAGACCACATCATAGTACTGAAACTGGACTCATTAAAATGACAAAAGACCTGCTTATAGGATGAGATAAAGGTCACATCTCACTCCTACTCCTGCTTGACCTTAGGGGTGCGTTCGATACTGTAGACCATAACATACATTTAGATCGCTCACAGAGTTATACCGGTATTCAGGGACAGGCACTACAATGGTTCAGATCTTACTTATCAGAAAATAACCATTTTTCCATTTAAATGGTGAATCATCAAATCTAACGGTAGTAAATTATGGATTACCTCAGGGATCGGTTCTAGGACCCTTGCTATTCTCCATATACATGCTGCCCTTTGGAAACATTATTAGAAAACATGGAATTAGCTTCCACTGTTATGCAGATGATATCTTATCAAGACCAGATGAGTGCATCAAAGATATAAAACATTGGATGACTTGTAATTTCCTTCTTTAAATTCTTATTAAACTGAAATATTACTTATCAGACCAAAGACACGTAAGAAGAATATTTCGATTAGAATCTACAAATTGAAGGCTGCACTGTTACTCCAACAAATACAGTAAAAGATCTAGGCGTTACATTAGACAACAACCTGTCATTTGGAAATTACATCTCAAATGTCACAATGTTCGAAATGTTGCCAAATTATGAAATATTCTATGTTTTGCTGACGCGGAGAAGCTTATTCATGCATTTATGACCTCAAGACTTGACTACTGTAATGCGCTACTTAGTGGTTGTTCTGCATCATCAATAACCAAACACAGTTAGTTCAGAATGCAGCTGCCAGAGTTCTAACCAGGTCCAGAAAATACGATCACATAACCCCAATGTTATCAACCCTTCACTGGCTACCCATTTATTATTGTATTGACTCTAATACGGTTTAGCCCCAACCTACCTAACAGAGCTTCTATCACACTACAACCCATCACGCTCTCTAAGATCTCAAAACTCAGGACTTTTGATAACACCTAGAATAAATAAATCCACCAAAGGCGGTCAAGCTTTCTCATACGTAGCACCTAAACTCTTGAATAGCCTTCCTGATACTATTCGAGGGTCAGACACACTCGCCCAATTTAAATCTAGATTAAAGACGCATCTTTTCAGCCAAGCATTCACCTAATGCAAAATATGCTAAATAAACCACCGGGAGACTGCTGACATTCGATATTTATTTAATAGAATAATCTTGATTGCTTGTTCTATAAACATTTCAGTTTTTCTTATTATATCCTGTAAAGCTGCTTTAGAACAATGCACACTGTGAAAAGCGCTTTATAAATACAATTGAATTGAATTGAATTGAATTGAATAAACTAAAAAGTGGGCCAATTTGGTCCCAAATAGTACTGAAATAATACACTTAAAACTATACTATAAATTGATAGTAAACTTACTAGATTGTAAACTTATATTTAACCCTTCAACTTAATAAACTTATAAAGTATATTTTTTGTAAGGGAAGTACAAACTTGTTGTAAAAACTGTGTTGTGACACGTGTTCAGGGACACACAGCCCATCTGTATTTGGCCACAGACTAAAAGTGACTCATGTGCTTAAAATGGAAAGCATTTAAAAAAAGGAAAGCGTAAAAGAGGGATAAAATACAAGAATCATAAGCACAGGAATTTTTAAAATGACCCTTCTTTTCTTTGACGTTTTAGTCGGGAGGTGTGGCATCAGGATTTCAGCACGTGGTCACCAATGATCTTACTGCCCAGCGGCTCTTCCACATCAAGGGCAGACGCACCGTCAGGGCCACAGAAGTGCCTCTCACCTGGGCGAGCTTCAATAAAGGCGACTGCTTCATAGTGGATCTGGGCGCGGTGAGACCTGACAAAAGGACAGATGATGATGGAGTTAGAAACAATACTAAAAGAAATGATAATTATTTTCTCATTTTCATGACACTTAAAAGCAGTGTGATTCACTCACTAAAGATTCAAAGATCTTCAAAACATAGATAAATTCAATGTCATTTTGCAGTTATGCGTTGTTAGCCATAAACAGAAAAAGGCAGATTCACACTTGATACCCTCACTGTATGTATTTTGGGTGGGTTAAATACTCGGATTATCGTACAAATACTTTGACAGTCAACATAAGATGTTAAGAAAATATTAGGAGAGTTGAAGGGGCAGAAACACAGGTTTACACTTACTGTAACAATAAATGAATCTTCCAAGTTGACTTGTGTTGACCATCGGATCCATGAGCCTATTTGCAGGAAGATTAACTCTATACTTGTTTGACAGCATACTTTTCCTAATTTTTCTTATGTAACATACAAACCATAGTATAAAAGAAACAGCACGTATCCAGATAAACACCATTCCATACTGACAGTTTAGCAAGAATGTGCTTTCTTGCAGAAGGACAGAAAAATACACACAATTAAAACCTTATCGCTAGGATAATAACAGAGAATGAATTTGAGACCAATGTCTTTCCTGTGAATTTTCACAGTATTGTAAGAGGAAATACTGGCACACAATGACTAAGAATGAAACATGAACACAGACCACTTGTTGTGTTCCCAGGTAATCTATCAATGGTGTGGATCAATGTGTAATAAGTTTGAGCGTGTGAAAGCTGCTCAGGTGGCTGCCGGCATTCGAGACAACGAGAGGAATGGAAGAGCCCAGCTCGTGGTTGTAGAAGAAGGACAGGAGCCTTCTCAGATGAGCGAGGTAAGTAATACAATGCGACCAACTTTAAGCATCTGGTGGAACGTGTACACCTTTTTGCAGTTAAATCAATATTTGCTAAAGCCAACTGGATATCTGGTTTAGCTGAAAGGTTTGATGCAGTCTTAAATCGCTTTTGCACATCACAGGTTCTCGGTGTGAAGCCTGACCTCCCTGAAGGTGATGATAATGATGACATGATTGCAGACATTTCTAACAGAAAATCAGCCAAACTTTACATGGTAAAGAAGCATCTTATTTCACTTACAGTTGTGGCCAAAAGGGATGCATTTGTACCATATTTGCTTTTTTGAAGGTA
Source organism: Barbatula barbatula (assembly GCF_947034865.1). Taxonomy (NCBI): domain Eukaryota; kingdom Metazoa; phylum Chordata; class Actinopteri; order Cypriniformes; family Nemacheilidae; genus Barbatula; species Barbatula barbatula. The sequence continues at coordinate 12,845,065 of NC_136784.1, forward strand.
GACAATCAAATACGTGGAGTACGTTATAAAAAAGGAATTTATTTATAATTATATTTCTTAATTATTATTTTAATGATTTAACATTTTGTAGTCATTTTCCTATAACTTTATAAACGTTGTACGTATTGTGTGTCATTTTGTGCATACTTTAATATTTTCTTAGATGAGCTTCAAGTTTACACCTCAAACACACCATGCGTACAAATTCAATAAAATGTTTGAATAAAAAGCAAAGATGTCAACTGTACAAAGTTGGATATCGCATTGGCCACTACTGTATTCAGTATGTCTTAATTCCATATATTCACATAGACAGAATACCAGAATCCCATTGCACCTCACAGGTATCTGATGCTACTGGGAAAATGCAAGTGTCGCTTGTGTCAGAAGAGAATCCATTCAACCAGACTGACCTGCTGTCGGACGAATGCTTCATTCTTGACCACGGGAAAAACAAGAAAATCTTTGTCTGGAAAGGTACACCCACTTTATTGCCCCAAGATTGAACTGCGATCAAGTTTTGTTTTCGCATTTGCTTCTTATTGATTTGCATGACCTATATGGACTGTCTTTCTTCTGCAGAAGATATTTTGAAGAATAATTGTAACCGAACAACAGCGGTACCCATTGGTTTTGTGTAATGGGTACCACCGTTGTCTGGTTACCAACATTCCTCAAACAATCTTCATTCTTGTTCTGCAGAAGTCATTCAGGTTTGAAATGACAAAATTGTCATTGTTGTGCGATCATACCTTTAATGTTTATGATCTAGGCCGCAACGCAAATCCCAGCGAGAGGAAGGAGGCCATGAAAACAGCTGAGGGTTTCATCAAACAGATGGGCTATCCAGCAAACACACAGGTTTACTCTCAAACCTTAAACTTCTGCATATGCTTCATTACATCCTCCACATATTTATTATTGCGTCAATTATTTACACAGATCCAGGTGCTTCCGGAGGGGGGAGAAACGCCCATCTTTAAGCAGTTCTTCAAAGGTTGGAAAGAGAAGGACCAGGCCGAGGGTCTCGGCAGAGTTTACGTCACTGAGCGGATCGCCAAGATTCAGCAAGTCCAGTTTGATGCTTCAAAGCTCCACGAGTCTCATCAGATGGCTGCTCAATACAACATGGTCGATAACGGCTCTGGAAAAACGCAGGTCACAGTTTGCATAGAAAAGAACAGTGATTGCAAAGGCTAAAGTGTGCTTGTGTGTGAATTATGACATTTGAATACAGGAAGAACAAGCGGATATTACAGTCATGTTGCTGAATAGACAAAATATTGATGTTCTTGATGATGAAGTTTTAATATTAAACATAATATTAATAATTAATATATATTGTGCTGTTTGACAGATTTGGAGGGTAGAGTGTGGTAATAAAGCCGAAACCAAAGTTCCCATCGACCCCGCAGCGTACGGGCAGTTCTATGGAGGAGACTGTTATATAATATTATATACCTACCCCAGGGGAGAGATTATCTACACATGGTAAGATTTGTAGATTTGTACAAACAGTTTGTAACTTAAGTCTGTGCCTGCCAGTAAAACAAATAAGGCTGCGTGCTCACACTAACAGGCAGGGGTCCAGCAGCACGATCGATGAGCTGACAGCATCTGCCTTTCTTACTGTTGAACTGGACCGTTCCCTGGGTGGAAACGCTGTTCAGGTAAGAGGAAATATATGTATGTCTTGATTAAAACAGGGCTGGACTGGGCTTTCGCATGGCTCGAAGCTAAAAAATATGTTGACACTAGGACCCCTGGGCATCGTAAAGGGACAGTTCACCCAAAAATGTAAATTCTGTCCTCTTTACTCAGAGAAAGATATTCGCAAGAATGTCAGTAACCAAACAGTTCTTGGCCACCATTGACTACCATAGTAGGAAAAATTACATTGGTAGTCAAAAGTGCCCCAGAACCATTTGCTGTCCTACATTCAAGAATCTTCCTTTGTGTCAAAAGCAAATTTTCCGACATTTGTGATCAATGGTGGCCAAGAACTGTTTGGTTACATCACTATAGTGAATACTAAAAAATTGACCTTGTTACGATACTGTACCATGTCAACTCGGACAAGACCTAATCCGAATGGTTCATTACCATGTAGGTCCGGGTGACTCAAGGAAAGGAACCGCCACACCTGCTGAGTCTCTTCAAAAACAAGCCTCTCATTGTATATAAGGAGGGTACGTCTAGACAGGGAGGACAGGCACCTGCTCCCCCAACCCGCCTCTTTCAAGTGCGCAAGAACCTCTGCACTATTACGCGCATTTGCGAGGTGAGTCCAGAATATGAACTCGGAATGAAGTTCGGAGTATCTTTGATGCATACAGTATATTTGCTGTAAGTTTGCTGCCATGTGGTCTGAAAGGTTGAAGCGACGGCGTCAAGTTTGAATACCAATGATGCCTACCTCCTGAAGTTGCCTCAGGGGAATGGGTACGTGTGGAAAGGGAAGGGGGCCAGTGAGGAGGAGGAACAAGGGGCAAAGTATCTGAGTGAGAAACTGAAGTGCAAAACCAAGCTGATAAATGAAGGACAAGAGCCAGGTAAGGACAAGAGCCATCCGACACATAAATATCTATACAAGTATTTACACACTCATACTCATTGCCTATTGTTCGTTCAAAGAGGACTTTTGGAAAGCTCTGGGTGGAAAGGCTGAGTATCAAAAATCCAAGATCTTGGAGAGTGAAAATATAGCACATCCTCCTAGATTGTTCGCCTGCTCCAACAAATCCGGACGCTTCGTTGTGAGTATTAACTGATAAAAAGAATAAAAATGTACATGCGTTTCTTGAACTCATAATCTGGGTGTTACAAGCTTCATGCTCTACCAGATGAGTTGACACGAGGACATGCTTACAGGAACAACGATCTGATAATGTTAAATAATGCCTATTTTATAGCTTATATGTGTTAACAATTCATTTTTTTAATTCTAGATTGAAGAGGTACCTGGTGAGTTTAACCAAGATGATCTGGCAGAAGATGATGTCATGTTATTGGATGGCTGGGATCAGGTTAGATTTCTTTTCATCATCTCCTCCAACGCTTTGCACTGCAAACGTAATGAATCTCTCTCTCAGATCTTGAAGGACAACAAATTGCCTCTGATTAAAGTGTCGGATAATCTATTCAAAGATTAATCTTCACTTTCTTTGGGTCTGGGTTTCAATGCACCACTGATCCCCTGATTTCGTTGCTTAGGTGTTTGTGTGGATTGGAAAGGATGCTAATGAGGTGGAGAGGACTGAGTCTGTCAAATCTGGTAAGACCCCCTGAAGCATGAAGTTGATTTAACAACAAGTTTACTGTCTGTGACTTTTACCTAGTGAATTTGTACACTTACAGCAAAGACATACATTGAGACAGACCCATCGGGGCGTGACAAGGGGGCGCCTGTGGTGGTGGTGAAGCAGGGACACGAGCCCCCCACTTTTACCGGCTGGTTCCTGGGGTGGGACGCTTCTCGATGGGACAGCGGTGTTGTGGCTGGAGTGAAATCACTGAAGGTTAACTGATGGCTGCAGTTATGCAAATGATGAAAGATAAAAGGGATCATTGGCTTCTTAGGCATGAGTAACTAGCTTGAACTATTTCATTTTCATTATACAACAGTTCTACACAGTAAAAAGTAGCTAAGAAAAAATGAAGCCAATCTGGCTTTAAAAAAAACAGCCATATTACAAATATTAATATGAAGTTTATAGAAACATGGTCTCCAAAGTCTTTTTGGAATTTTGTCTTGATTTTTTAAAAGCACACAAGAGCCATCTAGCGGTGATCTGTGTTTGTAATGTTTTACAATTGCTTACAAAGCTATTTACATTTTAAACATTGAAAATTATAAAATAAAAATAAATGTTGTGTCTCTATGGTTCATTATTAATTGCAGGAAATAATGTCAAGAGAATTCATAACATTCAGCTTCCAATTTCACTTGTGATTAAAATGTAAGTGATTTTGTGTCGCTGTTAAAATGCATTTTAACAAACTCGTACACAGGATGATCTCAGCTATATCACTTGATTAAATAATATTTGTGTTACTAGCTGTTAACTCAAACATTTGCTAAATCAGATTCGTTTTAACTGGCAAGTATTTGGCAGGTCACAACAATGTTTTATATAACAGACTAGAGTAAGCAAACAAGGATTTTTATATTCAACTTATTGTTGAAATAAGAGATTTGTGCGGTGACGGTGGCATTGCACGATTCGATGTGCTTCGGCAAACGTGGCATTCAAATGCACAATAAATGATGTGGATCAAAACTATATCATAGAGACGAAAAGGCACACACTGCCCTTGTGTCGGGGTCAAAAGGTAAGGTCATTCACGATCTCTCGTGCATTTATTTATTTAACCACACGATGGCGCACAAGCGAAATAAATAAAATAAATAAAATCTGACCTTTCGATGGCATCGACATAACACGCAAGATAACACCTCCTGTTGTAAAACCCATTACATTACTTTGTAACAATAAGGTGTTTAATATACTAAAAATGTTATAAAACAACAAAAGTAAACAGTAATGACATAAAACTCCTTTAGTGTTATGACATAAGGGAATCAATTCTGTTGTATTTTTAAAACCCCCTCTAGATTCACGCCGTGACCTCTATTTAGACTTTGCTGAATATGCATCTTTCATTGAACCCGTGAATGAAGTAATTGAACTCTTCTCGAGGTGCCAGACCACTTATCCGGTACTGAATCAACTTTGTGATTTACAATGAAGCTCGGATGACCGATTGCTTGACGACGAGCGATCGGTCAGAAGGGTGTTCTGTGATCAGACCTCCGGAGTGTTAATGGCAAGCCACGAAAGCGCGATTGATCATTGAAAGCATCGCTAATTGTTTTGACACTGCAATACAACTCCCCGATTTGTCACGGTGTTAGGAAACTCTCAAAGCCCGCGTTTACCTCGATCCGGTGTTTATCTTTCTTTCTATGTACCCTACGTAATACATTTTATATAAAACAATTTAAAGAAAATTACATCATGATAAACGACACTTGAGCGCTTGTTCTCGAGCTTCACGCGCCTTGAACAGGTGGCGGTCGATGCGCGTTTGTCCGAAGGACGATGGGCTTGATTTTACACCAATCAGACTCCTGGAGAGAGAGTGCACGCGCCCACGGTGACGGACCAACCAGTGCGCGTTCTGCGTTGTGGGCGGAGCCGACTGCGCTAGAATGAAACGGGAGGCGGCTCGCGCTGGAGCCAGTGAAGCAGACGCTCTCGCGGGGTGAGGATACACTTGTCCGCTCCTGTAACTGAATGGCTGCAATATTTTGGAAACAGTCGTGAACGTTGGATTCTACGGGTGTAACGCAAAGGTGGGTGCCGAACGGTATTTAATTTTCATGCACGTCGCTTGAATAATAGAAAATATGTACGTGATGAATAAGTTATTATTATGGATGTAACAGTTACTGACATCAGGACGCTTTCGATTGTTTTCCTCTTGCGCTGTTAGAATAGATCTCAAGTTGCATCACTTGTTGGGGGCAAATGATGAGAGCTTTATTTATGAGATGTGCCCCTCCTCAAAGGCTTTTTCAGATCTGCGACAGACTCGTGTTTTCCACGTTTAGATGAGCCAAACTGTGCTTTCTCTTTTTAAACAAGCACAGGCCAACTATTCTTTCTCTTTTTGAACTACCACTGTAAAACAATATAAGGCCACGAATATGGAAACGGCAGCTTTTGCGCGCTAGCGTTACCGCTTCTGAATAGAAATGAAATCCTGGTGCCCCTGTGGCGCTACATGTGCAAATGGGCTTCCTGCTGTTGCATCCCTCATTCACCATCACTGGCACTGAAAGTCACCAGGCTGCCTTAAATCCCTGTGCTTTTTAGAATGACAAAGAGACAACCGTGCTTGCTTAGAATGAACAGTCATGTAAAGGGGAGCTAAAACTCTGTGTCACGCTGCCGGCCTCATTGCATCATGTTCTTCATTTGGTTTCAGGTTATAGCAGCATTCTCGGGGGAACGAGAGAAGCCTCGTGAATATTTGCAACAGAGACAACACCTGGTCTCCCGAGTGCCTGCCTTTCATCCTTTCCTGAGCAAGATGGGGAATGGATTATCGGAGCCCCATGCCATCTTTCCCTGCTTGCCGTCGTTTCAAGCCCTGCACATTGTTATTCTCGGGTTGGACTGTGCTGGTAAGACCACCGTGCTCTACCGGCTGCGTTTCAATGAGTTCGTGAACACCGTTCCCACTAAAGGCTTTAACACGGAGAAGGTCAAGGTCCCTCTTGGTGGAAAAAGCCGGGCGGCGACTTTTCATTTCTGGGACGTCGGTGGTCAGGAGAAGCTCCGGCCACTTTGGAGATCCTACACGCGGTGCGCCGACGGTCTCGTGTTCGTGGTGGACTCCGTGGACGCCGAGCGTATGGAGGAGGCCAAGACCGAGCTACACAAGATCACAAGGCTCCAGGAGAACCAGGGTGTGCCGGTTTTAGTGGTGGCTAACAAGCAGGACCTTCGCAACGCACTGCCGCTGTGCGTGGTGGAGCAGATGTTGGCGCTGAATGAGCTCGGCTCTCACACTCCCTGGCACCTCCAACCCGCATGTGCCATCATTGGAGAAGGTCTACAAGAAGGCCTAGAGCGACTGCATTCCATGATCATCAAGAGGAGAAAAACGATAAGACACCAAAAGAGAAAAAGATGACTTTATTGATGTATTATGTGCGGGACGTGATGGTTGCCTCTGTGACGGCGCTGGGGGCCTCCGTGGCCCTACGCTTCTGGAATTATCATCAGACTGAGTTTTATCAGTCAGGTGGTGCAGGGTAAATTCAGTTCAAAGACACATGATCCGTGTGTCCAGCAGCAAGAGGACAATATTGATTTAACACGTTGGATTGTAGCGGCGATGGGACAGCACATGTGGAACTTTTACGTCAGTGCAGTGTTACGCAATGTCGTTGGGTCTGTGGTACACGGAGCCTATACTTACAAATGAGAAAGACTGGACACTGAGATTTCACATTTTAAAACAATGTAAAGTCATGAAATGGAAGGATTGATTACCAAAGCTGCCACGGATGTAAATGTCCAACTCTCATTGATTTGATTTCATATTGACCGCCAGTGTTTATCATCTTGGTGGTCAGGGGAACAACAATAAGCTTTATGGATCACTTGTTTGGGAATGCACAAATGTTTAAACAGTGTCACAGGGTATCTCTACACTCTGACTTTAGTTCAGAAGTGATAATTGTTCAAATTTGTTTAATGTTAAGGACGTACCGTCCCTCTTAAAGTTGTCCTGTTGGCTGACTTGCATTAGGACTTCTCCTAAACTTACTCCTAAGATATTGTAAAGAAGATGATTTCTGGTGTAACTTTTGGCTATGCCCACATTGTGTACTTCCCTGAACGACAAGAGATGTTTAAATGCACTTTAACGATTCCCTTTTTCTAATCTATGAACTCGGATCATTCATTTTTTTTGTAAAGAATTGATCATAATACAGAAAAGTAATGTATTGCTTCAAGTGGAGCGTTTTTTATTATCCATTGTTCCACATTCAGATGTGTCAACCTGTCGCTCCGTGCTTGTGAGTTGAGGGATGTTCGTATTTATGTGTCAGAATTTGTACACTTTGAATAAATCCACAGCTACACGAAACACAAAAACACGTCGAGTCCTCATTACAACCCGGTGCTTGACGCACCACTCTTGTGACGTAGTACCAGAGCCCATGTTACTGACAACATCATTAACTACATTTGTTTAGTCTAATAATGGTTTGACATACTGTACAGATGACTCAATGGAGGTTCTTCCTTTCCTGGGCCTTTCAGACGTGCAAACTTTGGTCGCACAATTCTTGGAATGTTTCCAGACAGGATGTATTTTGCACCTCAGGTGTAGTATGTTGTCAAACAGCTGTTTAAATTCATATCGAATGGGAAGACTTAAAATGGATGTTTATGTGTTGCATTTCATAACTGTGGAGTCTACTTTGGATGTAAAAAACCAGGTGGACAACATTTGTGCTATTAGGTCTCTCCCTATCAGTCATTTGCTAGGCTTTTGTTGAAAACATATTGCATAACAAATGGTTAATGGTGTAGCCTACTTCACTTATGATATTATACACACACACCCTAAAGATGTTGCAAACCTGTTGATGTTTGGAAGAATGTTAAAGGCACAGTTCGCCCCAAAATAAAAATTCTGTCATCATGTGTTCACTCTCGTGTAGACCAAAATCTGAAGATATTTTGAGAAATGTCTTTGTGATTTTGTGTCCATACATTGGAAGTCAATGGAGGATAATGTTGTTTGGTTTCCAGCATTCTTCAAATTGTCTTAGACATGAGGGTGAAAAGTGAAATTCTGTCATCATGTAGTTGCAAATCTGTATTGAAATGTTTGTTCTGTTTAGCACAAAAGAAGATAGTTTGAAGAATGTTCTGGGACGCCATTAATTACGATACTAGTTTTTCTCTACTATGGAAGTCCATAGTGCCCGAGATCTGTTTGGTTTCAAACATCTTTCAGAATATCTTTCTTTGTGCTCAGCAGAACAATGACATTTGCACAGGTTTGGGACAACTGTAGAGTGAGTAAATGATGACAAACTTTTCATTTTTAGGTGTACTATTGCTTCATTGTATAGATAAAACATGACAAAAGTTATCTTCAGGTTGAATTGTCTGGTCCATTAAGCGCGACTCAAATGATAACAAAAGTAGAATTTGTTCTTTTAATTGTTAAAGTCTGAAAATATGAGATATGATTATTTTGAACACTCTCACAGGCGTGTATTGTGTTTGGAGAGGATCTGGCACGGCCGGTTCTAGGACAAAAGTGCTGTCTCTTGGAACAATGAGACCTTAACACGGTCAGAGGGGCTTCTGCACAAGCTGACCATTTCAGCGTCCCTGGCCCTGTTTATGGCAGCTGGCTGGCACAGACTAAAACGTACTAAAACAGGTCCCATAATGCTGCACCTATAGATCTGAGAGGTTTTCGAGTTTCAAAGATAACAGACGGAAGACAGAAGTCTTAACTCCCTCGAATCATAAAATATGCAAACGTTCTTTCCCAGCAGGAGCCGCTGCGTGATGCTCAATGGAAAACCTTGTGTTTTGGTGTACATGGAGTTACGAGCACCTCAAAGAGAATTTAAAATCTAGCATCTTAAAGAATATCACATTTTGTAACCCAACAACATCAAGGCTCTGTAATGCGCCTTGCCTGGCCAGGAGGCTTCTGAGAAAGATGTGATCTTGCTGTCTGGCTGCCTGCTTTGATTTGTTTGACAACAGCAATTGCGAATAATACCTGACAACATCGACTTCACAAACCTACGTGGATGAGCTGAAGAATTTTAATGAACGGGCATCCTGCTTCTTTTGTCTTTGCGTGAAAGTACAGAGCACTTGTCGTGGTAGTATAAGCTGGTTCTGAGAGGCACCGTGGCATTATGCCCAGTGCCCTGTGGTTTGTTCGACTAAAACATCATTTAAGCAGGACTGGAGGTTAAGCTTGCATGCACATGGCTCCTTAACAAAATAAGCCTGGTTGATCAGAATCACGCTAAGGATTCGAAGTCAGCCGTTCCCATACTCCCAGTAACTCCCTGACCCTTCCTGTACCCTGTTTTGACCCAGTTAGGGCCCCTTTCCTTTTGATCCTATGATGTAAATACCATGGGATTTGAGGGACCGGTGTTGGCAGAGGGGATCAGAAATCAGAACAGGCTTCCTGTTCACTACACCCAGAACATGCTGACTTGAAACTTCCTCTGCCAAATGTCCTGCGTACTACCGCACTTTTGCTCGTCATAAAAGAGCCACTTACGGTTGTAAAACTGAAGCTTACGGTCATAAAAGGTTCTCCATCATTAGGGTCATTAAGGAATGTGGAATCATTCTGGAGCTTTTTTATTTACAGCAGATGTTTACTGTAATTTGGTGATCTCGTGACTCAAGTCGAGTTTCCAAACAGGCAGCTCACACATTTCCAATGACTGCACGTTGATGAGAAAAATGGGTTCTGACATTAAAACAGAACAATCTAAGCTGAAATTAAATATGACATTTAAAACATGTGTACAGTACAAAGGCGCAGCTTATCGCAGCTGTCCTTCTAAAACCTCGTATCTCCATATAGTGTGTGGCTTTTATTTTTTGATATAATTCATTATCATTAGTCACCCTTTATGTTTGTCACTGAGTTTTGCTAATATCTAAAAAATAAATGAAAATGTCAAAAGCATAGTATCACTGAAGAGTATAGAAAATCTCTGAATTTGGACATCCAAGGTTTTGGAAGGACAGCAACGACACGTATTTCCAGTGACCGCTTCTAATCACTGATAAGGTTTTAATGCAAAATGTTAATAATCTACTGCAGTAATAAATGAGAAATGTTGCCATCAGAAAAACACAAAGGAAATATATGAGCTTCAGAATGTATTAGTATTTGCTTGAATGACTACATGCAACTAAACATACTGTATGTTATTCCATGCAGCATTCAATGGAAGCAACATTTTCTTCTTTCTTGCTTTTGAATTGAGATTTTATTAAAAAAACTCACTTTTAAAGGAACAGGAATTTTAAGCCGTCATTTACTCGGTCTTACTTCATCTCATGGGCTGCCGTGTGTTTTGTGGCCACAAGAACCAAAGAGATTCAAAGTTGAGATTCGTGGAGCCTGCATGTGTCCAATGACACGCAGATGTAACATCCAAGCGTGACTTAATAAGCTAAAAATATTACAAACATATCGTTTCGATTTGTAAGACCTGTGGAGTCGCGTGGATTACTTTTATGATGTTGTTCCTGTAGCTCATTGGTTTATGGGTTTGATTCTCAGTAAATCGACATAATGATAAAAATGTATACCATGAAGTGCACTGTAAGTCATTTGGAAAAAATAAAGATTAAGGAAGTCATATACAGCTAAGAAATGCAAAGAGTTTCATTTTTGGGTGAACTAATTCTTATTGGAGATGGTGAAGTTAGCTAGTTGAGCATGCGGCTGTATTGACTGAGCCATACATGCTTCACAAATACAGGTTTGACTAACAGACATTACATTTACATTACTGCATTTAGCGGACGCTTTTATCCAAAGCGACGTACGTTGCATTATACCATACATTGTATCCAAGTATATGCAAACATCTGGGATCGAACCCATGACCTTGGCGTTGCGCCGTGCTCTAACCACTGAGCTACAGGAAAACTGACATGGTTTGAATAATCAAAATACTGCAAATCCACATGTGTATTTGGTGCTGACCACTAAATACCAAGTGTAAATGGGGTCAAATCCTTCAAACAGCCTTTTGTAATCATTGCATTAATTGGTCTCTTGTTTTTTAGACGACAGAGACGTTTGTCAACGTTCAGGTCCTCAGTTGGTGGCCTTGAACTGTCTGTCTCATTCCGAAAGGGAGAGTCGGTCTTGGTTTCTGATTAACATATGTTTGAAGTGAATTTATCTCTGATGTCTGGCTGCAGTAGTGAGGTGTGAATGTCTGAGCACAGGATAGAGTGTGGTGTGAACGGGCGGGGTGCTGAACGATAGGCCCGTGAGAGAGGGGAAAGCAGAGAAAGATAAGTGCTCCACCACTCCCTGCCTTTCCTGAGAAGTTCAGTGACTCCCGGCCCCCTTTTAACACACTTTTGACATCACAACTTGACTGAATATGAATCGGTTTAAATAACGGTTATTGTTTCATGTTTTTAAATACATTCTTCCTCCAGTAAACCAAATCCTGGACAATTTATTTGTATTGACTTGCAAAAGCAACTTTGCTCTGAGCATAATTATTCTGAACATAAAATAATAATAATAAAAACAATAATACAAGATTGACATTTAGATATTAAACAGAAATGCTTATTATTTTTATTTATTTACATCTTTTTATTGTCGTTTCCGGAATATATTCTTTTAAATGTATTAATAATAAAAAGATTGACTTTGCTTTGCTTTGTTTTGTGTGGCACTGTGTGCTGTATACAATCATTTTGATTGACAATTGTTGAAAGGCTAATTTGTGTCCATAAAGCTTCATTTATTAAATATTTTCTTTACATAAACCCAGCAATTGCATGCAGTTATACAGAATAGGTATAAGAGTTGCATCATGTTTCTCATACTGCACCCGACTAACCCCCCCCCATGATTCATGCAACTTCGATTTGCATAAACTTAACTTTCTCAAAACGTTTATATACTTGCGTACACAAATACAAACATTTACACAATAAAGTAAGAGTTTGCATGCTTTCTCTCTCTCTGTCGCACACTCAAATATAAACACAGACACAATTTGAAATGCTAAAACTAATAAAATGACAATTGAAATGTCACGTATTTGCCCTTATTTGACATTTTATTGATCATAAGCTTCTTCGAATAAGGGTCAAGGTTTTTTGAGTTCTATGATTCCTGATAGTTTTACCAGTTTTTCCATGTCCTCCGAGGCTTAAAGGTCAGACAGGATGGCAAAAAAATGTTTGTGTGCCGTCTGCATAAGTTTCCTCTTCATTATCCTCTGGCTCTCTATGCAGAGCATTGTTTATAAAACACTTTTCACTTCAACATCTTCATTCTATACTGAACAACAACTTCAAACCCACCGTTCACATATGTGAGCATTGGAGAGAACGAACACAACAGAGAAAGGGAGAAATGAAGGATACGGGTGTAAGTGAGAATCCCTCAGTGCATCTGGCAGTTCAAAGCAGAGCTGTGCTTTAAACAATCTCTGTAGACTTGTGTAAGTATTCAATTTGAAGGTGCTTTTTTAAACTCTCCTTCAAATGGTTTCTTCTGAACCACATATCTCACTTTAAAAGTGTATGACATTTAGCGATATGTGGTGGTGAAGTTTTGAATGGCAGCCAGCTCCACCCCTCCTTTTCAAAGCACTATGGTGGCTGACACAGGATGTTGTCACATTTTCGCTTCTTTGCTGAAGCAGTTTGTCCATTTAGCGCTACTGTAGAAACAGCATTGAGAATTCCGTGTACGGTGACCTACGAGTATGTAGATAGAAATAGCTCTTTTAAGTTTATAAGAACATAACACTTCATTGTGTAAGGTCTTTAAACACCTCTGAAGTCATGTGTATTATATTGCGTTTCTGTCAATAGATCCTCCAGAAAATACTAATTGGATGTTTAAAGAATTGTAATTGTCCTACTATCTTAAACTATTTTTTTTACAAGCAACCACTTTCATTATTTATCCATACAGGAAAATCTGTGTACCCTATATTTGCTTTAGAAATAAATATGACAAAAAATTGAAACAAAGTAATAAAGCAACAAAATGGTACCGTTGTGATTTTTCTCCAGGCTGTATTGTTTAGTGTTAACAGTTTATAAATATAAATCGTCCTGTTTTTTTAAAGTTGTATAAAATGTAGTATTTGGAGGGGCACAGGGCTGGAGGGTCCGGGGTGGGTTCAGATGGGTGGAGGAGGATGAGAGGGCAGATGAGAGGGCAGCTGCACTGAACACAGGAACTGTTCTGTTTTGTCTAGAAAGCTTTTGTTAACTCAGAGGGTGGAGATGTGCAGGGCTTCCTGTCATGGTCTTGGAGGTCTGTGTAAGGCCGGTGGAGATAAGCTGACTTTTAAGAAAGCGGGTGGAAGACTTCAGAGTGCATCATCAATCAACCCTTTGCGAATACGATTTGGCTCCAAAATCAACTTTAGTTGAACTCCTCTTGATGCAAAGCTGACTTGGAGATGGTATGATAGTTTAGGCCCCATTCAACCAGCTTGCGATCAGCTGGAAACCATCTAGTATGTTCCAACATCACACAAACTACCAATTTAAGCCACATTTTCCACTATAGATCTTCCCTATTTTTCATACAGACATTGAAATAATGTCTGTGCTCTCCGTTCCTCTGCCCTTGCCGCTCGCGTGCCAACGTTTCCAAAACGCCTCAAAGCACGGATCTGCCCAACAACAGCAGCGTCTGGAAATTATTTAATGTTTCAGTTCCCATGCACTTCCCCCGGAGAGAAACACACTACATTAGGCTGAAATGCCTTGCAGTTATGCAACTATTGGCACGGCGGTTCAGTAGACCGCTGTGAAAATACACAGTGTGGAGATAACGCTTAAACCTGTGAGTCAGGCAGCTTCATAGTCACTGTGAATAAACCAAGAATTTCAGCGCTTCTTTCAACCTTGAGTCGTGGTGAACCGAGCGACAAGTGATTGATGGCTGCCAGGATCAGGGATGTGTGGAGAGCTGCGTTTGAGCGTGAGAACGGTGTGTGGTGGATGTTTACTTGAGAGAACTGAGGCGATTATATTCTCAGCAGGTTAGAGTCCCAGAGCGCCGGCTCATTATCGTCTCTGATTGGCACGAGGAAACAAGGCTTTGTGAAACCGCAGACCTCAGATAGAATGCGGTAAAATATTCTAGGAGTCTGTTTACACCGGGTGTTAGGATCTGTTTTTGGGTGATCTGTCAAGGACAGCACTGAATACAAGTGTAAATGGGTCCCAAAATGTTAGGATGAACTTCTGTGAGGGAGTTATGTCAACATTGACTCATCCTTTTGTCATGTCTATCCTGGTTGACTTTTCTTCAGAACACAAAAGAAGATATTTTGAAGAACCGGCACCCCGGGGGCTCAGCTGCACATTTTCTGAGGGGTATGCGAGATCAGTTTGACCCCCAGTTAACTTCCGGTTTGTGTTCAGCTAGTGTCTAATAATAACTATTTATATTTAATTTATGTTAATATTCATTTTTATTATTATTTTACTGTATACTAATTGTGTTAAACAAACGATCAGTTGAATTTTGTTGTATGTTCACTTTATTTAAAAAGATGGTTAAATGGGTAGACCTGTAGTTCGGTCACATTTAAGCAAACCCCATGGTACACTGACGACTAGTCTGAATTCAAAATATTGAAGAGAGAAGTTTAGCCAAGTAACGGTTCTTCTCGGTTTCTTTTGCTTGTAATCAGAAATAATCTACTCTTTTGTTTGTGAATGTTTACCGGTGTTCTGTCGAATTGTCCTACCTGTGAGATTTTCATGCTGCAGGGCAAAACTTCAACAAAATAAACTAGTCAAATAGTAGATTTGAAATAACAAGAGGGCAGGCCCAAGCACATATTAATGGTGCTGCGTCACATACTCTAGACTAAACAAAGTTGGCAAACAGATTCAACAAAAGAAGATGGGAAAGGAGATTGTGTTTATTGGGGGCGTCTCTACAACTTTAAATGTCAACAGCTGTTCTGGAAGACAGATGTCTACGGCAAGCTGCATTAAATAAAACAATAAAACTCAATGAAACATTTAAAATGTTTTAAAAACAACTCCACAGCTTTAGATCAATCTGTGGACGAGACTTTTGATCAGCCATGTTTTATTAGCAATCCATTTCTCACAGGTTACACAGGCATTGCTTTTCCTGTGTGGCCATGTGCCCTGTTCCAGATGAAACCTTGAATTGGCTCCAGGAATAGCCACCTGTGCTTCTGTATGACACAAAGACACATTTCGTCCTTGCTCTTTAATCACAATACACCAGTAAAGCATTTAAGCCCATGGGGACTGTCACAGATGCCCACAATCGTGTCCGGGATTAAACTGGCCATGAACGTTCAGGCACAGTGACAAAATACTGTGTTTCACTGTGTTGATAACATAAGCCAGAGACATATGCCCTGTGGTAATGTCTGTAGTACTGATGTACTAAAGTTTCGATGAACTACATTGAGAATATATATACAAACTTGAGCTGTTTATTAGTAAATCTTCTTTTCATGCATTCATAAATAATACACGAGGGGTCTCTTTCTCATTCCCCGATCCGGTGTGTTAATATATTCACGAAGCATTTGATATCTAAAAATAGCGTGCATGCAACCACGAGTTGAATGGGAAACAGCTCATGCAAAGTGTGCTAGACGTTGGGACACTGTTTGAATAACACATTCCACTCATAATAACTGAGCTTGTTTGAGATGTGTAAGGTAGGCCTCTTCGTCACCATATTATGTCAAACGGAGTAGTGGGAATATTCCCTGATCTGTGTATACACCTAAGTTCATAGCGTCACTGGTGATCACGCTTTGACTTTATCCTGTGTTATCTACGCATCTCCTACATCTGCCCTTTCCTGCAGTCTCATTTTCCATCCTCATGCCTTTTCTCCGTTTCCTCTGCTGTCATTTGGTGTCCTTTCTGAACTTTGTACACACCACTCCTCATCTCCCAAATGCTTTTCATGTTTCCTTAGTTTCCTGAACACTTTTCCAGCCTTCTTCCCATCGCACACCCAACTTCTTTCGGTTTCGCAGTTTTGAGTATACTTCACTGACATCATTCTTTTGCGCAAACAAAGATGTTGTTGCGTAATGTTTTTATACTGAGCTAATGCTTTAGCAGTAACCCTGCCCATAAACCCAGCCATCACAGACACCTTATTGAAGTGTGATATTTTAATCAAAACATAATGGTATTTAGAGAGTTAAGGTCCCCACGTGGAAAATGTAGAGATTTTCCACATTAGGAATTTATTGCTGTAATATAGGTAAAAATAAAAAGGGAGGCAAAATATAAAAAAAATGAAAGTGTCTGTTGTAAGACGAAACGAATAAATACAATGAAATAAAATAAAATATAAAACTATTTGTCTAGTGCCAGTGTACAAAAGTTCAAAAGTTGTTGAATGTTCAATGACACATATTCAATTGTCAATTGAGCATTTGTGTTTACAAAGCATAAACATTTATTTTTTTTAGAAAATTACAGATCGTTTCGCTAGATAAGACCCTTATTTATCGTCTGGTATTGTTCAAAGCCCTTTGAAGCTGCACTGAGACCTTCAGCCGTTTGGAGTCCATTGAAGTCCACTATATGTAGAATAATCCTGGAATGTTTTCATCAAAAAACTTAATTTCTTTCCGACTAAAGAAAAAAAAGACATAAACATCTTGGATGACAGTCAAATGTTCATGAAAATATATGTTGAAAGTGAACAATTCTTTTAAGCTCTATGTTGAAAGATGAATCTTTAACAGTTTTGACCACATCTGTAAAGTCTTGTTGATATGAGGTTAATTGGTCTGTGGGTGTAGGAACAATAACAGGACAAAGCTTGACTTCCTTCTGTTTAAAGCACACAGCAGGGGGAGGATGTTCCTGGGGTCCCAAAGCTGTTGGTCAATGGATTCATTTGTAACCGTGACCAGCAGAAAGACTTCTCAGATATTTATTAGCGGACAAGCAAGACACCTTTTCAAATAAAGTGATCTTACTGCTGGAAATGGGTATGCAGGTCTGAGCAATTGAAGTACAATAGAAACAGAAAGCAAAAGCGAAAGAAGGTGAGCATGACTGATCAGCTGAGCTTTAAATCATTTGTAAAGTTCACTAAACACATCTGAAAGGCTAAATCTGTTTAGTATTATATTTTCTGAACGACTCGGTCTAACGGTTTCTCTTCCTCTGGCTGTAATAAGTGAACTGTTGAACTTTATGCTTGTTTTGGACCATATGAGATTGCTTGAGTCGTCTCAGACCACAAACACTTGTGGTTGCGTAACCAAACATCTGTGATTCCAGCCAAACCATTAAGCACACACTATGGAGAATAGAAAGAATGACCATCTGGATGGACGAATGGAGCTTGAGATCTGGCCATTCTCACTTGTACGTCACATTTTCAAAGCATTAATGTCACTATTTCCCAGCATTCATTTTTACACCATATTTCAAAGTGTTCATTTCATACGTTACCATTTTGCAGCATAGCTTTATCTCACAGATTGCTAGATTTACTTGTATTATGGCATCTGAGGTTAAAATGGAAATCTTGGCCACAGTACAAAGCACTCCTGACTAAGTATTATTCCCAGAAAGTTCTGTACCAGTCAAGTTGAGGACTTAGTGGACATCGTAAGAAAGAAAAATCACGAAAATTCTGTCATATATTTACCCTCGGGTTGTTCCAAACCTGTGTACATCTGTTTGTCCTGTTATACACAAAGAAAGATATTTGGAAGAATGTTAGCAACTGACATTTCTGGACATTGTTGACTACCATAGTAGAAAAAGTTGAAATGGTAGTCAAAGGTGCCCCAGAAAGGTTTACTTTCCAAAATTCCTCAAAATATCATCTTTTGTGTTCAACAAAACAAACACATTACACGATAATTTGGTTGTCAATGGTGCCTCAGAATTATCGGTTACTTACATTCTTCCAAATATAATTTTTTTGTGTTCAACAGAACAAAGAAATGTATACAGGTTTGGAACAATTCATGAGAATTTTCATTTTTGGGTGAACTACCCCCTTAAATGTATGACGATCTAGATTATTTTACCTAACTCTGTATTTTAACACTTGTCTCACTTGTTTTATAATTTCTCCTACGCAATCTTAGGAGACAGTCCTAAGTTGTCCTTAAATAAAACACAACTTAGAAATCCATCGAATCTCATGAGCCCTGGAAGAAAAACCTCAATAAAAGCAATAAAATGATCCTCTGGGATAATGTTCCCTGGGTTTTATATTGACTGGACTGGTACTGTGCACGATGAACAGTCTGTGTGTGCGTCTGTGACTATGTTAAGCAATTTAGCGTTTACCAATTTAGGCCATTTAGCAAATACATTTTCAGGCCATTTACAGTAGAAGACACATTTATTCACAACAACTTGCTATATTTGATTCTTCTATGCGTGACTGTCCTAGTTGTCCTACAGTTAAGTAAATGTCATTCTCTTTAAAATGAATTTCTGGAACTTTCCAGACTGTGGTTAACCATACATGAGCGTGAATGCGTGTGACCATGTGACCATTGTTCTTCTATCCCATATCTGTAAACACAACTCCACCACCCAAACCCCAGCACAGCTGATAGTGTATTTTATATTAACATGAGCTCAGCTCTCAGCTGACCAATAACACTAGCAATTGTGTATTCTCTTGATCTTACTCCTCTATCTGGGATCTATAGCTATTAAATGGTTATCAAGCCCTGTCTCCTCATTTTATAAATGACAAGGCTATGTGAGGATGTTGGCACGGTAATACATCTGTAGATAAAGGCAGACACACCCTCGTCTCCCCATGGTGATAAGATCACTTCTTTCATCAGTCTTTCCCATCTGATCAACAAGACCTCTCTCGGCTGTATCATGGACACTTGAGGGCTGCAGGAGTGTGTTGAAGGAGCAGAGAAAGGCAGTGTGTTGTGATGGAGAGAGACGATATGAACAATGCCCGCACAAATAAAATGTACAGTACAAGTTCAGATAATGTGTGTTTGAACCTCAAGCATGTGTTGCGTAATGTGAACTTTATATGCTGCGAGGGATTTTTTATGATTATATCAACCATTATGTAAAAGAGTGATGTCACACACCCTGAACCCTGGAGAGGGCCGGTCTATTGACCAAACTCACACCATACTATTCTCAGAGGAGAACTGCGTTGCTCAGATGGAGACCTGTGGTCTCAGTAATTATTTTATTACTAATATTAGGGCAAATCAGAGCACATTGACAGATATTGTTGACATCTTTTCTACAAACTCAAGAGACACGTCACCGCTGTTGTATCTCAATTGTGTCATTTTTCATAAATAATAACTACTACTAATAATAAATAATGACTACTGGTCATCCTTTATGCTTGTCTGTGTTAAAAGGAGCTTGTCAACTTTCACAACCCTGTGTTTACTTATTGAAAAAGTTTTTTTTTATTTCCCGTAAAAGTGGCAGTTTTGGATATACAAACTCAGTCCAACGGCTTCAATATGAGATTATATGAGATTATTTCTCACAAGAATAATCTGAGAATCAGATAATCCAAGATACTGTCTCAATCGAAGTTGACACAATGTACGTGATAATCCACCTTAAGTCTTTTTTTGTGACTCACTGTTTTCTAAAAAGAAAATCCTACATAATGTAAAGAACAGTCTGTGAAAACATAACTCTGGTATATTTAATATACTGAATTTGTAAGGCCATGTCAAACATTGAAATCATAGTAAAATGAAATTATGTTCATCTCTGAATCTGAGAATTTGAGATTTTGGGTAACCTATTACGATCCCCTTTGCGTTTTTCTTCCTTATGTCACTGTGTATGCAGTCAAAATTTACAGGAGCATTGGAACACCACATTGATAACAAGCATTTGTTCAGATGACAAAAAGCTCTACATCTCAGAGCACCAGTATGTCTAAATAACCCAGTGCTCGAGCTTTAAGTCAAACATTATCGTGTACTGTATCTCTATTCAAGTGCCACGTTGCTTGCTGTGATCCTTCTTACAATGACTATCATTAGATTAAGAGTTAATAAAATCCCTTTATTGAAATAAAGGGTGCGTCCTAATCAAAGGTCTGCTCGTGACTAGGCACACTTACAACGCAGACCCTCCCTACATGATGTAAGGGAGCCTCGCACACTTTATAAACACTATAACAGTGTACAATCACAAACACATGTTTTAAGTGTGCCAAGTAATAAAAACGATACGTTTCTAAATTACCATAATGCTGAAAGTATTCCTCGATATTATTTTTCAATTAGAAACGTGAGTAACTTTAATGAGCCATTCATCTCAACATCTGCTCTCGATGAAGTTACACCTCCACCCATTTTCGGCGTCAACCATCCCGTGGCTGATTTTAAAGTCAGAGTTTCCCCTTTTAATTTCCTATCTTGAGCGAACAGAATCATCTTTGGCTCAGTATCCCATAACGCCTTTATGAAACATGTGCTCCTTAGCTCCAGAGCACGGATTAGCGGGTACTGCCTTACGGAGAACCCGGCGTGTTTGCCCAGAGAGAGTCATTTCTCTTGGGCCGGCAGCGGTCCGTGATCCTGCCGTGATGAGCCAAATCTCAATCAGGGTGATCCTTTAAAAGCCATTCCAGGAATGTGAGCACTCATCGGAAATAATAACAACTAAAATATCCCATCACATCAACTGGTATATTTAAACTGTATGCAAGCACTTCACACCTCATAGTGTGTGTGTGCGCATGATTGTGTACTTTAGAGTGTCAATACTTCAATCGGCCTTTCTACAAAGAACACATCATGGGAAATAAAGTATTTGTTGATGTTTACTCAAGCCTGGGGTTAGATTGTGAGCCAGTAAAGAGATGCGGTTTGTTGTAGAGTCAGTGTGTTTGGGGCCTGCATCTGTTCTTGAGTGCCCCACCTCGCTGAAAATTTGTCTTTTATTAACTTCATGCTCAAAATATCTGCTTTGCGTTATTCAAATCTCTCTTATACAATTCTACAGACTCGCTTTTCCGTTACTTCACACATAACACCCACAATTAAATTAAAATGACCCGACGCAAAATGGCTTTTACATAAAGAAGGCTGAGGCGGTTTTGAATATGACATTTGTATCGGTGAAGGGTTTGACATGAGACGAATAGACATGAATGGATCTGGTTTTATCTATTCAAAGCATCTGTGACATAACATCCCTCACTTTAACAACAGTAACGTTCGTAATGGAAGAATATGGGGCAAGACATTCTTAAAGGGTTTTAATGCGTAAACTGATGATTTTTTACACTACTTAATGTGTGTATTTATTTATTTTACAAACGTGTACAATTTCAGTTAAAGTGTGAATATTTTTTGTAAGTGGAGTTGTGTGAACTTGTCAATTTGTGTGAACCTTATTCCTTATATATGCAGACACGTAAAAATGAAGAGACCATCCAAGTATTGTGGTCATTCCAGTCCAGCGTCTGTGGAAGTTTCACAAAATGAAACCTCAGGAGTGACACAAAGTCATCCAACAGCAACGTGAAAGACTGACAGCATGAAAAAAACACATGAAAACTGTGAGCATCTCACAGAGCATCTTTTCTGATATTTTGACCGGTTTCTCCAGTTTTCCTTTCCTGCAAATAAATGCAAATAGAAATGTGAAATCTATTTGAGAGAAATATTATTAGTCACAGAATGAAACAAAAATGATAATTTTACCTAAACACTACCTATGAACAGTATATTCAAAAGTTTAAAAAGGGTTCTTTGGGTTATTTTTAGATAATAAAAATGAAAGAAAGAAACGGTTCTTATAAGAACATTTGAGGTTCTTTAGGAATTCCTCAGCTTTGTTTTTGACAGTGAAAGACCAGTGATATAATACCACAAACAGAATGTGCTGAATGGTCTTAATTTAGATCAACCACTTTTGGGTTTATCTTTAACTCAATCACAAAATCCCACATACACCCCATTCACAGATATCAGCTGCATCCGATTTAAACCGATTTCTTGAGATCTGCACCACAAATCTGTCATCCAGATGGACCATTTAAATAGCGCCACACAATGTCTTAAATATGCTTCAAGAGTCGGACAGATTGTTGCAACAGATTTTTTTCTTTTGAATTTTTTATGCAGAATTTATAAACAAAACAACTTGGATTCAAAAGTTCCTCTATGTGTTTTATCAAACCCCTCTTATACATCTCGTGCATACATATAAGGATAGAAGCCGAATATTGTAAACCAGAGATGGATGCTTTTCCATAAATATCCCATATAAAAGGGAAGCTTTCATCTACCGGCTATTAATGGTGGGACTACTACACTGAATTTCTCTTCCACGCCTGCTCCAAATCACCAGCTCATTAATCTTCAGATGAATACATCACCCCGTTCTGTCCCCTTCTACCCGCACTGCTCTACAGCCTCTTACATGAATGATACCTCATCGTTTCTCTCATCTTT
Organism: Barbatula barbatula; assembly: GCF_947034865.1. NCBI lineage: Eukaryota > Metazoa > Chordata > Actinopteri > Cypriniformes > Nemacheilidae > Barbatula > Barbatula barbatula. The sequence continues at coordinate 12,867,842 of NC_136784.1, forward strand.
CATTTTGTTGCCAGGCTCATGACCGGCTTCATTACAATTCCTCCAAATAAATAGAAAAAAAGCTTATTTGGTTGTAATTTTCAGGTGTAAAAAGAAAGATTGTTTTTTTCCTAGAAATTATATACTTCAATAAAACTGTTGGTTGGATAAACACCTAGCCATACAGGTCGAGTCAATGTTGCTGTGTTGGGCTGGTAGAGATACCAAAGATCCACATCCCTTTACGAAACGAAAATATAGTAGAATATATTTGAAAAGATAATTAAAATAAATAATTGTATTTTTATTAAATGTGTTTTTTGTATTATTTAATAATTCAATGATACATTTCCATATATTGGAACCAAGTGCTTATATTTTTCAATATCTAAAAAGCTGAAATTCTAATGGATTATTAAATATATAGAAATATTGAAATATATTATAAATGCATTATTCTATATAATATATATTCTATATATATTCAAATATATATTTAATTACTTAATATAGTAACAGTTATAACTGTTTATATGCCATATACTATACATGAATGAGGAGAAAAACATAAATGAGGAAACACACTACGTTTACTTTCTCTCCAATAAATGAGTGCACTACCATTCAATCTTCTTCCTGTTGTTTGAGTTAACACATACTTGAGTCACGCTGTTAAATATCCACACGATCGGTACGAAGGACAGAGCAGCAGGTACACGAGGCAATCACACCAAAGTACACACTTTACAGGACATAGCGGGACAATACGCTTCAGCCCATCTGGGTCAAATTGCACACAAACACTATTCCACATACAAACAATCAAAGAGAGTTGATTCCATCACCGACAATCTCAGTGAAATGATGGTCTTTAACATAACTACTTTCACATCTGTTTGATGGAAAAGAGATGGAGAATGATTGATGATAATGCTTTGTATAACTAATTTAAGAAGAACGCTATGCCCCGTTATCAGTCATCACCGCTAGAGTCACTCACACATTTATAGATCAAACAGAAGTTGGTGCATTTCAAATTTCCTGCCACCTTCCAAAGCGAGCCAGATCTGCTGAACGTCTTTTGATGTCAATGAAACCCTGCACGTCGCTGGGTGACAGATGAAACCCTTTTAAAAAAAGCTTCATTTAAACACGTGCACACACGTTGCTTACATTTTTCACATAGAAATGTCTATTCGAGGAGGAAAAGTCATTTGTCAACTAAACGTCAGTTGTTGTCACGTGAAATACCCCTGATAGAATAAAGAGTGATGACATTAATCGAGATCTGACGTCCATGACCATTTCTTGACCCTTCACCTCATAAAGCGCTAGAAATTCAGATGTGTGAGTGTGAAGGTTCTGTGTGTGTAGGCGCAGTGTTCAGAGGGAGAAACAAAGCCACGGGTGATGTGTTCCAACGATACAATCTGACAGCATCAGTATATAGAGTTTGTACCCGTTGGTGGCGGTACATTTACATTTATTCATTTGGCAGACGCTTTTATCCAAAGCGACTTACAAGTATACAAGTATGCTACTTACAAATGCATTTACGTTTATGCATTTGACGCATTTATCCAAAGCAATTTACAAAACGTGTAGATTTTGTCACTATGATCCGTGGTTCAACCAACGACCTTTGACTGTTGATGTTATACATGTTGAAAATATGTTACTAGTGCTGAACGTATTTAAACACATTAAATAACTGATGCAAGTAAATTACTAAACATATTTTCTCGCATCATATTTTTAGACGGTAACATCATCCTATTTGTGTCCAGACATCTGTTTATGTGTGGATTTAGCATCAGTGTTTAAGTCTTTTACCTGCTGTTCAGACACAATAGTCTGTCAGGTGAGGGGAAGAACCGCTAGAAGAATGGAAGGAAGAGTGGAGTGGAGACAGGAAGCCCACCAGTCCGAGGAAACATGCTGAAATATCCTCCTTTCTCCGCACAAACACTCAGTCCCCACGCTGACCAGTGCGTCGACACAAGTTCACATAGACATGCAAAAGTCTCTTCTTTTGAGAAATGTCTCAGTGGTTTTGTGTCCAAACAACAGATGTCATTGGGGGTCAATGTTGTTTGCAACGTTCTTCAAAATATCTTTATTTGTTTTCTGCAGAAGAAAGAAAGTCATACAGGTTTGGAATGACATGACGATAATGTTTTTGTTCCTCTCACATCGCCACAGCTGATGCAGCTCTGGATACCCTTCAAAACTTTCTTTGAAGAGCTTGCAACATGAAGCACAAGTTCCTATAAGAACACCAAAGGACTTCTCCTACTCCAAACATTTCTTCTCACAGATATTAAAGTTTCATGTTTCTGAAAACTTCATGAGATAAAACGCTGCCAAACCTCTGCAGATGATGTTATGTTACACAAATATCCAGAATCCATAATGGCCTGCGCCAGGGTCATTTTCAAGGGCTTAGCTTATGTGTGTGTGAAAGTGAAAGCCCCTCTTGTGACAGTACACTGGGAAGCTCTACCAGAAAGACTCAGGAAACATAGAACGATATATTATATTTATTATATAACAATATAATGAATTGTATTAAGGAGTTTGGGCGTGGATCTTGTTACAGAAACATACAGGTTTCAAGCAAGATGAGCGTGAAACAAATATTACAGATGTTTATATTTGGGTGAACTATCTCTTTTCTACAGGACAATCTTTTTTACAACCGAACAGATGCTGAAAATAAAAATCGGATACATTTTCTGTTTGGAAGATCGATGTGAGTGGTAAAAAACAAAGATTCTCTTGTTTGAGGATTTCAATGTGTATGTGTGCTTAAGGGTGCGTCCGTTTAGGGCTGGAAAAACAGGGTGTTGAGCACTTTGCTGTCACATCGAGTGTGTGTCTGCGGACGGTTGAAATGTGCATGCGTGTGTGTCGTATGCGTAAGTAGAACAGACATGTCAAAGGAATGGGTGCAGACAGACACATCTCATGCACTACAAGGTCTTTGTGAAGGTTACTTAAAGAACACAGGCAGGGTAGATGTAAGGTTTATCTCAATCGACAAAAGCTACCGGACTCTCGTACAAATATTGGGTCACAGCTAGTCAGTATACACCAGCTGTAAGAGGATCATTTCATTTCGTTTCTTAGTATAAATACAGTCTGTAATGTAGGACGATGATTACCGGTTGTTGAAAGCAAATTGACAATTTTAGCATTGTACATTCAGTTATATAATCCAATCAGCTAATCAAATAATATTCCTGACACACTTACACCTGTCTGAATCTACATTAAGATTAGATGATTATACATAAGTATCGTGAGGGTCACATAACAATGTCACATTATGATGTGTGTTTTTAACATATGGCAGTAAAAGTGGAGTTTGGTTTAAGAACAGACATTTAATAAGTGGGTCATGGCCTTTTTTCTTGTCGTACTGAGTTTCTGTTCTGTCAGCAGTTTAATGGCGAAGAGCTCTCACTGTATCGCTGTGGTAAAAATGTGGTTATGAATATCTCTCTCTTTCTGTGTCGCATTCAAGGGTATTAATAGGAATGACAGCGAATGCTCTGCTCAGTGCTGTAAACCCAGATACCAGATACAGAGCCACACATCCAAGGCAGCAGGTAAATGCATGCCGCGACAGCAGACCTCAATTTAACACATTCCTTTCTAAATATGTGTGGTGAGGAAGGCGGGACGAGAGCCGTGACGCGGGGCCGGTGGCGTGAGTGATAAGTGGAAGCAGCTGTGCGCGCACCGGTCCCGCATCTTATCACGGAGGAGATTGGGAGCTTAAATGGATGTTCGGCAGGACTGTTGACGAGAGAGGACCGGGCCCGAAACTGTGTTTAGTTTGTGTATGTTTTATGGCCGGCAGTCTACCGTGAGGTGGCTGTCGGCCACTTCCGTGTTTATTGTTTGTTTATGTTTAATTAAAGTTTTATTATTTGAATGTTCGCCGGTTCCCGCCTCCTTCCTTCCCTTCTACGAACTTTATTACACTGGTGCCGAAACCCGGGAGGAAGGAGGGGCATGCTGTCGAAGAGCCCTCGCTGCCGAGAGGCATCGTGGTGCGGAGGAGTTCGGGCAGCGCGGACAAGGGACGTCAGCCGGCGGCTGCCCGAGGCGGTGGTGCTGGAGCAAGAAAAATCGGCTGGGACGGAGAGCCCGCTGCCGTGCTCCTGGGCCGAGGTGGGATGGCGGCCTTAAGGAGGGAGCGGAGGGGTCGTCGCCGTTGGCCGTCGGCCGGAATCCTGTATCCAACTACTATGAGGGTGAGGAACAGGAAACGGGGGACCCGCAACTGGCTGCCCTCACGCGGAGGGCCATCGCCAACCGCCAGGAGGCGAAGGAGGATCGGGCCGTCCCCCCGACGTCCAGCACTACCGCATCGCACCGCGAGGAAGAGCCTCTCGGCTGGGCTGAGGACCGAGTGACAGCGTGTCAGGGAACCGGACAATATTTTTTCTTTTCCTCTCTCCCCTCTCTCGTCCCTGTCGCTCCGGGGGCTCCCGTCTCCGTTCTTTCGTCTCGCCGGTGCATACCCCCAGGCGCTGCCGACTCCGAGACTGGCTCCCCGGGGGGGGGGGGGGGAGTAGGTACAGTCTCGGGGGTGCCCCCCGGCCTGTAAGGGGTGATGGGGGTATGTGGTGAGGAAGGCGGGACGAGAGCCGTGACGCGGGGCCGGTGGCGTGAGTGATAAGTGCAATCAGCTGTGCGCGCACCGGTCCCGCATCTTATCACGGAGGAGATTGGGAGCTTAAATGGATGTTCGTCAGGACTGTTGACGAGAGAGGACCGGGCCCGAAACTGTGTTTAGTTTGTGTATGTTTCAGTTACTTCCGTGTTTATTTATTTAAAGTTTTATTGTTTGAATGTTCGCCGGTTCCCGCCTCCTTCCTTCCCATCTAACGAACTTTATTACACTGGTGCCGAAACCCGGGAGGAAGGAGGGACATGCTGTCAGAGAGCCCTCGCTGCCGAGGGTGATCGCGGTGCTGAGGAGTTCGGGCAGCGCGGACGAGGAAAGTCCGCGAGTGGCTGCCCGAGGCGGTGGTGCTGGATCGAGAAGTCGGATGGGACGAGGACCTCGCTGCCGTGCTCCTGGGTCGAGGTGGGGTGGCTGCCGTCCAGGAGGGAGCCAAGGCCCGTTCGCCGTGGGCCGAGCCTGCTGCCAGCCGCCATGATGGGGAGGAGCAGGGAACGGATGACCAGCTGCCCTCAGCTGGAGGGCCATCGCCGGCCGCCAGGGGGCGGAGGAGGATCGAGCCGTCCACCGAGCGTCCAGTACCATCGCATGGCACCGCGAGGAAGAGTTTCTCGGCTGGCTGAGGACCGAGCGACAGCTTGTCAGGGAACCGGACAATTTTTTTTTTCTTTTCCTCTCTCCCCTCTCTCGTCCCTGTCGCTCCGGGGGCTCCCGTCTCCGTTCTTTCGTCTCGCCGGTGCATACCCCCAGGCGCCGCGGACTCCGAGACTGGCTCCCCGGGGGGGGGGGAGTAGGTACAGTCTCGGTGGTGCCCCCCGGCCTGTAAGGGGTGATGGGGGTATGTGGTGAGGAAGGCGGGACGAGAGCCGTGACGCGGGGCCGGTGGCGTGAGTGATAAGTGGAAGCAGCTGTGCGCGCACCGGTCCCGCATCTTATCACGGAGGAGATTGGGAGCTTAAATGGATGTTCGGCAGGACTGTTGACGAGAGAGGACCGGGCCCGAAACTGTGTTTAGTTTGTGTATGTTTTATGGCCGGCAGTCTACCGTGAGGTGGCTGTCGGCCACTTCCGTGTTTATTGTTTGTTTATGTTTAATTAAAGTTTTATTATTTGAATGTTCGCCGGTTCCCGCCTCCTTCCTTCCCTTCTACGAACTTTATTACAATATGATTCACTGAAAATGTTAAACATTTTTACATTTAGAAAAAAATATGTATCATTTGATGTGACTTATTCAAGAAGTCTAAAATATCTGAGTGAGGTTCACATTTCTGAGACCCCTGAGAAGACTTTATGTTTTTTTCTTTATGAAGTTGACCTGAACCTGGTGTCAGTCTACATACCTTCACCTCCTCCAACTCCACCTGTATATTTAAGGTATTTGTATGCAATCATGCATCACGCAAAGAATAATGTTAAACATTTATTCTTTTTTTAATATTTACATTCACTTTGTTTATGTTTCTTAGTTTATTACAGATCTTATATCATTTTTATTACATTCTCGACATAGGGTTGTCACAATACATTATCTTATGATACTGTACTAGCTGAAGTATCGTGCTTAGTGTCGTGATCCAGTACAATGGTGTCATAAATCATAATTCAGATATACTACATGAACCAAAATATTGATGAAAACAATCCCAATTTTGAATAAATCTTTCACGAAACTGCTATTTAAAAATGAAGACCAATCATATGGGATAGTATTGTACTTTACGTAAGAACTTACTTTAGTAAACTTAAATCAATTTTTTTTTTATTTTGCCTTGTTGTGCAAGCACTGTCGAGCTTGTGCAGAGGCTGCAGTTTTTGCCAGAGGGGAACTGGAATCCCCTGGTTAGGCCTGGTTTCCCTCTGAGGTTTTTTCTACTTCAATGAAGTTTTGGGTTTGCCTGGCCAGGGTGGCTGCTAGAATTTTATAATTTTATTTAATTAACACTGCATATAGGAATTAATAGTCTGTCTGATATTTGACCTGTGTTTTGACTTGCATTACCTTATATGTTTTGCTTGTAGTAAATGTTTTCTTTCTGCTTTGCAACAATGAAAATTGTAAAAAGCGCTATATAAATAAAGCTGATTTGACTTGACTTAAACTGTAGAATACTGTAACATATTACCGCATTACTTTATTTATTTAAAATGGAATACTTTATTATTTACTATGGTAAGTGTCAAAAAAAGTTTTGACTACATTTTACAATAGTGATAGCTAAAGTAGACTGCACATTGTTTTTTGTAAACAGCGATATAATGTGAAACTAAAATGGCCAGTAGGTGGCGGCAATTTTTAACTGAAGTCACTGAATGATTCAACAAATGATTTATTCAAGTGTCTTTATTAAAAAACAGTAACTGCGTTTCCATTACCCTTCAAACTATTTAAATAGCGCATTAAAAAACACGTCAATTTCACAAAAATGTATGTTTGGAAAGAACATTTAGAAAGATAGAATGTAAGGAAATCACATAAAGAAACATTTTATATGATGGCCCAAATGCAGGAAAATAAATTAGTGCAGTATCGAGATTTATAAGCAACAGTGAGTTTTTGGGGAAATATAGACATTTCTCTTTACTCTTTCATCAGTGCACCTCTTAAGTTGGTTCGCAACATGACAAAAACCCTAAAACGAATTGCCATAATAACTTATCGCGAAACTAAAATAATTAAACTTCATTCGCATAACACAGTTCATGGAAACGGCATCATTGTGCAATATTTTTTAATGAAACAGCATGTTGCGTCCTTAAAATGCGCACCACGGAATGGCGAAGACACTCAAGATGGCTTTTTTTCATGCATTTGCAAATGTTCAAATGATTATTAATGCGCATATGCAACATTATGGTACGATACATAGAGAGGTGTTGCCAGTATTTAAAGGCTTTAACTTTGCGATGCTGTCATATACATTTTGTGTAACAGACACTGTTGTAACTGAAATCACTGTACAGAAAACCAAATAAAAATGTCAACATTGATATTTCAAAGGTCTCTACCTGGCTGGCATACGTCTCTACCTTTACTAAGGCACACAGAATATTTGAGAGCAAACTTTGTGAGCAAGGAGAGGTTTGTGGACCTGCATATTAACTGGATTGTGATGTGTGTTTACTGAAATCCCTCCAAGGAAATTCTCTTATGCTACAGTTAGGTTCAGTGTCGGTCAGTACATGGAATGGGAAATGCCGGAGATGGATGGATCCTGTAATCCAACACTATATGTAATTTAGCTGATGTCTGTTTGTGGAACCGTGCCTAGGTACATATTTATCCATGATCTCATCCAGATCACTCGATAAAGTACATGACTGCTGATGATCTGCTGCGGCCTACCGCCAAAAGAGAAATGATGTGCAGTACACACACTGTTGCTTCCACATAATTGGTTTAACTTATTTAAATGCTTGACATTTAGATGATTATACCTTCAATCAAATGAAATATCTCCCATACTAGTGATAAATAGTAATACAATGAAGAGAATACAAGAGAATATTAATGCATTTTAATAATATGCCATATTAGTCACCAAGCCTGTTTAATGTCAACGAATGGGAAAAAATGACAAAACTCTGGCACTGCACGAAAGACGAAATGTGAGAAAAGAGGTTTGCTGATGCTCACTCCAGAACTCCTGCTGAGAGACGGCTGAGATTTCATTGCTCTCTCACTCTGTCTCTCTCGCTAGGAGGAACAGTTCATTGCTCAGATGCTTCTCTTGTAGCTCAGTTATGTTTTCTGAGTTTCTGAAAATAAATCTTGATTATAAATGTGATAAAATTAAAATGACAGAAGTAAAAACTTTGTTCCTTGTTGACATACAGAAAGACCACACTCTTGAAAATAAAGGTGCTTAAAAGGTTCTTCACGCAGCAATACCATAGAAGAACCATTTTTGGTTCCACAAAGAGAAATTCAGTCAAAAGTTCTTTAAAGGACCATCTCTTTCTTACTTTTTATAATCTGAAGAATCAAATAAAAACCTTTTGTGGGACAGAAAGGTGCTTCGGATTTTAAAGGTTCTTCATGAAACCACTTAGACATAAAAGTTTTTTTATGGCATCGTGAAGCACCTTTGTTTTTAAGAGTGTAGAGTTGTAAATTCATATTTTTTAGGATTCGTTTTGGATCAGAACTGTTTGAAAATATATTGAAATGTGTGGCTTTGCTAACAAAGTTGATAACAGTTCTGAGACAAGACACCTGTGAGATCACCCAAATCTGTTTTCGAAGAACGTAATGGAAGACCAGAAAGGTTTTGTTTGCCTCTCAGTTTAAGAAACAACTGAGATATAAATACGATTATTGCTATTCTCTCTCTCTCTCTCTCTCTCTCTCTCTCTCTCTGTCTCTCTCTCTCTCTCTCTCTCGCTCTCTCTCTCGCTCTCTCTCTCTCTCTCTCTCTCTCTCTCTCTCTCTCTCTCTCTCTCGCTCTCTCTCTCTCTCTCGCTCTCTCTCTCGCTCTCTCTCTCTCTCTGTCTCTCTATCTCTCTCTCTCTCTCTCTCTCTCTCTCTCTAATGACTAATAATATTGACAAAAAATGTATAGATTTTAATTATTATAAAGCAATGAACGATATTGTTTGAATAGAGATGTTGTTTTTAAATTAGTTTTATGTCAGATTTGTAATGATGAATTGGTTATAAGAAATGTTTTAGTTTAAGTTTTGGTGATTGTAGCTTGACTCAACTGATGGCTGGAATGGTGAAATGGTGTATTGTAATAAAAGTGTTTTGAAAATCTCTCTCTCTCTCTCTCTCTCTCTCTCTCTCTCTCTCTCTCTCTCTCTCTCTCTCTCTCTCTCTCATCACGTCCTATTCCTTATCTCCCTTTTAAAGATGTGTGGGATGCGGCCTTGAAAGTAGGTCAATTCTGCGCTGGAAAACTGTGATTCTGGCAGTCAAAACTGGCTCAGTAGTGTGTGGTCTATTTACCTCCTTGCCTCAAACAGAAAACCAAAGACGATCAAGCCAATCACAACTTAAATATCACTTACATGGAAACACTATTTAAGTGGCATACACCTGGAGCAACAAAGTTATAAGTGACAAAAAAACAATATCAAGTGAGAAGAAGACAGTTCACAACTGGAAATGAGATCACTCGATAAAGTATATGACTGCTGATGATCTGCTGCGGCCTACCGCCAAAAGAGAAATGATGTGCAGTACACACACTGTTGCTTCCACATAATTGGTTTGACTTATTTAAATGCTTGACATTTAGATGATTATACCTTCAATCAAATGAAATATCTCCCATACTAGTGATAAATGGTAATACTATGAAGAGAATACAAGAGAATATTCTTACTTTAAAAAGTCTGAAAAGTAAGCTCTCTACGAACTCTCCCTGCATTAAACCTGTACAAATGGGACCTTGACTTTATGTGTGTGTGTGTGTGTGTGTGTGTGTGTTAGATACAGTATGAACAGATGATCAGAGAAAGCTCTGGCTCATAGCTGCATTCATGGTCCTCCTGAGTTGTCATGGAAACACTATCGCCTGAGCTTTGTGGGCCAGTCCATAGCTTGTGTTGTATTCTTGCTCCGTGTTTCGACCAATCAGGGAGGAGGTGATCCTGTGACGTGATCATAGAAGCATCCTTTTTTCTTTTTCCTCTTTCACTTGCTATTTGTATTGCATTTATATCAATGTAAAAGAGTGATTTGAGCGTTCCACACTTTTGGAACGCTGCTCGTCGAAACAAATTAGAGGACTGAAACTAACTCTTATGAGACTTAACTAGTTGTTAAGAGCGTGTTGAGTGAAAAAGGTAAATAGATTGAGCAAAGGTTGAAGGAAATGAAAAGAATTAGAGCAAAGGTTGAAGGAAATGAGAAGAATTTAAGGAAAATGGAAAAGACAACAAATCTCTAATGATCCAAAATCAAAGCACATCTAAAAGTAATAATAGACATAGTGAAATCTTATGAGATCAAAATAAAAACATGCCCTTTTTGTATTAAAACGGTTCAATCTTTGCCCCAAGCATTGTCTGATCCTCGGCCAGAATGTTGTTATTTTTCATGCACCAGGAGGGACATGTGGGGTTACTGCAGTTTCAGCTGAACTTCTCACTTGTTCATTGATGTACTGTTAACAGGAAGCAGAAAGACATCTCCACAGATGTGCTGTTTAAATTCACCATGAATATATGTATATTTGTCTTAATTCACTTTCAACTTTAACTTTAACTGAATTGAACTACACTTTCTAAATGGAAGCATGCTCCACCCCTGGATCTTTGTATTTCTAGCTTTGCATTTCAACTTATGTCAGATATGCATGCAAGGTCTTTTGATTAGCATGCGTTTAGGCATTGTTAATGCATCTTTTGACAGTGTTGCATCTAATTTATCAATAGTTTATGTGTTCATTTGATGTTGATTATGTAATAAAATATGAATGTAATAAAGTTAGAAAAAATATTAGCAAATCATGAAAATTCTGTGTCCATTGCTTTGTAAAACATTGCTTCTGTCCTTCTGACACCTTGTATCTCCATTTTTCATTACTTAAATTCTTTGCCATAAATCATTATTATGACATTTACATTTAGTCATTTAGCAGACGCTTTTATCCAAAGCGACTTACAAACAGTTCGGGGAGCAATAAGCGATATATCATAAAAGAGCAATAGTACATTAGATGCTAATACAAAGTTACTAGTTTCAACAAAAGCCAGACCACTACCTGTTGAGAGAAGAGTCTTCCTTTATGTTCGTCACTGGGTTTTGCAAATAACTAACAAATAAAAAGTATTAAAAAGTACTCAGCAACTTTGACAACACCGTATTTAATCATTAAAAAAGTACAGCGCTTTTCAATTTCCTGAAAAAAGGAATGGAGAAGTTTTAAGGTTAACTTAATGAGTTAGAAATGCTGTATTTTGTACAATGATGGTAATGACTGCAAGCCACCAACATCTCATCACAAAACGCAAAAGATTTCAGGCCTCATTTTTTTAGGTGAACAAACAGTTTCAAACATAACATCTCCTTTAACAATCTTAAAGGAGTAATGTGGAGATTGTAGTGCCCTCTAGTGGTGAGGTTGAGAACTGCACCAAACGGCTCACTCCACCCCTCCCTTTCAAAGCACTACGGAGGCTGACAAAGAACCACGTTTTCGCTTCTTCGCCAAAGGAGCAAACATATTAACAAAATGCGTTCTGTAGAGCAGTTTGGGGCTACTGTAAAAACAACATGGGGAATTCCATGCAAGGGGACCAGCGGACCAGTGTATGTATATAGAAATAGCCCATTCTAAGATAAAAAATCACAACGCTTCATTATGTAAGCTCTTTGTACACCTCTAAACACATAGTTTCGTATCATACTATATTGCATTTCTGTCAATAGATCCTCTAAAAAAAGACACTCCGGACCTTTAAAATACCTTAGAATAAAAGCCTTATATGTCCCTTCATGATGAGGTAGGTAAGAACATACTGTACGTAGGACTCTGTGGGATGTTTGGGAAAAATAGTTTCAGATCTGACCCTTGTATTGCTTTCAGCCCTGAAACTTCAATATCTGGATTCTCCTTTAGTTTTACAATCTTTGTTCAAATTAAATGCCTTGAAAACACAAAGTGTGCCTACTCCCCATTCGTCAAACCCTAAATCCTATTTAAAGACATCATGATCTGACAATAATCTTCCAAAAAGATTAGAAACAGCTCATTGTGTGATAAAAAACCCAGAAAGATTATTTCTTGCACCATTGTTTTAAATGCGACATATTTTTGCTGTAATTGAATTTAAATACGTCAACATTTTGAAAGAGATAAACTACAAAAGGAAGGACACATTAGACGGCCTTGCAAAAACTGAAACGTGTCAGTGAATAACATCCCACACACACACACACACCATAAAGAGCATTAAAACACTTCATTTAGGCCTATACCAGTGGACACGAGATAAAATGTCAGTGAATATTTAGTTTGCCAGGCCACCCACGCTGACTGTGGCTTCCCTCCCAGTACTGTATACCAGCAGTCACGATCTGTTCGGAACCGGCGTGTCATTCTTGACTCCGACAAAACCGCCGAGTCCTTGATACCCGCACAGACTGTAATGTGTGTACCAGTAAACACAGAGATTAGAGCTCGATGTCACTTTGAATTTTGCAACTTTGAGTATTGTGCGGATGGTTTAAAACCATCTGTGCAAAGTTCAGACCCTTCTTACACCGATAACCTATAGATATACAGTATCTTTAATAACAGTTCCTTACCTTTTTGTGTTTTAGCCCCTGAGTATTGTTTTCTTTTTTTAGCATGCTTCACTTATCCTCCATCAAAAACATCTGTGTTCACGGGATAAGATTATATCTCTATGGGGAACCATTTAAGAGCCCGAGGTGTATTCAGAAATGGTTTGTGTTTTATAAATGGATTTGCATTTGAGTCCTTCGTCTCCCCGGCACCTGATTAAATAAAGTCTGTTTAAATTGAAGTGCCAAGTGCGTTTTTTTTTGAAAGGAGGAACAAAACATCCAGGTAAGCTCTCACGGTGAGCTTCTGTTCTGTATTGTGTCACAGAGCTCGCTGTTCTGGCTCTGATCTGAGCTTTAATGGATATCTGTAATCTGTAGCCAAAATGAATCTGAGACAAAACAATTATTATGGTGTTCAGGAGTGCTTTGAATAGTCTACAATCTCCTATTTGCCCACACACAGTCGCTCCAGTGCGTGCAATCAGTGTGAAAAGATTTGATATGGAAATCAAAGTTGTTCCCTCCTCCATTACACAAAGCTTAGCAAAAGAACAGACATGCACATCCAAAACATCCTGTACCCTACAAATATGGATGAGTCACAGATGTGGCTCTGTTTTTAACACTATCATGCAAGTAAATATACATAAAACTTTAAATATCTGAATAAATGATTTTGTGATGTCATATCAATGCCAGAAAATACATCTTGAATATAGAGTGTGATAAAATAGCAAACTGTACATTTTTAAAAGGCGAAACATTATGTTGTACAACCCTTGAAGTTAAAGGGTTAGTTCATAAGAAAAAACAGTCATAATTGATACACCCTTGTCTCGTTCAAAACCTATTTATGGCTCTTTCTTCTGTGAAGAACAAAGGAAGATATTTTGAGAAATGTTTTGTGTCCATACAATGGAACACTGTAAAAAACTGTAATTTTACAGAATGTTAATGTTACTTTTTAAGCCGATTTGTGACGTATAATGTTAAAAAACATTTGACAATTTTACAGATTTTTCATGTATTTGAGAAATAGAAAAAAGGCAATATACAAGAAAAAAATGTAATTTATTTTACTGTATTTTTACTGTATTTTTGTCAGTGAAATACATTAAAAAAGGTCAAAGTTCAGGAGAAAGACCGGAAAATTACCAGTAAAAAAAGAAAACGTAATGTAACGTGGGTATTTTTTTATTTTACAGTATTTTCTGGTTAGCCAGCAGCTACAAAATGTAAAATTTCTACTGGATTTTTTCATTGAAATATGGTAGCAAAAAATGTCAAATTGCAAGGACAAGGAAAACATGTAATTTTACATGACAAAATGCCAGAAAATGTCTCTTTTTTACTGAATTTGTTTCAGTGAAATACTGTAAAAAATGTCACATTGAAAAATAACTGTTTTACCTTATATTTCTGGCACCCTAGCTACCAGAAATGCTCTGGTTTTATACTGGAAGTCAATGGGGTCCAATGCTGGTTGGTTACCAATGTACTTCAAATAATCTTATTCTAAGTCATGAGAGGACATTGGTTGAATTACATTTTTAAGCAAAAATGCTGTTAAGCTTAAATAACTTTTTTCTGTACATTGTTTAATGTCTTGTCACATAAAAAGCAATAGTGAAGAGAATAGAAACAGTAAATAACATCTGAAACAGGGGAACAATCATTTAAATAAAAGACCATAACAAAAATTTGCTTTAAAACGCAGAATCACAATACCAACAACAGCAATACCTCCCAGACAGTACAGACTGTACAAATAGACTCAAGATGTTATTTCTCTGAAATTCCAGAGATTATTTGAGTCTATAAAGCTTAAAGGACTTGAACCGTAACCTCCAGTAGCGTTCTTTTCTAATATACTAAAAAACTACAGCTCTATCTAACTCATACACAAGCATCTCTTTTAAAATTGTATAGAGTTGCATAACACTCCATTAAGTTTTCACAACAGCATATGCCTGATAGTTTGACGGTAAGAAGGTTAAACCCGCTTTGAAGCTGTCAGAATGTATTCTCAACACCTCTCCAGTCACACACAGAGCTGATGGTTTGTATAACCTCTGCCCCAAAGTAATCTTTCCATAATCTTCAGTGCCTGCTACCAACAATCCATGGTGTGCTTGTGTGAAAAGCCTGGCAGAGTGTGTGTGTATGTGAGGGGGTTTAAGGGTCTCCGGTGGGGCAGATGTGCCCTTATCTCAACATCAAAACACACTGGAAGCGATGGGGCTTACAGAGATTAGAGGTGTGGAAAAGAAGAAGCCTGTTCCCCAAGCGGCGTTCCTGCCACACGTCTCGCTGCTACCGCGCTGCTGATGGATGTGGGTGTGTCTGTGTTTGGTTGGGTGCGTGTTGCAATGGTGTTGTGTTTCCTCTTTTGGAACGCTATGTTTTCACTTGCACAAGCGGGAGGCGACAAAAACAGCATTAGGGTGGATGTTCACAGGTTTGTTTTCATTCTCACAGCGGAGGAGTTTTACTCCAGGATTTCCTTCAGTCGTCTGTATAGCCTCCACGCTCCGAGCGCCAGGAGCTCTGGAGTCCTTGTGTGAAGCCTGGGAAGATCCCAGATGTGCTCTGAATTCACTCTGTTGTCAGTGTAACGCGGTGTTCTCCTTTACTGAAGCGTACCCTGCTCTGACACTCCCGAGCGTTTCATGAAGCACATGATTTGATCTGTCTTTCCTACGCATGTGTTTTTGGATACAGCAAACATCAAGCATGTCTGTTTTTGTCTTTGAAATAGAAGTGAACAAAGTGGATGGCAGTTCTCTGGAGGATGTAGAAACACGTTTCAAATATTGTCGTGGCTGTCCTCCCTTAGGATGATTTACCATGGTTTTATTGTAGCAAAGGTGTAGTTGCCTTTTTTTGAAGATTGACTATCTCAGACATATTTTTTTATATTTTTTTAACTACAAATACCATGGTTAAACTATGGTGAATATAGTAAGACTATGGTACATTTGTATCGCTCTCACACACGCAAACATTACAAAAGGGCACTCTGTTAAAGTGATTTAACTTGATTTTTATCTTCTATATCTTCAAATTCTCGCTACAGATCCTCACTGGTGCCTGCAATGAAATAATAAAGGAACGCTGTAGTAAAGTGTAACCTATTCTTGGAAAGTGCCTTATAACCTCATCTCATTCATGCCTCTTGTCCCATTTCTTCTTAATGTAGCTTCATCATAACCGCCTCTTGCTTTCTACCACACAGACCGGGTATCCTGCTGGGATCTTTCATATGTGCTCCAGATAAGTCAAAGTCTCTCTTGCACAAGCAAAGTGAATGCAGGGGTTGGATGGGAGCAAATACATAGAAATAGAACATTGGACTTAAATAATGTTTTACATTGGCTGACACAATACACTGTTTTGATAATCAAAATGAAATAAAAAACACACACAGAGAATGTGAAGCTGACGTCACGCCCCATGTTGCAGTGGCGCCGCCATCTTGGGAGGTTAACACTCCACTGCTATTAATGTTTTGATATGTACCGTTACTTGATTTGTTTGATATATGGAGAAAGCGAAAGTGAAGGAACCATGGGCTTTTCCCGAACGACTCTCCGTAATATGCTGTTACAGTTTTTAACACAGCAAGATCAACCTACCATAGTTATATTTCCTTATCAAACAAGAAAAACAAAACACTGTATTGAATACTTTACCATAGTTTTATTGTAGTAAAAGTGTATCAACCATTTCCACCAGTTTGATTTACATTTGAAAAAACATAAACACATATAGTTTTACTACAAAAAACATGACTAAACAAAGATTCCTTTTGAGTGGTCGCTTTTACTACCATGGCTAATGTTCACAAGGGTTCTCTAATATTGTTCCATAGAAGAAAAAAGTCATATGTGTTCATTTCTCTTTTTTTGTACATAAACTTTAACTACTAAAACTGCCTTCCTTCCCCAGCAACCAGCTCTCCCAAACTGATTTCCAAGCCATCTCTTATGGTGTTTCTTTCACAAAGCGCTTGCTTTCTCTCCCACACATGTAAGCCCTGAGGTAATAACTCCATTTCATCCTACTTCATTGTTCTGTACCACCAGATAACAAGGTTGCCGGAGATAGAGATGATACGTTTTTAGTAGTTTTAGTGCTGTGCTGAACATGTCCAGTGAAGCAAGTTTAAAAGTGTAGGATTTATCTTAAGGCTTTATTTCTTTTACAGCTCCTCTCATCTCTGTCCTAGAACACTCACGCGTTTCTCTGGTTCTTCGTACGGTGGTCTTTTTGTCATGACTACAGTGTTCTTTTAGATACTCGTCTAAAGATACACTTAATTGCATAATTCTAAGGACTATATAGAGGTTTGTAAAAGGGACAGTTCAGAAATGCCTTACGGCTACATTGTTTGTTATTGTGGCTTACGTAAAACAGCAGGGCAGAGGACTGCCATGATGTACATGGTATGCCCAGAGACAACAAATTATTTATAAGTTAAGCTAGCCATATCCAGAAAGAAAGTTATGAAATACCTCTAGAACTATTGTAACAATATTTATTTTTTAGTATTTAGCTTTTAGTCAACACTACAACACTGCCACCTAGAGGCACTTTAGGTCAAATGCTGATCTTCAGTTGCCATAGTAATGACAGCCAATGATGGAAACTGACCTACCTGTTCCGATTAAATTGAAAAACCTTATATGTATACATTAAATGATTGATGTATCGTCACATAACAATGAGGTTACATATTTAAAGATTTTATTCATGTGTCGTTTAGTCCACAGGAGGGCGCTATCTGCCTATATTAAAAATGTAAGCTTTTAGATTTCAGAGCTTCAGCTATGCTTTGCCAATTGTGAACGTATCCGGAAAATAACTTGATATTTTAAAACTTGCAAAGTTGCATTAGAAACCAAAATGCAGTTGTTTAAAATAAAAATGTTTTTATTTTATGTATTTATTGTATTTCCATGTCCATTTAATTTTCAATTTTCTATTTCATGTAAGCGTAACAAAATGCAAGAATGAAAAAGTTTATGTTTTGAGTGATTTCTTTGTTCGGTTAATTTTAGTATGTGTCATATTTAATTATTTTATACACTCATTCATTTCACAACATGGTCACCTTGATAATACATTCCATGAAAATGTGACATGGATCATTGGACTGCTGTCAGTGTTAATGTAGAGAGAGAGAGAGAGAGAGAGAGAGAGAGAGAGAGAGAGAGAGAGAGATGTGCGTTTTTGAATAGACCCAGTATGTGGTGAAGTCATGGGTCTCTCTCTCTCTCTCTCTCTCTCTCTCTCTCTCTCTCTCTCTCTCTCTCTCTCTCTCTCTGATTCAGTGCAGTTCTCATCTCTGGGTTTTATCAGTGAACCTTCCAAGCATGGTCAGTCAATACCTCACAGAGTGTTTGTGTAGAGCGTGTAAAATCTGTGATTTCTTCCCTGTGTGATTGAAGGCATTTTAGCACTTTGTGGTGAAGCTCAAATGATAAAAGTCGAACATGCTTCTCAAGTGGAAATCCATCAACATGATGAAGAAATCGGTCCTGTCATTCTTCACTGGTAAACAACCAGACCAAATGTTGCCAGTCATGAGCTGCATGATTTGCCAGTCAACTTGTTTGATCGATCTGATTTAGTGGAAGATCACGGTGGTGAAACAGTTCCAGCTTTTCATTTCTAGTGGAAATCTGGCTCAGGTTTTGGGAGAATATTTTTGGATGCTATGCCTTTTGTTTGCTTGAGAACAGTAAGCGCCTTTTTGGCGCCGAGAATGCGATCGTGAATATCACTAACAAACATGGGCTTGCCATAACGCTCTCTGGGAAACTGCAATGATCTTGAGCTTGTATGTATGTAGAAACAGATGCTTCAAGAGATCCCCTAAGTGACATAAGTGTCCAACTGTTGAATATTTTGACCTATTTTATGATGGTTGTTATGTATCTGAATTTCACCTTGCATGGCCTTGCCGCTCAACAGAGGAAAACCACTGTTGAAAAAATATCACAGAAATTCAAATGGTTTGCATTCAAATACCATTATAAATATAATAATATTTTCTTTCCATCAAAACCATTAAAGTTTCATTTTGTAGTATCTTGGGCATTATTCCAAAAATATTATTAATGTTCTTTTGGTTCCCATCTGCCAGATAACCCCCCAACAACAGAATCCATCATATAGGCCAAACGGTAGACACCATTATAGTCGGCCTTAAAACCAATACAATCCCCCTTTTAAAATTAATTCAATTAAATCCATTATATTTCCTATTGTGTTGTGGGCTGCAGGCTTCTATCGTTCTTTTTCAGTAAGGACGTTTGTGACATCATCAAAGATTTGAAGCATCAATTGCTTTGAGAATCAATAAAGGACATACTGTAGGGGTGATTCACATTTCGTGTTTAAAACACTGTCTGCACTGTTTCTCTATATTGTTTCATCTATATTGTTATATGTGGTAACACTTTATTTTACGGTGCCCTTGTTACACATGTTAATTGTATGTAGGCCTACTATAGTATTTATTATAAATTACGCATAGGGTTAAACCTAAACCAAGCCCTAATCCTAACCCTATTACTCTGTAAAATAAAATGTAATCTTGTTATCCTAATAAAACAATTTATTATTAAAATGCAATTACTTGCAATGCGTAAAAAAAGTCACAAATGAAAAATGTAAGCATTTCTCTGCTCTTAAATGGTTAGAGCCAACAGTCATTGACCCATAGTCCCACTGTCCCATAGACAACCCTGTCAACATGTTTTGTTTTCAACTCTAATGTTTTTGTACATTATAAAACTGAGAAGATGTGTGTGTGTGAGTTAAGAAGGCGGTGGGCTCCGAGGCTTAAAGCAGCTGCACTCGTGACTGAAATGAAAACAGGGTTGAACGGGCCTGTCAGGTCTCTGATGTACGACTTGTAATGGGATGTTTCCAAACCTCCTTTCTCCATATGGCTGCCGACACAATTAGAAACACCCACCGCCTACAGAGCCAGGGACTCTCAGAGCACTACATCTGCTACACAGACACTCGTACACACACATGCATTACCGCACGTGCCAAACAAACAGTGATTTGTCTCTTATTGTGTTGATCTGCCTGTTTAATTCAAGAATTTCACCTTTAGTCAAACAATCCCACAGTCTCACAAGACATCAAGATGCAGTCTCAAGGGAAAACAACAGAATCGGGTCAACCACTGGAGGACATATCTCTGTGTATCACAAGCACATTCAGGCCGACCCTTTAGGTCCTAATATTTAGCGGCTTGTTTGGCTGTAAAAATATATTTTGAGCTTTTTTCTCAACAGAAATTCACAACAGAACATGTCTTCCATTCAGTCTCTGACCTCTCTCGAAGAGTTGGACGCTTCAGTATTAAAGCACTCAGCTGTCCGTGAACACATCCTCTCAAGGCCCTCACACTGAAACAGCAGAGCCCTTGATAACTAAAAAAACTAACTAGGCTGTAGGGTGACAGGAGTTGACGTTCACTGGATGCAAGTTACTGTGGAAAATAGTGGGAAACTAAAGCAGCTTAAAATGAACCTATCAAAACTTCATCGCAAAAATTAACAGTATTTAAATGTTTCTTATACACCCAGGACAGATTGTTGGAAATGCTATACAATGCATATAATAAATTTTTAACGGTATAATCTTTTCAGTTTGTGGTGCTTTTTAAAAGCATCTGTTGCTCATACTTGGAGATGTTGGGGGCATGTAGTGGTGAGGAACCAAATTGCAACCAACGGCTCACTTCCATTTCTCCCCCCTACCTTTTGAAGAACTATGCTGGCTGACACCGGACAAAGATGTTATCACGTTTTCGCTTCCTTCTCCAAGCAAAAGGCCAAGTGTTCCAGGGGTTTCAGTGTTCCAGGGGTTTGTGCGTTGAGTTAATGTGCTGCAGGTTGATGGTTTGAAGCCATCTGTCGAAGCCATGGTTTGAAGTTCCTTTCTTTACTCTTTCAATACAGTGGAACCCTATCTGACAGCAACATTCTTTGTCATTCAGTAAAAAACCACTTGGCGAATTCCATGCAAGGCAACCCGCGATGTATTTAAATAGAAATATTGCTAATATTGCTCATTCTAATGTAATAAAAACAGAATACTTCATTATGTAAGGTCTTTGTACACATCTGAAGACAAATATATTATATATGCCGCTTGTCCACAGGAATAACCTGGAGCAATTTGTCCCAGAATTGTTTTTGTCCCAGAGCGATTACTTTCTGCGTTTCTATTGCGGTCTAAAGGACAGTAAAGATTAGGGATATAAGTCCGGTAACACCAGGACTGCACGCTCCAAGTTCAGACGTGGGCGTTAATGTAGAAGCAAAGCTACTACATGGAAAACCTCCAACACTTAGCTAGAAAAGCATACTGGCCAATGATACCGACGCACCTTCGGCGTAAAGGAGACCAGAACCTGTTTTTAAATGGATGTTAATAGAAGAGAAGCTTCACTGACCTGAATAAACCGATATGTAGTTTTTTATAGATGATGTTTAAAAACATTAAAAATGTTTATTTATATATGCCGGCCACCATTACAATGGTACAGGGATAACGCGATGGGCAATCATGTTATCCATTGTAGTGCGACACTACAATGTACAAGACTGCGTAGAGTCAACCAATCCAAATGCTGCGTGAACTCAACCAATGAGCATGTCCAGTGCCCAAGTCCCACCCCCGAATGGTCCTGAACTTTGAAAAAGTACTATCTCGCGAGCAGGGGCAAACTTTTGAAGAATTTATACAGGTTTGGAGCGACCTGAGGGTGACAGGATTTCCATATTTGGGAGAACTATCCGTTTATTTAAAGAAGTAAAGTCATATGCATCTGAAATGGCATGAGGGTCACTGAACCATTTCTTTAAGAAAAACTTAAAAGGTTATTTCTGGCTTTAACAAAGGGAATGAATCTACACAGAGACTCCCAGATGAAAAACCGCATTGCTTTGAATAGAGCACTGACTGCTGTAGCCACACAGTGCAGCTCTGAAAATCAAAACCAGTTTCCTCACAATAATGGAGCAGTTCACTCTTCCAGTCAGGACTGCCAGGCAGGTGGGTTTTTATTGGCTTTTGTCTGAAACGGCTTCAAATGACTTCACTGGTGGGTCAAGGCCAGCCTCCATCAGTGCTAATGCAGAATAGGTAATTACTGGGGGAAATGCCACGAACTGCCTTCAAAACCACCCAGCCAGGGCCAAGTGTTACATCATTAGAGCCGAAATATTACACACACATACACGCACACGGATCCAGACGTACATTCTCTCTTTCTCGTGCTCATGCGAGGGTAAAACCAAAGCAGCGCAGGGCAGATGATTGTCACCTAAGTTTATTGCCTAGGCCTGGTGGTATTTAAAAAAAGCCCTGTCTGCCTATAGCGACACCACAACCATATATCTCATAGCTCTGGCTTTAACGCATTACCATTTCCATACACTTAAAACTTGCGCTCCTTCACGACCAATGCAATTAAATGCCGTCCCGCTCCGCCACTCCGAGTCCTTGGTCTTAGCCGCAGTTAATCGACTGGCACGACTTCAAAACGGCCTCTTTGAGAGTTGAGTCTCCACCATTCACATCAAGAGACCTACCATTATGTTGTTAACATATTATTTCAGTTTAAATAATGGGTTCCCACTGTTGCTGGCTAAAAATCATTACTGCCACTGAGGAGGTGCGCTCGAAACAAGCCACTGACGTACCTAACCGGGAGAGCTGAGATTGAAGGAAAACTTAAATGAAGCTGCCAGAGCCCAGAACCATCATACGGACGGCAAATGTAATATGTTTTGATTTACACATGTATTCATATTAACATTATTTTTAAATAAAGAGTATTCATATTATTAATAATAAATTATATCACTAATAAGTATTATTATTTTTGTTGTTTACATTTACATTTAGTCATTTAGCAGACGCTTTTATCCAAAGCGACTTAGAGAGAGTTCAGGGAGTGATAAGCGATATGTCATACAAGCAATAATACAATAGGTGCTAGTTTCAACAAAACCTAGACCACTACCTGTTGAGAGAAAGAGAGGGTTAGTGTACATACAAATATTTTTTATTTGTCTGTCAAGTATTCATGGAAGAGATGGGATTTAAGTAGTTTTTTGAAGGTTGTGAGAGATGTGGTTGACCGGACAGAGTTAGGAAGAATGTTCCACCAGGAAGGAGCTGTGAAGGAGCATGAGTGGGAAAGGGATTTACCGCCCTTATGAGAAGGCCATACAAGACGTCGCTGGTTCGCTGAACGCAGGGTTCTTGAAGGGGTGTAGGAGTGTAGGAGGGTGTGAAAGTATACCGGTGCAGATCAAGTGATAGTCCTATAGGCAAGCATCGGTGACTTGAATCTGATACGGGCATCAACCGGGTGCCAGTGGAGAGAGATGAAAAGAGTTGAAAAAAGTTGTTGTTATTACTACTATTATAATTGATTAATTAATCTCTATTTAATAATTATAAATTCTGCTTCTAATAAGTATTATTATTATTATACAAACGTTAGTTGAATCTGAAACCAATTTCAGGAAGAAATTAGTCCCAGACTTCTGTCCCTGAATCAGTAATTTATCCTTGGCGGTTCATGAGATTGTGTAAAGAAAACATGGGCGTCACTGTCTTATAAACTCATGGGCTAGGGAGTCCCTGATGGGATTTACCACCTCAGTCCACAGATGGGCCTTAACAATAAAAGAGGCATCACAGACTCATGTGTGAATCACATCAGCCCTCTCTCTTGTTAGTGCCAGACATGTCTAATTGATTCCAGATGCAGGATGGCAGGAGAGGAAGCCCAATAATGAGGGGTCGCCTGCGATTTGACGCCGCTTCCACACATCCTCGGTGACGGACTGTAATTTTATGGCCAATTGGACCCTTCAGCTGCAGGGAGACATCACATGGAGAGGAAACATGGGAGAGGAGGAGACGTTTAGGGAAGAGGGCCAGCGCATGTGTATGCATGAAAGCAAGGCCCGCTGTCAAAGTTCTGGACACTGTTACTTATTCCTGCTCATTATATTTTGGATGAATTATAAAAGAGACACAAATGGAAGTATAGGGGTATGATTAAAAATAATAAACAAATCAAATCTATTTCAATATTGCCATCCTTAGTCTATTTTACAAGTGCAAATTTTGGGCTTTTTCTTAACTGACTTCAGGAGGTGAATTCTGTGTTTCCTTCACTATCTGGTTCACTATCTGCTCATTCAATTTGAAAATACATTTTAGTTTACAAAATCTTGTAATTTTTAACCTGTGTGACATTCTTTCTTCTGCAGAACCGAAAAGAAGATTTTTCCAAGAATGTTTGTAACTGATCTATAACCGTACCTGTCATGGTTCTGCCACTAGACCAAGAAAGACATGACGTGTAGAGGCAGAACCATGACAGAACCTAATGTTTAATGTGGAGAGAGACATTAATGGCCCTCTTGATTTGTTCCCTTATTTAATGCCCTTGTGTCTTGTCTTCTGTCTTCTGCTGGTTCATTTCGATTCATGTGGTGAGGTCCTGTCAGTGTAGTCTAGTCAGTGTAGTCTAGTCAGTGTAGTCTAGTCAGTGTAGTCTAGTCCTTGTAGTCTAGTCAGTGTAGTCTAGTCAGTTAGTCTAGTCAGTGTAGTCTATTCAGTGTAGTCTAGTCAGTGTAGTCTAGTCCTTGTAGTCTAGTCAGTGTAGTCTAGTCAGTTAGTCTAGTCAGTGTAGTCTAGTCAGTGTAGTCTAGTCAGTGTAGTCTAGTCAGTGTAGTCTAGTCCGTGTAGTCTAGTCCGTGTAGTCTAGTCCGTGTAGTCTAGTCAGTGTAGTCTAGTCCGTGTAGTCTAGTCCGTGTAGTCTAGTCCGTGTAGTCTAGTCCGTGTAGTCTAGTCCGTGTAGTCTAGTCAGTGTAGTCTAGTCCGTGTAGTCTAGTCCGTGTAGTCTAGTCAGTGTAGTCTAGTCCGTGTAGTCTAGTCCGTGTAGTCTAGTCAGTGTAGTCTAGTCCGTGTAGTCTAGTCAGTGTAGTCTAGTCCGTGTAGTCTAATCCGTGTAGTCTAGTCAGTGTAGTCTAGTCAGTGTAGTCTAGTCCGTGTAGTCTAGTCCGTGTAGTCTAGTCAGTGTAGTCTAGTCCGTGTAGTCTAGTCAGCGTAGTCTATTCCGTGTAGTCTAGTCAGTGTAGTCTAGTTAGTGTAGTCTAGTCCGTGTAGTCTAGTCAGTGTAGTCTAGTCCGTGTAGTCTAGTCAGTGTAGTCTAGTTAGTGTAGTCTAGTCCGTGTCCGTGTTAGTCTAGTCCGTGTAGTCTAGTCCGTGTAGTCTAATCCGTGTAGTCTAGTCCGTGTAGTCTAGTCCGTGTAGTCTAGTCTGTGTAGTCTAGTCAGTGTAGTCTAGTCCGTGTAGTCTAGTCCGTGTAGTCTAGTCCGTGTAGTCTAGTCCGCGTAGTCTAGTCCGCGTAGTCTTGTCACTGTAGTCTTGTCCGTGTAGTCTAGTCCGTGTAGTCTATTCCGTGTAGTCTAGTCAGTGTAGTCTAGTCAGTGTAGTCTAGTCCGTGTAGTCTAGTCCGTGTAGTCTAGTCCGTGTACTCTAGTCCGTGTAGTCTAGTCCGTGTAGTCTAGTCAGTGTAGTCTAGTCCGTGTAGTCTAGTCCGTGTAGTCTAGTCCGTGTAGTCTAGTCCGTGTAGTCTAGTCCGTGTAGTCTAGTCCGTGTAGTCTAGTCCGTGTAGTCTAGTCAGTGTAGTCTGGTCCGTGTAGTCTGGTCCGTGTAGTCTAGTCCACGTAGTATAGTCCGCGTATTCTTGTCAGTGTAGTCTAGTCCGTGTAGTCTATTCCGTGTAGTCTAGTCAGTGTAGTCTAGTCAGTGTAGTCTAGTCAGTGTAGTCTAGTCAGTGTAGTCTAGTCAGTGTAGTCTAGTCAGTGTAGTCTAGTCCGTGTAGTCTAGTCCGTGTAGTCTAGTCCGTGTAGTCTAGTCCGTGTAGTCTAGTCAGTGTAGTCTAGTCCGTGTAGTCTAGTCCGTGTAGTCTAGTCCGTGTAGTCTAGTCCGTGTAGTCTAGTCCGTGTAGTCTAGTCAGTGTAGTCTAGTCAGTGTAGTCTAGTCCAGTCTAGTCAGTGTAGTCTAGTCCGTGTAGTCTAGTCCGTGTAGTCTAGTCCGTGTAGTCTAGTCCGTGTAGTCTAGTCAGTGTAGTCTAGTCAGTGTAGTCTAGTCCAGTTATTTGTATTTAAGGTCAATGTTTGTCTTCAGTCCTGTCTAGTTTAGTTAGTCCGTGTTCCTGTTTATCTGCCATGTTTATATCTTTGTTATTTTACCCCCTCATGAGTTTTGTTGTTATTATTAAAGTCTGTTGTTAAACCCTTTCCTGCTGTCTCACCTCGTTCACTTCTATCGTATGAACACACAACCTGTCAAAGTCAATGGGTACCTTTGTTTGGTTACCAACATTCTTTAAAATATTTTCTTTTGGACAAGTTTGACAATTTTCTGGTAAACTTTTTGTAAAATTGATTTCTGAATAATGATCGTGCATTCTCCTAGAAATACATCCTATAGTGCGCTTTAACTATTAAGCGATGATGATGAAAGCCATGCGCACACATAAAATCAAGTTTCAGCACACTGATAAAGTCAGAAAATAATTTAAACAATGCGTGCCTACACTTTTTGTCTCGGAAGATGAGTTTCTTGTCATCTCAGAGCTGGACTAAGTTCTGCCACAAAGCAGCAACAGGTCTCACCAGACAGGCTCTCCCTTTTAAATGTGAGCGAAGACTCGAGAGAACCAATTACTGTCTGGAAACAGCATTCTTATTTTCATACCTCTAAAGACCGTCTGCACTTTAACATTCAATATGCACTGGGCTGTTTCCATTCTCCAGAGGACATCTTAAATGCCACAGAAAGCAGTAACTTATACAGCTCCAACAGCTCTCACAAGCCTCCCCTCAACTCCATTATCTTATGGTGAGAATGGCGTCTTACTGAATCCTGTAAAGTAAAAATAAATACAATTTGCAAAAACGAGCAAATTATAGACATTTTTATTCTGTTATTGATTGACTTGGCTGCATTGCAAGAGTGATAATTTTTATTATAACAGCACATGTATCACCCTGTGTTCATGTGAAGTGGAAACTGGGTTTCTTGTTCCAGAATCACTCAGATCGACTCAGCAGTGAGTGCAAAAATGAGTTGGAAAACTAGGCACGGAGCTGGTGCTACACCACGGTTCTCATTCTCCGCTTCGCACCATTTTCATTACCAGCAATGTCTGTGCTGCATTAAAGAAATACATACTATGTTTCGTCCCTGTTTGTGAAAAATAAAACGATCACTTGTTAAAAATGAGTTAAAATAAACCTGACAGTTGAAATTAATTCAAACGTCATTTAATGCCAAATATGAGAGCATTTCATTTGAAGAGGATTAGACTGGAAAATCACTCCTTCGGTGAGCTGTTTTAAAAAAAGCTGTGCCTCGTGTTTAGTTTCAATAATGCAGCGCTGCTGCTATGATGTCATGTAAATAATATAGGTGCAATTATTTTACATAGGTATCTTTCCAATGCACGGTGGCACAGTACTTTAGGAACGTATCATTTATGCCCAAGACCACCAAAAAGCTAGAAACCTTTCTAAGCATATGCATTAGCCATGCCTCTTAAAGCTGGCTTTAGTTTGACTGGAAAGACATAATGATTGATGAATCTCTAAATGAGACGGGATATAACTAATGCCACGACACAAGTATGCAGGCCACCGTTGTACAGTAGGTTTCCAAAAAGCCTTTGAGAGAGTCCAGGCATGAAAGCAACAGCAACAAATTTCATAAGGAAAAATAAAGTTCCTTGAAGAATTGATAACTTGCTTAACTGTACGTTGTATTATATAGTTTGATGTAGTCGATGAAATATGTAAACTGTAAAATATGCAGGCGCTAATAGGTCATACACGTTATAAAGTATATATATAGATGCAAGAAATTCTACATTTTCATGTATTGTGCATTTCTACATGTATTTTAACAAAATCAAAACTGTGGTAAAAATAAAGGTTCTCACAAACTTTTCCTAAATATACAAATATTACTGTTGTATTTCTTTGCAGTATTTCAGGTCTGTAAAATAGAGAATTTCTGTTATTTTCACCTGTTTCTCCAGTTTTATTTTCTGCAAAGAAATGCAAACAATATTTTATTTGAAATTTGGGAGAACTATTGTTGTTAGTTCGTAGAAGGAAACCAAAGTAGTTGTTTTACCTATACACAAACCAGTAAAAGAAGTAGAAAAACTAAAAATAATAAAATATTTTTTTTCTTGCCTGTATTATATGTGTGTTTTTATATTTGAATAGTATTTTTATTTATTTATTTATTAAATACTACACATCTGGCAAATACAGCTGCCATTTTAACCATAAATGTTGTTTTACTAGTGAACGCAATTACAAAAGACGTGGCTTTTCTTTGAAACCCGAAAAGACATATAGGTCAAAACATCAAACCAACATAAAAGCATTAGGGCCATACAGTTACAAAACAGTGCGGTGAAAACAGACCCTGAGGATCGACCCACAATTAGGAATTTCAAACCAACCCATAAGGAATACATTTAGATCCTGTCAATTTGTGGGAAAAATCCATAATGTAAGTCGCTTGCTCATGTTTCATTTTAAGTCTGCCTAAAAGAGGGAAAAAAATATTTTACGCCCTTTAAACAGCTGATAACTTTCAGACTTTGAAGCGTTTAGACTCAAAAAATCTAGTTAAACCTGAGGGACAGCCTAATTCTTATTATATAAAAGCCTCTAAAGGACTCAAACATCCGAATCAACAAGAAATCATAAATTATGCACAACTTGGCTGCAGCGATAACTGTTATTTTGATGAAATAAATCCTGCGAGATAAGCCCTTAGGCTGTAAATTTGAGCGTGTTCCCTGGGTATTCAAGTAAACTGCTAAAACAGATACACAGAACACACACACACACACTTTGAATATAAGAGTACTTATGCAACCCCCAGCAAGAATAAAGGCTTATTGTCTGGGTTTGAAGAACAGACACAGGTCCGACTGTATTCCTCTGGCCATGAAGACTCCTTCAGAGCTCGTAATAGGGATCACGGCTGATCTTTAGGAAACTTAAGTCCTCTCTCGCTGTGGAGAGAATGTCTGGATGCCAGGCGTCAATGAGATTTTCCCAAAGTTCTCTAATAAATATAAAGCACGAGACTTTAAATGATGTAAGGGACCTTGCTTTTAATGGTTGGACGCAAGGTGTAATGGTTCATATTGATAAAGCTGACTGGCTTTGCAAAACACCTGAACTGCAAAAACATGGGAGCAATGAGTTTATCTCCTAAAAATCTGGCTACTTGTCCAATTGACTTATTTCAAACAGGTTAATTCAATGCTCGTTAAAAAATGTTAATGCCAAAACATGACTTTTTATGTTCATTTATTTAGCTTAATCCATTCAAGTTTGGATTACATGAATGATTTTTTGTGATCAAATATATTTTATAAAACTGGGAAGAGGATTTCCATTTTCCAGCATGCTTTGTGTAAAACTGCATTTTGAGAGTAATTTTCTTAACTAGGTGTTGTTTTATGTGTTTTTCAGTATAGATAAACACTTGTTAGTCATAAATGTAAATTTATCTTTGAGATTTAGAAGAGTTTGTTATAGTTTTGTGGTTACCATTGTTCAAAAGAGCGTTGCCTTTGCTTAGGTAGTGGGCGGTGACATTTTTATATTAACATTTTTGATATGATCTATTACCTTTATAATTTCTGGTTAAAAATAAAAATCATTACTGTCACATTAACAAAAAAATCTTTGAGTTGAGAACTTCAAATCAAAATATGGAACTTTTTTCAGTGTACATGTAGTGAGGTTTCTATAGTAAAAAAAAGTGAAATCTAGTAGATACATTTTTTTAATGTTTTTGTTGTTATAACAATACTAAAACTGTATGTATACTTTAACACAACCTGTGCATTTAACTAACATAAAACATTGTGATATTGATACTCTGGGTATTTCAGTATGAGTTACAAATATGCAGTAACCTTTAAAATTATTCAGAGATGCATTTATTTGCATTGTGTAGTCTCTGAAACTTTAGTTTCTGTGTTGATATGCAACATTTACATTTTGTGTATGTTGTGTTTTTGTGTATCTTTCTATAGTTTAAGGGCCAGTAGTTGCAGTCAAAACATAATATTATTTATTATGAAAAAAAGAAACGAAGAATTATATGATCACGGAGGTATAAGTCAATATGTAAAATGAAATAAACCAAAATTCAAGTAAAAATTGCAGCAGCATGTAGTCTTTCAATGTATTTTTAAATATCTTGTGTCTCTTTTTGCATTTGTTCTTTTTGTTCTGTTGTGGTTTTGAGCAATACAAGAGTTGGTTATTCAATTGGAAGGGCAGAACAAATTTCAGTTCACCGTCACAGTTTTAGAAACACTTTTCTCCTGTAATACTCAATTATGTATCTAATCATCAAATACACATATTCTTTATAATAATTTTAAAGTAGTGTTGACCGGTATTGGTCTCGAGATCGGGACAAATCTAGAACAAATCTTAACTTTTGTGCATTTTTGAGCAACACAGCTATTTTGCAATTGATGAGATAAAAAAGCACTTAAACTAATTACGTCACAGAATGTTTTGTTGAAGGTCACGGACTTAAATTTATCTTGAGTATTTACCATTTTTTTATGTTTAGTTGTTACAATTTTTAAATGCACAGAAATGTCCTACACATACATTTCTACACAATAAATCACCCAAGTTACTTCTATTATTATTTTATTATGACTTTTTAGTCTTTTGAATGAATTTTGGGAGTGCTGGTCTTCGTCTTGACTCAGTCTCGACCTGCCTTGGTCTTGTTTTGGTTTTGGCACCTCAAAATCTTGTTCTTGTCTTGGTCTCAATACCCTCTGGTCTCGGTCTTGGTCTCGGCTTTGGTGGTCTCGACAACAACACTAGTCAGAAGGGTCATATATTAAAACATACACTGTGTGTCTGAGCATATGTATGTCTAGGGAAGGTAAAAGTATGCTTGTATAAAGAGGCTGGTTTAATAGACTGCTTCTTATTTGGAGTTTGGAGTTTTATGACTTTCGGTAATAATGGGATTATTGCAGCGAGTGTGTTAGGCCCACAGGTGGGCCACAGACATGAGTTAAAACTTTTCCCTCATCACATGCAGTTAAAGATGCATTACATTGGCATCTCATTATATACTTGAGACTAATTACATGCTTGTTAGGTTTAGCGGTCTGAAAAGCAAATGACAGACCACCCATCTGCTTAAGCCTAGAAGTTGTGGCCCGCTGACCCACACCGGCCACCAAAAGATCAAGTGTGCAATTTCTGCTCATGAACTGAATTCTTAAGACCGAGACCTGTGCATGGAGAACTTCATAAGGTGAACAAAATGGAGTTTAGCTAATTCTGAAAAAAGAAAACACATAGCTTTTCATAGGTGCAACAGTAATTTAAGCTTTAAACATTTCACCATCTTGCCAGGTCCAAAAACCTGCGCCAATTAAAATGCATATTCTCAAAAACAGGAACAAAAGGAACATCAGAGCGATTCATGAAAAGCCTGTCAAAGGCTTGCTGTGCGAGATAAACAACTCTAGATTGTGTTTACATCTGTGGGCAGCGCTAGAAGTGCCACAGGCCAAAACCCCAGGCGCTATTATAATGGCATCGTATTGATCTATTTCTATTTTTTCAAAAGTTAAAGCATCATGGAAGATCTCAATCCATCATCCCAGCCTTGGAAATCAGTATTCTCAAACAGTTTGCCAGCACTTCTAAATAGCACAAGCTCTGTGCTGCAAACATCAATGGCAGCAGCTGAGCCTATTGTTGATGCTCTACTGCAATCCCAACTCACTGGAAAGGGATGTGGTGGAAGATTGATGCGAGGTGTCACTAGAGGGAAGTGGGAGTGGCTGAGCTTTAGTGTACCGCGTATCTCTGCACTCCAGCCCAGCGGGCGGGAGCATTTGTCTGGCAGACCGCAATCCAGCACGCATCACTGAGGGAATGCCGCAGAACCATCACTGAGGACTGAAGATCTACAATGCGTCCACTTCTCGTGTCGGGGCACTGGGAAGAGTCCACATCAAGCAATGTGGATGTCAACACAAGAGGGTATTATCAGTAATTATAGAGTATGTAAACAAATGACAGAGTCTCGAATCAACACCGCAACTCCACGAGGGGAAAAACGGGGAAATCGGGATTGTACTGAAGCGTGTGAGGCAAGTAATCCCTGCATAGTTACCGACGGCGCGAAATGAGGCATTGATTTGCAATCTGCTGAGTAACAAGACGCCCTGTCAGTCACATTATCAATGGGGTGTGAAGGATTTTGGTATTTGGCATATTCGACTCCTCACAATGGCTGCCAACCTAAATAGCCGTTTAAGACCCACGACGCAGGACAAACCATTCTCTGTCATCGCAATACTTCACGCTGTCTCCAGCACTCCGCTGCCAAAAGTACAGCGCTGAAGTCTGAATATTAGGCCAGCAGGACTCCGTAAAACCTTGTTTTGGATCGCTATGTTGTAGAGGGCGATTTGCTTTATTAATACGTGCTGTATATCAGTCCATTGAATATGCTCATAACACAGAGATGTAAAAATAAGCAACGGCACATCCAGAATTTGGATGTGAGAGAGCTTAACTGAGTTAACAGGACTGGTACATAGACACAAATGTTTGGATAGGACATTGCAAGCGAACACTCTTGTCGAACATACTTAACATGCATTCTTGCAGCACTCTGGCGATAAAAGCCTCATTACTCAAGGGGACTATAGAGTGTTCAAATGTTGGTGAAATTAAACCAGATGTTATTCAGATAGTTTGCTATAAACATATCGACCTGAACCAACACATCATAACAAAAACTGACCTGAATAAAATGTCAGTAAAATAAGCAATGCAAATGTTGAGTTTAGCGCCCCTTTTGGTAGTTTTATGAATTGCGATCTGACACATTTTAGAAGCGTCTGTGTACTTCCAATTATGAAAAGACTATAAAATGGAATCGTTTGTTCTTTTTGTCAGTGGATTTAAATTAAACCTCTGCTGTTGTTTATGCGTTTACAACACATTTACAACACACATTTTATTCAGCCAGTCATGTTAATAATTTTGCACATTGTTGTGTGTTCAAGTAACCACACTATTAATACATTTGAACGTTTGATATTTAGTTTACACTTGTATTAAATAACATTTGTTACAGTGTTGAGTTGCTGTGTAAAATCTGAAGCAAAACGATTTGAGGATCACTCTACAGTGGTTGGATGTTGATAAGTGGTCTGGAAAAGTAGAAGACTGAGGCAGTACATGAAGAACGACTACCATAACCTGCCAAATTCAGTCCGCACAATCTGTTATCAATCTGAAAGCCAGCAATACAATCGAAACAGCAGATTTATGTCTTTAGATACAGTACATTTCTTTAAAAACACTCAAATCTGTTAAAGAATATACAAAGAAATTAAACGTCTGTCTTAATAAACTTGAAGCATGTTTCTCATGTCTGATAAAAAGTTATAGTTGACCCAAAAATTTAAATTCTGTCATAATTTACTCTTTAGCAGAACACAAAATAAATTAAAGAATATTGGTAAGCAAACAAAAGCGGTACACCATGACTTGCATTGGTTTTGAGTCCGTACAATAGAAGTCAATGGGGGCCAGTGTTGATCGGTTGCCGGCATTCTTCAAAATGTCCTCTTTTGGGTTCTGCAGAAAAAAAAAGGTAATAGAGGTTTGAAACATTGAGGTTTTTTTCATTTTTTGAAAAAATGACAGAATTAACATTTTTGGGTGAACTTTCCTTTTAGAGCAGCTGAAAGAAACGTGCACAATAACGCACCGTATCTATGGAGTGACGTGAGCTTCACGTGTTCTTTGTAAAATACTACAACACACATTTACACAGACGCAGACCTCATGATCCTTTGCAGTACACAGGGCCTGGGTCATCACTGATGTTATTTCGTAGCCCCTGGGGCTTGACCCCAGTGTAGACAGTGTAGAAATGCTCGGCTACTTTTGTCCTTCCTCCAACCTGAACAGCTAGGGACCTCCATTCAGGGCTTCAGATTTATGAGGTCTCTCTCTACTGGGGACTCACCCCAATGCACCCGCAACAGGCATGTTCTTTAAACAATAACATCCAACTGCGCAGGAAGGCTCGCTCACTTTCCCTTTCTCTCTCTGCCTTCACTTTTTCTTTCACATTCACATTTATGATAAAAGCATAATGACCTGTTTCGTCCTAAAGGAAGAATTTCTTTTCACAAAAGTCAGTCACAGTGATACCAAACATTTACCTATTAAGATGTTTAATTTACGTTTTTTATGTAATAAATTGGACAGCCCGGCCCCTTAAATATTCATCACACATGCGACAGATCTTATTATGACAGAGAGCGAGGTGACTTCAGTTAGATTAGATCCAATCCGTTTTAATGAACGCAGCGACGGACGCTGGTTTCCTTCTTTCTCATCCCACCTCCCACTCTTCCTGGACTGTGGTTATTCTCCTTCTCCCACTTTCCCTCTCTTATGTTCCGGACAGTTTAACGCATGCCAGACCTCGACAGAAACGTGTCGGGGGACGCGGGGGTGATGAAAGACCAGTGAAAAAGTGTGCGAGGAACTGCCATCAGCACATGTGGCTTTCTCATGAATCTAATAACACGAGCGGACTCCAGCCTTCGCGTCTTTGAGGGCAATAAAGGTGGATGAGCTGTATTCACGGGTGTGATTATTTACTTTGAAAAAGATCAACACTTAAAGGGGACCCAGGTGTGAAGGGCCCGGGTCCCCACATGGCTTGTGAACTGAATGCGGCAGAGGTTTTGACGGTATGATTTGTTTCCACAAACTTGGGGTCATGGGGTAACGGGTCACTTGTCCTTTCTTATGGGAAGACATGTTACAGGATTATTACAAGAGTGAATGAGAGCATTGGATGAGACCGTTTGACGCTACGCTTATGGGGCCAAAGCACTCTCTTGTTTTCTTTATAGTCTCTTTTGCAGGGACAAAGTGCCAAGTGTTCTCATCAGAGGAGAGATGGAGGGCTGTTGCTCTGGTTTGCTTACTCTGAACAGGTCATTTGATTCTCAAAACTATTTATTAAACAATATAATGAAAAAGATAAATAGTAAATTTTTATTTTTATACCGTATATGTGAATGTCAAGTCTACTGCTGTCTTTCTCATTGGAGGGCAATTCTGATGTGCAGGTGAGAGAGCCTGAGGAAAAATCTGGCCACTAGAGTTATATCTGCAATGGCCTTAGTTTATAGCTTATAGATTTTAATCAATGGCAACTCAACGGAAAGTCTCAGGGGGCAAAAAATGACATTTAGTATTGAGGGCTGAACTATAAATCAGCATTTTTTTGTTGTTCTTTAATTATTATAAACCATGTAGACTATGTGTGGTATGTAGCTTACGTGAAATTTTACACCACTATAATCAGTTATTATGTATCATGGTAGCAGTATTATTCATCATAGTTAGTTTTACTGGAAATTCAATCCAAAAATACTTTATAAACAGTATTGCATAACAGTAATGCCAATCATACATTTTTCAGTTTATATTATTTTTGTTATTTTTTTATTTGTTTAATATCTCATGGTCAAGTCTGTCCACAGTGCAAAACCAGTTGCACATCATTGTCCACGCTTTATCTAATGCTGAATTCATTTCTTTGAGTTTGCTACAGAGTCCGTTTACGAAAGTCGTGACACTCGGCTTCCGTGTTTGCAACACCTCTAGGCAGCTTTCAGTCAAAGCCAGACCTAGTATTATAGCTGAATGGGGAAGACAGATATTTCTAAAATCCCTGCCAAAAATCACAGTTAAACAGCAAATTTCCAACCAACAACAACAACATACATCAACTGACATTACAATAAATTTTGTTTTCCAAGCTGTTCTATAAATAACTCTTCGAGGTTGCGCATGTGCAAAGATTGGCAAGCATCTCACAAGACTCTTTCTATGCAAAAATACTATCTATTTATTACTACAGTGTTCACACCAAACGCAAACAATCGCATTCCTCGGATTTGACTAATTGTGCAAACATCCCTAATGTACTTTAATTTAATGTGCATTTTGTGAATAAGGTGAAAATGGCTTTTCAGAGATTTTCTTTTGCCCACTAGCTCGCTCGCTCGCTCGCTCCTTCACTCACTCACTCACTCACTCAATAGAAGACAGTGTTTGGTATCACAATGTAAGGACACGTTCTAGGCTGTCTTAACAACACTAAAAACATATTTCTTTCATATTTCTTCCTTCCATACTGCCGCGGTGCTGAGAACTTCATTTAAGGACACACGCTTTCCACACGGTGTAAAAATAAGCTGACACATTCGGTCATTTATAATATACTTTAAATTCCACTGTAACACAGTAGAGATGATGCATGGCCCAAAATCTCTGATCTGGAAGATTCGCTTTATCCTTAAAAGTTGAGCATTTCTGACCCACACTACAATAGATCAAAGAGGATATATATCTGTCTCTCTTGCTGTTACTGCCAGATGCTTGTAAGGATTGAGGGAAATGGATCTTACACGTAAGCCTTATTAAGGAGCAATTCACAGCACTGCTCTCTCTCCAAACCTCAGATGTTCTCTCCCTATTCTCTACTGCAGGTGTTCTGCTTGGCACCGAGCCCTGAACCGAAGCACGTACCTACGGATCCTTCCGGACACAGAGCTTTGTGGGACAGCATTGTTCTTACAGCATTGCTGTGACATTTCTTGATTCAGATCCATAATAATATCTGGCCACTCCCATAACCCTTGGACCTAGAAGGAGTTTTATTACCTAGTTGATTTCCAATTTGGAAAATTTGCAACCATGGGTCTTATTACCGCATCGGTCCAGCCAGCATGTGGATGTTTTTGTCTTTTGGGAAAAGGGGGAGTGTTTTGGATTGATGACCGTCCACGCACAACTTAAACCAGATCTTCCCTATCCACACAAATTTCCTCGCCTGCTGAGCGTTGGGAGTCGGGCCTGTTGTTTTTTCTCATTGCATGGTAACTTATCTTTGCTGTAGTGTTCACAGTAGCCACAGCTGTTTGACTTGGACCCGGACGGCAGGTTAAATGAGCGTGGTCTAATGAAACAAAGATGTATCAGGTTCCCCAGCGCCGGTCTGATGCAAGAAGATGTGGGGCGGACCCATCATCCCCGTTCGTGGGATCGTCTCACTGTGACTTTGATCCAAATTATGAAAACTGACCTTAGGTATAACCTTTCATTAGATCATCAATCAAGCACATATTAACTGAGAACTGTTAAAAGGTGTAAAACCTTTTATTTGAATATCAAAACACTGAAGTATATTAGAGACCTTGGCTCTTAGAGTTGGAGGTAAACAGATCATTTTTCCATCATGACTGTGTAACCATTTACATTGACAAATCTCACAGACTCCTCCAAGCAAGTGTCACCAAAGTCAACTGGAAAAATAATGACCAAAATTAGACTTCCCAAGCATTGCAATCTGACTGGCTCAGATACTAAACAAACACTGAGAATAGCTTTTTTAAAGCGTAACAAGTCTCTAGTCTCTCTTTATCCTCAGTAGAAACAAGATGAAGAATTTGATCATGAAAAAATGACCTTCAATGTATGCACAAAATGTATATGTCAGAAAGTGTAGGCCCAATAAATCCCAACATTACAAACTGTTTTTACAAGTCACTTACATTTTATGGTATATCAAATAAAGTTGAAATTGGTCCGATAAGAAAGGAGATTATAAATTATTTGGATTATATTTTCCAAATTATTTGAAATTCAACTAGATTTTTATATGTCAGTACAACATCATTCAAATGATTGAAGTAACGTTTTAAAACGTAATTTTTTTTTTATAATGGTTGCTGTGATAATGAACATGAACAATACTTTTTGGACACAATGATAAGAATGACATTATCTGTATTGTTAAAGCAAAGGTAAACTGCTTGTGGCGACGGGGCGTGGTTTAGCTGTGTTTGCAGGGGAGGAGAGGGAGAGAGAGAACTGGCGAAGGACACAACGGGAGAGGTGCCGGGCTGACCAAAAGAGAAAGAGAAAGAGAAAGAGAAAGAGAAAGAGAAAGAGAAAGAGAAAGAGAAAGAGAAAGAGGAAGTTGTACGACACCCCTCAGACCCTTATTAGACAATCCTCCCGGGAAAGCACACCTACGCGTCAACAAGACAGCGTGAGAAAGAGCACACCCATCAATGCCTCTTTACTCTGAAGATTAGATGTGTTTGTTTGTTCACTGCATTTCAATGATGAATGTTATATAAACAGTGGATATAAAACTGGATTTGGAGATCGCTTGAAACTGATAGATGGAGCGGTCCCAATGCTAAAAAATGCCGGGCATGAAATGCACTTGGTATGTCAAACTAAGTCATATCTTTGTGTTTTGTTGGCAATCGGAGTATACATTCATAATGTAAACAACACGAACAATGCGATGCTCGTGCTGCATTTTCACCCAGGGGTTAAATTGGGCCGGGGCCGTCCGGGGCAGAGCCCCGACACATAGAACGATGTGTTCAAGTATTACATGCTCTTCTAGTATTATGGAGCAGAACACCGTCGTGCCCCAGTATGAATCTGCTGGGCCAAAGTATAAATCTGTTTAAGTATCAACATACATTTTATTACAAACAAATGCCCTTTTAATCTGTAATGTAATAGAAAAACTAAAAGAGTATTTTTAGCACAAAGGGGATTAAAACCCCAGTCTCCAGTGCCAAGTTAAACAGTACACCTCACGCCACTGGAATCGCTGTTTGAAATGGTGTCGTTCTTACACTTTCTCTTTTCCAATCAGATTTGGGTGGGAGGAGCTAGTGCAAATAGTCTCTGCCAAGAAGGCAGGCAATTTGTACTCCTTGTAAATAGACACTCAAATTAAATTTAAAAAACATGGCATACTGTAAATAAGTTGTCACAGAATAAGAATGTGAGTAAATAAACTTTGACCAAAATGTCAGAGAGAGCCATATAATTCTAACGCTACAAATAAACATTCCACAATTGGCAAAATAAAGTATTTAAAGTAAAACAGAGTTTATATTTATATTTAATAATATATTTATTATTATTGTTCTTTACAGTTGTGTTCTTTTGCATTTAAATTTGTTTATTCCAAACAATGTAAATTACAACAGTGAAGTTTAAGTACAGAAGTTTGTATTATAATATTGAGCCTCACCATTAGTTTTATATACAACAAAGGGCATGTTTGCCATACTGTAATACCTCAATCATTAACCCACATTTTTATACACAGCTGCCCTTTACTGTGAATTTAACAGCATTTTTTACAGTGTGCTATCTATGCTATGCATGAGTCACCTGTTTTTACTAAGCCAAGAAAGCCCTCTAATGAAACGAGTTGCAGATAAACTGTAGAGTTTGGAGTAATGCAGGTGGTCCTCCAGTGGAGGCAGGAAGTGTTTGGGAATGACAGGAATGCCATGGAGTGTGTATACAGGTGGGCTGGGATACAAAGCCAGATTTGATCGGACGGCTAATTGGGAATCAGGGTCACCGACAGTAAACCGACAGCTGTAGTTTGCATTCCTTCTTGAAACCCCAATCACTGAGAACAGGCAGTGGGAGAGGTTCTGGAAATAATCTTCCAGGATCTGTGTATCGCAGTCATTTGAACAAGCTTGATAACAATCATTTTCCCTGTTCAGCGTCGTACTGCAAACCTGCTGCCAAGAAACATTTCTGGGGTTGCTTTGTCTACTTCAAAAGATTAATGAGCTTGCTTCGCCACAAACACATGCTGTAGTTCTCTCAAGATAAATCAATGAGATTATGATAAGCCATTCCCTTGAATTGCAAACGTTAAACACACGGCTGGTGCCAGACGGTTAAAACTAATGTGCTTCTCACTTGCATGAACACTGACAGCATTTGTGGTGCAGATGTGTGTTTTCAATGAAATGGACATTTCTGGAAAGAGCTGACTTGCTGTTATGAGAAATATAAAAATAAGATTTAGATCAGATAAACTATATAAGATCATTTTTGTGTAATGCATTTGCTTTCATTTCAATCACTGGAGCCTCATGTCATTGTTTACAAGTTTATCCAATTTAAATTTAATTTATATTTTTATATATTTACCTTATTGGCCAAAACATCCAGAAAGTGAACATTTTGAAGAGAAGATCAATATTTTTAGTTCATGTTTAAGTGGTGGTTCCTTAGATGTTAACCTATATTTGCTTTGCCACTCATGCATGCCGCTATGTCAGCATTTTAAGTTTGCTTATAGTCGTTGTTACAGTTGTTAATAAAAGGGTGAAAATAAAATATATTTCTTTAATTATAAGCATTGATCTTATTTTTATTCCTCATTCCGTGCTAATTGGAGTTCATCTGCCGTCCTGTGGTTTAGGCTTATTTTCGTGACTTGTGGTTTTAATGCTCCAGGTGTGAAGTCACATTTTGTACTCGTAGTTTCAGTCCCTGGCCCGGGTCTTCTGTAGTAAAAAGGACTGTTATGCCAATAAATAGGATTCTAAATGGCTAAAACAGCTGTCAGTCATGGTCCCCTGCCAGTTTATTGGAGGGTTTGTGGTTTCCTGCATTTCGTCATCCAGTATCATCCGGCCATAATCTTAAGAATCGGAACAGTTTCGTAAGCCCTGTAGCTGAATACTGAATATGTGATATTATGATGAAACCACATCCTTGGATTCGTCCAAGCTGGCGTTATTAAATCTGTCTTGCTGCATAATACTCTTCGCATAATTCTTAACTACACGAAGTGGAATGTGTTGAACTGGAATATACTAATATCAAAGCAACCTTGAATATACAGACTGATTTTCTAGAAGATTATGTAAACAGAAGACAATGGGGCTTTTTGCAACTTTAGTGTAATTTCATTACTTATAACAGTTGTAGATTTATACAGTTGGCACTTTTTTAAAGGTGCTGTGTGTCATTTTTTTGGAGGATCTGTTGACAGAATTGCATTATACAGTATATTATATACATAACTATGTGTTCAGATGTGTTCAAAGACCTTACATAGTGAGCTATTTCTATCTACATACACTGCTGGTCTGCTTACATGGAATCGGCATGTTGTTTTTACAGTAGCCCTAAAGGGACAAACTGCTCTACAGAGTGCGTTTTGTAAATATGTTATCTCCTTCGGCAAAGAAGCGAAAAACTGATGACATATTTGTGTTGTGTCAGCCACCGTAGTGCTTCAAAAGGGAGTCGTGGAGTAAGCTGTTTGTTTGCAGTTCACAATATGACCTAGCCATGACCCATTTATAGAAACAGATTATTTCAGTGCAGTCATTTATTCCCTCGACATGTCTTAACTGACACGTTGAGTCTTCATAAAAGCAACAAGATCTCAGTGACAAAAGATCTTCTAAACATCAGCGCTCACACACAAATTTGCTCTGGCACACATGTGGGGTATTGTACCTCAGTGAACATCATCCGTCAACACCTACAGTTGCAGCGAAAATTATCCTAAATCATTTTTTGAAAGGAGGCTGAGTAGATGCTCGGGCCTTGTGTGGAAAAACGCTTCAGTTGGCTGTGTTGTTTTTGGCATGGCAAAGAGAAATGACAACATAACCCTTCCTGCTAAAGGAAAGTTGTTCCCTGTGGGGTCAAGGTAGAAGGTTCACTCTGGATCAAAAAGTAACACGGGCCAGAGGTATTCCAAAACAACTCCCATTTGGTGTTGCATGCACTAGCTAAATTCGGAGGAGTCACTAGATCCTCAGGACAACAATATAAAGCTGTACAATTGCTTGAAATAAGACAAAATTGGACTATCTTACACTGTGTGCAATAAAACTCATGCATAAAGCTTTTTGCTCTGGGTAACATCTGAGTGAAATTTGTGTGCATTCACATTCACCTTATTGTAAAATTTCTATTCAGA
The DNA here is from genome assembly GCF_947034865.1 of Barbatula barbatula. Taxonomy (NCBI): domain Eukaryota; kingdom Metazoa; phylum Chordata; class Actinopteri; order Cypriniformes; family Nemacheilidae; genus Barbatula; species Barbatula barbatula. The sequence continues at coordinate 12,909,790 of NC_136784.1, forward strand.
TATGCCAAAAAAACAACAAATCATCACAAAACTGAGTTTCCTTGGAGTTTTCAATATGGGAAACAAAATGTAAACATTGTGGATGTTTACTTGTTTGCACTGTATGTGTGCTCGTCTTTGTTACTTCTCTGCGGTGTATTTTTCATTCCTAAGTCATGTTTGCCTTGATGTGTGTTTATTCGCTTATGTTTGCATTGATTTGTCTGTTTGAGGCTGCTTCTGACCGGCCATATTTATCATGTTTTGTTTTGACGTGGTTATGATCAGTGCAGCTGGGCGCTTGGCAGACTTGTAGGGGTCATAAATACATTTCGCATTCGTTTCTCGAAGCCACGAATTGTTTCCCCGAGGGGATCGCTCCTCGTCCTACTTTGATCACAGTATATCATACACAAACATCTAAATCGGAGGGCTAATCAAAAACGTCTTCCACAGAGGGAAAATCCATGGTTGGGTTTGACCACAACTGAAAACAAATCCACTTTGCCTGGTCTCGCCTTTGTGTCGGGGGGAACAGCAAAGCCACAAATCAAATGAATCCAAACTTCTGCAGCTATCGAATCACCAGCTGCTCTCCAATGAGCAGAGACATTTGGGAAGTTGGCAAACTCTGTGAAGTGCCACTCCAGAAATGAGAATGCTCACATGAGCTACACTGAAACCAAAACATAATGTTCATTTTTACCATAACTTTCCATAATATTTTAATGACATAATCCTCTTCAGTGTTTGGTAACAGTTTCGTTAAAAGAAGCTTTTAAAAAAGCTGTGAAATGTAATCTGTTAGTGAAATTTATTAAGCAAGTTTGTCACAAACAAGTTAGAACTGCAATATGGTTTGTTTATTTACAAGGTAAATAAAGTATATGAACTACACTTTAAACTGAACTTGAAAGATCAGAAATATCATAATTCAGTTTGGTGTGTTGCACTCAAAAAAAGGCCATTCATTTGTAATTACAATGGTATTACACTCTTATGCATGAGTAATTACATATAAATAGCTAAAAAGATGCTATTACTACTGTAATCCATCAGTGATGATTCACAAATTGTTTGCAGTCCTTAGGTACACTCAAGAATACAAAGGAGCAATGCCAGCAATATAACATTGTCTCCCCCACATTTAAAACGTTTCTCAAAAGTGTATTTTTAACCTCTTTGAGTCCCAGAAAGTATCTGTTCAAGCAGAATATTCTGATAAATTTACAAAAAGGATGTTTGTCACTATCTATCTAGACATAACAAAAAATTTTATACAAATATTTTTGTAATAAATGTGTCCTTAATGGGGTTTTATTTTAAATAAATGAAAAATATACATATTCTGTGCTATCACGGATTCAGTTCAGTATTCAGTGAAATTGTTTTCAAAATCTGTATAAATACAGTAGCAATCAGTTCTGGCAAAAATAAAACAGTGCAAAAATCCTCTCCAAGGCACTCATGTGGAATGTTTACAACATTCTTGCTTACATTTATTTACACATTTCAAAATTAAAGTCACACATGAGCATACTGTAGTTTCCTTTCTCCAGTTTTTTTACAAATCGTCAAGTGTGTTCACCTTTTAACCACTTCTGTTAGGTGCCGATAAGGGCTGAGCTCTGGCTTGTAACCCCTTCCAGCATCTGTTACACAGACCAGGAACAAACCCCAAGCACTCCAAATGAAATAACAAAATAACAACACATGGCCGGGTACAAGTTGTTAATGGCTTTTTGAGTACCAATATTGTTGATTCCTGAGGAATTTGGCAGGCGGTGACTGGGTGGGCCCCGGGCATCATAAATGCGCATGCTCGGAGCTCTGGTCACTTTCGTGGCTGTCTTCCTCATTGCTTGGAGAGCCGATTGGATGGTGAAGCCCCACCAAAGGGGAAAACTCGGAGGGTGAGAGAGTTCCTTTCTTTACATTCACAAGTTCTTTCTCTCGCGCGGCGGCCCCCTGCTGCCCTCCCTTTACCCGTTTCCACTTCATTCTTCTGTTCTGGAACCAAACTTTTACCTGTATGAGAAAAATACTGTTACTAGGGAGTCACGTTAGGAATATGTTATTTAAGGTGGCCATTATCGCAAAACAAATCCAGACGTGATGCAATCACAGGATAAAAGTTAATTTAATTTAGGAAGAATAGGTTTTACATCATCAGATAAAATTGTAACAATAATGTGTTGTGTCACAATACTTTGTGATGCAAAATGTTACAATATTTATTATAATATAATTACATTACCTATTGAAAAGATAGTTTGCAATAATATCATGGATTTGTGAGCTGAGTGTTTTGTCACACTACTGATTTGACAGTTAAGGATCTTAAAATTTATTTTTTCTAAAGTTTTGTATTGTGTGCAATGGATGTTGTTTTCCGGTATTTGGATGACTGTGGACGCAGTGTGTATCAGCGGTCAGTGAGAACAAACAGAAGGCCGACCACGACCATCTAATGATAAATAAGAAAACAAATAATAAAATATGAATTTATGTTAAAATGATAATTATCTGAAAAGAAAGAATGTGCAGTGATATGAAAGACTTAAAAGCAGAATGGAAGGGACATCTATACAGTTCAAAGGTCATGACCCAAAATGTCTGACCACATTATATGCAGCAATTGAATCAGCATATATTCAAATATAAAATATAATTTTGCCATATTAAATATAGTTGTAAACTATCATTGTACCACTAAAATTCTAATAAAAATGATTTTGCAAATATCATTCAAAGTAAATATGTAAATAAGAGTTGTTTGCTCATCAGAAGATTACATTTTGGCAAAGCTATAAATAGCATACAGTAGCTAGCTACGCACAATGTTTATGGCACTTTTTCTGTCTCTTAGCAACACAGACGTCCATGATCTGCATCAGGGAAACTCAACACCACTTTGTGGGAATGTGTGTTCGGGTGTGTGTTATGGCACTCTGCGGAAAGAGTTGTTCTGGCACGTACACGTAGACCCCCACTCTAAAACCACCATTACGCCTTCCGTATCAGGACAAACTCTGTATCAGATTGGATGAGTTTTCCATAATAGACCTCGTCCAACACGGCACTCAGTCTGACACATGCACACGACATTCACAAACCAAGCAAAGTACCTCGTGTGCACTTCAGGTAAGAGGCACTGAAGGGTCGTATCTTTAAATGATCTTTAAACTTCCTAAAAGTCATGTATGCTATTGTGTCCAGGATTTGTGTGTTTTTCATGTGGAGTGTGGGAAGTTTGGTGGAATGATTGGCTCTAGGGACTCTCTGGGCTATTTCCACCTGGTCGGTAATGTGCTGAATCAAAACTCTGTTGGCCCACGGTCGCACCTCCGATCCCTGACTCAACATATTTGCGTCTCCACCGTGATGCTTAGGCTGCTGCCTAAAACGGGGTCGATCAGATCTGGACCGTGTGGCGGCAGCCTACCCCCTTATATCCAGGCTTGATAGGGACACTGTCTGAAATAGTTATTTTGGGAAGTTCAACACAGGTATTGCAGATTACATTACGTGACAATAAAATGACTGATGGAGTGGTTGAACTGGGAACTTTCCTACAAGTTTTTGAAGTAAAAATGCAATAAGGGTTTTAGGAAAATGTATTTTCTTGATGTTCAATTCAATTTTTTATAATATTGAGATCTGATTGGTTACTGACTTCCAAATATCTTCCTCTGTGTTCAGCAGAACAAAGAAATGTATACAGGTTTGGAGAGCAAATGACGACAACATTTACATTTTTGGGTGAACTATCACTTTAACACACCTAAAACATCACATGAATCTCACTGTTTTCTCTCCCCATTTCTTCCGGTCGTTGGCTAACTGCTAGCAAAGTTAGCTTAGATATGTGCTAATACGTGAAAAATAACTTGTTCCCCGGGTTCTGAATAGGTGAGCTAACATGAGACATTTTTAGACACATACCCACACCATAATCCTTACCAACAAAAGAGTTTATTTCACTTTAAGTGATATGAAGTGTATACTGAAATTGCCAGCATTTTTGATGATCATTTCTACTGGTCTGCTAGTTTTATTGTGTTTAAGGCAACACTATACAACTTTTGCTCACCGTTTCACATTGTGGTTGATAAGCGCAATTGTCTGTTACCAGTGTTGTATGTATACGCTTCCCCGTGGGCACCGCAATACAAGTGAATTTGTTTGCTATACTGGTGGAAAAATAACACACTCTTCCGCAGGCAGGGGATGGGCGGGGTGGTGTCTACGGAACTCACAGAACTTAAAGAGTCTGGTTGTAGCCTCTATGAGGCTGCTCAGCAGTGGGAGTAGAATCCGTCCAGTAAAGAGTTGACAACCATTGAAACCATTTTTTAGTAATTATTTTAAGGTCGAAAAATCTACAACTGTCGTCCTTCTATACGTCAATTTCGGCAGGTATGTGTTCAAATATCAGCAAGATGATATTGGAAATTCATTTTGTAGCCGACTCTGCGCTGGTTTGTACTGGCCGCCGTTTTGCCTCCAGCTAATGCCGTGACGTAATCGTGACGTGGCCGCAAAAGGATTCTAGATGCACATGACCTATCCTGTTATCCTGATCAAAAATGTACATACGGCACCGTTGGTTCTTAATCACAAATTACTTTTGTGAATAGTGACTCATTTCTCATGATTGTTCAATATTTGATGGATGCCTCATATCTCCGTATTTCGTGATTTTTAATGCCATAACTCATTATTATTAGTCATCCTTTATGTTTGTGACTGGTTATGCAAATATCTAACCAATAAAAAGTATTGAAAAGTGCTTGTCAACTTTGACAACACAGCACGTAATAATTGCGAAGGTTTCGAAAGGACAATAACGATAATTCTAAATATATAAATGCGGAAAGAAATATTATAAGTGTCTAACAAATTATGAATTAAGAAGAAACTTTTTTAGGACTATTGCATGTGGCATGTATGTGGATTCTCCTAAACACTACATGTGGGATAATTACAAACAGCTTTAGAGAAACAGTGTGCAGATGTTCAGAACTGGCTGTTTAAGATCCGAGATCAACCCACGTCCACAGATTTATTGGATCTGCGCTGACAGTCAATAGGAAGCAATTGTGAGTAGGAAGGGAAAAGCGATTCAAACAGAACGATTCAAATCCTAGGTGAGTTACTGAGGGATTCATTTCAGGTCAAGACACTAACACCGATCCTGTGAATGGGTGTGAGATGAGCTGGCCAAATGTATATTATTTTTCAACTTCAACTCTGAAGTTGAAATATCCTCGAAATATGCATAGAAATATCATAGAAATTCATTCTTCTGTCATTGTAAGAAATAAAACCATAAAAGACATCTATAGTAAGTGTACATACATGTAAAGCATGAAATTAGTAAGGCAGCACAGACCCTCGAACCTTTAATCCGTAATTTTGCCATTGCTTTTGCTTAAAGTCACACGTCTGTGACCTTTTTGACTTATTTATATAGTCTCTAAGAATAGGCTATAGGCCACCATAAAGAACCTCAGTTCACCTCTGTGTGACTTTATCTTTTTGGCGTAGTCAGCTTTTATGCAAAAGTTCTCTCTACCCATCCAAATGAATGTTTTCAAAGCCAATAAACATGTCAATGTTAAGTTTCCCAGAAACATGTAAAAACAGACCGAGCATCAACATACTTGTCTCTCTGTAAGGTCAAGGTTGACAGCGATTTCGTAGCGTCTGAGCCGTGTCAGATAGTTGTGGTGAGCGAACTCCGATTCCAGTTCTCTAATCTGTTCCTTGGTGAACGCTGTGCGCTCCTTCCTGGGTTTACTGCTCACGTCTGACTTATAGCTCCCATCCTGCGAATCTGAAATGAAAAACAGATCACTCTCCAGCCACTGCGTATGCACAGAAAAAAGAATGTGAGGTGGCAGGAAAAAGGGATGAAATAATAAGATGGTGTGATAAACGGCAGGGCTCTGAAATAAAATAAATGAACAAAAAATGAAAATGAAAGCGAAACAATTTGGACTGCCAATCACCGTTTATTATGATGATATGGCCCTGTTGTTTTGAGCAGGCGGAGACGGGCCAGGGAAAGAAGTGTGTGCACTTAAATCTGGCCTGAATCAACAGCCTTTCTTTCACACTGTCCAACAATCAGATCAATTTTCGTTTCATTTTCCACATGTTGCTCCGTTCACAGAATATATAAAGCAAAAAAAAAAAATGTCGGACTGGTCCAAAAATTATTTAATTCAAACATTAGTGTGCTGTTTACACTACAAGGATCTAGTAACATACTTTTAAAGTTATAAAGTTATAATTGCTCTGTAAAAGTCAAATTGCTCTGTAAGAAAAACTCCAAATGCAAAGTAGAAAAATCAACCAATTGTGCTACATTTATTTTGTTTTTTTGTTTAAAAGCACCAATACAAAAGTGAGCGACGAAAGCAAATAATAAAATGGGTCCTTATCAAGATTGCTTGAATAAGTTACATCTGCAAAAATATTACCAAAATATATTTATTGGGAATTTATAATTGAACTCTACTGGTGGTTTTAAGACATTTCAGACCTTTTAGGGTTTATAGTATAAATGCCTGATTTATGCAAGACAGTCATGTTAATTACAACACATTAAAAGAAAGAAAGAAATAGGTTTTCAATGAATTTCTTTCGGCTTGCCATTCAGTAACGGGTGTGATTTAGATGTTACATTTTTTGGCTCCTTTGAAAGCAGCCAAGAACTACAACCGCTCTAGAAATCAGTTTTTACAATACACAAGATTATGAGCCTTGAAGCTCGTATTTTATCTCCAACATCACTTTTCGTAATAATCTATAATCTGAAGCGTTTGTCATTGCAACATCTCGACGCATGACGTGGCTCTAGATGGAAACCACACAGCCTTTAATAACTGCCAACAGAGTGAAGAACAAAATTAGATTTGGTATAAAGGCACGCTGAGTGCCAACAGGACCCTTCTGGAAATTTCTACCAGCGTTGTGTATATCCATCAATCTGCTATCATGCCATAAATTACAGGCACCTGGATGAACAGCTTCAGCATATAGGCTCCATTCATAAAATCGCTAAATTGACAAAAGCAGTCGAACTACTGTTAAATTGAGTCAAGCTTGTTATTTTCACACAAAAAAAAAAACGTTCTATAGTATGAACGCAAATTCATTTCAAGCACAACCTGAACAACAACCAGTTCAATCTTTTGCCTATAACAATGATTTATAAGCTCGTAGGTCAATGTCACACTACTCAATTTACCAGGTGTGATATTTCTATTGTTCTTGAAATTTGAGGACCAGGTTTTGTATAAAAAGTCCCCATCTGCAGCTCTAACTGTTTTCCCCAGCCATAAATAGCACGGCGGTGTTTGGGGGGCATCAAACGCACAGCTGTGGGCAGAGCGAGCATTTAACGGCGGGCTTCACCTGCGGGCTATTAAAGACCTAAGGGTAAATGCCACAGTGACTTACACCAGTGAGACTGATGAGAGAAAACCTAGCACACCCGCCTCCATCATTACAATCTAATATGCTTTTTGCTGATGAGTCATGATGTGCTTTGCATTTATTTTTCATTGAATTAACCCTAAATTCATTCATAATAGAAAAGAACTGAAATAAAGGAATTCCTGTTTTCTTTGAACTTAGTCTTGGACTTGAGTTTGAACTTGAGTCTCAGTCTGTGGGGATCTTGAATCGATTAAAGCCAAGTTTATGTATGCGAATGTAAATCTCAATGTCAACTATGTAAAAACAATTATAAATCACACAAATCTTAATGTGATAATTTCATTTGTTTTCATGTCCATCTTGACGTTAGTTACAGTGACGGACATTAATATTATAAGATATCTTATATTTCTGGATATGAATTGAGATTGAATACACTATCAAACCATAAGATTGTTTTTCTGCTTAGTATTTCATTTAAAAAATATATAATAAAAATAGTAGAATTCATTCAAATAATTTGAATTTAAATATTGAAAAAATATCAGATTGTCAAAACTTAGTAAACATACGATTTAACTTAAGAAAGTAATTTCCCATCATATTTATCAGTCTAAAAAGTTTGAGTTCTATGACACAAACTTGGATTCACAATTAAAAATAAAATGACACTTTTATTTCTTAGGCCAGATTAGGCAAAGTTTGTACAAACAAAAAACACAAAAAGTCACTTTTGATTAAAAACAGATCTATGATTATAATTCTGAATTACTTTGAATTAATAATAATAAAAAAATTGTTACTGACATAATCTGTTCTGAAAAAGAAAAAAAGGAAGTAACACGTAACTTTAAGGGAACCAGTTCAAATGTAGTTATTTTCCCGTCTTTAGTATGATGCGGTGTAAAATAATTATTTTTTGTTGTTTCAACTTAAAGAAAGTAAAAAAACCTGGTTGCATTAAAATTTTGAGTTAATTCAACCTCAAAATACAGAACATATACAAAATATTTTTTAAGTTAAATGAACTTAAAATTTTAAGGCAACCAGGTTTTTTTTAACTTCTTCTTTAAGTTAAACCAATTTTTTTTTTAACTATATTATTTGTCTTTAACTATATCAATTTAAACATACTTGAACTATTCAAGATTGTCCAATTGTTCTATTACCAGTGACACAATCACAGATCACAGATTCACCTACCGAACAAGAAAAACAGGTGAACCTACCTGAACTGTCGTTCTTTCCTTTGCTATTCCGTTGCTCAGGTTCAACACTAGTCATGGTCTGTCTCCCAAATTCTCCTGACACACATGATACCCTAGAGGGGTCACTACCAGCAAGTGTTGGGTTACCAGTGCACAGGGCCTGAGAACCTGCACCCCCTGAGTTGCACAGTTCTGCTGCAGCAGCTTCGGGGTGCGGCAGGCAGAGGCCGTGACGGTCGCCACCGACCGAGGGCATCTGCGGAACGTGCCAGGCAGGTTGATGCTGCGAGTGATGTGGATGCTGCAGAGTAGGGTGAACTCTGTGATGAGGTCCTCCGAAGCTGGCCTCGTCCCCCGCGTAGCTGCAGGGCGGCGAAGGTCCCGGCAGGTCGGGGTAGGAGATGTGGTCGGAGCGTCCGTGCAAAGTCAGCGAGGACTGCGCGAACGCCGGGTGGAGGGCTTGGGCCGGGGCGTGCGGGCTCCGCAGACATCCGAACAGAGAGTGATCCATTTCCACTTCGTTTCTAAAGATCCACACAACTGGTCTCCTCGGTGAGTTGGAAACGGGGGAAGGCAGGACCCCCAAAATCTCAAAGCTCTTCCTCAAGCGCCTTGCACCCGTGGCTACCGTAGTCCAGGAGTCAGCAGCGAGAGAAAGAGGGAGCGGGTGGCGATGAAAGAAAAGGCCTCTGGTAATCCTGAGCATGCAGCCCTGTTGCCAGGTGGAGAGAGAGGGTAAACACACACAGCCTGCAAGAGGAAGCTCGGGTGACAGACGGGAGAGAGAGAAAGGGCAGGGAGAGAGAAAAACAGAGCGCTCTGGGCCCGACTGGATACTGTGCTTGTGGAGAAGTGTGGCTGGAGAGAGGGAACGAGGGAGGGAGGGGGGCAAACGGAGGTAGTGGAGAAACGGATGTTATATATAGGGCGTAACATGAGAGGGAGGTTGTGTCGCAGGCTCCTCGCTGCTGACCACATGCATGCGATATTCCTCCAGAAAAGTGAGGTACAATAAATCTGAGACCGGCCAAGTAGTTGCGGCCTCACGAAATCAGGGGGATGATATTTTGGACCTGGGTGATATGACCCCACTGAGTGTTTTTCTAAGAAACGAATTGCGTAAGCAGGAGAAGTGTGAGGGTGGAGTGTGGGTGTCTTAAGGGGTGGGGCAGAGGTTGGGGTGCAGGGTTTTGGGGCAACGGCAGCTCAAATTGCTGTCTGTGTGTTTACTGAAGTGCTTGAACTAGGTGGCCTAAAATTATCTACGTTTTCAGCATCCTTTTTTTTAGATTGGAATTAACTTAAAATTTGATTTTGAAGTGTAAAATGATCCAACCAAATGTATTCAATACTGTAAACAAATCCAGTCAAAAAATAGGGCTTTACCAGAAAAATACGCTAAACTATTTTTTGTAAAGTACAGTCAATTTACATGTTTAGAAATTAAATGTTTTTCACACAACTTTTAACTTTTCCAGTGTATTTCTGTCATATTTCATTTTGTTACCGTTTTTCAAAAATATCTGAAAGATTTTTGTTTTATTTTAAGATTTCGTAAAATATATTTTTTACTGGTATTAGCGAGAACAACATAACAAAACATAATGTGACCCGAATTTAACTTCAGGTAGACCTCTGCAAAGTATCAATAACTGTTGAATAGGTTACATTTCATTTAAAACAATTGATACAATATTAAAATGAATTCAATAGAAAACCAGACAGAATGACTTTGGGCCCAAAGTTAACTTCTGTTCTGTATAGACTCTGCAAAAGAATATAACTGTGTTTGGAAATGATCTGCATGAGACAGAATTTGCTTGTATTTTGGATAAAATCTACGAAAACGACCAAAACAGAAAAGATGGTTATTGAAAGCACAAAAGTTTGATGCAGACAGCTAATAAAGTCCCTCTACCCTGCAATAACTCAGAATGTGTCTGACAAATCTAGAACTAATGCAAATGACACACCGGACCGTCTGTTGCAGGCATAAAGTGACATGCAGATTTCTATAAATCTGTCTAACTTTAGATACACTGGAGTGTAATTCATAGCTTGAGCAGTTGCATGAAAATAGTTTTGAGGAGACACATGCTGTTCATTCTCATGCGTATTTTTCAGAAGGAAAATCATATTTCTCTTCCAGAAAGCTCACAGAAAACATTTGGAAGGGCCTTTTTGATTGTCACAAAATAAAGTCCTGACCGTGGCATGAAAACTCTTTTAGTGATTAAAAGTGATTTGCAGCTCTGAGGGAAAAGTACATATTTTATTAAATTTGTTAAACTAAACTTTTATTGACATATGCTCAGTTTTCGTACTGCAATATGAAGCTAATTCAAAGGTTGGGATAACAATCCTTTAGTTCTTCATTTTACTTTATAGTTTTTTGTCAACCACAAGGAATAAATAACTAGAAACAATAAAAAGGCTCATGAAAAGACTATAGTTCATTATATTGCAAAACGCTTATGAAAAGTTAAAATCCTGTCCCAGTAATTGGTAAGTTAAAGTTTAAATGAAAAAAACATTGTTTTTAAAAACATTTTACAACTCTCTATAATTGTTTTTCATTTAATACAAAAACAAATACATTGAAATGTAGCTGTGGTTAAAAATGACTGGTGTAAAAAATTGCATTTGTATTTCCATTAGTTTATTTCCAAAGCAACCCTGTTTAACACTCACAATTCTTCCGCACAAAACTTTGTCGCAAAAGAGCTCGGCAATATTCCTGACCACTGTCAAATAATTCTTGCGCACTGTCCTTCACATTCACAACAACCTCTCCATATAGATGACTGTGGGCTGCCAAACACGCACATAAGCTTTAACCCGGAGAGGAAATTAGCTTCATTTGAAAAGGAAATGACTTCAGCAGACCACCAAAATCTGATGAGGGTGTTACAGTTTTCTGCCTCCGTTTAGACCGACTGCCGTGTCCAGCAGTCCTGTATGCTTCATAAGAAAATATAGTGTTTATTTAACAAATTAGGCCAATTAGTCGTTATGTAAAGTAATCTCTGAGCGAGGCGCCTGGGTGCGTATTAATGTTCATATGGTTTCACTTTTAGCCTCAGAGCCTGAGTCATGTCATTGCCCCAGGCCCCCGAGCGGTTACGTGAGCCTCAAGTTCTTTCCTCTTTTGACCTCTTTCCTCTCTCGTCTCGGTGGGTCCGAGGACCTAAGCCTCTGTAATAGCTGACTGCTAATTTGACAGATCCCCGGGGAGAAGAGATTTTCTGCAGGTGAGTCCTCTTACCTGGTGGCCAGTGATTTAACGCTTGTCTAACACGTTACGCTTATTAGATTTTGTTGGATTTTGAGGAGGCCACTCGAACTCGTGTCATTCAGATGCACAGGAGCAAAAAACCAGGCAGACCAATATTCAAATGCTTTATAATTTGGTTCATAATTTACTTTTTTTAAGTACACTTGGGAATTTCGATTTTATTGCAGATGTGTTTATTTTGAAATCTTTTCAAATGTAGCAATTTTTTTTACATTGTGCAGTCACCTTTTTTTACGGCCGAGCGGAAAGAAACACGCGGATTGTTATTATACCACCAAGTCTGTTAACTGCTAATGTCAGAGACGTATTTCTCATTCATTTGTGTTGCTTTGTAATGAAAGGATGAAAGAAAGGAGAGAGCATACAATGCATTTTATATAAACAGACACAGCCTGAGTAAACACGAGGCCTTTAGAAATCTCTGTTACGGTTGAGTCACTATACTTGTAGCTGTGTAACTCTGTGCAGGAACTATATAAAGCTATTAAACATCAAAAACAACGTCCATTCTTAACACTCTGATATTACTTCAATAAGCCTCAATAAAAGTGCACTGTAAAAAATGAGATGTTGAGAAAATTCTTAAGTTTGGCGTAACAAACAGACATTCTTAAATTTGCTCAACGTTTGGGCCAAAAAGGACCACATAACTTTACACGTAGTTTACTGAGTAATGTCACGTGTCTCTTAGCTTCAACAAGCAGTTGAACCAATGTTAAATAATTATGTAAAATATTAAGTTATAAACTAAGGTCACCCAACCTTATTACAATAATTTTTATTATATACATACAGTACTTAAGAGAAACCTAAATATTGGTTTAGTATATGAAACAGATTGTGTGGAATGCATTTTCACTATAGAAGAAACATGGCATCATATATTCAGACCTCAACACTAAACACCTCAATTATGGTTACGATTAACAAACAACATTCATTGGAAAAACAACAACTGTAAACACATCAGACAACTAGCACCTTGTGTACACCGGACGCAACTGGCGCTGCACGGCACAACTGGATTCGGCGCTGTCCACACTGGATTCGACGCGTCACGCCTGACGCATCCGGTGTAGACAACAGGGACCACAACAGCAGCACAAATAAAGCCAGATGCAAAACACTCAAACAGTAATACATTTTAATACTACTGACCCTATAATTGTACGTGCTGAAATGCATGCTGGGAACTTTCAAATGTAAAATTGTTTGCAGAAACATGTAAATAAGTCCAGTCAACAAAATAATCTTTAATAAAAATAATAAAGGTTTGGTTCATCCTTAAAAAAATCTCCTCAAGTTATTACATTGTTGGAAGAACGTTTTAAAGTGTGCAGCAAAATAAACTCATACAACACATAGCCTTGAAAATAAAGAGGACTGAATGAAGAGGATGATGAAACGTAATTTAAAGTATTGCAAGGGTTTTAAAAAATTTGTTTCAATCAACAGGATCCTAAATTATTACAGAGACATTTATCATCAAACCAGTAAAAAAGGAGAATTGAAGATATTTTTTATATTAATGCAAAGAGCTGGTTGTTTGTACACGTTAACCCAGCATCTGATAATGTCTGGGAAGCCAAAGGAAATGTACAAGTAATCTGAACTAAGTCTGTGTTTTGCATTGGTCATTGTGCTGCCATAATTCAATGATAATCTGAAATTGAAATGAAGCATGAAGACCTTTGTGTATCAAAGTAAAGTTCCAGTCAAAGTTGATGTGATACTCAGTCGCAGTACAGAGGCTATATACAGTATTTGCTCCAGGCTTTCTGACTGAGTTTGCAGTTACAGAGTCAATCTGTTTGACACGAGCTGAGACTAATGCGTTCCGTGCCATGCCTACACTGTGCCAATGCCTTTTACTGTAAAACTGATTTGCCACACAAAAAAACTATACTGGTATATATTAGTAGGCGAAAATGAAAATAGTTTCCTTACCTTTACAACTTCACTTTACCTCCACAAATTTTTATGTTTGAAATAAATTGTTCATGCAGTGGGCAAGATGATAAAGCGGGCTATATTTTATTCAGGATTATATTGGTTTTGTTTTACAAACCTTTTTTTGCCACAGAACTAAGGCCTCTTATTTTCATACACAAGATTTTAGCAGATACACACTCGCCGAATATTCCTTACCGGGTATATGACACATGTCACGCTGCCACGGCATCATTCATATAAAAAGTTCATGCGCCTTGATCATTTGTGTTCATTATTGAAACACACGGCCATGTAGTCATAGCCACCAGATCTCTGCAAAGTATGGAGGACACTTGACCTCATTGCTCTTCCCTGTACTTCTAAAGAGAGAAGGGTTGGAGTATTCTTTATAGATTTACAGATCTACAGACTGAGGGCAGATGTCATGATTTGCTTGAGATTATGCAAATGAAAGCAGGATCCTTCAGTGTAGGCTTGTTTTTAATATTGTATGTTCCTGTAGCTCAGTTTAGTGCATTGTAAATGACAAATTTTCTCAATTCCCTTGGAATACTTATTAAAATGTATAGTCCGAATGCACTTTTAAGGCAACAGTGATTCAACAAATGCACTGTTGTCAAAGAGAAATGAGAATGTTGTATTTAAAATGCTTTAAATGCCTGTTTAAATATAAAATCAAAATTCTTGTCACGCTTTTGTTTGTATTTATTCCGTTTTAAAAAGCCAGTAAGATAGTAAGACTTTGTTGAAGCAAAACATTTTATAAATATATATAAATAAACATTATTATTATTATTATCAATAAGTGTAATAATTAATATTTTACAATCTTCCTCCAAAATACTTAAAATCTGTGATTTCAATTTCCATGTTTACCTTTCCACAATAATAATTTCGTTCAGAATGATATCATTACCTGGCAACAAATGTATGATATCCAGTATTAACTGAACTGTCAACAAATGGTTTCGATATAATTCTTTCGACATTAAACAGGTCAATTCAAACTACCTGACTTAAAAAAAGTGGCTGAATGAACAAAAACTTCTGACATACAGCACTAACCCAAACTTGATATTTTCACCCATAGAGAAAGTAGCACTACGGATTATGTAGCTCCAGTAAAATGGAAAGCAACAGGACATCACAGAAGATAAAGACACATGCTTTCCTCATCCCATCATCGATGTTTACACCTGCAAATCACGCCTCTTTAAACAGCCTGCAGACATTCGTCCAGCAAATGACTGCTTGTGTTTTTACCTCCTTCCTCTTTTGTTGTTCTGTAATCAGGACGTAATCGACTATTCTAGCTCTCTGCGCTCTAATTCTATTTGAGGATTAAGTGTAAACATCATGTGCGGCGGGCACCATCCTGCTGTACCAAAGCCGGGGTCTTTAAATATGAGAGCTCTTACTCAAAAGCCACAATCACGTTGCGCTGAACACACCATTTTCTTTATTAATGAGCCGTGTCGCACCACCATGCCGTGTTTACGTGGAAAACGGTTCACCTCTCGCGGGCTCTGATTAATCTGGATGAGGAAAAGGGGAAAGACCAAACCGCAAGCGTAACACACACCATCTCTCTCTGTCTTGTTTAAGCTGTATACAAACAGTCTCCTCTTCCAGCCCCTTCTCTCTGCAAGTAGAATCAGTTACAACCATACATACACAGAGGATAAAGCTGGATAAAGCTGATGATGTGTTTATATGGCATAAAGCTGAATCATTTAATAAGAGATAAACTTCTGCTTTGGGCTTGATGTCCTTTAAATCATTATTATGACTGTAATGTATTCAAACAGAGAGTTATGAACGCTAGAAGAAGCTCTGTGATGCATTTAGCTATCTGGGAGCATTTATATTTCATTGCAATGGCGGTTGCAATGTGCATGTTTTGAAATCTGGTATAGCCACTTTTTTTGGAGCTGTGATTTAACACATTATTGATATACTGTATACTTACCCAACATATACATTACGTACGTACTTCTACGAAATCTGTCAGGGACAAACATCTTATGCTATTATAAAATATTTAAAATGTATGTTTTGATTGCAAAAAAAAGCATCTCAGACATCAAAAGCATTAAAGGAGCTATGTGGAGATTTTAGCAGCATCTAGTGGTGAGGTTGCGAAGTGCAACCAACTGCTGTTCAAAGCTTTCCGGCAGCTCTCACAGGACAAAGATGTTGTCACCTTTTCTTTGCTGAAGGAGATAACATATTTACGAGTAGTTTGACCGTTCAGGGCTACAGTAGAAACAACATGGTGAATTCGGGTGTAGTTAGAAATAGCTCATTCTAAGATAATAAAAACATACCACTTCTTTATGTGAGGTCTTTATACACCTCTGAAGACATAGTTATGTATATTATATTGTATTTCTGAAGGTAGATCCTCCAGAAATTACACACAGCACCTTTAAACAGACCTGTTGGCTTTCATGATGTTGGTGATGTCATGCTTTTTTTTGCACAGTGAAAAAGAAAACAGCCATGAACATCTTAAAGGAACATTTGTAATACATAAAAGAATTTCACAATGATCCAAAAACCTCCAACCGGGCCCCTGCATGTCAGAGCGTGTTTTTCATGCAGAGACTGAGGGCTAGATTTTATTACACATTTAATGAGACATTTGATTCATATGTAATGAGCGAAGTACAGTTGTTTTGTGCCATTCTGTCTGAAAATGTACTGCAAAGCTGTTTATAATTATGAATGAGATTTCCTTTAATATTGTAATCCAAAAAGTTTCACTCTACTTCTAAAGTTGCACACAGACTCTACAGCACATCCAAACCTTTTCATTTACCTCAAGTGCAGTTAAGTGAATGTATTAAATTCATGAATGACATGATGTCTGATCCAGTCTGTCCCAGCCACGATACAACCATGTGTTTACCATGTCTTACCATCTGACACGACAACAGTACAAGGTACACATAACAGCAACATGAAACCACGTGTTTATTTACTGTCAGACCTTCCAGTTTAGATTCTGACAGTGAGGGCTGTATTTGTTGAGCAGTAACTTAGAAACGTTTAAATGCAGGACCAACATAAAATTTGTAGAGTAAATATAAACTATTTACACTGAGTTTGACTCCATAGAGATATAATCAAAGCCATGAGGATGGAAAACATTCAAACAAAAGCTGGGATTTGACTAAGTTCTAAGCAAGCAGCCCTGACAATAACAGCTGGAGCAGATATGACAAATGACTTACGAAAAATCTAGCACCTAAATGTGATAATTCCCCGGCTGAGTCTTATTCATAAGTTCTTTATTCACATTTTTGCCACGGTGACAATCTTTTCATACCATCTGTCTGCGTAATACAAGACATAAATAAGCAAAAGCCCAAAAACTCTGACTGAAGACAGTAGTGGCTGGACTTACTTTGTTATTTGTCTCAGTGACAACATTCTATATTTTAATTCACCAGTTAAACAAACAGTCATTCAGCAAATTCTAATTTGATGCTATTTAATCCTTTGGCACCATCAGAATGCATCATATACATATTCACACATAGACATGTCCACACATGATACACTGTCTTTCCGCAAGCACTTCCTAAATTTCCTCACCGTTTCCACTCTTAGATTCTCTCTCTCTCTCTCTCTCTCTCTCTCTCTCTCTCTCTCTCTCTCTCTCTCTCTCTATTTGTCACTTGCATATGGGATGCCTTACTAGAAGCTTTTGCTGCTTGATGTCCCTCAACGGGCCTCTTTACGCAGTCTGTAATTAGACCTGGCCATATACGCACACACACACAGCCAACTTCATATATCCAAATGTACCTCAAACCAGGATATGACATCAGTGTTGGTCAGAAAAAATGCTCCGACCAAACAAAGCCATAGGCTGGTATTTCTGTGATGTAGGCAAGAACTAATTTTGAGCCTGTATATTTATTGCATGCTTTCCATCAGTCATCTTTGGTGAAACACAGAAGCTTGACCCATTGCCCACGGGCACCACAAGGTCAGTGTGGCAATAGTCAACACTTAGACATCCCTTACCAGTAATGTGGATTATAATCTAGCACATTATAGTCAAGGTTATTGTCGTTTACACTTACAGGTATGATTAACTGTGAAATGGTTAGGAAAGTGCTGATACATTTGATTTTATAACATTCAAGATGCATGCGTGCAAATTATAATGTACAATGACAGTGAAATATCCAATGTAATTTGCTTATGGAATTACATTTATTTATATTATTTTCAGAACCATGATGTTGTAAATACTTTTTGAGGTGAATATGTGGGCCTATACAGGTTTGTATGTTTGCATGCACGCTTTCTATATTCTTTTGTACTTTTATTTACTTTTTGTTTACAAATAAATTGACTCATATAGACCAAAAACACTGTTACACTATTTGGCTAAAAAACTGTGAAAAACTGCGAATCCGATGACCCGGATTCGTGCCGTCTGAAAAATCAATTGCGTATGTTTAGATTGCCACCTGTTGTTGGAATAGAGCACTGCAGTTGATCAAAGCACGTTGCTGTAACGAAGTAAACACGCCAGGTGTCCTCGTTATGCCATAGATTAATACATTGGGGCACACGGATTAAAACTGCAAATTACGGGCTACAAATATAAAGAAACCTTAAAATAGCCAAAAACACCATACAAGCAAAAAGTCTTTTCATTTGATTTGCATAGACGGATTCAGCGGCCACAACACCAATGTGTTATGTGGACCAAACTTAACTTCAGGAAAACTTCCACAAAGAATCAATAACGCTTGAGCAGTTTGATCCAATACTGTTCATATACAGAAAAATATTCATATAAAGTAATATTCATATAAATTAAATTCATAACCAAACACAAACCGGAAGTTAACTTCGGGTCAGCGCGTGCGTCCGATGAAGCCGTTTCTAGAAGTACCAACTTTACCAGTCAGTTCCAGGGGTATGGAAAGCCCAATAAACTTGGATAACTGATGCAAGACTAATGGTTTAAAATAATACATTTGCTAGTTATGTCAAGTTCTAATTTTATTGGTTGGAGTTCATTTTTTTTTGTGGCCCTGAAGATTGAAGATCGACATCACTTTGCAAGATGTAAATTGCTCCAGAGGCACTTCTCGTATCAGTTTTTACCACGACACAACAAAATATTTAGAACTCGAAATGAAGTTCTAAAAACGAATTTAGTCGAAATATAAAGACTCGAAAATGATATATAGAGCAGATCAGTTTTTACCTGTTTAATATTTTGATCCATATATCTCATTGTACAACACATCACTGCCACTTGTTGATTTATGTAAATCACAAATGAATCTTAGTTCACCTGCATCTTACATAACCACCTTTCCTGTAGATGTTTTATTTTTATATCCTTTGATGTTCAATAATGAATTGCCTATTTACGTGTCCTTACAGATCATCACTCGTACGGCTCAAAACTAAACTGAAATAGTTCCATTGAATTAAAACGGCTCTGGTTAGCAACATTGAAATGCATCCAGTGAGTGTAGAAACACCCAAGTCGCTCACCTGTCACTACTCGCACCAGAGGAATTATTCCAGATGTTTGTGCAAAATGGTTTTTAGTTGCTAGGAGACATGTGTTCCTAATGACGTTAATTACATAGCAATACAATCTTTCCACAGTTCTGCTTTGATATGAGTGATGGCGCATGTGAAAATATCACTACAGAACAGAGCTATCAAACATATCGCTTGTAGGGCAATTAGGTTTCGGTTTTATGTTTCCTTTTGATGGTTTGTCTTCTTTGAAATGATAATTTTTCATGTATTTTCCGATAAATGAAATGGAGAAAGGTCAGCTGTGGCCTGGTGGTTAGAGAGTTGGTCTTGTGATCAGAAGGTTGCTGGTTCTAATCTCAGTGTCAGCAGGTCATGAATGAAGTGCCCGTGAGCAAGGCACCTTACCCCTGATTGCTCTGCAGTAATGTGCCACTGTAAAAAAAAACTACTTGTAAGTCGCTTTGGATAAAAGCGTCTGCCAAATGAATAAATGTAAATGTAGAAATGCTTCCTTTTCATCCTTCATTTGAACTTTAGAGATAGTCAAATGAGTTTAATGAGTATTTTAATAATGCGTCCACTATTGCTTGAACCTAGAAGTGTAATATTGCTCCAAACATGTAAAATAAATAGTTGTTGATATGTGTAATGCTTCAAACAATTGTTAAGAGATGCATCAAAACACACATACATCATGTGAACATTTGCAGGAATAATATTCAAGTACCTCCTCATCTCATCTGCGGGGCAGAGCACATTTATGCTCCTGAAAAACGTGATGCATTCCTTATTAAATATCTCCTGCACGTTTGATGTGTTGACTGTATGATGATGTAAAAAACTTAAAATATACAGTCTGAAATATACAGTCTTTTTAGATTTGGAAGTGGGTGGATGATGGAGGAATAAACAAAACAGGACAAGCAAATAGATGTCAATTACCTTGCTAATTGTTTATTAAAACAATATAAAAACAACCAACAATTATCAGACTAACATAAACAGAATAATTTTTAAATAAACTACTCCACGTTATGAAAACAGGGAAATATTTGCCAAGGACCTCACAAAAAGCATATCTGGCCAAGTCCATCAGTTTTATCCTGGCAGCAGGGTTGAGAAAGGCTCAGAAAAAAGTAGCAAAGAGGAAATTACTTTGAACTTTAAAAACATTTTGAAGATCTAAGAGTTGGATAATTATCACATGCATCATGCCTTGCAAGGTTTTTAATGTCAAAGATCTATATCTTTTCCACTAGATGAAAAAAACCAGACATGTTTTTCAGGATGAGGTGTGATTGAAGTCAATCTGATCGGTTGCTCTGAGCAAAAAACACGAATTGCATTTGAAAGATTGATTGAAGTTAAAAGAGCTACACCCATTATTGTCTTAAATATCAGTCAGTTTATTAGATAAACGGCTATTAAAAAACACATCTGTACATGAGACTCTTACCTGAGTGCAACAGACACTGTTGTCGTCCAGCAAATAAATCAAACAAAACAACTCTGAGACAAATTATTTCAGTTTTCGTCTGGCTTTAACAGTTTCCACATCAATAACTCATCAATAGATGAAGATTGAAATAACCATTTCAATTACGTTCAAGACAAAACAT
Organism: Barbatula barbatula; assembly: GCF_947034865.1. Classification (NCBI taxonomy): domain Eukaryota; kingdom Metazoa; phylum Chordata; class Actinopteri; order Cypriniformes; family Nemacheilidae; genus Barbatula; species Barbatula barbatula. The sequence continues at coordinate 12,930,819 of NC_136784.1, forward strand.
GACACTCTCTTTTGTTCAAGTTGTCTCAACGTATTGCTATACCAGATGGTTGCCAAACTTCATTTAGCGTTGCTACACTTTAAATAAACGAGCAATGGCAGCACAGGGTGCCAAACGTTTGCCATTAATGAAAATAACGGTAAAACCCCATGAACTGAAGTAACATGTTTACACAGCGAACACAAGAACATTGACCATACAGTACTATAAAATGTTTAAAACGTAATCTGAGATAACATATTTTGTCTGTATAGTTGCAAATACACGCATAGACCATGAAATGTAATGGCATTATTTGACTGTAACATATTTAAATAGTTAAAAAACAGGGAAAATGTAAATTGGATGTCAAAGTTAGCACTTTTATGGAATTTCACAGTTCTGATCAAAATGTCATAATACTGTTAAATTCTACCGTTTTTTTCTGTAAAAATAAATAATTTTTTTACAGTGTAGTATAAATTCTCTTTGACGTGAACATTTGAAAATGATCAAAATGATTTACATGTCTTTTGGTGCTGAGAAATTTAATGTTCTCAAAGAGACAAAAGTCATCAATGAGATCATTGACACGTGATCGGCCAAAGTGTCCTCACCCCACACTCTTCTCATCTCTTTCCATGAGAGCGGTGGACCAAGACTTGGAAACCCTATCCGTGACCTCTGTGGGTGGCCGCGGCTCGACAAGCCAGGTTACAGCCAGGTAATACCCAAGCGGTCAGAGAGTGTATAGCAAACACACACAACTAAACACAATCCCCATGAAACCTCATATATTTACAGATATTTCAGTCAAATGTTTGTTTGTTTTGTAAACGAAACACTTTCTCGTGATTTCCCAATTGTAAAGAATACGATTCACCTCTCGGTCCATGATAAGTGTATCAGGAAGAGATTGAAAAGCGCAATTTAGCTTAAAGAGTTTACCCTAAAATGAACATTCTATCATGGTTCATTCCTCCTGTTGTCATTTCTCCATCAAATGGTGACCAATGCTACCAACATTCTCTCGACTCAACTCTCAACTCAAGTTTATTTTACAAAGTTACAAAGCAGCTGTACATGAAAAATAATGTAATTCAAAACATTACATTTATAAAATAGAAAAATGACATATCTTCTTTTGTGTTCTGCAGAAGAAAGAAAGACATACAGGTTTGAATCAACACAAGGGTGAGTAAATGATGACCGAATTTTCATTTTGGGCCAAACTATTACGCATCCTCATGCTGTTCCAAACAAGATATTTTGATTAATGTGGGAAACCAAACATTTCTGGACCACCATTCACTATTATATTGGTCGTTTTTTATCATGGTAGTCAACGGTGCCCCAGAACTGTTTGGTTACAAACATTCTTCCAAATATCCAAATATATACAGGTTTACAGGTGAATAAACGTTGCAGATCTTTCATTTTTGGGTGAACTATCCCTTTAATATGATTTCATATATATCAAATTTGTGGTCACAGATTGGTCATAACATTTGATCTGATGCTCATTTAAGCAGTAACAATAAAAAACACGGTGTGCTTAAATAACACACAAACAATGAAAGGTTTTCGTATAAATATTCACAGTGAGGGGTAGAAAAAGTATGTGCATCTCTCACAGTTAGAAGTCAGCTGACCTGGACCTGAAAAACATTTTGACCAATAATTCACCAGCAATTGTTCTTATTATTTTCTGGTTTCTTGTTTTTTTCTATTGTTGTCACAAATGTATCCAAGTAAAGGCAAAATAGAAAATTGAAAAAACAGTATATGCATTCATTCCCATATCACTGTTGTCCATCTGAAACCTCGTATCTCCATATTTCATGATATTTTTTTTGTTGTTTTTTGCCATAAATCATTATTACCGACCCGTTATGTTTGTCACCGGGCTGTGCAAATATCTAACTAATGAAAAGTATTAAAAATAAATTACAACTTTGACAACACAGTTTGTAATCGTTTAAAAGTACAGTGTTTTTCCCATTTCCTGCAAATTCTGGCATACAGTATAAGGTTTAGAAGGACACCAAGATACGTTTACTCTCATTGCGTGTTAGGGTTCATTGTTATGTAAACTTTCACAAATGATAGCCAGCAGGTCACTGAGGGCAGCATTTGTCTAGTGGCCTGGCTGTGTGAGATGACCTCTGATCTGTCTGTAACCATAGACTCTTCTAACGGGTCAGGCTTAAGGTGCTTTATCTAAAGCTGTTTGAGCAGATGGAAGTGTCAGACATGTAAACATCACAGCTTTTCACTCTACGGTTCATCAAGTTTCCATAAATCTTCTTAAAGATGTGTCACTTCCTGTCTTCATGACAACCACAGCAAGAGGCTAAAATCACAACTAGAGGTGTTTCTAGCCTTTCATCCGAGTAAATCTATTTACACAACATCAATACACAAACATGGAATAGGCTTTTCTTCCTGCATTTTAAAATCTTTGGCATACATGACAACAGTCAAAACAGTCAGCATTTGATGTCATGATGTCAGATTTTCACTACTCGGTTATTGTTACCAAAATAATTCCTAATGATATTATCGCTGTATCTATTGAAATGTCTTTAATTTCTTACATTTTTAACTTATAGTTTTATCTATTACGATTTTATTATTTTACCACACTAGCTGTATATTGTAACAATGTAGGCGAATGACTAAACATGTAATACATTTGCATGACGTCATTATTTTCACAAACGTGTGTTTTTGCGTGGCCTACAGACAAGTTTGCTTGTTTACAGTTTGGAACTCTTTTATAATGAATTGCACGTTTTAAAAGCATCAAACATTTTCCATTGTTGTTTTAAAAATGACCCTTGAGGCGCAGGCTTCTTACGTTACAAAATGCACCATTATTTTCTAGATTAAATCGCTCCATGATCATCTTCTCATAGAAACCAGTCACTTACAGTGATGTTCGGGGCCACCTTTGACTTACTCTTGCAAATCCTCTGTAGCATGAAGGTAAATGGGGACTACAGATGATATGTGCATCATTCATGCGACATCCCCGATTCATAACTGTCAAGGTACGGGGTGTCTTCACGGGCATAGGCGTAAGAACAAAAGTTTTCCCACATCTCTATACAGCGAGAGTGACAAAACATTTTATGCACATATACCCGTAAAAAAAGAGAAAAGACTCCATTGTGGTTTGATCCCATTCAGGCAGGTTTCAGAGTGTGATGCAATACAGATGACCGGAGAAAGGCATCGCTCCAAACATGAGGTCACATGGAGACGAACAGTGGTATCATGTGCATCCATACACACAGCGGTGACACATGATATGTGACGAGGAACAAATAGTGCAGTTTTTTTAAATGCATTTCCTCTCTTGCCGGATCAAATGTCTCCACCAACAAAAACAGTCTCGTGTATGGGATATGCAGTCGCCGTGATGAGCAGTCTCATCATTACTCGGGACACAGAGGAGAGGGGGGCTCACAACACTTGAAAGCTGCCTATAGACTCGAGCCGTGACCGTGGGGCACTGTGAATGTACTATGGGAACTGAGTATTTTTCAAACATATGTGCTACGTAATGCTTATATTTGAGCTTTCTTTTGTGATCTGTGAGTCTTACTGAACGAGTATCCATATAGCCTCAATAGCGTGTGTGACGATAGACACAGGATTTTAGGTTTGGAGATATTGACCGGTCAGCGTTGCCAAGTTTGAGAGAAAATCACCAGAATATGATGTTACAATCTCAAACAAACTATAATACCATCTAGTCACAGGCTATCAGTCATGATTGGTACATATAGAGTTTGACTTCGGTGGAAATCTCATAGCGTGTAGTGCGTGAAAATGTTATGAATGTAATGTATGAAATCTTTTAGAAATGTGATCAGAAATAAAACCTTTCAGACCTCATATACTGCAAAGAAAAAGTTCATATTCACTTTTTTGCAATGCAACAGTAATATTTGTACATGTATTTAGGAAAAAGATATTTAATGTGAAAACGTATCACAGTTTTCATGTGTCTTGTCATGTTGTCAGTCTTACACATTGCTGTTGGATGACTGTATTATTAAAAATGTTGTAAAAATGATGTACTCCAGTTGCGTGGTTGTAATTGTAGAATAAACTAAGCGAAAGCTTTGAGGAGAATTTAATGAGGATTGACCAAAAATGACACCTAACATATGCGCAATGCTTACTCAAAATATTATTACAAGAGGTGATCAACAACATATTAATAACAGATAAACTTGTGGTCGTTGTATGGTTTATTTTCAGTGGGCTTTTCAATTTTCCTATGCATTTTTTGTAAAAACATTAAACTCATATTTCCTAATACACTGTAGTTAACTTCTTGCCAAATCATTTTACATTGTCATTTCATTGAATACTTTCAGTTGAGTGTTTTTTTCCTTTTGTACAATACATTTTGTTGGTTTAACTTCATCTGTGAATCTTTTTATAAAAGCATGCTCATAATGGACCATAACCTGCTGTTTGTTTTCTGGAATAGTTCGCCCAAAAATGAAAATTCTGTCATCATTTATTCACCCGCATGTCATCTCACACCTCTGTGGCTTTCTGAACACAAAAGAAGATATTTTGAAGAACGTTGGTAACCGAACACTGGCGGTACCCATTCACTTCTATTATATGGACACAAAACCATGAAAGCAAATGAATAGGTGCCCAAGTTGTTTGTCATCACTAACCTTAAAATGCATATCAAGTTTGCATATCAAGATCTTAATTTAACAGCTTAAACATTAGAGAACGAAATGAAACAAGACAAAATAAGGTAGGAGAAAGAGAGATATGTGTGGCACAGAAAGTAGAAATAGTCCTGGAAGCTCTCTGCCTGCAGATGTTGGCCTGTAGTCCAGCCCACCCACGTTGGCCCCAGTGATCTCCGATGGCGATGAATGATGATGTCACAATAGCTTAGGCCAGAAGACAGGGGGAAAAAATGATCATCACTGATGCAACAAAGTGTAATTGGCATGCACACAGACAAACAAACTGTATATCTCAGGTTTTGCATGCAAATGTACACATATGCAGTTTCTGCATATTTAGGGGGGTTGCATTTAGATCTGTAATATCCGTAATATCTGAAACTATGAATTAGATCTAAAGAAGTGGAGGTTAAGTTTTTCAATACATTTAATTTTTATTTAAAGTTTTATTTATCTGCATGGCATCATTGTGCGCAAATCATTTGTTTGAAATCTGATTTAAAAAAACTTTTTTAATGTGTAGCATATAGGTAGTTAACTTCAGGCTTACAGTACAAATATGAAAGAAATTGCAGACACTTGCTGAATTTCTGATTTGAAAACACTTTGGTTTGAGGGGATGAGTGCCCTAGAAGGATGAGGCGACTTGCTGTTGCTTGTTCAATTGCTTTATTATCAGAATAATTCCCCGTGCTGTTTTCAATATTTACATGGGTGGTCCTGTTTATTTATCCATTTTAATGCCTTCTAGTTAATAAAAAACATTTCCTCTATTCTCGTACTGCAGATTTTCTGATATACAAAATATAGCAACTATTTTAATTCCGCTCTCTGGTGGAAATATTGGTTTAATGATCAAAACATCCCAGTTATGCAAACAAACGTGGCACAAATATAGTAAATGAGTTTACTTCGTTTAAAGATCTCACTTTGTTTAGATCTACTCACTGTCATGTTAAATATCTTTGGACAAACAATCTTTTCTTCCCCACCAAGGTTTACTTGTTGAATGAAGAAGTCTGTTCATTAATATACTGACCTGATGGAGGGTTATTATGTTCAATAGACTCTGTGACCACAGCAAAGTTTCGTATTCAGCTGTTAACGGCTTCGGGCAGTTTATAAATTCAGCCCTTGTGCCTTACTTGGATCTCCACGAAGATTCCAAGGACTGGCTTTTACTGCCAGTTGAAAGAAATACGCAGCAACTCAAAATACTCTCATAGGAAACCAATATATTAATATGACAGTTTCTTTTTTCTCTAAATACCACTGCCAACTGCCATACAGCCCTGCATGCGATAATTCCTTCAATATTCCAGCCAGCTGCCAACTTGCATTTTCAAATGAAGTGACAGAAGCAACACGTCTTCTAACGGTGGAAAATACATTGTGCCAGAAGAACCTAAATCTATGCATCTGAGGCAATGATCATCACCTACTGCATTAATAACAAGGAGTAAGTGTGTCAGCAGACTGCATATCATGCATTTGGTAAGACAGTAGTGCCCAGTGGTGCTAAATTAAGACACAACAGACTTAAGGCATTATAATTACATTTACTAGAAATCATGGTGAACTTCCCTCGTGGTACCAGAGACAAAAACTGTAGAATATTTTATTTAACTTCTACATTTGGCAGACTCTTATTTGAAAAACTTAATCTATACGTTTTTCATTATATGTGCATGACCTGGGAGTCATTCCAATTTTACAATTTATCTTTTGAGATATAATAATATCATATATGTTTGTGCTGTTATGTTGCAGCAGAATTCTCTTTAAAAATCAATTCAGGTCTCAATTAAAAAATTCATTGTGATTCTTGCCCATGTTTGTGCTGTTTTCCCACCAAAATTTAAGTCACTTCCTGGAGGGTAAAATCCGGCCTTAAAGATATTACCATTAAAAAAAGATACAATTAAAGACATATTTCAAATACCGTATTTTGGATAAATTGACAATTTGTCATGTTAAAAGCGCAATGGGGATTTTTTGTGCTAGTAAACTTTGCTAAAACAGAAAAATAAGTAAATCCTATTAGTGTTTTTGTAATAATGATAATTGAATATTATTTAATAAAATTTCATTTAATATTTTATTGTTATTTGTTATTTTATCATTATTTATTATTTTATCGTTATTTAACACCATGTTAAAAACATATTTTTTAAAAACAATGTTTATATGCAGTATACTAAGACATCATGATTCTTTTAGCACATCACATCAAGTATATGATTCAGAGTTACAGTAGATCTAATGACGCATGACATGCATATACTGCAGAAAATGATCAAAAGGTCCATACCATTAAATTAATAAATACCATCACACTCAATGAAGTATCCTGACTTGCAGAGACCATTTTGATGTGGAATAATTTACTTCAAGAGACAACACATGCAGTTCTGTCATAATACAGTAAAGCTGTGTTACACCTGTCACCTATTCTCTTAAGATCATTTCTTTTTCATTCTAACAGCCTAATAACCTGAAGGACTTACACATTAAATAAACATCCCGAAATGCAGTCTGTTATTTTGTGGCTTAAATGTAATTATAGATTTGGATCAAGTGCATTTGTGAAGATAAACTGTACATGTTACAGACATTAATGCTCAGCAGGTCTCTACCTATCCTCTAAAACACAGTTGCGACACGTCTATGAAAATATAAACAGATTAATATCAATAACATGATTAACTAGACAGGAAAGCACTAGTGGAATGTCTGGCACTGTTCCATTCCGATGTAAAACCAACGCGAACTCATTAAAATCTTTCTCCATGATTTATTATACATATTGTTGAATACAAAACAACACGTCATATTTATACTCACTTTTCAATGCTTCTGCACTAACATTCCATGTTTTATTTTACTTCATTTTGTTAGTGCCTCTGTGAGGTCCAAACTGAAGTAACAGTAAGTTTCATAATTGGATGTGTTGAAGTAGAAACCAGGGGCCCCTGAAACACTGAGAGGTCTTTGTTTTTGCACAAGATGGACTTTAGCCTGAGGATGAAGCCATCTCTCAAGAGCATCTTTTTCGAATAAGAAACAGGTGTGGCTGCATTCAGACACATTTCTGTCATGTCGCCGAGTGGATGAGTTGAGTTGCATCAGCCAGATGCCTTCAACACCCATCTGAAGGCCTTCTCACATGACTCCAGTCAGGACCACAATGTACCATTCAATACTAGCAAAACACTGGCGATAGCATCACCACAAAGTGATTTACAATGTTGCTATAGTGGCAACAGGGCTTGAAGTGTAACTCATTTAACTTGTTAAACAGGAATCCAATCCTTCAGATGTGTTTGGTAGACAGGACTTGTAGGTTTATCATGCTTTTGGCCTATACTTCACACTGCATGAGTGAAAATTGTAGAACAGTTGGTTTGGAACAGATCAAAAATAACTTGTTTTATTATTATTTTTAATCTTTTGTTGTTGTTTTACCAGGATAGTCCCATTAAGATGTAAATCTCTTCTTCCAGGGAGTCCTGGCCAAAATGGAAGCACAAAAAGTTACACATGAAACAACTTCAGACACATCAAACAATTAGTGCACGTGTACTAGATCAAATAATTTAATATAAAACATTCACATGTTAACTTAGTCCATGAAATGTTTTTAAATATTCAGCGAAGGGAGTTGTTCCATCCAACATTATGATGCTCTGCAGTTCATGCCACAAACAAATGTGCATTAAAAGAAGAGGCAGTTTTACCAAAGTACTCTTGGGAGCAACTTAGTATTAGATCATATAATTACAAGTGTGATTAGATAAAAGACTACCGATATAATTATGTAATTTTCTTAACAGCACCTTGGCAATGAACAACAACGTGTATTTTTATCCTTTGAGACAAGCCCACTAATTCATTCAGGGAACAGTGCGTAAAAAGAACCACCAGTCACATATCTTAGGGCAGCATGGTATACACAGTCCATTAGAGTTAAACTTGCATGCATATATAGCACATCCCCATAATCTAAGACTGAAAGGAAATAACATTGGAACACATTTCTTGATTTGATATAGAAAATAGGTCTAAGCTTTTTCAGAAGATTTTCAATATGTACATAAAAGTCCAGCATTTCATTCTGCCATATACCCACGTTTTTATAACAATTTATTCTTTCTCTATATACAGTATACTCTCCTTGTTATGTTATAATAGGGGAGTCTGATTTGATACTACTACGAGAAAAAAAACATATATTTTGATTTTCTAGTGTTAAAACCAATTTTAAGCTTATCAGTGACAATTGCAATGTCCTAAAGATTCTTGCAAGAGCTCTAAGGCTTGATTTAAAGAGTGCGCTACAGTATAAATGACAGTGTCATCGGCATAGAGATGAATTTTAGCTGAGGTAATCCGATGCCGTGAATCATTAATATAAATTGAAAAGAAAATAGGTGCTAAAATAGATCCTTGGGGGACTCCTTTTGTTATTTTCTGCTCTGTTGAAATATTATTCTCAACTGAGACAGACTGAACTCTTTCTGATAAATAGTTATGAAACCAACTTATAGCCATTTTATTAAAACCAATATACTTTAGCCTCTGCAACAAAAGTCTATGATCCACGGAGTCAAACGCTTTAGAGAGATCTACAAATAATGCTGCACAGTGCTGTTTTCTGTCCACACAATTTATAAAATCATTAGTGACCAACATTGCTTCTGTAGTATTATGACCGTATCTGAAACCTGATTGAGATTCTTTTAAAATTTCCTTTTTGGATTAAAAGCTGTTTAACTTGATCATTCACAATAGATTCAAACGCTTTTGCCATTACCGATAACCTTTAAATTGGACGATAATTATTATAATCATTCACAAAGGGAGAACCATGGCTGATTTCCAGTACGGGGAATAACGTTTGAAGTAATGCTTAAGTGAAAAAACAAGGTAGTAGGCTCTGTTGTCAGAGCTGCAGCAATTTAAACAAAATAAGGCTCTATTTTATCAATACCTGCTGATTTTGTATAATCCAAATTAAGCAGAGATGACAGGGATGCTTTGCTGTTTTTGTAGCTTAGACATTAAAAGTGATGCTTTTATCCAAAGCGACTTACAAGCAGTTTTTACAGTGACACATTACTGCAGAGCAATCAGGGGTAAAGGTGCCTTGCTCAAGAACCAGCAAAATTCTGATCACAACCCCAACGCTCTAACCCCCAGGCCACAACTGAGAATGAGCTGGTTATAAGTTACTAGAGTTTGCTGATCATTGTTGTGAAATGCCTCATGTTGTGAGTAGAAAAATTGAAATGATGTCAACGGTGTGCCAAACTGGTTGTTCAATCTCAAATGTAATGGTTGTGCAGCCCGACTTACATACTATCAACCTGATCCCAAGATGACAATTTTGTGTGAATCATACAAACACATATTACAAATGCAAGAATCAAGCTCCAGCCCTAAACCAAACCACCACTGGACCAAAACAGATCCTACGTAAATGTACAAAACACATTCATAGAAATTTGCCATCTTACGAATAATTGTGTTGATACTTCTGCACAGTACAATGTAATTCTGTAGTTAAAACATTTTTTCTGAATGCATTTGTGAAATGAAAAATGTCATACACTCATATTATACAATTATAGAGTTAAGGCATTGGAAATGTTTGGGTTATGCTGATCTATTTCTCTGTGTTTTTCAGTCTGGAAAGTCTGAAATAGATCAAGGGATAAACAAACCATTACAAAGCAAGAACCTGTGTCTAAAACACAGATCTCTTTAGGGTATGTATTCAGTAATCGAGCTTATAAATAACAGCAGGTGGTCTTTGTGTCTGAAGCTCTCTGGGGGCAAGTCTGTCGTCAGAGATAATAAAAAATAATCAGACTGCACTCAATGTGACAAAAGCAACCATGATCGTTCCTATCAACACACCGTAGACACAACATTCTTTAAAGACCGCTGATTCATGATCTTACCTGCCTACTCCTGTAAGTCTTATTTACACTCCTTTAGTCAGCCTGAATATGACCTCGGGAGGTAAAGGTGCACGATACAAAAGGCATGCAACTGCTCTTTTTATCACTTTGATTTCCAAATATGTTCCTACAGGATCCACATGCGATGATAAAAAGCAGCACTGTAACCTCTGCAGCGTCATCTGGGTCCCATGGATTCACAACACGAGGAATCTGACTCATAACCTTGAAATATAACCCGAGGCACAGCGACATGACTTTCAGAATGGCAGAGTGAAAAGATACGGCATACAATAAAGTAGCTTTAACATGTCGCAGCCAAAAAGTAGTTGATGTGCCTGCAGGTGAGCGCAGCCTTTCACAACAATGCAGCATTGAGTTACGCACGCAGTGAGAAGGGATTCGCTTCTTTAACTAATTCCTCATTCGTTACATGGTTACTGTCTCTCCAGGTAATTCTACAATTACACGGATACAATTCCTTTAGCATCTGTGGTCTCCACCTTATAAACATTGATCTCAACCAGCATGTAAACATGTTGATTTATTGTTCTCTATACATGCAACTGCGTAAATGTGAATTTAGAAATATTCATTAGCTATTGTATAAAAATATATCAAACTAGTAAATATGAAATGTATATAGCTGAAATGTAACGCATCCATTTCCAAACTAGTTCCCAAATTTTGCTGATGTAATGGTTTTACATAATTTGGTTGTTTGTACAAAACATTAATCATATAAAATACACACATATAAACATAAAAGCATACAACAAAGAGTCCATATGTGGAAAAAAAGTGAAAACAGCTCTTGTTGCAATCCAAGTCAGTGTAATTGTAGTTCAGATTCCGTTTCCTTCAAGGATCAGGGATGCACTTGTAAAGTTTTCATCAGTATCAGTTCATTGTGACGTAATGCACGTTCATTTAGGGTTAGGCTTTGCGTTTTTATTTCTGCTCTTTTTCTTCTTGGGATTCTGCGGAGGGTGATCCTTCGATGGGCTTTTAGATGCATGAGAGTCGTTTAGCTGGCGCGTGTATCTCTTGCACGTGCAGGACGTGACGGCGGTGACCTTGTAGGTGCGCGTGCTGCCGTCCTGGCACTGCAGTTTGATGCGCTGGGTGCGCGTGCGGTCAGTGACGCAACGCCACTCTTGCGCGTCACGTCGGTTCCAGTAGTGACCGCCGCCAATCCAGTTGGGCAGCAGGTGCGTGGGGAGACACTCCCCGGCACACACTAACTCTTTCACGGGGTTCAGACTGGTACATTGGCCGTCGGATATGTATTTAGTGGACCTCAGCTCCCTGCAACCGACCTGGTGCTGTTCTGCAAAGGAAAGGAGCAACGTGTAAGAAAAAGATGTGATTGCAGAGCCCTTATCCATGAATCAATCATGAATTAACTATAATAACTGTTTTATTACGTCAGTATAACCATACACATCTTTACCAGGAACTTCAGTTTAACCCTTGAAGCAAAACTAATAATGCACAGTGGGTTGTTACTATTTTACTTTCATAAAAGCGTGGATAATTTTCATTGTCTAAGTAAGACATTTCTAAGTCATATAGCCTATAGCACAATCGCTTCACGGTATAATTTACGCACATCCTTCTCTCATGTAAAAAGACGAGCATTAATATCAAATATGTTTTTGAAAGCAACACCCGCAAGCATATGGATTAGTTGCAACAAGTAAAATACCCACCGGTTTGGTCTCTAGTGTCCGTGCGTCTCCCTCCGTTGCGTGCTCGATTTAAAGAGGCATTATTCGGAGTCTCGTGGGAGTCTGGAAACACGCGCCCGTGAAACGTTTCGGTGGCGTCGTTTTGGAAAGCATGACAGCTTTTCATCAGAAAGCAGAGCAGAAACAGCAGCTGATATTCGCATGTGTTCAGGGGCATTGCAGTGGTGTTTGGGTCACTGTCTCTTTGAAAGTTTCGGAAATAATAATATTACATGTTACTCGCGTATGTTTATATACCCGCCCACTGTTTTAAAAGCAGCAGCGCGTGGAATGGATATGGGCGTGTCCTCGCACTTCAACACGCCCACCTACATTTACATTATTCTGCACTTGAGGTAATCTTTCTGTAAACACGATTGTTTCTGTAAAATCAATTTTTTTAGGCTTGAGTCACATAATATAAATATTGTATCTTGACAAAGATGATTATACAACTTTAATTTAATTAAATCTTTAATTCGGCATACTTGTTTTATATATTTAAAGCAATTTGCATCACTTCCACTCGTAAAACAAATAGCGTCGAGCGATCAAGTAGAATCAGTCTAATTAAACGTAGAATACGTTTTTATACTTTAAAAGATGTTGGTTCAACTACAATAAGTTACAATAAGTGGTTCAAAAATGAGTTAATTCAACTTAAAATATCAAGTCAACTCAAGTTAAGTCACTCAAGGAGAAGTTAATTGAGTTAACTCATATTTTTAAGTGGAGTTAACTTAGATATTTAAAGCAACCATTCAATGTTGAATCAACAAAAAACAGCAATAAATATGACCCTTTTTAGCTCAAGCAACTCACTCCACAAAAACCCACATAGACTGACAATTTTCTAAATAAAAACTATTTATATAATAATTCTGCATGGGGAAATCTTATGTTTAAATTTTTTCTTAATATTCTATTTCACTCTCTTGTTGAGTTTCTGATGAAGAAATACACACGTCTGCAGCCCAGTACAGCTAATACATTCATAAGATGTTATCTTACAAATTATTTCTGCAACTTTATATACTGTAGATGTTTTGAGATGCTTTTGGAGTGCAAATTCTCTTTGACATTTGTGTAGTCCAAGTCTTGAAAAGCATAATATTTTGTCTTCCATGCAAATGAGTGCGAGCTTAACAGAACACCTTTCACAGAATAAAGATGTTTCAGTCTTCAAAGAAGAATCGTGAATGACTTTCAGTGTGGAATAAGGAGTTTTCAAGAACATTAAGATCCACTGAAAGTGTGCGTTTTGCATGCAGCTCCAGTCAATGCTGTAAAGTACAGGCATGCATGACAAAACCCATGAAACGGGATAGCCCTGGATTATTTTACCCCAAAATTATCCAAACAGGTGCCTCAGATGAGCTCACCAAATGAATGCATAACACAACTGACACGGAGGAAAACACAAAAGCCCAATGCTCACTTTCTTCCACCGAAAATGTGCGGCTCCCCCAAAAGTGTCCAGTTTCATGCTTTCCTCGGGCATTTACAATTAATTCATTGCGCTTGTCCACAGGTACACTTTTCCTTTGATTCGGTCAAAAAAACTGTTTAATATTGTGCAGGACTTGCTGTATTGTCAAAGACTGCCTCTAAAAATGTGTTTCAAAAGCCACAGCTGTCACAATGATCTCTCATTACCTATAAAGCACTGTAAGTCATATCAGTTGGGGGGGGGGAGTTTATTGGGGATAGCAGAATATGCAACCTCAGGGCCTGAAGTAGGAATATCAAAGTCATGCGATATAATGCGGCATTCGCTAATTTCTGCATCTGAAAACCGGATATTTGAGATTTGAGATATTTGAGTCCTTTCATGCAGCCGTAATGACTGTGACATGGTCTTAGATGGAGACAGGAGAGGGATGGATCTCAGGGGAAACAGAGGCTACAGCACTGACTTATGGGTATATTGACATGCGACGTGACAAGTGTGTGCTAAATAGATCCTGGTTTGGCCTACAGGGTGAGATAGTCCCTTGGGATGAGGGGATGTGGAGACTGGGAACAAAGCAGTCAGGTACAGATGGAGCCTTCCATAGAATCGCGAGTGAGTGCCTTAGGATGTGTTCAACAGGATGAAGTGTGGGAAAGTCTAAAGAGGTGATCCCTGCTCTTACAAAACTCACTGTATCGATTCCTTGCTGCCTGCTGTTTAAATGGGATATTTATTTAACAGTCATGAAACATGTTTCTAAATATTGCTTGATGATGCATCTTGATGTAATATGAACAGGTAATGCGGTCTTTAAAAGTGACACCCAAAAGAAGCTTATGTTTGTGAACACTGAAATCTGTTGGGTAAAGTATGCTGGAAATTATGCATTCTAAAAAATAAACAGTACCTTATACAATAGGTGGGGAATCGGAGATCAGAGAGGACGGGTGCTGCCCTCTAGTGGTAAATCATATCACTGCAGAGCATGAACGTAATACATCCATGTGTTTAGTTGATCAATGTTCAAAGCGACTGTATCAAAAGTGTATAAGGTAAAATGTTAATAGTATACTATCATAAATAAACCTAGATGAAACAAGGATAAATTCAACAATAAAATGTTTGGATAATAGAATAGAAAAGTATTTTGCTGTTCAATGCCTAAGCACCTAATGTTAAGCATCACAGGTTGAGAGCTCAAAAAGCTGGTTAATAAACTGCAAGAGCATTTTTCCCAATATGAAACTAAACCTAAAGAGAATAGACTGAAGATGATCACATTGTGAAAAACCCAGACACAGAGCCAACATTGAGCTGGCGGCTTCTGCTACATCCCTGTCATGGGTTGCAAGGAAACAAATGTTGCATGCGTCAACAAAACAGCAAAACATCCCCAGTTATTACCCCAAACATGAACATTGCATATCTCATATTCTTTCATAATTAAGGAGACATGTTAATCAGGTGTTTAATACCATGAACCATTAAGAAGATTCAAGATCAAACTTCTCAAACAAATCAAGCATTTTTATATGAGGTCATAAGACACATGAAGGCTGTGGCTAACATTGTTGCGCTTTACCGCTGCAGGAGAGATCTCTAGGTCTGGCTGGGCTGTTTCGTTGGACGTCTAGCACTCTGCACTGCGTCTTATGGGTGAACCAGTGTAACCTCTGACACGCCTGCCCACGGTAGACTACCTACAGCGAGATCAGAGGGATTATGGGTAATCAGTGCTAAGTGCTCAAGATGCTACAAACTGTAACAAATCATACAGAGAAATGAAAACAAATAAACTTAATGAATCTAAAGTAATGTATAAGCATTGCCTAATTTAAGGTAGAAGTTTAGTTTTGTTTCATTTGGAAACCAAATGGTCTAATGGTGTCATCTGGGTTGAAATGCAAAGCATTTAGGTTTATTTTAAAGTGCTATTTTACATTTCACAAAGCATAAGGATTGGTTTGCCTTTCAGAAAACTATATGCTTTTAGTATACACTGCATCTGTATATATTGTAATAATAAGCATAATCTTATAACTATGCATAAACTTAATTTTGTTGGGGGGGGTCGGAAAACAAACATAAGAGGTTAACAGCTAACAATACTGTATTTTTTTACCTTTTTATATTTTTTTTATATTTCTTTCAAGACCTTGAAGCTACAGTAAGTATGATTGACACTTCAAATAAAACTTATTTTGCATATATTTTCTCACTGACTATTTCCACGGATGCAATGCTTTGGACCAGCTGCTGGAGCAGAGTTGCCTCACAATATGGGTATTTCCGGATGCAATCTCGGATGAACTTCTCCTGGTACTGAGGGAAGCCATCGCAGCATCACGCAACAATATCCGAGGACCCTGACCATCATATCACCTCTTCAGGAGAGCTTCCTGCGTGTGGTCGCACTCCTGTAGTAAGGCCAGGCACTTCTGCAGCAAGCAGCTGATGTAGTGCATCTTCATGGCCAGAACCTCGTTCGTGTCCTGCTGTTTCACACACTGCTCACAGAGCAGATCCATCACCCGGTGGCACTTCTCCAGAGTGACCACGTCCACCAGTAAAGGATTCTCCTTCACCAGCAGCACCATCTGAAAAGATGTAAAAAAACCTTCAAAATGGGACGGAAGCTCTGCTCACAATGCATGTTTCATGAAGGAAACTTGTTCTCACGCTACACGATTCTGTCAACTGAACCCTGCTGAGTGTGGAGTTCAGACACCTTACCCATCAGAAATCTGGGTATGTGAGACAGCTACGATAGCGTGTATGAATGCCGTTCCAGATCTCACACGCAAATCTGTACCAGATCAGATTTCTCTCCTCACAGATCAACATTCAGCTTTTATCTCTGTATTTAGGTCCAGTGTGTCATTTTTTTGAGAATCTATTGTTTTGTTATGTTATGTTATGTAAATATATGGCTGATGTGTAAATGTGCAGAGATATGTAAAAGACACTGAAATAAATGCCATGCTTACTGTATGCAATGTTCTGCATTATCACAAGGATATATTTAGACAGAATAAAAATACCAGGGGTGTTAGTTAGTGCAAACTGATGCTTTTCACAGTCATGTGACCTTTCACTGGATATTATGGGTCAGTGGAAAGCATACAGTAGATGTGTTCCAGCAACCCTGAGTTTAGGTTGCTAGTCATGATGATTTTCTGTAATGGTCCGTCTAGTTTGGGGGGTTGTTTGGGCTCTCTTTCTGAGCCCTGGGGTCTGGTGTAGTATTCCAGCCTCACACGAGAAAAGAAATTGTCAATCACTGTCACACAGTCATGCTGACCTGCACGGATGGGGAGCAAAGGACAAAAAGAGATTAGGTTTTCACAGGTTTATTTATTAGCAGATCGTATGTGTATTCCTCACCCACAAAGACAGCCATCTGAGCAGCAGTCCGTCCTACGGACGAGGTCTGTCTCTGTTCCAGCATCTAATATCATTTCTGTGATTTCAGCATTACCTGTGGGATTATAGTACCATACATTTATAATAAAAGAAGAAATATATTTTTGTTTTCCTACGACTACTTCTGACTGCAATACTAACATATACAGTACTACACTTTTTTTAGGCACGGGCGAACCGGGCAGTCGCCCGGGGCGGCATTTTTTCATGTCACATGGGGGGCGGCACCGGCACGAGCAGTAGACAAAAACTCTGGGCCGCCAGATTATCTATTATCTATCATTCATTGATTGTGTGGAGAATTGGCACCCCTGCATGCTGAGAAGGTGCCGTGTGTGTGAAGGGGAAAGGGGCGCACGCAGGGGATAGTTCACCTCTAGGTGTTCATACCGAACACGAATGAAGTGTCAAGCGAGAGTGATTTACATGTTAAGTCAATGCAAAGACGAAATGACCTACTTGCGGCGTGCGAATGAGTTGAAAAATCTGAACTTTGGCGAAAATTCGCGCCGCGTTAACCAATCAGGAGATTGCTCTAGTAGGGCCGTGATTATGACGTAGAGCGGCAGAAGCCCCTCCCATGACGCGAAATCAATTAGTGGGCTAAAGTCAGTCACAAATGGCCTTCCATAGTCACACACCACCTCGACTTTCTTCCAAATAACACGCATTTTATTCATATTTGTAATGAATACAGGCCTATAGTTCCTGCACATTTTAGTTTTTCTGAATTGTGTGAAATGGCTTATAAAAAATAAGTAATACAAAACGATTACGTGTCACCTCACCAAGGTGAATTGGTTTAGTCTTTCTGGCCGTGACTCGTTTCGTGACTTGAGTGACAGTGTTGGCGAGCGGGGGGAAATCTGTTGATTGTCGAGTGCCACATAAACAGAGATGGACAGGTCAAAGCCATCAGGTGCGCAAAAAAAACGGCTTTGTGCAATTGAGGAATATAATTTTCTCTTTCACTTCTGTTATTATAATAAAATATGAAGGTTTGTTATAATTTTGTGTGTGTGTTTTATCTTTATTATAAACTTTTCGGGGGGGGGGGGGGGGGGGGCGCTCAAAGGTGGTCTCGCCCGGGGTGCAATTCAATGTAGAACCGCCACTGCTACCTATTACTGCTACCTAATGTTCTGTTGGTTTGACCTTATGTTGGTTTACCCATCAAATTTGATGTTTGGTGGACAACCACTTCGGGTTAGCTTAAACAATCAAAATATGTATGGAACAAAATTCAAAATATAATATAAATTTAATCGAAATAAAATATTTGAATAAAGACTAGACATCACCTTTGGCCAGTATTGTATGTCTATTTAATTATCAAAAAATATTTTTATAAATAAAACCAATTAGATTACTGCATGAAGCATGTTGTTATATTAGCTTTTTTATTTATTTAAACCTAACAACCAAAGTGGTTCAATAAAGTGTTAAAAAAGAGTTATCCTCTAGACGAAGTTTACCTGAGAGTCCAGCAAACATGAGGGTGTTGTACCCGTAGTAGTCATGCTCATTGCAGTTGACGTCTGCTCCGTGCTGCATGTCGGTTTTGACCTTAAAGGCCACGTGCATGAGAGGGCTCATGCCATACTGACAAAACAGAGAAGAACTGCTTTCGAAAGGCTTTCAACAATCTTTTTTTCTGCTGACTCAAAAGCAAATGACATTTCTTTGTGTTCAATCGTCACACAAATGGAAATCCACGAAATGTGTCTGCAGCAATTTTACCAAAAACGCTGGCAATTGTCGATGGTGACATGAGCTGGATGAGTCATAATCTTTGTTGCTCCTTGGCTGAAGTTAAAAGTCTGCGTTGGTGGCGTGGCACTTCTGATTTTGACAAAGTGGAAACACTTAAACTGCTGTCTCTAACCATTTTGCCCTCAAAGCACCTCAAGTAGCCTATGGGTTACATTTAGTGGCAGGTCTCTATTATCACACCTCTTTACGTACCACATCCTCCACTCAGGAGTCTCTGCCATATGCTTGAATAACAACGTAGAACATATGCTGTCACCTCACCGGCCCACCAGCTACCGCACTTGTTTACATGGGGCTGATAATACACGGAAATAATATTAATGATATAATATGACTTTGGTAACACCTTGCTTAAAGCCTTGTGTATAATGCATTATATAGGTTTATTAAAGGGTATGAGGCGTTACAACTGTTGTGTTGTATATTAAATGATGTTGTAAATAATTATAACCAAATTAAAAATGCCAATAAGTTTGAATTGATAACTGTTATCAATTCAAAATAAATCAATTATCCATGAGACATTACAATGCATTAAAAGGTACATTACAAGGCATAATAAATAGTTTTAACTATAGCGTAAACCCTGTGTATATAAATTAAATGAAGGTACATCAAAATGAGTATGAATATCAATAACATTAGTGGGTTTTTCCAGTCATCTGTTATGTTTTTTACATTTTGTACCATTGGTAAACATGGCGCTACTACTGTATGTGCTTATACCTCATCCAGACAGTTAACTCGTACATTTGAATTGCAGAGGAGCTCGGTGGCCTCCTTCACGTCCCCTGAGATCACAAATAAAGAGATTAAAATAAAAAGCTACATAAGAAATAATGCATAATGATCTACCCGATTCCATAAATTCATCTCTGTGCTATTTTCATTTTCACAGCGGCACATTGGAAAGTAAAATACTGCTTTGAAGAGGATGTATACAAATTCATTTCCTCTGCCCTTCAATTACATCTACTTTTCATGTTATGTGAGTAAATTGATTGATTTATTAATATCATTATATAAGATAAATTATACACTACTAGGAAACTTCCCTTTTCAGTACACACGCAATCAATGCAATTCAACGAGAAGCCGTGCGATTTATTATAGAGCGCTCAGAGTTAAAAAGAGAAGGCGTGCCTGGTTCATACCACTTGTAAAACAAAAGCGGGGGAGCGAATGTAAGACCGAGGCGAAAGCATTTCAATTCGTTTCGAGTTGATACTTTTTTTATGTGTATAAAACGTATTTCGGATCAGATATGTTAAGACTTATTTAAATCAAATATCATCTTTATTAGTTTGTCTACAGACTTCACCTCGCGAGAGTAGATCGTTCCGGCTGTACTTGACTCTCCTCTGCACAAGTACGCGCGTGTCAGATCTGCGTGCAGCGGTGGTCGAGCTCGTCACAGAGAGCATCACATACAGGTAAATACAATCACGACACGACGTGATGCAAATATCTCCTACTGTATCGAGTTCATCTCTTTTGTATCTGCGTGAAGAAACAATGATGCACTTTAAAGAGAAACGTCAGGTCGTTCATTTATGAACGTAATAATGATCACGTTGTACAGTCGTTATTATTGTCTACGCAATTTGTCTATGGTATGCAATAGGTGTAATAGACAACGTGAAGCGGGTGCGTGCGCTGAGCAATCTTTTTCTCTATTCCCACTTATCTTAGACTTTACATTTTTTTAATTAAAAACACATGCATGCTAAAGCTTGTAAAAGTCTTCAGAAAAGTCACGTAAATGTTAAAATACATTATTCAAGTTCCATAAAACGTATACTTGTGCATTGCGTAATTATCCAATATGTTTCAACTGCATTTTAAATGCGTGGACCTGCCGATTTGATGTCATATTAATATTTGTCTTCCTGTGAGATATATGAATATATATCATTCTAACGTTTATGTGCTGTCAAAGCTTTCTGTTCTCTGCAGTGTCCCAACACTTTGAAAGCAGGTTGCATTCTCTTCCAGGAATGCCGTAGCAAGCGTGTTATTCTTGGCGAAGCTCTTATCAATTGAGTCACACTAGGTCCTCCGACCTTTTTTGTAAGCGAGGGCTACCAAAATATCTTAAATCCTCCCAAAATGCACTTGAATATATTAAAGCTTATAACACTTTGCTAATAATAAACTTTCATGACGATGTGGCACTTGGCTGATCGGTGTAGTCACAGATTTGTCCACTGTATTGAGCATTATTAGTGAGCCCTAAGCCCTTACAGAGTTCATGCGGGCCACCAGGTGCCCACGGGCAGCACGTTGGAGACCACTGCACTAGATAACCAAATCCAACCTGAAGCATTGTATGTGCTCACCGGTGATTTGTTCCATGCTAATGACATTAAAATATTGAAATGATGTGACAGCGGGTCGTGTCAGGATCAGCAGCAGCGTGATGTGTTAAATACAGAGTGACTCTGAGGGTGAGAGATGTGCTTCTGGTCATGTCGAAGCCTCGGTCACACCACAGGGACTCCTGTCTGTTGTCATCTAATTTAAAACCACATTCTCTCTCTCTCTCTCTCTCTCTCCTCTCTCTCTCTCTCTCTCTCTCTCTCTCTCTCTCTCTCTCTCTCTCTCTCTCTCTCTCTCTCTCTCTCTCTCTCTCTCTCTCTCTCTCTCTCTCTCTCTCTCTCTCTCTCTCTCTCTCTCTCTCTCTCTGTGTTTTGAATTTTCCATGACACCAGTACCAACTGGTTTTCTCAGGTTGTGCTCTGGGTCATCTTAGGACAGTTTACTTCTTTGGTGAAATGGTTGGGTGACAGTCAGCTAAATCATCTCCTGATTGTTGATACAATTTACAATTCACGTGGGACTTACACGCGAGTACATATTGTCCAGAGCAAAAGGAACTTGGTGTTAGACGAAATAACCAAAGGTCTTCACTAAGTAATTGCTGTAATCAAGAAATCCTTGGACGTTTATGAACTTTAATAAAATACTTTTTACAGGGAGGAATGCAGAGAAGAATATAATCTCACTCAGTTTACTTTGGGAAAAATCCACAAAATGAATTTGAAGCCAGGTTCTTGTGTTCTAGGTATCGATGGACCAATTTACACTTAGCCTAATAAATACATTTAGACTTGCATGTCACATTTTGGTGGCATCTTTGCCTGTTCAGATCATTGTTTCTCTTGTTGCTCTTGTCATAGTAATTATCAGTTCTAGGTTCATTAGTCCCGCCTCTGTTCCCTTAGAAACTAGGGATGTTACTGTATCAAAATCTCACTGTACTGTATAATGCCTCGATATAACGTCTACAGTACGGTATTTATTGCTATATTTAAAATGACAAATGAGGACTTGGGAACGTGCCATAAGCATCCTCATTTTTTAAAAGTATTGTAGTGTATTTTAATCTTTAATGTATGAGATGGGTCAAATGATCCCTTTTATCAAATAAAATAATTTGCACCAGACCTTCACATCCCTAATGCACATATATTGCCCTTATCTTTCATGAAAAATGTGTATAGACTGATAGTTTTCTAATGTTTTTTTAATGTTTACAAAAAGCTGCAAATGTCACGTCTATAACACTCAAATTGTTCTAAAGTGAAATGTGAAGATTCTCTGTTTCCTGTTCTGTTGTGGTCTGCGTGTTACACCATTCAAATAAACAAACAAACCTTGGTGATATTAAATGTGCAGTACGAAGCATTTCCATTTCAAAATAATATTAAAATCATTCAGTTGCAATTTGAGTATTGAAAACTGCACATTTGCAGGATATTTCAATAACTTTGATATCCAGCCTGTCACTCACATCGACTCCTTACAGTTAAGTCCCTATACTGTTGGTCAGTAATGGACAGTAAATTATGTGTTTTATGTAAATATATTTCCTTCATTTACCCCGTATTGTTTGTAGATTCTTGTCCTTAGTTTAAAAACATGTGCCCACATAACATCATTTCTAAGTGTCAGTGAGTAGCTAAGGCAGCTGTTGGCAGCAATGATTTTTGTTTGTGTTTCCATGTGTGTATGCTTGTTTTGTGTTTGCTTGTACACACAAAGACACAGACGGCTGTAAGCTGTGATCAGACATGCCCTTGCTGTAATACGACGCGTGTCCCAGGACTACACGACTGAAGTTTACTCTGTGTGGGATGAGCCCCTCTATATTTAGCACAGGACAGCGAAAGGATTGCCGGAGCATTCGCTTTCGCTTGTGCTCTTACTCCACCCTGGATAGCACCTCTCAGCTCATGAGCTTTTAGATCACCTGCATTTTTCTCCAAGTACGGTGCCCTATTGTAAACAAAGGTGTGTGCTTGGTTATGGATATTTCGTTTTCGGTAAAGCATAGATTACCTGGACAGGAGTTGTTTTGTGTCGTGTGTCTCATCTGTCCATCTTCAGTGATGGATTGGTTTTGTGTCTTACAAGACATGGGTCATGGATGTTGGTGTGAATGTATCGTGTGTGTAAGTGAGTGCTCGTGTAAAGGTAACTGTTTTCTGCTTTGTTTCTTTGCATGTAAAGGACTTTTATGAATACCGGTAAGCAACAGAAGCCAGTGCTTACAGGCCAGAGGTTTAAGACCAGGAAAAGGGGTGAGTCCAAACACATTTCTTAATACAGATTGTTTAGTTTAAATTGTGTGGTTTAAAGTTGCAATTTGGTTAAAAAATCTGATCTTTAAACAAAGTCAAACAATGTCATGCACTTTTGGCTATTTAGAAAACTTGTCGACCAATTGGCTGAATGTTGCCGATTGCTGGATGTCATTCAGATTGGATGACATACTTTGGAGCGTTCGGCATTGGTGATAACAGAGATGGGGTGGTTTAATTTGAGTCTGGTAGAAGTTTTTTAGTGGTTAAAAATTGCACGTTGGACAAATGGTTAACCTGGGGCATTTTTTGGTTAAATGTGCCCTTTAATACATGTTCCAAAGAACACCTTTGGCACCGAAACACATATGCCACAGGCACTCAATCAGCAATGCAGCGGCAAGGGCTCATCGTTCCATTAATAGCATGTTTGTGTACTGCTGTGTACTTTATGTATTCCACAATACTGAGACCGCTGAGACTTTTTCCTAGCGGTCCATAGATGCCAAGTCAAAGGTGACAAACAGCCCGGAGAGCTGTTGTCTTTGCTGCAGAAACGTTTTTAAAAAATTGTTTATTTTTGCAATTTCAAGCCGTACAGTATGTGTTTGATTTGTTCTTCCATGCAGGTATTATGGGCTAAAGTATAACACCTTTAGACACCAATGACAACTAAGGAATGTTACTTTCCGTAATAATACATTTTGACTGTGACGTATGTGAGAGCGTTTTAGTGCATTAGCTTTCAGCTTGCGTGGTAGGTGCGACTGGCTATTCAAATGTGAAATCTCACAGGAAGACACTCAACATGCTCTCAAGTGTATGCTAAAATGAGAATTTCTAGCCAACAGCTATAGGCAAGGGAACTCATTTACATCATTTTAGGTTAAGTAACTGTAATAGGATTTTGCTGTGTAATCGCCTGCTGCAGGATACAGATGATCAAAGAGGAACTCAACATGCAGTATCTTTCTATCGCGTGGCCAACAACAACACACATGACGTCCAGTAGTGTCTAATATCAATCCAAATCCCATTGGTCGAAATGTGACCCTGACAATGTTGTACTTCTGTTGTTTGTGTTCCTGCAGATGAAAAGGAGAAGTTTGAGCCTACGGTTTTCCGAGACACGATTGTTCAAGGCCTCAACGAAGCGGGTGGTGATCTTGATGCTGTAGCCAAGTTCCTGGATGTCACTGGGTCGAGAGTAGACTACCGTCGCTATGCTGACACCCTGTTTGACATCCTCATCGCTGGGAGCATGCTTGGTAAGAACTCGATAGCACATGCATAACATCTTAAATAGTGTCATATCGCATTCGCAATCGCAATGTTAGGCTATGCGATTACATGACGGCAAAATCTTGTGATTATATTAAAGAAACAAGTGCATTCGTGCACGTGACAAGACATCCATTTTTAGAGATATATGACCATTTTCTATGCGAGAAAAAAAAACGAGTCGTCTTCTGTGGCGGTGGCGCGTGTGCTTGGTCACGCAGTGTTGAGAAGGGAGAAATGGATGCAGAGCAGACCGACACTGAACTAGTGCCCAGAAAAAATGCTACCTATGTTATTTGGCCCTAATCTTAAATATCCCCGTATTGGACTTTTATGTAGATAATGTTTAGATTGTCCAGGCTAAAATCCATTTAGTTTTAAAAGTCCTATGTGTAGGAGAGAAAGTTCACGAACAAAAGCATCAGAGGCCATCAATTTTACCAAAAAGTAGTCCTGTAGATTATCAACATCAGTTGGCTTAGTAATGATGTAAGCATCATTACAATGTAAAGAGACGTTCACATAAATTCATGAGGTGTATTTATCATTAGTCCGACAAGCTACGTGGAATTCCATGCATAAAACACTCTACAATATAATATCCTGAGCTGGATCAGTATATTTTTCTTCTATTTAATAAGCCAACTGAAATGATAAAATGTGAGAAAGTTTCACGTTTTTTATGGAACGTTACTACTCCGAAATGGCTCAGAATAGTAGGAATGACCCAGGTATAGTGGGGATTGTGGATGTACATGTATTATACTATTGTATACAATACTGTACTTTATTATACATACTGTACAGCACTAAATGCAGGTCATTTTAAGTTCTTGGATGTTTAATGCTTGGAAAAATGCTTGATTTAACTGTTGCCTCCATTTCACTTCACTTGTTTACATACCTACTCTTACACATGATGCACATGGTGTTTAAACTGGTATTAGTTCAGTCTCAGGCACTGGCAGAGATGTTTTCAGTATGGGGACATCTCTGTCAACCCAATTACAGCTAAAAGGTTTAGTCTGAGATCTTGCTATAATTAAAGCCAGCACATGAGAGAGGAAGGAGAATGGTTTATTGCGGCTGGGGATCGATTCAGATGTTCCGATTCGATTTCTATCCTCACACTCTCGATTCGATTCTCGATTCAGTTCAATGCATGCATGCAGATACAAATCATATAGATATGTATTCAAAAAGAACTGTATACATCGGATTGCAATGGTGAATTCATAAAAATAATCGAAAAGCCACAAACTTGCAGTCTTTCCGCTAGGAATTTGTGGAACTGTGGCGTTGGGTGATGTCACAAACTAATAAACGTATTTGTGATTTCATAGTCATTCATAGTTTTTTAGTTGCAATAGAGAAGGTGCATGGTGCATGCCATGTTGCATGCTGGGTGACGCCGCCATATTTGTAGGTGGTAGCGGCTCTTTTCTGATAGTGAGTTCAGATCAATGTTGTTCCATTTGACTTGATTTATTCAGATTTTCCACCGTTCTAATTATATTCACACTACTGTACGCAAAAGCAAGGCGAGATCCGTAGTAAAACAAAACAATCGCTTGTAAACTCCGAAGACGTTTTGTATTCTTTTATTCGCGAATCGGAGTCACGTTGCAAGAGAGTCGAGCCCGGGAACGCGAGACCTCGTGGGGCAGCACTGGCAATTTTTCGCAGCGAAAGAAAGTTAAGGTTCATGGTATGTCATTATGCACTTTGTCTGACCAAAACACGACATACTTGCATCCGCCATGTTAATTAAGCAATGAATGAACAATAGGCTCCCATCCCAAGTGACATCAAGTGGAGAAGACTAGTAGTAAGAATAAGATTCACGTTAATGATCTCTTACAGTATGTTTAATGCTTGCTGAAATATGAAAGAAACAAATCGATTCATGACGTTTGAGAATCTATATAAAATCGACTGCATTTTAAAAGGATGCGATGTGCAAGAGTCTCCATATAACTGTGTTTTAAGAGTTAAGAGATTAACTCCAAATGCTTTGTTGTGCATCACATGACTTCCTTAATGGATCTTTACCATTATAAGCCTCTCAAGATAGTGAC
This sequence comes from Barbatula barbatula, assembly GCF_947034865.1. NCBI lineage: Eukaryota > Metazoa > Chordata > Actinopteri > Cypriniformes > Nemacheilidae > Barbatula > Barbatula barbatula. The sequence continues at coordinate 12,957,812 of NC_136784.1, forward strand.
GGTGGAAGGGGTGATGCATTTAGCTGAAGCTTAGTTAAATGCACGTTTAGTTGTCATTATCATAGCTGTATTATCTTCCGGACATCACGATTATGAGTGAACAACACGCTGAGGAATTTCCTAACCAACCTCACTTTCCCTCTCTCAGCTCCCGGGGGAACACGTATCGACGACGGGGACAAGACCAAGGTGACAGAACACTGTGTGTTCAAAGCCGAAGAAAACCACACTGCTATTCGCAGCTATGCTCAGGTGAATACCCCACTTCACTGTCTTCAATGAGCTTGTGCTTTTGTTATATATGAATAAAAGCATTTGGAGCAAGCGGGGGAATCCTGTTTCAAAATTGCATTAGAAGTACTTAGGATCCAAGTCCCTCGAGTAGAGCTAGTGTGTTACTCATACGGTGTCAAAATAATCTCTCAATAACTTGTCGTTGTTTATAGAAGTGTTGGTTTCCAAAATGAAATGGTCATTTTTTGGGACCGCAACTTTAAAGGGCTACTTCAACCAAAAATGAAAATGCTGTCATCATTTACTCGCCCTCTTGTCATTTCAAACCTGTATGACTTCCTTTCTTGCGCAGAACACAAAAGAAGATATTTTGAAGAACATCATCTTTTGTGCTTTGCAGAAGTCATACAGGTTTGAAATGACGTAATGAGAGCAAATGGTGATGATTTTTGGGTGAACTGTCTCTTTAAGAACTTCAAAATGTTTTTGCCTATTGTTTGTGGTGGGTTTTTAAAGTAGTCTTTAAAAACTTAAAATATATAAATACATCATTTTAAAATAAATCAATAATATAATACAAATGTATGATATTGTCTCTTTAAAAACATTGACTGATGGATAAATATGTCTACATGCAGATGTTCAATAAGCTCATCAGAAGGTACAAATATCTGGAGAAGGCCTTTGAAGAGGAAATCAAAAAGGTAATCTGCTCGCATCATGTTCCCTCTACTAATTGAATCACATCAGTAGGCGATGATGCGTGTCAGCATGGAGGACGTGTTCTCTCACCCACGTGTAACACACCGCAGAACAAACAAACTCATGCCATCACGCTGTTTCAACGAATTGTAATCAGTGATGGCGCAGGCCAAATAAACATGTGTTTTCTGTCCTTGCACAGCTTCTTCTCTTTCTGAAGGCCTTTAGTGAGTCTGAGCAGATCAAACTGGCCATGCTTACAGGAATGCTGTTGGCCAATTGCATGCTGCTGCCGCCCATCCTCACCAGCCTCTTTAGCGATAATGTGGTCAAAGAAGGTTTGTTTGTGTGTTTTTATGGTGCAAGTGTTTTGAGTACATGTTGCTACTGTTTCTGTTGAATTTAAGGTCATTTTAATCGTTTGAAAGAGACACATCATGCTTAAAATGTGTTGTGCAAAGGAACAGGATCAATGGGTGTTTTGACACTCCAATAGACTCTATGCACAATCGCTTCCGCGTTTAGTCTCAGCCCACTCCGTAACATCCGGCGCACATAGCGTCCATAGGGAACAATGGTGTTTTTCACTCTGGTCTCTTCAAGATTACGGTCAACGACGTGCATCAAATTATCCAAAGACTACATAAAAAATCCACAACCAAAAGGGGTTTCAGGCTACATCCACAAATAGGAGAAAGTTAACATTTGTTGATCACAGAGGCAGTCAACAAAGCTCAGCAGTAGTGCTGTCGGTTCGTTGAAATGTGAAAGTTTTTTCAGCGCTATGAGAGCGGAAGTGCGTCATCACCCTGCGTGTATATGGTCTATGCATATTGAATATTCGAGGAATATTCAGTCCTTATTTACTCACCCTCTTGTAATGACTTTCTTTCACAGAAAACAAAAGAAGATATTTTGAAGAATGTTAGTAACCAAACAATGATCATTCCTTGCATCAGCTTTGTTTCTGTACAATAGAAGTGAATAGGTGCTGGCGCTGTTTGGTTACCAACATTCTTCCACATATCTTCTTTTGTATTCTGTGGAACAAAGAAAGCCATACAGGTTTGACAGGCAATGACAAGAGGGTGAGTAAATGACAGATTGTACATTTTGGGTCAACCATCCTTTTAAGAGCAAGTGGATTTTATTTTTCCACTGCCTATTGCACGTTTCAACATGTTACAGCGTCCCTTATGAAACAAAAATGTATGAGAATATACTAAGAAATACAATGCAATATATTCAATAATACGTATTCATATATTGGAACCAAGTGCTTATATTTTTCAAAGCGGAAATTCCTTATGTATTATTCAATATATTGTAATGTATAAACAATGTATCACTCTCTATATATTTTCAAAATATATGACATGATTTAATATATCATCAGTTAATATAAAGGAAAATATATGTTCTTTTTCTAAGGGTTTCCCCCACTATCTGTTTTCTAGGCATTTCTGCTGCTTTCGCAGTGAAGATGTTTAAAGCTTGGATAGCAGAGAAGGATGCTAATGCGGTGACATCCGCCCTTAGAAAAGCTAATCTGGATAAGAAGCTCCTGGTATGGTGTTTGCGCGTCTGTGTTATGTGTGTGGAAGCATGCAGCGTGTAGTCATTTTGATGCTGAATGTATTAACCTCTGAGCATCATGAGTGGATTATGAGCTGTCACGCTGATGAGTTATGTTTCCATGGAGACATTTATCACCAGCCGTGTCCTCTAACACCTGTGTCCTTTTTACTCATGACCTTGAAGCACAATATAGCCCATGCCGATTTCTGAGTATGCAAATGCATGTCATATCTAAATGCATGAACGTCAAACAGTCCCTTGAAAATCCTCCTTGACGGTACTTGTTTGACAAATTTGAAGTGTTCTTATGCAATTTTATACAATATTTAATACAAAGACTTGGGCTTGCTTTGGCTTTGAATATATTGAGGATTAGATTGTTTGAACACTTGAGAATGAGAAAGTCTTAAGTAAATTGATTCTGCAGAATTCCTCTTGTAAATAATCAAATTGTTTAATCTGATAAAATTTTAGGAGCTGTTTCCTGCCAATAAGCAGAATGTGGAGCACTTCTCAAAGTACTTCACAGATGCAGGACTGAAAGAGCTGTCTGACTTCCTGCGCGTGCAACAGTCTCTGGGCACACGCAAGGAACTACAGAAAGAACTGCAGGAGCGTCTGTCCCAGCAGTGTCCTATTAGAGAGGTGAATCCAGTTCACATCAGACATCACAGATCAGTGGGTCTCAAGCGTTGTTGCTTCAGAACCCAGAGGCAGTGCTGTCGCAAGGGCTGTGCGAAGTGTGCGACCACGGCCTCGCGCCTGACCGGTAGTGATGGGTATATAACTTGAGAATAGAAGATAGTTTCACCAAAATATGTGCCTATGTCCTTAAAGGGGTCATTTGACGACTAAAACGAATATTAAATTACTATATATGAATATAATGAGATTTACAAGACCTTACTTGCGTTTAGATTTGGGCGGTCTTAGTCAAATCGTGTTATGAACTGAAGTAGATTCGCCGGGATGTGGTTACAGGAGGCGTTTCAGGCAGGTCTGGGTGAGCATTCTACTCTAGATAAAATACATCTTTTGTTGCGACACTTACATTTTTGCAATTTTACGTGTCTAATACATGCACGGGTAACTTTTGACACACCAAAGACAAAGAAAAACACGTATATCCGGCGAATCACCTCTTCTCCCGATGTTCCCAGGGTGCACGCACATACACGCCACCACATACACGCAAAATGCATGGAGTATGCATTTTAATTTCGAAATGCATTTCAATAACAAACAGCGTAATTATTCTTAATGTCTGCTAAATACCATTTTTATTTATATTAAGGTAACCATTTACTTTTCTTATATAGTTATATTTGTTTGGAGCGATTTGCATTTTGGATAATAAAAGCAAGTTCAATTGACCCCCTTTTTTGCTCAAAATCTTAAACATTAACAAAAAAGAGTGCGGTTTTATCTACATAAATCATCATAAAACCTATGCAAAAACCAATCTCTCCTCCAGAGGGCCTCGCAGCCCCCTTGCAACGGCCCTGCCTAGTGGAAATCAGTGATAGAAAAGCAGGTTCTCTGTGGCTAATCTTTAAAATGACATTGTTTTTAGATTGTGGTATATGTGAAGGAAGAGATGAAGAAGAATGATTTGCAGGAGCAGGCTGTGATTGGTTTACTGTGGTCCTGCCTCATGAACGATGTGGAGTGGAACAAGAAGGAAGAGCTGGTCACTGAGCAGGCCCTCAAACATCTGAAGGCATAGTATTCATTTATTTAACCGTTGCTGAGGGAGAACAACCCTTACAAAAAAAGTTCATAGTACTAACTTCAAGTTAAGTATACTAAGTACTTCTGATCAATGTACTGCCGATAAACGATATACTGACCGATATACAGTTACTATATATTAATATATTTTTCTGAGCCTGAAAAAATAGATAAAAAGTGGACAACTTCTTTTAGTTTAAAACCTTTTTAAAAATAGCTTTTATTTTGAAGTGGTTCAACCGGAAGAAAATGATAAGTAATAGATCAGATGCATTAGAAAGGAGTCCTACCGACAAGATCCTTCCAGGACAAAAACCTTACTTGAGATAAAACATCTGAACAACGTGGTGAGCACGGTATGAGAGGAAGAATTGACTCCGGTTCATTGAATTCTTAGAAAAGAATGCACACCCAGGGGTGGTAATGTCATCTTCAATTGGAAAAGAGTTTGGTTCCAAAATGGGAGAACTACGTTTTTAACATTTGTCAAAATCATGTTTTTTTATTTGTCCATGTTTTTTTCTAATTCATATCAATCAAACTGCAGTTGGTTTGTTTGATTTAAGCCATAATAACTCAAAATATACAGCTAACTAACAGAGTAAAACGATAAAAACATGATTTCTGCAAAATTTTTGGATCCAAACTCTTCAATTGTTCCTTGCAGGTAAAAGAAAGGTGCACTAAAATACACTTTATGTAAAAGTACTCTATTTTCACACATTAAGATGTTTGTAACAAATGTAATACACGGCGTAATAAAGAAACAATGCTTCTGGAATTGTAATCATCATTTTCTTTTGTAGCACTATGCACCTCTCCTGGCTGTGTTCAGTACTCAGGGCCAATCAGAGCTGGTCTTACTGCTCAAGATTCAGGAATACTGTTATGACAACATCCACTTTATGAAATCCTTCTCCAAAATAGTGGTGCTCTTCTACAAAGGTATCTATAGACCACGTGTCCTACCTGTCCAGTATTTTAAGGGATATATTGAAGACGTACAGATAAGATTTGTATGTGGTTTGAAATGTTCCCACAGCTGATGTCCTTAGTGAAGAAGCTATTTTGAAATGGTACAAAGATGCCCATTCTGCCAAAGGAAAAAGTGTTTTTCTGGAGCAAATGAAGAAATTTGTGGAGTGGCTTCAGAATGCGGAGGAAGGTGAGGAATTTTGCAGCTATCAGCCCGCAGCTTCAATACCCATGAGAACCGTGATTAACGGAACTGAGATTTGCTCTGATTATCTGATTTAGATCTCATTATAGCGCTGATACATGTCTCTGCCATTCAAAATGTAAATCTCATTACCTTTATTTTAATTCTCTCCGGCAGAGTCGGAGTCAGAGGGGGAAGAAGACTAAAAATCTTGTGGATTCTGAAGATTTGACTGGTTTTAGACTGTCAAGCTTTTAGTGCATATATATACTGTGGTGTAGGCTCCATGTCGTTTTATTTATGTCCTGAGAGACATTACAGACACTGGGGCAAAATCCAGGGAAAAGCTTCTGAGCTCTATGATATGAGTGCAGGGGCCAAAATGAAGTCAGCCTTTAATAAGAAACACTTTAATTTTATGATGATCTGGCACTTTGTTGACGGACTTCACGTTCCTGCAGATTTTCATTTGTTCAAACTCATGTGTGTCATATGGGACTGCTTTTAATCTTTTTATGAATAAAAGGTGTTTTGTATGTATTCTATTGCAAAAAACATGCCTGTTTAATGTCTGACAAACATTTTACGCACACTCAATTGAGTATTAACACACTTGTTTTGTATTCAGCTGTCACTTGATGCCATTTATGTTATTAGGACTACAGCTGTGTAAAAAAATAAGAGACCAGCACTCATACTTTTATTACAAATCAGCATTTCTAGGTGTATTGTGGGCATTCTAGCCCAGTGTCTGTTAAATTTCAACAAAATCAAACCTCGGGATCGAGAAAGTCATTCAACAGCAATGTGAAAAAGATTGACAGCATGACAAGACACATGAAAACTGTGATAAGAAATGTTTTTTGAATATCTTTCCTAAATGTAGAAATATGACCGTCATATTCCTTAAAAGTGATTATGAACTTGTTTTCTTTGCTGTATTTGAAAAAATACAGAGCACCTTTTCTGTTATTTTGTTTCCCCAATTTTCATTTTCTGCAAATAGAAACAACACTTTTATTTGACAGTTGGCAAAAATATTGTTAGCAATTCACAAAATAAAACAAAAACGATCAAAAGTTACCTATAAAATCTTTAAGATGGTATTAAAACTTTATAGCTCTGAAAAGCATGGTAAAAATTGGTAGATAACTCCCATAACATTAATGTGATCACAATATCCAATTGTTTAAAGTTCCTGAACTAGGCTCACAAAAGTGTCTGAATCGAAATTAGTTCACCACAAACCAAACACGACTTGTAAGATCTTTCTCTTTATTACATTGTTTTCATGAAGTTAAGCGCAACATTTAACTCTTACTCCAAGTATGTGAATGTTTAACTTGTGAGGGTGTTAGGTCCCCAGTAATGCTTCCAATTACATTTTCAGACCGAACAATGAAAAAAGTATTTTTTGGGGGTCAATGGATTATTGTCATTTTCTGTCATTATTCATTAACTAAATTGTGAATTGCGATTTAAACAAATGAAAACCAATTTTCTATTTGTGTTTCTTGCCATTAGCACAGGAGTGTGCACTGCAACTGTTAAAATGGTATTATGAAGCAGTACACGGACCATTATTTCCCAATATTCTCACATCTTTTCTTGCTGTTTTTAAATAATTATTTTCTAATATCACAACTGTAACAATATATTAAAATTGTTATTTAAATATTTGTTTAACATTGAAGTCTTTAATTATAGGCAGTATGGCAAACGCTTCCATAATGGGACGTTTATGGTTACACAATTATGAGAATTATTATAAATACAATAACATTTATACACTGACACTGAGAAATACAACAACCATAGGGTGATGGTCATTAAGTACAATTTAATTTAATTTATGCATAGACTGGGTGACGTCTACACCTAACATAACAGGTGAAAGGTTTGCCCTAGGTGTAGTCGTGTCCTTCTTGTCAGCAGGGGGCGGTCAGCAGTGCTGTACGTGTGACGCATCGCCTCCCGCAGAAGAAGACGCTCTTCCCTACTCGCTTTCCATTGGCGGCGCGTGCTTTGCTTCTCCGTCGGAGTTGGCGCGAACGTGCACGCTGGCGCGAGACAAAGAGCATCCCGCACCCCCGTGGAAACTACACCGGCGGTAAATTGTGATCGGTTCAGTCTACGCGTGGCAGCTGTTCTTCGAGCGGTTATGGCTGATAAAGAAGGTCAGTAGTGTTTTAACGGCACCCGTTTTGCCGCGGAAGGCGATTGAATAGAGCCGGTAGCGGTTGCTGAGGTGTTTGTTAGCTTGTTGTAGTGTGTGTTCATTCAGCGCAGGCCGAATCCCGCCATAACGACACAACATTGCTACACTAATAGTTGTATTTTTCAGCGTTTTATTGTCTTTAATAAGTTGGTAGATGATTACAATACGACTACAATTTCTTATTGTCATGGGAACTTGCTAGGAAAGAATTAGGCTGTTCGGTTGAATTAGCGGAGAATTAACGTTAGCTGCGGCTAGTTTGTTTGGATTTTGAGTTGGAGGTGTGTGTGGATTCTGTGCTGGATCTAAAGTAATGTTTGTTATTGTGTTAGATCGGTTTGTACGCGTTACTAACACTAAATGGAAGGAACGTTTGTTTATTAAATATACATACTCGTTTTCCTGGTAGTTCATATAACATTGGGCACCGATGAATACATAATCTCTTCCTGTTATAATGCACGTGCGCTAATACATGATTTCAAATAATCGCACAACGACAGGATCAAAAGGGACTGCCGTGGTAACCTAGATAGACGAACTTTGTTATAGACGTTTTGACAGATGACCTCATGTTCTCCGCCCCCCATGTGTTACAGCTGCCTTTGATGACGCGGTGGAGGAGAGGGTGATAAATGAAGAATATAAAATATGGAAGAAAAACACTCCGTTTCTGTACGATCTGGTGATGACCCACGCACTGGAGTGGCCCAGCCTAACCGCCCAGTGGTTGCCAGATGTCACCAGGTACGCGACTCGCATCTTCTGACTTTATCCTCTTGTTTTTATTATTTATTCAGTGTATGTTTTCTTATCTAAGTGAGATGTGTTCTACGCATCTTTCAACCCTGATTAATGATTCGCTGCTTGTGATCGTGTTTACAATTTCTGGAAAAGAAACGGTCCTTTTCTGCTCTTATATTTTGTCACTGTTCTATATTTGTGAAGCTGTGGATCCCTCGTCCATACAGGTGCCTGTTGTAGATAACCGATACGCATTTGTCATCCATTTTACAGACCCGAAGGCAAGGAGTTTAGCGTGCACCGTCTTGTTCTTGGCACACATACCTCCGATGAACAGAACCACCTGGTTATTGCCAGCGTTCAGCTGCCCAACGATGATGCCCAGTTTGATGCATCGCATTACGACAGTGAAAAAGGTGGTGAGTAGTTCCTCAAATGTCTCCTCATATAAATCAGAACATGTACTTGATGTATATGGATGCCATGTGTCTCTCTATTTTCAGAATTTGGTGGTTTTGGCTCAGTGAGTGGAAAGATAGAGATCGAGATTAAGATTAATCACGAGGGAGAGGTGAACAGGGCTCGCTACATGCCACAGAATCCCTGCATCATTGCCACCAAGACCCCCACTAGTGATGTGTTGGTCTTTGACTACACAAAGCACCCCTCCAAACCAGGTACGCGCATTTATCTTATTCTTATTTTGTTCCTTTTTACAACCTATTTGTTGGGTAAAAGTGATTATGGGGGAATTTACAAAGCCCCTCCAAGCTCTTGTCAAAGGATGCTTTTGAGAAGTATTAACTCCTGTTCCCCTGTAGACCCCTCTGGAGAATGCACTCCTGACCTGCGTCTCAGGGGGCATCAGAAAGAGGGTTATGGTCTGTCCTGGAACCCCAACCTCAGTGGCTGTCTGCTGAGTGCATCTGATGATCATGTGAGACATTAATCTTTTTGTCAACTTAAGATGAAGTGCCAAGGTCTTACGCAATTCAGTGTTTTCTTTATGGGTTTTACTTGAAATTGATCATTTCATCTAATGGGTTTTTATGTTCTGCAGACTATCTGTCTATGGGACATCAGCACAGTACCAAAAGAGGGAAAGATAGTGGACGCAAAGACTATTTTCACTGGTCACACTGCTGTGGTAGAGGATGTTTCTTGGCATTTGCTTCACGAGTCACTGTTTGGCTCAGTGGCTGATGATCAGAAGCTTATGATGTAAATACCATTTCTTCATATATCCCAGGATATATCCCCTTTCTCATGTCACGATATTCACATTAAATCTACATTGTCTCTTTCTTTAGCTGGGACACACGGTCCAATAACACATCCAAACCCAGTCATGCAGTGGATGCACACACTGCAGAGGTCAACTGCTTGTCCTTCAACCCTTACAGCGAGTTCATTCTGGCCACAGGTTCTGCTGACAAAGTGAGAACTAAATTAAGCCATGGGTTTATTTTTGCACCTATGAGCATTTGTTAAATACGGTTGTCTATTTACAACTTTTGGCTCAAGAGTTGTCCTTCTACTTGTGTCACAGACTGTTGCATTGTGGGATCTGCGAAACCTCAAGTTGAAACTTCACTCTTTTGAGTCGCACAAAGATGAAATCTTCCAGGTATTGACTTGCCGCTTGTCATTATTTAAAAAAACAATTCTTGAACCTGCGATTTTGAAGACTTCATGAAATTCTCTGAATGCGCCAACAGGTTCAGTGGTCACCTCATAATGAGACTATCCTGGCCTCAAGCGGAACAGACAGACGACTCAATGTTTGGGACCTCAGGTGGGTTGTATAATTTTGATTTGTACTCCCTATTTGTGCAGTTATAAAAGTTGTAAGTTAAAAAGTATTCATTTTTTAACAGTAAAATTGGTGAGGAACAATCACCAGAAGATGCAGAGGATGGTCCTCCGGAGCTATTGGTTAGTATTGATCAGTTAATAATTTTTTGTGCATAGTCATAGTGGGTAACAATTATTTAGACTTGTTGCTTGTATTCTGAATTCATCTAAAAGCAATTATACTTTATTCTTTAGTTTATCCACGGGGGCCATACAGCTAAGATTTCAGACTTCTCTTGGAATCCAAATGAACCGTGGGTGATTTGCTCTGTGTCGGAAGACAATATCATGCAAGTCTGGCAAATGGTGAGGACTTGTATAACCAATGACTTTACATTGGCTCAACCATGTTTAATCCTCTTTCATAAAGTGTTTGTTGTCTATTAATGTGGATTGAGTCATGTCAAAAGTCCAAGTGGTGTTAAATTTTGTTTGCATTTTGTCAAGGCTGAGAACATTTACAATGATGAAGATCCAGAGGGGGCAGCAGACACTGAAGTCCAGGGATAAAAACAAGACCACACACTTCATATGTGCACTCTTCTCCGAACTCTTCTCAAAAGTGAAGAACTTAAGTGCTCTACCCCACGTAACGGAATAATTGACTTTATCCCCATCAAACATTTTCTACTATGTTAATAGAGTATTTTTCTAAGAAATGTCTCATCGGTATTGACCAGAATGTGAGACGCCATTACCTTTCTCATCTTACTCGACCAGTGTCTCATTACGATGTCTTTGGAGTTTAAGTATACTGAAAGTATTACTTAAAAATATAAAAAGGGTATACTTATGTCTAGTATATTGTTGTGACCTAAGTGCAGTGGTACATTTGATGTTCGGTAGTTTTTTAAACTTGTTCTGCAAATGCAATGTCCCCCCCATTACACTTTCATTTATTTACGTGGCTAGATATATTGATAACTTAAGCTCTTGTGTACTTTTACTTTGGGCACACGTAATGGTCAGGTGGTATGTTTCATGTCTTTTAATATTGTGACTTTTCAATGTCTTTCTCCTGTATGTCCATACTGTTGTACAGATGAATAAACTGTTTGTTGATAAACATTCAAGTTCTATTTATTTCTAAATTAAATGTGTTATTCACATCTATGTCATGGGATTTTGTAAGGAAATTAAATTCTTTTTTTGTCACTAGAGTCATATAAACCTTTTTACTGCTGTTGCGTCAGCGTTGTCGTGGACGCTCTTTGAGGTTATAGCAACTCTTCAAAGGTTGCACGTTTTTGTATTTTACTAGATGAAAACTGAAAGGTTATTGAAAAATGTTGAGTAAAAGTACAGAAATATAAGTTAAATGTAGATAAGATATAAACGGGTAGTTAAATTGTTTTTAAAGCTGTTTTCCGGCATGTTTTGCCTTGAGATAAAGGTAGGCCTTCAGAAGGTTAGCCTACATCTGCTTATTCTTTCCTCAAAACTGTATGAAGCCAAAACACATCAACTGTATTGTTAATATAGATGTTTATTTATATAGCAGTTGTCTTTTGCTACAGCAGCAACATTTATAAAATTATTCTTGCCACTTTTCAAAGCTTGTTTAAAAAATAACCCAGAATCCTTGTCACTTGGACCGAGTTTGTATCTGCAATCAGGTTCAGGTCACGTAAAAAACAATTGTAATTAATACATGTTTATATCAGAACTTATTAACCAAACGTATAAATCCAACAAAGTGCTTTCCCCCCAGTCTTCACCTCATCAGTATGCTTAAAGAGGTTAACAGTGCCCAAATATGTCCTTGTTTTTGCCCACCTCGCTTACTCATAAGAGAAAGCATTCGGCGCACACGCACCGCTGGATATAAATGCTTAACTTTTTCCTTTTCATTGGCTGACACGCTTTACAACAACACGGCCATTTTAAGAACATGAGCTGTGTAACTTCAGATAAAGATCTCTCTGCCATGCTTGGTCCTGGTATGAGTGCGGGCGGCCTGTTATTATATTATTTTCTGCTTTGATGTTTGTTATGTAACATCTACATACATGTCGGTTCCGATTATGGTTATTTTTTAGGTGATGGATATTGGTGAAGCTTGTATTTAACAATCAAAACAAGATACCAAAAGAACGCAGCATATGTCATTTAGATATGTTCCACCGCCACAGTGTTCTCATTCTTGCAGACGTCCTCTATGCTCTCTCTGCAAAATAGTAAACGCAATAATGATAAATATCAGTAGTTGACAAAGCGTTGACAATGTGTCCTATAGCAGATAGTGGAATGGCCAAAAATTAAGAAATGATTGTTAATAATATATTTTTATATTATTTAAATTGTTAGTTTTCTTAATTTTTTCGTGCTGTTTATTTGTCAACTACTCATCCACAATGCACCGAATTGCCATTGACAACCATTGAAATAGTGTGATACACTCGCAGTCAGTTAGAACATATTAAGTGTATAATATACAGTTATCAATATAGATAAGCAAAAAACAATTGAAAAACGTCTATACTTGCCTGTAGAAGAGCAATTCTTCGGCCATGCTGTTCTTTAGCATCTCCAATTCTTCTGTCTTCTTCATCTGGATTTGAAGTTCAGTTTTTAGCTCTCTGCTGTTTTCCTCAAGGTGGTCAATTGTCTCCTGAATACACAACTCCAAACCTTCAATGCAACGTAATCTAAAATGACCTTTAACTGAACAATATAAATTCTGGCACGCACCCGATATTGTTCAACGTTTTCCTTCCTTTGGCTCTCCATTAATCTGAGTCTTTCTTCCAGGCATATCTTTTGTAGTCTCAGCGTCTGTTCCTCATCTTTCAGTGGCCCTAGCTTGGCCCTCAGCTCCTGGCACTGCTCTTTAGCCTTTCTGAGGCCTTCGGTGTTGGCCTCTCGTCTCTTCAGCAGTGACAACAACCGGGGCTCGTAAAACTCCTCCAGCGCTTTTATCCCTCCTTGCAGATACTGCTGTAAATCACAGGATGCTCTTCGTCCTTGTGTCACATAGGAGCGTGTCTTCATCTTTTGGCTGGATTCTTGGGTGAGGTTGTTCTGCTGCTGTTGCAGGGCCTGCAATTGACTTTGATGATTTGAATTGAGCTTAGTGATCTCTTCATTGAGATTTACAAGATGGGCCTTCAGCTCCTCCTGAGACAGAGATTTGAGGGGGAATAGATGAGGTGGATTGTTCATATATTTGCAGGGGTTAAAGTAACACTTCTTTATTTACTATAGATTTGCTTAATAAACGGAAAGATCAAAAATATATAATGGTTTATTTGAATAGAAGAAAAACTCTGTATAGAATAGAAGCAAATTCTTCCATCTTTCCTGATAAAGTTTCATTAAAGGGATTCTCCATTCAAAATTGCAATTCTTTCATGAATTACTCAACCTCAAGTTGTTCCAAACCTGCATAAACTATCCCTTTAAAGGTGTAATATACAGCACAAAAAATAAGAGAACACTCCAGTTTTGCCTTTAAACAACATTTCTACGTGTATTATGGCAACTTCATTCCAGTGTCTGTTGACTTTCAACAAAATAAAACAAAAGGAAGGACAAAGTCACCCACCCGCTGTGTGAAAGACTGAGATCATTTTACTTAAGTGTGTACTTTCTTTGAAGGATCTAATGAAAGAAATGCAATATAATATTCATACCTATAAATTCTGAAAAAACGAAGTTATTTTGGAGTGGTCTCTTAATTTTGCCTTTGGCTGTATGTACTGTGTAAAATGTGGACCATCCAATACTACCCGATGGTTCAACAGTACCTGAGCTTGGTTAAGCTGTTCCACTTCTCTCTGTTGTACTGCAAGTTCTATTTGTCTCTGTGCACAGTCTCGAGCCGCTATAAACAGGCGTCTCTTAGTCATTAGAGTCTCCTCCTGCAGCCTGTGTTTCTCCAGTTTGACTTTGGACAGAAGGCCGTGCTCCTCCTCAAGATCTTCCCTCAGAATCTGTAACTCTTGCGCCATGGACTCCTCCAGCTCCAGGAGCTCCTGAACCAACTCGTCCCTTTTGCGCTCCAACTGTCCCACCTCCTCAATACAGCTCTCAAATGCTTCTCTCAGCTTTTTTATTTCCATGGTGGTTGACAACTCAGCTCCCGCCTCAATACAAAATCCCAAAGCATCCTCTTTGACCACAACCACAGCTTTCTCTTCTTCTGGAATGAACGACTCTCCAAAAATGACTGTTTTTGTGGATCCGTTCCTGTCGATTTTATGATGTGGTTCTGAAAATAAATCCAGCGATGTTGTTGTGGTTTGATGTGTTGCCTCGAAATTATCCAACTGTGCCAACATCTGTTGCATAAGTCCATTAAACTCAGCTTGCAAGGCTTCTCTGCATTTTTGTGAATAAGTCATGGACTCTCCGGGCAGAGTTAGGGCTGCTTCGGTCTCTTCCAAACAATCTTCAAAGTAGTCTTCATCTTCCTCCACAATAAAAAAAGGTTCACACTTTCTCTCCGCCTCTGATAGAGACCCATATGGTTCCTCAAAGTTCATTTCATCATCCTCCATTTTATGTTGACCTACCAAAGCCAGGGAGGAAACGGGGTAAATATTACTTGCCAGTTGGATCTGAATTTGAATCGAAGGCATGGAAAGGGTTTTTGCATTTCTTGAATTTCACAAATATTAGACACGCCTGGGTCTAGATTCATTGGTCAAAATTGAAACAATCTGGTGGTTGACCAGAAAATGTATTTTAGGTGTACGTACAATAGAAGTTCTGAACTGTGATTACGGAGCGATGAGGCAATTTTAAGCCAATGCGTCATTCGGGGACAGCTGCAAACTTGTCAGACAGCTGACTGATAATGAAACCCATATATTTCATACAAAGAGCTTAGATAGAAATCTGCAAACCTAATCTGTGGTAGAGAACATCAAGGCTACGGATGTCTGTACACTGCAGGATTTTGACTTCATAACAACATGCAGAATAACATTAACTTTGTTCAATCAGTCTATGATCTCGAGTGCCCATTTACAGTCTTCTTGATAGACAGGACTGGTATTCCTCATGTCTCGGTGGGGCACACGGAGCAGCTGTCAAAGAAACTGGCATCCCAGACATAGATTCCAATAGTGCCAATGGACTCAAAGACCATATCTTGAACAACTGTTCATTCCTTCATCATGTTTACACATGCATCATGTGTGAAATGCTAACATTTTCTTTCCCATCACCTGTGGGTTTTCATGATTTTCAAAGAACAGCGCATGTGAAACTGCAATTCTAGTTAAACTTTTTGAATAAAACCCCCCAGCTTTCTGAAATCATCTCCAGGAATAGAAACAAAAGTGTATATAGAATACCTCTGAATATTAAGTTAGAAAAATGGACCATCTAAGTACACTTAAAATCTGTAATAAATGCAAACTCACCTCAACTCAGAGCTTCCAGGACAATGAATACGGAGTCAACCCCGACTGAAGAGCTGGTAGGCAACCGTATCCGAAAACAGGACGGAGGCAGTCTGGCCTCTCTCTCTGTCTGAGCCTAACCATATTGCACAGGTCTCCAAGGCAACTTTTAATCTGTTTACATTTATTAATAAACACTGAGGAAAAGAAATATGAGCTGTACAGCATGGGCTGAGCCTCGAAGTCAGAAGCAAGCATACGATCCCCTGGGAGGTGACCTACTCAAGGGAGCCAATAGAACACTAGATCATTTTAATGGATAATTTAATGCAAATCAATTTGTTTACTATCCAATGGGTGGAAACTTGCAAGGTCCTCGCATGGAAATTTAGAGGTGTGGTTTTGCAAGAATTACAGGCTGCAGTCACCAATAGTGACGAAGGCTGAAAAGTTGGTTTCTCAGATGAAAGAAATGACTTGAAGGTCTGACTATCATTAAACATGCAGAGGACTGACATCGCAAGGGAACAGAAAATAACAGTGGAGTCAATTTAGACAAACAGGGAGATATCAAAGGGTGTTTGTTAGGAAGGCTGCTGGGGCCAAATTCACTGTATTCCTATCCCCAAAAAACGAACGACCCACATTGATAAGCTATTTACAATAAACGCCGCAATAACAAACAGGAATTAATTTTTTTTATTTCACTAGGTCAACCACAAATAAAATTCTCTCAACATTTACTCACCTTCATATCATTCCTGACCTTTATTACTTCAACAAAAGAAGATATTTTAAAGAATGTTGGTCACCCAACAACATCGGCCCGCATTGACATCCATTGTAGACACTTTCTCAAAATTTTATTCAATCAGAGAAACCTTAAAAAGGTTTAGTTTGATATTGAAATCCTGATGTCACTCGTTGGATTCTTTACCCTTTAGACAAAAATGCTTGTCATACTGTCAATTCTACATTCTTAACCTTTGAACTTCAGACGCTAATATTGAAATTTAACTTAAATTTACTTGATAATGAAAGTAGTGATGATTTTTTTATGTATGATTTGTGTTTTTGATATACCGTATAATACCGTTTCACAGTTTGCTCCAATCCAGTTAACCCAGGGTTTTAAGTGGAGCAAAGACATTTTAGAACATTCAGGAAACATTCACGGTATGTAATGCAATTATTATAGGTCACCATTTGCAGGGGCTTTCCTGTAATTCTACTCTAACCATTTTTCCTGACTATCCCTCTCAAAACCACTTGGAGGTGCTGTGCAACCTCTATTTCTAACACGCGACAACAAACAAACTGGTCACATTATATGAAATAAAACACTTTAATTCTTTAATAGAGCAAAACGTAGGAAAGAAAGGAAAACAAAGTCAAAAAGACTTAAATAATTAATGTCATGCTACAGTAAACCCAACATTTAAACCTCCGAAGTCATTGATGGCGAACTTGGAACAAACTTGACACTCTGCATCTTTTTGTTAGGACTCTGTCCTTCCTGTCTCGAGCTTTCAAGCTCCCTGGGCAGAGTCATGACATTGCCACGTCTTTCGGGTTTCTGTTGTGTTATGTGTGGAGACATGTGGCTTTATGTTGTTACGTGATGCCACGTGTCTTCCTGTTATGTCTCTCAGCCCCACCCTCCTATGTCCTGTAATTTCATTAGGGTTTCATTCCCATCGTCTGTTTTGTAATTCACCTCGTTAGGGTTTCATTCCCATCAGCTGTCACCACTCTCCCCATGTAATCACTCCTCGTTAGTGTCTCCCTTTATATGGTCTCAGTTTTCTCTCTGTTCAGTGTTGGTGCATTGTCTTTATCTTTTGTCTGATGTTGGTGTTTGTATCAACGCTCACGGTAGTATCCCCTGTTTCTCGTCTTGTTGGACTACCCTGTTTCCTGTTTCGGTTTTGTGAAGTGTTTTGTTTCTAGTGTTTGTTTTCTAGTGTGTTTTTGTTCTTGTTTTTCCCCATTGCGGGTGTTTTATTTAATAAAGTTTTTTGTTAAACCTTCGTCTGCCTGCATCTGGGTTCTGTCCAAAACCATTTCGTGACAGAATGCACCAACCCATAAGAACCCAGCAGGCGGCGATTTTCCCTGCAAGGCCTTGCCAGCCTGGTCCCCTCTCCAGCATTCGCCAGGGGAACTTGGACCGGGACGAGTACCTGGACAGGTTCCTGGAAGCCGCAGTGGAGGAGCTCTTCGGGGAGGAAGAGGTGACGGCGGCATTCAACAGCGGACTGAGGGACCCCCTATCGCCTGCGGAGATGAGGAGGCTGAGACCGCTTGGCTTCGAGGGTGTGCTCCAGTTCGCCATGAGCCGACCGGAGCCCAGTGTCTCCGTCTGTCCGAGGTTGTCTTCTCCGTTGGGCCCCATCCCCGAGGATCATACCCTGGAGCTTGGGGTGGTGACCACCACCGCACCATCAGCCTCGGACCCTGCAACCTCTTCACCACCTACCAGTCTTCAGGGCAAGCGTGGAAGGAGAGAGTCCTGGGGGTCCTCTTCGGAGGCCTCCAATGCGGAGCCAGCCCCGTCCTTCACCTCCTTCCTCCAGCCGACTACCAGGAGATTGGCTCGGCAGAAGAGGAAGAGGCAACGGAGGGGGGCACGTAACCCAGCCCAGCCGGCGCTCCTGCCGGTTCTCCAGCCGGGTTCACAGCCAGCGATCCAGCAGGCGTCCAGACCTGCCTCTCTGCAGGTTTCCAGACCTGCCTCTCCGCAGGCGTCAGGACCTGCCTCTCCGCAGGCGTCAGGACCTGCCTCTCCGCAGGCGTCAGGACCTGCCTCTCCGCAGGCGTCAGGACCTGCCTCTCCGCAGGCGTCAGGACCTGCCTCTCCGCAGGCGTCAGGACCTGCCTCTCCGCAGGCGTCAGGACCTGCCTCTCCGCATGCGTCAGGACCTGCCTCTCCGCATGCGTCAGGACCTGCCTCTCCGCAGGCGTCAGGACCGGCCTTTCCGCAGGCGTCAGGACCGGCCTTTCCGCAGGCGTCAGGACCTGCCTTTCCGCAGGCGTCAGGACCTGCCTTTCCGCAGGCGTCAGGACCTGCCTTTCCGCAGGCGTCAGGACCTGCCTTTCCGCAGGCGTCAGGACCTGCCTTTCCGCAGGCGTCAGGACCTGCCTTTCCGCAGGCGTCAGGACCTGCCTTTCCGCAGGCGTCAGGACCTGCCTTTCCGCAGGCTTCAGGACCTGCCTCTCCGCAGGCTTCAGGACCTGCCTCTCCGCAGGCGTCAGGACATGCCTCTCCGCAGGCGTCAGGACCTGCCTCTCCGCAGGCGTCAGGACCTGCCTTTCCGCAGGCTTCAGGACCTGCCTTTCCGCAGGCTTCAGGACCTGCCTTTCCGCAGGCATCAGGACCTGCCCTTCCGCAGGCTTCAGGACCTGCCCTTCCGCAGGCTTCAGGACCTGCCCTTCCGCAGGCTTCAGGACCTGCCCTTCCGCAGGCGTCCAGACCTGCCCATCAGCAGGCGTCCAGACCTGCCCATCAGCAGGCGTCCAGGCCTGCCCATCAGCAGGCGTCCAGACCTGCCCATCCGCAGGCGTCCAGGCCTGCCCTTCCGCAGGCGGACTTCCAGACGGTGCCTCAGCCAGACTTCCAGCCGGTGCCTCAGCCAGTTCCCCGGCCGGCATCACCTCAAACTTTTTTCCCCCTTGGACACACACCTCTCCCTAGCCTTTTCAAGTCCCCGCCGGTCTCGTCCGGTTGTTTCAAGTCCCCGCCGGTCTCGTCCGGTTGTTTCAAGTCCCCGCCGGTCTCGTCCGGTTGTTTCAAGTCCCCGCCGGTCTCGTCCGGTTGTTTCAAGTCCCCGCCGGTCTCGTCCGGTTGTTTCAAGCCCCCGCCGGTCTCGTCCGGTTGTTTCAAGCCCCCGCCGGTCTCGTCCGGTTGTTTCAAGCCCCCGCCGGTCTCGTCCGGTTGTTTCAAGCCCCCGCCGGTCTCGTCCGGTTGTTTCAAGCCCCCGCCGGTCTCGTCCGGTTGTTTCAAGTCCCCGCCGGTCTCGTCCGGTTGTTTCAAGTCTCCTCAACCTGTCCCACCCTTTTCTGGTGTCCCCAAGGTTTGGTCTCCCATTCCCCCACCCCCCCTCCCATGTTTGTTGTTTTTGTTGACCCACCCGAACCCCTTCATAGCCTCCCTTATGTTCCCCTTAGTTTGTTATGTGTTGTGCTTGTGGTGTTTGTCTTTGTGCTTTGGTGTTTTGGCCCGCTGAAGTTTCTCCCTTGAGACGCCATGGGGCGTTTCTGGGGGCGGGGGTAATGTTAGGACTCTGTCCTTCCTGTCTCGAGCTTTCAAGCTCCCTGGGCAGAGTCATGACATTGCCACGTCTTTCGGGTTTCTGTTGTGTTATGTGTGGAGACATGTGGCTTTATGTTGTTACGTGATGCCACGTGTCTTCCTGTTATGTCTCTCAGCCCCACCCTCCTATGTCCTGTAATTTCATTAGGGTTTCATTCCCATCGTCTGTTTTGTAATTCACCTCGTTAGGGTTTCATTCCCATCAGCTGTCACCACTCTCCCCATGTAATCACTCCTCGTTAGTGTCTCCCTTTATATGGTCTCAGTTTTCTCTCTGTTCAGTGTTGGTGCATTGTCTTTATCTTTTGTCTGATGTTGGTGTTTGTATCAACGCTCACGGTAGTATCCCCTGTTTCTCGTCTTGTTGGACTACCCTGTTTCCTGTTTCGGTTTTGTGAAGTGTTTTGTTTCTAGTGTTTGTTTTCTAGTGTGTTTTTGTTCTTGTTTTTCCCCATTGCGGGTGTTTTATTTAATAAAGTTTTTTGTTAAACCTTCGTCTGCCTGCATCTGGGTTCTGTCCAAAACCATTTCGTGACACTTTTTCTATGTTTTCCACAGAGTCATCCAGACTCAATTCTCCTTTGAGACACGTACACATGTTATGACTGTAGTCTCCTATGTGCACCCCATTTGATATGATATTTATGGCCTGCTGAGAAGGTGACTGTACAGTACACTGTACATAGGAACAGTGAAGAGGATGTATTGGGCCCATCATCAGTCCAAGCAAAAATTGACAGGATTATAGCCCTCTTTGTGGAATGCGATTATACTTAAGCTTCATAATAGACCAGTGCTGAGTGATCGCTATGTTTACTGACCCAAGTAACTTATTGCTGAACCTGAAGGATAACAGCTGTATTTAGCCTGATGAGATCTGCTTGTTAAGTTTATTTTTAAAAATGCCACCTCTGCTCCCCAACAATACTGTGATCAATTTGAGACTACATACCCTTATTTGGCAATTTCGTAGTCTTGAGTTTTAATGCTTTAAAAGTGAATACTATTACTATAAGCAGAGACTTTAGATGAGATGTTTTCAGTTTTAAAGAGATTGTTGCCATGCTAATGTCCTATGAATGGTTGCCAGGGAATTTCCTTGTGGTTGCTAAGGCATGTGATTGTTTTATGCAGTTGCAACATTGCTCTGGTTAGGTGCATGGTGTTTGATGGTTGATCTGTTCCTATATTTATATCTAGAGACCCCTCCAAAGTAATGCTCAGTTTTCTGAATTTACTAAGTTATTTGAATAAATTGACAAAAGGACAAACTGGTTAAAATAACCCAAAATAAAATTCACAAGTATGTTTAAACAACACAAATAAATAAAACCAAGCAAAATATTAGTATTGTTACCTTATTTTATTTATAGTTTTATAAATTGTTTATAGATTTGTATGTATAATTATTTAGATCGATACATTGTGCATGTGCGTGTTTTGTAGGGCACTAGGCATACATCGAAAGTATGATTACCTCAAACTTATAGTACTCCTCTTCTCAAAAGTTGCAAATTTGAGGTATAATTTATGTCCGGAGCATGTTTGTCTAATACCTAAAGAGCAAAACTTAATCCAAAGAATGAGCAATAATAATAGTCCATATAAACATTGCCCTGTGTGGCCTTGAATTACGTGTTTGCTCAATATACTGTAGACAAGGTGCCACATCATTACCACTGAGGTAACAATGGTTACTAAAAGAGACGTTCAGACATGTTTGTAGTGTATATTGAGTATGAGAAACAGTGCAAGATGCAGACCCCTACAGTATTATTAGAGTCCATAAAACTCTACATATGCTTTAGATTGTATCGTGTAGAAGACTTTGTGAGGAAGTCCTCACCTGTTTTCCATCAATAATTTCCTTCCTTCCGTTTCCCTCTGATCGGAAAGCAGAGTCATAAGCCTTGTGTCTGCGGGTGCTTTGGAAAGTTACATTTTTTGTAGACTGTACTGTGTTCAGCAATGGGCTGGGCTGTGTATACGAGTGGTAGGTAATGTGCTTTGTGGACTTTAGAACATCAATTCTCTAATGTACTTTTTTGTTACTTTTCATTGTCATTGGTTTGTTGGACATCTGTGATTTGTTCTCTTTTATTTGTTGTATTCTCAAGACTGTCTTTGGGGAACTGCAACAAAACAGTTTATCCTGGGTCTACTATTATTTAGATGTTTTATTTATCACTGCCTGTCAGTTTTTCTTACAATAACAAACTATAGAAAGCCTTTTACATTTTAATACTGATGACGTATTTTCTCATTGCGTGGTTGAAGACCAAAATCCTTTCATAAGCAGATAAACAATATTTAGGCATACGTAATATGACTGGAATGATGGCAGTAAAAAGTACCTTTTCTGACTGAAAAACGAAACATAAGTTTGCCATAAATGGGTATGAAGTGAAAGAATGTTGAAGATGAGCGAATCACTCAGATCTGGAATGAATCTTGTTATATCTCTACTTTCAATAGTGTCCTGATGTTATTTCAGAGGATGCGGATGGGTTGAACACTAGCAAGATCAAAAGGTATCTGTTGTAATTTTAGTGGAGCTCTTATGATTGCTGTAAATAAATTATTATGACGGCTCATAGCCTTTTTGCCATAGGGGACTGTGTAAGAGAATTGTCCAGTTTAGCATCTATGATATATACAGTATGTTTTGTAATATCCTGAATCTTACAAAAGCATGATAATTGTTTGAAAACAGCAATAATGAAGCCGGTGAGATTGTTGTCTAGAGCAAAAGCAGAGCTACTAAAATATATAAATAAAGTTGTTTAAATTCATATGATATGTGTTCATATGAGACTGCGAGGACATACACACATCACTGGCTCTACCTACATCTAAGGTTAAACAAACATTACCCCCTACTGTGATGGCAATCAACTAAACAAATAAATACTGTATAGGCACTGGCTGGACAGACCCTTGTTCATGTATTGAAAACTTTCCACAACCCGTGATGCTAAAGTTCAGAAAGACACTGTTGACTATGAAGGTCATAACTTCACATCAGTGATAGCTGCTCATCTGTGCTGCATGGCAAATGTGGAAAATTCAATTTTGGTTTCTAAAATGAGTCATCTGTTCTCCAGAATAACACAGCTATGCTGTTCTCTGTACAGACATTTCATTATACATTTAAACAGTTTTGTCGTTTTAAAATATGCCCACCGCTCCCTTGGTCATCTTTAAGCCTGCCAAGTTTTATTTATATCAAATTGGGGCATTTTTTGCCATGCTATCTTCAATCGTAGAATGAGAAAGACCAAACACATATCAGTTATAGGACACAATAGTTTTGTAGAATACAATAGAATGGAATAGAATAGGATAGGATAGGATAGGATAGGATAGAATAGAAATGAATAGAGAACCCAAATTGTTATTGTACAGCTGTACATCCACATTTTAAGCTCTTTCTTCGTACACATACAGCCACAGAAAAAACAGAGACAGTTTCAAAGACCCTTTTCAGTTTTTTTATTTACTATTTGTAGGTATTTGTTTAGGTAAAACTATCGTTTTTGTTTCATGCTGTGAACTAATAACAAAATTTCTCCCAAATGACAAATAAAAATGTTGTTTCTATTTGCATTTATTTGCAGAAAATGAAAACTAGAGAAACAGGTGAAAATAACAGAAAAGGTGCTCTGTATTTTTTCAGACCTCAAATCCTGCAAAGGAAACAAGTTTATGTTCACTTTTAAGCAATACAACATTCATATCTCTACGTGTATTTAGGAAAAGTTTAAAATTAAAATTTTATCTGATAACCTTGATTTTTACACAGTGTTCATGTGTCTTGTCATGAGGTCAGTCTCACATTCCTGAGGTTTGATTTTGTTGAAATCCAAAAGAGACTGGACTGGAATGACCACAAAACATCCAGAAATGCTGCTTTAGCGAACACTTGGAATGGCCTCTACATTGTTTCAGCAGATTTATACTGTACACTTTTAAAGACACACAGTGTCATGGTTTTACCAAGTCTTGTCAGGTTTTTCTAGTCTTGGGGCAGGATCATGACAGTACCACGTGTTTTGTGTGGAGAGAAACACATAATGTCACGACATAATGTGCTTTCTCTCCGTCCTCTGGTTCTCTCATTAATTATCTTGTTATGGTGTCATGCCCCTCACCTGTTCCCTGCTTGATTTAGTTCCTTACCTAATGCCCTTGTGTTTTTGTGCCTGTGCCTGTTTGCTTTTGCTTGTACCCTGTGTACGACGTTTTGACGGTTCTTGCGCTGTGGATTATCCGGTCAAGTCGTAGTAAATTGTATAGGTCGTCAAGTGTTGTTTTAGTTTAGTCCAGTTTCTGTTCTGTCGGAGTAATTATTCCCCTGTTATTGTTGTTTTGCCCCCTCGTGGTTTTTGTTTTGTTTAATTGTCACCATCCTAGTGCCTGCGCCTGGCTTCTGTTGTCAAACTGTCACAGAGATTGTTTATATTGTTGACTATTGTTTTATTATAAGCTGTGTTGTGCAATATGTTGGGTATACTTTAATAATGATTATGAACTATATTCAGATTGAGCCTGTGA
The DNA here is from genome assembly GCF_947034865.1 of Barbatula barbatula. NCBI lineage: Eukaryota > Metazoa > Chordata > Actinopteri > Cypriniformes > Nemacheilidae > Barbatula > Barbatula barbatula. Next base: position 12,982,246 of record NC_136784.1, read on the forward strand.
AGGGGCAGTGTATTTTTATTTATTTAAGACAAACTAAAGCATGCAGAGGGATGTCCTCTGACTAACAAGATAAGTGTGGAGAACAAAAGTAGTCTTTTGTGTTGTAACCCACTGTTAGAGTAATAGCATCTGATAATAAAAAATAAGCATAATTACAGGACAAAACCAGATGCAGCAGTAGATTGCAAACTTCTGCAAAGAAACCCAAGCAGCGACCATATTCATACTCCGAGACCAGGACTCCATCTGGAACATGGCAAACAGTCATGTTTAAAGTTCATTTAAAATGTTTAAAGTGATAAAGTCCACCTGATCTCTGAATGGACATGAGCCTACGTGTAACTCTAAGATTGAGAAACCGCCCCGCAAATCAGTTCTCAGACACATGTAAGACCAAACATTAGCCAGCTGATAGTCTTATTGTCTTCATATCTAGAGTTTTACAGATCCCCAAAACAGCATGTTCTATTGATGTTAAATCCGAATCAGAACAGAATGGAAAAAGCTGCAAGCAAAACAATGTCTGTGTTTATTAAGATGCTCAACCACACAATGCCCAAAGGTGCTTCACTTACAATTCAAAGCCTGAGAATATTTTGATCATGAGACTACTTTTATCCAGGTTTTGTAGATCTGGACAATTCTGTATATGTTACATAAAGATCTCTGGTGTCTTAAAGAGCCCATTGTGAGTTTTAGATTCTTTAGTGAAACCCGTAATTAAACCTTCCATAAACACAACCCCAGACATTTCAACCTTCCAATTCTCTGTAGACTTTTCCAGGCTATTTATTTTCATTCACATGAAGTAAAACCGGAAAAAACAAAACGATATTTATCTTTTCCTGGCCTGTGTGTGGTACAAATGGAGCGGTAACTTCAGAACATTTCCTAGTGGGTCTTTTAAATAGCCTATAGAAGAGAGAGACCAAACATCATGCCTGGACCTGTGCCTGTGTGCGGCCAGGACACAGGGATAATAAACTAGCCTGCTTATCTTTGTGACCTCTTCCAAAGACTGTAAACTCAGCAAAATGACGAGAGGCAAAGAGGGAAAGAAAGAGAGAACAAAGATTTATTGACAGTGAGTTCTCTGTTAAATTGTCCCTCCGGAACAGCATGGAAAAATACTGTACGAGTATCTCTTTCTACTGAGTAAACTATGATTTCAGCCACTTCATTGTCTGTCTACAGCAGATGTTATGAATTGGGAGGGGCGATGCTGTTCTGTTTTTATGTCCAGCCTTCTAGCATTGCTTTCTCGTCAGAGCCACATTTCTGTGAGTCATTGCTTTGGCTCCTCGGGCTTCAGAGCATCCAGCTAGATGTGATCCTCCAACCTGTGTTTAGATAGGTCAAAATTTCATTCACGTAATACCATAAAATAATAATAATGGATCATGCATTCAGAAAACTCATGTTTAGGAAACTCAAGGTGTCTTCAGCTGACCTGACCAGCCCCTGGGAGACTTCAATGAATGAATTGTCTAGTAGTATTAAAGTGTTAAATCTCTGATCGGATCTTGGCACATCAGTGCCTTATTAAAGACAGAGGCATGAAGGCACGGAAGCCTTTAAATCAAAGTGTCTCTTCACAGGCCAGATTCTCTAATTGAAACTCTCCATGCGTTTCATTTTGAAGTTCTGGCTTGATGAAAGAGATTTTTTAAAATGGGGACGCTTGCCAAGATGTACTTTCTCCATGATTCTTGTGACAGAGTAATGAGTTTGCACTGAAAGTATGTGAGTCTCATTAGGACTTGGTACCAGGGCACCCATTCGGTGCCTGCTGGGACTTGGCTGGATTGTGAATAACAACACACCATAATGTATTAGCTTGTGTGTGTAAGTGTCTGTACCATTACTGTAGATTTTGTCATTAAGGGACAGTTCACACAGAAATAAAAAAATCTCTCAATATTCAATCTGCCTTCTTATTGATAGCATTTTGTCGTAGGCTTTTTTTTGTGCAAAAAAGTGCATTTATGTACCTTAAAATAAAGTAATACAAGTTTGATAAAATCCGTGTTAAAATGAAACATTATACCAAAATGAAAATATTGGGGTGAACTATTTCTTTAATGCTAATGAATAGCTTAAATCCCTAGCGTGTGGTTGTGTATGTTATATCCTTTGTGTATTTGCAATTGTGTCATTGGCTGGGCAGCTATGTGGTGTAGAGGGAACTCCAATATGCAGAAGACAAAGAGAGCAAGCGGGCTGTTAAACAGCATTAAGAGAAGAGGCTTAACCCTGTCGACAAGCGGGATTTCCTGACTGTTGCCTCAGCGTTGAAAACCATGAGCACTGGGAGATTTACACAAAGCACCTGTATACAGGAGCTTGTTGTTGAGTGTGAGTTCTATTTTATTATTTTATTAAATGAATCCATAAATGACCATTAAATAGTTGACACATACTAAGCTTCAAGGATAAAATTATTTACGGTTAGCAAAATTCTGCACGAAGAGCACCTGTAAAATATATTATAATAAATATTTTTTTCAAAGCTGGAAAAGAAGAAAATGTATTTACAACTGACAGACAATATTATCCAACGCATATTGCGTTCAGTCTGTACGTTTATATGTCTTCAACTCTTTGAACTTTGCGTTGTACTCACAGTGTGTTGCTCTACCAGTTGAACTACAGAAACACTACTGAAAAGGACATTTCAGTCATCACAATTTCGGGAATACATTTTAGACATGTCGATGCTGCTGTTGCACAATATTCACTGCTAATACACACATGCTGCACTAAACAGACCTCCGTAGACACTTCTCGACTAGTGGAACTGGGGCAGGAGGTGGGTGATTGTTAAAGCTCTGATCCATACTGCTTACAGAGTATGAAGTGAAGGACCATTTAAAAGTAGAGGTTAGTAAGACAGAGATATATATTCAGGCAGAAATTGATAAGTGTAATTTGCTGTGAATTATTTAAAAAGCCAATCCGTTCGATTTACACTAACGTGAAATGTAAGTGGCTGACTGACTGATCAGTCTGCATCTGAATCATATTTCTTGAAAAAGAAATACACACCGTATCTTATAGTTTTACTGTCCACACGTGCCACAGTTTATGATTCAGAATGTTGTCAGGTATTTGAAGTGATGTACATTTACCCTACAGGCATCATCAGCGAATTACGTTACATGAAAAACAAAGTGAAGGTTTATTTCTGTTGAACTCAACAGAATCTGTTGCATTCCTTCAAAAACCCTTACAATATAGCATTTGAAACCTTTAGCTGTGGTTGATTTTAATATTCCTTTAAAGCTCTGAAACCATACAAAACCGCCCTTGAGGTTTCTTCAAAAAACATTTATTAACTTTGATAGATTTTTCTTCTCTCTCTCTCTGATTGGTTTAGAGAGATAATGTTAAACAGACATTAGTCAAACAATTGAAGATTGTTTAATAGCTTCAAAACAAAATCAAACTGAAACCGCTACACAGCCTTAAGAGACACCAAAGTAGATAAATAGAAATTCATGGCAACCAGGAATGCATGCAAATTCCTATAAGATTATTCACACAGAAATTTAATAGTTATAACCTTCAGCCAGGCTCAATTTGCCTTCGTTTAGCTGAGGAACTGTTGCATTTTCTCTACGCAACTCAACAAAGATCAAAGCTTCTGGCAGGGTTCAGTTTGTTCTGGTGGATAATGGTTGTGTATGGTACCGCTTGAAATACACCCAGTGCTTCAGCGCCACGCTTTCACAACAAAACACTGAGGCTTTTGTGAAGGCAAGGGAATAACTGTTTTCTCCATCGTTGCCACAGCAACATTTAAACATTTCAATCTGTTCGGACCGAATTTATGTCTGACTCACAGTAACCCCACCCAATCCCCCACAACTCTTCTCCCCCCCAGTCTCTCTTCTCTCTTTCTGCGAGATGCTATAAAAAACAACATGCAGCTTGTCTGATCCCTATCTCTGCATTTCTTGAATCTAAGATGTGTGGATGTATCTTCGACCTGCATAAGAGCTCCAGATTGTGATCCCCAGATAGTGTGGATCTGCTGGACCGCATTCGTTCCATCCCGGCGTGGGGAGAAGAGGCCAGGGGATCGAGGATCTCCATCTGTGCTTTTCAAAGCAGAAAGGAAGTCAAACAAGCTCAGAGAATAAGCAGTCTCCTGTTTACAGAGCATATAGAGTCATTCACGGTACACATCCTGACACATGTCTGCCTCATCTCTGTTTACATTTTGAGTGAATACATTTTGCGGTAAATTATAATCGTGTGGTGGAAAATGCATAGATCAACACTTGCTTTGTATACTGTGCTAGGCTTTAATGGACTAGTTTTGATGCACTTATGTATTTTGTTGCTTATGTTGTTATAATTGCTTCCAATGTTTCCTCATCTGTAAGTCACTTTGGATAAAAGCGTCTGCTAAATGACTAAATGTAAATGTAAATAAGAGGGTTGCACCGGACAACAAGGCTTTATGTCTTTAGGATGTACAAATATTGTTGTTTTATTGCCACAGATAGTATTGTCTCTCTTCTTTATTTGCTTTTCATGAGAGGAATTTGAAAATCTGTTTGTTTATTTGTTTTTTTCTTGTAGAGTAAACATTGACATAAAAACAAAAACAAGCAGGTGTTATAGTGACAAGGTTGTCATTTTGTTTAGGGAAATTTGACAATCTGTTATACAGCCAACGCACCATGCCACGTTGACACTTACACTGTGACATTTTAGAGCTGATCACTTGTTCTTGCTTAGAAAAGTATTTCAATAAGCATCCGTTGGTTAGCTTTTGTTTTAATTGTACAATTCTTACTGTTTACTGTACGTCACATTGACATACACTGTTTTGTGCAAATCCAATCTCTTTAAGAATGTAGCCGCAGTTTGGTAAGCATTTTTTTGAGTGCACATTAAGGGTTATGAAAGTGGTGCTTCATGATTCATGATGTGATAAGTAACGTTTTGTTTCATTTTACAACAGAGTGTGCGTAATATACAAGAAATGAGAGAGGCATTGTTTGTGTAGTTTGGATACATTTGATCTTTTGACACACTTCAAAGAATGAGTCAACAATCTTGCCCTACGACCAGAATGTTGTACAGTGACAGTTTGTACTGAATAAGATGAACTAACTTATCAAATCATTACAGTCTATAGAGCTCTGGGGGGTTGACGTCACGCAATCTGAACTCTTTTATTTTGGCAGGCTATCAGGAGAGCGCTTGAGTGGCTGTAGCACTGGTATCGACTGCGGTCAAACAATCATTTTAAACCAGGCGCTTTAGACTTTACAAATCGTAGCATTTTCAAAGGGTGGACAGCTGCTGTGTGCCAGGATGCAAGAACAGGTGGAGGAAAACAAAGGTCAAATACATTTATCATATTCCTTAGGATCCCGAACCCCCAATAGACGATAAAATGGTTAACTGCAATAAAACTTGCTAACCAACACGTCATTGCAATCTCTTCCTCTCCATCGTTATGCTGACAAATCCTAAACAACTCTCATGAGAGCAACACTCGCCTAGTCTAGCTGTTCAAAACCCCATCATGTCTGACCACCACCCTTGCCTTCAATGGAGGGTCATTCATTACGCTTAACCTGCAAGTGATATTCTGGCTACATGACAGCTAGGGTCAATTGTCTTAGCTAACAACACAGTTGACTTACCCTTCCAAACCAGGTTAAAGACTCCAAATTTGAATATCCGATACAAAATCAGGCTTCTAAAGAGTCTCCCATGAAAAGTGGAGGAGGTTGTTGTAGATTTTATGATCCTGCTGGTCAGGAAAGCTATACGTTTCTTTATTGATACACGTTAAAAGAACCCCAGGCATTTTAGGGATCTCTTAATAAACAATTTTGCTTTGCACAGGTGTATGTCTTTTGAAAAAAAGTGCACAGTGAACTCTGTCGCCCTTGAAACTCATGCTGGCGCCATTCCCTTCATATTCACTCCCGGCTGTCACTACCTGCCTTTGTGGCGGTGTAAACAGAACAGGTCATGTGACTGCCAGAGCTCTATATGGTATTTGTGGGAGCAGTATGCATACATTCCAGACATACTACAGTTAACAAGTTTTTATTGTCATGTGACCCGTGTGTCCTTTGGTAGATTAACAGTTGTAAAAACAATTTACCCAAGTGTTGCTAAACACGTGCAATATAACCACGAGGAATACATGTCTTTAACACTTACAGTACACTTGTCTACTGTTTTGACTACTATGTAGTTTCGGAAGTAGGCGATTTCTTTAAAAAAAAGAATCCTGAAAACCAAAAATCAATCCCTAATAAATATATTTTTTATTTAAAATGTTATTTTAGGGCTGTCAAATGATCAGATCGCATCCAGAATAAAAGTTTGTGTTTGACATATGTCTGCACATTTGGAAATATTTACGTGTCTTTATTTATATTTACCCATAATTAAAATTGTACATAAATGTATTCATTTTTATATTCTATATTTTTCTTTAAATATGTGCATGCATGTGTTTATAAATGCTAAATTAACATGCACAGTACACCGACATATATTATGTAAACACACACTTTTATTCTGAATGCGATTCAGGTCGATTACTTGTTTGACAGCCCTAATTTAATTACAAACGATAAACGCAAATTGTTTTAAATCATTTTGAAAATATTTTTTTCAAGAAATCTGTCTCTAGGTTAAATTTATAGTGTTAAAGTGTGCCAACTTTTCCTGTTCTCTCAAAAAATCTTGTAGTTATTTGGAACAACATCAAACCATTATTAAGAGACAGAAAATCACATCTAAGAGGATGTTGTCAGACTGGCAGTCTTCATATATCTGAACTAACTCTCTGTCAGCCAGCATCCCGAATGAAACCAGATGAGGCCAGTAACAGATCCCCTGCCACCGATTCCCACGAGACATGACATCACTATTAGCTCAGCTATTCTTAACATCTTTTCTGTGGCTTCTCTGTGCTGTGAAAGAACGAAAATAGCGAATTCATGGTTACCCAGCCCTCAGTTCAAGAGAAAATTCCTGAGAGGAATAAGCAAGAGGTCAAAAAAGATGCATAAACTCATCAAACGGTTGCCATTGGTTACCCAATTGCAAGGTGTACAGTGGCCCAACAAAGAATTTGGACACCAAAGCCACACGGTTCACACAGGTGTAGTTTGTCACTGTCTTAGTTGTTGTGGTTCAAATACTTTTTGAGTACTTTTTGGATACGTCTTTAGTTTTCGTTGATAGTAAAAACTTCAGCTATTTATTCCTTCACTCTCCTAGTCAGTGTGTGCCCGTGCGAGGTTTGGCTGAGTCGGCATGCCTCTTGCATGTCAGAAGTTACGCTAGACATCAGTTACAGCGCCCATTATCACCTGCAATAATCGGCATTGCAAGTATTTGTATAATTTCGATAACGTATACACAAACACATCATCTCACCCTTGTCAATGCTTCTGAATTGAAGAGAGAGTCCCTCTAGAGGAACCGCATAGTGTTTCTCTCTCTGGATGAGACTCGGTTTAAGATCGCATGAGGAGGAGAAACAGAAGTGGATAAACAGTGGTAAGTGAAGGTAAAGGAGAGCGAAACGGTGTTCACATTGTTGTGTAAGAGAGGGAGAGAAAGAGAAAGAGAAAGAGAGAGAGATAAGAGAGATGAGGTAGCCTGGGAGGGGGGAGCATGTCGTTGTGAAATAGTTGGGTGGAATACACACGTGGATTGCAGTTCCTCATGCACTGCGCTGAACGGTCACCAGCGACAGAAGCAGACACAAGAGAGAGATAGAGAGAGAGACAGAGACAGAGGAGCGACCAGCATGGAGCTCCACTCACCCAAAAAGAGCTGAACAAACAAGACAGCACAGCACTGCAGTAAAGACAAGACACACAACCCGGGACAGGCGAACAAAAGAGGCAAGGAAGGAAAGCAAGGTACCCCTCTGGAGCTTTTGTGCAGTTTGGTTTGCGATTGTCTAGATGGTGCTGTAGTTTTGTGAGTTGGTTTTCTGGTGTACGTGGGTTTATGTGCCAGTGTCTGCTTGAATGTTTAATGAAGAGGTGTGTATCCAGAGATTTGGTTGTCGATCCGATTACAGCATCAATGTGTGCAAAAGAAGCATAGCATGAAGTTAAAAACAGAGAAATATATAGACGGGTTGTTCAGATCTGTTGTGGGTGTATTGGAGTTCTGCATATTTTCTCAGGGGGAGAGGAACTTTTCCCTGCCTGCTTTTGTTGCGTTTATGTCTTCTACTTTTGTTTTGTCTCTCATACCTCCAGCTCTGGCACCGTGACTAAGATTAAATGGCTCAGCGAGAATAAACTCTTCAGAGAATGAGGATGTAGACGCAACATTTGCGAGTGAATGCTGGCGTAAAAATGTGTTGAAACGGGGCTCGCGAGAATCTGATGCAGAACACATGTGTGGCAATTCTTGGAACAGAGTAATTGTAACTTTTTCATACTTCTGTTTTTACGGATGTGGGAGGATTTGTATAAACATAGATGGACAGCTGGAAGCTTGAGTGGATGCATTTGTAGTCTTCTCTCCTACTGAAAAAAAGTGTGGTGTAAACACTTTGTTGTTTCAATCCATGGTTGGGTAAAATAAAACAGCCAACCGTTGGGTTATAAATTAACCTATGTGGAGTAGTTGTTACCCAACAGTGAGTTGAAAAAAGTCAGCATTTTGTAAGAGTGTAAGAATTAAACATGTGGACTTGGTAGCCAAATGGTTGTAGGTTCAAGTCCGACAGGGCTGATCCATGAGAGTTAAACTAAATTTGAATGCCAAATTATTCTTATAATGAGTATAATGCAGTGTCTTTATTTATTAAATGCAATATAATATATAAAACTATGTCTTAAGACGTGTAAAGACCTTACATAATGAAGCATTGTGTTTTTAAATATGCCGTTGAATTTAATACGCTGGACCTTTAACCATGTAATGAACTATTTTAAATACGGTTTAGGAACAACATTCATATCAACCAGACACATTTTAAAGTTAAGATTGGATTTGAGTTACATTTCTCTCCGAATTTAAGCGTAGTTAATAGTTTGGTTTGGATTAACGAAAACTTTGATCCAATCAAAATGCCTTAGTCACCAAAGTCAAAGGTACTGTGATATCTCTGTTAGCATATAGCATTGTTTCATCATTGCATTTTTTGGATGAAATGTGAATATGCAATGTTTCTGTCTTCTCTCTCTTGTTATAAAGGCAGGCGTTCCATTAGAGATCGGTACTTGAAGGCCTCGGGATGTCCAGGAGAAGCTCTGCAGGGGATCTGGTACCCAAAGACATTGAAGAGATTCTTGCCCTGCAGGCTGGTAAGAAGAAACGCGGTTCATCCCTGAGTCGGGCATTCAGCTGGTTCAAGGGCAGTAAACGCAAGAGGAGTCTTAGCAATGGACAAAGCAGGACAGGAGGTCCAGTTGGACGAAGTGGAGAGAGCACTACAACCAAACAGATTCATGCCGGTGGTGAACACTGTAGAGGTGAGCACAAGGGATTCTCTTTGGTAGCTGAATGCAGGTTGCATGTTGAAATGGGTATAAGCGTGGATAAGTTGATAACATGATTTAGACTTTTGGTGCATAAAGGCATAACAGACATGTTGTCCGTGTATTGTGTGTACATTCTCTAGTTATGATTGACTATTCCTTTTCCAAGGACTTCCCTGGAATGGCTAATCTGTGTATTGTTGTGTCTCTTTTTGCCATCCTGTTTCACTCTTATTTTGGCCTCGACCTTTCCCTTAAAATGATAAAACACGCAGTGATATGCTCTGATATAACTTATGAGAGCAGCATATGTAGTGTTGTCCAAAAATATTACACTACAAAACAAGTTGGTAATCACTTAGTAACCACCATGCACACCCTAGCAGCCATCCAAAATACCCTAGCAACCTCCAAATAACAACTTTATTACATTACCCTTTATTTTACGAATGCTGTTTGATATCAAGTTCGACATTTTCATCCTCTGGCCATGGGCAAAGTGTTCTGGGAACGTTTCGCCTAAGGAAAAGCCCTTGTATCAGACGGCCCCCGAGGGCCCTTGGACACTTTTTTAAAACCTGCTGGGCCACTTTACAGCGGAGGTCAAACCAGAAGAGTAAGAGAGTTCTCAGATTTTGGATTTTTCTCTTCCTGCCCCCTCAAGTCGCACACTATTCTGCTGAAAGAGCCTGTAGACTATGAGATGCCAAAGTGTGCGAGTTACCGGACATCTGGTACTTTAACTGCACATGCACTCCAAATAACATGCATATAGTAATTCAGAGACATCTAGTCGCATATTGCCTCTTTGGATTAATAGCTTTTTTTGGTTCATTTCGTGATAAAGCTGTTATGCAGGGGAGGGGAAGGTCTGCTAAAGTGTGGAAAGGTCTTATAGATTAGACACATGCTGTTTTATTGAAACAGATGACTGAGGGCGGATTTTTGTTATCTTTTAAAATGACTTCCCTTTTCCTCCTCTCGTTTGATGCTTGTCTATGTTGAAGAACTAGTCCTTAAATGTTTTTTTAGAACCAGGATAAGTTATGAAGTATAATACTTATGGTATGGCTTAGTGGCTTGTTGATTGTATTTTACTTTTATGAGTTTATGACTGGTCATTCTGTCCCATAAAGATATAAGTCAGATAGACTGTCCTGATGCAGGACATTTTGGGGCTTAGAGGCTCAACTGTGCTGCACTGAACCCTTGCGTCACCCCTGTTTAACTGAGCTCAGTCTCTGTCCATCCCCTCCCTTCACCAAGAGCGTTCTATCAGGTCCGGACATTTTTGGAGGGGTGAGGTCACTGTATATGGGATTCCCTCTCAAAACCCTGTTAAAAACATGGACATATTAAACATACCTTTGCTATTGATGCTTTATCGCATATTAGTCTGTGTGTGTGTGTGTGTGTGTGTGTGTGTGTGTGAGAAAGAGACAGAGAGCAGAGCCTGTGACCAAAGAAAAAACTCTTAAAAAATGTGAAATGTCCAGAAGTTCACTTGCACCCCTGTTTCTTTATCAGTGTTTTTGTGTTTTCAAGGAAAATCCAAAAAGCATTAATATATATTTCATACTGACATTTTCCACAAAATCAGAACACTTATTTTTCATTTACTTGCTCAATAACTGATTTTTGTTTATTTTTAACCCAAACTGTTAGACAGACATTATAAGACTTCAAAATCAAAACAAATCTTCAAATTTTTGTTCTTTTTTAAGGATGCTTTTATTTCCTGTAGCTCAGTGGTAAGAGCATGGAGCTAACAACGCCAAGGTTGTGGGTTCGATCCCAGTGGATTGCATATACTTAAAAACAAATGTATAGAATAATGCAATGCGAGTCGCTTTGGATAAAAGCGTCTGCCAAATGCGTAAATGTAAATGTACCAGAGATGTAGTGGAAATGACAAATAAAGAAGTGGGCTGATCATCTTTGTAATGGTTAGACATCTGCTACCGAGGATGTCAAATGCCAGTACAGATGACTTGCGGTTCAATGAAACGTGAGCGTTCTGTAATAGCTTGGAAATAAAGAGCATGTGAATGTTTAATGGCTTTATGAGACACTGATATACATCCCTGACGCACGTGATAGAAACATAAAAGAATAGAAACAAAAGGCAGTAATTTATGATAACTTTCTTCCTCAGAGAATTTTCATGAGAATATACCGCCATGCGTTCAATTCCTAGGATTATGTGAAACTTGTTGTATGGGTCTTTGAATGCACTTTAAGTTGGATAGAAGAGTCTGCCAAATGCCTTAAAGTAAATATGACACTGATAGTATGGCCCAACTGCTCCATCACGTCATATTTGTACTTTCAGATCACCACGATTTAGTCAAAACTGGTAAGAAAACTCTCCATGCTTCCGTTCATGCCCTCAGTCATCTCATGTATCACTGTGTGTGGTTTTCATTATGTAACTCACAGTAATGGATACACCTGTTGACATGTTCATCTCAATCTTTGACTTCAACAAAACCATGCCCTCTGCCTGTCTCTGCATCGACACACCAACTTCTGCGTTTACACAAGAAAAAAAGCATTTAGATATATTCCTAATACCACAAACCTGTCAGGGAGGCCGAGGCATACATCTCCAAGTCACCAATCCCTTTGTAAGAAAGTTTTAGATACATTAGATACATTTAAGTGCTGAACTCCCACATGTGTAAGAGTTCTTAGTTGGACAGTTTTATGTAGGCTAACAGTGAAAAACAAGAACGCTAATAGCTAAAAAAAGAGTTTGGAGCTCAGGAGAGATAAATGAGTGCGTTTCTAAAAGAAGCTGCTAAAGGTCACAAACGAGTTCTCTGACCTCGGCCTGGGTCACGGTGGTTACACCCAAATGTCCGACATACACAAAACTCCAACCAGGGGTGCTGATGACACACCCAGATAACTTTCCCCGTGGTCATGGCAACCATTCTTTACCTCCCATGTCCGTATCTCATCATTAAGTTCTATGAATACAATAATGGACGAAAAGATCCCAGTTATTTTATGTCTATGTTATTTTATCCTCAATGTGCTGTTTGCACAGCATTGCGTCCCTAGAGAGCGAGATGTCATGATCATTTCGGTGGGGTAAAAATATGAATTTGTATTCATAGTTTTAAGTGTCAACATTGTTTCAGCTGTTTTTCCGAAAGGATGAATAAAAATAGAAATAATAGACATCCCGTATGAGTACAGAGCAATGTGATTGTAGTTTAAATCATTTGAATGAATTTCTTGAGAAATGCTTGTGTTTATATTGAAATCTCTGGCCATTTTGAAATTATGGCAGATCTGAGCACAGTTTGAGATATTATTGAGATCTCTATTGAAATGACCACAGTCTGTTCTTGAGCAAGACAATTTGAAAAATTTTAAGTATATTTAATTTCCATTTAACATTTGTTTCGTGTTTCTTTATAAGCAGAAACGTGTTAACCGTTCAGAAATGAACTTGACACACTTGATTTAAGAAGAATTATTCATGCAGAACATTCTGCTGTCAAAAACAAACTGAACAGCAAAGTTATTTTACCTTTTCAAATATGTTCGAATACTTACACTGCATGCCATGAGATACCAAACATAAATTCATATTTATTATAAAAAAACACTGAAATGTTTTTAATCTAAATATGCTTCATATAACTAATGTTATAAGTTATTTTAAAAGGACACAATGCCCCCTAGACAAAAATATGATGTCCAAGCTGTAGCTTTTATTTACTGCGTCTCCCTTGAACTGGTCGACCCAGAGAGAAAATTCAGCTGAATATCTTTTCAGTTCTTATAATGCCTCATGACTCATCATCTTGCCTTAACCTTGAGCCTCTTCTACCTGCACTCTTCATAACTCTGACACTCTGAGCAGGCATGCTAGGAATGAAGACTGGGAACAATGAACACGCAGAAACACTATAAAGAATCAGGCAGGGCACTCTTGGTATTCAAACATAACCATCTTGCTTACCTTTAGGAACCTTACGAAAGGAAAAGACCATGTTAAAACAATCATTTTAAAAGAAAAGGGAGCAGTAGTGCTGGTTGGCATCAGGTTGTCTCTGGCTCTGCCAGCACCTAGATGTGGTGGAATGCAGGTGGATGGAATGCGACTCGATGCCAGGGGGATTGCATACCAGTATATCCCATCAAATCAAGATCAATTGTGGATTTGTGCACGACTGGACTGTTAACTTCCACCTTAAACCACAAGAGGACAGCGTCGAGATAAATTGAATCCAAATCCAAAGTGCGTATCTCACTCAACAGTGTCTGTTAAGACATGATTGGAATATCACTAGGGAGGATAATACATATATAATGAAGACATCTTTCGCCAATGCCCCAGGATTTACATATATAGATTTTTATCAGGCTTGCAGAAATCAGGGTTAACTGACATGGCTTGGCAGTGTTTTATAAACATACTATTTTAGGAGTTCTTCTTCCTGGAACCAGTTAGAGTCAGTTAAAGCTCTACCATATACAGGGTTCTCCAGTGTTATCCGAAATTTGGAGTGAGATCACATCTGTTAGGAGAGGAGGTACTTAAAGTTCTCAGCCCACCCAATTACATACATTTCTAACAGTTTAATTGTACCATTGTTATAGTTGAACAAAACAGATAAAAAGTATACCAACTGGTAAATCTGATTAAAGATCTGATAAAAGACAGACAAACAGATCTCATCCCCTGCTGTGGCAGTCAATGGGGTGAGATCTGTTTGGTTACCGACATTCTTCCAAATATCTTCCTTTGTGTTTAGCAGAGCAAAGACATTTGTACAGGTTTGGAACAACCTGAGGGTGAGTAAATGAAGAGAGAATTTTCATTGTTGGGTGAACTGTCCCTTTAAGGCGGATGCTGATGTCTTTGAGACAGAGGAGCATATGATCGAATGTCAAAAATATGATTTGAACAAAAATCTTTAGGAATTGTAGTTATATTTATACATTAAAATCCTTTTTGCCTATCATATTCTTGTAGGTTAGGCAGGCAAACAGTTTCTGGGTGTCTATAATGCATTTTTTTTGCATTAGTACATTTTCACATTGCCTGTTAACAGCAAGAAAAAAGGTCAATTTTAACTGGGAATAAATAAAGCGAAGGACAGTCATTATTAACTTGATTTATAATCTCGTGTTATAAAGGATGAAACAGACTCCCGTGATGCACCGTGATCGGATGTGAACGCAATGCTGTAATGGACACTTCATTTCATATTAATTGTATAAAGCGGGATGAGTATCTCTTATTTTTTAAGCGTGAACAATACAAGGTGCGGTGCGTGAGTGTATGACCATACAGAAACGGTGAATGAGACATAAGAGCCCTGCATTTACCTTAACACAGCATTGCGCTTGCTCACATCCAAATGGTTAGTCACGCTCAGATGGGGTCTTCATTTCTAGAGTTGGAAGAAAAATAAAGTTCACCTTGACCACAGGGTCCATTAACACCTCATAACTGCCAACAAATTGTATTGACTTTTACCAGTGACTAGCAGTGAGAAAGCTGGTTTATTGGCACCGTGACTTGTGGTGGAAAATTTAGGCTATAAAATTATGAGTAACATTATGAATATTGTCACAAGATGGTGGACACACGGTGGAGTGCATGCAAATGATTTAGTGGTTATAGTGTGTGTGTGCTGTTTTAAATTATGTCATAGGCTACACGTGAGATGGAGAGCAGATGAGGAGAAAGGGTGTGAAAGATAATAAAGAAACACATTTTCTGGTGGTGTATGTGCACGGCTATGCGAGTAAAATATACAGTAGACATTAAAATAGCTGAACAGAGGAAGTAGAGAGGATGTGTGTATCACTATCAGAGATTGGTTCGTATGCATTTGTCAGAGCAGATTTCATAAAAAAATTTATTAAACAGACCTTATCTGTTATTTTTGTTTGTGTTGAATATGGCAATTACTTTCATAATTTGTTTTTACTAATTTTAAATAAAAATAAAATCCTATACACTTGCATTTATGTGAGATAAATCCTATTTGCAGCAGCACAATTTCCATGAACAGTCTACTTATATATTTATAACTTATATATTTATATTTTAACCCGACAACGATAAGTAAACCAGGTAGTAAGCTATGCCAAATAATATCACTACACCCTCAGGGCATCACATTCCTGTCAGCTAAAATTGAATGACTTCAAATCACAAGCCTCCATTTCTCGTCTCAGGACACAGTCACAGGTTTACCAAAGATTGACACCAACAGAATTCAGATGAGCCGAATGGCAGGATTGATAGAGAACGTGAGGGCAGCTTTGTGAAGTGTATCTGCAAAAATAGAGCTTAATGCATAACATTATAAGAATGACATCAATTTATAATGATTTTATGGCTAATGGTATTATTAGCCATTAGCCTGTGATGATACCCTCTGAAAGCTTCTTGCGGTATACTCAGACTAGTACTTCTGAGTCCCTTTGAGTCTGTAAATTGATGTATGATGCACTTGTCTCTGCTGTGTAATGTATCTTCAGAACTGGAACTGGTCTATAGCCAAAGGTTGAAGTCAAACCTGCGTGTTAGTATTTGTAAAGGTCTCGTCTTGGTTTTGTTGTGATACAGGGCTCGACTCGGTTGTGAAAAACAGATGATGTAATATAGATCATGTTTCTAGAAGGAGTGTCGAAGTCGGATGTTTAATCAGTTCTGGAAATAAGATCTGATTCCGCACCAAAATTGATGATGTGTTTTGTGTGATGGGCCGTTGTGGATAAAACAGGATACACTGTTATAAACTTTATTTCTCCTTGGTTTTGTGCAATACATTAAAGTCTGGACGTGTTGCTCTGCCAAGTTAGAAAAAGGATGCCTTCTTTCCACGGATGTCATCGCATTTGCATTTACAAACCTCTTGTAATTTCGGCTTGTTTTAGATTTACGATGATTGAAAAAGCGCTCCACATTTACAAGCTTGGGCTGAAATGAGGATGTAGAGATGGGAAACAATGGAGGGGAGGCCCAGCTGGTACCTGGAAAAGGTCAACAACATTCCAGTGGGGCGTTGCATTTCTTCCTGATCATTTAGTGATATTATGAAGTGTCCTCTCAGAAACTCAAATAAAAAGTAAATTTGTATTAACGTGCTAATATCTAAAAATCTTAAATGCAAAAATTTCTGATCAATCGACAATGTTTATCTAAATGTAAATGAATTCATTTTTAATTCAATTAATTCAAATCTAAATGTGAGAATTTTGCAGAATATGCATATTATTGTCCGTATTGTAAATGTACAGTAACCGAATGGGACTGTAATTCTGATCACAGTTAATGCACTTCATGCTATAGATGAAAGTCAAATTAAATATCAGGTTACTCGATATAGAAAAAAGTAAAAGGCAGTGAAAGACAGTAAGCTGAGGGGACAGAAAGATGGAAACACAAAACGAGTGTTTCACCAGAGGACTGCATGAACCCTGTTTAGATCATTTTCATGAAAACAAAGCACATTTTCTTCCCTGGTTCTCATTACTGTAATGCAATAAAAGTTTGTTCTCATTACCGTAGTACACAACAAGTCACATTTTCCTGTATGGATCAAATACTTTATATTGTTTGCTTAATGCTTAAATGTGATAAGAAAATATAATTTACTTGCATCACATTATGGAGTGAAATATTAGATGGATATTTCTGGACAATATTCATGAGCTTTGCTTATCTACAGTTGTTAAACATTAAAAATGTTATCTTTGTTGGAGTCATAGAGACTCGGTGGATGAAGGCAGTAGAAAAAAAAGCAGGCTGCCGTGCATGCTGAGGTATGGAGCCCCTGGGGCAAAGTCTATAAAACAGAAGACATTTGAAAGCGTGAATCCTGATGATCAGCAATATAGTTCACTGCAGGCAGGAAACATATGTGAGCGCTTTTAAACTGTGTGTGCACAGGCAAGCAGATATCCCTCCTTCCTCATATTCCTAGTGCTGGGAGTAAGCTGTGACTGATCGTCACTGAAAGCAGTGTGTTGAGAACCAGACAGGCGAGGAGGGAGGGAGGGTCTCATACACACATACTCACGCTCAGAGCACACGCGCTGGATCCCGACAAATCTGAGAGCCGGACATCTCTGTCCCTGATGCCATAGCTGGGTCGACGAGCTGGAAAAGGAATATAAATACACATGTGGAACTACTGTACGTTTTGGGATTGTAGAACCGGAGGGGCCTGAGATCAAAGCCATGGGGAACTCCAACAGTAGGAAGAAGACCCAGGCTAGCTTTAGCACAGCTCAGCACACTAAAAAAGTGAAGTCCATCTGGTACTTTAAACGTGTGGATAAATTCAAAGCAGGTAAGAGATGAAACCATGGAAAAGCTGTGTATTTTATCAAGTGTTTGCTATTGTCCGACTACCAGAGCAGTGTTATTATGGGACTAGAAGATCATTTCAGTACCATGATAGATTTAACTCTGTGGGAATTCTAAGAGCTTGTGAATCTGTGTCCCTGTTTTTGGCGGTGTGGGAGGGAAAGTGCCCAGGTGTTCTGTCGCTTCCTGTGTTTCAACGGGTTATTTCCAAGGCTGGGAGGTCTGGGTGTGTTATTAAAATGGAAAAAAGCAGTTAACCTGTCATGGGTCCATCATTTATGGCTTGCTCTCCTCTTTTCCAGTGAAGTAATAAATAGGGTTAATGACCATAAATACCCAAGAATCCCGGCTCTAATATTAAACTCTCAGTCTTGTTGTAGTATCCAACCTCTCATTCTCCAGAACACCATAGATCTGTGGTTTTTACTCATGTATCAGCGTGGATCTGTAAGATGGCTTTACAGTGGCTGGCGATGCAAAATCACTGGGGCATATAAGAACGCTGAAAAGCACCTTGACAGAAATCAAAATTAAATAGAAAAGTGCAACTTAGAGGCAAACATACTGTCCAACAAAGACTCTCCTTTCAAAAACACAGCCTTTCATAACTGTCGGCTGTGTCTAAATGAAATACAAAAGGTCTGTACTTAAGTGGAATGTATAATGTATAAAATCAAATTGTAAATATTTTTCGTATATATTTTTAGATTATAAATTTAGACAATATATTTTTAGACAATAAATATACTATTTACTATTACTATAATACTATTTTTGTAAAAAAAATTAATCGGATAAATAAAAAATCATAAGTGATCGAAAAGGGTTAAAATTATTTTACGCTGTACCTGAAAGATCTTGCCATACTTTTAATGTACTAGAACTTTGTTTTGCTTAGAAAACAGAGGAACCTAATGGGTCATCTCTTTGGACTTCAGAATTGATAGACAGAGGTTGCTGTGGAGCAAATGTTTGAATGCACTGTGATGCACAGGCAGGCACCCCATACGTCTAAGATTGTCTTCTGTGCTTTCTTTTATTCATTCATAGTGCTGGGTTTATAGCGTTGAATCTGAATGCATTCCAACATACCAGCTTCTCTCCTCACGCGTGACTGAGCAGAATACACAACAGAGGGCTGGCGCTGTGTACGTGTGGCTAATGGTCTGTGTCAGTTTAATATTTAAAAGAGCGAGTTCTTGCACAACCGAGCCAAACCATTCAACTAATTAATAAGATTCCGAATTAGGCATTAGTGATGGAGGGATTATAGGACTGTCTTCTCATCCTCATTCAGGCTGGAAATGCCTGGATCACAACCACTCAAGTCATACAGGAGGCAAGTCTGACGGTGAGAAATCCAATACGCTATAGGTCTCTCCAGGGCTGTAGTCACGTGAAAGATGATTAACACTTGGACATAACTCTCTGACATATTGGTTTTCCCAGTGAAATGGGCTGCGGTAGTGATTTTTGCTGGGTTTGGGGGAGGGTCAAGGTATCAGGAAGCGTAAGGAAGAAGGAATTAAATAAGACGGTTTTGGCGATGGGGTTTGTGCTAATACACCTGTCAGTGCCGGATCCTCAGCTGAGTTTTTTAGACACCTCACAGTACACATCGTTCCTTTTATTGTGCAAATATTTGCATCACCTTGCCAAAAAAATTCCACACTCAACAATGCGGCATATTTTTTTGTGAGCGCCTCCAGTCTAATGCAAGGAAAATATAGACTTGTGAATTTTTGTGAGAAAGAGTCTTTCTGCTATCCTTGTGCATAAGTGGATAAAAAAAGTTGTGGATAAAAAAAGTTGGAAAAGGAATGTAACTTTCAGACCTCACAGAAATCTGATATATTACCAAATATGAACTTGTGTGTTTAGAATATCTTCAGTGTCTTGCATAAACATTGTATCTATTTTTTCCTTGAAATAATGGGAAACTGTTTGGAAACAATTTTTATTTTGGGCATTTCCATTTTATGCCACATTAATGCAAAAAGATAATTCTCATTATATTCTCTTCATATTTGGAAGAATGTCAGTAACCAACCAGATCTCGTCCCCCATTGACTCAAATCATATTTATTTTACCTACTATGGCGGTAAACGGGGGATAAGATCTGTTTGGTCATTGCATTCTTCCAAATATCTTCCTTAGTGTTTAGCAGAACAAAGACAGGTTTGGAACAAAGGGTAAATGAGGACAACATTTTTGGGTGAAGTATCCCTTTAATCTTTATCTGGAAATCTCTAAAACAACACTCAAGACCACACCAACAACACTGAAGAAAGAACACGGTGAGATAAACTTGTGTTCTTGTTTACTGTTAAAATGTCGCACTGTCCCTGCCAAATCAAAATACTGAACATTCTGTGTGAGCTGGCACTCGCTACACGAAGAACCTTATTTTGGACGTTATTGAACTCCAGAGAGAGAAAAAAGCATCGGAGTCTCTAATGGAATCACAGTTGAGGAGAAGAGGCTTTTGTTTGGAGGGCAATCCTTGCCTTGCTTGCACCCTTTAGCTGTTGTATCTCTGTGTGTGGTCTAATCCAGCCGTTCATCAACCTTTTAAATCTTACTCAAAACAGCGTAGTGGAATTCTATCCGAGTTTTAAACAGAGACCATCTTTGAAATAACCAATCACATATATACAAACTACAATACTAATTGTTCTCTAGACATGCATTGCGCTGGGCAAAATAATAGATTTTTCCATTGATGTTTTTTTTAAATGCGATCGATTCAATATCGATTCTCAAACGTCATGAATCGCTTTCCCGGGGACAGGGCTGGTCTCTCTAGCAGCGTGATTCTATGCACTGCTCCTTCAAGTGTGTGTGGTGATTTTGTCAGATGATGACAGAAACAGAATCAGACTGACAACAGAAAATATGTAAATGAGTGTTTTGTTGGGCAACAAGCTGAATCAAAATACAGAATGTTCAGAAAGTAGATGCGAAACGAATCTGAATCTGAATCACCAAACGCCACAGTTGGAGCTTGACCGTCTCCCTACCAGTTTGTCATTGGTCAGCTGTGAAAAAATTGGGTTTTTTACAGAAAAGCTGAACTTTTTTCAACTTCCAAAGACGCTCTGAACTGCAGAAAAAAACGCCGGATGTGGCGTTTAAAAAAGTGCTTAGGAATTTTTGGAAAACCCAGTTTGCTCCATAAGATTATAATGTAAAACAGACACTGGCAGCTTAAAAAAAGATGCCAAATGTGAACATGACCTTATAAGTGCAACATACATACGGAGTGCAAAGCTGTACTTATAGACTCTATAGCTTGTACTTGCGTTTGAAGACCTAGAGACAAACACAGACTGCTTAGCTGAGAGAAACACTAACATTGTCATCAGCAGTGATCTCTAGGATGCCAAGTGCACTGTGGGATAGCATCAAATCATGTTGGGAAATAAGGCATACAATTGATTGTCTCTCTGAGTGAGTTATTAAGATCAACATTTGAAGGTTCCCATGTAAATATATCAGCTCGTATTAAGATTGTTTTGGCTTTGCCAGCAAATAATTCCAGTACAAATACACTGTTAAAAATTGAGTACAACACAATAATGCTAACCATTCATCTTGATCATACATCATCTTGACTTTTAGTAGGCATCTTTCATCTCCACCTCTTGCTTTGGGCCTTGGTTGGGGCAGTTAGTTGTCCAAGGTTGCCCTTGACATTGCCTAATTTCTTACAATATATTTCAATGTTAACGCATTCTTGCACATTGAGCATCAGCAACTTGTGCTTTTTGTGCCAATTCTTTCCTCCTGAGGCGAGAAACTGCATACCAGGATCTCATTACTGAGAGAGATTATGGATGTTACCATAAATCCATAGCAACAGGCCAAAGATATACAAGATTTTCCATTTATCACTATCCCACAATCAGCACTCCAACTAATACCTTCTAGTGTAGAAGTTTGCATATCCTCCTTTGAAGTGCACTCAGTCAAGCACATGTGCCAACATCTGAGCATTGTACAAAACAGCAGAATACTTGACGACAGGAGAGGGAAATTCCTTCATACTCTGAATGTGTATTCAAATAGGATTCCTGAGCGCTCTCCTCGGCATTGAATTGGTCCTTAGACCATAGAGAAAGGTTTGTTTAATTATTGTGAGCAACTACAGACAAAAGAACCTGCTGAATTACACACAATACGTGTATTTTTAAGATGTTCTGAAAAGTGTTCATTGGGGTTTGTATGTGTTGCTCACAAAGAAAGCAGCACTAGACAGCGTACACAAGGTTTCAATATGAACCCCTTTGTGTCTAAATGTAACAGGACCTTTCAATCCATTACGGGTTAATAGATTTATCATATTAGATGCAAGGAGACCAATAGCTTTGTTTCTATACATTCTGCAGAATATAGAAATTGTGCCACAAATGTGTACCATATACACATTACATTATATAATCAATAGGACCGATAAAGCCATACATATTTGCACAGTAATTTAAATATAAACCAAATTTCAAATGGTATGAAATCCATAAGCAATAAATATGTCCATAACAAGACTTCTCATATACTGTATTCTTTTATATTTTTATGTGATTTGTATCACAGTTTTCAAGCGTCTTGTCATACTGTCAGTCTTTCACATTTGCTGTTGGATGACTTTTTATGTCAGTCCTGAGCTTTGATTTTGTTGAAATGGAAATAAAATGTATGGTCAAGTTGTTTGTTAAATGTTAATTTAGCCAAAGTGTTTTCGTACACATCACTAAAGGGCTAAAACACTCTCTCGTCAGCTTTTGTTGTGCTGTCACGTCAGTTGTCTTAATGAAGTCGGTCAGTGTGCTGTTTCCAGTAGACCAGCCAGCGCTTGGCTTGCTTACCTGTTCATGTTAAAAGTTCAGAATTAGCATTCATGCTGAGTGGCTGCCTTGGCGATGTGTATGAGAAAGCACATTCACATTTGCTTTGCTGTCCTGACCCACTTCATCCTATTATACTGTTAGACAAACACCAAGAAACATATATTAATGCAGGCTTGAAATGCATTCACAATTGAATGTAAAGATCAGTTTTCAAACGCAGTTTCTACTAATCTCATATTAATCTTGAGTACCCATACAGTAGTATTGCATACGTCGTATCTTCGAAGAGTGTTTAGTTTGAACACATAAACAAAAGATAGATACAGCTGTACGATTATTCTGCCGCTCCTTTCGTGACTGCAGCTGTTCCACCAACTGCCTATTTGGCTGATGCACCAATTCCTCCTGTTTGGATAAAGGTGGAAGACTGTTAGGAACAGCGACCAGGTAGGTACAGTCCAGCACCTCCAGGTAAGGACCAGTCCTTACCTGGAGTCCTGCAGGGACTAATTGCCCTGGGCCGGAAATGGACCACAGTCACCAGTGCGAGCCTGGGAGGATATTGCCCACCACCACTCCAGTGCACCGCCACCGCGGAGTGTTGGAAATAAAATATACTTCCTTGAAATAATAAACCCGCTATGGGGCAAACAATAAACTAACAAGGCTCAAACATATAACTTCCCACGAGGGGGCAAAACAAACAAGGTCCAGGATAATATTGATAATAAGTCCAAACACACAACAGGGAAATGGTCAACCGGAACAAGGTCATCCAACACGAAGCCACGACGAGGCTAGATAACACAATGAACCGACACGGGACAATAAACAGAAGGAAATTATATAGGGACGCTAACAAGGATGATAATACAGGTCAGGTGAAGGGAATGAACACTAACAGGGAAACTAACAGGGAGATGACGCGGGGCAGGTAAGGGGGATGAAACACTAATTGGACAAGTATGAGCTGAGAACAAGAGGGCGGGGCTAAGAGACGCCAGTCATAGTATGATTTTATAACATTGTGTAAATGCTAACTAGAACAAAACATCTTTGTGAGTAAAACTCAAGTTCACACAACATACTTTGTTGAGACAAATTGGAAAAGTACTACAATTTTACATTTATCAAATTAAGTCTTTGTAACTAAAAACGTTGTGTTGGCTGAATTAAAACAGACTTAAGTAACATATTATGTTTAATTCATCTTCATCCCTTCGTCTGTTACATCAATGATTTCATTATTTAATGGGTCTGTAGAGAGAGACTTTTAGGCTCAAAACACAAACCATTAATTACGACTTTTCCCCCAACAAACTCTTAATTTGTTGCTATTAATAGATAGATAGGTAGTTGTTAGGTTTAGGTGTTGGGTTGGATTAGGGATTTAGAATATGGTCATGCAGAACGTGTGGTTTATAAGTAATAATAAACAGCCAATATTCCAACAATAGACGTGCTAATAACAACTAGTTAATAGTGAGAATTGCCCGTTATACTGAAGTGTTACCAGATATTGAAAATAAACTCAGTTCTGAACTTCATATCAAAGAGTCACAGGCCTGGCGATTCACAGCAGAGAGAAGTCCAAACCAGATCATTTTGTTTCCTGGCACACATACTGTTTCTAAAGGATTCAAGAGGATGACATTTACACAGCATTTGATTTAATTTATAAATTCATACAAGTTATTTTTATACTCTTATCAGGTTGTGTTGTTAAAATAGGATGGTTTTTACTGGATACTTTCATTACAGTGAAATGTATTTCACACGTCACATCACTAATCCAGGTGGCATCTCTGATACATTATCCTGGTAGACAAAATCATGGTGGTAACAATTGGATTGTTCTCGATGTGGATTGCTATGTTAGTTACATACAACAACTTGTGCTTTCAAAATCTGAAAAATAATGCAATGTTTACCTGTTCTAAAGTACAGCTGCCATCTTAAGCTTGCATTACACTAACAAGTGGAATGTTAACTTATGTTTCATATTTAGTGGGTTTTATAATCCGTTTAGCAAACATCTTTAATTACAACCTCAAATCTTTGAAAAGAAAAAAGAACCAAAGCTCATTCCAGCCTTTGAAGCTGCAACACTTTCAACGTCAATGTTTTTGATGTTTCCTGTCTGTTGCTTATTTTCATTTCCTTTAACTTCAGAAAGTCCATTGTTAAAATTCCTGAAAGCCTTTGGAGAATTAATCGTTTTGTCAGTATGCTAGACACCGTTTGGCACATGTAATACCTACTATAATCATAAACAACTTACTTTTTATGCAATTTCTTCCATAAATATTTATTTTATGCCAACGATACAGCAAGTTAAATAAGCCAATACTTCATGTTTATTCAAAGCGACTTACTACATTTTTTTCTGAAGAGTAGCATTTTTAAGGTGCCCAGTGTCTACCCAATATGGACATAACTGTGTGTTGCAAGTCTGTGTTTTTGGTGCTTTTGCATGCGGGCCAATTGCTAAATAATAGTTCAAATCAAGCAGTGAGGGAAGTACCATCGTAATGAATGCATCACAAAAACCTCTAAGCTTTGGAAACTACACAATAGCCAAACATTTTTGGTCATGCTGTAAAATAATGAAATAAAAATTATAAAAACACTGATTGGTGAAAACTATTAATAGTCATATTCAGCAGGTTACCCTGAAGTACGTATTATGCATTATGTACATCATGACATGACATTATGACAGACATTATTCAACCACACTGACTTTCAAACAATTTGTATCTTGTTTTTTAGAGCGCATAACATGTCCAGGCTGGATTATGAATTCACAAGTGTTTATGGACCCCCTCATACACACACATGCGCACAATAAAGTTTTAAATCAGCCTCTAGGGTTCTACGTGTAGGAAGCACCTCTATTTTATACAGGATTATATTGACAAGTTACAAACTATGATCACAACCTGAAGGACAATATCAACACCTGTACACATCATTAATCCTATGGATTTACACCACATGATTGCAACTTTCCTGGACAAGCAGCAACAATATCAAGACATTTCCCTGCATTGTCATGATCCTGCCTCTCCTTGTCTTGGTTTTCGAGTCTTGTGGCAGGATCATGTCAGTCCCATGTGTTTTGTGTGGAGAAAGAGCATTGTTTTGGTTTGAGAAGCCATGCTCTCTCTCCGGTGTCACGTCCTTTAGCCCCGCCCCCTTGTTTCCCTGTTTGCAGTCCATTAGTGTTAGTCTTGTCTCCAGCCCTGATCCATCTTTCCCTTAGTGTTTCAGTCCCCTCACCTGCCTCGTGCAATCCTCCTGTTAGCTTTCCCTTAGTGTTTCATCCTTGTCACCTGTGGCCACTCTCCCTGTGTCATCAGTCCTTGTTAGTGTTTCCCTTTATCAAGCCCCAGTTTTCCCTCTGTCCCTTGTCGGTTCATTGTCATTTTGTCATTATCGTACCTCCTCACGTCACCTTGTTGGATTATTCCTGTCTATGGATTATCGTGTTTGTTCCTGTTCTAAGTTTGTGGATTTTGTTGATTTATTATTCAAAGGACTTTGTTTGTTTTGTTCCCCTTGTGGAAAGTTTTAGTTTACATTTTTGTCTTGTTTTAGATCATGTTCTCCTTTTGTTTAAATAAAGTTTTTGTTATTTAACTCTGCTGCCTGCGTTTGGGTTCTGTCCACACACCGTGACATGCATACTGTAACTAACTGCCATATTCAAGCAGCTGACACTGCCTCATCTCTAACTATACATTCAGTTCTGTCAGATTCTTCCATTATTCACACACAAACATGCGGAATCACAACTTTTGTTAATCTTTATTTATGTAACAATTACCTCGCCACTTCTTATGTAAGCATGTAATGTGTTACAGTAACTGCATTAGTTTGGCCCAATATTATAAGTACACGTCTTTAGCCTATATATTATGACATCATCATATTTGTGTGTATGTAAACATTTTGCAATGTATGTAAAAGCACTGTGGATTATCTATTATTATGAAATCGGTAAAGGCAGTTACTGATCAACGATATATCAATTTAAAATAATTCATAATTGGCAAAGACCTCTTACCTTTCAAGATTTTAGATAGCCGCGAAGGTATATCGACTCATTATATTTACAACAATAAAGACGTTCTCATTGACATATTTTCAGTTTCTGTTGTCAGTTCATGATGCCGCACGACATCATCTAACAACTCACAATAGAAAGATGTGATTTTGGCTGTAAGTTCTTTCACACAGCCTCATAGTAACCATGTGCCTATTTACAGAAGAACTTTGTTCATATTTGTATATCCAGACGATAATATTGACATGTTGTTGGAAACGCTGCTTTGTACTCATTTTATTCACAAGTCACCTGTGGTACAATGGTGCTTCTTCATGCCGCTCACTGTACACAGTGTCGCAGTGAAAGTACGCCGGGAAAGAGAGACCTCGCACTCGTGGGGCAGCACTGGCTATATTTTCCCACAGAATGAAAGTTAAGGTTCATCCAAGAAGACGCTAGATTTGTCGCTGTGCCCTTCTTCTGACACACAGTGTCACACAGACTAAGATTTTTGTGTGCGCACCTCCACGGTAGAATGAATACGGTGTAAAAGCTGTTCAGTAAAATTATCTTTCCCTTGCCTGGGCCCCTGGGCTTGTGCCGGCTGGACTGCGTTCATATATATTCGGGGGTCCGAACCAAGGGTTGTTTGTGTCATCAAGCCTGCAGCTGTTCATGCAAAATTCTATCAAAATAGCCTATATTGTTCATGTGATATTAAAGTTTCCCTTTATGTTGCACACATGACAGACACTGCCTCCCAGTCTGATCATAAAAACAACAGAGACTAACGTACACAATAGCAGTTTACAGTTTTTCTCAGTCGCTTTGGTACATTTCTCGAATCATCATTGACATTTACAGTAAGTGCATTTCTCAAAACAATTTGCACAAATAACAATAAACCATGGATTACCTGCAAAAACCAGTCTCCTGCTCAAAATCCTTAGTTGATCTGTCAAAAATAAATATCTGTGTCAATGAACATGTCAGTGCCATCAGAATGACAGGTCCTTGTGTCATTGTGTACGGATAAGACAGTCAAATTGCTATTTTGTCAATATAATAGTGTTATATAGAGGGATGTTCTGATGTAAACTATGGCTAAAGTTTTGATGACAAGTATTGAAAATTGACAGACCATGTCATTGCGATACAGAAAGGAAAAGACAGCACTGCATTGCATCCAGCCTCTGCAGGCATCTGCGGTGATGTCATCACACGCAGCATTCAAGGCAGCCAGAAGGGTCATCTGTGTATGCGGCTGGCGATCATATACTTTCCATCTCCATGCTGAGAAAAATTCCTCAATGGGGTTAAGGAATGGAAAGTAGGGTGAGAGGAACTCCATCAGCATCCTGTTGTGGACAGCAAACCATTGCCTGATGATGTTGGAGCGATGGAAACTATCACGTACTTTGGCAGGTCATCTCCAACCTGACCCCTCTTTTGTTCAGGGATGAGATCCCTGTAGAGAGTGTCTGAATAGGTGACAAGACATGTAGATGATGCGGTGGTTCACTTGCTTCCAGTTCCATTATACGCAATATCCAGAAGACACAAAATGAGTTTTATGAATTACATGCATTTTCATTATGGCCAAGATACATTTACATCAAATGTGCACAGCACATATTGCATCTTCTTTTCTACAGCCGTAGCAAATGTGTAAAGGTCACACTTTGTACTGTATATCACTATACGATGTTGTACTGTTGACTGGGAGGTACAGTTGCTGAATGCTCATACATGTTTAACCTGTACATACTGATAGAACAGCTCCTTCACCTTTCACCATTTCTTTCAAATGGAACAGTGTACAGCTGCTTCATATTCATTTGGTGTCTTTTCAGCACCCTGTCAATGGTTGAGATGCTGATCTTTTGCATGATTTCAAAGATGTTGTTGTCCTCTATAATGGCACTCTGTATCTCCCTTTGTCTTATGGCGTTGTTTTCTACAACCGTGGTGCAAATAGCCTCCTCCTGTTCAAGTGTGAAAATGGGCCCTCTGCCACCCCGTCAAGTTGTCTTGCAGTCCCATGGGGAAAAAATATAATGCAGAATTGAGTAAGATAAAATGTCACTGTGTACGTAAAGTAAACTTACTGTATAATGTCAAATTACTGTATAGTGGAATACTGTAGGTTTGTATGAAGCATTACAGAAAGTATAAAGCATTACAGTCCCTATTGTTAGATTACATACCAGTTCTGTCGACAAAAAGTCTGAATGATTGAGGACACAGTTGTTCTCCCGACATTTGGCTGCACCCTTCGACCAGCCATTGTAAGCCCATGATTGAGAACCTGGTCTATAAGTGTGGCTCTTATCTCTTCAGGACCGCGCATATGTCCTTGGCCTCTTCTACATCTTCCTATGTTGTGCCTCCCAACTCCTCCGCCAGCAGACTCACTCCTCTTCCTCTTCTTCTTCTTCTCTCTGGATGTTAACCCCGGCCAATTCCTTGTCCTTCTATTGTCAGACATTGTAACATTGTGTTGTGCTCCGGCTATATATGTATTATAAATGCGTACTTGCCAGTTGTTGGTTCATGAGATGCACCTTGAACTAATGCCTAAATGTTGTGGGGGTGAGACTATTCAACAGAAACCCATTACAATACATTTTGATCAACATGACATAAGCAATTGATAACGTAGGAAACAGCAGAGAAGTGTACATTATCATTTGCATGGATGTATCTAAGCATTTGCAACTTGTTCAAAGAAATAAGAAACTGCTTTTTTGATGTGCACAAGTGACACAATGATGTGAGGTTTGAACAGGCAGTTTTGAGAATTTCAATTCTGAGAATTGTACAAAAGTTACTGAGAAAAACTGTAAATAAAATCTTAAATAAATGCAAGGAGTTGTGAAAATTGGAGTGGCGTCATCTGCGTAAAGAGACAGCTCTTAAAGGGGCCGCTACCTAAACCTACAGCTGTAACTCCTGTCACTAATGTTAATCAAAGAACAAAAGAAAACAGAAGTTTAATGTTTTTTGTAGCTTTAATTAGAATTCTTCTGTATTTAATATAGGCTACAATTTAGCATTACAGACTATATTTGTGCTTGAGAACTTCTATTCCATTTCTGTATATTTCCTACCTATTTGAGATGATAGCTCTCAATTATACTTTTGAATGGCTATAATACATGTTAAAATAAATAAAAACATATTTATTTAATAGAGACATAAGTAACAGTACTAATATCAGAATTTTGGCTTTCATTCATAAAATAATGCTGTTAAAGAAAAAAGGTTAAATGTGAATTTATTAGACTGTAAAAGTATATTTTAAAATATGAATGTTATGTGTGATTAATCATGATTATGTGTGATTAATCAATCTGTAATCTGATATTTTTTTAATCTAAGCACAGTACAGTGTAAAAGCAGCTTCGTATCAGCTGAGGTGAGTTCGAAATAGTGTTGGCTTCTGGACATGGCCGTAGCAAGCTGTGAGGTCACTGAGGTCCGGACCTCTGTAATCTTTTCATATTCAAAAATAAAATGTGAAGCTATGAATGAATAATCAGCAGTTTAAAATTCAAAATGCGTTATAGTTTACAAAGTTGTTTATAGTCTGTGGTGTAAAAGACGGATTCATTTCTCATGATGAGGGAGGCTGTGAAAGAGTTGTGAGTGCGTGCGTGGGTATACAGTCAGTCCGCAAGCAGTGTTTTTTCATTAATGTGTCATAAAGACACATTTTTGTTTTTATTTTGGGCGTGTTTTTTGACGTGTGATCTACCAGCATGCCATTGTTAACTTTAATCATATAAAATAATTTCCCTAAAACAAAGTTGTTGACAGTGAAAATGCTGAGGGACTAGTGTAACAGAGTTAACCCAACTCACCAACCTCAAGAGGTGTTCTGGCGATGGACGTGGTCTTTAGCCTGCTCCTTAGCGCGCCCCTGCCCCATTCTGGAGTCTCGATTGATCGATGCTGGTTTGAAGCCTGTGGGGCGAGTTGAACCATTTACAATAGTTGTTATGTAAAACCCCTAGCCACAGTATAAAGCCCTGTTCATAGATATAAGTTTATAATTTGTTAACTTTATTAATCATTAAGTTGAGTCATTTATAGCCTTTATTGGTAATATAAGATATAATTATTGACACCCCACCCTGGACGTCACTAATAGGTTCACCATACATGAATATTTATTTCACTCGTAATATCAAATATTAGTGGTTCACCCGACGGGTACCCGCGGGTGCCCACCCGAGTGCAGGACTATGACCACTGGCATGAAGTTCCTGCAGTGGCATGCGTGTGAGAGAACATTTAACCACAGTTAAATAATATTTATCTATAATTTTTGTAGTGGGATATCACTTGCATACAAAAGTAGTCCAAAATCAAACCAGCAAGGAAATTTCGGTAACGCTTTAGATTACAGCCTGCAGTGTATCGCATAATTAAACAGAATTTCCAGCTTAATTTATTGTAGCAATAATGTATCTTTACCTTACTGAAATTTCAATCTTAACTGATTTCATGTGGCTCCTTTAAAAACCTCTGGACGACTGAAATGTCATTAAGCAAATGATGCAAAATCACAAGTGGAAAGAGGAAATGAGAGCCACATAATGATGGGACCCAGTGCCGTTATTGACATTGTTGTGGTCAAAACCGCCTGTTGCCTGGAGATGTTACACTAATAAGTAATTAGCTGTGATAAAGAGAGAAAGTCTCCGCTTGGGCAAAACAAGGTCATGCTCTGCTAACATTCACTGAAAAGAGTCAAACCGTCCGTCAACTCTGGAAAAACTAGTCTTTACAAATCACTCGAAGAGACCAGAGGTGAAAAGTCATGCCGAAGAAGTCAAACAAATTGAGATGGATGAGAAATAGGATATGTGGAGTGGTTATGTATATCGATAGGTCTTATTTGGTATTTTCATAGTTGACATGGTACATGTGGCATATGGCGTGACAGCGGAAATTTAGAAAACAAACTTTTAATAATATATTATTTGATATTATTAATATATTATAATATAAAATAACAATGATAAATCTCTCATGCTAGTTTTATGCTAGTAAAAAACTAAGCGCTCAGGAGCTGTCGTGGCATCTGACCTTGCTACAACCACGAGTCGGCTCGCCGTGCAAACGACGAGGTTCTGGGCAAGAATAAATGGATTTTCAGCAGGACACGCCTGGAAAATGTGCGTGTTACACCACATGGGAGCATGACCCCATTGTTCTTGCCATGCGTCTACATTTAAAATAACAAAGTTAGAACCTGAAATGTGTATGGCCTCAAGTGATTCGAACAGGGCTTGATATTAAAAACATTTGGGTCTTTACTGAAAACATCCAGAGCTTAAGCCCCCTTAGCCCACCCCTAACACCGCCCCTGTTTATCAGAGCCATAAACATTAAGTATATTTTATTTCATGCGGTCTTTCATCTAAATTAAGTGTTTGTCTCCAAACACATTTCTTATTTATTTTAAAGTGCAGTTATACTGTAAACAGTGGCCAAATTTACATCCAAGCTGTATACAGCGACACAAGTGTCAACACAACACAGACTTACACTCAGACACTCTTATAACAAAAACTGCAAACACAAATCCCACAAACACATAAAATCACTCAGTGTGGATGTAATATTTACTAGGCACTACCTCCAAAATCAATTAATTAAATCCACATTTTATCATTATAATTTAGTAAATTCATAATTTATTATTGGAAGCCGGTTTTCTAATATAAGTAGCATGCGGTCGCTTGTTAGCATCAGGTGACCCTGTATGACATCTGTTATGACGACATTGAAATACATACAACATGTATTCTGTATGTGAATGCTGTAAAGATCCTTTAACAATATAAAACATATATAACAATATTAAGCTTATTGGACGGGGTGCATATTTCCTTTGTGGAGGTATGCATCATTACAAGGTTGATGTTGTTTGGGATGAGAGATAGAACACTGTTAGATATACTAAATAGATTTCCAGAAAGCTAATATAGGATATTGTATTATGAACATAAACATTTAAATGTATGTCACTATGTTTTTTGGTGCAGCTCGTGATCTGGATTCACAGTAAAACATTCACAACAAGGGAAATGCATTTTAGAATATGAAAAAACAGAGTGAGAATACTCAATTTCAGATGCATGAAATACAAGACAAAAGGCGTCCGTTGAAACAATGTCTCCGCCCCTCGTGCTATTATTAGTAAGTATTGATGAATCATGCAGGGCGGGTGTGTGGTGTGAGGATTACTGCGAGAAGGTTCTGAGAAGGTGTAGCTGCACGTCAAGGGACTTGTGAACACAGAGAGATGCAGAGCTCCATCACAGCACAGAAAATAAAGTTGACTCTTGCTTCCCGTCGATAATGACTTGAGGTGGTGCACTGCAGGGCAGGCCAAAATTAACCGCATGTACAAGCAGTCTATCAAGAGACCGATGAGAGCAGAACATTGCGAAAAATGCCTCGTCATCTTAGGAGACAATGAGAAGACTCCTTAATATCCAAGAGTGGTTATTTGTTTTCTCCTTAAAAACAAGGCAAGTTAAGAAAGCACCCTGTCTTCAAAATAAGAGATGAGATTATCTGAGATTATCTGAGATATTGGTACAGTGTGCGACTTTCTGTAGAAGTCAGTCAATCAGATAAGCAGTTACTGGCAGAACAAGAAAGTTTTGTGTGCTGTTGGCACATGCTTATGGTCATGAGCACTTAAAGAATCAAACCACATTGGGTTACATATGATTAAAGAGATATAAGTGAAAAGAGTTCTAGGTGTTGAGGGTACAATGAACGTGTTCGTAACAAAGAGAGCTGAAACTTGCAGGCATTTGTTACACATATCGGGCATTTTGTGTTTGTACATTTCTTGATTGCAGACACAAAGAAACAGTCATGTCAAGCAGTCAGGCGTGATAGAGGCTGCAAGGTACATTAAATGTATATTGGTGTCGATCCCAGAATAAGTCAAATGTTAAAGTTTCGCCCTCACGTGAAAGCCCAGAGCGAAAACTATCCCACGTGTATAAGGAACAGTAAAGCGTGTAGATACACGGGGTGATTCATAAAGCTATTGTTGTTCTCAGATTTATTAACTTATAAACTATTTTTTAATTTATAGTTATACGTACACAAACGCTTATTTGTTCAACAATTTGTTATTTGTTGTACATTGTTCAAGCAACCTCACATTAACTGCTTTGTAAGTTGCACTACTCATTCATTATATTTCCAATGCCTACTGCATTTCTAAAGACCTGTTATGTGGCCTATGTTATAAATATGCTGGTACCATTATGTATTGTTATATTTAGTCATTTAGCTCTTACTACCGAGAGCAAATGGAGCAGTTGAAGAGGACTTCAGGAGATGTTCATTATGTACACAAGAATTCTGTAGTAGATCTACAATATATACAAATCTTTATTTGACAGAATTGTCTGTGTAATGTAAAATAAAGTGATGGAGTTTTTCTATTTTTAACAGGTTTCTTATAAAGTCAATTGACTTGATTTCTGTTAAAAAATTCCTTAATAAAACTATTATAAAGGCTTGATTAAAAGTGCACATTTTCATATCCTGCATTATTGACCATTCATTCAATTTCTCAATTTGACAACCATGTCCTATAAGAAATGAATTGCCTCTGTAATTGTCCACCGTGTGTCATTTGAATCCTGTGTTTTGGGGACACATACGTTTCTGTATGGGACTTTGGGGTCTGGTAAACGTTTCATCTCACCCCTCATCACACACCATGTGCCAGATGGTATTATTTGGCTCCCCTGATAAATATTGATGGGATTGGCTTGGACAACAGGCAGTCTCATCCTTTCTTAAGGCATTTCGAATTGACTTTGAGAGAAAACCACAGGAACGTGTTGCCATTTGTGAGGACATTAATGCGAACGAAGAATAGGTGATGGAGAGATGCCAAAAAGTAGATGGGACATAGAGGCACAGAGTGGCTATGGACTGTAATCTAGAGAAACAGAGATAGGACAGAACAAAGAAAAGAAAGTCATTTTGAACAATTTCTAAAGAAAATGTTTAGCTGTTGTTCCAATGTTTCTAGGCTATTGTTTACTTGCCTTGAGTCAAAAGAGCATTTAGCTAAAATGCTTAATATAAAATAGTTAAGCATCTCATTGATCTGATAATGTGTGGCATGTTCACAAGCTGATTTTTGGAGATTAGTCAGACTCCCGTTAAGAATCTCAAGTTCGGTTGGTGTACGTGACCATGGAGGAAAACATCTAACACGTTGGGGGACACCGCACAGCTAGATGTCGACAAAAGCCGAGGAGAGAGGGAGGAGAAATGAGGCGGGGGGAAAGATCAGGGCGGCTGAAGGATCAGTAGCACACAGTAGAGCTCATTGTGTCTAACCCGATTATCCATCACTAGACTCACCGGGAGATGGCTTTTTGATGTCAGATGGTGTGTCGGCTGAACATGATGAGTGTATCTCTTATCAAGTTAGAGCAACTTTCTTTACAATTATAGATCAACATTTGCTCTGGATCTTAATTTCGAGAAAGACATGGTGGTCTTCATAAGTAAAAATGTTCGTTCCTTGTTGTCGATCTTCAAGAAGGGTGAGTAGAAGGACACTATATTTGGTTTCACACTTTGACCGCAGACTTTGATATATGAACACATTAAAAGACTTGTTGACATTATTGTGCACCAGGTCGTAAAGCAACAGAATAACAAGAGAAGAGAGAGATTAATTTGGTTAAATCTATTAGCTTGTCATCCCTGTTTGTTACTGTCTTGTGTATCTGTCCCACAGACCCGAGCTTCAAGGTTCAAGGGTCACTATACTGTACCTATGTTTATATATTTTGACGAAATGAGACCACATTTTATTAAACTGCCTTTTTTAACTTAAAAAAGCTGTGATTTGTGAATTGATTTCACACAGTGCACTTACTGTACCTACAATCTGTGATGTGAGTATCACAATGGCACCCATGAACAGAAGGACACCGGACACCCCCGTGGGGTGAACTAGACAATACCCTTATAAATTGATACCTACCGAGCAGTTAGAAATCTGCATAGCCGACTTCTGAGTCCCTGTGCTAAAAACACACTTAACTTATTAACGGTACTTTTAGAGGCATCGCAACTGTTGTTAACTCATGCCAAGTAAGTTTAATGCACTCAAGAGGTACGTATGATAGCAGGACAAGAGTGTTCCTGTTCCTTTGAGAGCTGCGGCCTAACGGCCTCCCTGAAGGGTCCCGTTTCTGCCTATTGTACTACACTGAAGATCAGTGGCAGTCAGATTTTGTCTTACTGAAGTCACTGGCAGAATCAATAGACATGCTAAATTGGTGTAACATTGACACCTAGCGGTTGAGCTTGGTATACTAAGTTAAAAATATTGGAGAGGGTTTTCCCCCGGCCCTCCTCTTACTCAGACTGGATGCTCACATGAGTTGCCAGACACTTACAGGAGTGTAATGGAAAGCATCAACACTTACACTGTACGTTTAACTGATCATTTATATGTTTGCTTTTTTGTTGATTGCAAATATAACTCAATCAGCAGCTCGATTCAGAGATTGCGGAGGTTACATTTACGGGTCATATTGCTGTCTTGTTTAAATAACCGTAATAACATTTTATACTACTCCCCGTAAGTTGTAAGTTTGCAACGTAATAGTACCGGAAAGGCTGGAAGCTGCTATATCTGACCCAGGTCGTTTGTTTGCTGCAATATGCTGTGATTGTCGGCAACTGGCAACCGAGCTGTCAAAATCGTCAGTGGGCGGGGTCACACGGACCAAAAAAATGCTGTAGCATGGTTTTTGGACAAATCAATATATAAACGTAATATGTTTCTAGACATTTAGGATTTTTTTTATTTAATAGTAATAGTATTACAGACAGCACCTATAAAGCATTGTTTCTGTCATATAATATATTGTTATCATATTAATGTCAGATCCAATATAGTCGGCGCTGCATCTTTTTTAAGGCTCTCTCTGTCCAAAAGGCCTCTTTATTTTTTGAAAATGTGAGTGATGCTTTGTGGCAAGCCGCGGAACATGGGCAATAGGGTGATACCACATTAAGCCACGAATTAATCTAACCAACACCTGTTTCTCTACAATGTTCTTATGCAGAGATATACATATTGCTAAATGGTTGTTAGGCTAACCTGTTTGGTTGCTATGGGCGTGGCTTGGCATCTGGAATTGATAATACTGTAAGCTATGAGTGAAACAAACCACCTCTCTACGATGATCCGATGTAAAGATATAGGTATTGCTAAATTGTTATTAGGCCATCCTGTTTGGTTATGCATGTTATTGGTTATGAAGTTCCTTGGATACTGATTGGTTGCCTGAATAAAACGAGCCCCCCCCCCCCTTGTCTCTACGCCACTTTGTGGCAAAGATCTGTAATTTTTATAATGGGAGTCTATGGGATCGTTTGCTAGG
The DNA here is from genome assembly GCF_947034865.1 of Barbatula barbatula. Classification (NCBI taxonomy): domain Eukaryota; kingdom Metazoa; phylum Chordata; class Actinopteri; order Cypriniformes; family Nemacheilidae; genus Barbatula; species Barbatula barbatula. The sequence goes on from NC_136784.1 coordinate 13,019,443, forward strand.
TTGCTGTAAATGGTTGCTATGGGCGTGGCTTAATAGCTTCATGATGATCGTGTGACACTGATTGGTTGCCTGAGTAAAATGAGCCCCCCCGTTGTCTCTTAGTGTTTGCAGTGCGAAGATGTTCAAAACGGTACAGTTTTACGCCTTATGTGAGCATGTTTTCTGTCAATGGGGAATTTTGGGGGACTCTTTCACCCCAGGGGTGCAACTTACAACCCAGATGTATGTTGTTACAGAGCCTGATTGCCTCTTCAAATGTGGTAACCCGCATGTTTCTAGGAAATCCTCGCTCGGAGCTACGACCCGCCAAAGTTGGGCGCAATGTTAAGTCAATGGGATTTTTCAGGTGTTTTTTTGCCCCCCTATCGAACACCCACCCGATCGCTTATAAAAGTCATAGCACACTATTCCTCTATGGGCCGGTCGATTTGAGCGCTCATTCATGGCTCTACGCCAAAAACTGTGGGACAAGTTACGTGCCAAACTTTTGGCGGAACAAGAATAATAAGTATGAGGCAATAGCAATAGTGAGCTTTTTTCCAAAAGCATCACTAATAAGTAACATAGACTAACAATGAGCAATATCGTTTTTCAGCATTTATTAATCCTTGTTAATGTTAGTTAATGCCAATACATTAAGTTCATTGTGCATTAACTGTTAACTGTTACAACTTGCGATTTTAAAAATGTATTTTGTAAATGCTGATATGAACATGAACTAAGATGAATAAATGCTGAAGATTTATTGTTGATTGTTAGTTCATGTCAGCTAATGCACAAATGTTAACAAATCCAACCTCATTGTAATTTCTTAGTACAATTTGATTTCTCAATTCATGACCCCTTTAAATTGAGTTAAAACTCAAACTATGACGATTTGCCATAAAGCAAGCGTGTGTATGTGTGGATCAAAGTGGTAAGATGGTACACACCTGCACTGATCCAATGCTTTTATCAGGCCAATCTATATTATTAATCTGCTGGTGGCTTTAGCCTGCCAGACTGTTACCACACCAGGTCATTCTGACGTGTCCCGTCAATCTGTTGACACCCGATAAGGAACATGCTGTATCATGACTCCTCACAAATCAGACGCATTGTTCTTAAGTGTACGATTCACCTCAGATGTCCAGATTAAAGCCAAACATAACACTGAGTGATAAAAAGGTGCTTGACTGGCATGAAAACACAAAAAGACTTGTTTCTGTGAATTATATGAAAAAGTAATCTGTTCTGTCTGTGCCATATGAATGACAGATTGACATAAAGATTTGTACTGTATGCTGTCATGTTTACAGACGTATATCGTAGGGTAACCTGGCATTTCAAGGCATTAGAGAGATTAGCCTGTCAAAGACTGAAGGCTCGGTCAACACATGCTCCTGCCTGCAACCCTCTCTTATGTAAAACCTGTCCAGCAGTCAATTTGAACAGGTTAGATGGAGAAAGAATGGGCATCATTTAACTGCCAATTTTCTGAATAATTAATTCCCAGAATACGGTTGTGTTATTCCTCGCTCATTATGATTGCATGTTTTTCTCTCTCGTGGTACATAAAGGGAAAATAAAAGCGCAGGACTGGCTGTGATTAGATGATGTGATTTTTCCACTGTCTTCTGTGATCTCATAACGCTGTCTGTCTTTCACCGTAAAAACAATTGTTGGTTCAACTTAAAAAAAAAAATGTTATCTGGTTGCCTTAAAATGTTATATTATGTTAACTAATATTTTTAAGTTGAATAAACTCACAATTTTAAGGCAACCTTGTAACTTATTTAAGTCGAACCAACAAAAAACAACAAATAATGAGACCACCAGTAACTTTTTTAATTTTCTACAGGACAAAAGCACGATGATGAGAGAAAGCTGAGTGTACACTACACAGCCGCTCAGCACTATCAGGAAAATGTGTTCATTGAAGGCTGCAGGCCACAGTACCTGGAAGACCTTCATACTGAGGCCAGGGAGGGACTGAAGATCTTGCAGCAGGAGGGTACGTCACATAACTACACATCAAACTGATAACACGTGTATTTTCTCATGCACCTCACTTCCATTCTTTTTCCCATGCAGAGCAAAGAAATGGACTGGATTTTCAGGATGATCAGAGTATGGTAGGCTTGAATGAATCTACATATATCAGTGTATGTGGCACTCTCCACAGATATGGTCAAATTGAGACATAAATCTAGTGCTTTCTTATAAATAATCGAAATTAACATGGAATGAAATGTACTGCTTAATATAAATACATAAAAAGAAAGGTATTCCTCACTTGATTTGGTTCGAGCAATGGTTATTTATATCGTCACTGTCTTTTCGAAACCCTCAAATTCACTGTTTTGTCTGGAAATGGAAAAAACTGTACTTTTTTAAGTCAGAGTTAATAAACATTTTTAATACTTTCAATACTTCCAAAACATAAAGGCTGACTAACAACAATAATGATTTATGACAAAATAAAATATGGAAACACAAGGTTTCAGAAGGACCGCAGCGAAATATTACTTGAACATTATACACATTAGAGCTGTATATGAGTTTAAGAGTATCAGGTGTCATTAATGCAAACTTTCAGGTCACTTTGTGCTTTATAAAAACATAAATATGTAGAAATTAAATGAATCAAACCTATAAATAGAATAATGAAGTGTTCTCTTATACTGGCATTCATATCTCCACAGCCAGAAGATGCATGCTCAAGAGAAAGAGACGAATCATTGGATACTGATAGCACTGCTGAACACTCTATCATCTCAGCATCCTCCATCTCAGCAGTGTCCTCTCGTCCGGTGCTTACACGGCAAGGTATAACAGGTCTAAAATAAACCATCCCTTTGTTTTCTACTCTCCAATAATGGTTATTCGTGATGTGGTGCAGAAATCATCACAGCTGAAGCTTCATGTTGAATTTCACATGGATTCTTGAAGATACGATGTGATAGTTTTTCAAATGGTGTTGAATTCCTCTACACTCTCTCACGTTCCTTAGGTTCCACTTTTAAGCCCTTGAACCCAGTTAAAAGACTCGATAAGACAAAAAGGAGAAACAGAAGAACAACAATCATGGGCATACCACAACAGGTCCAGAAAGAACTAGGTATGTGCTCTCATTTAATTTGTAAATCACTTTCTCAGACCTTAATATTTATCGAACAAAGTCATTTTAACCCCATGTACCTAATAAAGGTTGAGGTTAGGTTCCGTCCTTGTACCTATTACTTATGCAGTAACACATTTAGTACATTGCACATAAAATTACTTGCTACCAAAACATCTGTCAAAGATAAAAGCGTGATTACTTTGTCTTGTTTCTATGTAGACATGGCAAGAGGAAGTACACTGCACCTTCCAAACGAAGAACATAATGGTCAAGAGGATTCATCTGGCACAGTATTCATCCCAACCATTGATGGAGAACCTCCTCCAGGACATCATGAAGGGGCTCGTGTACACCTGCAAAATATCGAGGTTCTCCAGACATCAGGAGATGAGGATCTTCTCATAAAACACATCCAATGCTTCTATCAAGATGACTTGTCCATAAGCCGAAAGCTTGGGCTGGGACCATGCCCTATGCAGAGGCCTAAATCTCTGGCTGTGCCAGGCATGACCACTTCCTGTTTACTGCAGGAGCCGCAAGGTCCTGTGATGTCCATCTCACCACAAGCAACGTATTTATCCAAGATTATTCCAAATGCAGTTCTGTCCGCTACAATAGATATTATTGAAATTAACCACGGTGTCTGCCAACATACGGTCAGTACGTTTGGCAAAGGTAGCTCAGCAACTAGCCCAGCTTCTACAAGATCAGGAAGTAGAACAAGTGAAGGTCCACCTACCACCAGCATCCCCAACAGAACCCATTCACAATCATCTGATACTGTCGTTTCTAACTCCTCTACAATCTCTTCAAAAGAGAAAGGTCCACCAGCATGCGTTGCTGACAGCACCAAAGAAGCCTCGGATTTAAACCCAAATGCGAGCTCAAACAGTGAAATATGTTCTGAAAGTAAATGTACAAATCAGAGACTGGAGCACAGGGACTCAAGTGATACAGAGGAACATGTCAGAAACAGTAGTTTTTCTCGAAGCCTCTCAGTGATGAAGACAAAACTACCACCAGCACCACCACTGAGAACCTATTCTCTGCACAATGAACTCAAACAAATAAGGAGATCAAAGGAATGGGAATCAACCAATGGCCAAAATCTCACCAGTACAAAAGAAGATGATTATTCCTTCAAAGAAAAGAGTTATTTTCACTCATTAGTACCAAACCCATCAAGACACTTTAAGTCGTCTCCAAAGTCCAGTCCGGTCAGCACCGACCAGCCGGGATCAAGTAGTTCATCTCCACATAAAATATCGTCTAGCGAAAGTAAATTTGATAGGACTTTATCTCCTTCGAGTGGATATTCAAGTCAGAGTGGCACACCAACCCATTCCCCAAAAGAGGTCAGTCCCTCCTCACCTGGAAATAGACGACTTAAGCATTCAAAACCAGACAGAGCAGGTGTACGCACCTCCCCGGTGGTCTCGGTTTCTTCATCTTTGACATCTCTGTCCTCAGTCACGTCGGACACAGCACATCAGAACATTCAAACTAACACCACTCCATCAGAGCCACTGAAGCTCTTCCCTCCTGTTATCAATCCTGTGAACTCCCCAAAACCGACAAACATCTATAGGGAGCTATTCAACATTCCACCTCCACCTAAGGTAAAGGCCCCTTCTCCTCCACCTCCTGAAACCTGGATTCATAACAAACGCACATTTGAACTGTTATGTGGTCCGGGTCCGAATGTTAATAGGTTACAACAACTTCAAAAACAGCAAAAGTTAAACGCCGGAACTCAAAACACAGATACAATACATAATGTTGAGCCAATAATCCCAGAAATACCGACAGCAGATGAAACAAATGCTCAACTGGAGAGAAAAATGCTGGTTGTGCCACCACAAGTTCATGAACAAATGATGTCAGAACCTTCAACAAGATCAACATTATATAATGATGAAGGTCACAAAGAGTATAGTGAAAGCATTCAGATTCAAGATCCGAGAAATGTAGACAACCCAACTCAAACCGTTCCTAATATGGAGGTACCAACTATTGAAGTTGATCATCCTCAAACAAACTGTGATGTCGATACTGAAGCTCAACTATTGAGCAAATCCACTCCAAAGTGTTACAAAATCAATACAGAGAACCAAAGACACACCATAGTTCAGGACATTTCGAATCACAAATCAATGCATACTCTCAGTATAGAATTACCAGAGATCAATGGCATTTCTCCACCCCCTTCTCCACCTCCGGAACACCACCCCCCTCCACCACCTACAAAACACCCATCAGCCTCCCCAGACTCGATTCCTGCACCTGATGCGGAGGAACAAGGGCAGGACACAGGGGTACAGGCCACATCTCTGGAATCTTCTTGGCCACCTCCACCACCACCAATGGATGAGTCAGCTGAACTTATATTTGAGGAGCAAGATGAACTTGAATTCCCTCCACCACCCCCCTTAATTATCTATGAACCTCTGATAGAGACATCAGGTAAATGTCAAGAATCACATGAAGAGCATGTTGATGTAGAACTAGTGTCAACAGAAGTCTCTGACATGGAAAGTAGTTCAGTAGTCCAAATATCAGAAATTCATAACATTCTGGCAACAAGAACTGTACCGAACTGTAGAGTTCTGGATGATACATCAAAGTCTTGCAACAGTGTCTCACAAGTTCACATAGCAAACACAACTGTAGACTCTCCCAAAACGTCAAATCTTTTACAAGTTGAGGACTTATTCTATACAAATTCAAATATATCAGAAGACGATTCATCAGAGGAAGCATCACCTGATATCCAGGCAGTGTCCACTAATGTGGCTCATGCACCGCCCCTGTCAATGGAAGACCAATCTGCTGTTAACTTCCGAAGGCAAGCGTGCCCCATAAACAAGGACAACAGGAGCAAAGACCTCCTGTGTCGCCACAAGAACGCACCCATTCCAAAGGAGGATGCCAACATTCCCCTCGTCACACCTTCTTTACTTCAGATGGTCCGACTACGGTCTGTAAATGTTGAAGATCAAGTAACTGATGATTCCAAAACAAGTCTCGAGTCCACAAAAAAGGATCCTCAAACCTCTAGTCAAGCAACACCCCAAAAGCCTATTCGCAAATCCTTGACTCTAAAATCTCTCCCACCCACAGTCACATCCCCTTCCATGTGTCTCCAAGAGGCCATACGTATGAAGACCGCTGCTTTGTCATCTGCAGGAGTAGCACCAAAGCCTAACCTACGCTTAGCCTCAACTGGTGGTACTGGTTCACCCGTTGACTTGCACAAGTCTCCTGCGTCAACCGCCAGTTTTATCTTTTCCAAGAGCACAAAAAAAGCTGTCATTGAAACAGCTACATCTCCTGACGCTCAGCCAGGCCTCAGCCAGAATCTGGTGGATGAGATAACGCAGGTTTCCGACCCAGCCAAGATGAGGATTACAAACGGCATGAAAAAGCCAATAAAGGTGCCGCCGCCTGTTGCTAAGAAACCAGTGCATGGAACAAATCCTCATAACAAGCCAGAGAACGTAACAACTGATAAGACAGAGTGCTTGACAAATGAACAAACAGTGAGAGTTAATGGGCAAAGCGACGTTGTGCATCCTGCTGGTCAGCTAGCACAAGCATCTACTTGTCGAGATATAGCAAGTAAGAATAAATTGTTGGTTGTTTGTTGGTGCATGAAATATTAAAGGAACTATGTAATTCATATCAATAAATATATAAATCTGTATTAAGAAATGATTATGACTTTTTTTAGGAAGTACAGAGTCGACATGTTGAAGATGTGTTTTGATTGGACTGTTCGGTCACAGGAAGACAAAGAAAGTGATGGAAAGCTCAAGTAAGAACAAGATCAAGGATTCATGGATGCCACAACTGTCTTTAAAGCCTTAGCCTGGAAATGGCCTTCAAATGTTTGCAAAAAGGTTTTCTCCATTTTATATAATAGCTTTGTTACAGCTTTCAAGTATTTTTCTAAATGTTGAACTGTCTGCTCTGGGAAAAGTCACTTTGAGTTTATGGTGGATGTGCTGGTGGATTTTGTAAAGATCAATGGCTAATGACTGCAAGATTGAAGTGACATCTAGTGGTCACTAGTCGTAGCAACTGCTGCTGTGTGCAAAATATAAAACCCGGTGTTATAATTTCTTGACATCCAAATATTCTTTATATCAACAGAGGTTGATTTCTAGCTTCTAATGAATGAAGTTGTTTATACTAACAATTCTGAATGTTTTAGTGCTACGGCAATCACGCCTTTCAGAGTTTGCTTTGAGCAAATATATGTAACTACACATGTACAGCACTATCAGTTACCTTCAAAACACGACTGAGAACATGATATAAACACATTTACCGTTCAAATAGATAAAAGCACTTTGTGAGCTAAAATGCTGCATTCTTTTTTTGTTTGAACTAGCAAGCAGTGAGAGAAGACTGATGGTCCCTTTAGGACTGATGTAAAATTATATATACACTTTAGTAGCGGTTTACTTCGAGGCAGGAGTGAAGCGAGAAACTACACTGTTTTAAACTAAATATGCATTAAAGATATTTATAGATTTAACCCGGTGTGACTCTTTTTTTTCACATAGAAATGTATGTTCATAGTGTATATTCATAGTGTATATCAGTTGTTCTCAACAAAGGGGGCCCTAGATGACTTCCAAGAGGGCCTCAAAAAGACCAATGGCTTAAAATTAGAGCATTGAAATACACTGGGAAAAACAAGATATCGTTTTAGTATTTGGCCATATTTATATTGAATAAATGTTTTTGCAGGTAATGTCAAGCTCTTAAATATTTTATTGGGTAGAAATTGTGAGTTTTTGTGAATGGGACCTCTGAATATTGTTGAGTAGAATGGGGAAAATGGAGTCCAAAAGGTTGAGAATATCTGGTGTATATGCAGCGCATCAGACAAAAAATGTATGTTACTGCAAATATTATAAGCACAAAGAAACTTTTAAAGGCAATATTACTATGAAGAAGTTTGAGAAAATGATTAGGAATTGTCCTTTATAATTTATTGAGATGAGTTTGGTTAACATCAGATGGCCATACTTCAGATGAGTTCTGAATATAACATTACATGATACTCCAGGCTTTTTCAGTGAAGTCAAATAATCCTTAACAGATTTATGTACATTTTATCTGAACCGTTTCCATAAGTTGAATAGTTTCAATAGTTCAAAAGTTAGAGATTGATCAGTTTCCAGCAAGATGTTGGCATCACAGGAAGACCTGAATTTTAGAGGAACTCTTCAACTCATCTGAACAGTTTCCTCTGGGATAATTGGATACATGAAAACTGAATATTTCGAGTAAAATGGTACAGACAGTTTAGCTAATGTTTCCACCCTTCAGTGTTTTACATGTGATTTGTCCTAGCTTGGTCATGAGGCTTTTTTCTTTCCATTGTGCAACACACTCGTCTGAGATCTTCAGATCCACCTGAAGCGATCACACGAACAAACAGGCGAGAGTAAGACACAGTGAACCCTCTTAAATAAACATCCAATTCTCAAAGTATAAAAGCCAACATACCTGTAACTTCTCAAACACTTTTTTCTTTGGTTTCAATTCATCATCTGGTTTACCCGATTCAAACCCATCGATGTAAACCCGGTCTCCTGGTGCTGAACCTTCTGGTGGATCCAAAGGCTCCACTTTCCTGGGCTCTCCCTCACTGTAAGAACACGAGAATGATTAAGATGAAAATCTAATGAACGTTACAGAATGAAAGTCAATTGGTTGCACTGACATTGAAGCACAGAGCAGCATGGCTTGGGATTCAATCCCTCTCATCTTCTGGGGCTTCAGATTGCACAGCAACACAACATGTCGGTCCTGCAGCTCCTCCTGAGAGATGTAAGCCACCAGTCCACTCACAACAGTCCTAGGCTGCTCCTCCCCGACATCAATCTTCTCTAAATACAACGAGTCTGCATCTGGATGCTGTTACATCACAAAAAATGAAAAACAGTTTAAACTTTGCTACATTTAAAGTGGTTATAATGATTTGTATTTTAGACTACAACTGCTGATAAATTGTTTTCACAGTAGAGGTTTAACAGTATATTGAGATGCATTTTTTTGTGATATGAAAGCTGCTGAATCTTATTGGTTGAGCTGCCAACATGTGACCTGCAAATAATATCATTAACATAAGAAGACATTTATTTACAATTACTTATTTGCTTTTAATTTATTGTTCTAGTTGTTTTAAGGTTTTTTAATTCGTATTTATTAATTGCTGAACCTTCTGGTGGAGTAATGTAAAAGCAAAAGATTAAGTGCGTTTAATGTATTTTTAGTTTACAAGCAAAAACTAAGCCAGAAATGTTGTCTAAGATTTGTTATCTTAATGTTCTTCAAAAAACTGTACGTACAACGATAATGCGATAATATATATTTATTTTTCCTTTTACCATTAAAGTTTAATTTTTTTATTTTTATAACATATTCTAATAATATTATAATTGTTAACCATCATGAGATGACTGTATCACACCTACTCATTTAGAGAATGACATAATCTAAACAAATGTTGGCTTACCTTCCCTATACTGATGATTTTGCCCACTCTGATGTCCAGTCTGGATGGGACGAGCTCATCCTCCTCTGCTGTCTGTTTAGGGTTCCCCTTTGCTCCGCCTTCTAAAAAGAAAGAGCATTAATGAACATAACATGTAAATGTTTTCAAATAGATCGTCAAATCCAAAACATAATAAAAATATAATGCAGGGCCAACATACTGCCTGTCATTTTAAATCATTCCTAAAGATCAGCTGGTTCAGATGTGCTATACAATATCACTCACTGTTTTTAGAAAGTTCTGGATAGGCTGAATTTGACAGTTTCTTTAACTCCGGGGTCTCAAACTTCTTCCTAATGGGGTCCAGCAGCTTGTTCAAGGCCACCTCCACTGAGGCCTTAAGGTCACCAGGGTGGACATGCTGCAGACACAAGGTGGTCTACATATTAGGTTCAATTTAACTACTGTATGCAAAGATGTGTATCTGAAAAGGATATTTTGTTCTAATTTACGTGAGCTATTAGATACCTCCGCAGCAAAGTCCTTCTCTACCTCCTCAAAGTCTGTGTAGACTTTATCACCTCCCCACTTTGGATCTCTCCTAATCACAAATTCTGAGAAACAAAAAAGCAACGTTGGCACACATAACAAATGTGTCCAGAAGTACAATATCGGCAATAAAGCTCACCAGAGTGCAAAGGGAAAAGCACATGTTTGACGAAGGACAATACTCCATTATTCTGAATGTTTCCAGGTTCACAGAACGCTTTCTTCAGCTTCTTCTTTACATCCTCCCTCTTATCCAGGAGGTCAATCTTGGACTCCTGAGATTAAATTTGAGTATGAATTGCAGAATTTCCAACAGAAAATATCTAAAGCATACCCCTGCTCCACATTTCTTTTTAGTTAATGTTCTAGTACCTCCTCTGAAGAGCTCATCTTCGCTCCAGTTAGTCCAGGCACCATTGGGTTCATCATATGAATGCGTTTTGTATAACCAAGAGAGGGCAGATACTACATAGAAGAGGTGAAGAAAATTCAAATATCTCTTTTAACCACACATATATCAAATGATGTGATACAGTTGCATGGAAGACTTACATAGACCACGACACAACTACAATGCTGGTTAAAACCAATAAAGCGATGTCTGCTGGCCAATTGATTGGTTGTGCTTCTTGTCATAAATGGTGAATAAAATATGGATATAAAGATGAATGAACAACGTGTACCTTTTCGGCTAATGTGAAGATCTTTCTTTGGTCCACACCCCCAAACTGAGCGTCCACTTTCAGGTACTCCTCATCCAGGGCCTGATGGAAGTAAAGTGTCTGTATACAACATTTGCTAGAAAAAACATCTTCTATATACAGTATGTTCAATTGTCTTATATGCTTTTTATTTGGTTCGATCATCCATAATTTGGTTATTATCAAATGGCTACCCAGGTAAAATGTCAAGATTAAAGTACACATCCATAATGTACTTCATGTGCTCCATTGCCACACATTAATTCTGTCCTTAATATACTAAAAATATAGTTTTGTCTATTCGTGGTGTCTCAACACAATACATTTAGTTTATCTTAAGTACTAAAAACTATTTCTATATGTTAAGCACAAACATAATGCGTAAAAATAGAGCACTTTAAGTACATGTTAGTGTATAATGTATAGTGCACTTTTTTCACCTTATGTTTAAAATATGACCCGCTCGTTTAAAATATATCGTGCCAGTGCGTTTACGGACGCACGACACAAGTTCGATCCCGTCTTGAGCGTCCTTTGCTGTTCCCACAACCCTGTCTCTATCAAATGCTTTCCTGTCTGCTCTCCACTGTCCCATCCCAATAAAGTCAGAAAGCCCCTAAAATATAACTTGCATATAAAAAACCTGCATACCTGTAGTCCAGGATACAGCAGACCACTCAGTAGGGGATGCTCGACCTGTTTGACCACCTCAGCACCTGCTTTCTTGGCATCATGTTCAGTCATCATGGATGACAGCCGGTACACATCCAGAGTGTACTCCCTATAGTGGATCAACCAGACACAGATGGATAGACTCACTAGTCCAATACAGATGACACAATATATGATATACTCAAAATATATTCAAAATATTGAATATATGGATACCCAATATATTCCAGAGTAATTCACGTATTTACAGAGAGTACAGCTGTTACCTGCCGAGCTGATAGTCTGTGCCTTTCACAAATTTGAGCTTGTCAATAGGAACTCCAATGCTTTCCAACATGGCTTTAATAACCTGCTCGTAATATTTCACCCTGAGCTCCAGCAGCTCCCAGGGAGCCTTCATGTTGTCCAGGTAGGCATGAAGATCTGCAAAGAGGATGGTCACCTACAGAAAACATACATAAACATAATCTATATGCATGTTTGCCATTTTTACAATTCAACAAAATGTAAATCCATTAGAATATTACATTATATTGACATTTCATCGACGGACATAACTTGGTAACTCAGAACCAATACAGCAAAAACAAACCTCACAGCCCGCCTTCAGGAAATCGGCGATCTTTGACATGGGAACAAAATAAGCCACGTGGGGTTTGCCCGTGGTTGCTGTGCCCCAGTAAACCTTCAGCTCCCTTTCTTTCAAGATCTCCTTCAATTTCTCCTCACCAAGAACCTCCTAAGGAAAGAACATCAAAGCTATAACAACACACGCGAGATTACGTGCTTATTTGATTTCTTTATGTATTCTTTATATCTATGCACACTACAGAATCAAGAATGTGTAGAGCTCTGAGGGTGGCACAACAAAACAACTTGAGTTGATTCACATCTGAACAATATCACACGGCTGTTGTATCGGAGATTCTCACACCTGAAGGTTTCTGGTGATGAGCTGGAACTTCTCATCTGGACTCAGCTGCTCACCCATGATGTCTGCTGCCTCTGCACGCGCAGAAAACTAAAGTACTTACAAAACAAGCCAACAAGAACTTCTCTGCTCACAAATGACGTCATTTGCTACTCAAGACAAACATCTGTTAACAAACTCCCTTGTTTTAGTCGGTGGGCAGAGCCAGAATACCATGTTACCGATATATAACACGTAATATGAAGAGCTTGATACCAAAAGGAAATAACATGTTTTTAATAATGTCATCGTGTTTTTATCGTGTTAGCTATCTGTATTGTTTTGAGTTATTGTGGCTTAAATCAAAACAAACCAACTGTAGTTTGATTGGAATGCACAATAAAAACATGATTTTGAGTATTTGATGAGGTGATGTGTGCTACTGTATGAATTAACCATGTTACTGATGGTGAGCGTTTTTACTCCGGTTCATGCGAATGCTAGCGAGCAGATAAAGCCTCAGTACACACAATGATCTTGTCTTTATACAAAATGATCGCTAATAAATACCACAAGCTGCGCCTATTAATGTAAATACATTAAACTCACCGGTGGTCGCAAGGAAACGTGTGTGCCGGTGACAGGCTTTTCCTGTTGAAGATCATTTCGTCACGTGTTTCAAAATAAAAGTCTCCCAACAATAAAATGTAGACGGATAAAATATTGCTTCATTTATATATACACAAAACTATTTTTAAATGTATATCTGAATGCATCCGTAAAATTATAGAAAACTATCAAAAAACAGGCTAATCCGCATTTTCTAAATATTGTGCTATTTAACAACAGTGTTGCATCAGCTCGGAATCATCTTATGTCGAGCTATTCGCCACTAGGAAGAGTAATCGATTAAGAAAACCGAACTCTAATCGGGTTCCGGGGAAATGTGAAAGATTAATGTTCATGTATTTCTGTACTCTATTGTATGCAATGTTTAAATGTTTAAAACGGGAGATATGAAGAGTTTGGTTGCAAAATGAGACACCATAAAAACATGATAACATTATAAACATGATAAAACGGAGTCATCTCATTATGCCAATATTTTTGAGGAGGCAACAGGCAAGACGAATTAAAAAAGGATTTAAATGATGGGCTGAGATTGTATACGGAGTTGACACACTAAAACGGATATAATTTTTATAAAGTACTTATATGAATTATTATACAGCGGAGTAGGATTCCAACAATATAAGTATTTACTATTTTGATCTTGTATTTAACATGCTGTATCATAGAAAAAAAGAATGATGTTCAGATGTCTCTCAAACATGAATGAGCATTTATTATAGATATTATATTTAAATAACCAAACATCTACATTTACAGCAATTCCATTAATAAACGATCAAAGCACATTTATTTATACAAACTGTACATTGTGATGTCAGAATGCAATTCTTACCAAACCTGTGTTAAGGCGAATTTGACATTGTCATATCAAAATTGGCAGCAGATAGAAAACGGTATTAAATCAAACCAAGAACATCCCAAAACAGTACATGATACGTATATGTGCATATGTATAACATATGACACTTACACAGACGTATTTACACTTTTCTGCCCAGATAGAAAATGACAACGATCATTCCTTACCTCTAAGCTGGTCTATGTACATTTATATTACAGATCATACACATGGTAAAACACTTGGCATTCAAATCTTTGACACATACGTTGCAGGCAGAGATCTAACATTATTACTGTACATTAATAAAATAATGCCTTACATTAGCACTTTTGGGTCAACTGTAATATGGACAATCAAAGGGACACTGACATTTAACAAAAAACAAAGATCATATTCATTCAATACCTAAAGCATTCAGCAAACAAATTCATTGGCTTTTCCATAGGAATTAATGATACATTAGAGGTCATTGTTCTGCAGTGACACTCTTTTGTAATTGCCCTTATTTTACTTTAAAGAGGCTCTTAAACAAGATAAATTAAGGAAGGTGGGAGAAACAAACTTAATGGAATTAACATAAGATTTAAAAAAGTAATAAATACTTAAATAATCTTGTTCGCCATACATCAGAAGCATTTGATCATACAGTTTAACCCCATGAGCACTAAATAAGTTAGATGGCTTCCTGCTACAGCATTATTACCGGTTTACCTCACAGCAGTTTTGATTATTTCTTACTGTGGATACAAATGGATTCTGAACTTGACCCAATACGTTTTCTTTTCTTATGTTCATCTTTACAGGCACAAAGGGTTCAAATCGGGAAGATCATCTTTTTGGTTCATCCCATATAAAACGTGCATGCCCAATGAGACTGATGTACATAGAAAAAAGGTTGGTGGAAGGTGAAAACATATGAAAATGAGAAATCTGCCTCTTGTGAAAAGTGAAAAACAAGCCTCTTTTGTTAGCAGTACTGATGTTTGAATGTACTGATGTACTTAAGTTAAGTCTTATGGTTTTAGGTTTTAAGTCATGCAGTTAGGTGCACAAACGTATTCATAAATAAATTAGATTCACGGATCTTACTTACATAGTGAACACAGACATTCCTCCCAAAAAGAACCTTTCATAGTATCCCAAAAAAACGTTTTAAAGTTTCCTCTCATGAAAGGCATATCTCACCCCAGAAGGATTTAGTGAAGATTTAAATGTGTGCTTTTATCAAAAGTCTGCTGGTTTGGTACACTGTGAAATCCTTCTCCAGCAAGCAGCACAAACCAACCTTGCCACCCTCAACTTTTGTGTGCGAAACACATCGTGTCCTTCAGCACTGGAAATGACAAGGCACTTTGGATTTAAACAGTCAAAGGCTGCATTTCAGGTCCATCCACTTGTTGTGTAGAGGGTACGGTGACTTAGGCCGATATATTTTAGCCACAAGGTAGCATGCGCTGCTGGTTCAAAGCACTTACTCTCCGGTTTCTTTTGCCTTCGCTGTTCTGAAGCAAACGGTACAGTAGTTTGGGTCTGGTGCTATAAAATTATATTGAGCTCGGTGGAGTCGGTTTCCGAGTCGACCTCATTTTCTCTAAAGAGCGAGAATAAAAGGTCACAATTAAAAACAAGTCCATTGATATTGCAAAGCTATTTGAACTTATTCAAGAAGATTATATGATCTTCAAGTACGTGTACTTCACAAGGAGTGATTTAGTACTTCAAATAATTTGATGGTTTTACCTTTGTTCATTAAGTAGTTTACGATTACCCTGTCTCTTTTCCTCAGTGATGGGATAGGAGATGAAAATGATTAGCCCAATAATGATAAAGAAAATTGGAGCAGCAGATACCAGGATCTTCAAAGTTAAAGTGACCTCTGCTGGCTGCGTGCAACCTCTCGTCACATAACCGGCAAAACTATTGAAAAAAGTAAGAAATGAGAGAGGGGAAAAATGAGTGTGTTATTAACATACATCCAGATAAATCCAACCTCATGACTGTTTCATGTGAGACTTTCCATGAGTTCGTAATCAGTGTTCAACATGGTCATTGGTCTCTAATCGCATTATATCTCAAAGAAAAGAAGCCAGACACATTCTTGTACAGTGAAAATATAACCAAATGCGATCTTAGTGGATCAAGCAGCCAGCATAATCCAACTTTAAAAGCTTGGATCTCCCATACAGGAATGCAAGATTACTTCTAGTGTGGTTTCAGATACGATTTATTGTACGAGGATGTGAAGATGTTTGCTGCAACTTACTCAAGGCTGAGGGTGGAGACTCCTAAAGAAACACCAGATGCAAACTTGGTGAAGAACACATAGAAGGAATAGAAGATGGCTTCATGGCCCTGAGAATCAGGATTTTGTACTTTGAAATCATCCACCACATCAGGAAGCATGGACCTGGAACACAGAAGAAATACACTATGAATACGGAAACTTTGGAAGCACACAAACATAACGTTCACAGGTTTATATCGGTTAACAGTCACTCACCATGGCAGCAGGTAGGCTGCCGCAACACTGACTCCGGCAGCAAATGACACTATGTATGTCAAAATTAGATTGCTTGGCACTAGGACTACCATGACCACGAAAGGTACCACAGACTGCAAAGAGAATACAAGATGTCAGTTACAGAATGTCAGACCAACAGATGCAGCTGTGGTTCAAGGAAACATAACTCATCCACCGTTAATACTCAAATGTTAGCAAATCACTGCCAATACTTACTGTTGTTCCAATATACACTGCAGTTTTCTTGCCAAATTTTGTAAGGAACCATTGCCAGAATGGGATAGCAAGTGTGGCAGAGAGCTGAAAAAGAAAATATAAATCACAATGAATAAAGCTTTACAATCCATGTGCTGGCTTATATAAGATTTGGTTTTAGAATGATGGCATCTTTGCTATGGGTGTATAACAGCACATCGCTTTAACTAACAATACAGGAATGGTGGTTTGTGTGGCACTTTTAAGCAGTCTTCATCTACTGAATAAGTGACCTCATAATCCCAGACACTAGTCATAAAGGAACATTTATTTTACTGTGTCTCTCTGTCCATTTAAATGTTCAAATGATTCAAAACTTTAACAAAGCACAAGAACAAGACACACCTGAAGTATTGTATCTGTATTCAGAGTTTTCTGTTCATTTGTAACATTAATCCTTCTCTCTCATTCCATAACACCATACCCATATTTACAAACCAAACAATCTTTATTATTCATTTACGGTCATTTGAGGATGTGTTGTTAAACTGAGTTTTCTGGAGTAGTTCTCTGTTTCTTCTGTCTTTTTCTTCTTTCATCAAATTTGTTGTATTGGATTCAAAGTCAAAGGCTTTAGTTTTACTCACAATGTCTCTACAACCGGGGTTTAGTATATATTTAATTAAAGTGTAAACGCAGTGCTATATAAATAAACATTGATTGATTGTGTACCCATTTACTGATCGGTAAATGTGACCCACGCACAGAATAATAGAAGTCATTTTGAAAAACTCCATTGTCACATTACACACCCTTTGTTTCCCTCCCTTGAAAGGGTTCAAATTCAATACTGTCTAAAATAACAAAGCCCTTTATTATGATAAAAGGTTAATGAAAACACGCCTTGTTGTTAGCTTACCATTATGGCAAGCAGGATGTTTTGGAAGTCATTTCTGAAGCCCAGGCTGTAAATACAGAAAAGTGCAAAATTTCCCTCCAGGAGCTGCAAAAACATTTATAGAAATACAATATGAGCTGAAATGACATTTGCAATACAATATCATTGCCAAATATAACCATGGTGATCCTAGTTGGTCAGAGGTTTAAAAACCAAAAGGTGCTGTTGGGAAACCAAAATTCAGAACTTACCATAAAAGCCAGAGAAGTGAAGAGAAAACCCATGACCAGCTTAGCATAAGGACCATGACCCATTACCATACGGATGCCCTGGAAGAACGACATGGGTTCGTTTCTGACCCTGCAGGTCTCTAGGAGGAAGAAGAAAGAGGGATGAGCATAAACACTAAACACAAGTTTGAAAAAATGACAAAAAGACAAAAGCACTTTGCTTATTAATGTCCCATCAGTCTCCTTGCACAACCAAGTTTATTTTCCCAGCATTACATTACAAAGATCTCAACATTTTGTAAGCTAAAATAACTGACCTCCTTATAGCATGTTCCCAACTTTGGAAGCCCCTCTGAGTGCTTTGAAAGCTAATTCACTGACATTACATGAGACGAGTTCTCTGTTTGTGGGCCAACTACAGTAACGCGAGCCCTGTGGAAACGCAGCGGCTACATCTGCAATCAAAACCTATCGCTACGGGAAATCGTCAAGGAATCCTCACTCCTGGGAGTTTAACAAAAGCAAAGAAAACAAGCTTGGGCTTCGTTTATGTAACAAAGCTTGGCAATGTTACATGCACATACCTTTTTGCTCTTTCACACCAAGGAACAGCACCACGGCACAGAGAATGTAGATGGAGCAGATGACACCAGATGCAATCATGTAAGCGTTTCTCTGTGGGACAATTAAAACATCATTAAACACCAACATAACAACAATAGTAATTCAATAAACCTTGTAAAAAAGAAAAACATACCAGATGTCCCAGCGTAACAGGAGGCTGAGTGATGTTGACATCAAGACCTGCCTGTAGGTCGGTGGAGTTGAGATCAGTGGAGTTGAGGTCCTCCATGTTTGGGATGCAAGGAGCATTGGCCATCCCCACGATCTGACCTTGAACTGCAATGCCAATGAGTGTGGCCAAAACCTCAACCGTCATTCCTGAGGTGAGACAGCTGACAGTTAGCAACGCAAATGTACAGCAGGTTGCCATCTTTATTTTCAGGGTACATAACCAGTTGTAGATGTGTCAAAGCACAAGGTACTGAATGAAACTTACGGTACGCTGTGGCTGAATCCCTCTCCTTCTGATCGGTGCTAATAAACATGGTAAGGGCAGAATACGGCACATGGAAGCACTGTTTGGAGACATAAGAGAAGTCACGGGGGTCAATGCTAATTCACAGAAAACCACGAATGCTAGCACACATGTTCATACAAAGACTGTTACTCACGGTTTGTAACGTTTGGAATGCACAGTAGAAGATCAGGTACCAGGCAACTTTGCCTTGGTCAACAGTGGGCACGTACCAGATGAGGCAATAACAGAGCACGGCGAACGGGGTGGACACCACAATCCTGTAGATAAAGAATATGATTTCATTAGGCCAAAGTGAATGAACAAGATTAGGTTTTATCTATGGAAATTGTTTTACAGCTCTCAAAGAAGTTCAGAGAATTTCTCAACACAGTATAAATCATGTTAAAGTATAAACGCAACGTAATGTTGCCCATCCTGTAACTTAACACATCATTCAACCTTTCAAAGGACCAAATATGGCTTTCCTTCCCTTTAGCATCATCATCACCAGTTTCACATTGAGAAATGGAAGAAATAATCACATCGGAGACGACTTCCCTTCTTTGCGTCAGACTTATTGTTCCACGCGAGGTGAGCCAACCGGATGCCAAGATGGAGAACAAACTGTACATGAGCAGTTTTTTGGTTTTGTAATTGACAAAACTAAATGGTGGTGTACTGGATCTGGATAAATGCTCAACAGTACTTCCAAAACCAATTCACAGAAACACATATTTTCGTTTGAGCAGCATGTTTTTTTTAACAGAATTCAATTTGTGTTTTGCTCCTAAGCTGTGTGTTTTTAGTAAACACAAGAACATGAATCCCTTTCAGTTGGTTTGACCACATTTTAATCAATTCTACAGATTTTTCTGAAACAATCATTGCAGATAAACACAGTTTTGAAAGGCACAGTTGGAAATTTGGCACGAGTCGTTGCTCAAGATTTCTTGCACAAATACGCCTAGTGTGACTGTAATGTTATTTCACAAATATGCACAGATGTGTTCATTGAGCTTTAGGGAAAGAAATTAAATCCTGTGCGAAAATCCCCCTCAAACAAAATATTTGTTCATTTCTAAAACTTGTGAAATGAATAAAAAAATGTACATTTAAATGAAGCACTGTTAAATGATAATTAAATAGAATGAAATAAGTTGAAATGGTAAAATGATCAACAGCTTTCCCCGCCGTTATTTCGATTGGATATTAGACCATAGTAAATATTTGTATATAAATATGCACAATTTAAGGTTATAACCGTGCATTTTAGGCCAATAACTCTAAGTAACCTGGTATTGTTTAGAACTGCAATCTATTATTATCTTTAAACAGACTCATCTTACAAACAAAACCCATTGAGAATAATAATTATAAATAAATACTAATGCTAAATGTGATAACATGTATTGCCATTAGAAAGTAAACAGGAATTAAAGCCAGTAAAAACCCATCTCTCATCAATGTACGAAAGTGCTATTAATAAAGCATATTTTCATATTGTCATTTCATCTTGTGACTTTAAAAACCCTTCAAAAGTTTGCTTTACATTTTTTTAACCAAAAAGTCCAACCGATCAAACGTGTAACCAAAACAGCATGCATGTCACTCTTTCAGACCGCCATTTGAACTATAATAACCCCACCGCCCGTCAGCTGTGGGCCGTCTATAGACTTCTCAGCTGGTCTGCCTTCTCTCATTCTGATTGGCTTACAGCAGTGGTGTGTTGTGGGTTGGACCACTCAGAGTTCCCTTATTTGCATATTCTCCTGATGCATGTTCCTCACACAGACAGGCACAGGAATATCTCCCTCCTAAGCACTCGGCACTTTTATTATATAACAACGAGCTATTCAGACCACTTTCCATGTAACAATGTTTTAAACAAATAACAAAGTTGCGCCTTTCGGACTCTAAATGTCTTCCATTTTGCTTTATACGTCCCTTAAATGAAAGTCAATTGCGGATTTATCAAATATTTTGGATTATTTAAAATGTGATAACATCTTATCATGTTGGCTGCAGACTTTCATCACGACGGGATCAGAATATGTTGCTAACCTTTTATAACTGCCAGGATTATAAAAGCTTATCTCATATAAATTCAATTATAATGACTTATTTTCCTCATGACTCTCTGAAGACCTTCTTCCAGATCTCTGTATCCCATACCTACAAAAGTCCCTCTGGCACTCATGTTCTCCCAAGTGACATCACCACACAATCCCGGACGTCACGAGGGATCTTCTAATAAACCCCCCTAAGAGTATTCAACGGTCTTGCTGTGTTCACTGGCACTGAGCTCATTAATGCTGAACTTTCACACCGCTTTCCTACCAGATTCCTTTACACGCTCCATGTTCAGTTCGAATAGCATCAGGCATTCCTAACCCCACCCCCCCCATTCCGAGAACTTTAAGAACTTCCGGATTTCCTTCAATGAGTGACTTCTGAGACTGGATTCCAAGGCTTTTAGTTAGCACGTCAGCAATCCTAAAAAAAACTAAACGAACCAAACCTGAAACTCTTCAGTATATTTAGAAGCCCTGGAGCTTTCTCTAAACTAGACCTTTACCACAGGCATCAATGTAAGGACAGATCATGCCTGAGGGAGTGTAAGGTTAAGAGTCGACTGTCAAGCAACACACGCAATGTTGCATTTTTTGTTAGGTTAACCACACATTCACCACCATAGAAAAAAGTGCATACTAAGAAATAATCGTTTGATTAGATTGATCAAATGCAAGTGGTCATGTTGGTCTATAAATCCGATCTAGTTGGTTGGATATAAAAGCAAATTGGCTGATGGCAAAGTTCACAGAGGCCCCCCTCCTTGAACAAGAACCAGACACACTTGGCGCTTTCACTTGAAGACCGTACCTCCTGACATTTCAAATCCATGGAGATATGGGTCAGAAGACAAAGCAAGTGACAAGGCGGAGAGATTCATTTCGGGAGAATGCTATCAATCAGAAGAGCGTGGTGGGTAAAATTGTGAAACTAATCCAAGAAAAGGTTATAAAAGAGGCAGACGTTACTACAGGCAACTTGTTCCTCGCGTAAGACAATTCCAACTCGTTCAATGTGTCATGTAGTTCAGCAAAGTGAACAAGTGAAGAAAAACATACCAGGGCATCATTCGTCCAAATCTGGTCCATGGGCTTCTGCTGACTAGAAAGCCCACCGTGGGGTCTGTAATGGCATCCCATGCTCGACCCGCAAACAGGATGATGGAGGCGTAAAATGGTTCCAACTACAGAGAAAGAGAATAATCAAAATGTAATTATTTGACAAATCCAAAACATTTGCCATTCGGATTCATATTAAATGTTATTTCTATGCTCCACTTTCACTTGGAGATGGTTTCACTTTTTTGTACTTTATGCTGGATAATAATAACATTAAACAGTGACCAGGAGGAGCGCATGGGGTTTACTCAATGACCTTGAAGGAGATGATATCCTTAAAACACACATCAAGGAAACTTCACCGTTGCCATTGCTTTATGTCCCGAAAAAGACTTTTATAAAGCTCTGCCTGTCGACGTTAAGCATCGCATTAATTGTGGGAATACATTAGCAAGGCTCACACTTGTGCAGGTCTTGGTGACATGATAAATGTTGAGAGCTACTAGAACAATCCTGAGCTGGTTTTACCCAAGGTCTTTAATCTGGCCAATAAGACTGCCAAGAATACAGTACAGCCTTAAAAGTTAATGGCATGAGAACTTTATACAGTATCCACCTATTCATTTTCCAGTACAATTCCTCCTTTGTGACTGTACGGACTGTTCGTGACTGTGTAGGCAAGGGGTGTATAGAAACCCAACACCCCCTGAAGTTCACAATCAGTTTTCACACAGTCAATCTGATCTGCAGTTACGACACTGTGAATTATTTGTATTACATTTGTCGGGAAAACGTCTCGTGGCTTTTTCACATCGTAACCATAATCTGAAGTCCAAGCGCCTTTTAAAACTCGACAAGGGTACAGCTTGGAAATTAGAAATAATTATAAAAGGTTTTATCTGTACTCACCAAAGCAACATCCAGGAGGTAGATCTGGAGGAAGAAGCCAAGCGCACATCCTGTTATCTGGTACGGGGCTCCTCCAACAGCGTAGCACAACTTATTGCACACCGATAAACGATTTCTAGTCTCGCTCTGTTTGAAAAAAGAAAATAAAGATCATCTTAAATCGTATTCATAAGGCCTCTCGGAATTCAGAATATGGCATGATATGTCACACTCAGGCAGGTCATGGAGGGTTCACATTGTCTCGGTTGAGATTTAAATGAATCTAATGGTGATGTAAGCAGTCGAACGATGGCCAGACGTTTGCAAAGCCTGTTAGACAAGCGCTTGTTTTAATTATGCTAATAGTACTGTGCATTTCTGCTTGACTTGCTGTTTGGTCCTAATCCAAACATAACCTCGTTGCTCATAAACTTGTGCTGATGCTTTTATCTGGGTCACGTAGGAAAGCACATTCTGCAACTGGCAAAATCACAATTATATGCGTGACTTTCCCCTAAACCCTTAGCAGTAAGTTCAGTGATTCAAATGCATTTGCTTGTGACAGCTGAGTTTTCGTCATGTGCACCGTCCAAAAATAAACCTCTAAAGTTGTGCCGTGAAGACCACAGCGAGCAACTACAGTGCAAACTTGTCGTTCTGCTCAGGACGTTCTCACAATGCCCCCTGTCAGAGAGCACCGAGGCGATGTGTAGCCTACTCGCAATAACACAGAGTACTTTGGATGGCTAAATGAAACTAGATATCAGCGCAGAAGAACAATTGTTTTAGAAGAAGTTCAACAGTTAACTCGGCAGTGGCACATTGTTGAAGTGGGACTTTGTTAACTCTAGATTCATACTTTATTCTGCCGATATACATAGGTTGAAGTGTAAATAAAGCAGAAAGTATACAAGCACGCTCAATAGCGTTAAAACGTTGCACCCTTCCAGAGAAGGTAATTTCCTCAAGAAAACAGATAGGCCAACATGGAACTGTGGGAACCAGGAATTGTGATGTTATCCTTGAGCATTAAACCGTTCCACAAGTGTAAGGACGAGTCAAATAATATCGTTCAGCCTGAATTTCCTCAACAGTTTTACAACATAAAGAGACACATCACTTAACAGCGATCCCATGAAGTGTATCGATTACCACAGCAGGTGGCAAGCAAACACGACACACGCATCTTACCGATGATGTGGCAAAGCGCGTGTGGGTCAGAAACCAAAATATTGACACCAGTTCAAAACATAAACACCACTTATTTGTTATTGGTTTCTTTCTTGTCTTTTTTTGTCGTCGTTCAACGGCAAAATGAATTGTGATTCTAGAAGGGGAAAGTACAAACGCAGAAAGACCCGTGACCGCTTTGAGGAAAATTATTTGTAGGCTACACGGTCAAATCGCTATAATCGTAATCGGCTTGTATACGTTCCAACGATATTTTAACCCACGCACATCTCAGAACCACGGGTTGCGTGATAGACCCTTCAGCGTGCAGCGGCGAATTCAGCCTCTTATTCGAATTCTCACATCCGGCGAGTGACGCGGTAACATCTCGATTTTAAAGGACGGTCCGTGCGCTCGTTACACTGGATTTCAAAAACGTATCGTGAAGTTGTATATTACAACGTAAATTGTGTCATTTGTCGGGTCAAGAGCAGCGTGGATGCATGGGGCGCGTTCCCCGATTCATACGTGACACGTATTTGAGCCGTGTAGCCGCTCCCACTCGTTGAGCTTCTCAACCGCTCCTCCACAGAGACTAAAACACGTCTGCTCATTAAATTGTAAATGAATCTGGACACGAACCGTGATGAATTTCGTACCTTTGCTGATAGTTTGATCTCATCTGGTCCGGGTTTGTGGAGGAGACTAGCATTGGAAAACTGCTCTGCGCCATCTCCTCTTGCCATGTCGTTCCTGTAGTTTTACGCTTAAATCGTTTCTCACGAGGAGACTTGCTGAATGGCGGCGGCGAAGGATTGAAACAATGTAACATTCAGTAAGAAAAACGTCTGATGTTGCCGCGAGATTAAGACGTTTGCTGTGGAATCAACCTGTGTTTCTAAAGACTCGTGTAACACCCGGCTGTAGTAATTGAGGCGTTGGATGCTCCACCCCTAAAGTCATTCATGTTCAAACGCGCCCACTTCCGTCGAATGATGTCCCGCCGACGCCGACGAGAAGGTGGCGTCATCACTCTGACGTCAAAGAGTAAAATGTTAGGGGTTGCCTAAAAGTAAACATTTGCAAGTCCGATGTTGTCGAACCTAAATGTTGGGAAGACAGAATAGACAAAAGAGCAAAAGCAGATATGTTTTCACGTGGATAGGAATATGGTTTAACAATATATTTTAAAAAGCTGGGCTTATGTGATATTTCATCGTCATCATCATCATCATAATCATCATCATCAAATTATTACAGACTTGGGGTCCGATTTAAAAAAAAATTCATAAAAAAAAAAAAAAAACCAAGGTAGCAACAAGGTATAGGTGTGTATAAAAAGTTATATTAGTAAAAAGGTATTAAAATACAATAATATTAAATCTTATAAATGTATGATGATATACACGATGATAACATTATTTTGTTTTGTTATTAGCTATACATTTTATTATTTTTACATGTTGGAAATAAAGCTTTGAATGTATTCATTCATCTTATAATGGCGTCCGTTATGCCAGATTTAAGATTTTGCAACGTGCATATTGCTTAACACAGTGTATTCTCAGTTATAACGTATGAAGGGGGAGTTTACCTAGATCACATGAAAGTGCACATACACGTGTTTAATGAGTTCAAGTTTACATCTTCCTAATCAATGTGTGTTTACCAAAGATAAGATAAAGGTCTATTTGGTTGAGTCTTTCGGTGTTCATATGGTTATAGTAGGTATAGACCTTACAGTTTATCTTGAGAGCGTACGGCCACGCTGTATTTCCCTGTTCCAGTTAAGTTCAGACAACTGCTTCAAACCTGAATTTGTCAAATAAATAAATTAAATCTAGATAGAAAATATACACATGTAATATTCGGTTATAAAACCCTTTAACACCCAAACAATGTGATGTTGTCCTCATTTAGATACTCACTCTCATATCATTCCAAATTTGTCAGTTTCTCCTTTTGTTACATCCTTATATAGTATAAAGATATATTTAAGTTCACTTGCACAATTCAACAACTCAACTTCTGTTTTCTCTATTGTGGAACAATCTCAGTGAATACCATCTGTTATGTCTCCTTTGATGAATCACATTTGGTTTTAACAATGCAAGAGGTTTTATTGAATTTGCGTGTGTTTGGCGTGTGTTTTTATAAGACTTGTTGCTTTATTTGATTTATATTTATAGGACAACATGACCAATCACATTGCTCTTGTGTACTAAAGCACACATCAAATGCTAAACAGAAATCCTGACATGACCTGGACTCAGACCTTCCCTTTGGGAATTCAATATCTGCTTCATTATTTCTATTTCAGCAGCAGAAAATGATGGCGTACTGTAGCTTATTGATAAAACCATGACAGAGTTTCATAAGGGAATAAATTATTGACCTTGACCATCATTCCAGTAGTTCGTGTTGTGTGGGGTAAGTTGTATGATTTCTCTGTAGACTTCATTACATTTTAAATTCATTTTTATATGATAAATGATGTAGCCCTGTCACTCCCACAATTCCTTCCGTCAGCTCACATGAGTTTGTGTTTCACACACATAGGATTGTAGAATGGTATTAAAGAACACACCGACACCTGTTCCAGAATCAAGAGACTAAGACCTAGCTCTATTCATAGGCATAGGTGTTATGGAAAATCACAAGGAAGGGGGAGTTTCCAAATAATAGTATGTACAGTGTGTGAACATTGTTTCTAGTCATAGCTTTGAAGCACACTGATTGTACCATTTCTAGTTATCAGATCCACATAAATCCACACGTGTGTGTATTTATATTTCATTTAAATTAGGCCAATAGAGTCAAATATTTTGCTTACCTGACTAAATGTATATTTATCATAATCTTAAAGGACCAGTGTGTAAGATTAAGGAGGATCTATTGTCAGAAATGCTATATAATAACAATGTCTTCAGAGGGGTATAAAGACCTTACACAATGAAGCGTTATGTTTTGATTACCTTAGAATGACCTATTTTTATCCCTGCAGGTCCCCTTGCATACTGTTGTTTCTACAGTAGCCCTTAACGGACAAACTGCTCTACAGCGCACGTTTTGTAAATACGCTATCTCGTTCGACAAAGAAATGAAAACATCTTAGTCCTGTGCCAGCCACCGTAGTGCTTCGAAAAGGAAGGGGAAGTGGTAGAGCGTGCCGTTGCTTGCAAGTTGCAACTTCGCCGCTAGATGCCAATAAATTTTACTGACTGATTCTGTAATGATTATAAAGACTCTGCTTTTGTAAATGGTTTCGTGGACATATTTTTCACAAAATAGTTACTAGGTTTGTCAAAACCGAACACATGTTTGTAACACAGTTCAATAAAAGGAAGGAAGGAGGCGGGAACATAACAACTTTTAATTAATAAAAAAAAGTAAATAGACAGCCGGCAGCCCCCTCACGGGCGACTGCTAGCGTCACACACAAACCATAACTAAAAGCCAGGCCTGATCCTCTCTCACTGATGGTCTGGTCGCTTGTCCTCTTATTCTCCCGATCTCCTCCGTGATACGAGACCGGTACGAGTACAGCTGACGGGTGTTATGACTCACGCACCGGCCTCGAATCCTGGCTCTCGTCCCGCCTACCTCACTACATACCCCCATCGCCCCTCACAGGCCAGGGGTACCCCGAGACTGTGCTTGCTCCCCCCTCCCTCGGGGTGGGGGTCGCCCAGCCTGGGCGGACTATCCCCTGGGGGTATGCACTGACGAGATGAGAAAACGGAGACGGGAGCACTCCGAGCGATCGGAATGAGAGAGGGGAGAAAGGAAAAAGAAAAATTCTAGTCCGATTCCCCGACAAGTGGCGCTCGATCCTCAACCAGCCGTGGGTAGTCTCCTTCGCGGTGCCTTGCGTTGGCCCTGAGTGCTAGACCTTGCGCCCCCTGGCGGCTGGCGGTGGCCCCTCTGCTAGAGAGACAGTAGCGGGCCCCCGTCCCCTTGTCCTCCCCCTTGGGCAGACGGACACAGGCTCCGGCCTCTGGCAGTAGCCCCTCCCGGGTTTTCTGCCCCCTGCTCCTCCCCCTCGGGCGGACGGACTCAGGCTTCGGCCCTTGGCAGGCGGTAGCCGCTCTCGGCTCCCCCGCTCGCTCCCTCTTGGGCCGACGAGACAGGCTCAGGCCTCTGGCAGACCGTGGTGACCCGCCCCGCTCCCTCTGGGGAGACAGCCATCCCGCCACGACCAAGGTGCTCGGCGGTGAGGTCTCCTCTGCTCCAGAACCACCGCTTTGGGCAGCCGCTGGTGGTCGTCTCTCGTCGAACTCTCCGGCTCTTATAATTAATTAAACAAACTTAAATAGACAGCTGGCAGACCCCTCACGGGCGACTGCGGGCCACACACACACACACACATCATGACAGACCCAGGTGTTTAGTGTGGAGAGAGACATGGCTTTGTTTGTTTTGGCATGCCATGCGTTCTCTCCAGAGTCGTCTCTTTACCCCGGCTCTTGTTTCCTTGTGCTGTTGCATTTTGCTTTTTTTGTTCATTGTTCTAGTTTGCCTTGTTGCCATGCGTGTTTGCGCTGTTGTTCCCCTTGTCTTGGTTCCCCGCATTGTTGTTACCTCTCGTCTGTCTTATTGACGTTTATTTTTCTTATCTTGTTCATGTTTTCCCCTCGAGGGATTTTGAGTTCTGTCTTATTTCTGTCTTAATAAAGTATGTGTGTTACAGTAAGAGCTGTCTGACTCTGCATTTGGTTTCTGTTTCATGTAATTCATGACATTATGTCTACACTAATACAGTTACATCCTTTTCCTTTGTATAGTTTAAATAAAACCTGTCACAGTTTTCATACCAGACAGAAAAAGTGAAACGCAAGTAAGAGTCATATAATAACCCTGTACTGCCAGATAGACTCTAAACAAGTCGATACGCATTCTTAAACGTATGTAAAGATCACACCCAGCAATGCTGTACAATTTATGTACAACTGCATGCCTGTACCATTATTAACAAAACGAATAAAGAAACAATGAGAAGCTAATAATAAACAGTATCAAATGTTGTTTACATGCATACCTTGTACAATCTTTCACTGAGAAACCCTCAATGAGCAAACTTAAGAGTCCACGTACAGCATGAAAGAATCTCTGATCAAAGTATCAAAGTGCTGGTGGTCACAAGTCTTGGTCTAACTACAAGTACTTTAGTCAAACGGGGCCAGTTGCAAAAATAACTGCCATGATAAAAAAAGATGACTAACCTGTAAGACTAGTTTAAGCATGTTTATGCAACAAGAATGAGTTGTACATCACATGGGGCTATAGGAAAAGTCATTGGTCTGTTTGCATTCACGACACTTAGCGTGAGCATGAAGTGTGAATGACTGCATTCCTGTCTATTTTAACTCATTACCTCCGTCATGAATTTTTCCACCCCGGCCCTGAGAGTGTTTGAAGGGGTCAGTGACATAACCAGTTGCATGTGAGTTGAAACACAAGGCTAATAAACTCTGATAGAATTTGAGTTTCTGAGTTTAAATTGAACAGTTTCGTTTTAATAAAACTCCAGAAACATAAAAGTGCATTAATGAAACACCCAATAAGGATTTCAACATTAGGGGAGCTAATCATTTGCTATTTTCTGTCTTACTTTGATCAAAACGTTTCTACATGTACAGAGACAGACTGTTCAAGCACATTTGGATTAAATCTCGTCGAAGAACACACTGTGAACTAAGATCCCCTTAGATGGATCCCTGCTATATACTTACATTAGTTCACACTACAATATCCAAAACGTTATAATGAAATATTCTGCTAATGTGTGTGCCCACACTCCTAATAAAATGTAATATTACAGTAAACTAAAACAAAATCGCATTATATTGCCACCAAGTGGTGCAACAGGGCAACTGCTACCTTACATGCATAACCTGTGTTATAGTCATTTAAAGGTAACATATATTTTGCGGCTCCAGACGAATTTTATTTTATAGACCTTGGAGGGATAATATTGGGGGTGGGAGGGAACTATCCTTTTATAAAGTAAAGTTATAAAGATGTGTTTTATTAACTTCTATTTTGATAATTTAGCAATTTGGCAACACGTTGTTCCGGATAAAACCACTCATCTTGAGACAAAGCTTTTTCAAAATTGTACATTTCTATGTAAGCACCATTTTTTTATCTTTCTGCTAAAAAAACATGTTTGCTTAAACTTTACTTCAAATAGTTAAGGAGATTTGATATTGATTAGACTTAATATTGATCTGTTACTTTTATCAAAGACATTCTAAAAGGATACTTTCACTTCTACCAAAGTTGTTTTCTAGCAAGATATTTGTATCTTTACTCAAGCAGGATATTGCTTTTAGGTACTTTATACATCACTGCCCAAAATCTAACCACTGCCCTTCAAGTTGTTCCAAATCTGTATACATTTCTTTGTTCTGATGAACACAGGGAAAGATATTTGGAAGAATGCTTATAACCAGACAGAATTTGCCCTCCATTGAGTACCATAGTAAGAAAAAATACAAGGGTTGTCAAAAGTGCCAGTGTTTGCTGTCCTATATTCTTCAAAATGTCGTCTTTTGTGTTCAACAGAACACATACAATGATAAAGTAATTTTTCCTACTATGGGAGTTGAGTAAATTATGACAGAATTTTCATTTTTGGTAGAACTACCCCTTCCATATTGAAGTTGAACATTATTTTTTTTGTTTGACGTATGTGAATGTTTCTCATTATATTCACTTTATAAGAAAAATGTTCTTTATGTAATTGTTCTATGTTTTATAGCCTAAGTTTGTACATATTATGTGCCGTAGTATAAAAAAAGTATAATAAAACGTGAAAAATAGAGGGTGTGGCTTTTGTGAATTGATATGTGTTTCAAAAATGGAGCTAGCAGCAGACTGTGACAGTTTGAGGGAGGAGCTAAACAGATATTCCACCCTCGTTGTCAAACCAACGTCATCAGACTTGAGAGTGGACATATTTTACAGTTTTTCTCAATCGATTTTGTACATTTCTCCAAACTCAGGTAACAGCTCTCAAAAACAGTTAACACAGTGATCAGTACACTTTGTAATTGTCCTAAACAGATTGTAAATTCTCCTTCATTTCATACAAATCACAAATCAAAAGCATAATTTTCTCAAAACACTGTGCACAAACATCTCTCATTTTATCACAGCAGTTCATACATCCAACCAAATCTTAAGTATATCAGGAAAAACATTTGTAACTTTTTCATTTTTCTTCACAAAGATCACAAGCATTTTTGTACCATTTTCAAAACACAACAAACAAAACTCTGTGAATTGTAAAATAGTCAGTTGCACACCGTGTGTCTTCAATTAACGCCAAATTTGTATATGATGAGTTAGTAATCCACTCAACACAGAAAAAGCCAATTTCCTAATTGTTCACACAGCTGTCTTGCGTAATTACAACAACTACAAAAGGGGAAGAGAAGAAGAACAAAGAAGACAAATGAGGAGATACAGTAAGACAAAAAAAAGAAGTATGAGCAGTGGAAACAGAAGAGGTTTAAGAGTGAGAGGTGGTGGCCAGGGTAGAGGGAGAAGAGGAAGAGGAAGAGGAAGAGGAGATAGAGAAAGAGAAAGAAGAGCTGAAGATGTAGGAGGAAGAGCAAGAAGAGCTGAGGATGTAGGAAGAGGAGAAGAGATGGATAGATTGGAGGGCAATGGTATAGTAGTGGAAAGAGAAAATATATGAAGAGGTGGACAGGGAAGAAGAGGAGGGCAAAGAGGAAGAGGGGGGAAAAGAGGAAGAGGTGGGCAAAGAGGAAGAGGAGGCCAAGGTGTAAGAGGAGGGAGGAGAGGTAGAATTAGGATAGGGTACACGCGTGTTTCAAATGAAATCAGAGCCACACTTATTGACCATGTCATAAATCATGGTCTCTCACTGAGAGAAGCTGGCCAGAGAGTTCAGCCCAATATAAACAGATCCACAGTGGCTTCAATTGTCCGTACATTTCAGAGGGAAAACCGGTAAGTAACTATCATTGTAAGAGTAGAATGAAAGAGTCCATGTAGTCTTGTTTGACATAGGTCTAGATCTCTACAGTAAATGTTCCTGCTTGTCCAAACCTTTTTCAGAATTGAAGTTAGAGAACATTCAGGTGGACGAACAAGACTTTTTTCAGTTGAACAAGAGCATGCCATTGTTGACATGGTGGTCCAGAACAACACCCTCCGCCTCAAAGAAATTCAGCAAAGAATAACACAGGACAATCAACTGTTCCACAATATCCACCAATGCAGTCTCTCCACAATTGACCGTGTTCTAAGAAGAAATGCTATCCGAATGAAGCAAGTATACAAAGTGCCCTTTGAGAGGAACTCCGTTAGAGTGAAGGAGTTGCGATTTCCAGTTTTTTCAAGTATGTGCAACCCAATTACTGCAATTTTACTGTTAAAGATATATTTTTCCTGAATTTTAAGTATGTGTCCATAAACTATTCCATGCTACTATATGTGAAAAGATTTAGGCATATGAATACTGCTGCTTCAAAGTGTAAACTCAAACTTCAGCAACAATTTCACAGTAGTATTGACTGCAATCAATGCCATTACTGTAAAACACAAATTTACCATATTTTACCTTGTGTTCTTTTTACTCTAGAGAATATTGGAGTTGGATGTCCCTGGACAACGAGGAGGCAACATCACTCTCTGTGCAGCAAAACTAGTAATGTGGACTCACAAAGTAAATAGGGTAAATCTACCAGTTTTTGTTGCCTTTATAAGATGGCAGGACTGGAACTGGAAGACTACTTTAAACACATTTTCTTAACCAATATAACCACTGTTAATGTTTAAGATATTTGTGGTTAGTTTACTGGCAAGACATTACATATATTTTAAGGAAAATTTACATTTCTTGTGTGGTCTTTAAGTGTTTTTTTTTTTTTCGTGGTATTTCGGCAAATTCATTTGTACTTTTAGAGTACTTCACATTTGTTATATTAAAGAGATAGTTCACCCCAAAATTGTAATTATTTCACCGTTCACTCACCTTTATGTCATTTCAAACCTGTCTGACCCGCTCACTTCTGCAGAACATAAAACAAGATATTTTCAAGAATTTTGGTTAGCAAACCACACTGGACCCCATTGACCTCCATTATAAGGACACGAAGCCACTGAGAAACTTTTCTTAAATTATCTTCTTTAATTTACTTCTTAAATTATCCCAAAAAAGTCAGATACCGATTTTGAATATGGGCTGGGTGAATAGTTCAAATGTATCAGTTTTGGGTGAACCTGTGTCTTTAACATAACTTTTGACGTTTTTAAATAAACCACCAGCAGATGGCGCGATTGGACCACTAAGCTTTTATTTTATCATGCCAGCCCTGTTTAGATATTTCAACCATGAGAAGTGGCTGGTTGCTTGTAGTAATACTGGTTGGACATGTTAAGGCAAAGTTCATATACAGCATAAACTATTAGCATCATTTCACATTTGCATTATGCATTAACAATATGTTATGTTTTCAGGCCACAGAGAACATCCTGTGTTCACACGAGTAATGCATCATCTTGAAATGGGACCTACGGGCACAACACACACGCAGTCCCATGCCGCCCACTCTAGACCCTTCACCCATCTCAGTGTTGGAGAAATCAGAGCTTTGCTGCTGCAGAGAGACAGCACAGATGGATCTCACACAACATATCCAAGAAATAAACTTTCAACAGATTTCTACAAAATCAGAGCTTGTCAGGCTTCTATATTGATTGTATTACACAACATATTCCCACGAAAGGCTGTATTTTATCAATGTTGCATTGATGTTTTGTTAAATTTGGGTAAGTGATCATCCTGGACCCCACACAGTCTGAAAGCTTTAGGCTGAACACGAGGAACTCCCTGGGGCTTTAGGCAGAAACAGCAGTTCTTTGAACAAAGCTGATAGACAGATGAGCGAGTCCAGCTGTCGATCACCCCCCGCATCAATTTACAACAGCGTAAGTGCCTCCCCAAGAGCTCCCAGAGCAAATGGACCCTTTACCATATGATATGGCATATACTCATATCAGCCGTCACAAACATATGCATGCAGACATGCACACACATATCGTAGCACAAGCTGTTCTTTTTCCATTGAGGATTACTTCTTTTTAACTGTGATTTTATGTTTTGCATGGCTGTAAAAGCGTATGCGTTCCTCACGCAGCCAAACACTCGCATGCATGCTGAAACAGCTGATCGTGTCTTCTCCTCGGGGGTTTCTGTCTGGTGCCAGACCTGAAAGCTTAATGTTGTAATACTGTTATTCTGTAGCACTTAAATGCCTCAGCTGCCGGAAAAATTCAACTCGCCTGCCAAACATTCTGGGCACTATTACAAACGTCAGGAAAGTTTTCCATGGGGTTTGTTCTGCCTTCTGCTGGCAAGTGGTCGCCGCTATCTAGACGTCTGTATTTAAACAAAAGTCTGTTTGTTCTGTTTGTCTGCGTGTATTGTAAAAACAAGATGAAATGCTTATGATAGATTGCAATGAGACGGAGAACAATGGAGACATTCACTTAATGGGATATTTCACCCAGAAATGACAATTCTTTCATCATTTACTCACCCTCTTGTCATTTCAAACCTGTATGGCTTTCTTTCTTCTGCAAAGCACAGAAGTAGATATTTCGAAGAATTTTGGTAACTGAACAATGGCGGTACCCATTCACATGTCAATGCGTGAATCCCGCCATTGTTCTTCAATTATCTTTTGTGTTTCGTGGAAGAAAGATACAAAGTTAAAACACGAAACCTATAATTGAAAACTCAATTAAGGCTCATGGGCATAAAAAGAGCAAACGTCGGGTACCCATCTGTTCCTCAAGCCATTCATTACTCAACATCTGCAGACTCTTAAAGAACTAGGACTTAACATCATAAATGAAAATCATTTGACACACCAGTACCGGTCTAGGTATGACCGTACAAGCTGTAGAAGTTGAGGGTGTGTAGTGACCACTGCAGTTTAATGGTTTTATAAGTGGACAGAAGGTTCACTTCCCCGCCTCTCAACCCCCCTCCAGCCCACTTCCTGATCTAGATGAATAATGCTTTGATCAGCTGGAGGGGGATTTGGTGTGTGTTTGTGCGTGAGGGGTGGCAAAGCGCAGGGAGATCCATCACGTACATTGACGGTTCTTATCTGAGGCACGCCCGGGGATTCCCAAGGGTCTCATACAGTGGTCCATCATGCTGTTGGCAGAAGGGCTGATGGGATGCAGTGACCATCCCATCTGCTGAGATGTGGATATGACATGTATAGCTGCATAGCCTGTCAGCACTTTACTGTCCTTGTCACGCAAACATAAAAGAAAGATTGTCCTCATTTATTCACCATCATGTCACTTAAGACCAGTGTGTGATTCTTTTTTCTGTGGAGCACAAAATCATTTTTTGGTGAAATATCATACAATGGATGTCAATGGGGGTCAGTGTTGTTAGGTTGCCAACATTCTTCAAAATATCTTATTGTACTTTATGAGAAAGTCATAAAGGTTTGAAATGACATGAGGGTAAATAAACAATGAAAGAATTTTCATTTTTATGTTAACAAAATAATTGTAACCCTTTTATACGGATAATTTGAATGGAGAACATTACAGTAATGGTGGACGTGTCTTGAAATATTACACATTATATTTTCATATATTTTGTGAAACCTGTAACATTAAAGGGATAGTCCAAAAAGGAAAGTTCTGTCATGAATTACTCACACACAAGTAGTTCGCAACTTTTGTAAATTGTGTTGTTCTGTTGAACAGAAAGAAAGATATTTAGAAGAATGTAAGCAACTGAGATTTCAGGGGTAGTCAAAAATGGAAGTTAAAGTTGCCACAGAACCGTTTGTTTTCTTAAATGTTTCAGAATATGTTCTTTTGTGTTTAACAGAACAATAAAATAACAACGATATACAATACAAATATTTTTTTTATTCTGCTTAGCTTGTCTCGGTTGCAAACATTCATCCCTTTAATATTGTTTCGTAGTGTCTCGGTAAATGTGTAAACGCAATAAACATACACACAATACAAAAAACAAACATTACACTGATAACCTTTTTTAAACCGAACTTAATTTCTTCAAATATGAATCGAGTGAGATCAAACCATTACTTTAAAAGATTAGAATGTCACAGCATGGCGAGGTTCAACAGAAATGTAAAGGTTAAAAAAGAAAAATGAGTTGCATCTAGAGGCAGGCGACTCACCAGAGACCCATTTGTTAGTTTATTTACATAAATCCCATTGTTTTTACCTTAAATTAAGGAATGATCTGGACATGCTTACAAAACGGAAAACATGGAAAGCATTTTCATAATGTGTTTTCTTCATTTTCGATCTGGTTACCTTTCAGGATATATAAGCCTCTCTGACTACATTACTAGTATTGGACAGCGATTACCCAAGTAGGCCTATGTCTATTGAAATTTCTAAAGAGGTTAAGATTATGCATGTAAACCTTCATCAATATATGTTTGCCTCTTTGTGCTTAAAGCGATAGTTCATCCAGAAATGAAAATTCTGTATGACTTTCTTCTTGACTGTATGACTTTTCTTTCTTTCGACTTCTATCATGAACACATAAGCAATGCAAATTAATGGGTGCCGTCGCTGTTTGTTTACCAACATACTTCAAAGAAAAAAGTCATACAGGTTTGAAATGACAGTGACTTGTGTGAGTGAACGAAGACAGAATTCTCATTTTTGGCTGACCTATCACTTTAATACCATCACTTTAATTCTACAGCTAGAAAGAATGATTTACTCTCTTTGTGGTGGTGACTATTTCCATACGGGTGCTTGCTCGGCATTTGGTCATTTTTTCCTCATTCAACACTCTGCTGCTGTGTTTGGATATTCATTAAAGATCATTGACTGATATTGATACTGGATAAAGTCAGTAAGCCTTCAGCGCTGTGATTTATTGACGCTTATTAGAGCCTATCGATCAGTATTGAGTTGAGATTTGGTGGAGGCATGTAGCTGATCGATCCCAGCATTGGCTCTCTACAGCGGTCTGGGAGTCATTAGCAGTGCAGTAATAATTTGCATTTAATGAACGTCTGTCTGAATCAGGACCTTTTCTTGTCAATGACGACTTAGTGTAAAGATCTCTTGCTTTGTGCTCTGACTCATGAAAACACAGTTTGATGAATTGGGTTATAGAGTTTTTCCATATCTTTACTTACAGACGTGTAAGTATTGATGATATTTTCACATTTTCTGAAGATAAGTGGTCAATGGTGCTTGCTTGGGCATGACAAAATTGAAGGCACTATGTTATGGGTATAGTTATGTGCTTCACTGTAAAAGACAGACATTTTCTGGCAGCTGCGGTTGCAGTTTTCTCAGTTTTTCTTGTAAATTTGCGGCCTTTCTCTGTAATTTGTAGTCTTTAAATATAAAATCTTTTATAAAAATCCTGTAAAACAACTTTGGCGGCCGGGGCGTCAGAAATAACCCAATAAAATAACAGTGTTTCCTGTAAATTTGCGTTTCCTGCTGTAATTTAAAAACTATACAGTTTTTCAAAAATACATGAAGAATCTGTAAAAACTGTAAAATTCCGTAAAATGTTATTTTTTACATAATACCTGGATAATCTGTAAAAACACTCTGTAAAATGACAGGGTTTTTTACAGCGTTGCAATGTTTGACGAGTGCCCTCACCCTCATGTAATGAAAACCGGTATATGACTTGATCTTCTGTAGAGCACAAAACAAGATATTTTGAGAAAGGTTTTATGTCCATACAAAGAAAGTCAAAGCGGGTACTTCATTGTAAGTGATTGTGCGTATACCATAAAGATGAAAGGCCACACTCCCTTATTCACTCACTCACGTGCTGACAGAGCAAGTTCATGCCTTCAGCATATTTCTATTTCCCGGGTCGGCGTTATTTGAGGTCAAATCTCCAGCCTTTAAACCCTAGATCAGCTAACGTATTAGAAGGTTTTCAGCCATCTGCTTTTTTACAACCCCTTGTGCATGTCCTGAATTATTGGGCTATTACAGAGTGATTGATTGGTGTCCAACAAGATGAATGACATCACTCCCCTTGCATCATTGGCGTGAGTTTTGGAGGTAGAGGAGGTCTGAGTGCTTTACTATGGGTCAAGAGGCTATTGGCTATTGCAATGGCTGAGATCGATAAATCAATGCAGGGAATTGTCTGAATGTCTTGAATTCCTCTAGAGTGGTCTTCTCTGGAGCCCCACCTTCTTTTGCTGCTTTTTTAGAGGTGGCCCAATTCTCTAGGGTGACTGGCTGCTAATGTGCCTTGCTTGACTTCTCTCTAAAGCCAACGTGGCCCTCTGCTCCTCACTGTTTCGCAAACATATGCTAGCGAGACAATGGAGAGGGTGTGTGTCGATGTTTGGGAATGCTAGGAGGAGGAGGAGTCGAGGTATCCCCAGCTTTAGTTAACCTGGGGGGCTCTTGGGTGGGAAAGATGGTGCCGTCAGTGTTAACCATTGTTGTGACGAAAACGTGGATGTTAGGACACAATCGCAAGGGTTCTGAAAGAGAGGCGGGCTATGGGAGGAGATGAGGATGGTTCTGTGGTTGTGCAAGAGGCCAAAGGGCCCATCATTCTCTCGGGCTGTAATGAATATCCCATAAGCGCAACAGATTGCGGGGTGTCCGGAATCAGTGAGATGGTCACAGAAGAGGACAAAAGACAATGCAGAAAGCTTCAGCGATTCTGACACGCTCAGAAGAAGAAGTGTTATTCATGAGTTTTATTCATGGCCTTTGGAGAACCTCACGCTGAAAAACATCGCTCATGAATGTTAAGCGGACAATCATCCAACAATGAGATTTTTGAATTAATAACTTGTTTTTGTTTTGTAAGGGTTGTCTTGGTTTTCATTTGTTTGCTGCATAAATACCCCAAGATCCCATGCTTTTCTTAATAATTTTGAAGATAAGCCATTTTACTCAATCTGAACTTCCCATCAGACCTCCTGTGCGGCCGATGCTTTATTTAGCACAGTAATGTGCAACAATTTCAGTGCAATGTAAATCATTGTCCCGTCTTTGATCCTCCTTGTTGAATTGCACACACTCACTCACAGAGCTTTCCCTGTCTAAACAGATGCGCGACCATGGCAGCCAAACAGTTGTTTCTTCCCACTGTGTGCGCAGACAGAGGAAGCAATAGTCTTTAGGCAACACAACAACTGTTTCCTTTTGCCCAGCTGTGCTTGGACTGCATTACAATGAATGAAGGTAAGCCACCAGCTCAATCGAATGAGGGGGGTCAATTTAAAAAGTTTATTATTTACATCAGAAATAACAACCAGAGCAATGCATCAGAATGCTACAGAAACTTGTGACATCATATGCCTGTCATTTGCAAAAAGAAATTGAATATTAGATAGAATGGAATTACTGTAAATATCTTTTCTACCGCACTACTTTCTATTTATTTTTATTTACAAATTTCCAGAATAAGGATTCCTCCTTCAACATATTCAAATGTTATGTTAGCAAGTTGGTAACAGGTGTAAAGTTTAGAAACTATTGCCTCTTTGCTCACAAAGAAAATAGTCAAAATGCTTCATTTTGTCAATATAAGCTATAAATATGGTCATGATTTAAGGCTTCGCTTTTTTTTGTATGGCATATACAGCATCAGTTTCAACACTGTAAAAAAGAATCAAATCCATTGAGTTAAAGCTGGAGGATCTTGTGACAGAAATGCAAAATAATGTGTGACCCTGGATCACAAAACCAGTCTTTAGTAGCACAGGAACATTTTTATTAAAAAATACACGCTAAGGGTCAAAATTATAGATTTTTATTTTATGCCAAAAATCATTAGGATATTAAGTCAAGATCAAGATATTTTGTAAAATGTCCTACCCTAAATATATAAATCTTTATTTGTTTGATTGGATGGCCTGCTATAGTGCCTTCAGAACATGTGGCTTTTTTTATTCTCATTATTTCGCACCCTCAGATTCCAAAATTTTAAATAGTCGTATCTCCGTCAGATATTGTCATATACTAACCATAACTCAATAGAAAGCTTGTTTATCGGCTTTCATGTGATGTAAAAAAATCCCATTACTACTGGTTTCATCATCCAGGGTCACATTTACATGACTATGTCTTCAGAGGTGTATAAAGATCTTACGTAATGAAGCGTTGTTTTTATTTCACATGACGTCATGCATTCTGTCGCGAAGCAGTGAATCGTTACTTCCGCTAGCGCCTCAGAATGGAGTTTACCAAGTCCCTTGCACAGCTGCCACAAATACGGCTAGATGATGTACAACATCTTTCAGACAAATTTTCGCTTAAGACAAGATCAAAGCTAGGCAGAAGTTAAGTTACGTCATTGTGAAAAGGACATTGGCCATGTTGTTTCTACAGTAGCTCTAAACAGACAAACTGCTCTACAGAACGCATTTCCGCAACGCAATATGCTATCTCCTTCGGTAATGAGGCGAAAACAAAAGACTGCTAAAATACAAGAGAGTTTGGGAAATCTTACATCAAGGAGCATACAGCGATCATTTGGTTAGCTCGATGGCGCACTAGGGTAAGCTAATGTAGCATTTAGCATTGCGTTAAGGGTCTCATTCTATATATATTACTGTCAAAGAGCATTCAACGAAAATGCCAATATTAAGTATGAAAATGCGTACCGTGCAGTACTATGCAGTGGAAAAGCGTCATAAGATGCCAGTAAAATTTCATACACTGGACCTTTAACTAATATTTTTAAGTTAGATAGCTCAAAATTTGTCATCTTTTTTAAGTTGAACCAACAAAAAAAAACCTTTTCAATTGGCTTAGTTGAGGTTCTATAACTGTTATCTTTCCAACAGACTTCCTTAAATTTACAGAACTTTAACTGAGAGTTTACTGGAAGACATGTGAAACACACCAAAGCGTCTGAGAAAAAATATCACTGAAAATATAATATCGCTCTGAATAACAGTATGTTTTTTGGTCAAATCTTTAAACTGTGGTATGTGCATATGCATTTAAATATTGCTAAAACTGTCGCTTTTATTTTGCAATCAGGGGCCAGATTACTCTGCCATTATGGGAAAAGTGTTGATATATGGGATCCAGCTCTTTGAAATGGGCATCTCTTTCCACAGGTCACGTCAGTTCATCTAGACCGTCCCGGCTCAACGCTGCTCTTTGTGAAGGCCTGCTAATCTTGATTTTGAGCATATTGCCGGCCAGGATGAGCTGCCTTTTTGTGAACAGCCTCTACATTCCAACAGAACCCATCTGAAAGAGACTGTTTCACTGGTGGAATAGCGATTGTTTATCCAGTGGTAAAAAAAAGCAGACAACCTTGAGCAGGGAAGCCGATATATAACTATAGATTTACTGTAGGCCTTTACACATTAAATTGTGAGGTCATGTGAACCAGTTTTATGTTCTATTATTGTGTCTATGACCGTCACATCATTCTTGACTCATGTTACCAATGTAATCTCTTTGCATGCAAAATCTAGGCCCATTCTGACAATTGTGGTTTTGTTTCGCTGGCGTTTTGATTCGTTTTCAAGGAAGTCTGCAATCCATGTGATTAACAAACAGTGTTTCTGTATGATCAAGTAAAGATGGCATGAAATCAATGACGTGATCATGGTTTTTGGCTGCCTGATGGATTTTCAGGAATGTGGAGGAGGTGACCTGAAGGAGAGAGATCACTTTAGAGCCAGATGACGTAATTAAACCCAATCTCTCTCTCTCTCTCTCTCTCTCTGTCTGTCTTATTCTCTCTTACTATCCTTTCTGTCATTATTTCTCACTACCATGTCATTCAACCTTTTCTATACAAACTATTTTGTATCCCTGCATATCTAAACTGCTTTAAATTGTGTGTGTTTATTATGACACACAAGAATCTACGGTGAGAACCAATTCCTCACTTGACGACAAATAACATAATCAAATCTCTCTTACTGTAAATAGATTGGGTCATACTTATCTTGCAGTTACTGTGTTATACACATATTTAACTGTGATATTGATAAATGATGCGTTTTTTTCATTAGGACATCATTTCATTATTTGTTACTTTTTCAGCTTAGCCAGTAGTATTTTTCATTTCAGGGAGAGATTTAACAAACAGAAAAATACCATGGCCGTTTCTCAATATGCATTCTTCAGTGTCATCCTTTTCTCGCTCTACGTCATCAATAACCGTCAAAGTTTGGTTCCAATACTCAGGAACAGAAAACGCATGAAAGTACCCGGATGTGTTTTTTGGATATCAAGGATGCATTGCATGCAGACATGCACATTACGAAATCCACTAGAAGTCCCATAAGTCATTGCGGCGTGTTTTCTGAGGCTGTCTCAAACCTCCGGGAGAAGTCCATTCCTTGTGTTCTTGGAATTGAGAAACAGACAAAGCTGTGAAATGTATCTTTATATGTATACATATCTTATTATTTAATAATTTATTATTTATTTAATAATTTTATTTAAAAAATTTCAATCCTGTATTGTTTCTGTTGTTTTTTAATTATTTTGACTGTGTGTGTGTGTGTGTGTGTGTATGTGAGTAATGTACCCCTAACTGTACATCTTTAATATTCATTTAAAAAGCATTTGTTTAATTTTGAAGACAATCACAAATAATATTTCGATATGTATATTTTTCAGACCTTCAGAAAGAGGAAATTCATATAAGTGGTTTCAATTTCAGTTGAAAGTTGAACTCAAATATCAATTGCTTCCTCATCATACATCAAAAGACCTCAAATATAGCACAGCGGTATGAACTCCTTATACTGTGCTTTTATGGTGCTTTTATGGCTGTTTTTATAGCAGTGAGTGTGTACGGGTGCTTAATTTGTGCATGTAAATCTGTATGTGTAAGCAGGTGGGTGGGCAGGTGTCTGCCAGAGATTGCAGAGCTATCACAAGCTCTTGGAGTTGAGTGGGTGTGAATAAGCAAGAGCCAGGTTGAATCAGGATACAGCAGAGAGGTTTTGGAATCTCTCCCTACTGTACTATTTAATCTTTACATACAAACACAATCACTTTGGTTTTAAGCCTAGCAACCAAAATACAAATAATGTTAACAAGTGATGTACAACCCAAGCAAATTAGGTCTCTCGGTCAGTGAAAGTATTCAAAGTGTAGCGGGAGCGTTGCATTTCATATACAGGTACTTAATATACATCTATACAAAGATTCAATCTAGTAAGCTATACTGAAGGAAATAAATACACGTTGGAATACAACAAAGAACGTGCCCGTTTTGAATCAATGGATCTTGAATATGTTTTTGAATGTTAAATTGGGGTTAAAGACTAAGATATGCAATCTTTTCATAGATCTGTGATATCTCACGTAATAAACATATGCCATAGAGTGTTTTTACCATGGTTTTGCTCTGTAGTTGATAAGATGTTTTAAGCCGTTTATGGCGATTGCCTTGGGGGTCGCTTAGGTGTGGGGGGTTGGTTACTGGCACCGTGTGAATAAAGCCCACCTTTGAGTCTAAGTGGCAAAGGTGAAATGAGTGAAGTAGTTAACACATGTATGATGCTCAGTTTCCTCTTTTACATCTTTAAATAGTGGAAAAGAGAAGTATATGACTGTAATAGATACCTGCGTGCAAATTCTGCCTTATCTGATGTTTGAAAAGACAACAGAGCAAACTGCAACAGCAAGATCTAAATGGCACGTTAAGTTGCATCCTAATGATTTTGCACCCGATGCAGAGTTTGAGTTTAGCTACAGTCGGAATATAGTAAACATTAGATTTCAATGGAAAATTTGTTTAACAAGTAGATTTAAACAGATGCAATTCACGTTTCATAACCTCCACATGTTTAAACATGCAAATAGTCACTACACTGGAATAACATTTCAAACAGCGAGGAACAGTCAACCAACTGCTCACTTTGTTAAGCCTTCGCATTTCTCAGATACTGGTTATGAAATCTATTCACTCCGTGGCTGTTGTTGTGAAATGCACCACCTCTCTCTCCATCCCATCTATCCTCTCTCCCTCTCGTTTGGTCTCTCTCTCTCGCCCCATTTCTGCTGCCAATA
The DNA here is from genome assembly GCF_947034865.1 of Barbatula barbatula. Lineage (NCBI taxonomy): Eukaryota > Metazoa > Chordata > Actinopteri > Cypriniformes > Nemacheilidae > Barbatula > Barbatula barbatula. Next base: position 13,063,523 of record NC_136784.1, read on the forward strand.
TGCAGTTTGCAACAAGTACAAGCCGTACCCAGAACCGAGCTGACAGCCGGCTTTCTCAAGTCTCAAGAATGCAGCAAAAAAAAACACACCCTTTTCGATTAATGAGCACCTATCAATCACTGGGGCCAAATGACCCTCCCACTTACATTCAGTCGTGCTGGTCAATAGTTGCCGCTTTGAAACCCACTGGACAAAACCTCTATGCCTGGACCTCTTGTTGGTTCGCTTGTATATTCATGAGAAGCATGGGAGTGTGAAAAAGAGCATCTCTGGATTTCATTCGATCAATTCAGAGCAGAAAAATCACATATTCAAAAGATACCAATGCCAAAATGGACACTTTAAAAGGAGTGGCGTTACAATTGTGATTTACATACAGATGCTACTACATACGCTGTTTTAACAGGGTCACAGGATATACATGAATGGTGTCTATCATGGTGGTTAATGTATTTCTGTGACTATTTCTGAAGTGAATGATCGGTAGATACTTCATTTGCAAAAACTAACAATATTTTATTTATATATCTTATATCCTAGTATCACAACTAATTTAAACCAATTTATTTTCCAATTTTTCTTTGGATTATTTTCAAATTCAATACTTTTATATGTTTTAAATGTGGCCTTTCATTTAAAAAATAAAAAATAACTTGAACTTATTAAAAGACAATGTATTTGCATACTGCACACGACTAATAAAGAACCATCATCAATTTCACACAGAGAACTTTCAGCTTGTTGGCTCTGTTGCCCTCTCTCATCTATCTCACACATACATATCAAAGTGATGTCAACCCACCCACGAACAACCTTCATTTGCATATGCACACAGCAGGCGAGGGATGGGTCGGGATTGGCTTGTGCATCTTTTAAAATACAGCCAATGGGAAACAACAGAGACACGGGGAGCACTCTAGGGCCCCAAATCCCATTTCACACACTACCCTGTGGCCTCAGCTAAGGGAAAGGTATTTAGATGTATACTGTCATCCATATGCAATTACTGCACATCTAGTTATTCACACATTTTCCCTCTAATTTGTTAAGTACAGTTTTTACATTAAACTTTAGTTTAATCACATTTATAAAAGTCATTCGTTTTGAATAAAAGTGTCCGCCAAATGCATAAATGTAAATCACATTAAAAATGGTCAGTTAACCTATAGGTGAGAAGTTTGAAAAATGTTAGTCTGAGAAGATAGTGAATAGATGAGCTTTAAATTGAGACTTAAAGGCCTGAAGAGTCGGGACAGCACGAAGATTATGGGGCAGCCTATTCCATAATTTCGGGCCTAAAATACAGAGATGTTGAGCGCCTGTACCTAGGCACAACAAGTAAGCAGTCATTGCTAGATCTGAAAGTCCTGGCAGGAGCATATGGTGGCAATAACTCAGCTAGGTACTGAAGTGTAAGGCCATGACAGGCCTTGTATACTAAAATCAACACTTTAAAGTGAATGCGATTTGCCACAGGAAGCCAGTGATGTTGATGAAGGATGGGAGTGATATGTGACCATTTTTTGTTAAATGAAACTACTCGAGCAGCAGAGTTCTGCAACATTTGAAGACGATCAATAACTTTGGCAGGTAATATCTCTGAAAAGTGTTTAGTTTTCTCACATCTACAGAAGATAGATGAAGCTGTACGATTATTTCCGAAGAAATGGTACTTGTTTGAGAAACAATCTTCTTCGAAATGACGTTCACAAACAAAAACATTGTCGCAACTGTCTGGGAAATACAAACTCCATCTACGGCTGTCGTGACACAGGGTGCTTTGGAGACCTGAATAAGGCTTTTATCCCCTCACATCCAAAAACACATCTCTTAGGCGCCATTTTTAGCTCTTAGCTAAAACAACTACAATAGACTATACGCGCGGTGCTCACCTTGGCTTCTCCAGGAAGGAAACACGCTGATCGGTGTGCACTTCCGTTCGCTCTCTGGTTCATTCATGGGTGTGCTCTTCCAGGAGAATGGCCAATCAAAACCACAGGATCCTTGATTCGAAACAGGGATCCAGACTTCTAAAAACCTTTCTGAAAAAAGTTGCAGTTCTGGCGGACAGTATCGAGCACAGAAATACTACGTCATGCATCCAACTCATTTTTTAACAAGTTGACCATGTTGAGGACCCAGCACGTTTAACAGTAAAATGAAGGCACAATAATGGATGTAATAGAATGTTAGGCCTCCTTTAACAGTCTGACTGATATGCGAAACAAAACAGAACATTGGGTCAAACCGCACAGTTTCCGAGGGCCTAAGCTGGACACCATCAATATCAATGAAAATGTCATAGTGGGAAAGGTATACTTTGAGTTTGGGCTGACCATCATGCTTTCAATTTTATCGTCATTTAATTGTAAGAAGTTGGCAGACATCCAGGGACTAAGTTCTCGAAGACAGGAGACAATAGAGAGGGGAGGACTAACGGAGTCAGGTTTAACTGTAAGGTAAATTTGAATATCATCAGCATAACTGAAAATTAAGACCATGACATCTGATAATCTTACCCAATGGAAGCACATAGATGAGAAATAAGAGTGGACCAAGAACCGAACCCTGTGGTACACCACGAGAGACAGTAGCTGCATGAGATCTATACTTATCAATCTTTAAGAAACTCTGCTTATCCTATAGATATGTTTTTTTTTACGATGTATTTCCTAAAACATACGACGTGTACTAAAGCATGTGCGCACCCAATGCCAACAAAACACAGACACATGACTCACTTACCGTGACTGACATATTTCAGTTTCAAACGATCTCCAAATCCAGCCTTATATCCCCTTTAATATAACAACAATCACTGAAATGCTGTGAACAAACAAACACACATCAACTTCTCTACATTTCGCAAGAGTAACAAGCAGCAGCTGCAGGCTCACATCTCTGCCAATCTGGATGCAGCACAGCCAATCTTGATGTTAAGCGGGTCTTCCTATCGCTCATCGGTTGTTGGTTTGTTGGGCGATTTCTTTCGCCATGCCGTGGGCGTGTTTGGGGGAGTGTATCGAGCACAGAAATACTACACAATACGTCCGACTTGTTTTTTGACAAGTTGACCATGCGAAGACTGCACGTTTAAATTTGTAAAGTCAGAATGCATGAAACACCCTCGCACATCCCCTTTAAAAATACACTTTTAAGTATGAATTACAGATTCTTAGAGATTGTATTTGAAAATACACCTACTTTATTGACTAAATACAGATTTTTACAATGTGTTACATCATGTACAAAGTATGAATCACCTTGCATTTAGAAATATATGCATCCAGAAGTCTCTGTGCCACCTCACAGTCTTGCGTAGCTTTGCTTCAATTCAATATACTGTACATACTCATGCAGCTATACTTTTTATTTTCACATGCATTTGATGATACATTTTTTCTGATTTGTCTGTTGACTGATGCTGCCAGTTCAGATTTAATCTGAGGATTCTGGGAGGTGCAAAGCAGGCAAGATCATAATAGATCAAAAGGACAGGTCTCAGCTCTGTTTTGTGCATAATGGTCAACAACATCACGAGACCTTGACCTCTATAACACATTTAGGGACAACACTCTGCTCTTGTCCTCTTCTGATTAAAAAGGCGTCAGGTGGTATTGAATCTGCTTAGTCAACCATTTATTCAGGCATCTAGCTCCTGGGAATTCATGATGCCAGTCAGATGTACCTCTGTAAGCAACGAGAGTTTGAAGACACTGTAAAAAATTTACATGTTTTCCTGTAAAACATGGTTTCTCTGTATTTTTTTATATTTGCAGTCTTTTATTTCTGTAATTTTTTGACTGTATTTAACAAATAGACTGATTGATGATATAATTTCTAATCTGACGTCTTAATTTAGTTTTTCTAACAGGTCGTTCTCTCAGGGATTCTTAACGTGATAACACCTAAAAAAGACAGCTGTCCTGGCAACTGGATTTTTCACATCAATCTCTCAAAAGACATCTGTTTATCTTCGCTCAGTTTAAAGTAATAAATACTAATTTTACGGTATTATTTTTACAGAACTGTTTTAAGATTTAAAAAATATATAAAAGAAGGAAAATGAACATGTCAGGTGTAACATAACGTGCAATGTTACTTACAATTTTTTTGTTTTAAGGGGTTTTTCTGACGACTTTCCTTTTTGCAGTGTAGGTTCAGATTTAATATTAATTTATGGATCATAGAGCCAAATATAAAAGAGCAGGAATGGTCACTGCAACATCCCAGGTTTACAGGACCAATCCAGCCTTTCAGTCTGCATCTGTGGGATGCTTTTGTGCATTCTATCTTCCACCAGGTGAAAACTTTAAATCTGATTGCTTCGAAAAGAAAGAGCACCCTTACGGGTTCCTGTAGCAGGAACATTTGTCATCCTAGAAATTAAGGAGCTTTCTTTCTTTCTTTCTTTCTTTCTTTCTTTCTTTCTTTCTTTCTTTCTTTCTTTCTTTCTATTTCTCTCCAGTGCACAGCTTTATGAGCAGAATTCTTAATTAGCACCTCTTGCATATGATAACATCATGCTAATGTACAACAACCTCTGCCACTCATTCACACTAACACACACACGTGCATGCAAGCACACACTTCTCTTCAAGTCATTGTCCCCAGAGTCACACATGTACCAGCTCCATCTCACGCAGTTCATTTTTTTCTGCTGTGCAAGGAAATGGGCCAGATCACAGATTTGCAGTGCGCTCATGCATGTAACTGCAGGGGTTCCACTTTGCACCCTACATACATTCCTTTAGAGATTTTCTTTAAATGACTTACGTCACATGCAAATATTTTCACAACAAGTGGCAGCTTGGTTAAGAAACAAGGTGAAGAAACAGATTGATTTGATACAATTGTATACAAACCGATTAAACTCACCCAGCCTGGTGTCTTTCACATTCCTCCCACAAACGTTTCCAAATGACATTTGGACAAAAAGAGGGGGTCATAAAGTAAATTTTGAACATAAAGCCAAGGGGGTTTTCATCTCTCCGGGGACAGTTGTCAATCACTGTGGGAAGTGTCTTTGTTCTGCATATGGTCAAGGTCTTAAATTATGAGGTAAAGAAAGGAAAGGACAGACGCTGAATTAAGAGAGACTAGTCCACAACTATTTCCTTCCTAATGCCATAGATTTGCCATATGGGACATTGGCAGAAAAAGGACACATGGTCACGAGCATAAAGCAAAAACACATGATCAATCAGCTTGAGAAGTGTCAGTGATTCATTCAACTGTCTTGAACTAATTATCATCTTCAGCTAAATACATTCATACGTGACGCACAAGCCTGAGAATTACTCTTTCATTAATAATTCAACAATGTACGATGTCATCAAAATCATGTTACAAAATGTTTCACTTAACTTGATAGGGCATAAAAGACTTAGTTTCACCCAAAACACCAGCAACAAACTAAATCGCTTCACTTTTCTAAACACTTTTTGAGATCATTCTATAAAAAAATAACATTGAGGTAATTTGCTTGACACATTTTCTCATCTAATTCCTGTAGTTAATAAAAACACTCTCGTTGGCGTCTCAGCTTCATGACCTTTCTTACTTAAGGGTCACGGATGACAACTTGTCATTTTTAATAAAAAGTGTCGATAAATGTAAATGTTTTGTGAGTGCGTAAATTAACATTTTCAGTAACTTTTAAACAACATTAGCAGCAACATTATGCGATATGGCCCTTGACAACCAACAACAGTCTCAACTCGACACATCAGACGATGCAGCCTGCAATGCACGTCTAGGCAGCAGACGGTCTCTTTAAACGACGGGCGTGGCTAACGGACTACACACGCCTATTATGCAAATAAAGCCACTACTTTGTCCTGATAATATAGTGCGGTACTCGTTTCAGGTGTCCATAGTGAGCTGAGCTGTGGCTTGAGAAGGTGTTATACTCCTGCTGGAAAGAGTCAAGCGAAGTTCTCACGAAGAACCGGAGAGCAACATCCCCCAAAACAACAACAACAGCCACATTAGAGAGCTGGAAAAACGACAGGATTATTCAGCAAACGGCTGTGGACGCCTACTTCACTTGTTGACATGAACGCTTTTTCTGTGTAAATAGCGAAGTGCGGGAATCATTTCTGTTGCTGGATTTTACCGGTGGATTTTTACCGCAAGCCTTTATTTTCGCCTTTCAAATGACGTGCCCTACTCCGCGTCGACTGGCACTACACTACGGTAAGTGTTTTCTAGTTGATATGCTTTAATTTGAGCGGATAAGAGGCATTTTGCAGAAGTATTCACGAACTGTGGAGGAGTTGTTTAGATGGTAACGTTAGCGCATAAACTAACACGATGCGTGTTATGTAATAGAGTTACGAAACTACAAGTTTTGTTGCATTAAAGTGCAACTATAGAGACGCGATAATATAGCATTGTATTTTGTGCGTTCATTGGTGAATTAATGACACAAATCCTTAAATAATAAACACAGTGCTTGCAAATGACTGCAATATCATAATTTTTTTTACAAAGTTCGTTAATAAAAAAATAAAAGAGTGCGTTAAATTAACTTCCTGTCGTAGATTAAACACCACGATGGGATTATTTATAAATGTCTCGATCTCTTTTTGTAGCTCTCGAGCTTTGAGAAGACGCAAATGCCAGGCATCGGTACAAACGCATCGCGCAACAAGAAGCGGGAGATGGAGGAACACGACCAATATCAGCATTATTTCTACGACGACCACAACTTGGATGAGGACTTTTTCAAATCGACCGCACCGAGCGAAGACATTTGGAAGAAATTCGAGCTCGTGCCAACCCCGCCCATGTCTCCTGTTAGGATACTGGAAGGCACCGGCCCATCTCCAGGGGACCGACTGGAGTGGGTGTCCCAATTCCTGGGGCAGGACGACGAGCAGGAGGGACAGTGCAGACTCAATGCGGAGGACACTTTCGAGAACTTGAGCTCCATCATTATTCAGGACTGCATGTGGAGCTGCTTCTCCGCCAGTCAGCGGCTGGAGAAAGTTGTCAACGAGAGACTCTCGGCGCAGTCGAAACTCGCCAGCAAGGCGCAGTGCGTCTCCGCGGACGCGCCGGGACTCCACAGCTTGGCGACAGATTGCGTGGATCCAGCAGCTGTCCTTACCTTCCCTATGAGTGGCAGCTGCAAGAAACAGGTGTCGTCCGGGTCAGAATCTCGCACCGACTCCTCTGGTAAGCTAAGACCTTGACTTTGAACGAGAACAAAACGCATGGGTGACTCCTTATCTAATGGAGACCGGGGCTTTACCCCTCCCTTCTTTTGACACTGACAGATCTCTCTGATCATCCTGTACAGCTGTTCATGTGTATACGCAAATCTAATTGTATATGAATGAATGGTATTTTAAGCAGATTAAGCTAACACTTCACACACTTGCATAGAAAGGTTTGTAAATGCAGGGATTAAGGTCGGCGTGTCATGTTGATTATTACTTGATATTTGTGGAATGTAATAGTGTGGACTTGTTGCAGTGCTCAGCTTCCACATTCTCTAAGTTTAACAAAAGGAGAAATTGTTTTATTTGTGGGTGGTGCCTAGTACACGATCAGCAGAAACCAATGATACCGTTGCTTGAATTCTGAAGTATTGAATGCAGTTCATGATAATCTAAAACTGCTATTTTAGTGTTGATCAATAATTTTCTACTTATTATTATTATTATTATTATTCTAGGCCTTACAGAATCGGTAAAGTGTCATAATTGTTTTACCCCAATGTCGCCCAATTTCTTCATTGAAACACAAAAGAAGATATTTTGAGAAATGTCTCAGCGGTTTTGTGTCCATAAGATGGAAGTCAATGGTGTCCAATGTTGTTTGGTTGCCAACATTCTTCAAAATATCTCTTATGATGTTTCTCTTATGAAACCGCATTTGTGGTGACTGAAAGTTCTTTTTTTACACATGATATTAGTATATAGTATTTTTGCAAATATTTAATTTGCTGAGAATAGGGAACAAATATAATCTTTAATTTCATGTTGATACAGTTTTGAAATGCATCAAATGAGAGGTTGCTTTCCAAATTAAGTTAAAATAAGAATCTTTATAGTTGAATTGCATACATGCTAAAGTTTGGTCAAGTTTAGCTGTGTAGTTAATATTCTGTCCACACTTAATGCTATACAAGTTATGTACACTGCATGACGGATGCAGAACTGATGTTCTTCATATCATTTTGTTGTTTCTGCAGATGATGAAGAGATTGATGTGGTGACCGTGGAACACAAGCAAAACAAGCCACGCTTGGTAAACGCCCGTAAACCGGTCACCATCACAGTTCGGGCAGACCCATATGACCCATGCATGAAACGTTTCCACATCTCCATCCACCAGCAACAACACAACTACGCCGCTCGCTCGCCAGACAGTTATCCTGATGAGGAACCTCCCCCCAAAAAGATCCGGCAGGAGATCCTGCAGCCCCGGCTGGGGTCCACTCCTCAAACCATTGAATGCAAAAGCCAGTTACCCTCCCCGTCCGTTCCGGCCCCGTGTCAGATTGCCTCTCCAACCTATGCGTCTTACCACCCTAGGTCCCAACCATCCAGCCCTCAGAGTTCAGACTGCGAAGACACAGACAAGCGCAAGACGCACAATTTCTTGGAGAGAAAGAGACGTAATGATCTGCGTTCCCGATTCCTGGCTCTTCGAGATGAGATCCCAGGCCTGGTTGATTGTCCAAAGACGCCTAAAGTAGTGATCCTGACCAAGGCCACAGAATACTTGCGCACGCTGCATGCCAGCGACAAACAAAAGGCCCAAGAGAAGAAGCAGTTGAGAAGCAGGCAACAGCAGTTACTGCGGAAACTAGCTGAACTGAAACGTGCATAAAATATCATGCCAACTGTGTAGAGCTGCGTGTTTCATTCAAATATGGATATTTAATGGACGGACTCTACGTTTTGAGTTTAGATCTTCTGTTTTTGTTCTTTGCACATTTGCCTTTGTAGCTGGATACATACTTTAAAAATCTGATATGAAGCGGCGGTACCATTGTTCTTAAGTAGACCCCACAAAGCTTCAGACATTATCCCAAAGAGATTTCAAACATCTTTCATTTGAGATTGAAAGATCTAGCCGTGAATTATTTGAATGTGCTCTCTAAAATGATCTCGCAAAAGGTGCAGATGTATTATTTAATTAACTTTGCATGTGAAATTAGGCTTTATTTGAAAGGTGGCAATAATATGCATGTGTAATTGGTCTTGTAAAAGGTATTTGCGGCAGAATGTTGAAAAAATTATCAGGTTAAATATATTTAAGGGTATTTTGATCAATCTGTTTTCTCCTTTAATAGTGCTTCGTTACTTTAACTCGAAAGGAGAGCTGTGTGCCCCTATTGCCACGTGTGAGTTTATCAGGCAGGAAGTTGCATCACTGTTATTTTGTTACATTACATGTTCTATGTTTTTTTTGCTATTCTTAACATTCAGGACAGCGTCCAGCACAGCCTTTCAGTGTATATAAACTGTGGCATATTCTTTGGACATATGTATATAATTGTAGGGTTGTACAGATCGTTGTGTAAAAAACATACTTTGTGTTTGAATACGAAAATCAGCACTGTTAATAGACTTTATTTTCTATTTTTCTGTCATTTGTTCTAAAACTTGGTTGGCCTACCTGCCTTCCCTAAGAGTATCTCAAAGTTTCTATTTTTGTTAAGAAAAGTGAAAAAAATCTAAAATTTAAATGAGACGACACTATCAACATTTCATTTTTAACACTAGCCACTTTGTTATGCTGTTTTTGGTGCCTATTCCCTTATGTTCTGACTTTTCTTTACTGTATTGTGGCGGGGAAAAACAAATTGCTAAAAGAGTTTTGTACTAATTATATTTTCTTACAGAATTCATTGTATCATTGTTTGAATTCAATTTGAATGTGAAGTTAAAGTATACTGGTGGCATATGCCCTCTCTCCCATAACACTGTCGATACTTAAAACCATTGCACTGTAATTTGCCAAGTCCAAATTTAAGAGATTGTATGTCTTGCAAGGTTCAAATGCTGTCAGAATATGACACTTCAGTGTGCATATGCCACCAGTAACATACATTTTTTTGTTTTGTTCCTTGGCGTCAGGTGTCATACTGGGAGATGAAAGGCAGCAGCATTGTCTAAGCACTTTGTGTTCTGTACCTCATATGCCTATATACAAAAACTCGAAATTGGATAAATAAATTCAGTTAAAATCATGTCAGTTTCAATCTCTTTTGTTTGCATTCAGCACAAACGTTCATACGGTATATATATATCAATAATTTCAAAGATCATATGATTAGAAAATAATTTAAACAGGCCAACTGACTACACTTTACGATGTTAAAGAAATGGTTATTTAAGTATTTTGGACTGGAGTTGTTATATTTTTGTACCTTTATTTGTTTAAAACAGTTTTAAATTTGCCACAGATACTTCAGATTATAGATTATAAGTATACTTACTCAAAAGTGGCATTTCTCCATCAACCCCTATCGATCGGATGAACTCGATTGATAGTTTCATTAGGGGGAGCCGTTTTTAGTTGACATCACTTAGAGGCCTTCTTTGCCATGGCAACCATCACCTCTCTTCTCCTGTGCGCAGAACGCTCAGTTGCCATGGAGACGGAAGAGAGCTATTCATACCCTTGTATTCCGGAAGGTGCACAAGTCAACCTTTTGAAGTCAACCGCGTTGTGAAATATATTAAATATATGAGCGATTAAATAAAACATGCTGTCAATAGTACATTGACTAAATAAAACATGTCCAATACGTCATGATGTTACTAGTTTCTAGTATAACGATATTCTAGCTAACAGATTAATAGGCAATATGGATGAAAAGGTGATTTCTGATTGTCCTCAGTGCCCCATTTTGGTACCATCGCTATTTTGCTACACATCAGTTTTCAATACTTTCTTGTTCTTTGTTTGTATAAACTTTTGTCCTATATATTAACGGAGCCTTCCTCACCTGTTAAAACAGAGTCCTTTAATTTCGTTCCTATGGAAACAGGTTTAGTTGCTCGGATACAGTTCCCGCCTCAAAGTCCTCCAAGACAACGCGCATGCGCAGATCCTTCCATGGTTCTGAGAGGTAGCTGTCATGGCGGCCACCACTTTGAGTGTGCAGCGTGCGCTTTGGAAAGGTATCAGCCCGTCTTTGGTGGTGATTTTAGGGGCCACTGGAACTGGCAAGTCTAAACTGGCTATCGAGATTGGAAAAAGACTTCAGGGGGAAATAATAAGCGCCGATTCCATGCAGGTGAGGTACCCGATCTGTTGTATAATCGCTGTCAACGAAGAAAGCAGGCGAGAGGACATTGCTACTTATAAATGACAGGTCATTTTATATAGCCGTGTAATAGCGTGAAAAGTTTACTGTGACAAAAATGAAGTTGTCAAACTCTTTGATGTCGTTAGGAATACATGCAGTCCGTTTTGATGCTGTTTTAAGCCGACGTAAGTTAACGTTAGGCAAAGCATGAAAATAAGTCAAATTCAAATACGTACATAGACTAATAACACACTTTTACACAATGTTTGGTTTTCGTTTGCACGACGAATCGTATACGATGATGATTTGTTTGTTCTTTTTTTTTCTCCTCGTGTTCTTCACTGGTCGCCATATTTGACAACGTTCCTCGCGATCTGATTCACAAATTGATCATAAAGCCAAGACAATCCCGCTCAGTGATCCCTGGCATCATCTCCAGACTGAATTTACTGAATGACTTTTTTCTATTCCCTGGCTTGAACTGTTTGATGGTTTCAGTAAATGGACCTGTTTTACCCATCTCGCCTTGTGTGTCTGTCATGTGCCAGTCCTGTCCTAGTGAGACCAATTTTGAAATCAAAAGACATCATCTGCACGACCATAGAATGCAATGTTGTAATTCTAGAGTCGAGCATGCATACATTTTTCACATCGGTGATCCTTGAGTTGTTACGTTTTATGAGCCTTCCAAAATTACAGTCCTCCCCATTGTTAGACCCATTTTTGTTCACGTGTGGTAGTCTATGCATGTGGATCAAAATGGATTCATTTTTACATTAAGATTAGTTTTAATAAATAGTATTTAAGTTAAAACCCACATATGGACCACAAGGAAAAACGGCTGCATCGAAAGATCTGCACCATTTCATGTGTTGCAGTGGTGTGACATCACAGTAAAAACTGTACACCTATACTAAATTATATCACTGTAGGATATATTCTTTTTGGTTTAATTTGAATATTAAAAATAAGATATTAATTCTATTGCTCATGTCAGCGTTGAACAACCCAAGTTCACAGTGTCGGTAGCTGTGTTTACACACATGGACACATTTTGTTTCAGTTGCTATAAAATCATCCTGGAATCCGAACACGGAGTACATCAACGCTAAACAAAGTGATCGGGCAGATGTACACTTTTGTAAGGTACAAGCCTCAAATATGATCTTTTGACAAGTGAACTTCATGAAAATACGGTTTTCCGCAAATACTAACTAGCCACCCTTTCCTGCCACTGCGGCTTTTCTATCTTTTAAAGAGAGGGGTTGGTATTTCCATCTCCATTTGGCGACTATGAGCACATGAAGCTTTGTAATGTGCGGATATCGTATATCATATCGAGCTGTAATTCCTTCAAAAAAACGACAGAAGAACGTCTCTTGTTCTACTGTGTGGTTGGAGTCATGATCAGGTGAAATAACTGGACATCTGTATTCATGTCTGTGCGAGATATAGAAAAGATAAAAGGGATGGACGGACCCCTTTTGTGCTCTGGTGACCCTTGGAATGGGCCTGGGATCTCAGGGGGTGGGCTCCGTGAAGTTTTGATACATCATTTGCATATGGTCCTGTTTATAAGGGAAGTCACTTTTCTCCTTTCTTGTATTTGGGTCAATTTAGTGGTGCAAAGACTAATTTTCAATGTGGAAATTGGTCTGTCTGTCAAAGTAAATATCGGTTTAGTTGGATTTTGTGAGAGTTTGACTTTTCTGAAAGTATGGTTAAAAGAAGTTGTTCATTATTGTTGAATAATTGTTGGCTTTTAAATCATATTTGTTTTTGGTGCTGTTCAGGCTACAAAACAGAACAGTCAGTGTATTTTTGTGCCAGAGTACACTAGCTGGGATAAATGTGTGTATTATGTGTACATTGATGATGGGCATTGCATTTGTTCACAGCTATTTGTGTGAGTGTGATTTGTACTATAAGATTGTTAGGTTTTGGTTTGGCCATCCGCAACTCCTTGCACTTGCTGAATTGGTGCCTTCACGCCTATTGTGTCCTGTTGCTTTCAATGAACTTGTTTGGTATTTAGCAGCTATGCGGCTTACACAGCGCACTGTTTGGATTTTGAATGGCAGAACTGTACAGATGGACAGAATAGGAAAGCTGAGAGAGCTAACAGTTGTAACAAATGTAGTCAGGTTTCCCAGGATGACATGACAGGTCAGAGTTCAGTAGACCCAGAGTGGGTTGACAGACTGCTCATGGGAACCAGGGCTGGGGTCAAGAGGGTTGTAACCGCAGTGAGAGAAAAGGCAGAAGGATTGTAGATGCTAAGAGGACCCCACCTTTCACATGAAGTCTTTAAAATCCCAGCAACCTACCCCATTCAAGACAGTCTTGGAAATGTTAACCAAATGTTTAATGATGGACTTTTGCGTGTGTTTGGGCTCACTGATGGAACCGGTTTTTAATGCTCTGTGGTGGTGTCAACTTTTGATCAACATAATTATCGATCCGAAGGGTTTAAGGCTATCGTAATCATAACATGGTTAAGCGTAATCCCAGGCAAACATCCACAAAGTAGCAAATGAGTTACAATGAGGTGCTTAATAAATGTAACCCAATTGTTTTGCATGTCAGCTATTTACAAAGGGCACTCAGTAGGTGTCTGTGCAGCAGTGACATTATTCAGCGTAAAAACCTTTGCTTACCTCACGCAAAGCAAAAGTAAAAACCACTAATGAAGCAGCCTGTCTATATCAATGGCCACACGATATGGTTGTCGTGTTCGTATTGCATCACGTGTTTTTGTTGATAAAAGCAAGCTTAGCCTTCACATTATACTTGGGTTTAAGAAGCGCTGCGTCATCAGACGCAAACTCACACACAATAATGCAATGAGCGAACAAGTTTGTTAAAGCGCTTGTGTTTTTTCCCAAATTAATTCCTTTCTTCTTCATCTCATGCGCTGAAACAGTATCACTGAAAGATCCATTAAAGTAGTCAAAAACACGACTGAGATCGTCATAGTTTAAAGCTGTGAAGAGCGCACAGTTTGCATGTATATCATATCATTAATATAAAAATCTCATTCTGCATGTAAAATGGATATTATAAATAAACAAGTAGGTTCATATTAATGGTGTTTATAAAACATATTCATAACATTTTTATTTCGGTTTAATGGCAGTTTTGACAGCTGATTTGTAAATGCTTTTATTTTGGAAAGTTTAAAGGCCAATTCTCTCAAATCATTTAACACATTTATTTTAAAACATTTTTAACGTATAATACATTTCAAACAATTTAAAAACTATTCCGCAGATTAAGAAAAAACTTCTGCATAGAATTACCAAAAAATGTCGGCAGATTCCGTCTGGCCCTGCCCATAACTAACCAGTCTTACTAAATGAGCAAAGCTCATTCACATCCTACGTGAGCTTTGAATGAATCGCTAATCTTTTACATGCTGTTTAAACGGATCGGTTTCATACTGGCGATCTTGCTGTATACAGTATTGTTGCGTAATGCCTCAATTGTTGCGTAATGTAAAACATAAGTGTTGTGTAGTATGGAAAAAAAGATTGTTTAAATAAGAAAACCAGAGACATCACCAGATTGCTTAATTTAACGGTCAGTTTCTGGTTAAATACAAAATTGCAATAATTTCCCCGCATATTAGAAGAGGGCTGTCAAATGATTAAACGTATCCAGAATAAATGTTTGTGTTTACATAACATATGTTATGTATAGGGCCGTGCTAAATTTTATTTTGACAGACATTGCTATTTGATAAGCAATTTAATATTTCTCACACATTAACACATTCTTTTTCAATTGCATTTCTTTGCAAAAAGCTGAAAACTGACAGACACTTGCGCGCCCATACACAGGAAAGTACCAGTCTCAAATAAAGACCTGCAGACACCGAAAGCAGGTAAATAAATGGACAATTTTACTGTAATGCTTAAGTAAACGATAATGCATTAGTAGTAAGACTTTTTAGCGCTCAGTCAGTTTACTGTTTGCTATCTAGGTTTGTGACCGCATAAACCTTAACGTCTTGCATCTACATTTAGTATAATATTGAATAATATGAATTGCACTGATAATCAGAATGTCATGAGCATTTAATAATAAATCATGTTTTAATCAGAGATCATTAGAATAAGTTCTAGTATGAATGGCATTAAGGCCACTAGGACTTCCCTTTAGCATCAGAGCCTACAACATAGTTTCTCAGTTACCAGGCCTTTCTATGTTTCATACATACTGTGGGTATCAGAATATAAAATAAATGGCCTGAGAAAACATTAGATATTAACTTTTTATATACAGACGCGACTCAATTGATTAAATTATTGTCCGCATCTCCGCCACAAATATAGAGACCTTCGCTGTAAACTTAGGGGAAACACTGAATATGAATTTCAGTTCATATAGGCTACTACACAACACTTATGTTTTACATGTTTTAAGAAGACTTAACAATCAAACTTTACATAGGGATCTCTAAGGTTGCCGATTATACATTTGACAGATGTGCTGTAAAGGGATGAAGTCACATGCGTTCCCAACAGTAGATGTATTTATTTGCTGTTAAATAATTGATAAATTCTGCACGTTACAGTAAATAAATCCTGCATATTCTATTATATAGCACATGTTCGATGTAATAATGAAAGAATTGGTCGATGATTGTTATTGTCATACCATTATTCCTTGTTATATCTCTTGCATCTGCATACTGTCTTGAGGTATATGCTTTGTCAGCTGATACGTGTAACATCTGATGAGGGCCGTGTTCTACTATGCGCACAAAAGATTGATAAAAATGCTTCATATGGTTGAGTGCGTCGCTCGGCATGCTGCCTGTTAACTAACCAACAATCCCTGCTGTATGGAACCAATTCCATCACATAGATCTGATTTGACTACTCCCTTGGACACTTTAAAGCTCTTGTATGATTTCAGCTCATTTTCAGCATTCTTTGATAAAGCGTCACCGGTTTGAGCACTTGTTCGTACTAACTTCTCCGCGTGTGGTGGATTAATGGATCAGACCTCAAAGCAGACAGGACCGGCTGTCCAATGCTGGAAACCTGCAGGAGCCGTCCCGTGTAAACCTATCCAGTAATTGTTGTGCTTAATCTTTTTTGCGGTTTAAATCTCTATTTTAAACCTTAATTAAAAAATGTAAAGGAAGTATAAGGTGTTTTTAGCCTGTGGTGACAAAGAACTAGGGCTGCACGATTATTCGGAAAAAAACGCACTCGATTTGAAGGTTCGCTGCGATTTAAAAAAGAAGTCTGAAGTCTGGTTAAATTCATATGCCGCTGCTTCTGAATGCCAGAGGGCCTTCTCGTGCAGAAACGTCAATGCTCCTCAGAAGAAGAGTTTTTCATGCCTCCTGACAGTTTGTTACACCCAATAAAGGATATTTATAATGATGATGTTTGACGGGTGATGCTTTTTTAAATGCACGGTATAGCGACTCAAACGTGCAGTGCTTTCAGATGAAGCAGCATTTCCTGCTTATCACAGAGCCATGCTTCAAGAACAAACCATGCACAAAACATTATCGCAGTCTTTGCGATTTCACAATCGCAATAGCCACATCGATTTAATCACGATTTAAATGGGAATTAATCGTGCAGCCCTAATAATAACTGTATGAATCGGTTCAATGTGAAGATTTTTGCCAAATGCTTTTGCATTTCTTGGAAAGCGGCATGTGTTGGACGCATTGTACCGGTAAACCGTTTATATATAACTTATTATAACTGTATGCAATAAAAGGCAGAGTCAGTTTGTCTGCGTCTGCTGGGGCACTTAATGGTTTTGGAAGAAATCATTTTCCCCCTTTGCCAAACACACCAGCAGCTGAATTCAATAGGACTTGAATGAATAAAAATCCAATTGTGTCAGTCTGTCTGACGGTCGAGAACTGGCAGCCTGCTGTGACGTCTGTATTTATCCCAACATATAAGCAACCTCGCCAGAGCCTGAGATCTGTCTGACATCCAGTTAAACTCTTGAGCCGGTCTCTTGGCGCAATCCGAGGCAAGAAAAAGACGATGCGTCTCTTTTTTTCCTACTTGACGACTCTCTGCGCAGCCAGTGTTATATAAAGTAGACGCGTGTCTGCGCAGCCCATGTTGTATAAAGAAGACTCATGTCTGCGCAGCCTGCGTTTTACAAAAACTGCATACACGTGTCTGCGCAGTTCCCATTGTATAATGACGCGCCCCACTTTATAACGCCGCAGGACCTCTAGAACCTTAATGTAGAGAGCAAATTTTACTTGCGCTATTTAGCAACCATCTGGCAACCATCATTGCATCCTGTGGGCATGTTTAGGTGTAGTTTAGGTTTACTTGCATACAAATGTCTGTTGTCCTCTAGTGCACGACGTCTGTCAGTCTTGCTGTCAGTCGCACTGTTACTTCATTGTAAGTTCTCGGTCATCACTGGCCCTCCCACCGGACCCCCCCTCCCTTCATGAATAGTGGGGAGCAGCTGTCTCGTGCGTGGCCTGAGGTACTGTGTGGATCAACAATAAAGCCATTGTCTGGGTACTCATCTGAGTGGTGCAGGGTGGGTCACTGGATTCGCTACCCTCTCTTCTTTTAATACACCCCCATTTCCCTTTCATTTTCTCTATTTCATACACACACACCCATTCACACACTGTCACACAAAGAGAAATTGTCCCCACCCCGTAGTGGCTGTGTTCGATGAGCGCACATACTTTTGACCATTGTTTTGCTGCTCTGTTGAAACGTTCAAGCGCTTGGATTCTCATGCACTGCTTCATATGTAAAACTAGCCACATTAATTGATTTGTTGTTCGTTGAAATTGTGGATGTTGAAACTTGAGTTGGATGTGGCTGCATAGGGTATATGAATCTGTAAACGGTCTCTTAAAAGTTGTAGTTCACCCAAAAATAAAAATTGCCGTAGTTTACAACAAAAGAAGGTATTTTAAGGACTTTTGTTAACCGAACAACGACAGTACCCATTGACTTGCATTGGTTTTGTGTCCTTACAATAAAAGTGAATGGGTTTCAAATGGAAAGAGGGTGAGTAAATGATGACAGAATTTGGGTTTAAGTCTACTGAGTTAGCGTGGAGACTGGAAGAGATCATGTGAAAGGAAGTGCTGGAGAACAGAAGGAACGAGATGACTGCTATAAGCCCGGAGCTCAGGGTGGCCTCGGTATCAGTGAGAGACTGGTACAGAGCTTATAGAAAGGGGGTAACAAATGGGTGCAGAGAACAAAACCCGCTAATGCCGGCAGCACTTAAGAAACGTGGCCCCAAATAAGAGCCACATGACCGGGCTGTGCATTCACAGGGCCTTCTGTCCGTCTCCGCCACACACTGTGTCAGTTTAGCTTTATCCTGAAGGGCTGTTCATAGGGGCCCTACACATCTATTCCGAAGAATACATGGAGGCCTGCACACATACAGGCAGATTATTTTTGTGGGAATATATAGAACCACTCTGTGCCCTGAAGTTCCCTCGCTGCGGATCTTCCAGCACTTAGGCAACAGATGCGATTGCAGTATTGATCCCTGATAATGTAACTGGAGCTTGATCGTATCGTCTGTAAAAACCTTAGTGCTCTGTCGCTGCTGTTGTGTGTTGTTCCTGGATGTGTCTTTGAGCTCCTGGTGGTTTAGATGCCCCGAGAGAGATGTTTGAGGGTCATAGAAGATGCACGTTCTGTGCTGCCAACCCACAGTATCTTTCCGGAACCCAAATCTCTCTTTTAATTGATATCTTTGTTGTTGAGGTTTCAGTAAGGGTATATTGTGGTTGTAGTGTATTGTGGTTGAATCACTGTGAAATGATGATCTCTCAGGATCCCGCAATGGTTCTTTGATATGGGTAGTTGACATGTCCTGTGGTGTGCTATATTTAATCTAAAACTAAATCACATTAGCTCATTCTTTACAGAACTACTGCACACGTTTATGACCCGCTAATGGTCAGATGTGTATTTTTTTTTTGAGGATCTATCGACTGATATGCAATATAATATACATAACTATGTCTTCAGAGGTGTATAAAGACCTTACATAATAAAGCGTTATGTTTTATTACCTTAAGGCTTGTCCACACCAGGAGGTTTAATGCCTCGTAACTAAACAAAGGGCATCAATGTGAGTGTGCACACCAACGCGCAAAACAGCAGGCGTAAAAGTTGTCTTTTTTTAAACGCCTCGTGCTCATTTTGTTTGTTTGCATGGGATTCACCATGTTGAAAATAAAATATAATCTTTTCTGGAAAAGATAGTCATACAGGTTTGAAATGGCACAAGGTGAGTAAATAATGACAGAATTTTTATTTTTGGTTGAACTATTCCTTTAATTGACATTTTGGTCTAAGTCATTTTGGCTAAGCATCTGCTAAAGAATAGATGTAACTGTCTCGAGTCTCTTCCCAAAAAATGCATATCACGATCTTCATAACAAAGAATCTCGATCCACGATCTAAATGGAAATACAGGGTTGTACATTAAGTTTTTTGCATAAATCACTGGTGCCACAGTGGTTTGAAGTTTTGTAGCACAGGCCAAACAGTTGTACAGGTAGCACAAGTATAAAACTTCTGTTATCATCTTTAAAAAACACAAATGCACAAAGCGTCTACCCACCGCGGCAACGGTCGCGTGCAGCCCTCATCGCGTGAAGACCGAAGAGAGTACACCACCGAGCCCGGGACACCGACAGGGCACTTGAGTATTGCACTTCTTTTGTACCTTTTTTTGTTTTGTATCAACACTTGCACTTTTTGTCTTACTTGTTTTCA
Organism: Barbatula barbatula; assembly: GCF_947034865.1. NCBI lineage: Eukaryota > Metazoa > Chordata > Actinopteri > Cypriniformes > Nemacheilidae > Barbatula > Barbatula barbatula. The sequence goes on from NC_136784.1 coordinate 13,083,563, forward strand.
CTAATACTTATTCCTTTATTGTTATCTTTAATGTTTCTCCCTATTTTCTTTCTGCTTCTCTTAAATATGTGTTTTAAAATCCTTTCTGTTATCACAACACGTAAATCATCTGCCGCATGCCGAAGGCGACGCAATGCTAATAATCTTCACAATGTATCACTGCTAGCAACTGCCCCTTGTACTTTCCCAATAGGATTGTGGAACTGCCAATCTGCTGTGAACAAAGCTGATTTCATTACAGCTTTTGTTAAACATTCTGGTCTTTCCATTGTAGCACTTACAGAAACATGGATCAAACCAGAGGACTCTGGTACTCCCGCTGCCCTCTCCCATAACCACACTTTCTCCCACAGCCCTCGCATCACAGGAAGGGGTGGAGGCACCGGTCTACTCATCCCCAAAGACTGGAAATTCAATCAGCTAACACACATGTGTGACAACAGCTCCTTCGAGTTTCATGCCGTTACTATCACCCACCCTGTTAAAAGTCATTTTGTAGTTATATATCGTCCTCCAGGTCAGCTTGGACATTTCTTGGAGGAGCTGGATGTGCTTCTTTCATCCTTCCCTGAGGATGGTACTCCCCTGGTGGTACTAGGTGTCTTCAACATCCACATTGGAAAGCCACAGGCTGCTGACTTCGTCAACCTGACCGCATCATTTCTCCTCGAGCAGGTTTCCACATCAGCAACCCACAAGTCTGGAAACCATCTAAATCTGATCTTCACAAGGTACTGCTCCACTCATCACTCTCAGGTCACCTCGCTGCACTCGTCTGATCACTTCTTCGTCACCCTCGACCTCACTGCTCCGGATACCGCAGATGTCTTACCGATGGTCACCTTCCGGCGCAACCTGCGGTCTGTCCCTCCCTCCTGTTTTTCCTCTGCTGTCTTCTCTGCACTCCCCCCCTCTGATAAGCTCTCTCTTTTGAATACCAACAGTGGCACAGACACTCTGTGTTCCACGCTTTCATCCTGCTTGGACAACCTATGCCCTCTTGCATCTGGACCAGCCCGTGCATCCCCGTCGGCTCCCTGGTTATCGGATGTACTGCGTGAGCATCGCGCCAGCCTCCGGTCAGCTGAGAGAAAATGGCGCAAGTCAAAAGACCCTGCAGACCTCTCTCTCTACCAATCTCTTCTCTTCTTTCTCTGTAGATGTCACCTCTGCACAAACAGATTACTACCACTCGAGGATCTGCAACTCTCCGGACTCTCGAACGCTCTTCAAAACCTTCTCTGCTCTCCTCTGTCCGCCTGCTCCCGCACCTTCATCGGAGTTAACAGCTGCTGATTTTGCATCGTTCTTCGTAAAGAAAACTACTGCCATCACCAGCCAGTTCTCTACGCCAACCTGACCCTGGAGCGATTTGTTCCAGCTCTCCTCCTTCTCATGCAAAACAACCTCCTAGACAGCAATCAGTCTGGGTTCAAGACCGGTCATTCCACAAAGACTGCACTTCTCTCATTCATCGAAGCCCTGAGACTGGCAAAAGCATCATCGATGTCATCTGTGCTCATCCTACTGGATCTGTCTGCTGCATTTGACACGGTCAATCATCACATCCTCCTGGCTTCTCTCAGTGCTATGGGTGTCTCTGGAATGGCGTTGCAATGGTTTGAGTCCTACCTGTCGGGTAGGTCATTCAGAGTATCCTGGAGAGATGAGGTCTCTGCGTCCCAACAGCTCAACAGGGGGGTGCCACAGGGCTCAGTGCTTGGACCGCTACTCTTCTCCATTTACATGACATCCCTCGGCTCGGTCATTCAGAAGCATGGCTTCTCCTATCACTGCTATGCCGACGAGACTCAACTCTACTTGTCATTTCAAACGGACGATCCGACGGTCGCTGCTCGCATCGCGGCATGCCTGAGTGACATCTCGCTTTGGATGAAGGATCATCACCTGCAGCTAAACCTTGCAAAAAAATTTTCAAACCTAGGTTAACGGCTTTGAGGTGGGGTCTCTATATTTTTTCCGGTGGAGGTCCGGACGATACTTTTTAAATAATGTTAAATCAAACAATCGAATGTTTTATCAGGACATTTTCTTTATATTCTGATAGCCACAGTCTATATGAAAAATAGAAGGTCTGGTAACTGAGAAAATGTGTTGTAGGGTCTGGTGCTGAAGTGAAGTCCTAGTGGTCTATTTTAATATTTAAAATCTGACAACAAAATGTATCAACTGAATTGAATATATCATGAGCAGGAGTACTTACAAAGTTACTAACAGCCTTTGCATAAGAACTGATTCTAGATATACTTTCCAATTAAAACATGAAAACATGAAAACTGCTGATTATTCATGCTATTAATATCATAAATGCTATATGTAGATACAAACATTATGGTTTATAAACACAAACCTACAGCATATAGCAAACCGTAAACTGACCGACAGCTAAAATACTTTATTACTGCTGCATTTTCGTTTACTTAAGCGTTACAGAAAAAGTTTGAATTTATTTACCTGCTCTTGGTGTCTGCAGGTATTTATATGAGACATATCTTTGGAAGTGGAGTTGAATGTGTTCAAGATATTCGAAGATTTAGCGGAAAAATATAATCAACATAAATGTCCATGAGTGCGCGTGATGTGTCTACAGTCTTTTCTGGTGCTTTTTGTTAGTTTTGGTAGAAAACCGTTCCACAATAATAAATGTTTATGTTGCTGTTAAAACAATTCCTGCTTCTTCAGTCTATGGAAGACTTAAAGGGATCGTTCATCCAGAAATTAAAATCTGTCAACATTTACTCACCCTCAGGTTGTTTCAAACGTGAATACATTTATTCCAATAAACCCTGAGATTTACAAGTTCTGGGACAGCATCCACTACCATAGTAGGGAAATAATATTACATTTTTTGTTCTGTTGAACGAATAATGAGATCTTTTTGAAGAATTTAGGAAAACAAAGAGTTTTTGGGCACCTCTGACAGCCTTTTAATTCCAAGTATGGTTGTTGATGATGTCCTGTAACTGAAAATGACTAACATTCTTCCAAATATCTTTCTTTGTGTTCATTGGAATCTTATACAGGTATGAAATGACACTGTCCTCTATCAGTCCTACCGCTCGTCCTCTTGAGCTCCCGTTCTCCTCCGTGAGGTATGTGGGACCACCGGTCCCGCCTCACGGCTCTCGTCCCGCCTTCCTCACCACAGTAGGACAGCAAACGGTTCTGGGGAACTTTTGACTACCATTGGTTTTTTCCTACATGGTAGTAAATGGGTGTTGAGATCTGTTTGGTTATAAGCAGTATTCCAAATATCTTTCTCCTTGTTCATCAGAACAAAGACATTTATACACATTTGGAACAACTCCAAGGTGAGTAATTGATGACAGGATTTTCATTTTTGGGTGAACTATCACTTTAACAATCATAGTAACCCAGCTTAACATTTGGCTTTATTTCACGGTCGAAAAACAGCTGTTATAGATTCCTTGCTTCTACACAATTAAAAACTGTAAAGTCAAGATATTGTGTTGAAAAGAGCAGGCTCTAAAAAGTAGAGCCCGACCGATATGGATTTTTGGGGGCCGATGCCGATATTAACTTGAAAAGAGCCGATTTATAAGCCGATATTTTGATTTTGAAAATAAACTGGATATTAGACCCATTTCCTATAAACTGCACTTACACAACATTCAATAGCAAAATATCTGCCTGTTCTAGATATGTGGGCTGTATAAACCATTTTCCAGAAGGGATGTTAAAAAAAAGCCTTAGATTACAGTCTCAATGACTAAACAATTGCACATCTAAAGTATATATTTTTCAATGATCACAAAACAGTCTGGTTTTAAACATTTAACACTTTTATTTACTTCCAGTTGAAGCTGGTTTTAACAGTGTGTACTGTAAATAAATTATAAGTTAAAGTTAAAGTAAAAGAGCTATACCAAACAAATTCAATATTCCACAAAACCATAATAAAATTAAAATAAGTTAAATGTATAGCTACATATACAATAAATAAATATAAAATATAAAATAAATAAATAATACCAAAATATAATTAAAACAATGTAGAATGTTCTCAATATATACAACACACAGGCAAGAGGTTTTCCTCCTTCACTACTTTTTACAAATTATACTTTTAGACTTTTACTCTGTCTACCTCTGAACTTTAATATTTGAACAGTGTTTTGAAAAATGTCTTGAACAGGGTGCTCCTTAGTACTGCCAGTTGAGAAGTGGCAGGTTGTAGTACAGGAAGCACAACATCTCTGCCTTGGAACCTGTTAGAGAGCTCCTCCTATCTTGATAGATGGCCCCCACAGTGCTGAATACCCTCTCACTAGGGAGAGATGAAGGTGGAGGAGTGAGAAACCTCCTGGCCAATGGAGCCAGAGTCTGGAAGCGGCCAGCGTTTTTCATAACATGAGTGAAGCATGAGACTCTGTTTCTCATGTTTTATCGGCCGTTATAAACGCCGATGCCGATTTAAATGCCATTAGCTCATATCGGCCGATAATATCGGCCGGCCGATATATCGGTCGGGCTCTACTAAAAAGCAAACGCTTCACTCGTGCAGATATAAAAACAGAGCAGCGCTTGCCAAGTGCTGAGGCGATTATTGAGGTCCTCAGCATGTTTTTATCGCACATTATTATTAGTGTTTACTGTTGTGTTCTGAAGAGAATGGGGTAAGTGCCTGTCTCTGCGCGTGTGTGCTCCCTCTTCACCACACTGAGATTTTGCTGGCAGGGATGTCCTGTGGAGAACTCGGGTAGAGGATCTTAATAATTCAGCAGAGTTTCTTCCTAACTTGACGAAATCGGAACGCAAGGGCAGAGGACTTTCGGTAAGCCGCTCTGAATTTAGCTCTAGCTGGACATGTGCTTAAAGGCAAACATTTTCAGACATTGTGCAAAGTGCGTTGAATGGTAACATTGTAGACATTTATGTGAACGAAACCATGAGACGTAGGATTTATGAGGTCAGCATCATGTCATAACCTTCTATGTGCTTTGTTGTTTCATGGAATAACTCATTGGCTCCGGTTTGTCTCTCACCGCAGGTATACAAGGGGCTGAATATCATCACCAATAAGGTTACAGAAGAGGAACAAGCGCAGTGTCCCCATCACATGATCAGCTTTGTGGATCCGTTGGTCAGTGGATACACGGTGGTGGACTTCAGAAACAAAGCTCTCACTCTCATATCCTTTATATTGCGTCAGAGCTGCACTTCAAAGTTCGGTTCCAGACTGGTGTACATCAAATTAAATTTGTTAATGCATTTTTTGCTGTTGTCTCCTCAAAAACGTCCCTGTGCGTCTTTATGTAAGGCAGCAGCCATGTCTTAAAGCCACACTTGCATTCAGGGTTTTAAGTATCTGTGCAAACCACATGCATTTTGAGGTAGTTTTAGGCCACGCAAGAATGTTTTGTGGTTTCATTCTCCAAATGTAAGAGGACATACTTTTAAAATAGACTAGTAGTTGGTTTTCCGAATGGCTTGTTCTGAAATTTTGTCACCCACATGTAATTCAAAACTGTGTAACACAAAAGAAGATATTTTGAGAAATGTGGTTTTGTATCCATATAATGGAAGTCAGCGAGGGTCATTGTTGATTGTACATTCTTCAAAATATCTTCTTTTGTGTTCTGCATAAAAAAAGTCATACAGGTTTGGAATGACATGAGGATGAGCAAATAAATAAAAATTTTTTAGGTGAACTATTCTTTTTAAAGGCTATTACTTGGTGTGTGTGTGTTGTCATTAACGGCTTTACAGAAAGCAACACAGTGAAAAAAAGAGTAGTACACTATTTGTCTAGGTTTACTTTTCTATTAATCATTTCCACGTTTTTTCTTTTGTGAGTGCATGCGAAGAGTTACTATTAAACTGCAAGCATGTTAAATCACAGCATGCTGAAACCACCTCATGGTTGATTGGTCTCCAGATTCATTCCCTTTAAAGCACAGCCGCTTAAAATACTCAATAGTCGATCTTACTCTCTAGTCGGCCTTATTAACGTGACCAATCTCAGCTTCCCATAATTCACAGCGCTGGAGAATCCATCAAGTATATTTGACGGCTCCCTCTATACCTTTCATTTCGCCATCTTTTTTCTTTGTATAGATGAAATTAAGGGGCCATCAGTCTGCCTTTTAAGATCTCAATCTTCTTAATGAACACTCAGAGTAATTGTTCTTCTAAAATGCCATCGGCTCCCTGACATCGGTGACACGGCTTATGTGTGATGACTTAGGAATGCAAATCCCAATATTTTAATTTCTCGGCTTTCGTGGAATTTGCCATTTTCTGACGCGCCAAATGAACGGCTGTGGCATTTTGTGAGTGGGAGCTGGGTTGTACTCCCTACAGACGCTTTCGGCACGCTCTTTCTCTTTATTTAAGGGCATAACTGGAAATGCCTGCATTAGGCGGGTAGAAAGAAAGCGAGAGCCGTCACTGTCCTCGATTTTCCTTGCCTGTCTGCTGCAGATGTTTGCGAGAGATGAGGAGGATATTAATAGCTGAGGGAGATGCTGTGTGTGTGTGTGCGCGTGTGCATGAGGTGGGGCGTTATGTCTGCAGCACCACTCCTCCAGACATGAGTGCACTTGCTCACCCCAGACTCTCGAGCTGATGAGAAACGATGAGGGGCGGAGTGATGCGCTCTAGTCAGCATCATTTCATCCTGCAGAGTGGTGATATCTTCATGGGCAAGACGGTACAGGCTGCTCTGTTAATGGATAAAAAGGGCAAACATTTAGATTTTCTGTGAGGAATTTGTATGGATTTGCATTTTACTTACAAAATTAACAGTTTGATTTCTATTACTAGTAGCACAAAACTACCGGAGTGCCAGTTTTGTTGACTAATGGAATCTGAACAGTCCACTAATGTAACAATATCCACTTTCATTGTTAAAATAATGTGCTGGAATGAATATGCATTCATCCTGCACAAAAGTAATGTTTTTTTAACAATATTAAAAAACAGGGGTCATAATCAGCCGTCATCATTTCTACAGCCCTACACCAGAACATCGTCATGGATCAAAGATGCTCAGCTGTTTTTCTGTGTCTTTATCTTTCTCAGAATCTTGTCCACACCCTTCATGTCTTCCTCTCCCTGCAACTATCTCTGTCCGTATCTGCCTCCCTCTCATCTTTTCATTGGTTTCTCCACCTCAGAGAGAACACAAAGTGATGTGGGTGTGGTCGGACTGTGTATGGATAAAAATCATGACATTTCCACATTCTATTTTGCCCAAAATCAAAAGTGAAATAATAAATTGTATTACCTTTTTAATTTGGATTTATTATTATTTTGGAATTATTTATTGTCTGCACATCCCTCCCTGCCTTCTCGATATAATGCATATATAAAATATATTTTAAAATAATGATACACTTTTAATGTAATTGAACATTACCATTCTTGACGTAATGAAAATAAAAATTTACACAGCTTATCAAACATGATAAACCATCACATTGTCAAATACTGTCAAAAATCGTTTTATCTAAAAATAAGTGTTATTTCTTGCTTGTCAAATGTTTATTGTTTTGATTTTGGGGTGAAACTTGACCTGGGCGTGTTCATCTTGAGTCAAAGCCAACCCTGATGCACCTTGTATTGAAGCCGTTATATAAATGTTCCAGGGAGGCAACATCAAATGCTCTTTATTAGACGTTTTTTTACATCCCAACAGAACCAGATGTCCTCTCATGGCACCAGGTCTGGATTTATGACATCACATTACTATCTGCATTAGTGCTAATGTAGACTCTAATGTCTACGTCTATACGTCTGAGAATATGATATTGCGTTTGTTTGAAAGCTATGGTAGCAGTGCACGCTACTGCAGTCTGCCCTATCTAAACTAATGTGACAGCACATGTATGAATTATCATACATAATTTAGCAATGATTATAACTGTGAGGTCATTAAATGCTCATTTTAGACAATCATTCAGTCTGATTGTTTTAAAGCCAACGTGAAATGGATGTTGCATTAGTATATTTTTCAATATTGTCTGGCGTATAGCTTTGGGAGTGAGGGAAAAAATGGGTGGGACTTTTTGTTCTTCAGGAATTTATTGAATTATTGGAAGTCTGGCTATAGAACAAGTCAATATACTCCTGTGCCAAAGCATGCATAATACAGAAAGGAGATGATGTTTGAAGAGATGTTTGAGTTGGAAAAGGTTTTATCGGTTTCCGATAAAAGATAGTGAGGGCTGGGCACATAAAAAGTGATAATTTACATTAAACATTGCAATATTCCATAAATAAATATTGTGAGTTTTTACAATTTTACGGTGTCTTGCGTTCCTTAATGTGAAACATAGAGGACATGCATCGTCGGAAAAAACTTCCCATCATCGTCGGAGGCACGAACTACTACATTGAGTCAATTTTATGGAAAATTCTCATCGACTCTGGGGTAAATATGAATTATCGATCTTCTTTATTTGGGAATGACATCTTTAATATTTTTGCACACATCCAGTTTTCTCAACCATGTATGAGTTATGATCATTAACAGAAGACATCTGACAGAGGAGCGAAAGCATTAAATCAGATTTCCTTCATGGGTAAACTGGACCTGTTCACATACATCTTTGGTGAAATATAACCCATTATTAGTGTCTTTCTCTAAGTCTGTAGGCAGAAGTGAGGGCTGGGCGATATGGCCTAAAAAAGATCATATTTACGATTTAAATAATGCTTTAAAAATCATATATGGTACACTATCATTTTAATTAAAACAGGCTTTGTGGCAGTGGGTCTATACATGTAAAGGCCTTGAAATGCGCTTCAGGACATGGGCTAGAGAACTACATCTAGATAGTCTTGGCGTTCACATGTTTTGAGCTCCGTTTTACAACACGTGTGCGTTAGGTCGGTCATAGCACACAGCATTCGTGTAATTTTCCTTTCGCTGGCTTTCAAGATTTTCCTGTTGCATTCATTAGTTTTTATTCGTTGTTATGACAGGTTGACATTATCGTCTTGATGGTGGAGTGAGAGTGAGAGTGAGCGCCAGACATTTTTGGACTTTAATATAGATAATGCCATTTTCATCAGCAGAAACTTCAGTGCATCCCTGCGCTCACCAATTTATTGTACGTACAGTTGCAGGGGAAATATGCTGCGCATAACATTATTCTCTCGCATAACATGAAGAAACGGACAGTCATACATTCAAGCAGTTAACAATATGGCTATAAATGGAACTGAATTTTAAGTTATATAATTGAAAATTTCTATGTGAACTACGTGAGCCCAGAAAGGGAGCTTCATCGCGGATGTTTAAGAGAAACCAGATTTTCATTCAAACAAATCGATGTAAACTAAACATTCGAGCAAGTCGATTAAATCGATAAATTGCCCAGCCCTAGCAGAAATAACCCAAACGAGTTCACCTCTGTCTGGCCTTCAGCAGGGCAGTGACACAGAGTCAGAAAGGGATGGGGCTTCTGAATCAAGGGAGGAGCTTGAGAAATTGGGCGGTCCTGAACTTCACAGACGGCTGAAGGAAGTGGACCCTGACATGGCAGCCTTATTACACCCTCACGATGCCCGCAAGATTGCGAGGTAGTTACTACTATAATACCAAACAACATGAGAATGGTGATTGAATACACTTGCAAAAGAGATGAAATTGTAATAAACATGTTTCATAAAATGACTTTCAAAGGACAGTTTGATTTAATACCAGCAGGTCTCGGTCTTGTATTCTTAGGGTCTCTGGTGGTCTTAACTTTGTCTTTTGTTGCTGCATCTTTTACTCGTACTTGGCTGATTGAACGCTGCTGTGTCTGCAAAATCGCTGCTTGTGTTTAATGTTGTGAAATAAATATTATAGTTCACATTTTGAAAAGGCTTGCGCTTTAAATTTACCGTTATCCAAAGTGGGGCCGCACGATTAATCGAAAAGAAACAGCACATCAAATGGCGGTAGGCTGCATATATATATATATATATATATATATATATATGCACTGATTGACAATCAATTTCACATGCTGTTGTGCAAATGGAATAGACAACAGTTGGAAATTATAGGCACTTAGCAAGACCCTCCAAATAAAGGAGTGGTTCTGCAGGTGGGGACCACAGACCACTTCTCAGTTCCTATGCTTTCTGGCTGAAGTTTTGGTCACTTTTGAATGCTGGCGGTGCTTTCACTCTAGTGGTAGCATGAGACTTGAGTCTACAACCCACACAAGTGGCTCAGGTAGTGCAGCTCATCTAGGAGGCACATCAATGCGAGCTGTGGCAAGAACGTTTGCTGTGTCTGTCAGCTTAGTGTCCAGAGCATGGAGGCGCAACCAGGAGACAGGCCAGTACAACAGGAGACATGGAGGAGGCCGTAGGAGGGCAACATCCCAGCAGCAGGACCGCTACCTCCGCTTTTGTGCAAGGAGGAGCACTGCCAGAGCCCTGCAAAATTACCTCCAGCAGGCCACAAATGTGCATGTGTCTGCTCAAACAGACTCCATAAGGGTGGTATGATGGCCCCACGTCCACAGGTGGGGGTTGTGCTTACAGCCCAACACCAGGCAGGACGTTTGGCATTTGCCAGAGAACACCAAGATTGGCAAATTCGCCACTGGCGCCCTGTGCTCTTCAGAGATGAAAGCAGGTTCACACTGAGCACATGTGACAGTCCGTAGATGCAGTGGCAGTTGCAGTGGGTATCCTCAGACCATTTGTGAGACCATATGCCGATGCGGTTGGCCCTGGGTTCCTTCTAATGCAAGACAATGCTAGACCTCATGTGGCTGAAGTGTGTCAGCAGTTACCGCAAGATGAAGGCATTGATGCTATTGACTGGCCCGCCCGTTCCGCAGCCCTGAGTCCAATTGAGCACATCTGGGACATCATTTCTCGCTCCATCCACCAACGCCACATTGCACCACAGACTGTCCAGGAGTTGGCGGATGTTAAAGTTCAGGTCTGGGAGGAGATCCCTCAGGAGACCGTCCGCCACCTCATCAGGAGCATGCCCAGGCTTTGTAGGGAGGTCATACAGGCACGTGGAGGCCACACACACTACTGAGCCTCATCAAAGTTGGATCAGCCTGTAGTGTGTTTTTCCACTTCAATTTTGAGTGTGACTCCAAATCCAGACCTCCATGGGTTAATAAATTAGATTTTCATTGATAATATTTGTGTGATTTTGTTGTCACCACATTCAACTATGTAAAGAACAGTTTTTAATAAGACTATTTCATTAATTCAGATCTAGGATGTGTTGCTTACGTGTTCCCTTAATTTTTTTTGAGCAGTGTCTATATATATTGTTTATGCGCAGCTTGTCAGTTAAGTATTGTTAAATGCAGCGTCATCCGAAATCCAGAAGGCGTTCTCACACAGAAATGCCAATGCTCTGAATTATGCAATCTGAAATATGCGTTGTTATGTGAAATGCCTTGAGTCATTAAATATCTTGGCTGTGAAACTGATTATTCGCTGTTTGATTGACAGGAGTCTGCAGGTCTACATGAAGAGCGGAGTTCCACACAGTCAGCTTTTGGAGGAGCAGCGAGGACAGGATGGCGGGGATTGCCTCGGGGGTCCGCTGCGGTTTCGTGATCCCTGCATCTTCTGGTTGCATTCAAACATAGATGGTATGAAAATCCACCAGTCGTCACAGATTGATCTGAACATGACTTTGGTATAATTCAGATGTTAATTTCTTCAATCTTCTCTCTTCTGCAGCTCTGGATGAAAGGCTGGACAAGCGTGTGGATGAGATGCTGTCTCTTGGGCTGATTGATGAGCTCAGAGATTTTCACCAGCGCTTCAATGAGAAGAAGATTCAAGACAACAGGTAGATTTTAGTTCTAGCCATCTGACACAATAACAACACAGCTGGCAGAGAAATACAAGAAAGCAAAGTTTTGCAGGCTGAACCTGTTCTGCACACCAGACTTTTTTTAGTCGACATGTTACAGCAGGTTCATTCCCAAGCAATCTTTTCATTGGTGGTGAGGTGGATGTCAGTTTATGGAGGTTTTAGCAGGTCTGACTTTGAAGGTTTTAAAAGGGTGTCAACCTTGACTGGAAGGGATTCTTGAAACCACAAACAACGGCTCCATATTTATCTTTGATGACTCTTTCTGTAATGTAATAATGGACGACATCCTGAAGTGACTCCGATTACAGATGTTAATGACAGCTGGATTAGTCAGAATGACTGAGCCAGTCGAATGAGTCATGAATGTTTTAATTAACATCAGAGTGCATTCAGTTACATTTGCACGTGGTTTGTTTTGAATTTGCAGGAGATTGATGGGAAGTTGGGCCATTAACATTTAATGCGACTGGGACTACTTATGTTAGGTTGAGCTTTGGGCTTCGTCTTACAACTTTAAAAACACTTTCTCATTTTGAAATGATCTAAAATATAAAGTTAATATTGTTTTATCTTTTAACAACTCTACATAATATTAAGAAAGGTTTGCCTCACTCTTTCGTTGTAGTTGACCGATAAGTGGTTTAAATGGCCAATGCCGATAATAAGAAAGCACTATACCCATATATTGCTTTTTCGGTTGATAATGTTAAGAAAACACGATAATGGGCCGATATAAAACAAATGCAATTGTATTTGTTAATACGAGACATTCAGAAAATTGGTGCAACTAAATAAACAATTATTGTGTGTTACGTGGCTATTTAGTAGCATGTAAACAGACCTGAACTTGTGAAAAGGTACGTACATGACATTGCTTTAATCATGGGCAGCTAAACGTGGCTTAATATTAATAAAATGTATAGAAATTCAAACATATTAAAGGGCCGATGAATTAAGACATCACCTTTAACCCGAGCTTTTGTTATGTAAGCGGTAGTCGTATTCAAGCGAACATCCTTTAAGTGTCAGAACTGAAATCGCCCTTGTTTCTGAAATGACAACACAGGCTCAGCGAACGCCAGGTCCTGGAACGCACCTATCAAAGTTAGATTGAACACCGCCTCCACAGAAGAATATCAAAGACTACTTCTCTAAACCCGCCCACTGGTTCGCAAATTACAGTACTGAAGTAACACAAGTGGCGCGGAACCAGATAGAGCGATCAAGCAATAAAAATGCCGTTAGAAAGATCGCAAAATTTTGTGCTGTGCCTGGTTGTGGAAGAACAGTCACTGCATAAACATCCTTTGGATTCCGACATAAAAAATAAACTGTAACCACGCATTTCTAAGGACGTTCCAGCTCTGGATTTGCGGAGATACAAAAAATTTCAAGCAGTGCTGTGCACTCAATATTGGATCCGACAGGAATGGTGCAGCAATCTTATGTGAGTAAAACATATTTGCACTATGAGTCACTATTGCTTTGTTAGAGATCGCTTGATATGTAAACGTTAGCTGTCTAACCAAATTTACAGAAGGCTCGTACTAAGTTTACTACGCAAACTGCTATCCAATCATAGCTTCCATTACTTCCAAGTCTTCAATGCGGCACGCCCATTAAACAGAGCGTTCGTCGAGCTGGACTCAAAACCCGGGTTGAAAACAGCCTATTGCTTATTGATTTTGATGTTTTCGAATGTAAAAAGCATGCAAACTTCATAAGTAGACCTCAGACAACAGTATAAAATAATAAAAACGGCCAGTTCAGGACACCTTTAAATACAATTACAATACAGTATTTCGATTTCGTCCACATGAGCCATTTGACTATGTTAAAGGTCCTGAGTGTGAACTTTAGTGGTGAGATTGCGAATTACAACCAACAGCTCATTCCACCGAAACACGCGGCCAAAAATGGCCTGCAAGCTTATGGGATATGCGAACAACCGCGGACCCTACTGATGATGAGGGCATCTTTACATACTTTTGCCTTAAGGGGACCCGGGTGTAATAGCTCATTCTAAGATAATAATAGCATGACATTTATGTATATTATATTGCATTTCTGTGAATAGATTCACCCTAATTTCTCACATTGCATATTTAAAGGCCGGCTTTATATCCGAGTGGCCTTTTTATAAACTAAATACTAACACTTGATGCTGAACGGGAAATATTATCGTTATTTGAAAATGTGTTATATTCAGATCTTATCACGTGATGCTTTTTTGCTCTGTCCTGTATTTACGCCTTTGATCGTGTGATGAATTATTGATCAGTGCTGTCACATGCTCAGTTGTGCTGGAATATTGGTGGATGAGCTGCACTGCGTCTGTGTCTGTGGATGTTGATGACACAGCAGTGTCTAGGGTGGGGCATCTGCTTGATTGATGAACTTGTGGCCGACTGCCCAGCTCTCCGTCCCTCCGATCGCACCCCCACATCCCTCTCAGACAGTCTTCCACCACAATCTCGCCACCCAAGCACTTTTCTCCCCCACGTCATCCTTTTTCCCTCCTTTTTGTCTGCATCTGCTGCCCTTCCGCTCAGCTTCTCACCTTACACAAGGAGCTGTCGCAAGGCGGCAAGGTCAGACTCTGGCTGTCTCTCCTTTCCGCTTTCTGTCTTGCTCTCCCGCTCTATCTCTTGCCTGTCAATAGACACCCCTTGTCCCGTCTGTGCTGTCTGTGTCCCTGTGACTGCTTGATCTCTTTCTGTTCATCTGAGCTGTATTACGACTCGCTTTTTGCCCCAGGGCTGGTGTACTGATGCACCCGTTGACCCCATTTCCATACAAATGTTGTATCCGGAGAAAAGTTGGATATTCCGTTTTACCTTTCCGGATTACAAAACATTAGGTCATGATATAAAATGTTATTTTTAAGCATATTTTAACCAAAAATAAAGGAATAAAAACGTTCGTTTTGTGAAAATAAGCAATATGGTTTGTCTGGTTTGTGTGTTGTAGCCAGGACTATCAGCATGGCATATTCCAGTCGATCGGCTTTAAAGAGTTTCACGAGTATCTGACCGCGAGTAAAGACATCAGTGAGGAAGAACATGAGAAACTGAAGATCAAGGGTAAGGATCCAGCAAACCTTTCATTTAGCCGCTGCTATATGCTCGTTTGTTGTTTTCAGTATAGTCCTTCAGAATGGAGAGTGTTTTTGAGTGCTCTTGAAATTGCTCTGCGTGAGAACAGTTACGAAAATTTACTGAACCCTTACTAAAAGAAAAGAGGATATCTCAGTCTCTAAACATTCTCACAATGTCATGTCTAACAGTGCCGTGTGCTTTTCTCCAGGGTCAGTTTTTTTACTCAATCTTTTTGTGACCGACAGACAAACCAGAGCTTGAATGACCCCAGATCCTGTTCAGTTGATGTGTTTTCAAACTGATGAATTTAACACATTTAATATTTATGTGTTTGGATGCACCCTCCTGGATTTTCTTGAGTGAACAGCTTCATGTGGATGATACTTATTGTTTGGGCAATTTGTGTCCCTTTGAAAAGTGTTACGTGTGATTATTTAATATGATTATTACCCAAACAGGAATAGATAAAAGGTTAGTATAACACAAGGGGTGGGTTTAGGTGGGCATTCCCCCAGATTTTCCTTCGGCCTCTCCAAAAATGTCTAGTTGACAATAAAAAATACTACCATAAAATAGTTATAATTTATGTTAACTATTCAATAATGATCTGTCATTTTAATCGCAGAAAATGTTTAAAATATGAACGTATTACTTGAAATATTGTAGCCCAATCAGAATATCTGATTGCTCTCAAGTCTGACAGCCTAGTACCAGGCCTGGTATAAAACAAGAATATTTCTAACTTGTAAATAATTGTGATTATTTCTAAAAAGCCTGCAGTTTCACATGTAAGAGTGTTTACTCACATTTTGCTTTTGTCATAAACAGCATTTAAATTGGCGTGCCATTACTTACAGCTGCATGCCAATTCAAAGGTGTTATAATCCCACTATTTCAGCACAGTATAATTGCCCAAAAGGACATTTCCGATGCCTTATGCATGACAGGGGGAGCAGTCAAGAATATGAATAGAGGAATGGAGGTCAGAGGTTTCACTGGGTTTGAATGTATAGAAATACATACCTACCTTTCCTTGCTGTTATCAGAGAGACGTCTCACGAGTTGCATGTCCGATCCCACTTTCATCACATTCATGATGCAATTTGTTGAGGTGCAGCTGATAATTTCCTTGTGTATGGTTCCCAACAATGCGACAGATCGTCAGTTGTGCACCTCAGACTTATTGGGTGTTTCAGCCATTTACCACAAGACTCCCTCTGCCAAGGGAGGCCCATTGCAGGTTGATCGGACCTGGGTGTGTGTCTTATTATTACATGTCCATCTGCCTCAACCACAGTCAGTGGCTTCTTCTTTGAAAATCCTCCTCAGAACCCCACTTCCTGTGGCAATTAGCTCATCCAGATTAGTGGCTGCAGCCTCAACAACACTTGCTTTGCTGGTAGTTCGGTGGCATCCCACCTCAACGCAACCATACGCACCAACCCACCAACACCAAGGCTGTTCTAGCCCCACTGGCATTGTCAATGCATGCTCAGTGCCCCCAGTCCCATATGGCATAACATTACAACAAATTACCAAACTCAACGCAACCATACACACCTACCCGTTGGCTAAGGCTGTTCTAGCCCCACTGGCATTGTCAATGCATGCTCAGTGCCCCCAGTCCCATATGGCATAACATTACAACAAATTACCAAACTCAACGCAACCATACACACCTACCCGTTGGCTAAGGCTGTTCTAGCCCCACTGGCATTGTCAATGCATGGTCAGTGCTCCCAGTCCCATATGGCATAACATTCCAACAAATTACCAAACTCAACGCAACCATACACACCTACACGTTGGCTAAGGCTGTTCTAGCCCCACTGGCATTGTAAATGCAGGCTCAGTGCCCCTGGTTCCGTATGGTTTAACCGTAACATAACACCACAAAACACCATTTTATTACGTGGTCATTTGGCAGCCCATATTGTGTCCTTCCATTTTAAACACGGCCAGTGGCTGCTTCTCTCAGCAACATTGGCAAGTTCTTTGACTACAGTCTGTCGGGCCGGTCTTCCAAACCCCACTTAATTAGGCAGCCTTGTAGTGGAATTGGAAACAATGTCCCTGCAGCCCACTACCACCGCGGACACTTCGCTGTCCTGCCCCGATCTTCAGCCTCCGCTCCCAAGTTGGCATACCAGAGATTCTTTCTTTCAAATGCCTTCATTAATGGCCTCTTGCCAACTATGATGACTGTCCTACTGGAGCTGGACCACAGAACCAGGTCAGGCCGCAGATTGATATGTGTGATTTCCAAGGGGAAAGAATGTCTGTGGTTGTAATCTAATCACATTTCCCAATCCCTGGCTAAACTCAGCAGATCTGAATCTCGGTTTAAGGGTTTGGCCTGCTTTTTCTGACCCTCCCGAATAAAAGGTTGCCTTTTTAGCGAGTTAGCTTGCGTGTTTTGGGGGATGGCATTTGCTGCCACTCTCTTGGTCTCTACTGCTTTAGCCAAGCACTTGAGTACTTGATTGTGGCGCCAAATGTATCTCCCCTGTGTCAAGCTCATATTACAACCCACAAGAATATGTTTAAGGTTTGCTGAAGCTGCACAACAAATACAACCATCTTCTAATTTAATCTGCTGTTTGTTTATAATTTTTCCATTGGCTGATGATACTGATCAGAACCTGCTGTGGGTCTGGAGAGAGAGGGAGACATCAGGCCTTGTCATGTCTCTCTATCATGTGTTCTCTTTCACAGTTAGACATGTTATGTTAGTTAACAGCTATCCGAGCATGAAAGTTGTGGCATGGTCTTATCATGAAGCCAGTGGGATTTTCTCTTGTCGAGTGTTGCGTGTTAAAAAAGCAATGTTTTTTGTCATTAAAAAATGAAAGCTTTCGTTTTCAGTGTAATTGACACACTTTTACTTGAATTGAATTTGCAGGTTGATGAATACTTTATTTATTCTTTAGAATGTATTACATATAGGCCTTACACAAAGTTTTTGGATAGCCTTCTGGTCCATTCTTTGTTTTAGACTAGTCAACTAGATGGTTACAAAAGTTTAGTTTAGACGACATGACACATTAGTCATAGCACATCCCTAATAATGATGGAGGTGGGGCTACTGAACCCCTGTGCTTGGTTTAGACATTAAGCACTTGTCATTATACCCATAATGCATAATTTACCTTTATCCAATGTAAGAACACATATCTACTACTGTGACTATCATACATCTTAGTTTATACATTTAATGGTAAACATATGATGTTGGCATTTTTGGCAACATGTTCTAACAGATGATCTACAGACACCTCGCATATTAATATCTTCTTCTCTTTCTTCCCCTGCAGGGATCGAATGTCTCAAGCAGGCGACCCAACGCTATGCCCGGAAGCAGAACAAATGGGTGCGCAACCGGTTTCTTAAGAGTAAGTCTCCCTGTCTAACTTGAAAGCTCCTCTTTCTGTCCTTTGGGTGGTTTTTGAGTGTTTAATGATCCGTGAGAGTACCAGTCGGGTGCTCTAAAACCCACATCTGTGGTAGTTCAGTGTCAGGACTCCACTGGCTTTGGTTCATACTTTCTCTAAAATGAGAATAATCTTTTCAATAATCATTCAGTCAGCTCATCTCTAAACTCATCAGTGCATATCTCACATGTTGCCTGCTTATGAGGAGATGCTCATGACTTGTATTGGCTTCAGTCGCACCCAGAAATCTATTTTTCTTTTCCTGTCAGCACGGTCTAGTAATCATCGCAGCCGTCTTTAACAAGATGGACCTCACACAGACCATTAAACACACAAACAATAGAGGAGAAATTGAGTCTGTGTTTGTTCGAAGGCCTCCTTCACAGGCGGCCTTAGTATTCCAAGGCTCAGTATTTATCGGCCTTGGGTTGATAAAAGACCAAACGGTTGTAACGCTTGGGTTTGTCAATACACAGTCAATCTGAACAATTTGTTCTTACTCCCTGACCGACCATAGCCAAATCTGTGAGCCCTTCAGTGGCTAAACAGGTGTGAGTGTACGTGACATCAAAATGTGATGTTCAACCATAGAAAGCAAAGATTTATTGAAGCGCACAAAATGGTTATGAAGTTGGACAAGTGGGTTATTTGTCTAACCATCGTTGTCCTAGCATTTCTTTTGGATTCTGGTCTTGCTTGTAAAGATACTGGTCTGGATTACCCCCCCCCCCCCCACTCCCCATCCCTACACAAGCTTCCAGCAATCCTGTTAAACCAAATGAGATTAGCCGGAGACTGTGGCTAGCCGTCATTAAGTGTAGTTCTGTCTCCCTCTCTCTCTAAACGCATCTGGTCCTTACACTTGGGAGGATGGTGTTAGGTGTGGTACACAATTGAAGCATTTACTGTACTTATGGCTTCTTATTGTGGAAAAGCAAGTAGCTGGCCCATTTTCCATATTAGAATCAATTAAAAAAACTTTCATTTATTCATCCTTTTGTCAAACACTTATTTAACTTTATATTCTCTGAAACACAAAAGATATTTGGGAAAATGTCTCGGTGGTTTTGCGTCCATACAACGTTAGTCAATGGGGGCCAATGTCGAAGGGGGAACTATCCCTTTAAGCGCACTGTTTGCTTACTAAGAAACACTTGAAACTTGTAACCCATTACCTTACAGGTTCACTAGACCAGTTATTCTCAAGTCATCTCAGCTCTAGGTTGCTTTCTCCTCTTTCAACCGCTTCAACACAACCCCAGCATCTCCCACCCTTTATTGGACTGTTGACCCGATTTTGGTCTGGTTAAGCTCATATGGCTGCCTGTCAGTGGACTGACCGAACCCTCCCTCCACACCCCACGCCTTCAGCGCCTCATGGGGCCCTCAGCTGACCGGCCTAATCCTGCAGGCATTAGCGTGCTGCCGGGAATTCAGATAGGTGGCAGGAGGCTGGAAACTTTGTCAGGGGCTTTTGAGTGTAAATACTAGGTCATTGAGGGCAAGCTTGACTCATGGTCCTTCTGACCTCCAGGTGGCGTTCAACGGTTTTCTCTGTCGGAACCTGCAGTTGTTTGTGAATCAAGCTGGACTTGGAAAAAATATGAATGGTACACAGTATGTAAATCATGTTGACCAAGGCTGACCTCAAAACAGCTGTGAATAGAACATAGCCCACAGAAATGCTTTGGAACCGATGTGCTGTGAAGAACAGGAGTCTCTGTATTACAGTTTTTTCAGTGGGTAATGAAAAGTTGAAGAAAATTGTATTTTGAAGGACAAATTGTCATTGGTCAGTGAATGCCGATACAACTCTTGAATTATGTGCATCTTGAATTATCGCTTTTTGTATGTTTTGAGATACTGAAGTCATTTGTTTTTGTCATTTGGCCATTGTTGCTGCTGTTTCGCTGCACTGTTGACAAAGAGCGTCAAAGCTGTATTCGAGATGAAGGTAAACCTGAGCTCCATTTCCTTCTGTGCTTCCCCAGGGAGAGATTGGGCTTGGGGTAACCGTGGCGACGGCTAAGCTGATGATTCGGGGAAGGCCGCGTGAGCATTAAATAATAGCCTCCTGCCTTTTGTCAACGATAACGGAAACCTGAGTGGGATGCGCAACAGGTGCAATGTGGAGAAGTGTCCCCTTACGCGGCACACTTATCTGGATACGCCCCACACTACATGCTACAGTCTGACCAAAAGACGATGGTCTTTGTATATATACGGATCTGTGCGTGTGTTTATGCATGTGAACATGTGTTGGGAACTGAGGATGTATTGTTGAGCCTGTTGGAAAGCGTGAGGCGTCAGATTGTGTTGCGGAGGATTGCCGTGTAATGAATGAATGAGAATGTGATGGAGGGTTGGGTGAAAACAACTGTTAAAAGGAAAGTTCACCCAAAAATTATTCACCCAATTGCAGTTCAAAACCTGTATGGAGTTTTGTCTGTGCAACATAAAGGAAGATATTTCGAGAAATGTCTTGGTGGTTTTGAGTCCATACAATAGAAGTCAATGAGGGCCTGTTTTGTTTGGTAATCAGGGGTTGTTCAAAATATCATTTTTCGTGTTCTGCAGAATGTTAGACCGGCTTAAACTATTCATGTGACGTCATTGACCAGCTGCATAGCAAGTTTCTGTTCAACATGTCTATCAATGATTGACAAAATCCTACAGCTGTACAACACCACACCAGGTGCCCTACGTGAAATCCATATCCACTCCATCCACCCTTGCCCTTGACCCTCTTATCGCACAAATAGCGGCAGGTGTGACCACTCAATGTGTTTTCTGATGTCTGCAGAGACTCCGCAGGGTCCGTCAGTTGGTGAGCGACGGGATTTCAACCCTCAAAGGACAGCAGCCATACGGCTGTTTGCCACAGGCGCTCTGGTTAGACCCCACCTCCAAGGCAGATATTTGAGATCTCTGGTTTAAAACCCTTGTTCTCTCCTCTTTTGCCCACTCGGGACTGGCAAGATTACTTTACTTGGATTTCACTGAGATTTGAATTTTGGAGGGGGAGGGGTTAAGACCTTCGTTCAGCATCTGTTTACCTCCAGATGGCCATCACTGGCCTGTTTCACCGCCAAAGAGAAAGAAGTTAGCTACAATAAAGAAAAGCAAAGAAAAGTGCTGCTTCATTCCCCACATGGTTCAGGTAGGCCAGGTGTCACGGAGCAGGCCCACCTGCTGCCTCCTTTTTTTTAAGTCACAATAGAGAACATAAAGAGCTCAAAATTGTCTTTGATTGGGTGCGATTGGCAAAGAAAGAGGCAACAAGGTTTCGTGAGGGTAAAGAGATGTTTTTACCATCCAGGTTGGACTAAAGTCTCTTGTGTACAGGAGCACCTGTGGATTTGATGCCAATGCGGAACACGTACGGGCATATTTCCTGAATAAAAGGATTTGTAATGAATTTGTCTGGGGCACAGTTATTATTTCAGGGGCTTTGATGATCATTTAATTATTTTACAATGCCTCATTAAATATGCAGGAAACATTGTTGTGTTTGAGCATTATGTCATTTATATTTGTCTTATCTGGCTTTGCTGTAATTGTAAACAAACTATGGATGATAAGGAAGTAAATGGCATCGTTCCAGCACTAAGCTGAGGGACAAAATAGAAACAGTTCCTTTATTGTCTGACACGGAGAAAGCTGTTTGCCAAATAATATTTTTTTGCTAGTTATGTTTACAGTTACGCACAATATATTTTGAGTGTGTAATTTGCATTTATTATGCATATTTTTGGATTGTTGACTTTGTTTAAAGTGTAGATGGATTTTTTTATCACAGTGCTATACTTGCATAATGTGCACCTGAGGGAACAGGTGTTTGATTGATATCAACAGTGTTCTTGGGAATGCTGCTTTCTTTGAATTCTTATTCTTGTGTTGCTGTAACAGACATAGTCCAACATAATATCTTTATAAGCATCCAACTCCAACTTTTGTGTTCTATATTGTTGTATATTGGAAAAGATCCATGCTGAAAATACAGAATAGAAACCTGTCCAAAACCCAATAGAATCGCTTATGGATTTAATGGATATATTGGGAATTGTATTGGATTTAATATAAACTTTATATTGGTGGGATGTTATCCGGCAGATGAATCCTGTTGAAATAATGCCCAAAACACACTAGGTGTGTCTATTAGACAGCAACTTTTCATTTCAAAATCACATCTCAAATATCACAAAACATCCTCCTTCCACATTAGAAATGTTGCCAAATTATGAAATATTCTGTGTTGTTGACGCATAGAAGTTTATTCATGCATCTGTGACCTCAAGACTTGACTACTGTAATGCGCTACTTAGTGGTTGTCCTGCATCATCAATAAACAAACTACAGTTAGTTCAGAACGCAGCTGCCAGAGTTCTTACCAGGTCCAGATCACCATCACATAACCCTTCAATATCAACCCTTCACTGGCTACCCATTTAGTATCGTATTGACTTTAATGTATGTGTAATACTTAGAATCTGAATTGTTAAGGTATTTCACACACTATTCTACTCACCTTTTCATAAAGATATGTAAACAAACGTTGTGTGCCGCATGTCGTTTTAACTATTTCGACAGACTGTTTACTCTAAAAATTTTTACTGCATAGATGCTGCTTTGAAAGTAATAATCACAGCAGGGAAATGTTGACTGCTCATTCGTGGCTTCTTTAAGAGCATAATTAAATCTCAGTGAAGACAAAACACTGCAGTTGACCTTAGTGAAACATCACTGACCACAATACTTCGACAAAATTAGTTATTAGTAATTGCTGAACAAGTGGTTTTCTCCACTCCAGTGATGAGGAATACATGGCTAGTTATTTTATTGTATAATCATTGTATGAAATAATAAACAGTTTGTTGAATGGGTCCAGTTTTGTCGCATTTAAAATAAATGAATCAGGCATTGACATCTAGCGGTTTGATTTAGACTGCAATACCAAGATCAAAATATTGAAGAGGTAAGTTTAGCCAAGTAACAGTTCTTCTCGGTTCCTTTGCTTGTTTTCAGAAATGATGCATGTATGCGCAATCACGTAATTGTTGTCGCTTTGAAACCGTCATTGTGTATATATATACTATATACACTCACCTTAAGGATTATTAGGAACACCTGTTCATTTTCTCATTAATGCAATTATCTAGTCAACCAATCACATAGCAGTTGCTTCAATGCATTTAAGGGTGTGGTCCTGGTCAAGACAATCTCCTGAACTCCAAACTGAAGAAAGGTGATTTAAGGTGCCAGACGGGCCGGTCTGAGTATTTCACAATCTGCTCAATTACGCACAACCTTGAGGCGGATGGGCTACAACAGCAGAAGACCCCACCGGGTACCACTCATCTCCACTACAAATAGGAAAAAGAGGCTACAATTTGCACAAGCTCACCAAAATTGGACAGTTGTAGACTGGAAAAATGTTGCTCGGCCTGATGAGTCTCGATTTCTGTTGAGACATTCAGATGGTAAAGTCAAAATTTGGCAGTTTGAGAACATGGATCCATCATGCCTTGTTACCACTGTGCAGGCTGGTGGTGGTGGTGTAATGGTGTGGGGGATGTTTTCTTGGCACACTTTAGGCCCCTTTGTGCCAATTGGGCATTGTTTAAATGCCACGGCCTACCTGAGCATTGTTTCTGACCATGTCCATCCCTTTATGACCACCGTGTACCCATCCTCTGATGGCTACTTCCAGCAGGATAATGCACCATGTCACAAAGCTCGAATCATTTCAAATTGGTTTCTTGAACATGACAATGAGTTCACTGTACTAAAATGGTCCCCACAGTCAACAGATCTCAACCCAATAGAGCATCTTTGGGATGTGGTGGAACGGGAGCTTTGTGCCCTGGATGTGCATCCCACAAATCTCCATCAACTGCAAGATGCTATCCTATCAATATGGGCCAACATTTCTAAAGAATGCTTTCAGCACCTTGTTGAATCAATGCCACGTAGAATTAAGGCAGTTCTGAAGGCGAAAGGGGGTCGAACACAGTAGAAGTATGGTGTTCCTAATAATCCTTTAGGTGAGTGTATAAAGAAGCCAAAAATACCTGTATAAAACGGATTGAGTTTTAGAGATCAGATTAAGAAAAGTTACAACCCAGCTGATCAAAACAAGACACATCACAGAAATTAATGGTTTCCCATTTGTTTTTTGCATCATGGGCATTATTCCAAAAGGATTTATCTTCCAGATCACGAGAACAGTGAACACTTCATTGATTTTAACATGACTGAGCGTTAACTCGCAGTTGATAATACAGACGTGGTGTGGTGTCATTTGCTTGTCGAAAATAGCGCTTTACATCTTCAATAACTGTCAACATTTTTAAAAAGCTGTCCAAGTTTAGAAATGTAAGAAAAGGCCACTCCCTTCACACGCAACGGACACATCGGGATAGAGAGACTTGCGCCGATTCTGAAATACAAGTATGTTTGTCTTTCAGACTTATCTACCTGTTTCTTAAGACGATTCGCTGTTCATAATACAGACGCGGTGTGCTGTCATTTGCCTGTCGAAACTATTTAACTCTTTCCCCACCATCGATCTGTCTCGTCATTTAAAAATCAACGATTCCCTGCCAAAGACGAGTTATTACGGTAATCTGTGTTTGTACTGTTGTACAGCAGGTGGTGCTGTTACACACTTTTGGAAAAAGTACAGAATATCTGAACCTAGAACGTATATATTAGATGTGTTTTTAATGGTTGTTCGGAGTCTAATTTGGGCGGAGTCTTTGAACAAAAATGCTAATTCGCTTAGCTGTGTAATCAAAGTGATCCATTTTTAAGAAGTTATAAAAAAGAAAACATGAAGATAACCGAGTCTCTGCTTTTAAATAAAAGAATCCGTATTCTCTTTCGTTTGGTATATTGTTTGTCTATGTATTTATTGCAGAAAATGTTCTGTGAGCCATCATTTTAGTGAAAAGGTTTAAAAATGCTGGCGCTGGCAAAAAAAAGTCTGGCTGGGAAACCGTTAACAACTGTCAACATCTTAAAACAGCCATCCAAGTTCTGTGTGAAAAGGCACTTTATTTACATGCCACTCCTTTCACGAGCACTGAACTCATCGGGAGAGAGAGAGAGAGATAGACTTGCGCTTATTCTGACATTACAGTCTGAAAGACAAACATACTTATATGATCTACCCGTTTCTTAAGATGATGTAGAGACGTTTGGCTACTTTGTGGATATTAAGCTTTTGTCTCACCTACAATGAGTCTACGAGAGCCTCAGACGGAAAAATCTAAAATAAAGAGAATGTGTTAAGTTTGTTTGTGACGGCCTATGACTTTAGAAAAACATCAATATATTTATTACCCTAATGCATTAGACGCTTTATATCTTTGCGGACTTACAAACGCAGCGCCTTAGTGACAATAGCCAATATGAGAAACATTTCTTTCATGTTTGATTAAATGGGGAACAAGTACAAAATAGCTTATGATATTAATATATCATAGTAGAAGCGCACTGAAATGTTAGGCTTTACCTGCGAGCTTTTAAGGCGTCCAAACAAATCGTTGATTTTCCGGACGAAAACTGGTTACATTGTGAATGATGGGTGTGGAAGATAACATATATTATTGCCGGAGGTGTGACAGAATCCGGCTGAAGCGGGTGGAATGACAGCAGTCACCCGCACGCGGGTCTCTTGGAACAGTCAGCGGTTTTTAAAGCACAGTGTCAAAATCACATGACCCGCGACTTGTCGACATCAAGCTTTAAATGCCGCGTGAGAGCATTAATATCGACTAGTCCGCGCAACCCCTATTCAGAATGCTATTGTAGTTTATCGAGCAGAGTGATTCAGCAGCTTCAAACTACTGCAGACCTCCTTCTCACACTTCACTCCATACTCATTCACTGCACCATTCACTACTGATGCCTGGACCATTAAACATTCTCCTATTCTCTCTCTCTTGCTCTATTGCATGAGATGAACAAGTGTTGTGTTTGTTTTCCCCTGTAAAGTACAGCCGGAAACAATTATTAGCCTTTAGTGAAACATTAAACGCTCTTATTAAGATACTATGAGCACATCAAACTCAGTGCGCTTTGATTCGCACACGTTTTATGTTGTAGGTTTAATACAATACGATTAATAAGTGTGTTGACTTTGTGCCGTTTCCTGAATTTTCAGGGCCTGCTAGCAACGTGCCACCCGTTTACGGACTCGATGTGACAGACGTGACCAATTGGGAGACTACCGTGTTGACTCCTGCTTTAGAGATACTCGAATGCCTCCAAAAGGTTTGTCTTTCTCACTTAAGTTTCCCCCATCGCATCCCTTTTCACCTGTTCTTTATAAAGATCGCCCCTATTTTTCAGGGAGAGCAGCCATCCGTGCAGCCTGTCAGAGCAGAGGGGGCGGAGACACGCAATAAGCGTCGTCATCACATGTGTGAACTGTGCGATAAGGTTATCATCGGCGATTTGGAATGGACAGGTGAGTTTCCACACTGGCAGTCATAAAGAAAATGTGAAGCGAAATAAGCTAATGATTCTTGCCCTCTTATGACCTCTAGCACATCAGAAGTCCAAGAACCATCTCTACCAAGTCCGCAAGAGGAGAAAAGCTGAGCAGGTCCCAGATCAGCCTCACGACATTATCACCACTGAACCTGTATATGTGAGTGACAGACAGGTCCCAGTGCTCTAGTCTCTACTGTGCCTTATAGGGTCAAGAAATGAAGAGCTCTGGTGTGGATCATGATGTATTTTGGAGATCAATAGTAATCTTTCAAGAAAGTACTTTCTGGCCTCTGTGATGGACCGGAGAGAGCAATTGTGATTTTTCAAATGAAATTGGTTGGACACCCGGATTTTATTTTTTTCCCATTGACTTCAGACCAAGTTACGGCTCATTTCTGGATTCACACTCTTAAACTGGAAACGTGACTTCTCACAGATGTTGAGTGGTGCGTTTTTACACCCAGCTAAGTCAGGTTTCTTTTAATCTTTTTGCCTTTTCCTCACCAGACTGCATGACACTGCTGTTGGATTATTGGATTACTCATTGGACACAAAGTGCATAATGTTATATTTTAGATGCGGAACGTTTCTCCCCCGTTGGCGACATTTTAAGTTGGTTCTAAAAGACATTCAATCGAAATCTCGGAGGACTAGTTCGCTAGACAGAAAAATTTCAACTCTTATTCCGAGTTTTTCCTCGTATATATGGACATAAATCATTCAGGATTAGCGGACAAGGAAATTACATTATTTCTGTCTGAATTAAACTTGCATTGAATTTTTGTTTTGTGTGTGCAGAATGACGTCTATCTTCTACATTATGTAATTTAATTAAAGTAATTTTTATGATTTAAAGGTCCATTGTTTGAAATGTATTGACATCTAGAAGTGAGGTTAAGAATTACAACCAACGGCTCACTCTCCCTTCCCCTTCGAGGCACTACGGACAGATGTCGTCACGTTTTCGCTTCTTTCCGGAAGGAGAAGACGTATTTACGAAACAAGCTCTGTTGTGCAGTTTGTCCGTTTAGGGCTACTGTAGAAACAACATGGCGACTTCTGTGTAAGGGGACCCACGGTGTATGTAGATCGAAATAGCTCTTTCTAAAGTAATATAAAGATAACGCTTCATTACGCAAGGTCTTTATACACATCTGAAGACATATTTTATGTATATTACATTGCATTGCTGTAAATAGATCCTCCAAAAAATTACACACAGCACCTTGTAATATTACTCCTCTTATCCTATCTGTGTGTATAAAATAAAACAAAATGGGTTTAAAAGGTTCTTACATGTCATCCTGGGATAAGTCACAAATGCCTTCTCATACCATCCCACAGTCATTTTCAAACTGCATTTTTGTCTGACTTGTTCTCTTTCTCTCTTCGTGTTTATGTCTGTGCCACAGTGTGGAATTTCAGCAAGATCGCAGCCTACGCTCATTAGCCCCCCGTCCAGGCTAAATTTACATCACGCATACAATAGCTGGAAGGGAGTGTGTTTACATAGTGTGCGAGTGACTGGTCTGCCCCACACTCGCACTGATTTAGGTCACTGATTTGGACAAGAGCGGGTGCCAGTGATCCCGGTACGAGCGGGGTTGACCGACAGCCTCATCCTTGTTCGAGGCCGTTTTATTTTTGGTCCGGCGAGAAAGTCTTTGTAGTTCATCTTAGCTTCCTTTTGACGGATAACGGTTCTTGCAGATCAAAGTTTTCAAGGATGAAAGAAAAGAAAGAAACTGCCATCTGCCATGTGTTCACCTTGACTGTTTAGGGATGTAGTGGACAACATGAAGGTTTTATGAAAGCAACCCTTCAGATTCTGCTGCAAGTAAAAATGTGCTCAATTTTGTCAGTGTGCTGTGATGTCAGCATCCATTAACCAATGGGAATCCTCATAGACTGGTTCGGTTATGTATTTAGAAATTCGATTCAGTTTTCAAACTCGCCCGCCTCTTTAAATACAACTTTACACATTCACACCTGTGAATGGCTCATTCACATCAGAACGTCCTGTAGTCTGAAAGTGCCATGACATGTTTACCTGCTTGGTGTTTTGACCGCTGCCCTTTAAGATCAAATCCATTAAGGTTATTGGTTGTTGACAGGTTTGGAAGGAAGAATGCAAGACTTCCCCTCATTGTTGAACGCTTGACTTGTTGTTGTCTAGGTGTAATACGAGGCGCGTTTGTGTTGTGAAGGAACGTTTGTTTACCTCATGCTGGGATTATTAGGCGCTTCAATACGACTGTTCGCTGGATGCTTCGCTTTCACCCTCCTGACTGCCGATTCAGGCATTAAAACAGAGAAACGCCTGATGTAATGTTCCAGTGGTACAATTTAACCTACGCTGAGAACTGGGTCAAGTTTGTTTGCTTAATACGCCTGTTATGTTCAGTCACGCAGAGAGCTGGGATTGTTCAAGGCTTTTAAATGTACTTGTCGACAAATTTCTGTTTACATATAAAATACAATAATGGGCAAATGTCACTGCATGTTTTAACCCTTAAGAAGAAAACGTTTTTACTAAGGGTTTTCACCATACTGATGGGTCCGATGTCAATATTTGAGGGTTTAAATACCCATGTGAAATCTTTAATTAAAATATTTCATAGTCATAGTGCCTAATTTAAAACAAGTGCACTGCAAGAAATACATCTTTTATTTTGTCTCGATTTGCAGAACTAAAACCGAATCATATAGCAGAAATATTAACTAAACAATTTTTAAATCGATTTACATTTTCGTCAGATGCAAAAATTAAGCCTAAAAGATTTATACGTTGAACTAATATAAAGACAGAGGCGCTGTGTTTAGTTTATGTTCAGAGCTTCACAGTATGCTTTCGTGGTGTTTACATATTTTTAAGAGCTTCGCATTTAGTGTTTAGTCTTCTCTAAAGCTGCAGATATACGGTTAATAAAGTGAGCAGTTGCGTGTAGTGTTTTTTTGCCTTAATAAATGTGTTAATGGGTTTATTTTGGGCATGTCATTGTTTGCTGTTCTTTTCAACAATTTGATCAGGCAATATGCATGGATGCACAAGCAAGCGCCGCATGTGCGGATGATGCACGCATTTTTATACCGATCACGTTTCTGAAGTCGGGCTCGCTTTCTTCCACAGATATTACGAGTGTGAGCAATGGGAGATGGTGAGAAAGCGACGCATCCAGCGTTTTCCCAAAAAGTGGTGGGGGGATGTCCGACCTATCCCCCCCGCAAATTACGCCTATGATTGCAAGTATTTTAAACACATTCACATGCAAACCTCTTCAAAAACGGGTCATATGTGCAATGTTAGTTAAAACTACATAAACACATCATGTTTTATGCTGTTTCTCTGAAGGCTATGAGGGTTCAGTCAGTGGAGGAAGGAGGATTGACACTGTGATATGATCGCCACCTCTGCTAAATGCACTTTGGAGAAAACAACCACAGCTCTTTACTTAAAGCTGCACCTGTTAAGAAAACAAAGCATACATTTTGTGACAAAACATTTTGCAGTGTTTACATATCGTTTATTACTGAATAATATAATTCATTAAAATAGAAGTCTTATTTGAAGGTCGGTTTTATAATGCCTACAGTTTTTGCATTTTGTATTTTAAAGATAAGAGATGTATAATCATTGAGGATATCTTTAAAAAAAGTCGTTCTTGTGAACTCAGTCTTGTGTATGGTCTTGTGGGATAAGTGTCTCTTCACACCCCTACAACGCAGTCATTTTACGGCAGGGCTGGTGAGGCTTTTCAAAACGCATGAACTAGCAAGCATATTTTCATGCGACTTTTATTTTACAGAAGAGAGAAACATATGATGCACGTTTGAATATGGCAGTATTAAAGCAGTAGTTGTTCAGTTCAATTCCATTCACACTGCTTAAATGTGATACAGACCATGTGTGAACCATGTGTCTACAGCAAGTGTAAAGGTCTTTGCACATACAGCCCGAAATTTTCGAATGTGTTTTTTGTATTTGGCTCTTATTTGTACGGTGTCTCAATTGTTAAAAAAGGCCACTCAAAATGCTTGACGGATGCGAAAAACGCAGAAATTTGAACCTGGTCTGAATATTTTATGATGGACGAAAATATCGGAGGCAGTGTGTAAATGTGATTGACACAACGTGAGGTCGTATTTATTTTTTTACGCGTGGAAATTTCAGACCTAATGTGCAATGGGCTTAACATCTCAGTCTCCATTGCTCTTCTGGTATTGGTGCAAACTCATACTCGCGCCCATCATTCACTGGTATAATTTCCGGTCAAGCTTTTTTCCTTGCAATGTTTTCATTTTCTCTGACAATTAAAATTGTTTACTGACAATGTCACATCCGTAATGCTGGAATTGCACTAATTTCTTCAGTTGTTTGCATACCATCCACATTACTTAGGGATTTCTTTCTAGGGGTAACAGTCACTTCCTTCCGCTACCCCACTGTCAAGGTCTTGTAACCTCTGAAACCATCGTCTCATCTTTCCTTCACTTGCTTGGATATCCCTCGAATTCTTTGTTTTCCTCTCATCTTACCTTTCCCCTCCATTACCCGAATATCATCTTGAACAGAGAGGTCATTTCTTTCTATTCTATCTTCCCTTTATGCTTTTCTCTTTTGCCTCATCTATCTGTCTCCATCTCTCATTTTCTCTCTGTGTAATGATAGAGTAAAGAATGAATCATGTTGTTCTGAAGTGCTGTGGAACAGTCTGTACACGCAGTCTTTACCAGAGGTCAGCTTTCTGTCTAAGTAATGGCCGTGGAGCACACAGTCTTCCCTCGCTGTAGAGAATTAATGTTGTTTGAAGTATAATGCATTGCATAAACCAGGAACGCTGACAACTGTTTGTGTGCATTGAGGCGTAGGCACGTTCAGAAATGTTTACGATTCCGCCAATCTCTGGTGTAGCTACTATACATTTTGTTTCAATGTGTAGTTATGAATGACAGGTGTGTAGATTTTTCAAAGATTTATTGATTTAATACAAGAACTTATATAAATAGTTAAAATGCCTCCATATCGAAGTTTGTCGCAAAATGCAACCATTTGGTCGCAGTCTAGAGCCCGAGCTGGCATCGCGTGCACAGAAAAGACTATCCCAGAATGCACTGCAAAAATGTAATGTGGTGGATAAATTGAGAGCAATCTGGATTCATTATAAATGGAAAATATTTCACTTTTTTCGCATAATGTGATATAAACTGGAGGCTTCAGAAGACACGAATTGGAGTCCCGACTCATGGTTCTTTCTCGGCTATTTCACACAGTTTTCTGTCTCTCTCTACAGTTTAACTGTCAAAATAAAGCTGTAAAAAAGCCAAACAATTACTTTAAATAAATAAAGGTGCGTCACAATGCCATAGCAGAGCATTTTGGCATAGTTCCATAAACCACAGAAGATAGTTGGAAGAATGTCACTACACAAACAGATCTCACCACCCATTTACTGCCATAGTAGGGAAAATAAATACTATGGGAGTCAATGGGGGTGAGATAAGTTTGGTTACTGACATTGCTCCTAATATCTTCCCTTGCGTTTAGCAAAACCATGACATTTTTACAGGTTTGGAACAATCTGAGTAAATGACAGAACTTTCATTTTTGGATGAACTATCTCTAACGTTTGAAAAACCTTTCTGTGACACAAAAAGACTACAGAAAGAAAGAAATACACTGATGTGACAAAAAAGAAACCAAAAAAGGGTGTGCTGTGCATTTTTACAGAATATCTTATTGTAGCATTATCAAATGGTTAGGGTCAGAATCTATTAGAATCTGTTGTCTTGTCTGCTCGACATGCAAAAAACTGTTGCTAAATGCTTTAAACGTGTTTCTTAATGCTTAAGATGCTGCCTATGTAGACAAGAAAACTGCAAAGCAGCTCAGTACATTCAGGAAAAGAGCCTTAGCATCTGTCATTCTGGTGAAGCCTACTATGTTTTTAATGTTTGGTCTGAATCTGTGTATACAGAAGCAGCACGCTTGCTCTTAAACTCTCCTTTCGAGTCTACGAGATAATCGTAATCCCCTTAGACAAAACACCAGGCCATCTGGAGCAAGCCTTACAAATGCAGCTAATGAACAGCCAGCCAGACACAAACACTGCTACTGTACTAACTTACTGCTGTCGACAAACGTTACGGAAACATTTGTTCAATGTATTTTGATTCTAGTTCATTGACTACAACAGCCGTCCATGAAAACACTTACGGTAAATGAAAGTGACGTAATGCTATTGTTTGATAACTAGATGCAGTCCTGACGCTTTGAACTGTTTGTAAAGGCACCCGCTATAAACATCCCTGAAGTGAGAAATCCAGTCAACGGGATTCGATTAAGAGCAGCTCCTGTTTCATGTTTACTAAGAAGTGTGAATAATATTTTTCCGCCGTTGGCGTGTGGGTGGCAGTAGACGTAGTTGTTGTAGTAGTAATAAATGTTATGAAGAGGTTTTGACAAAAACACAGAAGGATGTTATCTCGTTTTCACTGTAAACTTGTTTGTGAGCCGCGATGTGGGATCGTGTTGACATTCAAAATATCCATGACTTCAGCATTAGCACTTGTTTTGAACACTACTAACTACAGTGCTGTCAACTGGAAATCACGTTATTTCCTGGCACATGTTATCATTTTAGGGCAACCAGCAGCTATCGCAGATTTAGCCCTAACCCAAACACAAGGGGCCCATAGTTTACCGAAGGTCGGGTGTGTTATCGGCTCGCATCCAAGGTTATAATTTGTGCCGTTTTTAAACGCATGGTTGAAATTTTTCTCAGCCAAATGCCGAGCATGTTTGATGAGTATTTAGTCTAGAAGAAATGTTGGTTGCGTCGCTGCTTTTGTTTTGGAACAAAGGTTTTATTTTGCGAGAATCCATAATAGCTTTCCTCTTAAAGGAATAGTTCACCCAAAAATGAAAAGGCATCATTTATTGACCCTCGGGTCATTCCAAACGTCTATGACTTTATTTTGCAGTGCACAAAAGCTGTTTTTGAATGTTTGTAACCAAACAGAATTGGCATCCTTTGTATGGACACAAAACTACATGAGGGTGAACTATCCCTTTAAAGCATGAGTGTGGTTGTCTGATAGAGAGAGGCTGGCAGGGCGGTTGGTCGACCCCGTTTCCTTGTTTACTTTGGCTGCCAGCCTGTCTGCTCTTCTCTTTGCCCCCGTTTGAACTTGATCCATAGATCCTGACAGTTACCAATGCAACTATGCCTGTACATGTTTGAGCACTTGTCTGCAATTCCCCTAGTGACCTATGGATCCTGTTGTTCCATCCCATAGTTTTATAGGATCATCAGAAAGCCTAAGGGTGTTGTTATCTAAACCAAAACACAACATTCAAATAACAACATCTCTTCATGTGAATGTCATGCAGAATAACATTTGAAAGCTTAAAGCACATTCCTGCGGTGACGGAAAGACCTTGCTTTGTAATGTCTCAAGAACAGTGGATTGGACTCAGTGGTGTGGCCTTACGTGGTGATCTGTACCGTACATGCATTCATCTAAAACGCTGAAGGTCTGTTTGATAAAATGCCATCAGCTCTCAATAACACATTCTCGGTGCAGTTTGCAAAGGCCATCTTGGCCATCACGTAGGATGATTATGTTCTTTGCTTAACACCCAGTGGTTGCTCTATGTCTCCGTCTGGGGCACAGTTTTCAAGTGAGCTGTTGTGGTTTTGTCCGTTGCTCCTGATAACTGTATTAGTCTTGAAAAACTGTCACCGGTCTTCTCCTGGGTGTTCAGGACGCTTTACATTTGCTTGACTCTAATTGCACCAATAAAGTAACCGTTGACTGGCTTCCTAGGAACAAACCGCTGTCTGAACGTTTGAGATCATCAGTGAGGTTGAAACTGATAAGGTGGGGAGAGGAAGGCTATACATGTTGTTGTAAATCCTGGAACAGCTTTAACCAGTCGAAGCACATTTTCTGCAACATGTAATTTGTCCATCCACACTGTAACTACGTTCACGCCGACGTCGTCGAGAGCGTCACAGTGTCCGGAAGTCATTCATATTCAATGCGAGCCGGCAGCGAGCGGCCGCGCGTCTTGGCCATTGAGGGCATTGAGGAGAGTTGAAATTAGATCAAGTTTATCGTAATGAGCTATGACGTGGTTCAATGGCAACCAATCGGAACGTAGAAGTTCACCGCTTGAGAGGATCCAGAGAACACAGCCCTGTAAACTTTGGTTTACCTCAGAGTGTCAATTCATCTTTCTACAGAGTTGATGGCAGGGAGGTGTAAACGTACAGTGAGGGAAAACACTTCGGGACGTTATACAATCACTGTTGATCTGAACATATTTGATGCTTAAGAGACACTTGGGTGCGTTTCGAAAGCACTTTAATACTGTTTCTCGTCCTTATAATGGCATCACGTCAAATTCTGTGTTAATGTCACATCTTTTATGCGCCCAACCTCCCTCCTATTTGTGCTTTTTTCT
The DNA here is from genome assembly GCF_947034865.1 of Barbatula barbatula. NCBI lineage: Eukaryota > Metazoa > Chordata > Actinopteri > Cypriniformes > Nemacheilidae > Barbatula > Barbatula barbatula. The sequence goes on from NC_136784.1 coordinate 13,118,897, forward strand.
GGCCACTGGTCACTGTTTGTGTCTTTGGTCAGTGTGTGTTGTTGAGGAAGCTCCGGTGTTTAATGCAGGATATCTCTGGAGTTCTGTTTGTTGTCAGAAAGCCTCAGAGGCTTACAGGAAGCAGCCACCTGTTGAACACGGCTGATTCACTCGGCTTTTGTTTGACAGGAAGCAGCACTCACATGCGTTCTCTTCCCTCCTTCACTGCCAGCTGGCTGAGCATTACAGATTTCTATCTCGTCCACAGATAAAGAAGATTCACTTGGATATGCCTTTCAATTCTTTTCATATACTTTATTGACTGGCTGGCTTCCTATGTAACTAAATAACTTCTCCTTTATATTCTCCGCTGCTGGTGTTTATGAGTCAGATAAGCAGTGAACGATGTTAAAAGGACTGTTCTAGACCGAGACCGGCCTTGGATGTTTTATTCAGTATCTTTGCTTTTTTCTAGGTAGACTCACTGTAGCTGCTCGCTGCTTTATCTTTCTCCAAACCTTTCTCGCTCTCTCTCTCGCTCTCTCTCTCTCCCCCATTACAGATTTTCATGCCACCCCATGATTAAGTCCCTTTCTCACATAACTCTATTACGTCAGCATTCCTCGCATTCCACATCACTGTTAACAATGTGAGAGTGACACTGAACTGAGTACAGAATGACTTAGATTTTTCTCCGAAATGACCGTTTTTTATAATTATTGGTTGTGTGTTTATCCCCTAAGTAACAATACCAGTACAGTACACTGTGTTTTTGTATACCTTGTTATTGATTTAATTTATATATGACTTTACCATGGTGTTTATAGTAAATGAAAGTCTTCAAGCAGAGGGACCAATCACGATCGAGCATTCCAAAGATAGTTGTTTTAAAACTCATGTGCAAGTGTTAAATAGTATAATGGACATTTTCCTCATCACTGGGCCCTTGAAAACATTAAGGCATGCTTTTCCGCTGTACAAATACAAATGACTTGACTAATGGCTTTCAGTAGCTCAGAGGCAAGCAGAGATTCTCTGGTGTGAATATCTAAGTGTTTTCTGGAGGTGTCAGCACATTAAAGTAGCAGTGAGCCCAAGAATTAACACATTCAGTCGTGATGTACTTATCCTCGTGTTATTTCAAAGCCCTGTGATATACAGTGTACAGAGAAACGTACATCAAAGGTTAAAAGTTTGGGATGCCTTGATACAAATGTCTGATGTGATCTTTAAATAATTTTAATGCGAAGGTGTATGTTTCAGTGTTTCATTTAGAAAACTCGATTTTTATTTCATAAGTTTTTGAAATGGACTACTTCCACCAAATAATGAAGCTGTGTAAGATTTTGCTAATTTTAGAGTTCATGTACGTTTGCCGCTTTTAATCTCGAGTACAGTTGCATTGTGTTTTTCCATTTGTTTTTACTATTATTATAGGTAACCTTTGACCAGCAGTGTATATAAAGGTGGTTTACATGCCCATATGCGTTTCAAATTACAAAAAACAAAATAGTTGTGCAAAGAAAAGACAAAAATTGTCATTTACAGTACTTAAACGTTTTCCCTTGCTTGTAGCTCTAAAAATGTCATTGATTCATTTAAAAAAACACATTTTAAAGTGATATTTTGATTTATGATGAGGCACTAGAGCTGAAGACGGCGTATGCACAGTATACACATATGTGACTTGACAGGGACAGCGGAGAAGGAAAAAAAACATTACAATTGTGTTTTGTTCCTCACACAAAGCTTTCTTATGGAATATATCACAGGCGACGTGTGAACTGAATATTTGATGATATATATTTTCATATTTATCTCTTATCATATTTGGAAACATTTTACCGAGGGGACTTTGCGGGGACAAATCTGATGTTCCGCTGTGCGTGTGCACATCTCCTTAAGTGAATACTAAATGATGTCTGTATTAGATTAGATGCCGTGGATTCGTTCTTGGATCTGTTATTCGATTTGAACCTAATTGGCTCGTGTTCGCGCGCTGTTAAGATGTCTCAGTGGGGGAACAGCGTGTGCTTCGAACTTTTCTGTAAACTAATCTGCATATTAACACACCGTGCATGAGGCAGCGTGTGTTCGTGCTGGATTCTGTGTTGAATCTTACAGCTCAGCAGATTTCCTGCCTTATGTAATCCGAGGGCATCGTTTTTTTTCCTTCCCTGTGCGGCTCTGTTGCTTTCTTGCTCTGTCTTTCAGAGCTTCCTGTTTTCTCAGTGGGCCACTGAACCCTTTCCCAGACACAGGATGAGAGGGGGGCGCTCAGCTGGAAGATACGCCCACCGTGACTCACTGAATGCTGGTTTTCCCCCAATACCCCAGGGTCTTGCTCTCCCTTTCTGCACGTATTAAAACTATGCTGTCATAAATGTTTTGCATACCGTAACCTGCATATTTGTCCTGTGATTTACAGCCTTTTTTCTCTTTGCTACGCACTCAAAAGGAATAGAGTGTCAAATCTGTATGACTCTCTTTCTTCTGCAGAACACAATAGAAGACATTTTGAAGAATGTACGTAACTTAACAACACTGGCCTATAATAAGATTATATTATTGAAAATATACAATTTTTTTTCCTATGTTTATCTAGATCAATATCAAGTGAAAGCCCTTGGTGTGTGTGTGTGTGTGTTTGTGTGCGTGCGTCAGCCATCTTAAATAACAGCTCAACACTCTCCTCTTTCCCATCTACCCTCAATTCCTTTTCTCGTTCAAAACCATCTTTTATTTCTCCATCCATTTCGCGCCAAAAACAAGGCGCGAACACAGAAGTGGGCCTTAAACGTTTCTCTTTAACCCTTCGCTGTCTCTAGAGACGTGCACATTCGGTGTGTGTTCTTGAGTTCTCCATCTTTCACATGGGTGTGTATGTATCTCTCTTCAAGCTGTGTATGATCATGCCTGTGTGTTTCTAGATCAAGGCTGAATGTTTTCTCTGGTTGCATGGGTACGGCGGGGCCGGTTGCCGCGGGAGACAGAGATGGGAGTGGCCAGAGCCGGTCTGCTGCACTGTGGCTGCAGTTTAGCGCGCTGGCTTTCCCGCCATCGGAGCCTGCCGAGAGGGAGGAGCTTTGGCACAAAGACGGAGCATGGGAGGCTTTCCCGCCAAATGCCTTGCATGCAAATGAGCCGGGTGGGAGGGGCGTGCAAGCTTTTGCAGCACAGTTAACCGTTTCACTGCTGAAGTGAAGGACACAAGTCCACTAAGCATCAATATAAGAGCACCGTCCAGCCTCATGCTTTGTGTTATGTACATGGATATGCGACCCTCCGTCCACTTCTAATTTAAGTTACACAGAGATGTCAAATACTTGAGCATGCCTGAAAATGAGATTTCATGTGTTTACTGGAAATGGTGGTCTTTCTTAACACATTGGTGAGGAAGTTTTGCACGCCGGACTGCTAAACAAAGGTTTTAATGATAGGTTATAAGTTTATGACTTTAACTAGACGGCCTTGAATTGGTCTGGGATGCATTCATCTCTTTTGAATGGATTTCTCATTCAAGGTTGTTCATTCATGTTGTTTATCTACGAGAGATGCCTCAACATGCCTTCTATATGGCCTCATGAAACACAGTTTTCTTTCTGTTTGCAACGTTAGTTTCTGTCATTTCATTTAAAATTGCTATTTTCAAGATATTTCGTATTAGAAAATTGTTTATAATAAATATTTACAGTCACAATTACTTTAGAAAAGAAACAGAGAAATTCTAAAACATTTAATGGTTAATGGGAATTCTGTTTAAAATAAAACGAAAACCTTAACTCAAATACTTTTATCAGAATTCACCAAAAAGTCTATATTAAAAATAGAATTTGTTAATTAAATGTCTTATATTATTTACGTTTATGTACTAAATGTACATTTTGGAGAAATTAACTGTTGGATTTTTTTATAATGTCCCACTCAAAACAATCTGTAAATTATTTTAATAGATATAATTATAAAGTTAATAAAACTGTTTATTTTTGTGATATTTACTGAGCCAATTACTTTTTAGTCCCTTTGGGTCTCTGCTGGTAATATTTAGTTTTTTATTGATGGTATGTTATCTGACAGATGGGAACCTATTAAATCTTTATGAAATAAGGCTCCAAACAAAGTACAAAATTGAGTTTTATAATGGTTTTAATGGTAAACAGCTGGTCCATAATGGTGTTTGTAATTAAAACCATTGCATTGCAATTTGCATTTCATTAAACTAGTCAAATATTGTCATATGTTTTGAATATATTTACATGGCTCCTTCACACGTACTCAAGTGTCCGTGTGTAATATTCTGAGTGTGTTGTTACAGTTGGTGTGGGTGTGGACGGGGCAGGTGGAGGTAATGGCGGTTGGGAAATATAACCGCACTTCTTTACAACTCTGTGCCAATTTTTACAGTGAACAATAGAAAGAGGATATGCACACAACGTCTGCTTCAGTTATCGTAATGTGAATTAGATGATACACAAACAAAGCAGTCTTAACACAACGAGCGCTTAAATGACATCGAAACACGCTTTACCGACCCCAGTGCGCACTGTCGTAAACTGGTCCGGTAACCGTGACCTGGCATGACCTTAGACAAACTCACACCTCCCTCTCTTTTTATCTGCCGGGCGGGACCGGTTTGTTTATCTTGGCGGTACACCTGTCTACTGACTGGTGCAATGTCAAGAAATGCACCCCTGCCGGATTATGCACCCCCTTTAATAACACGGCTGTCCGATTGGCTAATTCTTACCCAGGCATAATCTGGCAGGGGCGCATTTCTCACCATGACACCGGCAGCTCCTGAAGTTACCTGGAAATCTCCCAGAAATCCCACCACTGCAGATCCCCGTGCGACATGACTCATCGCGATATTTGTTCTGCGTCGCAGCGGGATGATGGATCGCTCTTGTGTTTACTGGGTCAGCACCGGAACCGTCTAGACAAGTCAATGAACTTATGACAGGATAATCAGTCACCGATGAAATATTTATTTTCAGAAGTCTTGTGTAACACTGAAATAAGCATTCACCGATTCTTTAAAGACATTTAGAAGTTAACAACATTAATGTAACGTAAAACTTACACTAAATTAAGTAAACGCAGAGTACGTGGCCACCACAGGCATTGATGGGAACGTGGGTCTTAATATTTAGATGGTAAATTGATGTTTTTCTTCAATTGTTAATTTTTAGATTATTACATTTGCTCTCCTTGAGTTAAACGTTTGTTATAAGACAATATGAACACAATCACAACTCTATTATCATATTCCATAATTGAATCTGCTCTTTACAGTCTTGTTTTATTAACACAATCTCAGTTTCATCTCCTTTGTGTTCTCTTGCTTCGGGTTATTAAAACACTGCATTATTATCCACCACCCACTCCTACTCATTTTATGTAAAGATGTGGTAACATTTATGCACATATTATATATGTGTGTGTAAATGTTTTAATAAGGACAAAAATGAAGCAATACAAATTGTAGGGCCCCTGGTATTGTTAAATTATGAATAGATTAGTGAATTCTCAATGTTAATGCTATGCTGCCCCCTTGTGGTTAGACGGTACACTTTAATGCAGGGGTCTCCAACGTGGTGCCCGCAAGAACTCTGTAAGGTGCCCTCTAAACACAGGGCTCACCAATAATGCTCAAGACAACTGACAAATCGTCATGAAAGTTTATTATTAGCAAATGTTATAAGCTTTAATATCTAAAAGAATATATAATAAGGCATCACATGTTTAAAGTTTGAATGTATGTTATCAACAAGTAGCCCTCTAGAGGATTTGGATATTTTGGTAGCCCTCGCTTACAAAAAGGTTTGAGGTTTTATATAATATAAATATTTTCAGTCATTTTGACCTGTTTCTCAAGTTTTTATTTTCTGCAAATCGAAATTGAATTTGTATTTAAAATGTGGTAGAAATATTGTCTATAGAAACAAAAAAGATCATTTTACCTGAGCACATCCTTCGAAATAGTCAATTTTAAAATCAGACCAAGAGTCTCTGAAATGGTATCCTAATTATTTGTATTAAATATAAATGTTTGAACATAATAAAACCACACTAAAATACTGTACATAAGCTCTACTGTCAAATTCTTCAAACTATATTAACCAATAGGTTGTGTTTTCAGGATAGTAAACACAGGATTTTTTGTTATGAAGTATTTTAAATTACGTATGTAGCCACGTGTTGCTTATAATCGTGTCCATAATACTTTTCTTAAAAATGAAGTCAAATATCTAGAACATTCATTCACTTTTGATCATATTAACTGTACTATTATTGCAGTGGTTGTACTGTATCGCATTTAGTCATGTCGGTGCCATGAGCCACAGCAACACTGACATAAAGAATAGCGTTGGAACATGACGTCCTTTCTAATTCAATCTGATTCAAAGCATTCATCGCCAAAAGGTTGCTCTGTATCAAAAATACACTTCTGTCTTACCGAACATTTGGTGACCGAGGTCATACGGCTAAAAATACATGACAGTACTCAATGATGAATGTTGTAAATGACAAGTTTATTTCTTGCACAAAATGTACAAAATAACAAGCAAATGGACAGCCCCTATCCCCCACCCTGCCCTGTTTCTCTTTTTTTCTCCCGCTGATATGAAGTTGAAGATCTGGAACATATGTCTACAGCAAGTCCGATGGTCCAAACCAAAACGCATGGTCTTAGAGACAACACACACCCAATTCAGATTCACTGAACAATTAAAAATGAATAAAAACACCATATTTACAATCTTGTCTGAACTTGTACAGCATGCCATCTATATATTCATACAGAGTTTGCTTTTCGACAGAACTCCATGTAGAAAACTTATTAGAAGATCAACTCAGACGAATGAGACATCCAAAATACGGCACTGCTTTTTGAGTCATTCTTTTGTTTCAAACCCACTTGTTTCAGTACAATTCTGTATTTCTAACAGAACTATTCAACATGTGTGTAGAAGGCCTTGTGATACTTTGTATTTACACCAAGTGTTACGTTAAAGGTTCAAGCCTGATTTTGAATCGTGTGCATTGTTCCATATAAGGGATTGAAAACATCTGATTGAGATAACAAGCAGGCAAACATCACACGGCATCACTTCTGGTTATCTAAAAGGTCTCATTTGGCAATGATTTGCTCGCGGTTAAACCGACGATTGTTGTGTCGTCTTTCTCAACGCTAAATCTATTTGAATGGATGTTTTTTTCCTGCAGATGATATTTGCAAAATGGCCCTCCATCAGATAAATGACGTGCAGTGATATAGAAAGCAGATATGGCACAGGGCAGAACGTGTGTCGCATCTGTGATGCGGTTTCATGGCTTTTACTCGTTTCATTTCGTGACAAAAATTTACAAGAGCAAAAACAAAACTGAAGCTGTTTAAAGTATCATCTGTGTTATGATATGTACAGCTGACCGCGACCTTCCACAGATGAATCATTAGCTGTTGTCTGGCTTGTGTGAAGGCAGTTAAAATGAATTGTTGTGTCTGTGTTACCTTGGTTGTATTGCTGTACAGCACTAGTGAGCGAGTCAAGCAAAATGCTTCATTTCTTTACAAAACTATCCTGTGCTTTCTGAATATATATACAGCTAAATGAAACGTAAACCTCCGCTTATAGCACGCTTAGGATTTCAAGTGTGATCTTTACATTTATCCTGTAACCTTAAACCAGATGAAACTGCGATGTTATCAGGAAACCCGCCACTTCCAGAATGCGTTAGATGAAGCATGAGGCAAAGGCATTAAAATCAGATCGAGTCTAAACGCACGAATATGGAATATACACAGTTTCGAGCCATTCTGAAAATCTTTCCGGTGAAATGGGGTTCCTGTTACTTTCAAGTGTACCTTGGAATATGAACCATTGTTTTTATTGGTTTTAACCCCAAATCAAATGTGTCTTCAAAGAGGGTATTAGGCGGCGGTTTTGTTCAGTGGTTGACTTTGAATATACATATATATCTCTATTCTTCCTGTTTTATAAAATGACACACGATAATGAACCATCAACAATCTATATATATATTTATTTTCATATTCCTTTCTCTTTTCTAGAATATCTTATTTAATTTGAGATCAAGTTGCATTGCGCTTTTGTAAACAGCTTTTGGAGGTTCGCCCACGTCTTGGTTTGTTCTCTGACAGTCTTTCTGTGTCGTCAGCATCCCCACCTCCATCTTTCATTGAAGCAGGGCTCGTATTTGTTTGGAGGTGCTGTCATCATTTAAATGTCTTGTCGTGTACCTGCGCAGAAGAAAGAAGGGTTCACACATGGAGTGCAAATACGTCTCTCTTGGTGCAGTGATGATATCGGATAAAGCATCGTATTAGCATATTCATTTACAATGCTACTGTACTTCAAAGAATACTATAGTCTCATTGTGGTACCCTGTTGAAAAAGTTATGGTAATATCTGGGTACTCTTCCTGAAGGTACAGTAAGAAGCATATAATGGTTGGGTGTGTGACATCCGCACTCACCTCAATGCATTCAACAGGCCCTCCACGCTGTTTGAGGGCTGCTCTTTCAACACCTTGATACAGCCCTTCATCTGCACAACACACACATGCATGCACAAATAAAGCTTTAAAGAAAGGTCAGCACATTGTTTTTCTCACCCCTGACCGTGACCATGAATGCCCACCCACACACAAAAAAGCATAACCAACCCCTTCAGCTCTGTACCAAATAGGCCAAAAACGGTAATATTTACATTAATTCATTTCACGGATGTTTTTTATCCAAATCACCTTGCAATTTAGGAATTATTTACTCTATTAAACAGATACTGGCATCGTTTTTTTGCCCTAATGTCATTACTGGAGACGACTGGAGATTTAAGGAAAAAATTAGCAGGATGCTCTTTTCTATATAAAGATTGTGAATAGATCTCCATATAAGTTAAAGGTGCCATTAGGGTACCATATTTTTCATTTATAGTTTGGCAACATCAGCTGCATATATATTCTGCCTTATTATTATATTGTGTTCCACAAAAGAAACTCGTACAGGTTTGTCATCTTATTTGGTGAACCGTTCCTTTAAGAAACCAGTTCATTTGTGTAATATTCTCATACAGCTATTGCATCTATATTGTTATGCTGCGTCTCTTTATGAATAATAAATATGATAACAGTCAAATAATAATATTGTAATAATTATAAAACACAATATGTGACCCTGTCTGTGAAATCCAGGGTAAATTCTCATATTCAATGATTTCAATCTTTGGCATGATCTTACTCGGTCAATATTAAAGACATCAAGATTATATTTTCACAGAATGTTCTCCAGGATGATTTAATGTAGAAAACTAAAAATCACTAAAATGACTCTAGCTGGGTTTTCAGGCTGGGTCACATTGTCACACATTGGCCCCATAAAGTACGATGTTATATTATATAATTTAAAACCAAACATAAGATTCCTTGTGCAATCTTTCTCTAAAATAAATGACACTTTTGTGTTGCCAGGGCCCAGATACATTTTGGGGCCACTGTGCAGTGTGTGAAACTACTGAGCTCTGTCTTACGTCAATCTTGGATGTCTTGGCAAAGGCACCCACTGGATGAACGTGGTCATAAAGGATGATGACGCCCACCATCACGCGCATGCAGAAAAGCATGGTGTCTGTGTTCGTGAAACGGCACCTGTACTCCCTTCGCACAGAAAATAATGAGCAGTTCAGCAAAACTGAAAGTTGACAATGTTCATTGTGTCATTGAGAGGACTTGAATTAGAGGAACTTACGGAGTCTCCAGCATGACACGGCAAACGCAGGCCATAGTGCTCAGGCAGTCTGTGGTGTCTTCGATTGGCAAAGTCTTGTTCTGCAACATGCATGTGGATTAACACCATACCAGTAACAGCCACCAGGGGGCGACGGTGTAACCGTTCCACACCTTTTAACAGGCTGATCCATTGCAAGCTTATTCTTAACCCCTAAAGCCATTCAACGGTATTCAATAAGATTTTTTCTTACCTCTGACACAAACTTAGTCGTGGCATTGCTCAGGGTTTTCAGCATGGGTGTGGCTTCGGCATAGAAGAGGGACATACGATTGGCCATTTCGTTATTCACTTCGTTCTCCGCCTCTAACTATAATGCAAACACATATGTTGTATTTGTAGTGCAGTGTAAATGTGGCATTTATTTCTGTTTTTTATATAATTTACCTGCTGGTTGTTCAGCCGATTCCTACTGATGGTCCTCCTGTAGTAACTGAAGTCATTCTGTATGGCTGGATTTGTCATCTGGCAACAGCAGAATTGTGGTTAAAGACAAGAAGTGTTAAAAAAGATATCCGAGACATCCGTTCTCAAGATGACAATTTTACGACGGAGCAGTTAATAGATAAAACGTTGTGAGTCACTTGTTTCCTTTCTAAGACTATATCACGGCTGACTTGAGAGCTACAGAAGTCACGGCACACTCATTTGAAAGTCAAGATGAGTTTGTGTTTGTGTCAGCTCACCTTAAGCTCATCAAAGCTGAGGGTGAAGTGCAGGATCTCTGCGAACTGTTTGGCCAGGGCTTGCTCTCTCTCCAGATGCTGCATGGGGGCGTACGGTGGGCTGGTCAGAGCCTCCAGGAGACTGCGCAGAGCGTTCTCTGAAAGAAGATATTACAGCCGTATTTGAATGCAGACATTTTTCCTGAATAAAGTTATCTTTTGTTTTAACGCTCTCAGATTCGTTCTTATTGCCATCATCGTTCTTTCGAGCCTTCCAAAAATATTGAATCATCTGCTATTTAACCCAACACCTTTGCCCTCGCGGGAAATAGTTTACCCAAAATTGTGTCATTATTTCATCACTGTAGTTCCAAACCTTTTTATACAGACCGAAGCTGACTGTGCTTCAAAGTGCACATTTCTTTATTCTGTTTTGTGGGAATCAAACCCGCGATCATGGCTTTGCTAGCATAATTTGCTTTCAACTTATGCTAGAGGAACACAGACAAAGTAAAATGATGACGCACGGTACATTTCAAAGGTGTTAGCAAAATTGAATGGCGATTTGTAACTTTATTTTATGATGTTGATAATCCATACATTTTTTTCATTGAGGCATGCTCTGCTTTTGCACCAGTGACATGAGCTTTCATGGCAGGCTTCATTGTTGCTAATAATTATATTTTTGTACAATTTACTTTGTTAAACAGTTACGAACTCCCAGAGTATTATTAGGAAAGACCAATTTTCAAGATTTTTAATGTTCTGCAGTATATGAGTAGATCTTTATACACCTCTGAAGGCGTAGCTATGTTAGCTATATTATATTGCATTTCTATCAATAGATCATCCCCCAACAATTACACAATGGACCTTTACGTATTACATTTTATTTCAATTTTAGTTTTTTATTACAATAATAATTTTTGTGACTTAAATAAACTGAAATAATAAATGTAGATGTTAGAGAAATTAAATTTTGTATTTCTTTGTATGATTTACAAAGTTTATTTTTGTGATATTTAGTAAGCCACTGTAATATTTTTAGAGTGAGCTTTAAATAAGTATTTAATTAACCCTTAATATTTGTGATGAATTCTAATATAAATATTTTATTTACTCAGAATAACTTCGTTTTTACTTCAATTTAACACGATTTAAACAGTATATGTAATTGATTTCTCAGCTTTAAAATGTACTCATCTTTTGTGTGAAATCGCTGAGGCATTTCAATCTTAATTAGTTTTTCCAATTATTTTTAGGCCAATACCCTTTGATTTCAATAAATAGAAAGCTTAGTGTTAATATTAATAACCTAAAATTCCCTTTATCAACACAAAGTGTGAGCAATCCGTCATAATGTATCAATAATGCGCCGCTGCGATTTGTGTTTGTAGCTCTATAGTTACCAGGAAAACAATTACCATCCTATCCACCTCCAACACCTCCCTTTTGTATTTTTGTAATCGCTGCAATTTATCGTGGGAACCTGTGATCCCATCAGTGTTGCCCGGATACGGAAAAATGTTGGAAGCCGCTGTGCTTTCAAGAGATAATGACTCTCAAATGCAGTGTTTGCATGTTCTAGGGTGTGCTGATATATAATGCATACAGTATTGGAAGTGCCAAGAATGTTAATAAAGGGATACTCCACCCAAAAATCATGTCATCATTTGCTCACCCTCTTGTCATTTCAACCCAAATTACTTTCTTTCCTCTGCAGACCACAAAAGAAGATATTTTGAAGAATGTTGTTAACTGGCGCCCGTTCACTTGCATTGGTTTTGCGTCCATACAATAGATACAATACAAGTGAATGGGCTGATCGGTTAACAACTTCCCTTAAAATATCTTCCTCTCTGTTCTGCAGAAGAAAGAAAGCGAAACAGGTTTGGAACGACAAGAGGGTGAGTAAAGGATTTTTGGGTGAATTATCATTTTAAATGAGATTAAAAGAAGAAGGCTGCTGTTGTGAAGCTCTCAGCATTTTGTGACTAGAAAACCTCCAGCCACCTCATCAGACCTGAGCCGTCTCCGAATGTCATTAGTATGCCTACACGTGTCTCCAGAGGAGATATCCTTCCCCCTCGTGAAATATGCAGAAGCATTACTATAAATAAAAGGGCTGGTATGTTTTATCTGGGGAGCTGCTGAGAAACCCGACTCGCAGCCACGTTCTGATATCCGGATACCGGGATGTGTTGAAGAGGGCGGGTCTTTATTTATCATGAGTCACTGCGATGCCACGGTGCAGCAGTGAAAGCTTATCTCCGTGTTATCGGTCTGGTCGTAGATCTGGGGTTCTTACCAGTCAGCACCACCTCTGAAAGTGGCAACCGATCGACTAAACCGAGAGTACTGAGTTGTCAGCATGCATGGGAGGCAGAAAGCTCAGCATCTTTGCGCAGCTGCCACGGTTGCCATGACAACCGTGTACAAGGTCAGCTCCATGGGAGGCGAAGCTGGACGCCTGCGTGCTCCTCCACCACTGTGTGGACAGTGCGTTTTGTAAATACAGAAGGTGTGAATGGAAAAAGATGGCCGCCCACTTACCTAGCCTGAGAGAAAATTCATAGAATCTCTTCAGTTTGGCCACCAGGGGGCAGACTGCGTTCCAGGCTTTCTCCTGCAGCTGGAGGTCATTGGGGTTCTGAATAGCCTGAAGAGTCGGACATAGGACAATATTTTAAAGCGATAGGCTTCAGATACGGAACTAGCAAGAGCCATTATTATTAGCGTTTATTATATTTAAAGAGCCATAGACATCAATCCAGGCCATGTTTAAAGGGACAGTGCATCCACAAATTAAAATTTGATCATTTATTCACTCTCACGTTGTTCAAAACCTGCCTATGACTCTCAATGTAATGCAAAAGAAGATATTTTGAAAATTGTTTTATTGATTTTGTGTCAATGGGGGTATGTGTTGTTTAGTTACCAACATTCTTCAAAATATCTTCTTTTGTGTTGTGCCGAAGAACGAAACTCATACAGGTTTGGAATGACATGATGATGTGTAAACAATGAAATCATTTTAAGTCGAATTATCCCTTTAATAACAGCAATACCATCAATACAAGTGGTTGCAGTTAAATAGCGAAAACCTGGCAACCACCTCAGCATCGTGGCGTCAAGCCTTACCTCTCTTATTTCCTGTCCTGCTCCGTTATAAGACTGTAACTCTGCCAGTATCCCATGAGCCTCCTCCAGCACGGCACTAACCTGGTTCCACACAGCTGTCTCTGCCTCTGTGGGCTGGGCATCTGCGGGTACAAGTCAGATTTTGGGGTGATCATGTGGACCGATCACACACTGACCTCTTTCAACTCCTTGGCCAACCTGATGTCCATTTATTTATCACCTCTGTCACACACATGCTGATGTCATATCTAAATAAACCTAATCGGTAGAACAGGATATGTTGTTTAAGTCTGTCATTTATATCAATGCAGTAATTTATTTTAAAACTGGATTAATAATTGAAATAAAGAAGCTTTAGGACTTTGTGGTGTGAGTTAAATTGGTGGTTAATATTGGATTATCGTTTTTTTTGGCACCTAGAGGGAAAAAGCTCTTTTCCCTGAAAGATGGAAACCATAAATCCAAAGGGATTAATCTGGTAATGAAGATGTTATTGTGGGTCTGAAGTGCAGGATTTAGGTTGTGTCGGCGTGTGTCTGGATTTGTCGGGGTGATATTAACAGATCTGCTGGAAAATGCTGATGAAAGGATGAAATTGAGGGAAACTGATTATACGGATTCATTAAATGGCGTCAGCTTTCAACACGGCATGCAGGACAGCAAAATCACATGGATGTTCAACATACAGTCAATTTTATAGCAGCTTTGGGTGACTTCATCTTATCTACTTTCACTTTTCTGCTTATTTGGCTTTCCCGGTAAATTTTACGTTTTAGCTGATGCTATGCGGTGCAAAAAATGCAGCAGGAGGCATTCTGGGTAATGCAGTCTTTCAAGCTCTAAGTGTATCAGATTTCTTAAGTCTCCCAAAGTCTCTCTCCGTATGGTAAGTGATCCTCCGACGAAGGACGTCTCTCTGTCTGATTTATAACACACAGACTCCCTTATGTCTCACAGATGAAGGGGCTGTAATGTAGATGGAGGCATTAACTCCATCAGCGGACCATAATGCATTTCCCTGTCTTGAACGCTCTGTTTATCCGTCTCTGCTCGTGTGGTTGTTTGAGTGAATATATAGATGCTTGTGACTGATGGTGGTGGTGCTGTCAGCTGAGTAAACACACATCAGTCTTTACACCTCTTGCAAACAAACAACAAACTTCATTCTAGGATCTTCAAAGCTGTGTTACTTTTAGGGGCTGTTTGTTCTATTTTGAGGGGGCCTGTCTTTAAATGAGGGGGCCGTTGTGTATAGGGCAATTTATTAGGTTTCGAAACTATCTTTCGACACTACTAGAAGTCATATGCAGTGTAATCGATATCTTTTGCAGTCTACTCATTTTCTTCTCGCTCATCTTTTCGTGATTTATAAAAAAACGAATATTGTGCACTTGCCATCGCAGCTTTTAAATGAAACTCTTGGCGCAAAAGATGCTACGCACAACACGTGACATAATTAAACTTCGGTCCCCATCGGGCCCCTCGTGGCTACGCTTCTGCTTTGTGGTAAAAACCTTTTTTGTGTGGTATATTGGTTATAATAGAAATGTGAGAAATGCTAAAGTAGTAATGATGAAAGTGTATCTGTAGGGATGGGAGTCAATGAAGAATCTACCCATGAAGATTCATTTTGTTTGATTATGAAGTGTTGGATAGTAAAGTGTTTATTATTTAGATTACTTAATGATTACAAAACCACTATATTCAGTGACATTTTTGTCAGATATCGCAAAAGTTGAAACCAATAATTGTCAAAGTATTGAGTGAGTGAATCAATAATATTGTTCAAAATACAGATTTGTAGATTTTTGTTTGTTCGGCTTTGAAAAAACATTAATATTAACATGACAATGAATAATGCATTTATTATTACTATAATTATTATACATTTTTTTATTATTATTATTTATAAACAATGCCTACAAAAATAGTAAACTTTACTTACAAAAATATTTTTTCTTATAAATATTTTAAAAAGAAAATGTCAATGTCAAAGATTTTAATAGTAAATAAAAAAGTATCATATATTTTTATTTATTTCAAATTTATCATTGATTGCTTTGTAATTTATACAAATGCATATTTTTCCTTTCCTTCTTTAATGCAACCTTTGTGCCAAATTAAAAACTTTAAGCCAACATTTTATGCAAATTCACATCCAATTTTTGTTCACAATGTGCATGTTAACATGTTACAATTAACCTGATCCTGGATCTGGATCTTTTTTCACTTCCTTTTTTCATGAGTGAGAAAAAAAGAATCCAGAGCTGTGTAACAGATGTGACCATTGTTTAACTGTCACAAATATCTTTTATATATTTTAAATGAGAGATTATGACATTAGTCAAAGTTTGTACCACCGTGTTTTGAGTTCACATTGAAACTGGACAACAACCGGTCTAAGACTTCTGGGCGTTCACACGTGACAGAGTTTTAATAACCCCATAAAGCAGGAAAGGTTAGCCATGTGTCTGTTAGAGATGTCATAAAAGGAAGGATTACTCAGAAAGGAGAGAAGTGCTTAGGTTGGTTAAAAAGGGAACACAACATCAGAGAACAAGGAAATTGAGGCTCCCCTTTCACAAGGCAGCTTCCATTCCTACTTCCTTAAATCCTTGAGACTGGTTAATAATACATACACACGCACGCACACACTAAGACACAAAAGGATATACAGCACAGGAAGAGATTACGGAGCCGACACACTTAAAAAATCTGCAAAGGGTTGGACGGAAAATAGGAGATAATGACAGTCAGTCATTTTGCTTGTTTTCCATCCCACTCTCAACTGCTAAAAAAGCATGGCATTCATAAAACGGCCTTTAGCCTCGAGGAGCATGGAGATGCGTGCAAAAAAGTCACGTCACAAATTGAAGTCACCAAAAAAAGCACTGAATGCCAGGCATTAATGCACAAACAGAGGGATGGCTGGGGAACAGGAAGTGAAAAACGAAGAGGGCAGTGGTTAAAGAGGAACCGTGATTAAAAGGGAAAGAAAACAAAACTCAAAACATAAGAAGCTGATGATCTCACGTTCAAAGTCAAGGAAAACTATTGGGCCATGCTCAAGATCGCTGCAAGCCAGCACTTTCAGGAGATTTCCCATGATCCCCCTGGAAGAGAGAGAAGGGAGAGGCACGTGGGTCATGGGAGGTGAGACACTTGTGTCTCTGGTGTCGGGTGTGTGTTTATGTGAATGTGCGTGGATTCTGGGGGATGTTCAGGTTGGGCGTAGGGGTTGGATCTTGCTCGGGCCAGGAGAGGGGCTGGATCGGGTGATGGTGGCATGGTCAGATGGATCACAGTGTAAACGTGTTCTTTTCGCTCTCTCTAGAAGACAATGCATGACATTCTGGTGGTGCAGTGATGGTAATCCTAAAGAAGCTACAATGAGAGAGCTAAAAAGAACAGTTTCTCCAAAAAAATTAACAAAACAAAAAAAACAATAACCATTCTGTGCTAATGCCAGTCACCATCTACGCAGAGGATGGGTTTGCACCTGCTGTCCGTACTCCAACCCTGATACGACATCCATCTCCAACAACACACACAAGCACACAGAAACACACACCTTACACCAGTTAAACACTTACTTTCAAAATCCAGGAAAAAATGAGGACAGTTTTCTAAATCCTTGCCAAGGACCTTAATGAGGTTCCCCATGGCCAGCAAACCTGAACAAGGGAAACAAATACATACAGTACAAAACAATACAACCCATCGTTCATGATCAGAAATACTTTGAGATGCTCATTGTGGTGTATGTGAGGGAGTTGGCACTATGAGGTTATATGCTAGTTTTTCCCAAAGGGCATTAAACAAATAATCATGTTTTTTTTCTATTGTTACCTTTTACACAATGCTGTAAATGAGTTGCGTTATCTTGGCAGTCTCTGGATCTATAAATGTGACTTTAGAAATGCTAATGAGATGTTACAGTCTTGTCTTTAAAGTGCACAGTGCTTTTTATCCGTCTTATTGTTTTCTCTTGCTTGTTGCAATGCAGCACTTGTGGGTGTACACATTATGCGGTGAAAAGAGACAGAGCTCACACTAACTTTAAAAATACATAAAAAACACATTTCCTATCCAGACATAATATGTCAAGTTGTCTGTACTTTAGTGTTAATGCTGTGCCATTACAGCTAAACTGAAAATATTTCACGTTTGACAGACAGTTATAAGGTGCAGGATTTTGGACCAATGCTTTTTGTTATGGGCGGGGCAAACCGGTATACTGTAACATGACAGATATACTGTATAATGAACCAACCAACAAAATGTCATGGTGCTTATAGTGCCGCAGGGATGATGTGCTTTTGTATGCAAAAACCAAACGCAAGTTAGCATTTTAGTATTTCTGGTTCCATTGCCCCAAAGTTTTCATGTTTTTTAATTGGTTTTTGCTTAACTGCCTTAAATAAGCTCTATTATTTTAATATTATTAATATTTTCATGTTTTATTTTACAATATAGACCCTCTTGATGTTTTTTTAAAGCTTTAACATGACTTAAAAGCGGTGGTTGCCAAAAAGTTGCTAAATGCAACGACAGAGACTGTCAGGGACATTAAATGTCATCACATATAAAAATCTCACATATAATGCAATACGGGTACAAATCTCAAAATGGTGGATGAAGATTCATTCACAGAGAAGTTACTTATCGGTTTGTTTTAAAGCCCCAGTGAAACAAACTGATATGCTCCTACGCGCTCACAAAATTCTCATTTAGAAGATATAACCTCTCAAAACTGACAGTATGCACATGCACTCAAACAAATCTAGAAGTTCCATGACATCACGCTTCACTTCAGCCTCTCGTCAAAGTTCTCGTCCAATCAAATCTGCTTTCGAATCGGAAGATTCACTATGAGAGCCGTGGAAGCGGCACACGCGAGTGTGCTCCGGTTAACGCGATAGCACAGATATATCATAGGCGCAAATCTGCTGAGCAAACAAAATGTATACTGGATCTAGCCTGTTTCCAAGTCCATACAGAAATTGTATGTTAAGGCTCTATGGAAGCTGGTTTAAACTGGTCATTTGCTGGTCCTTAGGGAGATCGTAATGGCAGCTGGCTAGTAAAAACGACAATGAGCCACGCATGAAAAAGATCACTTTTTTCAATTGAGTTTTTGTCAACAATGTAAAGTGGCGCGGATTGACCTAGCGGTATTCTCTTCGTAGGACAGTAATATCAAACAAAATGGTATTCAGACACAGATAAACGTTGGACTCCTGTCTAATTTAAAATATGCCATACCACAAACAATTAGGGAAATTCTGAGAAGCTGATCTGTCATTTTCAGTTTCTATTCCATGCGTCTAACACACAGAGCAAAGATGGCTACTCTCCGTTGATCACTTATGAGGCACTATATCCCTCCTCTGCCTGTCTCCTGGCAACCAGAATCCTGTTTCCATGGCTGGACCACATTGCCTCTCTCGCTCACTCTCTCTCTCTGTCTCTGTCTGTCTGTCTATCACAAACTGTTAATAAACCAAAAACCAATAAGCCGTTCTGTTGCTGTCAACTCAACATAAAGGTTGATAGTCTCCCATTACTTACCAGCCAACCAACGGTCGCCTTTCTTACAACTTCCCTTTGATTCTCCCTGTGGTAGTCTTTGTTGTTTTCCGGTCTTCTCTCTGTATATCTGTTATATTGGAACAATCTCTCCAATATTTCTAGCACCCAGGCGCACGCAGTCCGTCTGAACGTGATTAGTGCCGCGAAGCCCCACAGGAACTGTGTCAGCCTCACCAGCGATCCTCTCTGCAGCTCTGTATTCAACATCTCGCTTTCACACTTCTCTTTTCTGACTGCTATTTAAAGGCACGGCTTATATTCAATGAGCTTGGTGAAACCATTTCTCGGAGGTGCCACTGTGTGTGTGTGTGTGTGTATGCTTGGTTTTGTTGGGGTGAGAAGGTTAGACTACTAGTGTGGTGGTTTACCCACGGCTTAAACATGTTTCCTGTGTATGAAACATCTGTTCTGCTGAATTTAAAATAAAGTGGCCATTAATTCGTGCTCTGCAGCGAGAGAAGCCCAAAACATACCTAATCTGTTGTTCCTTTTTTGTGGGTTGAAAATAGCTTTCTGATGTAAAACTGCTTTATTTCAGACTACACTAAAAACGTTCAATGGTCCCTACTTTGTATATCTAAATGTTACATTGAGAACACAGTCCCAATGTGGTTGAGGACTGAAAAGCTCAACTTGATGTTTAAAGGAAATGACCCTTGTGTTGGGCCGACTAAAAATGCATCTTCTTCTCAACCGTCTGAATCAGAAACTAAAGCAAAAGCTTGTGCTTAGGCTGCAACCAGACCAGAAATGCACATTTATTTGAATGTGGCACCCAGGATTTTGAATGACTTAAACACTAAAGCTTTAGTCTCAAATATCTGTTCGAGGTGAGTGGGAGATGCTATCAAATAGGCAGTGCTGCAATGCAAGAAAAAAAGATCTTTAAATGCTTCCACAAGGCATCTGTTGGTACAGCGCAAGCTATTTTGGATAAGACTTGTGACTGTTTGTGTTGAATGTGATGAAAAAATCTGCTGCATTGCAAAGTGACAGAAACCATTGATTTTAGATGACCTGTGCTTGGCTTGATGTTTGCCTGCTTGTTGTTCTTTTTTGATCATCTTTTTCTCACACATGGTGCTATGTGGCTATTGCAATTGTTGATTTGTTTTGGTCTGTACCTTTGCTTGCGTTTTTCTCAGGAAAAGCAATTCACTGCATCAAATGAGAGCCTGTTGGTTTCTCCTGTAGTATCACAGCATCGGCCTCGATGTCTGAAGGAAAGCACAGGAAAGAAAGACAGGGTTAGACTGGCTGAAAGGGCTGAGAATGAGAGTGATTGAGATACAGAATCTCCAGAGAGAAACATGGGGAAATGAACAACAAATGTATGACGTATATGACTTCCTTATACTGTATGTTTGGAGTAGACGCATTATTTTGGCACTTATAGTCTTTGTCACTTATTGCCATGCAATAAATGGGCAGTAGCGGTTATAAATAAATAAAGTCATCCAACAACAATGTTAAAGATTGACAGCATATACAAATATTTTCCTAAATACATGTAGATAAATTACTGTTGTACTGCTTACAAGTGAATAAGAACTTGTTTTCTTTATAGCATTGGAGGTCTGAAAAAATACAGAGCATCAATTCTGTTATTTTCACCTGTTTCTCAAATTTTCTTTTTCTACAAATAAATGCAAATAGAAACAACATTTTTATTTTAAATGTGATAGAAATATTGTTTCTAGTTCCCAGAATAACAAAAAGGATTGTTTTACCTAAATCACCTACCTATAAATGGTTAATAAAACATTTTGAAATGGTTTATAATTTTTACGAGGCTCTGTATAAATAGAGTATATAAAATATAGCATAAATATTTTATATTTATATGGAATATATGAATATTTTATAATTGTCTTTAAGCAAAATATAATTTCTATACTTTTCTCTCAAATGTCATGGTTACATACAGTACGATGTGGATCTTTTGTGTCCGATTCACCCACTGAATTTGGAATTATGATAAATAATCTTTATTATGATTTTGGATCCATTCGTCATGTCTAAGGGGAATTTTGTGTAATTTATACCCCCCTTTGTAAATTCCATTAGTTAAATTGCAGTGGGTTACTGAATGCTTGTCCTCACCTTGCCAAAATAAACCAGTATTCTATAGACCACTTTGGAAGACATAAACAACGCTGGTCCAGAAGAAAATCTTATTTCAGTATTTTGACACTACACACACGTTTGAACAAAATACAACAGAACGTTTATAACCGATTAAGTGGTCTATGCTACTATTCCACATTGTAAATGTAACAGTTTTTGATTTTGTCATTGAACAACCAACACTCATTGACCATTTAAGATTCTTGGGGTCACACGCACGGCCAGTCTGTCAGTCAGTGAAGTGACAACCTCTGGAGAGAGTTTGTTGTGATATGTTTATTCACAGGTCACAATTTGCTTTATTTCCTGAGTGGCACGACTACCAATCTATCATCACATCCAGAGACAGTGTGTACAGTACACACCCCCGTACAACACTTCAGATAAGACCATGTTAGTCGAATGCATTATGCGGCAATGTCCCTCATAAATCTAAAGGGAGCATGTGGTGCACAAAACATCTGTTCACGGCTGTTGCTTTATGACTGATTTGAACCCACTTCATCAAAGCTACATCTCCTGTGGCACTCTGTGACCAGTGCTATTCACACTTTTCAATATTTACTCCGGAAAACTATATTTGGTCATTTATGCATCTGTGACCGTAAGTCATTTATCATATACAGTATCATTTTTCATACTGTGTGTGCGTGGGGTTTTGTTGTCATCCAGCGCATGTGTAGTTGAAATCATTGTAGTGTTAGAGGACATCAGACATCATGACTGTGCTGAGAACGGGATCATTCAAGGTCACCGGGGACTTTGGTACCATATCTAGTGCATAGATCAATCTGTCCACCTCCCGGAAGAAAAGGAGAGTTTAAATGTCACAGGATGAAATCTGGAACCGTTTGTACCATGTAGGTCTGACCGATGTTCACGTCACGGTAAACAAAGCAAGGTCAAGCATTCAGTCGTGAACTTTGACCTCTGGCATTGAATGTCCTAACAATGTTGCTGCAGGTCACGGACACATCAAAATGACTTCATCCAAGAGACATGCATTGTTATGAAGATCTCTCTCTCTTGGAACAGATTTTCTTAGACCATTAGATGGGTATCATTCTGACTTCTTTACACTGTTAAACATGCTGGCTTCTCATACTTAACATGGTCAACTTGTTTAAATATGAGTTGGACGTATGACGTAGTTTATCTATACTTGATACACTCGTCCAGCACTCCAACTTGTTTCGGAAAGTTTTTTTATAATTCTGGATCCCTGTGTCGTCCTATTCCTTTTAATGGCCATTCTCCCGGAAAAGCACAGCAAGGCATAAGAAAGAGCCTGCCCACAAGCCTACCAACCCGCTTACCATCAAGATTATCTCCGCTGCGTTAAGATGGGCTGTGTCTGTTTGTTCACGGCATTTCAGTGATGGATGTTATATAAACAGTGGAGTTTGCTTGAAACTGATAAATGCAGCAGTCCCCCGTGCTAAAAGATCCCAGACATACTACCGAACTGCACAAGGTAAGTCAAACTAAGTCATATGTCTGTGTTTTGTTGGCAATCGGCGTGTACGTGCATAATGTACAAAACACGAAGGTTTTAATGTGATGATGTGTTACTTGCTCGTGCTGTAGTGTAGTTCAGTCTCACTCTCCCAACTAGTCCCACCTCTAGCAGGTCGTGTTTTTCCGGAAATAATTGTATGGCTGTATCTCTCTTTTAAAAATTTGATCAAACAAAATACTCTTCGAAGATACGACGTATGCAATACTACTGTATAGGTACTCAAGATTAATATGAGATTAGCAGAAACTGCCTGTGATACACGATCTTTAATGTTTTAACAAACTAATATTTAGCCAAATATTCCTCTGCTGCACTCTTTTGTCAAAAGTGGGATGAGTTTTGACTTAGACATCCATTTACACTGAGGGAGCTGGAGTTGTAAACAGAGAATAGATTCTAAGTTTGTGAAAGTACTGTTTACTGAAAAACTTCAGATGTAGGCTACGCCACAAAACAAAAGAGAGGGTATAACAGCACAGGCAGTGTGTGTGTGTGTCACAGTATATACTATATGCTTTAACTACACCCCAGACAAGAGTAAAAGCCTCAAACCAAGTTACATATTATTAACCTTGAATGAGCCGCCTCTTTGAGTTGTGTTCCATATTTTATTCATATCATTTTTATTTATATGGTTACTTTATGCTACAGTGGCGCACATGATTCCACAGGCTTTTATTGAAATACTTTCACAAAACAATTAAAATGCAGAGAAAGCCGCGAGGCATGATTCTAAAAAGCTTGTTATTTGACTATTATTATTGATTTTGTACAGTGTGTGTTTTTTTTCTTGCAAAGTTTTGATATATCGATACTTAGAATACTGATGCCGTTTCAAGAGGATCACTCTGTATCTCAATCTGTTTTTTTCAAGAGTGGATGTTTTATTTAGCAAATAAACAAGAATGTGTATTGTACAAACATAACACATTCGTTACCAAACATACAATCTCATCTGAACAACAAAAAGAATACTGGTAGACAAAAACAATCGCAGACGCGGTAACTTAATTGTCATTTAATAAACACCATTGGATATGCATTAATAGATTTTTGTAGCATTTCATAGAACTTGGGAAGCTGATGAAAACGTTGATAATGTATTATATTTGTACGCAAAGAATTATTTTGAGTTCAAAACAATTAAGTAACTATAGACAGTATTTGTGGTCCACATTGAGGTTATTTTAGTTGACTAAAATTAAAACTTTGAAAATGTTTTTGTTTATTGTAATCAAATAAAACATCGGCATAAAAATTATTGGGGGGAAAAATTAACTAACAAAAAACTTTTGACAAAAGCATGTAGCAAAGTTAAAAAATATATTTTACCTTAAAATGTACCTTATTAATCATAAGATTAGTCTAAATAATTTGCAGTTTAGTGCTCTTTAAAGTAACAGTTTGCCAATTTAAAACAAATATATGTGATTATTGTCAGTCCTCGTGTCATCCTAAACCTGTATGACTTTCTTCAGAGCACAACAGAAGATATTCTGAAGAATGTTGGTAACCAAACAACATTTACTCCCATTGTCAGGACACAAAAAGACAGAAACATTTCTCAAAAGAGCTTCTGTTGGGTTCCACCCAATAAAGAGCCACATACTGTAAGTGGCTATAACCTTTTATCTCCAGAATAACAGAAAACGTATTGAAATCTGATAAAGCGTCTGGCGTATTTCCAGTATTGGATTGAAAAGCAAATGAAACGACCCCTGTTTAATGGTCAGATGTTGACTTTGTTATTCTCACGAAGAGACGATCCTTCCACCTATAAAGGGTACTGTCTTACACCCCGCCCTTCCAGACATGCCCACCTTCCTAAAAGGCATCATTATAGCTGTAGTATCATAATATATATATATATATATATATATATATATAAGTTTGGAGACAGCATAAGCCTAGCATGGCATGTCTATATATAAAGATAAATCCGTATTGACAGTGAGTTCGCCTCTGGGCTTGATGGGAGGTGACAGCATTGACCAAATGAAAATCAGATGCTACAGCTGACGGGGACGGTGATGCTCGACCCCTTGTCACCTACACCAATACTAAAGAACCACACAAGTCATGCTAATGCAAGAAATGGGAAGAGGGGCGAGAGATACATGGTAGAGAACCCCTCCCCCACAATCCCTCCATCCGCCGAGCAGGAAGAAAAAAGGCTGAGACCGGAGAACTGCGCGGACCGATTGCAAATTAGCATTGTGTGCCTTTGCTCAAGGGCTAACAGGAGACAAAAATCTTGATCGCCGAGATCCTAACGTCGTTTTTCTCTTTTGATGGCTTGAATTTAATTAAACGGCAAAATGAGCCTTTAGATTTCTGAGTTTTGTAATGAATTGCATTTTTAGAGGCTGATTAGGAAAGCATTATGTTCAACAATGACCGACATCAAACGAACAACTGGGATTAGACGAATGCATTTTGTGATTTCACTGTCTCGCTCAATTGTCCAATTAATGGACACAACTGGAACATCCTGATCTCTAATAACCAAATTCTACCCTCGGGCCCATTTTGATCTTGTTTTAAAAATCAAAACATCCCCTGAGAGCAGCTATTATGGTTTTAAGCAGCTGTTTTGTCAGCAGAAATTGACAAGCATCATTAGGAGAATAAAATGACCCACAAACACTGGCACAAACCGCATGTGTTGTGGCTTTTCTGCCCTGTTCAGGCTGATAAACAAAACAGAGTCGCCATTGCAGTTGGTGAGAGTGAGCCATTTTGGCAGCTCGTTGCATTAAGGTCTACCTGCCATTTCAGCGTCTCCTGCTTTCTTACTCCTTGTGTGGAACCCACCTGCTCCGGGTCAAGATTCAAAATCATGTTCTAATTATAGCATTGGCCATCTCATTGAAAAAAATGATTATACACATGTGACTAATGTCTTAGTCTAGTACCCGACCTCCTTAAAGGGACAGTTCGCTCAAAAATGAATGTTCTGTCATAATTTATTCACCCTCATGTCATTCCAAACCTGCATGACTATCTTTCTTCTGCAGAACACAAAAGA
This sequence comes from Barbatula barbatula, assembly GCF_947034865.1. Classification (NCBI taxonomy): domain Eukaryota; kingdom Metazoa; phylum Chordata; class Actinopteri; order Cypriniformes; family Nemacheilidae; genus Barbatula; species Barbatula barbatula. The sequence goes on from NC_136784.1 coordinate 13,144,756, forward strand.
AGATATTTTACAGAATGTTGGTGACCAACCAACACATAAGAAAGAGTCTGATTTTAAACAACATTAGTGTGAAAAAAACGATGACGGAATTTGAATTTTCATATGAACTGTCCCATTAAGCTTCTTCTTGCTTATCAAAGCGTCATGTGCTACATCTGGCAGCCCTTTCCCCTCTTCTCTCTGGTCTGATTATGTGGGGCAGATTGATAGACAGATAGCAGAAGATAAGAAACTCTACTACAGGAATTAGCACCAGCATCACTTCCTCTGGGCCACTCAGAGCCGTAAAGCCGTAAACGTTTCTATCTCGCCTCAATATTCCGTATGCTAATTGGAAATAATAATACTTTTCATATGGCTGCGAGGGATCTGCTCTACAAAACATGGAAATTAAGTGACACGTAATACTGGAAGCCATTTGTCATTGTTTCACCTTGCGGTCTTAAAAAAAATCAGTACATAAGTCAGGTTTTTTAAATGTGGTTTAGAGATCTTAATAAATCTAAGAAAATGCATTTGTAAGAGGTTTGCACAACACACTGAAACAAAACATAACCCCCGCTGGTCAAATCTTTATAAATATCACACCATTTTTGCAGGTAAAGCAAAATGTAAGCAAAATACACAATATAAACAATTATAAACCATAAAAGCATCAATCTAGCCATACACAATAACATTGCTCAAATAAATGTAAGTATCTTGTTTAGGAATGTTTGAAAGTTTTTGTCTGGAAAACAAGATAGAAATGTGTCTCTGCGCATACTGTCCATCAGTCCATTTTCTCAATCTTACACTATAGCACATCTCCATACTGTAGAGAGCCCTGCAAAAAGGCGCTTATGCACTCATCATAAAGTGCAAAAGCTTGCAAATCTGCTTTTTGTAGACCTATTTGTTTCATATGCAACGCTCTTTTAAAACGTGCATCAGGTCTGCAGCAACATTTAATTTCTATACGCCACATAAAGCTTGAGTTGATGCCATCTCAGGCCTGCAGGAAATCAAACTAAGGGCACAGGTCAAAGTTAACACTTGTCAAAACAGCTCTCTTTCAGTTCTATACATAAACTCCTTATTATACGTAATGTTTATGTGGTCCAAGAGCAAATGGAGTTTAATTAGTTTGATGGATTTGAGCCAAAATTAATTGAGATACTGATCTTGGGAATTGCAAAATCAATCACAATTGACCCTTCGCAAAACCCGCCCCTTCTTTACTGTTGCTATGTCCGACAAGCTTTCGGTATCAGCCATGCGTTCCCAGTGTACATTTGTGCATTCTCTTGGGGAAATAGTGAAGAATTCTGGAAAAATAACACGCTAATTTCAGACAGAAAGGTCTGCATTCGAGGGATACATTCAGGATTTGAGATAACTGTAACATATACCTACAGGATATTTGCGTCCACACCAGCAGACAATAACATTATAAGGTAAATTCTAAACTTGCGCGATGCAGTAGGCTACTACTGTCACACAAATTGATGTATAGCTAACCTAAATGTGGTGTATATTTACTCTGAAATTTGTAGCAATGACAATTTTCGAAAAGAGTAACTTTTCTGGTTGGATGTGAAGACGAAAGTAAACTTTTAAATATTAGTTCAGTACAGAAAAGAATAACAGTCCATCGTTGTCTTAATCTTTATGTGTGTTAAAGTCTTGCCAGCTTGCTCATTCTTGTAATATGTAGTAATAAGTAGTAAATTCCGCCTTAAAACACCACTTCCGGAACGCTTCCATCTGTAATTAAGTTAAATTAAATAATGATTCCAACAATATCATGTCTTGTAGCCTATCTGTATTGGTATAGTTGTGATGTGAACTCCACGATTCTCCTTCATTTACGATGATTTTTATAAGTTATAACTTAGTTATCATTTATTGTTATACTGTGAAAGTCCATTAAAGCTGGGTATATATTTCTCTGTTTACTATTACAATAATTAAAAGGTTTTATTTATATGAATCACCAAAGCTCTACTACGGCAGGTTTCTCGGACTGGTTTGTTTGTCGGACAAAATGGCGGTCAAACACAGGGGCACAAAATATCGGCGTTATGATTGGTTAGATCGCATGTCAATCAAACTGCTTGCGAAGTGTCAACCCTCCCCAGCTGATCAGTTCTGAACACCATTTACCAAATTTGCACTGCAATAACAGAATTGTAGCTATGCGCAGATAAAAATATATTCAATTTATATTATAGAAAGTTTGATAAAGAGCCTGATCTCCATTAGCGGTACACATTTTAAGCTTCCTTCTAAAACTTCATCAATGTATGCCACTCTACACATTAGCACATTTTGTGATATTGTTCTTGTAAGGCTTTTAAGTGAATGTTCAGTAGGACCAGATGGCATCAGACAATATAATAACTTATAAAATAGCACCTTTCTGATGCTGAGAATGTTAAAAACCTTTAGATGGAGGTCTACAGAGTAAATAAACACTTCTGAATGCTTCAATAATCTCTCATTTTGGATTTAAATGTTTTTTTGACAGAGATTGTGCTGTAGACATTAAAGGTCCAGGGTATGAAATTTTGCTACATCTAGTGGTGAGGTTGCGAATTGGTGAAATGGCTCACTCCACCCCTTGCTTTCAAAGCTTTGTGGCGGCTCTTACAGTACTAAGACGTCGTCACGTTTTCGCTTGTTTGCCGAAGAAGAAAATGTATTAACGAAAGGTGCTATTAAGAGCAGTTTGTCCGTTTAGAGCTACTGTAAATAACATGGTGAATTCCATGTGAGGGGACCTGCGGTGTATGTAGATAGAAATATCTTATTCTAAGGTAATAAAAACATAACGTTATGTAAGGTCTTTATACACCTCTGAACACATAGTAATGTATATTATTTTGCATTTCTGTCCGTAGATCCTCCAATATATTACACATGGGACCTTTAACAATTCACTTTTTAATGAACTGAAAGGAATTGCCAAGCCAATTGAGGCTATCAATTGCGTTAGATTTGATTTATTGGCATTATGGGGTTTTTTAACATAAAGACTCGAGGTTAACTCGGGTTTTAAAGCTAATCTAATAGGACTTTCATAAAAGAATGTCAACGTGCCCATGGAAATTAATGACACCAATTTCACAGAGCAAGTTCATTTCAATGACTGAAGGTAAAGCAAAAGCAATTTTATGCTGTTCTTCAAGACAATCGACCAATTTATGCAGCTTTCCAGAGGAAAGTGAAAGTTATCCTTTTACTGCAATTGGCAGTAGTTTTGTTATATGTTTTTCATGTTTGTTGCCTGTTATGTCACAGTTCAGATGCGTCACTGGTGAGGGGCCTTGAACGCCAGGATTTCTTCGATGCCGATCTGTCAGGACATCATTTTCACATTTGTCACATGACATTTCTGTCTCAGGTAACTGGCTTAAAAACATCTATAAGTGTCCAGTAGCAAAGATGACATCTTCTAGGGGTCCTTGCCATTGAATGGGAATGCTAACAGCTAGCTCTCTTCTTTTATTATAGACCTCTTTGCCCCCCACACAAAGTGGCATTCATACGTGATAGGCAGGTAGTGGACAAGCTGCAGCAATGTCAGCGGAAGCTCGTCTCAAGGTTAACAAGGATGCTTTAGTGACCCTCCAGCCCCACCTGATTCCCACGCTCTGTGACCTGTCCAGCTCCAGGCCACTTCACCCACCCCCTGAACCCCCTCCCTGACCCACTTACTGTACACCACATACAGTATATAATACTTTTGTTGAAAGCTGTGGTCCAAATGTTTACCATTGGCACACGCAGATCTTGAAAATGAATGATAGTTATTTAGCTAGGATATACATTTTAGATTAAATAAATAAAAAAAAAACTAAGAATTGCATCTAGCAGGGCTGCTCTATAACAAGCGTTCCTCTGGCTGTATGTTGAGCCTAACAAAGAAACTGGTGTGTAGGTAGCAAAAGAGATGCTTGAAACGGAGACGAGGTGCAGACAGTCACTGGTGGAGAGGTAGAGAGAAGCAAAGGATGAAACGCAGACAGGCATGTTTCCATGGGCGAACGGGAAAGATTTGAGGTGAGAAACTTGCATCATTGGCTGCAGCCAATCGGAGGCCTGCTAGAAAATGTTCAAAGGGAGTGTCCTAGCAACAGACAAGTAAATAAATTTTCTGGCTCAGATTGATTATATATGAGGGAGAATCACATATTTGCAGTAAGGAGATGTGCATATGGTACCGACACACATATTATCTTCTCTCATTTTAAAATGAAATCATTCAAATTCTCTTCTTCACTCAAACGTCTATTCGTTCATTTTAATGGTTATCTAGGTTATATATTTAATTCATAGTGAAACAAGCTGTACACATAATAACAATGTTTTTATGACCCACAAAAACCCACCGCTGCACATCCATTCACTAGAAAATCACACGTTATGTTGCCGCCCAAAGTCTTTCTTTTAACATGCAAGGGGTCTTACAACCGAACACATATCCATCTCTTTCACCCCTCCTAGTATAACCTTGCACACAGAACACAGGGAGGTACAGTAAACATGTATGACCTGATATTTAGGGGCTTCATTCAAACATCCGCCTCTTACCCCCCTCAGGTGTGAATTACCTCTTCCATGTCCCCTAATGTATACGAGAGCGAGCGACGGTCGAAAAAGGATCGGTTCTCTCCATTCAACCTTTCATTCATTCTTCTCTCTATTCTAGCAAGATGAATGCACCAACATTAAAACATAGTGCATCACATAGGATGACAGACTACCGTAATAACCCCGGTGCGGTTTATCCTTTACACCAAATGTCTCCACATACGTCTCACGGGAATAGAATGCCATTTTTTAAAGATAGCATCAAGATATGTTACCCTTAATGGAATATAGAGCCGATAAACCATGTATGTGTTTAGAAGGGTGGATAAACATAACACAATGTACCGGCCTTGACTTAAGAATCTGTATATTGATTCCAGCTGTGTACGAATGCAAAAAAGGTGTTTGTATGCGACTGAATAATGCAGACGGAGCGTGTGCGTTACTGTGTGTCAGTGTGTGTATTGGGTTCCATGTGCTGCAGTGAAAGAGGACGAGCCCCAGCTGACCGATCTCAGGGCTTGGAAACTAGAACAACCCTGTCCCTTTCCTCCAGTCCCTCTCATTCCCCTGCATCCAAGCGCAGTAAAGACCGGCTTCGACGGATGCCGGGCGCAGCATCACCTAGGCAATGCAGCCCACTCCGCTGCACAGTATCTATTCAATCCAACGACTGAACCGGAGAAAAGACATTGAACGTCAAAAACAGACAGGAAAAGAGATGGATAGCGATCCGGCTTACCGGTTTGATGCGTTTCAGGCAGACCACAGCGTTCCGGCTCTTTCCGCAGGCGAAAGGAGGATGAGAAAGGATGGAGGGAATAAAATAAAAGGATGAAAAAAAGAGTATGGGCTCTCTGGAGGATCTAAAGAGTGAAAGAAAGGGGTGAGAAGCGAGTGTTTTATCCCAGGGAGCTGAGTCTGTGGGTTTCCCTAAACGCACGGCTAGTGCCTGCTTAAACCACAACCTCACGCTATGTCTCTCTCTCTCTCTCTCTCTCTCTCTCTATCTTTCTCTCCCCTCCCTCTCTTTCTCGCTCGCTCTCTCGATCGGGCACCAAATGGTCTTTCTTACCGTCTCTCTGCGTACAAGACAGCGTCTGCCTAGCAGCTGCTCATCTCTGAGAAATAGAACGCTCTGTTCCACGTGCTTTCTCTAGCTCTCTCGTTCTGTCTTGACTCTATCCTCTATCTCTCTCGCGCGACATCTCACAAAGACCTCCGCTTGACTAGTCCCTTTACACACCCTCCCCCTAACTCAACTGACATCTCATTTGGTTTGGGGGGGGGGTTGTGTGCAAGTATGTGAGTGAACAGTTTCCATGAGCTGTGTTTGGTTGTGTGTATAGGGGTGGGGGGGTATGTAGTTCTTTTCCTTAGGGCTACGACAGCAGGTGTGTGTGTGTGTGTGTGTGTGTGTGTGTGTTTGTGACTGTGTGTGACATAGAGGGAGCCCCTCCAAGAAGGGCCAAGGATGGTGGCGAGTCGCCGTGGCGATGGGGCTGGTGAAATGAGCCATGTCTAAGTGGCCTGTGGCACATGAGCCGAACGGCTATTGTTCGCCGTCGACTCAAGATTCAACCTGCCAGGCATGCAGCGAGCCCACGATTTCCAGGACCACTGAACATCAGTGATTCGCTCACCAATGCGGAAATTGATATGAAGATGCCTTGGATGTAAAATACAGTTTACATCCAAGCAGGGGCGTCGCTATACATAAAAAGCTCTACTGGGTTATCGGCCCCCATTACATTTTCACTTGCGACACAATGCACTACACAAACCTCCCTTGCTTAAACCACTATTCCAACAGTTTAACAATACTAGGGAAGGTAAACATTTATGTACCTTCAACATACTTTACAAACGTTATGAAAAAGTTTGCATGCACTGTACAGAAATAATGAAAGCAGAGAGAATTATTTCTTGCACATGTGCATTCATTACACATTTAAATGAATAATTACATAGTTTCAAGAAACCAGTCGTTTTATGGCTCCAACTGATATAAAGAACATATATTATCTTTAAAAAAATATTTTCTGGTTTAACAGCAAAGTCCAAACAAAGCTGGCTCATTTGTTGGACCAGCTGTACTGCATTAAACTGTACTGCCTATAACAGCACACAGTTATCTCAGCCATAGGTGCTGACAACTTTTTATATAGGGGAGACTGGGGGCGGTTGCAACACTTTTTGCAGTTTCTCAGAGACTGTCTTTAGTAGAAAGCCAATATTTTAATATGTTGAACTCACCTCTGTCAGCTACCCACCCACACTGCTGTAACTTGCGTATGTATTATAATACACGCACAATTTATACTGGAACAGACAAGTCAAATGTTGCAACTGATCCCGTAACAGGGGACAGTCGCAACTCTCAGGTACGGTTGCAACTTGATTCAAATGTAATAAAAATATTCTATAACATAATTTAGCAATTTCTTAACTTTATTTGTGAACAAACAGAGTCTTTAAAAAGTAAAACTGGCCAAATATTTAAAATAAAAAACAAGATACTGAATATGTAGCCTACTGAAATACTTGTGCACACTTCTCTGAACTGAACTGTGGTTTTTTTGTGTGTGTGTGTGAACAGTTAACTTGATTGTATAAAGACTAAATTAGAAAAAAAAAATTATTGTTATTATTATTGTTGTTTTTGTGATTGTAATTGTTAGGCTATGTTTTTAATACAGGCTACATTGTGGTCTAGTCTGACAGCATCTACTTTAAAAGGTGGCTATTGAAAGAGTTCTTTATTAATCCATAAAATTTGAATTGTATTATGCTAATATGACACATTTTAGCATCAGTGTTGTCGCAGCCATGAAAGAAATTGCTATTCTAGCTAGACACCATAGCTTTGACACTTGCTAACAATGCCTTTTAGAAGCTTAGAAACACTGATTTAAATGATATAAATGTATAATGGTTCACACAAACAGAGTAAAAATCTGAGCATTAAAAAAATTCCTTTTTACCTTGAAATTTGGTTTGGATAGAAGCAATGGTCACTCAAATATGTCCGATTTTTTCCAGAAGGGTGAAGCGGCCAACTAAACATATGCAGTATGAGCATCATCACTCTATTTCATTATCGGAGGAATAACCCATGTTGCAACTGTCCCATGTTGTGACCCTCCCCAGTCTCCCCATGTCCTAAACTAAAGCTAGTAAACTAAATATTAATTTTTATATGGAAGTACATAACACAAATGTTTTTCTAAGCAACCATGCATTTTTACAGACTTGACAAAGCTTTTCGTGAGACATTCTTCTAATGTCTTAGACCTGACCCGTCCATGAGTTTGTGTTTGCAGACCGGTTAATATGCGCGCCTGCGTCGCTCTTACAATCGTGCATTAGGTTACTACGTTGCATATAGACCCGTTTTTGCAGCAATTTTTTAATGTATATGATCACACTGAAACATAAACTAAATTGTTCAAAATTTTAATTGTAAATGTATACTGGGGCACATGCCCCATTAAAATGGGTCTAGCAGTGACGCCCAAGTTAAGTAGGACAATACAGTTGAAATAAATATGGTTTAATGGATTATCGAACATGAAAACTGTTTGCTTTGAACATTGTAAGCCATCATATTTTTGCATACACAACATAATTCTGTATATTAGTTTGTTTTTATGTAAATGAACCAGATGGCAACATGAATATCATTAATATTCTTTGCTTGTCAAGTGCAGTTTGATTTCCTGTGAAGGGTAATTTTTAACTATCCAAAAGCCTACAATGATATGCGACTTGCTATTGCTAGCAAAGTTATTTTAGGGACATCACCACATTCGCCATGTGGGAAACGTCTCGGTTACGTCTGTAACCTCGGTTCCCTGATGGAGGGAACGAGACGTTGTGAGAGACTGACTGGGGTTTGATCTTGAGAACCTACCTTCTCCGAGATAATTAATTAATAAAACGCCAATGGGCTTGGCGAATGGCACGCGCACGCCAGTCTCCGCCCCGTGCATACGGGTATAAAGGAAGATGGCGGCGGTCATTCACTCACCCTTTGTACTGAGGAACCTGAGAGGGCACTCCCGTTCACTGCAGTGATTCGGTGCAGCGTTGTGGCATGAAGTCACAACGTCTCGTTCCCTCCATCAGGGAACCGAGGTTACAGACGTAACCGAGACGTTCCCCTTCAGTCGGTCTCTCGACGTTGTGAGAGACTGACTGGGGATCAATCTTAAACGCCACAGCGCTTGCACCGATATCACGACCTCTAGCGGAGCGACCCTGACTGGGCTAGCGAGTCCCAGAGTGCTACCGCGAGACGTAATCTTCCAGTCATATAGTATTGGTCATACCGAGAAGCCTCTACTGACGGCCTCACGGACAGTGGCGTACGCCTCTAGTAGCGAGGAGCTGTCCGGAGCCGAACACTGGGGAAACACTGCTCTCCTCTTAGAAGAGTGTGCTACGGAGGCCACATCCTACCCGGAGGGGAGGTACATGTGGAGACATGACATGGTCTCCCCGGCGGGGAGAACAACATGCGGAACGGTGTTAGCCCGAATAGGGGGACAATCCAGGTGGGATTACCACCGGCGGGGAGGTCACAGATTCACCAATCGGGAAATCCTGAGTGAGGAATTCAACACACGGGACGACCCAAAGGGGAGTCACTACGTATGGGGCACTAGTCCTAATACAGGGGTCTGCCTGAGCAGGGATGACTCTACCTGTAACGGACCTGGTTCTAACAGACGGCTCCGCCCAGTCTGTTACCAAGTGCAATGCTTAGTGATGGATGGAATGCCTATACTTCGCCCGAGAGGGGAAAGTAGGTAGGCTACAATAGCGCACTAGTCTCACCTGGTGAGGGGAGAAGGCGCTTTCGCAGGCGTACGCCCAAACCAGGAGCCCACCCTAAACGTTGGCGGCGTTTAAGGGATGTGCTGCAACTGGTTCCACGTGGAGATTGTAAAATCTCGTGAAGGTACTGGGCGTAGCCCAACCCGCAGTTCTACAATGTCTGCCAGAGAGGCGCCCTGTGCCAGTGCCCACGAGTGGAGTGGGCTCTCACTGCCAGCGGGCACGGCGATCCTGGGATTGGTACCCAGTGCGCCACTTCTGTTTGGAGACAGCCCCCCCCGGGTGCCGTCTCCCAGAACAGACAAAGAGCTGCTCAGAGCTTCTGAGGCTCTGTGTGCGGTCCAGACCGAGGCGCAGCGCGCGTACTGGACACAACACATAGAAAGGTTGGGTCTTCCTCTCCGGAGGGGAGCGCCTGCAGGTTCACCACCTGGTCCCGGAAGGGAGTAGTGGGAAGCTTGGGCTCGTTGTCGGGATAGGATCTCAGGACCACGTGAGAATTACCGATCCCGAGTTCCAGGCACCTTTGGGACACAGAGAATGCCTGTAGGTCCCCCACCCTCTTGATGGAGGTGAGCGCCACAAAGAGTGCATCTTTCATCCGACTGAGGAAGATTGGCAATACTTAGGGGCTCACCAGGGCCGTACCAAGGCCCTGTAGGACCCCATTAGGGTCCCAAGAGGGTACGGAGCGCGGCCAGGGTGGACACACCCTCCTCGCGCTCCTGAGGAACCTGGTGACCAGGTTGTGCTGACGGGGATACTTACCTGCGGGTCAGCACTGATCCGATCAGGCAACTCCGCGGGTTCTCCTCCCGGGGAGAACACCAGGACAATTGGCGCCACTTATAAGCGTATGACCGCCTAGAGGCGGGGCTCTAGCCTGTAAGACAGTCTCCCGGACCGCTAACGGGCAAGCCCTCGTCCCGTCCAGGGGCCAGGCATGGAGGTTCCAGAGGCCTGCGTTGGGGTGCCACAACGTGCCCTTCCCCTACAACGGAAGGTCCTTCGTCAGGGGAATGGGCCAGGGGGGCTGTCGTCAGATCTACCAGATCCGAGAGCCAGGTCTGGTTGGGCCAGTATGGCACCACTCAGCCGAACCTGATGCCCCTTTCTCTGACCTTGCACAGGACCTGTGCAAGGAGGCTCACTGGGGGGGAAGGCGTACTTCCGCTTGTCCCGCGGCCAGCTGTGTGCTAGGGCATCCGTGCCGAGGGGACCCTCGGTCTTGGAATACCATAGCGGGTAATGGGTGGAGTCCGGGGAGGCAACAGGTCCACCTGTGCCTGCCGAACCGCTTCCCACATGAGCCGGGCTGCACGGGGATGGAGTCGCCACTCTCCGTGGGGAGTACACTGTCGAGAGAGCGCATCGGCTGTCTGGTTCAGGTTGCCCAGAAGAAACGTGGCCCGCAGGGATTCACCTGCTGACTCCCAAGGAGGAGGCGTCGGGCGAGTTGTGATAACTGCGGTGAGCGTATGCCACCTTGTGATTGATGACCCCCGCTCGGAGAAAAGGTCAAGTCTGACCAGGGTAAGAGAGTGCGAAGGCACTGAGGCGTTACCGTAATCCGCCTGGTGCCGGCGTGCCACGCCGTCCAGGGAACCCGACTCTGTAGCCAGTGCTGAAGCGGCCGCATGTGCATCAACCCGAGCGGGATTACCCCCGTCGAGGACGGCATGTGCCCCAGGAGCCTCTGAAAATTCTTCAGCGGCGTCGAGGGATTCTGACTGATCAACCTCAGACAACGCAGCACTGACTGTGCACGCTCGTTGGTGAGACGTGCTGACATTCGGACAGAGTCTAGTTCCATACCGAGGTAAGAGGTGCTCTGCGCGGGGGAGAGCTTGCTCTTCTCCTGGTTGACCCGGAGGCCTAGACGGTCTAGGTGCCGAAGCACAAGGTCCCTGTGCGTGCACAACACATCTCGCGAGTGTGCCAAGACAAGCCAGTCGTCAAGATAGTTTAGCACTCGCACGCCTTGCTCCCTGCCAGGAGCTAAGGCAGCCTCCACTAGCTTTGAAAAAACCCGTGGAGACAGGGCCAGACCGAATGGCAGGACCCTGTACTGATTCGCCCTTCCCTCGAACGCGAACCGTAGGAACGGCCGGTGTCGGGGGAGAATAGAGACGTGAAAGTACGCGTCCTTCAGGTCGATTGCCACGAACCAATCCTGGTGACGTACCGAGCCCAGGATGCGCCTCTGCGTCAGCACTCTGAACGGCAGCTTGTGCAGGTGCTTGTTCAGGTGCCGCAGATCCAAAAATGGGCCGCAGCCCCCCGCCCTTTTTTGGGCACGATGAAGTGTAAAACTCGGACGACATCTCGGTTATAGGGACGGGTTCGACCGCACCCTTCGCCAGAAGGGCGGCGACCTCCTGCCGAAGTACGGAAGCATTCTCTCCTCGCCCCGAGGTGTACAGAATGCCACGAAACTTGGGGGGGGCGCCTGGCGAATTGGATCGAGTAACCGAGACGGACCGTCCTCTCTATCCAGTGTGACGGGCTGGTGCGCTACCAAGCGCCCAAGAACCGTGACAACGGGACCAGAGGGACAATCTGCCTCACCGTGCCGGGGGAGGCTGGTTCGGTGGCTGACAGTACGGTCACCTCGCACAGGGGGGACCCCCAGGGAGGTTGACGGCTCTGTATGTTTACCTGCTTCAGGCGGCCCAACGCAATGTCCGGAGGAGATTGCGGTCGGCGGCCCGATCCATCCCATACACCGTCTGGACGAGAGTGTTGTGGAGGAAAACCCAGGGGAGATTTGTCTCTTTGAGAGTATGTGGGCGCCGGACCCTGAAAAGGGCCCAGACTCGATGGAACGCGGCAGGCAGCGTCCTTTTCCGATCCGGCATTGGAAAGGCCGGGATTCGGGCCCAGTAAAATCTCCCCCTGGTTCGTCCCGTCAGGGCCGCTTTAAAGAGCCTCTTGGCGGGCTGCTGACGGGGAACAGATGCCCTCTTCCGCGGGGGTCCACCTCTGGTGGGTCGTCCTCTGGGAGGTTCCTTAACCGGAGGGCCGCCGCGGGAGGGCAGGGCTGCTGGGAACCAGACTGTGCCCGAGACCATGCCGACCTGTTGGCGGGCACGTTGCCGCGTGGCAGGATCTGTTCGATCGCCTCAGTCTGCCAGACCGCGGAGAACTGCCATCCTCCACGGTATCACCAAGCAGCCCTGCTTGCGAGATGGGCGCATCCAGAACCGACGTTCTGGGCGCCGCTCACCTGCGCAAGACTAAGCCACAGATGCCTCTCTTGGACCACCATTGTGGACATCGACCGACCCAGTGCACGTGCCGTGGCCTTCGTCGCTCGTAGCGCGAGGTCTGTGGCAGTACGTAGCTCTCATACGAGTTGGGTCGAACTTCCCGTCGTCCAAATCCTTCAGGACTTACCTGAAAAACCCGGAGGACCGCCATGGCGTGGAGAGCGGAGGCGGTTCGTCCAGCAGCACTGCAAGTCTTCGACGAGTGTCGAAGAGCTTACGTGCTCTGGACGGGAGTCTAGGTCGAGCCCCCCCCAGTGGCAGCTGTCTGCGGGCACAAGTGGCCCGCGACTGCACGCTCCACGCGGGGAACGTCAACATAGACTCTAGCCGCCCCACCAACCAGGGAAGTCACAGCCACAGAGCCCTCCGGCCTGAAACGCGCCAAAAGGAGCGCATTCCAGGACTTGGCGAGCTCGTCATGCACCTCCGGGAAAAATGGTAACGGAGCGGGGCGTGGCTTTTGACCACGCCCCCGAAACCGCGCATCTAGCCGCGAGCGTTCCGGCGAGGATGTTGTTACACCCTGCAACCCGATGCACGCGGCTGCCCGGGAAAGCATGGCCGACATCTTAGCCCGAGTCTCCTCCGGAGCTCTCTTCCGCATCCGATGCCAGCAGGCAGCTGTCCGATGCAGCGACACAGATAGCGTCATCATCCGTGTGCGAAGTCTTACCACTATGAGACGGCCGTCTGCCGCTCGTAGGGGACGAACCAGGTGAGCGTGAAGAGGTATAGATGGTCCGCGAGCGTGAAGCTGACGGAGCGACATCTATCGCGTCCCTAAATCACCCCCGCCGCTCGCCAAAGCGGTCAACCTCGCCGAAACGGCAGCTGAACACGCCTGGGAAACAGACGGGGTGGTGGCAGCGCTCGAAGAACGTAGCCAACCGTGACCGCAACACCCTGATTGCTATGTCCGCACACACGGGACATTGCACCAGTGAAAACCTGCCTCAGCATGCTTGAGCCCCAAGCAAGTGACACAGGAATCATGGCCGTCAGACTCCGGGATGAGTCTGTCGCACCCAAGGATACAGCTACGAAACATGCTCGTAGCCGGAGGGACTTACCTCTTAAGGTCTGTAGCCTTCTGCCGAAACGCCCAGGGGAAGTCCACCGAAAGGAGAAGTCCGCTGCTCCGCGTCATAAATCCAGCAGGTTTTTCTCGAAGTCGAGTATCGCGTGTAGCATCAGCAAACACACAGGTTCCGAAGAACAAAGGATGAGTGAATGACCGCCGCCATCTTCCTTTATACCCGTATGCACGGGGCGGAGACTGGCGTGCGCGTGCCATTCGCCAAGCCCATTGGCGTTTTATTAATTAATTATCTCGGAGAAGGTAGGTTCTCAAGATCAAACCCCAGTCAGTATCTCACAACGTCGAGAGACCGACTGAAGGGGAACGCTGTTATTTTAGTAATTAAAGACAAAAGTTCTATACGCTTTTATGGGGAAAGACTGATGCCTTTACAATAAAAATTGCCGACAATATTTACATCTAAATCTGTACAACTGTACAACTGTTCAGTTTCTTAAGCTTAAATTCTGCTATAAGAATGTCAGTTTCGCATTTCGCAACACTCTGTACAAAGCCTTTCCCCCAAAGAATCATCAGTCTTTAGCATTTGATCATTGGCTCTTTTTACAGGAAGACGGGACTTGTTTATTCTAAGCTAGCACACTGGAGTTTGAAATGTGTGAGCCCTCTAAATTTAGATGAATTTTGATTGGCTGTCAATGTTTTATCAGTCATCAGCTGGTAAAAAAATCGCCCTAAAAGCGATCGTATCAAAATCTTTCCTCTGTATTGTTTTCATAGACAAAAACATAAATAACTGTTAAAAACTGTAATATTCCGCCAGCCGAGGCACCAAAATAACATGAAAATTAATTTTCGTTGTAAAGATTTTTGTACTTTACTGTATTTCAAAAATACATGAAGATTTTATAGATCAATTTATTTTATTGCGCTACAATTTCAAACCGACTTTAAGGCATAGTTGACCCCAAAATGGAAATCCTGTCATCTCTTACTTTTTCTCTAGATGTTCCAAACCTGTATAAGTTTCTTTGTTCTGCTAAACACAAAGGAAGATATTTGGAACAATGTCAGTAACCAAACAGATCCCATCCCTCATTGACATCCATAGTATTTATTTCCTCTACTCTGACAGTAAATCTGTTTAATTGGTGACATCATTCCAAATGAATGAGTAAATGATGACAGAATTGTCATTTTTGGGTGAATTATACCTTATAATGGCTAAAAGCTAAAAGATCATTTTGTCAGCTGACTTCAATGCTAACACAAAGAGACTAAATCCACAAACACTGTTAAGCTGACTAGCCACTATATTTTAAGCCGGGTAAACTCCTGTTTTTTGTGAAGTTTATTTTTTCATTTTAGGAAGTTTCCCACTAACAGAGTTACTCACTTTTAGCTAAATCAACACGGGTCTGTAGGGAGCCTCTGGTTTATTGAGACGTCAGTAGTGAATCATACTTTGTGGAAAAGTACATAAAATGTTTTGTAGAAAACAAGAGAGCGACTAGAGACAAAAAAAAGAAGTATGTGTACATGTCAGTTTGAAAATGCTTTCAGACCTGCGAGAGCAGTGTTGTGGTGGTACATTAGAGAGAATCAAACAAATGTCTATCTAATTATAGACAGAAGCTTTCCTGTCGAGCCGCTGTGTTCAATAAGAGGATCTGCACTGTGAGGTTTCACTTCACATATTCTCTCTGTGTTATTGTGCATTATTTCCCTTACATTCTGTTAAGATGAACATTCTATTGTCAAGCCAAGTCAAGTCAAATTCATTTATATAGCGCTTTTTTACAATTTTCATTGTTACAAAGCAGCTGTACAAGAAAACGTATTGACTAAGCAAAACATATAAAATTGTGCAAGTAAAAACTAAAAAGGTGAGACACAGAAGACCCAGACACACTGATTCAGCCACACCCACACACAAAAACTCCACACAACACGCACAAACACAAACGCGCACACAGACAGACACACAAACCTGTCATGATTCTGCCTAATCTTGTCTTGGTTTTCTGGTCTAGGGGCAGAATCATGACAGACCTACGTGTTTTATGTGGAGAGAAACATATTATGGTCAATCAGGACATAATATGTGTTCTCTCCAGTCTCGTCATTGGCCCCGCCCCTCTCGTTCCTAGTATTGCTTTCCTCCTGTGTCTCAATACCCACACCTGCCCATTGCTATCTCCTTTGTTAGTTTTCCTATAAGATGCCCTCATGTCTATTGTCTTGTGCTCGTTCGTTATACCTGTACCTGTACGCTGTACTTGTTTCCTGTCATGTTCTTGGTCACTGTATGCAGTTTGGCAAGTTCCTTGTTTAATTATTCTTAGTTTATTTTTGCCCCCCTTGCGGGAAGTCTTTGTTTTCAGTTTTGTATCCAGTTTTGTTAGTGTTTACCCCATCGTTGGGTGTTTGTTTTGTTATTAAAGTCTGTGTGTTAACCCCTTCATCCCCGTGTCTGCCTGCACTTGGGTTCTTCCACCACGTTCCACGTTCACAACAGAACGAACGAGCCACTACAGAACCCAGCAGCAGCACAATGGACACTGACCGGTCCAGCTTGGCCCGTCGCCTCTGCAGTCTTCGCCAGGGGAGTGAGACTGTGGATGAGCATGTGGGGAGGTTCCTGGACATCGCGGAACAAGGTGTGTTCGGGGAGAGGGAGCTGGCGGTGCTTTTCAACACCGGTCTCAGAGAGCCACTCTCTCGCTCCGAGATGAGGGCGATGAGGCCGTTGGACTTCGACGCTGTGTGGCTAACTGCCGCAGCGCGGTCGGAGTCCGCAACCTCATCGAACCCGTCTTACTCATCTCCTCTCGTTGCGATACCCGAGAGTGGTCCTCTGCAGATCAGTGTTGTGGGCATTGCCACGAA
This sequence comes from Barbatula barbatula, assembly GCF_947034865.1. Classification (NCBI taxonomy): domain Eukaryota; kingdom Metazoa; phylum Chordata; class Actinopteri; order Cypriniformes; family Nemacheilidae; genus Barbatula; species Barbatula barbatula. The sequence continues at coordinate 13,161,367 of NC_136784.1, forward strand.
CCACTCTCCAGCCTCTGCAGCCTCTCCACAACCGCCCAGTCTCACTGGCAAGCGGGGGAGACGGGAATCTTGGGGGTCCTCGTCCGAGGCCTCCAATCCCGAGCCGCCCATCCCATTCACATCGTTACTGCAGCCGACCACCAGGCGGGTGGCTCGGCTGAAGAAGAGGCAACGGAGGGCGGCTTGGAGTCCGGTGGTCCCGGTGGTCCCGTCAAGTCCGGTGGTCCCAAGTCCGGTGGTCCCAAGTCCGGTGGTCCCAAGTCCGGTGGTCCCAAGTCCGGTGGTCCCAAGTCCGGTGGTCCCAAGTCCTGTGGTCCCTCAGGCGCCCAGTCAAGTGGCCGGTCCTGTCTTCCAGCCGGCGTCCAGTCCTGTTCCTCAGCCGGCCTTCCAGCCGGCGTCCAGTCCTGTTCCTCAGCCGGCCTTCCAGCCGGCGTCCAGTCCTGTTCCTCAGCCGGCCTTCCAGCCGGCGTCCAGTCCTGTTCCTCAGCCGGCCTTCCAGCCGGCGTCCAGTCCTGTTCCTCAGCCGGCCTTCCAGCCGGCGTCCAGTCCTCTTCCTCAGCCGGCCTTCCAGCCGGCGTCCAGTCCTGTTCCTCAGCCGGCCTTCCAGCCGGCGTCCAGCCCTGTTCCTCAGCCGGCCTTCCAGCCGGCGTCCAGCCCTGTTCCTCAGCCGGCCTTCCAGCCGGCGTCCAGCCCTGTTCCTCAGCCGTGGACTCCTAGAGCCCCTGGGACTTCGCGCTCTCGAGCGCCGCCCCCCAGGGTGTCCCCTAAGTCCCCTGGGACTCCGCGCTTCCGAGCGCCAGGGACAAGAACTGTTCCCCCTTATCCCAACCCCTTTGGACTTCCCCCCATGGACTCATGTGTTCCCCCGATGAACTTTGTTGTCCCCCCCCCTCCCTTGTTTGTTATTTTTAGTATGTCACCCCAACCCTTTTATCATGTATTCTTGTCTGCCCCTAATTGTGTTTACCATGTTTTGTTGGTTGTTGTCTGTTTCCCAGTCGGTCTTGTCTTGTTAGTGTGCTCCCTTGGTGAAGGCCAGGGGGCGTTCATTAAGGGGGGGGGGGTTCTGTCATGATTCTGCCTAATCTTGTCTTGGTTTTCTGGTCTAGGGGCAGAATCATGACAGACCCACGTGTTTTACGTGGAGAGAAACATATTATGGTCAATCAGGACATAGTTTAATTATTCTTAGTTTATTTTTGCCCCCCTTGCGGGAAGTCTTTGTTTTCAGTTTTGTATCCAGTTTTGTTAGTGTTTACCCCATCGTTGGGTGTTTGTTTTGTTATTAAAGTCTGTGTGTTAACCCCTTCATCCCCGTGTCTGCCTGCACTTGGGTTCTTCCACCACGTTCACAACACAAACCTATAACCACGCACCCAAGACACACTTATACTCAGAGTCAGTAACCATAGAAACTTACTCAGCGAACCTAACCTGGTTGGGAGCAGGGTCTCTTTGGTAAACCCAGAGTTTGTTTCAATCTCCTGCCCTTTAGGGGAATTTAGGACCCGATTTATATTAAAACTGTACCATTGTTCTTTACAGTGAATTATCAAAATACATCTCATCCATCCCGACATCAATAACATCAGCCATCATGGCCGAGTATTACATCAGAGCATATTCTTTCCCTTACATTTTCTCACAAACGGTAGTTCTCTATGGAGAAATTTCATATTAACGTGAATAAATAAAGTGATCGGTCTGACTTTGATACGAAAGTCTTACACCCTAACAAGTGTCCAATACATCATGACATGTCACTGTCATCACTAGATTATTGATGGGGAGTCAGAACGGATTTGTCTTTATTTCAGTGTTTTGCATTCATTAATTTACTGTTTAATCTATTCATTTATTGGTACATTTATCTATTTAAACTTAAGTAATTTTCAGCACATTTGTAAATTCACTGTATGCAGAGCGGTGAGGAAACTGTGCCTCGCTCATAAACTTCAAGGATTCACAGCTCGGTATGAATCAACTCTGAGTTCACATTTTCACTCTGTGTTGGTTGAACAGCCTTATTGAAATGGGCCGCAGAGCCCCATCTTGCTGATGTCATAAACAGATCTGCTTATTGCAAGGTGACAGAGATCTGGAGGGTGGCTGTGATAGGAAATCTTATTGTAACATTAAACACAAGAGGTAAGATTGTGCCGGACAATTTCCTGAACAGCGTCACCATACCCTTGTTTCTTTTATTTGTTACGGTTTTCAGTCACAGTCTAGTTGTCGAGGTGAGATAAACAGTGCATGTGGCTGATAGGAAATGGGTTTTATGGAAGGAATGTTATGCCCAGACTGAATGAATGCAATCTTATCCAACAAATAAGCACACATATGAATAGAATAATCGTGAACGTGATCTCTTTAAAATCTTAAATAGCGATATGTCTGATATAGCGATGTATAAATTTGCCGTCAATCAAAAGTCAGAATGAACTTTTCTGACCTGAACTCACAGAAATTCTAAACTATTTCACGAGGTGGTTAACTCGTACGATTATTACAAAAAGCAACACTGAAGCCCCTCCCCCACCTAACGTCATTGGTGAAAATACAAATCGTACTAACCCTTAAAATAAGATTGTACAAATTCATACGAATTAGCCACCTCAACAAAATGTATATGACTTATCAGAAATTGACTTTTGTGTTACCCTTCTTATCAAATTCTTCCTTAAAGTCCCAGTATAATAAAAAATTACAATTAATAATTTTTCATGAAATATAGCAGAGTTTATTGTAAAAAGCTTATCAGTGTTCACTCTCTTTTTATAACTCATGTGCCCTCAAAATCTTCAGTAAAAATCTGAAAATGCACTTCTGCCCTTTCCATCTTAAACGACGTAAGTTTGATGGCTCGGGCAGAGCATCCGTTAACTCCTTAAACCCTTCAACTGTCAGTCTGCTGTCATTTTCATTTAAAATGCGACGTCTGTTTTTATGCATCCACATAAATTGCAGTGAAATAATGCCACACCCACTATTTTTGTCATTCATAATTAAATTTTACATAAAAATACGGAAGCAAAAAATGCAACTTCGGGTTCACAGGGACTTTATACATATGGGCTGTCATTATCATCTTCAAAACCATATCTAATGTTCACCTGTATTTTTAAAACATTTCTTCAATGTTTCATCCTGTGAAGAGCCGGTGTTCAGCGACACTCAGCTCCACAATGTAACAACATTGAATAGACTGATGTTCTTCATCCCCCACAGCCTTGCTTCAATTTTTCAATTTAAACTGACGCCCACTGACTAAACTCTATTATAACACATACAACACCATTTCACTTGTGTCAGGCGCAAGCTGAAATGACATCAAATTTAATTTGGCAGTGTCATCTTTTGCTTGACAGAAATGAACTTGCATTCAAATCCTTTAATGTCTTTTTCGTAATGTTTCCTGACATTTTTCGGAGGTCGACAGCACATTGCAATCTACTGTACATGTTTGTTGTGCATTCATGTATTCGTATTGTACTGTACATCTGCCGTTACCCATCAACACCCTCTCATTTAGTGTCCCTCGCTTCCACTTTCTCTTCTGCTTGCTATGTGAATATTAGCCCAGTGACCTACATCATCCAATGGAGGGTGAAACCAACCGGCAGCTGTTTGCCACAGTGTGTATTTGAGTTGGTCTAAGCAAATAAGCCAAAATCTTTCCTCACTGTGGAGTGAGGTACAGGTTGTGGCTGACATGCCTTGAATGTATTTGTATAGGTGTATTTGGCTTGTGAATGTATGACTGGATCATTGGGTACAGAGAGAAGGATGCACAACTGTCATGAGGCTGAGGTGTAAAATGTCTGTTTTCATGCTTGTCAGTTTAAGAATGAATCTGCGCTTGTAATTTGTAACGGGAGGTTTTGGATGGTAATGAATGCGGAGGTGCAACCTGCAGTGTTTGCATACGTCAGACTGTAATGCAATCTGTGAATGGATCTGATGAGTCATTCAAATTAGCATTTAGTAAGATCTGACCTTTAAATGAAATCATGGGGGGGGCTTGATCGCAATTCTTTTCACCCCACAACACTAGAAATAGCCACCTCTAGGCAAAATCCTTGCTATAACAGAATGAACCAACCAAATCTGGTTGACTCTCTGTAGCTGGACTAGGTGACTACACCATTGCCAAGTTGGTCTTCAGATGGGTCAGCTGCTGTTATTAAACCTGGCCAAACCTGATCAAACTGGTTTACTGCTCTGTAGCTAATTTAACCAGTGGACCAGCATTGCAACAATAATGCCACTAGCAAGTGTTTGCGGGTAGACCAGCATTGGGTTTCTGTGGAAGATGGTTGGCGTTGCTGGCTTGATAAGGTTGGTCAGGTGAGTTGGCCCAGTTGGAAACTACCCGCTATCTTCTTACGGTTCATATCCATTTCCTATATTAGCAAAATCATTACTTTGATTCAAGCAGTCATTTCCGAATACTGTACACCTGAGACGAGTTACAAGTCAAACATCCGATTGACTGTGTATTTGATGGATGCAAGGTTTGGTGACCTTGGATTCTTCTTTCTTATCCACCGCAAGGGCTATGTGATACCTCTGCACCTGTCCTCATCTGATGTATTTCATCTGTGACGCCTGCTATTGCATTTGGTTTATGTGGGTGGTGAGTAACACAAAGAAAAGTCTTCCTAAAAACCCACTCAATGAACGGTACTTGGATACATGACTGACGCCACAGTAGTTTTAAAATAACCCTTAGAAACATGCCGCAACGTGCTATCAACCCACAGAGAAATCCATAGGCATATTAATCACATGCTTTTCTATCCGTTCATCTCTCCTAAACCTATTTTTGTCCATTTATTTAGTGGGGTGGCGTTATTCACACAATCTCCATCACCCCCTCCACGTCCCCTTACTCTTGCACAGCACCTCCGAACACCCCAGTAAAACATGAGCAGATGGTACGGTCCAGCTACGTTTTCGCTCAGCCCTCTCGCTGCTCTCACTCTCTCTCCTTATAAGGACAAAATGCATTGAGAAATAGCAGGAGGGGGCTGTACCAGCTCACGGCAGCAGGGAGGGGGACCGTTGCTCTGTGGAGAGAAAGAGAGAATAGAGGTGGGGGGGATCGATGGTTCTGAAGGGACAGCGCCTTGATGTTCTCCGTGAACCCAGAAGAAGAACAAACAGTACAGATAACAAGCATGAATAAAAGAAGGAAAGACACTTACAGTTGAATGATTTGTCATGACTATAAACTTTTGGTTCACAGTCCCCCCAGGGTTTTATAGTGCTTGCTAGCTGCTATTGCATCACTGTGAAAATATTGAATACTCATATTGAATGGTTTCATATTGAAAAGGGTTCTGAGTCATATAGGGATGTGAAAATTATGGGTTGGTGTGGGCTCTTTGAAGACTGAAATTTACACAGAACACTCTAGTATACAATATAGCATCTGGACAGAAGAATGCACAAAAACTCTCTCTGAATGCCTTATCAAATGCATAGCAACACCCTAGCAACCACCCGCAGCACCATAGCAGCACGGTGACGATTTTGCATTGTCAGAAAATGTAGAATGTAGGTGATGAAATGTGCCAGCTGTGCCCAGGCAAAGTTTAACTAACATGCATGCACACACACATAAAATATTGAATAGAATTAAACACAATTGCAAATTTAAAGGGGAAGTCCACCCAAAAATGAATGTCATGAAGGACTTACCCTAAAGTAATTCCAAACCTGTATACATTTCTGTGTTGTGTTGAACGCAAAGGAAGATATTTAGAAGAAAGTTAGCCATCAACATTTTTGGGGTAGTCAAAAATGGCAGTCAAAGGTGCCCCAGAACAGTTTGTTTTCCTAAAGTATTCGAAATATCTTCTTTTGCATTTAACAGAACAAAAAAAATACAATAATTGTCTCACTATGGTAGTCAATGGTGTTAACATGCATCACATTTAAACTCTTTTCGTAAGATGATTACTGCACTCGTATCTGCACACACTTCAACTTTAAATCAATAAATGAGGCTCATTGTGTGTATTCTGTATGTGTCACATGCTTCTACAGGTGAACAAATGGCTGTGTGCCATCTGAGTTAATTTAGCTGTGACAATTCAGATTGCATGTCTTAAATCAGCCCTCAGTGTACAAACCTCCATCTTCCCACGCAAAACTGCTGAGAACAGATACACATTAGTGAAAATAATGAGGACTGCCCTCAGCGTAACACCTGCATGCTGACAGAATAGGCTCTCAGGAATTACACGCTTACAAAAATGACAGACATGTTACAACTTTATATAAAGAATTTTGTTATTTGTTATAATGTTATTTTACAGCCGCGGGAAAAATTAAGAGACGTACATGTAGAAACATTACTGCTGTATTGCTCAACAGTGAATATGAACCTGAACTAAACACATACCTGTAACTATAAATATCTTTAATCAGAAATCTGGTCACTTTCTCATGACATCCTCAGAGTCGAGTGACATAGGGGTGCAATGCATTACATACACCACCTGATCGCTACAGCATTGAAAATGCTTCGATGGTGTCCATACTGTCTAATATCCAAAGTACTTTAACAAATTCATAATGTGCAACGTTTATAAAAACACATATCATTCTCATTTTAAATCCACATTCATGTAGTCTAAACGAAATTGAATTGAACTGAGAATGGACCTGAATTTGAATCTAAACATGCTACTGAAATCGAATCTGCATTTCTGAATCAATATTCAAAACACAATTATGAATTATGAAAGTGGGCGTGGCTACATAAAACAACTATATTAAACCCTTTTTATTTTGGCAGGATTATTGTTCAGAATATGATTATCATACTTTGTAGAATATAATCTTAATCCAGAAACATATTTATGTATAAAATCTTTTTAGTACATATTACTTAAACCTTGAGAAAGTTTTACTTACATGGTCACTAGCTAGAACATTTTTGCATTTAGCTCTTCATTTCACACAGGAACATTAACTGTGTACGCAGACCTGTGAGCAGTGTTTTAAATGAATTGTTTCTGCTGCTCCAGTAATAGATTCTGCTGTATGCTCTAAACAGTATACAGGTATTGAGTTTCTTCACTGTATTAACTCTATTGAAGCTCTATTGAATACAAATGGGATGACTGTTACTGAACCAATATCATCTCCTGGACACCTCAGACTGCATAATCTGTGTACGAGAGCCGGTCTGTAGACTTGATGTCTTTTTTTAAGAACATCTTTTGTTGGTCCTGAAAAAACATTAAAACAAATGCATCTAAATCCATCAGCGGGAAACGATTTACTGCCCTTTTGAGAAGGCAATACAAGATGCGCTCATTTGCTGAACGCAGGGTTCTTGATGGAGTGTAGGAGGGTGTGAAAGTATGCCGGTGCAGATCCAGGGATAGTCCTGTAGGCAAGCATTCATGACTTGAATCTGATACGAGCTTCAACCTTTAGCTAGTGGAGAGAGATGAAAAGGGGTGTCACATGAGCCCTATTGGGCTCTTGGAGGACAAGGTTTAAACTTAATTAAACCATAATTTACTGAAGGTTTTTCGGTTTTATTACTGACAATGTAACGAAGTCTAACTTTATGAAAATGCACAGCAACAATACTGCCATGGGAGAATAAATATTGACACTGCTTGGGAACTTTCTCAAGAGAGACCTTTCGGATGTGAGGTGTGAATTGGCGCTGTGGGTGTGAAGCACAGTAAACTGGATCTTATTTGCTTGCCAAGTGTTTGTTTGTGGGTAGCTTTCAAATGAAAAGACCTATGAAGCTTGTTTGTGCAGGATGCTTTCTGTGTAATTCTTTACTCAGTCTGTCGTGTGCTATTATTGCGGTGGAAAATGGGAGCAGATGCTCTGGGGGTTCCAGCTATAATGATGCACCGCAGATGCCAATCTGTTTAGTCACAGGTCCCAAGGAGGTGGCAGCCGAAGGAGGTCTGAGAATTAAACCTAACCTAACTGTATTAATATGTTATTTCCTTGGCAAGGCACACAAATGTGTGCGGAGAGGGACGTCTTTGGAGACTTGCATGTCTTTTATCTTGTCAAAACATCTGCTCTACTAATCTCTATTAACCTGTGGGTTCTCCAGATTTACCCACATTTTTCGGTGCTCGCTTCTGGCCCCCATGTAAGAGTCTTGGATTTCAGGGAAAACTCAAGAGAGATGAGAATAGGGAAGAAATGTCAGGGGGCTAGAATAATTTGGAGATAAGCCTTGTGTTATCTTTAGGACTTGTCTGAAAGCAGCGTACTGTAGTTATACTCCCAATAAGTGGATTACTGTTCATATTTGAGAGGTGTAAAAGTGCCCTAGGGGCTCTTAGTTATTGATGCTTGCTTGGGAAACTTTAATTTTATTTATTAGGTATTCGAATAAACAAAACCAGAAATGTATTTAAATGATTTGGGTAGCCCATCTAAACACCACTTGTGCAACAGACAAAAAAATGTTTACCTATGAAGACAATAAAAGGTTATGTAGACGTACATCGTGTGCACAATAGTTGCGAGGCTGCAACATATATAAAAACTAGTGCTGTCAATCGATAAAAAAAACAATCTGATTAATCACACATTTTTTCTAGCCTGACTACGTCAGACTTCGTACTTCCGCTCAATCTCAGTGTGTAACAAAGAACTATAAAAGGAAGGAAGAAGGCGGGAACCGGCGAACATTTAACGTAATTGAATCAAATAAAATAAACAATAACACAGAAGTAAAAGACCGGCAGCCACCTCACGGTAGACTGCCGGCCACAAAACATAAACACAAACTTAACATATGAAACATTTAACATACTTTAAACAAATCAAATAAATTGGGTTGAGCTGACATCCTTAAGAGTTGAAATAGCGTCCGCATCGAGGCAAGCTATTCCGATCGGCCAATTGCCCATTAATTTACAGTGGTAGGAGACGTTGTGCTCAATCATCACTAGAGGACCAACAAACTAGCAGGCTCAAATTTATTAGAGGAGATTGGACGGCAGTTGGATTTGGGGGCGCCAAACCCTGTACTTTGTGATAAGTTTTGCGTGGTGAATTATTTAATTCTGTGCTCCTGCGGTCCAGGTCTGCGGCCATGTGATGGGCTTGGTTTCTCGGGAGAGGTGTGGCTTTCTCAGGGAATTTTGTTTACAAATAGATTGAGATCCCAAACTAAGTTCCACAATGACCATTGAAATGATGACTATTTGTTTCAGCTGGGTATATAAGGTGTATAAGGTGCGCAATCAGCGTCGCCATGGAAACAGCGGCAATCAGAGCCGCGAAACTGCCGATCGTCACCACCTGTTCCCAATCCACAAGCTGCATAAAAGCCCCAGGGATCACATCTGTATCCCCATCACCTGTGTCCACGGCGACACCCGCAGTGTACCGGCGAGTCACCATATCCGCTGGACAGGGGGCCTGGCCACTGGAGGTGGGAATCGTGGAGGACCTCCCCATATCAGTGGTTCTGGGTCGAGACTGGCCAGGCTACGACCAGCTGTTGGCTTCCTCGATGCAGCAGGCCGAGAGACGGAGTGGCCACCGACGACTTCGACCAGCCACTGAGGGCTTTAATCTAATCTCTTCCCTGGTCTGTTTCAACAGGTGACCGTGGTTTGTAAGAGAACAGAGGAAGGATGAGCGGCTGCGGAATTGCTTCGCGCAAGTGTTTTTCATAGAGGAGGACATCCACCAGCCCGCTTCGCACCCCATCCACTACTTAGTTATCAAAAATGGTCTCCTCTACTGTGCTGCCTAGAGGCAGGGGGAGGAAAAACTCTTTCTGGTGGTCCCAAAGTCTAAGACGGCCACTATTCTTGAACTGGCTCACCCCCATCCGATGGCTGGAAACCTGGGAGCCGCCAACATGGCCCAGCGAATTCGGGACAGTTTCCATTGGCCAGGACTGGAAGCTGGGGTGAAATGCTATTGCCAGAGCTGTCCCACCTGCGAAACAGATGTCACCGAAACGCCCTCCCCCAGCCCCCTGATCCCTCTGCCCATTATAGAGGTGCTCTTTGGGTGCATTGGGATAGATCTGGTGGGTCCGATGCCAAAGTCTGCCTGTGGCCACGAACATATCTTGGTCATCGTAGACAACGCCACGAGGTATCCTGAGGCCCTAACCTTTTAATTCGTATGAATTTGAGTGATGCAAAACATCCAAAACCGTACAACAACATTAAAAAAGTAATACTAACTCCCCTGAATTATCCACCATCCAAAAGAGTTACAAATTCCAGTGAGATTTCTGAATGCAAAAAATTATATTTATTGGCATATCGATGCCCCCAGTAACCACAATAATTGTCTAGCAACTACCAATAACCTCCCAGTACACCATAGCAACTGCCTAGCAACACTCTATCAACCACTCAGAACAATACAATACACCCTAGTATTGTGGTGTTGGGTCTTGACTTGTACCTCAAATAATGTAACGATCTAAGTTCTTACCTACTGTTGTGTAATATGTGTTAAAATTAAAAACACACTGTTGATTAAAACAGAACTTCCACCAACACTTGATATTTCAGTTATTAATAATCTGTAATTCAAGATCTTTTAGGACACATCTGTCATGGGAGAAACGTGATGGAGAGGCATGATGTTCACAGCAGGAACTGGCATGGTTTCCTTCCCACGCATTGAGAAGGAGGGGGAGATAGAAAAACGAATGAGAGAGAGCGAGTAACATTTGTAAAGTGACTCATAGATTACTTTTGATAAATCACACCAGCTATAGGTGCCATGGGGTTGGGCACCCACATACTGAACTGTTTCAAGTGGACTGACATCTCATCACTCTAGCTATATAAATATGTACCTTAGAATTTACAGAAAAAGAAAAGGAAGGCGATTTATAGGAGACTGTTTCTCTGAAGTGTGAGATGTTGCTTTGTATATACAGCGTTTTAAGTGTGTTTTCTCTCTTTCACAAGTGCAATACACTGTAACAATGGAAAAGTGCTGCCCACGCATCAACAGTCCCTCTAGGATACAGATTCTGAGTATGAGTGTTCGGCGCATTGTGTGTGTGTGCATGGTAGATTGTCATAGAAAAGAGTGTGGAGGAGCTTGAGCAGACATAAGACCAACTGCAGAACCGTGTCAGGATAATGTAGATGAGATTGAACAATGAGATGTTTTATGCACAGCACATTTATTACGCACAAATGTGTGTGTCTATTATAAATATGTGCATGAATAAATCTGAACTTTCACTCTAAAAGTTAGTTATTTTCAACATAGCATTGGGTCAAAAAGGGACGAACCAACCCGTTGGATTAAACTAACCGAGAAAATGGTTTATATTTAACTTTTAAAATGGGTTCAAACAACCCAGCATAGTTACATTTAAAACCCAACGGTTTGGGTTCGTACATATGTTATGTACAGCATGTAAAGTTAGTAGCTGAAATGACTGATTCATGTAACAATTTTTGACGAACTTTGTGATGTCATAGTGCAAATTTTGTATAGCCGCTTTCAAAGCAACAACGTTACTGTGCATGACCACTTTTGTGGCAAATTAAATTAGCTAGCAAGTTAAAAGTAGCCAGTTTGTTAATGTTGGGTTCCCAGTAGAAGAACCGTTACTTGGCTAAACCTAAATGTGACCAAGTTACACGACCCATTCAACAATTTTTTTATCTTAAATAAATGGTGTACCATAAAACTGAACAAATTGTTTATTGAATATAATTATTATACAATAAAATAGATCAAGTTCACATTACGCTTCTGGGGACAGACAGTGGAACTAAATGTCGTGCCTAACAGGACCGCAGTGCTACATAAATACAGAACTACAACAGTGGAGTAAAACAAGAATAAACCTATAGACATACTAACCTACTAATTTACTGAGAGAATGACTATAGATACATTACAGTCTATATGCTAATGATTTTTATTTAAATATTTATATAAATTAATATGAATGTAAATTAAATAAAGTATAAATAGTTAAATTATTAGGCGCTAGTCAGACGGATCGACAAACATGGACCAGTAGTTAACTTCAAGCCAGGCGTGTAAGTCTGATGAAACCGTCTATAGTTTAGGCGTATATTTAAATTGAGATATTTAAATAGACATATCCTCAACCTAATACACTGCCATATGGAGAATGCCTGAGAAAGCTATAATGCATGTTGTTGTCTAGATGCAGATGTGATATGAAGTCTCTCCTTCAGGTGGCTATTTACATACTTATGCAATGACATTATGAAAATGACGTTATCTAGGGCTGTAAGACGCGGTTTGTGTGTGTGTGTGTGTGTGTGTGTAGCACTGTGTGTATGTTTAAAGTGCAGTACCCAAAACCCCTTTTTCACTTTCAGTTCTCTCTGGGGAAAACCGTTACTATCCCGCCACACTGGAATCTCCCCGGCCTGTAAAAGACTCAACTATAGCCAAAACAGACCTGTAATATACCTTTGCGTTTGATGTCGCTTTGCAATAAAATATCCATTTGATTTGAGTTAGATGGCTCTCTCCATCAGATGGCTCTGAGGATGATGGGTAAGGAGAGGTATTAAAAGCAAACAGGATGAAAGGGAAAAACACTCCAGGACATTTTCAATGTACTTTTTTCCTCTCTGGTAAGCACTTGGTTCCACCACAATGAGGAAACACAAAAAAGTCTCGGTCATGTTCCTAATGTTTTTCTTTAAATAGAAGAAAATGTGAACAGAGGTATAACATGAATATGGATATCACAGCTCAGATAATCTAAATTCTTATATGCCACATTCCCACAGCAGCAGAAAGCAAATGTCAGTCCAGTTTCAAAGAGCTAAATACAGTCCCTGACTGTGTGAATATAGCCAATGAAATCAGACATTCGTGTTTTGGTTCATCTGAGCACAGTGTGACATCATTCAGATCATTTTTGAAAATCTAGAGGAAGTGCATGTGAAATAAAAAAATGTACTCAAAGGGAAAATCTGATAAACAAGAGATGTTAGTCTTCATTTGCTCTCCATGCCATTCTAGTCTAGGAGAGAAGCTGAGCTTTTCAAAATATCTTTGTGTTTTTTCTTCCTGTTGGTCACAACTCTCTTCTTTTAATGCTCAATAGCTCAGCCCTCATTAATAGCTTCACTAATACCATGCAATGTAGTTAATTCAGTTTACATTAAGAGGTCTTTGAAAGTATGACCATTATCCATCAGGTTGATTATGTTTGACGGCATGCAACAGAAGCAAATCACACACGTGCATACACACACATGATCATAAGAGGAAAGAGGAATATTGGATTTTTAAAGGTCAGTCCTTAAAAGCCTTAAGTGTGGTGTGACCTTCTGACCCTGAAGCAGTCAGCCAGTGAATGAATGAATGAATGAATGAGGGTGCGAGTGAAGGAATGGATGGGGCTCTTTATGACCGCTTTTAAAAGCCTGTTCATGTCAATACTGTCCTGTCCTTACCTCGTGACTCCCTGTGTGAGTACTTGTTTTGATTATCTTATCTGTTTCATCACTTGATTCTGTCACCTCACAGGTCTTTAATCAGCTGTTTTTGTTGCCGATCCCTTCCATCGCATCCCTTTCAATGTTGTTGTCCTTCTTTGTAATGGCAACTGTCCTTGGCCTAGTGGGAGAGAGAGAGGCACCAAAGAGAGAGGTGTTAGACATCATGAGCTCTTGAACTTTCTTGCTTCTTATATGGGGTAACCCAAAAAAAAGAGACGAAATTAACAAAAAATGCAATAGTGAACAGAAGTTCACTCTAAAAAGGTTCAAAATTATATGACAGATTAGGAGAAAAATATAGAAACCTTGTGGAAACTACGAAGAAGGACCTTCTTCACACTAGAGTGAACCATTTAACAAGGAAAGATATACACAAAACCTACTGGAAAAGGAACTACTCCCAAACATTACTGGATTATCAATAAGGATTGTTCTGAAAAAAAGTATTTAACTGAAAGATATTCTTACACACAACAGGGATATACAACAGTGAAAGGACAAACAAACCAGCAAAACCAACAAAGACCTCTAGCACTCTGAAGCTCTAGAATTCCAAAGCAATTTTCAATAACAAAAAATCTTTGTAGTTCACACCACCACTGTGGCAACATCAGCAATGGTAAATGTAGCTCACACCATCTCCTTCCCCCAAACATACAGTCTGAGAAGATCAGACAACAACACAAACTCGAAACACAGAAATAAAATCCAGAGATTCTGTTTAAAGACCACCCTCACCACAAATCTATTCTTCTACACAGAACGCCCAACTGTTTGGCACACAACTTTCTGCGCATTATTCAACCCAAACTGAGAAACAGCCACTAGAAACTGAGGCGGAAATCGTCGTCCTCATGGACTCTAAAGTGAAGTTCCTGCATGGGGAAAAACTGTTTACAGTTGTACCTTAAGACAACAAAACTCTGGTGCCCAAAACAGGTGATGCCCTCAGAATTGTATCTGACTCAAGCTTTGCCACATCATTTCACACAAAGGCACCAACAACCTGAGAAAGTAACAGGAGAGAGTTGGGCATCTGATCTGCAGAGAAGCAGAGAAATCAGCAGTGACCTACGCCAGCACAAAGATAGACATTCACCCAGACTCCACCCAGAGAGTCAACTCCGACATCTCCAAAGGATGTGCTAGTCTCCCTAGTGTGCACCTGGCTCATCACCTCACTATAACAGTAAGAGACCTGTAATACCACGTACACATAAGGAGGGACAACGTTAACGTGTTAGCAAAAAGACTGAAAGACACAGCATGGAGCAGACAGACCACCTCAAAACTTCTGAAACAAGACAGATGTCAACACGTCACAAATCCAGAGACCATGCAGAAACTCACCGTCTCATCAAAGAGAACAAGCACCAATGATTGAACAATACTGGGGACCCCCATCCCACACTTAATTCCACCTCTCACAGCTGAACATCACCACGGACCTCTGCCTACTTCATTACAACTGCAAAAACCACAGACTACATCAGATCACCACCCAAGAACCTCGCCACCACAAAGACTTCACTCCAGGCAGAGGAACAACACCTGATAGGTACCACAGCCCCCAGCAACTAACCCAGCTCACCCACCTTCAGCTGAAAACACATCAAACTCAGCACCACCACCACACTCCAGGAGCTACACACAGGCTGTCAAAGGACAGACAAAGACCCTGGAGATGAGTGAGATCAGACAGCTGCTGAACTAAATCAGTGAAAAACTGACTTCATTACAATCTACACATACAAGCTCCAGATTAAAATGAAAGGATTACCTCTTATTTTTGGGAAACAAGAACTATACACCTTGAACTCTTAGAATGTCTCTTTCAATATCAATGTGGAATATCAAAGGCTTGAACTCTACAGCATTCAGGCTAAAGAGCTCAAACACAGAATTCCAAAAGAGCATCAAGGACATAAACATTTTAATTCAACAGGAAACACCACCACCCAAGGATCTATTCCCATCCCAAAAATATACTCCTGTGTGCCATATACTGTACATCCCACCGCCAGAGTCTCCTTACTACAGCGAATACATGTTTCCAACATTAGAGAAGGAGACAAGTCACTTCCAGAACCAGGGAAATGTGCTCATCTGTGGGGACCTCAACGCCAGAACAGGACTACAGCCGGACTTCACTAACACACAAGGAACTAAATATATCAACAGCAAACTGACCAGCATGAATAACATATTCTTTCATATCCACAGAACACAGAACAGACACTTTAGGTAGATTCGGTTTTTGCTCACCTCTTGGGAATAGCACAGGTGTCTAAATGATAATAGACATAGATCCTTCATCTCTCAGATCATTCACTGTTAGAGAACTAACCCCTCTATCGGATCACAGTCAAATTACTCTACATCTCAAAGAGACAGAAAATAACAGTAAAACGGAGCCCAGAAAGCTGTACAATATTATATGGGCTGAAAACAGTCAGAATAATATCAGAAAGCACTTAGCAGTCAAAAATACAAACGGACTTAGATACGACGTGAATATGAGTGTTGGTCACTTCCCTGACATCTGGAATCAAGGCTTGATAACAACAACCTTTAAAAACGGAGATACATTTTACTCTAACAACTATAGAGGCATTTGTGTTATTAGTAACCTGGGAAATTATTCTGTAGTTTAATAAACGCTTGACTTTTAAACTTCATCACGACTCACAAATCAAATCAATTATCCCAATTATCACCTTTCAGAAAAGATCCAGATCCCAACTATCACAAAACACATTTACATTAGGCACAAACCCCATAACACAAACATCACACTACAATTAACTGGGTTTAAAAATCACATCCACAGGAAACTTTAATCATACATTGAATGAACTGTGATAAAGCATCTCCGCTGATCATAAAGATAGAATAAAGGGCAATAAAATAATGGAAATTATAAAGACCAGAAACACCACGAGATGATCAAAGAAATGAATCCTCTCTGTCAGCTATTCCAGAGCTTCAGTCCTGATGTTTCAGTCCAAACATCTACTGATGCTCTCATCAGTCTATACACACCAAACGTCCAAGTCCATGCACCAGACGTTTGAAAGTCTGTCAAATATTTTATTTTATAACTATAATTATCTTTCTTTACCGATTATCTTTCTTTACATACTTGCGCTATTTGTACGCAGCCCAGCTGTAAATGCTTTGGCAATACGAATGTACATTTTGTCATTCAGTGTTGTCACCTAGTTGACATGCTAGCATCTGCACTTAACCCTCTTTAAAGGCTTTTTATTCAATTATAATCTGTGGCCGTGCCCTAACAGTGATCTGAGACTCCTGTGGCTTTGGATTTCATTTTGAGTATGTGTGTGAATCCTATGCCAGGGTGCAGCTTTCACAAACAACGCTCCGTATGGAGACCCTATGTAGGGCAGGACTGAAAACACAGATAACCAGAGTATGACATGCTCAGTGATTCACACAGAGTTACTGTGAGCACCACATCAAGTTACTTTGGGCAAAGAGGGCCTGGCATGAATCCATACACACCCTCCTAATAATCCATGGTCTGCTTTTCAGGCTCATTGAAAAGACTCGCTCACACACAGTTCTTTAAGCCCTGTGGGCAGCCGCTTTGGCACCCATCCACCTGTGCGTCTGTTTGTAAGGCCAAAAGCTTCAGCCACGGTGGGGGGGCAAGTTGCACGACAGCTGCCCCCCTCCGCCACGGCCAGCATCGGTCGTGGCATCATTCCTCGCTCCCTTTCATTCTCTGCTCCTCCACGTGGCACATTCCCTCCAAACATACTTTTCTTTTTCTTCCACACAGACGTCACAAGTTGTCACCACGGAAACAGCGGCGTTGTACTCAAGCCCTTTTCAGATCAGTTTGTTCTTTTTTCTCTTTCTATTCTTCTCTTTCTGATCACACAGAACAAAATGGCAAGTTGTGTGTTACACACCCGACAGCTGGGCGACATCATGGCCAGGCAGCCTATGCCCCGAAGAGGTCCAGAAGAACTTTCTGTTTCAGTTCTTTAACACTACAAAGACAATTAAACAAAACACAACCACCAGAATATTTTTAACAGATACATTGTTAAACATATATCTTATATATAAATAAAAACTGAAACCGGAAGTGCTTATGGACCAATGTTTACATTTTGTAAAGCGGTCGACGCAGAGGTATATTATTGCTTATGATGGTTTTACAAAACAATTACATTTAAAATATACTGTATATGGTAAGTGTATTTAAACGATGGTTCATTTTTATACAAGTCAGTGTACAGGGCACATTTGGGTCACAAATTTGATCAAGGTTTGTTTTTCTGCAGGAGATTAGTCATGCTGTATGATAGAAATAATCAAACAAATAGCGTGCCCAAAGTTTAACGTAACTTAAAATGTAAAAATGATCATGACAAACTTTTAATAAATGTTTTAAAATAATACAACATCACAGGATAGATGTGCCGAATTGGTTCTCTCGTATTTCATACCATTTGTTTAATTTGTTTTTATAATACCTCTTTTTTGTTACTTGTTCATGATTTATCCTTAAGGTATACTTATGTATCTAATAAATATTACCTGATACTGAGGACTCTATGGACGAACAGATGCTGGCTGCTGTCTTGTATTAACGATATTTACCCCCCTCTAGTGTTCAGACCCAAACATGACATCTTTCTCTCGACCTCTACATTTGATCATGAAGCAGAAAAACACGTATGTTCGTGTGTGGGAAGCAAAAACACATAAAGTCGATTTTGTGGAGCACCTTTATCGACTTATAAGTGTACCATTATCTGTATTACTGAATATTTTTGCAAGGAGGAAGAAAGTTTTGCATTTTATTTTTGTGCCACTGGATGGCAGTGTATTCAAACCATCTCGAATTGCCAGCAAGTTAATTTAAAATGCTTGTTTTTTATGATTGAAACATTAAAAGCATATAACGTATTTCTCATCTATTCACACAAAATAAAGCAGCATATTTAAAACAATTTAAATGCAGAAAGGCTTCAATGAAGGCTTAAGTTTAGGGTTGTGGTGAGAGGTAGTGATGGTCAGTAAAAATAACATATACAAATCTACGGCAAATGCCCACAATGATACTAAAACCAATGTCTGTGTGTCGTATGTTTGCCCACGGACTTCTGTGCCATGCTTAATGAAGCCACAAAGCGAGTATTCTGTTGCTATGGCAACACTGAGCCCAAAGTGTTTTGTGGAGCCATGGATGGAGAGGCACACACTCCATTACTCAAAACACAGACAGTCTAGCACTTCCAAACATGATCATGATGATGACGATGATGATATATTTGTCGTCAATGACACTGATGAACATCTAAAAGTAGGAGATTCCGCATCACATGACATTGGAGGTCAGAAACACACACATGTGTTACGTGTAAATATTTTTCACGTCTGTTGTTTTCATGTCTGTGTGCACATGAAACCTCTACAGATTTTCATCAGCCCTTAGAGAAAACTTGGGAGTGTTGTCAGTCTTCCTGTTCCTTTAGGCACACCTACACTATACTGTATATAATTTTGCGGAAGTCCTTACAGGTACATTGGTTGAATCAGGTGTATCACATCCAAATCTAAATGAGGGAAATGGTGATTGACATGCTTGTCATCTTCCATCAATTTTCAAAAGGACATAACCACACAAAAGACTATATTGCCATAATTGCTTTTATTATCACTGAACACGATGACACTCTATTATGGTCTTATTAAAATAGAAGTATGCATTTATTATGCATGTACAGTGTTTTATGTCTTGCAGGGTTTCTGTTCAAATTCACCGCTATTACATTCACTTTCAGTGTATTTTAGGTAGAGATGTCATCAGTGGATGTCATGATATTTAGGTTTTCACAATATTGATATGATTAATAACCATGGTAATTGAGAATGTTTTTATACTACACAAATGCTAATATTGTCCAGTGCTGGTATCTGATTGACAGGTGGCTGTAACAGAATCACTATGACAGATGGATGGTGAGTGACTTCAACAGCTTTATTCACACACACAATAATCAATCAGGTTAGTGAACTTTGCAATGACAGTTGGATGACTGGTAAGAAAGGTAATACTGTCTTTGTATTTTGGAGGAGATCGTGGACGCAGGGCTGAGGATTCGTGAGTTATGCCGTGGAAACCGGGGGAGTCAACACAGGTAAGGCATTAATAGTCCGTATCACAACTGTGATGAAAGTGGTGTGCTTATATGCGGCACGGACATTACGGTGATGAGAGTCAGGTGTAGGGTGATCAGAACTCAGATCAGAACTGACGGGTCATGGCGGTATTGCACATATTTATGTGGGGATGTTGTCTGGTCTACACTTTATTCCAGTGATGTGCACAGCCCGTGTGTTGGTCTCCTGTGGAGTAGAATTGTGCAATGTTCATCTGGGTGATTTGGGCTGATTTGGGCGATTTTCCTCTTCTACACATCTTCAATCATTCCACCCCTCCTAAAACTCGATCTCTCTCTCTCTGCCATTCCGTCTATAAATAGGACCCTGAGTGCATGACGGTAATATAGGACATTTTTCTTCATTCGTCTCTTGTTCTCTTAGGCCACTTTTCACTTTTCCCCCTCTTCCTCTCCCTATTCTTTTAGTCTTTCTCTATTTATATCACTCCCTTCATCCCCGTGGTTTGCAGATCAATAATGGAGTATTATTGGGTCCCTGTCACATCACTGCTTTGTGAAATGGGGTAACCGTGACAACAGTATCTCTTGCATCACTCAAAAATTCTGGTTTTCAGAAACAATGTAATTGGTACACATCATTTTTTGAATTCAAGGTACTTTTGTTTGTGTTTGTGACCATACTGTACTGTACTTTCCTGCAATGCAGTAAAGCATTGAGTAATGAATGGATGCTGTCGGTTGAGTCACATCCTCAGGAAGGCTTGTGCGTGTGGATGCGTCGTGAACTCCGCTTGGTACATCACATATCCCACGTATTCCTCTTTAATGTAAGATGCACTTCACATTGATCGGGCGTATGGGGCGATGTTTAAAGGTTAATGATCTGGAACGGGGGTGAGAAGATTTTCATCAGATTCCCTCTCATGCCCTCATTTAGTACGTCAGTTCACTTCATCTCATGTAGCTTGAGGTATGTTATGTGTTTCAGTGTTCAGCACAATTTAAAATGTGATACAGTGGTTATAGTAGTGATAAGGAGATGAAATGTACGTTGGATGAATGAACAGAAATTTGAATTAATGTTTTACTTTGTCATTTTTTCCAGAATTTGCCACATATCCAGAATAGCCTACAAAAATAAAGGTGCTTAAAAGGTTCTTCACAGCGATGCCATAGAAGAACCATTTTTGGAACCACAAAGAACCATTCAGTCAAAGGTCCTTTACAGAACCATCTCTTTCTTACTTTTCTTTATGGAACCTTTTAGACAAAAAAGGCTCTTCTATGGCATCGTGAAACACCTTTATTTTGTAAGTTATGTAGCAATAAATAGTAAAATTCTTGTGTCTGAAATACATAAACCTTTTATCTTAGAGTTCTCCATTACCTCATAAAAAAGAGGTATTGATGCATTATGGTACTTTTTTATTCTGTTTTCAATAAAAACTTTTTTTGATACTGTATTACATAATTTGAGAATTGTAAAATTGCAAGATTTAATGGTACAAAAATGATTTCTTTATGATATTTCTTTCATATATTTGTATTTAATGTTATTTATTTACATTTAAATTTTATCCAAAGTGACTTATATGAGGTAAACAATAGAATTTTTTATTATTTCGTGGAAAAGTATGAAACTAACATATCGTCATGACATACACCCATAGCTGCATGTTTGTAGGCCATCCATCTTTGCTAGAAATTCATCATTTTCATTTATGTTCATTTAAATTCGGCAAATTGTCAGTAATGATGTATTTCTTATATCACCACCACACATACACAATGTTGTGTGGGTACACCTGTGTGTTGTTGGACACCTGAGGGGCTTTGATACACGCTGGGCTTTAATCTCCACGCTGGGCTCTTGTGCCTTTGAAGTGTTAATCTGAGGCACCTTCCCTTCCTCCTCACAACACAAACACATCCATGTGGTCAGAACAGCCCTAAACCAACTGCCTTGTGTGCAAACATGAAAACACACATCATACAACACTTACGTTGAAGAGACACACACACAAATTGTTATTATTGTAAACACTTTATAAACTGTTATAAAACTTCTTGTAATTTATGTTCAGTCCATTTTAGGTGTGTTATCACTAATAAAGGATATCATGAAGTACCATAGTAGCTCTATAGTTTAGTAAGTACCCTGGATTACCATAGTAAATACATTTCCCAATCACATTATTATCATTGTCAATATCATTGTACCTTAACACTGCCAATGCACATTTTTCTCACTATTCTAATATTGTAGTATTTGATAAATTGAGAGAGTTAATATATGAACACAAAACGTTCAGAGATATACAATTTATATAAATAAATAAATAAATAATGCTTTTGATTTATATATATATATATATATATATATATATATATATATATATATATATAAATATATATACCATGGTACATGCACTGCAATGTACTTCAAAGCCTCTTCTTGATGTATTGTTGTTGTAATACTCCGATAAATGCTTGTGAAGTGGCATTCAAGTGTTTTGTATATATAAACAAGAATAAGCAGAATTTCACTTTATTCTACAAAAGTGGATGTATTTAAAAAAATTGTTAAGGGTAAAAGTGCCATAAAAAGATTTGATATGTAGGAATGAATAACGGAGAGAGAGGGTATTTTTAGCAACATGTAAGCAAAACACTGTAAATGTAGGTTGAAAATTAAAAAAACTAACATAATGAAGAAAGAAAGCATGCGTCTGTTTTATCTCCCACCCCTTTTCTCACCAGCTTCTGTGCAGATGAAAGAAGAGGTGGAACCGGCAAGGTGGTTGTCACAGGCCTTTTATTTGCCCTGGAGGACCGGTGCTGTTGCTATAGAAACTAGGTCAGGGCTGCCGCATCCAGGGAGGCTGAATGTATGCGTGTATGACAGGTGAATGAAGAGGTGGCAAAGAGAGGAGGGTTGAAGTGAAGCGGAAACAAGATTGACAAGGTCGAGAGAGAGAGAAAACAGCATGTTCCTGTCCTGTATTTGAGCTGTAGTCTTTCTTCTTTGTATAAACCCCACAATATTTACACATTAGGCATTGGCAAACACTTTTATCCAAAGTGACTAACAGAATTAAGGAAACAACATGCTGCAGCTAAAGTTGACTCCTGGTGAGAAAATGAAAGTAAATTAACATACGTAATGTTCTAAAATATAAATGCAAGACATACAGAATTTGAATTATTATATCCAAGATAAAATGCTATAAAAATTAACTTAGTGTCATTAGCCGGGCAAGGGAAAACAGAGAGCGGATCCAAATGCAGCTTTTAAGTCCTTATTTCAAATCCACCAGGGACAAAGTCACAAAAAACAAGGAACCGGAAGAACATCAATATAAAGCGACAATTGACAAGAGGCAAAGGCAAACACTAAAGCTTAAATACACAGAAACTAAAAAGATAAAAAACACACTCAATTAACACTAAAAACTACAAAGGACTACAGAACACTTGGCACAAACAGGAAGTAACATATAAGTAAAAAATGACAGAGGAAACACATAACACTAATGAAGGGCATATTAAGCTGGAAGGGGTTTTAAACAATCTTTTTTATGATGTTTTATTGGTTCAGCCCAATTTATTATTTCAGTTATTAAAGATCTTTTATGTTTTACCTGGAATATCTTTTCATCTGTTACCTCTCAAATATCCAATGATAGAGTTCGAAATAAAATAAAAAGTTGAATGACAAAGAAATCCATTGAAAACCTGCTGTATCGTATGAGCTTATGTGTACAATACCTGACCCCAGTTTGTTTGGGTAAATAAAAACTGTATGCCTAAACAACATTGGTTTAGTAGACCAGTGTGCACTAGCCAGGGCTCGGGAGTAAATAAATACATGTAACTTAGTTACCTGTTTAAAATACTGAATTTCATTACTGTTACGTTTAAATGGGTGTTTATCAAATTACAGTTACATCCAAAAAGTATTTTACATTACCAAAGTGATTACTTTGAATATGAATGTCATTTATTTCATTTAAACATTAATATAAACTGTAATCTGTGATTCTCTGACTTAATCTGCAAAAGCATCCTAAACTACAGTTTCATACCCATTGCCAAACATAAAAAATTTGATTAAATTTTAACAAAATTCATAGATATTTCATGTTTACATACATCCCACTCCAGAAGACAAACTTATTAAATGTATACTTTGTTAGGTAATTTTAAGGCAATTGCAACTTTTTGTCACACTGAATCTGACATTTTCACACAATTGTGAGATTGTAACTCACAACTCTGACTTCTGTTCTCACAATTGTGAGACATATACTCACGATTGTGGACTATAATGTCCAATGAGAGAAAACTGTGAATCTGCTGTTTAAAATAATATGCAGAAGATAGGCAAGTCCTCTGTATTTTATTAGTTTTCCAAAGTATTTAGATTATGTTACAAAATGTGTGTAATCTAACGAACAGATTACTTTTAAAAGCATTACAAATACTAAAGCTTTAAAAGCATGTGTTTTGAAATCTGTAATGAAATACATTTTAAAAGTAACCTTCCCAGCCCTGTCACTAGCTCACATCCCTGCCAGTTTGTCCGATTCAATGTGATATGGTTTCTGTCAGGGTGTAAATTGTTGATGGCAGATGTACGCCGCACAGGCAATGAATGAGCCAACGGTCACCAAAACATCAATGTCACTGCCTCAGGCTGTCTGGCTTCATGTCAGTCTGAGAGAAACTACCTCCTTTGTCCCTGAATCACCTCACACTGAGAGAAATATGAATAAACGACAATAGAATAGACGACACACTCTTTCTACCCCTGCTTACTCCAATGTTTCAGTCTGCCTGAGTCGACTGCCGCTGTATGAGTCAATCATTGAGACGAGCGTAAGGGTCTACACAAGAGCTCGGACCATTAACCTCAGTGACTCACTAACTTCTGCTCTTCTCTTACTTACCTCAAGCGATGTTTGTAATGACGGAGAGACTTTTTAGATCTGTTAACTCCGCACGTCGCCTCTGATTCTAAGTGCTTGTGATGTGGATCATGGATTTTGATATGTAATAAGTAGCAGCCCTCCAGAACACCCTGACAAACGATTTTACTTCAGAAAATATAAACATTCTTCAATTTACTGTATTTTTGCACGACAAAATATAATCGAAACATTACTTTCTTATATATTTTTTTTTATAGTTGTGCTGAATGAATATGCGGACTCATCTTCTGAACTCCTTTTTCTGTTGTAGGATCAACAAAATGGCAAATCATGACCGCAAAGCGCTAAAGGGGCAGACGTTCGCTCTGATATGATTAAAAAGCCTCTGATATAAAAAGGAAATAAAATGTCTCCCTCTTCTTTAAAGGTCAGGATGTGCGGGGAAGGAGAATGGAGGCTTGGTAATTCTGTGAAATTGCCGCAGTGGTCTGTGTACTCTTGATATCTATCCTATTGATCCAGCCACGTCATTCCTCTCCAAATTCAAGCACTGTCCCATCCTCGCAAAATTATTACGATTGTTGATTAGCAAAATTCCAGCTCTTATGACTATAATTCATTTGTTTACCCTAAAGAGAGAGAGAGAGAGAGAGAGGGAGAGAGAGAGAGAGAGAGAGAGAGAGAGGGGGAGAGAGAGGGGGAGAGAGAGAGAGAGAGAGAGAGAGAGAGAGAGAGAGAGAGAGAGAGAGGGAGAGAACGAGAGAGAGAGGGGGAGAGAGAGGGGGAGAGAGTGTTCCTTTAAGGCGGGTGGAAATTTCGTCATAGTGTTTCTCTTAATCATATAAAATAATGGATAAACACTAAGTGGGTTTGTGTGTGAAAAACAATATGCTACTAGTCTAAGTGTGAGGTTAATCAGATGTTTACTGCATGCCACAACATGTGCAGTGCATTTCCATGTACAGGGCACCTTGGAGAAGGTTAAGTCAAAATTAAATTGAAAATAAAAAGTTAAAATGTGCATTAATAAATTGTCCACAATAAGACCAGAATTTTTATTTCTTAAGAATATCTTAAGAAGCTATGTTTAGAATAAAGGTGCTTAAAAGGTTCTTCGCAGCATTGCCATAGAACAGTGGTTCTCAACCTTCTCATGGTTGCACCACCCTGTAAACACATGTAAAGAACTGGTGCCCCCTCCCCATTCTGTACCTTGAGGATAGATAAGATAATGTATAAAATATGTTAGTTATAGTTTATATATATCGGGAAAGAGAGAGACTTGAGCTTATTCTGAAATCACAGTACAAGTACAAACATACTTACAGTATATGATCTACCTGTTTCTTGAGATGATGTAGGGGTATTTGCTGCTGCTTCCTGAGTGGACGTTTGCCAACTCTGTAGATATTAAGCTTATGTGCGCAGCCTAAAAATCTTCGCCTCGCTGGGTGGGGGTGAAGTCCGCGGCTACGCGAGCATTCCTCCAGCCGAGCAGGCGATCGCAGCGCACCTGTGCCCGCCCTCATCTTAAATGCGTTCCGAGGTTGGGGTGACTCCCCACATAGCGGAGAAGGATTATTCTGCCTCTGTAGAGGCTGCCTCAGCTCTACACTAATCCAGCAGTTCTCTCACAATGAGCAAACCCTTTCCCATAGGTTTTTTTGCCTTGTTTATGTATGCCGTGTAGTTCAGATGTTTCACGCTTTGAAGAACCTTTAAGTAGGCCTACCTTATTTTTAAGAGAGCATGACACCAGCTTCAGTTCTTTCCAAACAGGTTCTTTATTACAGATCAGTGGCCATGACTAGACATCGCAGTGAGGGTTCACTCTATCCGTAATGTTGATCATCTCCAGAATAATGGATTTGCGACAGTGGGGTGGACGGAGGCATGCCACGCTTTAATTTATGTTTATTTCCTCATATCTGGGGGAGAGTCTGGTGTGATAGGACATTGTGAGGGACACGCATGACGTGTCTTCTGATGATCTGACTCAGAATATGCGTAAAGGTGAATCCAGCCAACACATAGGCAACAGCTTTATGCAAGGAGATCTAATGGAGCTGTGATGCAGAGAACGAATGGGGTTACATTTAAAAGTCCCTTTAAGGTCAAACATTAGAATTTTACGAAGTGGAAGAATATTTATGACTTTTTGTGCAAATGTAAATAACCATGTCCTGGGTAGGCTACAGTAACAAAGACTACCACGCGTGACTATGTATATGTAAACTCATCAGTCTTACCGTGTTTAAAGTCCCCATTACAAAGGTTTGTTTACCGATCCGTTTTTCATGATCAACACAACATTCTTATGACATCACGTTAATTGTTTTTGCTAAAATTAACTATTTACCAGTTAACATTAGTGAAACAGGTATTTGTCTGTAAGCCAGACGTGATGCAATATCGATTGAATGAATAAATAAATGTCAAGTATGGCGTTTATGAAAAAAATATATTAGAATATAACCTATAGGATAGGTCCTTTACCAGCCTAAAGCAATTTATTAACATGCCAGCTGGAGCAAATATAAACATTAACATTTTCTCTGCTGGCATGCAGCCATACCCGCTCCAAGTGATGATACGCGCTACTCTGTGAAGTATGAGGCAACGAGCTGTGTTTGACTGACATTTCACACCGTCCAATTAAAAAGCGCATTACGTCGGACAGCCGTTCCAATAACCAGCGTTGGCCAATGAGAGCGCGCATTAGGCGGACCTTATGCATATGTGTTGGCAAGGGAGACGAAAGCGCTCCACTCATCTTCATAATCACAGCGAAGAAACAAATAGGTGTCGTTTCTGTTGAAGTACAGTTTACCCGTCCAACCGCAAGTCACTCGAACGATCAATAAAAGAAAGGATAGTTTTCTCACGATATCTGGGTGAGTATTTCTTCTTCTGTATGGAAATTGTTATTTATCATTTCACATATCACCATCTGAAGTGCGCATTCCTCCTTCAAGCTTCGCTGAAATGAACGTAAACATTGAAATGTTTTAAGTAATATTGAAATATTGTAAGTAATTAAATCACACAAACTGCGTTATGCTTAAAACAATGCATTACTCACTTTTACTTAAAAAATGGAAGTTAAATAGTTATGATGTTTAATGTTAAACTATTTATACGTTGATGTGTCGTGCATTTATATAAACGGCAACAGCTCTAATGATATCATACAAATGTTAAGCAAAGGTTTTATCGCTTAATTCTGGTTTGCGCATTAAATTCAGTTTGAAATGTTTTAATCTTTGGTTTATATACAGATGTGTGAGGCTGTTGTATTCCGTGGCACTATGACGAGTCATTAAGGTCTGTTAATAGCTCAGTACCAGAAAAGTTCATGCTTGCGTGGATGTGAGTCAGTGTTGTGTCTGCGCTGTATGGCCGGGACATCATGGCTGTGTCTCAAAGCCTCTTAAGATACCTTCCTAGACAGTATTTTTAGGCGTCATTTAACTTTCACCATTTGGACATCGTAGCATTTGAAAGCGGGTGTATAGCATTTCTGGCAATTATAGAGCAACATTATCAATGATGGGTGGGACACGGGGCATCATAAAGGCTTTTGGGGTAGTGTGTAAAGGTTGGGCATCACAAGTGCATTCAGCTTTTTTGGTCATAACAGGTTTGTGCACCGATGATGCCCAATGAAACTTCAAGCACACATGAAGCCCATAATGCATTCAAGCCTTTTCTATAAATGTGTTTTTGTGTGATCTATTCTGTTATTGCCTGCCACAAACCTTTGTGTGGTTTGTTCACTGATCACCCTTAAATTTTCACTAAAAGAACCAACAGTTGTGATGTGAAATTCGGTCTGTTGGCATCATGGAATTGTTTGTGCCGCACTTGGACCAAACTGTGTGCTGTTATGAAGCCTTAATAAGCTTTGCGTGTTTCATGGCCATTAACCTAAAAATAGATGCAAAAGTGATTATGTGTGCATCAGTCTCAGATGTCAGATTGTTGGAGGGGATGTGGGGGGATTTTAATCATTAATTCGGCTTTTAGTTTTGTCTCTTTGTTTTGTCTCAGAAGTCGACATGTTGTAGTGGAGCATAAGATGGATTTACTGTATTTGTCCCGTTTTAAAGGTGTAACCCTTTCGATGACCCTTTCAATAAACAAAAAAAGTGTCATAACCCGACTGCTCCAAGGATTGAGCGTGGAAGTTCATTGGTCGAGCCTGGCACACATATACGCCCAACCATTCCCATTGATTTTATCCCAGCCTGATCCTATGTACGCTGGCACATGAGTCCAGCTGAATGATTACCCTCACAGGCTCTGTTTTTTATGGATAAAGATGGCACAATTAAAAATGTCTGAGCTCCAAAAGCCACAGACAGTTGTCAGCTTTATGGCAAAACCAATTTAATGGCCTCCAGGCGGTTTGACAAAGAAAAATAAAGCTACTACAGTGCAGGCTATTGCTTTTCTTTTCCTATCTGATCTTTTCATAATGTCCATGTTCCTGTGGCTTGTTTTCTTTGTGTTAACCTCTTTTATTTATTGTTATTCTTTGGTGTGTTTAATGTTCTGAATGCGAATGAGAGCAAGTACAGAATCATAACAGAGGGATGCTGTCAGATACATTTAGCAGCTGGAATCATCAGATGCTGCCCAGGGGTGTTTGAAACTGTCCAGACTGGTCACCACTTTTCGTAGTCCTATTTATTTTACACTCAAGTACCATCCATGAGAGGGCACAGTTCACATAGGCCTGCCAAGCCACTTAAATTAAACACAGCACAATAAAACTACCACAGAAAGACTGTGCACCTGTGTGACATGTCGCTGTGAATACTAAACACTTATTTAGAACAAGTTAATATTATTTCAGCATCTGTAACATCATGTGTACAGCATCTGTAGTCGTTTAATAGTACAATTGTCTGGTTCATATTCAACAGAAATGGATGACATACGCTTATTAAAATGACAAAGTGTTGCAGTGTTTCTATACGGGAGAAATGCAAAACTCATGAAACATCGGTATTTCCACAAGCAGAAACCACAGAAACCATACTAATGTCATAATACATTTATTTAGCTTATTAAAGGTCCAATGTAATTCTTTCAAGGATGTATTGACAGAAATGCAATATAATATACATACCTATGTCTTCAGAGGTGTGTAAAGACCTTACATAATGAAGCGTCATGGTTTTCTTACTCTAAAAATAGCTATTTGTATCTACATACAATTCTGGGATAATTGGATAAATATGATCATGAAGAATTGCCAATTCAAAATGGCTTTATTTCCAAACATGATTTAAAGTACAGACTAGAAAAACAAGAATTAGCATTCAAAGAGAATTAAAACCCATTAGACTTCCCAATACCTGAAAAAGAACTCGATGACAAAATCAAGAACCTCAAAGCAAAAAAAGGATCTGGACCTGTTAGGATTTTAAACAAATTGATAAAACATAAAAACAGTGAATTCCAACTGGTCATTTTAAAACTATTTAATTTGAGTATGAGTGTTGGACATCTGGAACCGAGGCTTGTTTAAAAACTGAGATAGATTTTACTCTAACAACTATAGAGGTATTTGTGTGAGTAGTAACCTGGGGAAATGATTCTGTAGTTTAATAAACGCTTGACTTTTAAACTTCATCACGACACAATGTGCTGAGCAGAAGTCAAATAGGATTTTTACCAAACATCAACACAACCGATCATATCTACATGCTACATACTCTAAGTAAAAAACGTGTTGGTTGAAATACGCAACCTCAACACTAAATGCCTCTAAATTTTATGCACAGGACCTTTAACTGTTCCAGCAGGCTTGATTTTTTAATGTTCTTGTGCATGATCAGTGTCGGCTATAGGTCATTGTGTGTTGATACAAATCAAATAGTATCATCTCAGTCTTTTGGGGGCGTTAAACATGGTTTATTGTATAAGGGGTATAGTGTGAGTAATATGAATACTTACATTTGTTAGCACAAAAATCTTCCTTGATAAAACACAATACATTGGAAGTATTAGGGAACTCAATTAAATGTGGAGTACTCCATAGGTTCCTCAAAATATAACATTTATCCTCAAAATATAACATTTATTCAACAGTTATTCATTATCAATTACAATTAACATCATTTAGCATCAACAATATTTTGAAATGCAGAGAGCAGGTGCAGTGACCTCCATTGGCAGCGACTGCTGAGAGTGGAGAATATGTTTCTTCAGCACCGAAGTGGGGAAACATCTCTATAGAAACATCAGGAGGGTCAAAATTAGCACGATGCAGTGGGACTCCTTTAGAGCTAGTAAACAAGACTAGTTCTTCATCCCAGAGAAATAATGTTTTGCTCACAGGTTGCCCTTTCATGGCTCTGGAGATGGAATTCTCTGCTATGCTTCATTAAGCTTATTAGGTATGTCTTAGATGTTTCTCTTAAAGTGCTTTCAATTCATTAAATCAGAAAGGCAAGAGTATCACAGCAAGAGTATCACACTAAAAAGTATTCATCTGTATAATAATCAATATAATATCATCATCATTGTCTGAATAATTTGGAGTTATTGAGAACTTGTGTATAGTTATTGCAACAGTTATCTTAATAAGTCTTGGTGTGAATGGACCTTAATAGTTTCTTTTGTAACAGGGGGTTGTAACAACATGAAGGTGAGTAAATGATTCACTTTTTTGATGGACTATCCCTTTAAGATCTCAGCTCAAAAGCATAGCTACAATCCTAAATCATTTGTTTGTCTCTGCCCCGTACTCCACAAGGGAACCACCAGCCTCTTATGTCAAGTATCTTAAATTACCACCCTGAACCACCTGCCACCATGCCCTGTGGTGGTGAGTGTTCTTTACTGTGAAACATTAAAACAATAGAAACATACTCTCAGAACCAAAAATACACCCAGGAACAGCTGACAATAATCAATTCTGGAATAATTGGATAAATATGATCATGAAGAATTGCCAATTCAAAATGGCTTTATTTACAAACATGATTTAATAAAGTACAGACTAGAAAAACAAGAATTAACATTCAAAGAGAATTAAAACCCATTAGACTTCCCAATACCTGAAAAAGAACTCGATGACAAAATCAAGAACCTTAAAGCAAAAAAAGCATCTGGACCTGGTAGGATTTTAAACAAAATGATTAAACATAAAAACTGGTAATTTTAAAACTATTTAAAGTGATTATGAGGACCGAGGAACCGAGGCTTGTTTAAAAACTGAGATAGATTTTACTCTAACAAGTATAGAGGTATTTGTGTGAGTAGTAACCTGGGAAAATGATTCTGTAGTTTAATAAAAGCTTGACTTTTAAACTTCATCACGACTCAATGTGCTGAGCAGAAGTCAAATAGGATTTTTACCAAACATCAACACAACCGATCATATCTACACGCTGCATACTCTAATTGAAAAACGTGTTAACCAAGATAAGGGTCAAATATATGCATGCTTTATAGACCTTAAAAATGCTTTCGATTCAATTTGGCAAACTTAAAAAATAAAAATCAGCACAAAACGTACTAGATATATTTATCAGGAGTGTGGAGTGAGACAGGGTTGCGGTTGAAGCCCAACATTGTTTGATATTTACATCATTAAACTGGCAACCATCCTAGAGTGAAAAATCACAAACTTGAATCATACAGTGAATGAACTGAAAGATAAAGCACACAGGGCCTTCTAAACTTCAAAGGACAGGATGTCAAAAGGCAAATATCCACAAATCTTTAAATACAATTCTGGAAACATGTAAAACACAGTGACCCGTCCCTAACACATATCATTATAAAGCCCCGAAACACCATGAGAGCAAAATAAATGAATCCTCTCTGTCAGCTATTACAGATCTTCAGTCCTGATGTTTCGGTCTGAACATTTACTGATGCTCTCAACCACAACCATACCGACAAAACCAGACTCAACCAAATTACAACACAAATGAAACAAAACTATTTCACTCATTGGGAAACCAAAACAAAACAACAAAATGCGACGTTATTTGGCCCAAAAGAAAGAATACAGTGTGGCAGACTATCTGTACACCGTGACAGATAAAAAAAATACAAACCTCATTGACAAGATACAGACTTGACCAGTCTAGACAGTGGACATAAACTCACTATTAAGACGTGCAGGCACAGACAAACATGGTAAATCATTGTTTAAATTCAACTTTATTTCTTATTTTACATATTTACATATACAGTATTATAAACCACTTTAAGTTGCACTACATACGTCACACTTTTATTTTATTTTATTAAAATAATTATCCTTCATTTAGTTTG
This sequence comes from Barbatula barbatula, assembly GCF_947034865.1. Taxonomy (NCBI): domain Eukaryota; kingdom Metazoa; phylum Chordata; class Actinopteri; order Cypriniformes; family Nemacheilidae; genus Barbatula; species Barbatula barbatula. The sequence continues at coordinate 13,194,250 of NC_136784.1, forward strand.
TTTTCTACTTGTGATATTTGTACGCAGCCCAGCTTCAAATTCTTTGGCAATACGAATGTACATTTTCTCAAGCCAATAAAGCGCACTTCAATTGAAAATTGAGAGAGAGAGGGAGCGAGAGAGAGAGAGAGGAAGTCTGTTGGTTTTATTATCCACAAAAGCAGCTCGGGCTGATGATGATGATGATGGTAACTGACAGTTTTGGATGTGCCCCTGTGACTCCAGATAAGCATGGTTGACCTTTAGCTCACATATCTCCAAACAGCTGCATTATTTATGCACACTATCTGTTGTAATACCACATGAGTCAGTGGAGAATATTATGACTCACCTGTATTCGAACTGCAGTCAAGGGAAAGTGGTATAAAAGATTCAGGATTGACGTAAGCATCTACACAACTTAAATATCGTGATTGAACACAATTATTTGTTAAGTGTATGCTGGTATCCTGTTTGCTGCTGGCTTGATCACAACCATCAGGGGGTCCAGAAGTCTGAGACCACTTGAAAATGCTTCGTAGTTCCCAATTAGAGGTCTTTACAATTGTTTGGAAAAAGAGTGCAAACTGTTATAAAAAGGCACTAAAAGCAGAAAAGACTGAGCACCTCCGTAACCTCATAGAAACTAACAAAAACAATCCAAGGATTTTATTTAGTACAGTTGCTAAATTAACAAAGAAACAGACATCACCTGACCTGGTTATTCCGCTGCATCATGGTAGCAATGAATTCATGAAATTTTTTACAGAGAAAATCGAAAACATATGAGACAAAATAGTACAAACTCAACCTCCAAATCTGTGCTATGAATTAGTACCAGCCATCTCCCCAAATGAAAGGCTACAGAGTTTTTCACCTATAAAACATGAAGATTTAATTAAACTTATTGCAACATCTAAACCTACAACTTGCTAAAATACCAACTAAATTATTAAAAGAGTTTAATAATTGAGCCCATTTATAACATTATCAACTCGTCAATTAATCTAGGCAATGTCCAAGGACTCTTTAAAATGGCCGTCATTAAGCCTCTTATCAAGAAACCAAACTTAGACCCCAATGAACTAGGAAACTATAGACCGAATCCCTTACATGTCTAAAATACTAGAAAGAGTAGTGTCCATTCAGGTGTGCTCTTTCTTACAAAATAATGACATGCACAAAAATTTCAGTCAAGCTTTAGACCACATCATAGTACTGAAACTGCACTCATTAAAATTACAAAAGACCTGCTTATAGGATCAGATAAAGGTCACATCTCACTCCTAGTCCTGCTTGACCTTAGGGGTGCGTTCGATACTATAGACCATAACATACATTTAGAACGCTCACAGAGTTATACCGGTATTCAGGGACAGGCACTACAATGGTTCAGATCTTACTTATCAGACAGACAACCATTTGTCCATTTAAATGGTGAATCATCAAATCTAACGGTATTAAATTGTGGATTGCCTCAGGGATCGGTTCTAGGACCCCTGCTGTTCTCCATATACATGCTGCCCCTCGGAAAACATTGATACTCAGCTATATATCTCATCAAGACCAGATGATTCCTCCCAGCTATCCAAACTGGCAGAGTGCATTGAAGATATAAAACATTGGATGACTTGTAATTTCCTTCTTTTAAATTCTAATTAAACAGAAATATTACTTATCCGACCAAAGACACGTAAGAAGAATATTTCGGTTTATAACCTACACATTGAAGACTGTACTGTTACTCCAACAAATACAGTAAAAGATCTAGGCGTTATATTAGACAACAACCTGTCATTTGGAAATTACATCTCAAATGTCACAAAAACATGCTTCTTCCACATTAGAAATTTTGCCAAATTATGGAATATTCTATGTTTTGCTGACGCAGAGAGGCCTATTCATGCCTTTGTGACCTCAAGACTTCTTAGTGCCTTAGCGCTACTTAGTGGCTGTCCTGCATCATCAATAAACAAACTACAGTTAGTTCAGAATGCAGCTGCCAGAGTTCTAACCAGGTCCAGATCACCATCACATAACCCCAATTTCAATATCAACCCTTCACTGGCTACCCATTAAGTATTGTATTGACCTTAAAGCTTTTTTAATAACTCATAAAGCCTTAAACGGTTTAGCCCCTACCAACCTAACAGAGCTTCTATCACACTACAACCCATCACGCTCTCTAAGATCTCAAAACTCAGGACTTTTGATAACACCCAGAATAACTAAATCCACCAAAGGTAGCAGAGCTTTCTCAAACGTAGCACTTAAACTCTGGAATAGCCTTCCCCGACACTATTCGAGGCTCAGACACACTCGCCCAATTTAAATCTAGATTAATGACACATATTTTCAGCCAAGCATTCACCCGATGCAAAATATGCTAAATAAACCACCGGGAGACTGAATTAACTAGATATTTATTTACTAGAATAATTTAACTTGTGATATAAACACCATGTACTGTGCTGTGTTTGACCTTTTTTGTGTTTGTAAAGCTCCTTTGGAACAATGCACAATGTGAAAAGCGCTATATAAAAAAAAAAAAAAATTGAATAGAAAAACTGTAATACTGAAAGAACACAATGAAACCGAAAAATGGCCAAATCTGGCATTGCTTCAAGCCAGCTATTATTTGCTAAATTTTTTGACACAGACGTTGTGAAAGCTTCCTAGCCTGTTACCAGGACAACCAATTATTCACCAGTAGTATTATCCCAGGGTTTGGATAAACCACACTTGTGACATGCTACTTTCATCCACCGTAAAAGAGCCAGAACACTGCTGTGAAAAGGCAGGCGTACTTTAAGCGTACTTAAAGCATCCTCTGCACTCAGTTCAGTGTCAAATATGTGTGTTTGCATGTTGGTGCCAATGTGTGTGTGTGTGCGTGCATTAAAGCCTGTTTTTAATCACACACTGGAGCAATCCTTTGAGGCTATAGAAATGTTAGTTATAGTTTTTTTACCCACATTACTTGCTCAAGCATATATATTTTATGACTTTACTGACAATTCATTAATATGTGTCAGAAGCTAAATGAGCAAAAGTTGATCATCTCTGTTCCAGAGGAAGAACAGAATACCAAAATATGCAAGTTCAAATAAACTCAAAATTGTTCAAGTAATTCTGGGGACAGATTTAAACTGTAATCTGTAACGTTTTTGGTTAAAAACATCACTTTCATTTCACACAAATATCAGTGTTATTTTGTCCCCCGATTCAGAACTGTAAACTTATAATAATGATTTATGACGGCTAGAATTTCAAGGGAATTGTCAATTTTACATCATTATTTCAACCCACTTAAATATAGGTATGTAAAGCAACCTGAAACCAAACAGAGATGGTGATATAGAAGCAAAAAAGTTAAAGACTGCAGCTTAAACCCTAAACAAGACAAAACAGGGAGGGACGAGAGAGGACCAGGCCTGGACTTTATGTTCTGTTTTATTATGTTTGTGTGGCCGGCAGTCGACCATGAAGGAGCTGCCGGCATTTTAAGTTTTTTTGTTTGTTTATTTTATTAAAATCTTATTGTACGTTTACCGGTTCCCGCCTCCTTCCTTCCTTTATGGATCTTTGTTACACAGTGGTACTTAACATTAACAATAATAAAGAAAAGGGTTTGTAAAACCATGCTGCAGGAATTGTTACAGAAGTTAGGTAAGCCGACATTTATCCTAGTGTTGTGATTGACAAGATGAACATGCTCCTCCTGAACTTTCTCTTACAACTCAATTTGTTTCAATGACAGCTACTGCATCGCATTTGATGTATCATGTCTGACTATACAGATAAAACACAGTCTCCGTCTTCGTGAGGTTCGTGGCCTTTGTTTCAATGAGCTGTCAAAGCAGATATAGAGAGAGAGTTAAAAGCAGTGATGGAAGATGATGTGTGTGAAACAGTTGTAAACCCTGAGCACTCAGGGCACCTCATACAGAGACCTGGGAGGAGGACAGACAGGGAGTCTAGTAGCTGTTAGTTTAATTATTTTGCTGGAAATTCAGCTTCGATCGGCTGGAATTTACATGCTAGACTGGTTAGTGTTGGATTATGTTGGTTTCGTGCATATTTACTTTGTAAACTATAACATTTTGTTCACTTGGAATCTTTAGCTGACAAGGTTGGCCAACCAACATTTTGTAAAGTTGGTTGACCAAGTAAGACTTAGTCGTTAAGCTTGTTAACTCTTTTCCCGCTAGAAGATCTTGTCAGCCATCGACAGCATCGACAAGCTGGAAAAAATTTGGATGATGGGGAAAGGGTTGACACCAGTGGGACACCAGCATGCATAAACAACATATAGTGTTTGTCCCTTCCGAAACCTCAGATGTCCAAATTCACTGTTTTTCAGGAAATGGGAAAAACCCTGTGCTTTAAAATAAATACTGTGGTGTCAAAGTTGACACTGACAGCCATTATTGGTTAAATATTTTATAAACCAATAGACAAACATAAAGGGTGACTAATAATAACAATTTCTGGCAAAATATAGTGAATCACAATTAGGTGTATCAATCACAAATATGGAGATACGAGGTTGCAGAAGGACAGCAACGCTATTCAGGTCAGAAAGCACACAACATTGCTTGCCTCTCAAACAGCACACAAGCATTCGAGACTAAACATATGCTGTTCAAACAGTAGTCCATGCAAAACACAACACATGCTGGTGAACCAGCTGTATTCTACTCTGGGGTCTATCACACAAGCCTCCCAGACTGAAGCACCCTCATATGAAACTATTAAACAGCGGTGTTGTCTTCTCAGGAGAGCTGTCATTTCGATTCTGATCTGACAGACTATGCTGTGTTTCTTTCAGAATCTCTTATCCTTCTGGCCGTTTCGATCTCCAAAGAGCGTGCACCAGGTCACCGAGGCGAATAAAGTCAGTGAGACGCTCAAATTGAGTCATCTCTCCTTTTCCCATTCAATATCTGGCAGTTGCCTGCACAATGTCCAAGCCTTGCAAAAAAATCATTTTCTCACCTGGGATCCATTTGATCGCTAGACCCCGCATACGTGTGAGCGTGTCTGTGCAGTGTGGTGTAATTAATCCAGTGACCATGTCACAGAGTCCGGCTCCTGGGGTTCTCATCTCCTTTGGTGGCCCTTAAGAGAATTACTCACAGACTGACGTGGCCAGAATATCAAAGACATCAGAGGTTACCACAAAGGCAAGCGCTGTCCATCGATCTATTTGAGTGACAATAGAGAACTGATGAAAGACTGAAAGTGATGGCAAGAGGCCATGAAGGATCGTAAAGCATTAGTATTAGCATGTATGACCTTTCAGCTGTCGGCTGGGTGGTTTTATAGTTTTTTAAGAAGAAAGTGTACACTGTACTGTAGTAGTTGCTTTTGTAAACGAGTTGTTTAATAAATATTCACAGTAGACCAATCAGTGTTAAGGTAGCCCCATTTAATTAGGTTCACCCGAGTCCCAGTGGATGTATTTCTAAGAGGTTGTTTACATAAAATGCAGGCATGCTTTTAAAAACAGCTCAGCTAGCGAGAGCGTAATGAAATTGGGATATTTTTAACATGTCACACTATCTTAATGATATCTCTTGGTAGGATGATGAAAACAGTGTCAAATACAAGGGTCAAAAAACACCTGTCTAAATGTGTATAACTTGAAACAAAATGTAAAGTCCCCATGAAATCAAAATTTATTTTTTTAAAAGTTTGAATATAGTAGCATATTATAAGATGTTTATGAACCAATGTGCAACAAAACATTGACAACATTCACATTTAAGAAAATGATTTTAAAACAAAGAGTCTCTCACTTGCATCAGAATGGATCAACACATTTTATGACATCATTCTGCACTCCAGCTCGTCATCAAATTTGATATGTCCTTCCATAATTTCCTGTTTCATAAGAAATAACGTCAATACGTTTAACTTTTTTCAAAGTTTTTAACCCATCAGTGGGTCTTTAAAGATTTGACAGCGTAAAACGTTAAATAGTAACCAATAGTTAAACTGCAAAGCATTAGCAGTAATGCTATTATTCAGTGCTGCTTATATATTATTACTAAATCATGACAATAATACCAGTTGAAAAAAGTTCCTAATCAGCATCTCAGTTTCTAGCAGGTTTTGTGTTTTGACATGGTACAGTTGATTTACTTGGATAAAATCTCATTTGACTAAATTTAGTTTTTTGTTGAATATTTAGTTTCAGTATGTATACATAAAGGGACATAAAATGCTAAACCAGGCAGGTTATTGTTTATAGAGAGCTTATTGTTTGATAGTTTTAGTAATAACAGATCTAAAGAAACTGTAAAAAAGCAGCTGGAGCAATCACCTCTTTGGAAATAATGCTAATTGGATATGTTAGCTGTAAGGTTCTCTCTCGTGGCAAACTCACCGAAAACTCAAGAGCGATTATATTATATTCAATCAAATTCTTTATTTTTTAACGCAAGCCAATAACAAGATTAAGGTTTTTAGTGTACTTTGACAGGCATTAAATTTGGCCCCGTATGAGATGGTTTTATCTGTGCGAGGCCAACCTTTACCTTAGACACCAAACACAGCTGTCTCTCTTAAAGCTTTCCTTTCCAAAACCATCTGAGCACCATCTGAGTTTCATCCGAGCACCAAGTCTTTAACACTTTCATTACCTACTTTCAGACTTCAAATTTGTTGGTTTATAATGATCTGAGAAAAGAAATAGAGATTACAATAGGTAAGGCCATTTTGGGAAACTGGTTGAACTTCCAGTTAGTTAAAACCTGTTTAGTTTAGGCTTAAATGTTTTGTGATGGAATATCAATATGAATGAATGCGGACTGACGGTAATATGGTAATATGCATGGTAATATCTTGAAGATACTGAGCAAATTCTAGTGTTTACCAAAAATACATTGTATTTAAATAAACAAATAGCTTCCAGAGGAAGAACTTCCACAGGACTGTTTGTTGAGATTGGCCCACCCAGTCATAGCTACAGTGCAATATCATAAAAAATAATGAAAAGAAATGAAAAATTAACTTCCCATGGCCTTCAGAACACGTGTCTTTGGAATGTTCTGAGGTTTTCATGGAGGGCTGTAAAAACCTGGGGACACGACTAAAATGTGTATTTTATCTAAACAAATTTCTTGTAAAATAATATTTAATAACATAGATAAGGAGGATATGGAGTCACACAAAAAAGCAATACAATTTTTCATATATACTGTATATATTTCTGAAGGATTTTAATAATGTAATGGTCCTAACAGAACTAAATAACCGACCTGACACATGGATCTAGCAGCTCAACTTTACCTGTTGAATCAGAATGGCATGTATGTGTATAAATACCGCTGTGTTTTTCTATTGTTTTTGTCGGTTATTGGATGTATGTAGTGGTTTTCTGGTTTTACCATGTCACGTCGTCATGTCATCATGTTATGTCATCTGAATAGCATTTGAATAGTAATTTAGTAAATCCAAAAGTAAAATATATAAACATGGTCATATCATGTCATGCCTATGTTTATATCTTTTACTTTTGGGTTTATTATATTAATTTGATTCTGCACTTAGATCCAGTCCACAGGCGGATTGGCCATCTGGCAATTCTGGCAAATGCCAGAGAGGCCGCGGATACATTTTTTAAACGTGGGATGGTCCGATATTTACAAATATATAAAAATAAATTGTTGACAATGCATTGGAGTTTTCCCGGTGGGCCGTTGCTCAATGTAGGTAAAATTAACCATTTTCTTTTTTTATATCCATTTTCTCACTTGTTAATAGCTGTTTTGATTTCTTTGTCCCAGTGTAACAAGCACTCGTCAATGTCAAAATATTGACCAATCAAATAAAATAAAAAACTGGGTTTACACAATACCAGCCAATCAAATTATAGAGACCAAGCAGAATACAGCCAATCAGAACTTTCAGCCAATCAAATTGAAGGAGGCAGAACATACTGTCCGTAACTCCAGTGCGGGATTCAGTTTGAATGATGACCATGTAGTGAGATGTAAGAAGGCAAACATAACAAAGCCAACGGTTTTACAATAAATATGTTAAATGGTAAGATTCAGAGATGCAAACTATTTAACTTTTGTGAGTTTTGAAGACGTATGTTCGAGTTAACATGTCTGAAACAGACAGGTTTATAGCATATGAGGAGTTTTATTATCAAGAATACAATAGACCGCAGAACTATCATCACAGGTAATGAAATGACTTCATTTTTCTGTCAAATTTGTATGTAATGAACAGTTTTAAAAAGCTTATCAAGCTACTTACTTGTTACATTTTACATTTACATTTAGTCATTTAGCAGACGCTTTTATCCAAAGCGACTTACAGATGAGGAAACATTGGAAGCAATTATAACAACATAGGCAACGAAAAATACATAAGTGCATCAAACTAGTCCATTAAAGCCTAGCACAGTATAAAAGCTAAGAATAGCGAGGTTAGTAATCATTTCTTTTTTTTTTTTTTTTTTTTTTTTTTTAAAGAAGGAAAGGGAAGAGAATTAGGAAAAACTCAATCAGCAACGTGTTGACGGAAGAGATGCGTTTTTAGGTGTTTTTTAAAGATGGCAACCGAGTCTGCTGATCTTGTAGCAGCTGGTAGATCATTCCACCAATGTGGAACAGATCCAGTGAAGGTACGGGAGAGTGACTTTTTTCCTTTTTGGGATGGTACCACTAGTCGTTGTTCCTTTGCAGACCGCAGTGATCTGGCAGGAACATAGATCTGCATTAGCGAGTGGAGATACGATGGTGCAGATCCGGTGTTGGTCTTGTAGGCCAGGAGCAAAGCCTTGAACTTTATGCGGGCGGCAACAGGGAGCCAGTGTAACCTGATGAAGAGCGGAGTTACATGCGCTCTCTTCGGTTCATTGAAGACCACTCTTGCCGCCGCATTCTGGATCATCTGGAGAGGTTTGATTGTGCAAGCAGGAAGTCCAGCCAGAAGCGCATTGCAATAATCCAGTTTGGACAGGACAAGAGCCTGGACTAGGACTTGCGTAGAGTGCTCCGATAGGAATGGTCTAATTTTCCTAATGTTGTAGAGGATGAATCTACAGGACCGGGTGGTGCTGGCAACATGACTTGTGAGGTTAAGCCGATCATCGATTACCACTCCCAGGTTTCTGGCTGTGCTGGACGGTGTAATCGTTGATGAGCCTAGTTGAATGGCAAGGTTGTGGTTAATCTTTGGGTTGCCCGGGATCACAAGCAGTTCCGTTTTTGCAAGGTTTAGCTGCAGGTGATGATCCTTCATCCAAAGCGAGATGTCACTAAGGCATGCCGCGATGCGAGCAGCGACCGTCGGATCGTCCGGTTGAAATGACAAGTAGAGTTGTGTGTCGTCCGCATAGCAGTGATAGGAGAAGCCATGCTTCTGAATGACCGAGCCGAGGGATGTCATGTAAATGGAGAAGAGTAGCGGTCCAAGCACTGAGCCCTGTGGCACCCCCGTGTTGAGCTGTTGGGACGCGGAGACCTCATCTCTCCAGGATACTCTGAATGACCTACCCGAGAGGTAGGACTCAAGCCATTGCAACGCCATTCCAGAGACACCCATAGCACTGAGAGAAGCCAGGAGGATGTGATGATTGACAGTGTCAAAGGCAGCAGACAGATCCAGTAGGATGAGCACAGAAGACATGGATGATGCTTTTGCCAGTCTCAGGGCTTCGATGACTGAGAGCAGTGCAGTCTCTGTGGAATGACCGGTCTTGAACCCAGACTGATTGCTGTCCAGGAGGTTGTTTTGCATGAGAAAGGAGGAGAGCTGATTGAACACAACTCGTTCCAGGGCTTTGGCGATGAAGGGAAGAAGGGAGACAGGCCTGTAGTTTTCTAGCAGTGTAGGGTCCAGGGTGGGTTTCTTTAGAAGCGGTGTGATGCGGGCCTCTTTGAAAGCTGTGGGAAATGTCCCAGTGGTGAGCGAAGAGTTGATGATGTGGGTCAGAGCAGGCACAACCGTTGGAGAGATGGCCTGGAGGAGATGGGTAGGGATGGGATCCAGTGGGCAGGTGGTAGGGTGGTTGGAGCCAATGATCTTTGAGACATCAGCTTCAGACAGAGGAGAAAAGGCAGGGAGCACACACGTGTCAGGGATGTGGGCGGGTTCGACAGATGGTGGCGTAGAGAACTGGCTGCTGATGGCAGTAGTTTTCTTTACGAAGAACGATGCAAAATCAGCAGCTGTTAACTCCGATGAAGGTGCGGGAGCAGGCGGACAGAGGAGAGCAGAGAAGGTTTTGAAGAGCGTTCGAGAGTCCGGAGAGTTGCAGATCCTAGAGTGGTAGTAATCTGTTTTTGCAGAGGTGACATCTACAGAGAAAGAAGAGAGAAGAGATTGGTAGAGAGAGAGGTCTGCAGGGTCTTTTGACTTGCGCCATTTTCTCTCAGCTGACCGGAGGGTGGCGCGATGCTCACGCAGTACATCCGATAACCAGGGAGCCGACGGGGATGGACGGGCTGGTCCAGATGCAAGAGGGCATAGGTTGTCCAAGCAGGATGAAAGCGTGGAACACAGAGTGGTTGTGGCATTGTCTGTATTCAAAAGAGAGAGCTCATCAGAGGGGGGGAGTGCAGAGAGGACAGCAGAGGAAAAACAAGAGGGAGGGAGAGACCGCAGGTTGCGCCGGAAGGTGACCATCGGTGAGACATCTGCGATATCCGGAGCAGTGAGGTCGAGGTCAAGGGTGACGAAGAAGTGATCAGACGTGTGCAGCGGGGTGACCTGAGGGTGATGAGTGGAGCAGTACCTTGTGAAGATCAAATCTAGATGGTTTCCAGACTTGTGGGTTGCTGATGTGGAAACCTGCTCGAGGAGAAATGATGCGGTCAGGTTGACGAAGTCAGCAGCCTGTGGCTTTCCAATGTGGATGTTGAAGTCGCCTAGTACCACCAGGGGAGTACCATCCTCAGGGAAGGATGAAAGAAGCACATCCAACTCCTCCAAGAAATGTCCAAGCTGACCTGGGGGACGATATATAACTACAAAATGACTTTTAACAGGGTGGGTGATAGTAACAGCATGAAACTCGAAGGAGCTGTTGTCACACAAGGGTGTTAGCTGATTGAATTTCCAGTCTTTGGGGATGAGTAGACCGGTGCCTCCACCCCTTCCTGTGATGCGAGGGCTGTGGGAGAAAGTGTGGTTATGGGAGAGGGCAGCGGGAGTGGCAGAGTCCTCTGGTTTGATCCATGTTTCTGTAAGTGCTACAATGGAAAGACCAGAATGTTTAACGAAAGCTGTAATGAAATCAGCTTTGTTCACAGCAGATTGGCAGTTCCACAATCCTATTGGGAAAGTAGAAGGGGCAGTTGCTAGCAGTGATACATTGTGAAGGTTATTAGCATTGCGTCGCCTTCGGCATGCGGCAGATGATTTACGTGTTGTGATAACAGAAAGGATTTTAAAACACATATTTAAGAGAAGCAGAAAGAAAATAGGGAGAAACATTAAAGATAACAATAAAGGAATAAGTGTTAGTGCAAACAGTAAGACAAAAAGTGCAGGGGTTGATACAAAACAGCAAAATAATAATACAAAAGAAGTGCAATACTCAAGTGCCGTGTCGGTGTCCCGGGCTCGGTGGAGTCGCGCGCAGGTAGAGTCGATGTCTTTACTCTCTTCGGTCTTCACGCGATGAGGGCTGCACGCGACCGCTGCCGCGGTGGGTAGACGCTTTTAAAATACGCGTCTACTTACGTAAATTCAACAGGCCCCGCCACAGTTCTGTACGCTTCTGCTGCTAAATTGCTTCTCCTACAGATTGAACACTACTCTCCGTTTATATAACGGCGCTGCCGTTTGGCCCCGCCCTCAGATAACACGCGCACACAAAGCAAACAAATGAAACTAGCCCAATAACGAACGAAGGACCGATACTACCCGCGGTTTCACCACGTGACAGAGCGGAAGTAAATACAAAGCGATTTCTCAGTTTAACACAGTACTAAAACTCAACAAGACACAATTTAAATACACTTACACAGTTCTGTACGCTTCTGCTGCTAAATTGCTTCTCCTACAGATTGAACACTACTCTCCGTTTATATAACGGTGCTGCCGTTTGGCCCCGCCCTCAGATAACACGCGCACACAAATTGTTTTTTGTTACTTATTCTCTTTTCTTTTCTCGGTATATAAATGCTAAATGCTAACTTTTTAAGTCATGTTGATTTTGGACATAAAAGCTGATGTCACACCATGTCATGGTCAGTTTTAATACATTACCTAATATTAAATTGACATGTTTAGGCAGGCTTTTATGTCATTTTGATTTCAATTGGTTGTGACTGTACTGGCCTGGCCTTTTCTGTTTAATGTTTTATTGACTTTACAAGGTGGCATGAAAGATCTTAAAAATAATGAACATTTATTAATTACAATGCTATAATAGTTGCGAGCTGGTTTTTGTGGGCCGCACCCGCCGAAGAAGCCCAGGGCCACCTTTTAGTCCCAGTTACAATTAGCATTAAATAAAGTATGTACATGAATTAATATGAATATAAATGAATTTAAAAAAAAATTATATTATAACCACGGATGGAAACTTAAGGCCAGCAAGTGTATCTGATGAAACCGTCTATTGAGAGGTACAAAACCAGTGTGCCAAAGCCAATGAGATATTGAGTACATTACTCTATTCCATTACAAATTACATATGAATCCTTGCTTGTATGAATTTATGACATTTGTGGCAAAATATCCAGTGTTTTCGACTTTCTCTAAGGAAACCGCCCTACTTCCTCAGAGGTTTCAAAGCAATGTAGGTGTAGATTAACCTTCATAAGTCTTCTCAACGAAGTTGCTTTCCTTTCCAGTTCCTTTGTACTTCATAAAGTGCTTTGGAGTAATGATTGACAGATTGCGTTTTTTATTTTGCACAGTCACTCATTACAAACGAGTTAACAAAGGTCAGCCAGTGGGCACTTGTAGCTGTACGTGTGTGTGATTCAAGCCTTTCTAATTGAAAACAATAGTGGATTGTCTCCACTTACAGTTTCAAAGAATCGGCTGTGGAGAACCTTGAGGCCAATGTTGTCAGCCTTACAGTTCATTAACCATTTAGACCTTTAATTAAACCTCCCTGTCTAAAGTTAACTAATCTGAAAGATGCCCAGAATAGCCGACCACAGAATTCCAAAAAAGATCAGCGACAGGGAGAGAAATAGAGACATAAGGGAGAGAGGGGAGATGAATGCTCACATCTTAGAAGTCATTAAGAAAAATAGAGCCGTGGGCAACCGGGTCTCAGATGAGTTCCTCCACAGACCTGCTGCTGCTCTATTCCATCATCATGTGCTGTGCACCTTTATTTAGACCTGCTAAATATTTCATGAACTTCATTAATCCGCAGAGTGGAGATAATGAGTCATTAACACAGTGTCTCATTTGTTATTTGAGCACCTAAAAATATATACATTTTCAAAACCCCAGGCCAATTCGGATTTGGTTTAATATCTCTGTTTTTTTCATGGGCAGGCATGGTTCTGACACATTGTTCCGTAGTGTCATGTGTAAAACCTCTAATGAAAAGCTAGTAGAAAGAAATTGACCCATCACATCAAATACATCTGTTCTCTACACACTTTATATTTGGTACTATTTAATCTACATTAATTTTTGCAGTTCCATACTCTAAAGAAATGCCCAACATTAAATGTCCAGTGTAGGGAATCTAGTGATGCGGTTGGGAATTGCAACCAACGTAAACCAATGTAATACTCCACCCCTCCACCACTCACAAAGGACAAAGATGTCAGGTTTTCACTTCTTTTCGGATGACCACAGAGAACTGCCATAAGGCCTTGTGGGTCACCAACACACTACAATAACCTGTTGGTTTTATTACAATTATGATGGATGGATATCTTCATAGGTCTTTACCTGCCTTTGTCCACAGAGAGGCGAAGAACGATGGGGAAACATAACAGCAAGCTTGCTCCTGAGGTGCTTGATGACTTGACCAAGAGTACAGAGTTCAACGAAGTCGAGCTGAAGCAGTGGTATAAGGGATTCCTGAAGGACTGTCCATCTGGCATCCTCAACCTGGAGGAGTTCCAGCAACTCTACGTCAAGGTGAGAGTTGTGAGGGTGATACAGTACTCAAATACTTTAGGGATAATTATTTTTAATGAGAGCATATAATGCAATACGCCAATTCAATTTCCATCATAAAGAATTACAGAGAGAGTTCAACCAAACAAAACAAAATGAAAATATTTTGAGAAAATGCGTCCATGCAATGGACGTCAACGGGAGCAAGTGTTGGTTGGTTACCAACATTCTTCAAAATATATTCTTTTGTGTCCTGCAGAAGAAAGTCATGCAGGTCTGAAATGATTTAAACGTAAGAACATTTAAACAAGTTTATACTTTTGGATGAATGATCCTGTTAATTCTTCACACCACTTCAATTTTAAACTCAGCACGATTGCGTGCGATTGCCAATGGCGGAACCAATGTTGTTTTATGTTATATCAATCAAACCGGGCAAGTTGCATATGACATGCCAAGTTTCATTTTACACATACATGAATAACAATTTAATAAATGTACACTATTTGGAAAAGGAAAGTAACAATTTTCTGACATAAATTTATCATGTATCTTCAGAAGATTTGGAATGTTGCACAAATAATTGTAAATACTACTTTTGAGGTGCTGCTTTGTCATTTTTGGTAGCCTGATGTTCTACATGCCTTTATTGTTACGTAAAGAAAAGTTGGAATAGGTTTCATAATATTTAACACATGGTGTCTGCGGGGTCTTAAAAAGTATTATTGGTTGATAAATACATTTTGAGAAAATGAAGGCCCTTAAAAAGTATGAAAAAGTCTTCAACACCATTTTCCAAGGTATTACATTTTGTTTAATCTTTTATTATTTGTCCAAAGGAGTCATATGCTAAAGTCTGCCCGAATTGAACAATTGTGTAGGCAAATAGTGGGAGGTCCTTTTACACCCAGTCGTTAAACAACCTTGTTGACTTGTGGGGTATGCAAGTTTTGGGGGGCAAACGGTTGGAGGATAAGGAGTTGGAACCATGGCTGAGGGCCATCTCTGGGAATAACCGTGAGATGTAGCGGCTGGTCTGTGTGTCGGAAGGCGATAAGCGTAACCTTGTTTCTCTTTCTAAAAAAACTTGCATTGGGTTAGTCACTCCATTAATATAACAGATTAAAATTTGGTTTGTGACGAAAAGTTGCAATGAGATCTTAAAATGTATGGAAATAGTCTTAAAAAGGTCTTAAAAAGTATTACATTTAGCTCCATGATTCCGGTATATACCCTGTAACAGTCACAAAACATAAATCATGAGGATGGGCCTTTGCCAATTGCTTTATGTTTATGTTTTTCAGTTCTTTCCCTATGGTGACGCTTCCAAATTCGCCCAACATGCATTCCGGACATTCGACAAGAATGGTGACGGTACCATCGACTTCAGAGAGTTCATCTGTGCGCTGTCCATCACATCCAGAGGAAGTTTCGAGCAGAAACTGAACTGGGCCTTTAACATGTACGACCTAGACGGAGATGGCAAAATCACACGAATGGAGATGCTAGAGATCATTGAGGTGAGAGATTCCGGAAACAGTCAAATAACAGTTTGGTGTAGTGGTTTTGGAACTTTCTAAGTTGCTCTTTGTTTCTCACTCTTTGCCCATCCTTCGGACGTCTCAAGGCGATCTACAAGATGGTTGGCACAGTGATCATGATGCGTATGAACGAGGACGGACTGACCCCACAGCAGCGTGTGGACAAAATCTTCAGCAAGATGGACAAGGACCACAACGATGAGATCACGCTGGAAGAGTTCAAAGAGGCGGCCAAGAGCGACCCGTCCATTGTTCTTTTACTGCAGTGTGATATGCAGAAGTAATGAGGAGAGAATGAGAGCAAGGGGAGTGGGGTGGGGAGGGGAGGTTAACCTTGTACAGACGTCTAGAGAGATGTAGGCAATAGATGATGAGAGAAAACTTACATATGGTTGAAATGCATAGATTTGGCTTTATATATGTGATAGAGATGGCCAAATTACTTCAGGGAACTGGAATGAAATAGTAATGCAAGACAGATATTTCATCCTACATCATCTGGTCAGCTGTTACACATGTTCGTTCCGGCTGCTACAAAGTCTCTTGAGAAAATCACAAAAAGTCAAAAAGTTTCAATGATGGAATGATGAAATTCAGAGCTTGTATGCCAGGGACTACTAAAGTCCTCATTTAGCCCAGGGTAATCCAAAGCCCACCCTTAAAATATTGTGCTCAACCTTGTAAATTTTACAGCACACACATTATGAAAATGTTGAGATGAAAAAGTGATAGCTAAAGTAAAATTGTCACATCAGTGGTGACTGAACACATAATCCGTTACAGACAGCGAACATTTAGCATTCCCATCTACTCAAATGGGATACAACTGAAATCATACCAGAAAGCAAAGTGTGTCGTTTATTAGGTTCAAAACAGATATGTGTACATGAAAACATTCTGTACATATGCCTATACAACACATGTTTAATATTTAAATGTTGTTTCTCCACCTTAGAACTGCTTTCATAATCTGACACAGCTGCAATGATTTGTATGCTAACACAACTATAAAGGATGTATATGGAGGTGTAATGGAGGTAAACGAATGTGTACATTTTCTCCACTGTTATTTGCCGTGAAAGCGAGTGACTGTTTGATAGCGTGTGAAAGAACACAAATGCCTAATCTTTGTATTACTTTTTTTCCATATACGTTTCTCACACCAGTCATAGAAGTATTAAGCTGTTGTGTTTGATGTCAACTGGTGTGGCTGATGAGCTGTTGTTTGTCACAAGAGCTTAGTTTTCTGCCAACCAACGTTTCACAAGCTTAGCAGTTGTCACTGGAGGATATTTATATTGTATGGAAATTGTAAATGTTCGACAACCCTGTACTTTTCTTTCTTTTTGTTATATACGTGGACACATAACCAGACGCAGAATGTGTAGTACTTGTCACTATGCCACAATACCTGCTGATATGAAAATACAGTTGCACTGTGTAGTTGAGTAGGCAATTCAGCTTCAGTTTTAGACTACCTCGCTGTGGTGAAAGATACTAATCGACCATTGATTTCACTTTGCCAGGTTAACCTTTCAAGACTTAAGTTTGTATTTTTGCTCAATGTACCACAATATCACACTGAGGAGAAACTCTCAAAACATTATGCTACAAATCGTCTTTTAGCTTTATCTAGAAGTGACTGATTTTCAGAAGCTGCAGCAAAGATCACTTGAATTCTGTGGTTCATTTTGTTGCATATCTTGTGATGGCACACCTTTGGTAACGGAAGCTTTTACTTTGTTTGTGTAACAACTGCCTTTACGCTACCTTGTGAAATAAGAGTTAGATGTAGTTCTCCGTACGTTCACATACCTGTTGTAATCTGGTTGTTGTTTTGTGCTACAATCAAATTCTATTGGAGCTCACTGAATTGAAATACTAATACATTGTACGTGTATTACTTAAAGCAACACCTTGTAGTTATTTTCAACCTTAAAATAATGTATCTAAAATTATTTCGGTGTTAGAACAACTCTTAACTGGATGGATATGGAGCAAAATATGTGCCAAAACTAAACAAACCAATCCAGCGTTTTGCGCACAAACGCAACCTTTTCTGGAAAAGAAACTCAACTGTTTGTCAACAAACAGAAAGCGTTTTACCAATACATAATGCAATTCGAGAGAAAACGCAAAGGTGTAACAATAGGCGGACCGCGGTCCGGATCCTAATCTTTGCTTCCGGACCGCCAGACATAGCCTAATAAACCATTTCAAACATTTGACTATTTTGGTTAATTAAATTGAGCTGTGCGTCTTCACAACGGAGAATCACATCACACTCAGGAACATTTATGTAATTGATCTTTTCCCCCTTATAACCTCTAATATCTTTATTTATCTTTAATGTCTTTATCGTTATTTACTAGTGCAGACATGCAGAGCAGGTAAATACACACTACAGTAAACAAAATGAAGCGAATATTAAAGAATTTGTATCCGTCAGTCTGTTTCCTGTTTGCTATATGTCTCAAACCTTTCAACCAGATTTGTGAGATTTTATTAACCATGACATTTTTATCTACATTTAGCATCAGCATTATTGGGCAACAAGCAGGTTCATATTTTGTAATAAACAACGTTTTCATTTTGAATTTTTTTTAGAGATATAAGTAGTTCTGACATGAAAATGAAAAGGGGACAATGGCATGGAAAGGCTAATTTAGTTAGTAACTCTGTTTTCTGTGTATGATTTTAATTGTTATATAGCATTTTAATTGTTACATTACAGTTGCTGTTTGCATGGTGTCAGTAGTTTTTTTTATTTACAAATATTAATTATCAGACTTCTATTAAGAGGGCATTCCCCTAAATCCACAGAGCCTATAAATACATATATCAAAATATAAAATAAATGGCCTGATAAAAGATTGCATATTTTATACAGTATATCCCACTGGGCTAAATTGAATAAATATTTATTTATTTTGTAAAAAATATATTGTCCGGACCTCAGTTTGGAAGAAAATATAAAGACTGGAACTCTTGGAACTTTAAATGAATACCCCTGGTGTAACATATACATGTACTGTTTAGAACCTTTTTACAAGATTCTCGCTCATCGAATTTCTCACAAATGTGTCTATTTAGGTTAAAAAATTAATGCTGCTATTATTTGGCTATTTCAAGCTAATTGGGCAATTTTTGCAATAAATTAAACTAGCACAAACAATAATGTAAATTTAAGTTAAACAAAATAACCATCTGCTGTTTTGGAAGAAGTTACTTAACTGCATTTCTTCCCATGTTTACATTTGTTAGAAAATAAAGCTGAGAGAATTTCATAATAAGTGAGTCTTAAACACATAACTGTCCATGCTGGATCTGTCCCAGTTACTTTAAACAACAGGCTTGAAAGCAAAATAAGGCAATTAGCAGAAACGCAACCGCATAGCCAGGCTTTTTTTGGTGTACCAACAGGAAGAGAAGCTTTGCGTGTACTTCCCTTTTTCGCTTGTCTACTGTCTGATTAAGAGGTAAGGCTGATTTGGACCCAGCTCCTTTACCTTCAGTTTTTCTGCCAAGGTTCTCTACTCAAACGTACATTAGGTTCGTGTCTGGGATTACCTGAGTCCGCCATTGTCACACAATTGTATATTGCGCAACTACAGACCCACCCTGATTTTAGCAATTTAGGGCAACATAAAAATCACACATTTCAGATAAGATTTGTGGATGTTGATTGGATAAATTTTATCTCACGTCCTAAATATATGTATAAGGATTTGACTAAATTCCACAAAGACCCGCCTAATGTGGGTGATTTCTCGATCGCCTCTCAGTTGAAATCGACACATGCAGACAGGCAGAGAGGCCATATTGTGATGATGAAAACATGTGAGGGCCAGCCGCCACTGCTAAGAAGGTTGTGTTTGTTTGCAAAATGCTGGACATGTTTGTTTAGTTTTGGCACAAATTTCACTCCATAGACGAATTCACACAAAAGCTATTTGAGCAGCCTCATAGTGGCTGAAAACACACTCTGTAAATTCTGTGGTTCGGGTTGGTACACAAAGCCCCGCCCATCAACCTGCTTAAGGAAGACTGCAAAATGGTTTCAAGATGACGTTTCTGCATTTGACGGTTTCATCAGTTTAGTCATTAAATTCACATATATTGCACTGCCCACAGCTTATACAGCGACATTATTTACAAAATCTGGTAACAGAAAATTTGCTCTTATCAACCACATGGGGAGCCATGAGCTTAAGTTAAATAGTGTGGCATTAACATATGCATCTTACTGATTTTATTTGATTACATTACCTCAGCAATGGCTATAGGTAAAGATCTCGGGAAGTGCAAAAGTGGCCCTTTGGTGTTTGTATCATGATATGGTTATGTTTATCTGTGCCAAAGACTATGAATTGGATAATTTAGAAGTACGTGTAAAAAGATCTGAACTTGAAATATTAACAAGAATATTTACATTGACTGATTGAATATTGTGATTCCAGAGCTAAAATGAAGCAAATGATTATGAAACATTTCACAGCAAATTCCATCCCACGGTACTCAAAAGGGAGTACAAAACTCTGTGTGTGTTTGTGTGCTGTGCTATATGTCTGGTTTAAGTTCACTCTTTCAATGTTGTAAAGCATCTTGAACAAAGACATGTAATTATTTTTGTTAGAGAAATTATTAAATATGTGGATGTCTACTGAATCGTCTCACGATGTGTCCTGATCAATCCTCCAAACTCATCACCCTCTCTCTCTCTCTCTCTCTCTCTCTCTCTCCCTCTCTCTCTCTCTCCTCCTCCCTCTCTCCCCCCCCCTCTCTCTCGATAATGGAAATAGGGAGTATCCAGTTGACTAGTGGCACGTGCAGTACGTTAACCTTCACAGCAAATGTTCAAATCATTTGGATGAGAGACCGGTTAAATCTTTCAGCTGGGTAACTTTGGAAGTAATAAGGGGATGTTCTCAAATGGCGTACTCCAGCAAGTTGCCAAAGATTACGAAAAACATTATTCTCAAATTCTCTGCCCTGGTCATGGTGTACCTTGCCAGGGTAGCCAGACAGGGGGATGTAGTAATTTAATAGATGCTCAGCTGCAGTATGGCCACATTGTTTTGGGGGGTAAGCTTGAGCAAATCTAGTAAAGTATATATGCTAGTATATACTCATGTCCACCATGGCTTTGTTCTAATTCTATCAATTCAAACAAGTTTGAGAGGTGAGCTGGATGTTATACTCTCCATGGGTGCTCTGACATGGGTTACAGGCTTGTTTTGCTTGATAAAGGGGCACTTCTTTGTGGCATACTCATCTACCTCCTTCTTCATAAATGGCCAATAGAATCTGTCTCATCAGGTGAATTACCCGTTCTGTGCCCACATGTTTGCAGTACTGTGCAAATTACTTATATGATTACCTGATAAGACTTGGCATAATATAGCACATCATTAAGCTATGGTATGCAACATTCGTCTCTCAGGAAATTATCTCGGATGTAACCTTGGTTCCTTGATGGAGGGAACAAGAAGTTGTGTGGAGACTGACAGAATGGGGTTTGGCTTGAGAACCTATCATCTCCGATTATAATTTGAAAAGGTCAATGATCTTGGCGAATGGGATGGCACGCAAGACTCCGCCCCATACATATTCATACAAGATGGCGTAACTATTCCTTCACCTTTTTGGGCTGAGGAACTTGAGAGGCACCATTGTTCGCTGCAGCGGGCCGGCACAGCGCTCGTGGCATGATGGACACAACATCTCGTTCCCTCCATCAGGGATTAAATCCATAACCAAGGCATTCCCTTTCTGTCGGTCTCTTGACGTTGCGACGGTGCTGCACTGCGTCCCGATTTCCAGCCGAACAACACTGACCGGCCTAGGCGAGTCACAAATGTGCGTCCTCGCGAATCGTAAGACATCAATTAATGTGACCACGACGAGAGGCTCGTACAGGCGGTACCGCTCGTACAGGCAATGGCCTTGCTATTCTAGAGGCGAGTAGGCTGCCCTCACCTGAGGGGGATGGCTACGGAGACCACATCTGCCGAAGGGAGATAATACGTGGAGTACCTACACGGTCTCACCAGTGGGGAGAACTCACTACGTGTGGAACACTAGCCCAGATGCAAGGGTTCACCTTGTGAGTGAAACTCACACATACTGGGCTTGAATACGAGCTGCTCCTCCACGATCCACGCAGACCTGGTGAAACCACACCAGTCCAGGACCTCCACATCCAACATATTCACGTCCAAGATCACCTGAGACAAGCCACCCTGCAAGCAATTGGTTTGCATAACTAAAGAAAGGCTGCACAAACTGTCAGAAACCGTCTCAGGGAAGCTGAACAATATGCTCGTCGTCCTCATGGGGGTCTCGACATGACTGCAGTTCGTTACCCGACATGAGTGGGCAAATGCTAACATTCGATGGCGTCTGGCACTTTGGAGACGTGTTCTCTTCAACGATGAATCCCAGTCTTCAATGTACAGGGCAGTCGTGTGGGTGAGCAGTTTGCTAATGTCAAGATTGTGGATCGAGTGGACCATGGTCACTGTGGGGTTATGGTATGGGCAGGCGTATGTTATGGACAACAAACACAGGTGCATTTTATTGATGGCATTTTGAATGCACAGAGATACCGTGACGAGATCCTGGGGCCCATTGTCATGATTCTGCCGCATCATGTCATGTTTCTTTTGGTTTAGTGGTAGGATCATGACAGAACCTCATGTTTAATGTGGAGAGAGGCAATTATTGTTGCTATGGCCTTCCATACGCTCTCTCCGGGCTCGTCTCTGTTCCCATCCTCTCGGTACCTCATTATTGATTAATTCCCTACACCTGTTCCCCTCTTGATTTGCTCCCTTATTTAATGCCCTTGTGTCTTCTGTCTTGTGCTGGTTCATTGTGGTGAGTTCATGGGTCATATGTAGCCCTCTTCTCTTGGTATGGCCTAAATTCATCGCTTTTTTAATTATTGCTGTGGAAAACCTATGAAATTATTAATATGTTTTTGTTCCTTTTAAATTACAATAATGGGAGCACTACTTGCCTTACTGCATTTAGATCATAGTGGAAATCGTTTTTCCCTACTTCTGGTCTCCATCTCCATATTGTGAAATATGCATATCTACCAAATTCCTTCAGCATCGAGAGGCCCATACTCCCGCAACAGATCTGCATTTTCACAGTAAATAATTACTAGTATATTACAATTATATAATCAATAAACAAAACTAGACAAATATCTTAGTGTTGATATGAAAAATGCATAAAACATTATACAAACTGTGTGTGTCACAATGGTATTCTGACACCTGATAAGGTTTCCCTTTTGTTAAAATGGAAAAAATCTCACAAAAGCAGACCTTGAACCAAGAACCTCTGAGTCATAGGAAAAAAATCAGCCAATAGCCAATTTGTTGGGATTTAGACCTTGCTGTCTCTCAGTTCCAAGGGGAACAGGGGAATGGCGCTACCAATGCCAAGGTCCTGGGTTCGATCGAGAAGTTGTTGTCAGATCCTGTCCCCCTGTCTTCCATAAGAGTCACAGTTCATACATTTCTCAAAGTCCCACTTCTGAATTTTAATGTCAAAACAAGAGTGTTCTTCTGAGATAGATTTTCAGTCTTTTATCAATGTGCATGATAAATGATCGAATGTACTTTGACAACTAAGAATGTTACTGTCACATAAAGTTCCCCGTGTTTAAAAAGAGATATCTTTGAAAATCAGGCCTTGAACCTCGGACCTCTAAGACACTGGAAAACAGCAGTTAACCACTCTGCAACTCTTCAGAAAGCTCCCTTGAATTAAGAGCTTGATGTCCCTCAATTACCAGGTGGACACATTCCTGATAGCTAAGAAAGTTAATGTCAGACACTGTTCTCCCCTGTGTTAAATCAGAGTTGCAGTTTACACATGTTTTAGACATTTTCACTGCAGATTTTCTGTAGGTATTCTGGTATTCTGACAACTGAGAATCTTGCTGTCACATGAAATGCTGTGCCATTATGAATGAATGCATCAAAATAATTGCTTTTGTCAATACATGCATCTACGCATACATTTGAAAGGGGTAGAATCAAGATAGGTGGGCAAAACCGATCAAGCCCCAAAATGACCCTCTTCAAATATTACACTCTTTTGTATATCATGTAGATTTTGTTAGAACGTCTACATAAATATGAAGAAATTGTACATGTGACACACAGTCTAGCTTATGTGCATAAATCAAACACATTTCTTTGTATATATCTCCATCCATGCATAAGTTTAAGGAAATAGAATCAAGGCATTTGAGCAGAAGAGATCCTGCCCCAAAAAGACCTTCTTGCAATATTACACTCCCATGTATAATACTATGTAGTTTCTTTGCCCATTAGGCCTACATGTTTGACTGTCTAGGTAAATATGAAGAAATGGTAAATGAGACATAAATTGTTGCTTGTATGCATGCATCAAAACTAATTGTTTTTGTATATATGTGCATCCATGCATAAGATTAATTCACTTAACCCAACTTTTATTTATATAGCGCTTTTTAAAAATTGTATTGTTACAAAGCAGTTTGACATGTTAACTATTAGCAATGCATTAAATAACATACATGCACTGACACTAACGCACAACAAAACACACATACATGCACACGGATACGCACGTGTGTGTGTGTGTGTGTGTGTGTGTGTGTGCACTCATGCATGTCCGTCTGTGTGTCTGTCAAGTCAAGTCAATTCAGCTTTATTTACATAGCACAATTTTCATTGTTACAAAGCAGCTGTACAACAAAACATTACTATAAGCAAAACATATAAGGTTATGCAAGTCAAAACACAGGTCAAATATCAGACAGCCTATAAATTCCTATATGTAGTGTTAATTAAATAAAACTATAAAATTCTTGCAGCCCCCCACAGTATGCAAACGGTGGCGAGGAACCCAAAACTCCATTGGAGGAGAAAAAAACAGGCCTCACCAAGGGATTCCAGTTTCCCTCTGGCTAAAGCTGTAGCCTCTGCACAAGCTTGATAGTGCTTGCAAAACAGGGCAAAATTATTTTTTTATTTAGATTATCATTAATAATCTAATAGCGGCTGAAATTTTGTAGTGTCGCCACGTCCTTTATCCAGCTCTATCATCACAACTTTTGTCAGGTCTGGGCATGGACTGCGTCCTGCCCTCTCTGCTAACCTTGGAACAATGAGACAAGACTGGCTGAGAGTAGAGTACTATTCTGCCCTCTTTGATGCAACAAATGCATCAGTTGTTATTGGAAGTGTTCCTGGTTCCGGTTGATCTAACTAGTGCAACCTAAATCTTCGGAATATATATATTATGATCTGTAGTGTAAGATTTTAGTGCAAAAGTTTATGCGATGCTTTATAGGCAACCAGTGCAAGGTTGACAGAACCGGGCTAATATGCTCATACTTTTTTGTACGTGTAAGAACTCTAGCTGACGCATTTTTGACCAGTTGGAGTTTTTGTAATAGGCTGCAGGGCAACCACCTAATAGTGCATTACAGTAATCTAGTCTGATGTCATAAAGGCATGAATTAGCTTCTCTGCATCTGATGGTGACAGCATATGACATAGTTAAGGTATATTTTTTCAATGGAAAAGCGCAATTTTATAGGTGTTGGCGACCTGGTTCTCAAATGACAGAGTGCTATCGAATAAAACTCCAAGATTCTTTGCTGAAGATGAGGGTTTTATGGAACATCCATCAATAGTTAATAAGCAGTATTCTTGGTTGTTACGTATGGCGGTTTTCAGTCCAATAAGTAAGACTTCTGTTTTGTCCGAGTTCAGTAATAAGATATCTTTACTCATCCACTTTTTATATCGACTATGCATTCCACTATTCGAGGGAAATTCTTTGTTTCATGAAGCTTCTGTCGTGATCGCGGTGGTGAGACAAGGACAGAGGACCCAGGTGTAGACAGCGGGTAAGGGGTTAACACAAGTCTTTAATAATAAATACAAAACAAAACCCACGATGGGGTTACAAAACAGGGGGATATGATAACAAGACAGGACTAATACTAACTACACTTAAACAAGACTAAACTAAACTAACCAGACACAGGAACTCACCAAACAACCACAATGAACCAGCACAAGACAGAAGACACAAGGGCATTCAATGAGGGATCAAATCAAGAGGGAACAGGTGTTTGGCATGAAATCAATGACGAGGAGACGGCAGGGCAAGAACAGAGACCAGACTGGAGAGAGTGTATGGCAAGCCAAATCAACAATAATTGCCTCTCTCCACATTAAACATGAGATTCTGTCATGATCCTGCCACTAGACCAAGAGAACCTGACATGATGTGGCAGAATCACGACATCTTCGAGGAAATATAAAGTTGCGTATCATCAGCATAAGAGTGAAAGCTAACTCTGTGTTGCTTTAATATATCTCCAAGGGGTAGCATGTATTATGCATCTGTGTGTATTAGTACGTGTTTATATTGTGTGTGTGAGTCCGTGTTTTTTATTTGAGTGTGTTTGAACCATTGTGTGTCAGTCTTCTGTGTTTTCACATTTTTTGTTTTTTACTTCAATAACTTTAAATGTTATTCCTATAGTCAATATCTTTTATGTGCAGCTGCTTTGTAACAATAAACGTTGTAAAAAGCACTATATAAATAAACTTGACATTATTGCAGTTGCAATATTGTTATGTAGTGAGGAGGTCAGTTCGCACCCTCCCTCTTTCAGCTCCACCATTTAGACTGATTACAGGTCTCCGAATAATGAGAAAAGATGACAGAGAGAATACCGTTCTAAAAGTGCATCAGGGGTTCCGGTTGATTGAAATCAGGGGTTCTCAAATGGCGCATTTTCACAGCGGGAACCCGGAACTCAGACTTTGGGACAGTACTCCGTGTGTTTTCACCGCAGGAACCAGGATCACAACAAAGTTCCAGGTAAAACCCCCCTCCCCCAGAAAGTCCCTGCTCGTGAGGTTGAGCTTTTCCAGAGTTCCGGAAGATTCAGGGGTTGGCCTTGGTCGTTGAATATGCTGATTTGTTGCGTTCACGATTTCTTTGGTTGGTAGACATGCTGCATCGTGTTCCTGTAAAAAGAAACCACCAAGTTTGTGGAGATGCATGTAGTTTACTTTATTAAGTTTTTGCAGAGGACGAAATCCAATGGGAATTGGAAACTATGACCTGCAATGAAAAAGTATACTTTAAAAAGTTGTTTATACAAGTCCACTTTATTTATATTGCGCTTTTTACAATTTCACAATTTGTTACAAAGCAGCTGTACAAGAAACATATTGACTATAAGCAAAACATAAAAGGTTATGCAAGTCAAAACACAGATCAAATATCAGACAGACTATAAATTCCTATATGCAGTATTAAGTGTACAAGCTGGGAATTGTCGTACAAAAAAAAGTTACTGGTGTCCGTCGCTTTATCTGACATTGTTGTTTGATATTACTGCCCCCTCCTGGACTGGGAACAGCAGACCTGTCACAGGACTGATGTGCCTGATCTTCACGGTTCTTTAGAAGAGGCAGGCGTGTGCTGTTACACAGACAGCATAGCTGCCGTAGTGTGTCATCCGCCAGGAGCGGATGTGTGGACATCGTCGGACGATGTGCGGGCCCCGGGTCGGACGATGTCCACACGAGTTCCTGCATAACCGTTGGGTAGGTTTTACCCTCAGGGAGCTCTTTCAGCACCTTGGCCTGGTGGACCTGCAGAATGGCCATGGTGTGAAGAGTGGAGGTAGCTTGGCCCGCGGCATTGTAAGCCTTCGCCACCAGTGATGCTGAAAACTTGCGTGCCTTGGACAGGGGTCGACCTCTGCGGGCACAGGTGCACTACAACAGCACGCTCAACCTGGGGTACGTCAACATGGCCCCTAACTGCCCCACCATCGTGGGAAGAAAGGGTGACAGAGTCAGCTTGACAGGAAGCGCAGAGAAGGGAGCACTCCAGGTCTTACTGAGCTCATGCACTGGGCTCGGGCACGGCTTGGAGTCTCACTCGGACCCGATGTACCAAGTATCCAGCCCCGAGCGCTGGGGGATAGGTTTCAGGAATAACACCTCTGGAACAGCTTAAACGCACAGGGGAAGTCACTGACGAGAGACAATCCGCTGCACCACGTCTTAGAATCCAGCAAAAAGAGTCTTTGTCATCAGATGCGAAGGCTCCGAAAAACAAAAGGTGAATGAATGCAGCACGCCGTCTCCCCTGTATACTCGGATATTCAGGGGCGGAGTCCAGCATGCAAATTGAATTCGTCAATTTCATTTGCCTTTTCAAAACTAGTCAGAAGATGATAGGTTCTCAAGTCAAACCCTATCTGTCAGTTCGACACAACATCTCGTTCCCTCCATCAGGGAACAGAGGTTACATACGTAACCAAGACATTTCCACTTGCCAGCATAATATCCTCGCAAAATCTGCAACGCTGCTCATCCATCAATGCTTTTTCTCTTCTGCTCATGTTGTCATTAGGTCCTGTGTCTTATCTGAAGTACATGCAGTATCCATTGCAATTTATACCCAGCATCTTGACACGCAAAAAAACTCAATTTTATTCCTCTGGTAATCCTGGGCATTTTCCATTAGATTCCCTGGGCCCATAACCTGTTAGCAGAGTGCCTAAATGATACCCAGAATGCGTTGCACTTTTCACCAGCAAGCAGTCCGTGCAACTGGAATGCTTTTTATTGATTAAGCATAAAGTACATACACATGTTCATCATCGGTCATTGATTAGATCACATGACATTACCTCACCAATGGGATTGTCTGGACCACAAAATAATAAAGAAAACAAGATATACAAATAATCAAGATATGAATGTGACATATACACATGCCAACATACACTCACATTTTAAATACATGTTGTTGCTGTTTTATTGTTTCTTAAAATCTAAAGTTGTATTTGTGATCTTGAATCATTCAAGATACGTCTTATTTCTCTTTGTCGATCATTTTATGTAAAGCACTTGTGCATGAAATGTGCTATATAAATAAACTTGCCTTTCCTAATATAACAAGTGAAAAACAAACAAATTAATTATTAATAAGTATTAAAATGATTAGTTGGAATTATGTTCAAATTATTTTCCTTATTTTGAAATCGCAGCGCAGGAAGAGAACGTGACGTCACTTCCTGGAACGAATTGTTTGGGATTAGCCTTGTCCCTATAGTTGTTCATAAATAAAATATTTATTATTTGGAGCTCAAAATCGCCGATCTACAACAGCAGTATCAAAAAGTAAGGCATGCACCCTGTTGTATATAACCAAAATACACACTGCTTCTATATATTCAGCGTTTGTTTATTTTGGGATTAGAAACCGTTCCTGGATACTGTTAGCCAGCTAAAAGTGGCAGCTTTTGTAGTGATGTATCTCGCTGTTGTTGGTAATATACATTTAACACGTAGCATTTTTGGATTTAAAAACGTTATATGATTGTTAATCTTCACCTCATTCATGTTGGTGGCGTGCGACGCTACTATCTCGACAATTAGCACGCTCTTATAATGGACGACACTGATTGCGTTGCAAGTGAACGCGACGCGTTACTATGGTAACAGAAGAACGCGCGCCTGACAGAGGTTATAGTGTTGTAACGTTGTCTATTGTCAGTAGATGTGGTTTTGTGTTGCGGTTGGTTTGTACGATTAGTTTCTGTAAAACTGTAATAATACATGATGTGTGTTTAAAGAGAAACTGATCCACAAAGGGACCATGGCTGAGCCAGTAGCCATAGAGGTGACTGTGAAAACCCTGGACTCTCAGAGTAGGACCTTTTCTGTCAGGGGAGAGGTTTGTATATGTCTATCATCTGATGATATAATGAACTTAGATGAGTGCCATTAATGTTTCTTCACAATCAAATTGGGAAATCCCTCTTTATATCACAAATTCTTTCTCTCTCAGTGGACTGTGAAGGAGTTTAAAGAGTACATTGCATCCTCGGTTGAAATCCCAGAGGATAAACAGAGGTTGATCTACCAGGGTAAAGTGTTGCAAGATGAGAGGACTCTCACAGAATACAGTAAGGTCTTTCATTTTAACTGGCGCGTGCACATACATTACATTATAAAGCATTGATTATTTTTGCATGTGTCAAATGTAAATAAATTATACTTCTTCTTTCAATTTACATTTGTATGCATTTGGCAGACGCTTCTAACCAAAGCGACTTACATTGCATCACACTATGCATTTGTCTCTAAGTATGTACAATCCCCTGGGATCTAACCCACGACTTTGGCATTGCTGGTGCCATGCTTTAACCACTGAGCTTCAGGAAACTAAAATGATGTATATGTTGTTACTAATAAAAATTATAAAATCTTTTTATATCACTCTTATGTAAGACGTTGATGGAAAAGTAATTCATCTTGTGGAACGAGCGCCTCCCCAGAGCAGTCAGCCTGGGGGTGGAGGAAGTGGGGTTTCAGACTCATCTGGTGCAGCGGATGGGAGACCTCAGTCTTCCACCTTTACAGGAGCTCCACATGACCGCAATGCCAACAACTATGTCATGCTGGGCACATTTAACCTGCCTGTGAACATCATGGATCCACAGCAAATACAGGTATCATGGAATTCACAGAGATTTAATGCTTGTAAATGTGAGAGCTGTATTAGCTAAATTTGTCAAAAAAGAAAGTTGAATAAAGTGTCTGCATTTTTCCAGATGCAAGTGCAGCAGATGCTGTCTGGTGTTGGAGAATCAGGACGTAATGTCAGGGTGAACACCAGCACAGGAGTGAGTGACCAACAATTCAGAAATGTAAATTTAAAGTCACAATTGATCAAAAAATCTAAATTATTTCATAAATTAAATCATGTTATCTTCTCATATGATAATCAATATGGTGAAGCTTTAAAAATGCATACATTCACCATAAAGTAATCCAAATTACTCCAGTAGATTAATAAATGTCTGTGAGAGAAAACAATATTTTTTTTATATTTGTAAGCAATATGCTTGATCGCGCTAGTTATGGTGGTTTTAGAATTGCTATGTCTAGTCACAGTCTGTTTGAAACTTTCTTTGGCCTCATATAATAAACATTTGTTTCCTTTCTTACAGAGCAGCGGATCTGTGGATGTCCATATCAACGTGGACCAATCAGCACAGAGTGAACCCAGGATGAGGCTCCGATTGGCTGAAAGCTTACTGCGAGATACCCAGGCCTTAATCCACAGACTTGAGGTGCGTATCGCTCACCTTCACATGAACACTGCAAATGTCGAAAAAAATGTTTTAGTTGTTTTCAGTTTAGTGTAGTGATGTGAGGTACACCAGCAGAAAACATGATTTTGGTAGTGGGCTAATTGATTAATGATTTTGTTACAGCGTCCGTCCAATGAAGCGTCGTCTCAACAGGATACACAGCCTCCTCGGTCATCTTCAGAATTCCCAGCACAACAAATGGACACCTCACCACCACCACCATCCTCCACAACACAGACAGAGGGACCAAGTCACTCCGGACCCAAGTAAGATTCTTCATACTACATCTACTTTTTGGAATGCCCTGACCCATCTCTAAATTAAATCATAAGCTATTTTTATTTGATTTAAGCCCTATTTCTTATTGAATAGTCTAATTTCTGTCATTCATCAGTCAGCCAAGTCCACTGGAGTTGGTGGAGGTTCTGTCAGAGGTGCGAAGGGTGGAAGAGAGACTCCGTCCCTTCATGGAGAGAACACATTCCATCCTTGGAGCAGCCAGTTCTGCAGACTACAATAACAATGTAGGTCGTAAGTGACATCATATTACTGACATGTGCATTATCACTGTTTTCATTAGATGAAGTAATGTCTTTACATTTTCCTGCCAGACACAAGAACGTGAGGAAG
Organism: Barbatula barbatula; assembly: GCF_947034865.1. Taxonomy (NCBI): domain Eukaryota; kingdom Metazoa; phylum Chordata; class Actinopteri; order Cypriniformes; family Nemacheilidae; genus Barbatula; species Barbatula barbatula. Next base: position 13,225,669 of record NC_136784.1, read on the forward strand.
ATCAGCACACTCTCAATTTGATTGGAGAATCGCTTCATCTCCTCGGCAACACCTTGTTGGCTCTTAGTGACCTTCGATGCAATTTATCCGCTCAGCCACCCCGCCACTTACACGTGGTACGCCCGATGTCCCACTACACCTCTCCTCTTGTGAGTTGACATTTTTTTATTTTTCATATTCATAATAATGAATATGAATTATCAACCTGACAAGAAAACTCCTCCTGACAGATGAACCTTGGAACCACAGTCACCATGACGTCTAATGGCAGACAGACAAGTGAAAGTCAGGCACAGCCCACTGGCCAATCAGAGCAGCAGGGCCAGGTTCCTCCGCCTCCTACGGCTGGAGCCAATCAACAGACAGGCCATGGTCAGGGGACTCCTAGAGTGATCAGAATTACACACCAGACTATAGAGCCTGTGGTTATGATGCAGATGAATCTGGATGGTACAACTTACTGCTTATGTGTTTGCACCAGTCAAACACACATCAATCATTTCTGGTCTTGATCCCTAAAACTACCATCAATTTAATGGATACGGCAGACAGTTGCCTATATAAAGGGACATTATTAAACAGGCAGCTGTTGATCTGTGCGTTTCTGTGCAGCAGATTTAGACAGTGGAGCGCTACAGAACCCCAGTGCTGCTGGACAGACTGGTTAGTTTCTCTGCCTCTCGCTATAGCCGATATCTAGCCAACGATAGATAGTTCAGCCCAAAGTAATAAGTCTGTCATTATTCACCCTCATGTTGTTTCAAAACCTGTATATGAGTTTTTCTTCTGTAGAGCACAAATGAAGATATTTTGAGAAACATCTCAGTGATTTTGTGTCCATACAATGGAAGTCAATGAAGGTTCCGGTGTTGTTCGGTTATCAGCGTTCTTCAAAATATCTTCATGCAATCATACAGGTTTAGAGTGACATGAGGGGAGTAGATGATGAAGTATTTTTTTGGGGGGGATGAACTATCCCTTTGCATTTTAAAATGGGTTTATGTTTGTTTGACTTCCTTTATGATGATAGAGTTTTGGGTTCCTTTAACAAAGTAGCTGTCTTCTGTTATTAAAATGTCTTTATTTGTCTTCTAAAGGCACCACTGCCCCCGTCCACGTTCCAGGTTTACCACCAGAGTTCATGCAGGCCATCATGCATCAGATCTCTCAGCAGGCTGTTGCCATGACAACCACAGCCTCTGCCGGGCAGCAGCAGGGCACTGCGGGCACAGGTGTTCAGAGCGTGGTCCCTCCACCTCCTCAAGCCAGGGTGGTAATCACACAACCCTCCTTATCCCCAAGCATTCCACAGTCCGCAGGCACCAGAGGGACCACCATCAACGTGCAGGCAACAGTGCCCCCTTCAGCGGGACAACAGACTGGCCAAGTATGAACATGTTTTTATTACAAGGTGTACACTGTTACTATTTTTTTACTGAAACTTATTTATTTATGTGACTTAACTTAATTCTGTGTCTGTACAATATTTATCCACACGATTAAGGGTAGTCCTGTGGCATCCTCTCCTCTCACACAGATGGTCAGTGGTTTGGTTGGGCAGCTTTTGATGCCATTGCACACAGGTGAGTCTCCTGATCCTATTCAAATCCTGTTTCAGATGTTTAATCGCACAGCTGTGATTTCATTAATGTGTTATGTTTTTAGGTGATCAGACATCTACAACCTCCTCGTCCCATTCCTTCACCTTCTCTACCTCCTCATCCACTGTTCCCCCATCCTCTACCAACACGTCTGCCCAGACTTCCACCCACACCACCAGTACAACGTCTGTGGTTCAATCCCAGGAGGGCAACACTGGGGATAACCTCACACAGCTGCTGAGCTCTTTCCTGGGTGGAGCTGCAGGAGCCAATGGAGGAGCTGCTTCTGGTGGAGGTGCTTCCTCTGTTACAGTGACTGTTCCAGGGGTCTCTGCCTTCATTCAGGGCCTGTCCGAGTTTGTTCAGGTTAGCTCCTGTAGCTCAGTTGGTAGAGCGATGCATTTGCAGTGCAGAGGTCATAGGTTCAAACCCCAGTGTTTCCCCTTTCATTGATTTGACCTGGCTCTTTTCTTCACAGTCTGGCCAGCCTGTGTTTCCTCCTCCAAACCAGCTGCCTCCACCTGCACAAGCCACACCCACTGCCCCCTCGGGGGCTACCCCCACCACCCCTCAGCCTAATAGTGGAGTTGGGGAGACCATCAGCCCTGAGCTTTTCACAGGCATCGTGCAGGGAGTCCTGTCCACCATGATGGGCTCACTTGGAGCCGGTCAGGGCAGCACAGAGAGCATCGCCCAGTTTGTCCAGAGACTCTCCCAAACCAGCAATCTCTTCACTCCTGGGACTGGAGATGCAGTGGGTGAGTAAGCCGGAATCACACTGTCGAGACATTTGGGAAGTTAAAAAGAAATGTGTTGTTCTGGCTAAAGGATACTGCACCGCATTGTAGCATAATTTAAAGCATATTTTTAGGCCTAATAGAGCGTGACAGTGATTGACCACTTTTTTGAGCTGAGTCACACCAAGCAGTTTGGTACCATAAATTAATCACAACATTAAAATCCTCTTAAGAGCATTAATGTGTTCAGTGGTTTGATGTGACTCGCTGTTTCTCTTTGTGTGGTAGGTTTCTTTGGAGACCTGCTTTCTCTTGTGTGTCAGAGCTTCTCTATGGTGGACATGGTTCTGCTCCTGCATGGTAATCCTCAGCCTCTGAGCCGCATTCAACCTCAGCTCACAGCGTTCTTCACCGAGCACTATCTGCAGGGACGGGAACCCACAGATGCCAACATAGCTGTGAGTCTGAGATGTCAGTGATTTTACAGTTGTGAGTCTGAGTTTATGCTTCTTCACAGCCGTGAGTCTGAGATTAAGCTCTTATACAGCTGTGAGTCTGAGTTTATGGTTCTTCACAGCCGTGAGTCTGAGATTAAGCTCTTATACAGCTGTGAGTCTGAGTTTATGCTTCTTCACAGCCGTGAGTCTGAGCTGCTGTTCTTTAGCATTTTTACAGCTGTGAGTCTGAGTTTAAGCTTCTTCACAGCCGTGAGTCTGAGATTAAGCTCTTATACAGCTGTGAGTCTGAGTTTATGCTTCTTCACAGCCGTGAGTCTGAGCTGCTGTTCTTTAGCATTTTTACAGCTGTGAGTCTGAGTTTATGCTTCTTCACAGCCGTGAGTCTGAGATTAAGCTCTTATACAGCTGTGAGTCTGAGTTTATGGTTCTTCACAGCCGTGAGTCTGAGATTAAGCTCTTATACAGCTGTGAGTCTGAGTTTATGCTTCTTCACAGCCGTGAGTCTGAGCTGCTGTTCTTTAGCTCTTATACAGCTGTGAGTCTGAGTTTATGCTTCTTCACAGCCGTGAGTCTGAGATTAAGCTCTTATACAGCTGTGAGTCTGAGATTATGCTTCTTCACAGCCGTGAGTCTGAGATTAAGCTCTTATACAGCTGTGAGTCTGAGATTATGCTTCTTCACAGCCGTGAGTCTGAGATTAATCTTTTATACAGCTGTGAGTCTGAGTTTATGCTTCTTCACAGCCGTGAGTCTGAGATTAAGCTCTTATACAGCTGTGAGTCTGAGTATATGCTTCTTCACAGCCGTGAGTCTGAGCTGCTGTTCTTTAGCATTTTTACAGCTGTGAGTCTGAGTTTAAGCTTCTTCACAGCTGTGAGTCTGAGATTAAGCTCTTATACAGCCGTGAGTCTGAGATTAAGCTCTTATACAGCTGTGAGTCTGAGTTTATGGTTCTTCATAGCCGTGAGTCTGAGATTAAGCTCTTATACAGCTGTGAGTCTGAGTTTAAACTTCTTCACAGCTGTGAGTCTGAGATTAAGCTCTTATACAGCTGTGAGTCTGAGTTTATGCTTCTTCACAGCCGTGAGTCTGAGATTAAGCTCTTATACAGCTGTGAGTCTGAGATTATGCTTCTTCACAGCCGTGAGTCTGAGATTAAGCTCTTATACAGCTGTGAGTCTGAGTTTATGGTTCTTCACAGCCGTGAGTCTGAGATTAAACTCTTATACAGCTGTGAGTCTGAGTTTATGGTTCTTCACAGCCGTGAGTCTGAGATTAAGCTCTTATACAGCTGTGAGTCTGAGTTTATGCTTCTTCACAGCCGTGAGTCTGAGATTAAACTCTTATACAGCTGTGAGTCTGAGTTTATGGTTCTTCACAGCCGTGAGTCTGAGATTAAGCTCTTATACAGCTGTGAGTCTGAGTTTATGGTTCTTCACAGCCGTGAGTCTGAGATTAAACTCTTATACAGCTGTGAGTCTGAGTTTATGGTTCTTCACAGCCGTGAGTCTGAGATTAAGCTCTTATACAGCTGTGAGTCTGAGTTTATGGTTCTTCACAGCCGTGAGTCTGAGCTGCTGTTCTTTAGCTCTTTATACAGCTGTGAGTCTGAGTTTATGCTTCTTCACAGCCATGAGTCTGAGATTAAGCTCTTATACAGCTGTGAGTCTGAGTTTATGCTTCTTCACAGCCGTGAGTCTGAGCTGCTGTTCTTTAGCTCTTATACAGCTGTGAGTCTGAGTTTATGGTTCTTCACAGCCGTGAGTCTGAGATTAAGCTCTTATACAGCTGTGAGTCTGAGTTTATGCTTCTTCACAGCCGTGAGTCTGAGATTAAACTCTTATACAGCTGTGAGTCTGAGTTTATGCTTCTTCACAGCCGTGAGTCTGAGATTAAGCTCTTATACAGCTGTGAGTCTGAGTTTATGCTTCTTCACAGCCGTGAGTCTGAGCTGCTGTTCTTTAGCTCTTATACAGCTGTGAGTCTGAGTTTATGGTTCTTCACAGCCGTGAGTCTGAGCTGCTGTTCTTTAGCTCTTATACAGCTGTGAGTCTGAGTTTATGCTTCTTCACAGCCGTGAGTCTGAGATAAAGCTCTTATACAGCTGTGAGTCTGAGTTTATGCTTCTTCACAGCCGTGAGTCTGAGCTGCTGTTCTTTAGCTCTTATACAGCTGTGAGTCTGAGTTTATGGTTCTTCATAGCCGTGAGTCTGAGATTAAGCTCTTATACAGCTGTGAGTCTGAGTTTATGCTTCTTCACAGCCGTGAGTCTGAGTTGCTGTTCTTTAGCTCTTATACAGCTGTGAGTCTGAGTTTATGCTTCTTCACAGCCGTGAGTCTGAGATAAAGCTCTTATACAGCTGTGAGTCTGAGTTTATGCTTCTTCACAGCCGTGAGTCTGAGCTGCTGTTCTTTAGCTCTTATACAGCTGTGAGTCTGAGTTTATGGTTCTTCATAGCCGTGAGTCTGAGATTAAGCTCTTATACAGCTGTGAGTCTGAGTTTATGGTTCTTCACAGCCGTGAGTCTGAGCTGCTGTTCTTTAGCTCTTATACAGCTGTGAGTCTGAGTTTATGCTTCTTCACAGCCGTGAGTCTGAGATTAAGCTCTTATACAGCTGTGAGTCTGAGTTTATGGTTCTTCACAGCCGTGAGTCTGAGCTGCTGTTCTTTAGCTCTTATACAGCTGTGAGTCTGAGTTTATGCTTCTTCACAGCCGTGAGTCTGAGATTAAGCTCTTATACAGCTGTGAGTCTGAGATTATGCTTCTTCACAGCCGTGAGTCTGAGATTAAGCTCTTATACAGCTGTGAGTCTGAGTTTATGGTTCTTCACAGCCGTGAGTCTGAGCTGCTGTTCTTTAGCTCTTATACAGCTGTGAGTCTGAGTTTATGCTTCTACACAGCCGTGAGTCTGAGCTGTTGTTGTCTTTTGACAGCTGTAAACCTGAGCTGTTGCTCTTTTTACAGCTGTGAGTTTGAAATGTCACAGATTTTTCAGCCGTGAGTCTGAGCTGTCTCTCCTTTTACAAAATCTCTCAACAGGATCCTGAACAGCAAAATCACAGTTTTTTTCATTGTATTTAGAAAAATAATGGTTTTAATTATCTTTTGTAGAATGCTGCTGAGGATCTGATCAATGAACTAGAGGAGTTTATCGCAGAGAGTTTTGTAAGTCTCATATGCTTGATTTGTCCTTTCTACTCATTTACATGAAATTTACATTATTGCATTTTTATCCAAAGCGTGAAATTATACATTTGTATTGAGTATGTGTAATCCCTGGGCTCGAACCCATGACCTTGGCGTTGCTAGCGCCATTCTCTAACCAATGAGCTACAGGAAAGCTTTCACCCCGTACTGTTTTGTACATTGAACGCTCTAACATTGCTATGGGTGTTCCAGTCCATAGTGACTGTTCGAGAAGGAGTGGACATCATCCAAACCAACACATCTTTCCTGAGACAGCAGTTCACACGCATGGCCACTCACATTCTTCGTTGCACAGGTGACCAGTGGATGATCTACATACACGCAGCCTTTAAAACTGTTATGACTCAAATTCAATACAGCATCTAAAATGGTGGATCAATAATGATAAATGTCATTGTTGAACATTTAAAACAATATCAGAGAGCTTTACACAAAGTTATGAGTGCTTTCTTTCTACCGTCTTGTCAGATAATACGTTTGGACAGCGTCTGCTGTATCTGTGCACTCAGGGTCTCTTTGAGTGTCTGGCTCTCAATCTCTACTGCTTAAGAGGAGACCAAAGGGCTCTCACTGCTGTCATCAACCATCGCATCGTAAGATTCCTTAACTCTTGTCTTGAGGTCAGATTGGTCTTTTTGAATGTAATATATAAAAATGAACATATTGTGTCTTGTTCAAAAGAGGAGGATGTCTGCAGAAGTGAACCCCAGTCTGGTAAACTGGTTGACCAGTATGATGTCCATGAGGCTGCATGTTATTCAAGAGCACAATCCAGTTACAGAAGACCAGATCCAGCATTACGTTATCTACAGACAGGTATTCAAGTCTGATTCCGCTTCTCAAGATCCACTTAGAAAGTGAACAGCATAATGTTTTATCATGTCAAATGTTTTTCATGTTATCTTTTTCACATATAGAGTGAGTCGTCTCAGAGAACAGAGTCAGATGCACAAGAGCAGAACTTTAGTCTGGAGGTGAGTCTGAAGGTCATCTTCTTTTTTTCTCAGAAAGTCATACAGCTTTGGGAAGACATGAGTAAATGATACTAGAATTATATTGTTTTCTTGATCTATCTTTATAAAAGTTGTGTGTGCATCTATTGTTATAAGCATAATATTTGATGCTCCAGATGGAGGAAGGTCTGTGTCCTGCTCCAGCTACCACTGCAGAAGAAATCCTGGTATCCTTAAGAGATGCTGCCGATCATGAAGAACCACCACACAGGCCAGCGGAGACGCGAGGTGCAGTAGCCATGACATTGACAGAAAGGGAGGAGTCCGAAGAGGTTGAGCCATGGGCTGCAACTGTTCCACCTGTAAGAATCTTGTTTTTTTTCCTTTGAAGAGAATGACTTAGATATTTATATATTAACAATGAAGCCATTCTGATATGTTTGTGTTCATTAGGAATGGGTGCCCATCATAAGACATGATATGTTGACACAGAGGAAGATGAAAGCACAGCCGCCACTTTCTGATGCTTATTTGCACGGAATGCCAGCCAAGAGAAGAAAGGTCTCTTTACTTTGATACATTCCCGCAAGACAAGACAGAGTTTCCTGTAGTGTTATATAAAGCATTCTCTTACACTTAGGAGTGAAAGCAGTGAAATATAACATTTGCTAAAACAACGATTATCAATTTTAAAAAACAACCACCAGTCACTTGCAAGTTTCTTTAAATCTCATCACTTTCTTATGTCTACATGTCTTGTCTTCTAGACAGCACAGGGTGAGGGTCCTCCCCTCTCTCTCGCCGAGGCCGTGAGCCGTGCTGCCCGGGCAGCAGGGGTGCGACCTGTAACTATCCCTGATAACCTGCAGGGGGAGCTCGAGGCACCAGAGATACAAGAAGCATACACACAACAGGTCAGAGATTATTAGGATTTAAAATCTGTGTTTGAAATGCGGTGAGACCTTTTTCCTCATCCTCTTTTCATCATCTTGCAGGTCAGGAGCGATATCAAGAAAAGACTGAGTGACGATCCAGACTACAACCAACAGCGGTTTCCTAACGCACACAGAGCTTTCTCTGAGGACTTCTGACCGACAGCTCAGTACACACGTGGCTTGTCTTTGCGTTCGCACTGAACAGCCAATAACATCTAACATCTCATGCTATGGGGGGACCAGTTTTTTTAAATCGGCTTCCGACACATTCCAACTCATATGTCAAGCCATATGTGTGGATAGAGACTAAATATAGACAGCCTGTGAACTAGACCAGCTACAGAGGAGCTGTATCGCTCGGAACAAACTAGTTCAACGTGACTTGTGATAAACACAGAAATAGCTACAATATTCTATATGTCTCTGCGTATTGTAAATGAGCTGTATATTGTTGTAATAAGTTGTTTTAATATTGACAATAGTAGCAATTGTATTGTATTACAGGCTCATATTTGGTGATATAAATGGGACCCAAGTTAGATCCAAACATGAATGCACACTTCTTTACTGAGGACTTGAAGTATTTGAGCCATAGGGATGCATAGCTGGTATTATTTCTTGCATGCCAAACACATCTTGTTGGCGCCTATGTCCACGTTTCCCATTAATGTGGATGTTGAATTAAAATAGTGTAGAATTACTTTTTAAACACACCTGTGTCTACCCTTGTTTCATGCTTTAAAAATTGTTAGAGACTGACATCAGTTTTGTAGTTAAGTTAACAAAACGAATACAACACTTTCCATACACGGGGTATAAACTGGTGTCCAGTTTGGTAACAGCACGAGAATAAAAAGATCAAAAAGTATTTCGAAAAAAGTCGGTACAGAACAGCACTGGCCCTCATTCACGTCTATTGAATGGAATGCAAGCGTTAACAACATTCTTCAAAATATCTTCTTTTGTGTTCTGTGGAAGTACGTCAGGCAGGTTTAAAATTAAAAGAGGGTGAGTAAATGATGACAGAATTTACATTTTTGGATGAGCAGCCCTTTAATACAATTTGGCAAAACAGAACACAAGCTGAAGATGCTGATGTCAGTGTGCTTTTTATTTTTCACACAACATATTCACACCAGTTTTTTGGATCAATAGCACATAAACGAACACCAGGAGCAATGCCTTTTATTGTTTTTATATGGTTGGAAATATTTCAGTTGTGCAGGATTAACGTTTTGTTCATTTGAGATGCCTTGTCTTGTGACAGGAGGTCCACTAAAATGCTTTGTCTGTCCTAGGAATGCCATTGGATGTTCGTGATAAAACAAATCGTACCTACTTATGAGAAAAACAAAGTACCCAAATATTCAAAGAGTCAACCAGTAGACTGATCAAGAAATAATGCCTAGAGAAGGTTTAATTTGTGGTTTTACAACCGTGTTTAGTTACTTGGACGGCATTCATAAGACTGGTGCAGTATTTGATTTGGCAATGTAACAATCCAAGCCACTATATTGACTGAGTCGCACACTGTAAACCATTAAATAAGGAAAGTAAGAGCAAACTAGTCCCGGTAACTATACTGATAACTAGTACTTGCATAGGATGTCTCTGGCATCACTGTTATTTAAAGGAACAGTTCACCCAGAAATGTCTTCATATACACACTCGCCAGTTGTTACAAATCTATACATTTCTTTGTTCTGATAAACACAAAGATATTTGGAAGATTGTCAGTAACCAAACAGTTCTTGGCGACCATTCACCACCACAGTGGGAAAAATGACAATGGTCAAAAGTACACCGGAAACATTTACCTTCCTACATTCTTCAAAATATCTTGTTTGAGCCAACAGATCAAAATAAAATCATTTTTCCTACTATGGTAGTCAATGGTGGCCAAGAACTTTTTGGTTACTAACATTTGGCCAAAGACCAAAGAAATGTATACAGATTTGCAACAACAGAATTTTCATCTTTGGGTGAACTGTCCCAGTTAATAAAAACCCTAGCAGCCCTAAACATTATGCAACTGCTTGTGATATCAGGTACTGGAACATTCAGTAAATGCAGCTGATGAAAATGAATCAATATATAAATAGAAATGCAAACTATATATATACCCACAAAACGTATACCATGCTACGGCCAATTCCCTTTGTAGTTGTACTAAAGCTGTATTTACTGACTTAACAGCCATGACTAACAGAAACTATCAGTCTAACTCAGCCATAAGTCAAGAGCCCATTTATTTGACCTTATTTAACAGATTTGTGTGTGCGTAAAACAACCAAACAAATATTGTTTTAAGAGTTGTGCATTAGGCAAGAAAGAATCTCCTGCTAAGAGAAGGAAGTGATGCTCAAATGATGGGGGCTAATGGATTTTCTGTTTAATCGTGAGGTATATAAAAGTGATAGTTCACCCAAAACTGAAAAGTATCTCATCATTTACTCACCCTCATGTCATTCCAAACCTGTATGACTTAAGGAGAAGGTTAATAAACAAACAACATTGGCCCTCATTGACTTCCACTATATGGACACAAAACCTCAAAATATATTTAGCTTTGAACGACACGAGGGTGAATACATGATGAAATCCTTTTTTATCTTTGGGTAAACTATCCTTTTAACTGCGCTTTGTAATTAAAACCAGCTGTGTTTTCACAAGGAAATTTGATCAGATCAGTGCGTGTTGAAAATCAAGTGGAAATAAATATATGGAATAAACCGTTTTAACTTTAGATTTTTCCCCAAAATCGTATTCACTCAACACACAATAACATTATTTTCCTATACACATCTTTCTCAGTCTTTGTAATGGTCTGACCACACACATTCTCCTGAGCATCTACACGTTTGCGACTCAGGCACGGGCTTGTCGGCGAGAGGACAGGAGGAGTGGAAGCAGGTTGAGGGCGGGTCTGTGTTCCTGAATGCCTAGAGCCACCAAAGCCCCCGCCAGCATTGAGGTCACTTTGGGCAGCAAGGGAGGTCGAGCCTGCATAACCTGACAACCAAAGAAAAGATGAACAGATGAGATGTGGTCTGACCAAGCTTTAGTATTTGATTTTCATTCATCATTTAAAATGACAAAAGTTACATGTTAATCTGAGTTTTCATCCTTAACAGCAATGTTGTCAGTCGCTTGTTTTCTATTTGTGAAGATGAGTAGCCCCACCCGCAGTGGAATATCACTGTTCCATATAAATATAACACTTAAAACTATAACTACATAAAAAAAACAGTATGCTCAATAACTAACCGTGGCGTTAGTTTCCGAACAAGAACAGTTTAGGCATTTCTGTCAAAGTTTACTCACCCCGGAGTTGTTCCAAATCTGTATATCTTTCTCATATCAAATATATTTCTCTGTGTTCATCAGAACAAAGACATTAATGCAAATTTGTAACCACAAAAGGGTGAGTAAATGAAGAAAATGTATTTTTATTTTCAGGTCTCCTGTATCTTTAATGCCTGGCTAGGATTCTTGTGTTAAAGCAGTGGTGGAAAGGCAAGCCCCACCTTTTCAACTTTATGACACTGTATCCTTCCATCAGGTCCAAGATAGAAGGTAGAGAGTGCATCATATGTTCTGAAGGGGACAAAAAGGAAAGTTATTTATTCACATAAAAACAGGCAAAGCTTTGAAGAAACAGAACTTGTATCTTACTTGTACAGTTGGCTCTTGTCCTTTTTGTAGAAGAACACCAGAAGGGAGTGGAAAGGGAGGCCTTTGACTCTCCAGCGAGCCTGGATGGAGCCGTCTTCTGGATGCTTGGTGAGCTTCAACACCTCCAGCTGAGCCCCCGCATAGTAACACATAAACAACAGTCGCCAAAGCGTCACTGTCAGCTGGTACACCACTCGACCCCTTCAGACATACCGGAGAGACTTATTATCAATAAGCAATGTTGATACTAACAGAAACTGAATCTTAGCAGTCTTCATTTCAATATCAAACTGTGTTCAGCCTAGATGAAAATGTGATGAAAAACCTATAACAGAAATGACTACTTGTATTTGTTAAAGGGCCGTTCACCTAAAATGAAAATTCTGATATCATTTAATCACCCTCTACTAGTCATTTCAAACCTGTATGACTGTCTTTTTTCCGCTGAACACAAAAGAAGATATTTTGAAGAGTGTTGTTAACTGACCCCTATTCACTTGCATTGGTTTTGTGTCCATACAATAGACGTGAATGGGGGCCAGTGCTGTACGGTTACCAACATTCTTCAAAATATCTTCTTTGGTGTTCGGCTGAAGAAAGAAAGTCAAACAGTTTTGAATTGACAAGAGGGTGAATAAATGATGACAGAATTTTCCTTTTTGTGTGAACTATCACTTTAACAAGAGTCTCAATGTCAGTCAGTGACAAATTACATTGTTTTGACTTCTGCTGGTTAACTGAACGAAGCCTAATATGATCTAGAAGAACACTTGATCTACAATTATTGTACCTTGTCTTGGTGTTCAGAAGACCGTTGATGAACTCAACATCTTCAGAGTATATGCTGTAGTCATGATTCTTCACAAAGAAACTGGGCAGCTGGAACGCAATGTTGCTCAGTCAATAAATATGCAGTTTCTCAGAAGGACACTTGAAAGGATACTTCACCTACAAATGTTTTTTGTTGATTCATAATTTTATCACCCTCATGTCATTTCAAACCTGAAGTATGTTGGTAACCAAATAGCATTGGCCCCATTGACTTCCAAACAAAGTCACTGAGATATTTCTTAAAATAACCTCTTTTGTGTTTCACAGACGAAAAGAGTCATTTACAGGTTTTGAATGACATGAGTTGATAAATGATGATTTTTGCTTGAAATATCCCTTTAAGAACAGAAAGCAACTAGAACGCAGCTCTACATCTACGTTAGGGACTACAGTAGAACATCTTACCTCCACCCTCAGCTTCTCAAACATCTGGGACAGTCTTTCCTCCTCCTCCATATCTCCCTGACTGGAGCTCCTGTCCACACTATGCATCTCAGCATGGCTACAATGTGCAATATGGAGGCCTACATAGTCCTGTGTCTTCTGTATGATTTCTGGTTTCTTTACCTTCTCCAAGTGAGACTCCATCCCAGGACAGTGGAAGCAATAGAAACAGGATCCCAACATAAACGGTGCGGGACATCCCTCCATTTCAAACAGACTCCTGAAGGAGTCTCTCTTCCTCAGATCCTCATCAGTCCCTACCTTCCCGGTTATGCTAATATCGTCCTCTCTGCTCCCATCAACAGTGGTAAAAGGAAAAAGTAAGTCAAAGGTTCGGTTGGGTCCTAAAGCCAGCAGCTCACTCAGTTTGGCCTGCCCGAGGAGGGGCACCTCCACCACAGCGTGCTGCTTGTCTGTCTCCACGGGTTTGAGGAGGAAACACAGGCTGATGGGTTCCTCCCACTCCTCCTCCTCAAGGCCGGGACCTCGGTTTGGCTGGCAGGCATGGTGGAAGGGATGGGAAAGCGATGGACGATTAACAGACTGGTAGCGAAGACTGTTTGGGGGAGACAGAGCCCATGATGCACTGCTCAGGTTCCTACCATTGTCATGCAGGTGAAACTCGGTGGTCTGCAAATCAGATATATATACAAAACCAAGGCAAGTGATTGGATGCCAGTTAACACATTTTTTCAAAATATCTTTTGTATCGTTTGCAGAAGAAAGTAAAACAGGTTTAAATGACGAGAGGGTAAGTATATCATGACAGAATTGTTCTTTTTGGGTCACTTTTAGTGTCCCAAATCAATACTGAGGCCACTGTACTTACATTCATTCATAAATTCAGAACACTGCTGCAAACTGCACAACATCCCCAAGGCAGCATATACAATCGGTATATAATGTGTGTGTTTACCTGACATAAATTCCAGCACTGTTTCGTCAGTGGTTGCCAGCCTCCGTGGTTCCTGATATACCCCACCCAAAGAGAGACCCCCCCTTTGTAAACCGCCATTCAAGTCAGGAAGCTGGAGCCTGTGACCGCGTCAGTGTGATGGCATTATTAGACACCTCGCCTTCACAGGTGCATTCGGCCACTCCCTCCTTCACGTCTGGAAAAAAGGAGAAAATATTTCCTTATTGTACCAGCCAACCAAGATGTCTGTCTTTGTTAGTCATTTACATTAATATTTATTCATTCAGGCTGAGGTGTCTTACGAACCACGTTTACAAGAAAAGCTGCATGGCAAAATGTGCTTAAAGTCCCAGCGAAATAAAAAATTACAATGTCTATTTTTTCATGAAATATTGCGGTATTTCTTGATTAATAGTTTATCCACGTGGGTCATTCTATTTTTTCAATAAACTTCAGTTAAAATCAGAAAATGCACTTCCTTCCTGTAATGACTATCCATCTTCAATGACGTATGTTAGACGGCTTAGGCGGAGCATCCGTTAACTCCTCCTCTTCAACTGTCAGTCAGCTGCCAGGCCCATTTCAAAACGCAACGGCTGTTTCTATAGATCCAATCAAATCGCAGAGAAAGCCGAAAGCAACGGCCACTATTTTTCTCATTGAAATTCCATTTCACGCCGAAATGTCTCAAACTACGGAAGTAAAAGCGATCGCAACGTCCGGTTCAAGGGGACTTTAACGACTGTTTACAAGCTGTAACATGCATTCATATCATAATCATGACATTTTGCCCAATGCGCATGCGCCAACTCTCCATAAAATGCTCTTTAGTAATTGATATATGCTTTTGATTGCTGTTCACTTTTACATTTTGATCATTTATTATTAACATAACATGCCCTGTATATAGATTTTAAACCTTAATTCAGAGAAGTTAACAGCTTTATATACAGTCTGATATATATTACGCGTCATATAGGAAGCAAATATTGTAAGCTACATTTATATGGTTTTGCAGAGTTCCAGCCTGACACATGCACGTCACGCGTCAGTCATACTTCACAGATCAACTCAATCAAACTATCGACCATCCGATAAACTCAAACGAATATCCTAAACGAATAGAGAAATCAAAACGATTATCGGATAGTCTGATGAACTTGGACAGATCAAAGTAAGTATTCAAAGATAGATCCCAGCCCGTAGCAGTCCTGTTTACAAACATAACGTTACCTGCTCTCAGTGAATCGAATCTAAAGCAGCGACGCGTCGGATCTATACGCAGAGATATACGTACATCAATCCAGTTAACATAAATGTCTGTTTGATTTATAAAGAATACGAAACAGTTGTCAACGTTAAACAAATGTCTCTTCTCTCCTAATGCCCTTGCCCAGCACCAGTGTGCGCCACTGCGCATGCGCTCACCGGATTCTAGAAGCGTTTTTCCACAGATACAGCGACAGCTGGCGGCAAACACGAGCTCCTGCAGCACATTCACGCCGGTTGTGAGAAGGGTCGGCTTTTCTTTTTCAAAAGAAAAGTCTGAAAGTCAAGATTGTTTTGTAGAAAAACATTACTTAAAGACAATATTACTTTTATCATTTATATAATTATTTACTTTAATTCTAAGGTTAAGTTGTTGTTTTAAACCCGCTAGAAGAATATTGTGTTGCAAACGGGGACGGTGATTAAGCATCGATTAGTTTTTCCGATCTGCTTGGACGTGCCAAAGCCTGCATGTGAGAAAAATCTGTTCAACACAATTCATACTCACTGAAAATAATAGCATTTATGCATTATGGATTCCTGCTCTGTTGTTGGTTATTTACTTTAATAGCATTTTTGTTATTTCTCGACTGGGAGAACTTTTTCTTTGAAAAATCATTTTTGGCAAGGCAAGTGCAATACCTTTTCCGGCCTGCTGTAGGGTGCGGCGCTGTTCCAAGTGCACTTCCCGGCGTTTGCGTGTCTGTGGTGCGGATGGTTCGGGTTAGGCCGCATGTGCTATGAACTACAGTGTGCTCGCGTGCGTTGCCAGTTGTGATCTGTTTCATATTTGAGTCAGATTTATTATTATTTCTTTCTCTGTCAAAACAATAGTCTAAAAATGCCTAAGAAATCAAAAGAAGTGGCTGATTGGGAAGGCGGAGACGAAACACAAGCAGGTAATATTATAATAGTTCTTTAAACGCAACACCCTGATGATGATAAACGAGATGGAGCTGATAATGATAAACGACATTCGTTTAACGTTACGTGAACACAGCTTTGTCATCACGTTGAATGTAAATAGAAGGGTTGTGGCTCATTTTAATGTGTACTTTGCTTAGCACATTAGCTAACGAGAGTTGGGTTTATGCTGGTGCGGAGTTTTCAAGAGACATCGCATCATTTTGTCAGCAAGTTATAATTCAGGATAACGTAAGTTAACACGTGGCTAGATATCATTCTTATAATGCTTGGGTAGGCAGTTTCAACTAGGTCCGTTATGTCATTGCTTTTGACAGCGTTCTCTTGTGCAGTCTGCTTTGTCTCTGTCTGTATTGTGTGAACAGAAATACCTAACGGTCTTTATGGGCTACTTTTCTTTGTAGACAAACATGTCAAGAAAGGAAAGAAAGATAAGAAAGGGAAGAAGAGTGTAAGTAACATTTCTGTTCTTTATATATATATATATTTTTTTTCAATTGGTTATAGAACTTAAAGAGGTCATATGGCGCAAATACGTTTTTTTCTGTATCTTTGGTGTGTTATAAGTTGCCCATGGGTGTCGTAACAAAAGATGCTTGCTATCTAAAAGCGAACGCTCACCCAGACTTGCCTGAAACGCCCACAACCACACCCCCACAAATCTATGTCAGTTCGGGTATGATTTGACTAAGACCGCCCAAATGTTTACGCAAGTAAGGTGGCGTACCTGTCAGTACAATTGGTTTGGAACCTGATGTTCCAAATATGGTAAGAGGCGTTGCATTTCTGTCACACGCTTGCAGTATTCAACCAATCACTACGCACGGGTTAACCGGCCAATCATATCGCTCCTCGGTTTTAAGAGCGATGAGCTTTGTAAAAAATCTGCACGTTTCAGAGAGGCGGGGCAAAGAGGAGATACAAACATGCACGACATGTGGAAAATACAGTGTTTTTGAACCTTAAACGTGTACACATTGCATTACATCTAAAATAAATGCTAACATTAGGTTTAGCCGTGTCATATGACCCCTTTAATAATGTAATTTGTTGATAAGTGGTTATCTACCTTATCTAATTCCTGACAGGTCAAAAGTTCAAATATAAAAATATCAACTAATGATAAAAATGTTGTCTTTTTAATTACTTTGTTATCACTCGTGTTAAATGAGATAAAAAAAATGTGTCATCATTATTGTGTTTAACTGGTTTCATCCTTATAGTTTTTTGAAGAACTGACATCAGATAATAAACCAGATAAAGAGGAGGCGCCAGTAAAAGATACACAGGGGAAACAGGTCGGAAAATAATTCAATTGCATGCAATAACTTCATACATTCCAGTATGTTAACGCTTTCTAATAAATAACAATCAAATTAATGAATGTACTTGTGAACTGCTTTGTCATTTGCTGTCAGCCTCAGAAGAAAAAGAAAGACAGGCGGAAAGGCAAGAAAGGAGATGATGAGGATGAAGATGAAGAGGTCATGGAGCGTCTGAAGAAACTCTCAGTGCAGCCTAGTGATGAAGATGAGGAGGAAGAAGAGGGTAACATCAGCATACTTCAACATTTATAAATTTACATTTTTCATTTATTATTTTATTCATTTAGCTTTTATCCAAAGTGACTAACAAATGAGAGAGCATGTAACATTCTTGATTCTTGAAAATCTAAAGGAATCTGCTATGGTTATATGTAGGTTGCACAAACGTATCCGTATACACAATAAAAGGCTGTATTCTACTGGAGCGTGAATGCAGTGTAATGCACCGTTCACTTTACAAGCGACAAAACGACATTATCCCATTCATTTCAATGGAATGCTGACCACAAGAGCAGTAGCAGTTGGTGACCGGATGGGGCGTCTAGAGATGCGCCAAAGTTGAGAAATGTTTAACTTTATGCAAATGGTGTGTGACAGCCAATAGGAGAGAACGTGATCTTGCATGATTCTTTTCCTCTTCTGGCGACAAATTCGCTTGTAATGTGAACGAGGGGTTAAAAGTTTGTGTTTCACAAACATCAGACCAGCTATTAAACTTGACATGTTTTATTTTAATATTGCAGTTGTTGCTCCACTAAAAGGAGGAAAGAGAAACAAAGTAAGTTTTTTATATACTGTATTTACGGTATCTCACAGAAGTGAGTACATCCCTCACATATTTGTAAATATTTTATTCATGTGACAAGACTGAAGAAATGACACTTTGCTACAATGTAAAGTAGTGAGTGTACAGCTTGAATACACACAGCCATTAATGTCTAAACCGCTTGCAACTAAAGTACACCCCTAAGTGAAAATGTCTCTGAGGATCTGAAAACATAAAGATGGGCTAGACTATAAGAAGATTGCCAAGACCCTGAAACTGAGCTACAGCACGGTGGCCAAGACCATACAGTGGTATAACAGGACAGGTTCCACTCAGAACAGGCCTAGCCATGGTCGACCAAAGAAGTTGAGTGCACGTGCTCAGCGTCATATCCAGGGGTTGTCTTTGGGAAATATACTTATGAGTGCTGCCAGCATTGCTGCAGAGGTTGAAGGGGTGGGGGTCAGCCTGTCAGTGCTCAGACTATACGCTTCACACGGCATCAAATTGCATGGCCGTCGTCCCAGAAGAAAGCCTCTTCTAAAGATGATGCACCAGAAAGCCTGCAAACAGTTTGCTGAAGACAAGCAGACTAAGGACATGGATTACTGGAACCATGTCCTGTGGTGTGATGAGACCAAGGTGTATTTTGTTCAGATGGTATCAAGCATGTGTGGTAGAGGTCTTCTCGGGTCCAAAGATCTTTACCCGACCCGAAATGACCCGAATCACTTTTTACCCGAACCCGAGACAGACCCGATAACGTTTTTATTTTAAAGCCCCGACCCGAGACAGACCCGATAACGTTAGACCCGAGTCCGACCCATTGTACATGTTTTTTAAACCCGACTAGACCTGAATGTAAACCGACGTGTATTAATGAAATTGATATGGCAATGAACACGTTGATCCTCTTGTTTTGCTCTGGCAAATTGCGCAAACTGAGGCTAAATGGGTTGTGCAAATTTTAGCTGAATCACATCTAAATAAGTGACGACATGGCAACCACTCGCGCGAACATTCTGTCTCAACAATGTGTCCCAAACCGCGTAGTACTGAAATGTGCGCGTCTTTTAATATCTACTTCTGGTCGCCTGGTGGAAGTATGTTTTTCCTGAATACGAGTGTAACTACATCGAGTGCAAACCCCTGCAGCGTTGGAAACTTCGGGATTTAAATTCTAAGGTGATTTCAGATCACCACGACTTTCGGAAGATTTGCGTGGCTTTCAACCGATCGGCTGAGGGTTGGAGGAGAG
The DNA here is from genome assembly GCF_947034865.1 of Barbatula barbatula. Lineage (NCBI taxonomy): Eukaryota > Metazoa > Chordata > Actinopteri > Cypriniformes > Nemacheilidae > Barbatula > Barbatula barbatula. The sequence continues at coordinate 13,244,970 of NC_136784.1, forward strand.
TTGGCACACACACAAGCGACGCGCTGTTATTGTACAGGATAGTTCGGGTCTTCCTCGGGTCAATTAAGCAAAACAATTTTTTACTTTATATTACCCGAGACCCGAAGACACTAATAATATACCCGACCCGTGTCCGAAGCTCCCGTGAATCTTTTAGACCCGAACCCGCTCGGGTCTCGGGCCGGACCTCGGGTTTTCAGATCTAAGTGGACCCGTGAAGACCTCTAGTTTGTGGGGGCAATCAGGTGAGGAGTACAAAGACAAGTGTGTCTTTCCTACAATCAAGCTTGGTGCTGGGAATGTCATGGTCTGGGGCTGCATGAGTGCTTCCGGCAATGGAGAGCTACAGTTCATTGAGGGAACCATGAATGCCAACATGAACTGTTACATACTGAAGCAGAGCATGATCCCCTCCCTTCGGATACTGGGCTGCAGGGCAGTATTCCAACATGATTACGACTCCAAACACACCTCCAAGATGACAACTGCCTTGCTAAAGAAGCTAATGGCGAAGGTGATGGACTGGCCAAGCAGACCTAAACCTTTTTGAGCATCTGTCGGGCATCCTCAAACGGAAGGTATAGGAGCGCAATGTCTCTGACATCCACCAGCTCCCATGATGTCGTCTCCGGTCGCAACTTGTGAAGCTCTGGTGAACTCCATGCCCAAGAGAGTTAAGGTGGTGCTGGAAAAATATTGGTGGCACTTTGGGCCCAATTTGGACATTCTCACTTTTGTCGCAAGCAGTTTAGACATTAATGGCTGCATGTTGAGTTATTTTGAGGGTCAGCAAATTTACACTGCATCAAAATGTGTGTTAACTGAATACTGTATGGGGTATTTGACAAATGGCCCCATAGGATACATTTACGGTTTATATGTCAACTACCCAAACAGCATCAATATGTCTTATGTATAATTTACTATATATATAAAATGTTTTGCTTATTATTTTTACTACTAGGGTGGCAACATTTTTGCTGCTTTAGGTCAGAGTGATGAGGATGATGATGATGCAGGTGGAGATGATGAAGATGATAAACCTAAGAACAAGAAGGGCTCTATGGTGAGTGTTTCCTGCTTCTTAACATTTAGTCATGGAGATGAACAGTTCCCTTTAAGTTTTATATTTAAACTGAAAAAATAGACATATTGGTACTTGGATAATTAGTATTTAGTGGGAATTTAGAATAATCTGCATGTGTCTTCTGTAATACAATCTAGTAAATTATATAACCTAGTATTTGTTACAATAATAATTGCTGTATCGGGTTGAGTAGTTTTAATTTAAATTAATACTACATAATAATGAATATAGAATAAAATGTAATACTAATATGAATTAAATATATAATAAATTGTTTATTATTCGCCATTAGCCAGTCTTACACTCAAACATAGAATGGAACTACATAGACTGTTAACTTCAGGCCAGGCACGTGCGTCCAATGAAACCGTATGTACAATCCATTAGAGCTCGCTGCATATCACAGGGTTCCCACGCATCCTGGAAAACCTGGAATATTAATGATTCATTTTCCAGAGCTGGAAAACGCATGGAAAATGAAAGAAAGTTTAAAATGTACTGGAAAATCTTGTCCTGGATTTTTTATTTTTTCTCCTTAATTGAGGAAGAAATCATAACATGTACAGTTGGTACAAAATAATGAACATTAATAGTATAAAGTGCTCTGCAGGACTAAAAAAAGATAGAAGTATTTTGAAATACGTGGTTAAGTTTTATTGTGACGTAGTGACACTGCAATGTGTTGACGATTGAATGATCCAGATAATTGTGAAATGGAAAAGCTATTGAATATTTAGTGATTGTTTATTGGTACGCAGGTACTTACATTTTTTAATATTAATGTTTGCACAGTAGTAATGTAATGCGGTATACGCTAGGGATTGTTAATAAATAGTTTAATACCAGAAGCTTGGTGTGTGTGTGTGCATGTCTGTGTATGTTTGGAGAATTTCTATTTAATTTTAGTTAAATCATTTCATAAACTATGATTTGTAAAGATTCAAATTTTTTTCATTGTCTATTTCCATCGTAATGATTGTCCTGAAAAGTCTGGGACAGACCATAAATTGGATCCCTGATATCCCCCATGCTGCTGGTTAGGACCAAGACTATAAATAATATGGAAAATATGCTTTTCTAATGAATTACAATGTTGTGTCACATTTGTCAAGGTAATCAATTATAGGTCGACGCATTGTTTCAGCCTTGATAATATTGACGTGTTTTCTAAATATTCATCGCTATCGATATTACCATTGCATTATTGTCAAATGTTAGACTATATTTGTACCTAAACTAATGCATACAGAAAAATCGCACACCACAAAGCTCATAATATTCATCCTCACTTCAAGTCCAGTTATCCCTCATTTTCTCTACCATCATTCCTAGTGGATTTCATTCCATTTTGTATGTTAAGTTCCTTCCCAGATCCATTCTAGTTCTTTTTGGCCTTGTGTGACATTGGTGGCTATTTCGCCAAGGAGATTTATCCAGTTTGCATGATGTCAAAGATCACATGGAGTCACATCTGTTTGTGTTGCATACAAATGTGAATTACGCCGGATAAAATGCTGATTAAAACTGAAACATGAATTTTACATTTACAAGGACATGTGCCTGTTTCTGTACACGTATGTATGTGATTTAGGAAGTTGAGAAGGTAACCAAGGGCAAGAAAAAAGATCAGGCAAAACCTAAGGTATTAAAGGTGCGTACTTGGGAATGTTTCTTAATCTTAAAATTCCTTTCAACAGTTTTTCTGTCCCGCTTTTTTCTCTCGACAATTTTCTCTTTTACACTCTGAGGCAAATCTTCAAACCTAATGGAAACTAACCCATTCTGTACATTCCAGTCTGCCTCATGAAAGAAATGGTTAACAGTGCTGTCCGCACACATTCACAATGTATTTCATGAAACACAGGAGGCCTCTGAGGATGAACAGGAAGAAATGGAGAAAAAAGATGAGAATGAAAAGAAGGGAGTGAAGAAGGGCAAGAAAACTGCTTCTGAACCAAATAAGGTGAAGGTGGGTCTAGTTTGTGTGTTTATATTAAACAGCCAATGAATATAGACTGTTTCAGCGCAACAACATAAGCGGTATGTGGCCCAAACGTCATTTCCGGTAGACCTCAGCAAAGAATCTATAACTGTTGAGTAGTTTTAATGGTATTGTATTTAAAATACAGCTAATAAACAAAAAATATTAACATAAATATTAAAAAGAAATGTATATTATAACTGAACAAAGACTCGAAGTTAACTTCGGGCCAGGCGCGTGCCTCTGATCAAACCATCTATAGGCACTAAGTGTTTTGTAACCTGACAGACATCTTAATGTTGGCAGGAGAAAGATGAAGCTGAGAAGAAAGAACAAGAGAAACCTCAGAAGAAAGGCAAGAAGGAACAGCCAAAGGTTGGTTTAAGCTTGACACAAGCATTGAGTCATAGATTGATCTTCATTTGATTCTTATATATTTAGCCTGTTTTTAAGCTAATTACAACACGATGTGCATTCTGGGATTGCTTTTTCTAAAACTAATTACCCAAGTGTGTTTGGTTGTGCTTTTTCAGAAAGGAAAGCCGGCTCGCCCTCCTAGTGAAGATGAGGAGGAGGAGGAAGAGGAGGAGGAGAAGAGTGATGATAATGATACAATGATGGTACAATAATATTTACGCTTTAGTCTTGTGTTCCAAATATTCACTGTTTTAAAAGTCCATTGTGTTATTTATTTTGACACATATTATACATAACTATGTTATGTATATGTTTATGCGTTTTGTTTTTATTACCTTAGAATGAGCTTTTCTATCTACATACACCGCGGGTCTCCTTCCATAGAATTCACCCTAAGCGCACAAACTGCTCTACAGAGCGCATTTCGTAAATACTTTATCTCCTTTAGCAAAGAAACGAAAACGTGACGACATCTTAGACCGGTGTCAGCCACTGTAGTGCTTCGAAAGGGAGGGGTGGAGTGAGCCGTTGGTTGCAGTTCACAATCTCACTACTAGATGCCACTAAATCTCATACACTGGACCTATAAAGTGGCAATCCGCGATAATTTTGGGGTAAAAATAATCAGAAATCAATGAGTAAATACTTATATAGATCAAAGTTCCAAACGATTGTCTTATCTTACCTTAATTCACTAGGGTATGCTTATTATAATTATTTATAATTTGCTCTGTCGGGTCGCCCCGTGCAGGAAATTTGAATTTGGGGGAGTATCTCTTTGCGTCATTACATCACGTCAGGAAAAAAAACTATATAAATAGAAGTGGCTAGTTTATCACGTGTGTGTGGATGACGCTACAGCGGCACTGCTGCTGGTGACACTGTTCATTTTTATTTCAATTCTTGGAATTTAAATAATCAACCAGAGCTTTTGTCTACTTCAGGTACGACACGATATCAAACGCCACAATTGATTCTATATTAGTGATGTTTTTAAATGTTTTGCGTTGTATCTGGTATATACACGGTCACATGTTACTGTCACGTTGATGTACAGATGTGCTCTGATGCAGTGTGAGCATTCAGTCATTTAACACATACCTCGGATTCATCCGCGCAGAGCAACAGTGCCAAATCACAACCCATGTAAAGAAAATTACTCTGCATATAACTGACATTTAATGTTTCATACTGATATGGCGACAAAGAGGCCAAAGTTAAGGACTGCAGCTTTAAGTTTTCATAACATTTACCCACTGTTCATCTCTTTTTCTTATACGAAAGTGTGCAGAGGATGGGATTGCATCTGAGCAGACCAATGAAAATCAAGAGGAGGACCCTTTTGCTAACTTAAGTAAAAAAGAGAAGAAGAAGAAAAAGAAAATGGTAATTGCATTATCCCCCAATAAGATTAAAAACACAATAATAATATTTTGACTGCAGAATACTGATGTTTGGGGTCTTTGGCTGGTCTTATATTCCATAGATGGAGTATGAGCGTCAGGTGGCCAGTGTACGCGCTCAGAACGCTATCGAGGGGGATTTCTCTGTCTCACAGGCCGAGCTGTCCTCACGACAGGCCATGCTGGAAAACGCTTCTGATATCAAGGTCAGATCATTGACAAAGTTTTCTCAATCTGAAAATGTTTCTCATTTAAAAGTATTAATTCGTGTTTGATTGTCTATTTTTCTTTGTTAGTTGGAAAGATTTAGCATTTCAGCCCATGGTAAAGAGCTGTTTGTCAATGCAGACCTTCTGATTGTTGCTGGGAGACGATATGGTCTAGTTGGACCAAATGGGTGGGTTGATATTCTTTACATTTTAAATAGTTTGCAAAATTATGTTTTAAATATATTTCCATGCCTTAAATCACTGCCTTTAGACACAATTGTAAATCCTTGCTCTGTTTTCTTCCTCTCCCTGTATTTGAATCACAGAAAAGGAAAGACCACTCTACTTAAACACATTGCCAACAGAGCTCTCAGTATTCCTCCCAACATTGATGTTCTTCTCTGTGAGCAAGGTACAGCCCAGCATTATGTCTAATTTTGTCATCACCAACACTTTTGGTCATTTATCCCCCCTCACTTCTGTCTCTGACGTTCCTCAGAGGTGGTGGCGGGCGACACTCCAGCGGTCCAGGCAGTGCTGAAGGCCGACACACGGAGACTGAAGCTCCTGGAGGAGGAGAGACAGCTGCAGAGCCGCCTGGAGAAAGGAGACGACAGCGTAGCTGAGAGACTTGATAAGGTGAATTACAGTCGTTCAAAAACATGGATCTGATTGTCCTTCAGAGGACCACAACCGTGTGTGCATCTCTCTATTTCAGGTCTACGAGGAGCTGAGGGTGATCGGAGCCGCTGCAGCTGAAGCCAAAGCTCGTAGGATCTTGGCCGGTCTGTCTTTCACTCCAGAGATGCAAAACCGACCAACCAAGAAGTTCTCTGGAGGATGGAGGATGAGAGTGTCCCTGGCCAGGTCAGCAAAGATTTTGGACTCAGATGGTGTTGCGGAACAAACAGGTGTGTATGATGCTCAAGCGTTTTTTTATCTCCTTTCCAGAGCACTATTCATGGAGCCCACGCTACTGATGCTGGACGAGCCCACAAACCACCTGGACCTGAACGCTGTCATCTGGCTTAACAAGTAATTGATCAACTTCTACTTAAAAGGACAGTTCCCCAAAAATGAAAAATCTGTCATGAATTACTCACCCCTATGTTGTTCCAAACGTGTATACATTTCTTATGTCGAACACAAAGAAAGATATTTGGAAGAATGTTACCAAAAGATGTTTCTGGGGCACCATTGACTACCATAGTAGGAAAAATTTAAAAGGTAGTCCAAGCTGCATGAGAACTGTTTGCTTTCCTAAATTCGTCACAGTATCTCATTTTGTGTTTTACAGAAAAAAATTATACAATATTGTTTCCTACTTTGGTGGTCAGTGGTGCCTCAGAACTGTTAGTTGCTAACATTCTTTGTGTTCATCAGAACAAAGACATTTATACAGGTTTTGGACAACAAGAGGGTGACAAAATTTACTTCTTTAGTGTTCTGCTGGAGGTTTGAAATGACTTTAGTGCGAGTAAATAATAGAATTTTCACTTTTGGGTGAACTATTAGTTTAAAACAAGGTGTAAATGAATCTATTGATATGGCCAGTCAAATCCATCTGGCCCACATGTTACTTTCATTTGTAAAAGTATTATTCTTTATTGGTTGTTCATAAACCACAATCATGTCTCTTGTATTCTATTAAAGTTACCTACAGAGTTGGAAGAAGACCCTGCTAATCGTGTCCCACGACCAGAGTTTCTTAGACGAGGTCTGTACAGATATCATTCACCTGGACTATCAGAAACTCTTTTACTACAGGGGCAACTACCGTGAGTTTCTGTTCTAAACATCAAATCTATTAAATGATTAAGAAAAAATATTTAACATAGGACATTGCCTTGGCTAAATTAGCATATTTGATTTGCTTGTATTAAAATGCCATTGATTAAACATTACCGAGGTGCGTCTTGAGACAAATGTGGGAGTGGGATATACGTATACATAGCAATGCTATAACTAATTTCATTTTACGTGGGCTTGGTGTCTCTAGTGACGTTTAAGAAGATGTACGTACAGAAACAGAAAGAACTCCTCAAGCTCTATGAGAAACAAGAGAAGAAACTCAAAGACCTGAAAGCTGGAGGAAAATCAACCAAACAAGCTGTAAGTTCTTGACTTTTACTTCCTAATTTGGATCTTTTGAAGCACAGCATCTCATCCTCCGTCCTTTATTCTCAGGAGAAACAGACGAAAGACGCTCTGACGAGGAAACAACAGAAGGGCAAGAAGAAGGGTCAAGAGGAGGAGAGCAAAGATGCCACAGAGCTCATCAAGAGACCGAGGGAATACACCGTCAAATTTACCTTCCCCAACCCTCCACCACTCTCACCGCCAATTCTCGGGCTGTACAGTGAGTTACTAGACCTATATTTTTATCTTTCCTCTCTCATCTCTTCAGTTTGTAGTAGGATTTTGTCTAAAAAGAATAAAGTGTTTGATATAGATGATATGTTGATTGTATCCGTCTTGCACATGCAGGTGTTGACTTTTGTTATGAAGGCCAGAAGCCTCTGTTCAAGAATGTGGACTTTGGTATTGACATGGAGTCTAGAAGTAAGTTATCTTGGGGCGGTTTCCCAGACTAGGGTTTGGTTAAACCAAGACTAGGCTTTAGTTAAATTAGGACATTTAAGCAGTTTTTACAATCATGCCTTACTAAAAACATTACTGACATAACATTTAGAGACAAAACAATTACGTTTATGAATTTTAAGATGTGTCAGTGCAAGCTGTTTTAGTTTAGACAGCGCTAACATTTATTGGTCTAAACCTTGTACGGGAAAACGCCCCCTAGTGTCAACAAAAGGTAGAAAACGGAAACATAAGTAGATTTTCTGCAGTTTTAACCCACCTAACATGCACTAATGTTGTCTGGTTCAGTATGTATAGTTGGACCCAATGGTGTTGGAAAGAGTACACTCCTTTTGCTGCTGACCGGGAAATTAAATCCGGTAAGTAACACTTGCTTTCTTTAAGCCCATATTTGTAAGCATTATGACTTATGTATTTTTTCTCTTTATTTTAGACAAGAGGCGAGATGAGAAAGAACCACAGATTGGTAAGTTGTTTTGCATACTATGATGTTTTATACATTCATTTTTGTATATTCATTTGGGCATTTTAAATTTGTTTGTCTGTCTGTAGAAAGTAGGTTTCTTCAACCAGCAGTATGCTGATCAGTTGAACATGGAGGAAGCTCCCACAGAATACCTCCAGAGGAACTTCAACCTTCAGTACCAGGATTCCAGGAAATGCCTGGGCCGCTTTGGTTTAGAGAGCCATGCACACACCATCCAGATTTCTAAACTGTCTGGTAAGCACCACAGAAATACAGAAACGCTTCTCTATACCGGTCTCACAGCACAGAAGACGCAGAGAGACGCGATTCTGCGCTGGGTCATAGCCAGACTTTGCGCTATATGGGCATAGATAAAATCTATACGAAGATTCGACTGAGATTGGTAGTCGAATCATTGTCCTCCTATCGTAGAATTGAATCTTCGACTATTCTTGTCACACCTACATTCAGGTGCTATTTCCTTTTTAAAGACATATTTCTGATTTTTATTGTTTTCTAGGTGGTCAAAAAGCAAGAGTAGTCTTTGCTGAACTTTCTTGTAGGCAACCTGATGTCCTTATCCTGGTAAGGAGTTGTTATGTGTGTGTCCATTGATATAATCAATAAAAAAGGATTGAGGAGATTATTATTTTTTATGCAAATTTACAGGACGAGCCCACCAATAACTTGGACATTGAGTCAATTGATGCGTTATCAGAAGCCATCAATGAATACAAAGGGGGTGAGTATATTACACATTCCTTTATAACTTTATATTCATTAAGACTTAGATCATTCATGCTTTATCATAGTAAATATTTATGCTTCTTTTGAAATGTGTGAAATCTTACAGATTATAAACCAAATGTCAAACCATAGAATTTAATGGGAATCTGTCTTATCTAGCTGTGATAATTGTGAGCCACGATGCCAGGCTGATCACTGAGACCCACTGCCAGTTGTGGGTGGTGGAGGACCAGTCGATCAACCAGATTGATGGAGATTTTGAAGAATATAAGAGAGAAGTGCTGGAGGCCCTTGGTGAAACGCTTGTCCACAAGCCTAAAGACTGAACGACGGCTGGTATTAATAACAAGAATGTCAAACTGCATCACTGAAGGGCTTGATGAACCTCTCTTCCTTGCTAAACCAATAGACACAAAATACAGTTGTTTCTTCAAACTGAAAGATCATGCCCAGTACTCACGTTTGAACTGGCTGGGGGGTTTGTAGAAATCGTTGAGAGCAGTGTCGATGTAGGATGGGTTTGTCATGCCTTGACCAATCCCATGTCAATATTTCTATTAGATACAGCACTTGTTCTTTAGTATTAATGTCTGACATTCTTGTATTATTATTATATTCAGGCCATTTTATTTTCAACCGTTTAATTTGTATTGCAATGCTCGAAAACTTCAATTGCCACAATGGGACTTGTAACCAGAGAAAGTTGGAAGTATGCAGTGTATTAAGCACTAAAGTTGGATTATATTGTGTCACTGCTGAAACACGTGTAGTATTGAACTGCCTTGTAGAATTGGTAGTTTGTATCAAAATTTAAAATGATAGAATCCATGTGTAATGGATTACACTAATATTTTGAACCAGTTAACCAATAAAATGGCAGATGGAAAAGTTGTGTTAACATGCACAGTGTCTCTGAATAGCTCTGTTTGAACAAAATAATGCATCAAGTAGTTGTCATGTAAAACCAAATAAATGATTTTTGCATCAACGTCCATGATATAATGAATGTTTTATTTCAGTCTGAATCTTATGGCATAATGTAATAAGGGAGACATACATGTTCTAAGTTATTGAATATTATTTTAAGTATGCTTTATAGATCCGCTTCACTCTCGCCAGTTCTCGTTGATCTGGTACAACACTGCCGTACCATGGATACCACGGCTCTCCAGAGGTGAGGGAAGATGGGGCAGGTGTCTGTACTACAGCACCATGCGTGTTTGAATAGTCCTCTTTTGAGTAGTCCACATGAGGCAACTGAACCGGAAGTAAACCTTAAAGAAAGAAAAATTCACTAAAAACTGTATAGACCAAATAATGAGAAAGTCTACAATGTGATCTGGTGTGTGTACGTTTGTGTCAATAACAAGTGAAACCAGTATCTACCATGATCTTTAGCAGTATCAATGGCCCGGTTAAGTAGTTTCTGTTGTTTCATGCACACCCCTGGAGGAACAATGATATGAAGGTTAAGGGAGAGGTGTAAAGATCATATCTAATGACAAAAGAAAACCACTGTGATGTGTTAAGAGCGCAAACGTGGGGGGGTTACCTGTTCGAGTGGGATCGTACACAATTCCTGTGTAAGGACAAATAAACTGCTGCAGCAGGTTCACATTCTGCAGATAAAAATACACCTTACTGTAACATTAAAGGTTAATGTATACTGTAAAGCATTCTCAAATGTAAAAGTGAGATGGATACAGGCTGGTGGCAAACCTTGTAATGGATCATGACATTTGGATCCCGGCATATAGGACAAGGATTACCACAGATCTCATCTCCTCTCTATGGCAACAGAAAATTAATCCCTTTAAGGTCAATTAATCAAGTTGAGCCTTACTAATGCATAACAAATGACATTTAGAGTCAAAGAAAGAAAGCAGAATACATACAATGCATGTCTTCCTTGTCTTCTGTGGAGGAATTCCTCCCTTGTGGTTCCTTCTGTAGTCAGACCAGACAGGTTTTGATCCATATCGCTCGATGTACTCTGAAGAGAGAGAGAGAGGGGGAATTAAACCGAACAGTCGCGACTATTGATACGTTTCAATAATCATTATAAACCCATGTGTACCTTCACTTTTTAAGTACTCCCATGGAGTGTCTGCATATCTAGACACCGTCTCAGGGGATTCAGTGCCATCTGCAGATGATGATGATGATGAAGCACGGAGAGTCACCCGCTGCACTGAAGCAATGGGAGTTAACTTCCATTCACGAATTCCCTGTAATATAAAATGCATATGATGCCCTCTAACATCAACCCTGTCACGCTGTCTGCGTGGTCACCAAGTTATACCGTAAAGATTATACGATCACCGCAAGAAACATTCATCAAAACGATTTCACCCAACCAACCTGTGTTTGAAGATTTCTTTGTAAAATACTAGGAAATATGCGACTGATTACTATTCCAGTGCGTTCTAAGGAGGCTGCCATTTTGTCTTTCTATAAAACAAGGAAGTTGTTGAGAGGTTAAAGTTTACTGTGGCGGAAGTGGTTCCACCTTTTCTTTATTAACATATTATAGAACATTGACAAAAAAGGCATTCATAGTTTAAAATTCACAAACAACCTGAGCTTGCATAAAAATATTACAACACAATATTCATAATATTCCCATCAGTAAGTGGTTCCGCTTCATAGCTGACCAAAGCGATTGGATGGTGACATCGAAGCACCGCGAGATTCGAAGCACCAATTCAAGAGCACGGCATTGGAATTGCTCTCGCGATACTCGCTGTCATTTCCGAACTCCGCATCTCCACGAGAAAAGAAAAGAACACTACGTCTTATTTTACGTTAATTATTTACCTTAAGTTAAAATTACATTTTTTTGTCTATATCTGTTAATTAATTTGATCAATAGATAGTGATTTTTTTGCATTCAAAGTTTTTAATGCGCATGCCATGTATATACATAAAGTATCCATACTAACAAACATGTATCTAATACAAGTACCGCAGCAATCGCATTCCAAACAAACATCCAATTGCAGAAAGCATGTTCATGACGTAGTAACATGTTTAAAAAGACCAAAGGCTGTGGGGGATGGGCGCGCTCTTGAACAGACAAAGGTCGTTTCGAGAGTGTGCGCGCGGGCCGACCGCGTGATCATCAACTCCATTTTGTGTTGAAGGAACGCCCGAAAGCGCGCTCACGGCACGCCTCGTGACGTAAAAAACGTCATAACTATATAAGCAGAGTCCCACCCTTCCAGATCATTCCTGGATTCTTCTGAGGTAAGTGACCTGTCGGAGAAAGGACTCTTCGACTTTTTGTGATTTGTACGTCGTTTTTATTATTTTTTTATCCCAAAGTTCTTCTACCCAGTCAGTTTTGACAACACAAACGACTTCTGATGGATTCTGCAGAGTTTCGGAGCGTTTTCTCTAACATTTCTTTGTGCTGTTTCTTCGTTTCAGGTCTGAGTCGGTCTCAGTGAAGATCTGACGTCGAGGATTTTTCAACTGTGTACGAAGATCAAAGCCCAAATAACTCAGTTTTTCTACTCGAGTAACGGACATTTGCTTACTACGTTTTTTGCTCCAGATTGTTCAAGAAGGAAAAGCTAAATTTGAGCCACCACAATCCCGCCCATTATGCAATTTTTCAGCCAATAATGCTAAAGCCATGACAGTTTACGTTCTCTTAAACTGTTAAAAAGCTGAAAATTGTTGCTGTTAAGCACAATATATTAATAGCAACCCGTGACGCAGAGGAGAGGTTTAATAGTAAGTGTTTACTTTCAAAACAATTTGAATCGAATTAACCAATTGTCTTGCTAAAAATGATAAATTCCTAAACTATATCAATTAGTCTTAAGCGTGGCGAGCTAACTTAAACGTGCCACAGACAGTTAGGGGCAGATGGCATGCTGAGATAAAGCGAGGCAGAGCTAGCTAGCGTATGAGCTCACACCGCAAAGTCCGAGCAGCGGCTTCAACGCCCTGTTTCTCTTTGTGTGTGAGACGGAGAAATCCTACTGATTAATAACGATAAATAGCATAATAAGCTAGCCATCGCTGATCATAAGCAATCTGTACATAAAGATTGCCAGAGGCAGGAAGTGACTGAATTTAATTTGGGGCTTTTTATAAACTGACATCTTTCCAAAGGAGAGCTCCCTGGAACAACCAACGCAATCTGCACATAAAGATTGCCAAGTGCGACTGTGGATTTAGCCGAATGGAAAAATACCCCAGACTGAATTGCAACATCTTGTTTTTAATGTCGTTAGGTGTATTAGTTGTCGGAAATTGATACCGTTGGGCTCGTCTAATGTAATAAACCTAGGCAAACTGTTATGTATCACTTTATAGCAGTCTGCCTATAAAGATTGCACTCTGTGCTGTGTTTAAGATGCTTGAACGTGTACGAAACGGACAGCGATGGTGTTATTTGTCTTGTAGATTTTGCTTTAAAATGGCGGACGGGTTGTCGTTTACTCGGAGCACTAGAGGCAATGGTGGCTTTGTTTTTCCAGGCTGGATGTACGGAAAATATTGCAGTCCGGAACGGCTGTCTCGCGTCGCTATCATCGTGTTGTCGTCTTAACATCCGTGAGTCGCTTGCGGGTAAATATAGGACGTTGTAAACGAAGAAGACAAATGGCGGGGACAGGGAGAGAGACGGGTGTTTTTTGAAGAACTTGTTTTTCCAAAGAACTTGTTTTTCAAAGATGGCGACCGCGCACCGGTTTTGGTAGAGATATCACAACGAGTGCGCGAGACAAGTGGTTAAAGATGGAAGGCGTGGCTCAACCCGGGCGTCAGCGAATCAGAGTCGCCGCTCTGTTCTCCTGTCAGTTTATCTTCTTTATTAGAGAAAGCATCTTCGACAGATGGCAAATCCCCATGTGTGCGTTACTGGAGAGCGGATTCATAAGTTTATGTAAACGGCCTTTAATGACTTTTAATTGTCAGATCAACAAAGGAGTATTTACGCTGTATCTTAGAGTATCTAAGTCAATTTGTTCAAACGATTTCGTATTTGTTTTAAAATGAAAATAGTCTCCATTGTGTTAAACTTGAAGGGTTTCATTAGTTTAGTCATAAGTGATGTTGGTCATTAAATTGCTAGTGGGAACACGATTATGTTGGATGGGGTGGGGGGGTTCTGTTTTAATCTATTTTCTATTTTAATCTCAAAGTGAACCAGTACCTTTCCTTGAAATTGTGATCTACTGGCAACGTGTCCTCCCTCCCATGAAAATCTTGACATTTTCTTTATATGAATTGTACATTCTTGTTTACTTTTCACATTCTTGTTTATGACAACTGTGACGTTTCCAGGAATTGTGTAATGTTCCGTGTTTAAGGAATTCTGAGACTATAAAAAGTTCTTCACCAACCGTGTTACGGGTAAGACCAAACCTGATTTCTCACACGATATTTATCCGATCAAAAGTGAGTAATTTTGTACTTTTCGATTCAGCCATTAGTAGACCTTTTCCATTGAAAAAAGACTTTATACAGTACATAAATCACAGCGTTACAACTTGCATGCTAAATATTCATTATCCATATACATTTGGTGTTTGTGTGTGTGGTATGGCGCGAAACCCTCGGCGTTGTTAACTTTCTGAAGTCGTTTCATTAGTTTGCAGTGTGGTAGATCGTTTCGTTGCTGTGTCCAGTCGATTGTGTTGTAGCGAGAGGAACTGAAGGCAGAAATATTCCCTGATGCTCCGCGTGGGCAGGGCACATCACGTGATATATTTCTCTCTTAACCCCTCTTTCTCTCTCTACCAGAAACGCTGCCCTCGCCCCCACTCTTCCCACTACCGTCAAATAGTATTTTTGGTATTGGTATATGTCCATTTAAGTTTGATTAAAATGTGCAATTATTTATGCTTATCTTTGTCTCAGTTATAATATTTATAAATGAAGCAGTTCTGTTTATATTACTACGTGGCAAATACAGTGCAACTAAATATGTGGGCTTAAATAACCACAAGATGGCGCAATACAGCATAACTTAAAGGTCATGTTAATATTTTTCACTATATATGCAACACAGAAGTAGCTAAATGAAATAATTTTCTAATGTATGACGTATACATGTTTAAGATCTTGCATTTAAAGAGCAAAACATTTTCATTATGTTTAGTGTGTGTTGATGAACACACGTTTTAAATATAATGAAAGTAATGAGAATACAATGATACTAACATTATGAAAGTAATGAGAATATAATGATGACGTTTAGATGAGGAATTATACGTCAGGCTTTTCTATGTGGTTCCCAGCTGTCAGTGTGACAGTGCTCTTCTGTTTCCAAGACGGCTGAATACGTGTTTGTCCAACTTTACTGGTTCAGGAATGTAAACCGAATGATCATTCACCTGCACACTCTCCCAGTGCTTTAAGAAATATTTGTGAAATTGTAAGAGGTATTGGAAATATTTTCTATATTTTTGAGCTGTTGGTAGGGTTATCATTAAAACATTTGAAATAAAAAGAAATTGTGAAGACTATGTTCAACTCTTAAGTGCACTCTCCTCAAGTACTTTTCGGTTTGTTTTATTATTGTATTTTTCTTTCCTCTTGTTGTACACGAAATATTGGGTTGAATGCACGGTGCTGGTCAAAGCCATCACAGTATTATTTTAACAATGTTTGTTTTACCTGTAAACCTTTCCTTTGTTGTAATGTACAGTATATATGAAAAGCAGGTGGGTTGATGACAGTGGCATAACACACAAATATATTACAAAACCTTATTTCAGCAAAACATATTATTTATCAATAATCGAAATTTTAGATCCAAATTTGTAGATCATAAATTATACCATGTTTATGTAGCACCAAAATGGTCTTGTTTCTCTTTCGGCTCTTAAACCATAACACTTTGATCCATTGGCCCTTTTTTCTTGTAAAGCGTAAATATGAACAGACATCATATATTAAAAATGAGTTTCTTCAGTGGGTAGGGGGCTTTGTAGTCATCTGCATTATCACATTTAATTTGATAATCCAAGTCCCTCATTTTATTATGCACAAACATTATGAATTCTAGTAGAATAAGTTGTTGTATGAAGTATGTTTAATGAATGCTATTGTAAGACATGACTTTTGGACCTGACATTGAGCTTGCCTCGTGGTTTTGTGTGAGTGATAGTCATTTCCATATGGATTATCAAACCTGAATAATGTTGTGAGAATACATAGCGTGGCATATATAGCTCAGTAAAACAAACTCCACTCAAGTTGTTTTTCACTTATAGATCTCACTAATACAGACAGGCAGCTCTCTTGTGTTTGATCATTGGTGATATGGAGGCCATGAGCTTTTTTGATTTCATCTTACCCGGTATCCTCGGTTTATCATTTGTATGTTGCTTCAGTCTTGTGGTCACCTCGGCAAAACTTAGACTGAAAGGAATTCACTTTTTAAAGATTTTTGAGTTTTGTGCTGTTCCAGGGGGCTCTCCTTTTAGAAGCTATTCATCATTTTTAGTGTTGGTTACAGATTTAATGCCGTATCCTAGAACCTCTTTGTGGACAAAGCGCATAAATAACACTCTGTTTTTCTTTCTCTTTCAGTAAGCAGTTATGGCTGTGGGCCCAGTGGACCCCAGAGAGGTGCTCAGAGGAGTTGAAGCTCTGCTGGGGAAGGATGGAGAGCTACGGAGCCTCGAGGGAGTTGCCAAAGTCTTCAGGTGAGGAGCTATTCTCACAAAGCACACTTTTTAGAAATTCCCTAAATAACGTTGTTTCTAATACATTGTCGTCTTATGACTCTTTCCCCCATGCAGTCTCATGAAGGCATCTCATAAAATGGTCAGCAGATGCATGTATCTAAACATTTTGCTACAGACAAAATCACACGACATACTTAATCGGTAAGTGTAAAATCAACGTTTAAAAAAATGCAAGCTCTTTGTTTTGGAAGTGGTGAATAACCTGTTCTCGTCGACACAGATTTATCCGAGTGGGGGGCTACAAGCTGTTGAACTCTTGGCTCACCTACTCAAAAACCACCACCAACACCCCCCTGCTTCAGCTCATCCTGCTCACCCTGCAGAAACTTCCCCTGACCGTGGATCATCTCAAGCAGGTACTTCATCGCACCAACCCATTCAGTTCAAGCACACGTGACGGTCCCAGACAGTCTTTTAACATCTTTGTGCTCTCCTTCCAGAACAACACAGCAAAGCTGGTGAAGCAACTAAGCAAGAGTGGCGAGACAGAAGGTAATAGTGAATCTATCACCAATCATCCGTCTGCTTGCGATACAAGAGTTTAGATTTGAACCAGGTGTGTTTTCTCTTTCTCAGAGCTAAGGAAGCTGGCATTAGTGCTGGTGGAGGGCTGGATGGCTATTATACGCTCTCAGAGCGTCTCCAGTGGAGTCTCACCCAATGGTAGGTCTTCTCACTTACAACATAAAACCTAGGATGGGATTTATTGTGAATGCGTGTGCTTTTGGTAGTGTTTTGTAACCCAATTCCTTTTTTGCATCAGACAAGAAGAAGAAAAAAGATGAGGGAAAACTGCGTCCAGAGGTGAGGCCCCGCGAAAAGGCAGCGGAAGAGGAGAAGAAGAAAGACAAACCGAAAGCGTACGCTCCGAGTCACGCAAAGATCCGCTCCACAGGTCCGTCTTTCAGAGATTAGACGGATATGATTAAAATATCACAAAGTGTTTTCGTTTTTAAATTAAGTTCGTGTGTGTTTAAACAGGTTTGGAGGTGGAGAGCCCAGCTCCTGTTCCTGTAAAGAAGACCCCCACCGCACCCCTGCTCGGTGACAAATACAACATCAAGCCTGCTTTGCTTAAAAGACCAAGGTAAATACTTTGTTTAAAAATGTCATCTTGCCTGTCTTTAGTTTAATATTTGAATGAATTTGCATGCGGTTGTGCTTCAGTGGATTTAAAGCAGATGATAAAACTTTGACTTTCCGTCCATTCAGCACTACGCCATCTGACACACCGCCGGTGGAGAAGAAGTACAAGCCCCTCAACACAACTCCCAACTCTGCCAAAGAGATCAAAGTCAAACTTATACCTCCACAGCGTGAGTTTGCCCATTCAGCATCTTTAGCCTAAGCAATATGATTATGATAAGAAACACAACATAAGCATATAGAGAGCATATAATGAACTGAGAGAGTAGTCTTGGGTCATTTGAATTTATATGGTGAAAGCTTCTCTTTGCTGAATATCTGCGTTTTCTCTCTTTAGCGATGGAGGCCACTGGATTTTTGGATGCTCTTAACTCTGCCCCAGTTCCTGGCATCAAAATCAAAAAGAAGAAAACTAAGGCAGTCTCTCCAACCTCTAATAAGGTTTGTTACTACAGACAGCTTTTATGGATTTGAGAATTTGAACTTCACCCCTAAACATACATTTACTAACAGTGTTTTATCTCTCATGCTCCACCAAAGCCATGTCCGTTCGACAGTAGGCCACAGTCATACTCCGGCACACAGGCCAAACCCTCTTCCCCCGAGGCTTCCTCATCTCACACCCCTCCTCATGAGAACCAAGACCTGGAGCAGCCTGGCACACCGGTGCCCACCGAAGATCCCGAAGCAATGGACACCGGTGAGTCACAATTCACAGAAACCAGCCAAGAGCTTTCATTTACAGTAAAAGGTGACTGAATTGAAAGATTTTTTAATGAATATTTATTTTTATTTCAGGTGATAAACCGAATGCTCTCTCTGAACCTCGAGGTGAGGAGGAATTGTTGACTAAGAAAGGAAAGAAAAAGAAAAATGTTCGGTGGGCGGAAGAAGATAATCTTAAAGAATACTTCTACTTTGACCTGGATGAGACAGAGAGGGGTAAGACTGCCTTTCTGAGGGGATTAGATTTTTTTCCCCCTTAAAAAACCAATGTGGATTGCAACATTCATGTTCCTCATTTGATCATATTTGACCTTTATCTTTATTATAGTGAATGTCAATAAGATTAAAGACTTTGGAGAGGCGGCTAAACGGGAGCTGATGATGGACAGGCAGACATTTGAGATGGCCCGTCGTCATTCTCACGACACGATGGAGGAAAGGGTGCCTTGGACTCCACCGCGACCGCTGACCATGTTGGGTACCCTGGTCATTGCAGGTTCCACCAGCAAAGAGAAGGCGATACAGAGAGATCGAGAGATGGGAATTCTGCAGGAGATCTTCCTTAGTAAAGAGAGGTAAGACTAATCTAGTGATCTGGTATTATGTGTTTTTGAATTTCCATGTATTCCTCACTAAAAGACATCACAAAACAACATTAGCAACTGGTTTAGCATTCTTATTCAATAGTTAACAATGAGGGTTGTCATTGGCTTTATACATCGTAGTTTGTTTGGATCATGAAAGTGCTCCATGGTCATGAAAGCAAAAAGGTTTTGAGAAGTTTTGAGATTTTTGAAAATAAATAGGATGTGCTTTAATAACATCTTTATCACAACATGATATTTTTGAGCTTTATATAAACACTAGTTTTTCTCTTTGCAGTGTTCCAGACAGTCCTCATGAGCCAGACCCTGAGCCATATGAGCCCATGCCTCCACGTCTCATCCCATTGGACGAGGTGAGACATCCAGTCACTTGTTTTTACACAAATCCACCCTCATTTTTCTTTTCACTTCTGCATGGTATGACAAACTTTGACCTCATTCTGTGGTGCTTATAGGACTCCACTATGATGGAAGAGAATTACATGGACCAGACTGACCCCACAGCTTCTATTGGTCCCGCTTCTGGATCCACTGAAGGCTCCAAGCTGCCTCCTGTTCTGGCCAACCTCATGGGTAGCATGGGCAGCAGTGGCCGCAGCCCTCAACCACAGTGCGGCACCACACCAGCCAATAATAACCCAGCTGTTAACGTGCAGGAACTGCTGACTTCAATTATGGTAAGAAAAAATTAATACGATGGACCATTGTATTTGTTTAAACTAGATACGACTTTGATTTCTAAAATGTCTTTCATGTTTTCAGGGTGCTCAGGGAACGAACCAGTCACCAGAGGATCTGATCAAGCAGCCTGATTTCTCTGATAAAATCAAGCAGCTACTAGGCTCTCTCCAACAGAATCAAAACCAGAATCAGAACCCACCTCCAAATGTTCCTCCAAGTATGTATCATCCATCCAAAAGTTGTTTTTCAACATTGTTCACAGAACGCATAAGCATCATGTTTTATTTTGTCGTTTGCTGTATTCGTAGTGAACCCTGGTTTGCTCGGACATGGACCTGGAATGAACATGAACAATATGAACATGCAGATGCCCATGAACGGCGGCTTCCCACCAAACAAGCCCCCAGGGGGGCCCCATTTCAACCACCCGCCTCCTCCCCACGGCCACGGGCCCCCCTTTAACGCCAGTGGGCCACGCATGATGGGTCCCCCGCCCGGGCCGCAGGGCAGAGGAGCGGACAACGGAAACTACTGGGGTGACGAATCCATGAGGGGAGGTCCACACCGAGGAGGACACTTTCACCGGGGCAGAGGGAGAGGAGATCAGAGCTTCCGAGGGGGAGATCAGGGCTTCAGAGGACGAGGGGGACGTGGAGGGCCTCGTGGAGGACATAACAACATGGGTGGTAAGCTTAAATGCCTGCGTTTGCCTATATATATTTGTATGCATTTAACCGTAAAACTTTTGTCTGATAACTTTTTCTTTTCATTTTAGACATGTCAAAGAGGCCCATGTGTCGCCATTTCATGATGAAGGGAAACTGTCGCTATGAAAATAACTGTGCATTTTACCATCCTGGTGTAAATGGACCACCACTTCCTCCCCAGCATGGACACTAACAATAAAAAAGCTGCTGTTCCTTTAACCCGCCACTAGTGGGCAACAGGACTCAAAATGAGCCTTATGTACATTGACTGAATCTGAATCAAAGGAACAGGATGCGTGGGCTGGGATGTTTGCATCTGTGACAGCACAATTCCATCTGCATCCTTGTACAGTTCTTTCTTCATAAGTTTCCTCTTGAATCAAAACTATCCCCAGTTTGATGGGGTCCACAAACAATATGCAGGACTCCCAAGGAAAGTTACGAAAGGAGCAGAGTTGTTGAAACCCATTATTTACCTTTCCTGTAAATACTGCTTCCTGAAGATGGTGATTCATATGTAAATTTTTATTGTGCCGCTGTGTACCACTGAATCGACTGCTTAAGATTGTACCCTTTTGCTTTGAAACCACTTGGACAAGGTGTAGATAGTCTTCTGCAAGGGCTTTATTTTGGTAGTTTCCCAAAGCCCCGAGGTGACGAGTGCAAATTTACAAATTATAAACAAAGATCAATTTCAATTTTCATCATGAAATTGAACACAAGGTAATGGTCATATTGAAAAACTGATTTGTAGATTTTATTTTACAATACTTTTGGTTCAATTTTGTCCCTCTTGAGTTCGCCAGAAATATTGTTTA
This sequence comes from Barbatula barbatula, assembly GCF_947034865.1. Classification (NCBI taxonomy): domain Eukaryota; kingdom Metazoa; phylum Chordata; class Actinopteri; order Cypriniformes; family Nemacheilidae; genus Barbatula; species Barbatula barbatula. Next base: position 13,266,273 of record NC_136784.1, read on the forward strand.
ATGTTTTATTTCCTGATGTTTTCTATTGAAAAAGGGTAAAGTCCTCCTACCGCATGTGTAGATGGCAAACAGGCATTTGACATGAAGAAGTGCCTCGCGGTCATCTTCACACATTTCAAAGATTTATTTCAAATCTGAGATTAAGCTATATTTTATTGCACTGAATTGTATTGCTATTATGGTTCCTCTATCCTCCATCAGAATACTGTACATGTGATTCTCCGCTTGAAGGGTTAATACTACACGCAAACAATACCTTTTGTTCCTCTGCATATACAGATACGAACCTCTAAAGTCCCGTTGCATACTTGAATTCAGTCCAATGATCATGCCTTTCTATGAAAAGAGATCCCAGCCGGTAAAGAAATATCAACTACTGTTCCTTATAGTGTGACAATCAGAAGAATTGGTTGTGATTTTTTTTTTCCCATGTTGATACTGATGCTATTGTTTGATCTGCTGTGTGCGTTCACAAGTTGTAAGACTCTCAGACTCCGGAGTCGCGTCTTTCCTGCTCCTTCAGTGTTCAGATGAGCCTGACCTGGGCTACGAACCACTATCAAGGCCGAATTAATTCAGGTGTTTTCTGTGAAAACATTGGCCGTTGTGTCTCTTGTGGGACTAGTTTTTGTTTCTTTTTTGTTAATCTCGCTGTTGTTTTTCCCCATGATTTTATTTTGATACGAGCCTGATAATATTTTTTCTATCTGAGGTTTCATTATCGTTTGAGAGATGTCTATGCTTCAGAGCGCTGACTAAACATGAAAGGCATATTCGGATATGTAAAGTTTTTTTCTACGTGTAAATTAATAAATGTTAAGAAATGAATCAGATTGTGCAGTGAAGTTATCTTTACATTTTTTTTTACTGATAGTAACTAACATTGTCTGACATCACATTATACAATGTATGCATATATAATCATCATTCACGCTCGGTGCCTGTTTGCTTTCTTACTTCCAAATCCCTCACTGTTTGTACACCTCAAACAAGGTTATACTTTTTTTTTTTTGACAAGCTCACTAGAACCTCCATGTCTCCTCCTCCAGTTACAACAACCCAGTCAGATCCTAACAGTCCTGTGGCCGTACGTTTGCATTCCTGGCCACCAGATCCGTGTTCTCAGGGCGGAGTCGGGTACAGATGGCCGATGCAGTGTGTATGACGAGGAGTGGCCTGTGCACCCAACCCTCAAGGACAAATATTGACATGGAGAGTTTTGCCTATACTAGGTGAAGGAAGAATAAATGAGTGTTAAGGACACCTCAGCATTTCTCTCGACCTGTGTCATAGTCACAGACATCCAATGGGTCGTCTGAAGAAAATACAAAACTTAAAGGTACAGGTCAACCAAAAATGTAAATTCTGTCATCATTTACTCAAGTTGTTTCAAATCTGTATGCATTTATTTATTCTCCTGAACACGCAGACAGATATTTGGAAGAATGCTTGTAATAAAATATTTGGCAACCATTGTAAACATGATGGGAATCTCTTTCCATTTTGTCCAACATTTAAACAAATCTTTCATCTTTTCACCTATGGGGGTCACGGTGGACACATACAGTCGGCATATCTCTTCCGAAAATCTCTTTAACGTGTGCAAAAGTTCAAATCTTGTTTAACATTCACTTTGAGCAAAAACTATTAATAAATATAGATCTGAAATTGTATGAAAGAATTGTATTCATGTTAAAACTTGAGCCTTTTGTGTTAGACCTGTAGTTTGGCCTGATTATCGGTCAATTGAACACAATATCAGAGACACCGGCATGTCCACCTGAAGGACACAGAGAGTGAAGTCATAAAAAGACTTGATTCATTCCGTCGTGGTTTCGTCGCAGAGGCCCTGCTCCCCACAAAGACGCCATTGATCCACCGCCGGTCACATTATCTTAGAACTGCTGGTGGAAAAGCTCTTTTTCAGGCCTGAATTACAACATTATTTCATTTTTAAAAGAAGCTGTTTTTGACCCCTCTTGCTTGTATATGCACAGTTGTTGCGACATGTGAATGTTATCTTTGCATGCACATTTGTTCAGCTTGACAGGTACACAATAGTGTCTTCAGGTAATAGTTGCCTAGAAGCGAATGAGGTTCGCACAGTCAGACTAACAGGACATGTCTACTAATGATGCTTTTCTTTTTTTTATTAATAAGAGGTAATATTGAGTAGTAATATTAAATTGTATTAAGTAAATAAATAAAACATACAATAAAGGAATAAAATATAATGCAATAGTACAAATTATAGACATACATTTTGTTAAGGACATTAATGAAGTTCTTAAGGACACGTCAGTTTTCTGAGATGACTGCATTCAGCAAACCTCCCATCGAATGCCTCATTGAGCAAATGTTGGAGGGATGGGTTTTCACTTGTTAACTCTACACTCTTCACCTCAACATATTTACAGTCATGTATATAAAATACACACTGTTGTAAAAACTGATTTGTTTTTTCAAGTTATCTGGCTGCCTTAACAGTTTCAGTTAATTTAACATAAAATTATAAGTAAAAAAACGATTTTGCATCAAATTCATTTAATAAATAATATTACTTAAGTTGAATTAAATATTTTTTTTTTACAGATATTAGTTTAGATCTACTGCAATGTGCTGATGTCCAATTGCTAAAGATTTCACATTCAATGAGTGTATTTCCTTCAATTCAATATCATAAGATTAGAATTTGATTTAGATATCAAAATCTGTAAAATATACACAGTCTTACTAAATCTGCCCTGTCAAACCATCACAATTCACACTTATAAAACTTTAATAATTGAATTTGAATTATGATACCAATGCATAGAAGCCTTAAGTCATCCATAGTTTGGTTTCTTATTCTAACACCACGTCATGCCACAAATAATGATATCCCATTCATGTCCCAGTCTGACATCACAGGTCAGATCTTAGCCAATCGTGAAGAGCCTAATCATACTTGACTTACTTACGGTGGCTCTCTGCTGATCTGGCCTTGGCACGGAGACAAAAACAAGAATAAATAGGAAGTTTGCTCGCAAAGTGCAACTGAATGGCATGAAAGTGCCGGATCACATTCCAGAACGGGAGAGGGTGGGCGGAGCCTCAGGTGAGCAGGTGTATAAATGTTGCACTGGTAAGAGAAGAAGGGCAACAGCACGGGCAGGAGACTGTGACAAAACTAAAGGGGATATCTGAAAACAGGTGAGAAGAGAAGTGATCCAAAAACTTTCTCCATACATGCTTCAACAAATATTAAGCATACCAGAGGACACACTGTGTGTATAGATAAATTGAATCTAACAGCTCTGTATTGATGTGTTTTGTTGCTGTAGTTTGTAAGATGCTTAAAGGATTGTTATCAGTGCTCTTGGTCCTGGGGACCCTGACCTCCACTATGGGAAAGCCGGAGAAGACCGCTGTGAAGAAAGAGAAGAGGATCCCTCAAACTCTCTCCAGAGGTGGGTTTCATTTGTGAAACATGCAATAAAGACAATATCTTTTGCACACTGTAAAGTTATTGTTTTGTTAATTTGAAGAAACGTCTATTGTGATATTTTGCGATTTTTTTATAATTAAACATTTTGGACGTCAGTTCAAAACTTGAGTTAAGTCTTTTTTATAGGGCACTGACAAAATGATGCTAACCAAATCTCACTGTAATTATTAAATGACATTCATAAAATTCAGCTTTCTTCTATTTGAATGGCTCTTGTAGAAACAGCCATTCACATGCATGAGCAAATATGACTTAGTATGCATACTCAGCATTGTTGCTTGTCCTCTTAGGTTGGGGTGATCAGTTGATCTGGGCTCAGACATACGAGGAAGCCTTGTTTTGGTCACGATCCAGGTAGAATTATTTTCTAGTTCATTTTCAGCAAGTCAAAACTTACATGTTTGGGCGGTTTGCTGTATTTTTCACGTGTTAAGATTTGGCATATCGTATATTGTCTGTAATGCATATTTTTATGTTATTAGGAACAAGCCCCTCTTGGTCATATTTCACTTGGAGGACTGCCCACACAGCCTGGGTACGACTTTATATTCAATATTGAGTCTGATTCTTTATTGTCAGATAGTTAAAAACCCTTATATTGATGCAATAGCTTTTGACTAAAAATGCATTTCAGGTGCCCCAAAGCTTAAGTGAAACCTCCGTTTGTCTTGTTCTTGTAGCTCTGAAGAAGGCCTTCGCTGAGGATAAAGAGATCCAGAAGTTGGCTGATGAAGAATTTATCGTCTTGAACCTGATGGTGAGCGAACGGTGACGTTAATCTTTGTGAGATTTGTGCCGCGTTGTGAATGTCAAGATTAATATGGGATTTATGCCATTTACAGTATGAAACGACAGACAAGCATTTGTCTCCTGATGGCCAGTATGTTCCAAGAATCCTTTTAGTTGGTGAGTTTGTGATGATACAAACCATTACATTGACATGAATTAATATAATTTTTGCTAAATAAATGACCGAAATGTAATTTTCATGTATCTCAGATCCCTCTATGACTGTCCGGGCTGACATTACTGGTCGCTATTCTAACCGCATGTACGCCTATGAACCAAGCGACATTAAACTCCGTGAGTCTAAAAAGTGACAGTTTTGAACAAATTCGTCTTTATTCAGCCATCACACCACTAACAGTATTTCTATATTTTGCCTCTTTCGACAGTGTTAAGCAACATGCAAAGAGCCTTGAAGTTTTTAAAGACGGAGTTGTGAACACAAAAGCACGACTCTTCTGTTCACAGAGAGGAAACGACTTCCCCGAGGGTCATCTTTACTTTGTCATTTGTTTACTGACACTTAAAACTGCACTGTAAAGTCCTGTATACATTTTAAAAATGTCCTCTCTGTTCCTGTTACCTTCAGGCTTTCCTTTTCTTTTAATGTATTTCACTGTTTTTTGAAATAAATGAAGTTGTTCAACAGTTTGGTTCTCATGGTAATTCATTTCATATCGATGAACCATGACATGTGGGTTTTAACAGTTAGCGGTGCCTCCGGCTAACATCCTGGTGGGAGGGGCCAAAGCAACAGGTTTTCCTGAGTCACATGGTTGCCTGGTAACAACCAGCCTTTTTTCTTCTGCAAAAAGAAACTGAATGTGTCGGCCTCTGATTGGTTTAAGCTTGGAGGAAGTTGCCATTCTGAAAGACTCTATTGAAATTTCTCACAATGAAAGCGACAACTGAAAGCATTGTTAAAACCCGGCAATTACGTTAGACAAAAATGGCCAAATTATTGTTTCTCGAGGGTATTTATTTCTCATTTCTCTTTATATGCATGACAGCATAGTTCACAGAACTATAGATGTACATTTCAGTGACCAATTCATGCAAGAAAACAAAAGAAAAAATACAAACTCGAGCCAGTAAAACGCACACAAAACAAAGACGAAGTAGGCAGAAAAACAAGTGTGTCCATGACAAACTAAAGGAAACTATCGACTTTAATATTCCATGCCATTTCTGTTTTTATCACTCTGGTTGTGCATATCATTGGTTAATTTTTTTTATTGTTAAAGGGATACACCCACAAATACAAATTCTTTAATCATTTGTTCACCCTCATTTCAAACCTGTTTGACTTTCTTTCTTCTGCAGAACATAAAAGAAGATATTTAGAAAAATTGACCCCCATTGACTTCTACTGTACCAGTCGATACACAGATTTGAATGACAAGAGTGTGAAGAATGAATTTCTTTGGGGGTGAACTGTCCCTTTAACATATTATAAAATGTTTTTTTACAGAAAAACATTGAATGGTTTTTGCCTATAGCACTTTTTTTAGCATAACAGCGATTCAGTGTGATTTTATTGTATCTCAGTCATGCTATTTGGTAGTTTGTCCATTTTGAGAAACATAGAAATTCTTTCAATCAAACATAAACATTATCATGCGAACAAACTTTCTTTTTACGTTTTACCACATATATAACGGAACAAAATCTAAATATCAGTGTTGTTTAGCCCATTAGTGTAATACGTTTACTGCGTACTGGTATTTTGTGTCTGATTCTTTCGTTCAGAATTCTTTAAGCACAAGTACAGTCTCAAAAAGAACAGTGTTGTCCTCACGCTGTATTCTTGAAAAATCAAGCGAGTAGTATATATAGCAGCAAAAAACACACACAGGCTGGTCTCCTCTTCAGTGAAAACAAATACACACTCCTTTCGAACGAAACTCCAAATCCAGTGTTTAGACGAGTGCTCGGAACGGATCAAGAGAATTCTGCGTCAGATTTCCCGTTACAGGAAGGCGCTGGGGTTTGCCCGTGGGTCCTTTTGGTTCCTGTATCTGTATGTCAGCCAGACGCCCAGGATCTGAAACAAACAGAATAATGAGACGAAAAACGTGAACAAAAACATGACGAGAAAGAGAAATACAAAAAAACGTATAGTGGATAGCACTTAAATGGTGACTAAGGATGAAGCATCCTGGTAGATTTTTCTCAGTGCCAAAATTTTCTTCACTTTTATAAAAAATCTCACAACAGCAATTTGATAAAAGGCACTAACTTTCCGCAAAGTATGTTATTATTAGAAAAAGAAAATGTATTTTATTTATGAATTGTATTTATGATTTTAATTTACTAGGGCATTTATTTTACAGTGCATGTTTATTGTAATTTTACATGTCTTTCATTCCATCAAAACACAAAGCAACAAATAAATAAATGTTACCAAACGTATCATAAGTGGGAATAAGGTTACCGTGTTTGTGAATGAGATTTAAGAGAAAAGACAGTGAAATGTGGTGGTTCAAACATATGGAAAAAACAAAAAGTTGGGTTAAATTAACCAAGAAATATTTTGAGTGTGTCCATTTTTGACCCAACGCTGGGTTTAAAATAACCCAACATATTTTAGAGTGTTTAGTTCAGGAGGCTGACCTCAGTGAAGCTGAAGAAGAGTCCGATGCCTCCCACGAATCTCAGCACTTCCCCAGCATGCTCCTGGATCTTTGCTGCACAGGTGGTGCAGGTGCTGTAATGAGAGCAGGGCTGCATGTTGCCGAAGTAAAACATACAAAAGAACACGGAGTTATCATACAACAAAAAACGTTAATTATCATCCATATGGGTGCAATATATTACGAATATAGTTACGAAATATTCTGTGGGTTGCTGACGCGGAGAAGCTTATTCATGCAATTATGACCTCAAGACTTGACTACTGTAATGCGCTACTTAGTGGTTGTTCTGCATCATCAATAAACAAACTACAGAAGGCAGCTGCCAGAATTCTAACCAGGTCCAGAAAATACGATCACATAACCCCAATTTTATCAACCCTTCACTGGCTACCCATTAAGTATCGTATTGACTTTAAAGTTCTTTTAATCACTTATAAAGCCTTAAACAGTTTAGCCCCTACCTACCTAACAGAGCTTCTATCACACTACAACCCATCACGCTCTCTAAGATCTCAAAACTCAGGACTTTTGATAACACCTAGAATAACTAAATCCACCAAAGGCGGTCAAGCTTTCCCATACGTAGCACTTAAACTCTGGAATAGCCTTCCTGATACTATTCCAGGATCAGACACACTCGCCCAATTTAAATCTAGATTAAAAACGCATCTTTTCAGCCAAGCATTCACTTAAAGCAAATATGCTAAATAAACCACCAGGAGATGCTGACATTAGATATTATTTACTAGACTAAATGGATTTATTATATAAAACACCATGTAGTGTGTTTTACCCTTTCTTGGGTTTTTCGTTTTTCCCCTGTAAAGCTGCTTTGGAACAATGCAAATTGTGAAAAGCGCTATATAAATAAAATTGAATTGAATATATCATTGAACACAGTAAACGTCAAAGGAATGATGTGTGTGTGTGTGTGTGTGTGTGTGTGTATAAGAATCAATTACAGCAGCGCAGCTTCCATTGACGACCATGTGTGAGAAACCGCAGCAGTTCAGACTTTTCTCCACGTCTCTCTGAGTGGTCAGAGAATTATTCCAGCCAACCTCCAAAAGATGATTCTACATCACACAGACACATACTATGTGACTTCATATACACAGAGAACTGAATGTTTCAATTGGTCATTTAAAGATACAGCTCAAAAGCGTCATAACTAATAAATATTTAACTATGTATAAATATCACGAAGAACATGTAAATGTAAAGCAGTGTGTTTTCTCTCACCTGCTGCTCTTCATTGATAGTCAGACACGCACTAGACACAGAGAACTGAACTACAAACACCAGGGACAGTATGATCATGTACTGTTTTGAATAAATTAAGTGTTGAAACAAACAAACAGTGAATAAATATTCATAGTAAAATCACAGTCAATATAGTTTCGATGGATTATATTGAATATAGGTTAAGATGTAGGGGTTTCCCAGACAAGCATTAGCTTAAGTCAGGAAAAAATAAGGATATTTAAGTCGATTTAAAAAAACATAAAACATTACCAAACAAAACAAATCGCACCGATATGTTTTGAGATTTGTCAGTGCAGGTGCGATCAAGACACCCTTAAACAAGTTAGTCTGGGACCAAACCCCACAGGGTTTAAAATATCGAGACTTTCTGACACTGATGAAATTAAAGCCTTCAATCCTCTAAAATAAATATGTCATCCTTAGAATTGACAGAAATCAAAGAAAAAGAAGTACATTGATATAAACTAAAGAAATAAATTGCAGATAATGCTCTCGGGAATACAATAAATACAAATGGCAAAAACAAATGTAAAATTGCATTTAACTGCGAGTACGTGTGTTAAAAATATAAACATAATTTTATGCATTCAATTTTTATTATTCTTTACTTTTTGCCTCCAGCAGAGTAAGACGATCCATTCATGCCATCTAGTTCACAAATGTGCATTTTCATTTAACATGTTAACTGCACCTCTCTATGGTCACAAAGTGAAATGCATTTCATGTGTCGATGATAATCCATGTAGTGCATTTATATTTTGTATTTCAATTTTATTTTTAGATTTTAAGATGACATGATTGTTTAATATATTATGTATATAATTTGAATCTTTTATATAAGAAAGGGAATAGGAATGCTTTAATTCCGAGGACATTTTTGAACAATTATTTTAAATGCGAGAACCTAGTTTTCAGTTTAGACTGAAACTTTGTTTTGACTGATCACACAGTCTGTGGTCAGAAGCATTCGGCTGACAACTACACTTGACTGAAACTGGACACTTTGCGCATATCTTATTGCGCATACACTTAAAACATGAATGGAAAATGCTGACCCAAATGCTCCACCATCTTCATATTCACTCCACAATCATTAATATTGCACATGATATAGTACTGATAAAATGCAGTATTGATTCTCTCTCATGTAAAACCTTACCGTTGTCTAAACTCTATAGACAAAGTTGTAGTACACTGTCAGCATGAGCACAGTAAAGGATACAAAGAACAGCAGAACCTGGTGGTGCTTCATGGCACCAATAAGTCCAGCTAGGGCAACAAAGAAGAGGAAGACTCCCACCCCGATGATGCCCCCCACCACCTGGAAGCTGGACACCAGCCCGAAGCATTTTCCCCAGGCAGCAATGCCAATCATCAGTAAACTCACCATCTGAGATCAGAGAGGAAAGAGAAACCATTAGTGAGGGGAACAGGGACAAAGATAACAGATTTTGAAAACATTGTTTGGAAAAACATTCCTATAAGTTACATTGTTTCAACAGATAACTTTTGAATAGATCACTGTCTTGCAATACGAATCACACGCTTTATAAACATTTGACATAAACGCGGATACATATAAACAAAAGTAACCAAATGTTATAACATTTAATCTATTATTATTCTAAGCACGGGGTTTCTATTTTGAAACAGAGAAAACACTATATTTCCCTATGAGTGTCGATCTCCTGTGAAGTGAACCGCGTTTATGTGCAATAAACATGAAAAATGGCAAACTGAGATCACAAGTCACAAGTTTGTATATTTACAAACCCCAGAACAAAGACAGGACATGACTGCAAAAACAGAGGAGTCGCGATCTGTGATGTTATTCTACAGCCACTGTTGAGTGAAACAAGAACCGCTCATCGGCCTCATTCCACCCAAACAATGACTCTCAATAATTCATCTCAACACCGCTACAGCCAACACATCCGACATCTCGTGTAGGTTCATTCTAAAGCGCATCTGGAAACGGTAACCCTGCAATAAAGGCTGCTAAAGATGTCCATATGGTACTTACCACATAGAGGATGTTGAGCGCGCACAGGGAATTCTTGGAGCAGGTGAATCCGGCGCAACCCATCTCGATCGCCTTTTCTGACAGCAGCTGCGTGGATCTCTGGGAATACCGGTTATATGACAATAATAACGAACGATCTAGGATCAACTATGCAGGTAAGCAACGATATAATAACACTCGTGTGTGGTTCGGACCAATTCACGGAGTGAACGCTGATGCATAGGCGGGGTGCCAGATCTAAAAACATCAAATCCCTCCCTTTTGGTGGGAAGGTGGGTGGCTCTGTGCTGCTGCTCTCTCTTGGACTCTCTCTTGTTCCATCCATTTCTTGAATTAAGTGCAAATGAGTGCAAACTCAAGTGTGTATATTAAACACCCACTGGTCGCACTTAAAAAATGTATGCATGGTAGACTAATATTTAACACACACAATACATACTCATTTATTTGAACTATTATTGGAGCGTATATTCTAAATATCACACAGGGAAGTACACATATTATATAATACATTTAAAAGTGCACATATGATTTCAAAATACGTGTTTTACAACTCAAATGTATATGTTATTGTGGTGATATAAATATGCAACACATCTAAAATATTATTTCTTGTTCATTACGAATGTTAGTAAAATAGACGATATGTTGTGGTTTGTTTAAACAAATTGAATTCTAATGAAAGTAGCCTACCGATTTAGCAGATTTTCACGTACTATGCTTTCAGGAGATTTGATCACAACATGGCCACCATTTAGGGAGGCGGGATTGATTTTGCACGGTGCAGTTGATTGGTCGTTTATCCTGATTGACAATTGCGAAGTCTTCCCGTCTCTCCTTGGTAACTGTTGCTAAGAGACGCGTCTATTTCCACTGCATTATCATGTGAAAAGTCAAATATGAAAAGTGAAAAAAGCTTTCTGTCTTGTCTGTCTGCTTCTGTTTGTATGTTTGTTTTTCTGTCTATAAAGTAAACAAAGTGATAAGAAAGAGCAATTCAGCTATAAAATCCATTTCGCCATCATTAACTTTTGAGGCTAACAAGTCATTTTTGATCATTTTACCATTTATAAACATATATAATCTAGAGACTATTAAAAAAGAATCGGTTGTTAACAGCAGAAAAGGTCTCACCAGACTCTAAACGTGACAGAAAAGAAACAAAACATTTGAATAGACAAACAATTAAAATATTAAATAAAAAATAAATCAGAAAGGATGTGTTTAATAATAACTCCACATTTCTAGTGTAATTGAATTTTAACACCTTATGAGTAATTTTGTGTTGAATAAATAAAAGAGACAACACAAATCATTAAAAGGAACGCAAAATATTTTCTCTTTAAAGGGACAAATTCTGTCACTTGTCCCGCTATTTAAATCTCAGCTAAAGGTCTATCTGTTATCCCGAGCCTTTAACAAGTTATTTATTTTTCTTTTTCTTTAAGGGTTTGGTTTTAGTCAGTGTAAAGAACTTTTGTTGTGTTTATGTGTGCTATATAAATAATAAACTGAAACCCCCAAAAGAATGTTTGTACAGTTCATGGACCCCATTGACAGTAGGAAAAATGACAATGGTAGTCAAAAGTTCCCCAGAACTGTTTGCTTTCCTACGTTCTTCAATTCATTTTATGTTCAACAGAACAAAGACATGTCTAAAGCAAATGTTCCTACTATGGTGTTAAAAAAATGAGCAAAGGCCACAATAGTGCTTACAAAGTCATGTCTAAAAAGTGCTTTTTAATGAAAAAGCAGGTGTCGAACCATTATGCTATAAGGCTTACTAGATCCAACAGGTTTTTTTGAAGGAAACTACATGCTCCAGTTGAATATATAAATATTATAATAGCCTACATCTTAGCAAAAACAATAGAAAACAAATACATAGCTAATAGAAAAGTAACATCTGAGTGTACAATCTTATAGTGTATTTTTTTCCATTGACCACAGGGTGGTAGCAAAGCCTTTCATTTGAACATGTTCAGGTAAAGAAACACTATAGTTTAAGCAAAACATTACTGTCCTAACACATTACAATTTATTTGATCCATTACATTCCAGCCCCTAAAAGACAAAATGATGTTGTGGTGATTTCTCTTCAAAGCTCTGGTTGGACTTTTTTAAATCATCCAATCAGAATAAGTCCTATAATAAATGTTACAGAAAACGTAATGACAAAGTTGTTCTTGAAATTCACAGCATTGGATAAATAATCTGGCTGGCAATTGTTGTGCATCAAATGTAAATGTCACAATATGACAGCTGACTGTGACTCCCTTGTTGTGAACTCATTATCACATTTGTTCCTTCAAATCTGCTGATGTATTGATCATGTGGAGACGAGACAAAAAGTATGCGAGAAAACACGTGTTAGTAATTCTAAAGAACACAAGTGACCGGTTTGGCCTTCAGAGGGTGATATATCCAGATTTGGCACCCGTACTTATTCGGTGCGTCCTATTTTAGCAACCATAAAGGGGTGCGGCAAAAAGAAATCACACTAACTGTCCTGAATCTGTCAAACACTGCTGGCTCTAACAGAACATAATCCTTGGAAATGGCTAGTATTTTAGGGCAAACAGTGAGAAAGCCTGCTCAGCAACCGGCCGAGATTAAAACCAGAGTTATTTTGCTTGTCTCAAACATGAAAATGTATGTCTTTCATGAGAAGGACATTAAACATGATTTGTAAGGCCTTTGGTGAAAAACATGACAATGTCTTTATATTCTGGCCTATTTAAATGTATTGTATAGTTTAGAATGATGGTTATTGCAGATGTCTTGCCTTTTGCAATTGATGCAAATGAGATTATTGAGATAAATAAGTAAAATGAATGGAATTAGAAATATACAGATTGTAATATTATAAGATTATAAAGTGCATTAGGCAGTAGCATAGTAACACATTTAAAATCCCCGACCTGACGTAAAAAAGAAAAGGATTATATTGATGCTTTTCTAAGCACTTTATTTTTTTGATGATACGCACAAGCGCGTCGGAATAAAACTCCTTGGAGTGGGTAACCTACGGGATGAGGTCCTCTTCCTCATCTCTCCGGTACTGTTGACGGTACATTAACGCTCTCAGAAGTCCCCTGACAGCACATTCTTTCACTTATGTCACGGCTACGCAGATCTTTACAGGCCTGTTAGATCAAGAGAGGATTTCAAAAGCTTTCAGAAGGCAAGACACCATCCATTTACAATGATCTGCAGTCTTAAAAGCTCGCCCTCGACCTCCCGTTCCATCTTTTAAGCCAACAGGGCTTTCGACTCGGGCCTGCAAGTGCAGGAAGAGATGTAATTGCACATCAATATTACAGTCAGTTAAAGATGAAAACATATCAGTAAATATTAAATAAAAACAACATTAGTGCTGCTCCCTAAGCCAAAACCATGCAGCTGTATGTGTTGTTACTCTGAAGTAGAATTCTCTTCATTCTTTACCAGCCTGTGTAAAATATTAAGTTACTTGTTGAAATTGAAAGTGTAATTTTTCTAATACATTCATGTTGAAATAACAATATAAATTCCAACCAGATTCTTTTGTTTTAACTACAAAACTACCACTAAGACGTTATAAATTGTATTTGAGTATTTTTCCAATAGGAAGTAATGCTTTAGTCCATATTTGGTGCTTTGACGTCTCTTTTAAAATAGTTTTTCTTTGAAAGCATATTTTCCGTAGTCAGGTAAGTGAATTGTCACATCCATAACGGAATTGTCACATCATAATAGAGCACATGAAAATGAAAATATAGTAACTATGAAATGTTTCATAAAGTGCCATCACTTCTACATTTGTTGGGTATTATTGCTTCTGGTTTGCACATTTTAATTCACAGAAATCCTAAAAATTATGTTATCTCTCAGAAACGTCCATCCTTTTTTTGTCACATCCGTAACACATCATTTTTCCCTCTTGAAAAATAGAAAACGCATGCTTAGACTGATATTTTACTGATGTCTGGAGACTATCATCACGGCTTTGGTCAAATATAAACAGATGATAATATTGGAAATAAATACATTCTCCGAGAATTTATATTTCAAACCATAACACTAGAATTGCCCATATGCCTTTTCACATAGAATAACACAGGTTTCTAAGTAAAATAAGCTATGAAGTCCATTTCATGTTGACTTAAGCTTAATGTGCAGTAAACAACAAAAAGACCCGAAAGCGACTACGCAAGTTTATGTTTTCAGTCAGCGTCTGAGCACGATTTGTTATTCCGCTTTGCTCTTTGCTGTCTTTCAGGCCTCGGCTCTGAAAGGTCATTTACACCCTCCATCCTCAGAGTGTTTGTCTCGTTGGCAGCATATGAACGTGTGGGTGGGTATGTACACGCGCGTGAACACGGTCAGGCTGACATTGAGTCGGGAGCTCGAGGGTGATAACCGGACTCAAGGTCTCGCTGTCAACTGCTGAGGGCCCTTGTTGATCCGTTGACAGGCCATTAGGATCAGACACCGTCTGGCCTGGTGCACGTGTCATCATTTACTCACCGTTCTCCTTTTTTCTTCCGTTCTGGTTAATCTCCGCCACACCCCGTTGATGATTTCCGTTACGGCCGTATTCATCTCGTCATATCTTTTGGTCCAGGCATTTGAATTATGCATAGACACACACCATGCTCGGCTGGCCGGTCACAACTCATCTGTGCTTTTAGAAAAATGTGCTGCATGTAAGCAGGTAATTAGTACCTTTAGCCGTTGTACATCCCCCGGGAAATCTAAGGAACTATATGTCACTGACCTTGCAGATACTTAAATGTCTTCTCTGTTTAAATACACAGATCGCCAGGAGGTAGAATGGAAAACTGTTCGGATGGGCATCCGGGGAGCTAATCCTGGTGCACAAGTAATTATAAAGTCTCTTAATGCACTTGCATGCTGCCCGATCAAGGCCTACGGTGAGCATCGTGAATGACAAACACCTTTGATGGAGGTCAACTAAAGGACAGGAGAAATTCTTTACTTCCTGTGGTTTGGCACGGTATTGTTTGAGGCAGTGTGGTGTCATTGCATTGGGAGAGTGAATCCGGGCTGCAGGTATAAAGCAAGTATACGTGCAGACGACAAAGCAAAGCTGGCAGCTTGCTGTTTCCTTTTAGTGCAGACCGTGCCGGCTGCACATTCAAACTGCTTGTCAACGGTATGTGTGTTTTGACTGAATCCGGTGGACCAACAGAGTGAAAGAGAGAGAAAGTTGTTTAGCCACAAGCGTTTACCCAAACCAAAGGCCAAGTTTGACTGATCCAGTTAGACAGCGGAAGTAGCTCGACTAGACTGAAAAAAAGCTCTGTGAATTTAGTAACCCAATCAAAAGAGTCGAAGTAAGAAGGTTTCATGGTCACGGATCAAAGCAAAATGTAGATTGGTGATGTAAGGAGCACGCAGGAGACTCGAAAAACATTCCTTCCAATGAAAGTCTTTTTTTTAAATAAATGATAGATTATAGACATGGAGAAACCTTGTTTATCTAGATTTCGCTGCTGTCTTCCTGAAACCTTGTATCTTCACATGATTTTTTTGTCATTATGAATTAATTGAAGTGAATAAATATAAATGTAATCTTCAGAATCTATTTCGGCAGATATGACTGTGAATAATCATCTTTCAGTGGAGCGTATATATTTAATCGTTTAAATCATTAGCAAAGGTTTCGAAAGGACAGCGACGAAATGTATTTTTTCCACAAATCATGACCATTGGTACCTCTTTATGTTTGTTTATGGGTTTTGCAAATAACCAATGAAAAGTATTAATAAGAGCTTGTCAACTTTAACAACAACGTATTTAATTGTTTAAAAGAAACGGTATCAATCTCCTTAAAAGTAGTTTTGCGCAACGTTTCTGCCCAACAGCACCAATGTTTAGATAGAAAAACATTGCTGTGCACTCCTAAAATAAAGGTGCTTAAAAGGTTCTTCACAGCGATGCCATAGAAGAACTATTTTTGTTTCCACAAAAATCAATACAGCTTTTTGCTCATTACAATTTCAAAATCCCAATAAACATGATTTATAATTTGCTGCTCCTATCATTTTCAGGAGCTCCTCTTTTGAATCCTTTATTTACCTGAACCTCAAGTGACCCGCACAGCAAGTTCAGCATTATACCTCCACTTTCGCACTTTAACCTTAACAGCTACCAAACTGAGAAATCACAAACTATTAGTGAGATATTCCTGCAGACGGGATCATTATGCAAAAACCGGCGATTCAGACCCGACAGCGTGCAGCTGCGTTTTCAAACTTTTGCTATTATTACAGGTCTGTTGCTGAAACCAGAGCTCAAAGGTTCAAGAGACAAACACCCCCCACACACACAATGGCAGGCCGTCTACATGCAAACACATTTGAAGTGATTACTTCAGCATCATTAGTGCACGTGGATGAATGTGTTGTGCTTTTCTTTGTTTCTCAGGAAACAGATCTATCCTTAAGCAGGTTTAATGGAATCAAAACCTGTGCTGATTAATTATCTGAGATCTCATGAACAGACAATTCTTTGACCGCACAATACAGTCAGAGTCTGAAGCCTCGCTGTAAAATCTGTGCCATAGCAGTTAATGAAATATTTGATCTCGTAATGATTGTCAATATTTGATTTGCTCTCTCTCTGTTCGAGTTTATGTTGAAGAGATATAGCGTTGTTCCACTAAACAAGATGTTCTGCATTTTTGTAACCGATATGTGTTTTTCACTAAAGCCTCCTTTTTTTGTGTGTGATTGATTTTTTGTCATTTGTCAGCAGAGACAAAAGGATCAGTTGAATCTGGTGTTGTGGTTTATGGAGTGAATCTGGAGTTGTTTGCTCATGCTGAATATGTTCGTCACACATTTCCAGTTTGCTGTTGAAGAAATATGATAACAACATGACTATACAACTTTAAACACAATATTATAGCATTGTTTCAGAGAATACATATTTTGTCTGCATTAGAATAAATGAAAGTTCTGGTTTTACTGATACATGGGAAAATATAGATTTGATGAGGCAATGTTGGACCCACCCGTGGGTCTGTGGGTGGCAGAATTTATATTTAGAATTAAGAAGAATGGAAAGAAAGGCAATGGCTGTGAAAAATGACAATTAAATATCAGATAAATTACTCGAATAAGACGTACACAATTTTACAAAAACCTATTCAAAGCTCGTTTAAAATGGGAAATGTCTGGAAATGTTTACTTGGCTTGACTTTAAAAACTAATTATGAACAATATGAACAATATGAAAAATTGCCCTGGATGATAAAGTTGGTTTAACACCAACGCCGTAATGCCCGGGAAACTCCTGGGGAAAAAACGTTTTCAACGCAAGTGTTCAGCTATAATAAACAAACATTAAGGAAGGGCAGAGACAGAGCTCGGTAGGGGATGGGAGCAACTGCCTACATTTGTAGCTGCTTTATCCAAGCCTACCTCAAAGTGAGTTTGAATAGTCTGACATGCACAAACAGAGACTGTTAACCTTGAACGATGGAGAAATGAGGGGGGGCAGAGGGTACTGTTAGTGGTGCTAAGGGCCTAAGCAGGTGTGACAGTTCTGAAAGCTTTCAATGGACCAAAAGGTTTGACCAGCCTCCTGCTAAACCAATGACCTCACCACTTGCCAGAGATGCCAGAGAGAATGCCAACAGAGATGTGTCCATTGTTTGCCTAAGTGAAGGAAAATAACCACGTTTTTATTAGAAACGACGACAGTGTTATGATAGAATTGCTTGTGTGTAGAATCTGACATGAAATGATTTTCTTGAAACTGCATGAATAAATTAAGCATCTACTCTTAATGTTTCTAATTACATTTTATTGACAGTTAAATCACCAGAACGGTATAATCTTGTTGAAATATAAATGATGCTATAATTGGCAGCAATAAGATTCGAGCGCCATTTAAATGTTCCCTTTGTATCCAGAGGGGGGCAGCAAACATTCGAGTTCGTACACTGGTACGCTATCCCCATGTGAAAGACCACAACAACCGCATGCAAACCTCTTATTTCACCACAGTCTGAATAACACATACGATATCAACTCATATGTCTTGATTTAATGTCCATACTAAACTAAAATAATATTATTTTTTAACTTTAACATGACCAACTCTACCAGCGTGAAACCCCCGTTCACTGGATATATATTAGGACAACTCTATCTCTATAAATGAAAAAATTCACAAATAAAAACAAAGTCCGTCCCAAAGCACGTATACGCCATTATAACGCTAAACACGTTTGCATTACAAGGGGCGGTACCGCTCGAGCCAACACTCGTGACGTCACTTCCGCTGGCTTAAGTCATTCGCGCTCATCTCGCGCGTTTGTTCATTAGTTTCCAACACCGGAGAGACGAAGCCGCAGCGACCGGACGAAAACGCGTCTGTTTGCGAAGCGCCTCGCATGTTCGCGTAAAGACTCCCATCGACGTGGATACTAAAACAGTCTCTCCAGCGGACTTTCGGGCTTCATTCCGGTTTTTTTTTAACTTATTTCCCAACCCGACATGGAGACCGAGAGTAAATATATCCCTCAGCTGCTGGCGGAGCGCGACAGCCTGGACTCATCGTTCACGCACGCCATGAAACTTATCTCTGCAGGTAAAACCCGCGTTTGAAAACGAGCAAATCCCGCAACTTTTTGGATGGACGCAGCGGCGTCGTCAGGAAAAGAAACGGCGAGAATCTTCCGTTATCGCTGCCGGGACGAGGGGCGACCGTTACGTAGTCTCGTCACAGCGTATCTAGCGCAAGCCAGGCGTGTGCTGCTGAAGCCATTTTCTCACGTTTAGCGGTGTAGTTCGGGGTTTTGTGGAGAATTGGGTAATGTGGACTCGGTGTGCTGCTGTTGTGGTTTGTTACGTGTCGTAGCGTAGAGCTGTATTGTCACCGCAGCCCCCTTTCCGCTGTTGGTACGTTATTAGCCACGCGCTGAATTGGGCTTTACGGTGAAACTTTTAAACCACATTCCACGCTTGTCCACGACGTGAATGTTTTGGACACTTCGTGTTTGATTGCCAATTCACGTATGAAACGAATTTATACCAGATATGTCATATTATCGTATGTTGCGCGTTATTTCTCGAACATTGTTTCCAGTAACGCGCACGTAAATAGGGGGTCAACGTGGCGTTTCTTTGTGTGCGTCGCTTAACCTACATGCACTTCTCGTGGACCGTGAGAGTCTTTTTAGGAAAAACCAGTCAAGATTGATGAAATGGAAACGTAGGGATGAATCTACGACGTTTGAGATTTGTCGTACTAATAAAAAACATGTCCCGGACCAGATGCGTCCTGGTGTGGGAAGTGTTGCATCTGGAGATGAGAGATTTCTTTTTGCTGAAGGAAATGTATTTTCCTGGCCTCGTTTCACGCATGTTATATCATCAGCCCAGTTGGAGTTTTGCTGAATCTTGTGAACGGTCTAGAGTCTTGAAATAAATCACTTCCATGAGTTACATATGCGCGTAAATGATGGATTGTGGCGGACGCCATAGAGCAATGCAAGTTTGGCGAAGTTGCACAGAACCCCCTTTGAGCAGGATCCGTTTATTGATTTTGTCTCTGTAAATGCCTTTATTTGACACGCGCTGTTAAACCTGATGTGCCATTGATGTGAAATCATCATTTAGGGACAAGTAGCTGTGAAGATTTGCCTATTTAGGGACATCGGAGCCGATCATATCGGCTTTGATAACACCGGTGAGAATGAGAAGTATTGTCTGATCATTGATGTGGACACCGGATTGCAGCTATAATGAGTGAAATCTCCTTATGTCTTAGTGATCTTATTTCATGCATTGTGTGCTGCAGTCAGACCTGGACAGGTTCGTTTTTGGATTTTGATATCAATGATGTGATGGATGTTTTTCGCCTGCGGTTGTGTGCCAAGCACCCAATTGGAGTGGACCCTTCGAGAGGGTCAAGCTTCGTTTTCGTTTCGAAGTCCTAAACGTTTCTGTTTGAATAATAAGGAAGCGTCCGGCAGGGGGTTTGTCTTTTTAGTTGGTGAAAGTTCTTGAAAGTTGGTTACCCGATACTTCAATATTGCACGTTGGTTTATAAGACTTTGTGTTTTCGGTGAAAAGTCATCTTGTCGTCGTGCTTTGCAGAAATCGAGAGGGTCCAGAAAGGCGACACAGAGAAAGATACAGAGAGCTACCTGGACCTCTTCACAACAAAAAACATCAAGCTGAAGGAAAGGGTCCTCATACCTGTCAAACAGTACCCTAAGGTGAGTGTCTCCATGTTGCAGCGTGGATGTTGTGGGCTCTTTTTCGAACCGCTCGTGTGCTTGACAAAAGGCTTTTCTGTGGGGTGTGAGGAAATCGCACCAAACATTTGGAAGCGTGTTGACTTGAGCAGGTTTAGTTGAGGTTAGGAATTGCATTTGTGCTGGAAAGGAGCCATTAGAGCGAAACATTTTTGGAAGCTAATGGGTTTATGTACTCGCTCGCAGCTGCTTGTGCTTATCGCAGGTGCATTGAGAATTTTTCCAACCTTTGATTACCAAAGCCTGTAAAAAGCCTGTAATCTGTTATTAATGTTTTTACATTTGAAAGCTTTATTCTTAATGAGTCTTTAACTATTTTGGAGAGCTTAGCCGGGCTTTTTGACCAGTTGCATTTACATCCCTTGTAGTTTTGCTTGTAGTTTAGCTAGCTTAAAGGTGGGGTGTCCGAATTACGCTTGTTCCAATTTACACTTGTCGGGCCGGGTGCGAAACCAACCTTGTAGCCAATCAGCATTAAGGTGCACTGGATGGACATCGAGCCGAGTGCTGGCGAAAGATGGCGTAGGGGCGTGTTTCTTTTGGTGATTTGAACATCAACAACGGCTAAGAGAAATCGGACACCCTGCCTTTAATTGAAAGCTACATCCATTTCCCAAAATCCATTCTTGAATATTAGATTGAACATCAATACCAGAAAAGGCTTCTTCATTGGGATGACGTGTTAAACTAGACACGCGCTGCCAGATGCCTCAGAGGCGTAAAAGTGTGCTGTAACTCGCACCTGTCTGCTTCATGCAAACAGACATGTGCATCCAATAGCGGAATGTCAGATTCTAACTATTGTTTGTTACTACCGGAGTAAACATTGAATATCACTTGCTTTTGAGTGACATGCCTCATTGGTTTCGTGCACGAAACCAGATGTTTTCTGTTGCTTCCTGAGTGTGTTCTCCCCCTTCTATTCTAGCCTAGCGTCCTCATGTTTGTGATGTCAAACCTTTAAATGTTACTTACCATGTTGAGTGGAGCAAAAATCCACTAAGGCACCAGCCTTTGATCTGCTACACATTCCATTTAAATCCTTTTCTGGGGATCAAAACCTTTGAGTTTTCACTCCTTAAAAACAAGTTCAGTCAGGCTTGGGGATGCACCGATATGTACATTTTGGCCGATAACGCTACCTAAAAATTCTTTCAAATTATAAGCATATAACCAATGTATTGGCCGATATACCGTATATAAATATAAAATTCCTTAAGACTGAATCAAGAAATAGTTTTCTTCTTTCCCCCTGAAAATCATGTACCAAGCATACTTTGCACTAGTTTGATGGATAAATAATCTTCAACGTTTCTGGTATATTTCTTATGTAATAAACATATTACAGATGTTCTTCCAGAGCAACCCAGAAACTTTTTCATAATGGCCACAAGTCTAACAGGTCTCAAGACAGAAAGCATTCAAACAATATGCGTTTGTTCCTATAATTCACACAATCATAAAGGCATACTGTACCTACATCAACATTGTTTTGCTAACAGCAGTAAGTGAATGATCACGACCGAAAGTCAGTTCTGTAAAGTATTTTAACTGTGAGCAGCGTGCGGCTGAAGAAGTTTCACCAGTGGATATAATTGGATTTATCGTCTATAATATATCTGCTTAAATTGTATTATCAATTACATACTGATATGGCTGTTAATGTATCGTGCATCCCTAGTCAAGCCAAAAGGAACTCTATAGATTTCTTTAAACTCTTTAATATTTAAATATTTTTTCACCTATGGTTTTGCGCAGTTTAATTTTGTGGGGAAGATCCTTGGACCGCAGGGGAACACCATCAAGAGGCTGCAGGAGGAGACTGGAGCCAAGATCTCGGTTCTTGGGAAAGGATCTATGAGGGACAAAACCAAGGTACAGTGCTATTGATTTTCAAGTACAAGTTTAATGTTTGGTGCAAGAAAGCTTAAGGTAGATCTAGTCTCGAGGTATGAATGAACTGTGTATTGTTAGATGGCATATTCTCAGTTATTTGGAAACTGTTCTCCAGGAGGACGGTCTGAGGAAAAGTGGAGAGCCGAAGTATGCACATCTGTCTATGGAGCTTCATGTGTTCCTCGAGGTCTTTGCTCCTGTTCCCGAGGCATATCTGCGCATGGCACACGCTATGGAAGAGATCAAGAAGTTTCTTTTTCCTGTAAGTGCTTTGAAATCTCTTTTTCATCCAAGAAAAGCATCCCAGACATGTTTATTTGGTGTGCAGTGTTGTGCTGATGTTTTATTTTAATATATTCCAAATGGGGCATTGTTGAACTCAGAACCGCCTGCGTTGTCGGATAATAACTCTTTTCCTCTTGCCTGTGGTGGCGGATTAATATTTAATCTTATAAATGGGTTGTATTCGAGCAACTCTTATAGCCAAATGGTGCAGCGGAGACAGATTTTTCTGTTGTCCACTTTGTAAACAACCTCATATGATAGTTGTGAATGTCAGGGTTTCTGTGTTACCATGACATGAGTCATGTTGTCCCCACTGCTGTTTAGGGATCTCATTTGGTGAAAAGCTGAGTCACATTATTTGATTTTGTCATTTACTTAAATGCTTCTTTACACAGGACATGATGGATGATATTTGCCAAGAGCAGTTTATGGAGATGAAATATTTAAATGGGGGTCAGGAGCATGGAGCCAGAGGCCGCGGAGGACCCCCTGTCAGAGGCCGTGGAGCCCCCCCTCCTTCAGGACCACCAAGGTACCTAATAAAGACATCACTGATTTAGTTTACATTAAGTATTTGGAAGAAATTTCAATCTGATGGATGTGTATTTATTGCCGCAGGGGTCGTGGTATGCCCCCGCGCGGAGCGGCTCGTGGTGGACCCCCTCGAGGAGGAGCTGTAAGGGGGGCTCCAGCAGGAAGAGGCGGGCATCCGACCCAGTCTCCAAGAGGTGCAGCTTCCACACGTGCCCGTCCACCTGCCCCTGCAGGACAGAGGATGCCCCCTCCACCACCCCCACATCCTCCAGCCCAAGAGACATACGAAGAATATGTGTGTTTCTTTATTAGTAAGAATTTATCAAACATTCTGAATTTCCTGATGTCATGGATCAATTGCGTTTGTTCTGCTTTTTCAGTCCTATGATGAGAACTACACAGAGCCAGCATATGAATCCTATGAGAGCTACTACACTCAACCACAGGCGTAAGTGAAATCTACATAAATTATTAGGCCAAGTTTCCCTGAAAGATCGACTTTGCTTATGATTATTATGTGTTGAGGCTTTTTGGGAACCATCACAGTTTCTCTTAAAAAACAATCCTAAAACGTTCTTGGCTTGGATTTGTGTTTTTGGATGTTCAAGCGATCTTTCTTGTTTGAGAATTGTAGGTGTGTGCAGTTCTCTCTTGGCACCAAGTGGTGAGTTTAGCATTGCTTATTGTGTTTTCAGAGAACCGGAATATTATGACTATGGGCATGGAGAGCCGCAGGAGGGGTACGAAAGCTACGGTAAGATTTTACTGATGTATTTGGTGGTATTAAAAGGACATTTTCAGCGTTATTAGGTGTATTGTCCATAACTTTGTTTTCCAGATTTTATGTTTTGATCTTGTCTTATACATGAATTATTACAAACGTTATCAAGCTTTTTCTGCTGATTTTACAAATTTCATTTTGCTTGGCAAAAATCAGTTTATTTACTGTTTATTTAGTTTTTGTCATCTCACCCTTTGTTCGTATGTTTGCACCTTTAGCTCAGGATGACTGGAACGGAACACAGCGCACTTCGACCAACACTGGTGGGAAAGCTCCCGCTCCGAGACAGACTAAGCCCGGATACAGGGAGCACCCCTATGGACGATACTAAGTCTGACTAGCGGAACTTCACCCACCACGTCGCCATGACAACTGTCTCCCATGGCAGCTCACGCTTTAAGCTACCCAACAAAAGTAATTGTCAGTTTGTTTTTGGATTTTTTTTAAAGACAACTCGACAATTCGGCATTTGATTGACTCAAGAACGACAGAACGTTTAAAATCGATAATTTCAAAGATGCCTGGGTTTTTTTCTTTTTGCCAATATCTCTTCCTCTCCTCCTACCTACCCTTGCTTTTTTGCATTTGTCGTTGGTAAAAGTTTGTGTTCCAATGGATGGAAAAAAGTTTTTAGTCAAAAGGTAAAGCCTAACAACTGTACAGCCACTTTTTATGTGTCCCAGGACACCCCTTTAGTTCTTTAATTTGTGTTACGTATAAAACTCTGCTGAGGTGCAGTTGCAGATTCCCATGTAGGCTACATTTCAAAATTCTGTTTAATATTAGCATATCAAAAGGACCCTAAACATAAAATGTCTGTTTTGTAATAAGGAAAATAAATTATTGAAAGGAAAATGTCTTTAATGATGCTTCCAACACTCATTGATTATCCCTCATTTGATTTAAATAGTCTTAAAAGCTGTAAACGTAGATTTAGGTCTCAATATTTTTCCTTGTATTTTTAGAGTTTTGAAATATAGCCCAATTAGACGCTGTTGAGATGGACTGTCCTGAAATCCTTAATTTGTTAAAATAAACATTTACTCTTCAAAACTGTTCTGTAGAATAACCAATGTTTGGCTAAAAGGCAAAAGTATTTATCAAATAAGTCAGATCATAATGAATGACACCATGCTATATAAACTGCATGCACAAACTGCTTTAAAAAGGATTTGGACAACAATCTCCACAAGGGTCATCTCTTTCTTATGTAAAGGGATACTGCAGCTAAAACCGACTCACATTGTACATAGTAAAAAAAGGAACAAGGAAAAAAAACACATCCAAATTGTACTTTACTGCCATTTAGTATTTGTATCCTCTCCATAAAATGCAGAATGACATGTGTAAGCTTGCCTAAATAGGTAACTAAATCTGTCCAAAATATGTTTTGCAGCAGTTGTCAATAAAGCCTAGTTTGTTTTTTATGAAACTTTAACCTGGTTTATTTTTCTTTGTCATCATAAAATCTGAAATGGCCTTTAAATAATTCATAACCTTCGGTAACGACTTTTCTCCCTCTTCAAAAACAGATTTTAAATTTAAACCAATGCATGTAGTCTGAAGACGTAAACTACACTAAAGGACTCTGTTTAAAGTGTTTGATTTGACCATTAAAAGCACACCTTTAATGTTTCTCTCTCTTTTTATACTTATAAAAGGACCCTAGAGGTAAGACCTGTGCTCTTTAAAATAACCTGGATAGCTTCCTAATGTCTATAGAGAGAGCTAAAGCATTCGATGCTTGGGTATGTATTAAACTTTTCTTGAATGACATTTTATTTTTGGTCTTACTCAGAGAATGGGATATGTATTGACTAGCCTGAAATAATTTGAATTTAAAAGTTAAGCTTCCAGGGGCCATATTTGTCAAGTCTGATGCAAAGACGCGTCGGCTGCTTATAGTAAAGAAGGCAGGAGAGGACTGTTAAACTGTTAAGTGCAGCATTGTAAAAGGTAAACCTAACCCTAAATTTGTAAGTTGGTAGTGTCTTTTATCATTTACTTAAAACGTTTGTGGTAACAGCGTGCAATGATTTAAAAGATTCAGTCGTTTAAAATATAAAAGTAAAAAAATCTACAAACTGACGCAGTAATAGATTTTTCTTTAAAATATTTGTGTACTAACATGTTAGATCAGACTTGTAATGCAACTCATGCTAAAAATACTCAGTGTCAAAATGTAGATAAATCTGTATTTGTAATGCTGCTCCTGTTTTTTTTCTTTTGCAAAATCAGCGCGATTGTTAAACGTATTGAAAATAAAACACAAATGTCCTTACAGAAGAAAGTTACCTGGGAAAGCTTGAGTTGCATGACTCAAACTTTGCAGTTTGCATGCTCCTCCTCAATACTATATAGTTCATCACAGCAATGTTTGACTGTCTGGTCATAACGTTCTGTCTTCCCTCAGGTACTGATGCCCGGCACTTCCTGGAAATGGAATTGATTTATCAAGAACGTGGGACCTCTGTCCAGGTAAGTTAACCATTACTCTGAAATGACATGAGTACGGTTATACAGTACCATTCAAAAGACAAGAGTAACAAACTCCCTAAAACCTTGTTGTTGTACAATTGTAACTGTGGGAGTTACATTACTCTGATTAATAACTTGAGACAAAAACGTTGGGAGAAATCAATCTCAGCCGGGAGTGCCAATTCTCCTCTGATGCATTAAAGCTGCAGTCAGTAGCTGGGTTTCCATCACCCTGGTTTTATGTGCATTGTTTCCCATCCGAAACGAGTAATAGAAATGCCAAATTTAGATATGAAATCTGTTATTTGGCAAAAGTTTAACGGCTAATATTGCTCTCCACAAATAGGCCGAGTTTAGTGACGATTAACTGCTTTATTAAAATTAAACTGATGCTTCACTAAATTAATCATTATAACCCTACTCACCTCGGTGCAATTCTTTCACAGGAAAATTATTTATGGTGTAAGAGCAATCTTACCTTTGAGCACCAGATGTCTTTATGGAACCATGGACATGGCAAAGCGAAGGGTCTGATGGATACCTTGTGAGGAGAACAAGATCAGAGAAAATTAAAGATTGAACCACAACATTTCTACCAGGTTAAAAAGGACAAGTCTTGGGCTCTTGCTGTCTGCCGTTAAGTATTCTGTGTGCTATAAATGGTGCTCTATACTGGGATATTTCAGGCGTTCCTTAATGCTCACCACATCAAGGTCTTTCTATGCAGTTAACTTGAAGTTCTCATCTTTCAATGGACCTCTTCTGCTGATGTTCACCAAGAAATCCTTTTAACAGGCTATGAAAAATCTCAGACCAGCACCCCAGCTCTTTTAATTCTGCAAATCAAGCATGTCTCCGACACACTCGCTTCCTCACTCAGAGGAAAGTACATGCTAATTTAGAGCTGACTGACCCCTATCTTTTAGCGCAGACATTGTGTTTTAATTGGCAGGATCATTTTCGTCTTGCTCTGGAGTAGATATGTTTGAATGGCTTTATTCCTTCTGCCGCTGTCTTGCAGTTTGCACGATTCTCTGCTGAATCTAGCGTCTGATCAAACAAACAAAGCTCCAGGGTTTTGCCGTGTAGAGTGGTTGTTGATCTAAATGAAGGTAAACATTTTCTCCATAGAGGCATGAAATGAAATGGATTTTGCACAAGCTATATGTTCTGATCCTTGTTTTGGAGAGGTTGATTTAGCCACCGAATGCATGAACGCGCATCGCTGTCAGTATATATCCGTCGAGGTTCCTCGCCACTCGATCTTTTGGTCATTTTTCCCTAGCTCACACAGAATTCAGGCTCGTCATTCGGACCAATTACTGCCGATGACAGTGTGTCTGTCCCCCCGCAGAGCCTGCGCTGGTTGCTGACGGGCGAACGGGACTCCAGCTTATTGCCTTAGACACAAATCAGTCCTCGGCACACATTTTAATAAGCATCAGCTAGCGCTCAAGTTACATTGAACAATTGGAAATGGCTGGCCGTGGTAGGAGGTTGACCAGTGCGTACGCAGGCACAACGTAATGAGAAATCTCAAAAGCATATCGTGGAAATATAAAATTTTTTGCCGACAGATGCTAGGGGCAAAACAATTCTAGCGATCTCACCAGAACAGAATATTCAAGCCAACTAGATGGAGTTAATGGATCCGAGTTTACATATTCATGGGCATGTATGTGACCTACAGCTGCAGGGAAATGCATCAATGACCGATCCTGGGCTTACGGGCTTACGGTTTGGCAGCTCCTTTCTCCTAACACGAATTATGCATGCTGTTTTCATGAATGCAGATTCATGATCGGACCACATACGCCATCTGCCTCGCTTGCTCGCATGGCTGTTTTGCTAGTTTCGCACCTAACAGTGCACATGCTCTGGGGGGTTGGGGGGTTTGCGTCGGTTTCTGGCTTAAGTCTCTGAGAAAACGTGGACACCGGCCACCTCAATCCGCATGAAGGTGTTGGGAATAACCAAGCCTCCTGAAGGTTTCTTCCTCTGTGCGCTGGGGTGGAATCTAATTGAATCAATCCATGTGGAATCTGGCTTGAGTAATCTGTAACCCTCAAGTACAGAAGTTGGACACAACCGCCATGGCTGTTGCTGTGGTAACATTCCATTGCATGTGTTCCAACATTCACATAAGCAAATGCACACAGTACAATCCGGGATGTCTTGGGGATTGCTTGGGATTAGTGATGAAATGGCTCTGCCAGACGTCTGCATTGTCTTTTGTTGTTTTAAAGTGATTAATGTGCCTGAACCTGATTTCGAGCACATTAACACAGCGTTTTTCAACAGCAGTTGGCCTTCACCTCACAATCGAGCCTTAAGTGACAGGGAAACTGATCGTTGGGGGGCTGACACAATTTCTGTTCCTATTTGCACAATGACACAAGTTTCTTTGTTATTCTTTTTGGAGATGGATGCATCCAAGTATTTCAACTCAAGTTCATACACAGCCAGATTACATAGTTAAAGGAGGAATGCCAAATCGCTTGATTGGTTTTGGTGCTACACAATGTTTGGCCTTAAAGTTGTCAGAAATAAAGATTTGATTGCAAGAAGTGGCTTTTGTGTCTTTATTTTAAAGTTTCAATTTTTTTTGGATGGAATTTATTACTTTGTTTAAAGGAATGAAACAAAGTTAAAATCAGCCTAACCAGAATGAAAACATGGGACTAAAACATAGCTGTCCTGTAGCTCAGTGCTTCGAGCATGGCACTAGCAATGCCAAGGTTGTGGGGTCGATCCTAGGGGATTGCACATTATTAGAATCAAATATATAGTTCAAAGCAATGTAAGTCGCTTTGGATGAAAGCGTCTGCCAAATGCATAAATGTAAATGTAAAAATACACACAAAAAGGATATGCTGAAAAAGTTAAAATAACCCAAAATCAGCTGCACCCATTCACTTCTATTGTATTGTCATTGTATTGTCACAAAACCAATGCAAGTGAATGGCTGCCGACGCTGTTGAGTTACCAACGGTATTCAGAATATTGTTTGTGTTTGGCGGAAGAAAAAAAGTCATACAGGTTTGAAATGACAAGATGAGTAATGACAGAATTGTCTTTGGGTGAACTGTCACTAAAGGCTAAAATACACTACAAGACTTGCTCAGATTTTGCCCAGATTTTCAGTCTGGACTTGTTGCAGTCAGTCTGCAGATTTGATCAGTTAGTGTGTTTCTATCTGAAACTTTCAAAAAGTCTGCAAGTGTATAATGTCTAGTTTGAAAAAAAGTAGTGTATTCCAGCCATAAATTAAACAAAACGTTGTCCTTAACTAGAGACGGATATTTCGAGCGCAACAGTTTTTTCTAATGTGCGAATAAGATCATATGACTACATGTTACCCGATGTACAAACTAGGTTCTATTTCCCATAAGATTATGGTGTTTTACGGCGGTTATGTGTTTTTAGAAATCAATTTTAAATGTAGAAACAGTGGCTCCACAAACTTGCATTTTAAGCCCCATCGATATCCAAAACAGTTGAAGTTCTTGGCCCGTATTCGCAAAACATTTTATCTTAACATGAAGAGCTCTCCTAAACAGCAGTTATAGTTTTTAGTTAAAGAGTTTCCACTTAAAACTTGTTCACAACGCTGCTTAGAGCAACTTTTACCAAGAAACAAAGAAATCTTAAGCTAAGAAAAAGGACGGGGTAGACCTCGTTGCTGTGGATGAGGTCAGCAATTCCATGACCACAGTGATAGTGGATGGGTCACTGACATTCCTTTAATCATAGAAATATTATAGAATGAGGTCTAATGCTGACACATTTACATTAAGATCTTAAAACAAAAATGTAGACATTCAAATGAAATATTTTAATATATATTTAATGCCGTATTCAAAATAAGAATAAAAAATGTACAGTTTTGCAATACAATTAATATCAATCAAACCGTTTGTTTATTATTGTTTTATTAAGTAACAATAACTTAATAAATACAGCTAACAAATACAACAAAACACACTAAAACGCAATAAACAACTCCTTTTTTTTAAATAATAAAAATATCTTTTGCAAATAAACTATATGTTCATATAAAGTGTATACAATTATGTTGAGCTAATTGTCAGCATTTTGCCTGTCTCCATCTTATAAACAATTAGCAGATATTTGTTGTCTTTATGATTAAGTTCATTGTCATGATATCTTTCTAAAATGTTTACGTTTCAAGGCATTACAGTCATTTTAGGATTGCTCAAATGCTTTGTGAAATATTCTTAGCACACGCCTATTCTTTTTAAGAGTTTCTCCTAAATCAGCAAGTGAGGAGCTACCTTTAGCCTTAAGATGTTTATTGAATACGGGCCCTGGAAATTTTTGAGAATTACTCACAAGAACACTGTTAAGAATTGACTTACGAGCAAAAAAGTTACAATAAAGACTTTTCAAGAGAATACATTATGATATAAACATTGGAAAAGAAAGATAAACACTTTTCCACCATTTCCTAATTACCCAATTTAAACCGGTGCTGAAATGTGTTTTTATCCATGTCGTTTTTCTTTAAATACAATTGTATTTGGGGTATAAATAATTTCTTGCGTGTGAAATCACACATTCCATTGTGAACAAAATACAGAGAATTATGCAAATTCATTGCAACATAGCCTAACAAGATGATCCATAGCAATACAGCATAACGAGAACACGCAACCGTACTGATGATCCATAGAGCATAACTCGAATGCGTGCAGCATTAATGACATGTACGCAATCTTTTATCTTGCGCACAAAGAACTTTTTAAATGTATAAATTTGATAAAGGAAAATGATGAATAGATGTTGTTTCATTAATAAATGCCTTTCACAAATTCATACTTCAAAAAGGTGCCACCCGCAATTACGCATATGCAGGGGAGTACAGAAGTTATGCCTGTATAATGTGGAAAGATAAGGTTCCATTGGCCAACCCCGCTGTCCACCACATCTCTCTGTCTCAGTGCCATCACAAGCCCAACAGTGCCAACTCCTCTCCACTTGAGAGCTGTCTTAAAGCTAAGTATAACTCTCTCAATTGTTTAAGAAATTTGCTTTTATACTTAAGTTTGGAAGTAGGAGTACATTTCATGAATTCTCAGCACTTTAAAACGGCACTTTGAGATGCTTGATAAATATGGGCCCAGAGCAATAAATTCTAGTTACTGGTTGCTGTGCTAAGACATTCTGAAACCAATGAGGGTAAATAAGACACTGGCATCGTACAGCCCTCATTAATAAATAAACAATCCTATTTAGACTAGAAAGCTTTGATGCCTGGTAAGAAAGCACTTTCTTGGATTGTGCACTTAGAAAACTATGTTTAGACCAAACCTTGATGTAAGTAGACCTCCTGAGCAATTGTGGGGTTTTTAATGGAATGTGCGTGTAATATGAGTGTGCTCCAATATCTTGTGCGATTGCAAATGAGAATCAATAAGACATGTAGAGCGATGTGCAGTTTGAAGTAAAGTGGGTGCCAGTCCACACTTCTGAAGCATTAAACCAGCATTTAACTCTACAGTTCTTCATGGTGGTAAACTCAAAAAGTATTGCGATTGAATGCATCCACTCCTATGTGTATTCATAGCCGAGTAATTACTTCCATCCTTGTTTTCAACAAATAGTTTGGCAAAGTTTGCTTAAAAAAGGACTTCAAAGGAAACTGTTCTTGCGTTGACCTCCAACCCACACGGACAGCGTGAATCTGCCAATGCCCGCTCTCATCCTTTCTCTTCGCTGGTCTGCTGCCAGCATGCTTGCGCAGAGCGAGACTGAAATGGCAACAAAGCCTCGGAGTGGTTTTCATGTGGAAATTAGTTGGAGAGATGCATAACTTAATGTGGTTTTGTTTTGCTTGTGTTTTCAACCCAAGCCGCCTCCTCAAACTAACCTCGGTCATCGTTCAAAAATAGTTCTTGTTGAGTTTGTGATAAACCCTGTAGTTCATCACAGGTCACAGCTGCGGTGTACGGCTCACCTACGGACGTGCTTTTTCTCTTCGTCCCTGTTGACAAGGTAACCCTGGGTCTCATTAACTCCCCTGCTTGACTCCGGGGCACAGTCTGAGCCTCCGCAGGAGCGAATCCCTCAGAAACAATTTAAAACTCGATGTAAATACATTTTTATGTTAAATAGTTGCCTTGAAATAAGGTGTGTGGGTGGGAATTGTGTGCTTTACCGAACCGTAGGCTCCCACGCATCCCTTGTGCTTTAGTCACAACATGGACCACCTCAGGCTGTCTCTGCATTCCTCTTTATTCCGCTTGTTCTCTTCAGGTCTCCGGAAATTCACATTGCTTGCTCATCGCTCGCCACCGCAACCTGTGGCGTTCTTACTCCGCTTTCTCATATTTGACCCTGTCTGGTTGCTGTGCCTTTGTAAGCCTTGCCTTCGGCTCAACTCTAATTTTAGTGAGATTGAAAGAAAGTCTAGCGAAGAAAGAGGTGAAAGGGGTTTGTCTGCAAGAGTCGGACTTCCAACCTAATTACCTGACAAGTAGCTCAGTATCAGCCTACCTGCAGCAAACTCAACTTGAGGACACGGCGGCGACTCAGTATCTTAATACATCAGAAATTTTTAATGAGATCTAGACATTAATTGTTTTTCTGAAACTGATGTTTTTGATGAAAATACGTCAAGATTTAAAAGTTTTTGGCCATCACCTAAGATCCGTCAAACCCACACAAGTTTCACTTTTGGTAAAGACTGTGAACCGCAAGTTGCGTCCATGTTTTCATGTACTGTATGTCCAAGTGAAACAGACTATTAAATAAAGACGGAAGGTGTCACTTGTTTTTATACAGTGTATTATTCAGCTCTAGCAAAGTTTAGTTAAACTTACGAAGACAATTTTTGGTGGAATGACACAAAACGAACTGTATTCAAAATGAGATAAGTGGGCAAATGCTCACATTCGATGGCGCTTGGCTCTTTGGAGATCACAGGAATCCCGGTTTTCACTGTACAGGGCAGGTGGCAGACAGCGCAACGGGTATGGCGTTGTGTGGGTGAGCGGTTTGCTGATGTCAACGTTGTGGATCGAGTGGCCCTTGGTGGTGGTGGGGTTATGGTATGGGCAGGTGTATGTTATGGACAAAGAACACAGAGATACCATGATGAGATCCTGAGGCCCATTGTTGTGACATTCATCCATGACCATCACCTCATGTTGCAGCATGATAATGCATGGCCCCATGTTGCAAGGATCTGTACACAATTCCTGGGAGCTGAAAACATCCCAGTTCTTGGATGGCCAGCATACTCACCGGACATGTCACCCATTGAGCATGTTTGGTATACTCTGGATCGGCATATATGAAAGCAACTTTGTAGAGACATTAAAGAGGAGTGGACCAACATTCTACAAGCCACAGTCAACAACCTGATCAACTCTATTTGAAGGAGATGTGTTGCCCTGCATGAGGCAAATGGTGGTCACACCAGATACTGACTTGTTTTCGGACCCCCCCAATACAGTAAAACTGCACATTCTGGAGTGGCCTTTTATTGTGGCCAGCCTAAGGCACACCTGTGCAATAATCATGCTGTCTTATCAGCATCTTGATATGCCACACCTGTGAGGTGGATGGGTTATCTCTGCAAAAGGGGAAGTTCTCACTAACACAAATTTAGACAGATTTGTGAACAATATTTGAGAGAAATAGACTTAGATCTTTGAGTTCAGCTCATGAAAAATGGGGACAAAAAAGTGTTGTGTTTTTAATTTGCTTCAGTGAATGTATTGAAAGCCTAGAAGAAGAGATGGTAACCACATCTTTCCAAGGCCACTTTAAGTAAATAGAAAAATAAAGCTTTCATAGAGTTTGATATTTAAGTTTAACTCAAAATATCGGCCAATTAATGAGTCACTTAAAAGTATAAACTAGTTTATCTCCCACACCAAAAGTTTCTCGCCTGAGGAGTGCCAGAATAGTGTTTTGCTGTGTTGATATAATCTCCTAAACAAAATATGTATCATCTACATGCTGAATAAAGCAGAGTAAGTGTTTAAATGTTTATTGCTTTGAGTTCTAAACTGATAAGGGAACTGCCAGTTCCAGTCATTTGCATTTACATGTGTGCTACAAAGAATTTCTGGCATCACCAGGAATGAGCTTATCACAACAAAGTAGTAAACAACATAAATGTTTTTCCTTCGCATTGTGGTACACGTTTACACGATAACATTGTCAAAATAATACGCATTCACACAAATTGATGGAAACTGCTGTATTATGAATGCCAGACCAGTAGTTGGTGATATCACTTTGTAAAGAAACACTACATGTTGGCGCACACATACAGGTATGTCCCGAAATATTATTTTTAATATCCTTTGACAATTTCAATGTGTGTGTTTAGAATTAGGTGTATTTAAATAATGTGTTTACACTGGTTATAATCGTGTATCAAATCTACATTGGATAAACATTAGTAATTATAGGCGATTTCGCCAGACGCACACAACTTTATGTTTGGTTATATTTCAATTTATTTTATACTTAATGTATTAACGTTTTATTGTCTATTTTTGTATTAAATTAAAACTAATCAACAGTAATTGGGCCACATAATGCTTGTTTATCGCTGAAATTCTCTACACATAATACGAGCATGAAAACTTGAAATGGAAATAACGCGTTTCCATTGAGTGTTGCACTTTTTATGACTCAAATCCTAACCCTATAAGTATTCAAATTCAGCATGTGTTAAGGGCTGGAACGATTCCTTAAGTAACTCGAAAACAATAAAATGTTTCGCAACGAAGCTTCGTTTAATCCATTGAACTACAGTACAACTGGAGCTTCGCGTTTCCCCACGGACCATGGTTACTGATGCTTAGCCCTCAAAACTCTGGACATGCTATGTAAACACATAAAACGCTGCAGAATAAATTACAGAAAAATATACCAAAGGCAGAGGTTTTCCTTTTGATTTTCATCTGGCGGTTCAGTATTTCTGAGTGAATTTTCTGCACGGTTTAACGTGCTACATACGCGATTTTCATGGATTTGTCTGCGCTGTAACAGGAACACATGAACTTCATCTCTAGAGTCGCTGTCAGTCTAAGAGTTTTTTTTGCAGAATATTTTACTGAGTGAAGCTGTGCATCAAACACACACTAAAGAATAAGCGTCTTCCAACGACCTGCCAAAATACAAGTCATATTAACTACAGTAGTTTTATGTGGACAAATATATTGCTATTTAATAATAAAAAAAATATTATTTCTATTCATGTTTCTTATTAATATATTTGTATTGTTTTTCATTGTGAATGTAATATGGCAATAGAATGTCTAAATGCCTAAATAGGTTTAATTTTCACAGATTTTAATATATGCAATTTTGGCAAATTAAATTGTATGGTTTCAAAACATAGTTAGAGCCCTACATATGTTGGTTAATGATGCCTCATATCATGCAGCCTGTTGACTGGTCATGTCCCTTTGCTCTTCTATGCACATTGTCTTTGTCTTTACATGGACTGCTAAGAAAACACTCAGAATACCCTAGCAACCCCATAATCCCTTTACTTACCAAACACAATGGCTTTGTACCAGCGACCCTTGCACAGACAAACCCTTCAGATGTTCTTTAAGAAACACAAGAGTATACTATGACACTTTCCGCTCACGTTTCTTTTCAGTGGCTCAGTGACATGGGTCGAAACATCTCAGCATAGGTTCATTTAAACCCAACGGTTTGCTTTTACCCAATGGGTTGAAATCAATCTGGCATTTTTTAAAGTGTAAAAACACTGTAATTTTAGTACTTCAGTTCTTTCAATAACACAGCTAATGTGTGGTTTGCCTCTTCATTCTAACTCTACACATTTTCCAAGACACTGTGAATAGAAACGCATCCCTGCTTCCACGTGGTTTGGTTGAGTTGAATCTTTTTAATCAATGCTTGAAGAGTACCAAGAGAAACCTCAACGTGGCCTTCATCCCCACACAGCCGAGACCTGCTCGAGGAATACATTGCTCAAAATGCTCCTACTTTAGGTAATAGAAAGTGTTGACTTTTGTAGCCTGTTTTCCCCCCCTTCTCGAGCTGTCAAACCAAATTGAGTCACATCTGCTCTCTTCATTCCTTTGAAGATGCAGGGATGGGTTTGGCAAATCAACCAGCTGTTGTTAGGGAAAGCCAGCACCTGTCACAAGGGATGTCATTAACCACCGACTACAAAATCCTGTCTGCATCTCTTTTCCCATCCCTTATCTGTCTAGCTCACCACGGCTACCTGACCCGTCTCTCTCTCTCTCTCTCTCTCTCTCTCTCTCTCTCTCCCTCTCTCTATCTGTGGCTTAAGCTCTTGTTCTCTCTTTCATGCAATCTGCTGTCTCTATCTGTTTTGTCTTCGTTTAGCTCCCTCTATCTCTCTTTGAGCAGCGCTATGTCTGACAGGCTGCCTATTTCGGAGTCGCAGGATTGCCAGACTCACGCTCCTGTGGGTCGTCTCATTTTATTGATCTCGCTGAAGCCTTTTCTATCCTTGTTAGTGAGGGAGAGCCAGCCGGGGCTTGATGCTGTGCTACCGCCGGCTTCTCTTCTGCTGTTGGGTGCTTGAGAAGCCGGTCCAAGTTGTGATTGATGATCGCAGCACTTCTGCTTGCTTTCGTCGGGTACCTTTGCCCAAGGGTTCATTCAAAGTTTGCAGTTCTACGTTTTAATAAAACATTGGTTCTTTCGGTTGTTTAACGATTTCATATACGTTTTTCGGAAAAAGCTGGCTGTTTTGGAATAAAATGAAAAAAATGCTGGAAGGCTTGTGAGCAGAAGGCCAGGCTCTATAGGGAGCAGGCAAGATGTTCCACTGGTCATTAATCCGAATCGTGCTCGGACCGGAGGGAGGTCCGTCACAATTGTGCATTGACCTGAATGGAGGGTGCGATTCGAAGAGGGTGTTGAGCGCCAGTAGTTTGACCAGATTTGGTCATTGACTTCTCTCTCATTAGTTTTGTAAGTATAAATATTTTTATTCAAATATCCTTGGTACTGTATGCAAAAAATGTTGTTCTCATTCATGTAGCACTGTAATTAAATCAGCCCTAATAATAGGATGGTTACAGTAAGGGAGAGATTTTTGTTGTATAACAATAATTAAAACGAGGTTTTGTCTGTATTACAGTCATAATATTACAGGAGTGACCGAAAGTTGCCCAACTAGAAACATTCCATGTAAGGGGACTTTCTAGATAGAAATGACTCATTCTAAGGCAGGGGTCGGCAACCGGTGGCTCTCGAGCCACATGTGGCTCTTCTGCCCCCCTGCTGCGGCTCCGTGCAGTCTTTATAAGGCCCTCTTTATGCCTGGTATTAAGTTGTGTTTTGGATCGGATCACAAATTGAGTAAAGAGGCACATACTGGTTTACACCCGCTGTTGTAATCCGTTTATTTTGTCCACTTTTGACCAGTTCTCTCGTGATTTCTTCAAAAAATTGCCACACACCATAATACTAAAATATTTTTTATGTCACTAGTTGTCACAACATAGTCAAGTTTACCTAATTAAAACTATAATTATATTACTAATGAAAAAGCTTTTTGTTTGCTGAACATAAATAGAGGACATAGATTGGTTAATTAAAAATAAACATATTTATTTGCCATTTACTTAATTTGTACATTTACTTAATTTTGTATCACACGGACCTAAACCTTGTTCGTTTGTGTGGAGTGCATTTACGTCGGTCTTTCCGTTTGTGTCATGCCCTTACACCTCAACACTGTACACAGAAGGCTTAACCATGGTAAGAATAAAAAAACATCTTTCAATAAAAACACTCAAAACAAAACATATATTAAGCAAGCAAGAACTAAAACACCAATCTTTAAGAGAAAAACTAATAAGAAACACAGAATTGAACATGCTGCAATGCATCTTGGGAACTTTCAAAAACTTGCAATATTGTTTGTTCAGAATACTCTGCTTTGTAAGTTGCGTGAACTTTGACGCATTTTGGACAAAAACGTAAGAGCTAAGTCCAGTCAACAAAAGAATCTTTGTTAGAAACATGTTCAGGGTTATTTTGTTTAGTTGCGTCCTTTTTCCGGGAGAATTGCCAAATAAGGGAATAAAAAAACAGAACGTATTTTCTTGTTACGAAACTGATTTTCATGTTCAAAAAACTATTCGAAACCTATACGAATAATGGCGGACGGTCTCTTAATTCGGCCTCTTAATAAAAGAACAGATTCACTGAATTGAATTAGACCTTACTTTACTAATTTCCAGTCAATTGGCCCAAAGGTGTCATGACTCTGCCGCATCATGTCATGTTTCTCTTGGTTTAGCGGCAGGATCATGGCAGAGTCTCATGTTTTGTGTGGAGAGAGGCAGTTATGGCCTTCCATAGACTCTCTACGGTCTCATCTCTGTTCCCATCCTCTTGTAAGCTCGTTATTTATTCATGCCCTACACCTGTTCCCCTCTTGATTTGGTCCCTTATTTAATGCCCTTTCGTCTTCTGTCTTGTGCTGGTTCATTGTGGTTTTTGTGGTGAGTTCCCGTGTCTTGTTAGTTTAGTCATGTGTAGTTTTGTAGTTAATGTTTAAAGTTTATTTTAGTCTTGTTTAAGTGTAGTTAGTATTAGTCCTGTATATGTTAAAACCCCTTACCCGCTGTCTTCACCTGGGTCCCGTGTCTGCCGGCTATCCTGTCCGTGTCTGCCCTTGTTTGGACTTCCTTTTGGACTCTTGTGTGCCCCTTCCCTTGGACTCTTGTGCTTGCCCGTTTTGATTTATTGTATTGTCATGTTGCCTTGTTGTCGCCGTTGTCACAGTCTGTCTTGTCTTGTTTGTGCCTTGAGCATCAGGTTGCTGCTCCTTAAGGAGAGGCTTCTGTCATGACTCTGCCGCATCATGTCATGTTTCTCTTGGTTTAGTGGCAGGATCATGACAGAACCTCATGTTTAATGTGGAGAGAGGCAATTATTATTGTTATGGCCTTCCATACGCTCTCTCCGGTCTCATCTCTGTTCCCATCCTCTTGTTACCTCGTTATTGATTCATGCCCTACACCTGTTCCCCTCTTGATTTGCTCCCTTATTTAATGCTCTTGTGTCTTCTGTCTTGTGCTGGTTCATTGTGGTTTGTGTGGTGAGTTCCTGTGTTGTGTTAGTTTAGTCATGTGTAGTTTATGTCAAAGAGTTAATTTAAGTTTTGTTTCAGTGTAGTTAGTCCTAGTCCTGTCATGTTATTTTATCCATGTTATGTTACCCCCTCGTGGGTGTTTGTTTTATTATTTATTAAATATGTTAACCCCTTGTTACCCGCTGTCTGCACCTGGGTCCTCTTTCCTTCTCTCACCACCTGAGTTCATGACACAAAGGTGTGCATCAATACGATCTTGTATTACTTTAAAGGCTGTCCACCAATGAAATAAATGGACATGAAATTTGTTATATGAAGTTATATGATTTATTAAATATGCGAGAGCGTAGGAGTGAATAACAATACATTTATATACCCCAGTGATCCAGTCAAGTTGCGTCTACCCCTCATACATTTCTAACAAGATAATATCATCATCTAATGTCACGGAAATATTTGCACCTCATGACAATTATCGCTTGTCATTGGTAATATTACTTGTTGCCAGTACAGGTAATATGACACAATCATCCTGTCAGTGTTCATTGTATTCAGTGAGAGCGTAACACTGCTTTGTCTCATCATCCATGTCCGTCAGGTCATATTGCCATGTAGTGTGATTAAAAGTATTTTTCACATTCACAAGTTGTCATTTTATGTCTGCACCTGCTTGCATTATAATAAATCAATGCTATCACGCTGTTTTCATTATTTCTAGCACTCATTGAACTCTCATTTCAGCGGTATTCCAAATTACACAGAGGCTTTAAATTGAAGTCCTGTGAAAAATATGCACTGTAAAAAGATAAATAAATCTATATGTGCCTTTATATTATTTGCTCTCTCGCTCCTTTTGCCATTTAGCAGCTGCTTGCACAATCGATCAGTTTGAAATTGCTGCCCCTCAATTACGCACCGCGTATTTCTTGAAAAAGCAAATATCCAATTTGTGCACGGTCTTGTTGGTGTGACCTTTCTAACCTTTGAACTTTTCCAATGAAAGACTTTGATTGGACTCCCCGGGTTATTCAAGGACCACCAGAGCTTGTGGGTGCGGCGGATGATGTAACTCAATTACAATCACATCTGCTGTTCTGCATGTGGGCTTTCGCGGTCCTTCTCTGCTGTTATATTCTGACAGTGAGACCTTTAAAAATAAACATTTAAGATAAGCAATAGTGCTATTGTAGGTCACTTATCATACTGTAAGTTTGTTTCTTCACATTTTTCAAAAGGTCCTCAGTTCCTCGCATTAATTAAAGAAATAGTTCCCCTAAAAAAGAAATATGTATTTTTGCCATTCACACTATCACTTAAAACCTGTTTATGGCTCTTTCTTTATGTGGAACACAAGATATATTTTCAGAAATGTCTCTTTGTGTCCATGCAATATGGGCCAGCATTACCAATGTTTTCTTTTGTTTTCTGCAGAAGATCAGGTTGAATGACACGAGGACGAGTAAGTAGATAAATGATTTGTTTTGTTTGGGGTGAACCATCCCTTGAAAGCCTGAAAGAATTTCAGTTATTTCTTAAGGCGGACTGAATTTCTGAGTATTTCTTACTGAAACATATTACACCTCACCGGTGACAGATTTGGGATAATGTGGATAATGGGTTCTACAGTCTTTTGTCTCATTGCCCCGTTCCTGTGCGGTGTACAGGGTGTCACCCTATGTTATACTGAATAGATCATTTGTAGTGGAAAAATGTTGCTTATAAAAAATAAAGCAAACAATAAAAAAGTATTAAAAAAAAATGTAAGGATTGTTTATAAAAGTCTGAGACGTTTCAAGGCTACAGTAAAAAAGACTTAGTCATATATTTTCTAGTGACTAGTTTAACTGGCACAGATAACGTTCTGTAGCTGTAAGAAACAGACTATTGCCGCAAGTGGTAATTTGCAGTTGTGACAATTGAAAAATGTTACTCAATTAAAAAAAAAGGTTGACAAAGGGGTTGTCTCACACACGGACTGAAA
The DNA here is from genome assembly GCF_947034865.1 of Barbatula barbatula. NCBI lineage: Eukaryota > Metazoa > Chordata > Actinopteri > Cypriniformes > Nemacheilidae > Barbatula > Barbatula barbatula. The sequence goes on from NC_136784.1 coordinate 13,307,801, forward strand.
AGCAGCACATTTAAACCAGACATAATATTGAATGCACAAATGGAACGATAATAGCACACAATTCTAATGCGTCAGCCCCCTTGCACAGTAAAAGCAGTTGTAGGCGTGCATAAGGGAAATCCAGGTTCTCACAATCTGCTTGTGAATTGCTATGAGACCTGCACTTGGTTTAAAACCAGATGTTAACTGGCTATTTTTCACCTAGCTATTTTGGAATAAATATCAGGGTTTATGATATTCATCTGCATCCGATCGGAGGCGTCAGAGCTGCACAGGTCTGGAGACACGGCCCTGTTTGAATGTGAATCTCTGTGGATGCTTCTTTTGTAATGAAGTATTGATGCAAGGGTGCTGAGAAAAAAAGCAGGTGATAATTGGATTCTGTTCTGGGCCCCAATGCACACCCCAGCAACACGTGTTTTAATGAGCCCTCTCTCTCTCTCTCTCTCTCTCTCTCTCTCTCTCTCTGGATGTGTTATGAGCTCCTCTGTTCTGACTCTCCCGTCATCAGCAGTGAGCTGGATGTGCCATTGTCATGTGGGTGTTTAGGTGAGGAGGTGAGCTGGAATAAAACGAAACTCCTAATTTCACTTGCTTGTTCTCACTTGTCCAAAACGTCTTGGGGAAAAAACTGCTCATACACATGCTGGCATTGCTTGCATCCTTTTCAGATTTCGTAATATGGATTGAAGAGCAGTTCATTTTTTTTCCCTTGACCAAACAGGGTTTAAAGAGTGTTGATGCTAAGCTAAGCATTTTTATTGTATTTATTTTTGCAGTATTCTATTCAGTTTTATTTGTTTTTACAATGTTACATTGTTTCAAAGCAGCTTCACAGGAAGAAATCAGAATGTTGTTCAGAATTAGAATGTCCTTTGAGTTCCACATACATTATTTCCTGCCTCTTGAATGCTTTTTTTTATAGAAGCATCTCTTTTTGTCTCTCTATCGCAACACACCCTCGCAAATGTAATTATTTGCATGAGTAGATTACATACAACGTCAATGTAAAGACACGAACACAAGAAAAAGATCTCACAAGTAATCTAGAACGAAAAAAAATGCAATGATTTACTTTTAGTATAAGGACGTCCCCTTATAAAATCGCTGTAAACCACGACTTCTTGGCGCCAATTCCACATTTTGTTCTTAAATAAAGTCATCAGCTTCTATCTCGGTTTATACTCATAATCCTGTGGGACACTCTGTGAACACGTATGTACATTATCTTTACAGTGTCTTTATTCACTGAAGAGACGTGAGTAGCTTACCAGTTAACGCTGTAGTGAAGCGTCTTTTCATCACTCGGAGAGCGGAGACAAGGATTTTTTTTCTCAAGTCTTATATTGTCTTAATCCCCAGGCCTTATCCGACTTGTTTCAAGATGCTGCGGTCGCTGTGAGTGCAGGCTTGGCTGAACTGTGGGATTTAACACATAAGTATTAGAGTCTCGGATCCCTGTCTCAATACAGCACAGGAGGGAACCAGCAGTAGGCCGAGCTCTGGGAAGATGTGGGACAGTAAAAATGAGCGCCATGGAGCACGAAATGGTGTTGTATTTTCATTCAAAGCTCGGGAATATGCTTATACACTTCTACATTGGTTTTGAGAATGTCTAGAGAAAAGCAGAAGGCTCTGGTATCTGGAGAAGCACTTGTGACTAGTGGGACGGTTAAACTGAGGACATCTGCATTTCATTCTGAGGAAAAGTTTTAAAGGATCTTCACATCTTTTTAACTAAAGTCATTTTGTGAGAAGAGTTTTTTGCAGTTTTTTTGCAGGTTTACATCATATCCATATGTAATATGTAGGCTCTCATTAACACGGAACAGTTCTGACGTCTGCTGTGGGATTTACATTCAAATTCACTGCCTTTGAGTTACTGTTATTGCACTGAAACCAAATATGGCACTCATATTATATGGGATTGGGTTAATAAACCATAAATTACAGTCCGTTGCCCCATGAACTCAAATGGATTTAATAAATGAAATAGATTCAGTTTGCATTTGTAGACTACACATTTCAGTCACTGTAACGCTGCCAGTTCCAGATTTAACTTTCTTATTATTTAAAGCGACAGTTCACCCCAAAAAGTTGCCATACAACAAACGGCTCACTCCACCCCTTCGAAGCACTACGGTGGCTGACACAGGACAAATACTGTATGTTGTTATGTTTTTGCTTCTTCCCCGAAAGAGATAACATATTTATGAAATGATGAAAGTTTAAGGTCTCAATGTTATAAGGGGACCCGCAACGTTAGTAGATAGAAATAGCTCATTCTAAGGTAATACAAATATAACACTTCATTGTGTAAGGTCTCTATAACACCTCTGAACACATAGTTTTCAATTCTATCCTTTGGAAAAAGGTTGTCAAGATTTATCTCATTGTTCAACGTTCACTGGAAAGAACATCATAGGTTTAAAATGAAGGTGAGTAAATAATTGTTTCATTTTTTATTTTAGAGTCAACTGTTCCTGTAAAAAACGAGCCAGATCTGACTAGGTCTTTGGGTCCAGAAAAACTAGGAAAAACATTGTAATGGTGATCATTCTTCAATGTTTATTTATTTATTGCATTAATAGGAAAAACCAGCATAGTTTCTGTAAAGGCCACGTGCATGTTGGCATTTTCTCTGCGGTTTGTTTGGGCAAACGTGAAACTGTGAAACAGAAGGATTGATGAGAACATGCACATAGTTTTCATTTCCTTTCAATATACTGTATGTTGAGTCTTCTGTTACACACACAGCACTTTTGACTACGATTCCTGTCAATGGGTGTTGAGATCTGTTTGGTTATAAGCATGATGTGATTTTTATTTATTTTAGATGTAAAATTAAAGTACATTGCAATATTTATATTGTTATTATAATCTGCGCAACCTTGCCGTTGCCTTTCCTTGATGAAGTTGCAGGTCATTCCAAATGGGCGATTATTGTCAACGAAGTCCACTTCAACAGATATCCCATGCTCAGTTAGTAGGGAGCAGTGAACACTGTGTAGGAACCCTATGAATTGGAACGGAGCTAGGCTTGAGTTTAGCAAGACGAATAAATGATCCCAAGCTATTTGTAAAGTTTCGCATCACAACACAGTACATGCACAATGCGGTCAAGATAAAGAGATACTAGAGGGATTGTCTGTGTGGATTTTCAGAAGAGAAAAGAAATAAGCAATATGTCCTGTAAACACACAGATTAGGTTGTTTCTCTAGCACTATAGTCTGAGTTTTGTCCCCAGGCGTTCGGCTGATGTTTAGTTTATGTCGAAGAGAGTGAGTGAGAAAATGCTTTGTGTTTCATAAACTTTCAAGCTAAACATGAATCAGTCACACGCACCATAATGTCTTGAACAAACGTTTAAATGAATAACAAGACATAACACTGAAATATGATTGAAAGTATCAACTCTTCGAAGATTTGATACTGTTGCTTAAACTTGTGCTCATTGTAAAGGAGGTGCTTTATTCACCCATGTGATTTCAAACCTGTGTGACTTTCTTTCTTCTGCAAACAACAGAAGATATTTTAAAGAATATTGGTAACCAAACAACTTTGAACCCCATTGACCTCCGTTGTATGGACACAAAACCACTGACACATATCTCAAAATATCCGCTCTAGCTTCGGCATGAGACCGAAATTGTAGTCAGCAACTAAATTTGAGTGTATTTGTGTCATTTCCTAATTCCTTTAGGTGCTTAACCAACATGCATGCGAATAAACAACACTATCAGTCCCAGCTATTCCGTTTTAATTTCCCCCTCCGTGCCTGAGCAGTTATCAGACTCGGAGACTGCAGTTGTACAGAAAGCGAGCGCTCCGGATCCATCACTTGGAGTTCTCCTTGTGAAGTGCTGACTCAGAGCACCTGAGCTTATAAGTGCTTGATTGAATCCAGCCATTATTACACCGTTTCAAAGAAAGACCTCCATCCTGCTGAGGACACTCCAGCACACGTTATATTTCACTGCTGCTGTCATGTTTTATTCTAGTGGGATTGGATCAGGGGTTAAAAGGATGCTTTATAGTGTAAATGTAAAGGCTGATTATTTTTTTTAATAATGGCCTTAAAGACCCCTTGAAACTGGGGTTGGAAAATTGCACAGTTTTCTTTCCAGTGTTGACATATTTATGATAGTTTTGAAAGAGGAAGCTGGGCTCCTTTTATTCCATTTGCAGGCGGTATTTGCAGAACGACGTTCTTAGAGAGCATTTGAACAGTGTAAGAGAAAGACTGTACATCTTACACGCTACATCAAGTTTTAGAAGTGCATTAGCATTAGCAATTTTATTTTCTTCATGAGGACTCAAAATTCAGTCACCATTAATCTCACATTATTCCAAACTTGAGAGACTTTCTTCCATGGCACACACAAAAAAAGCAAAAAAAGTATAAAAAAATACTGCAGACCTCAAGAGTTTATCCAATGCAATGCATAACTATTAAATTAATTGTAAACATGACACCTCACAACCCAGTCTCATGGCTGTTTGTGGCATAGGCCAGAGTCCTGCAGGCAGTAAACAGATTTTCCTCACGGAAGGTCTGCATTAGGGTAAAGATTAGCTACTAAAATATTTAAAATCCACATTTCATGTCCAATTTTTTTCTCATGTGGCAAGTAGCCATGGAATAAGCGGGATAATGTACAAGCAGCCGGCTGTTATTGCGAAATAAGCCCCTTCATAACTGTCAGGGCTTATTTCTGCGATGACAACCGGCTGCCTGTACATTATCCCTTACTTTTATAATCGTTTTAGCTCCTCGTGCTCCTGGTCCCTTTTCTGCATTAAGCATTATTTCGCCTTTATGGCAGCTTAGCCTTTAGAGTTCTTTGGTAAAATTTGACACAAAAAGGTAAGGGAAACTATTGTTAATATCACATGAACAATATAGGCTATATTTTACAAAGTCAAAATGCATTTCATAAATCATTATTCAAATATAGAATAGCTACTTTTAGCTAACAATATTTTAGTGGATTCTCCCGAATGTTTAAAAATGCATTTACCAGGAATTCCTAATATTTAGTTGCTAGTTGCGAGAGAAAATAAATGGTTTTGTCTACATGTAAATGTAATGCAGGTGCGGTTCGGGTTGCGTTTTCTTGACAAATGGGTAGGGTCGGGTACAGAATTAAATTATTGGTCGGGTGTTCTTTAAACAGTTTATCAAACTGGACCAAACAGGAGAATTTGGAATCAATTTATCCCTGTCCATGCACACAAATTGCTCCCTTTTCATGTCACTCAGCACAACTTTCAATACAAACATTTTTTGTACATTTATATATATAACCTGATATCAAAAGAAGCTGACCTGATATATTTTAGGAGGTGGTTAACCAACCTACCTCACCCCAAACCCTAAAAAAACAAAGCCGCAAAGGCTAAAAAAACGTGATAACGGCAACGATAAATGGCTCCCCTAACCCCGCCCCTAAACGTGTGAATGTGAAATCCTAACAAAACATACGAATGAGATTGTAGGAAATAGGAATTCACGCGTATGATTTACCTTGTAAAATGTGCATGAATTCCCATCAGATCGCGTTGATATCAATTTATGCATATGCATGATATTGCGTATTAAAATACGTAAGATTGAAAGTGGTGCCTGACATGAAAGGAAAGGGGGGAAATCGTGTCCATGAACATGAGTTAATAGATAACAGTTGAGACTTTGTTGTACAGTTTGTTGTACAATATTTGAACTATTTACTTATGGTAGTGACATTTGTTTCTTTTAAGTGAAGAAACAAGTCATTTTTGTTATTTCATGCTGTTTGGAGGAAGTTTGTCATGTAAAGGTCGTAAAGTAAAATAAAGCATGGAATTATTCACGGATGCCAAATGATTGGGATGTTTCATCCAGATAAAAGAGCATTTCTATCCAGACTGCATGTTTAGCACCCTGTACCAGAGAGAAACACAGAGCCAGAGGATGTGTGATAATGGACTTCTCATGTTCTTTTAGCCGGATGTCTTCACTCTGTTGAGGAGGGTCCATGACAGGCGTGCTAAAGTATTTAAACTGCCTTCCACTGGTCTTTACTTCATCACTGCTGGCAACGGACCCCCGTTGCTACGGTGACAGATGTACAGTAATGGAGCCAGTTTTTGGAATCGTATTTCTCCCACCAGGCCTGCTTTCAAAAGCTAGTGCCACCTCCATAGGCAACTGTCTTGTATGTGAATTGTCTTTATGGTCAGTCGTCCTTTCTCGCCCGTCCCTATTTTGCTATGTTTGTGTAATGTTGTGGTACACTGGGACTGTGTATGTATTGTCCATTGGTGACAAGAAACGTAGATTATAATATCCCCCATTTGGACAAAGAGTTTCAAAAAATTTAACAATAAGCGTACAGAACAGCTAATCTGCATTTGAAGACATTGTCTCTTATTGTCCTCGTGGGACAGTTGTCTTCGTCTCTGCTTTTCAGAACTGGCCTTCACTGTTGAACGTTGTCTTGTCTGTTGAGACTAGATTCTCATTGTGACAGATGGCATAATCCAGCTATATTATTCAAATGACCTTGGATTCTCGCTTTGATGCCTCGCTTTCTTAGTTCGCATAAATCCTCCTAAAACATTTTTTTTGCACTATTTTACATTCACAACAGTCTTACAAAAGCTATCTCACCCCAAGTAGCCATTGTGCGAGATTTTGTGCAACAAATATATCAGGATATGGATTTATAAAGCATTATCGAGTCAGCTCCATTTACAAATGCTTCTCTCTTTCTCCCTCTCTTTTGTTTTGTCTGTCTTTTTCTGAGTGTGTCGTCTCCGTGCGCCCATCTGTGTTGTATAGAAAGTAGGCAGAAAAGCGCCGCCGGCTTCCTCGTATGAAAAGCCCCAACAAAAAGTTCCAACGTTTGGTGCAGGCAGGCGGAAAACTAATAAATCTAGCTCCTAATGCACTCTTCATTGTCTACGCTTGCTTGACTGCTCGTCTGTCATGAGCAAGGTGGGTCAAAAAGAAACTAGGGCGAAAATTGGCTTAAAAGTGACTACAGCAAAGTGCATTAATCATTTACTTGGTGGTTTTAGCTTTACTGCATATCACAAGTACACAGAAATGTTGTGACAATTATGTCAGCAGGTGATAACAGTTCAAATTGAAGATGAAGTTCATAATTTCTCATTTAGTCCCTCTCTCGACACCTAAACAATTGGCTGAAAGAACTTTCCCAAACAGGTTTCGTGAAAACCTCACCCTGGTCGAGGGTGACCACCAACCAACAAAACACAAGTTGGACAGGTAGTAAGTTTATGTGGGACATGAGACACCATTGAATGATTTTGTTATATTACGTACGTTTCATTTAGTCAATTCCCATTTCAAAATAAAATGAGTGAAATAAAATGAGAATTGGACTTGGAGATTATTATTCAATTTAAATTAAATTAAATAATTTGTATTGAATTATAAAATAATTATTTTAAAGTTATTAAGTAAGAAGTTAAGTTAAGTTAAATTCCAGTGTTCATATCAAATCATAACAATACTATATTGTCAGAAAATTAGCAACTCATTCTTTACTCTATTAAAGTCAAAAGTCACGTTGCTGGTCCACAAAATCCTTCTGCTTGTGATTTATTATCTTATTTGTTGTTCTTTGTTTGATCTCTTAAATTCACTTTCATGTTTCCGGCAAGTTGGTTTAATACATGGAAGAGAGTCACCCAAACCACAGTTTGATTGACAGCTTCACGGCCTCTTGTTGACAATTTCACAGCCATTGGATTAAAGCCAGGCTTTAAAAAGTGAGTCGGGTAACTGCTTTTGACTAAGTGCTGTTAAATAGTTAAATATGGTGCAAAAGAATAAGCATTTTATGAGCTGTGGTCGGGTAAAAGAACGTGTGCATGTTTTCTTAATCTGACGACTAAAACGATGAACAGAACTGACTGACACTCTTAACATGCAACGTGTGGGACAACGGCTGAAAATGCTGTGTGGTACAGCGCAATAAAGTGTGAGCCAAAATGTAAATAATATTTCTGGGGAAATTGTTCATTGTTATTTCTGCATACAGTATTAAGTGTTTATAGCAGAAAGTTTGTCAAGAGAAAAAAAACCAAACCAACTACTCATGTAACTGACACTTTGGCTTTTGTCGCTACATTTATCAAGAACGGTCCCCTGAAGCAAACTGAATCGTTTGACAGTGATGACTCATTGTGCATTGATCTTGTGTGAACTTACGATCTTTCGGTTGCCAACTCAGATCCTTTTACCTTCAGGCCATTCCACCCGTTTTGTTACTGTACCTATAGTACGTGTTCTTAGGATTTTACTCACAAATATAAAATGTCACATACTTTATGCAAAATATATTTTAAAAGCAAGTGCAGGAAAATACTATTTCAAATTTGTCCTATGTGTTTTTCAGCTCAGTTTGCCACTCTTTTATCTTGTTTAAACAACCAGAAACTATTTTCCTCATGAATAACACAGATGCAACACAGTGCAAAAAGTCCTTGGCTTAATAATGTAATTTGCATCATGTTAATGACAATCTTTCAACTGTAAACTCACAATCTAAACTTCAGTGTTTACGTATGTTCCTGTGTAGTAATCACAGTAGTGTATGGTCTAGTTTACTCACCCTGCGGGAGGTATGAGGCAGGGCATCAAATAGGATATGTCAACAATTGCAACTATTGGTTAATGGAGATCTTTTGTCATGTGCCTGACATCTTAACGTCAGTGTAAGCCACATTACAAGACGTGCAGGAATATAAACGTTCTGTAAAATAATATAGGTTTTCTTTTTTTACTTCTAAAAATGACAAATGCTTCCTGACATATCTGAGAATTTTTCATTTGACATTTACACATTTGGCAGACGCTTTTACTCATAACGACTTAAGTAAACATTTTGTTATTAGTATGTGTTGTCGCTGGGAATAGAGCTTGACTTTTGCATTCCTAGAGCAATGCTCTACCAGTTGAGTTACACAAACCACAAATGACACAGGCATTAGTCTCCAAAGTTGCATAGCAGCCTTAAAGGGATAGTTCACCCCAAAATGAAAATTGTCTCATGAATTACTCACTCTCTAGTTGTTCCAAACCTTTATACATTTATTTGTTTGGTTGAACACAGAGAAAAATATTTGAACCAATGCTTGTGACCAAACAGACCCATAGTAGGATAAATGACAATGCTATTCAAAAGTGCCCCAGAACTGTTTGCTGTCCTACTTTTTTAATGCACCGCAAAAGCAAGTGGCTTTGCGTGACCTCCGATCCAAAGTTTGAGACCCAAAGCATGAGATTGCGGGTTCACACACTCATTTAAAAATTAAATAATATCATAGGTTTGAATTAATTTGCAATTTGGTTTATTTTTTAATAGTCCTAATAAATGCAACTTCAACTATTTCTAAAGTGCTCATTTAATAAAGAACGCTGCTAACTCACATAACGCAATGAAGCATTCCATCAATAGAGGGAATAATTGATTGTCGAACGAACGATATCCAATTGTTCGGATGTAAGAAAGTGACCTCCTAATATCTGGAGTGAAGCTGTGCCTTTAAAGTCTTCGTAGCGCACTAAGAGACAACGTTATCGGCCCAGATCTATTAATGTCTTCAACTGCACAACACCAGAATCCATTCTGTAGAATAACATTGTGTCTACACCGGATGCGACCTGTGCGATGTGTCATGACAAAATACTAAAGACACATTAGAACCATTGAAATTTTACATTTGTCCACACTGGATGCGGCGCAAGCCAACAAACCCATTAAGTCCGATGTAGACACCGTGTCAGAATGTAGAAGGTAGCAAATCATGCCTCCGAAGTACACAGCCTATTCAGAATTTTTTTTAAAGGAATACAACCCTGGATATGACATACCCAAGTGTCCCGTTTCAATATCAAACACATAAAACAGGAACAAAAACGGCATTATCAAGTAGTTTTGTGAGGTTTTATGAAGAGATCTCAAAAGTTGAAAATGTCCATTTTGATATCAGCCGTCTGAAATCTGGATTGGGGGTTTTGGCGCAACATCCAATTGATGATATAAGATGTAAAGGGAGAGATTAGGATTTAATTAGACATTATCTTACTTCAGCAATGTTTTGTAGGACTCATGAACTGTGAAATGACCGAATGCTTTCTCTGTCTATTTGAACCCGGCGTGGTCACACATTCTGATTTGTAGCCGCGAGAAGCCGGAAAGCAACGGCCGGTAAACACATCCAGTAAACAAAATCTCACTCTGTCTCTCTCGCTCTCTCATGTGCACTTCTCACTCACCAACACCATCTCTCTCACTTGCTCTTTCACTCCCTCCATTCATTTCACCCTTGAAGAAAGCTTTATCTCGTTTTTCACACTGACCTGTTTCCTCTGTCTTAAAGGTCCAGTGTATGAAATTTAGCTGCATCTAGGGGTGAGGTTGCCAATTGTAACCAGCGGCTCACTCCACCACTCCCTTTCAAAGCACTACGGTGGCTGACACAGAACTAGATAACATGAAATTGTAGCTTTTTGGCCGCAGGATATTACGTAACGCGCTCTCTGTAGGACTACTGTAGAAACAACATGGTGAATTCCACGCAAGGGGACCCACGGCCTATTTAGATAGAAATACCTCATTCTGTAAGGTCTTTATACACATTTAAAGACAAAGTTATGTAGAATATATTGCATTTCTGTCAACGGATCCTCCAAAAAATGACACCCAGCACTTTTAAACAACTGCCTACAAAATTAGTTGAATGTCAGATGGAGAGGGAAACAGTTTTGATAAGCAAACCTCATGTTCATGTAGGATTTCAAAAGAAACAAACATCGATCGGTCGGTGATTATGATTATATTTTAACACGCATTGATTCACTCAATAGAAAATTTTGTAAAAAAATAAAAAATAAAAGTGACTGAATCTTTAGCATTTAATGCAGCCTTTTTTCAGAGTCTGGAAATTTCTGGCAATTTCCGACAGAGCTCACTTTGAAAAAGGAGAACGCAATGTGTAGTTGATGGAGTGTGAAAGAAGAAAAGCAATCACTCTTTCATATTCCTCCATTTGTGTGTCGTCTTTGCTTTCCAATCCATCCTAATGCAATAACACAGCAGTCAGAGAGGATGCAGTGTCCGTCTGCAGTCTGAGTGGAATAATACTCATGATACTATTCATCTTTGTTTATGATTCAGATTGTTTACTTGCTCACATCCTCCACCCTTTCCTGGTTATTGATACTCGTGCCCTGGTGCATGATGGGAAGTCTGTCACGGAGTAGGCAGATCAACGGTCTGTGACAACTGCATGGACCCTCTCAGGGCATCCCGCTGGCCGACAAAAATGGTGCGAAAAACATTCCTGAAGAAAAGGGAAGGTAGTTAGCCAAAGAAAGAGAGAAACTGGTCATTGCGGAGAGAGGGGTCACGCTCTCTCTTTTCTCTCTTTGTCTAGCTTTAAATCTAGGCTCAGTGAGGCTGGAGTGTGGTGTTGATTGGCATCACGTTATCAGATCACAGAAAAAACAGAGGTCTTGTAACAGCTCTGTATTGTGCCCTGAACTTGTTTGCTTATATCCATCATAGCAGACAAATAAGAACCCCATGTCTGATAGGACATTAAAATATATGGGAATATACTGGAAAATATAATTACATCATATACTCTATATTACAGTATACATTTCCATATATTGGAATTGTCATGATCACAGGGGTGAGACACGGACAGAGGACCCAGATGCAGACAGCAGGTAAGGGGTTAACAGAAGACTTTAATGAATGACAAAACAAACACCAAGGAGGGGGTAACATAACAAAACAGAGGGAAACAGACCGGACTAATACTAACTACCCTTAAGCAAGACTAAAATTAACATTAACAACTAGACTAGACTAGACTAGACTAAAATAAACTAACAAGACACAGGCACTCACCCAAAAACCACAATGAACCAGAACAAGACAGCCGACACAAGGGCATTAAATAAGGGACCAAATCAAGAGGGGAACAGGTGTAGGGCATGAATCAAGAGGATGGGAACAAAGACGAGACTGGAGAGAGCATATGGCAAGCCAAATAAACAATAGTCGCCTCTCTCCACATTAGACATGAGTTTCTGTCCTGATCCTGCCACTAGACCAAAAGAAACATGACATGATGCGGCAGAACCAAGTTATATTGTTCAATATATAAAAAGTGTTAATGTCTTATGTAGGCTTATTATTCAATAGACTGTAATATTAAATATTTTGACTTTGTATATATGTAATCTAATAAAATAAAAATTTCTATATATTTTCAAATAAATATTAAATTATTTAATAAATAGAATTCGGATTGACTTCTGAAAAAACCTCTCTGGTATAGGAGCCATTACCTGAAACTCTAAATGGTTCTTTCTAAGGCAAAGCATTGAAAACCCTTAATACTGTTCTCTTATGATTTACTCACCCTTACGTCATCTCAGATGTACATGTCTTTCAAGTGTGTTCCTTCTCTTCTCTTAACTTAACAAAATAAAAATATCGCTATATTGATTCCAGAAAACACAAACAGATAAGCTGTTGTTTTGGATAAAAGCATCTGTCAAATGAATATGTAAATATTTTAAGCCCTGTTTGGTGTTTTAGTAAAAAAACTGCAACCTTTGTCAACTTCAAACTGAGACTTCTTTTTAAAGATTCTTTACATAAAAAAATGAATAAATCCTTTTTTCCTAAATGTGATTTAACAGCGGTGAAATATTACCTATTTTTGATTCGCAAATTATGTATATATGATATATAATGTATGTATGATTTCTTGTTAAAGTCTGATGTTTTCATGGCTTTATTGATTAAAAAACAAAAAACGATCTGAATCCAAATATACAGTAAATATTAGTCATGTACATGATTGCATGTGAGTAAATTTTGACATAGATAGATATAGAACAAGAGTTTCAGCACCAATTTTCCACTTTTGTCACTGCACATTAAATGGAATAGTCACCAGATTTCTATCAAATAATTGGAGGGACAAAAGTAAAATGCTACGGGGCTGTGTTTTGGTTGGTAGCAGTCTCACGGTCTCCGGGGACCGGCTGTATTTTCAGCAATGTGTCCCTGTAGTCACCCCTATTTGACTTTTGTCAAGGCAAGTACTGGATGAACAGTCCAGATAGTGTGTAAAGAAGCGAGGAAGAGAGGCTGGATGCAGTCAATTTAGCATCTGATTGACACATCCATGCAATCCAGGACGTTCAAAGGGAATGCATTAGCCTGTCTTTGCTCAGTTAGGGGGCATCACAACATCAAAACCTACGAATCACTTTCCAAACCTAAAACAGCACTGCGGAAAATGTTGTTCGTGCGATGTGGTGTTTACAGATGTGACTAGATGTGTTTTTTTGTAAATGACATAGTAATATAGAGAAAGCATATTCCGTTTAATTCCTGCCACTTCTATCTACAAACTCCACCACATCAGACTGACCTCAATATGTCCCAAGCCCTTTGATAAACATATTCCTTTTCCATGCCAGATATTCCTCAGAGATAGGCTATTTATAGCAACTGTTTTAAAACTTCACACTGACTTATCTTAGTATCGCATCACGTTATCAAGAAACATCTTGCAGGCCTATGCGCAATGTTTGTGTGAATGTGTGCAACGTGCGTATACAGAGATTTTTGATTGTCTAGCGCAGGTGGTTGGTTTTGAAGTACAAAAGAGCACGTCTGTCTTTTCAAACGTTAAATCAAGAACGTTCAGCGCCGAAACATGATCTGACTTTAGTTTTTTCCCAGATATCTGAATCTCTTTCATTGCCCTGTGAATGTCTGCAGAGACGCCTTCTTTAGGCTATCTTAAAGTTATGCAAATAACAGTAATCGGATCCCACAGCTGGGTTTTCCTTCTCCCCAACAAAAGAAAACGTAATGCTAGGAGTAATACCAGACTTACTGAACAGTCCTGGTTTGAGTGTTTACGTAATACATTTTTTCCAGTACAACTAAAAACCCCAAATCAAGATACAGGGTGACCACCCGTCCCACTTTGTCCCGCACGTCGCATATTGAGAAAATGTCCCGCATCTTCATTTTAAGTTGTCACGTTAAGAAAGCGCGTTTGTGGTGAGCCGGGTGTAACAAAGCTGAAATGCCAAAATAAAAAATAAAATAGTTGCTTCCCTGCATATAAAACGGCTGGTTTTTCCCCGCACACACCCACACCATCACACCATTCCTTTCAGCACTTTCCACACTCCCCATTTACTTTGGTTACACTCAAACCAAGATGTGAGTAGTGTACCTCCATTTATTGTGTTATTCATCGTAGTTAAATTAGTTTTTTTCCCTCTTAGTTTGTTTCGCCATTTTTTCTCCTAGCCAATATTTTGACTGGTTTCTTATTTCGTTGTTATAAAATCATGAATCTGTGACCCTGGAAAGGATAATGAATTTGAGTTCAGTTGTTATTATGTTTGTTCGCAACTCGAATTGAGTGAAGTGTGGTTAAAGTGTTGTCGTTCCTTGTTTCTTTTTTAAATACAACATTCTAAAACCAAATCCTATGCCTTTATGATTTTGTATTGAATTTCATCTCGAGTTAATTTAAGTAACGAGTGGCATTTATGCTATCTGGGATAATTTGTTGAAACTACTGACAGGATTGCCTGTCTGGCGCCCGAAAAAATTTGACCTTCATCTAAATTAGTATTAGTTAATTATTATTACTTTTTTTTATCGGGCCGTCACCGTTACACGGGTGAAACGAGAGCTGTGAGGAAAAGGCGCGATGCCGGTCATGTGAGTGATAATGAGCGTCAGCTGTGCGTGTACCGGTCTCGCATCTCTCACGGAGAAGCTCCGGAAGAGAGGAGCGGCGAAAGGGAAGTGCGAGAGAGGACCAGGCCTGGACTTTATGTTGCGTTATGTTTGTATGGCCGGCAGTCGACCGTGAGGGAGCTCCTTCCTTTTATTGAACTTGTTACAGCGTTCTTTTACCAGGAATACAAATTTGCCTCCTCGTAAAATAGTTATGAATTTCCATAAGTTCAGGATGGAAGTTGTTTTATAAATATAATGAAGTGTATATGTATATGAGTTATATTGTGTCATATTTGGGGTAAGTATGGTCATTCTGCTGAATCACTGGATCTGTTTTGTAGTTATATTGTATTGACATCTTTGATGATGAGGTCTCATTGTGCTTACCTGTTGTCGTGCTACAATGATCTTGGACAGTGGTAACAGTTGGCTTTAACACTCTTACATTTATAGCAACTATCTAATGGATTTGTATCAATTTAAAACATGAATGTCATATCAGCCTTAAATTTCCACCCATTTGCCATAAAATGAAGAACAGGGTGGATTTCACTAAACAGTTTTTCAGTGTGAAGCTCTGCATCCTAATCACAGCCCACACACAATCTAGCTAGTACTCGGTCTGGTCGACCACATCTCTCGAAACCTTCAAAGAACTCCTTAAAACCCATCTCTTCTGTGAATACTTGACAAAAATGTACACTTACCCTCTCTCTTTCTCTTAACAGGTAGTGGTCTAGGTTTCGTGAAACTAGTAACTTTGTATTAGCACCTATTGTATTATTGATCTTGTATGCTCTCTGAACTCTTTGTAAGTCGCTTTGGATAAAAGCGTCTGCTAAATGACGAAATGTAAATGTAGTATCGCACTGGTCCGTGTGTATTTAAATGAAGTCATTGTTTTAGACTATTAACCATTTGTATGGGGTGCTAAAATGACGCGGATGGCGAGCGTAAATAAACTACGCTATTAGTGGGTGCAATTCATGCTTAGTGAATCACCCTCTCGATGTCAGATTTTGTAGATTTAGCCAGATCTCAATCTTTTGAAAGCTTCAGACTAGCAGAGATGTAATGGCAAGGTCGCTTTGATCAAACACGTTGTCTTCCAGCTGCACCTTTGTACCTGTTTTGCATTTTAATGAAAGACATCAGGTTCTTCTGTCTCTCAACAGTACGTCTTCTAAAAGACAATCATTGCCCGATATCTGTGCATGCAAGCTCAATTTTCCATTGGACTAGAAATTTTCTGCCACATGATGTTTAGCATGTTTTCAGCAGTTATACAGTTCATGGCGATATTTGCTAATCAATATCAGAAACCATCACAGAAATTCAAATAGGTTTTATGGTAATAATGGGAATTTAAATTGAAATGGTCTTTGTTGGTCTCTTGTGATCATATGTCGCGTTTAGTTGGTGGGATGTTATCAAGGCAGATAAGATTCAATGTCTTTCAGCAACAGCATATCAGTGATGTCTTAAAATGTCTTTACGAAAGAGAACCCTACAGGTTTTGGAGCAGAGCATCTGTGATACTTTGCTTCTGTATTTTTATTTTTTGCTTTTGCCTCTCAATTCATTACTTGTAAATTCTCAAGTAGGTGAAGTCATGACCCTGTGCAGGAAGCATAGCAAACAACGCTGTCAGATGACAGAGATGTATTGCTTACATATTGCCGACTCTCTGGAATCGACACAGAGCTGTGAAACAGGATTTTCAGCCCACGTGCAGTTTGACGGCAAGAACAAATTTTGTTAAACTAACACATTTCATCAAGTTTAGAGTAAATTTAGGCTTGTCTCATATGAGAACCTTTGAACCTGGTCCCCGCTCCTCTCGGCACAGAATGGCTTATTAGCTGTGACTGTATACTGAAATGGAGACGGCTCGATCTGACAGGCTTGCTTCAGGGTCTTATTGTAATAATTTCAGTCTTGACAGGTACAGTATTCATCATGTCTCATACATCCACCTCACGGCCCCTCTCGTCTCTTCTAATTGTAGGGAAGACGTTTGCTATATTTGTCTTGTACATATGTAGCAATGATAGTGAGGTGGTAATGTAGATTCTAGCAGATGGTTGTCTGCGCTCACAGACATATGTGGTGGGCTGTCGCAGGAGGAGTTCAATTTAAAATAGCTAGAAAATTGAAAACAGAAACTTTAATCTGCTTCATTCCTAAGGTTTTCTGTGAGGCCCTATGCTTCTCCTGCATCTTTCACTTGATATTTCGAGAAAACTGTGTGGCAGTGACCCCTGACCTCACCTGCCTGAGATGAAAATGAGGATATTCTAGTTCTAGTTCAGTTTTGTGGCAAGAAAAAGTAATTTTTGTAAATATGGAATGTAGGTAGTTGACGAATCAACCGTACATGTGTTCTATGGCACAATATAGCAAAATTTTGAAAACAAACTTTTATTATTAAATAGTTTTATATTCATATTCATATTTATCATATAAAATATCATAACAGAGATTGATCTTCATTAATTCAGTAAAAATAGTTTGGGAACAAAACTACAGTATATTAACTTTATTGCTCTGTTTATTTATCAAATGTGACTATTTGTACATTGAAATAAGTACTTTTTTAAACAGCAAAATATACATTTAAACAGCAAAATAAAACATATTGTTTATTAAAGCAATAAGCCCCAGGAAGCAGTGGGTTACGGAGCATTTTATAACAGCTAAGGGCATTGTGGCAGGACGCAAATCGGAGGTATTTTATAACGGCTTAGAACTTGGCTCAGCCAATCAGAACCAGGGATCAGAACTGACCGTATATTTATAAACATAATTAAAACAAATATATTAGTTTGTGATGTGCAAGCGCCGGCAGAATTGTCTAATAGCTGACTAAGAAATGTTGTTGCGTAATGATTTTTCATGTTAGAATTTTATTTTCCGAAACATGTAAGAACGCTGGGGGAGTGTATCGAGTACAGAAATACGACGTCAAACGTACAACTCGTTTTTCTGACAGGTTGACCATGTCAATAATGAGAAGACAACACGTTTAACATTGTAATATGTCAGAATGCATAAAACACTGTTGCAGGGCCACTTTAACGTATTGTCTTTAGGTACAATAGGGACAGTGATTTTTTAATTTTCTGTTTAGCAAGTAATATAAATTTGTACATAAAGAAAATTTTAAAAATAACCTCATTAAAAATTCATGATTCATATAGTGCAGTTGAAAAGTGTCTGTTCAACTGTTAACATTCCTGGGATTTTTTTGTCAACTGTTAACAATCAACACCCTTATAATGTGTACGAGAGTCAAGGATTCAACCATTCACTGTGATATAAAACTGCAGTGTGATTTAAAATCCCTATAGGCCTTCATGGCTGAATGCATGCAAATGTGTCCGTGTTTGTGAATAACTGATGAATACAGAGTAGTGAAGTGAAGATGCACGTTTACTTGAAGAAAGAAATGGGTGTTCAGCACATGCAAAATTGGTCACGCTGTCATGCATAAATGTTTATTGCATCCATCTCCCAAATTAGGTTTTTGCTGCCTCCTGATTCTGCACTGCAATAGATGTTGAAAACGTGTTGCATGTAACATATTGTAGTGTCAGAAATATTTCTAAGGCTGTGAGTTTGGAAGTTAACATTTTACATGAGTCTGGAGCAGCGAATTTAAGGAGGTGTTCAGTAGAAAGAAGCATCTGTTAAGACTTAATCATATTTCATCTATTCTTGGAGATGTCTAATGTGCATTTGCATTTTTTACAACAGATCAACAACCATCAAGTACATTTGCGCTTTAGATTGATTACCATTCCAGCTAAAATACACTTTTGTAGTTGTTTAACATATGCATGTTCAATGTGGTGAATGTGACGCCATTTTACTCAATGTCAGAGAAAAGTCAAAACTCAGTTTTAATCAAAGAATCTAACAAATTAACTAGAATCTTTTTATTTTAATGTAATTTGATGCGATGCGATTTCTTTCCGGATTTCCTACATATTTTTTTAAATATGGTCGAATTACCACCAAATTACAGAAAGATATTTCTTGCACTCCACCTGCCGGAAATGTTTGTCTTTCACTGGATTTGTTGTAAACTCTATTTTTGAAATACGTCAACCCCCCCTGTCAAATTACAAAATAAAACTTTACATTTACAAGAAAAACATGAGTGAAAAGAGCTGTTATTTAACGGTATGTTTCTGGTGCCCCCGCTGCCAGAATATTGTATAAGATTTATGGGGTGTACATAAAGTAACTTGCAATTTTTGGTATCAAACAGAGAGGGCAATAAAAGGAAAAACTAACAGGTTGTCTTCTATTGTATGGACACAAAACCACAGAGACATTTTTCAACTCTTCCCTCAATATCACTGAAGATTGCTGGCAACATGTTTAGTAAAGTGCTTCAAGCACTGTGAAACTATAAGCATGTGTGGGTTTTTTGAACAGGTTGTGCTAAAAATATCAGTTTACTAGCTGTAAGATATACTGTATGACTGCATCTTGACTGCTTGATGTAGATACTGTAAGTGTTCAATTTGCCTACATGAAGAACTCTCATGTGGGAACATTCCATTGCAACCTCTGTCTCCGCTCAATCAGAGAAGCGTACCGACGTTCAGACTCACTGTAACCTTTCGTGATATGTTTTGAGTAATGCATGATGGGATATCAGTGTGTTTAGAGGAAGGGACAAGGTATTTTTTATGCAAGCATTGACCTTTTCAAGTTCTGTTGTTGTTTTGTGTGCGGCTGATTTTTCTCTGACAGTGGCAAGGCGTGCGGTAGGAGATTTTGTTTCTTCGGAAAACAAAACTGTAGCATTCGAAAAGCTAGACAGTTTGATGACTCATTATTTCTTTGGGGGGACACGTAAATGAGGTCTCTGCCAAAGAGACTCTGACTGTTACCTCCAGAACCACTGCTGTTTTGCAGTAATTCACCAGCTTTCTGTCAGACAGTTTATAGATATTTTCATAATGTCGGAAACATTGTAAATAAATGTCTGACATTAGTGTTGAGCAGTTGCTGGCTCCTAACTTTTTTAACCTTTTCTTGTTGTGCCTATCAGACAAGCACATGTTTTTAAACCCTGTGAATGTTTTGAGTTGAGTCTAAGTTGTGTATTTTCTTATCACTAACCTTAAAGATACACATGCTGTGCTTTTTAACATACAAAGAAATGTATTTGTACCGTTAAATAAAGTGCATTTTATTATGTGTTTAAAGACTAATGACATACTGTATCAAATAAAAAAATGTCCTTGACCTACAGTATTGATATACCTGTAGGGGGTGTTGGTATTATTAACACATCTTGTGTTTCATAGCTCAAAACATCCTCCTCTATTCTATTGACATCTATTGACAGAAGCATCTGTAACATAATGTCTTAGTCACGTCAATGCTTAAGTGTTTATGAGAATTATGTGGTTGACGGAAGATCTTAACATATTTTGATGAGTTTAAGTATTGTAAAAACATTATAAATGTTAAATAATAAGTTCAAATAATTTGTAAAGCCAGATTTATTGAAGCTGCTTAAAAATTTGAGGCAGAAACCACATTTTTACAATGTAGTGATTCATTTAGTGACTTTAAGGGTTATATGTTTGCGTGTCTGTGAAAGGAATAAACAAATAATGTGCTCAAAAAGCCTGTTGGTTTGCCGTATTTGCTAATCCATTTTTCTATCAGCAGCATTTTAAGGCTGCCACCCCATGGACAAGTTACCACATTTACCATATTTTCTCTGACAGTACCCCCAAAGGTGGACAAATGTTTACCGGAGTTATGATGTAGAGTTCTTCCAAAAATACTTTTTTGCATGCTATTTCTAACTTCTATGTGAATGTCTCTCCACCTATATCAATAAAAAACGCCTGCCTCCAAATTGCAATAGCAAGTAGCAAATCATGGGTTTGTTGGGCAGTGACGTAAGCTAAAACTTGTTAGTTATAGGTAAAGCCCTAACTCCCTGTTTCAACATCTCCGCATCACTCTTCCTCTCTTTATTCCCAAATCTCTGTCCACATCTCAGCATCCAGAGAATGGGAACGAGACCACCGCTGAGTGACACTGGTGTTGAACTGTGCGTGATGAAGACAGATTGGGAGCATCAATCACTTTGTCATAGCAGTTTGGTTTCACGCCCTCCCTGCAGGGTGACCATGTCAGAGAGACCAGTGACTCCATCACACCATTGATTGTTTATAAGATCACGAAAATGTGAAAGTTTGGTTACTACACTAAACTTGCTGAAGAGTTCAGAGAAGGCTGGTCTATGCTGATTTGTTACCTGGTGAATGCTTGGCAGTAACAAACCTAACTGGTTAAACTGGTGACCAGAATGATTTCTTGGAGGATTTGGATGGATTTGGTTTGACTCTTTTGATGCCATTCTTTAGATTTTCCATCATTTACAAGACAACGTTTCCCTGCCATTTACAGAAATGACTTTTTGGAAAGCCCCTTCTGCGAACACTATGAATTATCTTTTACATATGGAAAAGACCAGCTTGGAAAAAAGAAACCATAATGCAATAGTGTCAGTCATCTCCACTTTCATCTGAACTTTCACTGTGTTTGGCTTCTCAGAGCAGAAGTCGCAGATATCAAGAAACTGCAGAAAGTAAAGAGGAGCTAAAGTACAACTGCACAGAGGGTCTGGCCAAGATCCCACTCAATTATGCAGTCGAGTGATTCCATCTTCACTCACACATAAGCACAATACACGTTTGAGCTGTTTCATCATACCCACGGGCCATATTAACACACACATCCAGACATCCCCGCTGTTTCAGCGCAAATGAAGACATCGAGTCAAATCGAATACACCCTCCATCACATGACTCACTCCTCACCCTTATAATATCACTCCCCCAGTTCCAAATCCCCTACTGGAGCGAGTTACTGTTCGTGACACCAACAGCCTTTGGCCTGGTTTCTATTCAGCAGGCCAGTGAGGGAAAACTAAATGAGAGGGCCTGGATTTATGGTTGGCCACCAGTCATGTCACCCCTCTAGGACTCGCCGGTCAATGACAATTTAGCACAGCCTTTGTGATGAAGTCATGCAGTCAACTGTGGCCACTGTGACTAATCATGATCAATCTGGTAATTGGTTGGGGTGGGCGAAGGGTCTGTGTGTGGTGGGTTGAAAAACTTCCAACAGCGGCCAATCACAAGTCAAATCTTTTACAATAGTGTATTACATAAGCATAAAATAGAATTAAATTGTATTTTAGTTGGCAGTTGTCACTTTTGATACATAAGCATACATATATACTGTATTTCGTGACTGTGCCTCCAAAATCTTAGATGTCCAAATTTGCAGTTTTTTAAGAAATGGAAAAAAAATACTTATAAATGATTAAATACTGTGTTGTCAAAGTTGACAAGCACTTTTTAATACATTTTATTAGCTAGATATATATATGGAGATACAAGGTCTCAGAAGGACAGCTGAGAGAGAGGGAGAAAGAAACATTTCTGTCAATTCTAGGCAAAAGGTGGCTATACCGAAGGTGCTAAAATATTACAAGTTTAACAAACGACAACAGGTGTCGGGATGCAAGATTTGATCATTTCTTCCATAGTTTGTCATATAGTTAGACATGTGCCTGCCATGCTTCACAATGTCCGGACAGAGAGACTAACATTTGTAAAATTGTAAAACTACTATGGGTTCTGTCACACCTGTGACATTGACCAGTAGCAGCACAGAAGCTCTTCCGTGCCCATCTTTGGAATATGGCAGCGCAAAATTATGCAATGGTTTGTGGCGCTATGCCAACATTTCACCTGCCTTCATATTGTTTCCTTGACAGAGTGATGAAAGATAAAGGCTGTCGAGTGGCGAATGATAGCGGGTTCTTGATGAGTACTAAAATAATATAAAGAAAGCAAATCATTCTGACAAGATAGCCAGTGCAAAACACATGGAATCAGTAGCCAGTGTATGTTTACACTCTTGTTTGTAGAAGTCATGTGCTAGTTACTCTTTCTCTGTGATATCACACAAAGAATAGTGATAACAGTCCGTTAAAATATAATTATAAATCATTAGCTCATTTCGTCAAAACCTTTTAAAAAGACCTTTTTGTAGTGTGTTTTGAGGATTAATCTGCCAGATAACACCCCACCAATAGAATCCGTCACATCTTCCTTTTCTGTGACCTTTGAGCGTTGTGACTTGGCAGATGTTTTTTATGCTCAAATAGCTATACTACTCAGTAACTAAATTGAAAGAAGTAAAATTCCATCAGACCTCCCCTTTAAAAATAAGTCAATACCCTTCATAACCATTAAATCCATTAAAATGCTTCTTTTAGAAGTGTCAGCAGGTCAACCTGTAATGCAAAGATTTTATCTTGTTAGCTTCTGTGCATCAGTTGGGCGTCTTTGGCTCCTGCAACTCGCTTTTTCAGCATTTACATGTACACTCATGTAGCTGCATGATTTGAAGATGCTGTGTCAAATCAAGAAATTAATTCGAGAAGGCTTGCAGTTCCAGTTTCGCCCCATATATATTATTAAATGCAATGATGCACGCTGTGTGTACGCCCAGTTATCTCCAAACTGATCCGTGCTCGGTTTTGACTAAGAGAATCAGGCATTTTTTGGCAATGTGCTGTGATATTAGAGCAACTGCCATTGGAATGAATGTCAGTGCTAATGGTTCTCTCGGTTTTAAAGGTCTCCTTGGTTTCAAGCATTTTAACACACACCGGATTTAATTCCTGCGAAGCAGCACAGATTGTTTATTTTTAGCAGCGGTTTGGACTTGAATGGTCCCGACGGGTGGATTTCTCTTTGAGGAGGAGATGATGAAGGATATCACATTCAGCCCCAGGGGCTGTAGTTTCTCAACCCAGTCTTAAAAAAATCAATGCGGCTTTGAGCTGTGAAACTTCCAGAATCGCATCGCCAAGAAACCCTCTGACCACAGGTAGAAAGTAGAGTAAGTGTTTCTCAGAAGGCTCGTGTATTTTTCCTATGTTTGGCCCTAGGCCAGACCACCTCATGCAACTGTGTGCAAACTAAATCATAACTGTGTGAATATGCTTACTCAGTTTCATTCTTTACCCACTCTTTCTTTCCTTTATCTCATTTTTTCTCTCTTTACTGTGTCCTGGGTAAGATATGGACAAGTAACTCCATTGATTTCTGTCAGCATGTCCCACCTGTGGGGACAGAGCCAGCAATCCCCTTGCAGGCATTATCCGGTTTGCACACATTAATACGTGACGGATATATGCAGGCAGGCCATGAATGTTTAATATGTGTCTTTCCTCTGAGCTTGCCCTTTGCTAGTGCTCAGTGTTGACTGAACCACCGAGGGTCACTGACGAAAGACAGAGAGAGAAGCCAGCAGTAAATTGTTGAGAAGGGGAAAGGAACTTACGTGTGTTCTGAAAAGCAATGACATCCAAATCAATTTAAAGGTGAAATGTGTCATTTCGGTAGCACCAATGACAGGAAATGGAATTGCGAAAATAATGACTGGTGTTTGCTTAAAGCCAAAAGCATTTACAGTCAACAGAAAGCCATTATACCTCACGGTCCATTTGCTTCCGTGAACTACAATACGATGCTCAGGCGTGCTTCAAAGACTCCTACACTCCTACAAGCAAAAGGTACTTCAAAAGGTTCGTTGATGCCATAGAAGAACCCTTTGGGTTCTTCAGGTTATAAAAAAGTAAGAATGAGATGGTTCTTTAAAGTGGGCGTAACTCAGACAGTTTCTGCATATCTCATGTTAATCTTGAGTATTTACAGAATATTATCAATCTTTATTCAAATATCTTTAGTTTGATCACATTTATAAAAGACAGAAAAAGCTGTACGATAATTTCCGAAAACAGGGGGTGGGTGTTTGAGTGTGTAACTAAAGCACATGCACATCCATTGCCAACAAAACACAGACATATGACTCTGTTTCACTTACCTTGTGCGGTTCATGTCCGGCATATTGTAGCACTGGGACCGTTCCATCTATCAAATTCAAACGACTTTCAAATCCAGCGTTATATCCACCATTTATATAAAATCCATCACTGAAATGCCGGGAACAAACACACACAGCTGAACTTTGCGAATGCAGTGCTATCTCTCTTTTGCTTCAGCTGGTTCATGTGTGCGCATGCTCCTTCCTGCACTCCTTGGTTGATGCTTGGGTGTGCTTTTCCAGGAGAATTGTAAATTGGAAAACATCACGAGCTGGCCTTGCAGCTTATGAACTGGGACAGATAGTATGCATGTTTGGCGTGCTGTCCCGGGGCGAGGTGATCCTCCTCGAACTCGGAGCACCTTTGCCGTGACCGAGGATAGGGCCCTGGACTTGGTGTATGTCCGTACGCGGATCATAACCCCCGGTGCTGAGGTAAAAATGGGCTAGTGGTGTGGAGTCGGGGTGGAGGAGCGATGTTGCGAAACCTCTGATAGAATGGAGGTGAGGTGGCTTGACTACTTATAGGCTGTTGGGATGATTGCTGTGACTGTTTATCGAAAGCCAGCCAAGTTAATTATCTGTACATGCTCCTCCCGAACCTTGTTAACAAAACATCATGTCATACGTCCATTACGATTTTTGACAAGTTGGCCATGTCAAGTATGAGAGCACGTTTAACGTTGTAAAGAAGATAGAATGCATGAAACACCATTGCTCATACCCTTTAAGGAACCTTTGAACAAAACTGGTAATTCTATGGCATCACTGTGAAGACCCTTTAAAGCACCATTATTTAAAGTGTACGGGAGGTTTGTAATATTTGAAACAACCAGAAAATTAAAGCTGTAATTCATAATTCTTTTAAACCATAATCAGATATTAAGTAAAATGTACAATGTTTATAATCTTATTACTTTCCTTGTCTAGCTGCTACAAGTATCTTACCATAATATGATAATGTGCCATGTGTTTCTATATTAAGGGTTTATTGTGCCAGGGTTACTTAGCATCTTGCACAGTAAACAGCCCCAATGCTTCATTGTACTTTCATTAAATTTTAAGGAGAACAATTTGTATCATGCAGAGTAATTATAGTTTTGATTTTAGTTTTATTAACATTTTAAATTAGCTTTTATTTTTGGCTTTTTAGTTTTTGTGTTAATTTTAGTTAAAGTTTTAGGAATTTGGGCTTTTGTCATTTTATTATTAATATTGTTTTAATTTTGCTATTTAAGATTAGTAGGTATAATAGATAGTTTTTGTTTAATTTTAAAATGTTACTGCTTTAAAAAATTATGAGGCAACATTACAAATTTTCCTTGAGTTAAGTTTTTCCAAATATTTTAGGTCAATATTTGCTTTGATGTCCATGAACAGGAACGTTTTCAAAGTTTAACTTTTAGTGAATAAAACTAACCTTAGCATCACATTTCTCTCTAGTTGGATGACTCAAAGAATTCCAATCCGACATCTCAAATGGACTTTCTCCTTCTTGTAAAAGTCTTTCCAGAAGGCATATAAATTTGCATCAGAAGTCTTCCGATAAAAACTCCCCAAAAGACTTGCAGTAAATTGTATATCTTGAGCTTTTCCTTATTCACTTTCATTAGTCTGAGGAGGCATCATGCCACTTTGCTACATAACTTTTTAATGCTCACCCTCTTCTTTTAATGAGCGCTGATATTTACACTAGAAGGGGGGAACGTGTGCAATTTCTGTTTTTTGCATTTCGTGTCTCCAGCATAGAGCAGGGAATATTTTCCGGCTCCATAATAGTTCCTTCCTTTGGCTGAGCGAGTCGTGGGAGAAGAACTTGTGCGCTGATATCCAACCCACCAGAGAGTGCCAGTGTAGCAGAGTCCCTGAGCTTTTTGATAGTCTTAATGACGTGCGTGTTGTTTATCTCTTTTTTTGTCAGATCTTCTGCCATGGCTTGGAATTGAGAAGTTTGGAGAAAAGTGAAAGGAAGAGTTTTTGTATGAACAGATAAGAGATACATTTTGATCGGAAATGAGTGCTGAAAGAGGCCTGAAAGAGAAATTTGAGACAAATTTGACGTTTTGACAGGTAAATGTACTTTCTGTTTTGGTTGCAAGTCCTTTTTGACAAAGTTCTCAGAATTGAGTTTTGTGTCATTTTTTGAGTATCTCTTGAAATGGAAATGAACTGGAATAGAAAATTTGGCCAAGTTTTGCAGATGCAAGCAAATGTAAGATGTGTTTTGGTATATCAGTTTTGTCCTCGAAATAAATTATAGCCCCCTGTGACTTGTTAAGAAGATTAATGTTGTTTGCATAGAAAGACAAATATTCAGGACTTTTATTGCAACTGCTCTGTTTTGGTAGAAATGGCCATTGTAAACATACATTTTTAAGACACAACACAATTAAAGTAGCCCACTGTGGTACACAGAAGAAGATATTTTGAGATGTCTCAGTGGTTTTGTGTCCATACAATGGAAGTCAATGAGGGCCAATGTTATTTGGTTACCAACATCCTTTAAAATAAGTTATTTTGTTGTCTGCAGAAGAAAGAAAGTCATACAGGTTTAAAATGACATGAGGTTAAATAAATGAAAGCATTTTCAGTTTTGGGTGAACTATCCCTTTTAGTCAAACAAACCGGCCTGATCTCACTGTAATTTGCAACTGTTTTACAAGGTGTCTATATAATAATAATTTTTATAAAGTGAATCATATAAAAACGTATGATTATAAGTACAAAGCAACAATGATGCCCAACCCCTAAATGTACTCATAAAACCTAACCTTCCCTGGTGAGAAAGCAAATCTTACCAAACCATGAACGAGGTTAAATTAGACACCTTATAAAAAACTAAAAGCGAATTGCCATGATATTGTGTCCCACAAACCATACAAAAAGCAATATGGAAACATCTACATATGGTCATTTGTCAACCAACAACTGGAGCCGTTGTTCCACAATAATGGGACATTTTTGAAGTTTCTCTTTGCCCTGTGGTGCCTGGACCATTATCATTCTCTCCATCATACTCTCCATTTGTCCAAGAGCACACGCCCCATTTACCATATTCTCAGTTCTTGGGGCCCTTCTTGTTAAATTATGCAGCTAATAGCCGTCCATAGGTGGCCAGACCTGCTGTGGGGGCATATGGTCTCCTCTGAGAGCCACAGACAGGAACCACGGCACCCTTCACCATATGTGCAGCGTCTCAGCCTTTCAACTTCACCCGCACAGGAAGTCTCCTTTGTCACTTCCCTTTGTGCCTCGCTCCCGTGTCTCCTGTCAGAGTCAGTCACTGTCGAAGTGGGTGCACCTTTTTGAGCCGCTCTGTATAGGCTGATCTCTGGGTAGCTGACCTTCTACCTGCAAGCTGTTCTCTCTCTCTCTCTGGCACGCTGCGGTTGCCAGTCCCTTTCTTTCAAACCTCCTTCTCAAATCCGTAGGCATGAAAAGTATTTCGGGCAACTCAGACAGCTTGGACGGGTGCCCACTATTGCAGGGACATCTGGCCACTTTGGCTGCCAAGACTATGTCAAGTCTCCGTGGTCCTCGCTATCGAGGTCACATTTCTAAAGACTGATGGGCAACCTAGGGTGTGGAGCAGCTATTTAGAGATGTTGAGGAGACGTGGAGAACTCTCTCCGACTGCAGAAAGAATCTTTCAGGGCTGGGTTGTGCTCCGTGGCACACATCTCAAGGTTTTTTTTGCACAAGCTCAAAGCTACATCGAGTGTGTATGCAGATGATCATCGTGGTATAACCCGGCTCACCTCGACTGCTTTCCATCCTGGCTGTTTTAAGCATATGAAAATAGATGATGTAATAGTGTGCAACTGTTCAAGGCAAGATCATTTTAAATAGTGCATTTCCTTATTTCACCTTCAAAACTCTCATCATTCTCTTTAGGAATTAATCCGATTAGTATTAACGACGAAATACATGGACATTTGGGTCTCATCAAAGGCTGCCTTTTTAAAGAAAAGAGTTTACTGTACTATAAAACACTTTTAAAACACTAAAAGTTTCTCCTCAATCCAAAAAGTTACTTTTAGCATGACGTGCAATATTACAGTTCTGTAGCTCACATTTCAGAGTTGGCCCGTTTATACATTTATACCTTATAAACTATAAACAAGGCAATGTTCTTAAAGACCACCACTATTGGTTGAAGAAATGGTGCACTTGGATTTCTGTCATGTACATTTAAGTCTTACAAAAAACAAACATGAACAACTCCATTGGCACATAATATGTGGCCAAATTTGTAGGTACCCCAAAACGAAGAATGCATCATTGTCTCAGAAATAACTGACAATCAGAATTTTTTATTCAACATAATTTGGTAAATAATAAAACAAATAAATTTGTCATGGACAAAAATGATGGGACTGCTAACCTAATATTTTGTTGCACAACTTTTCGATGCGATCACTGCAAGCAAACGTTTTCTGTAGCCCTCATTGAGACTTCTACACCTGTTAACAGGTAGCTAGGCCCACCTTTCCTGAGCAAACTGCTACGGCTGTCTCAGGTTTGATTGGTGCCTTCTCCAGACTGCAAGTTTCAGCTCTTTCCATAGAGGTTCGATATTCAGATCTGGACTCATAGAAGGCCTCTTAAGTAAGGCCTCTTGGGTGATTTTAGCTTTGTGTTCTGGGTCATTACCTTGTCGGAGGACCCATGACCTGAAACTGAGACAGAGCTTTCTGACACTGGGTAAAACGTTTCACTCCAGAATGCTGTGATAGTCTTGAGATTTCATTGTGCCTGCACAGATTCAAGGCACCCTGTGCCAGATGCGGCAAAACAGCCCCAAAACATAACCGAGCATCCCTCATTTTTCACTGTAGGTATGGTGTTCACTACTTTGAAAGCTAGATTTTTTTTCATCTGTGAACATAGAGCTGATGTGACTTGCCAAAAAGCTCCAGCTTTGACTCGTCTGTCCAAAGGACATTCTCCCAGAAGGATTGTGGCTTGTCAAAATGAATTTTAGCAAATTCCAGTTTGGCTTTTTTATGTTTGTCTTTCAAAAGTGGAGTCCTCCTGGGTCTTCCTCCATGGAGCCCACTTTTGCTCAAAAAGCAGCGGATGGTACGATCAGAAACTGACGTACCTTCACCTTGGAGTTCAGCTTGTATCTGTTTGGCAGTTATCCTTGATTCTTTTTCAACCATTCGCACTATTGATTTTCATCTTGCGTCTGCGCCCAGGAGGTTGGGTACAATTCCATGGACCTTAAACTTCTTAATAATATTTGCAACTGTTGTCACAGGAACATCAAGCTGCTTGGAGATGGTCTTGTAGCCTTTTTCTTTACCATGCTTGTCTATTATTTTCTTTCTGAGCTCCCCAGACAACCTATCGTTTGCTTTCTCTGGTCCATGTCCAGTGTTCAGCGGAACACACCGATACCAAACAGCACAGTGACTACTTTTCTCCATTTAAATAGTCTGAATGACTGATTACAAGATTGGATACATGTGTGATACTAATTAAATAAACAAATTAATTTGAAATATCACCATAATCCAATTATGTATACATTTTCTAAGGGGTACCAACAAATCAAGGCCTTTTTATAATAATATTTGTAGAATAAGCAATAATTCATCTCTTTCCACAGCTTCTTTGCTTTATTCTATGACATGCAAGTATACATGATACAATAGATTTTAATTTCATCACCCTTCAGGTTGAGCAAAGCATTATTTCAATGAGCTATAAGGGTGCCAACAAATTTGAGCACGTCTGTATGTATATTTTACTGTTTAAAATAACACAGGCATGTATGTTAGCATATGTAAAGCTGTTTTCCTTATTTTATGTGTCAGAGACACCATTTTCAACCAAGTTACCCACTAGGAAATCCCCTCTTAAAATGAAATGGATTGTCCCAATCTCACATATTTTGTCATGGAATATTGGTTAGAATAGCAAACCTAAGAGTGAAGTAAATGACATTTGTATTCTTTATTTTATATAGACCCCATGAACAGACGTGCAAAGTTAGAGAGTTCATCTTGAGGTCAATATGATTATAGACTCACCATTATGGCAACAGAACTAGGCCTGTGTTGTACCAAAGCCGCTTGGTGGCACTTGTAATTCAGCACAACATGTCAGTTTTCACAAAGATTGTGTTGAAGACAGATAGAAATAACAAATTAATGCGAGCGATACGCGCTAAATAAATGAGAACATCGAAGGCACTCTATAGATGCAGATTTAGCGCCGATGTCCTAAATTGAACGGCTCGCCGCAGTTAAGCACAGGATTTGGTATTCTTATCATGAGAGTGTTTTTCTGTGGACTGGTATTATAATGACAGATCAGAGCAAAGGGCTGAAAAGGTCAGAGTCAGTACAAGCTCAATCTGGAGTGCCGTCTTCATTCTACTCCTAATTAAATGTCAGCATTACGGGAACTGGGAGACAAAGCTGGGAAGAAATCCTAGATCTAAATGTCACTTCTCACACAAGCCTGTTTTGTCCACTGACAGTCTGAGGAAGTGTAGCGACAGACTAATTCTGAACAACCAGGTGACAGCATCTGTCTGTCTGAGAGATTACTCGCTGAGCAAAAAGTCTCACTGCAGCCTCATATATATTCCATCAGTTTAAAATGTAGCAAACATTTTGTTTAAGATTGTAGATGTGAGACCAAAGCTAGGACCATGTTTCTATAAATATGGACAGAAATGAAGCAAATGGGTCAGTTCTGCTTTGAAGTAACTTAAACAGACATATTTCAGATTTTTGTTGGAATAATTTCTATAAATAATAGAGTATATCAGAGCCGCAGCACAAGGAAATGAACAAAGAAAATGGAAAGAAAATGAGACAGGATTCATTTAACAAGATGGAATGTTGTTCATGGCACATAAATGTCACTATAAAATGATAATGATCAGTGACTTTTTAATCCAGACTTTTTATTAGGTGAGGCTGGGAAGAGTATAATTTGTTTTTCATTGTGTTGTAGCGCTGAACCGATTCCTTTTATATTGTCTGTACCGGAGTAAAAAGATGAGAAATAGGAAATTGCCCAAAGTATGACCAATATCACTTAAATGCACATTGCAATAATGATGACTACCATGCTTCATATAGAAACGTCCCAGGAGAATATGATGTTGCAAGAATGACAAGATCTGGCCATCCAAAATATGTCAAATATATCCAGTGTTATTTTGAGAATAAAGTGAATTAACTTATGTGATTTAAATCAAATAATACATTGGCTTAAATAGTTTTTGACAAACATAAACGTACTTCAGTTAAATGCTGAGGCTTTATATTTTTTGTTTAGTTTAAGTTTAAGCATTAACATATATATAACATTTAATAATATCAGTGGGCAATTCCAGAGAGATGGATGTGACATTTTTGGTCAAAACTTGAAATATAAATTCTCAGAGGATGTATTTATAACCAATATATTGAATCATCTGTTTTTATCTTACTAAACCCCAGATGATCATAAAAATCAGTCTACGCATATATATCTAAAAGAGGAAAACATTTTTGCATTACAGATGTGACGCACGATTTTGAGAGTCCAATTATGATCAATATGGACTGTTATGGATGTGACAATTCATTTACCTGACTATGGAAGACTATGACACACAAAACAATCTTTAAAAACGTCACACGGGCATTTAAAGCACCAAATATGGACATCTGACCTATACTGAATATAGTTTTTGAATCCACCCCAATCTTTTGCAAAAAACAGAAATTGTAATACATCTGAATAAACTAAACCACACTAAATGAAGATCTCTTTCTGTTGGTTAGTCTCCTTTCTGTCGAACTTTGGATGCGTGCAGATTATCGATAGTCGAGCAGCAGGTTGAACTAATGATTTGTGTGATTTATAATTTAGGTATCCTTCTCATCCACAGCATCCACAGTGTTGTCTGAGACCTTTTCTATTTTTCTCAAAGTGTCTGCTTTTACATGGAGGAACCTAGTGAATAATTCATGTTGACCCACTTTTCCCCCCATTAGCTTGATATAGTGCTAGAGTTCAATAACAGACAGGGCTTGACAGTTCCTCCAGGTGTGGGAGTTTGCGTTTGAAATAGACCTCACTTCTTTATTTCTTTTTTATTTTATAAGGGATTTTGTAGTGTTTTTAAAATACCATGGTATTGGGGAATGTGTGAGTGTCTGACGTTGCTTCATGTGTGTGAACTCGTGCTGTGTTTTATGAATTATCCTTACGCTTTGTCTCAGGGGTCATGGGATGGATGTGTTTGCTATCCGCAGCCAGGCCATTACTGCAGGACTAACAGTCAGGAGAGAGAAGAGTCAGGTGGACCAGCAGAGAGAAGTAGGTTACATTTACATGAATTACAGACATGTACCCACGCCCACCCCCCCCCTCCGGGACCTGCCGAGAGACTTTGGAAACACCACAAAAATTTGAAAGGATATTTTTACGTTTTTCAGTTGATACACTTTAAAGTAGCCACGCAGTTTTGTAGCATTTTGTAGCGTTTTATATTTTCCCCCGGGAGTCCACTTATGATACTAGTCAAGGTTTCTTTTAGCAAAAACAATCATAATTTAGTTTAAAGTTTTGCACGGCCGTTTTCCATCCTCTTTCTCACCCTTTTAATTAAACAGGCTGTTTTTGTTATTGTGCCTATGAAGGGCTCATATCACGAAGAATCTCATTTCTTTGATCTTATGAGATAAAAGAGTTCATTGCGCTGGGAAAACATACTGCAAGTTTGAGAACTCTCAAAACTTGTTTCTCAGTCCAAAAAGAGCACGCAGTTCCAACGGCAAAAACAGCTCATTCTGAAATCAGATTTTTGAGGTCGAGAACTTGAAACATTACACACTACCACCAAAATGAGCAATGATGCCTATACGCCGATCAGAAACCCAAGATATAAAGAGGATGCAGAACATGTTTATTTTTAACAACGTTTAGGTCGTTTCAATCTGGTCAAAAGAACATTTGTGACCCTGCCTGGGAAAACCCAGCCAAGTCATTTTTTGTGCTTTACTGTTTTCTACATAAAATCATTCTACATCATGTAAAGAATGTTCTGTACACATATAACATTGATGTTTTAAATATTGAGGAGATAACGTATTTATGAAATCTGCTTTGTAGAGCAGGGCTGCTGTAGAAACAACATGGAGAATTTCATGTAAATGAATGTAGATAGGTTATTCTAGGGTGAAAAAAATATAACGCTTCATTATGTAAGGTCTTTATACACATCTGAAGATCTTGTTTATATTATATTGCATTATAAAATATAAAAAATGACACACTGGATATTTAATACTTGAAATCAAATATAAACTAGATTTTGGGACTTCGGGTTGGATTTCACAGACTAGGTGTGCTGGTTTTGTGAATCTAAACAGTGTAAAACAGTCTTTGCAAATAGACACATTTGAAGTATAGGGGTGCACAAACTATTTGAGACTCAACTGCAACCCCATATCTTTGTAAGTGAGAGCTCTTTCTCTACATGTGAAGACGGTGTTTATGTAGAAGTCTTAAAGACACAGCAGCCTGAAACGGCCCATTTGCTTTTATAGGTCAGAGAGGATAGAAACCGGTCATGAAAAACTAAATTAAGATTATGTGTTTGGCACAAATAAAACTTTATAAGTGGACCTTGAGGGGAAATGAAATAAAAAATGAGCCTTTTAATATCTTTTTATGTTAAATGACCTCTGTTATGATGCGAACTTCTGTGCTAAAGCATCAGCACCGTGACCGCTTCTTTATTACCTGCTTTTGCAGCTTAGTACCCCAGTTCACTCCCTTGAGCAGACTGTGGAGGGAGCTTAGCGTTGTGCATATCAAAGTTTTATTTCAGAAAGGCAAGACAAATCTGCTTTTTCTTAATGTACCCCTTTTGAAAAACAGTGCCCAGCTATCCAGAAAATAAAGATGTAAGAAAAGACAAGGATGGTTGGATTAGTTTTAGTTTTGAATTTAGGAAGAGCCCTGTGAAATGCAGATTCACACATCACGAAGCTATCTGCTGATCGCTGGCATGCAACCGCTCTTTGCATAATGGGTTGAATGCTTTATTATTATAGCATTTGGCTTGAGTACTTTTTCAGATGCATTATAGAATTAACTTATTCTATCCTTCTTCAGTATCGACAAAATTATGAACAGTTCGCAAAGAATATGGCAGGATGTGCAAGGCTCATTCATATTGTCTGTGTTTTTAAATGATTAAAACTCATGCTAAATATGCACACTCCTTTTCTGTGATGTAATCTCAGATATTCATGCCATATCTAAAATTCCTCCATGAATATTTCAGTGGTGGAGAACAGCGGATATTAATCTAGGATCTATAATTAGAGTTACCAGATTGGTTGGGTATGGAATGAAATTAATCTCGTTCATAAGATTTAAAAATCCTTAAATATCACATTCTATCAGACACCTTTATAACCATATCCCAAGGAGAACTCATGTCTCAATATGTCAAGGGTGTGCTGCACATTAACATTAGCCAGATTTTATAATCACTTGATATTACCAGTGTTATTTACTGTATAAGATCTTGTCTTTTATGTTAAAGGAAGAACTGCAGTTGGGGTGTTTAACCACTTTGGAAAACATAAGCAACCCTGATCCAATGTTGGTCCAAAAGAACTTTCAGTTTTCAACACTGCACACTTAACGTTTGATCAAAATACAACCAACAGAACATTTATTCCTGAATCAAAATGTGAAACAAAAATCTTAATTATATATGTAAGATATAAAAATGAAACAGGCAGTGCTTTTGGACCAGTGTTTACCTCTTGTTTTGGATTCAATTTATTGTCATTACACACATACAAGTACAGTGCAACGAAATGTATTTCATCTTGTGAAGTGGTCTACACAGTATGTAAGTCTTAAAGGCACAGACACCCTTTTAAAGGAGCTGTGTGTAATATGTAGGGGGGTCTATTGACAGAAATGCAATATAATATACATAACTATGTCTATAGAGATGTATAAAGACCTTACATAATGAAGTGTAATGATTTTATAACCTTAGAATGAGCTATTTCTATCTACCTATACCGCGGGTCCCCTTTACATGGAATTCACCATGTTGTTTCTACAGTAGCACTAAACGGACAATCTGCTCTACATAGCGTGTTTTGTAAATACATTATCGCCTTCAGCAAAAAAGCAAAAACGTGACGACATCTTTGCCCTGTGTCAGCCACCGTAGTGCTTCGAAAAAGAGGGGGGAGTAGTGGAGGGATTCACAACCTCGCCGCTAGATGTCGGTAAAATATCCACATTGCTCCTTTAATATTAAAGTTCAGAGACAAAATTGGTCATAAAAATGTTTTATTTTATGACTAGAGTTATATGTGAACCAAACCAGACAAATGTTTTCCTTCAGCAGCATGCTTAAAAATGCATGCTTTTATTCACTTACAAATAAAAGAGAATGTACCATTTTGTCTCATGATATGACTCATGAGGGTGGCTTGCCCACTTCAGGTTGGTGGAGAGTTCCTGCCTCAAGAGGAGGAGTTTAAGTATCTTGGGGTCTTGTTCACGAGTGAGGGAAGGATGGAACGGGAGATTGACAGACGGATCGGTGCAGCTTCTGCAGTAATGCGGTCGATGTACCGGTCTGTCGTGGTGAAGAAAGAGCTGAGCTGCAAGGCGAAGCTCTCAATTTACCGGTCAATCTACATTCCTACTCTCACCTATGGTCATGAGCTTTGGGTCATGACCGAAAGGACAAGATCCCGGATACAGGCGGCCGAAATGAGCTTCTTCCGCAGGGTGGCTGGGCGATCCCTTAGAGATAGGGTGAGAAGCTCGGTCACCTGGGAGGAGCTCGGAGTAGAGCCGCTGCTCCTCCACATCGAGAGGGGTCAGTTGAGGTGGCTTGGGCATCTGTTCCGGATGCCTACCGGACGCCTTCCCCGGAAGGTATTCCAGGCACGTCCGACCGGGAGGAGACCCCGGGGAAGACCTAGGACACGCTGGTGGGACTATGTCTCCCGGATCGCCTGGGAACGCCTCTGTGTCCCCCGGAAGAGCTAGAGGAAGTGTCTAGGGTGAGGGATGTCTGGGCATCTCTGGTTAGACTGCTGCCCCCGCGACCCGGCCCCGGATAAGCGGAAGAAAATGTATGGATGGATGGATATGGCTCCTACAACATTTTTTTATGTTTAATGATTTCTGTGCATATGAAATTAAAAACAACACCTCTGCCAACTTGTTAATGCTATAATGTCTTGTGTTTCCTGTTATAATAAGAGCCGGGGTAGACTTCACGCATGAAGCTGGACACCACTGCCACTCGGCTCTTCGCTCAATGGTCCCAGTGTGTGTCGTAAGCTGAATGTGCATCCCTGTTCATTGCTTAAACCACAGAAATTCTCACCACGCTGCTGGTAAGATAATTGTACTTTCCCCCGTTCTCCACATTTTACAGTCTCCGTTCAGACCGGTGACATTTGCTCCCAGCTAACCCCACTACCCTGCTGCCTCTCTAATGACAAGCCGAGCAAATTTGTGTTTGTGTGGGAATGGTAAGAAATGCACTGTCAAACAGAACTGTCCACCCACCAGCCAGTTGTTACAGGGAATGTGATAAAGAAATGCTTTACACGTTGTGCTTCTTATTCGCGCTCTCTCACCATCGCTCTGCCAGATCCACACACATACACAAGCCAGCACAATCCACACCTACTCTGGAACAACTGTCTCTGCCTATGCATTGCTGTTGATCTGTTATGTTTGTCTGTGATTTCCAGAGTGGAAGTTGGTCTTTCTGTCTAACAACACACACACATATCGGACAGGCTTACTGATTAATACGAAGTTGGCCGATGTAGGTGTGACAGCGCCAGACACTGAGTGGCACTTGGCCAGCTCTTCGGTGGACAGAGAAGGACCTTATTAAGGCAATTGATTACCGAGAGCTTTCTCTATGTTGGGTAGAGCTTCCGTGGATGCCATATCTTCACCGACTGACCTAGCCAACTGTCTGCACATATGACACTGGAGGCCAGTCATGTTTTTGATCAGTGATATCAAATATCAGGATTTGTATTTAGTGTTTTAGTTAACTTTTTTTATTAAAATGGTATTGTATGGTGAAGCATTAATATTTGTGATGATTGGAATTTCTGGAATAGAGAAACATGTTTATTAGAAAGGGGCTTCCCAATAACGTAAATGCAAATGAGAGGATCAAAATCATGTTTGTGGCACAGTACAATATGGAAAACATGGAAGAAGGACCATTTTGAGATCCTGATTTTTACAAATCCTACATGTATTTATACTAATCAAAGAATTGGATTGCCAACAGCGGCCTACATTCAGCCAGATTCATCTCATTATTTATATAAATACGGATAATACCGTAATGACATGCCAACATTGTGAGGAAGGTTTCCAGCCTTCATCCTCATTAGGAGAAAACGTGGTGAAACAGAAAGATGAGAAATGCATTTCGCTTCTAACGACGCCTCGGGAAAAGAGACCCCAGCTCCGTTCCATGAAACCCGGTGCTCCGCCCTACGTCGCATCATTGTTCGCTAATAAGCGCGGCACTTCGTCTCCACCGACTGTTTTCGCTTGCACTTCCTAACATCATTATTTTGGCTGTTTGAAGTTTTGCTCTCCTTTTGTGCACATCTGCTCGACTGGCAAGCTCGGGGAGCGTAGACACCAGGAAGGAGGCAGGAATAAGCGCGGATGAGTGGAGCAATACAGAGAGAGAGAGAAAGGAACGCCGAGGCGAAATTTGCATATCACATAAGGAGCGAGGTTGGAGAAAGAGTCCTGGAGCAGATGTCGATTTGCATATTCAACAGTGGGCCGGCTGAAACGGGGTTAGAAGATGGTAGCTGGACACTGGCCCATTGTGTTGCTAACCTCTTTAAATGTGTGGAACGGATGCATGCTCAGGAGGGGGTGCAGGTAATGAGGACAACAGGCAACCTGTTTCATCCTCGTATGCTGGTGCTGGATCTCCTAACAGACTGATGCTGAGAGCCCTGGCCTACTTATAACAGCCGTAATAGGACTGAGCCTCCCTACAAAACGGGAGGACAGTTTTTTTGGCGTGATACAAATATTGATAGTTCAGCAGCCCTGCAACACTATAGAGACCAAACGCAGGTTGTGTGTATGAAACGCCTCACTTGTTTACTATTCCCAATATAGAAAATTACATTTGAGTCCATTAAATAGGGACCTGAATAAAAATTAAATAAAACATATGGAGGTAATTGAAAATGAGTGAATACTTTTAGATACCGATATAAATACCATGTGTCAGACAGAACTGTGCCAGACATTTTAATAAACACAATGGTTACCTTATGCCAACATCTGTGTTTCTCTATAAATGGCATCATAAAATGTGACGGTGACCATGCTGTAACCACTGAGCTGCAGGAAAACTGATAAGGTAAAGCAACCAATCACATTTCGTTTTGCGCCGCCTCATGTTAGGGACGTGGAAATTTACCTTGTTTAGTCGATCGTGATGAATTCTTATTGGAACCGATGAAAACACGACAGTTCACTTCTTGAACCAGATGGCTCCGTGTTTTTTCCAGGCAGACCGTTAAAAAATACACATCTCCTGAAAATTCTGAAAAATTCAACTAATCAGATGATGATTATGAATGTGCTAAAGTGTTTCCAGTTAAGTGATCCTTGAGCATCAGGGCCCGTATTCACAAAACATTTCATATTAACACAAAGAGCTCTCCTAAACAGCAGTTATAGTTTTTAGTGAAGAGTTTCCACTTAAAACCTGTTCACAACGCTGCTGATAGCAATTTTTTACAAAGAAACAGAAAGAAATCATAAGCTAAGAGAAAGGGCGGGGTAGACATCATTGCTATGGATGATGTCAGCATCTTACTTACTATGACCACAGTGATTGGCTGATAGAGGATCTATGGCATTCATTTTTATCATAGAAATATTAAAGAATGAGGTCTCATGCTCACATATTTAAATTAAGATCTTAAAATAAAAATGTAGTCATATTCATATAAAATATTTTTTCAAGCACTTGTGTCTCCTTTTTGTGTAATAAAATACAAAAATGTACTCACCCGTATAGAGTCTTATGTTTAAGTCTTCCTTTCACAACTGGAGGAATAATCCTGTCATTTCCTAACGTTGTATTGCCATTAGATTCTGTTTTAAAAGTTAAAAAAACATCCATTCATCTTAAAATTGATCACCACAACTCCAGGGCATAGCCGTTGAGAGAGAGAGTCACATCAACTCGGCTGATTCCAATGGAACAGTTTTATTTTCACAGTAATGGCGGTTCATGGAGCATTGACGCATTTAAAGATTTAAAGAAATAAAGAATTAAGAGAAAAAACACAACTTCCTGGTACTACCTAAGGACGCACGATTCACTTCAGAATTTTAGAAATAATTTTACCCAGGGGCGTCAATGTGCGGTCACACTAGCCTTTTTGCTCGATTGACTCCCATTCATATGCATGCGAATGCATCAGACTGGAAATGCAAGCTTTTGCAAAAAGTTTCACACTATGCTGCGTTCCGAAGATCAAGTTTGACCTCTAACCTGTCTTCACATGAAGATGTGCCACCATCTCCTCACTGCGTGACCCTCCTCCAGTTTCCCAACCTATATTCGCACCTGCATCCGATAAATATTTGCATGCTCAAAGTCCAATCTGACCGAACCTTCAATCCCACCGGTTGCCGTGCGTCTTGTGACCATGAGAACCAATGAGATTGAAAGGTGGGGTTTTTTGGAGCCTATGTGCAGCAATTTTGTGTGAGTACAGTGATATTGTTTACATCCAAACGTGACTAAATAAGCTAAAAACAAGCTCAGAATAGCCATTGTTGTTTTTACCCAAATGTGGATTACTTTTATCACCTACAATGGCATGAGGTGATATATTCCACATTCCACGCTGTAATGTATGGCATACATTTCATGCTTTATTGTTGAACTTGCTAAGTTGCTGGGCTAAAGCTACAGTACTCTGATAATGGGTGAATATTACATTCATCTTTTTTGTATTATTACTTTTCATTCTGGAATAATGTTTTTCTATCTTTTGTAGCCAGTTTTGAGGTGCCAAAATGGATTCTGATATGTGCAATGTTTCTTTAGGAATTGGCTAAAAGAATGTATCTCAGGAGACAGAATAATTAAGTTGCCTGACTTCACATCAGAAACACCTTTGATGCATTACAAATAGTGTCTGAATATGAAGTTTTGGAATAGAGCAACTGAAAGAGATAGTTTGGAGCGAAAATGGTAGACTTGGAAATAAAAAAGTTTCTTTGGGGGGGTTGTTTTCAGCTCTTCCTCCAAACCATGGCTTTATGCAACCTCTCAACTTGGAGGGTTCAACAGCGTTTTGTTTATCATCTCCTCCTGAGGGATGGGAACTTCCCCGTGTATTTGAAGTTTGTCGAGCTCGGAGCCAAGCTCTCATTAGAGTCGAAACGGATTATTGACAGGTGTTGTTTGCTGACATATTTTTGGCACTTTATTATCATCAAACTGAATGCACTTATCTGACCCGACAGATGTAGTTAATTAGACTGCAAATGAACACTATAGATCTTGTTATCTAAAACCAAAGAAAAGAATGTTTCTTTTCCCTTGTTCCATTGCTTTATACATATCTCTGTGGATGCATAAGTAATGCATCTCCGGTTTAAAAGTTGGACTCCTACACAAAGACGCTCTGCTAAGAAAATTCTGTACTTATGAATCATAACCCTTAGAGCCTGAATGAGAGATGAAGGCTGAGTAACAGGCTGGGAAGCACAAGGAAAATGGGCCTGACCCGTAACCCACTGAACTGTGAATCCCAAAGCCTCGCTGATACATGAGCTCGCCAAGAAGAAAGAGACCGAGCCAAGGCAACACGCACACACACCGTGAACGTCTCTATTAGAACACAGAATCCCATAGCAAATTCCACACAACAGAGAAAAATCAAAGTCAACCAGATTGCCAAGACCGGAGGCCAGATGTGAATGCACACAGCCCGTAAACAGATGTTTAGGATTGTCGCTCGGCACGGCGGCCCTCCGTGAAAACACAGCCAGACGGCGTGATGGGAGCAGAACAGATTCATG
This sequence comes from Barbatula barbatula, assembly GCF_947034865.1. Lineage (NCBI taxonomy): Eukaryota > Metazoa > Chordata > Actinopteri > Cypriniformes > Nemacheilidae > Barbatula > Barbatula barbatula. The sequence goes on from NC_136784.1 coordinate 13,349,672, forward strand.
GAGGAGGGGCCAACTAACTGCTGTGGTGCCCTAATGAATTTCCTTTAGAGTCTTTTTATGTTCATTTGCATAAATATGCAGATTCTTGCTGTTTTATAATGGCTCCTATTGTGTCGCTAGCATTTATGTACATTATGCTTCACTCCGGTTGACTAATATCACCACATACCCACGCGAAATTCAATAAACTTAATTAACTTCAGCAAAAGTCCACATGAATCATTTAAACCTTTGCAAGTGAAAAAAAATAAAGTTTTTTCAATGACACAAGTAAGAGTTTTCCTAATATTAGCACAATTGTAAGAGTGAATTGATGTTCTGCAGTTCATTAAGTTATTATTAAATGGCATTGTCATATTGAGGACTTGTTCTTGCACAATTTCACCAATTAAACTAGTTATAAACAAAGCAGAATTGTTGTGTTTCTCTAAATGTGTTTCTTTGATTTATTCCTAAAGAATCCATGTTTTGAACAGACCAGTCGATGATTCAGTGGGACATGAATTTATTGAATGATTCACTGACTCGGTAAATAAACCGACTGGTCGTTTTAGTTTCACAATTAAAAGCAAGCCTGACATTTAATCTTTTCAAACATCGCTGTTGTAATATACTTTTGGTATATTACACTGTACTTGTGGTACAGTGTACTTAGTATTTACTCTAGTGAAATGTAGTAAACTTCCCTGACATAGTGTTTTTAAGCCTTAACACAAATATTAAAGCACTACTTAGTATTACAGTGTATCAAATTACTATACAAGTTGAGGCGTTTGATATATATATATATATATAAATATATAAATAATACGTTTATGAGTTATAATTAAAACCTTTAAAAATGTATTTAACCACAGTGCAACAGACAAATTTTGGCTTTTCCCCAACATTGTTTTATATTTTGGTTCAACAACCTAATGAAACAAAGAACATCATAAATCATAATTTTGTTTGTATCTGGTAGAATTAGGCTTTCTTTGGATCAGATTGGCTTATTCAATATTTTGATGTACTGTATTACCATTGCAAATCAATTAAGTAATCTGCATATTTATTAAAATGTACACTGGTTGCAATGCAATTAAATTGGGTTGTGACAAAATGCTATCAAAATCGTTATCTGAAATTTTTTTCTTATTGTGTATTGTTATTTATTTATTTATTTATTTATTTATTTATGTTTGCTCTCATCCATCCTCCCCTTAATGGTTTGGTCCTCAGTCCTCCTCAATTTAAACTTGTAGCTGCAGCGAAACCAAAATGATATCGATTGGCGCCCTTTGCAGCCTGATAACCTTCTGGTAATAGCGTTTCAAGGGTTGCCATGGATTTTCCAAATAAAAATCTGTCATTTTCCATGATTTATTGCTTAGATAAGCACCAATTAAAGCTGCACCACCAGCCGCATCATGGGTAACTGTGGCGACCCGATTCACTCATATCCTGATAGCCTGTGTCTATTCCTGTGTAGCGGTTTTAGCTGCATGTTAAAATAATGATGAGCTTAGCTCACCAAATAAGATTCTCCATCAGATCTATCAAGATCAAATCCATGAAACGAGTGATTTTTAAAACATCAGTTTCAGTCAAGGAATTGGTTAGCTCAACGTAAAATACATATAATAATCGTTATTAAATATACATATTCTACAGTCTCTGAGTAGTAATGTACAGAATAACAATATTTGTAAGCATTCGTCCAGCGAGTGCATCAATGATTAACACACTTTACGTTATCTCATGGCCATAAGTAACGTGACTTTAGAATTTAGAGCAAAGGAAGCATAAATCTAAACACGGTTTAAGGGACTTTGTATGTGAGCATTGAGCACAGAACACCCATCACAAGTGAATGTATTGTTGTTTATTAAACTACTCTACATGGCAAACATACATTTAGGCATTTGGCAGACGCTTTTATCCAAAGCGACTTACATAGCATTATCCTATACATTTTACATAGGTATCTGCAATCCCCTGCGATCGAACCCACAACCCTGCGTTGTTAACACAATGCTCTTACCACTGAGCTACAGGAAAACATAACGATCGCAAAACACAAACGCACATGCACTAGGGAGTGCTGAGAGAGAAAAAGAAGGGGAGAGATAGATTGTGAGAGCAGCATGGCCGCGATTTCTGAGACCAATAAAAATCATCTTTTACAAAGAGGCACAAACTTAACGGAGCTATTCTATATAGAAACAGATATTTGAAGATACTGTATGAGCTCGGAAAGATGGAAAGGTTCAATTGGTTTCAGGATGTGGTCTTGCTGGAAAAGTTCAGTGGCAGGCCGCAGTCCTTCTTTCCTCTCAGTGGGGGAAAATGCGGTCTCCGAAGAGATTCCCCAAACTGGTTTCTGTTATATAGGAAAAGGTCAAAAAGCCAAAGAGAAAAGACGGCGGTCTTATTTAAACTGTGAGGATGTCACGCCCTACAGATGTGACTGACCCAATCAGAAGATGGCACCTTTGAAGGGAATGTAAATAGTCTTTGTCTTCCAGCACTTGTTTTGCATGTGGAAGCTGATTAGATGTCCTCTAAGAATAAATCTAATATAAAAAGAGTTACCAAAACGCAACAAACATTAACTGGCTGGGTGAGGGGTGAAGTTGTTATATTTAAGAAAACTAACTAGTTCTTGCATGTCTGACCTGTCTCAGACAATACACCCGTGTCTATTTCTAATCGTGTCCTTAATCAAAACGGACAGTCAAAGTGAACCACAGGATGTTCTATCCACCAGGCATAAAAAGAGAGGCCATTTTCTTCTTCTGGGGATGATTTTCACCTTTTATTTTCCCTGATCACCCAGAATTCATAGCCGAATAACAGAATGGCTCTCTGTCGCATGAATGCTTCCGTGTCCCCAGCAGAAAGGCGACTGGCTCCAACAGATGGTGAAAGCGAGATGAAAAAAGAGGAGAGCGAGAACTTGAAAGCTGCAACCAGTGACACCCTCATAAAGATTTTACCGCTCTGTCCAATTGCTGGCGTCTTTCTTTCTATTTTTTATGTGGCTTTTTTTCTTTTATAAAACAGAATTGTGGACAGAGGTGTGATTCCTTCTGTGTACTAATGTAAAAAAGCATTAGCATGTGACAGCGTGAGTTATTCTTCCTGAGATGAGCCACCAGCATCCATATCCTGCTGAAATACAATATTATCATCTATTATGCATCTTTACAGTGAGAATCCATTATCCCTCCATTTATATAGATGTATATATGTGGAAAACTGTCTGGCCGGTGTCCATGTGTGAAGAACTTTTGCTGAATCCACGTATTCATTCGGATGAGTCAATTCATCAATCCCAGCGGCCGAATTAATTTATTATGCACCGGATTACAGCAATTCCCTCACATCTCCGCAGTGACTTATCGTCTAAACAGGAACTTTTTTTAAACAGCAAGATTTCTCAAAAGTTTGTTCAGGGAAATATTTTCAAAGGTCATGTATTGATCAAACTAAGTGCTTTCAAAGGGATATTTGTCAAAAGCTCCTGGATAAATGATGGACTCATCTCCCATAGCTTCTGTATATGTAATGAGTGTTTGCAGTTGGGTGTGTGAGTCTGAAATGCAGAGTCTGAATGAGATTTGGAGGACAGGTGAGCTAGCGTTTCTTTTATTTATCAGTCCTCTAGCCTCACACGCATTCCTCTAACGGAGGTTAATCTGGAAACACAGCCACTAGGGACCACCAGACTGCATCCCAATAAGGAGCAGGTCGCCTTGAAATGTTGAGTGGGATGGAACGGTGAGAAGGTGGGATTTGTGTGTGTGTCTGGTGTTAGAATGGAGAGATGCTATAGGGTCACTAGTCCTAAGTGTCCTGTTATCTTTTTTTTATTACTGTATGTAACACATTGCTGAAACCTTGTATCTCCATATTTTGATAAATCATTAATGTTACTCAGCGTTTATGTTTGTCATGGGTTTTGCAAATATCTAACCAATGAAAAATATTTAAAAGTGCTTGTCAATGTTGACAACACAATATTAAATTATTTAAAAAGTATAGTGTTTTTAAAAATTTCTTTAAAAAACGTGAATTTGGACATTGGACATCCATCCACAATATGTAATTTGCCTTTATAAGGAGACAGTGAAGGGATGGCCATGAAGCTCTTTAGCATTTGACTGTAGGCTGGTATTGTTATACTTCCATGCTGTCGTTTTTAGTTTTATAGAACACCTAGAGCCGCTGAGACCACCGCGAGCTGCTTCTGGGAGGGGACACCTCCACGGCTCCAGCTCAAACTGTTAAGGCTGCAAACTGTTAATTTGGGCATGGAAATGAACACACCCTGTTCATGCTGTATGTGTGAAATAGGTGTTATGGTGCCCGCTCCCTGCTGCTTTAGAGCTGCGGCAAAAGCTGACTAGCCGATTTCAACATTAAACAGTGACACTGCAGTCTCAGTAACTTTAAAGCTCATTCAGTTAGTTAGACAGACACCCACCTAATACAAAAAAACCCAGCTAATAAAACAGTACCGAGTAATGTCTGGGAAATATGAACATTTTATTAATGACTAAAGCATTTATGCTACTTTTAATTTAACGTTTTCAAAATTCAAATTGAAGTGTAGCAGGGGTGTGAATGGGACACGGTGGAGGTCAAACCTGCATCTTCCACATTAGCATCATGGCTCAACATATCCATTTCATTATCAGACACATTGATAGAATTTATATTTCGAATGAACTGTAAATTGCTTTGGTTTTGGATTAGGATTAATTCAATACCAGATTTTTTCTATAAAATTATCCCAGCCAAAGTAATTTGTAATAACTGTTTAATAACAAGCTTAAAGGGTAAATTCTTATTAAATTTGTTTGATTTTTACTCACTCACATGATGTTAAATGTGTTTGAGACCTCCCGGTGTCTTCGGAGCACAAAAAATATATATATTAAGGTGACATCCAAGCGATTTCCAGGCCTCCACACATACATGGCTTTAGTTGTTGTCAAGGTCCAGAAAAGTACTAAAGACATTCTTTAAATTGGTCCCTCCGCTCATAGTGGCTCAGTTGAATTTTTGTGAAGCAACGACGATACTTTATGTGCGAAAAACCAAAACAACATAGCGACTTTAATCAATATATCTTCCTCTGTCTTGTTAGACTATGTAGCGCGTTCACGAGAACACTTCAACGCATGCGCATTCAGTTGGGCAAAAAAGTGCAAGTCTTCATCTAGATTGATATTGAGAAGATCAGAGTTGCGCTTCCGAATTGTCAGTCAGAACGCCTGCGTCTGCCCCCACCGAATGCGTCGAAGTGAACGCGCACCATAGACTGAAAAACTAGAGATTATATCGATTAAAGTTGTTATTTAACGTCATGTGGGAGAGTAAGACATCACACAAATTTTATTTTGAATTTACCCTTGAATGAATTTACCCTTTAAATGTATTTGTTAAATGTATCTATTAATGAATTATGCTTAAAATATGAGTTTAGGAAAGCAGAGGGAGAGAGAAAGTAGCCATTCATAAGGAAATGTAAACAGGGGCAATATCACCACATATCAGATACTGGTGCTGGATTATTTATGATATTATCAAATCTGTATTTAATAAATAAGGGATAATCCACGGCTAGCCATGCATTAAAGGATTGCGAAGAAGGCTGGTTGCCTCTGTGAAGTGCATTAAAACCCTTTAATGCACGGGTGTCCATGGATTATCCCGCTCATACCATGGTCCGTTGTCAAATTATTATAACAATTTAAAGATTGTTTACCGTGAAATTTGAAAAGTGAAAATGGTGGTTATTTTAGTTTGTTACATGTCCACTTTAAATCCAACATAGAGATAAAGTAGAGCGATAGGGTTTTACCGTATTTATTTGAATGGATTATAGCATTTATTTGACAAGAGAGAGACAGATGCGTGAATGACCTGCACTATGCACGTCTCTACCTAATGAAGCCGCGAGAGTCCAGAAGGTCAAAAACAGTCAATCGATCATAATAATCCAGCAAATCTTAAATGGATATAATGAAATTATGAGCGGGTGGAGCAGGACCCGCCTGGAACACAAATTTATGTTATTTTATGTAACATAACTGCAAGATTGATGGGACTGGTATGAAAGATTTCACAATATACCATTTGTGTCTATTTTTGTGCTCCGCAACTTCTAGATTTGATGATGCAATATTTGATTGACCCGGGGTCTGCAAGGAGTGGCGGAGTTTAAGAGATTCATATCACGCTTTTTGGCAGTACGTGGGTAAAATACTTTGGGTCAAAGCAAATGCATATTTGTAAATTCTGCAGCCAGGGTTACTTTATTTCTGATTTAAGACGTCAACAAAGCCAATACGAGCATCTCAAATAAACCCCGGCTTTCTTAATTTAATCACTTAGGGCTAGATTAAAATCTACCAAAACAAGGACCCACATCTGGACGATCCATCACTCAAAATAACTTTCTTAAACCCAGCGGACAGTTTCATTTTTCCACTGTTTACACTAATTACTTTTCCAACACATTTCCAGGAGGCTGTGATTAGCTAATCCCGCCTGTGATTGATGGACTAGTTAAGGAAAGGAAAGTTATTTGCCATTGGAGTGTTAAATTGATGGTTTTGTATTACCAGCTTAATCTTCGATCTGAGTCGCTAATTACTCCTCTGTCAGCAGCCGTGGCTATGCTGACCCGCGTGGTGCCGTCTCTGGGGTCTTGTTAGCGTGTCGCAAGCAGCAAATTGTGGCCTAATCGTGAGCGATTGGATGGCCCTAAATCTTTCTGCCCTCGCGATGTCACATCAGTCACACGTTTTCCCAGGAGAGCATCAGTCGGGCCCAGTGCATGAAAAAGTCCTGTTGAAAATGCTATCAGTGGCGGAGGGCCGTTGAGCTTGTTTGGGAGTCAAGGTTGATGTCTGGGAGGGGGATTTCGGAGATTTGAGAGTGATTCTGGCCGTGAAGCCTGTGGTGATGACTGAGGACACCTGCGAGGAGACCACATCAAACATTCACCCAAGGACAGCGTGTAGTTTTAGTTCTGGCGCTGTCACACATATGTCTAAAGCGTTTAATACAAGTTTAATGTCTATAGAAACTCTTTACAGCTGTTTTCTTGATTTCTTACAAGAAAACTTCATATTGTTAGATAGTATTAATATTCATGTAACTTTACATATTAAATATATATGTTTTTACTTAAGTAGCTTTAACTAGCAGAATCAGTTGCAGCATATGAATGAGATTTCTGTAAGCCACAATATTTTAGCTTTGTAGTTTCAAGATCGCTAATGGTCTTGAAAATGGCCTTTACTTTTACTGTAAAATGATAACTTTATGCCCATAAAACTCCATAAAAATCAAAAGACTACACAACAAAACAAAATAACGAAGGTGTTCACCTTTTGATGCCCTTATAGATCAAAAAAGAAGCATTGATTGCTTTAATTTGGGTATGGAAAATGTCACAGCCGTTGAGCTGAATCCAGTATGTTCTTACCTTGAAATATGCCTTTTTCTCTGTTAAGGAACGGCTTATTGGATGCGCTGAACTTCATTGCAATTTTTTTCAGGGCTCTGTGGGATTTGAATATTTCATTATAAAGAATAATGAAACTAGAAACTCCAATCTGTATTTGCCTCAAACAGAATAGAGCAAGTAGGAATGTTATTTTCATACTGGCACTATTTCTCATAAACTATAAACTTCATTGAAAACAAGGCAAATATGTCAAGTCTAATGGATTTCCAGTATATAGTGTTATCAAATGTTTTCTGGGCTGACACTAGATGTTTTTATTACGTTTTAGCAAATTAGTGCCATTAAAACATTGAAAGACACTTGTTATCGCTTTTATATGATGTAATGAAACAAACATCTTTGGAATAAAAGCTTAAGGATAAAGGACATACAGTCTAAACTGTCTATAGTACAAAACTGTCTGAAGTTCCTTCTGTTCTGTTCTGTTTTATTTCCCTCTATTGTGTCAGTGTTTGGTTTTAGCAAGATGATATTTATGTCCTATGTTGCCGTGGCTTACAGGGGCCAGTATATGACATTGTCGTCCTAAACACTGACATCATTCATTTTATCAGATACCAATTTAAAATGGGCTAAAAATATTAATCACACATTCAGATTTTTGTCCAATCAAAAGCTCTCTGAAGTTGTCGAAATTGTTATAAAAACACACACAAAACACTGAAAGACTCAGTAAGTTGTGTATGTGTTGTATATATACAGTATGTAATATGTATGTTGTAAGTAATGTAGACATAAAAGAGATGGCAATTCATAATGCTCCATTTCATTGAGACGCAGAGGACAACAGGTAAATGCAGCTGACATTAGCTTTCTGTATGTCTTGTAATTGTTTAAAACACTGTTCTGTGACATGAGTTCAACCAGTCCACACATTTGTAATACTGGTAGTTGATTTTTTCTGGGTTACATCCTTTTTTTGGAGAAGGATCTAATTCTGTCCTGCGGTGCAAAGACGACAAAAAGCAGGAACTTCCAGCAAATAGTTCTGGAACTATGAAATCGTTCCTGTGGTGTGAAAGCCCCCAATTAATTTGTGGCTGTTGTTTTATCGTTTCAAATATAAAAAAGTGAAATGTTTGCTTTTGAGGTACCTTTACAAGAGAAGATATTTTCTTTTGTGCAAGTTGAGTGGTATGTTTTGGGCCACTGTACTGTATGTACTGTATAAAACTCTTTGCATGTGGAGTTTGAGGTATTAAAGCTTAGTTAGTACATTTTTGTAATTTTATATGATGTCCACCCTGTTAAAAAAACCAACAGAAACCATAAAAGAAGTAATGTAATTGTTTTAATGATTTTAAAGGGATTTGTATAGCTTTTAATGGAAACTGTGATGTCTACTGGTACGTGGTGGATTCTATTGGTGGTGTGTTAAATCCTCCTGAAATATAACGCCCAAAACACACTACAAAAAGGAGTTTTGTAATGGTTTTAATGGAAAAAGCTAATGGTTCATAATGGTACCATCAGAATTTCCGGTTTCTATTGGGTTTTAATTGTTCTTCAGCAGGGTAGTTCCTCAGAAATGCCACGTGGTGTTCTTCAATGGCAGATTCTATCTGGAGTGCGAGATCTGAGGCAGATCCATTACCCTAATGATGTTCTCGGCCTCAAATGTGATTTAGATTATAATGGAATTATTAGAGTGTTTTCTAATAATGTTTCTCTTCACTCCTCTGCACCTCTCATGAAAAACGAGACCGTGTTGTCGTGTCATCTGCGCCGGTCTCTCCGCGACATCTGTCCCCAGCATCCTCTCCTGGTTGGATGAGATCTAAACCTTGCCAAAGCTCGCAGGTGCTGGCCTGAATATTCATTAGGCTAAGATACGCTGTTGTGGGAGGAAGTATGAGAGAAATCAGAAAATCGATGCGCTCCCTCCCTGCCTCGTTCACCTCTGGTTAGCCACAGTGGATTAATCCACTGCAATGCAATCTACTGCGCCTGTATCAGATTACACAAGCCGAAATCTCAGACAAGGCCTTGCTAATAGATAATACATGCAGTCCTGAGAGATGTGAGGAAACCACTGCAGCGATAAATATTGTCTTGCTACAAAGGGATGAGCAAGGAGAGGGAGAGAGAAAGCTAGAGAGGCTTTAGACATGGGCGTCGATCGATATTCGCCTTGAGACGTATAGGGAGAGTCAGTGAATGCAGGCAGTTAAAGCTGTCCTTTATTTGTTTGTGAATTGTATTGCTGTTTTTCTTTGGCCTTCTTCCACGTATTAGCCGAAGCAAATATATTATCAATCCTCTAGAGGCAAATCGATAAGCTTGTGATCTACAGTCCAGCTTCGGAAAAAACTATAATTTTGCAGTGGCATGGCATTCACAGTATCCAGGATCATCGTTGCAATTTGCTGTAGATCAACTTGGTAAAGAAATGCATCATCAACATTGAGGTCATGTGTTTAAACTCCTGGGAGTAATTTGATACAAATTTTCCTACATGAAATTATTGGATTAAACAAAGCAAGAAATAAAGCAACAGTCTAGAACCCTTTAAAGAAAAATCATGACTGTTGTGGTTCACAAATATCAGAAATATTTACAGTATATATACATATATACCCGCTATCTTCTTTCTAAAGACCGCCACACAACCGTTTGATTTTTCTAAAGGCTTTTTGTTTTTCTCACTGTAGCTATTCGGCTCCAAATGATGAATTCCATTCATTACTTCTACAGACCTGAGGGTCAACACAAGCCACGGCTAAACAGATTTCATTAACCAGGAGCGAGGCTGGCTGGCAAAAAGAAGCAGTGCTAGTCGACCTTGGCTGTAAGGTTACAAGTTTATTGATTGTTATCCCCTCCCCTTCATCCGTGGCTTTCTTCAGCGGGCTAGCGGGTCAGCTCGATAGTGTTTCACCCTTTGTGTACAGCTTGTGGACCGTATCTTGTTTTGTCTGCGGGTAGAACGGTGTGGAGATAAGAAATGCTTGGGCTTTTGTGGAACTGTGGATTTTAAGATAAAGAGGTTTGAATGATGCAACATGGTACATGCTAGTTTGGCCAATGAACTTGGGAGCCGGAAAATGTATAGGCCTACTTTAAAGAAATGATTGTTGACCCATTGTTGGGTCAAATATGGAAAAAAACAACTGTTGGGTTAAAATGTATATGTGGTTGAAACAACTCACCAAATGGTCATTTAGGTTGGTTAATAATATGAATCAACTTGAACTACAGTACATTTAATACCCAAAGTACTTCCTTAAAATTTAGTTAATTAAGAATAAAATTGCATAGTAAATATAGAACCCAACAAATTGATGTAAATAATGCAATGACTTTAAGTGCTTATTTTATATCACTGAATTTAAATTGGTCACATTCTGGAAGTATTTTTTTGGATAAAGGTGTCACAATTTTTTGCAGAAACTGTTGGAATTTTGTTCAGTTGAAATGCTAATCTCTTTGGTGGTAGGTCTCACAGGTTTTGCCTAGCAATGTTCTGTGTTTTTAAAGATATGTATGAAGTACTACACATGAAAGCCCTCTCAGAGATCTGGACCTCACTAGGGGTCTCAGCCTTCACAGAGAACTACAAAGAGCTGATTTTCAATCTTGGTCTGGTACTGAGGAACATTCAGTGATGTGGACTGGTGTGAGATGGGAACCATTCTTCAAAACTCCAAGTGCGGAGAGCAATTTAATTTGCATTTATGTAATGTACAATTCTCAGCAATCTGCATGCAAGTTCGATGTGATGCATTATTTATGAAATCGCATGCGAAAGATGGAAGAATGTGCATGCGAATAAGCATTTATGAATCCTAGGCATAACCTCAAGACAAATGCGCACTTTAAACGAAATGCACACGCATCATGCATGAAATCTGTTTTCTGCAGGGTGTGACCTCAGTAATTCACTTTTATAATGGAATGAATTGCAGTAATTGTTATGATGAGACCATGCAGCCCGATCGAGTTCACACTTGGGTTAATAGGGAATGCATCATAAAAGAAAAGCCGCTGAAGTCTTTACTATCAGAATAGTTTGTTCTAGAAAACAAGATTATATGGAAAGCAGATGGAGACAGGCTTCCACGTTATTAGATTTTTGTGCTGAGATTTGTTTTATGTCTTGTTTAGGGTTTAAAGAGAACTCACCAAAATGTCTTAACTCTGCTAAGATTAGCTTAGAATCATATTTTGCAAGTTCCAGGAAGTCCAGTATAAACACATTATGAATATATGTTTTTTTTTTTCAACTACTCTACATGGTAAACATAATGATCGCAAAACACAAACATTACATGAAACACAAAACGGTGAAGTTGCACTAGGGAGCACTGAGAGAGAAAAAGAGGGAGAGAGATATGAGGTAGTAAGAAAGCATGGCAGGGATTTCTGAACACCAATAAAGATCATCTTTAACAATGAGGTACAAACTTAACACAGCTATTCTATGATTAGAAACAGATGAAATGTTCCAGCCTCGTGACCGCGTGGCTCATCAAGGTGTGCGAGGCAGCAGAAGTCCATTGTTCCTTCTCCGAAGAGATGCCACGAACTGGTTTCTTACCCAATCAGAAGATGGCACCTTTGGAGGGAAAGTAAATTGTCTTTGTCTTCCAGCACTTGTTTTGCATGTGGAAGATGATTAGATGTCCTCTAAGAAAACTTCTAAGAGTTGAATAAATTGAATAAAGACGCAACAAACATTAACACTAAGGAAATCACAAATGCAGCTAATAGACCCAAAACATAATCTACATATCATCTTGGTTAAATGAGTTACTGCACATCTATTAATTCCAGAAGTTATACACATTCATTCAAACTACTTTGGGTTAATGTTTAAGACATATTAACAAGACATGGTAAGGTTATAAATGGAAATATGTTCATTTCTATATAACTGTAGAAATGTTCCCCCAGTGAACAAAGAGAGCACATATCCTTACATTCCACGGGGTTGTAAAATAGTCTTATCTTGATGGTTTGGTGTGGGTCGCTATGGTAACCAGAGATCTGGTTCTGCAGTGTTAGTTGCAGAGTGGGGTTGGATCCCCCAGTCGCTAGCTTGCTGGCTGGGTGAGGGTGAAGTTGTTATATTTTAGAAATCTAACTAGTGACCTGTCTCTGACACTACACGATGTACCTCATCACAGCTCGCCTACAAACACATCCATTGGCATCTGACCTACAATCACAGCTGACCTACACGAGTCGTCTTTAATTTGCATCAAATGCCAATCACAGATCTGACAGACTGTGACAAATTAGGATCAACTTCTAAGTATAAACGTGAGTGACAGCGCAGTCTCTTAGTTGCTCTAAGGCTCGAATTTAATCTTCAGCATTTAACGGCTGCTGTTGGGTGAACCTGACAGTGCTGCCGGGACGTCTAGCATTAGGAGGATTTGTTCTGCTGGAGTCATCTTCTTGCTTTAGAATACTGGCCTTTGATGCAGGATTATGCCTCTGTGATTGTGACTCATGCCCTCGATTAGTGTCTGTTTTTGGACTGGATAAAAAAACACGGGATGAAATTTTCACAGCACAGAAGTGTGGCATTGGTCCAATCATCACTCTGTGTTAGCATCCTTATCCATCAGTCAGACGGAGAAATTAGAGCCATTGTGATATCTAAGCAAACACTGATGGATCAGAGAGGAGCAGCAGGTATAAACAGTGCTTGTTACCGAGAGCTGCTAAAAAATCCCACCCTTTGATAGCAATTTCTGCCTTTCAGGACATTTATAGACAATGGTCTGGCATATTCTGAGATTGTGCTTTAGATAAGCGGCTTTCTGAAGGAAATAAACGTCCAGGCGGAATCAGTCATAGGTTTGCTTTCAATTACTTTGATTGTTTTCTCAAACAAAAGCAATATGTGAAAATCTAAATATAGTCTCTGAGTACATGTACACATATGGTTATTTATTTATAATGAAAAAAAGTCTTAATTTATTGCCTGAATTTAGCACCATAATGATATATTTATGCAGCAACCTATCAGTGAAAAGTAATTCAAAGCGTAATTCTGCTTCCACTGTTATTTGAATATTTGTAGTTATGCTTTATATTGTAATATATGTTTTAATATTTTGTATAAGATTTTAAACTTAAAATCTGGAAGACGAAAATAATATTACTGCACATAACTAATACTCATTTTCTTTCAAAGTCTTTAATAGCAGTATAATAATTAGGACAATGGGACGAATTTCAAATCCTTTTACAATTTTCAAAGGCTATTTTCCAATAAAGCTTGTTAATCGACGCCACGCAATGTTGAACGTTGCACCATCTTGGGATGATGGCTGCTAGTGCGTTCAATGCAGTGTTTAGTTTTTCTTGTTTGATTAGGAAATATAACTGGTGGGTCAATTTTGCTGTGTTTTGTTAAAAACTGCAATGGCATTACGCAGATTCGTTCAGAAAAAGCCCACGGTACAAACGAAACAAGTTGCGGTACATTAACCTCCCAAGATGGCGACGCCACTGCAACATAGGGCGTAATGTCAGCGTCAGATTCTCTATAGACATTTATACACATAAAAGTTTATTATAAAGTAAAAACGTTTAATAACAAAGTTTTTTAAAAAGTAGATATATTTGTGACCTTTAACATGCTGCAATATTACACATGTGTAAAGATTTATATTTATATATTAGGCGCAAAATTACCAAAGAACAGTAAAGTTGTTACGAATTCATTCGTTTTTAATGACTCTCTCTTTGCGCCAACCAACAGTTCAAAATCTGCATAAACGAATCGGTGACCGAATCTGAGTGAATCAGTTCGGTCAGCTGATTCAAATGAATCAACTCACCGGATCTCCACAGAAATGACGTTTGTTTATTTAGCAGACTTTCGCAAAGAAAGATTTTTTTTAAAAGATAGGGCGTCTAAAAATGATATTGGAACCAATATGTTATTCAGCTTTTATTACCATTTCACGTTTGTAACTCATGTCCGTGCAATTTTTTGGGGTTGTAAAACTGATTCCAAACCAGTCTCTGGGTCGAATACCACTTTAAAAGATGTAAACATTGCAGAGTTGATACTTAGGCCTATTTCCTATTCAGAGATGTAAGTCAGTCATAACAGTGGATGCTTACATTGAAATCTCATAATTTGATTTAACCTTTCACTAATAATTGTACATATATTTGCTCATAATTCAAAGCTTAACCAAGTTATATTTTTGATGTATTTGTATGGGACATTTTAAATTAAAGTTTTCAATTTCAGGTAACATATTTGATTATACAAGTTTCTTAGAGGCTTATAAAGTGAAGGCACTGGGGATATTACGATGAAACCGGAGGCCAAATAATGTGCATCAAAGTTACTTTAATGGGAAAATCTCTGTCACTTGATTTCAGTCTATCTGTGAAGAATGTTTTTTTTCACAATAGCCCTACCAATCCTTTAAATGTGAAAACTATTTTACTTTAACTCGGGTATGTTTTAGCATTGGCACTTCTACTTTTAACAAAGTTGAATTCTGACACCTTTTAAAGTATCCACAAGTTTCCTACGCCCCATGACGCTTTGTGTGAAAGATGATCCTGTTCATTGTAAAAAAACGCATTTCTACCGTTTTTCAAGTCATTCGATTATAGCAGAATGTGAACTTCCACACTTGGACAGCACTTATACTACATCATCATTCTGTCCATGACTGTATAGAGGAATGGGATGATGATTTTAATACTTGACGGTGGATATTTAGCGAGTTTATTGATTCAGTTGTTGTGACAGTAAACCAATAAGCAATTTGAACATCATGGAGGGTTTTCAATTTCATTACATGATGTCGATTGTATGCTATTTAAAGATGTGGTAAATAATGATATGTTTTTGTATTTTAAAGCAAACTGCACGCGTTACACAGGCTGCATGCACATCCGCTGTATCGCCGTTAATCCGATAAACATTATATTAAAGATCACGTGCCTTTTTAAACATTCTCTCTACGTTTTGTTTATAAGACGAGAAATGCCTACTTCGCATCAGATGAGAAATGTAGTCCACATGATGTGATATATACCAACAGATTTTTGACAACACGTCAGTAAAATAGTAAAGAATCCTTGTAAATCCAGTTTACTGTCTCAAGTTTTTATTGAAGACCATGCTGTGCATTGATGATTACATGGATCTATTTGAACTCCCTTTTAAAACTGTGAACTATTTAAACTATGAACACATTTAGTCTGAGTGATGTGTTATGATAATAATCTGCTTGAGATAAACTGTGTGTGGATATTTAGAAGTTTGTTTTATACAAAATGTACATTCCCTCACATGAGCAGTCTGTCTTAACTTGAGAATCGGTGTGTGAAGCGCCCTTTTTTCCGATGGGAAAAAAGCTTCGCCTGGTTGTAAGTGCTGCCATGAACAGCAGGTGTTGCTCATCGGTTTCTAAATAATTTTTTTATATATTACATGAAGCCAATAGTACTGCAATTGAAAATATGAATCCCAATCTCATCTGTCATCAGAATAAGTTATTTGATGCTTCAATTAGTGCAATACACTACTTCCGCCGATTCGCCGGAAGTTTTACCCACTTTCATTTTTACTGCAGCGCCCTCTGGAAACTTGTGCATGGTGTAATTCTTCTGTTCCTATCCCCGGTCGGAAGTAGACAGTATACTGCACAGAAAATGCACGTTCTCAATGAAAGTGACCACGTGCTAAACTGTGGGCGTATTTGTTTATGGATAGGACAGGATAGAGAACTGTAGCACATCTTCATTTGGCTACGTTTCTGATGATACGGATCATTAGCGATAAGCTCCTGGTCCTCACTTTCTCAAGAAAACATTATCAATGTTAGACAGCTCAGAAACAAAGCAGAGGCAGGTGGAAAACATTGTAATGATTTACTTAGCCACATCCATCTTTACGGAATGTCATTTGGACCATTTAAAAATGCCTTTGGAAATCTTATTCTGCCCACATCACCTGCATTGAGAAATTAGTCATTTTTCTTCTCTTTCTACCATGTGGGTGTGTTTGACATGTTTTGGAAAGCGCAGATATTATGAGGCGTAATTGAAAGTATAGGGATTCATTAGGATGTATGTCATGTATTTATGAAAAGAAACGTTCCCCAACCCGGCTTGCGTTGTTGTGTTTAGATTGGTGGCGTCACGCCTAGATTTATGTAGTGGGACATATGTGTGTTTGCATTCTTAATAAGGGTGGAGACAGTGAGTGAAGTGGGATGTTAAGGATGAAATAGTTCCAGCCTACGCCCCTTAGCTTTCTGTAATGAGTATAATTAGTGTGCTGTTAATTTGCCATTTGTGCTCCGGGCCATGATCTAGTGCCTTCATTTGCATTCTGAATGATAGTTTTCTCTGCCAGCTGACTGGAATACCAAGGGGAGAAGAGGAGGGATGAGAGGACAGTTCAGAATAGGTGGGATTATACAGAATGGGGGCAATCTAGAACTGAAGCACGTTCATAGCAGAGGCTTTTCAGTTTCATTTAAAGATTACCATTGTCTGTTCCTTCTTAAATTATATATACAGATAAAATAAAAGGAAAAAAAGTCTCATTCGAACTTGCAGAGGTGAAACGTGAGGTTTGTTTCTCAAGTGAATTTAGAGAGTAGTAAATATTTCCAAATTCCTTCATACAGTTATTATTTACAGTCATCTACACTATTGCAGATCTTCAGGTTGTACAAAATTTGTGCAACCTTAATAAACAATTGAGAGACAATATCATATCAAATATGATGCGATTTTATGTAATTCCTTTTTTAACTTTACAGTCCATGGTCACTGTTAAAAGGTATATCTGAGGATTCTATCCCTATAAATTGACATCTCAGCTTGCATTTGTTTTTATTGCAAATTATTATACTTTACTAAAACTATTAAAGGTACAGTGTGTAATTTTTATTTTCTATTGACAGAAATGCGTTTTGTAAATACGTTATCTCATTCGACAAAGAAGTCAAAACGTGACGTCAAAAGGGAGGGGTGAAGTGAGCCGTGGGTTGCAATTTGCAACCTCACTGCTACATGCCGCTAAACATTACACAATGGTGCTTATAGACATTTCGGTTTATAGAAAAAAGCATTTTATTTAATAAACTTACGCTAAATGACATTTAGGAATATTGTCGTCTGTTTTCAGTCTTGTACACCTTTTTTTTCCGAAACAGAGATTCAATTGTTAAAATGTTTCATTTTTTTAATTGGTAAAACATTTCAAAATGGACCAAATTCATTTTGTAATGGAAGTCATCTGTCGTGTCATTGGTCAGAGCAAACAAACTGAACGAAGGGAGGAAGCGCATCCGGTACTCAAGCAGATGCCCCAAACGGGACAGATGTGAAAACAAGTTGAACAAAACAAACTAAACTTGAAATACAAATTATTTTGTAGGGGTGGTGCAACAGTGTTTCATGCATTCTGACTTATTTACAATGTTAAACGTGCTGGCTTCTCGTGCTTGACATGGTCTACTTATGTTCAAATTAGTTGGACGTATGACGTAGTATTTCTGTGCTAGTTTTCAGAATTTTTTTCTAACATAAAATTCCATTTTGTAACAACTTTCTTAGTCCCTAATTGGACAGTTCTCCCGGAAAAGCACGTCCACACATCAACCAGGAAGATTGGGAGAAAGAGCACACAAATGATTGTGATCCTTCTTTCGTGAAGTTCCAATGTGTTTGTTTGTTTGTTCACTGCATTTCGGTGAGGAATGTTATATAAACGGTGGACAAAATGCTGGATTTGCAGATAGTTTGAAACTGATAGATGGAGTGGTCCCAGTGCTTAAAATATGCTGGAAATGAACTGCACGTGGTAAGTGAACTGAGTCAAATTTCTGTGTTTTGTCGGCAATCGGTGCGTACGTGCATAAGGTACACCACATTCATTTATTGGGGCCCTTTCCTGCACAGGGACTAGTTTAAACCAGGAGTAGGCCTTAGTGAAATTAGGATATACCTTTTTTTAAAAGCATACCTTATAAAAACATTACTGGTGTGCATCACAAGACGAAACAAACGCACTAAAATATTTTAAAATATGTCAGTGTTAGTTGTCTTTCGATCAAGACACCTCTAACATTTGAGTTAATCTGGGACTAGTTTTAAAACCGCCCCATTGTGAATCAAAAGTTATGCTGGGATGATATTGTGTGGTCGTGCTGAGAGGACACGACAGTTTACTCTCACTTGCATTACGAAATTTACAGAATTTGGTCCATTTAGAAATGTTGCTTGCTGATCTTACTGTCTATATAATGTGATGTACTACAATGTGGTTTATTTTGTATGCTGTACATTTCTGGCACAAGTGCATTTGTTGTATTAACAGTAATAAACCACAACTCCACCTTGAGAAAATCTGGATTTGTGGCTTGTTTTGGCAGAGGTTTTGAAAAATGTCATGGGTGTTGGTGGTGAATTAGATCAGCTGTCACTAAGAACTGTCTAAATATAAAGCTGGATTATTCCGCTCTGTTTTGGGATGTTTCTCCGCCTTTGCCTGGAGTCTCAGAAGACTGAGGGTTCTTTGTGACCCTCCATTTACTTTCGTCACCGCAGGGATTGACGGACGCATGCGACTCCAGCCCCCCCCAAAAAACTGAAAGAACACAAACATTTGCCTGTGTGCACATTATGTGGACACCCATGAGTATATAAATCCATTTCCACAATATAAAAGAAAGTGTGTGCGTTAAAACGGCAGAGTGACCTATATTGCTCGCAAAAGGCTCAGGTGGGGGGTCAATGTGGATCTCTCTCTGCGCTTTCGAGGTTGGTGTGTAAATTCAGGGCAGTGGTCATCTCTCAGTGGGACACCGTGTCCTCCAGCGTCCGCCTTTCAAGTCCAATCTCTTCATCTGACGCTTTGTGGGGAGGCCAGCTTTGCTCACAGAAATACATTTCTTCCAAACAATAGCAGATAGGGTGCAGGGACGGGTGGGCGGAGGTATGGCTCTGTCCTGCTGCGTCAATGTGAGGCTAGCATTGTGTACATGTGTGCTGTATCTGTCAGAAAAGGAACACAAAACCGTGACTATTGTAATCGTTTTGAGAGTATAACAGATCGAGAGAACGCGGCAGTTTCACACAGAACATGAATTGAGTTCATATCGGCCCTTTTGCACGACGTGTATTGCGCTTCACAAAACCATTTCACACATTACAGGACAGACAATTAAAACACATTGTAAACATAACCAGTATTATCAAGTGTATGTGCACATTGGAAGGAATAGTTCACATACCAATTAAAAGGTTGTCATCTTTTTATACATGAGTTGATCTGAATCACATGTTGATTTTACCACAAACAGAGAATAACTTCAGGAGCCTTAAAATATAGCAATCATGTCTTATGAATTACATTTGTGCAACTTTATACGCTATAAAGGTTTTCGTATTGACTTCTATTGTATGGCAAAAAGCTGCTCCAATTTTTCATACACATCCCACTTTGTTATCCACAGAAGACGTATTAACGTAATATAAGTTTGGAACAGCATGAAGGTGACGAAGTGATGAGAGAATTTGTTCGTTCACTGCTTAAAATCGAAAATATGTTTAGCTTGATATCGTTACAAATTCTTTAAATAAATCCCCTTAGTTCTACAGCAGTTCTTTTGCCATAAAACTTTTGCCTTTGCACCTGTACTTTTCTCCAGCACAACTGAATTGTTCGGTTGTTAATAATGAGACTGTAAGATGCCTGCAGCTGTGTGTTGGTCACAGAAAGAGCAGTGACACAAACTCTATCCTATCGTCAGCAAACATACGCGGGTTTCCATCATTCAAAAATCACGCCAAATTGCAAATTAAAAAATTCTTAATTCGCTAAAAAGCTTTTTTAGTGACAGTTGACTAGTTGGATGGAAATGGTGCTAAATAAGAAACTTTGGATGGAAACCCGGCTAGTGAGACTGCAGCATCCTGATGAACTGCGTTTGCTCCTGAGTCACGTGTCGCAAACGGTGTTGCTTTATATTGTGCTGCTGATAAAATGATCACACATGTTGTGTAAATCCAGTGTTAGTTAACCCTGCATCTAGAGATCTACCCTCCTAGGTTGGAATTGACACAGGGAAAAGACATGTTCAAGACTGCTTGAAAATTATGAGTAGATGTGTTGGAGCAGGGTTGAAGTTAAAGAGCGTTGGAAACATGTTGGGAAGCGCCAAACAAAACCGTGTTGAGCACCGCCCAAGAACATTAGAATATGAGGATTCATGCGTCATCAAGATCAATGAACCATTTTAACACCATTTGACTATTCCTGCAGTAGAAAATGAACAGGGTTTTAACACCATCGAACCATCAGTAGAATAAGATTGTTTAATATTGGAAACCTTACCCCGAGAAGCTTTATTCACAGCCAAGTCCATCCATGTCAAAGCACAGATATTAAGAACAGGTATTTCAATTGATTGAGGAAGATTTGATATTGCTGTACCATTTGAGGAAAAACCCAGATGGCCTTGATATGCAATTAAATGAAATTCTATAACAGAAGAAATCTTATTTGAGTTATTCAGCCGTTTGGAATTACAAAATGGAGCCCACTTAACCAACAAATTGTCTCCATATGGATCAAGAAACCAAACTCTACACTCCATCTCTCATATATCCAGAGAAAAATGGAAAAATGTAAGCGGTGCAAAAACGGGCAGAGATCATGTCCAAGAAAGCGCTTCTAATATAATTTAGACTCCAACCCCACATACTACAGCTAATGGAAATAACAGGAAGAGAACATCCAAACCATGGTTATGGCACACTTTAACCCTGCATTAAATGCACAGCAGTCTCTTACAAAGACTGAGACAAAGACTCTCCACAAAACAAACATAAAAACTTAGCAGACCGTCACAAATACTGTAAAGCACCTTGAATACTAGAATTTTAAGAAAATAAATCAGGTCAAATGAAACCATAGGAACATACAGAGAGATAGGTGAAGTGTTTAGTTATTCATTAAAGGCTTTGTCAGAGTTACTATGCCAAAATAAACCCTGACCACAAACAGACTAAACAACCACAGCTAATTGGCTATTAAAAGATAACAACAAGACTAATGTTGGGTACCCGTGAATAAACGGCTCACCACAATGGACACGGGATGCCAAAAACATGACCGTCTGTAACTTAAATAAAGATTTACTGTTCATTTACTCATTGTTAATATACTCACATTCAGCCCATCCACAATGTAGGTGAATGTTTTTGGGGCTGTCACAATATTATATTTGCATTACATGATTATCATGGCCAATGATGATAGGATAACAATTTCTATAGTCTAAAAAGCTTGGATGTTTTTAACCCATGGCTGGACAACAATAACCCAGCATAGGTTTATTTATAACCCAGTGGTTGGTTTTGTCCATATTTTACCCAACCATGGGTTGCAAAAAGAGTGTATAAAATGAGTCTTATTTGTTTTTGAATCTGTAGATGCTGTTCTCTTTTAGAAGATGCATAACAGCGCCCCCACTGTATAACAAAGAAAACATGGAAAGCCGAAAAACTTGTCAATGACGGGCAAGCAATGGAGTGTAATAAATGCTTATTGTCAATACCGTATAATGCTATCATAAATGCAAGAAAACGCTTGTGCAAGAATGAGATAATGCAAATAATGTTTAGTTTCTTTAGATTGATCAATTCGATTCAGAAGACCTCAATACAGCGATAGTGAACTGCTTATGGCATAATCTTCTTTTTGTGTGCTTTTTGAATCGCAAGTAAAAGCACATGTGGATCTCCAGTATCTGAATCACCAATGACCATGGTTTCAGCAAATATTCTTCTTTAATGGTCTACTAAAGCAACAATGTCACATACACAGCAAATTGTCATATCCGAGTCCAACTATCGCATTAAAAGCAGTCTAGGTAGGCAGCTCACTATGCTTTGGAATACAGCCACTGTCCCTGATGCCACTGAGTTGCAGAACAGGAGTTTATTAGCTATCCTATACTATATAAGTGCCTCGACTATATATGAGCACTACATAACACGCTTTGCCAGTATTGTAAATCTTTACAGCGGTGCCAATAAAGCTTTGTTGACTGTGGGTTTGATAGAGAGAGAGAGAAATGCTTTGTGATGGCTTTGCTATGTGGTCTCTGGTCTGTATGTTTCTCTTGGCAGCAGGGCTCGTTATCCGTGCGGCTACATTGATCTTTCCCCGCTGGCTGGCCTTACCGCAGCACCTTCACGGCCCATGGCCAAAGCCATTAGCAAAAACATAAAGCCCACAGACACACAATCTTCCTACAGAGCCACCGGCACGGACACACAAACCCCCATAGTCTCACCTAGTTGGACTTTTGACCATTGGCATGAAGTCTGGTTCCCTTTAGATTATATTCTGCTCAAGAACCTCACACTTAGACAGAAACAACATAAAATGAAGAGACACAATTTGTTAATGGTCAATTCCAGTGTTATAGATGTGAAATTTTTCCGGAAAGAACTTCAAATATCGGTGTGCTTATTATCAATATATTGAAACATCTGTTTATATTTTCCTTAACCCCTGCTTATAGAGTCCAGACATCAAATAAATATTTGTCTATGCACAGGTCTTCTATTTAAGATGAGGTAAATATACATGTGTTATGGATGTGACAAAAGGACATGCGTTTTTGAGTGACGACATCATTTGATTACTGTGAATCAAAATGCACAAATCAGAAGTTATAATACACAACAAATGAAGAAGGGATGCCTCTTTAAAAAACATAAAAATTATTATCATTGTTATTTATTTATTAAGTGCCCATTTATGAAGAAAATTGACTGTCATGGATGTCACAATTTTGAAAACGGCAATTACGGCACTGTAGAAAAAAACAACAAAAATAAATGCTTTAAATACTCACATGGGTGTTTAAACCACCAAATATTGACCTTTGACCTATCTGTAACATTTTGAAGGAACATTAACTCTTTCCCAGCCAGCCTTTTAAAATAAAAAGTTGCCAGCCTACGCCAGTGTTTTTTTTACATTTTCACAAAATTTTGATGGCTCACAGTAAAGTTTCTGTAATTAATTTATGGACAAACAATATATCACATGAAAGAACAGAGTCTCTGCTTTCAAATTTTTAAATGACGAGATAACTCGTCAATGTTGGGGAAAGAGATAATATACTTCAGTTTTAACCACATAGGGAGCACCATATAACTACAGAATACTGAGACCAAGGGATATATTTAAAAAAAAGTATAACTTACGTTTTTATTGCAGGGCTATAATATAAATCAGCATTTAATTAAGTCAAATTTACATTTAGTCATTTAGCAGACGCTTTTATCCAAAGCGACTTACAAAGAGTTCAGGGAGCAATAAGCGATATGTCATACAGGAGCAATAATACAATAGAGTGCTAATAAAAAGTGACTAGTTTCAACAAAAGCTAGACCAATACCTGTTGAGAGAAAGAGAGAGGGTTAGTGAACATTGTTTTTTTTCATTTGTCCGTCAAGTATTCACAGAAGAGAAGAGTTTTAAGTAGTTTTTTGAAGGTTGTGAGAGATGTGGTTGACCGGACCAAGTAAGGCAGAATTTTCCACCAGGAAGGAGTTGTGAAGGAGAATGAGTGGGAAAGCGATTTACTGCCCTGATGAGAAGGCCATACAAGGCGCCGCTCATTTGCTGAACGCAGGGTTCTTGATGGTGTGTAGGAGTGTGTAAAAGTATGCCGGTTCAGATCTAGTGATAGTCCTGTAGGCAAGCATCAATGACTTGAATCTGATACAGGCTTCAGCCGGTAGCTAGTGGAGAAAGATGAAAATGAACAGGGGTGTCACATGAGCCATTTTGGGCTGTTGGAAGATGAGGCGTACTGCTGCATTTTGAACCACCTGGAGTGGTTTGATAGCCTTTGCAGGAAGACCAACAAGGACTCTTAGATTCCTGGCTGTTGGAAGGAGTGGTTGTGGTATTGCCAAGTTGGAGGGTGAGATCGTGTTGCACCTAGGGGTGTCCCGGAAACGCAAGTAGTTCTGTCTTGGCCGGGTTCAGCTCTAGGTGATACTCTTTCATCCAAGCTGAGATGTCATCTAGGCAGGCTTTTTTGCAAGCTGGTACAGTGGTATCGTCTTGGTTAAATGAGATGTAGACCTGGGTGTCGCCAGCATAACAATGATACATGGGTCCCAAGGATATTGTGTAGATGGTAAAAAGCAGCGGTCCAAACACCGATCCCTGAGGGACCCCAGTGAGCAGTGGACAGCGAGCCCCTCCATGACACCTTGAAGAATCTGCCGTAGAGGTAGGATTTGAACCAGCGAAAAGGGGAGCATGAGATTCATAGAGGTTACGAGAATGACTGTTTGATTCGTAATAACAGTAAAGCTTATAAATATCAAGAATACTAAGGACTAAGTATATTTGCAGGTAAGCTTCTGTATTATATGTCTAAGAACAGTCTTGCTGCAGCTGGGGAATTGATAATGAGCCACAGCTCTGCAGGGCAAATTGGAAAAAAATCTGTTACCATAGATACAGCACAGTATGCAAATGAGAAAAAAAACAATACTAATCCGTTAATATTAAAGCCGGATAATGAAACAAGTACGTATAAATAGCCAAATTTTGTTTAATTCTTTTTAGAGACGAATCTAAATGGATTTGCTTGTGCCTTTCCTTTATAAACAACTGGATATTTTAATGGGCTTTGCAGTGTTGTTGGATTCTTTAGTGTGGTTTGCCTCAGGGCAGGACATTAAGTGCAAAATGTACAACCACCTGCAACACGATGTAAACTGTACCACAAGATCACTAACCAATGATATTGATTTATGCATACTCTCTTTCCTTTATTACAGATGGACCAATCAATACTGCATTTACATCTCACCACAATATAAATCTATCTAGTACTTTTTGTTTCGCTTATGGTGATAATACAGGGTTATTTGTGCTTATGTGCACCACACTTGGTATGGTTAGGAAAGGGACTTGTTGTGAATTATTATATAGCTTGAATGATCTAAAAGAAAAAAAATTATGCCGAGATTGTCCAGCACAGAACAGCAAGGATATATATATTTTTAGAAGTGGTAGGCCGGTCGGTATCAGATATGTGGGATTTGACCAGTTTGGGTGGCAAATCCCAGAACAAGAACCAGCATCTGAAGAAAAGGGAATGCCAATGAGCACTTGAATGACGAGAGGGAGAGCGAAACCGTGTGAGGAACAGGCCTACTGTGTGTTCATAAAGCTCTCTGTAATCCTTACAGATGAATTGGGCTGTTCCGCTCTGGAGGACGGATAAAAGGAATTCTGCTCTGGCATCCTCGCTCTGCTCCATTACCCTTGTACGAATTCTCCTGTCAGAGGTCATGCCCGGCATGCGTTTCATGAAAGTTGACTCAGACTTCAAAATCGGTCGCACATTGAACATTCTTTTATTGAGGAGTAAAGAGCCAGACTTGAGGCTGACCGGAAACCGAAAGGAAGAAGTGTGAGCGCAGCGAAGGAAAATTGTTGATGGGCTTTACGTTTGTGTTTGTCAGCAGTAACTTTAGTGTAGCTGCTCTTGAATGGGCTTATCTGGTATTAGCAGATCTGCCACCCTATTGTCCCTGCTCAGAGTCTCATGGGATGTCTAAGTCAGCCAGGAAGAGTAGCACGTAGCTTGTGCGACATTCATCCTAATCTATATTGAGGTCTTCTTGACATTTCTGTTAAACATCAATGAATGCAGGTCTGTTGCCAAGAAAATATAAAAATCCGATCTGCATGTTTCTACGTTCCTACAATGTGGAAATGTACACATATTAAAGAGGTACTCCACCCCAAAATTTTAATTCTATCATCATTAACTCACCCTCAAGTTGTTGCTAATCATGACAGAGAAAGTTCTTGTGTGAAACTCTAGATGGCGCAGTCCTATAGTCTATCCCAATCCGAAATAACACATAATAATCTTTACCACATGGAGCATCTGATTGATTCCTTCTGTATCAGCAGTCAATGAGCTTGCTGCTCAACGTCTAAATCTTGGCTAGTGATTGTTGTAGCAGTTCAATGCGCTTCAGAAACCCTCCTCCTTCCCCAACTCCACATGTATAGATTTGCTACAAGGTGATCATGAAGGTCATACTGGGGTTATGCATATATGATAACTGCGAAGCAGCATTATTGCTTACATGCACACAGCAGCGGATGTATTGGCAGAAGCAAGTCACTGTACTTGATAACCCTGCAGCAGGGTAGCAGATCTATTCCGCCAGGATCAAATACATTTATATGTCATGTTAAATACATTTAAATACATAAATACGTAATAAACGTAAATACATTTATATAATCATGCTAAACCCTCTGAGTGTTGTCATCACAGAAATAAATGTCTTTGTTCTGTTGAACGCAAAGAAAGATATTTGGAAGTATGTTAGCAACTGACAATTCTGGCAATTGACTACCATAGTAGGAAATTTATTGAATAATTTATTTTGTTTTGTTGAACCAAAAATAAGATATTTTGAAGAATGTAGGAAAGCAAACAGTTCTGGGGCACCTTTGACTACCATTTTCTCTAATATGGTCAAAGATTTCCTAGAATTGTTGTTTGGAACAACCTGCAGGGGAGAAATTCATGACAGAATCTTTATTTTGATTAACATTTTAATGTATTGCAAAAACCTAAATGCATACACTCTAGTAGTGCCAATGTTTGCTGACGGCTTTTTGTAATGTGAATAAGCGCATATTGAATATGCACATGAATAAAAAAACTAATTTTTTTCTTTAATAATGTTTCACTTTTTATATCTTCCATAAAGTATATTTTTTTGGTAGTACTTTATTGAAAAAAATATAATTCTAAAACAAACATTTTACAACTGAGAATTGCTTAAGACCCTTCAAGCGGGCTATCACATTAAACACGTTCTGTTTACCTTTTTTGTTGACTTGGTTGTGTTTTTTTATATTGTTATGCTACCACCGAATCACTTGTCCTGTTAGACAAGGATTATAGCGCGAGCACTCTAGTTGCTGTTAACTGTCATATAAAGAGAAACTAAATGGGTACAAGCAAAAGGTGCTTGCTCTGACCATCACATTTGTCCTTCATCATTGCACTCACTGAATGTTTCAAGCAGCTGTAAAGTTCCTTCACCACAACAGAAGCCCCGCCTCTCCTTTCATTCGATTGGACAATGGAAAAAAGGTACATGACGGCCACAGTTTTTTTGCACCGAGTTGATTGTTTTTCAACCTCAGGCACTCAGAGCGCTCCACCAAAAATGCGAGGTTCAGCACCCGGCAAAAACACAAGGCACCCAGTGCGCATAAGCAGAGCGTAAAAAGCTCTCTGCCAACTGAAAACAATAAAAAAAAACTTTCTATCTGATCCGCCCCTAAAAAAGCCTAATAAGCAGATGCAGACAGAATGTAGATGTAATATGTACTGTACTATATGTTTGACTGGTAAATAATGCTAACACAATTAGCAAAATAGAATGTGGATATTGTGAAGAATAATGTGCATATCTTAAGTTAACTGCTAAATATAATATATAATATCACTGCAATGTATAAAAAGTATTCCAATAGATGTTGTCCTTCATAGAGCATGTCATCTTTTTTGACAAAAACATATTTATTAATTTATTAATTTAACATGTTTATGGGCAGGGAATAATTAGGATGTTTTAAAAATGTGTCGTTATAAATGAGGCTTGTGGTTTTTACGGCCCCTGAGAGAAATGGAAGCAGGTGGGAAAAAGTTAATAAAAAGTTAATCTTTCTGAGAGCAAAAGCGAGAATGAAATAAAAGTCGAATATGATAATGGCACCTTTTTTTCTTTTTATGCACTCCTCAGAGGTCTGGCACCTCTGTCTTTACCTTTTTAGAAGTGTGTGACGTTTCTTGATCCATTGCCTCAAACACTTTTCACATCCACAGTGTTTCTCTCTGCAGAGAAATGACTGTACATACAAACACAATGTACCGTAGCAGATTATATTGTAAAGTGTTTTTTTTAATACATCAACCTCAGTTTTAAAGACTTCAAAGAGGATTATCATGCACAAGTTTTATGGACATCTGATGGTACATCTATTAAGTGCAGCCCCAGTCACCATTAGCTTTCACTATATGATGAAGAAGATATTAAGATAGTCCTCAAAAAAACACATTGAAAGAACAAAGTGACATGATGACATTTTCATTGTTCATTTTACTAAGATAAAAACCCTTTTGACATAAACAGACAGATTTTAGCATGCAGGTAAACACGGTCCTCATTGTCCTTCTTGTATTGTGATTCTGCCGGTTCCACTGCAGTACCCTCTTAAAGATCTCCTGCCCATGAAGGCTAGTCGTTATGCTCTTACCTACGGCTCTCCAATTATCTACAAGCGGAAGATTTACTCCTCTCTTCCCTGGTTATCCGGTGCCATGTTTACCCACCCTGCTTGGGTACTTATTCTTCAGCTGCAGGCTCTTTCTCATTCTAAGTGATGATAAGACTTCTCAGTTAAAGTCTGTCGGGTTAAACACTTCTCTCAGATAATAGCTTTTAGCTTGACCATGAAGAATGTATTATTGCTTTGCTAATCTCATATATTAACAATTGACACAAATGTGGGTGCACACGTTTACATAGGACTAGGATCCAATCTACAAAACATTATTTACACAACAATATTTTATTTATTTATCATGATGTTGTTCAAAACCTGTATATGATTTTGTCTTCTATTGAGCCCAAAATGTATTAGGAGAAATGTCTCAGTGGTTTTGGGCCAATGTTGTTTGGTTACCAGCATTCTTCAAAATCTTCTTTTTTGTTCTGCTGAATGAAAAAAAGTCATACAGGTTTAGAATGACATGATTTAAAATAAGGAAAGAAGATCAAATAAGACACGTGTGAGCTGTCAATTCAATGTTTGACAAGTACTCTCAAAATGGGACAAACCCAACCATTGGGTTATAAATTAACCTATTTTGGGTTGTTTAACCCATGGTTGAGTAAATATAGACAGAATGTTATTGTACAACATTGGGATCACCAACCGTTAAAATCATGCAGCTATCCTGTTCACTTATGAATATGTTTATAGGGCAGTCTTGCCCTCCCAAATATGGCGGCATCATGGACATTAAGTGGCCAATGCTCTGTCTATTTATGTCTGTTCCCGTCAAGCTTCCAAATGGTGACTTCATTTTACAGTAAGATTTTTTCAGGAAGATCCATTAAGTGGCATTTTGCACTGTGTAAAGCTAGAATATCTGTTTTTATTCCATTATTTCCCCCCATGTACAGAGATTTTGCTCTAAGCTCTAAATCCATATGATCTGAGGCCAGACGAATTTTACATGACACTAACCTATTAGCATTATCTCCTCTCCATGTCCTCCTCGCTTTCTCTATCTCTCTCCGTCACCAGGTTTTAATGGGTTATCTGTCACTCCTAAAGCTGAAAGTCACCTTGCCGTCTTTCTCTTATCTGTTCTTACTGCCAGTGAAATAGTGAATTTTTTCAATGAGGTTTAGACATTTCGTTAAATGTCAAAGCAGACGGAAATCTGGGGAAAGTTCTGATAACAAGCCATCTTGTAAGTGTATGATTTGACTGTCTGGAAAAAGTTTTTCTTTATAAGGGATTCACTAACTTGTGAAGCTTCATTTTTCTTTAGCTTAAAGATTTCTATATTGTCACTGTCATCAGAAAGTTGAAAAAACTGTTGTCTTTCTATCTGTTACATGTTTGTAAAGCTCTTCCGGGTATATTCATTTAAAGACACTACTTCAATCAGATTCTGAATGCAGCATTTATCCCACTTTAACAACTTCTAAATAGTTATATACTTGTAAAACTGTACAGAAAGTAAAAACAAGTCTAACAGATCTTAATTAAAAACATAAGGCAATAGAATAAGAGCTCCATTTTATTTCATTTTGCAACCCACAGGCATCTCATCGCCATGGGAACTGAAGAAGAAATGGAGAAGTTATCCTCACTCAGTCTGCTTCTCAATCCATTGTTCTCTAAATAAGCCTGTCTGACCTTGCAGTAGATTTCTTTAACTAGGAAACTCAGTTCAATGTTGAGAATTTTCCTGGGAGGAATTAAACAATTATTTATTAAGACTTTGGGTTGAAGCCTATGTGTCTGTCAAACACTATCAGCTATCACAGGGTGAAACACGTCTGACTTAACTGACAATGACACACACACATGGTCTCCACAGGATTGATGAGATGAAATTGGCATATCAGTCACATAACGAAATGTATACAGAGACAAATGGAAGGACCACCACACATTTATGTGAAGAATCTTAGATAAAAATTATTAAAGATTTTGATGGTAATGAACAGCATCTAAAATACACTTATTATAAATTATGTAAAAGCATAAATTTGAATTTGCAACCAATATTCCAAGACATTCTTAACCTAATGTTGTTATGGTCTTTATTATAAAATCGCTTATAAAATCACTCTCTGATTCTCCTCCTAGATTCTCACTTTCTTCTGATTCTTTTCTTTTCTTTCTATTTCCGTTTTTATTTTTTCTCTCTCATTGCAGTCGTGAACTGAAATGCACACTTTCTTCTTCCACTGTGAATCTGACCAGGTTGCGGTTAAGGACAAACTGCCTCATGCTGTCTGCACCCAGGGGGAAATCGGTCCACCGGAGGGTTGAGTGTTCTTTCTGTCATAGAGAGAAGTGAGTGTGACATCCCTCCCTAAAAACATGAAACTAGCCTGAACTGGTTTTCTGGACTCTCCGTCTGATTCGGGGTGGATTTGGGTTTATGGCTGATCTACATTAACATTTATGCATTTGGCAGATGCTTTTATCCAAAGCGACTCACATTGCATTATACCATACATTAGTTTCTAAGGATCAAACCCATGACCTTGCCATTGCTAACGCCATGCTCTAACCACTAAGCCACTGGAAAGATCTACAGTAAGACTAGCACGGTCTGGCTGCAGGAACGCCTATAGCTTAAACCAGGTAGACAAGCCTAAACCAGTTCAAACCATCTAAAAATCTATTTTAATCTATTTTTTAAGGCAACATAATGGGTCTCAGTAGAACGCATAGGCAATCGTGTGATCCTCCTCTCATGGAGAAATACAGATAACATTGTTTTTTTAACATGTAACCCAACATATTTCAAGACAATTGTCGGGTAAACTCATTGAAATTCAGACCAGCATGTACTCAAGGTTATAGTGAAAGCTGATGCAATAGAGGCTTCAAAAGAACACTAAAACTAGGCCATCTGGTGTCTTTGATATTTGAAATATTTAAATATATAGAATGCAATAGATTTTCTCAAGTTTCTTGAAATCCTACACTGAAATATATATTTTTATATTTCTGTAAGTTCTATAAAACCTAAAGATTTTACCAATGTTTTTAGCGAATGAGATGAGATTGCGAAATTCTGTTTGTTATAACTTTATTTTTCATTTGCATGTTTTGTCAACATTTAGCTTTTGTTTGCTGAACTCATTTGCTCAAGATGTCTTTGTGAGAAGGAAGTGTACTTATAAAAATATTCCAATTTACATTTGACTTTGTACCTGCTCTGCGTTTTCGTGCTGTTTGTATGTCAACATTTCTAATTAAATGCTAAAATATTTATGGCTGAAAACATGTTTATATTGCCGGTGCTTCTGTTTGCAGAAAAACTGCTTGAAAGAGAGTGAAGAGGTCTTCGCGGTCACCATGAGTCGGAGAATTAATGAAAGCGAATACAAAAGAGTCTGCTGAGGGATGGAGGTGTCTCTAAAGAGTAAGGACAGACGGGCCTACTTCTGCTTTCTGTTTCTTTTTTTTCTTTCCCATTCTGCTTTTTAACATTCCACTTTTGAGGCTGCCCATGGGTGACATTTCAGTTCCTGATGCACTCCTGAATTCAGCAAGCACCCTGTTCTCTAGCATCTGGCTTTTAATACCACTGGGGGCCTCAGTCCCGGCAGACTCTCGCTTTGAGAGAAGGTCTCTTCAAGAGCCTTTTTCCAATTCGAACCTGACTTTCCATATTTCAGGACACAGCAGTGAGGGGCGAATTCCCCACTGACCCTCTAGCTGGTCTGCGCCACAAATACAATTAGTGAAGTCCTTGTAACAAGGTTTATGCATCTGTACAGCATTTGGAATTTCTAAAGAGCAGGCGTTTAAAAATAATAATGAAAGTTTCTAAAATAATGCTGTCAATGC
The DNA here is from genome assembly GCF_947034865.1 of Barbatula barbatula. NCBI lineage: Eukaryota > Metazoa > Chordata > Actinopteri > Cypriniformes > Nemacheilidae > Barbatula > Barbatula barbatula. The sequence continues at coordinate 13,382,389 of NC_136784.1, forward strand.
AAAAGTGTATAAAGTATGAAAAATATGCTAACAGTATAAAACAAATGTAAATAAATGCAACGGATGATATACTGTAATTATACATGCTTTTGTTTGAGACCAAATTCATAACTTAAGGCAGCAAAAAGAAAGCAGAAATCTAAATAATCATACATATTTAGGACAGCAAAATTGTTTCCCAGTTTTTATTCACGCCTATGTATCCAGTAACCGTCGTATTTTGTAGTTAGTCCATCAGTCAATCCAAAATAGACAGGCTGCATGATACGTCCTATGATCATTTAAAGATTAACAGTTTAGGTACTAAATAAGTTCACCACTTGATGCCAACATGATTTAAAATCTGCACCATTGAGCTAAATTAAGTTTTATTCAAGTCAGGTTATAATTTAATATGACCAATGAACTTTAATACATTCAATTACAGCAATGACCTTGTTAAGTCACTAAACAACAAATTGCCATAGACTGTATCTAAAGATAAATGCACATTTTTTAAATAGCTAGATGTGCAAAAATACTTAATGCATAATGTCTGAGATTGATTATAGCACTGACATCATTTTACACAGTTTATTTATGTATGTATTTTATGTGATGGTAAGTCTGTATTATTCTGTTCTGTGTTATTTTGAAAGACTGTTGCGTAAAAAAAATATGTATATGTAATTTGTATGTCTAAATCCACGTGGAACATTTAGCAAAAGCAACATAATTTACAATTATTGTATGGTATCATTTTACGATTTATTGAACGTGTAAAATGCCGATAAATAAGACACAATGTTAAATGGTGGACTGGTGCAGGCTACATACATCTGATTGTTATTTAGTAGTTCAGTATGCCTTTCTAAAAGAAAAATACACTAACGGGTAAATTTCAAGATCTGTTGCAAAAAAAACATATTTAATCACCTACCTCCACCCCAAGCTCCACCGGTCTCCACCGATCTGTTTATGAGGGGATTTGAATCTAATATGACAGCAGCATGACTTGCATGTTCACTGGAGCATGTGTGTATAAGTAATAGTATGTTACTAATGCGCAAGCATATAAAAATAGAGAAGGCTTTGTAAGTTAACAGCAGTTTTACATTGCAGAAGTTTACAGAAAAATGCTGCTGGTGCTCGCTTGCTTGCTTTTATTTCCCTTGTGGATTGGATAGGAATTATAAATCTGTTCCATTAAATCTATAATATATAAATATTTGATAGTCCAGGTTAGTTGTAAGTCTGTTGTTTAATAGTTCACATAATCGTTCGCCCTCCCGAGTGTGTTGGAGGTCCACGGTATTGAGTTTTTAATGGTTTCCAAACATAGCGGCCTTCGTGGGATTTTCCCCTAGAAAAACGCATCTGTCCTTCATGCTGAGATGTTAAAGGGAAGTGTGTGCATGTGTGTGTAATTGTAAGTAGGTGTGCGCCTTTGTCAAGGGAATGCATTGATTTGTGGCGGAGCGAGACTAACTCGGATGGACATCCCTTGAGCTCAGAGACAATGAGTAAAGTAACAGATCAATTCGCGCACGCACACACGCTGTGACGCAAAACACCTGCTAGAAACGAAAAAGTAAACTTAACTTGATTATCCTTCCTGTGCTTTTCCCCAACATGCTGCTTGCAAGGGATTAAGTTATATTAATGACCAGTTCGTTTTACTTGGCCTATTTACTGTACAATGTGAAAAAAGTTGCTTCGATGCCATAGAAGAACCATTTGGTTGCATAGCGAATCTTACATCTTAAAAACCTTCCTGTTTCACAAAAGGCGAAAAAAGGTGGTTCATATTATAAAAAGTAACAAAGAGATGAAACATTTGACTGAATGGTTTATTGTGGAACCAAAAATGGTTCTTCCATGGCATTGCTGTGAAGAACCCTTTAAGCACCTTTATTTGTAAGAGTTTAGGGCTGATATTATCATATTCTCACGTTTTCATAATTATCGTGGCCAAAGAATCCACATTAGCGATATTATCACGATATGTATGAATATTTGTAAATATAACATGTAGGAAGTTTCTAACCATTGTGATTCTTTACGCAAATATGGTGCTGAATAGTTTATAATATGCATGGCATTAACAGTATGGATTCTTTAAAAATGTATGTGTACATGCGTTCACCTGTGTGCTACGTTCCTTGACTGCATGAAATTCCCCTGATGTGTAACAGCTCTGCAGAGAAGGCAAGAGAGCGGTCGCTGCTCAATCGTTAATATCGATTTGCAATTTGTAAACAGTGGGACCTATTTTAGCAAATGCCAGAGCTGTTTCAGCACAATAGTGTCTGGTTTATTTTCACATGGAGCACCATAGGAGGACATACCGACTTCTCTCTGAAACAAGCATGTTCGCTTACATATTGTTCGTATCGACCACGCCTATTGCGTCTGTCTTTGTCCACCGTACCTCAACATAGCATAGTTTGTTAGGGAACATCCCGATTGAAAAAAACAGCATACTGTGTGCTGGTTAAGTATGTTTTGAAGCATGGCGCTGGTCTTAAGATGGTTCTTAGCAACTAGCTCCTAGCTCCAGACCAACTCATGACCAACTAAGGACCAGCACAGAACTAGCTTAAACCAGTTCAAACCAGCCACCAGGCACCAGAACATACCTCACAAGCATATATTAGTTTTTTCAACAGGGATGCCTACTTTTTGGTTTAAACAATTCACTTGGACATGGGACAAATGACTTGTCCAAAGATGTATTGTCAAAGGCAAAGATGTATTGTCAAGTAAATTTCTTGCAATTATGGCCGGTTTATTAATGAATTGCAAAATGCAATTCGAATGTATCGTAAGCAATGCTGATTCAGCGCTGGTCCCAGGGAACTTCCTGTGTCACATCCACAAAGGTTTAAACAAAATACCACCAACAGAATATTTATAACCGATTTAAAATGTTAAACAAATATCTTTAAGACTTAATTATGTATCAATAAATAAATAATGAACTCAGAAGGGCTTCTGGACCAGCTTTTACATCTTGCAATGTGGGTTTAACAGAAAAAGCTAACATCCATAGTCGACATTAAGGCAGGTTTGAATGGATTCGATGCACTATTTCTTCCTCATCTCTCAGGTCAGAGTATTTAAATGTCAAGAATGTCTAGAACCCTCAAAGATACCGGACGAGAACGAGGGGCTCTTCTCGTGCGACACAACAATACAAACACGCTTGAGATAAGGAGGCCGGGGCAGCTAATCAAGGCGCTGCAACTCTTTTGCTCTCTCTGTCTTGTCTCTATATTTCTTCCTGTCAAGTGTATCCATCTTTCTTATCTCATGGCGTCCTATTTCAAGCGCCTCCACCTCTCTTCTCGTTCCCTTGTGGTCCCGTTCGCAGGTGATCAATAAAGTCGCTTGATAGGTTTCCTGTCCTGTCAGGCGTGGGGCTGCCATTACTGTGCTCAGTTACAGACCTGCCAAGTGTATTACACGAGTCACCGGCGGCAGGTCTCGATTACATCAGACCCGCAGGGGAAGAAGAAAGTGAGAGACCGAGGCGGGAATTCGCTAAATGGCTTTAGCATTTCTGCATGCAGAATTTCGGCACAGGAATCTGCACCACCAGTCCAGCGAACACTATTATTACACCGTTTAAGTTGTTGTTGGCTTAAGCTCAAGCACACTTTAATTGGCATGGTTAGCCCTTTGCCATTGCATGTAATACAAATGACACGACAAGCAAGCACTAGATGCATCAAAGACGACGTAGAAAGAAGGCTGTGAATGTTAATCCCACCTCTTTTTTTTATTCTTGAAGTGTTGTGGTGCTCAGTGGATTTCTGAGCATGCATCCCATTTAAAAGCTCTGGCGGCACGGCACTCAGCGTAAGTGTGATTAATGATAAGCGCACTACGTGTTGGACTCTTACCGTCCTCCGGTTGACCTGCAATTATTTGTTTTGCAGATGGAAAGTCTAGACACAACACCATCCAAGTGTTGTATTCTCAATTACCTCGCACCTCATGAATAGCCTGCACGGTCCGGGGGCGTCCGCATCTCTGACAGAAACGTGATAGTCGATTTCGGAATAAGACATGTGGCGAAGCGGTGGATGTTTGTTTTAAGTTAGTGGCAGGTGGGCAAGCAGGCAGGGGGCCTACCTGAGGATAAGGTCAATCTGCCAGCTGAATGAATCACTGGCGTGTGGCTTAGCGTACATTAGGAGGGTGTGATAAATCCCCACCACATTAGCTGGCTGGCCGCCGGCGGAGGGAGGCCCTTTACACTGATGCATAGCTGCACGGGGCCCATCTCAAGGTCATAAGTGGCACACTAACCGAGGAGGGCGCGTAACCAAGACAAACAACAAACAAAAAGGATGATAAGCAATGCTTTTCATCAATTTACAGGTAAAATCCTCCCTCATACAATGACAAAAAGCGTCCTTCATGCTCTCTTACTATCTCAATTAGATCTGTGTAATATAAACAACATGAACAATTAAGTTGGCATTAACTAACATTGCCGAAAAGCTTCAGTATATTTCTTGATGCTAGTTAATACATTAGTGAATACATTTACTAGTGTTGACAAATACAATCTTAACTCAAATATAATTAAGTAAATAGTTTGCTAATAGAAATGTTCCAAATGTTGACAAATTTAAAATGATACAAAATCAGGAATATTTACCAGAAAAACCCTTATGAAAATGAACCATGATTTTATTATGGTAAATATGTAGTAACCAGGTTACCAGGTTTTTGTTGGATCAATTACCATTTGAATTTACATCACAGTTTTACTATAAATATTATGTTTTTTTGTTGTTTGTAATAAAACCTTGGTTAATTTTAATAAGGGAACAAACGCAATCGAAACAAATAGCAAAACTGTTTTGCAAATCTTACCGTGTTGGTTAGAAAAAGTAGTTCGTCACATAAGGGGCGTATAATGTTCGAATCATTGCTTGTTGTGCTTATTGCACAGTTTGTCTGTTTTAATAGTATTTGACGGATTGTATACACGGTCAAATGTGCAGGTCAAGTATTACTTTACTCTGCTGTATTCCATTTAAAGAGTCTCTCTACTTAACACCAATCAACAATAAAGCATATTTGTAAGCCCGCAAGTTCACCCGCAAGTAGCATTGTAAGACTATCTGCACACCTGTACACACAATATTTTAAACAACACGTTTAAAATATTCCACAGAATTCTGCGCAGAATTAAAAAAGTGTGTATAAAATCAAGCATACAGCCACGGAATCTTCTAAAACAAACACTGAGACTGAGACATAGCTTTTTTTGTTCAGACAATGCCCTGTGCCATAAAGAAAGTGAGGTCCATAAAGACATGATTTAGTGAGTCTGGTGTGGAAGAACTAGCCTGAATAAAGCCCACACCTGAACCCCAGTGAAAACCTCAGGGATTAATTGGATTTGGTGCCCGGTGATGCTTGAGTTCTGAAAGGAAGCAAATCCCTGCAGCCACATTTAGACTTCTGCTGATGTGAAAAACCTTCCCAGACGAGTGGAGGCTGGGACGAAACATACTGTGGGAAAACATATTGTTCAAGTTTAGTCATTTTTCTATTATTAAATATTCTTAACAACACACATAATTGTGAAACACAAGAGCATAAGATATTAGGTCTTGGTTCATTTCTCAAATTTACAGTGACTTCCGTAAAGAATGTTTTACAGGTTTCCGTAAAGAATCAAGAGCAGACCTCAAGAGAAGACTTTGTATTAAATGTTTTCTCTTAATACAGTTAATATACATTAAAATAATAATATAAATCAATGTTAATATAAATATAAATTAAATTGCTTTATTACTAGCCACTAGCTAGACCGGTAACCAAACACAAAGCGTTTCTGCTTTCGATGAAATCGTCTACATTGTAACCGGTAAATGGGTTAAGTATACAGTAGCTTTATGTGACCCTGGACAACAATTTTTTTAATTGAGATTTTTACATCACCTGAAAGCTGAACAATTTTGAAGTTGTTAATCAGAGACATGGAACATGATGTAATATCCTAATTATTTGGGGCATAAACGAAAAATCTATCTTTTTGACCCGTACAATGTATTTTGTGCTTTTACTAAAAATGTTCCCGTGCTGCTTAAGACTTGTTTTGTGATCCAGGGTCACGGTCCCCATATAACCTTCCTTATCTATGAGAATGAAAATACAATGGAAATCAGGATGTAACACTTTTACTCTATGTATTTTTCTAAGCTATGTTTTAAACAACTTTGTTCGCTGTAAGCTATGTATTAAACAACCTTGTTCGCTGTTGTCAATGTGACTTTATATTAAATTTAAGAAGTTCAGTGCCTGAGTTTCAGATTTATATTCTTATGAATCTTCTTTTATCTTCCTATTTCCCGTAATAGCCTATTGTTGTTTACACTGTTGATTGTTTTCTCCAAGATCTTATTTTTCTTAATAAAAGTGAGTTTAGGATGAACAAACTAATTTTATGATTAATCCAGCTAAACATAGTGACAGATTAATTTCCTGCTAGTCCCGTCCTTATCTTTTCACCTCGCAGCAATCTTCTTGCTCTTTTATCTTCTGCTTCTCTAACAGAACCATTTATAAAAAAAAGATACCCAGAATTTAAGTGTGCTCTTAGACTTTTGAACCCCACTGAATTTTTTTTTACAAAATCTTACCATGTTGCATGTGTGAGAAAAAGGCAATACTGCCGTGAAATTCAGATCATTTTTCCTCTCTCCCTCTTTTACGTCGTCCTCCTTGTTCTGTGTCTTTGCCTTGCGTTCTCGGGGGTCTGTCTGCTAGAGAAAGGGGGCTGGTCCTGGCAGAAGCCTCTCTTGGTTCAACAGAGTGCTGAAGTGTGAAGTGAGCCAGACCTGGAGAAGAAATTACACCCTCTGTGCTGTCTGTTCCACTTCCAATTCCTCATTTGTTATGTCTCAGCCTCGTGCAGCTACAGCCTCTTCTTCACTGCCTCAGACTCCAGCATGGGATAGAACATATGTCTCAGTCAATGACAACTGAACACCGCTCCGCCTCTCATTATGTGAGACACAGAAAAAGAAAAAAACACACTCATGGCACAGGAGTCTGTCTCAGGTGTTTCATGTTTAAGACAGCACGTCCTAATTTGAGTTGTAAGATGGTTTTGTTTCAGGACACTTCAGTGAAATCATAATTTATCTTCTTCAGCTTTGGGGGCCTGAAGAGAGCAGCTTTATGAGCTGTATTTCTGAATGGAGAGTATCTGCCAATCACAAATCAGACAGTCTAGCATTTTTAGTTTTACTTTAAAGTTGTAATTTGGAGTTTTTAGTGGCATCTAGTGGTGAGGTTGCAAATCGCAACCAATGGTTCGCTTCAACCCCTCCCTTTCAAAGCACTATGGTGGCTCTCACAGGATAAAGATGCCCTTACGTTTTTTGCTTCTTTGCCAAGTAAGAATGTTGCTTTCTTTGTTTATGCCCTGCTTCACTGTGTTCTTTTGCAGTGCTGCCACGTTCATTTATTTATAAGAGCTTTCGTTGTTTGGTCTAAGCTCATATAAAATGAGTCCGTCATTATCTTGCACCTGCATACAGACAATATGACATTAACAACTAGTCTATTCCGTTTCTATTTTAACTTGTATAATAAATTGTTCAATTAAACTTAATTTACGGTTTAACATGTATGCCAGTAAAGTCTTTAGAATAGTAATATTTTTACACATTTATAAATTTAATTACATTTTTAAAGTGATAGTTCACCCAATTATAATTCTGTCATTATTTACTCTCCCTCTTGTCATTTCAAACCTGTTTGACTTTCTTTCTTCCGCAGAACACAAAAATAGATGTTTTAAATGATGTTGTTAACCAGCACCAATTCACTTGCATTGGTTTTGTGTCCATACAGTAGAAGTGAATGAGGGACAGTGCTGCTCGGTTCCCAACTTTCTTTAAAATTCTCCGTGTTGTGTTCTGCCAAAGATATAAAGTCATACAGGTTTGAAATGACAAGATGGTGAATCAATGATGACAAGATTTTTATTTTTGGGTGAACAATCACTTTAATTGCATTTCATTACAACATAAGAGTTTCAACATTTCAGACATGCTTTTTTAGATACCAAGTTATTTTTTGTGTGCAGTTTTTAATTAAAACAGTAAAGCTTATCCGGAATTAACTAATCATTGAGGCCTTATAACTTCTGTGTATTTGCATGTGACCTGAATGTCTGTAACAAAGGATTGCATGTTAAAATAATTTCTTTTTTTAACAATGGTGATGGCAGAGCCAGCACGTCCTAATAAATATTCATCATAACCGGTTTGTCAAACCCCACACAAGACAACCCCCTTCAAGACTAGGTGTTAAAAATATGTGCAAGCCTGAGAGACAACAACCTGAGAATGACAAATTCTCACACAAGGAACAAGGAAAATCTTATTTTCTCAATTGTGAAGCTAAAACAAATATGAAATTAAAATGTTATTCCTGCTGCTGTAACAGGCTAACTGAATTACTCACCCGATGTGTATCGCTCTTATGTAATTAGATCTTATGAATATGTTTTTACGTGATTGGGTCACAAGAACCAATTTTCAAGCATATCCTTCCGTTCATCTGCGAGTGGACGGGGGTTTGGGGTAACTGCTTCTTCAATGGTAATAATTGAAGAAGATTATGTGAAGAGGGCAGATATCATTACCGAGCTAGGGCTTTAAACAGGGTCTTACTGAATACCCTAAAGTCTTTATGTACAGCGATCAAAGCATGGACGGGGTGAACGACCTCAATTATAATGTTTCTCTCCAAATGCACAGACATGTGTTTGTGTGTGTTTGTGGGTGGTTGTGTTCACTATAGTGTCATGTATTATCCCAGTTCTCCTACACAATCTCCACACACCACAAACAACCTTGCGTGGTATTTTTGGAATGATGAGCGGTGCGTGTCAGATATTCGCTGTGTATTGAAGATGATGAATTGGAAAGCATGAGCTTAAAACCTCTCTTTTCCAGTTTCTAATTTCGTATTGTGACAAGCTGAACTAATGGATGATACAACAGTGTGCGTTCCCTTGGCTCGCTGTGACTGGCACACAGTCTATAAATATGGAGGTTCGTCTGCTGTTGCTAATTGAAGTGGTACCTGCTGTCCCTCTGGGGGATAACAGGCCATGTATCCCTAAGAGCTTTGGGCATGATATCAGACGAGTCCCTCTGTTGAAAGTGTCCCGAGAATATCGGTCACATCCAGACTGATCAGAAACCACTAGGGATGTAACACAATATCAAAATCTTACTCTGCGATAACACCTCGGTATACCGTCTATGGTACGGTATTTATTGCTATATTTTCTATGACAAATGACAACTTGGAAACGTGCCAATCCTCTTATGTTTTTACCTCTAATCATAACGGTTGCTTAGAGGTATGAGTTAAAGTATGAGATGGGTCAAATGACCAAAAAATCCCTTTTATAAAATAAAATAATTGCGCCAGATGGACCTTTCCAAATGTAACATCTATAATCTTTTTCCTAACATTCTATATGTTAGGCCATCGTTTCATACATTCATGTGACTATGATAATATTGAGACAATTTTGCTATCGCATTAACATGATATCGATAATATTGTTACATCCCTACCAACAACTAATACATTTGTTTAGTTTCATGTTTATTAAGCACTTAAAGGGATGGTTCACCCAGAAATGAATTCCAAATCTGTATGAACACAAAAGCACATATTATGAAGAATGTTGGGAACCAAACAACACTGGACCCCATTGACTTCCACTGTATTTACATAAAATCACAGAGAAATTTCTCAAACTATCTTCTTTTGAGTTCCACAGAAGCAAGTCATGTATAGATTTTGAATGACATGAGGGTGAATGAATGATGACTGAATTATTATTTTTGGGTGAACTGTCCCTTTAAGAATGGAATTGAATAAAGGTTATGGGAATAATAGCAATTGTGTCCATGGAAGTCAATGGGGGGAAATGCTGGTTCTTTGGTTTCCAACATTCTTCAAAATATCTTCTTTTGTGTTTTGCAGAAGAAAGAATGTCATACAAGTTTGAAATTACATGGTGGTGAATAAATAATGAATTAACTTTCATTCATCACTTTAAACATTTTAAATAAACAGCTTCAATTTTACTTTCCCAAACAAGACCAATCGTGCATCATCTGCCAGGGTGAGATATTCAATCAAGCTGTCAGGAAACTGGAACTGCTGTAAAAAAGATGTCATCACATCCCAAAACCAGCCTGATGAATTCATTTCAAACATGAAAACTACCGGTCCGTGGTTTGGCAAAATCAGGTGACAACTCATCGTCGACAGAAATCAGTCCCTATTGAGGTTCCTTCACGCACCCTGTTGAGTTCCATAATGCTCCCATGATTGCGCTTTTGTCCAGATATTACCTGTCAATAAATCATTCACCTCTTTCATGGGCCGACCTCTGGAAAGACGGCCTGTTGTGTTCTCATCACGACTAAGTTTCTCGATGTCCTTCACCTCTGAGGATCAGCTCGCTAATCATGCCGCACCTTCATCCTCCATCACCTAAACAGACAGCACTTCTGCCTGCGACATGCAAATATGGAGGTGGGGGCCTCCAACTCTTGTAGTGTCAAAAATTCAGTGACACCTCCATCTGTTCAAAGGTACTTTTGAATATGTGTGAGAGAAGAGAACGTGTACAAGTGAACAGTGCAAGAGGAAATGAGATTTAAAGGAAATTCATTTAGAAGGAGATTGTTTACTAAACGTCATGTAATCACACAGCTAATAAAAAAAGATATTTTACTGTAAGAATGTTCATGGATTTTCTTTTTCTGTTTGAATTGCAAATCCAGATTGTAATGAGTGCTGTCCTGGCATTGAAAAAGTGACTTTACAACGTCAGGGGCACATTCCAATGATTTTGATAATATACTGATATGCTTTAGCTTTGTACATGGAACGGCCTGAAATGAATAAGTGTTTATTCAATTAACACTCCTATTCTCTCCTTCCTTGTACTTATGCTGTAAAATCTCACAGAAATATTAGCCAATCCACATTTTTTGCAGTGACACTAAATGCCATTGGTTGCCAAGTGTTTATTTTATCCTTTTATCCGCACGGGAACATTTATACAACAAACCTGAGTAAACGACCGATCATATCCGGTAATCCAAACTACAAAACGCCGAAAACATATCATTTACGTGTTAATGTCCGTTTGACGAGACAAAAACATTACCAGACCTTCGCTAGGTCATACTAAACTGCGTGGCTTTGCCTCGGGTGTGTTTATAGGTTGTGGTTAGCCAATTAAAACAACTATATGATTTCCAAATTATTCAAATGAATCACAAATAGTTCAAATGAATCACTTTTAAACAAGTTCTCGTTTTTTTATTCTGTTTCTATATTATTTTAAGTTGACATATTTTGAATAAAAACCTAAGCAACTTCTGTAGCCACACAAAAAGAGCTAAAGGGACAGCTCACTCAAAATGGAAATTCTGTTATCGCTCTCTTACCTTTGTCATTTCAAACCCAATTGCATTACGCTCCTTTACGGAAGACTGGTTGTATTTCAATCTGGTAGTATTTGTATAAAAATATATATTGATCATGTGTTTACTTTCATTACTGATAAACATGAAAAGACAGATGGTTTTAGCAGTTGTTATGTAATTTGCACTCCAAACGTTTTAAAATGCAAATATGTAGATCAAGAAAGTCAAGTTTTTTGGACCTAGGTATTTTCAAAATCCTGCGTACGGCTCTGGTTGTGCAAACATCATTAATTTATATTTATTTGATAATTTATTTGTTTTTATTTTTATTTCTTATACCTTATTATTTTAATTAAATTTGAATTTGTTGTTTTGTTTTCATATTGCTTATTGTTTTGTTATTTTATTGTATTGTATTTTATTTAGAGGTATAAAAATGGTAGAGGCTGATGTTGAAGATGTGAAATAAAGGTTGAGGGTAGAGTTATGATGGCATTGGCAAGGAGAGTGCGACTTTTCCCGGGATGTGATGTATACGTTCAGACAGGCGGTGGAGATTGCCACACTTGTCTAAATTTCAGAGGAAGCTTTTGCGTGCCAAGGTGTCAATGTAACCTCATCACAGTTCAGCCTCCCCATTGTTGGTTTATGGATGTCTTATATACAGGCAGGCGCAAAGACCTCTGGGAAATTAACTTTAGATATATCCACAACAAAATGAGCACAGGAGTCTCCGGTAACTCGCTTTCTTACTGTAATCTCAGTCTCCTTACAGAACGGACGTGCTTCTAATATTCAGTCCCAGGTTGTTTCCCTACGATCTCATAAATGCTTTGATTAATTATTAATCCAAACGAAGAGCGACGGAGTGAGCCGTATGAATTTTGATGTGGATTTTCTCAACAATCTTTAGCCGATTGTCAGCCATGAAGAATTTTAAGATTTCAACCTTGTGGACAAGAACATGTTGTAAGTCTTGTCATTGTTGTTGTAGGGTATGAAGAAGCACAGTTCGCAGAGTGCTTTTTGTCTCTTCCTTCTTTTATTCTGGCTCTTCATGTTACATCCCAGTCAAGGTTACTTATGAGGTTTCAAAGAGTTCAGTGCCATCTTTGATTATCTTATACACTATTAATGAAATGCCAACTCCACCAGCCAATTAAAATCTGAAATAAATTTGCATTCGACTTTCACATGGCATTATTTCAGACATACATTTATTTCACTGCATGTGACTTCAAGTAAAAAACATTACTTAAAACATTTCATTCTTAAATATTTCTATATTTATACTCGCGTGATCAAAAAGCCACCATTAGATGTTATGCTTGTCCTAAAAACCTTCTTAAACCATCAGACCAGATTCAGAGACTAGCTAACTGACAGCTTGGTAGATGGAAGCTGGTATTTTGAACATCCTCTTGTCTGCACAATTGTGTCTCGATGCTCATTCTTGTGTTTCTGACCCTGCTAAGCGTGTTTCACCTTGACGGATTCTCTCTGTTCTGGAATTGTTTAAATGGGTTTCATGTCTGATGAAACATCGTCTTCCGATCCCCAGAGGCACCAAGCCGAGAGTGACACTCACACTGATGCGTACCAGGTCACTCACACTCTCATGTGGATTCCGAGCTGATGTTACGATCAGGAGGGTCTTGAAGGACAAGCGCTACTATTTATTGCGTTATGTTTTCGCTCTGAACAGTGAAAGGGTTTACGTTAATGGAGTGGCTGAATGGAGAAACAACATCCTAACCTTGAATGAAAGCGTTTGAGAATTGCTTTAGCCTTTAAATGCCACCTTGACGAGACAGAGCCTGCGTACCTATCCGTCCCCACCTCCATTGAACCGTCTCCCATGGCTCTTCGGATGGGCTCTGTGCTCTGTCATTAGTGAGGACATGTGTTCAGCCCACTCCTGAGACAGCTGTGTAATTATGGGATGAGTTAATCAGCCGATGGGATTATGAGTGCTTCCCTGAACATGAAGCCTTGTCACAAGTTAGTCATGCTTTATTTAGAAATGCTCCGTGAGAACATTTGCATTTATGCGTTTCACTGGACCTTTGACTCGAAGTGATTCGTTCTGCATTTAACATTCTGCATTTTCAGAAAATGAGACATATAATCTTGCGGTTGCTAGTGATGGAGCATCAACGTTATTCGCATTTTAGTGTTGATCATGACCAACTAAATGGAGGGTCAAGACCAGACCAGCATTCCTGAAATTGATCTGAAATATGTTAACCCCAAAAAGTCATGATAAAAAACTGAACGAAGTCATTGAATTTGTGTTGATATTTGTCACTTGAATTCTATCACTTATTATTCATGTTTTATTATTTACATATATATATATATATATATATATATATATATATATATATATATATATTGTTTTTACTATTTTCATATATTAACTAAACACAAAATGCCCTGTAAATATTGGCAATTGTTTTATTATTATAAAAATGCCAAACATTTGCATGAAGACCCGTATCTGTAAAATGCTAAAATACAGCAAAAGTTTTGTTTAAAGTTGTGTCTAAAATACAAGCCACTCAATATTAACTTGTTGGTAACACTTTACAATAGGGTTGTACTTATTTACATTTAGTAATGTATCCACATTAGTAATGCATTTGTTGTAGGATAGCTTTATTTATCAACTCTTAGTACCTCTGTTATTTTATAATAGGGGTTTTCAGAGAAAACCCATAAATCAAGGAAATTAGAAATTACTATAACATCTTTACTTTCCCCTTCTTTTGCCTTTTATTTTTAAGAAATATCGCACAAACCTACTTTTGGGACACCGGTGTTGTCAACAGAAGATGGCCGCTGATGACTATATTAATTTACTAAGATTCACCTTAGATCATTTGTGTTATTTACATTAAATATAAAAGGGTGCATACTGTATATCAATGATAAGAATTGTAAAAACAAGTTATTATAAGTAAAACTTTGCATCGTTTCTTGGTTGCCAAGAAGGTCTGCAACTTAAGCAATCATTTATTTTTATACCACTGTACGTAAGTTGTGTAGGTTCTAATATAAAGGAGGCATCAGATAGACCGCGTATTTTTGTTCTGGAGATGAGGAGGTTTGGATCATGTAGCAGGGCACTGTCCTGCTTGTGTACCCGGGCTTGAATGGGTCTCACTGGTCTCCAGGCCAGCCAGTGCTGCTGTCTAATAGAGATTAATGGGAGGCCTGGATATGTTTGGACGCTGGACTCCTTGAGCATGAAATACAGTCTCACAGGGTTGACTGGAGCGCTGATTTATGCCATCTAGATCCCAAACGTCAGCGTCTGTGGGGGGGTTTATCTTTGTCCCGTTAGTGTTTTACCTCCTCTCTCACCAACATAAAACAAACGCACGGCCAACTATACACACAAACCACCGCGCACACTGCCTGATATTAGATATCGAGGTTAGAAGAAGAATACATACTTTAAAGCGTGTCCTTGGCCCAGAGGGGAATGATTCTTCACTTTGCGGTGTGTGTGTGTGTGTGTGTGTGTGTGTGTGCCTGTCCCTGAGCTGCATGTCAGAATGGTGGGTGGCGGGTTTGGTGGGAAATAAGATGTTCAATTCAAATGTAATTTCTTTATCCACTTGATCTTGTTTTCTCTTGAAATATATTATGAAAGGTCTCACTTTGTTTACATGTGAGCTCGAAGTACAGTATAAAACATTCAAAAGGCTTTTGTAGTGCCGCATTGTTATGCATTAGATGTGTACAAAACTGTCACCATTCATAGTTTTTCGTGGTTGCATGGCGAATGTATTTCAATGCATAATAGGTTCAAGTACATGGAGAAGCCCCCGATGTATGTGAACACACTTTAGTTGTATTATGATGCATTTAAGGATTCAGTGTAGTATTAAATAATAAACTAAGTGGACTAATTGTATTTCAATCGCAAAACTGATTTCTGAATTCCACAATCAATTAGGTAGAATCATTGTGATATTAATAATAGCAAGTACCAAACATCAACACCATAAAGTTGTCCATCTGCAGTATACCATTCCGACACATTGAGACCATTCCGAATTTTTATTTAATCAGCATTTCTAGATTTATGGTGGTCATTCCAGTCCAGTGTCTGTTGAATTTCAATAAAATCAAACCTCAGGAATTACAAAATCATCCAACAACAATGTGCTAGACTGACAGCATGACAAGACACATGAAAACTTTGATAAAAATCAAGGTTATTACATTAGAAAAAAATGTGATCCTTACAAATACAAATATTACTGTTGTATTGCTTAAAAGTGAACATGAACTTCTTTTCTTTGCAATATTTGTTTCTCCAGTTTAATTTTCTGCGAATAAATGCAAAAAGAAACAATATTTCTATTTGAAATTTTTTGGGAGAAATGTTGTTAGTGGATCCCAGAATGAAACAAAATTATTATTTGACCTAAACACATAACTATAAATATAAACAGAAAAAATGATGTTGAAATGGCCTCTTAATGTTTTCCATGGCTGTATATACTGTATCGCGCTTGGAAATATGGTGACGCAGATATTCAACAGCGTCAGATTATAACATGTATTAATTAGTTGTAATAACTGTGCTGAAGGGAAATAATCAGAATAATCTTAATTAATAATAGTAAATAAAAATTTGAGCACATTAACCGTGATTTATCAAGCAACAACTAACATTTTCTCAAAAATACCTTCACTTTTATATTTTGGGCCATTTACTTAGACACAAGGTGCTTTTTTACTCAATTGCTGCATCCCTATTCATACATTGGATCCTTTGAGGGATGAGGACTATATCATTGAGAGATTGTGTTAAAGTAATACTGAAATGAAACGCTCTAGCCTATGATGGATTTCTATTTGTGTCACCTCTTGACAGCAGCTACAATGTATGTGACTTAAATAAAATAGAAAGTTTTATTATTTTAAGAGAATAGTCACACACATAAATGCACAATGGTGGAGCATTAATGAAAAACATTGTGGTGAGCAGGGCGGGACGAGAGCCGTGAAGGGCACGTGAGCGATAATGAGCGTATGAGTCCAGTTGTTTTACGTTCGCTGGTTTTCGTCTCCTTCCTTCCTCTTATTGAATCGTGTTAGAAACATCATAAGATAAAAATATACAACTCCCTTTTCAGCAGATTACATCATTGCACTTGGCTAAATACCGTTACACATGCACAGTGAATCCAAGGCTGTGAAGGATCCATCCGTTCTATCCTATAGGCTAAGAATGAAAGGAAATATTTTAAAGCTGCATTAAAAAAAAGTTAGATATGGGACAGCTTTACCAGCCTTGAGTCGCACCTCTGACGTATTCGGTTTTGGAATACAGCCTTCGGAGGATGAAGCCTTTGAATTGGAATGGAGCTAATGCATGCCATCAGTTTCCCTCGAGTTCACACAGGTGCTCTAGCAGCTGTAGTTCATCACATTAGGATGGTCTACAAATATATGACAGCCAGAAAGCTCCATTTAAGTACATTATTAACTTCATCAATTTGATATGTTCTCATTGTGTTTGCAAGAATGTATATGACAACTCATTACAAATGCAATTTATTATCAATGTCTTACTGCATCATATCGGTTTCCAGGTCAATAAATGGTTTAGCTCAATAAATGATGGTTTCATACAGAAATGTAGACAAACGTATACTTATGTACTGTATTCCATTGTGCCATGAGGACACATGTAAAATTCTCTCTCTCTCGGTCTCAGTTTGTGACCCTTCTGGCCCTTGAGGACGCACATGGACATCTCCCTCAACACACCCAGAGACACCAGACAAAACCTCTACTCTTTTGTGCGCTGCTGGTCCTCCTTTGTTCGGCTCATCCTCTTTTATCTTAACTATCACCTCTTTCTGACAGTTAAAATTTTTGTCTACATTGTTCTGTCTTATTTCTCTTCTCTTGACACTATCTCTCTCCTGCCTTCACTCCGCTTTTTTCAGTTTCTCCGTATGCTGCCGCCACAGTGAGAAGCATCCCAGACCTGCCAGGCTGAGGTTTCCATGGCGACGGGCCTGCTGAGGTAGTGCGAAATCACTGTGGTGGCCCACACTATTTCTAATTGCAGATTCCCCAGTTGCAGCCGTTAGAAGAAAATCGTATAGACACGGAGAGATGACAGATTGCATCGACTTAAGCAAATGAGTGCTTTAACGTGTACTATGAATACATTTGCATTAAGTTCAGGGGTCAGTCCGAGTTTTTGCGAGTCTGTCTTCAGTATGTGCATGTCCATCTGTTCTCAAAGCAGCTTTCTGTGTCTCGCAAGTGTTTCCCACACATACCTGCGAAGAGACATTGTTAGCTGGTTTGGCTAGTTGGGCTAGTCTTCAGTTGCTCTCGGAAATCTGATAATTCCCACTTCTGATGTCATGATTTCGAGCTGGTTGTGTTCAGGTACTTTGTTGTTGGAAAAAACATGGGTATCAAAATTATTTCCCAACTTCCCAGTGGGAAGCGACATCAGAGGACGGTCATGTGTAATTTTCACCTCAGAATTTCATATTTCACATAATTCCGAGAGCACGTGTAGGCAACTTCATTCATTCTTAACTCGGCATGTAGTGGCCACCAGGAGATTCACGCGTGCCATGGATATCGGTGGGCCTTTGGTCATGTTTGTATTTGCTTTTAAAGCAGCCATAACACACAGAGCTTCTGCATATTTCATGTCAATCTTGAGTACTTACAGAATTGTATCACACCCTTCTAATATCTGTAGTCTTTAGTTTGATCACATTTATAAAGACAGATACAGCTGTATGATTTTTTCCAAAAACATGCTACGTGTGTGGGGGGCGTAACTAAAGCATGTGCGCACACATTGCCAACAAAACACGGACAGTTTCACTTACCGCATACGATTCATGTCCGGCATCCAAATCCAGTTTTATATACATCGTTTATATAACATTCATCTCCCAAATGAAGTGAACAGACAAAAGCAGCTGAACTTCGCATGCTCAAGATGCGTGGGTGTTTTCCGCATGCTTTTACAGGATAATTGTCCAATACAGGACTAAGAAAAGTTGTTACGTAAAGATTTTTCATGTTTGAAAAAACTTTCGGAAACCTGTATGAACTCTGATGGGAGTGTATCGAGCATCGAAATACTACTTTTTGACAAGTTGACCATGTCAAGCATGAGAAGACAACACGTTTAACATTGTTAGTAAGTCAGAATGCATGAAACACCGTTGCAGGGCCACTTTAATGCCTCCTCAGGTTACATTTGACCATCAAAATATAAGATGTATGATTCAAAATGAACAAAACATCAAAGTCTTTTACTTTTGAAGCAAAAATGCAAACAAATGTGTAAGTGAGCATGGGTTAGATTAGAATGCACAACATTGCATAGAACAATGAAACGCTCACAGCAACGCAAACATTGAAAACCTTCTTTTTCTCTTGTTAATCTAAATCATTCCTCTCATGTGGTATCCAGATCTATCTAACTATTTCTATTTCTTTGACCTAGCCGTTGCTTACAGAAGTGGCACTTACAGTGGGCTTAGGGTTCATACCGCCATCGAGAGCATCAAAAATCGCTCTGGCCATCCTGCCAACAACGCTGTAGAAAGATTCGAGGATGCTCTGACGTATGTGATCGGAATTAAACAGTTTACAGGGCTGCGTTCTCTGGAATCCTCTCAAGCGGTGGAATAGATGCCGCCAAACCGCGTCTTAGCTCATTACCATAAAGTTTACCCGATTTCAACTCCGCTGCCGGCTCACATTGAAAATGAATTACTTACGGCCACTATGACGGTCTCTAAGGTGGCGGTATGAATGCACAGTTACATAAAGTGTATTTGCTGGTGGTGCCTCTAATAGGTCATTGGGTGTTTTGTGTTCCTGAAACGTATTTATCATCCTTTTACAGATTTGCTCAACTCTGAAGATTGCTTTGGTGACAAGAGTGGTAAATTATTGCGCACCTGAGGCCGTAACAGAGCCGACGCCGTCCCGACAAATGTCTGGCACCTGGGTTTATTGAAAGATGAACGGATGTTTGCCTGATGACGAATCAGAGAAAGTCCTGTTTGTGAATCCTGACTTATTCAGAGGTGAGTGAATAGCACTATTGAGGGCCAAATAAAACCTTGATAAATAAGTTGCCTGCTAAACTTGAATTAAATCAAATAACCAGAACCGGAACAGCTGAGAAAGAGAGAGAGAGAGAGAGAGAGAGCGAGAGAGAGAGCGAGAGAGAATTGAACCAGAATGCAGGGGTTGCATTTGGATGTAAGTTGGATTGGTATGTCTGGTTTAAGTATGATATCTGTCATCTATCAAGCTAATTGACAAACTGTCTCATAGTCTCAGAAAATCATATATCGTTTAGTATATTCTCTTCTCATGAAGCATTGAGGTAGACACAAGCCTTCTGATAAAATGACAGATAATTCTGACTCGTGTCCATTGAAATCGTAAAAATTTCATTTGTCATCAAATCAGTCATCTTTCTATTTAGAAACCAATTATAATTGTCTTACCTTTGCTAATATACATCTTATCAAATATTTTATGCACACAATACTGTATATACCAATTCTGTATAAACAGAACTGTTTCATAAGCACTTGCCGTTTTAGCTTTTTTGGTTACTTTCTCTTAATTAAAGAAATATGGTTATTCAACATTCGATTCAGTTCTAAATGTTCTGTTGGTTGTAAGTTTTTCTTTCGCTTGTATAGCGTTAAAAACTGAAACAGAAAGTAATTCAGGAATGGTGTAGATTACGTCTTGCAGTTGGTCACTTTGGTGCATTGGGCATTTTGGTCGGTTGGGCATTTTCTTGAGGAGTCACCCTGAAAAACAAGAAATGGCTTCTTAATTTTTCCAAGTCATGCATTTCAAACCAATTTTGTAAAATAAAATGTTGTTATGTAAAAACAATATGTTGCCACAATTACATTATCCTCGCTCCACAATACTAATATAAACAATTGAGATATAATAATATACTAATATAAACGCCTTTAGATTTAAAAGTTTAGAAAATCATGAAAAATCTTTTATCACAGACACATGTCCACACCTGATCCAGGGCAATCGCTGAAATCTGTTCGCTCCAGGGGATGGCAGGTTTCACACCTGTTGTCAGGGTAGGCCCGTTGAGGCATGCAGGACTCTTGGCATGTGTGCCAGCCTGACACAGCAGAAGATACTGACCCTTTACAACTACAGCATAAAAACCAGACTGATGCCTGTCATATCCCTCCTGCATGTGCTTCCATTGAAAGGAGACAGCAGTGGTCTCTAGGGAAGGACAGGTGTTTCTGAACAGTATCTGTCATTCCTGACACATCCCACACAGGTCCGCAGCTGATGGCGGAGAGCCGCCTGACATCCCTCTGGGCCAGCATTTATATGTGTCTGTTTGTAAAAGAGAGAGTGTCTAACACTGGTGGCAATAGCATTCTACCATTCGCTCTAAGTGTTTTGGTACATGTTAAGGGTTAATGCCACTTGTTGTAAAGGGGTTGTTCCTGATTTAAGGGAAGGCTACGGTTTGTAAGTGTCTTGTAAGTGTCTGCTTCAGTTGATACCTCAAAAAACAGGTCCGCTGAACAAGCAAGAGAGGGATCTGTCTTGAGTGTGTGGTGGCATTTCATTGAGTGAATATGAAGGAACGGGTATGTGGTTGATAGGAATCTGCTGCAATATTGAAGAAAAGTGTGATATACTAAATAATGCGAAATGCTATAAGCGATAAGATACCACTTCCAGTGTATTAAATTTAGCTGCATCTAGTGGTGAGGTTACGAATGGGTTACGACTCACTCCACCACTACGGTGGCTGACACAAGACGAAGATGTCGTAACTTAACTGCTTCTTTTGCTGAAGGAGATAACGTAGTCACGAAATGCAGTTTGTCCATTCAGGGCTACTATAGAAACAACATGGTGAATTCCATGTAAGGGGACCTTATTCTAAGGTAATAAAAACATAAAGCTTCATTATGTGAAGTCTTTATACACATCTGAACACATAGATATGTATATATTGCATTTCTGTCAAAAGATCCTCCAAAAAATTACACACATCACCTTTAAGAGTGTAAGATCTCTTCTGATACTCTAATGGAGACATCTGTAAGATTTCTGTCACTTTCTCTGTAGAAATTTCTGAGACCCAGGAGACTTACGCAAAAGTGTCATTTGCTCTACATTTAATCATAATTACGTCTAGTTATAATTGAGATATTAAAGGGATCTCTTCTGTGATTTTTCTTTCTTATGGGAGGATAACGCAACTTTTCTCATTACAGGGAAGCCTTTGCAAAGGCACGTGTACTGTTGATCCCTCATGTTGCTGTTTGACTTCCTCTCTCTCTTGGCATTTATGCGGTGAGGTGTGAAACATTAACAGACTGTCAGCCCGTCACTGGATGTACAGCTAGTGAAATCATGCTGAGGGAGGGAGATTGTATTGCATTACAGCGTATGACATTATCAGATGATATTTAGCTTTACGATATTTCTCTTGGGTTTACTTTCGAGATGTTTGTATTGGTATTTTGATTACCATGCAGCATTGAAAGGAAACAATATTTCATGATAAATGTATCTCCAAGAAACATATGAAAGTTAGTTGCCAATGTTTAAAATTTTGTTATGAACTGTGTGAGAACCCAATTGCAGGCAGCGAAACGGGGATGAAGGGGTTAACAAATAGACTTTGATAAATACAGAAAACAAAAACCCACGAGGGGGTAAAAAGACAGTACACAATAACTAACACCATAAACTGATAAACTGAAAACTAAACACTCAACTAGAACTCAACTATAAAACACTAAGACTAAACAAACACTCACAAAGACTAGAATAAACTTAAGTACTATACACGACAAGGCTTCTAGGAAAGTCAACGAGGCTACTAGTACGGGGTAACAAATTCAACGAACCAGCACAAGACAATGAACACGAGGATGTTTTATAGGGAGACAGACAAAGGATAATTAACAAGGGTCAGGTGCGGGTACTGAAACACTCAGGGAAGGTTAACGAGGAAACGAGATGGCGGGAAACACTGACGAGACACGAGAAAGCACATGGCATGTCAGAATCAAAACAAAGCCATGTCTTTCTCAAACAAAACCTAAGGCTATGCCATGACTCCGCTGCAAGACCAAGAATAAACATGACATGATAGCGGAATCATGACATAAGCCCCCCCTTAAATGAACACCTCCAGGTGTTCATCAAGGGGTAGACTGACAAGACAGGGCAGACTGGGACAAGGACAAAACAAGGCAAAACATGGAAAACAAGATTAAGGGTAGACAAACATAAATTTCAAAGGGGTTTGGATGACATAATAAAAATAACAAACAAGGGAGGGGGGGAGGGGGAACAGCAGAGTTCATGGGGGAACAAAAGAGTCCATGGGAGGAAGTCCAAAGGGTTTGGGACATGGGGGAACAGTTTTTGTCCCTGGCGCTCGGAAGCGCGGAGTCCCAGGGGACTTAGGGGACACCCTGGGGGGCGGCGCTCGAGAGCGCGAAGTCCCCGGCAGGGCAGGACTTGACGCCGGCTGGAAGGCCGGCAGGGCAGGAGTTGACGCCGGCTGGAAGGCCGGCAGGGCAGGACTTGACGCCGGCTGGAAGGCCGGCAGGGCAGGACTTGACGCCGGCTGGATGGCCGGCAGGGCAGGACTTGACGCCGGCTGGATGGCCGGCAGGGCAGGACTTGACGCCGGCTGGAAGGCCGGCTGGAAGGCCGGCTGGACCACCGGCTGGACCACCGGACTTGACGGGACCACCGGGACCACCGGACTTGACGGGACCACTGGGACCACCGGACTTGACGGGACCACCGGGACCACCGGACTTGACGGGACCACCGGGACCACCGGACTTCGAGCCGCCCTCCGTTGTCTCTTCTTCTTCAGCCGAGCCACCCGCCTGGTGGTCGGCTGCAGGAACGATGTGAATGGGACGGGCGGCTCGGGATTGGAGGCCTCGGACGAGGACCCCCAGGATTACCGTCTCCCCCGCTTGCCAGTGAGACTGGGCGGTTGTGGAGAGGCTGCAGAGGCTGGAGAGTGGTGCGTGGCAATGCCCACAACACCAATCTGCAGAGGACCACTCTCGGGTATCGCAACCAGCGGAGATGAGTAAACTGGGGTCGATGAGGTCGCGGACTCCGAACGCGCTGCGGCAGTTACCCACACGGCGTCGAAATCCAACGGCCTCATCGCCCTCATCTCAGAGCGAGAGAGTGGCTCTCTGAGACCGGTGTTGAACAGCACCGCCAGCTCCCTCTCCCCGAAGACGCCCTGTTCCGCAATGTCCAGGAACCTCTCCACATACTCATCCACAGTCTCACATCCCTGGCGAAGACTGCAGAGGCGACGGGCCAAGCTGGACCGGTCAGTGTCCATGCTGCTGCTGGGTTCTGTGATGGCTGGTTCGTTCTGTTATGAACTGTGTGAGAACCCAATTGCAGGCAGCGAAACGGGGATGAAGGGGTTAACAAATAGACTTTGATAAATACAGAAAACAAAAACCCACGAGGGGGTAAAAAGACAGTACACAATAACTAACACCATAAACTGATAAACTGAAAACTAAACACTCAACTAGAACTCAACTATAAAACACTAAGACTAAACAAACACTCACAAAGACTAGAATAAACTTAAGTACTATACACGACAAGGCTTCTAGGAAAGTCAACGAGGCTACTAGTACGGGGTAACAAATACAACGAACCAGCACAAGACAATGAACACGAGGATGTTTTATAGGGAGACAGACAAAGGATAATTAACAAGGGTCAGGTGCGAGTACTGAAACACTCAGGGAAGGTTAACGAGGAAACGAGATGGCGGGAAACACTGACGAGACACGAGAAAGCACATGGCATGTCAGAATCAAAACAAAGCCATGTCTTTCTCACACAAAACCTAAGGCTATGCCATGACTCCGCTGCAAGACCAAGAATAAACATGACATGATAGCGGAATCATGACATAAGCCCCCCCTTAAATGAACACCTCCAGGTGTTCATCAAGGGGTAGACTGACAAGACAGGGCAGACTGGGACAAGGACAAAACAAGGCAAAACATGGAAAACAAGATTAAGGGTAGACAAACATAAATTTCAAAGGGGTTGGGATGACATAATAAAAATAACAAACAAGGGAGGGGGGGAGGGGGAACAGCAGAGTTCATGGGGGAACAAAAGAGTCCATGGGAGGAAGTCCAAAGGGTTTGGGACATGGGGGAACAGTTTTTGTCCCTGGCGCTCGGAAGCGCGGAGTCCCAGGGGACTAAGGGGACACCCTGGGGGGCGGCGCTCGAGAGTGCGAAGTCCCCGGCAGGGCAGGACTTGACGCCGGCTGGAAGGCCGGCAGGGCAGGACTTGACGCCGGCTGGAAGGCCGGCAGGGCAGGACTTGACGCCGGCTGGATGGCCGGCAGGGCAGGACTTGACGCCGGCTGGAAGGCCGGCTGGACCACCGGCTGGACCACCGGACTTGACGGGACCACCGGGACCACCGGACTTGACGGGACCACTGGGACCACCGGACTTGACGGGACCACCGGACTTGACGGGACCACCGGGACCACCGGACTCCGAGCCGCCCTCCGTTGTCTCTTCTTCTTCAGCCGAGCCACCCGCCTGGTGGTCGGCTGCAGGAACGATGTGAATGGGACGGGCGGCTCGGGATTGGAGGCCTCGGACGAGGACCCCCAGGATTACCGTCTCCCCCGCTTGCCAGTGAGACTGGGCGGTTGTGGAGAGGCTGCAGAGGCTGGAGAGTGGTGCGTGGCAATGCCCACAACACCAATCTGCAGAGGACCACTCTCGGGTATCGCAACCAGCGGAGATGAGTAAACTGGGGTCGATGAGGTCGCGGACTCCGAACGCGCTGCGGCAGTTACCCACACGCCGTCGAAATCCAACGGCCTCATCGCCCTCATCTCAGAGCGAGAGAGTGGCTCTCTGAGACCGGTGTTGAACAGCACCGCCAGCTCCCTCTCCCCGAAGACGCCCTGTTCCGCAATGTCCAGGAACCTCTCCACATACTCATCCACAGTCTCACATCCCTGGCGAAGACTGCAGAGGCGACGGGCCAAGCTGGACCGGTCAGTGTCCATGCTGCTGCTGGGTTCTGTGATGGCTGGTTCGTTCTGTTATGAACTGTGTGAGAACCCAATTGCAGGCAGCGAAACGGGGATGAAGGGGTTAACAAATAGACTTTAATAAATACAGAAAACAAAAACCCACGAGGGGGTAAAAAGACAGTACACAATAACTAACACCATAAACTGATAAACTGAAAACTAAACACTCAACTAGAACTCAACTATAAAACACTAAGACTAAACAAACACTCACAAAGACTAGAATAAACTTAAGTACTATACACGACAAGGCTTCTAGGAAAGTCAACGAGGCTACTAGTACGGGGTAACAAATACAACGAACCAGCACAAGACAATGAACACGAGGATGTTTTAAAGGGAGACAGACAAAGGATAATTAACAAGGGTCAGGTGCGGGAACTGAAACACTCAGGGAAGGTTAACGAGGAAACGAGATGGCGGGAAACACTGACGAGACACGAGAAAGCACATGGCATGTCAGAATCAAAACAAAGCCATGTCTTTCTCACACAAAACCTTAAGGCTATGCCATGACTCCGCTGCAAGACCAAGAATAATCATGAAATGATAGCGGAATCATGACACATTTTAGGAAACGTACGTTTCACTTTTAACTTGGATTGCACTAAATTATCAGCCATATCGGTATCGGCCGATAAATTGTCATTTTTAATGTTGTCGGCCAAATAAAATTAATTTAGGCAGATATATTATAGACATTAAATTATGAATAATTTCCTCTGGTTAAACCACTTTTCATGGGAAAAATAATTTTCAATCTCAGAAAATATTGATGTATCGTATATCGGTCAAAATATCGGTTATCGGATTCCAATGTTCAAGAATTATTGGTTATCGTTATCAGCCAAAATTAACATATCGGTGCATCCCTACTTTTAACCACAGCAACCATGGACTAGAGCTGTTGTCATTCTTAAATAGCTTAATGAAATGAATGTTTGGCTTAAACCCAAATAAATCCCTAAGCTTTGCACCATTAGTTTTTCAAAGATTTTCCTACTTATTTCTTGTTTTCCCCCCTTCGGTCAGTTCAATAGTGTCGGACACCTGACCTTTGCAGATGGACATTAAAAGGTTTATGAGTGCTAGTGGCCTTTTCTCTATCAATAACACCTGGCTGACAGAAGGTGTTGAGTCGTAAGGCAAAGTGATCTCCAGAGACCACTGAGAGGAAAAAATTGTTGTTTGGAGAGACGGCAAAGTGCTAAATCCATACTAGTGCTCATTAATATGGATGTTTATTTGCTTTCTTCCATTGAGACTGTATCGGTTGTGTGTGCTGATGGTGAAATGTCATTTTAGGTGGAATTTAATCACTCTAAGCATTTAGTTTGAAGAACAGCTAATGTGGATTTTTTTCTAGTTGCTATATCTCATGTGAAAAGATGAGTAGATTGTGAGCCCACCGGTGTAGGCCTATGTGTGTGAGAATTGGAGAGTCCGGAGCTGCGCACCATTGCGTGGCTGGGTGACTGATGTTTCTCACTGTCGTCGCATCGGTCGCAGCTCAGCTCATCATTGGCAAGTTAACAGACACAATGTGAGAGCATTACTACGATTCGATGTTTGCCTTGACAGGTGTTTTGAGCCTGAGGATGAACAAATTGATATTTGAGACGTTAAAAGCGAAACTAACTGCGGAGGAGTTCAGAATACACCATTTATCTGTTGATTCATATTTTTCCAATCCGTTCACACGAAGGAATAAACGAGTTTACGTGACGTTATCTTAACATTGTGTTGTGAACATGATGAAAAGTGTCCTTAATACACAATAAAATCATCATAAGAACATATTAAGAGGAGCCATTAGTTTAGCTATAACACTATAAACAACTAAATATGTACTTTTTCATGCAAAATGACTTTTTTAAGAAGATTTTAATGGGGTGTTCTGACCCATTGTGGCGTCAAATGCAATTCACTAATCTTTGCTCTTCAAATGAAACGGCATCACCCTGCAGTTTATTTAACACGGCCCCACGGCTTTGCGGTGCATGGCTTTCTCTGTGTCAAAAGTCAGCCAACTGCATGCAGTTTACTAGACTCGTGTTTGTTACAGGCCTGTCAGAGGCGTTTCAAATTTTTATAACCGTTTGTTGTGAAAGTAAACTCGGTGTGTACATCAAGAAAATAACTGCATGCTTTACAAAATATGGCATCTTTTGCATTGCTATATTCAATCCATTTAAACTGTTCATACCGATGAGAACTGAAGGAACGTGGCTTTCCATCAATTACGGTAATTGGATATTTTCTGTTCTTCTATCCCGGACAGATCTGGAGGTGGACCATTTTAATTTACTAAGAAGCCGGGTGAGTGAGAATATCAGTGGAGGCTGAAGCACAAATGCTGCCATTAGCACTTGACTCACTGGATGTTGTTATGTGTATTTCACCTTCATTTCCAGGTGCCTCCAGGTGTGTTTGTCTAGACATGTTTTTTTTTAAACTGCCACATGTATAGTTGTTTAGCTATGTTTACATTATCATCAAAAGAGATTACAGACAGCGTTTTTTTGCCGCGCAGCGTAACGGACTTAACGTAACTGACTGTGAGCACATAATAAAGATGTGATATTATTTTTAATAAACAAACAATTCAAATGTTATTATTTAATTTATACAATTCAAATTTAGAATTAAGGTTAATAAGTGTAATTGTATGATATAAAAAATTATTTTCTTGGCTCTGACTCGATGGCTCCACCCCTAGCTCACCAATGGTCCCTGCTATTGAGTAGTGTCATATCCCTCTGAAATGAAAATAAAACTGCACATTGATAATAAATAGATTAAACTCACAGAAATTACAAAGTATTTGTCAGTAATACAGCTGTTTTGGGGAAAATGTCAATAATTGCATTGCAGGGTGATTTAATGTGTACCCCTAAATTTTCTGCTTGCGAAATGTTTTTCCGTCAGGGGCTACAGTGCTCCTGGTAAAAAAGTTAGTCTGGAGCCCTGTGTCAGGATAACACTGCTTTTAAATGCCTCAGGTGACTTGACTCAAAGAAACGGCCATTAACCCTACCTCTACACTAACACTTTGAAATGTCAGCCGTGACGCTGAGAAAGGGAGGGGTGATGGTTTATAGATCTCCTGAGCGTGGCAGCGGACAGGCTTTTCTCTGATAATGTACTGATTGATATCCATTCTGTCATACATATTTCTACCACCCGGTGAAACCGCTTCATATGAAGTGCTCTTATTCCTGTCCAGTGTTCTGCCGGAGGATGGATGGAGTTTAGATGAAGAGGTAGTCAGCCAGCTGGAAGACACTGTAATGGAATTCACGGCCATCTCATTTAGCTCCAGGAGGACTTAATGCGATTTACCCAAATAGAGGATTTTTCTGGATGAACATCTTTTTGTTGGATCTGAGATGCCAATTCAGTAAATTAACTCTAATAAAAGCGCTAATCTGACATTTTTTATAAAATTACAATATTTCCCCCGTGTCCCCTTAATGGACAAATACAAGCATGGTTTTGTTTGTACTTAGTTGGTTGATTTACCTAGAAAGTCTAAACATTGAGACTCTGTGGTACTTTCAACATTACAATTTGTTCGAGTGGCCCACTATAATAAAATGGGGAGGGGATGGTTCAGGTGGGACGATATGTTGAGGAAACATCATCATATTTGTAAATTTGTTTGGTTCCACCACATTTTACCTTTAACCTGTTTTGTTTTTATAATTGAATGTTTATTGTTGATAGTTTGTATATGTTAAAACAAAACACTGAAATACATTATCAGAACGTTTTTTTATAAAACAGATAATAAAATAATAGTAATTAGATTTATAATTATTAGAACCAAGTTATTATAAATAACAATTATAATGATAATAACTATTATTAGTACTATTATTATAAAACATGATAAAGTAATATAATAATAATAACAATAATAGTTATTATTCAAATTATTCGTATTCTCACATTACATTATATTAATAATAACAATAATAATACATGTAAATAAATTAAAATTTCGTATTCCTAACTGTAACTCATCCTAAATTTAGAAGGACATGATTGGTTGGTTCATCCCTAACCCCAGGCCTAATCTTAATCCTTAAAACCAGACAATCGATAGGGTTGATGTTCACACCATCCAACTTTAGAAATAATCCTTACAGTTTCCTTAAAATATTATTGGTTTATAGGATTGTTGTCATTTATCAGGCAAATAAGATTATTGGACAAAAAGCTGGTTTCACAGTTCATGGACAGAACTCAGATAAGGGCTGTGCTTATCCTCAACATGGAGAATTTGACATTCTGCCATCTGGACCCCTGACAGTAGTGAAATTTCTTTCTCATAAAATGCATAATAAAGTTTTGACAAAAATAATTTGGAGGATAGCACTGTTGATCCAGCATGAAGGAAGATGATGACGAGACGTTAAACCGAAGACCTGACTCCCATGGCACTTCTCGTAAAGAGTAAGGGTTTAACCCCCGTGTCACGGCCAGATTCCCTCCACTGGCCCTTGTCAATCATGGCCTCTTAATAATCCCCACCCTGTGAATTGGCTCTATCTCTCTCTCTTCTCTCCACCTATAGCTGGCGTGTGGTAAGCGTACTGGTGCCATTGTACTGTAGCTGCCGTCGCATCATCCAGGTGGATGCTGCACACTGGGGGTGGTTGAGGAGAGGAAAACCCCGTCATATGATTGTAAAGCGCTTTGGGTGTACAGCAACACACAATAAAAAGCTATGTCAATGCCTCATTCATTCATTCATGAACCATGCTATGTCCTACTTGAATAAAGCATGATTAATCATATTTGATGGCCAAACTTCTGGAAGAAAAACTAAACTTACAGGCGAAAAATAAGATCATCATAATTCAGTGTAGATTTATGATGAAGGGGAAGTCAGTGATGGTGAAGGGACCCAAGGGGATGTTTACAGCAATCTGTATTTACCTCAGAATGCTGTAAGTACATCATTCCTCAGCCAGAGACTGAAACGGACACATGGAAAATCACTGAAGAGTCACAGCCGTGCCTTACATCTTATCCACGTAAATAAAACGGATGACAGGCAGAGAAAGCGATTTTAAATATATTCATGATATGATCTGAGCTGTTCTCTCCTTCTGTCTCTGCACTCTGTTAGTTATTTCTCTCTTAGGAAAACTGGAGAAGTGTGGGTGGATGGGATGAGGTACGGAGGAAGGGGGTCTTGTTTATTGTTGGGCTGTCATTGCGCCACTTTATCTGGTAGACACCCCATCTGTAACACATGGATGCACCCCGGCACACACTGACGTACAGGCAGAATATTAAAGTGCGCCGGCCTGATCCATCTGCCTGGCACCAAGGCCCCGAGGCCTTTCAGCGTTTGTGTGTGTGTCCTGCTAGTAAAGCACAATGTGTGTGTGAATGCATAGGTTTTAATGACACGTGAGTTTAAGGAAGTTTTTTACCGCTGGCCTCCTCAAAGACATAAGTCACGGATGGTTACGACAACGATACACGCGGATCACATTAGCCATAAAGCTAAAGTAAACAAATCGAGGTTTATTGTTCACAGCGTTCAGTAATGCACAATCTGTTTAGGCGTAGAAGCGGTTATGTTCGCCAGTCATAACAAAAGTGTCATAATCATAATCTCTTCGAAAAGTATCTAGACCATAAGTGTGCAATATGAATCAGCTTTAACCAACATTCATGGGTCATTTAACTGTTAGTTGCGGTTTAAAATCTCTATTCGTGCCCCGATCTCATCGCAGCCGATGCTTCAATACGGACATCTATCCACTAAAGCACTAAAGCGACTTTTAGTGGCCACATCATCCTCATGTTAAAGGATTTCATCAAGCCCATGCCATCTTCAATTGCTACACCATATTTGAAGTAGACAGAGGCATAGATATATAAAGTATAATATACATAGACGCCTCAATAATCGCTGTTTTATTGGAAAGGGTCAAGCCCGTATACGCGTGTATAAAAGTTACGTAATGTTTTGGAACAATCCAAACTAACACAGTACAACAAGACTAAGGCACGAGCTGACATGAAGTTAAATGGATAGTTCACCCAAAAAAGAAAGATGTATGGAAGAATGCCAGTATCCAAACGGATCTCACCCCCCATTGATTCCCATAGTACTTCCTACTTTGGCAGTAAATTGGGGATGAGATCCATTCCTTTGTGTTAAGCAGAACAAATAAATGTATACAGGTTTGGAATAATCTGAGTAAAGGATGACAGAATTTACTGCATATTTCAAGAACCTGTTATATGGCCGTAATACATATAAAAACACAAACCTTCACATTTTAACCTACATCCAAGTTACAAGTGAAAAGCAATGTAACCGACAACCAGGAGAAGATCACAATATAAGGCAGGCAGCTGTGATTCTGGGTGCTTCCCAAAAGAAATGAGTCACTAACACTTGGGTCAGCACTCTCACAGACATTAAACATTGAAAGACAGACCGCGTCCTTCTTACGGATTTGCAGGGTGATAATGATACGACATCTTTCAGGAAAAGTGTTTCTGCAGACGGATACGATGAATCGCAAATTGTGATGCGTCAGCTGACCCATTTAGTCATTTCAACGCACTGTGCTTGGCACAAACTGATGGAGAACAACATCATCTGATTATACCGGCATACCGGTGGAATGGCACTGAATCTTATTGACATCTGCGCAACAATCTATGGCTTTGTATTTGTATTGAATCCAAAGAGAGGGCGTACAGTGTAAACACTTCAGCGCCGTGCTTTAAAGATCCCTCGTTCATCATCATATGATGCGAAATCATTATTTACGAGTTAAAGAAAATAGTTATTGACAGAGCCGAGCAGGAGAAACGACTTGGATTGAAAATTTACGCTTGCAGCATTTAATTTATTGGTTGGACAAGATATTACACAAAGCAGCCATTCATTTTCTTGCAGTCCTTTCAGGGACGCAAACTTTTGTGCATTCGTGCTCTGTAAACATAGAGTGTTTGTCATGCGCCACTGCACCATAGAGACTGTTTGGGCCCTTAAGCCATATTTAAAAATAATTTACATTTAAAATTTTTTTTATTATAAATAAACCTGTTGTGCAACCACTAAAGTTACAAAGACACCATTATGTTACTACAAACTTGGCCGAATAGCATAAAGTTGGTTCTGAAAAACAAAAAAAGCTTCATCTGTTGGCAGGTGATATATTATATATAAAATGTTTCGTATTGAAAATCATTGTCGAGGTGCTCAGTTTTTTTTCTGTCAGCATCCACATCAGTTATTTTCCTAGTACCTATAAGTTATAAATTCTTGTCTGACAACCCTTCTTAGTGATTCTCATTTTGATGTAAACAGCCAGGACGCCTGCCACCGATAGCAATTTAAAAAAGATTGTTCGACGCGCTTGTTTTGATTATATCCTCTCAGAGCGTTGACAGCTCTCTGACATTGTGGTTCACCATTGAAGAGATTAATGGACTTTCTAAACAAACGCTTAAACTTCTGTCTACGTCATCTTAAAGAGTCTCAGCCATTTGAGAACCCGTTATAAATATTTCTCATTACTTTCATAAAACTGGCTAAAAAAGAAAACCAACACAGTCTTTGAGGTGTTGGGTTTGTTTGAAGAGCTTAATGTCTCATTAAAAACATTTATTTTATTTAAACATCTTTTTTATTTACAAGGACGCACAGAAACGGGGGCGAGTTGCTTTATGAAAAATAGATTTGGATATCATAAAGCTCATGAAGGGTTTCATTATTAATGACAGTGTTTGGAGCTTCATAAAAGTGGAATTAAAGACTTTCACATGCGCACGCTACCTTTGATATGATAGACGGTTAATTTTTAATTGTCTTGTGACATCTGAGATCGACTCGTTTCCGGGATGCGAAAAGAAAAAGTTGGTGATTTTAATTCAATTAATTTGGTTTTTTAGCTTAACTGTCGTAAACATTTGAAAACATTAGGGCATCACAAGATGAAAAATCATAAACCTTTAATGTCTGTACAAGCGGAGAGTTAAGTCAGTGGCTGGCACTTTCCAAAAATATTTTCATAACTTTTCATGTAAAGTATTTGATGTGAAAATGAATGCCATGGTTTGAAGAACTACGGTGTTAGATTTGTTTAAAAATAATGTAAATACATTTTAAATTAATCAAATTTATGCATTCTTGCAACAAAGCAACTTGAAGCATAAAAGGTTTTATGCAAAACATTTGCTCATTCAAATCTGTTATCTAGTTTCAGTTTTTAAGTAGTTGATTTAGTTTTACGTAGCTGTGAAATAATAGAAACAAAGAACTGGCTTCTCTTTATGAGTGTCTTTTTTTTCAGTAACGCAATTCCAGATTGATGGATGTCGCATTTGCAGTCAAAACTTGAAATATAAATTCTCAGAGAAAGTTTTTAATACCAATATGAACGATCATGTCTTTTAGACGTTAGACCAACACTAAATTATTCCTGTTAATAAAAAATTGCCACCTGAACGGTCTGCAGGGAATCTGGCATAACGTTTGCTTGTGCTTTACAAGATTTAAGAGAATAATTTAGGAATGGTTTATAGGAGCTTAAGCGTGCTTTACCATCAGCATTGCGTTCAGTAACCACAGTCTCTTTCCTTCTCCGCAGCTCACGAGCATTTCCTCAGTGAAACATGACTGTTTTCCAGCGTAAATCATCATCCAGTCAGATTTCTACCACCTGGAGCTGCGTCACATGCCATTTCCTTCTGCCTAATGGTTCATTTCTTAATACCCCAAACTATAGTAATGTGATTCTAATGTGCTTCATACTGACAGCTTAGAGCTTTACTCTGCCGTCAGGACGGGCTGGCTGTACGTTATATGCTGCTACAGGTACACATTCGGTGTAAGACGGCAAATTTCACACATTTTCTACAATGCGAAACATCCGTCAAGTGTAAATTGCATGTCTGCCCAGGGGAAAGAAATACTCAAGAGTTGCAGTTACAAAGCTCAAGAAATGTCATGTTTGTTATTATTTCATGTTGTTGCTTTAACATTTTTAGGTAAGATAGAGTAAATATAGACACAGGATACATAAGAGATATTGTTGACAAAGAGTAAGAGTTGCAATATGAAATTATCCCATAATTTAGGTTGGGATTCATTTAATGGTTCATTTAAATTGACTTTTGTGTGCTGATATTCATGTGCATGTTTAATGTGATGCATCCAAAGCGAATTTCATTAATGGCACACGCTGACTATCACGTCACAGCTGCATGCTATTAGAAAACTAACATGTGTTGTGTGCACAATTTTCACTGCACTGTTTATGCTACAAACACGTATGATACATCTGTGGCTTGTAGAGATGATGTGTGATAATCATTTATACTTATTGGACAACTTTCTGATGCACAGAATTATAATTGCCCACAAAAGCACACTTGAAATAACCACAACACCGCATCGGGTTGTTTCGGACACACACTTTATGTAAAAAAAGATATTCAAATTAACAAGATGCACCACATCGATTAAAATACATGGCGAGGAATACAACGCTCAATATGGCCGCTCTAGCGAAGGAAGTCCCGTCTTCCAGTTAAACAAGCCAATTCTAAATAGATAAGGACTGACGATTCTCTGGGGCGGGGCTCACGTGAGGCACTTGCCAGCCTGTGCGGAGGCGCAGTAGATGAGGTGACCTCGAAAAAGATGATTTGAGCCCATTTTAAGCTTAGGAAACCTAAGCTGTGAAAGTTATGATACAGTCCATATCAGGTTTAATAATCATTGATCGGAAATATGCTATTTAATTGTGATTTTGCCACCGATTTGAGAAATATCTGCCTTCCCTCATTTAAGCAGATAGGACTGTGGACTTTAAATTGCTGCCCAGAG
This sequence comes from Barbatula barbatula, assembly GCF_947034865.1. NCBI lineage: Eukaryota > Metazoa > Chordata > Actinopteri > Cypriniformes > Nemacheilidae > Barbatula > Barbatula barbatula. Next base: position 13,417,913 of record NC_136784.1, read on the forward strand.
GTGTTGCAAACATGGCCGCCGAGAAGCATGACTTCTGTGAACGGACTTTGATGTAAAGTTTGTCAGCAGAAAGTGCTCAAGTTCAAGTGCCCCACGGTCCTTATTATAGTGGTTGCCAGTTTTTCTCAAGCAAGCATACAGATTTTCCACCGAAAAATGTAAAAGTACAGTTACTTTATGACTTTATGGCATTTCTTTTTATTTCCATGTATTTCTTCTTTGGTTGATGTATGCGAGAAGTCGTTTTACAGATCCGCTCGCTTGCGAGGAGGCTAGCAGCCTTGTTTTGAACTTGTGAGTGCCAGAACCAGAGGTGAAATGAAAGGCCTGCCAAGTCGATTTCAGCCGCGCTCATGGTCACGGCATTTGAAGACGCATCTTTTTGCCGTAAGTCATGGCAGGCTTCTTTATAATGCCTTTTGCTAAAATAACACAGCGTAGACCTCCAACACAATGACTCAGCATCTTGAGTAATCCCTTCTGAGGATTCTCTTCATGCATAACACAATCTAAACTCATATTTCAAGTGCCCTGGTCAAGCGGCCTATCATTTTTTACCACCATATCTTAAAGCAATTTGAAATCGATATTAAATGAATTCAAGGGGGTAATGTCAAATGCGTTTATCATTTTGCTTTCCCTGAGGTCCATTTATAATGTTGATAACATTTCTTTGCACCAATTGTAGTTTAGTTTTATATGAGAGCTTATCCCCTGAGACCCCCACAATGCAACAGTTTGTTTTGGGGCTGCTTTTCATTTATTAATTCAATATAAATAGGGTTGGCGATCAAGAACCAGTGGTTAGAACTGTGGATTGGTTAAGACGATTATGTATTCCTGTGTGCACATTTTTAGATAGCACAGGTCTTTTTTCACATCAATGGTTACTGTAGTAACACAGTAACTGTCATGATATTGAAGCCTTGTGAGCCTTTATGATAACACATCCATGCAATATGTTGTTGCTTTATAAATTTGGATTTTCACATTACAGATGATCAACTATAATGGATTATTTGCTGTACATACATCGTAAATAAACAAATTACAAACACATAGAGCTACATCAAGGCAACAATTTACTCAAATGTTATTTTGTCTTTTTGAGAGGGAATAATCTGGATGTTATTTTCTTACTCAGGCGTCACTTTCCAAAAGTCATGAAAAGTGAAGCCAAATAAATGTGATCGCCCCCTGGTGGCTGGCTGCAGTATACAGTATGTCATAAACCCGCACTCTTCCTGTAAACGAACATAAATTACGGCAAATAAAAAAAATCTAATTGGACTTCAAATACAAATATGTTTTTGTTATGTTAGTTAGTTATCACCCCAATGTCTCAGTATTCACTTTGATTTAATTTATACGATGTTGCAAAAAGGCTCGTTGTTACATAATTTCTTTATACGCCTTCGACGCAATATGTCAGCAGTCATATTTTGGAAGTTTTTGCTTCATTTTTGTACATAGAAGACATGTCGTACAATGTTTTACAGTTTAAACACTGCTAAAAATATAGCATTTTCTAAAACGAATCACTCTTGTCCAAAATATATCAAGAGAACAATTTGATTCCTCATCATAAGATCCCTTAAGAGATAAAACGAGTCTTGCATTGCTTGGATTTTGAAGAGATTAGGTTTAACACAGTCACTAATGACAGATTCCTCCCCAACCCTCTTCAGTTTAAAATACAACATAATGTATGTAGATAGAAAAAGAAACAAATCTTTAGTATAATGCATTGTAAGTGGCTTTGGATAAAAGCATCTACCAAATGCGTAAATATAAATGTACATCACATCACTGTGGTACTGCAATAATGTAAATGTGTACATAAAACAATTTGTTGTTTTGCACTCACAGTTCTGATTCACATCAATTTTACTGTGGGAGATCTCGACAGGCGACAAGCACATTTTGCCTGAAACATTGTACATATTGTGATTTCCTCAAGCTGTTATGTATTTTAAGAACATTGTGTTCACAACAAATAAACCAGCGGATAAGGGATGTCTAGGACAGGCCATAAATGTGAGAAATCGACATCTATGTACAATTCAATAGAAGTGAGTTGTGAGATAGCATGATATATCGTCCTCAGGCCTGCTTAATTCAGTGCCATTTAACAGATATAATGGTCGTTTTAATTGTACCTTAAATACAATTTATTAATAGCAAATAAACCCTGAAGAAACCTGCAGGACATGAGAAGAAGCTGAAGTGCTGTTATATTCAGGTCTTCTGTCCTTGAGAGGCAAGTCCTACAGCATATTTGTCTTTTACAGTATAATGCCTCATTGTTAATTTCAGCAAAACATTACCCACAGTAATAAAGTATACTGTACCATAGTGGTCAAAGATCTAGCAAGGTAATAAAAACACTGCTGGTTTAAATACAGTAAGAGTTGATTCATGAGCTATCTGTGGCTCCCTTGAGCAAGACATTTAATCTCAGGTTGTCTGAGGATTTTTCTTAAAGTATGTTGTCCCTGTTTTGTACTGTGTATTACAGTATGTAAAAGTGTCAACGTTTTCATTAAATCTTTCCCCGCCAGTGTTTTTTTTTTTAAGTTGCCAGCTACCACCAGCATTTTGGAGGATTTTCACCATAATTTGACAGCCCACAGAATATTTTCTGCAAGGAGTACTGTATATGAACATATTGTATATCAAAATAAAGGACCTTTCCTTTTAAACAAAAAAAACCTGATTTATTCTATCTTTATGTGTTCATGTTTTTTCACCACTGAAATGCAGATAGGTTTAATAAAAAATACAACATTTTCAACAAAAAAAACCCCGATAAAAATGCATTTTTATCAACAGAGTGCATTTTCAACAAAAATATATTCAGACGTGATATTCTTTCATAAGTAAAACTTGCAAAAATAAATAAACATTGAACAAATATATCAAATGTAGGCATTGTATTTGATCTTTAAACTCTAAATTGTAAGGGGATGCCACAACCTTTGCAATAGAATGAGGTCTCACTTCACAAACCCTTACGTGTACAGATCCTGCAACTTCTCGTCAGATGTTGCTTTTTGGAAATGGATGCAATCGGAAGAAGTGCATGGACGGGAAAAAGGAAATTCGCCCTATTTTTAGGGTCAGTGTTGTATGATGCTCGAGGAGTGTTTTCAGTTGGAGTGTCATCTCTTTCTTCCCCACCACCAGCCTGTTCTTGGCTGGTCCATGATTTTACAACATTCTGGATGAATGAGAGGAGAGTTTTACAATTACCTTGTGGGTTTTTCTCTAATGACTGGTGGTTCACCTCTGTTTTTCCTAATTGTATCATCGCTGTGCATTTGCTATTATGAGGAACTGAAAATAGACTGCGCCATGGACCAACTCAAACCTGGTCTAAAGTCTCAAGTCAATGGCGCAATATTTTTTGTTATTTAAAGAGCGTGTTATGAAGCGCTCATACATTCTGCTTATTACACACAGAGGGACTTGCAGAAGCAACTGGTTCATAAAGGGCATGGAAGATGACACTCTGATTGGTTTATTGCACGTTACGCTAAAAAAACACCCATTAAGAGAATCAGGACAACCCGTTTAGACCATATGCCCAGGCGCACAGAACATATTCCCGCCGTTAAACTAGCAAAAGTGGATTCGGACACACCTTGAATGCACCTGCGCTGTGCACTTTAAACCATGCGCTGAGATCGTGAAAATAGGGCCTTAAATGTACACCAAATGTGCACAAAGAGTAGACACATAGGAGGTAGTCCCTTTCCTTGTCAAAACCATGATTGATCGGAGTCCGAGTTCAACAGCACCTCCAGTGTCTTATCTGTTGTATACTTCTTCATTTTTATTTGTGATGATCTACATTTTCTCTTATCCTCTGGTAGTTCCGTTTATGGGGATCGTCTTTGCATTTCGCACCCGGAAGTCCTGTAACTGATTCTGGGCATGCACTAGGGCTTTCCTTACCATACTACACATAGAACATGGATTGCCGTAGTAACTCGTCTTTGGCAGGGAAGCGATGACTGTAGGTACTCTAAATCAATCTATCAGCTCAAATCAAATATGGCATTGTGTTTGTTCAATGTGCATTAACTAAAAGTAATACATGTTAACAGTAAATTTAAAAAATGTCCCTTTATAAGTAAATACTTTCTGAAATGACTTTCCAAATTCGTTGTTTTTTGGAAATGGAAAGAACACTCTCCTTCTTCAATAATAAAATATGGGTGTTGTCATTGTTGACAAGCACGTTTCAATACTATTTATTGGTTATATATTTTCAAAACAAAATATATAGAGATACGATGCATTAGTCCAACAGCTGGACTCCAAGGTAGTGACCGTGCAAATACAGCTACGGAAAAAAATTAAGAGAACACTCCAAAATGATTTAAATTTTTTCTGAATTTGCCATTTTTTAAGTATGTGTTTAGGTAAAACATTTTTTATTTTATACTGTAAACTACCATCATCTCGAAATATATATATATACTGTATATATATTTGCACTATTTTGCAGAAAATGAAAACAGGGCAAACTGGTCAAAATAACAAAAAAAAGATGTGATGCTTTCATAACTTTTAAAATAGTATACTGATGTTTATATTTCCTTTTAAGACTTCAAGAAGGCGTCATTGGCATTTTCTCACTCTATCACATTTCAGAGGTTCTTGTTTCTTGGAATTCAACACCGGAAAGAAATGCATGTAGAAACTAATAAAGAGCTGTAAGTGAACCTTCAACTTTTGAAGCTCCTTAAAAATGACAAATCTTTTGTTGAGGGTTTCTGGACAGAATTCTGTATGTTTTTGGATGTAATGTAAAAATGTTGAATGGCATTATAATTATAATAGAAATACAAATCACACATCAATAAACACACATTTTAAAGACGACTCTAGTGGCATTTTGGTCGATGCAAGAAAATGACAAAAAATTTAAAGTTTGAGATATGAATTAGTGTAATTAGGTGCACATCAATATACAAAAGCACCAAGCATGTGTAATGGAGCGCACAGAGCCTGAGCGAGACCGTAATAAGACGTGCTAAGCAGCAGGTGAAATATGACCAGACTGGATTGTGGGGAGTCACCTCTGTAGCAGCCCGACAGGATTTACTGTACTGTTGAGGAAACGGCGAGCCGTGGCATTACTTTAGCCCAGTCATGATTGAGGGTAATCATGCAGACTGACGTCCAATCTAGAAGAAATCAAAGAGAGCGAGAAAATAAATTAAAGTGCGCTTTTGCTTGGCTTTTCAAAACCAATAGCTCGGCCCGTTAGATGTGTTTTCTGTGTGAAAAGGTTCAGATAAGGAGGGGAAGGGGCGCGTGGCCGGTAGAAGTCTATTGGGGCGAAAGAGAACGTCATAATAGATTTTCTTTCGCTAGAAAGAAAGAGGAATGGATTTTATTACGGTGAAAACAATTGAGTCTGTAATGGTTTTTGAACGCATTCTTGTTTTCTTCTTATACTTTGTCTTTAGCGCCTGGCTTCAGTCAGAAAAGACTGATGAAGAATATTAGGTGTTTGCTTTGTAAGGGGAATCAGCTCCCCACGTGACGTTTAAAACACTTCCACTTTTACTTAATAGGTACCACCATACACCAGCATTCTTCAAAATATCTTCTTTTGTGTTCTGTAGAAGAAACAAAACTCATACAGGTTTAAAATGACAAGAGGGAGAGTAAAAGACAGCAGAATTTTAATTTTGGGGTCAACTATCCCTTAAAGTTGCTAAAACAAATCCACATGGATAAAGGTGAAAGAAAAACACTTGAGGAAGAGAGGCAGTCGTCCTGCAGTGGCTGATATGGACATAAACTTACCTTCTGTTCTGCTCCCTCGTGCTCCATCTAATCTTCTTAACGCCCATTGAGTCCTGTGTGAGCAGCCCTCGAGATCTTTCACTTCTGCATCTGGATCTGTCATCTTCTGCAGATCATGTGATTTCATCCTACAGTGATCTTTGCATCCGAGGCTATGATGAACTCTATCGACCAGCTCATAAAAAGCACCTCCAAGGCCACGCCGAAACCCCACAAATGTCTTGTGTGGCTTAAACCACCATATTTCTGCTTAATGTCACCCGCTTCCAGATATCCATGGCGATATTAAATAAGGAGACATTTAGCGATTCTGGTTTGAATCTAAAGAGGCTGCGTTTTTGAAGTACCATTATCTTGATGGAGATTAGTCTATGAGTAAACCACTGATGCAGGAACATTTCATTCCACGCTATCAAGCAGGATCTGATTGTCAGATTTAACACGGGGAAAGAAAATGTCATCTCTCCATGCTGGACTGAAATCAGTTTCTAACAGAAATGAGTGGGCGACGGCCAAGGGCTGAGAAAACCCAACATTTCAGTGACAATTGTAGGCTGTAATCGAGATTGAACCCTGCATCCTTCTCTCGTAAATCGCCGTTAACAGTTTTTCTCCAATCCTGTGAAGATTGATTTTTCCAGATGTTTCCAGCATATGTTGGGCCTTCGCTGAATGCCAGATGCATCATGGGATGTATTCAGCTCATCGGCAGGATATAAAGATGTAACTCCGATTCACACCACAAAAGTTCGTCTGAAGATCTCGAGTATTTATAGCAGCATTAAAACAACATGAAGTGTCTGATTAAAGCAAATCATTGGCAAAGCTGTAGCTGTCTTTGATTAAAACAACTAGAAGTTTGTGTTTTATTTACAATCCAATCTAGGCATGCAGGGCTCAGCTCAGTGGTTATGTAAATGTGTTCATAAATATAATGCCTTGTCTTCTATCAAGCTGTGCTTTTGCTCTATAAAGTTTCTGCGGTTTTTGATGGTAATCCTTGATTTTATCTTTGCATATGAATTTGTTCAATGCTTTTTTAAAGCGGCAGTCTGTAGCATTTGCCTCTCTAGCGCCATCTCTGTTTGAAACACAAGATTGCAGTTCACTTTGTTCTTTATTCTTTCTATATTTACGTGGGTTTAAAGCAACACTATGTTGTTTTCCGATAATAATTATTTCAGTGGTAGAACAACTCTTAACCGGACGAATACATGAGCAGCCTCATAACGGCTACAACCACACTCTGTAAGTTCTGTTTTTGGGTCGGTACACACAGCCCGCCCGTCCCCTGCCTGCAGAAGAATGGTTTCCAAACGACGTTTCTGCATTTGTCGGTTCCATCAGCTTGGTAAAAAGAATCACTTGTATTGCACTGCCCACTGGGAAGCTTATACGACGACATTATTTACAATACTGGTAATAGACAATTGCGCTTATCAACATGGGGGAACCCGTGCGCAAAAGTTCTATAGCGCTGCTTTAAATCAAATAAAGTCATTGACATTTCCCACGACACCGTACCCAACAACTCGAATGATAAATCATTATTATAAGCTTACCGTTGTGAATTGCGGTAATTACTCTTTATTGACTTGCTCAATAACAGTTTTTTTAAATATAAATTTTACCATTGTTATTTTTAAAAGAGTCTTGCGGTAAATTTGACTAGTATTTTCACGATAATAATAATAAAACTCAATATCCTGCAATGGTGTTATTGAGATGGTTTTGTGATGAAAGACAATATTTATATTCTGTTGATATTGGAGCTCAGTATGACCTTTGATATAAGGTCATTCCATCAATATCTTCAAATGAATCTTGTTTACTTGAAAAAGCATTGATTCTGTTACATGATCTGAAGATGAAGAAGAAGAGGAGGAAGATGCTTATCTCCCGTGTCCCTCTGAATTTAAAAATAGTGCGGGCCGAATCTCCAAACACTGCTTGTTTGATACATGATTAAACGCAGCCTTTGAAGAACACACAACTTCAAAGGGTCAACACAAACAGTAGGATTTCAAAGTTCCTCTCGATCAATAATTTCATCTTTATTTCACAAATGAATTTTGATTAGTCTGGCGTATTATCTCTCGTCTAATTGTACTGCGGCGTGATGGATTTACTCTAGGGCCTGGAATTTATTCCCGGCAGGGAGACAGAAATTGCCTTGGACGTCACCTTATTATAGACGTTCACAAATTACCTCAAGTCTTTTTCCTCTGTAACATTGATGTGCATTTATAGTGACACTTTAGCCATTAGATACAGAAGCATGGCGCCATTTGGAAGATAGTGATCGCTGTGAGGCAGTGAGTCACGATCAAATGAGACCGGGTGAGAAAAAGAGGCTGCCAGGTTTGTCGACTCTTGCCAGGTTTAGGCATCATAGCCTCATCAAGGTTTATTTAAATAATTATGCTAAAACCCCAGAATGCCCCACAGGATTCTTAGGAAAGATTACAGAGATGCTTTTAAAAAATGCATGTGTGGGGGTATTATGTGTCTGTCCTGGGGATTCACGTTTTGTTTGAATCAATCAGCATTGTTAGTAGAAAAAACTGTCTAAGACTGCTCCCTGTGTCCGTTGCTGGTCCAGAAGCACTGAAAGAAAATACAGAACATTTGGAATTGAATCAAAATGTTAAACAAAAGTCTTGATTATGTATTAAATAAATCTGACTTTGAATGTATCGCCTTGCTAACTTAATGTTTTCCATGTTCCATTATGAGATGACAACCCGAAGGACACCGCGAATGTAGATTTAAAAAAACAAATTTTACAGGATCGGAAAATAAAAACTACGTCAGGCTGGAACTAGCAAAAAGACTTGCGCTGCATTGCGCCGGGTGTACGATGAGCTTGTCTATGTGCAGTTCTTGAGGACCAGACAAGGAAAAATAATCACACTTAACTACAACAGAAATAGGATTTCGTTAGGAGTAACATACAGTAGTATTTCTTTCAATTTTATCATTCAATGAATTTTTTTCTTTTTGTTGTTTTAGCCAAAAGTTGCTGAATCTCATCTTAGTTCCATATTTGTCCGGAGGGTTATTAAATACATTTTGGATGAACTTTTCTATGCTATATTTGCATGCATAAACCCATCAGCACATCCAGAGGATTATCAGCTTGCTTTCCTCCTCACCCATGAACACTTCAAGTAATCACATATAAATCTATTTAAAACCTTAAAAACACAGTCCTAATGTCTTTCATTGAAATAAGATTCTTTCTGTTTAACTTTGTGGTGTGCTGACCACCTAGCAGAATATAAATACTTGAGTCCGGCGCATCCTCAAGCAATCTTATTTTTCAGCAAATAGCCTATCTTTTCCTCTCCATTTCGTAGCTGCATATTTGTCCTTTCATCATCCGCTGTTTCATTTTTGCTCCCCCTCGTTGCCCGCTCTTCACCTCTTACTTCAAAAACCTCTCATCCAAAATACCAGCATGTCCCTCTTACCCCCTGTTAGCAGTAACCTTGAGAAATATTGCATGTTTTTAGGAAGAAAGAAGTCCTAAAGCCTCAAATAAATAAATATTCTTGCAGAATCTAATTTCGTGTTTTTTCTCCTTCTCTCCCATGGTTCTCAGTCCCCGAGGACTCTGATTTAACTTTAAGTGATGATAAAATGTCATATCTGCTCAGGGTGAAGTGATGGCACTTTTATTAAACATGCTCTCGGTCATGGGCCCCTGAATGCGTTCATGTTCTCTTCTGGGCTTAATGACATGAAACAAAGCATTCGGGTGTCGCTCACTCATTAGATATTAGACTTGTGGCTCTCTGACAAAGCGCTCATGGGTGCACGGTTGCGAAGCATCCGTGTATCTTCCCCCTTTCCTCCTGCCATTACCATGGGTCAATCAATACAAAGTGACTGCTGCTCTCAGAGGTAGACGCCCAGAGTTTGGCATGGAGAGCTATTAAAACTCTTGGCCACTCATCTCGGCGAAGCAGCCCCATGAGCTCTTCCTGTACGAGAAGATGGACAGCATACAGTGTTGTGTTCTGTCAGGGTTTAATAGCTCTGGGAAGCGCAGAGCTGCATTGAGCGATGTGTGTGTTTGTGTGTGTGGGGCAATATCGGCGTGCTGCAAATATTGTGGAGAGGTGAGGGAGCTTGCCTGACCTGGTTTCATTATTAAGGGTTTAAAGAGACCGATAAACCATTGGTGCACTGCTGTTTTGTTGGCGTGATGCTCCTCAGCACAACCTTTATGTGTGATTGAATGATTATGCCAAATGTTTTCAATGGAGAGGACAGCCTGAAATGAAATGTCTGGCATTATTCATTAATGTCGTTCTTATTGGGAAAATATACTATTTTATTAATGTTTATTAAACCAAAATGTGACACAGATCTTGTGATTCAGGTGCAGTTGAAAATATCGTATGCATGGGTTCCACGCAGGTGAACGATCAGATGAAGTCGCATTCATCAATGAGAGGCTGGGGGTTATAGATGGTACACCAGTTGCCGTGTTGTGATTTTGTGGGGGCCAGACCCGGATCAAGAATTCAAAGGCCCCTGGGCACAAGTGGCTTGTGGACCCCCCTCCTCCGACTACGTAACCTTGTGCATTTTACAGATGAACTGTGTTCATGTTTAAATGTCCAAACAGTCGATAACAGTGACAGGTTGTTGGAAACGCCATAGGCTACTCATTTCATTCAGGAGTCACATGTCCTAGACCTCACGATTGCGGCACTGGCAACATTTTCCCACAGAATGAAATGTAAGGTTTATCCAAGAAGTCGCTAAATTTGTCGCTATGGGCTTCTTCTGAACAAATGCCGCTAGATGCTCTTAAAAGTTAAATCAAGAGACAGACTTCCTAAGTTAGAAGCACAGTTTTGTATGAGCACCTCCACATGCGTGGATCAGAGAAGCGCACGGCAGAATGAATATAGTGGAAACAATGTTATGTGAACTGTTCTTCCCCTTGCTTGGGCCCCAAGGGCCCATGATGCCCATTGAATAATCCAGACCTGGTCGGGGCGTGTTTATATCCAAAATGATGGTAAGAATTCTGTTGTGAATGTTAATGAATGATTTTGCAAAGTTATTTCAGTTATAATCAGTTTAATCATTTTTCAGCGGTGGAAAAATGTAGAGAACGTTCCAAATTTCCTAGCCCTTTAATGCATTATGTAACATCGCCGCAATATTTGATTTTAACACGCTGTGTGTTTTCAAGCTTTGAGTTTAATAGATACACTGGCAGGTTGGAACATGATCCCTGTGGTCCCTGTTCTGGGTCTGTTCATTTATGATGCAACTCTCAGTTTATACAGAAGCGCCAAAATGGCCACAGCGCATATAAAGGCTTCAGGACATAATAACAAATGCTCTAAATATGGATTACTTTCACATTGTTTGCTTAAAAACATACACACAAAGCCACATGTCTTTTTGCTTTTGCTTTTTGTGATTGAGGTGTGCCTTAGCACCTAAAGTAAACAATTTCCCTGTATCTTTAAAGTATTACCACATCTGCACAACAGATCCCGAATGGCCCTGCGTAAGCTGTTGCCCAAAGGGCTTCTGTATTCAACCATGTAAAATTAAATTGTGTAGCCTTTTGGGACTGAACTGACGCCATGTAAAATTCATGTGCATTTCTGCATTCACTAAACAGAGCCATCGTTTTAAACACAGTATGTGAGTATCAGAGGGACGGACAAACAGATTAATTGTCAGTGGAAGAATGAAACAGAGGTAAAGAAAAGATTGCAAAAGAAAGAGAAGGACGAGCACTTAGAGAAGCAGGTGGGTTGAATTCAAAAGAGACAAGAGAGGAAGTGAGAGATTTTCATCAAAGCGGGAGCACGGGATACCCAGTGGACAGAAGCGGCGTTGAACAACGCCAAAACAAAACACTAAGCTTGTTCATGTTAATGTCCTGTCCTGGCTCGGCATTCTTCTATGGGCGCGCAGCCAGCCCAATGCATTATTTGTGCCTATTTGACATTTTCCACCTTCCAAGCGATTGAACTTTCCAAATGTGGCCGTTGCTCTTGCACACAAACGCGAGATATTTTTCTGTGTGTGTGCCAAGTGGCTACATACAACACAAGCACATGTTTATTACACCACAACAACTAATTTCAGAACCCAGCTGCTTCTCTTTACAACAGCCGTTTGGATCTCGGCGTGATTTTGTTGTCAATGTTTAAATTTTTCAATCTTCAATGCTCCTCCGCCGACCGATGACTTGTCACACTGTAGCAATCAAAACCAAACTGCGCGAGCGATTGATGCGTGCTATGAAAAGGATTTATTTATTCAGCTTTTTACTTATTTACAATGCATTACTTTACACAATAGTATGACGATTTTCACAGCTCGTTTTTGTTTCAAGGGCACCACCCGAACGCCGCTCCCGAACACATTTGTGGCCAATACCACATAATAACACCGTCAAACCCCTGCTTATGCTTTACGCATCTTACAGGTGCTTGCTGATCGTCTCACCTGCAACCTTTCTGAGCTTAAAGTCCCAGTGAAATAAAAAATGCCTATTTTTTATGAAATATCATAAAAGCGTTTATTTTAAATAGTTTATCAATGTGGTTCATTCTCTTTTTTAAATTCATGTGCCCTCTTAATCTTTAGTTAAAATCTAAAAAAGCACTTCCGTCCTATAGTGATTATCCATCTTAGATCTTAGACGTATGTTAGATGGCTTGGGTGGAGCATCTGTTAACTCCTCCCCTTCAACTGTCAGTCTGCTCCCAGTTCCATTTCAATATGCAACGGCTGCTTTTAAACATCCAATCAAATCTCAAAGAAAGACGAAAGTCACGCTTGGGCGTTAATCCTGGGGGGAAAAGGGTCAAAGGGTACACTTCACCTCCATCCGGGGGTTGTCTCCCCCCACAATCATTTAAAATCACACTGTCTATCGTGAAAAGTATATTTATTTATACCTAAAATAATTGTGTAAGTAGAAATAAATACATATGCAGAAAATGCAGTTGAGTTCCCCCTCCCCTGCCTCACAGTGGTTTGGCCCACTGTCTGTTTTTCCCGTTCATCTCACATACGCTACACACATCAGTCAGGTATGCGGCTCAGTTCATCAGTGGCTGTTGAACTCCAGGAAGAAGGTTATTTTATTCCCTGTAAATGAAGGGATTCTCTTAAATGTAGTTGATGCTGATTCATTGATAAATCAGTTGTGGCAAAAAAATCTGATTACCGATACATTTTTCCATGAATCTGCTATGTTAGCAATTAAACGTTACTTAACTAGTGGATGTTTGCTTGGTTACAACAGGTTGTTGCATAGTGCGTCACCCCCTGCAACTGACACGCGGAAGCAGTTTTATTTGTGGCAAACTGGAATAATGTTAACATCAACGGCCAGAAATAGCCACCAATCCTTGCCATTCAGGTTTCCTTGTTACACACAGTTGCGCACATACCGATGACAATTTAATGACTTTGGCACCATATTTCTCGAATTTCAGGCCCAAAAGGTCGTTTTCTCAGCATCTATGTTGTGAAGTGTGCACGCGGCGGATAAGCTAAACATTCAGTTGACTGAAGCTCAGGCGACTCATTTACGAGTACAACACAGAATTGAAGCATCTGTCACTGTTACGGAAAATAATGATAGTAGCAAGTCTTTCCTCTGGGTTCACATATCTTTAAAAGTAAAATTTTGACTGTATTTCTTGTACAGTCTCAATTTGCTCTTGAGAAATAGTATGTTTATGTCATGATTCCGCTATCATGTCATGTTTATTTTTGGTCTTGCAGCGGAGTCATGGCATAGCCTTAGGTTTTGTGTGAGAAAGACATGGCTTTGTTTTGATTCTGACATGCCATGTGCTTTCTCGTGTCTCGTCAGTGTTTCCCGCCCTTTTGTCTCGTTAGCCTTCCCATTAGTGTCTCATTACCTACACCTGCCCCTTGTTCAATTATCCTGTGTTTGTTTCCCTTTAAAGCCTCCTCTTGTCTATAGTCCTGTGCTCGTTCATTGTATTCTGTAAGTTGTTTGCCTTTCCCATGCGCTACCTGTTTGTTGGATTATTTGTATCTTGAATTATTGTTACCTTGTAAGTTAGTCTAGTCTAGTCTTGTCTTAGTATTTTATTTTGTTCAGTCTAGTTAGTCCGTGTCCTGTAGTTGTTATTATTTATCTAGTCTTGTTTTACCCCCTCGTGGGTTTTTGTTTTGTGTTTATTTAAATATTAAAATCTTTGTTAACCCCGTCATCCCTGTTTTGGCTGCCTGCATTTGGGTTCTCCATCTTTGTGATTCATGACAGAATGAACGAGCCAGAACTGAACCCAGTAGGCAGCATGATGAACAATGCAGTGTCCCGACGGTCTCTCCAAGCTCACCTGCTGTTTGGGTTCCGTCAGGGAGGGCATGGGACCCAGGAGTTCGCCAAGGCATTCTCTTCGGTGGCGCGGGAGACAGAGTTTGGTGACGCAGAATTAAAGGTCATCTTTGATGGCTGCCTCACCAACCGCCTCCGGCCATCGGAGAGGAGGTTGCTTGAGCCCCTGGGGTTTGAGGACATGGTCAGGTATGTGATCAACCGGGACGATGTCAGAGTTCCGGTCGTGGCATCTGTTCCGTTGGCTAGCGTCCCGGAGGATTGCATTCTGACTGAGTCCGCCCTGGGGGGCTCGGCGCCTTCCTGCTCGAGCTCCGGGGTTCCTGCTTTTCCTGGCGGCATCCGCGGCGGGTGGGGGAGGAGAGATTCAGGGACGGCGTCTGCAAGCCCCTCCGACGCCGATCTTACCCCTTGTTCTGCTGCGCTGGGGAATACGTCCCCCTGTGCAGGGGGTTGTGTTCGGGTCGGGGTTGTGCGCCTCTCCTCACCCTCTGCACCCTTCGAGTCCAGCCCGAAGCTCCAGCCGGAGAATAACACCGGGACTCAGCCCAAATATTTTTTGGGGGGGCGCCGTACGAGCAGGAGGGCCCGATCGTCTAGCGGGCCTCCTGAGGTCCCAAGTCCGGTGGTCCCGTCAAGTCCGGTGGTCCCAAGTCCGGTGGTCCCAAGTCCGGTGGTCCCAAGTCCGGTGGTCCCAAGTCCGGTGGTCCCAAGTCCGGTGGTCCCAAGTCCGGTGGTCCCAAGTCCGGTGGTCCCAAGTCCGGTGGTCCCAAGTCCGGTGGTCCCAAGTCCGGTGGTCCCAAGTCCGGTGGTCCCAAGTCCGGTGGTCCCAAGTCCGGTGGTCCCAAGTCCGGTGGTCCCAAGTCCGGTGGTCCCAAGTCCGGTGGTCCCAAGTCCGGTGGTCCCAAGTCCGGTGGTCCCAAGTCCGGTGGTCCCAAGTCCGGTGGTCCCAAGTCCGGTGGTCCCAAGTCCGGTGGTCCCAAGTCCGGTGGTCCCAAGTCCGGTGGTCCCAAGTCCGGTGGTCCCAAGTCCGGTGGTCCCAAGTCCGGTGGTCCCAAGTCCGGTGGTCCCAAGTCCGGTGGTCCCAAGTCCGGTGGTCCCAAGTCCGGTGGTCCCACCTGCACTCAGTCAAGTGCCAAGTCCTGCCCAGGCGTCCACGCAAGTGCCAAGTCCTGCCCAGGCGTCCACGCAAGTGCCAAGTCCTGCCCAGGCGTCCACGCAAGTGCCAAGTCCTGCCCAGGCGTCCACGCAAGTGCCAAGTCCTGCCCTGCCGGCCTTCCAGCCGGCGTCAAGTCCTGCACCCAGTCCTGCCCTGCCGGCCTTCCAGCCGGCGTCAAGTCCTGCACCCAGTCCTGCCCTGCCGGCCTTCCAGCCGGCGTCAAGTCCTGCACCCAGTCCTGCCCTGCCGGCCTTCCAGCCGGCGTCAAGTCCTGCACCCAGTCCTGCCCTGCCGGCCTTCCAGCCGGCGTCAAGTCCTGCACCCAGTCCTGCCCTGCCGGCCTTCCAGCCGGCGTCAAGTCCTGCACCCAGTCCTGCCCTGCCGGCCTTCCAGCCGGCGTCAAGTCCTGCACCCAGTCCTGCCCTGCCGGCCTTCCAGCCGGCGTCAAGTCCTGCACCCAGTCCTGCCCTGCCGGCCTTCCAGCCGGCGTCAAGTCCTGCACCCAGTCCTGCCCTGCCGGCCTTCCAGCCGGCGTCAAGTCCTGCACCCAGTCCTGCCCTGCCGGCCTTCCAGCCGGCGTCAAGTCCTGCACCCAGTCCTGCCCTGCCGGCCTTCCAGCCGGTGGCTCAGACGGCCTTCCAGCCGGTGGCTCAGCCGGCCTTCCAGACGGCCTTCCAGCCGGTGGCTCAGCCGGCCTTCCAGACGGCCTTCCAGACGGCCTTCCAGCCGGTGGCTCAGCCGGCCTTCCAGACGGCCTTCCAGACGGCCTTCCAGACGGCCTTCCAGCCGGTGGCTCAGCCGGCCTTCCAGACGGCCTTCCAGACGGCCTTCCAGACGGCCTTCCAGCCGGTGGCTCAGCCGGCCTTCCAGACGGCCTTCCAGACGGCCTTCCAGCCGGTGGCTCAGCCGGCCTTCCAGCCGGTGGCTCAGCCGGCCTTCCAGCCGGTGGCTCAGCCGGCCTTCAAGCCTGTGGCTCAGCCGGCCTTCAAGCCGGGAACAAGAACAGTTCCCCCGAGGACTTCTCCCATCAAGTCCCCTGGGATTCCACGCTCGCGAGCGCCCCCGGGAACTAGGACTGTCCCACCCTATCCCTACCCTCTTGGACACCCTCCCGTGAACTTTGTTGTTCCCCCACCCCCCCTCCCATGTTTATTATTTTTATTGTCTCACCCCAACCCTGTGATTTTGCTTGCTTGTTTGCCCCTGATATTGTTTTCTTTGTTTTGCCTTGTATTGTCGTGTTCCCAGTCTGTCTTGTCTTGTTAGTCTACCCCTTGATGAACACCTGGAGGTGTTCATTTAAGGGGGGGCTTATGTCATGATTCCGCTATCATGTCATGTTTATTTTTGGTCTTGCAGCGGAGTCATGGCATAGCCTTAGGTTTTGTGTGAGAAAGACATGGCTTTGTTTTGATTCTGACATGCCATGTGCTTTCTCGTGTCTCGTCAGTGTTTCCCGCCCTTTTGTCTCGTTAGCCTTCCCATTAGTGTCTCATTACCTACACCTGCCCCTTGTTCAATTATCCTGTGTTTGTTTCCCTTTAAAGCCTCCTCTTGTCTATAGTCCTGTGCTCGTTCATTGTATTCTGTAAGTTGTTTGCCTTTCCCATGCGCTACCTGTTTGTTGGATTATTTGTATCTTGAATTATTGTTACCTTGTAAGTTAGTCTAGTCTAGTCTTGTCTTAGTATTTTATTTTGTTCAGTCTAGTTAGTCCGTGTCCTGTAGTTGTTATTATTTATCTAGTCTTGTTTTACCCCCTCGTGGGTTTTTGTTTTGTGTTTATTTAAATATTAAAATCTTTGTTAACCCCGTCATCCCTGTTTTGGCTGCCTGCATTTGGGTTCTCCATCTTTGTGATTCATGACAGTTTATTGTTCCCCCCTACTGTTAAATGAAATTTACGGCCACGAAGGCACGGCCACTATTTTTCTCATTCCAATTTCCATGTCCCTCGAAAATGCGTCAAAATAGGGAAGTGAAAACGATTCTCGGGGACTTTAACACGCATGCGCGTCCCCGTCCAACACGCCTGCTCTTCCCGTGAGAGGAAATATGATAATCTATAGTAAAAACAGGCGTAGTGAGACTTAGTAATTTATTGCCGGTCTTGTCACCCATAATTAAACCCCCTGCTGATTAATTGTGTTTTCTGAGGCTGTGGCACAGTGTGAAGACATGGGGGATAGAACCAAGATACGATACTAACAGAGCTAATGTGATCCTTATTTCTCTCGTTCTCACGCTCGCTCTCTGTCTCTGATGCTCTTTTTGATGTATGTTCTATTTTACTCGGTGTGGTATGATAGCTCTCCTCTGAGACTGGTGAGAAGTGTGATATACAATGTAGCATGGATAAAATATAGGCTACTTTAATAGTTTGCGGGTGTTAAAAATAGTACCTTCCTGTTTACTTTGATGATATCATCATATGAGTAGGCCCATGTGTTACTATTAACCAAACAAACATGCTCGCGTGAAGGTGCTGTGTGCAATTTTTTGAAGGATCTATTGAGAGAAATGCAATAAACTGTACATACCTTTGTCTTCAGAGGTATATAAAGACCATAAATAATGAAGCGTTATGTTTTATCCCTAAAAATTTTAATTAGTACACCATTTATTTATTATAGCATTTAACCCTGAGTCACGAAGCCCTGCAGGTTTTCTGTTAACCCCTTACCCACTGTCTGCACCTGGGGTCCTCTGTCCGTGTCTCACCCCCGTGATCATGACAGTTTAGTTGTTGTAAGACACAGTTAAAAGTTGAAATCAGAATTACAAAGAGTTTTGGCTAGAACAGAAGCTTCTCATGCCAACAGAAGTATAACAGCTAGACATGAGTAAAAAATAAAACAACACGGATGCAATATAGGGGGCAATTATCGCTATTAACAAAACAGATTTTATCCTCAATAAACTCTTAATGTGTTGCTTATTAATAGTTAGTAAGGTAGTTGTTAGGTGTAGGTATTGGGTTGGATTAGGGATGTAAATATGGTCATACAGAATATGTGCTTTACAAGTACTAATAAACAGCCAATATGCCAATAATAGACGTGCTAATAACAACTAGTTAATATTGAGATTGCCCACTATACTGAAGTGTTACCTAAATATAAATTGGATTACACATATAGAATTTTCATTTTTGGGTGAACTATCACACCACTATAGACCGCTACAAGCCCCTAATACCTTATAACCTCAGGCTCTCAGAGAGAGAGAGAGAGAGAGAGAGAGAGACAGAGAGAGAGAGAGAGAGAGAGAGAGAGAGAGGAACTCATCAGAGATTGCTGGGAAAGTGCCGACAGACTGCACAGAAAGCAAAAGGTAGAAGTTTACCACAAACCTGAACAAAAAAGAATAAAATACATTACCTAAAGGTGCCTTTGGTGCAGCTTGGAGATTTATGTTCTGCATTATATCTCACATATGCCACTTCTCATTAGGAGCAAACAGCAGCTGGATCTTGGCGGTAAACAGCCTCATCATCATCCAAGGTTTCATCCAACGTCTGCATATAAACACCTTTCTCGAAACTCACAGCGTCTAAGAGCCATCATGATTGGATGACAGCTAGATTACCGTGCAATATAAAGATTACATGCTATGCTTTTAAAAACAATGGAATTTGCAAGTAAGCGGAGACGTGTTTGCTTCGGCGGCCCGTGACAATTTGCTATTGTCGGGCGTTATTAAATGGTCCCTTCAAATATAAAAGTTCTGCGATAATGTATTCTAGCTTGCGTGCTATGCGACATTTATTCTGAAAATGACTTTTGTGTTCCTCGGATGAATGAAAATCATGCGTTTTAGAAAAGACATAAAGGGCATGACATATTTTTTTCTTTTTGGGTAAAGTATCCTATTAAACACATTTGACCGTGTAGGATGATGCATTCCCGCCGAGCACTGAGCAGATACTAAATCCACATTCTGGCTCATTATAAGAGATTAAATGATGCTTCTCCATAGGAAAAGGGGGCATTCGTTGAACCATATGGAGTGAGTCTCTCTCTCTCCGCCAGTCCGAATACTTTCAATACACCCATCTGATGGTGTAGAGGAGGGCGGGAAGCTTTTAAATGGAAGCCAATCAGAATTCTTACACATAAGGGCCTCAATAACCACCTAATAGCTGCCCGTCAGCACTGTCAATACAGTAATAAACACTGGTACACACACACGCATTGCTGTACGTAAACCATTGTCATATACTCAATATAATCCTGCCGTGATTTATGTTCCTGCTTGTTTTTATATTAAATACATTACAGGCTGTGTGTTTTCGCTCCACTGGGAGCTCGCGGGCATGAGGATAGATGGGGACGGTGTCCTTTCACAGGTTTAAGGGGCATTTAGCTCTAATGAGGTTCAATTTCAGCACACTGGCCGGTGGAGAGTAACTCATCCAAAGCGGAAGTATGGAGAACAAAATGCTGCTCTTGGCAAAAAAAGCTCTTTTAATACCCTGCATACAAGACTGCAGACAGTCGTTAAAAATGATTTGCTACACACAACCAGCACAGAGTTTCCTAGAGTTTAAATAATTACAATTCAGTCTGTGCCGTCCACTTGTGTTGACATTTTCTCCGTTTTAAAACTGTTGTACTGTTGGCGGAAGCAGGGGGGATGTTGTCATGTGAATATCAACACTGAGAGATTCAGTTTCAAACACAGACAAGCAGATGGGTGAAATGTCCCAGGGCTGTTATAAAAATACTGTTAGGCACGGGTCATTGAGCTACATTGTTAATCCAAATTACAAAAATCTAAGTCACGGTCCAGTGTATGAAATACATTTTTCAGAATATATTTTGCGATCTCATAAAGGTTTGAAATGACAAGAGGGTGAGTAAATGATGACGAAATCTTTCATTTTGGGTGAACTCTCACTATAAGTCACCCGTTTACATTAAAAGACCTGTGGAACACCTTGAGAGTGCTAAAGCTGACTTCTGCTGGCAAAACTACAAATTATTTTTCTACAGTAAAAGACCCGTAGACCAGTTATGATGAAAGAAGACTCAAGAGTCAGGAATATAATTAAAAGAATAAAATTTACTGTAGAAAAATTGTGTGTAGTTTTGCCAGCACTCTTAAGGAGTTCCACAGGCCGACCTGCTTTACATTTGAAATACAGTGATATTTATGCCAACAGAGTCAACTAAACTGCGTCGTTACTTAGTTAAGACATCCTTCCGTGACTGGTTGGACGAGAGATAATCTCTGTAAAAGGACAAAAGGTCAGGAACAGTTTGAGAATATACCTCGGAGAACAAAGGGTTCCATAGATTATCAGGTGTGACAGCAAACAGATTGGAAATACACGCAACATAGGTCATCTCCTCTTTGTCCATCTGTGGCTTTCTTGCTCATTCTTTGACTCGATCTACGAACGCACACACACATACGCACCAAGGCCGCAATGTTTTGTTCGTTTGCATTCTCTTACACAGACTGAGGTGATGTACCCAAAACATAATGATACGATGTTTCTGCCCTTACAACTGTAGTCACTCTGTCAAGATTTAGCAATGACCTGTTATAAGCACTGTATTGATTTAAGGAATTCAAATAAGGGTCTCTGTGAGTTTTACACATACCACAGAGACACCCGTCTGGCTGTAATTCTGACATTCTTGACATCTTGGGATGACACATGTTCCAGGAATAGATGGAACTACTACATATACTAACAATTTTGCCATGACGGGTTAACTATTGATTTGCTTGTAGTCACAAATGAAATCATTCTTAACAAAGAGTAAATACTGATCATCTTAGATCAATAATTGAACACACAGAAGGATATATAAGAAGCAAAATGGAGCCACGGCACCCGTCCCTTCCCTTTGTAGAATGTACACACTGCTAAAAGCTAATCTACACAATGACTTTCATAACTTTTCATCACAAAATAAGTTTCTCATTAAAATTGATGGTGAAGTTTGCTTTTTGTCACCACCACAGGTTTGTTAAAAACACAAAACATTTTGATATGTAAGTCAGTTAAAAAGTTATGAATAATGACATTATTATCATGTTTTGTCTACATTCCATCCTATTACAAAAACTGGGTGAACAGCACACTGTTGCCATGGTTACCTCCTGAGGGGAATGCAGGTTCTGTTCACAGTTGTCTACCATGCAGGTGATAAACACTTTTTCCATGTGGTTTGGAAACACAACTGATACATATTTAAAATTGTGTCAAAAAATACTGCCCTAAATCTTGTTTTGACTTTATTTGCTTTAGGTAATTGGGTTCTTTGGGGCTTTTACATTACTTGTTTGAAAGTACAAAAACGCAGTATTTTTCATCTTTGAAACATTATTCTAAACTATTGTCCCTCTATTATTTATTAAGTTATACTTTAGAAAAATCCTGTAAAAAACAGCTGGACGCCATTAAAATAAAGTAAAATACCGTAAAATAAAAGTTTTCCCATAAAATGGCATGTTTTATATTTGTTGCAAATTTGAAACAAAAAACAGTTAAATTCTGTAAAATTAACGTTTTTTAACAGTGTACCTGAAACTATTGGTCAAATATTTCGGACCAAATTAAGAACATCATCTGCAGTGTGGCCATTCAATACATTAAGAAAAGTATAATACAGGTTTAGAGCTTCACCTCTGACTCATCAATGAAATATTCATC
Organism: Barbatula barbatula; assembly: GCF_947034865.1. Taxonomy (NCBI): domain Eukaryota; kingdom Metazoa; phylum Chordata; class Actinopteri; order Cypriniformes; family Nemacheilidae; genus Barbatula; species Barbatula barbatula. The sequence goes on from NC_136784.1 coordinate 13,439,927, forward strand.
TTTATGGCAATATCCGGCTTTTTCTCGAGTCAGTGAAATGCTCTCTCTAGGGAGTCCACCTCTTGCTGATGCCTGAATATTTCTGCCCGTGTTCGTCTTCCGGTCGGTCACTCAGAAACAGAATTGATTCATCCCTGTTCCAAATTGCTGATCTTTCTCGAATTATATCAATCCATCACGAGAGGACAGCTCCCGCTTTCAGCGAGATATTAAAGAAGGGCTCTCCTGACCGTTTTGCTACAATTGCCTGAAAGTTAAACATCATACGGGACCAGTTTTCCACAGCTTGCCAAGAATAAATGAACCTAATGTAAGCTTTATGAGCTTTATGAAATGAGTCATTAGAGAGTTAAGTATAAATATGACCACGGCCTCACTTCTCCCTGCGTTTTATATGACAGTGTTGGTGGCATGGGGCTTTTTGCGATATGCTTGCGGCAAGTCGTGTCTATCCATCTCCATCAGACCAGCGATGGCTGCCAGTTTGCACCTCGCGCTCCATGCATCTCGCTTACAGTAAACAGGCAGGCGCCATTAAGTTGACAAGATGAGGGGAAGATTAGGCCATTAAAATGCTTTCTGAATCGCCCATTTATAAAGCCAGGCAGGGACAGTATTGTCGTCGTGGTTTTCGGATGAACCCCCTGGTGTGTTGATGTATTTGTCTCTGGGGACAAGGTCTGGCCTCCCCGAGAATATCGTACACCCAGCCACCACGGATGGCGATGAGCTGTCAAGGTATTTGCACAGAGACAGAGCTCATATGAATACATAATGATGTGTGTCCGCCAGGGGTCTTTTCTATGGCGGGTGGGGAATGCAGTGCCGGATATACAAACAACAGAACTTAACAGAAACTAAACAGAACACAAATACTCACTTAAGGGTGCGTCTCCTGCCACTGACCGTCAGACACTTGTATAAAGGTTTTGATTAAAGTTTCTTTAATATTTTTCAGTTATTTTTATTTTCAGTTTATGTATTAATTTAATTTTTCTGTTAGCAATCTTGTTATCTGCTTTTATCTTTTTATTATTTGTTTATTTTTAATAATGCTATTAAAGCTTAATTTATTCAAAATAATTATCGTTTACTTTTTATGTTTTATTATATATTATTTGTTATTATTTATTTTTCATTTTATTATTCATTCATTTTATTTATTTAGTTAGTTACACTTTTAAAAATAAAGGTGCTTCAAAATGCTCTTCCGTAAACAGCGTCGCAAAGGTTACTAAAAAAGTAAGAAAGAGATGGTTCTGTGAAGAACCTTTGACTAAATGGCTCTTGGTTTTAATAGTTATTTACTTTTTAATAGTTTAGCAAGCGTTTTAAAATTTTTGTTTTTGTTTAAGTAAACTATAATAACCTGTTTCTAATAAACGATGCATTAATATAAGAATACATTGAAAATATTGTAGTATTGGTTGCCTGTGTGAGGCACATAATGGCTTAAACCTGATAATGTAAATACATCGAAAGTAACAAGAACATGAATTTTCTTTGGAGTAAACAACTCCAGATGCTGAGAGGACACTGACAGCCCGTCACGGCTTTTCAATCCTAGAAATGTATTCAGGGAGCCCGTGAATGGGAGATATCAAGAGAATACGGGGCGTAAATATAACGAGAGCGATGTACTTCTGCTCTTTATGGCATCTAATGACAACATTAATATTCTCGTTGCGAGCACACATTATCCATTTTCTGTAAACAGATGCCTCCCTTGATTGGATCTAAAGCATTTGAATTAGCAAGAGACTGTAAATGGGTTGTACCAGAGTCATTGGAAGTGGCATTGATGTAATGTTGTCAATTTTATTACGAAAACAAGTCATTCTTCACCGCTGGAATTTTTGAGAGATAATGTGCTGAAACAGACTCATTCATCACAATATTCCTGCATCGTAACTCCAAAAATGAAATACATTAAAGCAAAACATCCTCGAAACAACAAACGTTGTTTAAACGTTCAAATTAAAATATGTATTATTTAATCATTATTTTGGCATCACAATGAAAATGTAGTTAGTTGGAAAGACCTTTCTGAGCCGACATGCTACAGTGGACAGAACCTCGCAAAGGACCAGATTCCCAGAGATACAGAGCTGTAGAAAATGAAGAAAATATTGCTTTGAAGACAACCAGAGACAGCTAGATGACAACGGGGCAGAACAGAGGGAGGGATGTCGCAGCAAAGGGAAAGAAAGAGAGCAAAGTGCGGTGGGAGATTAAGACTGTGGGTATTGTTTCGGCTCCAGAGCTGCTGCGTATCTATAAATCATTCACATCTCCTCCCACCGGCCAGCACGCTGAAATATTGATGGCCCTATTTAGATCACAGTAGCGCTGACCCTCACAGCTGTACCCGGGAGGACTGCGCAACATGCATTCCCAAGCCGCAAACATGGCCTTGCTCGTCTCCCTGAGCAAATATCTTTTCTCCTTTACCACATCCCTCACCTCCCCTCTCTCACCCCGTTCTCGTGTTTTTCCTCTCTAAGGTGCTGGAGATGCTGGTGTTCTTTAAAGTGCTCTGTGATGTTTCGTGTGGTTTAGTCTGACAGACTCTTTCCATCTCTTCCTCTATCTTTTGCCGCCTGCGATGCATTTGTGTCGTCCCTGCCCTTCATTCCGACTTTGTTTGCACGCACTGCATGCTCGTGCTGTTTTTACTCTATAAATGGATGACAATTTGTTTGGAGCTGTGACATGTTAGAAAACAGACTGCTGGAATCTTACCCGCAATGCCCACAATTTAGGATGATGGACACCACTGGAGGGGGGCTTCCACAAGTAAAGTGTTTTTACTTGTTTGTGTTATGTCTTTTTCTATTGTGTTTATTCTATGTGCCTGTGGATTTGAAAGAAAAACACTTTTTTTTGCTTACTGCGTGCAGTGTAGACCAAGGGGTCATGATTTGGCAAGTAAGCATGGCCCTGTTAGTCCCTGCTGTTAGATGTTGTGTTTACACCATCTGCTTTCTTAAAGAAACAGTTTACTAAAAAAGAAATATTCTCTGATAATTAACTCACCCTCATGCCATTCCAGATGTATATGACTTTTTTCAGTTTATTGTCATATGTATGTCTCATATAAAACATCAGTGTTCAGCTACAGAAAAAAAGTAAAGTCACAAAGTTATTAATTGAAATATGTATTCATTTATTTGTTGTTAATGTTATTATGTAAATATGTTTTTAATAATTATATAGTCATTTGAATTTTTTTTGTTTATAATGTATGTTTATTTTGATGCTCTCAAACATGCAAGATAATAAAACGCATCAGTTGTTTTTAGCAATAAAAGGGCAGCTATGGTTGGGAGATGAAAAAATACAGCTTTACAACAGCTTTTCAGTTCAAAATGTTATTCAAAATGTTTCACATCATGGCAAATTTTACAAAATGTAACCATATATTTCATTGGCTGTGTATTGAATTAAATTATATAACTTTTAATACAAAAAAAGAAACATGATTATTTAGTTGAAATATCATCAAATGTAGAAAGAAAAACAGGGAATTGTCAAAAAGGCTGTTTACAGTTATTCACCGTGACTTTTATGATGGATTATATTTTTATCTTACAAAAACACAATTTTTACATTATTTTCCTACAACGTGTAATCATATACAGTGCTTTTTGTCTATAATAAAGGTTTTTACTGTAAAAGAAATGCTAAATCATACTTTTAATTTTAAAAGCATACGGCACGCAGACGTGCAGTGCAAGATGTCGGTCTGTTTCTCTCACAGGCTGTATTTTTCCTGTGCTCCATCGATCAATAATCCCCAATCAATATTTCATATCAGACAAGAATGGAGCCTTTCTACCCACAGTTTATAAGATATCGCTTCAAACATGCTCGGCTTATCCACGGGTGTCACTCTTTAGACAGGAGATGAATAATTCATGGTTGGGACACTGATACACGTTTGCCCCTTGACTTCTATGTTCTCTGTCCTCAGAGGCACGTACATTAGCGTCGAGACGTCCATTAATAGTGCACGCTTGACAGGCTCTTTGTTCAGGAGCAAGTTTTTGTTTTCCTTACAAAATGCCCAGCTCAACAGCATTTCTGGAAAGCGTCAATGCATCCATTAGGATCGCATTATAGATATGTAGCTGAGTTAGAAATTGAATAATAAGCAAAAAATCATGAAACGTGTGTAGTATGAATCAGAAAATAACCATTAATCTGGCTTCATTGGCTAAATTCTGGTTTCAGATTTCATTGGAGAGAAGAAAAACAGACCAAATCTGAGAGTATAATTACAGCCTTTTCAATAAAGTTCAGGGTCATTACAGTAATTATAGAAACAGTATCTGTCTTGCCGGATTCTCGGGAGACGCAGGTTCAATGTTGTGGCGTCTGTTACAGCAGCTTTCTTCCAATTATAATTTGTCACCCGCATCATCTACCGGCACAGCACATCAATTCTGTTTACAGGAGACAGAAGTTCTGTTGGGCCAAACAATGTTCCCTTTCGTTTTTGGTATTGTCGAGCAAAACTTTTCTATTAAGAAGAGCCTTTGGCAACCTTAAAAAAACACATGCACACATGCATATAACTCTTATTAAAAAAAATTATCATTACATTTGTTTTTATTCTCTCTTTCCTGCAACCCTCTTCTGTTCCTGAATCTTGCTTGCATACGGGGTCAGAATTGATACAATATTCGGAAAATAAATAAACTAACATCCGCAAATAAACAGAGAGTTTCACAAACATTTCTTAAATCCACAAATGCACAAAAAGCAAACCATAAATAAATGTAAGACGTTCCACAAAAAGAAATGGAATTCACAAATAAATGGGATGAGATTTGCAAATAAAAAACATTTACAAATGTTTGTGAAACTCTCTATATTTATTTGCAGATTATAGTTTATTTATTCAGAATATTGCAACAATTCTGATCCCATACTTTCACTACAAATTTGGCATTGTGTACTGTGAATATTATTGCTTGTGATGTTCCTCATTTGTAAGTTTGTTGATAAAGCATCTGCTTAGTCAGTGAAGGTAAATGTACTAACCTGTGCATTGTTCAGTGATACTTTACATACAATGTTATAAAATGTATTAACCTGTAATCTCCCTTTTGAATTGAAAATGTCTTAAATTAAATAATAAGAAGGGCATTAACATTTAAGGTGTTAGTTCAACCAAAAAATTCTGTCACAATTTATTCAACCTCTTGTCATTTCAAACCTGTACGACTTTCTTTCTTCTGCAGAACACAAAAGAAGATATTTTGAAGAATGTTGGTAACCGAACAACGGCAGTACCCAATGACTTGCATTGGTGTCCATATAGAAGTGAAAGGGTGAGCTGCTGTTCGGTTTCCAACATTCTGCTAAATATTGACTAAAGTCATACAGGTTTAAAATGACATGGGGTTGAGTAAGTGATGACTCATCTGTCATCCTCTTTGAAAGATTGTCAAATCATCCAATAACACAGATCATCAAGTTATAGAACACTTAGAAATAATACAATTCAAGTCTTAATCTAAAGAATTAATTGTCTTAATCTTTTGAAGATTGCTCACAGCTCCATGTTATAAATCAATGGATAAGCAAAACTCCACGTTGAACGCTGCCCAATCATTAAGTAATGATTTGAGAAATCTCTAGATGTTTTCGTACATTTATGAGTCTGTTTTTCTTTGGTCTGCGCAGGGGGTGAAATCAAAAGTGCTGGGCAGATTGGACACGACTTCAGCTTTGAAGGAACACTGCTGCCAAACCGTGAATTCTTTCTGTAGTTTTATTTATCAGGTTTTGAAACTAAAGCACCGCATGTTGGTTTATAATTAGATGTCACATAATTGTCATGAAGCATTATATTAAAATAACTATTGCACTTTGAGGAATTAAGTAATTTTTACAATATGATTGTATGTGTGAAAATTAAAAAGCAAAAATTACATTACTTTGACATTTTTTACACTTCGTAGTTCTTTTTTCAAATCAGCTTAAAGTATAAATACTTGTTATTATTGTCATGTTAGATTCTGTAGGTCAAAGCTGCAATCCATTACTTTTTTGTTAAAAATGAACAAAAATCTTTTCTCGTGCAAGGCTTTTCGCTGGTCGCTAGCCGTAATTTGACTTCATTGTGAAAAGAATAATAGGTAAGGTAATTTGCATTTTTTTATTCAAACAGAGATGGCGATATTGAGTCAAAAGTTACAGATTGCAGCTTTAACATTACTTACAAAGCATAATTGTGACGTAATAAATAAAATACTATTGTTTACAAACGTTCAATATCGTACAGACGTTACATATCGTGATGTACCTCCTTTGTTAGTTCTGCCCTGTGTCCTGACTGTTGCCGCTGTTATCCGCAGACAGCAGTCAAACACGCACATCCACAACAGCACAGTCGACACATCTATAAACTATCTTGTCATTTTTAGAAGAATCTCTCTTTTTACACCTCTGCGCCTTTGAGCTCAGATGACGGGCACATAAATAAAACATGTGTTGAGCGCTGATTACTTAAGCTTTTCTGCTAATGTGCTTTGAGTTTGTTTGGCTCCCAGGGAACAAGTTTACATGGTAGCCTATTGTAGCTGAGCAATTCAACCCCTTGAGGAAGGGATCGTCCCTTGAACTTTTTTTCTCATTATGTTGGCCGTTATTGTTTCTATAAAAAATGCCGCCGGCTGAAAATATACGGCTAGCTTTTAGCCTCTTCGCGAATGCTGTCTGCTGCTCATCTGTAACTGGAATAATAGGAGACACCTTGTGTGGGTGAGAGACAAGGGCTGAGGCTTTTCTTCGGCTCACTGACACCCTGTAATCACGTTTAGAGCCAGAAATGAAATTTGCCTCTGCGGCGGGAGACACCATAACATCTCCTGTTCAATTAAATACGGCAGCTTTTCACTCTCTTCTCGGGAACACATAAGTCATTGTTGTTTTATTCTTTCACGCTAGTTGGGTTAAACATAAAGCTCTGATATCATTCAATGCTGTTGGGGTGTTTTTCTATGGCGCTGCAGCATTACAGAACAGAATTGCTCAAATCATTTCTTTAAAAAATATGTTTTTGTCTTCCATTGGATGGTTAAACAGATAGTGCCACCCTTAAACTAAAGTCATTGGTTGAGCCATTATTTCTTTGTTGAACCAGTTGGAATCACAGATATACATAGACGCCACAGTGAACACTTTGGCTCATTGCTGTGATTGTATTAATGAATTGACATTGAAATATAAACATTGTACATTTTATCCCCTAAAACTTTTGTTTATTATTAATGATTGACCTGTATGTGTTTATATGGCAGTTTTGCCCTCCCCAATATGGTGTGATGCTGTCCATGTATGTATATGGCTGGAATCCTGATACTTTATGGGAGAACTTAACCCACCGATGGTTAAGCTATATATGTATCTGTATTTTTCAAATCACGCGTTACATAAAAAATAACACATGGCAATTGTATAGTTCATTAATAATATTATATTATTATGCCTTTAATTTAAATTTGTTGTAAATGTTCTTAAGGGTTCAAGGGTGCAAGGTATTTGCAGTCTATTTCAAAAGTTTCTTAAGATGCAATAACAATTAAGCTGTCTTCATGAAATAGCTCACAGTGGCTTATTAAACCATTAAAAGTGACCATTAATCGTATCACAGTAATGAATGTCATCATTGTCATTAACGCTCCAAGTCTGTCATATTGTTCAGCTCATTTAACTTCTCCCTTGAGTGACATCAGCATAACCCTCAATTTCACTTGTCCTTTGGTGTGAATTACATTAGAGCAAAAGCAATTCACTTCGGGTGGAGATGAGCTCTCGTGTTGCTTTTACAGTTAACAATTCTACTTGTGTGACAATCACATCAGAAAACTCTGACGTGTTTTTAAAGCACTTCTGAAAATAGTAGACACCAATCAAATTGTCAGCCTGCAATGCAAATGCAACAGAGTTGAGGTGCATGAGTTCTGTTCATCATGGAAACAGCACTGCTGTAATCTTACAGAATGTTAACGTTTTATTTCACAGAAGTTTCACATATGTGACACTTGACCACTTGAAATTGAGATGTGTAAATTGCATGGAATCTGAATAAATAAGGACATTATTTGGCAGTGATACAACTATTTAAACAAATGAAATCTGATGTAGCAGGACGTTGCTGAGAAGATACAGTTTTTTAACGCTGTAATGATATTGTGGAGACTAGATAAAACCAAAACAGAAATTCTTCACTTTACATACGTAGATACCAAACTTGAGTTATCCCCAAATAGAAGGCAGCAGCGAGTACACTTTGTAGGCGTGTTTACAGCTATCTTTCTTTGCGATTTTGCGGCATCCACTCCACAAACTCAAGTTTGTCCATATTTTTGCTAGGAAATTTACAAAATAAACTCATGGAACATGATCTTTACTTAATATTCTAATGATTTTTGGCATAATAGAAAAATCTAATTGTTTTGACCCATACAATGTATTGTTGGTTATTGCTCCAAATATACATGCATGGGTAAAAATGTCAAATGACAGAAATACTGTAGACTGCCAAATTGCATGAAATAACACAAAAAACATGTACATTTTATTATACATAAATACAATTAAAAAGAATGATGTCCCCCCAGCTGCCGGAATATTACCTTTTTTGGCTTTTTTTACAGTGCATTGTATGTTACCTGGACTGACATTAGTGCTTTGATAAAGAACAATTGTTCAAACTTGTTTAAGGAATTGTAAATACTTTGCTGTGGAAATAACATCTCTCAAACAAAACTTTAAACTACATATTAACTAATAGAACATAGTTTTCTATCAGTAAAATAGCCCATACTCAATATTTTATTCATGGGTGATTCATGACCATAATAATCTGAAAATTTGACCAGACCTTATGTCCAAGTCAAAGGTTATGGTCATGCAAGACTGATGGCATGTAGCTCATCTGGGTTTTCCTATTTGATCATAACTTTTCATGTGTCCTCTTATGGTAAACCTTTTTGCCGTTCTTGTACAAGAAAGAATCTCCTTGCCCTGACTTTGGTAAAAACACAAAGAGTTTTCTTTTCAAAGTCCCCTTCTCCATTGTTATAAATGTGCCCTAGAATAAGGGTGGAGGAAAAGGAAAACTACAGACGAGTAAAAAACTTTTCAAAAAGAGCTTTGTTGGAGACTTGTGTCGCCGTGCTGTGTGCTTTACACGGTTCAAGAAAGGCTTGGATAGGCAGTAGGAGCCTGCTCCGTGCTTTCATTTAGCAGGCAATTTGCCTGTGTGGCAGAAAGAAAATGAAACTCTGGCTGTCTTTTCATCACCAGTTGAAAAGCCGCTCATTTTCCTACTCGTGTGGATGGTGCTAATTAGCGCACCCTGGAGATTACCCAGAAGGCCACTAAACCCTTGGTCCTACATCCTTCCACCCCCGACGGCTGGCCAAAGTTAAAAATAAAGAGGCTGGTCTCCTTGATGAAAGTTAGAGAGGACTGCAATTACAGTAAGGGTGAGGAAACAAGCCTTCCTGCTGCGCCTTCCGTCTCGCACAGAGAACCACTGGAGATGACGCGTTTATAAATGCTTCTGCGTTCACAAAACAGTGCAATAACTTTCACATTACCGCCTTTATGAGACATACAATAATGGAGAAACCATGACTCCTACTGGGTAGGCTGCCATTGTACCGGATTAATTGTAACATGGTTAAAGGAGTCATATCATTTAGAGTCAATATTTCTTTCATCTATTGAGACAAAAGTGCGCAATGTATGATAAAGCACACAGCACTGTACAGAGCTCCAGATAAACTAGGGTCATTCACTTGTTCGGAATGTTTGAGATGTTTGAGTCTGATCTTGGTGGACCGCATTTGAACGCATAGTTTTTACAAATCTAGCAGTGCATTGTTTGCAAAGAGGCTGTCATTGAAGGATAAGGGCGGTAAAAAACATTTGACGCAAACACCAAAGCAGTTTGGTATAGTACCTAAGTATTTTTACTTTTACTCAACACATTTATTAAGTATCTGAAATAGAAGTCAGACATGGGTATTTATTGCAAATACTGACCAAAACAGTATAAAAGGGTTGAAAACGGGTTGCGTTTCGAGTCTTCTTAAGCCATTCGTTTTGTCATCAGCAAAACAGCTTTCCTGTGACTCATTGGTTACAGCATGGCGCTAGCAACGCCAAGGACATGGGTTTGATCTCAGGGATTGCACATACTTAAAAAAACTAATTTATAGTACAATGCAATGGAAGACACCTTGGATAAAAGCATCTGCCAAAGGCATAAATGTTAATGTTATCGCTGATGATCGCACTCCAGGAATCCACCCAGCCGTATGCACTTACAAGATTAGAGCATGACACAATCTCAGCAGGACAGTCAATGGTGTTTCATAACATAGCTAAGGTAATGACGCAACTAGTGACAAGACACAAGAGAAAATGCTATTTCACTTTTGATGCTATTTCACAAATGCAAGCCAGGGATCAGGTAAGTCGAAAATCCAGTCTTGTTTAAATATTCAGGCACCTCTTCCTCTGCCCTGCTCTCGAATCCCTTCTTCATTCTGCTTTAGGGGTGTTGTCAGTTCTGATTGCCCACATCTCTTCACCATTGAATCCCTAAACTACTCTTCCCTCATTAGTTTCCAGAGCTTCCACTGCCTTCCAAAAGAGCAGCCCATATTAATTCCCCATGAACTGCCAGAACCAATCAGAGTCAGCCGAGCAGGTGAGATAATACTTTCACTATCATTTTATCTTGGAGGGTGATGGGCGATTAGGACGAATATAGAAAGAGAAAGGGAGGAAGTGGAGACAGTAAGTGAGACGTGGGCCTTTCTAGTCGGGGTTGTCATTATGCACACCTTCTGAAGGAGTAATTGGGATCCGGGCTTTATGACAAAAGAATTGGAGATTTTCGCAGACGCTACTATAGAGGGCAGATGGTAAAAGTTGTTTGGAAAAATCGAGCCCAATTATGCTGCAACGTTCCGTATGTGGATCTCACGCTTTAGTGTAAGGACGAGCTGTGCGTCAAGAAAATGTCTGCGGGATTTTGAAGCGACGTCAGAGCTTTTGATTCTGGCCCAGGATGACCCGCTCTTCAATAATCTCTGTCTCCACTGAGACGTGATTGTTGGATGTGTCTGCTTTAAATAGCCTCTCCATTATTCATTAAAGTTATTTCCTGATTTGGGACACGGACCGTATATGCCCTGCCTGATCGGACTGGAGACAAGTGTCGCTGTGTGCTAAACAGCTTCACTGTGCATTAAATTGTAAAACGGGCCTCATTACAATTCCATCGCTGTAATTAGTATTATGGTAAGGAACATTGTTTTAAAGTTGACTTCCAGCTGCTCTTTCTCCATAAAACTGCTGCCTTGCCGAGCAGCTGAGATTGCAGATAGATAGACCGTGTAAGAGAGAGCAACAATTAGTTTACCACGCATCGTTTTTGTTTATTTAAAGTTCTTTTTATTAATGAGAAAATCACAAGCTGCTTCTGTGGTTGAGAATCAAAAATCTGTTATTTTTCCAAGTTGGTAATGTCCTCTGTTGTGTAGATTATATAAACATGAATATGAGCATTATGTAAGTATTAACAGATGTTTATTTTTGCATAACTGTTTTTTTTTAATCCAATGTTGTAACTTTTAAAGTAAAAATTCTGTCATCATCTGCTCACCCTCAGATTGTTCCAAACCTGCTAAACACAAAGGAAGATAGTTGGAAGAATGTCAGTAACCGAGCAGATCTCATCCCCCATTGACTGCCATAGTAGGGAGAATAAAAACTATGGCAGTCATTGGAGGACGAGTTCTGCTTTGGTTACTGACATTCTTCCAACTATCTTCCTTTGTGTTTAGCAGAACAAAGAAATGTTTACAGGTTTGGAACAATCTGAGAGTGACTGAAATGATGACAGAATTACATTTTTTGGGTGAACTATCCCTTAAACATTAGCTAATGCACCAACTAACATGAATAACTATTGACATTAACAAACTGTAACAATTACGGCCTCATATTAAGCTCATGTACTCATAAGAACGCACCAATACCCAATGTGACTGAAATTTGTTGTGAAATTTGCTTTGAAAGTTTGTGACAAGCACATCATTTTTTTTCATACTGTGTTTAAGGGTGTAACGGTCACCAGCTGGAGTGCCCTTGAAAACCACCAGAGGGCACTCCACATCAAAGTTATCATTCACTCACAGACTACATTTCCCATAACTCACTACCCAGACTCATCAGCACTGATTTCACACACACCTGCATATCATTCACATTCACTCTATATATACCATGTGCACTTATTCACTCACTGCGAAGTCTTGTTAAGTTAATACTGCATCTCTGAGCGTTTCCCTGGTTCCTTGTCTTTTGGTTTTATGGATTTATTGCCTGGTTCCCTGTTCACTCTTTTGTCTCTGGTCCCTGCCTGTTTTGTTTGTTTCTCTGTTGTTGGTTTCCTTGTTTGAACTGCCTACTGTGTATGACCCCTGCCTGTTATTTGGATTACGCCTCTGGATTACCCACCAATAAAGCTGCAAGTGGATCTCACCTCTAAGTCTCGGAGCAGTTTCATGACCGAAGACTTCGCCACCCAAGATCCAGCAGCAACACACACCATGGACCCTGTCATCCGTCTCTTCCGCCTCAGCCAAGGTAACCGCCCGATAGAGGAATATGTTACGCAGTTTTGTGAGCTCTGCCATGGGGTGGACGAGAAGGAGGCGGTATTAAAGGACATGTTCTGTTATGAGCTTGAGGACATGTTGGAGTACCTTATGCCTGATAACACTCCTCAATGGTCTTTGTCAATATATTGACATCGCCCTTCGGCTAAGCGGCTCGTCCTTTACTGTGGGCTTTGTGGATGAGGGGTTCCACAATCTCACAGCATCCCCCAGCCCTGCGCCACTGCACGAGATGGCCGCCAGCTCAGCGCCACTGCACGAGATGGCCGCCAGCCCAGCGCCACTGCACGAGATGGCCGCCAGCCCAGAGCCACTGCACGAGATGGCCGCCAGCCCAGAGCCACTGCACGAGATGGCCGCCAGCCCAGCTCCACTGCACGAGATGGCCGCCAGCCCAGAGCCACTGCAGGAGATGGCCGCCAGCCCAGCGCCACTGCACGAGATGGCTACCAGCCCAGAAACACTGCACGAGATGGTCGCCAACCCAGAGCCCCTGCATGAAAGGGCAGCAAGAGTCGATCTTCCAGAGTCAAGTCAACTCCGGTCCGAGTCGATCTTCCAGAGTCAAGTCAACTCCGGTCCGAGTCGATCTTCCAGAGTCAAGTCAACTCCGGTCCGAGTCGATCTTCCAGAGTCAAGTCAACTCCGGTCCGAGTCGATCTTCCAGAGTCAAGTCAACTCCGGTCCGAGTCGATCTTCCAGAGTCAAGTCAACTCCGGTCCGAGTCGATCTTCCAGAGTCAAGTCAACTCCGGTCCGAGTCGATCTTCCAGAGTCAAGTCAACTCCGGTCCGAGTCGATCTTCCAGAGTCAAGTCAACTCCGGTCCGAGTCGATCTTCCAGAGTCAAGTCAACTCCGGTCCGAGTCGATCTTCCAGAGTCAAGTCAACTCCGGTCCGAGTCGATCTTCCAGAGTCAAGTCAACTCCGGTCCGAGTCGATCTTCCAGAGTCAAGTCAACTCCGGTCCGAGTCGATCTTCCAGAGTCAAGTCAACTCCGGTCCGAGTCGATCTTCCAGAGTCAAGTCAACTCCGGTCCGAGTCGATCTTCCAGAGTCAAGTCAACTCCGGTCCGAGTCGATCTTCCAGAGTCAAGTCAACTCCGGTCCGAGTCGATCTTCCAGAGTCAAGTCAACTCCGGTCCGAGTCGATCTTCCAGAGTCAAGTCAACTCCGGTCCGAGTCGATCTTCCAGAGTCAAGTCAACTCCGGTCCGAGTCGATCTTCCAGAGTCAAGTCAACTCCGGTCCGAGTCGATCTTCCAGAGACTGTTCACGTCACGTCTGCCATATCTGAGCCTCATCCCAAGACGGCCTCCTCCACGCCTGTGTCTTCGGACAAGACGGCCTCCTCCACGCCTGTGTCTTCGGACAAGACGGCCTCCTCCACGCCTGTGTCTTCGGACAAGACGGCCTCCTCCACGCCTGTGTCTTCGGACAAGACGGCCTCCTCCACGCCTGTGTCTTCGGACAAGACGGCCTCCTCCACGCCTGTGTCTTCGGACAAGACGGCCTCCTCCACGCCTGTGTCTTCGGACAAGACGGCCTCCTCCACGCCTGTGTCTTCGGACAAGACGGCCTCCTCCACGCCTGTGTCTTCGGACAAGACGGCCTCCTCCACGCCTGTGTCTTCGGACAAGACGGCCTCCTCCACGCCTGTGTCTTCGGACAAGACGGCCTCCTCCACGCCTGTGTCTTCGGACAAGACGGCCTCCTCCACGCCTGTGTCTTCGGACAAGACGGCCTCCTCCACGCCTGTGTCTTCGGACAAGACGGCCTCCTCCACGCCTGTGTCTTCGGACAAGACGGCCTCCTCCACGCCTGTGTCTTCGGACAAGACGGCCTCCTCCACGCCTGTGTCTTCGGACAAGACGGCCTCCTCCACGCCTGTGTCTTCGGACAAGACGGCCTCCTCCACGCCTGTGTCTTCGGACAAGACGGCCTCCTCCACGCCTGTGTCTTCGGACAAGACGGCCTCCTCCACGCCTGTGTCTTCGGACAAGACGGCCTCCTCCACGCCTGTGTCTTCGGACAAGACGGCCTCCTCCACGCCTGTGTCTTCGGACAAGACGGCCTCCTCCACGCCTGTGTCTTCGGACAAGACGGCCTCCTCCACGCCTGTGTCTTCGGACAAGACGGCCTCCTCCACGCCTGTGTCTTCGGACAAGACGGCCTCCTCCACGCCTGTGTCTAATAAACATAGAATATGTTTAATATACCACGCCTCCTCCACGCCTGTGTCTTTGGACAAGACGGCCTCCTCCACGCCTGTGTCTGGGGACAAGACGGCCGAATCCACGCCTGTGCCGGTTCCTGAACCGTCGGACCCGCGTTATACCCCTGAACCGACAAGTCGGCCTGGTCTCCTTGAAGGGACGTCTCAGCCCTGGCCTCCTGCACAGCCTGCTCCGCCCTGGCCGCCTGCTCAGCCTGCTCCGCCCTGGTCGCCTGCTCAGCCTCAGTCTCCGGGTTCTCTTCCGCCCCACGGTCCTGATCCTCCATCCCGCCCCCGGGTCCGCCTCCGCTCCTCCTCCCTCTTGGACAGTGTTAGGAGCGTCTAGAATCCGCTCCTTAAAGGGGGGCTATGTAACGGTCACCAGCTGGAGTGCCCTTGAAAACCACCAGAGGGCACTCCACATCAAATTTATCATTCACTCACAGACTACATTTCCCATAACTCACTACCCGGACTCATCAGCACTGATTTCACACACACCTGCATATCATTCACATTCACTCTATATATACCATGTGCACTTATTCACTCACTGCGAAGTCTTGTTAAGTTAATACTGCATCTCTGAGCGTTTCCCTGGTTCCTTGTCTTTTGGTTTTTTGGATTTATTGCCTGGTTCCCTGTTTACTCTTTTGCCTCTGGTCCCTGCCTGTTTTGTTTGTTTCTTTGTGTTGTTGGTTTCCTTGTTTGAACTGCCTACCTGTGTATGACCCCTGCCTGTTATTTGGATTATGCCTCTGGATTACCCACCAATAAAGGTGCAAGTGGATCTCACCTCTAAGTCTCGGAGCAGTTTCATGACAAAGGCGGAGTTGTTTGTAATTATGATACTATTCTATGTTTATTAGTCTCACTGTGTTGTGAAAAGGTAAAGGCATTGGTACAAGCGTCGGTATCGGCGAGTACCAGATATCGGTACTCACACTCTTTAAAAACTGTTATTGGTGCATCCCTAGTAACAGTGATTAGAAATGCTGAAAACTGTATTTTTAGTTCATATTCATTCATTTTTATTTATTTTTTAATGGTTAAATAAATTTAGTAATGCAGCCTTATTGTAAAGTGTTCCTAGTATCATAGTAACGAATAATATTTATATTATTATATTGTTTTGCTTTAAGACTTTATATTGTGCTTTGAGACTCATTAAAGTGCAGTTTCTACAATCCATATCTTTTGTCTCTACTACGCTCTCTTGGAAACTTTTATTGGAAAAATTACAGCATACTGACATTTTCCACTAAATCGTACCCAACACCACCCAACAAATCAATGTTATTGTACCTCAATTCAGTGGAGTAGCAAGTCAGGTCTGGGCCCATATAGGAAAAAAACATTTAACCACATTGCGCATACCAGACATTAGAATTGATTGTTTAGAGTTCATTTCTAAATTGTACGTCAATCGCACTCAAGTAGTAATGGCAGACCACAAGGGTCTTAACTCATTTTCAACAAAAAAAGTTTGGATTGTAGCTTTAAAATTCTCGTCCCCTGCATTACGGTGCCTCTGTGTGAAGACTACTCAATGCTCACTGATGTGAAAGCAAGAGAAAGAGAGAGAGAGAAAGCAGACTAGGTTTTTCTGTTGGTCATGTACCTGTCTTAAAGATGATGAGATTTCCTGATGGACGTTGCAGGAGCTTGTGAAGAGAGAAGTGTGAAGTACGGTAATATAATTCTTACTCCCTATAACATTACAATGATACATCCTAGTGGTACAAAATAAATAAATAATGTGCCGAAAACCAATTTAACGGATGGGGGTTATTAACAATAAAGCATTGTGGCTCTGGAGACAGACTCAGACAGAAATAATAATAAGGCTTGTTGATGGAGCAAAAAAATGGTGGAGAGCGAATTACTGAAGTCATTTCTTTTCATCATGGCGGTATCTTCTGAAAAGCAAAGGTGGTAGATTTCATCTTGGTCTTTTGTTTTGTGCTTGTCATTGAACTCTGGGGGGAATTGCTCTGCACTCCAACTTTGATGCACTCCAAGCAAAGAGAAATGAACTGATTTATTGCCTATGAGACGGCGAGGAGAGGTGGAGACTGGAGGAAACATGATGAAATTTAATTAATGCTCTTATCACATTTGTTTCACCTGCTGTGTTGGAGCCGTGGTGCTTTTGTGAAATTACCTCCCGTGAATCAGAGAGATTGTTGGGGAGGAACTAACGCTCACGTTTCTGACTGTCACCACGGCGACTTAAAGAGGTCCTCAATTATTGTCATTCAGACCGTCGTAGATACGGTCGCGGGTAATACTTGGGTCCTGTGACTTTGTGTCTTCTTGATCAAGGTGAACATTAACGGGAGGAGAAAAAAACAACCCATCCACTCCATGTCAATAAGCTTAGCAATGACAGAACATCTGCGGCAGGGGTTTATGTTTCAGTTGTAGCTTATGCCTCTTGCTGAAAAGTATCTGACAATTTGAAATTAAATTACATGTCTGACTGAGCTGTATTGAATGTTCGTATTGTTTACATGACAGGAGAACGGTTCCAGACCTCCGCTCAGTCATTCTGCAGTGCATTACTACGATCAGTTCTTACTGAAATCATGCATGTGACGGTGTATAAAGCGTGTCTTTCTAAGAGTCATTTCTTCAGTTTTCCTGCAGTCAATGCCAGTTTAATATGCAGACGAAAATAAGTAATCCATTGCTAAGTAGTTTTAACCCTTAAAAGGTAACCACACAGTGCTTAAGCTTTTTGATGCTTTCAAAACATGTCTGAGTATCCTGCACATGAATCAAGAATTGGTAGTAAGATTAATGAATGATGGGATTGTAATGTTTGCTTACAAAAAGCATATTTCGTCATTTACAATTGGAATGAAACATGTTATTTAATGGGATACTTAACCCATAAAATGAAAGTTCTGTCATCATTTACTCAAATTGGTGCTTCCAAACCTGTAAACTCTTTTGGGTGAAGTATCCCTTTAAGCAAGCACCATAGCATATAAAGTGCAAATTTTTCATATTATGATAAATTTTTTACAAAGGGTTCTTATGTGGTTTCGTAAAAGCATGACACAAACGTTTGTTTTAAATTATTATTATAAAACTTTTATCCTTTTGATGTCACATCTCTGAAAGTCAATTTTGACCTTGTGTTGTGGGAAAATTTTTGGTCCCCATGTGGAAAACATCTTATAAATCAAACTGAATTATGTTTCTTTGAAAATGCAAAAATGCTGAAAGATTTGTGTCAAGCGTTATAGGATTAGTAGTGGGGTGATGTTTACGGGATACAGTTTTATAGTATAAAAATCATTATGTCCATGCTGGAAACCCAACTGTATGTGTATCAGAATCAACTGTTGCCAAGCGCTTTAGGTTTACAATAAATTTGCCTCGGTGTACTGGTGCATGCCAGTAACAGAAAATAAACTGAAAAATGATTTCTTAATAAAAAATCATTATTTATACTATATTTTGGACAAAAATTACAAATTTAAGTAATGCTATCTGTGCAATAATGCAGAATGTGTATAACAATGAACTGTTAAAAAAATTAATAATGAGCAAATACGTTTGTCCAACAATAGCAGCATGTTTTAAAAACAATATTATTATTGTTGTATGAGTTATATTGTTGGCCTCTTGCCTTTATTTTGAGAGACAGGAGACAGTATACACAAACAGGGACTCCAATTCATGTCTGACTTATTATTTATTTTCTCCCGTATCTCTTTTTTTTGTAGAAGTACAGTTGCGAAATGCAGAATTGAACTGCAAATGTGCTGTAGACCATGCGTTGTTCTGAATTACAAAAACTCAACTTCCTAGGAGGCAGGTCTGTCAGAGCCTGAGAGTGAGAGCGGTTATAGAATATCGATGCTCCTCTGGCATGGACCGCATACAAACCAAACAGGTTTATGTAATTGTGACCGTTCCCTCTTTGCCATATGTACCTGGATTAAATTGACATTTCCATATTTAAGAAAAGACAGCATGGCAGCAGATGTGCATGTCTAAACCGCATAAATATCCATTTGGAATACATAGTGATATTTGTCTTCGGGCGATTCAAATTAGTGGAAGGTTAGACTGGAATGTCCGGGCAGTTTATCACTGTTAATGATGCTCCTACGGCCGCTTGCCATATGCATACAGACACTGTTAACCTTTAATGTTTTTCTCACTATTTTAATTGTCACTTTACCCCCTCTGGTTATCCATGGTGACCTTGGCAGGAGAAATCTGAACTCGAGCGCACCCTGTGCAGACCGGTCTGCAGGAATCAGCTCACCCAGAGTGGAATGCTTTGACCTTTGGAATGGGACATTTTACACTGGGTAGCATTTACATAACTCTCAGATAGCATGGCGTTCAGAAACAAATGCTACCTAGTTTGCGTTCTTTACCTGACCTTGAGACTGCTCCTCATTATTTTCTGTGGCTGTAATTCAAGCCGTTTATAGCGTTTAGCGCTCATTTAAATATCTCCTCCACATTACGAGCTCTTTCCACTTGATCCCACTAAGAGGCCGGATTCACCGGAGGAAACTTCCTGGAATTCTGCGGAGTGTGGTTTAGCAGATGCTTATGGAAGCTCTAATGAATGTTTTGCCTTTGAATAGCAATTTAAGGTAATTTAATAGAGGTTAAAATGCAGCATGTGCATTCACATTTCTATCATTCACTTTAAAGAGACTTTTAACCCCCCAAAACCCTCATGTCTTCCAAACATGTACTCTTTTTTTGACAAATGTCTCAGTGGTTTTGTGTCCATAACAGCATTAGAATGAATACCGGCTTTAGAAGTCTTTCTGCAAGGTAGTTTAGAGGTGAGTTGTTGTCAGTCATAAAGTGTAAGTACACCTGGTGGGCTCAGCGCCCATCTATTCTTATTAGAGGGGCCTAATTCAGACAAACGTAACAGCTGTGTAACAGGCACTATTACAAGACAAGTGTAGCCATCTTTCTTCATTAGCCGTGGCTAACAAGAGAAAACAAACAATAACAATAAACCGCATGCCCCCGTAGGTGTGTTTGAGTCTTAATATAATAAGACAAGCCGGAGTTAAGTATTGTTAAAGTTCGTCTTTGCCAGATCTTATTCGGTTCCTAGTGGTGTTGTTTTGGATCTAGATGGCGGTTCTTTATTTTTCAAGTCAGCAAGAGTTTAGTTACAGTGTGTAGAGTCTCTTATTTAAAGTCAGCATGAAACAAAAGTTGTGGTGTTTTCTTCTGAATTGTGACTTATATCTGAGTGGAATTTGGGAAATGTGGGCGGGGCTCGATTTTGTCCCTGAGGAATTCATTGATTCGTTGAATGGAAGGCCTAATCATTGGACTGTCAATATAATCCCACCCTCAGAGCGAGACATATGCATATGTCACAATGTATTATTCCATTTAAAAAAATTATGATTTCATGGTCACTTTAAAGTGATAAAAATTTCCACATGTTTTTCTCACCCTCAAGGCATCCTAATTGAATTTGACTTTCTGGTAACGCTTTAGATTACGACCCGCAATGTACCGCATAATTAAACAAAACATAACAATAATGTACCTCTACAGTACAAATCTGTATATAAAGGGGAACAACATGTAAAATATGGGGAATAAATTAATAGATTTTGCCTGCATTTTGAACTGCGTGCCATATAAACATCCAAATCTAACCGCTCTTGAAATACCTGTTAAACACAAGCCTCTCATTCGTCTGCAAGCGGATCTTATACATTATCGTTAATAGTGTTGTCTAAATGGATATTTCTCTTAAACTAACGCATCTATTAGTTTCCTTAGAAGACCTTTGTTAAGACCACAGAGCATTGTCGAGCGGTTCTTTGATCTGATCGATGGATTCCTTTTATGGAGCTTCAAAAAATTGCCCCCTTTCCCTCCCATTCAACTGGTTGGAAGTAAAAGGATATGTGGAATTATAACTCCGACTGCATTATTCTTCAAGAAGAAATTCATTATCGATTCCTTGAGGGTGAGTAAAACATGGGGAAATTTAGATTCAGACCAAAAGTATCACTTTAAGACACAAACTCTGTCTGTATGTTGATCAGAAAGTATTACATCCAGAAGAAAGGCCATTTCAGAGATATGGGGCTTAACACATAGCAACTATTAGGAAAAAAACTATATTTATATGTGAGCTATTTATGTATTATGTCGAGAAATCAACACAAATGACAGTTTTGGCAAGCTTGGATCTCCAGCAGAGAATTTAAGGTTTTAGCAACAGTAAAGGAAGAATCAAAGCATCCAAGCCAGCTCTCTCAGCATGAGTGAAATTGGCATTATTGACAATTTTGAAGCTGTTGGAAAGGGAAATGGGATATTATGTCAGGAATTATGGATTAATAAATTGTGACAGGAATACACATTTAGAAGAGGACTTCAACACAATCCAGTCCTCAAGCAGCTAACGAATAGGCCTATTTTACCTAAGAATGACTTAAGAAACAGTCCCCCCCAAAACAAATGGCTTTGTTCTGATGATAAAGATATTTAGAAGGATGCTTGTGACCAACCTGTTCTTGGCCACCATTTACTACCATAATAGGAAAATTTGCTTAATACATATTTTTTGTTCGGTTGAAGACAATATAGGACAGCAAACAGTTCTGGGGCACTTTGGTAGTCAAGAACTGTTTGGTTCCAAGAAATTCTTCCAAATATCTTTCTCTGAGGATTTGGAACAACTCAAGGATGAGTAAATGATGACAGAAATACAACTACATTCTTTTTTGAACAAACTTGAATCTTGGTAAGAGTTTGCAGGTAAGGAAATTGCTGTGCAATGGTTGTTTTCCCTCAGTTAACAAAAACTTTCAAATGGATAACATGAGTCAATGGGCTCTGGCTAATAAAGATGCAGCTGTTTTACACAATCCCGACACTTCTTCCCCTGTTCATTTCCCTCTTCGGGTAAGACACTTGGCAACCACAGAGCTGTCACACAGTATATGGCAGATTTCATTTAATTAGAACCACCAGTGGGCACAATTAAGTCTTTTTCTGCACACATACCAGGAGTTTTCTCTCCTCAATTCATTCTGTCCTACAGGCACAATCTGTAGAAATGTACTTATTTGATTAACATCAAATTCTTCATTGCATCAGTTTGTTTATGAATAGCGATTACCGTTTTTTGATTCATATACAGGGAGGTCCGAAAGGCTGAGACCACCAAGGAAAATGTTTGTATTTTGCACATTTTGAACATTTCTTCTTATGTGATGAATCACAGCTGACACCAAGATCCCTAGAAAATGTAAAAAAATCAGATAGAAGCGGATGAAACCCTACTGTAACCGTTCCACGAATCAGACATCAGAATGGGAAGTTTTTCGTAGTGAGAGCAAGACATGAGAAAAGGTCTCACCAACAAAGGCGGTCAGTCAGGGAATGGTTAGCACTTAAGCCATCCCACTGTATGGCAGGCCGAGCGTACAGAAAACCAATATAGTCCATAATTTTGTGCTGATTGTGTTCTGGGACAGCAGCAACGAAGGCCTCTGCTTCAGCGACAGTAGCGGGCTGTCTGAGAAGACAGAAGGAGCAGAAAGACATTAAATTCTGTGGAGAGAATTTTGTCTGGTAGATTGGTTCTTATCACGCAGCTCTGCTCCGGCGTTCACGGGAAAGAATGGGGAAGAGAAGAGAATTGAAGAGAAGAGAAGAGAAGAGAAGAGAAGAGGTATTAAGGGTGGATGTTTAAGGATGTTTTCCGTGTTTAACATTTGTCGATGTATCTCTTCAGATTGCTGTATGCTGGACGTAATACGCTATTCGTTTATTTCTGTCCGACTTTCGCTGTCATCTTGTTTAATGTTCCCTGTAAGCCTTTGCATGAAGGTCTTTTGTTTTTCTAACGGTGTGTCACCATTTATCTGAATAATCTTTAATAGTGTTGGTCGATGTCAATGGTTATTTTTATAAATCCCTAATTAATGGGGTTTCTGTCTCCTGTCTCTATGCAGCTTATCGTGGGTGAAAATATTGCACGGGGGAAAAATTTGATACTAATTGGATAGGATATTAAATGTCTAAAGCAATCAAAACAACTGCAGTTAAAAAACTAAAATTAAAACAAATTACAAACAGATTAAACTCAAATTTAACTCCTGATTATTTTATATTAAAGTGATTCTCCACCCAAAAAAGAAAATTCTGTCTTAAATTTTTCACCGTCTTGTCATTTCAAAACCTGAATGACTTTCTTTCACCAAACAATAAAGAAGTTATTTTTAAAGAATGTTGTTAACCGGGACCCATTGACTTTTGTGTCCATTTTGTGGATTGGTGTCCATACAATAGAAGCAAATGGGTGCCAGTGCTGTTCGGTTACCAACTTTCTTCAAAACATCTTCTTTTGTGTTCTGCTGAAGAAAGCAAGTGATACAGGTTTAAAAGGAGAAGAGGGTGAGTAAATAATGACGTAATTTTCATTTTTGGGTGAACTATCGCTTTAATATATGCTAAATGATTTGCACAGTATAATCCATTTCTCCTTAGTGTTTAAGGGGTTGTTGGGTTACGTAGGACTTTGATCTGTGTGTAATGCCATAATAAAAATGTCTTGTTGTCGAAATAGTTGTGCAAAGGGATTCCGTTCGAGAAGGATATGTTAAATGCATTAAATAATGTATTCAATTC
Organism: Barbatula barbatula; assembly: GCF_947034865.1. Classification (NCBI taxonomy): domain Eukaryota; kingdom Metazoa; phylum Chordata; class Actinopteri; order Cypriniformes; family Nemacheilidae; genus Barbatula; species Barbatula barbatula. The sequence continues at coordinate 13,463,509 of NC_136784.1, forward strand.
ATCAGTGCTTTAATCCCCATCCCGCTTTCACAATGGCATAAAAACAACTGTTTTAAAATAGCATTGCCCATGATGGCAGCCAGCACGAACAGATTTGAAAAGGAAGCCGTCCGGCACATCTCACAGGCTTTTCAGATTGATCACTCTCACCTTTCCAATCGACTGGTGCGTGTCGAGCGGTAGAGGGAATGTTTGAAACAGATGAAATCAGAAAGCAATCAGTGTACTGTCACCACTTTGCCGGGCAGGCTGGCGGCGGATCGCCCACAGAACTAATCCAGCATCCTGCCCAAAACAGAAAAAGTGGAGCCGGCCCTAATTGAAATCCGTCAGGCCATCAGGAAAACACATTGCTGATGCAAGCGCCACATTTTACGGCCAGTATATTAAATTGTGTTTTTGAAATATATGGGCTTGACTTTCTTGCATGTAATGGGGGAATGCCGTACAAAATTATGTGTCTTGTCTGAAATGAACCAGTTTAATAAAGCCGTGTCGAATCTGAAACGGGATTAAATATCGTCATGTGGCTGCTTTGCGTCTTTCATGATGATTACATGCTAATTACTTTTATTTTCTCCATCTGTCTAAATAAAGCAAATCAATATCTTAAATCAGGGATGCGATTGCAATACCTGACTATTGAGCTTTTGTGTCTTGTTGTGTGGCACTAGGGAAATATCTTCAGTCCTGTGCTTCTGGAAGTCCTCGTGAAGTGTCTTCAGTGTTTAAAGGAGCTAATAACCTTGCTCAGCTTTGTCTTTCATTATTAATGTAGCCTGGTTGCTCTTGGACACAAAGAGGGGGGACACTCTCTGATCTTTATGATGCCAAGTATCAAGGCCTTCTCTTCTCGCATTGATAAATATGATAACAAGGTGGTAAGAAAAGTACGCCGTGCCATATATGTTTGTGTATACAGCGTCCCTGCAGGTAGAAACTTGATCTGAACAGCAGGTTAGTTTCCAATTCCCTTTTTAATTGTGTATGAGGGTTTATTTACAGATCTCTGCTTTATAAAGGAATGTGCAGAGAAAATAGTAAAATGGATAGTGCCGATTTCCAATTCTGATTGGCTGATGTGTAACCACACATTTTGATATTACATTATTTGGCAACCAAAAACAGAATTAGTTTCTTATTAATAACAAATGTAGTTGTATATAGACAGTACATTATACAGTATTAATATATAAGTGTGTTCTCACAAATTTCGAGAGAGAACCCATACGCAGACAGCAGTTTGCCAAGTAAAGACTTTATTGAAACAAAAACCAACGATGGGGAAAAACAGGAAAATAAACACAACCAAGGGTGGTGTTCCCAAAACACTTCCCACGAGAGGGGAAAACAAAGAAACAAAACCGAAAACAAGATAATCTCACTTCTTTGGTGCAGGAACAAGGCAGACTAGGACATGAGGCAGAAGTCAAATCGAACCAGCACAGGACTTAAATAGAGGAAACTAACAAGGGATAGTAACAATAGGCAGGTGTAGGGAATGAAACACTGGCGGGAAGCTAAACAAGGGGGGCGAGGTCAAAACACGACAGGTGAGCGCATGGCCATCATAACAAACGATGACCATGCGCTTCCACACAAAGCACAACAAGCACAAAAGACTTGGTACGGTCACGACCCTATCAATAGAACTAGAAATCTCCTGACAGAAAGGACAGGACCATGACAATATATAGTATAGTATATGCTATATAGTGGATATTATATAATATGTACATGGTGTATAATATAATATATATTATACACTGTTAGTATAATTGAGGTCTGAACCAATACAGAGCATCTGTTCGGTGATTTTGACCTTTTTCTGTTGCTTATATTGACTGCAAATTAATGTAAATAGAAACAAAAATGTTTATTTGTAAATTGGGAGATATTCAAATATTGTTAGTAGTTTTCAGAATGAAACTAAATTTACCATTTTACCTAAATAGTACATTCAGAAAAATGTAAAATTTTCATCATGTTTGTAAGCTTAAATGTATTGGGTCTGTTAAATGTAAGTTTGTGTTTGATGGAAACTTATGATTTTCCATTTGTATGGCAATTATGTTGTATTTAATTTAACCCCAAAAGCCAAATTATTTTTCTGGGTCATTCTTTGGGCACCCGAATGTTCCAGCACTCACACATCACAATAACACAAACACAATAGCTTTGCATAGTTTATGTTGATTGTAATTAGTTAATGACTATGTTGAAATGAAATTTTTAAACAACAGAAGTAGAGTCCCCACTTGACCGGACTTTATACTGTTTTTAATTAAGCTATTGAATAGATTCTATTCTGCAGTGATTTGTGTACAGCCAGACATGAATGAGTAGCAATGATGAATTGAGCTCTGAACTCGTCTCAGCTCTCATGAATTATGAGAGACGGTAAAAGTGGCTGCGACGTTTAATTACACAGAGAAATACAACTGATGTCCATACTTCATTAAAACATCGACAAAAATAGGACTCGGATGCATCACCTCCCCCCTTTTTATCTGCGGGTCACAAATTTAACAATTTGAAGGTCATTGTCTGTTAAAACATTGCTGTGCAAGATTTACTGTTTCTCATTACAGATATATGATTTACTTTGTTTTGCTGCACTCCCTTTGTATTAGAACATAACAAATTGACTGAACATAAAAAGTTTTGAAACACATTTTTCCCTGATTATTATAAAAGAGAATGAACAGTGCAGTCAATCATATTTTGGCATTGTTTTGCGTGTTCTTGAAAGAAAATGCAAATGTAAGTGCTCTCTCTCCCCACGGCTACATTGGCTCCATGAGAAGAGACCTATTGTACATTATTTTCTGCTGAAAATAGAATCAAGAAGGGCTGTGCTCGAATGTGTAGTTTATATTGGGTAATGTCGAAATTGGGTTTGCCTTTAACATCCGCTGATGCTCACCTCTGAGCTCCCGTAGTTCGTGCGCGTTGTAAAACTGAGCTTAGATAGATAAACTAATTACAAAACACAGGGATGGTAAACATCTAACAAGGAACTTTAACACGAGCAAGGTAACAAGAACAACAAACCAGGGTACTTGGAGCAACGATCAAGCACAAGACAATAGACAAGAGGGCATTAAATAGGGAGACTAACAGAGGAGATAACACTGGGCAGGTGTGGGTAATGAGACACAGGAGGAAAGATTTACTAGGAACGAGACTGGAGAGAACGCATATTATGTCCTGATTGACAATAATACGTCTCTCTCCACATAAAACACGTGGGTCTGTCATGATTCATGACAGAACCCCCCCCCTTAATGAACTTAGGGTACATCCTGGGGGACAGCGCTCGAGAGCGTGGAGTCCCAGAGGCTCTGGGAGGGACCCACTGAGTCTCCGGCTGGAAGGCCGGCTGAGTCACCGGCTGGAGAGGACTGGGACTCGACGCCTGCGGCTGGAAGGCAGGACTGGACAATGGACCGGACACCGGACTAGACACTGGATCCTCCGCCCTCCTCCATTGCCTCTTCTTCTTCAGCCGAGCCACCCGTCGGCTGGAGGAAGGAGGTGAAGGGCGTGGCTGTCTCCGGGTTGGAGGCCTCTGACGAGGACCCCAGGATTCTCGCCTCCCCCGCTTGCCACCAAGGCTGACTGCAGGTGGGGAGACTGTAGGTGGTGGAGTGGAGGGCGTGGCGATGCCCATAACCCCGATCTGCAGGGCACGACTCTCTGGAACTACGGCTGGTGGAAATGAATAGCCGGGTTGGCCCGAAACCCTGAACTCAGAACGTGCGACGGCGCACCGCCTCATGTCCTCAAATTCCAACGGCCTCATCTCCGCTGGCGGAAGTGGGTCCCTGAGACGCCAAAGCACCACCAGCTCCTCCTCCCCATGGACCATCTCCTTTGCAACATCCAGGAACCTGCCCAAATAACTTTCCAAGTCAGTATTCCCTTGGTGGATGCCGCAGAGGAGACGAGGCTTCCGGGACCGTGTAGTCATTGCTGCCTGCTGGGTTCAATGTTGGGCTTGTTTGTTCTGTCATGACACTGAGACGAGGAAGAAGATTCAGAGACTCAGATGCATGGCAAACAAGAGATCTTTATTTCAACAGGGCAGATAATCCACTTCTTTAGCACCAGCCTGGAGACACAACCGCGTAAGCCCGGCGGGGAGGGGTCTCTACCCGTCGGGATTTACGAGAGAACAGGAAACCCACTACAGGAGAAAAGGAACGGAGGAACCCTCGAAACCACGGGAGTCCGCGGGGAGAAGGCTCGACCTGACAGCACTCACGGGAGAGCTGCTGAAGACCCAGACCGGGAGAAGTAATAGTTGCGGAGAAGGCACACGGAGGGAGAGCCTCGACCCGCCGGGCAGCCAAATGAGAGATGCCGGGTGCAGTGGCGCACGCCTGTAATCCAAGCTACTGGGAGTCTGAGGCTGGGGGATCGTTTGAACTCAGGGGTTCTGGGCTGCAGTGGACTATGTCGATCGGGTGTCTGCACAAAGTTCGGTATCGATATGGTGCTCCTGGGGTAGCCTGGGACAACCGGGTTGTCTAAGGAGGGATGAACCGGTCCAGGCTGGAAACGGAGCAGTTGAAAACCCCTGTGCCGATAAGCAGTGTGGTCAGATCGTTGTATGTGTTTACTCTTGTTCCTGGCTCCTCTTGTCACAGTCTTTGACAGTCATAGTCTCAGTCTTAGTCACAGTCCTGTTATTTCTTTTCTTAGTCTAGTCAAGTTCAGCAGGATCCAACACAGGGCTTCGGAGAGACAATTAAATATGTTGGGGCTGCTTCTGCAACCGAATGTGAGTCTCGAGGCAAAATAAAATTTAGACTGCCATTTTACGCCAAACAGGTGGCGATCTGCGGGTGTAGCGGTATGATTTTAAAGGTGTCTTTGATGTCGGCTTTGGCTAGCGAAGCCCCGGGTCCGGCTAGCTTTATTAGCCTAATAGCGTTATTGACAGTTGCGTAATGTAGTGATAAGGGTTCTAAAGGGATGCATTCGTTGACGCTTGTGGTCGTGCTGGAATGGCGAGAAGACATGTCGAAGATGAGGCGTTTTTTACCTGAATATTTTCTAGTGGCAATGCCAATTGAGTTAATCCGAAACAAGCAATAAGGAGGGGAGTCGAACGGGCCGGTTACATAACCTTTATCAACTTCGTTCTCCAACATGGATGAGACAATTGCAGGTTCTGACATGGCTGATTGTAAATTTTTTGCCACAAAGGAAGCTGTGAGTTGTGACATGATGTCGACCCGGAACCCTTGAGATAGCCCGGTTAACAAATAATCTACAAAACATCTATCCGGGTGTGTTGATAGGTAGTTTGAAAGGATTGGGACGTTAATGGAAGTAGATACGAGGTTAATTAGAATTTTCTCTTTCGATCGGCGGCTTCCTCTCGGATAGCTGGCCTGAATCTCCTGGGGCAGATGGATTTCGGGTGTGGGTCTTTGCAAAAGCTACATACGTGAGCGAATTTGCATTGGGGAAAAGAACAGACAGATTCGTTAAAATTATTACAAAGAGAAGTGCCGTTAAAATTTATGATGTCCCGACCCCTAGCGTCTGAACGCTTTCTTACATTTCCAGCGCCGAGAACTACGGCCGTATCTGGACTAGCAGTTGTTTTAGGGAAAAACTGTGCCGAATGTCCGTGGGAGCTGCAAATGGAGCATGCGAGTGTCATGTGGCCACCAAAATGGGGAACGAGCAGTTCCGTATCTACGATGGACCAATCAATTCTAGAGTTAAAAAGTGAGATGAAAGACGCGGATTTAGCAGAGAAAGATGCGTGGTATTCGTAGAACAGTGTATCCCCGTAGCGTTGGCTGAAATCTTCCATCGTTCCTAAATAAATATCCAGCTCCTCCCTTCTATCCGGGTAAACTTGGTAGAGTATGTTGCGGTAAATTCCTAAAGCGATCACGAATTCGCCGAACGACAGGTTACGTTGGAGTCTGGGATCGGACGTCCGGAGAAAGACTGCCACGTCACCGCACTCGACCATTTTCCTGTCGGCTGCGGGCGAGGGGAGTAGGAGTAGAGCCAAGTGGGGTGATGAAGGGGATGAATCGCCTGCCGAAGGTGCGTCGGCCGTTGCGGGAGGGGCGCCCAGGGCGTTGAAGGCCAGCGCGAGCAGATCATCCCTGGAAAGGTCGGGGTTGGCTGGAATGCCTGCTGCCTCGAGTTTGCTGAAGATCACTTCTGACGGTCACTGGGCCCATGGAGAATCCCGATATTGGATTCTTGAACTACACCTCACGTTGGCAGGAGTCGTAGGGATGCATTCCTCATCGGAATCGGTGTATTCACAAAAGGCGTTCTGTGACATGACGAAGTCTGCGAGTCATAGCTGCTGGATTACGGTGAATCACTGTTGCTTCGACTGCGGACGTAGAAAGGAGTAAGTGGCGATCTTTTATGTTCCATGTTGGGAGGTGATTGGTTAGGTGTTGATTGGTAGTGGATGATGCGAGATTGAGTCTTCCCAGCAGAACTTGCGCTGTAGCTATATAAGTGTTGTCGCGGTATTGTTTACCGTTAGTTCATGTTGCCAATGCCTTGAAGTCCGGAATTTGCAATAGTTTTTACGAATGAGAAAAATAGTTTTTCACTGCGAATTGATTGGATGTATAAAGACAGCCATTGCGTTTTAAATTGAACTGACAGCAGACTTACAGTTGAAGGGGAGGGGTTAACCGATGCTAACTTTAATCATTTGAGATGGATCGTCACTAGAGAGCGGAAGTGCATTTTGAGATTTGAATTGAAGAATATGGGGGCACATGAATTAAAAAAAAATTCTCACACTGATAAACTATTTACAATAAACGCTGCAATATTTAATGAAACATAGAATTTGTAATTTGTAATTTCACTGGGACTTTAACAAAATAACTATTTTTCACAGCCTTATCACAGCCTTATTTGTGTTACTGAGACATATTTGAAGAAATTGTATGGTTTTTCTATTTATAATTTTCTTAAAACATTGATGTAAAAGCAGTTTAGTAATGACCAAAATAACAGAATTGCAGAAGGGTTTACGATGTAGTGTCTTTACAGTATGTCTGCTTATGGCCATATGATGGTTGCTGAGTGTGTTAGAGGTCCTGTGCTCTTAAATTGGCTCTCTGAATCCAGAGACCTTAGCAGTTTTGCAGTAATCACCATCTTCCTGTAAGGCAGGAAATAGAGAAAGTGTGTGTTGAGAATTAATGGCCTTTTTAATGCTGTTATTGTTTACAAAAGTAGCCTGATTCACAAAGTAATACATGGCCTCTCTCGGTCTCAGGTTTAAAAGGTTTAAAAGGCTCAGTCGACCCAAGAAAGAAAAGTCTTCATTTAATACAAAAGTGCTTTGAAGAATGCTGACGTTGTTCTTTTTTGCCATACAATGAAAGTGAAGGGGGACTAGGGCTGTCAGTCATTAACGTTCTTTTTAACATATCATTTTATGTTACACACAATAGAGAATTGCACGTGGGTTTAAAACAGCATGACGGTGAGTATTGTAAATGATGACAGCATGTTTTATTGTTAGGTGAACTATCCTTTTATTTTCCGTTGAGCAAGCGTAATGCTCAATGTTGGGCTGGAATTCGTTCCAGCGCAGTAAATCCTATTTTTATTAGCATCTTACAACAATATAATAATGAATAGGTTCCAATTTGCTCCATGGAAGATGAATTTGTGTGTAAAACTGTGGAATAAGTATAGTACGGGTGTGAGGAACAACTGAGAAATGATTTGATCAAAGTTAGACGTGAGAGATAAATGAGCCAGGGCTAAGCCCAGGCCTCTGAAAACTCCCCTGAGCAAAGCCAGTCTTTCTTGGCCACTTTCCACAATGCTGAACGTGCAGCCGCTTTACGGAAATACGTGTGAAAGTGAAGATCAGCTGTCAAAGTTTTGCATCTCTAAACATATCTCTACAGATGAATCTCTCCCTTCCCCCTGCGCTCTGGAAGACTCCAGCCTCTCTGAAATGTGTTTGACTGAGTGACTTATCAAGAAAAACAGGCAAATGCGGCAGGTGCCACTCCATGTCTGACTCTGACGGAAAGAGCGAGAGAAAGAGAGAAAGAGAGAGACAGAGAGAGAGAGAGAGAGAGAGAGAGAGAGAGAGAGCAGGGCTTGGCCACTCTCACTTTTACATTTCTTTACTGAATTTCTAGTCATATTATTGTTGCTGTCGGGCAGGAAAATCTCCAGAACCGCTACTTTTCAGAGATTGTAAGAAACACTGTTGGAATAAAATTATTAATACAAGGTTTCTGCCTGGCAGCAACAATAAAAAAATACAAAAGAATTGGTCATTTGTGTAAGAAAAGTATTGCAACATTTTTAACAAATAATCTTTGCTATTTATATCTTTTGAGTAACTTAATATTAATATTTTGTGTGAACACATTTTTACAAATCAATATTTATTCATTATTATGATGAATTGTCTTAACCTATTGTGCTTTAATGATGTATTATTTAATGCTATGCCTCACTTACGCGTAAAAAGGGAACTATACTCCAGGCTTAATGTAAAGTCTTTATACCTTGACAATGGAGACTGGGGTTCTAATCCACCTCCCGCTGAATAGATTATTTTACTTTTTACAAAAAGTATGTTTACTTTTTCATAAAGGCAATAACATTTATTTTAGACTCTGAATTCATTTTTATTCATAAGGTTTAGGGTAAGGTATGCGTAGGGGCTTTAATATCTCAATAAATTGCCATAATTTTAACTATAATGATTTACACTGTTATTATTGCATTAAGTTTAATGCACAACAATACTGGGTTGCAAATAGTGACGTTATCTGCCACTATTTGTAGTTGCAAATGGCTAGCAACTACTATTTCTACTTAATCCAAAGAAAATACAGCTATTTTCGGTTAGTGTAAACAGAACCTACTGCTATTTAAACTTAGTTTAAATATATGACACCTTATCGCTCCTACAGTCATAAATGTATTACAGAGATACATTATGGGGTAAGCACATATACAACCAAATACAGAACTACATCAGCATGCACAATCCCCACACACACTGTAAGGTAATACTAACATTGATTCAGTTGAATGTGTCCTTTTGTGGAGAAAGTGACTTATTTACTCTCTCTAAAGATTCTCTCTCTTCTCTTTTTTGTGTTGTGAGTGAGGGATGAAGGTGCAGAGGAAAGGAGATTAAAACAGTTTTTTGCCGTCCCTGTGGAGGTATGGCTGGTGTGCTGAGAGGGCAGAGTTTTCACTGAACGCTGTCACTGTTGCATTATTTATGGTCTTGTGTGTGCCTGTTAACTGTGTGTGCACATCCATACACTCCAGCCAACCGCCACCCAGCACTTCTGTATACATATATGTATGTGTGTGTGTTTGGACATAGGAAAGAGACAGACTAACATAAAGGCATGTACATGTACATGTATGTGGGTGTAGATGTTTATGTGTACATCTCTCCACACATTTGTATTTTGTGATAATTGGGTTGTTCTAGAGTACTGTTTGGACTGTGGGTCGTATGAGTTAAGTTGTGTTGATTCTGCATAGCGTTACAATGGGAGAAGAATCTAACACAGACTATATCCAAATGTACCTGTGTGTTGTTTGTTTGGTATAGTAACCTGACCAAATATACTGTATTTGAAAATACGTAAAATTTTAATAAATTTTTAAGGCGAGTTATGCCGTGGAATCATCAGCCATCTGAAATATTGCATGTATATATTGTCAATATTGCACATTGACTTTCTTTCATCTTACAAAGCTGTCTTAGTCCTGCTGTAGCTGGTAGAGCACCAATACTGACAAAGAAATTGTTTACATTTGGTCATTTACCAGACGCTTTTATCCAAAGCGACTTATTGCTTATTGCTCCCTGAACTCTCTATATGTCATACATGAGCAATAATACAATAGGTGCTGATACAACGTTACTAGTTTCAACAAAAGCCACAACAATACCTGTTGAGAGAAAGAGAGAGGGTTAGTTCTTTTTCTTAATTTGTCTGTCAAGTTTTCACAGAAGAGATGGGTTTTAAGGAGTTATTTGAAGGTTGTTAGAGATGTGGTTGACCGGACTGAGTTAGGAAGAATATTCCACCAGGAAGGAGTTGTGAAGTAGAATGAGCGGGAAAGCGATTTAATGCCCTTTTGAGAAGGCAATACAAGAGGCCGCTGATTTGCTAAACGCAAGGTTCTTGAAGGGGTGTAGGAGGGTGTGAAAGTATGCCGCTGCAGATCCAGTGATAGTCCTGCTTGCAACAAGCATTAGTGACTTGAATCCGATTCAGGCTTTGACCGGTAGCCAGTGGAGAGATATGAAAAGGGGTGTCATATGAGCCCATTTGCTGCATTCTGAACCAGCTGGAGTGGTCTGATAGCCTTTGCAGGAAGACCAGCAAGGAGAGCATTGCATTAGTCCAACCTTGGGATTACCAGGGCCTGGACAAGGAGTTGTGCCACATGCTCAGTGAGATAGGGTCTAAACTTTCTAATGTTGAATAAGACATAATGCATGACCGCTTTGTCTTTGCAATGTGATCATTGAAGGACAGCTGTTCATCAAATATGACTCAGAGGTTCCTGGCTGTTTGTGGTATTGCCAAGTTGGATGGTGAGATCATGTCACACCGTGGGGTGTGCCGGACATATGAGTAGTTCTGTCTGGGCAAGGTTCAGCTGGAGGCGATATTCTTTCATCCAAGCTGAGATGTCTTCTAGGCAGGCTGTAATGCGAGCTGCTTCAGTGGTATCGTCTGGGTGAAATGAGATGTACATCCGGGTGTCGTCAGCATGTCCCTGTATGATGGGACCCTAGGATGTTGTGTAGATGGAAAGAAGCGGTCCAAGCACCTATCCATGTCACCTTGAAGGATCTTCCAGAAAGGTTGGTGATTGACAGGTTCTGTATAGATGGAAGGTATTGTGAGTTGCATTGGATAAAATGCAAAATAAAATGTATGTGAAATGAGTAAAATGTACATTTCCCACAATCGCATGCATGCCATATTAGCATAGTATTGTGAGTCATTTACAAATGCAAATATTGACCCAATTACTTCTGGAATAGTAAAAAGTAATCCATATGATATGATAAGATCCACACAGACCAAAGTTTTTTCATCTGTCCAGCTTTGTAAATGCGACTTACTGTTGCATTGCTGAGTCAAATCAAGAGTAACTCCAACCTCAGAGCGATGTAGTGAGGCGTTTACATTAGGAAAAAAATCACTTTCCATTCAGTGATTCTGCTATCTATTTAACCAACCAATAATGCACGTATAGTACCTTATGTTTTATAGTTTTAGTGCTGTGCTTTTGAATGTGCCTGTTCTTGTAACATGGATCTAATCTACTATTTTTCATCCAAGGGGTTCTCCAACTTTTTGGGGCCGGGGACCCCTTACAGCTATTTTCTTTCTAAAACCCCTACATAACTAAAACAGTGAATAAGTGTATGCTTACTAAAATTTGAAGTGTATGCTTACTACAAGCTTTCCTGTAGCTCAGTGTTAAGAGCATGGTGTTTACAATGCCAAGGTTGTGGATTCTATCCCAGGGGATTGCACATACTTAGAAACAAATGTATAGGATAATGCAATGTAAGTCGCTTTGGATAAAAGCGTCTGCCAAATGCATAAATGTGAATGTAAATGTAATGTAATTTGTACTCTTAAATGCCATTGGGCTTTATTGCATTGTAATATTTATCCTAATTCACCACTTCAGACCTGTTTAATAGAACAGAAACACATTTCAATTTAAATCACATTAATACCACTTATACTTGCAAACATCTCGGTTACGGATGTGACCTTGGTTCCCTGATGGAGGGAACGAGATGTTGTGTCGAGAGAATGGGGTTTGACTTGAGAACCTATCATCTCCGATTATACTTTGAAAAGGCCAATGAACTTGGCGAATGTGACGGCACGCCAGACTCCGCCCCGTACATACGGGTATAAAAGGGAAGATGCCCATACATTCACCTTTTTATGTGAATTTGAAGGAATTTGAGAGGCACCCTCGTTAACTGCAGAAGGGCGGCACAGCGCTCATGGGATGATGGACACAATGTTGGGTTCCCTCCATCAGGGAACCAAGGTTACATCTGTAACCGAGACGCTCCCTTTCTGTCGGTCTCTCGACATTGTGTCGAGACTGACAGAATGGAGTTCCTGTTGAAAACGCCACAGTGCTGCACCGCGTCATGATTTCCAGCAGAACGACACTGACCAGATTAGGCGAGTCACGAATGAGCATCCTCGCGAATCGTAACCATCCAGTGGTGTAGTAAGACATCAATTTGTGTGACCACGGCCGTACAGGCGGTGACATTGTTACTTTAGAGGCGAGTAGGCTGCCAGGCACCATATGGAGCACTCGGAAGTACCCTCTCGCCTGAGGGGGGGGGGCGCTATAGAGACCAAATCTGCCGAAGGGAGATAATACGTGGAATACCTACATGGTCTCACCACTGGGGAGAACTCATGGGAATAGTAGTACGGGGCCCCAGCAGGACCATGTAGTACGTAGGCCCACCAGGACCATGTTAAGGTCACAGGAGGGTACGGATAGCCAATCATAGAGACAGTCGCCTAGTGGTTGGTGCTGAATGCAGAAACAACTAAAGCATCAAGCTATATGAGGACAAACATGGTGACGTGTGAGAAGCAAGTACAGGTATTATACATGTATGTATGTTGAGCAGCAGTCTGCTCAATATGAATCAATATGGGACCAGCTGGTGAAACATAATTGCAAAAATTAGTTTTGCAGAAATTTGTTTGGGGGGGCAATTTGGTTGATTTTATGGTTCAAATTCAATGTTTCTAATAAATGTTGTTCATTCATTTTGTGTGAGTGATTTTTTTGTTACAGTCTTACATTTTCCCCTTGAGACCCAATTAGTGTCCTTCCATGAAGTATGGTATTTATATTTTGCCTAGTATGTGCTTCGTGCCCTCTAAATGTATTTTCCAGTCTGTTTAGCCATCAGCTAAAGGCTGAATTACACTACAAAACAAAACAAAATCTGAGCATTCATATACTTTGAGATTATTACTTTATGTCTAACCAGCAGTTTACAAATATACAGTCGCTCTTAAAATTGCCTCTGGGCCAGAGAGCTTTTGGGTATGTAAATGCAAAATTATGTTACACGGATTGACGCTAGCTCCAGGCTAATGGAAAAGCACAATGTGTGTATCTGAAATAAAACCTCTCAACACATCTTATTTAGCCAAATTTGTTTTCCAAAAAGAACCTTCATTTCCTTCTAGGTTCAACTACCATTGTTTCTGTCATCCTGTGATTAATATCGACTCCTTTGTTCTCCATTGAGTATTTTTGGCAAAACAGTTAGACGAGCCCAGCCCAGCCCTCATGTTTATTCACAACCGATGCTGATGTGAAAACATTATTCTTGATGTTTCTGAACTCTAATTATGCAAAAGCAGATTGCTTACCGAGCCAACCATCTCAAGGCCACTTAAGCTGAACGTTTCCGGTAGTATTGAAATGCCGTTATCGCAAGTCAACCTTTACCGACAATAGCCAGGATGTCATACCAACCTCTTTCTGCATGCAACAGGGCCTATGAACTTAAGTGGATCCCAAATTGTGGATACAATTAGTCATTTTGTCACAAAATATGTCTCCAAAGACCCAAGTGTCCTAGCCAGGTAACATAAGACATAAAACATATATAGTGAATTAATACCTGCAGTGTGCAGAAGTAAAATGATGACTCTTTTTCTTATGTATTTTATTCAGTAGGTCAGCAAATCCCGAGCCGTACTTAGACCATGGTTCTCCCAGTAGGGAACCTCTTATTGGTCTTTTTTGAGGGCCTTCACTAGGAGATAAGAAGTTATGACCTGGACACCCACTGGTGCAGGAAAATTGCCACATACTGCAAAGTTGGAGGTAATTAGTTGCCATGCTGTACCACCCTGGACTCCAAATGAGATGTGAAAGGTATATGTGTGTGTCTGAATACACTCCTCTCCACTGTCTCTGTCTTTCCGCAGTAATGTCTTTCCTCGCCTGCGAGGAAAATTATACCGTGATTCCTGAACAGACTGTAAGAGCATGTGTTGTTCAAACAGAGTTCTGCAAGACCCAAATCTGCGAATCACTCTGCTAAACCAATATTCATCTCCTTTATCATTCTGCGACTGGCTGTGACAAATTTATATGTGTGCAAATCCTCGCTTGATATGGATGTAGGCCTCTGGCAGTCTTAAAGGTGATTAAACTGTAAAGGATCTTCTATCCTATAACATTTTAATCTGCATTGTATGCACTGGAATAGTAAATGGGAGAATGGGGACTGTAGATTTTATTATTTTGTATTTTTGTTTGCCCTTCATGTGCCCATTTCATTGGCTGTACACGCCTGCCCCGAAGCTAACTTTCGTTATGTGTTTATTTATCAATCTACAGTGTATTTTATATTTACTTTAAATTAATATTTATATTCATATTTTATTGTATATTTATGGTATTAAATTAAATAAAAACTACTCAACAGTTATTGGTTCTTTGTGGAGGTCTATCGGAAGTAAAGTTTGGGCTACAATATGGTTTGTTTATTACGGAAGCCGTGAAGTGCCAAACAAAACAACAAATCGCAAAACGCAACACCAAATCTGAAAACACATTAACAAACCATAAAGCACAACAACAAATCCGGAAACAAAATAACAAATCAGAAAACACAACGACAAGTCAGAAAACACAACGACAAATCCGGAAACAAAATAACAAATCAGAAAACACAACGACAAGTCAGAAAATACAACGACAAATCCGGAAACAAAATAACAAATCAGAAAACACAACGACAAGTCAGAAAACACAACGACAATTCGGTCAAACCGGAAAAGGTAGGTCTTTTGTGTGACCGGGTAGTTACTGCTGATTGGACGGAACCCCTGTCAATCAAGATAAACAGTCAGGTGTGTTTTTTCATAGAAAATAATGGAGTTTGTTCAGCACTACTTTCAAGAAGGACATTCATATGGCGCGATTCTAGATATGCTTCTAAACATATCATGATATTAAGATCAGCTTGCGCTCTATTGAAAGACACCTCAAGAATGCAGGTTTATTCAGACGAAAAAAACGATTCCCTATTAATCGATGTCAGGAATGCTTTCAGAGCAGATGCAAAACACCAAATTTGAACCCACAATAAGGATAATACATTATATATTTGTGTACACTGACGCCAGCTACTTCTTGTTATTCTGTGCCGCTAGCTACAGAACAGTACTTCCTGTTTATCTTGATTGACAGGGGTTCCTTCCAATCAGCAGTAACTACCCCGGTCACACAAAAGACCTACCTTTTCCGGTTTGACCGAATTGTCGTTGTGTTTTCTGACTTGTCGTTGTGTTTTCTGATTTGTTATTTTGTTTCCGGATTTGTCGTTGTGTTTTCTGACTTGTCGTTGTGTTTTCTGATTTGTTATTTTGTTTCCGGATTTGTTGTTGTGCTTTATGGTTTGTTAATGTGTTTTCAGATTTGGTGTTGCGTTTTGCGATTTGTTGTTTTGTTTGGCACTTTACGGCTTCCGTAGTTTATGGTGCTGTTGCTGAAACCATCTATAGAGGTGTGCACTGTAAAATAATATTTACCAATTTCAGCTGCCTTAATCTTAAAAGTAAAATACAATTTGCTTTATGATTCAATTGAACTTAATTATATTGAAGTGAATAAAAAATCGAGTTGTAACATACAAAGTCAGTTAATTTAACTTGAGTTGTTAAGTTGTCGTTGTTTTTACAGTGTAGGTTTTATTTTAATGTCGGGTGAACACAACATGGTTCACAGATGAATGGAATCCAACATCTGGTTTAGGCGACATAAAGTGATCTTGAAACATCCAATAAAATGTAAATGTGCTGTGACTTTTTTCCAAGATTTTATCTGTTCTTTTGAAATCTGAATCTTTTGGCAACCGCTTGCTGAAGACAGTAAATATTACAAGTATTGTTTCTAAATTACAAGAATCATTAAGCAACCGGAATCATTAAGTGAAATCAGAAGCAGAATCGTTCCACTCCCTGCATCAGGTGTTCAGTATCCTATGTTTTCTCTGATCCCAGAAAAGATAGCATCTATAACAAGCTCTCCTCCTGGGGCTGCCATTTTTTCTGCAGAGGCAGCAACAGTCGCTGGATATCTCTGGTGGCCGCTGGTGCAGAGCGGAGTGCACCTGCCCCTCACACAGCCCCGCATCTGCTCCCACCCTCTTCAGTCTTGGCTCCAACTGCCAAAAACACACACACAATAAGAGGAAAAGGTGTGCAGCCCAAGATTGAGACTCAAGGAGAGAAGACACATGTCACAGGCTCTGGGTGTGTGTGTCCCGACTGTTTCTGTTGCCAGAGGTCTTGTTCGAGAAAGAGCACAGTGTTCCTTTCCAGGAGAAGCCCTGCGAGATGATGACTCCCGACATGTCTTTCCTTTCAACTTCAGTTCTCCTTTTGACCTCCTTTTCCGACATTTCTCAGAGCAATGGTGCTAATGAATGGACTGACGGCATTGTTAGAGTTGGAGAAGAGGTTGTTTATCTTTGCATGCTTAGAAAAGGTTGGTCAAAAGATGACCGAGAATCTTCTTTGCCGGGAGGTTATTACTTCACAAGGGCTCTGCACAGTGCAACACAAAAGGCTGCATTCACATTACAGAATTTAAAGAGAAAGATTTTTTCAATGTTAATCTTAGATGAACTTTCAGAGACTATTAGACATTTGTAGGTTGACTTCCTGGAGAGTGCAAATAAGTCATAGCGGTAATATCTGTTTGTCGCAACAATGGAAAGTAGGGGAAGGACAGGAAGGGGTGGTTAAGGTGTTATTATTTCTAAATTGGAGCTGCTAGGAGCACAGAAATGACAAACTTCACATTTAATATAATTCTTCATTGTGTAAACTGAGATTTAGTCATGCTATGTGTTGTTTGTGCCATTTATTTGACATCAAAATGCCCTAAAAGGCCCAACATACAGAATCAGAAATGTTCACATCACATACGCACACTTTCAATAAATGTTGAGTAAATTCAACTCAGCGTTGGGTAAAAAATGGACAACCCAATCGCTGGGTTATAAATTAACCTATGCTGGGTTGTTTCAACCGAAATGCTGGCTTGTTTTAATCCCTTGTTGGGTCAACTATAAACCATTCATTCATTTTCTTCCGCTTATCCGGGGCCGGGTCGCGGGGGCAGCAGTCTAAGCAGAGATGCCCAGAAATCCCTCACCCTGGACACTTCCTCTAGCACACCGAGGCGTTCCCAGGCCAGCCGGGAGACATAGTCCCACCAGTGTGTCCTAGGTCTGTAAACCGTCTGTAAACCGTCCCAGTGTATGCTGAAGGTCCTGGTTTGAAGGGGCCAACACGACAACATCATCCGCAAAGAGCAGAGACGAGATCGTGGGGTCCCCAAACCTGACACCCTCCGGCCCCTGGCTGCGCCTAGAAATTCTGTCCATAAAAATTACAAACAGAACCGGTGACAAAGGGCAGCCCTGC
The DNA here is from genome assembly GCF_947034865.1 of Barbatula barbatula. Classification (NCBI taxonomy): domain Eukaryota; kingdom Metazoa; phylum Chordata; class Actinopteri; order Cypriniformes; family Nemacheilidae; genus Barbatula; species Barbatula barbatula. The sequence goes on from NC_136784.1 coordinate 13,481,049, forward strand.
CGGAGTCCGACATGCACTGGGAACAAGTCTAATTTACTGCCGGCAATGCGAACCAAGCTCCTGCTTCGGTCGTACAGAGACCTGACAGCCCTTAGCAAAGGACCCCGGACCCCATACTCCCAAAGCACCCTCCACAGGATGCCGCGAGGGACACAGTCGAATGCCTTCTCCAAATCCACAAAACACATGTGGATTGGTTGGGCAAACTCCCATGAACCCTCCAGCACCCTGTAGAGGGTGTAGAGCTGGTCCAGCGTTCCACGGCCAGGACGAAAACCACACTGTTCCTCCTGAATCCGAGGTTCTACTATCGGCCGTATTCTCCTTTCCAGTACTCTGGCATAGACTTTCCCGGGGAGGCTGAGAAGTGTGATCCCCTGTAGTTGGAACATACCCTCCGGTCCCCCTTCTTAAAAAGAGAGACCACCACCCCGGTTTGCCATCCCAGAGGCACTGTCCCCGACCGCCACGCGATGCTGCAGAGGCGTGTCAGCCAAGACAGCCCCACAACATCCAGCGACTTGAGGTAATCAGGGCGAATCTTATCCACCCCCTATAAACCATTTGCTGAGTTAATTTAACCCAGCTGTTGGGTTTGTCTATTTTCTGACCCAATGCCGGATTTAAATCACCCAACATTTTTATGGTGCACATATACACAATATAACATCTTATTTGTGAGTCATTCTATTGAATAAAGCAAACAAAATGAACAAACGCTCTTCATAAAGTTAATTTACCGTGCGAGTCTTTTGATAGTTCATCATAAGGTTGAACTGAAGCAACTCAAGTATCAATTATATTCTCTGTGTATCTCCCTCATCTCACCACCGTCTCTCTAAACAAAAGTTAGGATTTGTCAGTTCTACCCTGTAGAGCAAACAAGCTCTAGTCATATATAAAGCAAAATAACATGAGATTTCTGCTGTCAATATCTGATTTAGTCATTTCTGTGAGGACAAATCTTAAAGGGACACTTCACCCAAACATGCTAATTCTGTCATCATTTACTCGCCCTCGAGTTGTTCCAAATCTGTAAGAATGTCTTTGTTCTGATAAAAACAAAGATATTTGGAAGAATGTTTGTAACCAAACAGCTCTGGTCACCATTGACTACCATAGTAGGGAAAATAATAATAGTAATCAACAGTGCCCCAGAACTGATTGCTTTTCTACATTCTTCACAATATCTTATTTTGTGTTCAACATAACATATAAAGCAATCTTTCCTACGGTTCCTTTAATGCTAATGATATTCTAGAGAATTGTGTGCTTGTTATTTTATAGCAACAGGGCACTTTTCTATAATTATATAATATACATTACAGTTTTATAAAAGCAGCCTCAAAACTTATAAATTAATTGTTTTTATAATACAAAACATATTTAAGACTCCATTGCTCTGACTTGGTTTCCCTTTAATTTCATTCAGTCTTGTATCTTCAAGTCCCCGTCCCCACCGCTCAATTTTTCAGTGGCTTCTCTGTAGATCTTTGGAGCGAAACAATCTAAAGCAAAAAAAGCACTGAAAAAAAAACTTTGACAGATGTTGCAGATAATCCAGACACACATAAACTAGTTCAAAAATGTTAGCCATCAAAGAGCGAAATAGTCTTTCAGGCAGACGGAGCTCGCTGTGAGAGTCACTTATTTCTCCTCTCTATAGGCTTCGCTCATTTGCCCTCCAAAGAGCATAATATTTAATTTGCCTTCGCCTTCAGTGAGTGTGTATGAGGAGAGACCGTGGGTATAGAAGAGTGCAAGGAAACTGTTTACGAGGCAGGGGGTGTGCATTTGAATGCCAACGAACAGGTAGAGCATATGACAAAAGTAGCATCTCTGATGTAACATATCAGACCTCAGAAAAATCTCTAGCGGGGGGTTTATAACCTTGTTTGAACCATGGGACTTTACACTTTAAAAAGTGACATTTTCGGGCAATTTACGGTATTTGACCGTATTTTCAAACATAAACTGTAACTAAATAATCCTGTAAAAAAGGTTTCCCAGCAGCTGGGTTGCCAGCTATAAACCATCAAACAACAGTTTTTTCAGTAAAATTACATGTTTTCCATGTTTTCTTGGAAATCTACAGTCCTTTTCTGCAGTAGTACGTTTTTTCTCGTAAAAACTGTTTCTCCAGTACAGTTTTCCCAGGTTCTTTTACAGCGTATATAGAAAAATTTAGTTTTTTGTTGACCTGTCCAGCTAATAAAAATACTGTTCTAGAAACGTTTTGCCAACATTCTCATTAAGTTATGGAAATGTTATCTTTGATTGTTTTAGAACCAATGACATATAATTTTGATCAAATGAACATGACTGTCTGGGCTGTGTAGACGTACTGAACATGTACAGGATATTACTGTATATCTATTGCATTTGTTTGTGTGTGTTTGCCAGACAGCAATAGGACACATTGAAGGATGTTATTTTTCAGCACAGTGTGATATTCACTTTCTCTCTTCACATGTCCTGCTGGGCCTAACCTGAGGTGTGACTGTTTTTGGAGATGCCTGGCAGACACTGAGCTGAGACAGTGTCTGGGACTCACACGGAGTCGGGCGCTGGTGGGGAATCTGCCTTCAGTCACCCCACAGCGGAGAGAGACTAACAGCCCGCTGCAACATAGTCGTCCTTCACACATCCCGTAATCCATCACTGCTCTGTGTTTAAGTAGACGAGAGTGTGTTTTAGTCCTCTGATACCTGGATGTGCACACACACACAAACATTTATGCGATGCAATGCAAAGTCAGCAGTAGTGAGAAGTAAGCTGAGAAGATTCAAACTCCACAGTAATGACAGTGAATATACCTGACTATGTGCTTTTCAAGTAATCGGGGGTTTATTTCTTTTTTCACTTTTATAATATTCCGAAAATTGATTATTTTTCTCTAAGCAGTTTTCCTTTCTTGTAAGTGCAGACTTTGCTTTTCAGGATCTTTTTCTGCTTATCTGTGTGGCTGGAATATGAAGTAGGGATGATGTATGAAATATTGTAATACTTTTCTTCTGTGATGACAACCGGCTTAACAGTATTCCATATAAAGATAATTTTGATACTGAAACATGCTAATCAAAACCTTATTTTGTACAAATTCATGTAAATTAGGCGGGGTTCACAAAAAGCCATTTCAAGTCACATCAATATCAACGGTCTTTTGTAAAAACAAACCTGTTGTGCTGTCACAACAATCAGCATCTCTCTTGAAATGTAGGATTGTTTCAAGGCCATTGTGACGGGAACATAGCTTTTAATGAATAAAAACCGCAGCACAGATTTCACATGGTGAGACAATCTGCAGGGAGCCGAGAAGATGGAAAACAATTAAGAGTCGGATGAAGACAAATACAGAAGAGAAGTGTTAGGGATACCCTCTCAGGTATTGAAGTCTTTGTTTAGAGTGATTCATTATATGGGGAATTTTCACTAGTTTTTCCAACAGAATTTGATCGAGTTTGTCAATTAGACATAATAAATTGGTTGAATAAAGCCGATAAAGGTCAGATGGTTGAAGGGAATTTGTGAAAAATGGCGAAAACGTGTTAAGCCATTGCAATGTTTTAAAGAAAGTGGTTTTATTGTTTTTTAATTGTGTCCAAAACAAGTTTTTAAAAAATATCTTGTATGTAATATTGAAATTTGGGGCGGTCACAATATCAGAGCAATATGCGATTATCGTGGCCAAAATAATTTGAGGTATCAATATTATTACAGTATCTGGTGGTTTTTAATACATAAATAATTGAATGAGTGAAATTCATCTTTTTTGTCTTTATTTTGTGTTTTCTCTACTCAAAATAGGAGTGTGGGGAAGCAGAGAGAGAGAGAGAGAGAGAGAGAGAGAGAGAGGGTTTGTAACCATTGTGACTTTTAAGGCTGAATAAGGGGCTTACAATATTATTATTTTCGATACTTTATATTAATCTAACAATTATTGCAAATATCGGTATACTGTGACACCCCATTTTTGCATATTTATATATTAATTTATTTTATTTATTAACATGAATGAATGAACACCATATTTCTGAATAAATTATCTTGATGTGCAGCCTTTGATATTAAAAGTTTCTTTCCCATCTTCATAAAGTTTGTTGTCCTAACTATGGACAAGCATGTGGCCAGTTGCAATGTATTGATTTTCTGTTAAAGTATGCACAACACTTAAACATGCACACTAGTGCTCCCCGGGGGGTTGTTTATGACATCAGAACACCCTTTACTTTGACAAATTTAGTATTTATGGTCCTATTGATTCCGAGACTCAACGAGTATTATGTTTGAAGATTCATAACATTGAATAGGCCCTGCAACTTGTGACAAGGGATTCTCAGTATGGATTTATTAGGGCTGGACTGTCTCTCCGGTTTTCGTGATCAGGCAGGACCAGGGTTTGGGTCCAGGGCAAAGCTGATTTAGTGAGCAAGAAGGACATGTTGGCCCCAGGCCGCTTGGTCTCTCATGTCCACTGATCCAGGATAACTGTGAGGATTTATGAGCATGGCCAGCAGACTAGTGCAGCCCGCTCTAATAATGAGATCACTTTCAGGGGCTGCGGATGTAGCCCAGCACGTCACCTCTTATCTACAAACACAACTCCCTTTCTTTGGGTTTGACTCGAGTGGTCTTAGACAAAGATTTTCTCATGAACTCATAACAAATTAGCATGATCATTGCCTAAAGCCGATCTTTTAATATCCGCTTGCCACATTCTTTCAGATGTTTTTTGAGTTGTCCTTGAAAACCTTTGTTTATGTTTCTTGTTGTTTATTTCTCCTTTTATGAATAGCCAGTGTTATTTTTAGGGGATTGTAACAATTTAATAGATATGCTCAGTTTTCTTGTGGGCCGAGCTACCGTTTATAGGCGGTTTCAAGGCAAAAACATAAATAAACGTTACTGCGCATACAATGCGTTTGTGGACTGCCCTCACTTCTTGTACACATTCGCAAATAATAGAGCAGGCTTACCTTTAGATTATTTCTGATAACAAGCAAAAGAAGCTGAGAAGAACCGTTATTTGGCAAAACTTGCCTCTCCAATATTTTGATTCTAGCCTGTGATGCCAAGCTCAACCACTAGATGTCAATGTATCATAAGGTTTCTTTAAATGTGACAAAGGTACACAACGCATTCAACAAATTGTTAATTTATCAAATTCCCTAAATTCAATAAATAATTTATTTAATTCAATGATTACGCAATCATTATTAATTAGTAAGCATATATTTATTAATATTAACACAAATAAAAAATATATCAATTGTTTATATTATTAGACACTAGGTGGAACACAGACCGGAAGTTAGCCGGACTCCATGTGCGCCTCCAAAGAAACGGTCTATTGAATATTTTAGTTTTACTGTCATGTTACGTTTGCATTAATCACTTATGTGTGTACAAAAATCGTTGTGCATTGATCAGAGTTTCTGTGTGTTTTCCAATCTTACTTCATAGCACGCAATTTATGTAAATGCTCACCAGGTCAGACAGATGCATTACGTCTTAGCCCGATGAGAACGTTTTCTTCCCTCATGCATTTAAACCACCGGCAGTAAAATAGAAAGTCACCAAGCGTTTATCAAAAAAAGAATGAATATGCAATTTGAATGTTTTCATGGAAATATTTGTATATAATCCCGTAAAAAACACTCCAAACTTTGGAGTTGCAATAGATACTTGAAAAGTTATATTTGGAGTTGTTGAGTTCAGCTGAAAACACACTACAGTATCAAAGACTGTCACTCAATATGACAGCTCATGTCATATCAGTCCTGGTGGTTGTGACGCTTATAACTAGCAAAACTGGCACGATCCCTTTGTCATTTCTCACACAGCTGGACTCCCTCTCTCTGCAATTTCACAACTATATAGGCTTACAGTCTGCTATCTCTCGAGACACCTTGCTGGCTCCACATGAAGAGAGCTAGATAAAGAGGGAGGTGGAGGATGAGGAACAGTGTGAATTTAATTTTATGGTTTATTAATAAGACGTATCACTGTCTCCGTGCCCACACAACTCTTTTTCAGTAGCTGCACCTCCCTCTTCTCCTATCCAGATCTCTTTTTATTAGTAACACCCAAAGCTCTGCTTGCAGGGGATCCAGATATAGATGTGTGTTTGACAAGCAGTCAGCCCTCGTTCTTGAATATGTTACAGGCTGGTCATTAGCATATGCTGTATAATTGAATCAGCAAATTAGGAAGCGCGTTCACTGACGTTTCTTCCAAAGTGTTTTTGATAGTTATCTAGTTATTTTGCAAATGATGCATTGAAGGCTTGATTTGGCAACATTAACAAGCTATCTGTGTGGTCTTTGAGGTTGCTTTTCATCAGCAAAGATGCGTATATAATATAAAATGAGAACAGCCAGCATGGTATAATTAAAGGCGGTTTGAAGGGAACTTAATCTTTCTTTAATCTTAATTACTAGTTTGTTCCGTAACGCTTAAAGCAACTTCAGTACTGTCAAGTGTAAATACTTGTGTGTAAGACTGTAGCCACTAGGACTTGTTATTGATTCAAAGAATGAGACTACTGCCAGGTTAAAATGTGTAAATAATATATTTGAAAATATTGAAGTTTTACTTTGGTATAATGGATATGGGAATACATACTCTCTTATTAGAACACAAGAGAGACGATTGATCAAATCTGTTATAATTCCAATTAGTACTGCCGTATAGAAAGTGCCCCAGAAAATTTTTTTCAGTAAACCAGCTGTTGCAGAGCTGTGAAACATATTGCTTATGCCAGATACAGGAATTTCTTTCTTTGGGTCACGATCCACCTTTTGAAACCTGGCACTGATAAATGACCCTGTATTATTTCCCCATTCTTTTAAACTTGAGTGGGTATGGTGGTCCTAAAGAAAAGCTTGAAAATTTTAACCCCCAACTGAGGTCAGCAGTAGTGGTAATGTTGCATAGCTAAAGACCTTATGCAATTCATTATTTCACGTGGCCAAACGAAGCCAAGGTGTGTCAGCATCTCAGGCTGATCAAATCTCGGCATGGCCTGAGTCTCCTCTGGGGCTCACTGAGTTAATCCAACGTTGCCCCCAAGTGTTCATCGAATGCAGTGCCGTCAGGAGCTGTACTGTAATTTATCGCTACCTGCTCGCGGAGAATTGAGTGCAGGTGCAGCACACTCTGCTATTGCGTCACATTCAATTTGTGCCGAGCGGAGCGCATTAATGGAGCCACGAGACTGCAAAGACTATCCATCCCAAGCTCCACATATTGCCACATTTAGAATGCCCATTGAAAGAAAGAAAGAAAGAAAGAAAGACAGAAAGGAAGGAAGGAAGGAAGGAAGGAAGGAAGGAAGGAAGGAAGGAAGGAAGGACGGAAGGACGGACGGAAGGAAGGAAGGAAGGAAGGAAGGAAGGAAGGAAGGAAGGAAGGAAGGAAGGAAGGAAGGAAGGAAGGAAGGAAGGAAGGAAGGAAGGAAGGAAGGAAGGAAGGAAGGAAGGAAGGAAGGAAGGAAGGAAGGAAGGAAGGAAGGAAGGAAGGAAGGAAGGAAGGAATTTTAATATTATTTTAATATTATTGCATTATCCATACATGATGTGGAGCAAAAATTTGCCTTTATGAAAGGATCAATAGGAATATATTTAAACTTGCATAACCTAATATGTTTTGCTCATAGTCAATGTTTTCTTGTACAGCTGCTTTGTAACAATGACAAATGTAAAAAGCGCAATATAAATAAAGTTGACTTGACTTGACTATGTTTATTTATTTGTTTTTTATTTATATTTCGTAACGTTTTGTATTTATTTATATGTATATACTCATGTGATTTTCTTCCCTGGTTAAATAAAGGGTGGCCTATAATAAAAATAAACAAAAAAAGAATAACATTGTATTTTAATACTATTAGCAGCATTTTCGCAAAAACTATTTTTGCTTGGCCTATGCTTTTGTCATGTTAAAAACAAATATGTTGCTATGTGATATTCATTAATTGTAGGTTTTGTTTATTATTTTAACACGCGAGCTTTCCCCTTTTTTCAGTTGAAAAGGCAACATTTCCATTTTCATTTAGTTCAGGTTTTTCCAATCATTTTTAGGGCCATATTTTCACTGATTTCAACGAAGCGAAAGGTTTTCAAAGTTTTAATTTAAGTCAATTGCCTTTATTCCACACAGACAGACAGCTGAAGCGCTCGCTCGTGTCGTAGGAAACAAATTAGAAACGCTGTCCTTAGTTTTGTCTCCTTTGGCTCGCCGTAGCTCGCCGACATATTGTTTGTGAGGAGCAAATTCTCGGGGAGGCAAGAGCGTTGAGATTTCAGCTTTGAAACCAGCGTTCAACGCGTATATCGGTAAAGAAATCACGATGGGTAAGTACCCAACCTTTGCTGATTTTTATCGCGTTCATTCTGTTGTTCGCGTTATTATAGAGTTAAAAACCCGAGATGAGCTACATCATGTCAGTTAAGCCATGAGTGTAAACGGCCAGTTAGCTTAGCATACTGATCTGCTGTCGTTAAATCCTTTCCAATGAACCCGAAGGCAAACATTGTATCTTCAAACAAGTTTCTGTTTGGTTAATTTGTGTTTGCCGGAGATCGAAGATGTGTTTGAGGCGTTGCTCCGTTGTAAACGCTCGGTCATGTTGCAGTCAGTGGTTATAAAATCGTGCCATATTAGAGTTAACACTGGTGCTTATCAGGAAATCCCATACATTACACACTGAGACCTATTGAGCTGACTATCTAGACAGCGTTTTTGATCATCTAGTTCAGTGGTTCTCAAACTTTTTCGTTGGAAGGCCCCATTTGTGTGGGGGGCATCGCTTTGTGGCCCCAAATACAGATTCGTAATCTTAAACTTAGAATTTGTATTAAATCAAAAAGATGTTCAGTTATACAATGCTCGAATATCCATTCGTCTGGTTGGTGAGCTTATTCTTTTGATGTTTGATTGCATAACATGTATGATACATTTCTAAATTCCCTTAATGGATCCATCTTGGGGCCCCCAGTTTGAGAACCACTGGTCTAGTAAACTAGGTCTTGAGAGACAGGCGGCTTGAGTTTCTGTCTGCTAGTTTGCTTGCTTCGTTTTGTCGACCCAAAAAGCTCATTGTTAAACTATACAATTATTGAAGTTTAGTTAAAAAGTAATGGAATGCGCCCTCTGTATTGTTCTAAACCATTTTGTGTGTCATAAAACATGTCCTGTTACATAAGTTATAAATGATGATGCCGAAGTGGGATGTTTTGAGGGGAGGAAGAGGATGGGACGGGGATGATGGTGAGCTCAGATGTCTTGCTGATGCTGCTATGGCTCTTCCTTGTCTTGTACTATTTCAAAGAATCATCACAATTCAAATTCATATGAGATTTGGCAGCGTTTTAGATTCTAGTTGGGAGGTTTTCCACACCCATTGGCATTTTAGTTTGCAATCTGAGTAAGCTGACCTTAGCCGCCTGGCAGCCAGTGGTCTGTTTAGACCTCACTTTCACATGTTTTCCTATAAAATGGCATTTCTCATCTTTCTTTTGATATTGAAGTGATTGAATAAAATCTTTAATACCATCTGCTCAGTTTGTTCTCAGATTGCTCAAACTGCTCAAGTTGTTCCAAGTTTTTTTTTATGCTGCTGCAGTGCAAGCCATGCTTTTTGCCTTTCACTTGCAATCTCATGGCAAAAAGCATGGATGTTACTCAATTGCTTTATTATAACCTTACCATTGCTAATTCGAAAAAGATAAGGATACAGTTTCGAATACTAAATTTGTGTTATCGCTCACGTGTATCGATTTTTGTCAATCTTGAATTTTTACCGAAAAGTTACAGATTTAAATTCCATTAAAACTCCTTGTCAAGTTCAAGGCAGGTTACAGAACGATCTCCACTGCCAAGCGCTGTGTCTTTAAGCCATAGCAAACACGGTTCTTTAAAATAGTTTGTGCAGCGGGCACAGCCCACACTGCTATTTGTGAGACCCATGTGATGGGGAACTATGTCAGTAATGGAGCACTTGAACTGGTGTAGAGCTACAGCCTGCTTATCATCCTATCTAAATTTGTAAAACCGAGTCATTTTGATGTCCTTGTTCTTTAGAACTGATGCATGAACCATATTTGGTGATCCTCACAAAATCCTCGATGTCAAACACGATTATTTTTTCTCTTTTTAAAAGGTCTGACTTGTTTGAAGCTATTTTTAACTCTTTTTATAAAACGGGACCTTAAAAATCTCATTACCATCATTTACGGTCTAAAAATGTCAATACCATTGCATGTTTTGATAAAAAAAAATGATTTGAGAATATCTAGTTGAAAATCTTGCTTTTTACCAGAAAGTTTTAATTTAAATCTATAAACAATTACAAAATGAATTCATCCTGAAGTTACAATTACTCTGTGCAAGATCATAACTATCTTAATTATCATTTTTATGTTACTAAATTATGCATTTTATGTCTAAAATCATTACCGCCATGATGTTTCTGAGGTATTGTGACAACTTTTGATGTGCAACATCAAAACATTTGATGAAAGATTAAGACAAACCGATTTGTTATCAGCACCTCGAACTTCCAAAAAGTATTTTTCTCCAAAACGGCAGAACTTTACAGATTTAAGGTCATGGAGGCACCTCTGCATGGTGCATGTGCTGATTTGGGGTCATTTCTTTTCATTTAGCTTCTCCATAAGAATATGATTATACAGATGAAAAGATGACCGATCCAAGATCAGCAGTTGTGCACCGAGGTGCTTTATGCGTTTGCGCCCTGCTGTGCGTTCGGTAGATTTAGCCAGTCATCGTTTGTAGTCTCCTCTACACCCAAGCCATGCAAATGCTGAGACAGGCCACTTTCGCTGCTTGCTCATGCAAACAGTGTTCAGACCCCCTCAATAAAAGTGGTTTTGCTAACTAACTCCCGATGGCTCGGTGCAAGTGCACCGTGCTCAGCACAAACTGACCGGAGTGAATAATGAACATGGAGATAGCTGCTGAGATTGCTTAAACAATTTCTCCTCCTTTCATTGTTTCGTTTTGAAGGGTGTAATAAGCTACGTGCGACAACATTAATTTTCTTCTCGTTCATGGGCACGATGTCTGCTCTAGCAGATTGCACCGAGTAAACAAATTTCCCATATGTTCTTTGTCCACACCTGACAGGTTGTGCAGGTCTCGCACTTATTAGTAGATCATTGACAGGGGAATGTACTTTTAACATTTTATTGACTGTATCACACTAACTCTGCATCCTGATTTGCATACTTACACAATGCACTGTATATACATAGCCTGAAGTATGAAGACAAACTTCGCAGGCTATTTCAGCAACACGGCTAACCGAAACAGTATAGTTTAAAGTTTATCACACATTTGATGTTTGACCAGTTTCTGGTGTGTCCTGCACAGCAGAGCCCTCAGCGAGTCCTGCGAAGGATAATTTCAGGATGAACCGCTACAAGAACAAAGCGCTCAACCTGGAGGAGATGCGTCGGAGGAGAGAGGAGGAAGGGGTTCAGTTGAGGAAACAGAAACGAGAGCAACAGGTGACTTTACATTTGGTTGTTTCAGCTCTACACTTACACCTGTTCTTTTGCGCGCTTATGGGCTTCTTATTTCAAAATAAAAATTTTAATTAGCTTATTTCAGTCATTTTCATCTGTGTTAACTGTTGTCAGTTCAACTTTCTTGTAGCTTGGTGGTTAGAGCATGGCACTGGCAATGCCAAGGTCGTTGGTTCGATCCCAGGGGATTGCACATACTTAGAAACAAATGTTTAGTGTAATGCAAAGTGAGTCGCTTTGGATAAAAGCATCTGCCAAATGCTTAAATGTAAATGTCAAGTACACCATGTGTGGCATTTAACTCTTTTCAGACATTGACAAGATTTTCTGTTGTTCATGATGACACAACACTTCCCTGTCATATAAGAATTGAGAAGCACCCCAGGGTATTCTTATTTGTGCATCCTCATTTCTTTCCTTGTCTCTTTGGGCCATCCCCTAAGATACGAGGAAAGAATGCCGTGAGGATGAGGAGGAATCAAAGCAATTTAACGTATTCACCCTCCTCGCTCGCCATATAAAGTTCATTCGCTACCATCAATATGCCTTCCATCTCTTATATTCCCAGGCTACTTGTTCTTTAGTCTCAGGAAAGGTTTGTTTGTTTTGCAATTATACCACGTATTGTATTGTTTTCTGTACCTGTCATTTCTACCTTTTTTCATTTAATTCATTAATGCATTTATTTAATGCAACATTGTACAATGGGTTAAATAAAAAAATATTTGAAATGGAATTGAATCAAATTTATAAATAATTTTTTTCTTTAACTATAGTAAAACATCGATAAGAAAAGTGCCATTATAAGAGTTTGATACGAACATGAGAACGTTTTTTGAAAGCTGCTTATGAATGTAGTGGTTCTAATGTTTTTCTTTTCTGGGTGGATGGTATTATCACAAGACCAAATAATATATATAAACAGTATATGTCAAAAAAGTAGAAGGAAATAATGGGAACTATTGGGAAAAATATGATGTCATTAAATAAACATTTTTGGGATTATTGGACTATTTGTTTGAAACGAGACATAATAAAGGATAAAAATAAAGAATTTTGATGAAGTATCAGAGCATTAATTTCAAACACAAAAAATTAAGTCTGGACAAAGTTCAGAACAAATACATTTCTTCAAAGCAGAAGCTATGGTTTTTATTATGTATTCAGAGAAGAAAATATGCTGGGGGCCATCAAAGTTTTGTGAAAATGATCAAGTCTTGTTGGTCCTGCGCTGTCAGGGAAAGCCAGATAAAAAATGCTACCTTTGATTTCATTCTTAAACTCTTTTGGCAGCTGTTTAAGAGGAGAAATGTGGAGCTACTTGGTGAAGAAGGGGGAATGATCGACAGTCCTCTCATGGACTCTGATGTCACTTCCACCACAGCTGGAGTAAGTTCAAACCAATGGCATAGTTCGCTTTCTCTCATTGTATTAGTCACAGACTAAGGTAACTCTGGGGCTATTATTATTAGTATATAATGACTCCTTAATTCAGTAAGTACTTATTGATTTTGAGCTCTAAGAGGTGCAAATCCTGACTTGAAACAAATTCAGCTCATTGATCCAGACCTAGTTTGCAAACTGTGTTCTTGTGTGTTTGTAGGATGGGGTAATTACAAGGGATATGGTTGAAATGCTTTTCTCAGAAGATCCTGAAATGCAGCTGGTCACAACACAAAGGTTCAGAAAACTGCTTTCGAAAGGTATCTGTGGAAAACACTTGTCTGGACTTCAACAATGTTTCAAATCCTTGAATCTTGAGTTTTAACTTCACCCTTGTGTTGTGCAGAACCTAATCCACCTATTGATGAAGTGATCAACACACCAGGGGTTGTGAACAGATTTGTCGAGTTCCTTCAGAAAAGTACCAATTGCACATTACAGGTGAGATTTTATTGCAGTTTTCAACACCGTTGCATCAAATAAAATGATATAATTTGCTAAGAACAACTCCCTATCCTGAAGTGTAAACTCAAAATATTCACTTTGCAACAAACCTAGTAGCAACAACCCAAAACACTAGCATCTTGGCGGCTTGTTTTGTATGCACAAGCACAACTCCGACTTATTTTTATTAGATGTAACGTTTTGGAGGTATTGAAGAGAACAAGGGTCATTGAAAGTGTGTATCTCCTCAGTTCGAGGCTGCTTGGGCACTGACCAACATCGCATCTGGGACATCTCAGCAGACAAAGTTTGTTATCGAGGCCGGTGCGGTTCCTGTGTTTATCGAGCTCCTCGACTCGGAGTTTGAAGATGTTCAGGAACAGGTACACACATGAAAGAATTTATCAAGTTGCAAAAATATCACATATTCATATAATGATTGATATATTTTTTTATGTATTGCATCAGTAAAACATGGCTATTCAGTTGTAGTTGTTGTAATAATGCTTTCTTTATAAAGAAAAGATATGAAACGTATATTGTGTATTTATATTGTTGTCCCCACAGGATTTTGCAGCGATTTTGTTTTGTGATTTATAAGGCCTAAAATGCTTAATTTCGGTACAGCTTTATTCACAATATTTAAAAAAAGTTACAAATATGACTTGAATCGGCAAATATAGTCCTTCTTTAAAACTACCACCTGTGCAAACATTATTTATGCATTTCATATGATTAAGTCGAGCAGCAGATTCATACTGACGGTCTGGAAACCTGTGCCACTTGAAGTTTAGTGCACATCCAAGAGGCCATTTTGACTGACAGGTCAACCAACCAATCACGCTTCGTTTCATGCCGCTTCATGTTTAGGGCTGTTCAATTCAGATTTTTTTATTCCAATTCCTAGTTTGGGAATCGATTCCATGAATCAATTCTGAGCGGCTGTTTTCGATTCAATTTTTATTTGTAATTAAAAAATGTACACATTTTTAATGCAATACAATTTTCTAAGCTGTCACTTTTGACATTTATTAATTGTATATTGTTTCTATATATTTTCTATTATATGTTATCTATATTTTAGTTATTCAGCAGTGTACACAAAAATTCTTGCGAAATAGATAGACAGATTGATAATCAGTCAATTGAATTATAAATATGTAAGAATACTGTGCATATATATAGAAGAATGCATAAGCATAATATAAGCTTCTTAGCTTGCTGCTGTTGGTTTCAGCGTGTTGGTTTTGTATTGTTCTTCTTCGACAACGGCGCACTGCACACTTTCTGTGTGTGTATTGACCCTTAGTGGACTAGTGCACTTTTCTCGCGCATGTGCTGTTGTACGCATCACGTCTGTGCGGTCTCAAACAATCCATTTAAAGTAAATGAGAAGCGTTGATAAGCGTGTGAATCCAGCGTTAGATGTAACTGCTAATACTTATTGCATTTCACCTTTTTGTGCAGCCCTTCTTATTTCTATAATATTAATAGTCTGTTCTGAGTGAGTATATGTACTGACCTATTGCATCACTCTTTATGTCACAGGCTGTTTGGGCTTTAGGAAACATTGCCGGAGACAGTGCTGTGTGCAGAGATTATGTGTTAAACTGTAATATCCTTACACCTCTACTAATGTAAGTACTCATTTAATCCACATCAGACATGGCGTAAGTAAGAAGTAAAATATAATATGCATTTATTGTCATTATCGCTATATAAACTTGCGTAGGGTGATTCAAACGGACAAAATTTAAGAATTTAGGAAGGCAAACAGTTCTGGGGTACCTTTGACCCGTGTTTGAAAAGCGTGTTTGTACGTTGTCTAGCATAGTATGAGTCACAACACAGCTATGCAAGAACTAGGTTGAACTCTACAGTTCATTTGTATTCATTTGCGCATGCAAAGTCACGATTAACCAATCAGAATGAGGTATTCTGTCAAGTTTTGTTTAACGTGGCAAAGCATGTTAACTTCACTGCAATGATAGATATGTTTTCTTAAAAATGCTGCTTATTGTTTTCCTCAGGCTGCTAACCAGATCCACCCGTCTCACAATGACTAGGAATGCTGTGTGGGCATTGTCCAACCTCTGCAGAGGCAAGAGTCCAGCTCCAGACTTTGAGAAGGTCTGTGTTCGCCTGGGTTTTTTCCCTATCCCTTGACAACACTCGTATGCAGCTGACGTTTTCTCAGTCGTAATGTACTGGCAAACAGATACATGCAAACAGAGTCTGATTATGCCTGTTTAAACGCATCTAATTTAGGTTTCGGCATCAGTGTGTCACAATAGCAGCACACATTTATTGCTTTAAATGAAATTATGCCCCTTCTCTTAACCTGTCACCTCGTATTAAAACAAATCGTTCATTATCTTTTACACCTGTAGGTGTCCCCGTGCTTGCCTGTGCTGTCCCGTCTGTTGTTCAGCAGCGACCCAGACCTGCTGGCTGATGCATGTTGGGCTCTGTCCTATCTCTCAGATGGACCTAATGAAAAAATCCAGGCAGTTATTGATTCAGGAGTTTGCAGGAGGCTGGTGGAACTTCTCATGTAAGTCTGCCTAAGAAAATCAGAGATTGCAATTTGCTAAATCTATATCAGTACACTCTCTAACCTTGTTTGTGGTTGTATACGTTGAACTTGTAGGGTTAGCTGATGACTTCTATTTGTTCCCTCAGGCACTCGGATTACAAGGTGGCCTCTCCCGCTCTGAGGGCTGTTGGAAACATTGTGACAGGAGATGATATTCAGACCCAGGTGTGTGTTGTTCTGTTCTTCATGTTTCATGATCTCCAGCTTTAGGTTCGGGAGACGGATGGTCTTCTTTCTACTCTCCCTCACGCTCAGTCTCTCTGGCCTCACTGCAGGTGGTGTTGAACTGCTCAGCTCTCCCTTGCCTGCTTCACCTGCTCAGCAGTGCCAAGGAGTCCATCAGAAAAGAGGCCTGCTGGACCATCTCCAACATTACAGCAGGAAACAGAGGCCAGATTCAGGTGCGCCCCGACTCACACTCCACATCTGCTTCCCATGGCAGGGTTCGGCTTGTTTATCATGCACGGCAGGGTCACGACTGCACCCTGACACTGACAAATGTGTACTTGGGGGTTATTTTTGGATTTCATCTTCTGTTTTTTTCCTGCCCTTTAGGCGGTAATAGACGCAAACATCTTCCCTGTGCTGATAGAGATCCTACAGAAAGCAGAGTTCCGCACCAGGAAGGAGGCGGCGTGGGCGATCACCAATGCCACATCGGGTGGTACGCCCGAGCAGATCAGGTGAGCCTCTGGTGTAAGGTGCAAGGGGTCATATGGTGGGAACCATCTTAATATCTTAAAGGAATAGTTCACAAAGTAAAAATCTGTATATTAGTCTTTCTTCAGTGGAGCACAAAAGAAAATTTGAGATGCGTCTCAGTGGTTTCGTGTCCGTAAAATAGAAGTCAGTGGGGGCCAATGTTGTTGGGGCACCAACCTTCTTCAAAATATCTTCTTTTGTTTTCTTCAGAAGCAAGAAAGTCATACAAGTTTGGAAAAATAAGAGCGTGAGTTAATAATGCAAGAATTGTCATTTTTGTACGTCGACATGGAAACAAACTGCACACTCATTGAGATATAATTCAGATGAGTCAAGTCTATAAATTGTCTGCAGGTAGCTCTGTCATAAGTTTGTCATGAGAGCCTATTTAAAGCATTACCACAATCACTGTCTGGCCGCGTCGGGTCTTCTAGAATGGATTTTGGCTCGCCATGGTGCAAGTGCTAATCTTAGAGATGCAGCCTTGTTCTCCCGGGCCCACTTCTGCTGTTTATCCAGATTGAATTAGAGTGCGGTCCAGCTTTCTCAGAAACGTCTCCATGCTGTCTAATGAGGTCGCTTAGTCTGAAAGCAGCAGCGTGCTCCGTGTTTATTACAGCTTCAGTTTTGACCAGAAGTGCACTAATAGCATGTTTCCGCTGCCGGTGCCAGTGCAGTGCTTCATTACACCAATCAGCTTGACTGATTACTTCAACAAGAGCACTTATTGTTTTCATGACCGCTTGCCATTTTAGTGAGATTTAACAGGAAACCGTTATTGGTGAAAACCAGCCAATTGGACAATGTTCTTTGGTCCAGGCATCGATCCAGCTGTTTGGTTTGGCTGTAGTTAATAGAATAGTTCACCAAAAAATGAACAAATTTGGACATTATTTACCCTTCGTCTTATTTTAAAACTGCTTTCTTTATTCTGCAGCACACAAAATAAGATTTGGAAAAATGTTGGTAACAGAAAACCGTTGGAATCCACTGACTTGCATTGGTTGTTTGTGTCCATACAGTAGAAGTCAAGGGGGACCCTCTTCAAAATCTCTTTATTTGTGTTTTGCATAAGAAAGTAAGTCACACGTGTTTAAGATGCCAAGAGGGAGAAAGAATTATCAATTATGACATTATTGCCATTATTTAGCTGAAGTATTCCTTAAAAGGCTTGGGTCGTAATGCGTATTTGCATATATATCAGCCTTGTCAAAACATCATTTTAATGCTATTCTAGAGTTATTGTCACATGATCAGGTATTTTGCTCAAAAACATTGTCTGGCTTGCTATGATACAAATTTGGCATTCACTGTCTTTTCTCTATAGGTATCTAGTAAATTTGGGCTGCATTAAGCCTCTTTGTGATCTCCTCACGGTCATGGACTCTAAAATCGTGCTGGTGTCTCTGAATGGTCTGGAGAACATCCTCAGACTGGGCGATCAGGAGGCCAAACAGAACGGCAGCGGCCTCAACCCGTACTGCAGTCTCATCGAGGAGGCCTACGGTAACATTATCCTCCAAATACATAGATTTTTCGTGGACTCATTCATGTGAACAGTTTGACAAGCCAATGTTAAAGGGATACTTCATCCTAAAGTGAAAATGCTGTCATGTACTCACCCTCAAGTTGTTGCAAACCTGAAAACATTTCTTTATTGAGATTTCTGGGGCACCATAGACTACCATAGAAAAGGTGACCCAGAACTGTTTGTTTTGCTAAATTCTTCAAAATATCATCTTTTGTGTGCAACAGAACAAAAAATATACGTATTGTATACAATGGTAGTTTGGTAATAATATGTACTATTCAATGGTGCCCCAGAAATCTCAGTTGCTAACATTCTTCCAAATATATTTCTTTGTGTTCAACCAAACAAAGAATTGTATAAAGGTTTGGAACAACTTGAGCGCGTTGTCATATTTGGGTGAACATCCCTTAAATTCTATTGATAAAATTAATAAAGTCATTTTAGGTACCTAATAAACTCTTTTTGTGACTTCTCCTCTGCCAGGGTTGGACAAAATTGAGTTCTTACAGAGTCACGAGAATCAGGAGATCTACCAGAAAGCCTTTGACCTCATTGAGCACTATTTTGGAGTCGAGGAGGAAGATGCCAATCTGGCTCCACAGGTGGACGAGAACCAACAGCAGTTCATGTTTCCACAGCAGGAAGCTCCCATGGAGGGCTTCCAGCTATAACCCACCATCAGACTCCTCCAAACCACCCCCTGACCTTTCCCCGCACTCCATATCAGTCTTGAAATGCATGGCGCACCGGTTAACATCCAAGCGAATGAAATCGCGACCCAGACTGATATAATGTAAACACTGAGGTGTTTCGCGCAGAGTAACTGCCTCCTCACACACAGCTTCATGTGCTGGATTTTCTTTTTCGTTCCCAACTCGATGATGCAGCTAAATAACCATCCCCTCAGGTAGAATACGCGGCGCTGTGTCTTTTATTTTTAGAGGGAGTATGCTTCGGTTTTTCTGAAAGATAAGAGCGTTGTTTAGTCATCCAATCTATATCAGAAAATCTTTCATTCTTTTGATCCTGGTTTGGTTCATTTGATTCTGGTTTCATCATTTTCATCGAGTGTTGAGTTGTAGTTGTTCATTCTTTTTGTTCACTATTCCTATCCTGGTGATTAAATAGGCCTGGTTGTGTTTGATATACATGCTTATGCTTAATGGGCGGAACTCTAAGGCTGTTGTTTTTGGTTGAGGACTCTTCAAAGGTTTTCTCATGCAGTTTCATTTCGCTTATTGGTATTCATTGACAAAATCCTTTCAGACCATGCTGGGAATCTTTTTGACGTGGTGGTGGGTTGTGTTAAAATAATCCATGTAGTTAGTACAGTAATGTCCTAACATTAAATCACCGTACCAAACGTTGATCCTTAAAGAGAGAGTTCACCCAAAAATTAAAATTATTTAAACATTCACCATCATGTCATTCCACACCTTTCTTCTGCAGAACGCAAAAGATATTTGAAGAACAACACTCAACGCAATTGACTTCTATTGTATGGACAAAAAAAACATTTTTGAGACCATGTCTTCAAAATCATACAAGTTTTGAACAACACAAGGCTGACATAATTTACATTTTTGGGTGAATTATCCCTTTAACAGGGCCTATGTAGTGAAGATAATGCCCAGTTTTCTACCAGCAGAAGTGAAAAAAATAGTTGTAGAATGTTGGTGGTGTGCAGTGTTATAAATAACAAAAAAATTTATTACAACTATTCTAAAGGCTTTAATTTTGAAATGTGATCTGGACATATCTGAGGGCCGAGAGCTGCACACGATGGTCTTAATTCTGCTCTTGGACTTTTTCTTTCATTATCGTCATTTGTTGGAGCATATTGCTATTGGTGGGGCGTTCTGGTAGTGTCAGATGGTTGTTCAGCCCTCGGTATGTGCATGTTAGGATTTTGCATGGTGTTCTATTGGTATCCCTTGCCATATCTTTTGCTTTAATTCAACAGTATGCTAGTTCTTATTTGCCATTAACGATGTAGTCGAGTAGTTCTGGATTCTGTAGTTTTGCAGGTGCTGTAGGTATGGCAAGGAATGCATATTTAAATAATAAGAAATTATATGGGCAACAAAATGAAATGTAAAAGTTATATTTGCACACACGTTGTACACACAAAACCAGCATACACTTCATGAACATGTACACGTACAGAGCATAACGGCAAGGGGAAAATGACTTTCATATTCTCTGATTATTCTTACGTTTGCAGCTTTCATACACAGAAATGTTGATGTTAGCTTGTTCTACCTTTTGGCACTTTGACTACATGCACTAAAAGCCTAAATTTAAAAGTTAAGTTGTCTGGATTAATTTCCCTGAGGAAAGGCTTGATGCGGCACTGAATAATGACTTCAGGTTTTAGAAGGAGGGCTAGAAAAGTTTGACTACAAACCTCTCTCTTCCTAAAACATTTGTGGTCTCTGAGGAAATTTAAAACCATGAGTAAACTTCAAATGGAATTATGGAATCATTTTCACTCTACCTCCACAATACACCGACTGAAAGGTGCTTCTCTGAGTAAATGGGTGGGGCTTATTTAAAATGGGAGGGGCCTGTCCCAACGAGAACATAGTGAGACTATGACTGATGGGTGATGCATGAGGAGATAGAGGCAGTGTAGATAACGTTGTTCTGGCAGCTGGCATCTGTTCTTCAGAGGAGTTCGTTTCTTGTTTTGGTGCAGGTCTTTGAAAGAAGTTTTTTTTTTGTAAAATGCAGTTCCTCATCAGAACTTTGAGAACATTTTCGAAATTGTAAGCGTTTTGAAAATACCTCTCTACGATCTGATATGTACTTCAAAAGCAGTATCAAGGTGTTCTCCATACAGGGTTCTGTTTCTGTTCATGTCCAAGTTCTGATTTACTTGATGACGTTTGCTGCGTTTACAGGAAATCCATCTTAGAACAAGGATGCCACAGTCTGGCATTGTACACACCAGAGAAACAAAAAAATAAGACTGAGGAGAAAGAAAACTATGCTCTAAAAACTAAAAAAATATGTATAATGGTCTGTAAGACCACTCTGTGGGTTTGTATCAAGTTCAAAAGCAAAGAAATTAACTCTTAACGGAAATGCACTCCTATTCACAAAAGTGCCAATCAGACCAACAAAGACAAGAGGCTGATGCGTATCGATCTGTCTTTGATTTATTTACTTTTTTATTTACTTGAATGTGCACATGTTTTGTGCAAATATTGCTGCTCTATTTTCTTATCTTATAAATTAGAGGTTATGTTGTCTGCCACAGTTTCACTAAAGATGTGACGGCCTGCTATTTGTACACCAAATTGGTAAATTCAAGATAAAGGTATGATAACAATGCCGAATTTATTGTGCTGGACTAATTCATACTTTTAACAAGTCCAATGCAAAATTGAAATATTGTTTCCGTGTGTATTGTTTGCTTAACATGTGTACTCTTTTGAAAATAGTTCTGTTGGTACAGAGGAACTGAGGATACATATGATTGAAGGAAGAGCTCCATAGTTTGCAATTTGCATTGCATAGGTTTTTTTTTGCGTGTATGTGGCTCTGTTTCGCTCCCCTTTATGAGCTCTCTTGCTCGCCATGTAGACCCAGCCATGCTGTTCCAAGTCTGGCTCCCCTCTGTGAATAATCGTAGCACAACAACAATCGAAATCCGTTCAGGCCTTTTTTGCAGACCTTTTGTTCTCAAAGCCAAGTTTGAAACAAATCTGGGTGTCAAACAATCTGTGTACCTCTGTGAATTACATTTAAACTAGAAATTTATGGTTACATTGCTACATTGGCACAATTTAGTGGCAGTCCTAGCACTGTTCTTTACTCGTTGAAAATAACTTCTGAGAAGTGCAGAACACGACATATTTACAAAAAGGCCACAAATAAGTTGAATTGGGTCTTTATGGTCTTCCGTCCTTGATCTTGTAGATGTTGAATTCTTGAGACTTTTTGTCTCTTCCAAATCTAAAGCCAATGCGTAATGATTGGCTGTGTCTAGTAATGCTGACTCACTTATGTTTACAAGGCTACATGTTTGTTGAGTACTTTTCATACATTACTTGCCCAGGTGGATATTGTATCCTGGTTTGGTAATTTTGTTCCTTGTAAATGTATTTATATTTAAATCTTCTTTCCTCCTCTACCTACAATTGCCCATCTTATACTGTGACTGACTTGACTTTACCGACGATATGAATGGTGATGGACATACAAACGGAACATGTCACACAAACATATACATTAACAATTCTGAACAAATGTTGACGAATTTTTTGTCCAGATACAAATAAAAATATTAAAGAATGTATGGTTTATGAGCTTTCTTCTGTACGTTTTCTGTCTCTTCAGGAGGGGAAGGAATGTAATGAAAGCATAATTTCTCTCCTAATTCCATAATTCTATGATGAGTAATTTGGCAAAACAGGACTATCACTGGATCTGCGCCGGCATACTTTCACACCCTCCTACACCCCATCAAGAACCCTGCGTTCAGCAAACCAGCTGCGTCTTGTAATGTCTTCTCACAAGGGCATTAAATCCCTTTCCCGCTCGTTCTCCTTCCCAACTCCTTCCTGGTGGAACATTCTTCCCAATGCGGTCCGGTCAACCACATCTCTCACAACCTTCAAAAAACTACTTAAAACACACCTCTTCTGTGAATACACTAACCCTTTCAACAGGTAGTGGTCTAGCTTTTGTTGAAACTAGTAACTTTGTATTAGCATCAAATGTACTATTGCTCTTTTATGACATATCGCAAATTGCTCCCCGACCTCTTTGTAAGTCGTTTTGGATTAAAGTGTCTGCTAAATGACAATGTAAATATAAAAACACATTTAATGGCTCTAAGGCCAAAAGTTGCGCTCTTCAAATACGCAATTATTATAATACGTAATTTTATAGACATTTTAGCTGCAACGACATACGATAAATGGTCATTTTTTGTTATCGTATTTGATTTGAATCCGACTGCTGTCTGAATGCTTTTTGTTTTGAGACATGTGGCTATCAAGAACATTTTTGGGGGTTGTTCTGGAAGAACATCTATAATTTGTTTGTTAAATAAAAATATACCAGAAAAGTTTCAAAGTTAACGAATCGGTTTCTAGTGTAAAGTAGCCTTGGTACATGATAACCTGGTTTTCTTCATTGAAAGTTTTCAAATAAAAGCAGTTGTCCACTTTTTGGCTTTTGTTTCAGTCTTAGTGAATTTTAAATTCATATTTGGATAGACGTCCAATGTTAAAGAAACATCGGTTATCGTTATCAGACAAAATGTAGGCCTACATATCGCAGCAATCCCAAACATAAACGTTACGTGGCCCAAACTTAACTTCCACTAGAACTCAAAGAATCTATAACTGTTGACTCGTTTTAATTTAATTTCATACAAATAGCCTAATATAAAATAAAATATTTACATAGATTCATATCAATATTAAATAAATATAAAATAAGTCTTTGTTATATATGTAATAATAATAATATATATATATATTTGTGAATTAACGTCTTGTTTTTAGATGGTTTTAGTCTCCTTACCTCCTGAAAATAAGGCCCAACCGAGGTTTAGCCACATGCACAAAAACCCCAAAAGAAAGAATTTATACAAATGAAAATTAATCTACAAACAAATGTGTCGGTTTTGAAAGGGTTTGATTTCGTGGGTTAGTAGCCTATGTAATGTTTTAAACCAAAAACTTTATATTTTAATCTATTATAGTAATTAATAATAATAATAATAATTCATAATAATAATTCAAATCTAACTTGAAAAGGTGGCACAAATACCAATAACAAACCAGATGTTAAATTTAAGAAATAAACGCATGCAACATTAAAGATCGAAGTCTTTTGCTTTGGCGGGCGTTTTCCCACCACTCCGCGTCACACGCCGGAAGTTCTTCACGACTCGACCAATCATCTGCGAGTGTTATCAGGCGTTTCCTGTCCCTGTAGGAAACAGCAGTTGGAAAGGAAAAGAGTGAAGTGCTTTCTTGGACCAAACTGAGATACTGGTATTATTGAAATACTATAACCTTATATCACAAAATATCTCGTGAGTGTTGTCGTATCAATGCGCATCGCCTGTAGTCATTTAATAGGCGCTTGCTGTGCGTCAGGTTAGCATTGAATGCTAATCTGGTCGAGCGAGATACAACTACAGCTCTTGATTTAGCGTTGATCTTGTTTATTTGTTTACAATCGTGAACAGTCGATAAAAGTAACTTGTTGTATCTGTTTGTATGTGCTTGTCAGTGGTTAAAGCAGGTGCATGGCTGACTAGAGATCTGATAATCATTTACTTCCTAAATGTGTTGTGCGCTTATTGACGTGTAACGAACTTTGACGTATTGTATGTTTTGATCTCATAAACTATACACCATTAAAAATGTGCTTTGTGCGTTTCTAACCGGAAATCGTACTCCGTTATAAAGCGAAAACGCATGTTTACTTGTGTTCAGAGGGGACTCCGTTTGTTTTACAGATCAGCAATGCAGAGGAAAGAGATGGAGGATCCAGTAGCTGACAGCAGTGCAGATGACACTGAGGAGAGCTCAGCTGCTTCTGATGTGACCAAGAGCAAAGAATCTGAACCACAGCCAGACAGCCCCCAAACAGGCGAAAGCTGTAAGTCAACAAACAAGGAAACTGGCAGATTTGTATGAAAATGATAGTGGGTCTGAACGTAGTATCTTGGTGTGGTTTAACTCGCGTGTCTGGCACTAATAGGTTTAATTCTGTTTCGTGTTTAGTAAAGGAGGCTCGAGCACTTTCTGCCTCCTGTGACATGGCAGAGGAACTGAGCAGGCAGCTGGAGGTCATCCTCAGCACTTACTGCCATGAGGATGGTGCCAGTGAGGACACAGCGGTGACTAATGGTCAGCCTGACGGTGTTGATGTTAATGGATTGTCTGAGAGGGAGAATGCCAAGCAGGGGGAGAGCAAAATGAATCGTAATGGATGTGTGGATAAAGACCAGAAAAAGGTTCAGGAGAAGAAGAAAGTAAAAGGACTGGGTAAGTGTCAGTGTGCTCCTATGTATAAACTAAGTACTGCATCTTATTTCCAATATAAACACAATTTGATTTCATTACGAACATATTTTTCATCTGAAGACAACTTTTTTTTTATTCTCTGTTGTGTATAGAAATAAAATGAGGCAATGTGAAACTGTGTTTTTATCACTTAGTGCCACAGGACTGCAAGGTACATCATGTGAAATTTGTGGATCTGTTATCGTAAAACTATATCTTAACCTTGAAATGTTTTACTTTTGTATTGTAGGCAAGGAAATAACTCTCCTAATGCAGACCCTAAACACTCTCAGCACTCCAGAAGAGAAACTAGCTGGTCTCTGCAAGAAGTATGCTGAGCTGGTAAGACATTATAATGAACACAAATCTGTCATTTTGTTGTATAAAGAGGAAATATCACAGATTAGTCATATTTGAAAAAGATTCACTTTTAAAAAATGCAACACCAGTGCTAGAAGACTCCAAAAAACACAGCCAAAAAAAGGAGCTACTCTCTTCAATGTACTATTGCACCTGGCAGTCTTTATATGGAATAAATGTAAAGGTTTAGCTTTTTCAATAGGGTTTCGATCAACAAATAGCTAAACTTTTGTGTATAAAAATGTTGACTTCACGTATTGAGTAGTTGAACTTGTTGGCCCATTCTTGCAGTAATAGACAAGGCTGTGGAAAGGACACACAAAAACTATATTAGAGCTGATGCGAGTGCATCTTATTTATTTAAAAATAAAAAAATTCTATTAAGGTTTTGCATAGTTTTCGAAGTGACTGTACTTATGATTTAGCCCACAGACTTTGGCAGGAAATTCCAACATTTAAAGTCTTCCTGTTTTGACATAATCTTTCAAAGCATGGCTCAAAAACACTATATCACTTTGACACTTTTACATTTATGTACTACTCATGTCGACAGTAAAGTGGGGGTTTGTACGCTACACAAGGTACATGCTGTAAATTATTATAGTAATTGCTGTGCTACAATATTTTTTTCATATTTATGAATTCCTTGTTTTTTTATCAGCTACAGAATTTGTTTATTGAATTTCAGCTCTTCAAATTGTACTAATGCTTCTGTTTCATTTGCTTTAGCTAGAGGAGCACCGCAACGCTCAGAAACAGATGAAAGCCCTGCAAAAAAAACAGACGCAGCTCATTCAGGAGAAGGACCACTTACGAAATGAACACAGCAAGGCCATCCTGGCCCGCAGCAAGCTGGAGAGCCTCTGCCGAGAGCTGCAGAGACACAACCGTACACTTAAGGTGCTGTAATCTCACTCAGGCTTTTAGGAATTCAGTGTGGAACAGTTTGTGCAACCCTCTTAAAAGACATTAAATTGTGTAGATGTTCAGATCCTCAGTACACTTGTTTTGTAACGCTTGTTTGTTCTGCCTGGCAGGAGGACGGTGTGCAACGTGCCCGACTAGAGGAAGAGAAAAGGAAGGAAGTAACGTCACACTTCCAGGTGACACTGAATGACATCCAGGCCCAGATGGAGCAGCACAATGAACGGAATGCCAACCTGAGACAGGAGAACATGGAGCTGGCTGACAAGCTGAAGAAGCTGATTGAACAGTATGAGCTCAGAGAGGAGGTGAGGGGTCAGAGGATAAGAGACCTGAAGATGAGAGTTAAAGCTGGAATTAAACCCCTGTTTCTTTTCTTCCAGCATATTGACAAAGTGTTCAAACATAAGGATCTGCAGCAGCAGCTGGTGGATGCAAAGCTTCACCAGGCGCAAGCTCTGCTCAAAGACTCGGCGGAACGCCACCAGAAGGAGAAAGACTTTGTGAGTTTTCAGATCGTTATTTTGTTTGTGATCAGCTGAATTTAGAAATTCAGGTCATTCTGAGTGGATGGCGGTAATGTATATAATATAAAGTGAATCCATGCAGATATGTGTAGATAAGGTAGTTCAACTAATTGAAAGGAGATTTCAGTTGCTAAGTAAGATTCTTGTGGTCTCTTCTTTTTCAGCTCCTGAAAGAGGCTGCAGAGTCTCAGAGGATGTGTGAGCTCATGAAACAGCAAGAAGTTCATCTGAAACAACAGGTGAGAAAACCAATGGCTCACTTCACCATGTGCCCCTCCTTTTTGAAGCACTACGGTGGCTGACAAGGGACTAAAATGTTCTTCGCTTCTATGCTGAACAAGACTTATTTTTAGCCTGTGGCCTACCTACTTTTTTTACGTGTACGTGTGCAGCCGAACGAACAGCCTTACAAAGAATCCTGCTTTCGACTCATAAACGTACACAGATTTTGACGCATGCGCATTACGACATATTGCAACACCTCTCCGGGGCTACAAGGGGTCAGGTTTCTTCTACTTGTTTGATTCAAGGCTCCCAGGACACGGTTGCCACCTGGAGGTTAAACTAATCACTGTTAGAAATGGAATGAGCACACATAAAGTGTGTGTACTTTGTATGCGAGGTAAAAAAAAATTCTGGCATTGCGTGTACTATTTCATATACATAACGGTCAATGAATAAAAATCACACATTTTAAAAAATATGTCCTTGTTACCTTAGTGCAGGTGTAATTTGCCTTGTACACATCAAAGGTCAAATAAATCTAAGCTGTTTTTTTTTTCATCTTTTCCAGTTATCTCTTTATACAGAGAAATTTGAAGAGTTTCAAAGCACGCTTTCCAAAAGCAACGAAGTGTTCACGACATTCAAACAGGAGATGGAAAAGGTAAAGTAACGTTTAGTAAATAGTCAGACTTTGCGCAGGTACACTATCTTTATTGAAATTTGATGTTATTAATTAAAGTTTCGACTGAACTCTGTCTTTTCATTTGTGCTTTTATCGGGCTGCAGATGACGAAAAAGATTAAGAAGTTGGAGAAGGAAACAACAATGTACAGATCACGATGGGAGAGCAGTAACAAAGCCCTGCTGGAGATGGCAGAAGAGGTGGTTATTGTGTTTAAGCCCTTAGCTTGAATTGTACTAACTTAATTTTTATTGTACAAGCTTTTACAAAGTAGAGGAGCTTTGTGCCAATTAGCTTTCGGTTATGTTTCTGTATGATAGCTTAACGTTGTACATCTTTTCTCCTTGTGCCTGCTTTAGAAAACACTACGTGATAAGGAGTTTGAAAGCCTGCAGGGGAAAGTGCAGCGGTTGGAAAAGCTCTGTCGGGCCTTACAGATAGAGCGCAATGAACTGAGTAAGAAAGTTCAGGGTGTCCCGGAGGGGACTACAACCCCAGAGAGCAGGCCAGAAACAGAGGCGGGGTCACAACAAGAGGCTGTTGACTCGAAGGAAGGCAGTCCTGTCCATCAGAGCAGCTCAGAAGCAGAGACTCCACAAACCGCTTGTAGTCAGGCATGCCACTGTGCTCCAGATCTGGAGGCTGAAAGTCACAGAGAGGTTTGTTCAGCCCAGGATTGAGGACACACAATTTTCCCATCATCTTCGGAAGTCTGTGAGCTGTAGTCTATGTCTCCTTCCACGGTTCCTGGGGGTTTTCATAGTGTCAGGGAAGATTGTGCCTTCAACATGATTCCTATGCTGCGTTTTTACTCTTTGGTTTTTATGTGACTTCTCCACCCTGCTCCCAGAGGGATTCTTGAGTTTGTGTTACGAGGGGCATGAAATGTTGCTGCTGTGTTTGTCCACTAAATGCTACTAGGTATGATTGTAGCCTTCTTTTTTCGGATTTGCTGAAAAACTTAATCTTAACAGACACATGGCTGAATATTAATAAAACAAAAAGCTTTGCCATGAAACAGCATTTGTATTATGACTTAAAAAAAATTATTTTATAATCGCCTTAAGTTAAAATCTGTGTTTTCATTCACCGTCATTTTCTTCGGTTAAATCTTGCATAACATTTGCACCAGATGAAGAATGTATCAATATATTTTCATCTTCACTGTTCAAAGGTAACATTTTGTTGACCTAAAGCTTCTTCTTTTAGAATTTGTCACATGTATATTCAAGCATAATTCTAGTGGCATTTAAAAAATGGCAAAGAACATAAGGGTTTTTTTTGTGTTTCTTCTATCAGTTAATACAACAGTATTGCAGATACATTCCTTTAGCCCATTCTATCAACATATACTTCACTGAGATCATGAGCACTGAGTAATTTTAAGTTATGTGGACTGTTTTGATATTATTTGTTTTGGTTATTTAAAACGATAATGATCATTTGATTGTTTGCATTATTAGATGTCAAAATGTAAGAAAAAGGAAGGCTAGTCAATTCAGATTATACAGGAAGATTTGAAAACGCTATGCAATTCTAGCTTTGTTCACGTCATCTCCTTTTAACATGGGAACATCATACTGACATGCGCTGAGAATTGAATGTACCGATCCCCACAAAGTGACTTACGGTTCACTGTTTCTGATCTTGTAGATTTTATTTCAATCTTTTTTGTTTAAGTTATTATTTCAGCACAATGACAATAAACTTTGCCATTTTCACCACTTTTGTACCCTTTCAATACCTGAGGATATAGAATATGGTGTTCCCCATCTATTACGTCCGTGTTCATGACCCTTATAATTGACCAATAATGTTGAATATTTCTCAGATTGACAGATCACTAGATATTTCACAAAAAAGTATGCTCCCATGATTTGAACGGTACCAAAGATTTTTGTTGACTTTCTTTCCCGACAACCTGTACACATTTATATGCATATTAAAATACTAAGAAAATAAAAATGTCCTCTGTGTGTTTTGATTTAAGACCGTATATAGATTTACAATATTTTTTATAACAAGGTGTACATCTAAAATATGATTACATTTGATTATAGTCATAATAACATTGATTTAGGCCATTAACCCTCCTTTTTCAATATTAGATGTATATACAGCGTTTTAAAATGTTGCATTTTGTCAACGCAGCTTTACATGGAAAAATCATTACCAGGACAAATTAAGTGTAAAGAGTGACCATCCTAATAAAATGAATTTGCAGAAGTATGTGGCAGGGGACCAAAACTCCAATGATGAATTAATGGAGAAAATACCTTTGGAGAAAACAGCCTCAGTCAGTAGGGGATGCTCTCCTCTGACACATCACAGCTGCAGTCAGTGACTTTTGAGTAATATTTAATAAATATACATTATATATATATATATATATATATATATTCATGAACTATACAGAATATGCAAAATACATGATATATCTTAATTATATAAGGTTAGCTTCAAGTCTTTAAATACATTCATTACCTTTGAATAGTCTGTAGTGGAGTGTTTTATTTAGCCTAATATTGAACCCCTGCAACAATGTGCTTTTATTATTTTTGTCCAACACTGTTATTGTATTTTTTATAAAACTTTGTTGTTCTTGGCATTAATTCATACTCCATCTAACGCTGTTTAATAAATAATAAATATAAAACGAATAATGCATAATCTAAGATCATTTTTGTAAACAGAAGCATATAGGAACTTATCGGACACGGACGGAACGTTTGAATAGTTTTTCTTGCCGGACCAATTTCTTGCCGTACAGGAAGTGAAAGGATTCTCTTCCGTTTCTAGTCGGGCGCTGTTCAACACGCGTATCGCGTTTTACAGTTTTTTCTGCGGATTAAAATATAACTTCTGCGTTATTCTGGCTACACGAACGCATTGATTATGGTAAGTATGCGTGTACGTGTTGCTGCCCTAGTGTAAATGTAGACACGTGGGCCGTTTAGAGAGTTAGCCAATATGCTAGCTAACAATATCTTAACGTTAAATAAGGCCGAGTATGCCTTCAACTGAAAGAAGAACTGTGATAAACACGTACATTTAATTTCACTCAAAACATCTATTAAATGACACGTAACTTTGATAGATTACCAGGCCTGTTTGTGTTAAATCGTTGATTTATTGCCTGTTCAATGACCATATGTGCTGTGAATAACGTTTCTGGTGCAAATTCTATAACGTTAAATAATGATTATGTGTATTAATAAACAATGTATAGCTGTTGTATTGTTGTGCGTCATGTCTCGCTTAAAAGCGCAATGCGATTGTTTTCTTTTAGTTTAGCTGTTATATTATTTAATATCTACACCAATCATGACATCAGCTTTGTTTGTTTTTTCTCAATAGAGACCCATTCTTCTAAAGGGCCATGAGAGGTCCATCACTCAGATCAAATACAACAGAGAGGGGGACTTATTGTTCTCAGTAGGCAAAGATAAAGTAAGTGATAGAAACTTATTAGATAGAAACTACGCTACACTAGTGGATTTCTCTTGTCTGTTTTAGAATTGTCATTTATACGTGTATGTCATTGTAGGTTACCAATGTTTGGTACTCTGTCAATGGAGAAAGACTGGGCACCTATAATGGACACACAGGAGCCGTTTGGTGTGTGGATGTTGACTGTATCCTTTCTACTGACCTTCATTTTGAAGAGTCTGGTTGAACAAAGCAATGCCGGAAGTCTTTTTTTAAAACTGTTGTTCTGTGTTTGGACCCTACCCTTATTTGACCTATTTCATCATTTACTATAAAAAAAAGCTTAGTCTTAACATATTTAAAAGGGGACACCAAGAACGTATTGACTGGATCTGCCGATAACAGCTGCAGACTATGGGACTGTGAGACAGGTTGGCATACAAATGTGTATTAAGTCCATTTTCATTTGTTTGTAACTTTTAATGATTTTAGTATTAAATCGAAGCCTCCTTGAATGACATCTGTGTGATGACTTCCTCAGGAAAGCAGTTAGCTCTGCTGGAGACCAGCTCGGCGGTGAGAACATGCGGCTTTGACTTCAGCGGAAACATCATCATGTTTTCCACAGACAAACAGATGGGTTACCAGTGCTTTCTCAACTACTTTGACCTGCGAGACCCCCAACAAATTGGTTGGTTTTATGATTTCATAGTCATATTATTTTTATAATATGAATCGTATGATTGATTTTGGTTTTCTCCTGCAGAGGACAACAGCCCGTATCTGTCCGTACCCTGTAACGAGTCCAAGATCACAAGTGCGGTGTGGGGTCCACTGGGAGAGTTTGTGATCGCCGGCCATGAAAATGGAGAAATCAACCAGTTCAGCGCTAAGGTTCGTGTCTCCGACCTTTACATGTGGTGATACATGAAGAAATTAGTTGTCTAAAGATATGTGTGTGTGTGCTTTAGTCAGGGGAGATTCTGAAGAATGCGAAGGAACACAAGCAGCAGATCAATGACATCCAGTCATCTGTGGATCTCACAATGGTCGTCAGTGCCTCCAAAGATTGTACTGCTAAGGTTTGTGTTCAAATTGATGTCTTGTAGAGAATAGAAATCATGCTTTGGATCGACCTTTATAAGTTATTTTCGATACACAGCTGTTTGACGCCACGACACTCGAGCACATCAAAACCTTCAAGACAGAGCGGCCTGTAAATTCATCATCTATCTCGCCTATTATGGATCATGTAAGTGTGGCTTGTTTATTTTCCTGTTGTTTCATCTACCTTCACTCATGTGTTGTCTATCTGCTTTGTTCAGGTGGTTATGGGAGGTGGTCAGGAAGCCATGGAAGTCACAACCACCTCTACAAGGATCGGCAAATTCGAGGCCAGGTTGGTGTTTATAGTGTCTTTGAATATTCTCTTCATAAAACTATACTATTTTGAAGAAATAGTTACATGAAGATTTTGTTATCAAGTTGTTTCAAACCTTCTTCTGTTAAACACAAAGGAACATATTTGGAAGAATAGTCAATTTCAGTTCTGGACCATAGTTGAACACATAATTTGATATATTGGAGAACTTGGGAAAGCAAACTGTTCTAGGGCACCTCTTGAGCACCACAAGCATTTAAATTTTTTCTACTATAGTGGTCAAAGATGTCCCAGAACTGAAAGTCGGCAACATTCTTGTATTTAGCAGACCAAAGTAATTTTATAAAGGTGTTTAACAACTGTGAGTAAATGACAGAATTTTCAGGTAAGCTATTACTTTTAAGAGCAAGTGGTTTAGATGTCAACGTTTTATTAATCTCTGTATATTCACTAAATAAGTTGGGTTTTTTCAAGAATTGGACATATGCACAGACATATTATCGGAACACAAACTTTTATTCTGGATGCGATATTTGTTGCACAACCCATGTATTTTTTTATGCACTTTATATTGCTCCATAGCTGATGATGTTCTTAACACTTCTAGGTTTTTCCATGCGGCTTATGAAGAGGAGTTTGGACGTGTCAAGGGACATTTCGGCCCCATTAACTGTGTGTCCTTCCACCCAGATGGAAAGAGGTGAGAACCTTTAACGGCAATAAAATATGTAGACCGACATAAATTAATGAATATTTTAACATTACAAGACTTGTTTAATAAATACTGTAACGATTCCTATGTTTTCTCATTCAGTTACAGCAGTGGAGGAGAGGATGGTTATGTCAGAATTCATTCCTTTGATCCTCATTATTTTGACTTTGAACTTGAAGTGTAATAACCTCACTCCACACATCCTTACACACCTGACTTATTTGTAACATTGCATTAAACATCTGAAATACAATCTGTTTGAAGGAAATGTGTATTTAATGTTCTGAATAAACTGGGTTTGGAATAAATGGACTGCTGCATTTTCCTATGTTTGGAGAAGACCAAATGGGGGATTACTAAAGCCCCACCCCCTCCTGTTTGTTTAATTAGATAATTTCTCAATTATCTTTGCAAGCTGTAAGGCACTGTTTACAGGAGACATTATATACCACCAGGAACTATCAATCCAAAATTGATACTGTAAGACTTCTGCAAAACCAAAGATAAAGATAAGCGGCTAGCACAATTCTCTTTTTTGGATGAGTCTTCCCTTTTCAAATGTAGTTTTAGTTAAAGGTCATATGCAAGGTACTCTTTCAGTATGTTATTTCACCTTTAGGACATTTATAAAATGGAGCCTGATAAAAATGTTACCTGTAGAAAATCGGCCAGCACTTAGAAGCCTTGTCATCTGAACTTTGGAACGATCTGAGGGAGAGCTATCAATAAAGCTTTCTTGTAAAAAGTTAAGACTTCATTAATGAATAAAAAACCACAAAAAAATAAGAGGGTCTCTCTTTTATTTACCAAAGTCATTGTAATAATAAGGACGATTCACAACCACTGAACTCTGGAACTCCAGCCAGTCACGTGACTGAACCGCATAACCACGATAAAAAAAGATTCTGGAAGCTAACAGCAATACAGCAAACAAACCTTTTCCATTCCAACCAGACACGTGGAAGTTCGTAAGAGTTGACAATACAGACACCTTAATAAAAACAAACATCGCTTAAAAACGAGGTAAAGGACGCCAGACAAAAGCATCCACAGAGAAATCTAAACCAAGTAAGGGCAACCAATAAGTGTTGAGTCCATGATTTAAAACAACCTGTAGGAGAAAAGATTTGTGCCATCTGTGGTCCTGCTTGAGGCGCTATTTTCAGTAAACAAAAAAGTTTTAAGTTGGGGAAACGTACATGGTTTCAAAGCACTAAAAGAAAACAGAAACATCGTTCACTTCACACTTGTAATGTAAAAACCTTTATACTGCTTCATTACAAATAGTAAAATGAGTCTTACAAAATAATTTACAGTGTGTAGCTCAGAGGCTAACATCTAACATGTGTTTGTGAAAGGATGAGGGTGAAGGACAAGTTCATGCAGTTGTGACAACTGAGCATCCTTGTTCAGACTGCTTTTAATTCTTCTTTTGGCCTGAATTTGGAAAAGATAAAATACAATAAATGCTAACACGTTACATGATATCCTATCAAAAAAGAAAATGGTGAAGTGTTTTAAACTGTGGGTTTTCAGATCTCGTAAAAGTAAAACATTTACCCCTTTGTGTCCATTTTCTCTTCTGGAGCTTTTTCTTCTTCCTTGACGTCTGTTAGCAATTGGAAGGAAGAAATCAAGTATTACTATTCGCACTGTGTATAATCTCAGATTTTGTTAATAATGTTAAAAGATTTAAATAATATTGCCATAAAGAGACCCTGACTATTTCAATTGAGTATTTAACACATTTGGACTATTTACGATTTAAATTACTTTCATATTAAAATGACAATGTAATCTAATCGTGAATCTTCTATTGCGTATAATACATTTGGACTTAGTCAGGGTCACTTTATGAGAATATGATTGATCAGGATTTAAATGGCTGCAGGCCAGTAATGTATAAGAAAATATATATCTTATAAAAAAATTTAGCCACTTTATCTAATCAAATTCTTTAAATTAAAGAAATGTACCTGTACCTGCTGGCTCACCTTTCTTCTCCTCTACATCCTTTTCTTCTTCAGTCTTCACTCGCTTGGGTTTCTTGTAATTGGCTGCATTTCTTCGGCCACCCTGTCCTTCATCCTCAGAGTCTGAGAACTCCTCATCACATGCTATTCGCTTGTCATGGGCACGGACTGTTGAGAAAAACATTTAATTAAACACTGCACTTATCTTCTGTACGGCTGCCAGAAATAAAGTTTGTTTCAAAAAGAATTTGGTGCTTGTGAAAATGAAGAGCGCTAAAAGAATTAAGGTAGCACTTACTGGATATGCGTTTGTCAGGATCATCCTCCTCATCTCCGCTGTCCTCCTGAACAGCATCCTCTGGGATTGCCTGCATCTGAACCCCCGGGGCATGAGGCAACATTCGCAGATTCTCAAACAGACGCTGTCTGTAAAGGATCAAGACAGACTCAAACTTAATCTCAGCTCTTTTTGCCAAAATAATATCCCAGGTTTAAATTAGTTAAACTCTAGGTCTATTAATCAAGCTGTGCATTTAAAGTAAATGTTACCAGACCATAAACATTACTGATAAGATGAGACAAACACAACATGTCACGTTATAAATGTTACAAAATTTTTTTATTCATGCCAGAGATATAAATGGCCTAGAAATATGTCTGCAAAATACTACTACAAAAAGACCCTCAATGTTTGCTTTGTCTCAAAAGAATACAAAAAAAGATCAATTCCACATCTTAATGGTTTAATTCAACCTGATGGAGCATTAAAAGCAAATACTGGACAAATTTGGCCACTGCTGTACTTTTAAAACTGTATATTTTTACATTCAAAATCTTTTATTTTTAAAAATTACAAACCTTTAAGTTTACATTGGGGTTTATAATAGAAATCAAAATAATCATTTTGGTCTTTTGCATCTTATATGGACAGGAAATAATGGGACAAGACAGGAAATCGGAAGCCAGGATTCTAACTCGGGTAGCCGGATGTGCTGCTGCACATCACCAAAACTTCATCAAAATTATTTTTGTTACAACACTGGCTTAAAGGAATATTCTGGGTTAACAAATTAGTTTTAAAGAATCTACCTTACTTTCGCTCAACCAATCAATTAAGTGTGTGAAGCTATTCGTTCCACTTACTTGATCTTTTCCAGATAGTCATTTGTGTTCTGATTGGTCATGTTGGATGGACTGATGTGGAGTTTGAAATCAGGTCCGAAATACTCAAAGTAGTCATTGTATGGGAGCTCTGAAAGAGAGTGCCAGTAACATTACAGCCACCGTTAAAGGACGTGTGACATACAAACAACAGCAGGTGTGAATGGCTCACCGTTAGGAATGGTTGAGTCCAATGCAACAGCGGTCTCGTAGGTCCAGCAGCGGGCCACGTTTCTGATGGTATAGCCTCCTCCACCCAGCATGAGCAGCGGCAGGTTAAAGCTCTTCATGTACTCAACACACTTGGCATGACCTGAACATCCCAAAAGTACAGTTACACATTAGCACTTTTACGAGACGTCTGTACGAAACTGTCTTCAGACCGGATAAAACGCTAAGGGTCACAAATTAGGATTTTGTGTCGTACCTTTGATGGTGAGGTTGAAGCAGCCCAATCTGTCTCCAGACAGAGAATCAGCACCACACTGAAGAACCACAGCACTGGGCTGGTACATCTCCATCACTTTGGCCATGATCTGCAGCACATTCAAAAACATGAACATCTCAGAGCTTCAGTCAAATGATCACGCATTTCACTTTCACACAAAAAAGACTTACAGGTTTGAATATGGCTTCATAAGACTCATCATCTATTCCATCCCTGAGTGGATAGTTGACAGCATAGTATTTTCCTTTTCCTGCACCAATATCCTGCATGGAAAAAAGGGATAAATTATCTTCCTTATCAAATAAGTTCTGAGTGTTTATATCAGTGGCAGAATGAATGGACTTATATACTTACTCTGAGATCTCCTGTACCAGGAAAGTACTCTCCATACTTATGGAAGGACACAGTCATGACACGGTCTGTTGTGTAGAAGGCTTCCTCAACTCCATCTCCATGATGAATGTCAATGTCAATGTAAAGAACTCTCTGATGGTACCTAGACACAAAAAACACAAATGCATCAATGTGGAAGCGGTCATCTTAGATCATGAGATCAATGTCCATTCTAAGCATAAACTTCACTGCAACATCTATATACAGAAGCCTAAAAAAGGATTTGACTAAATGAAACCCTTTTCGATGTAAAATGCATTAACACACTAAATAAAGTTTAACAGAAAAAGCACAAATTAAGTAAAACATGTTTGTAGTGTTTGAACTTAAAATAAAATGGGAGAAAATACAATGTGTGTGATCTGGAACATGTCTGTAGTTAATGTTATGCCCAACACCTGCAGTGAATTGCGCAGCTTTGTTTTTTGAAGCGCTGCCATCTTACATATTTTTAATAAACCACATACTTGAGCAGTTCCAGAATGGCCAGTACAATGTCGTTGACATAGCAGAAACCAGACGCCTCGGATTTCTTTGCGTGATGAAGCCCTCCTGCCCAGTTAATGGCAATATCTGTCTGTTGTTTGTTGAGTTTCACAGCCCCAGCTGAAAAAACCCACAAGTGTTAAAAATGTGTCTAGCCATGCCCAAGTGTGCATATACATCGTTTTCAAGATCACTTACCTACAGAGCCGCCCGTCGAGAGCTGACAAAACTCAAACAAGCCATCAAAGACAGGACAATCCTCTCCTACATTAACTGCACAGACAATCGTTTATTACCATACATGTGTAAAATAAGCATATATTAAGCACATTCAAACGCTCTTGGAGGTGATGTATCGAGAAATGTTTATATGGTTTTGCATCCACACGATGAAAGTCAACGGAGGCCAATGTTGTTCGGTTTACCAACATTCCTCAAAATATCTTCAACACCGATGTGGAGGAAACTCACATCTCTGCATCTGCTTGCTGTACTCGGACATGTTATCTGGGCGGATGGAGCGCAGGAACTTGATGTAGTCATCACTGTGATACTTGGTCATCTCCTCAGCGTTGGCCTTGTGAGGCCTCTGAATAGACACACAAAAACACATCAGTTCAGCGAGAGAAAAACGACTACATGTACATACAAGACCGAGTGAATGTTTCTCTTACATAAATTTCCATCTTCCTGTAAAGGCCATAGTTGAGAAGAAGGTTGTGGGTCATGCGGATCCTGTGGGGTTTCATGGGATGACCCTGACCATAGTAGTAATTCCCGACATCACCTGAAAAAAAATCAAAAGCATCATCATCGAACTGCTCATTCGTATCAATGAACAGACAACGGCGTATCTTTACTTGGAGTGCTTCGGGAAACCCAAGCAAAATAACTTCCGTGTAAATGCGGAGGACAACAGGGTGTCAACCATTTCTACAACGTTCGGTCAAAAACGACGTGCTGCAGACTCTAACGCCGCTCATTTAATCGTAACCCAAAGCGGGATGTTTAGAAGACAAAGGGGCTCGCACCGTAAACCTGAGCACCATTCACGCACGCTCAGATACCGCTGCTAGCAACAGACGAATAACTGCAGAAGCTCAGTTCAGTTCATACAATTGTGCTTCGCGCTTTAAACAGAAATTAGACCGAAGAACCACCGACGTGCGTAAAATTGAATGAATTTGTGCCCCGCGTGGAGGTTTCGTGGCTAACGCCGGTTTTTCAGCACAGCAAGATAAAGAGAGCAACTAGCATGCTAAGCTAGCATTAGCGCCGTGCTAGACCCGGCAGACAACTCAACTGAACTCGAGGATTGTGCAACATTTATCGCAAAACGGAGCTGTACTTTGTCGCTCCGTCAATAAACACTCGATATCAAATCACTTAAAATGCTATTCTTACCATCGTAATAGTAGCAAACTT
Source organism: Barbatula barbatula (assembly GCF_947034865.1). Taxonomy (NCBI): domain Eukaryota; kingdom Metazoa; phylum Chordata; class Actinopteri; order Cypriniformes; family Nemacheilidae; genus Barbatula; species Barbatula barbatula. Next base: position 13,520,474 of record NC_136784.1, read on the forward strand.
TCTTCTTTGTTCCCTGACCACTCAGCGCCATTTTACCCTCCAATTACAGCCTGCGCCTGCCGAGCTTCCTGCGCAATGACGAACTTCAATAGCAACTTGTCTGGGGTAGCTTTGAGCCAATCGTCATTCAGATTTCTGCACGGAGGGCGTGACCTTTGCGTGCCTCGGCCAATCGGTTCTTTTGGCGTCTTGATTACAACGTATTTAAGCGGAGCTGCCTTCGCTCCACAGCTGTTTAAATGTCGGAAAATGAGTCTTTGCAGTTTGTCACAGACGCTAGGACACGTTTCTCAATACTTCGGTGACTTTTGCAAAACTCTTCACACAGTGAGCACATCAGAAGTCTACGTGGGCTAAACTGAGGATCAATTATCATTGCTTTGGCACAAAATGCATCTCTCAAACTTCATGAATATTTTCTCACTCAGACACACATGCTTACTGTTTTCAAAACTGTTAAACTTGTGTTCAAAACAAAACTGAATAAGACAGCAATTTGCTACACTTCTACGGTAATATTTGAATGAAATATATTTTACATCTTAAAATGACTGTAAATGCTATAAAAACAATTGGACCGGCCACAGCTAGATGAACATTTACACAGGTTTTACTCTTTCAATTTCATTACAAAAGGAGACAACTGCTGAAGAGTTTTGCATTGTGATGTAAACATGGACCCAGCCAGATATAGAGAAGTGGCTGAAAGAGGAAGAAGATTGCCAGGGATGGATCAGGCATGCCGGAAGATTCTTGCCTAGGTGTATTGCCCTAGATGACCTAAGATGCGATGTGGATGAGAACCTGTGGCCAAATGGAGAAGACCGAGTAGATTAGCATTACTGTACTATTGTATCTGTATCAGTGGATGGTGTGTGTACAAATTCTTGTATTTTGGAATTACTCAAAAATATAAAATAAATAAACGACATAAAATATTGAGGAATTCTGCATCATGTCTGATTTATTCCAGTAACATATATTGTGGTGAGTTATAAACAGAGATGTGTCCTTGTTTTACATAAGAAAGTATAGTATAATGCTATATGTTGTTAGTGTTTTTTAGGGCATTGTTTTTTGGGTGACAAAGTGTGTTTGTCGACTGTCAACCTTTGCTAGTGTTCTGGAAGAATGAGTTGATTTGAGACCTGAATAAAGTGTTTTGGTAGTTGTAGTGCATTTTGAATCTGAACACTGGTTTGAGAAACGATTCAAACGGAACGTCAAATATTTGAAATAATATACAAAAAAATTTTTTGTTGGTAGAGCATTGTACTACAAGTGCATAGGTAATGAATTAATGGGTTTAATCTATGTACATTTACATTTCTGCATTTGGCAGACGCTTTTATCCAAAGCGACTTGCATTATCCTATACATTTTACATAGGTATCTGGAAACCCCTGGGTTCGAATCCACAACCTTGCTCTTACCACTGAGCTACAGGAAAGCTAGTTTAAGTTTAATCTGTATACAAAATTTAGATTTAGAAGATTTAGAAGACAACAAGTCATGTACTGTGTTTTTCTTATTTTCCCCTGTAAAGCTGCTTTGGAACAATGCAAATTGTGAATATATAAATAAAATTCAATTGAATTGAACAAGTGATGATAAAAACATATGTGTACAGTAGATATCCGTGCATCTATGAAAGTTCAATCAAAGTTATGTTTTAAGCAAATGAATTTTGTCGTCACTTATTTGATCTAATTCTATTCTGCCAGATTACGTGCACGCCTGTAAGCAAAAGAAACCATATCATTTCCAACAGATGAAAAAAGAAGGAAAGAATGAGAGTTATTTTAGACATTCAATATCCAAATAAGAGCAAATGGGTAGTTGATAGACTAATATGCAAATTTGTCCTATGGTGTGACAGCAACGACTTTGAAAAAACTATCAATGAAGGTACATCTCTCTTAAGCTGTTAATATTATAAATACGAGTAATGTGAATGTAAAACATTTTTTACAAATCCAATATAACCAGATTGTTTCACCACAGGACTACCCACATGTATCAAAATATAGGCCTATAGTGAATTAATAATGCCCTCAAAGTGATGGTGCTTTTGATTTAACTTCCACAAATAAGGTTGAAAAAACATTTCTGTGTAACAAAGAAAACAGCTAGGCTCTAACAGAAGCCGACCTAGAGTGACTTTGTCCATAGGTTGATATTTAGGTGAACCAGACAACTGCAACATCCCGAAGCAACACGTGATGGCGCCAGATGCTTACATTTAATCATTAATTCCCTTGTGATAAATCTGCTGATTGCCATCAAGAGACGGACGAAAAAATGCAACGGTATCGTCGACTTTAGACAAAAATAGCTATTCATTCAAGCAAAACCGCAGAGTAAGCATTAAATGCATTAATGTGTCTCGGTTTTCTCATACGGTCACTCATCTGAGGTCTATATAACTGAACTATATAAATATCTATTAGATTGTGCTTTACAGAAATCCTCCCACATAAAACGTATTAGAAAACCTATTCATTCATTCATTCGACTGATTGAAATGACGTATTATGACGTTTAATAACTTTAAATTGAATCCTGTGAGACAAAATCGTGTAATGTTGAATAAACTGTGAATGTTAGAATAATATGGATTATTTGATTGATTTATGTTTTATGAATTGCCAAGCACAAATCTGTTCATGTAGAAATTAAGCATCAATGTGACATTTATTACATTCCAGACGTTTAGATGCTATTAGGACAAGGCATTGATGTGTGAAGCTTTATTGCCTACATTAATGCTCCCTCATATTGTTTCATTAGTTATTGTGGATATAAGAATTTCTATTTGCCCAAGTAAAATACAGGTTTCATGCCTGATTGAGTTAATGTGTTACAAGTTTGGAAGAAGAAAAAATGCAAACTCGCCATATGTAGGTAACCAACATTTATTTACCATTATCAACTTTACAATAAAACCAGTAACATCTTTAAACATTAGCAAAATAAAGAACAAAGTTGGTCAAATGTATTTACAGAGACCAAAAAGCAGATCAAGGCTCACATTTAACACATAACAACTCTGCTTCTTTTAAAACTTCAAATGTGAACATAGCAAGCTCAAATGTGTTTTATTTAGTTTTTTTTCTCTCTTAAAGCCAAGATGTAAATTAAAATGCGTTTTCAAACAAACGAGACAAAGCCTTCTGGATATTTAAAATGGTTCTCTATACACCACAAAATACTTAAATTTGGGTTAAAATATAGGAATGTAGAAAGTTGGCAAGTCTTTTTCGATTTCCTTTTTTTTAACAGTCATTATATGTGGTGATGTTTATCTTGCACAATTCATCGGTATAATGGCATCTGTTCGATGGTGGCTTTGAAAGCTGCTTCACATTTATCCATCCTCAAACTCTCAACCCGCTCTTGCGTTGACATCCCATTTCCAAGAGGTGTACGCCTACGCTTGGCATTCCAGATCGTTGAGCCATTATCAGGGAAGTGAACTAGTGAATCTAGTCTGTCATTTGTTATTAATCTTGAAGAAAGTGGCACGAGGAGTCTTTTTTTTCACATACATGTGTATATATACATATACATATATCCATGTATATATACATATGTATACATGTACACATATATATAAATATATATTTTTTCTTGGAAAAACAGTTCACAAAGTCCTTTGTGAAGTACAATCACTCCTTCTGTTCAGATGGTGCAGGTGTGGAGCTGGTCTCCTCTGTTGGTTTTGTGGGCTCTGCGGCAGGTTCGGCAGCCTCCTCTTTAGGAGGAGCGGCAGCAGCAGCCTCCTCGGGTTTGGCTGCAGGTTCCTCGGCCTTGGGGGTCTCGGCGGGGGCGGGTGTCTCCTCGGCCTTGGGCTGCTCCTCCTCCTTCTTCTCCTCGGCGGCCGCTCCGTTCTCCTCTGGCTTCTCCTCGCCGGCCGGGGTGGCGGCAGCTGGGGCCTCCTCTTCTTTCACCTCGGTGCTCTTCTTGTTCTTCTTCAGCGAGATGCCCTTGAATTTGAAGGAGTTCTTCAGGGAGAACTTCTTCTTCTTCTTCTTGGGGGTCTCCTTGGTGGCCTCGCCCTCTGGTTTGACGGCCTCGCCTTCGGCTGGCGGAGCGGGCTCGATGGCATCGCCGGCCTCGGCTTCTTTGGCCGTCTCTGCGGATCCGTTGGTGGCAGCTGCGTCTCCATCTGCCTTGGCAGAGACATCACCGTTGGTCTTAACGTGGCCGTTCTCCTGAGAAAAGAAAAACGAGACAGGAGAAACGTTATTCCGGTGAACCCATCCATATATGAATAAGGAGTTACATCACCGCGCTGTGTGACTGCCGGCTATATATAACCATACGTTTCAGGGCATCCCTTCAATCGTCGACGAACACAACGGTGACCCATCACGTAAATAATGCATGTCTAAAAGGTGACGCCTTGCAGTACGTCACGCCTCCGAGCGAGGGCGCTGGAGTCGCACGGAAATCTCAAAATGCAAACCGAGACGGCAGCTTTCAAACAAAGACCGAGACCGATCGAAGCACGATGGCCAAATTCACTCGGATTCACAATAAAGCATCGACGATTGTAAAAATACAAACAGGCATTCGACAAAGAAACGTAAAATACAAGTACACTCATTGATAAAAAATGTTTTAGTCGCAAAAAACCAACAAAGCTTCTTCTAATGTGGACTCTCTCTCTCTCTCTCTCTCTCTCTGTCTGTGTGTCTAGACTTTAAACGCGCCCGTCTGAAAAACACTGAAATCCAAACGATGATAAAGAAGAGAAATACAAAATCAACACACAATTACCGAATTAAGTCAATTTAGCTGATCGATCGCGACCCCCTGTTGTTAGATCACACATAGTGAATGCGTGCAGCATCCTCATACACTCGCATGGCAACAACATCGACATCCTCAAAGCGCTCGAAATATAACTGTGGTCGATAAATAAACACGAATATTCACAGCCGGGCACAAAATCCGCCTGCATGCGTGAGATATTTTTTTATTCGTGATAAATGAAATTGTTAAAAACACGAATAATCACCGAGAATAACTATTAAAACCCTTTTTGATAATCGACACGTTTTCCCATTCCACTAAAACCGCTCGCGCTGGTGTCGTCGGGAAGCACTTGTTGGTCAGATGTGGGTGTGTCGCAGATGGCGAGATGGATCTCTCGTGTTTCGCCTTACCTGTCCATTCGTCTTGACGGCAGCCGGGTCAGCGACGGCGGCTTTCCCCTCCACAGCCACTCCTCCCTTTGATGCCTGGGATCCCATAATGCTCGTTTGGTGGGAAAGTAAACGAAAAATAACTCAAATTTCGGGCAGGTGGAAAAAAAGTATTAATCCAGACAGACGGACATCCAGAGGTGCGAATGAAGTTCTCTTTTTTTCTCTTCTCGATAAGGAAAAACTTGGGATGATCCACTCTCGTCTTCCACCCGTGTGCGTCGAGGGCAACCTACTACTAGGCTACCGGTCCTAGTTCTACAGCGCTTCAAGATAACCTAAGGCCCCGCCCACAGGCGTGTCTCGACAACTCAATCCAATCGCATACACGGCGCCGCCCACTTCTGGGCATCCGTGTCCCACCTCTTGTGTTTCGCATCAGACCCGAAGAAAATGGCATCAACTGAAAGGGGAACCGACGGTGACTTGTTGAACTTTGTGGATGTTGAGCACAATGGGGCTCCACTTTAATGAAACTCATAAAGCTAAACTGTAGAACTGAAGCGTTTAGGACGTGTCAGTGGTTGATGTGCTTGCTTTGTGGTTAAATGTATTTATCCATTTGGTATAAGACAACACGGACGTGTAATGGTTCTGTTGGCTTCATGCAACATTACATAATATTCACTTTCTGATAATGCTGATGATAAAACTGTTAATGGGAATAGTGGTCGCGTGTGTGACACTTTATCATTCACATAAGGTTTGTAAAAAAAATGTGTCAATGTTTGTGTGTTATTGATTGTGAATATTGTCAATTTTAAACACAACACATGTAGTCACACATGAACGTGTTCCCATTTGAAGTGAAAGACAAACGCGTGTGTTATATTAGTTCACAACCAGATTTGCTTCCGGAGCCAAATATCATCAACGTATTACCAAATATGTCCAAAAATATTACATTAAATGTCAGATTTATTGCTATAACCAGACGCTGTGCCCAATGTTGTTTTAGTATTTAAAGTATTACTACGTGACAAATGAGTTAGGATCAAAATACCATTAAGTTTGACACGTGACCTTTGAGGTCAACGAAAAAAGATAAAAACAGCATTGTGTCCTCTTAAAAGTTGATATACAATTGTTTTCATGTTCTACGGGTCCACATTTATGTGCATTTACATTTGCTTTAAGGGGGTTGTTGCTCACGAGTCTTATCAAGGATTTCCTGAGATATCTTATACGAGAATTTTCCTAATCAAGTCCATCTTTCTCCACATCACTATCTTCTCCCTGTCTCGAACCCCCCTGTTTTGTCAAATGACCTAAAGTCTGAGCTATTAACGCAGGAATTTGAGGCACGCAAGCGCTCGTGAAGAACTTTTCACCGCATCTGCGTCTTTCCCAGAATTCCCCGAACCTCGTGGAACGGGGCAGAATGCGTTTTATGTGTGTCAGATGAGAGAATGTAATGAATAAGCTCATATATTGAAACAGTCTCCTCTTTTACTCCAGGGAGAGAGTTGGGGGTTGGGTGTGATGGAGTGGAGAGGAGGAGGGAGTCTTCTTGCCCTGAGCTTTTGTGATGGGGTTCATTTTCTTGATGATGGGTCAGGACACATCATATCGCCGGTTCTGGGTCAGACTTTTGCTTTCTCCCCTTCTCATCAGGCCTTTATTGTCACCAAAGTTGGAGAGACGAGTAAATGGCCGCCATCCATCCAACACAAGACCTGCATTTCACACCTTTAATCCAGTAGGGAGTCTTCTTTGGGCCTGGTGTTTCAAATAGCTCCTGTAGGAGCAACATCTCCTACATGAATGTCAATGGGGTGTTGATATGCCAATGATAGGGACATCAGACCGGGCAGGGCAGGTGAGAACTGGCTATCAGTGACTCTTCTGCTCTGGGACTGTTTTGACCACAGCAGGGAATAAAAGAGGACGGTGTGAACATGGGGGTTGGTTGCCCTAGAGCATTGTGGACTAAACTGAAACTACATGGAGCCTTTGCTGAATCCAATCCAGGGTCTTGGAGAAATTTGCCAAGGAGAGAATAAATGACACATTCAAGTCTGATAGATTCGCTCTCAACCAAACCAAAGAGTTTGCTGGTAAGCTCAGTGGTTCCCATCGTGACCTGGAGGTCAAGTGACCAGGGTTCACATTCCTCTGAGTTTCCCTGATCCCCTGCTTCTTGGTGATACGTGCTTCTGTTAGTTCTGGGTGATAAATGGCTGATAATTTTTTAAAACTTTAATATGATCCATTTACATTCATTTAGGCGAATACCCTTTTTCATAAATTGCTGACCTAAATATATAAACACTGTGTGTATGTTTAAGTAAATAAATATAAAATAGTAAAAAAAGATTAGTAACTAAGCCATGTTTTCACATACTATAAACACAATCAACTAAATTAACACAATAAACAGTCATATTTAATATAAAATCAAGTAATAATAACACCAAAATACCTACACTCCAACAATGGGTTAAAACAACCTAGCATTTTTGTTTTAAACAACCCAGCATAGGTTCATTTTCAACCCAATGGTTGGGTTCATCCCTTTTTGACCCAATGCTTGGTTGAAAGTGTATAACATAAAAAAGTATGTGGACTAGGGGTGTTGCAATATACTAGTATTGTCAATAACCAATATAATAAAAACAACCATAAACGATATTGTGTTAATACTACACATATGTATTGATATTCATAAAGTAAATAATTAGGCAAACATTTTAATTTAAAAAGTCACAATGGTAACAAACCCTCTTCAAGCCTCTTAAAACTCATATTTTTAGTGTGATTTATTGGGCAAAAATACAAAATGAACAAAAATAGAGAATCATTTTACTGATGACATTATATAGTGAAAGGCCAATATTGTAATTTATATAGATATATCATTTCATCATACCTACAATATTTTGCACAGTTTAATAAAAATATCATTTTTACGTTGAATTAGCGTAAATTAAGTTAAGTTGAAACAACAAATCTATTTTTAAAATGTATATTTAGAATATAAAAGGGCACAAGAGAGACCTTCATTATTCGTTTTTTGGGGGGATTGTTTGCTATGTCACAACATAGGACATTGACATTCTCATATGTTAAAGTCACAAGATAAGAATCACATCTACATTAATAACCCGGAACGGTAATGGTCTATAAAATACATTAATGGGTAATTACTATGATGTTCACATGTTGCAAATCTATTATTTACAGAATATCAGTCTGTCCATTTCTCTTAAAAAGCTTAAGGACACCCAAGATCTCCACTGGATCTTGTAGTGCATGTTGAGAAATTAAGTCCCTCCACAGCTGAAGATCCAACTGCAGATGAGCAGATAACTGAAAGTGTGTCTGTGTTCCGCAGGAGACTTCCGCTAAACAATAGCACACTCTCAGCACCATGTGAGCTCCAGCGTGTGATCGGTTTGGATGACGATAATTACATAGGTTATGTTAATTTGCACAAGACCACCGGAGGAACTCCATGACTCAGCAGAGCACAATCGAAGTCTCCTCGGGGTGTGAGAGCTTCGAGACAAAGCCCACTTTTAAACTTTAAAACTCTGTCTGGGAAAGAAGTCATCACATGCTGTTGCTCTAATGTCCTCTGAGTAAACTTCGCCCGAGATCGAAGCGAGAGCGCAGGGGCAGGGCAGCGAGGGGAGGTACGTGACCCACTCCAAACTCTGTCTATTTCTGATGCTTAATAGCATATCTCTCGCTCTCTACGATGTAGCCTTGACCGGTTTCTGGAATACTTAACGTGGGCCATCTTATCTTTTTCTTGTTTTTCTCTTCACAACATTCAATGGACCTTTTTGTTTGGTTGCCCAGATTTCATGCCTGAACACAGAGTGAGATTTATATCCTCAAAAGGCTCTATTGTTCTCCAGTCAGAATAGCAACTGATGAGCATCACAAGCCGGGGTGAGGGGATGGAAAGAGAGAGGGAAAGACAGCGATGTAACATTGTAGTTCTTAATAAATAAATCGATGTATCACAAATTACTCACTCAATACAGTCTCACACATTGTCAACTTTACACAAACATCCCTTATTTCACCCAAAGCTCTGACTAACTTCTACCAGACAGGAAAACTTCTTCATCACAAAAGAAGCAGACCCATATCGTTTCATTGGTGCTTTTGTGAGTTTCCACACAAGCGGTGAAATCAGTCCATTAAAGTCATTCTCCTATTATCCTAAACATCTTTAGCTTAAATCTGCCTGCCCTCATCGATCAGTAAGAAGAGATTAGAAGCTTCTGAGACAATAGGAACATATGGCATAGCTTTTTAAGGGACAGATGTTCGAGTCGGCCGAAGATGAATGCAAGAAAACAATCTTGACTTTAGCTGTGAGCTTTGGTGTGGAGCTGCTGGGGGTCAAGAGGTCGAAAGGTCGCTCGGCTCTGGGACGTTTTCTTAGATGTTTCGCATCAGACCAGACCGATGTGTCATAATAATGAAGTATCCGGTAAGGAAGCAAAGCTCTACGTGATTCTCCTCAGATCTTCACTGTGTGCTAAGACCATATAGCTGCTGGCCTTCTGAAACCTCGTATCTCCATATTTCCTGATTTTTATTTCTTGCTATAAATCCCTGTTATTGGTCACTCTTTATGTTTGTCACTGTGTTTGCAAATATCCAACCAATAAAAAGTTCTTGTCAAGTTTGACAACACAGTATTCAATCATTCAAAATGTACAGTGTTTTCCATATGCTGAAAAACAGCGAATTTGAACATCTGAGGTTTCGGAAAGGAAAGTCGTGACAGTAAACTGTGACAGCTACGTTCTTGGTCGGTGAAGGTTTGACGTTTAAGAGCTATGGCAGAGGGCTGGGTTGTTAGGTTCATTTAAATATCATTCAGACATTAAAGTCATTCAGACATATAGAAGTCTTAAAATGTGTTGTAACATTCTTCATCACATCAGTTATTCATTTTAAAGTTCATACAAAAACAAGATGATTTATTATTCATCTTTTATATACCCTCATGTCATTCCAAACCTGTATGACTCTTTTTTTCTGTAGGAGACAAAAGTAGATATTTTGAAGAACGTTGGTAACCAAACAACATTGGCCCACATTTACTTCCACCTATAGAAACAAAACCACAGACACATTTCTCTAAATATATTTCTTTTATGTTCTACATAAGAAAAGCAAGTCATATCTAAACAACATGAGGGTGTATAAAATAATAACTAGTGTTGATGACTTTGGGCGAACTATTCCCGTAAGCCCGCTTATACAGTAAATTCCCCTTATCTGTACAATCCCCTACTTCCCTTTATAATAAATGAACACGTTTCCTATCACAGCATTCCTAAATTAATGATGGAAAACACCTGCCTTCCCCAAACAAACTTTGTTATTGCCACTTGTTAGACATGTACCTGCCCCACCTGTGTTTTGCAAACTACCCGACACGTGGCAAAATCTCAAGGTGCTTTCCGTGACCCACTAGAAATTCCTCCGATGAGTTCACGATTACTACATCGTGTGGCTTTCACTTTCGCTTTGTCACCATGTGTCAATTTCTGCTTTCCCTTTCTGTGTAACCTCCTTACGTTGAGGCGCATCAGCAGTATCTGGGAAATCCCAGATGGCAAATTCAAGCGAATATGCCTATTAGCCATTAAACAGAGAGATCACATTTACACGGGTATTTCTGCCTCAGTAAGTACCGTGCTTGCCATTGAGCGGAAGCTCCTATATTGCATTAAAGGCGGCTGTTGATCATTCAGTGGTGTTAACTTCGCCATTCCGCAAGAGCTGACCGTACCCAATAAACCAGATGTTTAAAACACGCAGGATTTATTATTTAAATCTTATTATCCTACCACCTACCTTACATTCTCCTGACCACTAACAACCCGCCTCATGCCATCTTATCAGAAAGACTGTGGCTATTCTGTCAGGCTGCAAATGAGTAAAACATTTTGTTTACCACAAGGAAAAGAGCTATAAATTGAATTAGTTAACTGCTGAAACTGCTCAGGTCTGTGCATTGAGAAAACATGCCACTTTTGGGCAGAAACCTCACACCTGTTCACTCTCCGCTGTATTTTTAGTGAGCGATACCTTTGATTCTCCCCATGTATAGACGGTGCCACGAATAGCTCAGAGCTAGAGATTGATACACAAACACAATGCAGACGCAGGTGAGTCAGGAGATAACATGCGGGACAGCCGGCGTGTCTAAACCTCTGCCATTTTGACAGACTGTGAATGGATGCACGGGACGGCCAGCTTTCAAATCCCCTCCTCTATTATTTTGTATGTGTTGTCGGTCTGTCTCTCTTTTGATTGGCTTTGTTTTCCTTTGGAAATAGATCTACATTCAGTAAACAGGTTTGTATGATCGCCTAGTTCTCATATTGTAAGGGAGACCTGAGCCACCAATGTGTACCAGAATATCACAGCGGCTTGGGGGATGGGCACTTTTGAGTACCCTAGCAACCATGCAGCTAACGCATAGCAACACCTTAGAATCAAGGCAATGACTACAGGCTACAAATGATACAAATGGAAAGAAATGAGGGTTATTGTATTAAATATTCATTTCAAACTGTTTCTGAAATACATGTAAAAACATGAATAATGTGTTGTTACTTGTTTTCTTTACAGTATTCAAGATGTCCTGTTTTAATTTTCTGCAAATAAAAACAATATTTTCAGTAGTTTACAGAATAATGTTGTAATAACATTTTTTGTTTTATGGATTATGGACAAACAGTAAAAAAACATCAAATTACAAAAAAGACTGCAAATTTACAAGAAAAACTGAAATCTGGCTGAAAAGAAAGTTGTTTTTTTACAGGGATATTTTTACAGTGCATGTTGCAACACAAAGCTGATGACATCTAAACACATCGACCTGTTTTCTCAAGCTAAAATTATGCTGCGTTTTCACTATTTGCATTACACACAAACAAACCTGTGTACGGCTGTTGTCATATCAACAAGGTCAGTGACACGTTCACGTGCCAAAATGCACTTTACCATTTCTGTGGACACAGATTCGTGTAAACCAGTTTGTGAGAGTGTTTGTGTGTAAACACCTGTATAAGGATACATGCTACTCACAAACGAATGTATATCCATTATAAAGATTTCCTAATTGTCTTCTCTATAAGTCGCATGCAACAATCAAACAAGAACTATCCTCTGTAACCTTGAGGTTAAACGCTGGAGGTTACAGACAGCTTAATAGACAGTAAAGAGGAGTGTTTTCCTATTGACCACAGTGCACTGCATTTGACCGCCCAGTTTGGCATTACGGGTGACGTCTGACACGAAAGTGTGTGAGCGAGCGGGAGAGCGAGGCTGAACAGTGATGCCGAAAAACACGATGGCACACTGACCCAGTAATACAACTGTAGTGCCAGTGGGCCTACCCTGCCCTACTGAACCCCCCCACTACACACATTCACACCCAGCTGTCGCTTAGTTTGTCTGTCCATAAGAACGGCCCATTAAATTCATGATGATAAAGATAGCGTTAAGAGAAGACTGAGCTATTTATGAGAGAGGCATCATTTTGGCATGGTACGGCTGTCGGCGGAGCACGCGCAAAACACACAGGCTTTCTTCTCCAAACGCAGAGAGAGTGAGACACAAAATGGAGGGGTGATGCAGAGACAAGGCAGGCATGTAAATAATGAAGCCGTGGCTTTACAGCTGTGTGCTTTGGCTATTGGACTCAGGACTTTCTGGAGGCATAGATAAGCTCGATTTTTGCTTGACAGAGGCTAAATCCAATTAATGGAGAGCGGTCGGAGCAGTATACCTCCCTTGTGAATGTCTGCGTGTTTGAGGGAGAGACAGAAAGGGAATTAGAGAGTGTGCTTGTTTTGGGGTGAAGAACATGGTCTCTTTTTCCAAAAGCAATAATGAGGCACTAATGAAAAATTCCCTCTTTTTCTGTATCTATCCCGGTCTTTGCAGCGTTATCTTCCCATCTTCAATAACACCATCTGGATTCCTCCACGATTCTGGTTTTAAATCTGTTTTCAGAGTTTCATTCCTTTAATTGCATCTAGCTTTCTTGTGTCTCTTACTGTTTTATTGGGTCTTATTTTCCTCTCGCTCAGCTTGTTCCGCTAACAGGGTGTCTGAGCTACACAATTCTTCCAGCAGCTTTATTTTCCTCATTTGTTTGAAATATTTTTGTGTTTAAAAATGTGATAGACGTGAATCATAGCTGAAAACTTTTGATTAAAAAGAAATAAATATCGGCTAATAAACATTCAGTTTATTTTGAAGGATGTTATTAACCGGCGGCACCCATTCACTTGCATTGGTTTTGTGTCCATACAGTAGAAGTGAATGGGTGCCAGTACAGTTCAGTAACCAACAATCTTCAAAATGTCTTCTTTTGTGTTCTGCATAAGAACAGGTTCTGAATGACATTGAGTAAATGATGTAAGAATGTTCATTTTTGGGTGAACTATCGCTTTAAGTCAGTGCTGATTTTAGTATTATAACACCATAGTACTATTCTAGTGGAAAGCGATATCTCCCTCCCTTGCTCATTCTCACTTTTCACAATCAGCCCCGTTTTTACTCTGTTATGAAGTTCAGCAGCAATCCGTTTCTAAGGCGAGTGGCATCAATGCTTCCTCTTGTTCTTTTACTGCGCTCCGCGAGGTGCATAAGAAGGGGCGAGAGTGAGCCATGATGTGCACTTTTGAGCAAGATGAAAACTATGTCAAAGCTTTTCTCTCTTTCTCAATGTAAATGGCTGATAAAGTAGGTCACCGCCCAAAAGAAATTCGAGGAGAACAACCCTCATCTTGAGGCGAGCCAGATGTCTTGATGTCTCTCAAGCTATGATTGTATTTAGCCTGAAACGTCTTTGGGATGTTTTCCTCCTTACAGTACGTGCTGCAGTCACCAAACAATTGGTTCAATCGGTGCAATGCCGCCACCAAAATAGTCCGTGCAAAAGAGGAAGTGGCTACACGGAGGATCTGAGGAAGTTGCTATGTTGGGGACTGTCACAACAGCTCGCTGTTTTCATAAAAGTTGTAGCCGTGCTGTATTTGCGGATGCAAATGCTGCTTCAAAGTGACTGCATGCCGGCTGCCTCCAAAATCTGGCCGGGTTAACCCAACTCTACACAGGGGTGCGAGACCGCGCACCACCAGCCGTAACGTCATTAGCACAGGTTTGAACTGTTATAATCCAAAAACTAGGCACTTTGGCACAGGGGCGTTTTTGGATGATCCACACTTGCCAGCGCTCTAATATGAACCCTTTCAAGAAGCAAAGGTCATTGACTTAAAGTCAGTATAGTCCCCTAACTAGACAACTGCTCGGTCTAAATGACTGTTTACCAAAGCTTATAGATTTAATTAAACGTTCAAGCCCCTTTCAATGACAATGAGCGGGCCGAGCTGGTACAAGAGTGCGCTTTGTGAGACGGTCATTAAAAGTCTCTTTATGGGACAGCGAGTGGGCTGGAGATGGTAGAGCAGTTCAGCTCTCCGCGTTCGGAGCGAGCCTTAAACAAGCCGGGCTTTGTGAAGTTGCCGTCTTTGAAGTGAGCGACGAGCGCTGATGGGCCAAAGCAGGAAATCGAGCTCATCTTTTCTTGTCGATCCCACAATACTTTGCGTCTCACATGAAATTGCCTGATGTTAGATATTGTCAGAAAGGATGCTTCTAATGATGTCTGTGAATTGTGTTTAGGCGGTTCAAATGTGACAAAATGAAGCTTCAGGATGTGAAACTGCACGTAGAAACCGTGGCGGTTTTAATTTTATTAGGAGTGTCAATAATTCACTAAGTTGCTGTAAAATCATGCTGAAAATCATGTTCTGCTCGCACAGCTCGGAGATCAAAGAGTAAAGCTACGCATTGGCACAGTGAACCACTATATTCGTCTCTGTTGAATACAGGAACGGGCATTTGGTCTTGACTCATTTGCACACTATACAATTTAAAGTAGGCTGACGTTTACTTTCCATTGGCTGATAAGAATTTTAAAAGCTCATGAATTCCTTCAGTCCTACAGTCATAAATAAATGGTGGAGACCGTTACCCATTCAGCAGCCCAACAAAGGGATGTGAACGACTAAATGGCTCTATTAACTATTTGCATAGTTTGCCATCACAGGCTCTCTTTGTGCTGTTTCTCTAGAAGTAGATTTCAAGATCTGTGTTTGTATTTGTCAGTCCATTTGAGAGAATCTTTGTGGATTGCTCGATCAATACTGCTTTTGTGGCTAGATTTATTTTGTAATCTTGCGTGAGATTGCGCTATCAGCGGTGCTGTAACTGTAATGTCAATAAAGCCCGCCAACTCGTACATCGACGGTTTATGGGAAAATCTGCAGGACACAGCATGCAGTGTTGGTATGTAAACACTTGAAAGTGCGTTCAAAACGTAGAGTAGACCCTTTGAAGGAGCCAGGGGAATTTCTGGAATTTTCTTGGAATGCCAGGCATTCCAAGGGAGGAGAAAATGGCACTCGGCAGAAAATATCATTTCACAAAGAATAATGGAGCTCTCGCATGTTTGATTTAAGTGTGAAATTGGTCTCAGATGTTGCTCCTGCGACGCCTCAGGACAAACAGGAACATATGGGATGATTGTTGACATACAGTAAGATTACGGAGCAGTTAATGTGCACAAAATGATCTCAGATGAAAAATCTGGTCAATCTGGGCAACATCGTTGAGATCAGAGATACTGCTCTGAATTTAATGTATAGTTGTCTTCAAGGAACAAATGAATGATGATGAGTTTCTGTTCATCTCTATTCTCTATTCGTAACTTGTTGAACAGGCCTCAAGCTGAAACGGATTTATTTGAAGATCCTCGCCAAATAATCATGATAAAGTGAAAATAAAGTGATGTAACTGATCTTTATCAAATTATCATGCATGTTAATGAGGCATGATTTACAATTTTCTCAGATTTCAATTCTTTTATTGTTTTTTCACCACCTCGCAACCTCAGTCTCTTCTGCCCAGTGGTGATGGGTGGCGTTTCTATGGTGGGGTGGTGTCCATTAAAGAGACGCAGGGGGCTTTGCCGGACTTCTCATTAGTCACGATCCCCCGCTCACGGCACGGCCATTAGAGTCCCTTCACCCACAGAGTAATCAGTGTCAGCGCTTACAGACCTGCCTTTCTCTCCTCGCTCCTCTCTCACTTTCTCGAAATCTCATCGCTTCTCCCTCCTGTTCCTATATCTCGCGCAGTCACCGTCTCATTGGCCGACAGTTATATAGGCTATTTACTCATCGGATTGTCAATCCGCTATTATCTGGTTGTCTGGTAATACCAAATGCTCAATTCTGTCCTTGATATCTCCTCTCGCCTTCTCACTTCAGTCTCAGCCTTGGGCATGTGTTGCCCTCCCCCTCATGTGCCAGTTGGTGGTGGTGGGGTGTGTATGTGTGCTGGGGGAGGGGGGTGGTTGTGTGTTGTGATGGTCGAATTGAGGCTGGGCCGGGCAATAGTCAGTGTGTGTGCTGAGTCAATAACACTGTTCCCTGTGTTCAATAGGAACAATAGGAGGGGTAAGTGAGTGTGTGTGAGACATGGGGTCTGGGGGGCAGGGCTTGGGTAACAAGCCGACAGCTGGGATCGGGGTTTGGGTGTTGCAGACACACACACACACACACAGATTAAACAGTAGTTTAAGAGGAACATGTTTGTTAAGTGGAAAAACTCTGGTTGAATTTCAGAGACCGCAGAATTTACATGGTCGGAAATTAATAAATTCTTTGTTCCTCTTTCCTTTTTGTACTTGATTATTTAGCCATCAGTGATTAGCCGGTGCTAAATGCCACTCGCCGAATGTGCCTGCTATTCTGACGTACCCACTGTCTGAGTTACAATGGGAAAACCCAGACACGGCTTAACTGCCCAATCAGAGACTGTCAAGTCAGTAAATGCTTATCAGTCATCAATACGTCGGCCAATCAGAGATGGCAATGTAAATGCTGAGCAACCAGAGAAAGCCGAACTGCTGGGGGGCAAGACTGATTCACACAACCCCTACTGGACCACCAACTCACCTTCAAAGGACTTCCTACCGGGTTTAACCTCAGTAAATGGATCTTTGCTAAGGAAAAAATGTAAGGGATGTATTCAAATTGTACGTGGCATAATCTCTGAAAGCTATGAATACGTAGATATTTCTAAAGGGATAGTTCGCCCAAAAATAAGAATTCTGTCATCATTTATTCACCCACAAAACCTGTGGACTACAAAAGAAGATATTTTGAGAAATGTCTCAGGGGTTTTGTGTCCATACTATGGAGGTCAATGGGGGACGATGTTGTTTGGTTATACTGTAAAAATTATTTGTTGTTTTAACTTAAAAAATTAAGCTAGCCTAGTTTTTACCAAATTCAGCTTAAAAACATATAACATAACAATATAGCATCAAATTCGGGTAATAACTAATATTTTCACGTTGAACTATCTCACATTTTTAAGGCAGCTGGGTAACCTCATTTTTCAAGATGAAACAACAAATACGTTTCTACTCAAAATATATTGTTTTGTGTTCTGCAGGATTGGGTGATAGGAAGATAGCGATTCCCTCACAGCGGTGGTAGACCTACACTTATATACAGTTAGCTTCTAAATCTATACAAAAGCCTCTCAGGAGTACAAATGGACAGATCTGACCTACATTAGCAGCAGCGTTATGATCTCAAAACAGCGTGGGCTGAGAAGGCGTACATTTTCATCTGGAATGCTTATCTGGTCCCACATTCCCGCCACACTACTCCAAACGTATCTAGCCGGAATCGCCAGTGAGCAGAAGATTTAAAGGGAATACTTCACCCAAAAATGGATAAAACTGTCATCATTTACTCGCCAACTCTGTATACATTTCTTAGTTCTGATGGACACAGAGAAAGATATTTGGAAGAATGCTTATAACCAGACAGATTTTGCCCCCCAAAATTGACTCCCATAGTAGAAAAAAATAAAATGGTAGTCAGTGGGGGGCAGAATCTGTCTTGTTATAAGCATTCTTCCAAATATATTTCTTTGTGTTCATCGAAGAAATGTATACAGATTTGAAACAACTCGCAGGTGAGTTAATTTTTGGGTGAACTGTCCCTTTAAGACGGCAAAGTGAGTCTCTCTTTCACAAGCTATCTTTAGCAGTGCTGGCTAAGAGCTTGCTATTATTATTTGTCATTTTGTAAAAATGCACAATTTCTGCCATAGGCACACCTGTGTGTGCTCATATTGTGCGTGTCTTGAAGGGAAGTGATTGGATCATTTTTGCATTTTGTTGATGCAAATCGATCAAAAAATAAATGTTTTTTGGAGAGATCTGAGCATTGAGGCAAGAAAATATCACAGAGAGACAGAGAGAGAATATGAGGTCTTTTGACTTTTCCATAAAGCAACCACGCAGAGCACCCTAGCAACCACGCAGAACACCTTGGCAACCGCATAGCAACATCCTGGCACAGTTGAGCATTTGCACTGGCAGTCGCCCTCACATTTTCTCCAGAAAATGCACAAATCTAGTTTGCAGTCATGTGCAATCGCACGTGTGTTACATAAGGTAGACTTGATCCATGTAACAGCTACAGCAATATTGCACAGATAAGGCACTATACTTTCTTTCCCCTCACCCTGTCTCCTAACAGTAAAGAGTTACCCACAACAGCCAGTGACACAACAGTCCCTTGTGATAAAGCCAGATGAATAAAGAGTGATCGACACCTCCATATTACAGATTAAAATGACCTTTTGATGTCTATCACGCACCCGACTGCATCAGCATAACAGACAGGGTCTTTGTCTCCGCGGCTGACCCGCCATAAACACAGTTTTAACCCTGTGCTTCTTCCCAGCTCTCCTGTGCAGTGGAAATACAGTGAGAAAGAAAGAGAGGCGAAAAACAGCGGACAGAGATGACAGATAGCCCAAGACTGCTCTACGCTGTGCCAGCTCTCATAAATCATACATGCCGCTCAGACACGGCGCCATCTTATACTCTAATGATCAGCACGGCCTCTTTATTCGCTGAAGTCTTTCTCCCATGATTCCCTTGTTTAAATATCCCACCGCTCTCAAGCTTCAACGCTTGCTGGAAATACAGTAGGTTTCAGTCTTCTCGTAAGTCGGGTTTACAGTCGATATTTCAAGGAGCCTCGGGCGTTAGATACTCTTTTGTGAAGATCGTCTTAATAAAGTTGATTTGTTCCAGCGTGACATACTTGTAAATGTTAATGAGCGGAGACTGACACATTTGAAAGCATAGGGACCCTATTACATCTGAATTTGACATTAATGATTTATACTTGATCATGCTTTTATTTAACATTTGATGCATTTAGCAGACACTTTAATTCAAAGCATTTCTTTTTTATTCAATTCATGATATACATTTCTGTGTTCCCCGGGATTTGAACCCATAATTTTGCACAACTAAGGCAATGCTCTACCAACCCATACAGAAATTTGCTATACGGCCATATATTCGATTCAATATAAATTAATTTATGTAGTGCTTTTCACAGCTTTGCATGTTTGCAAAGAAGCTATGCATATACCTATAGACCCTTTCATCAGACGCGCTCGCCTTCCAGTCTGTGTTTGTTAGAGAGCAAAAATAGTTTTCAGATGCAGTGTACATTATTTACAGCAATAATATGACATTAAATCGATCTTAATGGATTAATTAGAAGACGGTATTACTCCACCACCTATATGGCGTCATCCACTTTGTAGTTTCTCAAATGATACATTGTACAATGGTGGGTAACCAGCGACTTATGTCGTTGTTCGGGAAACGCACCCCTGGTTATCATGTAATTTTTTGTGTTCATATACATTTGTAGTATTATTTTATTGTAAAAAAATTGTATTTAATAAACGATTTATTGAATGTTGTTGTATGTTAAGTTTATTAATGAAACAATTTGTTGAAAGTGCATGTACTATATCTTTGTCGGATTTAAAGAAACCGCATCGGGCATTGCCCTCTAGGGGTTGTGCTTTATTAATAAAAAAATATTGGAGAGACAAGTTTGGCCAAGTGACGGATCTTCTTTTTTTAATAATATATAAGAAATGACTATGTTTAATATATTGAAAAATATATGCACTTGAATCCAATATATTGAAAGGTATTATTTAATATATTGCATTATATTTCCAGTATATTCCCATTTATTTCTAAGATTCTAAACCAAAATGTTCAAACAAGTTTGTATAATGCGAATCATTAAAACCATGATTGGTAGAAGTAAAGCAAGAACTAAAGCGCTACCCTTAACCTGACATCACTGAAGGATTAAAATGAAGGATTAGGTACCTTGTAAAATAGTTTGGAAATGCGTTGAGATTGTATTGAGAATACACAGTGCAGACTGTAAACTAGAAACAAAGTATTAAACCAGCAGAAAACAGTGACAGAACTGCAACAGATTTGTAGGTTTCAAGCTGTTCTCACAGTGTAACACAGTCAGTCTGTTCACTCGACAATTATGCTGGCAAAGGCACCACTGAACAAATACTGAACCTGAAATAATAAACTTCCCTATGTAACTAGTGTTGCAAGATCTTAAAATCGAAAAGAAAAACAAGCCCAGAATTAAATTAAAATCTTGTGTCTTGAAACAAGACAAACATTTGGGTTTTTTGCATTATAAAATTCCAAAAGCATCCTTTTGGGCAGAAAAAACATTCCTTAAAGGGATATTTCACAGAAAAATGACAATTCTGTCATCATTTACTCTGTATAATGTCTTTGTTCTGATGAATACAGAGAAAGATATTTGGAAGAATGCTTATAACCAGACAGATTTTGCCCCCCATTGACTCCCATAGTAGGAAATTTTTTTTTTTTGTTCAGTTGATTCAAAGGAAGACATTTTAAAGAATGTTGGACAGCAAACCGTTCTGGGGCACTTTTGGCTACCATTGTATTTCTACCTACTATGGGAGACAATGTGGGGCAAAGTCTGTTTGGTTACAAGCATTCTTCCAAATATCTTTCTCTGTATTCATCAGAACAAAGACATTTATACAGATTTTGAATTTTTGGGGGAAGTGTCCCTTTAAAAACGTTAATTTTACCTCGACCTGGCAACACTGCATGTAACTCCTACTTCTATTGACACAAGGTATTTAATACATTTTCTAAGCAAATGGAAAAACTAATTTTGCCTGCTGGATAATCCCATTGACTTTGAAGGAACGGCATGTGTCATTAACATATGGCAAACTCTTTTATTCAAACCAACTTACAGAGCATTCAAGCCATTGATTTGATCATGTTTGTGCAATGCTCTCGCAGGAACGTGTGTCAAAGATAGAATTTCACAGAGCGAGTTCTTGGTCTAATAAACAGCCAAACAGCAACACCCTAGTAACCATATGCCAATGCCCTAGCAACCAGTTTCATCCTTAAAAATCTATTTTTCTTTTCTCCAGCATGCACCTGTGTTTTGTTCTTTCTTCACTGTGCTGATGTTGAGGGGCAGGGATCAAGGCTCTACAACTGTCTTCTTCGGTCTTAAAGATACCAGTGTAAGGTAGAGAGGCTCCATTCTGCTGCTCTCTCTCTCCTACTTCACCGCCAGCTGCTCTTATGATGTGAAAGAGAATTTATAATCGGGTGGCTGAGGAGATGAGACGAGGGGAGAGAAACGAGAGAGAGAGAGAGAGAGAGATGGGAAAGAGCGGAGGTTGACCTAATTCTGTGCAAATGGCGCCTGTGCTCTGCTGTAGTAGTCAGCTCTCTCCCTCTCTTTATCTCTCTCTCTCTTTTGTAAATTTAATGTCTGAAACTCGACTTCAGAAGGTACAGAGCTTCTGCCTGGTCTTTCTCTTGGGTCTTCCAACAGTGTAGCTTGAAGGCTTTAAGCTTCTATGCTGTCGTTGCAGTTCTGCATGCTAAGAATGAGAGGATTCTTCATACAACACAAACACGAAAATACACCACGTCATAAAGTAGGCCATGAAGCAACTCATTGGTGGTACATTTTTAAGAAAGCGTAATAAATAAATAGCGATAAAAATGCATTTTCAGTCCTCACATAGAACTGAAAAGTTCTGATAAGATCTCATTGTAATGGCAAAATTAGTTTTTTGCTTCTCAGACTTTTCTCACGAGACAAAGACACCAAAAATCTCAACGATGTCAACAATGTTACATGCAGTGCGTTGTTTGCAGATTATTGGCCAATATATCAGTGGACAAACAAATTGTTTAACTTAGTTTAGATATATAGTTTAAAAACAGCCGATGATAAGGAGCCAATATATCCTGTCAATCAAACGATGACATGAAAATAGTAAGAATTTGTGCTCTGTATCAGCATCACCATCATGGCTGATGCAGTCATTATATTAATTAATAACTTTCTGAAAGATAAGAAGTATACATTTTATCTTCAGAATTGGTATATCACTTAGAATATTCGGCTATCGGTATCCGTGGAGAAATGTAGTTATGGTGCATCTCTAGTTTAACTCTCTTTGTTTTTCTAGTTTTTCTAGTTTCTAGAGAGAAATATCAAATTGATTTGTAGACAAAAAGAGACACACGGATACCAAAATGAAACATGTCTGAGAACTCCGCTTGTCCTCCTGATCTATTAAACAGCAGTAGAATTATCCAGGCTTTTACGATCCACCAGCAATTTTCCAGAACAGACTGAATTGTTTTTTGTAGAGCATTATCTAGAGAAGGCAATGAATGCCAGCTATTATGATGTGTGGTCTCCAGGGGTGCAGAGAAGAAAGTTTAAATAATGAACAAGATTACACAGCTGCCGGTGACAATGAAGGTCAAGGCACGAACTCTGAATAAAATGACTTTTTGGTCCAAAAAAGCCCTTCTATTCCCACGATCCGACTGTAGACCTGCTCTTCCGTCTTTCTCTACATCACGGTATACAGGAAACGTGCTGGAGCTCGTTTGTTTTTACATTTCCTGAAAGACTTGACATTGCAGGAAGATTGAAGTAGACATAAGCACGTTTTGATTCATACTAGTGACCCTTAAAACTAAAGAGAAGAAGGTGACTGGTGGGCTGTGTGGGGTTTAAAGGTGAATATGTGCCTTTTGTGTGTCCGGTGTCCCTGTGTGTTGACAGGTGCTGTCTTTGGGTAATTGGTTCCCATCAAAGTGTTACTCAGCACAGGGTCAATGACAGGAAAAGTTGACATCACTTACCCAGTGTGTCATTGATACCACAGCAGGTTGAGCAGAGACTAGAAACAACACTTTATGAATGGACAATTAGCATGTCTGTGGTTAGATATTTAATTCAATTCTCTGTACCACATGAACGCAAACATACTGACAAATAGGTTAACACTCGCAGTGTAAATTTACAGAAATCCTTATATCTATATGTGAACAGCCACCTACTGAGCTACTGAAATTTTCCAATGACAAGGTGATTTGTGCTTACCTACGAACCCTGGTCGCCATAACGCCAAGGGGTTGAGGTTGGGTGCAAGGGTGATGTTATGAGGTTGGTAAGGTGTTTTGACTGTTTCTTAGCTCATCGTGGTTGCCAGGTGTTGTCAACAGGGATAAGTAATGTCTCTATTGAATTGAAATGATTTTACAATTGTAAATATGAAAGCACAAATGGATATTGATAGTAATAATGGAAAACAAATGTACTTCGCTGTTTTAAAAAAGGAGCTTGTCATTGACAAGTGTACACACAGCAGAGTGCTGAGATGGATTTTAATGAGCAGGAGATATTTAAGGAGTTTAAAATGAAACCACTAAGAGGTTAAGGAAACATCACTGATAACCTGAGACAGCAAGTCTTCATTTACCACAAGAATTAAGGAAAGGCGAATGCTTTTATTTGAAATTATATTAATATAAAAACGAGGACATGTTTCATGAATATAGGTTACATTTATAAGTTAAGTTTAATTCTCTGTAATGTATTATTGCATTAACAATAAAATGTACAATTTTCTTAATAAAAAACAAATATTTATGGTCTTGACAATTTCACATATGCTCTTTTTAGGGGAAAAATTCATGGCATGCAATAATAATAGAGTCTAAACTCAGAATAATCTCTTGTAAAGTTATATTTTCTTTAACATGTCTAGTGAACCTAACATGTAATACAATTTAAATTTGACCAAACAGGTTACTTAATTCAATTTACAAAATGTAATTTCGTTTAATTTCTCACTTTAAACCTTCCCTCGCCCCGCCTACCTCACTACAGTGTTGAAAAACTAAAACAGGAAGTTCTTCTGGAGCAGTGATTTTGATGTCTTCCGAAGTGGTCTTTAATGTACAAACTCGGCAGATAAGTACTACTGCAAGTTGTTTTTTTTTTGCAGCAGATGGGCTCTTTGCATTAAGTGACTGGTCTTGGGCTTGAGGCAGTAGTGTCATTGCAATAAAGAAATATAAATAAACAAACAGGCCAATGCGATGAAGAGCTTTTCTCAGCCATGTGTTTACTATCAAGCACCAATTAGGCACCTTATTGGTGTTTGTGATGCAAATCACACAGAATCAATAGACTTTTATTTACCCTATCAGAAACCCAGTGACAGCTTTAATTACTGCCCGCGGGGCCAATCAAACTCTCCGCAAACATTCCACACATAACTGAAAACCATTTATGCCAACAAGCTTATTTAAAGATCGGTTCACATGCTATTTATTCTGACTTCTTTCCAACGTGCTGGCTTCTCATGCTTAACATGGTCAACCTGTTAAAAACCCGAGTTGGACGTATGATGTAGTTTTTCTGTGCTATATACACTAGCCCAGCACTCCAACTTGTTTTGGAAAGTTTTTTATAAGTTTTTCGTAACAGGGATACTATTCCTTTTATTGGGCAATTCTCCCAGAAAAGCACGCCCACGGCAAGGCGAAAGAAATAGCCCGCCTATGCACCAACCAACGAGCGATAGGAAGACCCACTTATCAAGATTGCATAATGTGTCGGGAGCCTGTGGCTGTGTGGAAGGTGGTCCACACACATGACACGATTGTGCCCTGGGACACCCGAGTTCGGGTCCCAGCTCGGCGTCCTTTCCCAATCCTACTCCCGATCACTTCCTTTCTCTCTCCATGATCCTCTACTTAATAAAGTCTCAAAAAATATTATTAAAAAAACATTGCATAATGTACCAAACACAAAGGGATTAATGCGATGATGTATTGTGAGCTCATGCTGTTGTTCCGTCCCCCTGCCCACCTCCAGCTGCTCGTCTTTTTTCGGAAATAATGGTACAGCTGTATCTCTCTTTTATAAATTTGATCAAACTAAATACTCTTCGAAGGTATGCAATACTACTGTATAGGTACTCAAGATAAAAATGAGATTGGCAGAAACTGTGTGCGTTACCCGATCTTCAAAGTGACTTCTGGGTCATGCGTAAGACTGCTATTATAATACTCAGGTCAAACCATGTGGACAAAACTGAATTTAAATGCTGAGGATCCTCCATTTTTAAACAAACGCAGACAAACTCAAAGCAAATTCAGCAAAAACAAACCAATGGATGACCAGACGATGGGGGGATGTTTGATTTTCAAGAGCCCGGCGGTGGGTGGTCAGATCTCATCAGCACAGTGATGACTGATGGGCAACTTGTGGTAAATGGAAGGGAGGATGTGGAAAGATGGCTGCCTTACGGACACATTAGCTAAAGTAAGTATTGCCCCTAAATCAAAGCCACGGGGAGCTGATAGCAGGTCATTCATGTGGAGAGGGATATGATAAAGTGCTCCCATCTCTCTCTGTTAAAGGTTGCTCTGCTTACTAGTATGCTGAACTGTAAATGAATCCAGAGCAATACATCTTATTTAAACCAGTTTACAATTGAGTATATTAATGCACCAAAATCTGTCATGATGATGTTATTCCAAATCTCCATAGGACTCTTTCTTTCTAGATATTTTGAGAAATGTCTCAGTGGTCTTGTATCCATACAATGGACGTGTATGAGGGCCAGTGTTTTTTCGTTAAAATATCTTCTTTTGTGTTCTGAAGAGAAAAGAAAGTCATACAGGTAATGACATGTGGATGAATAAAGGATGAGGGATCACTTTAATATGACAAGCCTGGTCATATGCATTATAATCATTTTACAGCAGCCTCAAACGTGGCACGTCCGAGCTGCAACTATTCATTTTTATGTTTTGTGTTTATTTGAATAGTGACCTAAAAATACTGCAGACTAATGCACTAATCTCTTATACAAATGTCTCTTTGAATTACATATCTGAAATCCTCGAATTCTTTATTTTTAGCTTTAATGAGATTTTAAATTCAAGATTTTCAATGTGGACTTTTGGAGCCAACTATACCTAATGTATATTGTAGCCTCAGGAAAACAAGCAGGCAAATAAAAGAGGGAAAGTAGAGCTTTTGCAGGACCTCATTAAGTTTACACCAACAAATTCAATAGCTGTTCATAAACCGGTGTGTGTGTGTGTGAGAGAGAGAGAGGTAGAGAGAAATGGCACTGTGTATCTTCACTCCTCTAAATGGCGCCGCACCTACACACATCCTCAATAATTTGGCGTAAAGTGACAGCTGACAGAGACAGGAAAACGTTAGATTAGGACAGTGTAGCCAAAAAAAGATAGAGGAAAAGACTACGATACACTAGGGAGAAAGGGGAGGGGGTGGCAAAAATCATTCTCCCATCTGCCTCCTGCATAAATATTTCAAACACACACACGCACGGCAGGAGCTGGTTTACACCATGAGGTGGTATATACTGTGCTCACGTCAATGAGACACTTCCCGTGTGCTTCTCTTTTACAGCGATCTATATTAGGGATTAACCGAAAACTGAGTGTTGTCTATAAGTGTGAATTTGTTTGTTTCTAAAAAACGCTTTTACATTATTCCAACCTTATTCTGATGTCAATGTTCCACTTTGTTTTGAATTTGACTGTCGGTTTTGAATGCATCATTTGGAGATAGGGCTACGCCGTAAAACCTTTTTCCAACCGCTTCACAATTATGCCTCGATAAATTATGCAGGGGTCCCTAAAAATGTTTCAATATTAAATACGTACAAAATCTGGCACATTCCACACATGTTGTACTGTCTGGTGTCTCAAACCTTTCAAGAATTACAGACAAAATAAGACTTTTAAAATGTAAGTCGTGGCATGGTTTACTCTACACTATCCTCCAATGGTTCAATGAGTCTTTTTTTCTGTGGAACACAAAAGAAGATATTTGGAGAAATTTCTCAGTGGTGTTGTGTCCATATAATGGAAGTCAATGAGGGCCAGCGTTGTTTGGATACCAACGTTCTTCAAAATATCTTTGTTTGTGTTCTGCTGAAGAAAGTCATTCATGTTTTGAACGTCTTGAGGGTGATTCAGTAATGACAGAATTTTCAGTTTGGGTGAACTATCGCTTTAATAGCATAAAACGCCACGCTTTTCTCAACAGTGTCAAATGCATAACATAATTGTTTCCTACTATTATTTCTATTTTACACAATTTTTATACCAAAACGATAACATTTATCTGTGTCTCACATTTTCAACTCCATTTCCCTGTTTAACCCTGTTACTCATGTTATCCCGGCCCTGTGTCGTCTGTGCCGTGCATTCAAATTTCTCCATCCGTCTTCAAAGCTCACATTTGTGTGTTGCGCGTTTTAACGCTGCCATATTTACATGCACATCGATACCACCCCGTCATCTCGGATCCTCCCCTGCAGGCAGCCCTTCTCGGGGTGGACTGGCACTTGGAGCGGCCATGATTAGAATGTAATGAACAGTCTAGACAGTGTTCATCTGGATTAGGTGGCTCACAGAGGTCACTTGAGCCTGTGTAGTATTAGCAGAGCCGTGCTGTCCTGCTTGCTGTGCCGAGAGAATTTTGGGACAGGGCTGCCGGGTGAAAAGCAGGTCGCAGAGCCTTTAAATCTTGTGGTGGATTGCGAGAGAGGGTTATCAGGATGTTTGAAAATGGGGCTGACATTGGGTGTGGAGAGGGGAGGTTACAGCTGACATTTGGACTACATTTCCCAAAAACACATTGCCTTAGAAAACTACAAATTACACTGATGCGCAAAGTCCTTATTTGATGAAAGTGCAGTATGTAATGGACTTCATGTGGACACGGTCTCATCACGAACGATTTTTTCATCACGTCACATCTAGAACACAGTATTTGCATACACCTGTGCATCCACAGTGAAAACTATGCAAATAAAAAGAGAAGGTGAGTCAGTATTTGTTGAATGACTCATCCTTTACTACACGGATTGTTGTCCAATCAAATCCTCCCGGGAATAACAATACCACTCCCTCTAAAAACACTCGCGAACCAATGAGCCATTAGCAAATCATGGTTCATAGCTGTGCTGCACGATGCCTGCATAAGTCCTTCTACAAATGTCATTTGTCAATAGAGATTACGCAGGTACGAAAACTGCACAATGTTTTAATTGAGGCTTTAAAAGCGTATTGAACTGTAAATAAATTGACCTTATATACAAAGTGTGGGCTAAAAAACGGCTAGAACAGAACTGGGTATCTGTTCATTAGCAATGCCCGTGAGGCATGAGTCTTAAACACATCCTGGGATGTGATAGGAATGGTAAGAGAGAGTAATCTCTGACTTCACTGATTTACACACACACACACACATCTATCTGTCTTTGGTTTTCAGAGCTGAGATCAACACAGACTTCACTGAAGACCGACAGGAGAATTCAGAAGTACACCCGCTCCTGTCTGTTTCAAATGTATAACAATGTATTTTGAGAGTTCCACATTAATTTTGGAAATATGGACATAAATTGACAATCAGAACTGCTCTGTAAAGTACAAATCTGGATCTGGTTCTTTGTTTCTTATTCAGGAACATATTTTTTCCTTCTCACAATATAGTAAGAGATCTAATGTTTTTATGTACTAAACTATAAACATTGTTTTTTAACTAACATTAAAACACTTTAATGAATTAGATTAAACCAGAACTAGGCCATAGTTAAATTAGGATATTTAAGTCATGTTTAAACAAAAAAACATTACAGGTATACATCACAAAACAATCACACTGATATAGTTTAAGATATGTCATTGCAAGTTGTTTTGGATCAAGGAACTTCTAACATTTAAGTTAGTCTGGGACTAGGTTTAAACCCTGTGCGGGGCACCGCCCCTTAAAGTTAACCCCCAAATTAAAAGCCTGTCATAATTTATTCTCCTTTATGTCATTTCAAACAGAATGCAAAAGAAAACATTTACAAGAACGTGGGTAACAAACAACCTGGGCCTCCATTGACTTCCACTGTATGCACAAAAAACCACTGAGACATTTCTCAAAATATCTTCTTTTGTGTTCCACAGAAGAAATAATCAGGTTTTAAATGACAAGAGGGGGAATATAATAATGACAGAACTTTTATTTTTAGGGAAACTATCCCTTTAATTCACATCATTGCATTAACAAGATACCAAACCTACTGATATATGAGTAGTTGAAAAAATAACATACAAATTTGTCCTTTGGCGTGACAGCAAAAATGTAGGAAAAATAAATCTCTCTTATGCTATTTTATATGATACATGTAAAAACAAATAATATAATTAAATCGAATATCAACAGTTTGATTTCTAAATTTTGCTGTCACACCAAAGGACACATGTACCATTTATGCTACCCATATGCAGTTATGCTAAACAGACTTGACTTTGTTTTTTTAACCAACCGATGGATGGATGTTATGTCGGTTCCCTTCAAGGTCACACAGATGTCCTGACAAAACAACCACAGGTGAAGATCAGCACGTTGAGTACATGTTCCACGTAGACAACCTATGCTTTAGAAAATCATGAGGTGTCATTTCATCGTTTAATGAAATTGTTTATTTACACACCTCACCTCATAATTTTGATCTCATGTCAATATACTGTACATGTGCACACACACATGCATACACACATGGTCTTGTGTGTTTCTGCTCTGACACTTACAGGGGTGGATTCAGTATGACCTTCGACCTCTCTGGCACAGGAAAAGGAAGTGACCCGTGGCGGTCGCAAAATGGGGGTTGGGTAACAGTGTGCGAGCGGAAAGGCAGAGACGGCGAGAGCGTCTGTGCTCCCGTAACAAGCAGAGATCTGGTGTTGGACTGACTGAGGCCCACAACGCAGAATATTCACAAAAGCAACATCCCAGCGAGAAAGGATGCTCGAACATCAGCCATTGATCAGATGATATCAGTGTCATTTGTGTTTACTCACATCGCCATTAAACTCTCTACAGCTGTAATAACTGTGTAAGCAAACGTGGCAGGGCTATGAATCAAGAGCCGTTGGAATCCGTGTGAAGCGATGTCATGGAAAATTCTTCCTCGAACCCCCCACACTGATTCTCGAGGAGATGAATAAAATATTGTCGAACGCAGTTACAAGTTTCTTCAAGTGTGACAGATCTGTGGTGACATCACGGGGAACGAGGTGTCTGATTGGCTAAGGGCTCTCCATCTCCGGAGTCAGAGGTTTAAGAGTCTCATGTCATTACTAGTTCTCCAAGTGCGTTCAGTTTTTCATCAGCTTGCATCACGCACTTACCGGGGATCGTAACTACACACGTACACACACATGAACGTTCGCGCACGGCATGACTGTAAAGGAATCTTTTATCATCCCACCTCTTAACATCATTAGACTTTTAGTTAAGCTAATGCACTAAGCAACATGATGTTTTTCCTATTGGGTTTCGGTTTCCTCAAGACATTTGAATGTAAGACTGAACAACACACACACACACACACACACACACACATGAATGTAGATTTACAATGGCACATTTAGATCCGAGCGCTCTATCATCATGCTTTGTTAGGACGAGGGTACATGCAGAGCGATGTGAACAATGTGAAATATTCATGTATGTGGGCCTGCCTCTTAATGTGACAGCATGTGCACGTGGACCGAGGAGTGTGTTTCCTGTGTGTGTGCTGGAGAGGAAGCAATAATATTTGTGGAGTGAAATGAATATGGTGTCTAACTGAGCAAGTAATTCGTGCAATACCTTGGAAGAACACATTCAGGCCGTGTTTCGCTCCTTTAAGTGACGGTTCACCCAAAATGTAAATTCTGTCAAGATGTTTTGAAGAATGTTGTAGAGCGCTCTGTCATGACGACTCCCTCCTGTTTCATGACCGACTGCCTGCTCGTGCATCTGCTGCAGCAAAACGTCAACGTGAGTGGAAATTTGGATGTTCTCACAGAACGAAAGCAAAAGTTGTTAATAACTTGTCAATCACTCTAAAACCAAAACCTTTTGAGGAAACTATGCTAAATTTACACACGTTTTTTACTATTAAGCTACCAGCGTTAATCCGTATTTATCATAGTCTCACGTGGCCAGACCTTCAGTATGAAGCTTTCGCCGCTTTCTTTGGGCAAGGCCCGCCCAAGAGGCCATATGACTGACATGTATAGCAACCAATCACGTTTTGTTTTGTATCGCATCATATTTAGACCCGTGTACATTGTGTTGTTTTCCAGGCAGACCGTTAAAGAAAGCGACACGTATGTCTCCCGGAAATCCTGTGAAATTCAACCAATCAGATGAAGACTTTGAACGTTCTGAAGTGTTTCCAGATAAGTGTGCTGTATGCATCAGACGTTTAGACAGCGGTCATCAGGCGTGACGTCTGAGGCTGAGCGTATATCCTGCGTCTGAATTCTCTCACCTGTTCACTCATTCACTATTCCCTGTATAGTGAAGGCTAAATAGTCCACTATATGGGAAGAAGTGAATGAAAATTAGTGAACAATTTTGGACACTGACGTAATATATCCTGCGTCTGACAGTACTGTCGAGGCTGATATCCAGCTGATTCAAATCAGACGGTTGATTCGCGTTGTATCATACATTTACATTTACGCATTTTGACGCTTTTATCCAAAGTGTATACATTGCATTCTATGAGCAATCCCCTGCGATCGAATCCATGGCATTGGCGTTGCTAGCGCCATGCTCTAACCACTGAGCCACAGGAAATGTATCATGGGAAATCAGAATGCATTGTGGGTAAAAAGAAGTGAACAAACGAGGGAATCAGTTGTTTACTCAGAATTCGAACAACACTACAAAACGGTGGACCCCTGATATAGTGCACTATATAAGAGATAGGGGCAAAATTCAGACACAAAGATGTCTCTCTGTCTTTCTGCTGTGTTACACTGACCTGCTGTGTTTCCTATAGTGCCACTGTCTGAGTAAAACGTGTTTATACGTGGCACACAGCTTTTGAATAAAACATGTAAGGCAGTTACGATATGTGTATATATGCATTTTAATCTCTATACTGAAATTCTTTAAGACTGTTCTCCTCGTCAGTGCTTCTTTGGCCTGCTGTGTTAGGAAATTCATGGCAATCGGCGCGGTTATCAGGCAGAATTTCAACAAGCACGACCACTCATATTAAACAGAGACAACGAATAAATAAATTAAAAAGGAAAAAAAAGGAAAAGGAAAATTATGTCATCATTTGCTCACCCTCTTGTCATTTCAAAACTGTATGACTTTTTTCCAGAGAACACAAAAGAAGATATTTTGAAGAATGTTGGTAACCGAACCGCACTTCGATGGTATGGACACAAAAGCAATGCAAGTCAATCGGAGTGATGGCGATTGTCCTTTTTGGCTGAACTATCCCTTTAAAGAGGCTTGGCAAAAGATTTTGTATATTAAAATAAAACCCATATTCCCTGATATGCTGTAGTTTGAGTTTTGCCAAGTAATTGTGCCCAATGAAGACCATAAAAGTTTACTATTTTGTACCATACAACTCATATTTTAATGGTTTTATCGAACCTGAGGGAGCATTAACAGCATATTGTACAAATATGCCCCCTGGACATCACTACTGACCACTACTGTATATATTTAAATATAAGGAGTACGTTTGACCTGTTGTTTTACGTGTGTCCTAAAATAAGAACTCTTCTTATGAATTATACATCCACCAGGTCTCCGCTGTTTGTTTCCGATAGGTCCCTGTAGATTGGTTAAGTGATTGGTTATTTACAGTTAACTCCCAGAACAGTGTCTCGCTTTGATTCATTCGCAGAAAGGCGTGATGGGGGTCCAGAGACTGTAGAGTCAACTGGTGTGTGCCTTCCCAGAACGGCTGCCATTCACATCGACCACATTCCGTTCATCTCACTGCACCCATTCAGCCTCGAAATCATAGTCAGCTTCCTGCCCACACAATATGGAGGAGATGAGACCAGGGGTGGTTCATTTGCCAGCCCCCAAGCCCCCCACTATTATTTGCATGACACACAGACAAGATAAAAAACAGCTGTCAGTCATTTGTATGCTCCTTTTGTTACCGTGACCCATTTTCATCTATCCTATCCCATAATCTAGAGCTTTGAACCCTTCCGAGTCACGGTCACCCCATCCCTTCCCCCAGAACCAGTCACAAAAGGTAACTGTAGGCAACAGCAACTGCACTGGTTGCTATGCGCGGATGCCATGGCAACCACCATGGATTCCATATGGGGCTCACGTATCGAATGGCTGTAATGGATTGAACTTTGGGGGGCTGAGGGGAGAATCGTGTAGTGGGAGACGGTTTTCATCATCTCGGCTCGTGGCGCGTCGGGGCGGGGCCACGGTCTGTGCTCCTGTGGGTCAGAGGAAAATGGCAGCTATTTTCAGTTTTGTGTAGAGCGACGTCATAGATGGTCAAAAAAGCCGACATCACAATTCGCAATTGGTCAATTATCTAGCACAGTGTCCATTTGGTGAGGTGATAAATCGCAAGGTGTTTGCGGGTGTGGTGTGCAATGAGCGATGTTCTGAATGGGTGTTTTTAGGTTATCCAGTTGTTATATTTGGACGTGGATAGTGTTGTTTTTGTGATTTAACGTGTAACAAACAGGGGTTATAAAGGGGTCTTTAACCTTTTTGTAAACAATGTAAAGAGCTGCAGAATCAATTAAGGGACCATTTCAAAATCTGTTTGTATGTGTTTAGATGAAATGATCATATTTGTTTTGTTCTGTGAACTACAAACACTATGTCACTCCTGAGGTCACTAAAGACACTAAACTGGAATGACCACAAAACATCTTTAATATAAATTTGGAATGGTCTCTTTGGGTGCATTCCATTGCTTTATAATTATTTATTGTATAAACATGTGATGCTCAATTCCTTGTTTTACTTTCAATCATCATAATATGTTAAAAGAAAATCAAAATATTTGTACATCCTGGTTCATAGATATTCATTTCAATAATTTTTTCTTACTGGAATTCTCACTTTTCATATTTATCTCACGTTAAAACTGTATTGAGGGGTCTTTGCTGTTCTTGGTAACATGAATACTGTCACCACACAAGAACTGAAGTGAACTGGAGATTTCATGGGGTGCACAATAAACAGGTAACATCCACAGGTAAGTATACATCTACAGGCAACATCCACGGGTCGATAAACATCCACAGGGTAATAAGAGCCGGTTCTAGAAACATGAGCTTAGTAACAACAGACTACTAGACAACTAGTCCTGACAACGAGTGAGATGCGTGCAAAGGATCATGGGAATTGTAGTCTGTGAAATCAAAAGTCCGGTGAGACGGAGCGGGAATAGCCGGGAGAAGGCGCGGATGCACGTTACAAATACATTTCAACTAAAATTTTATTTATGCTTCATTGATAAACAATATTAGTTCTGAGTTAGGTCACCACTTGATACCCAATGTAACATTTTGAACCAAAACAAGTTGAGAACCACTGCCAGACAGGAATATGTTATGTGTGTCTATAGAACTGGGCCTCACAGAGGTTCCAGCGGGTTGAAAGGGCCCTCTGCCAGAACGGCCGAACGGAAGAGTCAAGCAAATCGCTGTTTAAACAATCAGCGCAAAGACAGAAGAAAAAAGCCGATAAACATCTGCAATGACACAAAGAAACTCAAAGTATCTTTTAACGAGAATATTTTGGACTAAAAAGCAAAACTTGATATGCATTTTATGTTTTTTTACGTGACAAATGTGTTTTGGGACCAGAAAATGTTAACTGCAAATGCACACTTGAAAGTGCATGTTTTTGAAGACTATACCATCATCGTTTCTGTGTAAACCAGAAAAACACATGTTCAGTCTATGGGCCCTATCGTACACCAGGCGCAGTGCAGGGAAAGGTGCAGCGCAAGTGCTTTTGCTAGTTTCAGCCAGACACAGATCTAATCTTCCTGCTCCAACTCAAACCTGGTCTAAAGTCAATGGTGCAATGTTTATTTTGTTTATTTAAACAGCATGTTAAGAATATGCGCCTATAGGCGGGTGCACAGAATCAGGACAACCCGTTTAGACCATTCGCCCAGGTGCGCCGACTGTTTTCCCGCCGTTAAATTAGCAAAAATGGATTCAGACACGCCCTGAGTGCACCTGCGCCGTGGGCTTTAAACCACGCGCATAGATGTGAAAATAGGGCTCTATAGGTAGGTTTGGGTATACTGAAAAGAACATTGGCAGCCTATATAGGACTGTGTGTTTGTGTTACTCAACATACTTATTAACGTTTCCCTGTTGAAAAAAAGCATCTGCTGGTAAGATATGTTTTGAAGCATGGTAGCTGGTTATGAGCTGGTCCAGAGCTAGGAGCTAGCTGCTTGGGACAAGCACATGACCAGCTCAAACCAGCTTAAACCAGCACAAACCAGCTACAATGGTTCAAAACATACCTAACCAGGATATGCTGATATTTTTCAACAGGGTTTTCCACCACGATGACCAGTGGGGACACATTATTTACATTTGCTGGACTCTAAACACACATATACACCAACAAAGGGTATTTAAATTGACTTTTGGGTTAAACCTGGATATGCGCATGTGCTTCTTTACAAAGTGACATCACCAACTACTGGCCGGACATGCACAATACACCGTTTCTAGTTTAGTTTTTGGGGATCTGCATGAACATATATCGTTTTACAACGTTGTCATTGGTATGTAAAACCTTTCAAAAATGCAAACGAAAAAATGCAGATTTTTAGTAAATCGTTGTCTGAACATACCCTCAAAGACAAATAAATGCAGTAAACAGTTAATGCTGTGGGTCACATGACAGTGAAAAGACAGAAAGTGACCTCAAGCGTGATTGAGAGGTGAAGTAGGAGGTGACTGTAGGAGGTCTGTCATCTTCCCAGTGTTTCTAAAGAGATACTTGGCAGGACGTGTGGGAGGACAGAGTTGAGATCTTCTTCCTGTGTGGAGAATGACAGTGATGCTGGAGCCTTCAAGAGATAAATAATCAGAGTTGAACTCATCCATTACAAACTCACTAATTATTTTTATTTTCTAGTTCTTTACAAAATCTATGTTCAACTGCTTTAATGGCGCGAGAAATCTATAAGTAGAGGAATCTATATAGAGACCTGTCAGAGGAAGTCGAGATTTCCAGGAGATGTATTTATATCACAATCAGCTAAAACTACACTCAAGTGAACTCAATTGAACCACATGTACTGTACATGTATGCAGTTGACTGAGGCTTTTATCCAAAGCGACCTACAGTGCATTCAATCTACACTCAATCTTTTTTCATCAGTCTGTATGGTCCCTGGGGATCAAACCAATGAGCTTTACATCACTAATGCAGTTGAGCTACAGGAAAACTGCATGTCTTATATAAATTCAAAAACTGCGTTTACTCTTTGTGTAAGTTCATGTTTTTCTATTTCTGTTAGCAGCAGATGTCTAGTTTTGCAAAAGGATATCAACAGGAAAAAGTCCCTCTTCCTCTTAAATCAACCAAAAGTTTGGCCTCAAGATAGAGCGGCCTCTGCTTTTGTCTCCGTCGGACCATCCCTCCCCCCGCCCCATCTTTCACTTCTCTCCTCTGAGTAAAGTACGGAAAAGAGGCAGAACGCCGGGCTTTCAATGCCAAATCAGTTGACGTCTCTGTCCCGTCAGGTTTAAGGGGTTACTGGGAGGGGACTGTGTTCTCCCAGATCCGCAGAACTGCCAGACGAGTAATTTTGACAGCAAGTTACTAACCGCTGAGACCCGTCTTCATTAGTAAGTGGAAAAGAACCATTTATTAAACTGCTGATGGACAGATCACTGTTACTATATATAAGACTATAATGCATTGCTATACACACATTTATAAATGTAGATCGTGTTTTGAGAACAAAAATAAAAATGTCTCTTAATAATGGCACAACATCATCTTAAGACTCTTTGGTTTGAACAAATAGAGGAAGAAAGCTTGGGTCTCTCTCTTAGCCAAGCTGGTACAGCATTGCCTGCTGTAATCCACCTAGAGACTGGTACTGCCAAGATGGGCGCTTTAAATAATACCAGCCATGCCCGACAAGTAGGTCTGTCTGGGATTACACAAATATTCTCTACAGAAGAAGGGTCCTTTCTGAATTAATAAATGACCAGCTTGATCAAAATCCGATGGTGTTCTGCCCTGTGGCTGCAAAGTCCAGACATTAGGCATCAAACGGCTAAATATGAATCAAAAATCTCCTGGACTGAGGGGAATTATATAACCGTTATTGCAGTGAAAAAAATTCAACAACATAAAACGTAATGACCCACATGAGGAACGATTAGCCTGAAAAAAAGAAATTTGTTTGGTAATATGACACAAAATGTGGAATGCGCTTTCAAGCTGATGTGATTTCAGGCTTTCTGGAGGAGGAAAAAGTAGGATGAGAAGAAAAAAATGGGATTGTATTCAAACACATCCACTTCCTGTGGGACCGAGGGTGCCATGTGGTGTGAAAGCCAGCTGTCACGGTGAAGCTTCACTGGGCATGAATGAGAAAGGACACTTTTCCTCTCTCTCTCTCTCTCTGGCTTTCTTTCTCCTTCCCTCCTGCAATCCTCCTGACCTCTTGCCTTCTTTTCTGTCTCTCTGTTTTCCTTTCTCTTCCCTTCTATATTTTTTCTCTCCGTCCAGCCTTGGCTATCCCACAGCCCCAAATAATTTAGCTTGTTTTCTGTCCATTTCTCCAGTTGTTTCCAGACCATCTCTGGTTTTCGAGGGTTGGGGAGGGTGACAGACTCTGTTTATCCTTCTTAAACTTTCATTTCCCCAAAGAACCTCTGTGTCATACACGTATGCAAATACACACATGCATACACACAAAGCCTCGCACAGCGGGCTGAACTTTTGACAGGCACAAAACACTGAATAATCACAAACTGAGCGAAAGTCTTGTGACCCGCTGAGGTCAACAGTTTTCATCCTGCAACATTTTCAAGAACGGCATGACATGGCAAAATTAAAGACCACAAATAAGTTTTATGACTAAAACAACATAAATATATAAATGGCTTTTTCCAATTACATTTTATGAGGAAATGTGTGTTCTGGGCAGGGCTAAAAAAAACACTGTTGTCTATTGAGTGATTTTTATCCCATTGCTATACAGCAGTGCTTTTCAAGATGGATCCAGGGGGGACACGGTTTTTGTGGCATTTTATGAAATATAAAATTCATCATATGTTTTGTGCAATCGAACCAGAGTTACTGTAGTTTCGATTTAAGTTTTATTAATATTTTAAATAAGCTTGTATTTTTAGAATTTCTTTTTGTCAATTTTGCTATATGCTTTTTTGCTCATTTGATAATAATGAAAAATAAGACCACCAACAAATAATTGATGATCCAGCATTGTATAGTTGAATAAGTATTTAGTTTAATTCAAATTGTATGTTTACGAAGAGTCTTTTTTGAGGGGGGGCACAAAGCAATGCACTGTACACAAAGGGGGCCGCACAAAGTAAAAGTTTGAGAGCAACTGCTATCCGGACGCTCGTGTTTTCTGGCTTATGGGGTTACAGGGAAAATTAGAATGCTTAAAGCATGTTGAAGAGGTCTGTGTTCTTTTTAAAGTATTTGGGCTCAGGTGTGAGCAATAGCAATATTCACATTCACACTAATACTAAGCCCTCTCTTTCTAAATGTTGAGATTGAGGGGTGTAGGATGGGTAAAGAGCAGTGATTTGATGTAACTTTACCCTTTCAGCTCCAGTGGGCCTCTGGGTATCTTCTAGACTTGCGACAGCTGTCCACTCTCTCCCATATGCCACTTAAAGATAATGCATGCTGCCGTGTGTCCATCTCTCTCCTGTCAATTTCACGATGTAATTTTCACAACCCTGAGTGTACAATTCTCGCATTCTCTTGACGTGGAGTAAAGTTTAATGTTGAACTACACTTTTAGAGGTGCACTATGTAATGTCATCAATCACTCACCCTCATTTAATTTCAAACCTGTATGACTTCCTTTCTTCTGCAGAACACCAAAGGACGATATTTTGAAGAATGTTGATAACCTCCCAACATTGACAACTTGGGTGATCTATCCCTTTAAAAAGCATGTCATTTATTGGTCTTTGCAATGTTTTCTCTTATCTCAGTTGAATATACAGCGGCAAATGTAAGTACGCCATATGAAGGTTTACATATGTGTCAAGTAAAAGTAAAAGTCTACATTCTAACCGGAGCCTATAGATGCCTTTGTCGGCGACGTCACGCTTACGTCACGGCACTAGGGTAAACTGGAGGCAGCCAATACAAACCAGCACAGATTCGGCTACATGAGGAGTTTAAAATATCATCTTGTTGTGTTGTTTAGTGCCACAATTGACAGAATACAGTCTCCAGTTTGGTATTTTAACACATACTGCTGCCATTGCCAAACAAAAACACTGACGACAGCTGTAGTTAAACACAATAAAAGAAGCGGACTGAACAGAAACGATCATTAAAAATGGTCGTGTTTCACTTCCTAACACTTAAAGGTGCAGTTTGTAACAATTTCATATTGAGTGCTATTCAAAACATTTACTTATGGATATTAATTAACCTTTCTCTTTCCCAACCCCTTGGCCATTTTTCCACTGGTTCGCGCATTAGCTGTTCGATCGCAATGGTACGTTATGTTGAGCATACCATTCTGTTGGTAGGTGAATTTAACAAATAATTAGGATTTGTTATTAACGTAGGGAAATTTTAGTCTGAAAGCCAATATATATTATCAAATATAGACATGATATAAGTGAAACCGTATATTAAAAAAAAATATATTTTTAAATGTCTCAGGCATTGTTCAGAGGGCCGGTCCAAATCTGTGGGCGGGCCACATTCGGCCTGCGGGCCGTAGTTTGGGGACCCCTGATCTAAAGGAAGAGGGAACAGTGAGGCTCATGTTATGTGTCAGGCTTGTGTTCAAGTAAATGCATTGCTAACGTTTGCCACTGTTAGTACACGCAGGCATCTATAGACGTATACGCTCTCAACTTATCTTTACTATACACGCTTGGTTTCTCTAGTCTGGTGAGTATAGATGTCAGGCCACTTAACTGAAGGAAATGTGAGATCATCCCTGGAGCCATTGAGTGAGCACGTACATGTCGGCCAGGTTCCTTGCGTTAAAAAAAATGTATTGCGGTCCTAGACAGAGAGTGATCTTAAATGTTAAAATGGAATCAGATTTTTTCTAGTCAATGTCAAAAAGCAAGCTAACAAAATGTCTTACCTAGCATAAGTAATGCGATCAGGGGGATCTTTCTGCCTCCACATAAGCTCCGCCCACAAACAACGCATCACAATGTTTTCTAACAGTAAAGGTGTCTATAAAACGTTGTTTTATGTTAAGTAAAGTTAGGCAAGCCCTTTAGGTGCCAGTTATGTTAAGATCACATGGCATTACTTTGGCATGATGGTGCCTTCATTTGAAGACCACTGTCATATCGTCCAAAGAAACAGAACTGACAAAATAAAGGAAATATCAAATAGTGCAACTTTATTGGCTTTGAAACTTTCCTCCAGTTTGTGTTAAGTGATACAGAGGTCTGGCTGATGAGAGTTTAGGCTGCGGTGAATTAACATGGCTATCAGAGAAAGCAGACGTAGATAATGATAATACGATTCTTTTGCATCCTTCACTCTGTGGCTTGAGGTTTTTTTCTATCAGGAATCAGATCTTTAGATTGCGCTCATAAAGCACACACACAGGGCACTTCACACACTGATTCATAGTCTTGTCAACATGTCTCATCTTCTCAGATTTATCCCCGACATCACTCTCTGTCCATGCCATTCACTCACCTAACAACATACACACACCTTTATGGAAGAAAGGATGGAAGGAAGGACGGGCGACTCATAGGTCACCAGTAAAACCAGAGACGCTACACCCTTAAGGAGAATTGGTGTGTGTGC
This sequence comes from Barbatula barbatula, assembly GCF_947034865.1. Taxonomy (NCBI): domain Eukaryota; kingdom Metazoa; phylum Chordata; class Actinopteri; order Cypriniformes; family Nemacheilidae; genus Barbatula; species Barbatula barbatula. Next base: position 13,561,863 of record NC_136784.1, read on the forward strand.
ATATGTGTCACATTAGAAGCAGGAATCCCACCAACAGACTATTAGGGCCAGTCACAGTAAATCAACATTTGCTTTCTAGCCGTCTGCTTGCCCACTGAGGTACGTTCATCTAAACCTCCAATCACAACTATTAAACATCAGGGCACAGTTTCTATAAAACCATTGTGCTATGGAACAAACGTAACTTTGGATTTTGAATATTTTGACACCTATGGTGACCAGTTTAAAATGTGCAAACGAGGACATGAAAGTGAGGGAGAAAAGCGATGTTGGAATGAAGATTAAAAATGTAGTGAGCTAGTGCCTTAACAATACAACAAATTCATCTGTTAATAATTTACAAGTTGGCTAATTCAAATGAATTCAGAGGCTTTCGTTCAATCTGCTTTCACCCCAGAGACTCTTTTAACATTAGCAAAATAAGATACAGAACCTTTAAGTAAATGTGACCCAGCTAAAGTATTTGTTTCTGCGATTTACTGTTTTCTACATAAAATACTTCCTAAAGTAAAGTTCATTCTGTGAAAGCATTACGTCGATATCTTTAAAGGGGACGTCTGATGGAATTTTACTTCTTTAAATTTTGTTAGTGAATAGTGCAGCTGTTTGAGCATAAACAACAAATGTCAAGTTTAAAGCTCAAAGTTCACAGAAAAATATATTTTCTTGAACAGCAGTCTACAACAAACTTTTTCTTAAGTTAGTGACATCATGAAATAAAAACTGTACGTTGACCTTTCCTCCTGGAACACGGATAGGGTAAGGGGCGGGAGATGTCAACATATACACTAAGTGGTAGACCAATCACAAAAGACTGGCTCAGCTCGACCAATTAGAGCGTTTCGGAAGGAGGGACTTCATATGACCAGGAACTCAACAGCCTGTTTTTTGAGAATCGAGATGAAGTGTAAACCACAGGTGCATTACTGAAAATCGAAACATGAACACCTATTTTTTAGAACAATTAGAATTAGTGGTTCTCAAACTTTTCAGATCAAGTACCACCTTTATTCTAATTAGTTGTTCCACATACCATCTATGGCCGCCATAGAAAAAACACAAATATACACTCAAATTAATAGCAGAGCTGTGGATCTTTACTTAAGATAAGATACAACTCATCCTCCAATTCTAAGGTATTATCAATAATACAAATACGCCATTTTAAAACTATATAACATGTTTATTTCAAGTTAGTCAACAGTTATGGTGTACACAAAACACTTTTCTGTAATGCACTTTAAACAGGGCTCTGCAAATTACTCTTATGGGGGATTTTGTAGCTTTGTTGAGACTAGCATAAAGACTACAAACCTATATTAAAGACAAACCAAAATATATATTTAAAGTAGTATAAATACATGCATGAATATGCAGAGAACAGCTGTATATAACAAACACATTTCTAAAGATTATAAACGTGACAGGTGTGTATTAAGGTGATGAATATAGGGTCTGTTTTAAGTAAATCTTTTTCGGTTTACGTGTGCTTCCTTGATTTAACCTTTTCGAGACAGACGCGTGATGAATTCGCGCTTTACAGCAATAACAACAGCTTTAAACAGGGGTTCAAGTGCAGAAATACATACTAAGGTTAATTTACGCGCAGCTCATCTGAGGAGACGCACAAGCGTCTGTCTGCTCCCGCTCTGCGTTTGGGCTGTCTGTCACGCGCTACATCGACCAATGATAAATAAACAATAATTCTTACAACTTTATTAAAATTGCACATAGCTACGTGTTACGTTTATCGATCATGTATAACATTTGAAATCGTATTTAAAACACGAAAATAATATATCGTTTTTAATTCCACGTCGTGTCACGTACCACTAGGGGTCTCTCCGAGAACCACTAGGGGCACGCGTACCATCGTATGAGAACCACTGGTCTAGAACATCATATACATAATAAAGACTTTAAAACAAAACAGGTCCCCTTTAACACTGTCAATAAAATGATTTATTTCAGCATTTAAAAGCCTAAATTTCAGTGTTATCAATGAAAATATAAAACCTTTTTCTCAAAATCTAGCATACACCACGTAAACACACACCAATTTATGGCTATGACTACTTTAATTTTTCGTATTATTAATATTCTAAAATATATATTTGGTATAGTACTCTATGCTCTGTTAAACATGCTTAAGCATCTTAAATCCATTTCGCACATTTTCTCCATTAGTCAGTGCAGACAGCGTAAAAACACATCCAGCATGAGTCTGTGGTCCAGAACTGGATTTGATAATAGCCACGGATCATTACCACTATTGTCTGAGCGTTGGTCCTTGCTCTTGCTTTTATTTGTTTGTCTGCGCTGGTGCATTGTGATCGGGTGAAGTAAAGGACGGTAGCCAAAATGTGTTTACTGCCTGCTGAATGAATGGCATGTGTCTCTGTGTCATTAGTCTTGCAAATCACAACATGCACGCGCACACACACACACACACACCGACCTCACATTATACATTACAGTGCCAAGGTGCTACGTTGCTTGGCAACAGCAAACAACCCACAATTAGTGAACTGTATAAGATGGATAGTTCCGGTACCCAATGTTACTATTTATATTACTTGTATCGCCAAGCAGCAGCAATAGCTGATCATTATTTATGTTGCATAGCAACGCTCTGTTGCAGTTTTACAGTTAAAGTGCTTTGTAGCTCACTGCGTTATTGAATACCACATGTGGTGACCTGAGGAGAGATTTTCTTTACTGCATTTCCGGTTGAAACAGGAAGTTTAGGAATCGAAGGTGTCGATTTCGAAGGTAGGTTGCCAATAAATTAAAATGTTGTCATCATTTGTTCACCGCATTTCAACCTGTAAGACTTTAATTCTTCTGCAGAACACTTTAGATTACGGCCCGCAACGTACCGCATAGTAAAACAGAATTAACAGCGTAACTAGTTGCAACGATAATGTATCTCTACAGTTCATATCTGTCGGTAAAGGGGAACAATATGGGAAAGTTTGGGGAATTCAAAATATTTTATATTATAGTATATATTATATCTAAAAAAATTTATACCTTAACTAAGTGGTAACTATTTTAATATAACGTGGTATATGCATGCCTGCAGTATGTTAAACAACAATCGTAGCGTGAACACACACTACATTTTTGTCATCACATTGTCCCCATAAATAAGATACAGTGGATATTAATTAAGTTCTTATCTTATTATGATAGCAAACATGAAAGAAGGTCAAGTTACGTGTTCAGTGTTTGTTCTTTTTTTTGATCTTTTGAGACTATAATCAAGTATTTATGAGCGGTTTGATTTGTTTATATGGCATGCATTTCCCTCATAAATATATCTTTTTAATTCTCTCACCCCTTTACATACTGTTCCCCTTTCTCTACATGTACTGTGGAGGTACATTATTGTCACAATTACGCTGTAAATACTGTTTCAATACGCTGTACATTTCGGGCCGTAATTTTAAGTAATACCGATACTATTTATTGGTAACTAAACATCGGCGGTACCTATTCGCTTCTATGGTATGGACACAAAACCAAAAGTCAACGGTACCGCTGCTGTTCATTTACTGTTAGGACTACACTTGCATATACAGTAAATGGCATTAAAAGCTTGCAGACATAGACTTGCAGACAAATCTCAAAACTGTAATTCTGATGGGTTCAAAATAAACAAAATTGTATTCACGCACCCACGCTTATGACTAATACTCAACCGAGTACTCCATTTAACTGGGTGCTTTCCTTGGGGCCACTGTGTTTAGAGCTAAACCTTGTACTATGGTGTTTTGATACAGCTCTACTGAATACCATGAATGACAAGAACTGAAAGTATGTGAAGTAAATGTCAATCCATTCCTCTGACTGTGCTCTCCACAGTTCTTTTGTTAGAGCACTCATTCATTCAGGCGGTGACATCCGCTTCTGAATTGGCACAGGTTCAACATATTGCAAAACGAAATAAAAAAGCAAATGGACAAATTGTGAGTTATTCACACTCGCATTCAATTGACGCCTTTTCGCTAGAGTAAATACAGGGAAGCCGCCACTTGAGACTCTGGGTGTTAAACAAACGGGATTGCACCATCACCATTGCTTGCCCTGGGCTCCAGCTGTGAGTCTAACAGGAAGTGATGCATTTCCAAACAGGAAGCTGGCTTTCCCCCCCAAATAGCTCTTTAGTGTCTCACTCTTTCATTCATAAATCTGAAACAGACACAATGAAGAAGGGTTCGCTCATAAATCTTTTTTGGAAGCGAAGAAACAGATATGTTTATATTTGTAATATATTTAATATTATTAATTTAATTATGTAAGATAAAAGTGCCTCTGGACCAGTGTTTTCATCTTGTGTAGTGGTCTATGTACATAAAAATGTTCAAACTGACATGAATTTCAAGCATTGAAGTTTTATAGCATTAGGTGTGTTCACTGCAAAAAAAAGATTTATTATTTATAATTGTTGTCAAAGAATTTGAGACGTGACATGAGATAAGATATTGAAATATAACAATTCACTGAGGTTTATTCTTAAACCAAACAAAAATCTCTGCCAATGGTGTTAGAAAAATAAACTTGAACTAAGTGCTTAATAAAAAGGCTATTCAAGTTTATCTTGATTTAAGAATGTTCAGACAAAATGCTAAGCAAGAAATATTTTTTCCAGTGAATTTCCCTTTTGCTTTAATGACAATATGCACTTGAACTGCCATGAACTTTGTGCAAAACCCGATGTTCCATCATATCCCAGCATGAGTTGCTGATGTTCCAAGGAGCATCTTGTGTGCTTCAATACAAACACGGTAATCTTTTCTTTTGTACGTTGACATGGTCAGTCACATGTCCGCTGATTTGATTTGTGGCCTAGAAATGTGCAGAATCATGTCATATTATTGTTGTTTGCTGCAAACTTGTACAAAAAGAGGATTTCGATTAAGAACATGTTTGATGTTTTTGCCGTGTAAGGAACATGAAGCCACATTTTCGAACGGCAGCATCATCTGTGTGTGTTGGAATTGGAACAGTGGAGTGTGGACAGAGTTAAACTCTATGACCTGGGCAAAGACCCAGAACATCCTGACCCTGCCTCAACCTCCCTCCCTCCCTCCCTCTCTCTCTCTCTCTCTCTCTCTCTCACTCTCTCACACACGCACAAGAAGTGGGATTTAGCGGATGTGAGTAGAGAGAAAGGAAAGCGAGGGAGCAGGGTCAGGAATGTGGCAGCATGGGAGTCTGGGAAAGGGGGAGGCGGCTTCGAAGCACTTCCTGTGTTAGGAGGGAAGAATCCATCAACTATGAGACAGGAATGAGGGTCAGTGAGATAATAAACATATGCACATATACATACACATGCATACCATTAAATGCATGAACTATGTGAACCGCTGGGAGGATCAGGAATGCGTCATTGAAACGTGGCGGAATAAACAGCTTCCTTCTGTGGACAAATGCATATTTTTTTTAATGCATTGTTAAAACACACAGTCATTTTTCAGTCTGCTATGAAAAGACTTTGGTGCAAATGTGTCTGGTGCAACGGTTTGACCACCATCTCTGAATCTACTCATGCATGCCTTCTTTCTGGCTTTGTGGAAGTCCTCCTTGACTTCTGGCTCAGCTGCAGGAGCCTGTGGGAATACCCACAATTCCCAACAAGCCACACCAGCATCGCCAGCTGCCATCATCTCTCATCTAACATGCACACATGCAGTATCTGCCAGTCTGAAAGTAACATACAGACCGCATATGAGAAACTAAAAGAGTTGATATAACTCATATTATGTCCAAAATGTGAGTATTTGCTCATGTGAAACTTATAATCGCTTTGTTGGATTGTTCCGAGACGTTGGCCACGAAATTGGTTGCCAAGGTAGTTGCTAAGGTACTCTGAGGAGTGTTTATCACAATGCTGTGTGGCAGCTAGGTTAAAGTTATTTTCGGCCCCATGAATTAGGGCAGCACAGTTATTGTTTTGCTTTTAGTTTTGCCTATATTTTGAATAGATTTATTTCATGTAAAAACTTTTTTATGTGCTTTTGACATTTCATTACTTATGCGTTTATTTTTTCTGCTGTAAAAGTTTCATACAATTTAGCTTCAGGATTATTTTAGTTTCTATTTATTTTCGATAAATACATTTCGTCTATCAACTAAAACTTATTTCAGTTTATTGCTGAGGCAACATTTCTATTTTTCGTTTAGTTTAGCCAATTTTAATTAACCGAAATGTTTTTATAGCTTTAGTTTTAGTAAACAACAATAATCTCGGGCAACTGTTTCCAAATGTTTCATTTGAAGAGCCACACAAAATGGAATAATCTTTTCGAGCATTTTTCAAGATCTGAAAACCCCAACATGTACTTTGCATTCGTAAAAATCGAGACATGTCATTATTATGACATGGCAATGCATTTTCAGAGAGAATTTTCAAAAATGGTTTCATTTCTGTCGATATTACAAACAGCGTGAGATGAACATGCTGGATTGCAATACATTTGGTTAGAGGCTTTAAAAACTGAACTTTAGAAACGCTGATGTCTGCTTTAATAAGGATGACTAATAAAGAGTAAAGATCTGCTGCTGTAATACAGGTACAACACTGAGCTATTTAAAGAACGTTCCAAGCAGGAAATGGAACGTTAATAAAATCCCTTCATGTGCTTGAGCAAGGCACTTAACCCATGTTTGATCCATGCAATCGGGATATTGCGGATGACTTTGTAGGAAAAGGGCATCTTCTGAACGTTAAGTAACTATAGAGAGAAATAAATCAATTGATGGCACACTTCAGCGCAGCCAACTCTTCACAGGGTGATTTTACTAGGGTAGATTCATATTCCAAGAGCGAGCTGCAGAATTTATTTCACAGCAATTAAATCTCAGTGATATTTCCAGTCCATAATCTTCATTCCCTTCTGAGGAAGAGGAAGGACCTTCGTCCGTCACATCTAACGTGAAGCGGCGATCTAACCCTGACCACTCCCGGAGAATTAGTTTCTTGATTATCGATTGAAGTTACCGAAAAAAGACGGTTTTATTTTGGACCATTAAGCAGCTTGCGGCGCGCCTGTGGACAGCTGTGACCTTGCGCAAACGCCCTCGAAAACTTCCCAAAAAAACGGCAAAAGAACTCATTTATATTCATTATATCACATTTTAACTGTGATACGATGTAATGCTTCCTGCTGGGTACGACTATTAATAGACCTAGGAATAGAATAGTCGTTTTAAGACACAAATCATATGTACACGGGAAGGTCACATGGAGTGTCTCATGAGATGTGTTGTGCCAGGAACAGTAAATATGAACACCCTGAGTGCGAACGTTTAGGATTAAGCAGTCTGTTTACAAATACACAATATGCAGTTGTGCTCATACGGTTATATGAATCTTGCAGAATCTCTTTGATGTTGTTTATGATTAAAAAAGAGACAATATGAGTGTGCTTAGTCTGCACCAAGATGTTGCATAACTGATACTTAAGATTAAGACAAAATAATAAGTTGTCTTGCACAAATTATGTTGACATTTATCTTTGTAAAAGTTTTTTAAAGTGGTGTGTTAGACTTGCAGCTTAATGTGGTGTTTGTGTACCTCAGCTGTCCACATTGGCAAATCTGAATCTCAGCATCACTGAGACACCGTGCAGAGCATCAAGGTCACCTCAAGGTACCTTCAATAGCCTCAGATATCCTATTAATGCACTCTAGGAACATAGTATATATTTCAAGTGCTAGGAAAGCTGGTGAATAGAAGAAACCAATGATTGTTTATGGGCGATTATGTGCAAATGTAAACCTTACAACGAAAAAAATACACATTTAAGCTCGGACAGCTAAGATGTCAGTATTTGGTGGTTTCAGTACCCATGTGAGGTCTCTTTAAAAGCTTTTAAAGCTTTTTTAACGTTTAAAGCATGATTTAGGACAGTGAGGTTAGTGCCGCTTTCAGATCTGTCACATCCATACAGTCCATATTTCTCAGAAATCAAATGGGCACATGAAAATCTAAATACAATAACTATTTTATGTTCTAAGAGCCATCTCTTCTCGATTTGTTACACGTTGTTTCTGATTGTCAAATTTTCTCATTCACAGAAATCCTACAGCAATTCTCAAAAACGTGTCTTTCTGTCACACTCATAACGCATGTATAGTCCCCTCAATTTCAATAGAAAACATGTCAACTGATATTTTTCTGATGTCTAGACTCTATTAACAGATGGCACAATATATTGGTGATATGTACGTTTTCTGAGAATGTATATTTCAGCAAATGTCACAAATAAGACACTTTGTTTGCTATATCTGTAAATGCTGGATTGCGTTAATCCATTGTTGGGTCAAAAATAAACATTTTGGGGTTATAAATTGGGTTATAACTTGTGCATTGTTTTTCAGTCATTGTTCACAGACATGTAATTGTACAAGAAAGTTAGATGCGGTAATGTCCTTCCCTCCTGCACGGCATGAGTAAAAAGTGACATTGATGACGGCAGAATTTTGAACCTTCCTAAATCTCAAACGCCAAACACTGCTTTGCCAGCGGCTGCTGTTTTTAAAAGTGTGACACATCGACTGCCAAAAACTGAAAAGTGCGTTGGCCTTCAGAGCGACTGATGGCATAAAGTAACTGTTTCAAAGAACTCAAAGGATGCTAGAGGTTTCTTAGGAGGCTCTGCCAGCATTTCATGTGAGGAACCCTGAACTTTGCTTTGAAAATGCACAGGTAACTGAACGCTTTCTGTCAAAAACAATAAAGCAACATTACTTCCTAGGACAAACTATGGGACAGTTCACCCAAAACTTCTGTCATGAATTACTGTATAAAATGATTTGTTCTGCTGAACACAAAGAAGATATTTTGAGAATATAGGAAACTAAACAGTTCTGGAGCACCATTGACTACCGTAGTAGCTTTTTTCCCTACTTTGAAAGTTAATGGTGCCCCAGAACTGTATACAAACATTCTTCTAAATATCTTAACATTTAGACCATTTTGGAACAACTCGAGGGTGAGCAAATGATGACAGAAATTTTCATTTCGGGTCAACTGTCCATTTAATATCAGATATGTCACATAGCTATAGTATAAAGCAATAGCACATTAAAAACTGAAATGAAAATGTGTTTGATCCCTCTTTTTTCTTTCCTGCAGATTCTACTAGAGTTATGTAGAGGTACTGAGCAGAACTGTATCGCCTTTATGCATAACACATGACAACACAGACAAACTAGCCACAAGCTATGAGGACGCCGACATAAAATTCTACGTCTGCCCTTGTCTCTCCTGTCTGGACGTGAGCACATGGGCGCATGTGGCGATAAGATTCAGAGACAGTGTCAGAGACCCTGAGTTTGATAAATGAGGTACACAGTCCTCAGTTCCTGTAGGGTAAACAGGATAGAATACTACAGGTTCAGCCCTCTCTTCTGGGGAATAGTCAGGGTCATCTACAGCCACGCTTACACACACATCTCACATCTGTAGATGATAAATAAAGTGTGACAGATATCTCTTAAGTAAATGAATGAATTACTGAAGCTTTCCTATCTAGGTTTTTTAAATATAAAACACATGGTACCTTGCTCTTTCAATGCCTCGGTGACAAAACAGGATTGGGTTTCCGAACCTGAACTGTTCCTCTGGCCTTGCTTAAATACAGATTCTGCTTACACACTTTTATGCACATATGTACATACAGACAGACAGATGGATATAGACCAATTCAAATTTGACGGAGTACATAAAGGAGCTCTTGCTCTCTTCGGCTTGTCATCTGCTACGTTCCAGCAGCCAGCGTGAAACGCCGTTTTCCAGCTGTGCATGATTCCCAAGATGTCAAACACAACACATTGAGACAGGAGCTTCTGTGCATTTATGTTTTATTATTTACAGTATATATATTGTTTTGTCTAAAACAAAAACCCTAAAGGAGTTTCAATGTGTTGCAGTCTGTTTATAAAGAGAACGAAACTGAAAACTTTCCATGTATGCATGTGTATGTGTGTGTTAGAAAGACTTTTGTGTGCCCGGGTGCAGCTGTCCAGACTGGTCAACGCAGGAAATTTAATGAACCTGTAGTCAAAAACACTGGCCAACGTGCATCTTCTATTGTCCTCAAGTCAACCATCTGAAACACGCGGCTGTCTTCACCAGTGTCTCCTCGACACAACCACAGTTATTCTGCGTGCATGAGTTTCCTCTCCGCACACCACCGCCCAACATCACCGCCCATTCCTCTACTACACAAACAGCCAAAATCATCTGTGAAGTTCATGTAAAAAAACACAAAAACACGCATACACCATATCACAGAAACCACTGGAACACAATATGTGTATATGCATGTGTGTCTGTGTGTGTGCGCTTTTGGCAAAGCAAGTGATTAGTTTACAGTGGCTGCAGCTCACAGAAGAAGGTCATCCATCATTCCCCAGACAAAAGTGTCAACCACACTGCACAACGAGAGAGAGAGAGAGAGAGAGATAGAGAGAGAGAGAGAGAGAGAGAGAGAGACATAAGGACAGACAGATGGAAATTTGAAAGGATGGATGCAGAGAAATAGAGAGAGGGCAAAGAGTTAGCTAGAAAATACATATGAATTAGCCAAGAGTAGATGAGAGAGAGATGGGCCTCAGAGGATATGAGCGAGAGGAATAATTTAAAGGATAACAATGTTAGGTTGGATGAGGTACAGCAGAAAATGGAAGGGGGTACAACATTTGAAAGGGGTGTTTCTTTAACTCCAGACACTTTTAGGTTCCTTTCATGTTTTACTATTAACGGTATACAAAGGTCACACCTTAAAAACTTTTTCCCTAGCTTTATTTATTTCTGCCTTTATTTTGTTTTTTAAATACCTTGAAGAATGACTTTGATTAACAAAAGTGTCAAAAACATTTGTAAAACAACATAATAGAAAATATATTTTTGTGAATGTTTATCTTTCATTAAATATTATTTCAATTTTAAAATGTTAAAACTTATTTGGTGGATACAACTCAGGCATTGTGTTATTTGTGTACGAAGTATTGCAGATCATTTTCACACAATAAATATCTTAATCGTTTATGTTTATAATTAACTTTCACTTCCTGACAAAAATTTTAAAAATACATTTTCATTATACATTATGTACAATATACACTCACCTAAAGGATTATTAGGAACACCATAGTAATACTGTGTTTGACCCCATTTCGCCTTCAGAACTGCCTTAATTTTACATGGCATTGATTCAACAAGGTGCTGAAAGCATTCTTTAGAAATGTTGGCCCATATTGATAGGATAGCATCTTGCAGTTGATGGAGATTTGTGGGATGCACATCCAGGGCACGAAGCTCCCGTTCCACCACATCCCAAAGATGCTCTATTGGGTTGAGATCTGGTGACTGTGGGAGCCATTTTAGCACTGTGAACTCATTGTCATGTTCAAGAAACCAATTTGAAATGATTCGAGCTTTGTGACATGGTGCATTATCCTGCTGGAAGTAGCCATCAGAGGATGGGTACATGGTGGTCATAAAGGGATGGACATGGGCAGAAACAATGCTCAGGTAGGCCGTGGCATTTAAACAATACCCAATTGGCACTAAGGGGCCTAAAGTGTACCAAGAAAACATCCCCCACACCATTACACCACCACCACCAGCCTGTACAGTGTTAACAAGGCATGATGGATCCATTTTCTCATTCTGTTTACTCTACCATCTGAATGTCTCAACAGAAATCGAGACTCATCAGACCAGGCAACATTTTTCCAGTCTTCAACTGTCCAATTTTGGTGAGCTCGTGCAAATTGTAGCCTCTTTTTCCTATTTGAAGTGGAGATGAATGGTACCCGGTGGGGTCTTCTGCTGTTGTAGCCCATCCGCCTCAAGGTTGTGCGTGTTGCGGCTTCACAAATTCTTTGCTGCATACCTCGGTTGTGACAAGTGGATAGTTCAGTCAAAGTTGCTCTTTTATCAGCTTGAATCACAGTTACAGGTGTTCCTAATAATCCTTTAGGTGAGTGTATATGCGGCTCTGTATATCCAATTGCATATAGACAAATGAAATAAAGCAAGAGTGCATTTTAGAGAGCCCAAATGAAATGCCCAAAACAGAAACACTCTTTTAAACATTTTACCTCCAATAAAATAAAAGAGAAACAGCTAGAACTTAAAAGGAGGTGGGCCGGGTCGGCCAGCAGCGGGTGGTCGGATAGTGGGGGCATTAACCGGTCATGCCAATCCAAACCTCCATTACAGCTGCCCCGCCTGGCGTCATGCCACGCTCAGAGGAAAACAGGCAGAACAAAAGTGCTCGAAACATCATGCCATCGTCAGTCATTGCATCACATGGGGCAAGGCACTGGAGAAACAACAGAGGCTAATCTTTCCAGGCATATGGACGCTAGCTGCACAGACAGAGGGACACAGTTAAAATAAAAGACAGGCCGATGGAGAAACAAAGAGATGAGAGCAAGCGAAAACAACAGACAGATTCAAATCTGGCCAGCTGGTCAGTGAGTGTCGGGTGAATATGTTTACTTAGATACAAAATGAGCTTTTAGGGCGACGACAATAGGGTGAGAGTCTGCCATTAAACACTCCGGGATAATCCGTATTGACTGAGCACTAGCAAAGAAACTTAGCTGAGTGGCGCAAGGCGCTTATATGCTTAACGGGTGATCTTGTTACATACACACAAAAAGGCAGGAAGCTTGATTGCCGGGAGTTGTGAAGGAGCAAGACTTTGACATGACCCTAATCACCCGTGTCAAATCTGGCGTGCAAGCATTACTCTTATTATAACTCATACTTCTGTCCGTGGATACAGTATAATCGGAAGTTCTCCTTAATATAATTGGAGAACTTTCGGAACCGATAACACTGTAGAAACTATCTTTCAGTACAATAGCAACCACTCAGAATAGACTACCACAAAGCAACGTGCATTCATATTGCATCGTTCTGGCAACCATCCACATCTTCTTAACATCCCGGTGGGTGGTTCAGAAAATGTTAAATTGGTTGTTCTGCAATTGTTGCATATATGACGGAAGTATTGCACGTTTCTAAAGAATCTTATGCACACGTCTCTCATCAGATTCATTCCCCCTCTGCTATACCACAATGCATTATGTCTCAGACCTTTGAAGTGACTCTTGACTTTTTCCCTCCAAGGCTGATTAATATGCATCTGGAGTAACCAACTAACAAACACGCACGCCTGCAGTGACTGCCTTTTGTTTGTCCGTTGTCATTGTTTGTTTGTGTCTTTTTACTCCTTAAGTTTTCACAAACCAAAGCCCCATCTGCTGGATCATGAACACGGTTGAGTATTTTAATTCACATCTTCAGACACCATCTGCCCAACACCCTCTTCCCTCCAACACACACAACCGCACACACACACATCCTAAACATGATCCCACCCCAGCGAGCATCACCTGTTTCCCCGGTTCAGGGTTGGATACTTGTTACACTAACATCTGTCACTTTTTAAACTGCAGCTCGCAATGCGGCGCTCTGACGTCATAGCATCCAGTCCTGAGCGATGAGGAAAATGTTTGCCAGGAACTCTGGAAGTCCTCCTCTGCATGTTCTTTCCTTTTGCATTACTTCGATAAATTAACATAGTTTAAATGTTAAAATATACGTACGCACATAGCGCCACAGAATCTACTTTTATTGTTTTTTATTTTCAATATATCACAAACGAATGTTAGTGTGACAGACGCTAAATTGTTGCCTCGGAATTATAAGTTATATTGCTTAAAACTTATTTACATTATGTAATTTTTTTTACATTGTGTACATTTTATGACTTTTTTAGAAAGCAAAAAGGTTTAATCTTATTAAATGGAATGCAAAAACTTTCAAACTCAGATAGAACTTCATGAGTAAACTAACTTTGCCCGACCTCTCTGAAACTCTCTGATTTTTTACAAAGCTCATCGCTCTGAAAAGCGAGGTGTGCTATGATTGGCCAGTTAACCAGTGCGTAGTGATTGGTCGAATACTGAAAGCGTGTGACAGAAATGTAACGCCTCTTACCATATTTGGAACATCAGGTTCCAAATCAATTTTACGCTCACCTTACTTGCGTATACATTTGGGCGGTCTTAGTCAAAAAACAAACTGACGTAGATTTGTGGGGAAGTGGTTACACAAGGCGTTCCAGGCAGGTCTGGATGAGCATTTGCTTTTAGATAGAATGCGTCTTTTGTTCCGACATTACATTTTTTGCTAATTTACGTGTCTTATACATGCATGGGCAACTTATAACACACGTATTCCCGCCATTTGACCCCTTTAATAAATGGGTTTATAACCCTTAAAATAACCTGACATTATTGTCTCCTCAGTTAGCGTAGCATGCTAATTCTACTGCAGAGCAGACCTCATATACTTAATTAGCCATCTCTGCCCAACCGCCACCCTCAGGTACCATACTCATATCAGTCTGACAGGATTTCATTAAGCATCAATCAACTGAAAAAACACTTAAACTGCATCCAGTGTGCTTTCGCGGGCACCGTCTGGAACCACTAACACCGTCACAGACACTAAAATCCTCTGCTGACTGTCTGACACGACAAAGGCGAGGTTTAAATGTTGGTCGCTCGTACCATGGGAGGCGATGAGAGGAAGCGTGGCTTTATGTGGTGCGACACGCTGTTGGTACCGGGCTGATTTTATAGCAGCGATTATGAGAGGTTGTATGTAGCTCTCTCGCCCATTCAGTCGTAGGTAATGATGAGACTCATTACAGTTCAGCTATGCACTCCATTTGCTTCTCGTATCTGCCAAAGTGCCTGATTAAACGGAGCAACATAAAATAGAAGAGCAGAGAATAAGTGCTAGAATGAGAGAAAGAGAGGCATTCTTTGGAGATGAGCTCTTGTCAAAGACTTGTGAATGTAACCTAAGGCCCAGAGCCTGAAGCACTTGGCTCTTGTAGAACACACACACATATGACACACAACCCTCTCTTAGCCATCTGGATCATGAGCTGTGACCCAGCTTTCACTCAGCATGGAGGTCATAGGACACACAATCACACATGCACATATGTGCCATGTTTCTTACTTTCCTTTTTCCCTTCTCCACTCCTTTCCCTTGTTTTTGGTTCCCTTCGACATTATTGTCTCACGTTTTCCTCCTCTTGTCACTTCTTTCCCATTTGACTTATGTTTCCCTTCTCCTGCCACTTCACTTCCTAAATTATTTGTCATGTTTTACCCTCTTCTCCCACTTTTTTCCTTTCTTCTCCACTCTCTTCCCATGTTTTCCCTTCCTTGCTTCCATTCCATGTTTTCCTTTCATAACTTTTCCCCACATTTGATTCTCATGTGTCCCTTCTCTTGCCACTTCACTTCCCAAGTAGCACATGTTCGTTTTCCCCACTTCCTTATTGTTTTTTCTTCCCACTCCTACCCCTCTTTTCCATATTTACCCTTCAGCACTTCCTTCTCACATTTTCCCTCTGTATTCCATTTTTTCTATTTACTTCCCATATTTTCCACTTCTTCCCTTCCCCATTCTTTTCCACATTCCCCCATCACTTTCCACTTTCTTTCTTTCACTTCCCACTTATTTCTTTCCTCCATTACCTCAATTACCCCCACCCCTGATCTTCTCTCAGAGACTGATCGGGACCTTAGGTTGGGTGACATTTAGACGGAGAGACAGAGAAGGTGCTCTTGCGTATCACTTACATCTGGGAGCGAAACAATGACAGCTGCTGATGTCAAACAGGTGCTGTGCTTCAGGCCTGCAGGGCGGGAGGAGGGTGTGTCCACAACTTACATGATCCAACACTTACATTAGTTACGTGAAATAAACACGTAATGTAGATGGAGAAAGTTAGTTTTTGGCTTTAATAAGGAACTTAGTTGAGTAAACCAGGCCACCAGGCGTTGTTAAGATGTAATGATGAAAAATGTGTGTGTTTTTGATAGGAAAAGTGTGTGTGTATGTGTGTTTTTTTAAAGGCTCAAGCTAGATTTGTATACACAAAGAAAAACAGACTTTGAGTTTTCAGTTTTAAATAAAAAGTGAATAATTGTAGACATAAAGGACTGTAGAGAATACACCTGAGGGGCTTCTTCTCAAGAGGAAATCACTGCGGTCTTTGACAAGTGACTGAGATATCAGACCTCACATATGATTTTTTTTGTTCTAAGACAGACAACAAACACACAGACACACACTGAGTATCTTAGCTATCATGGCTTTTAAGAGCACAGCAGAATCTGCTGCCACAATGTATTAACAAGCCAACACACGGTTTCCGTCCGCCAAATGACTGCATTGAAAAGCACAGTTGTTTACGCTGCAGTTGTTATAGAGCGAGATGCCAGCGTGATATTCAGGTTTACTACCAGAGAAGTGCTGAATGAATACGAGAACATTTGCCCGCTCTCACACGCATGCTAGCAAGCGCGTCTAGCAGATCAGATAACACCTTCATAATAGTTACAGTATAAATGCAGCATAATGTTACACAGTCACAGTTCATCAGGGGCGTTCTCTTTTCACAATTAACACTGGTTCTTAAACTCCACTCATTCACACCTTGCTTTATCAGCCCTGTGAGGCAGTAACCTAATTGGATGTTCTGATTTGCACCTCTAAAGCCCTGCAAGCATTCATCGCTCTTTAATCACTTTGAATTATTCAGGCTTTTAGGTGCTTCATCAATGTTTCAGAACTTTTTCTACCTGATGGGCTGCGTTTAAATCCAACACTGTCACCACTTAATCCAGGAATCATCCCTCGGGTCACAATGCTGAGCTGCAGTGCGGTGTGGATAAGTTTTTGGGGTCATGCAGTAAATAAGCTGGCGAAGTACAGAGTATAGAAGAGTTGTATACATACAGATTTAAAACCGCATTTCCAACACAAGCACCATGAGAAAGATGAGTAAAAAGACCACAATGGCTCAACATGTTGCACATACACATGGCTTCAAAAGTTTCATTTGGGAGCTCAGGAGCCATATTGAAATATTGGCCATTGACTTAGGGGCCATTTACACACTACTGTAATGCAATTCAGCTGTTAATTTAGATTTGGGGCCATTTGGGGGCAACATTTTGGGAAGTTTTGTTTGATCAAAACATGCTGTGTAAAAACTGTGATGTGCATTACGGGTTTAGTCATAGCCCTGCAGTAGTATAACCAAAACAACAATGACATACTATAGGACTGTGTGTTTACGCTACTCCGCATTCTTATTAACATTTCTCCAGCAAAGTGTAAAGTTAGTGAACCACTACAACCAGCGGAGACACAATCCTGCTGAAAAAACAACAACAATAGAAACCATCACATTCATGTGTGTGCTTGTCATTAAAATACCATTATAACTCAGTAGCTCTTTGCATTAAAACCATTACAAAATTCCTTTTTGCAGTATGTTTTGGCCATTATTTCAATAGGATTATTCACCCCACCAATATAATCCATCACATACCAGTAAACACCATGATAGTTTCTTTTAAAACCAATGCAATTCCTATTGTAACCATAGCATGTTCTATTGTGTTATGGGCCTGGTTTAATTGTCTTGTATGTACATATGGCAAACACATTTACACCAACAAAACGTAATGTGATGTAAAACCTTGTATCTGTAATGTACATGCGCAGGCACATAGTCTGTTTTTATGAAGTGCCATTGTCAAATACTGGCTTGGCATGCATAATACAGTGTTTCTAGTAGTTTTGGAATGTAATTTTGGAAAGGCATCCAAATGTTTCACTTAATGTGAAGGAAAAACATAAATAGTCTAAGTAGCGACTGAATTTTCTGAATTTTCATCTTTGGCTGAACTATTCTTTAAAAGTGCCCTATTGTTATTCCAAACGGTCCATCTGAACGATTTCGAGCCTGACTGACCGCGAGGAAAACTGACCACAGAGGAAAACCCTGAAACACACCACTGCCCATAGACACAACCCAAACAATACAGCAACCATTCCACGAGTGCTAGTGGTCACACACAACACCTCACTGAGTCATGTGAATCCACATACCCAGACTCCAGCATTCTGTGCATGGTTTGAGAAAAAAAAGATTTAATGAACGTAAGAATGAAATGTCAGATCCATATAAGAAAGGTGAGTTTTAACACCCAGAAGCATGTGGTTGAGCTGAATGGTCATAAATGTTATCAAACTCTCAATGCCAACTCTGTCTGGTATGCTGTCTAAGATATCTCTATTCCTCCCCTTGTCTCCCGCACATTTCCTGAGTGTTTTGTTGCACGACCACAGGGACAGCGCTGCTTCTCTGTCAGCGCTGGGAAAAATGTCAGGAATCTCCTCCACACCGCGATAACCCTCCAAAGTGTTTATGTTTCGAAAGACGAGAAAAACAGACAGAAATGGCAGCAGGGGTGAGCAGTGGAAGGCGAGAGGCACCGGATGGAGAAACTGGAGGATTTGGGTCTGATTATATTTTAGGGCCTAACACACAGAATGCTAAATAAAGCACAGGAAGCACTCTTTAAAGGCTGAGATATCAGAAATACAGTAATGTACGGATAGTTTACATGGATAGAAATACATGAACAATGTCTAGAACTTGTAGAGTAATGCATTGGTCATTTTGGGTTTCGGGAAACACACATACTGATAACATTTTGTCACTTTGAATAAGAGCGCCTGTCAAATTCCTAAACGTAAAAACATTGCTAAAGCTGTAATGCTAATATTAACCCCAAAACATATACTTCACACAACGGCAATGTGAGACACGTAGTGTTCCCATAACTGGACGCAATTCTGTTTGGATAATGCGTCTGATAAAAAAATTTAAGCTGAAGAAGGGTGTTTGCTAAGGCAATCAAGATTTGTACATCTAGTCCTCAAAATAAAACTTTAAAATAGAAATTCTGCGCATCATTTACTCCTCATTTCAAACCTTTTTGACTTCATGTTGACTGGCCCCCATTCACATGAATTGGCTTTGTGTCCATACTATAGAAGTGAATTGGGGCAGTGCCGTTCGGTTACCAACATTCTTCAAAGTATCTACGTTTTGTTCTGAGGAAGGATGAAAGTCATAAAGGTTTGAAATTAAGACAGTAAATCATGACAGAATTTCATTTTTGGGTCAACTATCGCTATAAAAACTGTACAAATGTACATTATTACTGTCAAATGATTCCGTTCTACATGCATGGAGTCTACGTTAAACCTGGGAACACGCGTGCAAAAATAACCCTTCTGGTTACATCACATCAGTAGGTTTCTGTTACGATAAACAAACAGGATTTTGCAGTATTAGGTCTGATTTCTGGCAACAGTAATCCTTAAATGACCCTTGCATTGCAAAAGACCCCACAGGAATGGCCTTTCTGTTGGAAAATCTTTATTAATAACATCTCATTTCACCTAACTAGCTTTCCTGATCTTATCTACGTCTCCCTGTGTTTTAAATCTCTTTATGCAAATCTGCACGCACACACATAGAAACAGCAGCTACCTCGCTGGCTTTCTTTCGGATGTGAAAGTGCTTATTATGAAAGGTTTTGGAAAGCTCGAGTTGCTAGATGCAACACTTGGTTGTTTTGGGTTGTGAGATTGACATTCTTAGGAATTTGCTGGAAAAACAAAAACATCTTTTGTGTACTGGAGTGGATTTTGTGGGGTTGTTCTTACTTGGGCAGACATTAGAATTCCAGTCGAGCTCACAGAGAGCTGAGCTTCTCCCCAAAACAAAAATAAACCATTTTGTATCCTCACAGTAATTAAAGACTACCTCAGAGATAAACAGATATTTACATTGTGAGAAAAACCCATTGACCCGATGCTACTTACTAACTCACCACAAAGCAATATCTGATTTATCACAGAGAAGCATTTATTAGACTCTTGTCAATATCAGTAATATCATTAAGCTATGACACCGACTATATGCAGTTTATCTTTGGATAGACGTGTGGGATTAAACCAGACCTGGTTCAGGATAATGAAGCACAGCCTGCCTCTGAAGGACAATGAAAGACCTTGAAGACCAAACCCAAATTATGGACATTACTCTTCATTTCTTGTATGTTTACAGCCCAATGGCCACCTTCATAAAGGACATATTGTGTGTCTTAGTGTGTGAGATGATAGTATCTGTAGCGCTTTGAGGCTGAAACTGGAGAGAGTAAGCATTTAAACTTGACACACATGCCCAAAAGCCCTCTGTTCCAATTGCGATAGTCTCGCATTGACCTTTGACCTGTGTTCTAGATCTACTGGTGCTACTGATGACAACACCAGCCTTCTCAATGGTCTGATGACGCCATAAGCAAGAGAAGAGCATTAATGACGCACTTTCTTCATTGACGGACTCTTTGTTCCTTCACTCCAATGGCCTGTTTGTACGCATGTTAAAGGATGGTGACGCCTCATATGAAGCTGATTAGCGGTTCAGCGCTTCTTGTCGCTAAAATCACCACAGCTCCACATCACTAATAAGTCAACATGATTTGCAGACCTCATTCATTAGAGTTTAACAACCTGTCAGCTTGCCAAATTTCTCTGTGCAGGAAAACAATGTGTTCTCATAGAACAGTACAGTGTGGAGCTGATGACCAGAATTCATTCATTAAACTTCCTCGTAGACTTGAGAGAGAGAGAAAGACATAAACCTGTTTGTTCAACAGAACTTGTTCTTGTTTTTGCATGCCACATAAACCAGTGTGATTAAATATTTATTGTGCTGTCACCATTACCATTATGCGAAAATCACTATTGATGTTGCCTTTTTAAGTGTCATGAGTTCTTTAAGTGTTAAACTTTGAAACATAACTCATCAACTTTGCAAGTCACACAATCCTGACTACACTGTTAAAATGATCCCATTCAAAAATGACTTATCCAGCACACAAATGAACCGTAAAATAACAGTTTTGTAATGTAAATATACACTGTAATTTTTTTTACTGTAATTTTTTGCATTTTTGACCCTATTTGAAAAACATGTCAAAACAAAACATGACATTTTGACATTATACGTAGAAAAACTGTAAAAAAAATAACAGAAACATTCTGTAATAAATAGTGAAAAGGACAAAAATATCGCAACAAAATTGTTTAGAATGATGGCAAAAATTACATTACATTTAATTATATTTCAATATAAAAGTAATTTCTAAATTATACACACTAAGTTATGAGTAAATGATGCAAGAATTTTTATTTTGGGGCTGACTATCCCTTAGATCTTTATCTGTGGCTGTATGTATATATGTACAGTATACACGTTTCTCTTCTTTCAGTACATCTATTTTTATAGCCTGTGTATTTAATGTGTTTGCAGTGTTGAAACAAAAATGCAAACTGTTAAAAGTGCTATGTAAGAAATAAACTTGACTCTGAAACATCATACCCAAAGTGCATTAGTGTTATGGCTGTGCATGAATTCACTTATTTACGGCCTAGTCACATGTGGCATTCCTTTTAAATGGCCAATGACTAAACGAGTTTTGTACAGAGCATATGCATATGCCTTGAATTATGCAGTGTGAAAAAGGTCAGAAGTTGGCTCTTCTGATTCGGGCCGGTAAGCACCCAGACAACCATCACCAAAGATCCAGCACATGATCATTCATCTAGATGTGCTATGAAAGAATCAGAACCAAGTCTCATATCTCATGTGTAATTTATTAATAATTTTTATATGAGTTGAGTCTGAATGACTCAGATGAGATCATTAGAATCACTCTTGCGTGTCTCTGTAGTTTTGTAATAGATTCCTGATAGCTGAGTTAGTGTTCAATGGGCTCTGTAGGTTGAGTGGCACTATTTCAAGAGCTCGGCAAACTTTGCGAAGCTTTGCATTTATCCTGAAAACATTGCAATTTCTCACATTCTTAGCAGGTCATGCCGATTCAAAAATGCCACTTATTTAGTAGCTCAGCTAGAACTGCTTAAGCCAATTTCTCTTAAAAAATCTCATGTTAACTCCCACAATGCCTTCACTATGTTATTCCAAAAACATGCAGCTGACCTTTCAGATCTAGCCGCACAACTCACAAAAAAAACACACACACAATGCGATCATGGATTACATAAGCATACAACACATTAAGATTGTTTAAATGATGCTCTGTTTTACATAAAGGAGTTGTATCTCATGGAAGAATTTACTCTATGTTAAATGCTTCTAATGAAGTTATTCGGAGGAAATAAAACTACAACAAACTATGAAAATTGTTGAAATAAGAGTATAGCACAATAAAATGAATGTGAATAGCAAAGGTCAAATTTGGTTTTAGAAAAGATGTTCAGAGTTATATTTGAGAAGCAGGAGTTCATTTGCTCTCCATTTAATCTCATTGCTGTCCTTGAGATTTTCTTTTAGCTGAAATATTGACATGTGTAGTGATCTGATCACTAAATCATCTTTTCTGTTGCCGAGTTGATGTTAGCCAGTTGATGTTGGAACATCCCCGGTCATGTGACATTTCTATCTACTCCTCACAGCCCTCAGGGAACGGACCAGGCGAAAAGCCCCTTCTAATCCTTCTGTCACCCAGAAACACATCCCCTCACACACACTGACCACTGCTATACAGGTCAATGGCCCACTGACAGGAACGGAGCATGATTGGAGTCTGATTGAAAGTCCTGGGTTTAATTCCAGTCTTGGCAAGCACGCGCGCACACACACACCCGTATAAAACTGTTAGAATGAATAGAAAAGGTCTGCGAGTGAGAACCAATGAGAAAGTAGGACTACAAGCATGAGGGGCAAAGGGATGAACGGGTGTGATGGGAATAACTAAAGCATGTTTATGTCATATCTTGTTTCATTTCCATTCAGATTAATCTCACATCATCACAGTCTCATTAGATCTGAAAAACGAAAGAAAATTGGGAATTCAATGAAAATGAAGTCCGTTTTAGAGTTTGCATTAAGACATTTCTCGAAAAAAGAGCTTTAGACTTTTAAGAATACACAAATATTTAACAAGGTTATTTTAGTTTACTAAAATTAAAGCGATAGTTTATCCAAAAATGAAAATTATGTTATTATTTACACGCCTTCCAGTTAAAATGTCATTGTTATGATGAACACAGAAACAGATATTTGGAAGAATCCTACTGTGATAGTCAATGGTGGTCAAGTACTGTTTGGTTACATGCATTCGTCCAAATATCTTTCTCTGTGTTCAACCAAACAAATTCATTCAGGTTTGGCACTAGAGAGTGAGTAATTCATTTTTGGGTGAACTATACCTTTCAAACTTTGAAAACGTTTTTGTTTATTGAAATCTAAACAGTTATTGGGCTAAAATTATTTGAAATACAACATTGGGAAAACTTATCTCAGCAAATGATTATTATTTGTTTAGTTTAAGGCACTAAAATTATAACAATAAACAAAATCTAAAATGTAATTTAATTTCATAGTAACGTTAAAAACAAATAAATAATACGATTACCAAAAGCATAACAAAATGGCTATGTTGTTCACTAAAATTAACATAAAAAACATAACTTTAAAAAGTAATTTAAAATATCAGTAAACACGACAATAAGACTAGAAGGTAAACTATAAAAACGAATATATTTTATATACATATTAAAAAGAGCTACATTAATATGTAGTTCGGTTTTTGTTTATATTGTATATATTTTGTTTTGTTTATACATGTATACATTTTTTATATTATGTTTGTTTATATTAATTATTATTATTTACATTGTATTGATATTTTATTTGTATTTAATCAAGTTATTTATTATCACAAAAATATAGCCATGCTGTATAACTCATTAAAATAAATAAAATAAGTTATACAAATGTATAAATCCAGTGATAAAAATAAATAATAATACACATCTAATATAAATCCAATAAATGTTTTTCTAAAAAAATATATTTTTTTCTTTCAATTTTGATGATACAAATATGATCATGATATACATTCTATAAGTCTATACGTTGGCATGGCTAAACATCGATATCTCAAACAGTTATCAAGAGAGCAAACAAGCGTTCATTGATTATACAGGAAAGTGTCAATTGTAATTGGTTTTGCCTTCGCTCATGGCTTGTTGAGGTTAAAGATATGGTGCGGCGGTGACCCATGATGACCCCCATTCACTGCTAACATGGTTCCTAACTCAGATTACTGTCTGCGCACACAGTCTACATGATCTTTCTCATCTTTGGGACAGGATTAATCGTAGATCCGGTTCAATCCATGAGCAAGCATGTTTTCAGCTCAAGCTGATGGAGAGACATTTATCCTGAGAGGCTAGACCGCTATACAACTTTAAATACGTGTGCACCCTGCGGAGCCCATGTCAGGCTTAGAATTAGACAAAAATTACAAGCGTGTCCCGAAATGGCATTAGGTACTCGGAAAGTGGCCGGCGGTGACCCAACCTTGGCTTTAGTTAAAAGAGAAAAATAAGGATGCGGGAGAGAAAGATAGTTAGCGAGACTAAAAGATAGCCTCTCTCTCGTCATCTCACGGGGACAAAAAGCTCTCTGATAAGACAAGTAAAAAAGACTGATTTATGCAGAGAAGGTGGGGAGGGGCAGCGAATATCCTGGAACATCCTGACACAATGCACGTTTGTGTGTGCGCATTTGTCCGTGTGTATCCTGGTACGACGGGACGTGACGGCGTGCAAAGCGACACCAAAGTATGGCCGAGCGATTATGCATTTGCATGGAAGCTTGCTTGTGACATGTTCATATCTGGAGAGCTAAAAATAAACGTTCCTCTTGTTTTTCAGAGCAGCATAAGTGATAGGTATTATATAAGTGGGTAACTATAAATATCTCCACAGCACAGAGTGATTATTTGGGGATCTGAACTTTTCATGAGACACATCTGATGTTCCAGAAGACAAGAGCTTGCAGAGACAGAGAGAAACCAAGACATTTTTTTACTTGACCTTGTATCTACACTGGGTCTCTGTACCGGCAAAAACAAGCTCCATCAAATCAGTACAGGCCCGAAAAGGGCTGTCGTCAAGTGATGTTGATGCTTGACGTGACAGATGCCACTTTACATTTGTATGTACAAGTCGATGTTTACTTCCCTCAACTGCTGCTGATGTAAAGAAGCACAATTTGCATGTTTGTTAGCCGGAGTTCTGCACCAATGCCTTCAGCGTCCCACTGAGGGTGAATAATGTTCAACATGTCTAGCTGTTTACCATCTTTTTGACTCCTTTTCATTTAAGTTTG
The DNA here is from genome assembly GCF_947034865.1 of Barbatula barbatula. Classification (NCBI taxonomy): domain Eukaryota; kingdom Metazoa; phylum Chordata; class Actinopteri; order Cypriniformes; family Nemacheilidae; genus Barbatula; species Barbatula barbatula. The sequence goes on from NC_136784.1 coordinate 13,587,053, forward strand.
AAAATTCAAAATTTTTCATGGAATAGTCCATCAACCTAAAAAGAACTCTTGACGTGCCCTTTAGTGTTGTTTGTACTTAATCACACTTTGAATTGAACACAAAAGAAGACATTTTGAAGAATGTAGGAAAGCAAACAGTTCTGGGGCACTTTTGACTACCAGGATGATTGACTACCAAGTAGTCAATGGTGGCCGAGAACTGTTTGGTGACAAGCATTCTTCCAAATATCTTCTTTTGAGTTCATTAAAACAAAGAAATGTATACAGATTTGGAACAACTTGAGGGTAAGTAAAGGATGACAGAATTTATATTTTTGGGTGAAGTATTCCTTTAAGTTTAATGTTCATGCAATAAGTAAATTTGTTTAGTGCAACTTTAAGTGAACGTAAAAATTTTTGTTCAATTAACATCAGTGAAATTAAATTGTGTTTTACTACGGTACGATGGCAATGCAATGGTACTTTTTAACCCCTTAGCGTTCCACTGTCCCGCCCAACCAAAATGAGACCTCAGGAATGGTAATGGGTTAAAATTATGTTCCAGTACATTGGTTTTTTCAAAGAACTACAGTATTCTTGTCTGATACCATCAGTGTTGTTTAACAAGGGCATGGTGCTCACCATCCATGGTTAAGTCACTTCATATAGCACTATATCCTGTGGAGGGATGTGGGCAAAGATTCTTGTAGAAGCATATGATGTGATGGCTGATTTGTGCTAGCCAGAATATCACATTAACAGAATCTAATTTACTCGAGAACAATTAGTACAGAACTACAGAACAAAATGTTAAATTATAATGTGTTTTTCAGCGTTTCTAATGTCTTTTGTCGTGTCGCGCCAGTCACGTCTGGTGTAGACACTGTGTAAGACCAAATACGTTTATGCTGGTCTAGATGGTGGATCAGCATAGCTATTGCTGGTTAAGCTAGTAAAGAACCCTGCACAAATGGGAACATACAGCCATTGAAAAAAATAAAAGAACACTTCTTAATTATTTTGTTTTTCTGAACTTTTCTGAACTTAGTATTTAAGGGTACAGTTAAAACTCTGCAAGGACTGTCTGGTGCTTCAGATTCGCAGCCTGTTAGTATATTTTCATTGTAAAAGACTTTGTTACGGACTAACGCGAGTTGAGTTTGATGTTATTGTTTCTTTGAGTGATCTGCAAATGCAGACACGCGCGCAAGATGGAAAAAAAGACAACATAAGTCCTAATAATCAGTAATTATGTTCCAACTAGATTCGGGCCCGAATTGATTAGGAAGGACCAATGCCATTTTATCACCTGTCAGTAGTTTTGGAACCTGATGTTCCAAATATGGTAAGAGGCGTTACATTTCCGGGCAGTTTTCGACCAATAACTATTCTCTAGTGAGCTGGCCAATCATAGCACACCTCGCTTTTCAGAGCGATGAGCTTTTTTAAAATATCAGCGCGTTTCAGAGAGGCGGAGCAAAGAGGAGATACAAACATGCCCGGTATGTGGAAAATACAGCGTTTTTAAACCTTAAATCGTCTTTACACATTGTATTACATCTAAAGCAAACAATAATATTATTTTAGCCGCATCAAACAACCCCTTTAGGAAACACTTCCATTACCCCAAAGTTACGTTACTCGTTGTTTTCTGGACAAAAAAGCACTCCATAACTAAATAAATATGAGAAAAAAGCTCATTCGGGGTTATAATTTTTGCACAGATATTTATAATGTGGGGTCCTTTCTGACAGTATTATGTATGTTATATTACGCAGTAAGTTGTGGCTAGCATCGTGTTTGTAACCAATCAACTGCATGAAATGAAAGATGACCTACTTATGTCTGGGCGGGTGTGTTAACATTTTCAATCGCGTTCATTTTCCATAACCGGTTAATCAAAATGAACATGTTACATTCACAGATGTCACTGAGCCTGGGGGGTATAAATGACTGAATAGAATTGTTTACCTGCATGTAAGTTGTCACACTTTTTCTACCTATCTTAAAATCTTGCCTACAATGAAAAGCTATCAAATCTTTTAAACTTTACTGACCAGGAGGAGATACAGTTAGTATAACAAGTTCACGTTTTGCAATAGAAGGGCATTACAAAATAAAAAACAATTACCAGTCGTATAACACTGTATGGGAAAATGATGATTTTATCCATCAAATGGATGTTTTTTAGATAAAATGAATAAAGTTATATGTCAGCGATATAACAGATCCTCTTTACCTTTTTGAGCCCTTTGTGAAGCCAAAACAACTTGATAGTGTTATACGACCGGTGCCCTAATGTTTTGCATTTTATTTTGGATGCAAGACAGTTCTCATATCAGTATATGAAAACAGCACACTGTCGTTTGCCCATTGTCTAGTTTCCAAACACTGACGTTAGAATCGATACCCATTGAACCCAATTGGTCCTGATCTCCGTCTTCTATAACCAATATGTCTACAACTAAAGTTACACCAAGCATCCAAAAATAGAGAGGTAGGAGGACAGGGTGAGAGTAAAGACTGTGAAATGCCTCATTGGTTTTGACTACAGTGTAGGATGAGGGAGCTGTCAGGCTTTAACTGAGGTAAGACCCAATCCACAAGCAACACAGCAGAGGAAATGCCTGAGGGCTGCTGGCTCTCACTATTAGTGTTCAGGAACCAGACCTGCCTTTCCTGAGCTGCAACCAGGGTGAGCTGAGAGATAGCTCGACCTAAAACACTCTAAGACTGATCCGATTATAAATGTTGACACATTATGAACGTTCTACTGTATATAACAAGATTTTAAAGGGCAACTTAAAAAGATTTGTCTTCGTGTGTTGCCCTAATGGTTTATTTTGCGAAAAGGATGGAAATGGCAGTGGTAAAACGGAAGAGGAGCATAGGGTGTTGAATAAAAGTGGAGGAAGGTGCACACGGGTGAACAATATTCTATGCACGAGATGTAACTTGACTGTAAGGTGTTGGCAGGTGAAAGTGTAGCTAGACAGCATCGGATGGTGGTCTGTAGAATGGCTTTGGAGGTGCAGGGAATGAGGAGGAGAGTGAGGACTGAAAGGAGTTGCATTGTGTGTTTGTGGATCTGGAGAAGTCGTATGACAGGGTGCCAAGAGAGGAGTTGTGTGATTGTCTGCAGTAGGAATGACAGACTGGTTTAAGGTGGAGGTGGGTTTGCATCAAGGATCAGTTCTGAGCCCTTTCCTGTTTGCAGTGGCGATGGACAGGTTGACGGATGAGGTCAGACAGGAATCTCCATGGACTAAGATGTTTGCAGATGATATTGTGATTTGTGGCGAGAGTAGGAAGCAGGTTGAGATGAGCACGGAGAAGTGGAATTACGCAGAGGGGAGAAGGGGAATGAAGATTAGTAGGAGCAAGACAGAGTACATGTGAGTAAATGAGAGGGAGGGCAGTTTGGTGCGGATGCAAGGAGTAGATGTGGTGAAGGTGGATGAGTGAGGGGAAAGTTTAAAAAACTGTGGTGAGACCTGCTATGTTGTATGGTTTAGAGACAGTACATTGACAAAAACACAGGAGGCAGACCTGGAGGTGGCAGAGTTGAAGATGCTGCGATTTTCATTGGGAGTGACGTGGATAGATAGGATTAGAAACTAGTTAATTAGAGGGACGGCACATGTAGGATGTTTTTGACACAAGGTTAGAGAGCCTAGATTGAGATGGTTTGGTCATGTGCAGAAGACCCTATCTTGAGAAATGAGTACAGATATCCAGACTGGGGATTTAAACATGTGGAAAGTAGTCTGTCTGTGTGCACATCAGCATGGCAAAGAAAATCCACAGTGGAGAGTAATGCGTCTAATCTAGCGTGAATGACCATGTCTGACATACAACCCGCATGAATGACAATATCCGATCTCTGCCCAGACTCTCTCTTTCACCTCCCAACTGCCTTTTCATTGAAAGGCCTCCAGACATCCTACACAAATTAGATTATACATGACCCCATAGTGTCATATTTGTGTTTTTGTTCCTTGCTTCCTTGCAACTCTAAAACTCAGAAAACGCAACACTGTGAAAAAATATTTCGTAATCGTTCTCTGTCCGTTCTATTGCTTGATTTCATAAATAATCTGCAAGGACTTCATTATTTGCTGACATCTACTGGAAGTTGTGTTTGGGCCAAAAAAGCGTGAATGTGCAGTAATGTTCGTTATGTTGTTGCTGGTGAAACCATCACAAAATGGACACTAACATCTTAGGGTATTTAAAAAACTTAAATGTTGGATTTCAAGGATGAAATGTACACAAAGGGTTATTCATGATGCCCCTGGATCATTAGGTGTCCTTTAGACTAAATCCATACTAATCCATCTAAAATTGAAAATGCCATCTGTTTATATGGGCTGCTATACGTAGATCATCCACCATACTGGAATGGTGCGAGCTGGACTGTGTTGCCAAGTTTGCGGCTTGCAAATTGAATTGGGTTAATTTAGCTTAAAATTAACTGTTGCTGTGGGTTGTTTTATCCCCAGGTTAGATGTGGAAGGATTGTTTTATTTAGCTGCCAATGTTAAGATTATTTTATTTATGATCGGTAATTATCTAGTTATTTATATCTATGAATGAAAGGGTTGATTTTTAACATGAATTCAATCAAAAGTCTCTATTCACTCATATTGTCTCATTTACTATGAAAGGACCACGACTGACACAGCTGCTAAGAAAGTCACAGTATAACTGATGCAGGTAGACTCAGTGGCTAAGAGAATCAAAGTATTACTGATGCAGGTAGACTCTCAGAATAACACAGTCACACAGCTTACATTAAAAGGCTTTAGCCAGAGCTCATAAATTACTATTAATTCTGTCATCTATAATCCGTCTCAATCTGCTCATCCAGGCACAGTTAAAAGGTAAAGTCTATAATCAGCTGATGGACAGACTGGATGAATAAACACAGTAAGATTAACTGGCCATCGGACATCAGTAAAGAGAAGGAGCTAATTGCTAATGCTTAAGAGCTTACCGACCTCCCGAATACATGCCCTCGGAGTGCAATGAAACATTACAGCTTCCCATAGGAAATTATGGAAATACACAGCATTAACCACTTAAAAGACACGCGATAAATAACTTCAACGCTGTTGTAAAACATGAGGTCACAGCTTGGATGAATGTGAATACTGTATGTGTGTGTGTGGAGAGAAGACCACTGAGCTGACCCCATCATCAGGAACAGAGCCAAGTCCACTCATTCTGTCACTAGCGACTATCAATCAAACGCCACAAGCTGCCTCTTCTCTTGCTGTAAGTCCCTGACCAGAGAACAGGGCCGGAGCCCTTAGGAGGGACGATCATGTTCTCAACAGCTGACTGGAGGTCAGTGGCATCCAACTGGTAACAAAATGAATGACTTTGGTCATGCACATGAATTTGAAGCTTCTAAACAGGCCTGGCCAATGGCATGATACCAGGAAATTAAATAGGGACAGTTCAATGGGTTTCTCTGTTGTTTCTGCTAAAAGTGGCGAGGTGCATGATGGGAGAACGGGATTGTGACATGATGCAGGACAGGAATGAGCCTGCTTCACCACAATAGGCACCACTGCTTAAAACACCTGAAGCTGTGTTTGGGGGAAGCCACTTTGAAAGAGTAATTTTCAAACCATTACAAAGAATAAGTATATTTTAAGTATATTTCAGTTCAGGTATAGTTTATTTAAGCAAATGTAATATAATAAGTAAATTTATTAAAATTTCCCATTGGAATATTTGTAAGTGTTAAGAAAAACAAGCAAAATATTTTACTTCAGAAACTGTTATTTTAAGCTGCACCAGCTGCCTGAAAATTTAGAAAACTAATAAAAGAAGCTAAGGTTTGTCCAAGACGTTACAATTTTTTGAATGGGATGTGTAACTCGTGTAACCAACTAACGGTTCTTCTCTGGAGCGGACTGGGACTTTTTGGGTAAATATATTATATTGTTGCAATATTAACTTAACAAAATGTTTAAGTTTCCGAGACAGCATTTAAACTATGTGGAAAAAGTATTTAATGGTCTACTTGATCTGAAGAGTAAACACAACTACAAACCAAGTATAGCCTACTTAGTCTTTTGGTAAATCTAAATGTAATTTCTGAGAAGTACATAAAAAAGTACACAAAAGGTTTTTTGTGTGTATGTGGAAAATGAAGCACACTAATAGCATAACTAAAAGGAATCCGACTTCCCAATGCAATAAGAGAAGGGACATTCTAGAAGAGCTTTTGTTGACACTAGCTAGGTGAGCTATTGATTTAGTCGCTGGATTTATTAGGAGTCCTGCAAGAATTTCCCTCCTAACTTACTGTAGTTTTTGTGGTCACAAAAGTCACATTACTGCTACATTTACTACGGAAATACCATGTGCAAAAGTTTTGAAGACCAATGTTTACCACACAAAACTTCCCACCACCATTCTTATAATATCAAATGTGATTTTGGTCGGAAACACCCCAAGTGTTTCAGTCTTGAAAACAGCAGGATTCTGAAAGGGAACTTCAAAATCTGGTCAAAACTGTAGATCTTCTATTAAAAATCATTGGATTCATGAGTCTGCAGAGCAAGAGATGCAGGACCTCAGAATAAACATGATTTAGAGGCTCAGGACCACCATGTTCGCCGTAGCTTTCCTCGAGTCGCCCAATTATTTACCCTCTGTGGTGCACGAGAGAGGGGGTGATGGGCAAAAAGCTGATGCTTATTGTGGGAAACCATGTGAAATTTGTGTATTCTTGCGCGTGAGAAAATGTTTACTTATGGAGCTGAATATCACCAACAATGCCTGCATATAACTAACACTGAACGCTCAACGACAATGATTCACCACAACAAAACAGAGGTAGGACTATACTCACTATCCAATAGTCAGGCATTTATAGCCTTCGCCTCCAGGCCCAACTTACAACAAAGCAATCAAAGAAGAAATGACAAAATAAAGCCCGTCCTGAATTGTTGAAATTTCAGAAGCCGTTTCACTCGGATAAACGTCACAATACGGAAAAATTGTAAATTGCTACTTCTGTTTCATGGTGACTTTAAGGATTCATTAAAATACTTGATAAGGAACCATTTTAACACATTGATCAATTCTGAATTATTATTATTGTCTCTCAGCTAGCACAGGTACGTCCGCTAAAGATCTGGAAAACATCTGCCGTGTAAATGCATCTACATTCCAAATCATAAACATCTTACAGACTGTCTATATGACATCTGAAAGCATATGAGCAAAGTATGTATTGCAATATAGAGCCTTGCAGATGTAAATGCAGACGTCAAATAGACATAGACACAGATGTATGTGTGCTATCAGGGCTTGTACAAACACAAAAGAGCACAGTGTGCTTCTGAGAAACAATGTAATGGCACAAAATAACTGATTGTGTGTCAAGAGGTTCAAAACAGAGAGAAAGGGAGGAAAGAAAAGAGAAAAGGAGGGGGAAGACAGGACAGAGGAAAGACCGAAACATACAAGGATAATAACAAGCCTGTCTCTAACCCATCTTATGCTATCTGGACCATACTGAATAAAGTGAGCTCTGTCTGCTACCGCACAGACAAATAACCCTATCAGAGGACCTCACCATGCCCTCACACACACACAATAGCATCCAATACACAGAGAGTGGTTTGAGCTGTGGTATGAGGTGTCTGGCACCTTTCGCTCCCCGGGGAAAAATGACAAGATAAACTCATTCATCTCATCACACCCTGTGCCTCATCTCTCTCTCTTTGTGTTGCTTTGTGGAAGATTTTTGCAAACACAAATGAGCCACAAAATATATCAAAGACATTTTACGCCTTCCCTTGGACATTTAATGAACTCTTTTTCACTGCTGCAATCCTAATGTGTTGATGCAGTGCTGATCAAAAAACAACCCAATGCTGAAATGTGTTATAAAGTGTTGAGATCGGACTGAAAAAAGAGAAAATAAAAACTCCAAGGAATATACAGGATTACAGAAGTGCTAAATAGTTCTTAAACAGTTAGTTTACCTCAAAATGAAATTGCCGTTAATATACTCAATAATCGCAATGTGACATTTTCCTCAAATCGTGCAGAGAAGATCTCCACCTGACAGTATAAAGTACAGAAGATCAAGGAGTTTAGATTTTTAAGGATGACCCATTTATAGCAATGGAATTCAGATATATTTTAGTCTGAAGCAAGCCTTGGATTGACTCTGAGACGTTAGGATGCTATGTTCAGTTTACGGTCACACAGTGTGCATTTGTGCGCAAATGACTTGAGCCCACAACTCATCAAAAGCTCAATCCGTTTGTCAAAGCATTGTCTCAGAGGGTCTGTTGTGCTGTGGTTGAGCTTCAGACCACAGGTTGAGGGATTTCTGCAAGAGGGCAGGAAGGTTGGAATCATCTCAACATAGTGTTTAATCTTCTCAGTTTTCCTTATCAATTAGCGCAATGGAGCGCTTTTCTTTTAATCTTAATTGGTCTTTATGCAGATCAGTGGCCCAAAACTTTTCACCGGCTCTTGCGGAAGCTGCTAATAATTTGAATGGGTGATGGGCTGATTAGTAAGATAAAAGCTTGTAGAGTTACGTTTCAATGAATCAAGCAAAATGTCACTCGCCGGTCCTGTGTGGGAGAGCTTGATGCCTGGTTAATATGCATGTGAGCTCATAAAGAGGCTGTAGATTCAGATACTCAGATTTCAATTGGCTCAGAAGTCTACATAATTACCGATGCTTGGCTCGCTTTGTACGCGGAGGATGGAAAAACAAAAATGCATCAATAAAGCAAAATGCATAAACACAGGACGGGCCTTTTCCAGGACACTCACAGACCTGGAGGGTACAATTGTCTTTTCACCATTTTGTACTTGCTCTACGCTGTCTGTCTCCCCAGCTCTTCTTCTCGCCTACGGTGAAGTCGGGCATTGACAGGATTCAGTCAGGGAGGATTTGGATCGCCGTTCCCACAGAAACAAGCGAGATGTTGCTACCATGACAACGGACATCGTTCTCAGCGACAGAGCGTGCGAGTCCGCTAGTCTTCCATTAGCCGCAAATGTGTTTTTAACGCATGCACACCCCGACTCTCTTCACTCTGCCTCATAATGTAAGATTCATACTTTCATAAAGACACAGGAATTGAGCTGCAATAGAATAACTGAAACAGCGTTCGGAACAAAACAGTCTGGCGTGATAGATATAAATCAGAGCTGTAGGATGAGGGACATCGTGCTTCAATTTAAGTTGCTGCTACGGTTTGCCTGCGGAATCATTACAGCATTCTGTAATCTTGTTCCTCCAAGCATCTTCCAAATTAAAGAGCTATAAAAGTAAATGGACAAACATAATGATGAGGAGGGCATACTTCTTAAGGGCATTGGCGATTCATTTTGACTGACATTACACCAATGGTATGAATTTATCATGATGGGGTGGGACGTCTCAGTCATATGGCACGCCCACTGTCCAGTCACTTACCGTCTCATGAATACTGCACACTTTATATTCACTATGTTCTTATCTGACTGTATGGCTAAACACAACAGGCACAGGTATGCTTTGGACATTGGACGACTTTGAATTTCCAAAGTAAATCCAAAATTGATCAAATTAAGTACAGGTCAAACCTTCTTGCCATGTTATTTACGGCATGGATTTGTTTACAGGGACTGCAATGTCACTATTTTGTTAACAATGTTAACATCACGAAGATGACATATTCTTGTCGTACAATATACTTCTGACACACCCAACAAAAAACAGAATGTTAAACAAACAAAACATACTGAGATTGGTCACTTTATTGGTCAATCCGACACAATCTCACAACAACTATTTCACAAGGTAGCTAATTTGTACGAATTCGTGCAATATTGTACATTTTGGTATTATTTGCTTTCGTGCGTCCGTGGGTTTAGGTTCTAACCGTACCTTTTGATTAACCCTGAATTAATTCGTACGATTAGCATTCTCAATAGCTACAAATATCTGTGACATCAGATTGGTCTATTCTACAATCTCGCCTCGTCTAAGACTGTGATTCTTATTTGAATAAGATGCCATGTGGACCAAACCTTATGCAGTTTGTCAAAGGTCTGGCTACACAAGACTATGATAGGTTTATGAGTCACAACCAACTGCATTAATACTGACATGTTGGACCGTGAGTGCAGTAAAGCTAATTCAGGCTGGTCAACCAATCCTTCATGAACCGGCATATGTCGAGCCATGCAACCGATCATGAACGGGTCACAGGCGCCGTGTAAGAACGTGCGGCCATGCTGTCTTCCCTTATTGCGGTTAATCACAGACGAGGGCTGGGAGAGAGAAGCCTGTCCCCACCGTGACGTTTCTGCGCTTCGATGCCGATTGCTCGCTCAACAGACCTGCTCGTCCTGATGCAGACTGACATTTATTGCAGTCTGCCCTTTGGGATTTGTCGTTTATTTTTTATAGTAGTTTCGCCTCTCTCTCCTCGGCTGCGGTGCAGGGGAGAGTTTGAGCAGATCGGGAGTGAAGGCAGGGCGTTGGAAGTTTAGATTATTGATGTGGCTGTCAGGGGGAGTTTTCATCAGGTGTCCCACCAACGGAGGGCGGGTTGGTGTGACCCCTGTGAGGTCTAACGCTCTTTGACTATCTTAACCGTTTTTGCGAGGGGTGCGAGTGCAATGACCAGAAGAAGTGAGAGGCATTTTCAGTCTCTCTCTCGCGCACCCCTCCCATTTAATCGGAATACGACACGGCCCAGATGAAGGGACGAGGGCTCAACCCCTGCATTTCTTAGCCATATTTTACCTCATGTTCCAGACATGAAGGCATGTAGTTTACAGCTGCAGGATAAACAGCCCAAAGACGGAGAGGATGAAGTTCGTTGAGAGGCTAATAAATTGTAAGGAATACGAGAAGAACCTATGGGGGAATTGTATTTCTCTACATTATGAATACTTCATACAGGCTGTAGTACTGGAATGTGATTTAAACCTTATGTTTTGTTTTTAACGCTGTGGTCTTTCAGACCCCAATCATAAAAGCAGTTCATAGCAGTATAGCAGTTTGAAGCAACATAACGCTTTTGCTATTTTGGAGGCAAGCTCTTCATCAAACATTTATACTAAAAGGTATATTTAGATTTCTTAAATGTGTACAATGTCTCTTAATTAGGAAACCAACATACGACCGAAAACTAGACGTATGTTTACACACAAAACTTTGCATTTTGTCGCCTTAGAATTATAAGGTTCTATCTGACATTTTGGTCCAAATTGAGTTATTCACATATACATTACGTTATGCCATGTTTTTTTAAAGGTGTGCATTTCTAGACTTTTTCTAAGAAAACAAAAAGTTATATTTACAAAATCTAATTATAATTTGGTGCTAAAAGTTTCAATCTGCAAGAGTCAATCAGCACTTTGAATGCACACAAGAGAACCAATCAGGATCAGCTTTCTTTGTCATGTGACCGGACTCCTCAGTGATGGCAATATCTGAAACAGTGCAACACAAAACAATGTTTAAATGAAACCTCAAGGTTGGCTGTTTTATTGATACTGTAGAGCAGCTCAGGCGATTTGTTTAAGGTTTTGTTAAGGAGATTCATTTTTTATATTTATTGACACAAAACTAGCCAGCAGCGCTAACTAGCTTCCTAATACCTCTGCTAACATAGACTCTCATAATGCGGTTAATGCAAAATAATCAACTATGTCAAGAGTCTGGATTATAACAATAAACATTATTATGTTTTTCAGCCATACTCATCTCTAAAAATGCTATCTGTCCCTCCTCCGATACAACAATTAGCACGGCATTTTATGTGTAACTCTAACAAGAAAATAGCATCCTAAAATATTAAATTGTCATAAAAACCATGTAAATGTTTTATACATTAAACATTATTATACACTAATTTAATGTTTTAACAAAAGTTATAAGTAAATTGTTTGTGTTGATTGAAAATGTATTGCTTTATTGAAAGTTTTGCAGATAGAACCTAAGTGATTTTTTAGAATGAGAAGGTTCTTTCTGCGTTTGACCTGTTCCAGGTCTTTACAAATTTAAAAAAAAGTTGATATTGTACCCTTGGAGTACATTTAGGGTCTCTGTCTTTTTCTTGTATTCCTCATATCATTTTTGCAATATGAAATACAAAATGTTAAAGCTCAATATCTCAAAACTAATAAGACCGCAGATAGAACCTTATAAGTCCAAGGCGAAGAATTATCAATGTGGTCGCCATAGTGGGTATGGTCAAAAGTCACTTTAGGGTTCAGCTCGTGTGTGTCAGGTTTTGTCTGAAGGTCCATGCTTTTACCGTTTAATATCCTTTCTGAAAAGAGATAAGAATAAGAAAGACGGCTTTATTTTAGTTACAAAAATGGTGTGATTTCATAATGTTCTGAAAAAATACAGCTTACTCTTGTTTTTACTAAAGTGAACTGTAGAATATTGAAGTAAGATCTATACTGTATATAAGATTTGATTTTCTGTTAAGTATGTTGTAACACGGTTCAATAAAAGGAAGTAAGGAGGCAGGAACCGGCGAACGTACAACAACATTTAATTAAATAAACAAACAATAACACAAACTTAAAATGCCGTCAGCTCCCTCACGGTCGACTGCCGACCATACAAACACAAAATAATGTCCAGACCTGGTCCTCTCTCGTCGTAGTCTCCTGTCACTCGTCCCTTAATGCTTCCAGAGCTTCTCCGTGAGAGATGCGAGACCGGTGCACGCACAGCTGACGCTCATCATCACTCGCGTCACCGGACTGGGCCGTTCCCTAGCAGCTCTTGCCTTGCTCGTTAGATATATATATATATATATATATATATATATATATATATATATATATATATATATATACAGCATATATACAGTATAGGGTCAGCTATCACTATGCTGTGAGGCACAACATTTTATGAATATATTTTGTCAAATATAATGTAATTGTTTAATGTGGCCATTACATTGTTTTTCATTTTTAATATTTATATAATCATACATTACTTATTAGTTTAAAATGAGATCGTTAAAAGGTGTTTTGGTATAAGAGCAATTTTTCATCAGTGATCATATGTTACTCCAAACTGCATTTTTACAGTTTAATTTAGTTATGCTTTTCAAGCTGTTTTACACAGTTTTAACCTCCATGGAAAAGTTTACCCTTCTAATTTATAGGGGTGTGATTGTACGAATGGATGTATGTACGATCAGTCCTTCAATGGGATTGGTGGGATATGAATATTTCAGAAATCAAACATAAACCTCGTCGTAAGTTGTTTTATGCACCAGGATCTGCGCTTATATATGGGTTCAGTGTTACCTCCCAAAATAAATCTTACTAGGACAACACTTACATTTCTGAAAGGTTAACACAAGGGTTAAAGGTTCAGTAATTTATGTTAAACAATAAACAGACTAAAAGGAATCTGAGGGGAAACACATCATTTTACACATACAATCATTGTGGTGCAGATCTTGGTGGTAGTAGCAAATATTCAAACGAGAGTTTTGAAGGCCGAAGTGGAGAAGTGTTCCCTGTGAACAGCAGTGGACCAGGCCAGCTGCCATCTTCCTTTCATACCCGTATGTACGGGGCGTAGATTGGCGTGAGTGTGCCATTCGTCAAGCCCATTGGCGTTTTAAATTGATCTTGGAGATGATAGGTTCTCAAGATCAAACAGCAGTCAGTCTCTCAACACAACGTCGAGAGACCGACTGAAGGGGAACAGTAAATTAAATCTCCACAGAAAATTAGGGATATATATTTGCATGTGTGTTATAGCTGCAACATTTTATAGTACTTTACAATTAAGATGTTAATTGAATAAAGTAGATCTTTGTTTTAATGTGAACCACAATTTAGAAAAATGTCAATGCATAAATCCATACATGCAATCAGCGTATATAAAGGCAATGGACTCTATTCGCACAGCAGTAGTGACCCCACCAACATATGTTCTGAATTAATTGTGGGAGGCTCACGTATATCACGTCTCTGTATAGGACGGGGCAGGCCACACAGGACCGCAACCTCGGAATCAATCCACACTGGGATTTCTGGAGCGAACCGACAATCAATCTACTATTTTGAAGTTTAAGTTTCCCATGACATTTGAAGCCATATCCTTCAAATTTTGACAATCAAAGATAGCAGCGGGGTTGAAAGAATGAGCACTAAATCACGTCACACTTAAGTAAGCTGTCATCACAGGTGTTCAAACTCTTTCTGAAACTACAAGCCTACTTCAGAAAAAGAAAGGCATTTTACACCTTTTAGTTGAATGCATTTGGCAGACGCTTTTATCCAAAGTGACTTATAGTACATCCAGGCTATACATTTTATCCCAAAGTGTGCTCTCTGGGAATTGAACCGGTGACCTTGGCATTGCTAGCTCAATTCAGTTGAGCTTCGAGAACTGGAGACTAAAGAAACAAACAACTGTAAATTACATGCCTTGTGATTTTTAACAGGCGGCGTTGCTGCACTTGTAGAAGCCTATTTCTATCTGGCACAAATGACTTGCAGAAAAACTCATCATACAGGCATGAACCTGTTACCCAGCTGATGGTGTGTATTGGATCGCAAACTGTATTACTAAACATGAATTTAAGAGCCCATCGAAATCCAGAGCTGTGATCAGTCCAAACTAATGCTATCTCATTTGCCTGGGGGTAACTAGATATTGTTCTATTGTAATGGAAAAGCAAAGCTGTCGACCAGAAATATGTTAACTATTATTAAACCAATACATAGAAAAAGTGGCGCATGTGTGACCAATCATAAGTAGCACAGGTAAATGTGTAGCAACAGACCCATTATAAGGGTAAAAATGATCGATTGTTGTAAGTATAGATCATGTTCCATTAAGATATTTGTAAATTTCCTATCATAAATATATCGAAACTTTATAGTGAATGATTGTGTACAAAAAATAGCTGGAAACACGCCTACAATCTCTCGCTTTAAGAATGACCTGCTTAAGTTTGGTGTCTATGGCTGCGTTTACATTTGTCATTAACATGCGACCTGTATCTGAATGTTGACCACATACACATTGAAAATACAAGTTTAAACGAGATTCTGATCGTAATGTTATCCGTTCAACGTGTCCTGAGGTAGTCAAGGACGCATCGTGATCGGATCTCAGTGTAATGTAAACGCAATCCAGCCAGTTTATATACATTTACCTTCACAGAAAACCCAGCCGGCTCTCATTTTTCTTACTCATCCGTCCGAAGCCTGTCAGACTGGAGAGCAGATGACAACTACAGCAAAAAGTTGTTCATTTTCCCACGAAATGATCGTTGATACTTTTTTACAGTGTATCATTATTTTCCATATGCAGAAGTATGTCAAATCAAATGAGATGTTTTGCTTGGCCACTTCAACTGTATCAACACATATTTGTGACGGCCATGAACAGGTTTTTAGTGTTTTTAAATGTTGTTTATTTACATGTCACAGACACGAATAGCAACACTATACCAGTTTGTTTGTGTGTGTGTTTACTACATACGATGTAATCAACGCTCAGCGCTGTCCCGAGGGCTCCTGCCTCGTACCGGCCCCTGGGAGACTAGAACAGAGCTCTGAATACACCGTATATATCATTTACACACAGAAACAAGCTTGTATTGTGTTGCTAATAGCTGATGTCAGTAAGCACACCAAAGAAACGATGCGCTGTCACTTGCAGCCGAACCAACCCAAATAGACGAGAAGGATGCAAGTGACCTCTTGATCGTAGTTACTTACGTATGTGATTATTTTATGTGTCTGTGACATGAATAAACACATGATGTGTTCAAAATCAGTGTGTGTGTGTGTACTTTCACATATAAGAATACAGCATGTTACCTCAATATCCTAAAATTGACAGGGTGTAAATTTCAGTGTGTAAAGTAGTTTCCCTTCAATGTTAAAGATCTGCAAAGTTGACAATCAAAAAGGTTCATGATAAATAAAGATACTGTCTCCCAAAATAAGGAGGCCACTCAGAACTGACCAAACCAATCGTTTCGGTTTCGGGTCTTTTGAGTGTAATCTTTACACGTAACGAATGAACACATCTGCATAATCCCTGCCTGCCCACATAACACGAACACTCTGACCTGCCCATAAACATTTCTGATAGTTTGTGTGTTTACATCACATAGCGGAGTCGGGGACCGTTTCAGAAAGGAGACTTAGAGTAAACTCTGAGTATATTAACCCTGAAATGAGGGAAACTCTGGGTTTTCCGTTTCAGAATATGAGGTATGTCAAACCCGAGAAAGCAGGGTAACTCAAGCCAGTTTCTAAAAGAGCTGTAACGTATACTCAGAGGATGTAACCATACTAACTTACTCTGTGAACCTAACCTGGTCGGGATCAGGCTTTCTTTGTTAAACCCAGAGTTCCCCTTCAGTCGGTCTCTCGACGTTGTGAGAGACTGACTGGGGTTTGATCTTGAGAACCTATCAACTCTGAGATAATTAAAAAACACGCTAATGGGCTTGGCGAATGGCACGCGCACGCCAGTCTCCGCCCCGTACATACGGGTATAAAAGGAAGATGGCTGCGGACATTCACTTATCCTTTGTTCTTCGGAACCTGTTCGACATATGCTGTCTTACTACGACTCTTCTTCGAGAGACTTTCTTGCTGGATCTACGACGCAGCGCAGCGGACTTCTCCTTCTGGTGTGGATTTCCTGGTGCGGTGTTTCGGCAGAGGAGTCACAGAGCTAAAAGAGCATAATTTCTGCAGCTGCGAGCATGTCTCGTAGCTGCCTCCTTGGGTGCGACAGCCTCATCCCAGAGTCTGACGGCCATGATACCTGCGTCACTTACGGTTCCGTTCTTCCCGGAAGTGCATGAAGAGCTCACCAAATCTTGGAATGCGCCCTTTTCTGTGCGTTTCAGGTCGGAGAGCTCGGTAGCTGTGACTGCCCTGGATGGTGGGGCGGCTAGAGACTACGTTGCGGTTCCCCTGGTGGAGCGTGCAGTCGCGGGACACCTGTGCCCGCAGACTGCTGCCACCTGGAGAGGCCAACCTAGACTTCCGTCCAGGGTATGTAAGCTTTCGTCGACTCTAGTGTTGAAGGCCGCTGGACGAGCCGCTTCCACCCTTCATGCCATGGCAGTCCTCCAGGTTTTTCAGGCAAAAGTCCTGAAGGGCCTGGACGGCGGGAGGTCCGACCCAGCTCGCATGAGCACGTTACGCACTGCCGCTGACCTCGCGCTGCGGGCGACGAAGGCCACGGCACGTGCACTGGTTCAGTCGATGTCCACTATGGTGGTCCAGGAGAGGCATATGTGGCTGAATCGGGGGGTACCCCTGTGCGAGGTGACCGAACTGTTAGCCACCGAACCGGCCTCCCCGGCCACGGTGAAGCAGATCGTCCCTCTGGTTCCGCTGGGGCGGTGTTTGGGCGCTTGGCAGCGCACCGGCCCGTCACGCTGGATAGAGAGGACGGTCCGTCTCGGTTATGCGATCCAGTTCGTCAGACGCCCACCCAAGTTTCGGGGCATTCTGTACACCTCGGTACGAGGAGAGAGTGCCCCCGTGCTTCGGGAAGAGGTCGACACCCTTCTGGTGAAGGGTGCAATCGAAGCCGTCCCTACGACCATCGGGTTGTAGGGACGTCCACCGGGTTTTACAGCCAGTACTTCATCGTGCCCAAAAAAGGGGGGGCCTGCACCCCATTTTGGATCTGCGCCTCCTGAACAGGCACCTGCACAAGCTGCCGTTCAGGATGTTGACGCAGAGGCGCATCCTGGGTTCAGTTCGCTACCAGGATTGGTTCGTGGCAATCGACCTGAAGGACGCGTACTTTCACGTCTCTATTCTCCCTCGACACCGGCCGTTCCTACGGTTCGTGTTCGAGGGAAGGGCGAATCAGTACAGGGTCCTGCCCTTCTGTCTGGCCCTGTCTCCACCCGTTTTTACCAAACTCGTGGAGGCTGCCCTAGCTCCCGTCAGGGAGAACTTTCAGAAGAACTTTCAGAGGCTCCTGGGGACAATGGCGTCCTCGACGGGGTTAATCCCCCTCGGGTTGATGCATATGCGGCCGCTTCAGCACTGGCTACAGAGTAGGGTTCCTTGGATGGCGTGGCACGCCGGCACCAGGCTGAATACGGTAAAGCCTCAGTCGCAGGGGAAGGGCACGGTCTGGCACCCCAACCCAGGCCTCTGGAACCTCCATGCCAGGCCCCTGGACGGGACGAGGAGAGCCTGAGGGGCTTGCCGGTAGCGGTCCGGGAGACCGTCTTACAGGCTAGAGCCCCCGCCACTAGGCGGTTGTACACCTACAAGTGGTGCCTCTTCTCGTCCTGGTGTTTTCCCCGAGAGGATAACCCACGGAGTTGCTCGATTGGGTCGGTGCTGACCTTTCTACAACAGAGGCTCGAGAGCAACCTCTCCCCATCCACGTTGTGAGTGTATGTAGCCGCGATCGCCGCTCATCACGATCTCGTGGAGGGTAAGTCTCTAGGTCAGCACGACCTGGTCACCAGGTTCCTCAGGGGCGCGAGAAGGGTGAATTCGCCTCGACCGCGCTCCGTACCCTCTTGGGACCTCAATGTGGTCCTACAGGGACTTAGTACGGCCCCGTTTGAGCCCCTCAGAGGCGCCAGTCTTCCTCATCTGACGATGAAGACGGCACTCTTGGTGGCGCTCGCCTCCATCAAGAGGGTGGGGGACCTACAAGCATTCTCCGTGTCCCAGGGCTGCCTAGAATTCGTGCCCGGTGATTCTCACGTTTTCCTGAGACCCCGTCCCGGTTATGTGCCCAAGGTTCCCACCACTCCCTTCCGGGACCAGGTGGTGAACCTGCAGGTGCTCCCCTCTGGGGAGGAAGACCCAACCCCCAATGTGTTGTGTCCAGTACGAGCATTACGTCTCTACCTGGACCGCACAAGGAGCCTTAGGGGCTCCGAGCAGCTCTTTGTTTGTTATGACGGACAGCACCCGGGGAGGGCTGTCTCCAAACAGAGGTTGGCGCACTGGATTGTCGAGGCCATGTCGGTGGCATACCAATCCCAAGATCGCCCGTGCCCACTGGCAGTGAGAACCCACTCCACACGGAGTATGGCCTCCTCGTGGGCACTGGCACATGGCGCCTCTCTGGCAGACATCTGTAGTGCTGCGGGTTGGGCTACGCCCAGTACCTTCGCAAGGTTTTACAACCTCCGAGTGGAACCGGTTGCAGCCCGTGTTCTGAATGCTGCAAGCGTTTAGGACAGGCTCCTGGTTTGGGCGTACACCTGCGAAAGCACCTTCTCCCCTCCTCAGGGGAGTCTAGCGCGCTATTTTAGCCTCCCTACTTTCCCCCCGCTCAGGGCGAAGTATAGGCATTACATCCATCACTAAGCATTGGCATTCTGGTAGCAGACTCGGCGGAGCAGTCTGTTAGAACCAAGTCCAGTACTGGTAGAGTCATCCCTACTCAGGTGGACCCCTATACTAGGACTTATGCTCCATACGTAGTGACTCCCTCTGGGTCGTCCCGTATGTTGAGTTCCTCACTCCCGATTTCCCTGTTGGTGAATCTGTGACCTCCCCGCCGGTGGCTATCCCACCTGGATTTGACCCCCTACTCGGGCTGACACCTTTTTCGCATGTTGTTCTCCCCATCGGTGAGACCATGTTAGTGTCTCCACATGTAACCTCCCCTCTGGTAGGATGTGGCCTCCGCAACACACTCTCCAGGAGGAGAGCAGTGTTTTCCCATTTTTTCGGCTCCGGACAGCACCTCGCTAATAGAGGTGTACGCCACTGTCCGTGACGACCGTTAGTACAGGCTTCTTCGTATGACCACTACTCTGTTACTGGAAGATTACGTCTCGCGGTAGCACTCTTGTGACTCGCTAGTCTGGTCAGGGTCGCGCCGCTGAAGTTCGTGTTACGGTGTAGCGCGGTGGGGTGTAGATATATCCCCAGTCAGTCTCTCACAACGTCGAGAGACCGACTGAAGGGGAACGTCCCGATTACGACTGTAACCTCCGTTCCCTGATGGAGGGAACGAGACGTTGTGTCTTCATGCCACAGTGCTTCGCCGAGCCCCTGTAGGAGCTCTCAGGTTCCTCAGTACAAAGGGTAAGTAAATGACCGCAGCCATCTTCCTTTTATACCCGTATGTACGGGGCGGAGACTGGCGTGCGCGTGCCATTCGCCAAGCCCATTGGCGTGTTTTTTTATTATCTCGGAGTTGATAGGTTCTCAAGATCAAACCCCAGTCAGTCTCTCACAACGTCTCGTTCCCTCCATCAGGGAACGGAGGTTACAGTCGTAACCGGGACGTTTCTTTCCATCTCCTCCGGGGTTTTCAAGCTCAAGTGGTGTACCTCATTCATTCATTCATTAATAGTCATTCATGGCACACATTTAGATCACACAGAGACCATCTCAGTGACTAAAGTGTCACATGTGCTTTTATAGAGGATCCTGTATGTGAAGAGGCTGCATTCATTCATAGGGATGTACTTTGTTTTCAGGAGAGCAATTTAGGAGCCGAGTGGAATTTTGTGATTTCCCTGTGCATTTTTATTAAAACTGTACCATTTTTCTTTACAGTGAAATAGGTATATCAAAACACATCATCCATGCTTACAGCAATAACATCAGCCATCGTGGCCGTGTGTTACGTCAGAGCAGAAATTATTTAATAAAGTGAATAAATAAAGTGCACAAATAAAGAAATGAATAAATAATGACAAATGCAAAAATGAAGCCATAAAGGTAATAAATAACTATCCGGTCCTACCCAAATCTGCTCCGAGCAGGGTTCAAACCGATGTATGCAGAGCGGAAAGTGTGCCTCGCTATTGAGCGCTTTCTGCCGACATGTTGGCACTTTTTTTGGTGCTGTTGCCATGGTGAGTGGTAATATCGGACCTCCATCGATCACAGCTTGTCGTAGTTGTGGTGCAAGTGCTTAACTCAAGGCAAGTTGATAGAACTAACTCAAATCAGCTGTTCTGAAACCAAAAACTCAATGTTTTGCATCTCGGTGTAAATAAACTCAAAGTGCACATTTTAATTTGGTGTTGGTTGAACCTCCTTATTCAAACGGGCCCCCGGAGACGCTGTCTTGTGTGCTGCAAAAATCAAGCATGTAGTTGTTTTTACTTCCAAATCCAAAGAATGGTGATGTAAAGGACTAGCGGAAAAAAATATTTTAATAATCTAAACCTTTTGTCATGACAACTTTTTCACCAACCTTGTCAAGTTCAGTATGGGATTTGCTTAACGCTTCTCCATGAAAGATGGATCAGCATGACTTAATATGGACCGATAAACATCTCTGAATCACAACCTGAAAGTGTGATTAATAAAAACAATTTCCCCCTATGACTGGTTTTGTGCTCCATGGTCACATTTGATCTTATAGAGATTTGAGGTAATAATTATTAGCAGGCAACTAAATAAGAAAATTCTTATTCATTTTATAGATATTTTGAAGAATGTTGGTTTCCAAAAATTGGACCCCACTGAATTACATTTTATCATGTTGAGTCATGTTGGTATTCCACAAAAGAGTACATATTTTGAATGACATGAGGGTCAAATCAAATAAATGATGACAAAATGGTTATTTATTTGGTGAACTATCCCAATAAATGTTTACAGTGACAGTGTGCATTTTCCTGCTTCATTATTCAATACAATTTTGCTGATAAAACTTAAAACAAAAAAAATTCTATAAGGGAAACACACAAAATAGTAAAACCAAGCCCCAATTTTGTGAATTTTAGCACAGTTAGTGACCCAATGCCAGCGTTAACTATTGGTCACATTCCCTCACATAACCAGCCAACGCTTTCATTTCTTTCTTCTCTTTCTGAGTTTGGTTTCTATGGAATTAAGTATAATGGAAAACTGCTTGGAGGCTTTGCTGCCTAGAGCTCTCTCCCCCTTCACTCTAACCAGTTTCCCAACCCCCGGATTGGCTGGGCCGTGAGAAGAGAACTTGTTTTTTTTCTAAAAACGTGCCTAAAGTATTTACATTGCGAAAGAAAAGGCACATGCACACACAGTAATATTGACAGGCAACATCATTCCTGTTTTAAATAAAGAAAATGTGCCGGGCTTCCATCGCCATGCTTCAGCTGTTGCCATGACCACCAGTGAACATTCCCGGTGGTTGCCAGAGCAACTAATCAGGAGTCACATTGCATCCACCATCACCTGGCAAATTTTGAGAGCGTCAGAGGGACTGAGAGCGAGAGAGATTGCAAAATGAAAGAGCATTAATGTGTTGGTTTGGGGGTGGGGATAAACATCTCCTGAAAACAGGAGGAAAAATATAGCCGTACATGCATGTAGATTAATACGTGCCTGTATCCAAACATGCAAATTGCAGGAAGCACCATGTTTATTAAAGGCCAATGAATAATTAATTCATATTTATTGAAACAAAATTGTGGGGAAACCTTGCATGTGTGTGTGTGTGTGTGCTAGTATCTTATTTAAAGGGATACTTCACCCAAAAAAGAAAATCTGTCATCCTTTACTCACCTTCGAGTTCTCCAAATCTGTATAAATGTTGTGTGCTGATGAACACAGAGAAAGACATTTTGGAGGAATGCTTATAACCAGACAGATGTTGCCCCCCAATGACTCCCATAAGAGGTAGAAATACAATGGTAGTCAAAAGTGCCCCAGAACAGTTTGTTGTCCTACATTATTCAAAAAGTCTTCTTTTGAGTTCAACAGAACAAAACACAACAAAATGATGAAGTAATGTTTCCTACTATGGGAGTTGATGGGGGGGGGCAAGATCTGTTTGGTTACAAGCATTCTTCCAAAGAACTTTCTCTGTGTTCATCAGAACAAAGACATTTATACAGACTTGGAACAACTCGAATGGCGTGTGAATGATGACTGAATTTTCATTTTTGGGTGAAGTATCACTTTAAGAGACAATGTTTTTCCTCTGGAATTGTTTTTCATGGCCATGCCATTCTATCATAAATCACACAGGCTCCGATTCCACAACTATTGGGCTGCCTAGATAGAAAGCTTTTAAAGGCGTCATAACTTTGCTCGATTCACAGGCTATGCAAAATGGTTGATGGAAATGAAGGTATTAAAAAAAAACTCTTGAGCACTCCCATAATACACTGAAAGGAACTTTTTTTGACAAAGAGAGAACACAAGAGAGATGTTACCTACACAAACCAAGTCATTGGACACAAACAACAAAGATAAGTGGTATGAAGATGCTATTGTATTATGAACCAGTGAAAATACTTCCAATTTTCACTAAAAGTAGAAGACCATTCGGGTACTTTAGGAATATTTATTGCAGGGACATAATCATTTTAATTTGAATATTTAGGATGGCTAGTATGAGAATTGGGATGCAGGGCTGGTAACTATGTTGTTTGCATCACATCATCACTTATGAAATGAACGACATATTTACAGATTTATTGTTAATTGTTTTACTGTTTGCTGTCTTTGTTGTTATGTTTCTATCAACATAAAGTTTGTATTTGTATTAAACTACGTGTTTGTGTTTGTCTTAGCCGTCACACCCATGGACTGTTGGCTGAACGTCTGATGCATAATGCACACTTTGTTGGAAACACTTCAGCAAGTTCAAAGTCGTCATCTGATTCTACAGGATTTCGGGTCCGCCTGGAAACAAACAAAGCCACCTGATATTGAAGTAAGCTGCCGTGTTTAAATCGGTTGCAATAAGAATTAATCACCAACGTCGAAATGGTAAATTCCTAAAAGATTGCGAAGATCACGGCATAAATTCCTAAACATTGCTGCTGTTAGCTTTTGACACAATCGTCAATTTACACCGGGGACATTTCCACGCCTCTAAACATGACTCGGCTCAAAACGAAACCTGATTAGTTGCTTTACCTATCGGGCCTCTTGGGTGGGCTTCCTAGACCTTCAGTATGCGAGACTTTGGGCCAGATTTACTAAACAAAATAGCACGAAAGCACAATTTCAACCAAAGGATAATTCTGGAAATTTCTGCAGGTGATTTACCAAATAAACGCACATTTAAATCACACATTAAGACCATTTCTCATTCACTGAATAATATTCCTGAATCATGGGAGGATGTGGAGATAAATATCGTGAATTGGAGATAAAGCATTGCTGAATGCTCCTTTCTTACACGGAAACACACTCATATATGCACACTGTGCTAAAGAGAAAGAAACAATATAACACAGTTCGAGAACAGCGCACAGCCTGATGTCATTCTCCAGCCAGCAGATGACAGAATCAGCCCTACGCGTTCATAAATTTTCTCTCATCTGTCTCTTTCTAAGGACTCAGTGTAGTGGAAGATAGAGCTCTCCTCACATTTAATTAGACCATTACATGCTTGATGCTGAGTTTTCTTCTGTTACTGGTAAACAACTCACAATGACGGAGTTTGTTCGTCTGGCTGTGAGTGACTGTCTGTTAACATTTGATGAGAACTATTAAGGGTGTCTGTGGTTCATTAATGATGACAGGTTGTTATAAAGGATGATGACGCTTGCGTCAGCTTGAGAGAAAAGATAAAAAGCCAACTACAGAAAGAATAGACGAAATTAGAAAGAAGAGGTAACGTGAGCGAGTGAGACCCGAGGCGGGGGCTGCCATTTTGTGCGAGCGTCTCATCAAAAGAAACGGCACTCAAGCACAGCGACGCGCAGAGAGGAAAGCTGCGTTTCCATGGCAACCGCATCGATTTTCATTTCACGCCTTCGTCTCAAAAGCCACCGGAGAATCCTATCACCTGCACCGCGGTGCCATATATGCGAGAACATGCATACACAGAAAGTCATGCAGTCATGTTAAACACAGGGACACAGGCGCCGTCACAAAAGCTGGTGGGACGGCCAAAGAAACGTCACTCAGATGCAAAGAGTGTTCCAAACATGCGGCCGTGTAAGATACAAGTTATTTCCAACGAAGTATTACATGTATAGCCTATTTTACAGAGAAGGCAATCCCAGAATGCATTGCAATTAGCTCTGTTGAAAATTATGGCAAGCAATTTTGTATGAATGCATAAGAAAGTAAATTAACGGCAGGGTAAGTGATTCTGGCCTGAAACATTTTTGTTACTTCCGTTGAAAGTCTCTTCAGATCCCCATAGCAATAACTAAGAGGTGTAAATAAATTCAAATCTACAGTATATTCAATAATTTTATGTATTTCACTTATATTTAAGATTTAATAATAACATAAAATGTTCGTCCAATAATTGCATGTGGTCTGATGTATTATATATTTGCATATCTTCACTTACTAACTTCTATCATCCGTGCGTTTGTGTGTTTTTGAAGGAATCATAGCTCTCTACGGGAGATTTTACACTCAAAACTAGCCCGCTATTGCTAGCCTCTCCCAAATTGTATTGTGAAAGCACTACATAAATAAATGAAAAAATTGTTTGTGTTTTATATTTATAACATTATTACGTTGTCAGCTTTGTAATTTAGCGAAAACCGGTATTAAAAATGGTATGTGTACACACACAGATACAAATGTATTTGTTTAAATATTTTTTTTACTTTTTACTTTACAAGACTTAAAACGTCTAATTAAAATTTTGTTAGGATTTACAAATCTCTAAACGATTCTTGACAAAAACGGCCGAACCCAACAGTTGGGTTAAAACAACCCAGCATCTTTGAGAGTGTATAAACACAAATATCCAAATTATATACAAAAATAATCAAGAATGCTAATCCTGAATGTCCCCGGACTTTAAAACTAAGAAATTTCCCATGTGAGACTACTGACCCCATCACCAACCCCTGACACATGACCTCTGTCCAGACATATTGTACATCCACACAGACACTTCTTCTTCCCTCACCTCCACTGTTCCTCCCTCTACCCTGCTCTATATTTAATCTTTAATCTGGCCAAAGAGAAAGGATTTCTTGTCCTACTACCACAAAAGTAATCTTGTCAAGACAGATGGCGCCTATGTGACCCAGATTATTGGAGGAATGGTACTCTTATTCCCACATGCACCAGACTGGCATCACCATGAGGCCAAACACGCTGACAGGTTGACGTTACCGTTGACCTTTACTCACAGGGCCCACATATTTGCTCTCTATATGCATTCAAAGAAACAAAAACAAAGCAAGGGTTAACGTTATAAACAAAGCGTTATAATCAAATATGAACACAACCACGCACAGATGGATTGTTCGGAGTGGAGAGTTGAATAATAAATGAAGCGTGGTTTAGTAATCGGAAGTATATTTAGCTGTGTTTAGCTATGCGTGTTGGAGGGCGGGTGGCCCAGTTCCTTGTTGGAAAAGTCTGTTATCTTGTGTTGTATACACAGCCAAGTGATATGGACACAAAGGATGAATGTAATTGTTTTATTTTATTACAGTCTGGGGATGAATTGAGGTCGGAGTGGTTGGGTGTGTGTAAGAGATCAAGAGATAGACAGTGAAAGTGCATGTGTATGTGTCTGATAGACAGTGTAGATAAGAGATGACAAAAGTATTAAGCTCCAAGCCTATTCCTGTTAGACAGAAACAATTAATCTTTCAATCAGCCAGCCATAAATTGTTAATGAGTCGGTCCATTTCATTCCTCAGTGTCAGGAGTCCGTGTCCACTTTTGAGGGCCTGAATCGTACTTTAGACGGTGGTTCTCAAACGTTTGACTACCATAGTAGGAAATAATACAATGGTAGTCAATGGGGGGCACAATTTGTCTATTCATCAGCATTCTTATTCTTTGTTCTTATTTTTGGGTGAAATATCCCTTTAAAGCAAGTTCATGGTGCTGTCTGCTCAATAAGCGTCAGGACTACAAAAACCTGTTACTTCACCTACACAGAGTATCTCTCGCACACAGACACTGAGTCACTCTGACCTTTCCTCAGTAGTGCACACTTCTACCATATCACCTCAGGAGCTTCACTGAGGTGTTTCTCTTATGAATGCGGTTCTAAGCTTGCTGACTAAATATGACGCGAGCATTCAGTTGTGTCCTGCAATAATTTACAGTCTATAGCCTTTTTTACTCATTCTTTACCGGTAATTTACCATTAAGAAATAACCTATGAACATGATGAACTAGCGGTACATCAGTAGTGGTAATGGTTGTGACATTACCTGTGAATTACCGAAGGTGATGTGAACAGAGAATACGATTGAGAATTGCTTTGGTCTTGAAGTTCGCATATGACACGTTTACTCTGCACTGTTTACGCAAGGAGCTATTAAATAATTCAGCTTTAAAGGTCCAGTGTGTAATTTTGGGGATGATCTATTGATAGAAATGCATTATAACATGCATTGCTATGCCTTCAGAGATGTGTAAAGAGCTTCCACAATGAAGCGTTATGTTTTATTACCTTAAGAAGGAGATCTATCTATCCATCTATCTATCTATCTATCTATCTATCTATCTATCTATCTATCTATCTATCTATCTATCTATCTATCTATCTATCTATCTATCTATCTATCTATCTATCTATCTATCTATCTATCTATCTATCTATCTATCTATCTATCTATCTATCTATCTATCTATCTATCTATCTATCTATCTATCTATCTATCTATCTATCTATCTATCTATCTATCTACATACACGGCTGGTCCTCTTGCATGCAATACGCCATGTTCGTAGTGTTTCGAAAAGGAGGGGAGTGAGCGGTCAGATTTCCCTGACTGGACCTTTAATATTATTACTGATATGATATATAAGCAACGGCATGAATATTAACGCGTACCACGAAAATAAAAACCGCAGCGTAGCCGTTTAGAGAAAACATACGATTATTGACATCACAAAGTTTACTGGTATGTTTCATATTATTTCCCAGTTTTGTTTCCTCATTGCACAGTTGCACTCTTTCATTACCTCTCTCTCTTTGTCCTCTTCATCTTCTCTGCTTCTGGATGAGAGTTTGTGTGGTGTGTGCCTAACAGTTGTTGGGGCATGCAGGATGCCATAATCACAGGGGTGCGTCTATCGCCTAATTACCATGATTTAGAGGCATGAGTGCCATACAGCGTCAATCTCTGTGCCAGGCGGGCATACAGGCCCGGCAGTGAGAGCCAGCTGCCCACGCCAGTTCCACCCCCAACCCAACACAACATGTCACATCACAAAACAACACAACGATACAGATCGCAATGTAGCACAGCTTCACAATGAGGTGCTTATAATGTTATATTCAAATATTTTATTATTAACAATATTATTTTGTATGTAATAGCATTTATTTTGTATTAATATATTATTTATATTATGTCAGGTGATTGCACGTAAACATATGTACATCAAGTAATCTGCAATTACATTTTTCCAACAGGGATTGCGATTATTGAGAAACATTTTGTTGATTGTAGCATTAAGGGTGCAACATCTTTGACATCTTAAATATATTTGGTTGTATGATTTAATTAGACCTTTTCTCAATCAAAAACATGAAAGGGAGCCACATTAAAGAAAACTATTTATATAACACAGCCAAAATCAGCAAGGTACCACAGCATTCAACTGAAGAGCCGGGTTCAAACCCACATCATACAACTGAAGTTGCCAATCAATGTCAACAGGAATACTTCACAATTACAGGCCGAAGTGTTGGAACTAAACTCAACAGGACTCCAACATTTCGCTAATAAACAAAAGACCTAAAATGGCAAAAAAAATTGGGATTGGTGGATTGTGTTTAAGATGTTAATTTACATTCGACATTTAAATAAACCAGATAAAAGTAAAAGAAAAACGACACTTTTGAAAAAAAAACTACTGCCACGCTACTAAAATGTAGTTAGCAATGGCATATTGTAACTAGCTACTCCCTGCACTGAATACAATCGAAGTCCATTTACGCAAGTCGTGCCACTCAGCGGCCATGTTTGCAACACCTCTGGGCAGCTATTTACATCATAGCAAGTCCACAGTCCTACTTACTTAAATGGGGAAGGCAGAATCGTTGGCAATAAAAACAGCATAATGTTCACAGCAGGTGGTGAGGAAAAACAGCAGACTTTTTCATATACATTAACAGCAGAAGTATTTACTATACAACTATTAATAAAACA
The DNA here is from genome assembly GCF_947034865.1 of Barbatula barbatula. Classification (NCBI taxonomy): domain Eukaryota; kingdom Metazoa; phylum Chordata; class Actinopteri; order Cypriniformes; family Nemacheilidae; genus Barbatula; species Barbatula barbatula. The sequence goes on from NC_136784.1 coordinate 13,616,074, forward strand.
GCACATTATGAATGACACATTTCTGTGCGCTACAATATAATCATGATCGTTTTCTAAAGTTTGCCATCATTGGTGTGAAGTGCTTCATTTTGCTGGAGGTAACGTAGACAACAAGTTAACAGTGTGACGAGGGGTGAACGCAGAGAAAACTTTTTACAGTGGATAGGACAGGGTCTTGTCTGACTGCCGCACCACATTATACACAACTTGTACTCCGCTCTGTATCGCTGTGAACTGAAGAATGTGCTAAATAACACAGCCTGCCGCTGTTTTCATGATAAGAGTTTTAAAGAGGACTAAAGCAATCTCGCATTCCTGAACAAATGACATAATTACTCACCTTTTTGTTAGGGGGGGCTGAGCTAGAAATGGGCCTAGCGACGCCACTGAATAACACCATGTCCGAGTCAGCTAGTGAAAAAAGGCTTCATTCTCACATTCGAGGAACAATGTACCAGTAAACCCTGAGAGCCTAGAAGACAAAATGAAAAACAGAGAGATAGGCACAATTTGAGAGATGCAGTATGAATGCTAGCAAGAACAGCAAAAAGACAAAGGGGTGGACGAAATGGTGTTAAAACAAATAGGAGAGGTAGATGAAAGAGTGTTGCTGGAGGGGAAGAGGACCTCTACCGTCTGACACATAATTGATCAGGGAGGCACGAGACCCGCACGCCTTTAACCCAATAATTACAACAAAACAGACAGACACACAGAGAGACGACAACTAAAAGATTAAACAAGCAGCCTGAACATCTCTGGAAATAAAAACTCTTAATAAAATATGACCAATATTTCTCTAGACTCTAAGTGCACAATCTGAACCTTCAAGGTCACCTGTTCTATATGTTAAAAAATTTTCATTTTCCCAAACTGGTGCCTCTAGCACTGCTCTATTGCATTTATTTAACCAATAACACCCTGAAGGCCACAGCTGGATATGGTGTGCGGTCTGATCAAATACAAAACATGTCTGACAGCGTTATATACAACCAAAGGAAATTACATTGCAGGATTTAGAGTATCAATCCACATTACTTTCACAACAAATAACAAGTATTGTGCCAACTGAACAAAGTCTACTTGACCAGGATGCAGCTCCCCATTTGGATAAGTACAGAAGGACATTGCTGCGATTTTTTCTCATTCTCCTAAACACAATCTTGAGAAACAAAGTATTTTAGAGAGATGTCTTTTTTTAATGTTGGTTTGTTTATGGAATTTAGCAAGAATAAACTTGGTCACAGACAGTTTTTGTGTTTACAAACCATCTGCCTTTGTGCTGTTGACATTACCGGTGTGTTCACACCAAGAGCGAACTTAACTATTTGCCCATATGAATTCCATACAAAGTCACACAAAAACTTGAATAGACGTGAATTAGTGTGGTGCGATGCAAATTGGGCGGCATGATTTTGGGAATGCATGATATTTTCCTCAATCGCATAAACCAGACATCTTGATGAGCTCTTCGCGTGAATTTTCTGCACAAGTTGGAATGTTTATTCACTTTAGTTTTCACTGTATGCTATTTGCATCACTCGCCCAAAGTGATTCCATGAGTAATATAGAGCAATGAACGCAATGCTTTGAGTTTGGTGTGAACCCACCATAATACATCTGGAATCAATCGTCCAGATTTGGGATTTTCCTGACTTTTTAATAGGAAAAAGATCCTAGATTAATATTCAAGGAGTGACCTAGAGACAGATAGAAACACCTACAAATACAGAGACATGGAGACACAACCTTCCGATTAAATTTGAAATGATCCTGAACAGTATAGCAACACCCTAGACATCGTGTCAACATGTTTAGAGGGACAAATATTACCCCATTTTATTGTAGTGTCCCTTGCCTAATCGGTTTTTACTAATCTATAGACGGTTTCAAAGCAACAACATAAACAAATGTTACGCACGCATTCGTGGACTCCCCTTAACCTCCGGTACACATTCGCAAAAAATAGCATGTCAAATGTACCATACGGTTTCTAAAAATGCGACACACGATGCATTCAACAAAATGTTTATTTAATACAATTATCATAGAATAAAACGAGTTATTAATATAGTAATAAATTAATAATAAAAAAAATTTGATCAAATATTAATAATTATATTAATAAACACCAACCAGTGGTGCGATTTCCCAACAACGACATAACTCGCTGTTCAACCACCATAGTACAATGCATCGTCGGGGAAAATACGTTCAGATCGAATTAATGTCACATTCTTGCTGTAAATAACATACATTGCATTTAAGGACTACCTTTGCTATCCTATTTTTTTATCTGTTGTTTTATTTCCTGATATTTAAGTGTTCTTCAGATTATAAAAAGGTAAGAAACAGACGGTTCTTTTAAGAACTTTGCGGAACCAACAATGGTTCTTCTATGGCATCACTGTGAAGAACCTTTTCAGCACCTTTGTTTTTAAGAGTGTAAGTTGTCCTCACACACTGAAACTGGGGTATTAAGTTATGCGTTAAATGGCAGAATAAAGAAATGTAGTCCTTCAGGGGCTAAAACAGCATCCATCCTTTTTCGGGCTTGTTCTGGTGAAAATAAATGCCGGGTTATAGGTGGAAACTGTGTCATTTCGGGATCATTACATGCAGTTCCTAAGGGTTCGGCATTGTTTCGAGAGATGTCTCATTTTACACCCTCACATTACACCCATCCTACATCATACACACGGCACACAAATGGATACACGTGCTACAAACACACACACACACCAACTCAGACATTCCGAGGCAGCATCCATTAATGTCTTTGCAAAGACTTGAAACATGAGTTTTGATGTACAGTGAGATAGGAAAAAGCACACCACATGCCCTAGAGTGTACGCCGAAATACGGACGGTGTGTATTTGTATGCGTCTCCGTGGATGTCTATTACACGCAACCGTATGGCTCTAAGCCAACTCTCTATCAAAGATACGAGCCGTAGACTGTTAATAATAGTATGAAATGTCTCCATTTCAGCGTTACAAATGCAGAGTTCAACAACCTGAACGCATGACAGGGAACGAAATGAAGCAACCTGCCGAGATTTGGAGCAAAAGCCTTTTGTCCTGCACTAATTAGTGCGAAGGGATTCTAATAATACCCACATCCAGCCTCAGCATTTAATTACCATGAAAAAGAAATATGGCTCAGTAGAAATCCAGGCATGTCATATTTGAGACGGGGCAGGGAGGGAGAGTTACAATCCATACGTATCGGAATACTGAAATGGCTAACGGGGATAGGCGGAATGTAACACGCTCTCCGTGATTGGATGAGTGTGAAGGTGTCATGGTTTTTCCCATGAAAGACGAGTCACACCTCATAGATACAAGTGGATCGCTGAGCAACCTTTCAATTTTCCCAAATGACTGATAAAGCATCAGTGGTGGACAATTTGGGAAAAGCAGAGATAGGCATTGAAAGAGCAATTGGGGACAGATGTGACGGACGGGTTAGAGAACTGAAGATGTACAGACAAAGAAGAGAGGTAATGTGGGGGAGGTAAGGAGGGAGAGGGAAAGGGGAGAGAAATTGAGGGGGGTAAAACAGAGGTGGGAGGCAAGACTGGATGAGTGTTTCCATGGTGATACTTTCGTCCTCTTCTACATTCAGAGAGATTGTGGTGTTAACCATGCGAATCTCCTCTCTCTCTCTCGTTCTCTATCTATCTGTCTTTTTCCTCTCTTTCCGTTACCAAGCCAGAGGGTGAATTAATAAATGACTAGGAAATGGGATAAATAAATAAAGACAGCGCCCCTCCCTTACAGAAATGCCATTTGTGACCTATATCCGTTTGTAGAACGCTTCCTACCATAGTGACTGTGATGCCCAAAAGCGTGCAGATGGACGCATGGACGCAAGTCAGAAATGCGCAAAGGCACCAAATAAATGTAAACCAGGACCCTGCTTTCCAAAAGAAAGACCCCCATCCCCCCTTCCTCTTCCCAAACCAAAGCAGACGTGCCGCACATCTCAACAAGAGCGCGCGCACACATACAGATATCCACAGACACCCAAGATGGGTGATCGTTATTGCGGACTGCGATGGGTAACACAGGTAGGCTTACCAATAAATATTTTTATGGTATAATGACAAGACGACGAAATGACGGGGCAGAATCGAAACATACCATCAAATGCACACTGGGGTCTGTGCGTGATATTTTGCGGGAAGCGTGACGTGAATGAAGACGAGGGCAGATCCGCGGCGGCTGAAGGATCAGACCGGAAGCGTTTTTACAACAACGTCGCCACCTGCTGTTCGTTAGCGGGGATGCAAATACATGCAAATGTGCGTTTTGCCAAGAGTAGCAAAGTAGAAATGTAAATGTTTTAAACCGAATCTCGTGACGCACGCAAACGGGGGTGTCGTCGCTATCTGTCGTTTGTTAGTAGGCATACTGTGGTTCGGGGTAGGCCTCGGACGTTTTTGTCAAGAGTTGCTCTGTTCGCAAATAAAAAAAGGTGTTTGTGGGGAAAAAACAGACTTTATTGAACGACATGAGAAATCATAATGAATGAAATGGTCATCTTTTTGTTTCAATTTAAACTATGGTCTATCTGGCGGATGGGAACCAACAGAACACCATCAAAGTGCGTCAGATTTACTTACCGAAATCTTCTATCTATGCACACGCTTTTGTGTCCCTGTCATAACTCAAGTTTTGGACAGTGAGCCTGTAACTTTCGTGTAGTTTCTTAAGCCTGTACGTATTTTTGCTCTTGTTGGTAAAACGCAGATTTATCAGCCCGTCAGTCGATCTCGCTTATTTGCGTAAAAGCTGTCGCACGTTCACTCGATTATTTGCATTTCTTGCTTTCACGTGTTCACTCACTCGGCATGTTTTTCCTCCAAAGTAAACACATTTTGAAATAAAATCTGAATAATAATAATAATAATAATGATGACAAGGCTGGTCGGTCTGTCACTTAAGATGCTGATCTTAATATCTGTCGTGTATGTACAAAAACGAGACCTGTAATGAACGCATTTGGCCTCTAGAGGGAGAACCAGCATTATGGTTTGACACTGATTTCACTGATGGTCGGACTATATACATTTGAACACACGGTGAATAATATTGAGTAAAAATGTAAAGTGACCAATTTGTATTTATAAAACAAACGTCAACTGTAAAGTCACAATGTGAAAGGCTGGGAATAATTAAAATTAAGGTTTTTCAAACATTATGTTTTTTTTCTAAAAAACAGGTCGAACATTAGTATTGTGTTGTTAAAATGAATTTGAATATTTGTTTTCTTTGTGGCATATAAGACTTATAAACTGTGCCTTCTGTGTGTTCATTTTGATCAGTATCCTGTTTCTGCAATAAATCGATATTTCCATTGGGAATTTGGGAGAAATGTTGTCAGTAGTTAAAAAAATAAAAACAAGAATCATTTGACTTAAACGCATACCCTTAGGGGTTAAATTCAGAACAACTGAAAATGATTTTGGAGTTGAATTAATGTGTTGACCCCTAAAAATGTCCTGCGGGGCAACATATGAGGAAGTGTTCGATTTTGAGTGGTAAAGATATAAGATGCAATAAGTGTGCAGAAGCCCATCACAGTTTCTTTGCCTATGGCCATGCAGGTGTCAACGCTTCATTATGTTAAAAACTTATTGCAGTGAAAGTATAAAAGTTATTTGGGGCTGCGAGATACTGTACACTTCGACGACTGTAGAGAACCCACTGCGTGCCATACAGCAAAACCGTACTTGTATTAATAATTCAATTTTAAGTGTGGAGAGAAAATGGCTGTCGATGTATTCCACTTGTTCCAGCCGACTTGTTCCTGGTAACATGGAAAGCCTGTTTAAAAAAGTCCAGTGCGTGCCAAAAACCGCAGGCATGTTCGTCCTCGCCTTAGGAAATGGAGAGGTTGGCGGTTATTTGCCCGTGTTTTGATTTAGTTAACGTTAGTTGGAAGCAGGGTTAAAATGGCACTCGCCGTTCCTTGAAAGCCTGAGTCTAATTGCCTCTTTGTGTCACAGCCTGTTTAGCTCAAAAGAAAGCAGGGTGGGAGGTGGTCTATACCTCCCGAAGACACAAATTATCCGAATATAAGAGAAACACAATATCATAACTACAGATATCACATTAGGATGGGAATAATGATATTAAACCTCCGCATGCCTCCTTCTCTGCCTCTGTTTCTCTTATTACACTTTCATTCTTGCAGCATCGCACTACAATACTGAATCCAGTGTGCAAGATGAATATGTCGTGATAATGTTCCTGGTGAAAGTGATCCATTGATATTGCTTTTCGGCGTAGTACGACATGAGTCAATAACTCGAACAGCAGAAACTAAATAAATACTCATTCAAATGTCATTTTCGGAAGTCGTTGCTTCTCTGGAGGCTAATATCCTACACAATCCTAAACGCTACCATATTTTCTATGTGATAAAATATAAGCTGCATACTGTAACAGATAGCTATGAGGGCAGTCTAACATCACTTTACGCCGGTACGGTGAGCTCCACAGAATTATTCATGATTGGACCAGATTTCCCAGAAGATCCCTGAACTTCACAGCTCCATATTTGACCTCTGCTGGAGTGGGAGACTCTCTAGTCGTCCTAGTGGATCTATTAAACTGTGCTTTGTTTGTGTTATTTGACGACCATTGACATTTGTGCCTTTGTTTTGTGTTTTTACGCGTCTGCATGACCATCCCCGCTTTGTTTATTTAGATGTTCTTGTTAGTGTTATTACTCTAAATAACTTGAAGTAGCCAAACTGAATTTTTTATAGTCTCTTGTGTAAACAAAAGGGTAAAAGGTGCAGATTTTATAGCTTGTTTTCAATTTAATGCGTGTGCAAATAAATGGTAATGCAGCAAAAATAGGGTGAATGCAAGTTTTAGATAATAAAGGTGATTTAAAAAAAAGATGGTAATAATAATATTTCCATGTGTGTGGTTTACTTATGGATATACGAAGAAGAGTTTGTATAAATGAGGTGAATAGGTCTGGCAGGCAGAGAATAATTGCGCTCAAACACAGAGAAAATGAAGATCTGCAAACTTGATTAAAGCAAATTAAGTCACATTCTTCAAACAGACCAGTTGAGATAGTAAGAACACAGCAACAGGAATTCATAACTTGTGTATATTCACTGGCACGAATTGAATTACAGTACAAAAAAAAACCTTACGATTATCATAAGCCGATTGTATTCAAATCTGTGTTGGACAATTTCCAGCCCAAAGGCTCCCGCCCACTCCAACAACAACCAGTCCAAATTTTAGCTTCCAAAATAATTTGATAGAAATGTATTGCGATGACGATCAACAATGATAATGACCATTTTAGCTCCTTAAACGAAGTAAGACAAGATGACAAAATCTAACAAAAACCAGGAAAACACATAAAACGGATCAAACATAGAAAATGCATTAAAGAGAGTCCGAAAATATGACTAATATGTCCAGAAACCACTTCAATGAGAAAATAAGGAAATGAACCCTCGAAAACCACATGCATCAATATTCACCTTTTTGTGGAAAAAGTGCCCCCTTTAATTCATCAGAAAGCAACACAAGTCAGCATTTTACACTCGTTCATGCACACACCAAAATGTGGCAGCCAAAAATGTGCAATTCATTGATACATACTACAGGGAACCCGCCCAATCTGGCAACACTCATTAAAATATGACCCAGAAACCAGGCTAAAGTCCTGAATGTAATTATGAGATATTGAGCATCAAAGATTGATTTCAACAATTAATTTTACAATGAGTTTTACTGTTAACATGGCCTTACGCAGTCAATATTAAATCTATCAAGGTTATATTGTCATAGAAAGTTATTTCTAACCCGACGTGCCTGAACACCTAAAGGACTCTCTACCACCCACACTGGACCCATACCAATTTGCCTATCGCAACAATAGGAGCACAGATGATGCAGTGTCCATGGCGCTGCACTCTGTGCTCAGACATCTGGACAATAAGGACACTTATGCACGTATGCTGTTCGTAGACTTCAGTTCTGCTTTCAATACCGTCATCCCTTCCAAGCTAATCGTCAAACTTGGAAACCTAGGCATCAACAACCCTTCCTGCAACTGGATTATGGACTTCCTGACGAACAGGCCTCAGCTTGTTAGGTTAGGCCCCATCTGCTCCACCACCACCACCCTCAACACTGGTGTACCACAGGGCTGCGTACTGAGCCCCTTTCTCTACTCCCTTTTCACACTCGACTGCAGGCCTGTGAACGGATCTAACTCCTTCATCAAGTTTGCAGACGATACAACAGTGATTGGTCTCATCAGTAACAACGATGAGACTGCATACAGGGATGAGGTCCGGCACCTGGCCACATGGTGCTCAGACAATAACCTGCTCCTTAACACCTCCAAGACAAAGGAGATCATCGTGGACTTCAGGAAGGCGAAAGGAGGCACACACGACCCCATCCACATTAATGGGATGGCTGTTGAACGTGTTTCCAGTTTTAAGTTCCTGGGGACTCACATTTCGGAGGACCTGTCCTGGACCACCAACAGCTCATGCCTGGTCAAGAAGGCTCACCAGCGTCTCTTCTTTCTGAGGACACTGAAGAAGAACCAACTGTCTTCAACTATCCTGGTGCACTTCTATCGCTGCACGATAGAGAGCATCCTGACCAACTGTGTCACAGTCTGGTACGGGAACTGTTCTGTTGCTGAGCGCAAGGCACTGCAGCGGGTGGTGAAAACAGCCCAGCGCATCACAGGGACTATACTTTCTGCCATTGAGGACATCCAGAAGAAACGCTGTTTGCGTCGAGCTCGCAGCATTCTCAAGGACTCCTCTCACCCTGCTCATAGACTATTTACTCTCCTGCCTTCCGGTGCCTCCGGACAAGAACCAGCAGACTAAGAAACACCTTTTTTCCCAGAGCTGTTTCATTATTGAACTCTGCCCCCCACTGATTTCACTACCTCTCTTACCTTTAACTCCAATGCTGCTATAACATTGTTTACATTGCACTACAGGGCTGCATGCATGACTGAACTGTACACACCAGTACTTCATGTTATCTGCTCTACTGGACTGTTGACACACACACAGCATCATTTGCACTCTATACTGCTCACTTGCACACCAGGAATATTTAACTGAATGCTCATTTGCACTAATGGACCACTTCCATAACTGCATTAACCTATCTACTGCACTGTAATTCTATTAACTGCATCTACTCATCTGTTGCACTGTAATTCTATTAACTGCATCTACTCATCTATTGCACGGTAACTATTAACTGCATTAACTAATCTACGGCACGGTAACTATTAACTGCATCTACTCATCTATTGCACGGTAACTATTAACTGCATTAACTAATCTACGGCACGGTAACTATTAACTGCATCTACTCATCTATTGCACGGTAACTATTAACTGCATCTACTTATCTATTGCACGGTAACTATTAACTGCATCTACTCATCTATTGCACTGTAACTTCAATAACTGCATTAACTAATCTACCGCACTGTAATTCTATTAACTGCATCTACTCATCTATTGCTCTGTAACCTATAAACTGCATTAACTCATCTTCTGGACTGCAAACTATTAACTGCATTAAATCGTATACTGCACCGTAACTTTAATTACTGCATTAACTTCAACTACTGCATTAACTCACCTATTGCACTGCAACTTTAATAGCCAATGTCAATAATCTATGCATACCTAAGTCACTTGCACTATTTTAGTCTAAATTATTATCTGTTCATATCCACCTGTACATTAATGTTCATAGTATATAGCCATCTGTATATATTGTTCATAGTATATACCTACAGTCATATTTTCATAGAACATTCCTACTGCAAAATATTTTTATAGTCCATGCCCACTGTATTATATTCTCCCATATTGTATTTTGTATTTATTCTAACTGTATATCCTGCACTTGCTAACTGCTCTTCTGGTTAGACCTAAACTACATTTCGTTACACTGCACTTGTATATGTGTAATGACAATAAAGTTGAATCTAATCTAATCTAATCTAATTTACATTATGTAGAATGATTTTATGTAGAAACATCGATTCCCCCAAAAATCACTTTAGCTGGGTCAGGGTCACAAATGTACAAATGAGATCAAACTAATTCATAACAATAATTATAAATGGCCAAAACACAAAACAAATGTCGGTGATATATTATGATCTCGGGCTGTATTTACGTATCTGTAATTCATGTCTATGCCATATCTGACTAATTAAAAGCACGTTAAAGTCCCCCCCCAAAAAAATCATTTACTCACACTCTTGTCTTTTCAAACCTGTATGACTTTCTTTCTTCTGCGAAACACAAAAGAAGATATTTTTAAGAATGTTGGTAACTGGACCCCATTTGTCACAGAGCCACTAAGGTAAGATCTTCAAATAGTTTATTGACAACCACACAGGAGAACAACATGTAAGTAGAAAGTAAATAAATGACTGATGAGAGGTTTACGGATAAATACTGTTCTTATGTTGTACGAGATCGTGGACGGCGGGATGGTGAATCCGGTGGGGTACAGGTGAGGATGATAACGTGAGGTAAGAACTTGGGAGACATGGCTGGAGAACAGATATAGCAGGTATGTAACTCTTTGAGTCTGTATTCATGCGAGACCTGACAATGACTGAATGTGAACCTGAGTCTTCTGTATTGTGGTTGATAAGGGTGTTGATGAGCGGTGATTTAAACTCTGGTGAGCGGGGTGCGGGCGTGAAGTGACTACCTGGTGTATCCGTGACACCATTCACTTGCATTGGTTTAATGTCACAATAGATGTGAATGTGTGTCAGTGCTGTTCAGATGCCAACATTTTTCAAAATATCTTCTTTTGTGTTCTGCGAAATAAGAAAGTCATTCAGGTTTGAAACGACAAGATGGTGAGTATATGGTGACAGCATTTTCATTTTTAGTGACCTATCCCTTTAAATCAAGTCGACCAAAAAATGTGAACATTTTGTTGATAATACAAATAACCAGACATATCAAATCGATACAACTACTTCTACACCAAACTACAGTCATTACAGCTTTTTACAAATGGTTAGTTTCTTTAATAAGAGCGAGTGCAAATTGTTATTTTCTTTGCTAATTCAAAACAAAGAATCTCTGGTGATGTGTGAAAGTGAATTAGAACAAAACTGTTTTTTGACAGGCCAGTTTTCAACAGCATCTCTCCAGGGCACCTGATAGACCAAATTGCCAAATCAACACTGCTGGGGCTCTCAAGCAGTTCAATTGACATTTTATATGAATGTAATAAATGTAGTAGACTAATTAAACATCTAAATCCAAAACCCATTAAATCTAAGCCCCTTTTAAATAGAACAAGTACAATAACGTTTAACATATACGCAGTTTGTCAAACAAATTAAAAACAATAAAAAAAACATTTAAATTCTAACTTTCAAACTTTTGCATGTTTGCAGTTTACAGAAAAGTTATAAAAGTTTTAAAAAGTTCCAGAAACAGAACTAATATTTTACCTGAGCTCATACTGTAAATGCCTGACGCACTGAATCAGAATACCAAATGTTTTCATAAAACATGTTTGGAAATGGCAGCGGACTTATATTCTATGTAGGATGTCCTTTAGATCATTTATCATGATCACAGCACTAGATGTGCAGTACAGTAAATAATGAATTATACAAATAAACAGCAGGCCGTCCACTGAGATCAATAACAGCAATTCACACATTCATTATTCTGACACTTCAATTACCAGAGATATGGACAAATCTTCGTTTGGATCTGGACTTAAACTTCAAAGATCTGAGGATTTGTGACATGAATTGGAATAGATTCAGATATGATACATGATGTGAGTCACTGGTGAAATGATGACCTTAGATGAGTCGTTCCTTCACACACTTCAAACACTTTAGCTTCAGTTTCAGGCAGGGTTTGGAAAAACTATATCATATCAGTACATGTCAGACAAAACAGCACATTTGATGGAAACATAAAAAATAGAGTCGCAGAATGAAAAATAAAATAAAATGAAATGAAATGATAAAAAATGTATATTAATGTATTTTTTATCATTTCATTTTAAATATATATATATATATATATATATTTAAAATAACATCAAATGAAATGATAAAAAATACATATATTAACGTAAATATATATATATATATAGTTAAAATAAAATAAGGTGAAATGATAAAAAATTATATGACTGTAAATATATATATGAAATGAAATATTTTCCTTAGGGCTGTCGAATGATTAATCACGATTAATACTATGAAATATAGATATTTATAAACAGTTACAATTATTGGTCAATATAAATAAATATTTACTGCATAAATATATACATGTGTGTGTGTTTATAAAAACAAAGCGAATATGCTCACAAACTTTTGTTTTGGATGCGATTGATCATCCGTTTGACCACTCTACATGCATTCTTTTAAATCCGTTTCCATAACAGATGCCCTTTGGCCTGCTGTCATAGATGTGGACAACATTTTGGTCAGTGTGCAATTTCTCACAGGCTGGAACTCTTAGCGGTTTAAAACTGCTCCTGACCTCTGAAAAGCTGTTAGGCTGTTGATTCTGTTACCTCAGTCAACATCCACGGCTCAAGCTGTGCTGTTCAGTCCGACTCCATGCCAACAGTGCCCACTCAAACTCTCGATTGATTTTGCCTGCATGCACTTCATTACGTACCGCTCTGAGGCTTCGGCTGGAACTGTGGCCAGTTCACAGAATTTTCAAAGCATTTTCTGCAGAGATAATGCAGTTTTGATGGAAGGGGTACAGGATGAGACCCAGATTTACTATCTGGGCAGGGCAACGCTGTGCCGGCCAATAGTCTGTATTGGCAATGGGCTTTATCACGGAAAGCTCATTTGTTTGTTGGGCTGCATGGGATGTGCTGGCTAATAGCAGAATTATGAGGGATTCTGCTTCTGGTTATTTCTCTTGGGCTTGTTTGTTTTAAATGCTTTTGTCTCCAAATGCTGCATTTCGTGCACGGTCGAATGGTGACCTTGTGCGTGTGGCACAGGATATGAAAAGCGAAGGATATGAACTTAAACATTTAAAAGGCTCAGCTAATCTACTGTATTGATTTCTTTCTAGCAAATGTGATTAAACGGATATCACGTTTGACGTGGAGGTCATGCAGAAACAGCATGCATGCGCAGATTTATAAACATTTTATGACATCTTTTGTTTTTCACAAGGGTCACAGACAGGAGCGTAGCACAGAATCTCGGGCCCTGTGCAAAGGCAATGTGTGGGAGCCCTCCACGCTATATATATCAAATAAATTGTTATATTTATTTATGCATAATACCGCACTGAATCTCATTTCTGTATGAATTGTGATATACTTAAATATGAATAGATCACATCAGTATCCCCTTAAACATAAATTGACAACTATATTGTATTTGAATTGAGTTTCATTAATAGAGACACTGTGCAGTGTAGTCTAAAACATAACACATTTAACTATTGAACTATTGAAAATAAAAATAGTCTAGTACTGCATAATGGTAGTAATAATGCCACTTCACGACTGTAACTGAGACTGCCAATTAATATTTCTTAAAAAGTTTAATGCCAAGTCGAAAATGTTTGTGTCATGGTTCTGCCCTCTGTTGTCTTGATTTTCTGGTATAGTATTATTAAACATATTATTGTCGATCAGGACATAATATACGTTCCCTCCGGTCTAGTCTTTGGCCCCGCCCCTCTCGTTTCCTCGTTAGCTTCCCGCCTGTGTCTCATTACCCACACCTGCCCATTGATATCTCCTTTGTTAGTCTCCCTATTTAATGCCCTCATGTCTATTGTCCTGTGGTTGTTTGTCGTTCAAACTGCGTTGGCCGTCGTGCAAACTACCTTGGTCGTCATGCTATGTTCCTTGCTGTTCCCTTGCCATATGTTTACATTGACCTGTCTTGCCCCTTGCCTTCCCGATCTTGTTTATCTGATGTCGTGTCTTAGTTAGTTTATTTTTGCCCCCCTTGTGGGAAGTGTTTTGTTTTAGATTCTTGTTTTGTCATAGTGTTCTAGTTCGTGTTTTTGTTATCCCCATTGTGGGTTTTTGTTTTGTCTTTTATTAAATACGTTAAATCCTCAAACTAATTCAAATAAATATTCACAAAACTATGCAGAGAAAAATTACATGTGTAAATATTAATTATCCAATCTCATGGCAAACGCAAAGACAACTTGCTATGTAACGCAGGTAATCGTGACTAGGTCTGTAACCCAAAACAGGTCAAAATAACAGATGCTCGAGAAAACAGGCATCATTGCAATGTTTGTGTGTTTTGGCCATTGGAGTTCTACTATATGCATTTAGAAGACTTTGAGTTACAACTTTTGTAAGTAAATAAAACAGGTAAATAAATGTAATATAAGACAACACATAAAAAAAGATATTACTCTTTTCTCTTTCATTGTTCCTATTTTCTCTTCCAGTCTTTTATAACACATATGACAGCCTGTCTGCCATTCTGTACCAATCTACCATTCATGCACTTTGTTTGTTACGGCGTATACGATAGATGTAGACTTTATGTTTGAGCAAATTCAATTTTCATTCTCTTCGTACTTCTGATGAATTTGTAACCACATCGGCAGACAAATACGCAATTAGCTGGCAGGCACGTATGGACTTCTGCTGCCTGGGGATCGATTATAAGAGAGTAATTAAGTGATTCTTTATATGGAGCACGCAGATAGAAATAGTAACAGCAAGTAGAACAAGAGAATGAATTCAAGAGCTTTATAATAATAACATTGGTATGTAGGCACGGGGTGCATGTTAAGATTTCACTTTTCGTTTAGTCTCTACACAGGGATAAGAAGTGTTTCTTATAGGTAATATTACATGGCTCGCTGGAATGCTGGAACGTTGATTCCAATTGGCCAGTCGCTACATTTGCAGATTCCCAGATATCAAACCTCTAAAAACTAATAACACACGGTAACCCGGATGCAGCAAATCATTTTGACAGTTTTTTTGACAAATGAAATATAAATAAGTCTTTTAAGTAACATGGATGACTATTTTTTACAAATGATTAAATTAAATTGCCTGTTCGTTACATTTGAAGTTCGATTCTGACCTTAAACCCGAAAGTAAACAGCTTTTCCTTACAGAAGGTCTGCATTCGCTAAAAATACAGAATAGTGTACATTATACCTTACTTAATATCAGCGTAATATCTGTTCTCTCAGGCTTTGCCTAGACTATCTTTAGCACTATTTATGCAGGAATCATTTTTGATGGTTGTTTTGAATGGATGAATGAATCTGCTATGCTGTCTTTTCTCAGAGAGTTCTGGGACCAGGGGCGTCGCAAGTGGGGGTAAAAGGGTGACTGAGTACATAGGGCCTTGGCTTGTAAGGGGCCTTGAAGTTCCTGAAATTTTTATTATTATTTTACAACTGTGCGCTTATACTACGCGTCTGTGCACTTCTCTGTTCTCAGCGAATTTTGAGAAGCTTCGGCAGACGTCTGTCATGCCTCACACGAGCACAGCACGCATGCAACAGCGAACTGCACGATAGGCTGTATGTGAAGTGGAATGGACTCACATCCCTGCTGAAAGCATTCTGTTATCACTCCTCTAGAGATCTGTGTATTCCATTTCCCGCTGTCATGATTCTGCCTTCTCTTGTCTTGGTTTTCTGGTCTAGAGGCAGAGTCATGACGGACCCACGTGTTTTATGTGGAGAGAAACATATTATTGTCAATCAGGACATAATATGCGTTCTCTCCTGTCTCGTCATTTGGCCCCGCCCCTCTCGTTTCTAGTATAGCTTTCCTCCTGTGTCTCATTACCCACACCTGCCCATCGTTATATCCTTTGTTCGTCTCCCTATTTAAATCCCTTGTATTCTCTGTCCTGTGCTCGTTTGTTGTCATACTTTGTGGTAACTGTATGCTCTGTGGATTTGTCCCTACGCTGTGTCCCAGCGTTAGCGTCCTGTTGGTTACCCGCCGTGAGTTTCTCGTCCAGTTGTCACTGTCTTTGTTGTCCCCTGTATTTTACCCCCTCGTGGGTTTTTGTTTTCTGTTTTACTTTATTATTTATTAAACCCTGTTTTACCCCGTATTGCTGCCTGCGCTTGGGTTCTTCACTACCTGTTCCGTGACAGAACAAACGAGCCAAGACTGAACCCAGCAGCAGCATGGACACTGGCCGGTCTAGCTTGGCCCGCCGCCTCTGCAGCCTTCGCCAGGGAAGTGAGACTGTGGATGATTATGTGGAGAGGTTCCTGGACATCGCAGGACAGGGCGTCTTCGGGGAGGAGGAGCTGGCGGTGCTGTTTAACACCGGTCTCAGAGAGCCACTCTCTCGATCGGAGATGAGGGCGATGAGGCCGTTGGACTTCGACGCTGTGTGGGATGCCGCCACAGGTCGTTCGTGGTCCACGACCTCATCGAACTCCTTTGACTCATCTCCGCTGGTTGCGATACCAGAGAGTGGTCCTCTGCAGATCAGGAATGTGGGCATCGCCACGCACCACTCCCCAACCTCTGCAGCCTCTCCACAACCGCCCAGTCTCACTGGCAAGCGAGGGAGACGGGAATCCTGGGGGTCCTCGTTTGAGACCTCCAATCCCGAGCCGCTCATCCCAATCTCTTCATTCCTGCAGCCGGCCTCCAGGCGGGGGCTCGGCTGAAGAAGAGGCAACGGAGGGCGGCTCGGAGGGCGGCTCGAAGGGTGGTCCCGTCGAGCCCGGTGGTCCCGTCAATCCCGGTGGTCCCGTCAAGTCCGGTGGTCCCGGTGGTCCCGTCAAGTCCGGTGGTCCCGGTGGTCCCGTCAAGTCCGGTGGTCCCGGTGGTCCCGTCAAGTCCGGTGTTCCCGGTGGTCCCGTCAAGTCCGGTGGTCCCGGTGGTCCCGTCAAGTCCGGTGGTCCCGGTGGTCTTCCAGCCGGCGTCAAGTCCGGCCTTCCAGCCAGTGTCTCAGCCCCAGCCGGCCTTCCAGCCGGCGTCTCAGCCCCAGCCGGTCTTCCAGCCGGCGTCAAGTCCTGCCCTGCCGGCCTTCCAGCCGGCCTTCCAGTCGGTGTCTCAGCCGGCCTTCCATCCGGCCTTCCAGCCGGTGTCTCAGCCGGCCTTCCAGCCGGCCTTCCAGCCGGTGTCTCAGCCGGCCTTCCACCCGTCCTTCCAGCCGGTGTCGCAGCCGGCCTTCCACCCGGCCTTCCACCCGGCCTTCCACCCGGCCTTCCACCCGGCCTTCCACCCGGCCTTCCACCCGGCCTTCCACCCGGCCTTCCAGCCGGCCTTCCAGCCGGCCTTCCAGCCGGCCTTCCAGCCGGCCTTTCAGCCGGCCTTTCAGCAGGCCTTTCAACCGGCCTTTCAGCCGGTGTCACAGCAGGGGACTCCTAGAGCCTCTATGACTCCCCCTAAGACTGTTCCACCCAATCCATTCCCTTTTGGACTGCCCCCTAGGCAATCTTGTTTGCCTCCACCCCCCCTCCCATGTTTGTTATTTTTATTGTCTCACCCCAACCCGTTTGTGATTATTTCTTGTATGCCCCTGGTCATGTTTGCAATGTTCTGTTGGTTTATGTCTGTTACCCAGTCTGTCTTGTCTTGTTAGTTACTCCCCTGGTGAACGCCAGGAGTCGTTCATTAAGGGGGGGGGATTCTGTCATGATTCTGCCTTCTCTTGTCTTGGTTTTCTGGTCTAGAGGCAGAGTCATGACGGACCCACGTGTTTTATGTGGAGAGAAACATATTATTGTCAATCAGGACATAATATGCGTTCTCTCCTGTCTCGTCATTTGGCCCCGCCCCTCTCGTTTCTAGTATAGCTTTCCTCCTGTGTCTCATTACCCACACCTGCCCATCGTTATATCCTTTGTTCGTCTCCCTATTTAAATCCCTTGTATTCTCTGTCCTGTGCTCGTTTGTTGTCATACTTTGTGGTAACTGTATGCTCTGTGGATTTGTCCCTACGCTGTGTCCCAGCGTTAGCGTCCTGTTGGTTACCCGCCGTGAGTTTCTCGTCCAGTTGTCACTGTCTTTGTTGTCCCCTGTATTTTACCCCCTCGTGGGTTTTTGTTTTCTGTTTTACTTTATTATTTATTAAACCCTGTTTTACCCCGTATTGCTGCCTGCGCTTGGGTTCTTCACTACCTTTTCCGTGACACCCGCTCCCCGTCTTTGTTCACTGACTCTGCTCACAGCAGATGATGGATAGTCTCATCGACACAGGTAGATGAAGTACAATACACTTTACAGCCAGTGCTTGATCTGTAAAGTAATATTTGGGTAGTTTCTTTTTAGTATTTGTGTCGGAAATGTAGGTAGTCGCAGTATTTTTGGAAGCCAGCTTAAATGATTGAAATCGATCTCGGTGGTTTAAATGAACACCAAATTCGCTGTTCTTAGCCATCACAAAAATTAGTTGGAATTGAATATACAAGGAAGGCTTAACTTTAAAACAATCGCACGATGTGGTGGGGAAGAACCCAAGTGCCGGCAGCAGTGAAGGGGTTAACCCTTTTAAATTCTGCCACTGGGTCGGAGTTATGAAGCACAAAGCTTTACATATATATGTCAGCTTTCTTACCAGTCTAGTACCATCACCATTTTACATCTCATACTATAACTCATACCACTAAGCAACAGTTATGATCAAGAGGATGCGTATGGCAGGTTTCCGAGTCGTCATTTGTCACTTAAAATATCGCAATAAACACTGCACTGTGGTATGACTGTACATTGAGATTTTGATATTGTTACATCCCTATTGTCAAATAAGTAAAATGTAGAGACTATTTCTATCAGTTCACTTCAATGTAATGTATGCACGCTTTTAAATTCGGGTCAAATACGCAAAACAAGCACCAGAGCTGAAAATATTTTAGTTTTTTCCACCTCTACACTGTATAGAATTGCTATTTTCCTGATTATTTGTATAAAATTTTAACTGTGCAAAACATTATTTTAATTCAAATGTAACCTTTAAACTTGGGAGAATAATGACTGGATGTAATTGAGGACAGGTTTTATTTTGATGTTTGTGTAAGCCATGAATATATTATTGACAGTAAACAGAGTTTACTACGCGACTGTGATCTGCTGTGTCTGTGTGAGTTTTGCAAACGTTCACCACGGCAAGTAAACAGCAGTGTTTCGACTGAGCCGGCACAGAAGATGTCTACATCTGATGCCTTTGTCCCTCAGATTCCTCACAGCGACCATTAGCAAAAATGAGAACATTAAAGTGCCAATGATAAATGTTAGAGCTAAAAAATAACTTAGCATCCTGCAGGTTTTTCGAGTTTATTAAACAAATGTATTCTCGCTTCTGAATGTGATTACGACACACGGATATTGTGTTCCAGATGGCTCGAGCCGGTCTCCATGGATACAGGGCTCGATGTAACCATGGGCTGGTGGGTGTTCTTGGCTTCCTGGTGAAGTGAAGGGGAAAGAGGAGGCCACGGGCTGACGAAAGCAGATTTGCGCGTATCGCACATAAGACGGACTGGAGACGCAGATGAGCAGAAGGCTGTAGAAATGAACGCACGCATGCACGTCTGTAAGCCTCTATAAAAAACACAGAGCCTTGTGATGAACAGATGAAAAAGTTCAGAGCAAACTTCTCTTGTGAGACACGGATTCTGAGAAAGGATGTCACATGAATAAGGTCAATATTTGTTAACCAGTGTTGGGTGTAACTAGTTACTAAGTGAATAGTTACTGTAATTTAATGACTTTTCCCTTGAAAATGTAAAGTAATGGATTACTTTTATTTTTCCTGTAATTTAATGACCGTTACTTCTGAAGTAATTTAACGAAATACTGTGCGTGATCTATGTGTGTGCAATAGTGGAATTGACATCAAAAGTCTAACTATAAAATCCGTGCTTTAATGTATAATTCTCACACGTGTAATACTTTGGTCAGTTAATAATACTACTTTATGTAGTCTTATATTATTTATTTGAATGAATTAAAAGAGCCGTTTCATGTCTAGTATTGAATCACTTGACTGATTCAGGTTGATATAGGATAAAGAAAGTAATAAGTAATTAAATACTTTTTGGAGAAAGTAATGTAATTACACTATTGAATATATAATCTGTAACTGTGAATGAATTACTTATTTGTCCAACACTGGCGTGAACGCATGCGGAAGTTTTTTGGCTTTCATTATGAATACATTACCCTATGTAAGGATTTCTATACATTAGTGTGCTCCAAAACATCATTTGCGTAAGCTTACAGTCCCTCACTTCCACCAATACGGAGAAACAATTTTCATGACATCATCCTGCACTTCAGATTCTCATCAGATTCCAGGGTGTGAAGTAAACTAAATGAAACTGGCTATTACAAAGGGGAAGGAGTCACTTGACATGCCTCGCCCTACCATCCGGTTTCACGTCAAAGCATAATATCAACGATTTATCATGAATGCCAACCCATACATTTGACCATTCAAATGCTTTCTAGAGTAAGATGGCCCTTTCAGAATACGATTTCTGGTTTGGGTCAAAAAAAACTTTCTGCTCAATGAAAGGTAATTTCTTTTTTTATAGTGTGGGAACATGCCATTTCAAATTGCACTGAAAGCACTGCTACTCTACCCTTGTGCGCTTATATCCCATCTGCTAAAGAACTGTTATGAAACTGCTCTCGCGTTCACGTTCTGCCGTCTTCTACAGGGGTTACATGAGGATAAAGCCCTCTAAGGTCACGATCCGCCTATACGAAGATCTTCCTTTTCTCACCGATAGCAAAAAAAAGCTTCACTAATCCTTGCACCCCCCTTCAATAATGCGCAAAGAATCAGATGTTCCAATATGTTTGTGGCAGCCCGTTGTGTCTTCTGCACCTGCATCTAATAATCGAATTTGCATGACATTTCTTTGAAAAAAAGCAAGAACCAAATGAACCATTTTTTCATTTTATGCAATTGTCTGTGACGTGTTTTGGCAAACAAATAATCACTGACATAGAAAAACACACACATTCACTGGAGCATCATTGATGAGACTGTTCTTTGGGGAGCCAGACCTAATTATAGAGTGCTAAAGTGGATTAGCAGACAATATTCTCCACACAGTGTGGGAGTGATAAGCAGCACATCTGGGAGATGTTATCCAGCCCTGTCGGCTTGTGAAATGACTCCACGCTCCATATGAAAGCCATCATTGAGCTTTCTTAACAGACTTAAATGCTCTTTTTTCCAGACCCTTCGACGTGAGTCAAGACCCTTATTGCTACACCAAGAGATATATTAAACATAGAGAGGTTGTAGGGTTACAGTCCTATTAAATGAATGCGAATTACAGCAGTTTGTAGGTCAATCCAAACCTCTATGACTTTCTTCTGCAGAAATCAACATTGGCCCCCATTGACTTCCATTGTATGCACACAAAACCACCGAGACATTTCTGGAAATATCTTCTTATGTGTTTCACAAAACAGGTTTTGGACGACACGAAGGTAAATAAATGATGACAGGATTTGCATTTTGGGGCGAACTATCCCTTTAACATTTGCATTACATAACCAATTGCTCTGGAGCTCGCCAGGAACATTGATCTTGTGGAAATATTCAAGTTCGAGTTCAGATGGGCTCAAAAGTGTCATTTTAGATGCAAAATAAAAAAAAAGACTCAAGTGTGTTCATGAGATCTGGCCGTCTGTGAGAGTCTGACCTTGAGATATGTGATGATACATTACACACACGGACATAACCTCTGATGAATATAACGGTGAAAAGAATAAAAAAGATGAATGTGACAGGCTGTGAACTCAGCGTCACAAGGGCGAAGCACAGGCACACCGTGTATTTATTCAAGGTTAGGCGATCATCTTCTCTCTGGCTTTTATTAATGGTTATGAGATAGTAAACCCTGAACTTGGCTTCATGAGGTTTCAGACTAAGCATTTTATTTATGATTACGGAGTTTTATGGAACACACTTGGCATGAGTCGAAATTGCATTTATATGAGATTAATATATAGGCATTTCTGCGAGGGTAGATATGTGGTTCTTATTTTCTGAACATGCTTATCGTGAAAAATCAAACCTCATTGCCTTCAGCAATCGTGCCATTGCTTGGAAGTGATATATCTACAAGTCCACAGAGAACAAAACAAGTAAACAAAATTACTCTGCTTACAGGAAAAAGTGAAGATCTGATATTAAGTTGATTTGACAGTTTTCATATCTGTGTTGCTTCAGCCAGTAAAGCTGTTAAGGTCTTCCATCAACATCAATGACAAAAGGGCTTTTCATATATTGCCAGCAGAGAAAGATAAATCAGATAGTTATCATTTAATTATATTTGTTAAATTAATTACAATATGAATAAGCACATCTATGGTATATTGTTATAGATTTTAGACATGGTACCACCTTATTTTTAGGGCATACACCATGTCTACACTGGATGCGGAAAAAGACTTAGTAGAAGTTCTAATACGTCTCTTATTTTCCACACAAAAGACCGGAAGTGTACACACAGTGATACAGTACCATATAAATACCACCAATAGGTCAGCTATGGTACAGCTAAAACAGAATGATAATGCATTAATATAACACACCAGTATATTTTTTGGTCGGTCATATTAGGCCACAGAAGAGACCATTCCAATTGTTCGTTAAATGAGCATTTCTAGATGTTTTGAGGTCATTCCAGTTCAGTGTCTGTTAAATTTCAACAAAATCAAACCTCAGGAGCGACATAAATTCAACCGACAGCAATGTTAAAGACTGACAGCATGACAAGACACATGAAAACTGTGATAAAAATCGAGGTTATCAAATTAAAAAGCATATTTGAAGAAATATTACTGTTGTATTGCTTAAAAGTGAATATGAGCTTGTTTTCTTTGCAGTATTTAAGATGTGAAAAAATAAAGAACATATTTTCCATTATTTTCACCTGTTCCACCCGTTTTTATTTTCTGCAAATAAATGCAAATAGAAACAATATTTTATTTGAAATTTGGGAGAAATATTGTTATGAGAAAAGTTCACAGAATAAAATTAAAATGATAATTTAACATAAACACATAACTATACATAAAAATAATAATTTAGAAATTCTGTCTCAATCTTATTCTGCAGCTTGAAACAATAATGATAATTTTATCTAAACATCATCACAGAGATCTACGCCACGATACGGTAAGTCCGTCGCAACTTCCGTTTCATGGTGACTTTAAATTCATCAAGTTTTGTTTAACTTCTGCGTAAGGACTTGAATAATTTCAGCACACAGAGAGCATGGCTCTATAGGGAACCTAAATCGTCTTATTAACCATGCAGTCATCATCATTGGCCAGAAAGTCATTGTGGTCCTGTTCTCTTCGGATGCTACCATTGAATATGTCCTCTAATAACGCCAACACTGCCATATGACTTGGCTTACGGGGTCGTATCAATTTGCACATGCTTTTATATTCTTACTTAGTTGCATAACTGACACAATATTCCCATAAGGCTTGTGTGACAATAGTATGTCATTTATTTGATCAATTACAAATTATTAGCAATGTTTCTAACAGGTAGTGGTTCAAAAGACTTGTAGATCAATTCATAGTCTAATAACTTCACTGCATTGCCTCTAAGAGTCACCAACGGACAAAAACCACAGGAAATGTACGTACACCAGACATGAAGTTGGCGTGGAGGAACGCGCAGTACGTTCATTTCACTGTTAGTACATCCGACCGTGAGCGTGAAAGCTGGAGTACGCAAAGGTTTTGTGCGTACGTAGCGTTGATACATGAGGCCCCTGGTCTCACCATCATCATGCAATTACATATTTCGTATTTAATGAAGAAAGAAAAAAAACTGAGACTCCAGACCCAGAAATCTGATAAAAGTTTCAAATAAAGTTTCAGAAGAGATCTCAATAAGGACACAAACTGATTTGCCAAGTCAATATTATTGAAAAAAATCGATATAAACACAAACATTTCTCATCAAATTTCTGCAAAAGCAGATTACATTCATTTCATTATTTTAAATGTCTATTTCTCCTATTCAAATTTAGGAGAAACACCAGAGACCTGAGAGTTCATGCTAAAAGGAAACTCTGAGAAATGAGATTTGTCCACGGGGTTGAAACTTTAACATGTGCATTAGGTGATACAAAATTATATTAGCCCGAAAATAACAAATCTCTCAGAAGTCCTGACCAAAAATGCGTGTCTGTGTGTGTGTTTTTTTGGGGTTTCTTTCTCTTCTGTGACACACTAAATGAGTCTCTTATTTTTCATTCTCACATTAACACTTGGGTGATCGTGTCTATCACTTTACACGGTAAATAGTTTAATGAGAGGAAACCGTCTCTCTCACGTTCCCACTCTCTCTTAGGCTCACACGCTCCATCTACACAGCTAGCGACGCGGCCAAGTAGAACGCTAGTCGTGTCACCAGCGTGCAGTGTATTTGGGCTCTTTCGCCCACACTGAGACACAGTCTGCCAGAGAGGAGAGACGAAGTCTCTCTCTCACGCTCTCACGCTCCACTAAAGCGGGTTTCAGCGGGAAATCAATCCCTATCCCTCTCTCCGGGAATTCATTGCCATGTTTATCCTCGCTCCACTTGAATGACTGTGAGCTTATCGGCTCGCCTGAAAAGTCCACACCGCTCAGCAGGAACATTCAGAGCGCTTGGAACAATGTTTCATGTGCTGTTGTATAAAGTGATGTGTGATATTTTGAACCGGAGATCCGACAGCTCAGAAAAGGTTAAGCGCTGTGTGTCACTTTGCATTAATGCGGTCCCAATTATAATTTTACATTTTAATCACAAATAAAAAATGAAAGCACAATTTCAGTTCTGCGTTTTATGTGTTTTTTTCATAGTTTGTCTACCAGAATGGCACAGAATGCAAAAATGAGATGACTGTGAATGTACTGCTCATAATGTCATTATCCTAGAAAAGACTTGACTAGACATTCTGTGGTGACCAAGATAACAGAGAATCTTCCGAGAAGGCACTGTTTCTGAATCTAGTGGGTCTTGCGTTTGGAGACAGCTGGGGGTTGGGCACTATATTGTTGGTTGCAATTTTACACATACAGTTATAATGTATGCTGTACGTAACAAAAAGTTGATTTTAATGTGCATTTTGAAAACGTTTTAGAACATGGCGTACATGCTTGTGTACTTGTAGAGGTATTTAGTACTTAAAGGTCGGGCATCATGCTATTTCTGACTTCTTTACACTGTTGAACGTGTTGGCTTCTCGTGCTTGGATAACATGGTTAACTTGTTAAAAAAATGAGTTGGACGTATGACGTAGTATTACTACTCTTCAACCTGTTTCCCTGATACAAGTGTAGGCTACTTAGGAGTTTTCACTTGTTAATAAAAGCGTCTGCCAAATGCCTAAATGTAAATGTCTCCAGTCTTCACTCTTCCGAATTCTGCTGTGTAAATAGCGAATCCGCCATGGCGCGAGCACAACCGGCTCTTAAAGGGAATGGGAAATGACTCTCATTGGTTTGCATGTTTTTTTCCAAAACACACCCATGACTCATTAAGAGAACAGGGACAACCCTACACCATTTTTCCTGTCCTTAAACTAGTAAAAGTGGATTCGGACACCCGTAAATTCACATGGGACTTATGCCAGATCATTGACACAGGGCCAGGAGATTAAACATCAACTGTCAATCCACACGCTCACCTCCAACACGAGTACATACGCAATTATTCAGCATGATAAATACTCTCCATGAAAAAGTAAATGATCACAATCTCTCTTAAATCACCTTCAGGCAAAATTTGCTCTTAACTTGAAGCAGCAGGTAATGACACAGCAGAGGAAAGGACCTGAATGAAACACCTGTTCTAATTAGAAGTCTCTTCCTGTGGGCTCTGCCAGGAGAGACGGTGGTCACGACGTCTGCCCGTCTAGTTCAGGCCACGCTGGGCACCTAATGAGCCATGCACATCTGCCCGCTGTTTCCACAAACACAATCGATGCACTCTGGGAAATGCAGTTCATATATGACCTACACCCACCTGCAGGCTGATAAATAGCCAGCGCTGTCAAAATCAAGGTGACTTCACTGGGGGCACAGTGCCAGAATATGTAACTTTTTGTTAATCGAAGCGTTCTTTTTTTATTGAGCTATTAAAATCCCAGTGAATTGCTGAATTTGAAGACAGTGCCGAGAAATGACCCATCGAAAGTCACGGCTGTCCTAAGGTGGTCTTAAGGGGTTTTAGAGAGAGAAGAATAGCATCTGTTCCCCATCCCCAGAAACACGTCAGCTCAGGACTGGATGAGGAGGGTGGATGTGGATGAAGGGGGATTGTGGGTAAATGGATTGTTGAAGGAGAGACATTTCTCTGGTTCATATTTTGGGTTTTATGTGAACACTGCAGTCAGGATCATTACACTTAATGGAATCTATTTTCAATGAAATGGCACATTGCAACTAAGCCGCATCACAGAAACGCAGTAGGATGTTATGAATGCCCTGATCTCTGACCCTCACGCTGAAATCTTCTGATATGATCTTAAATTGAATTATTGGGAGAGAAATGCCAAGCAACTAGCGTCAGAAGCTCAGTTATGAGTCTTTTTTAAAAAGGAAATACATATTTTGACTTTAAAAATGTCCTGACCAAAAGGGGCAGCCACAAAATGCTCAAATATCACAATAATAGGCTAACATATAAATTAGATAACATATATAAAATATAAAACATGTTTTTCCTTTAAAAGCTCACAAATCAATCAATGTCTTGTATCATCCACTAAATAACGTATTTTAGTCATTGGGTGCAGCACACCAGAACTATTATATTAAGCATCGATAACAAAAATGAAATTGTACAGTCAACAGAAAAAATGTAAACCTAATGCAATCATCATGAATGTTGACTGTAAAATGTGTGCATTTTGCGCACTACATGAAAAAAACATAAAACTACAATTCCCATCATTCTCTGTTGCACAAAATCATGCTTTACAGGTCTCAACCCACAAGCTATTGTTTACAAGCCCCGATCTTTACCTATTATGGTATCAAAAAATTACGTTTTGTAAATTGCCAGTAATCTCAGCAATTTTTCTACACAATTTACTGGATGACTGAAATAACATCTGGCATCCTATAATCTCGGTAATGGCTAAACTCAAGCAGCAGCGTCTGTGCAGTAATGACAAGAAACAGGTGCGCTTCTCTTTTGCTTCAGTTGCGGTTCATTTCTTCCCTCTCGGTGTTGATCTAACAGGTTCAGTCTGATGTGTGGTGCTGCAAGGTCACTGACAAACAACGTCATCCGTCTCTCACTGCAGAGTTTATAACTTACTGCTTTGAATAAGCGAGAGGTGTTGGCTCAGCCGTAGAAAACCAAATACATGCTCCCGTAAGAGGTTTTGGTGCCCCGGGGAGAATGTGTGGAAATGCCAAGAATAGGTGCCCAAATGAGCATTTAAGAGTAGATGTGTTCTGAAGGGTGAACTCTCCTCTGAGCTATAAAAGAAATTGGGAAAAGTCTCATACAGCAGAGAACACATACATCTCATACACTTTGCCGAGAGTTGTTAAATGAACTGAAAAGAAGGTCATTTTAAGTTAAAACACGTAAAAATCAGAAGCACACACCTGAATATTAACATGACATATCCGTCATCATTTATCACATTGTAAGCTGTATGAGTTTTGTCCATCTGTTCTGGCCGTGCTGTTCCAAGCGGTTCGAATAAATGAGGACAGCAGCCTTTGAGCTTCAACAAAGACCCAAAAGAATAATAAAAGTACTCCATAAGACTCCATGTTATTCCATGTCTTCAGATGCCGTAAAGCGGTTTGTGAGACAGACGGAAGTCTGAGAGTCCTGAATCTACTGTGACAGTGAGCAACATCAGATATTTGATCGATTTGGTTAATCTGGTTTACAAAAGTGCAGAAATTATACAATTATACATATCTAAATGAAATTATAGCCATATAGACGATTGACACGCCTGGCCCAAAGTTAACTTTGGTTATAATCTCATTTATATGAATATTCATTTATAGTCGAGCGGAAGTTAAGTTTGGGCCACATTACGTTCATTTATGTTGTTTCTGCTGAAACTGCGTATAAATACAGAATTGACAGATATTTTCATAAACATGAATGAGCTTAATAATCAACTTGATTGATTTGGTTCACTTTATGCATATATTTAATTTGAATATGAATTTATTCATTTTAACCGCATCAATTTTAATTGCTCCTCAAAGATGCTTCACAAAAACAGGAGTATAAACAGTCAATTAAACGAATTAAAAGTCGATTAAGTGGACAGTAGACATTTGCCCAGTCCAGAATTAAAAAAATCGGATTTAATATAATTGTAAAATTATGGTATATGTTAATATTTTAATTCTTTAATAGCATCTTTCCCATGGCCCAGCCTCAAATATGCTATAAAAAACATTAGTATAAACAGTATACATTGCTGCTCAAAAGTTTACACACCCCGATTCTTAATACTGTATGATGTTACCTGAACAATCAGTGTAAAAAAGTGAAAATTCATCTTGACTTTGAGGACAATAAAGAGACTCATACACAGCTATTACAATATATAGAAACGTTCAGTGATGTGATGTCCATGAAGTCAACACGATTCATTAAAAGTCCGCCGGGTGTAAACCTTTAAAAAATGAATTTGGTGTAAATTTGTTATATTTCATTTCCTGAGAAACATCTCATATATATATCAATATATCTTCTGAAGGACATTACTAAATGAAAAATATAAGATGTATAAAGAAAACACCAGTTGTCATTTTGAGAGGTTTCACCCACCTGACTATAAATGAATCTTGTTGACAACATGGGCATCACTAAATGTTTCTAGCTATTGTAATAGTTGAGTCTCTTGATTGTCCTCAATGTAAAAAGATGAATCTCAACATCATACAGTCACTGCTGGACATGAGTCAAATATACAGAAATGCTGAATTTCTGGAGGGCTTGCTTTTTCTGAAGATCAGAGGACAGTTTAATGACTCGGGAACCCTTAAACAACTGTGACTAAACATTGATTGTACAGGTAACATCATACAAGAATCAGGGGGCTGTAAACTTTTGCACTGGGCTATATTTTTTGAAATTCTGTTATTGTTTTTTGCTGTGAACTTTATGTTAACATTTCTTACGTGAAATATCTTTCACAGTGCAAGACTACATTTAAATTATCATTTTCAAAATTCCTTCTATTTTCCCCAAATTTTCACCAGCTTTCAAATCCAGAACAAAAGTGATTGCAGTTGCATATGACAATACACACCATATCACACAATGAATAGCAGTCACGAGTCAAGTGAACATAACAAAACAAAAATACTCAGAGGAAGCATTATGACCCATAGTACAGGATTTGGAAGATGTTGAAATAATGCATATTATGACTGTTTATACGGAATGAACAAACTGGTTTAAAGATCGACCGGATGTCCACTGGATTGACGTATTATGTATTTACAGGCAAGAATCACAGAAATCTGTTTGCATCTGAATGCATTGTTAGTCAGATGACACACAGCTTTATATGTGGGCTGGGGAAGAGAAGAGCTCCTGGTGATGGAAATGAGAAAACAAAGAGAGACAGCACATGGCTGTAAGGGGAAAATGAAACAGCTCGCTGATAAAAGTGTATAAAAACTGCAGGGGGAGAGAGGTCTGCTCCTTTATCCTGCCGAGATGGCAAATGTGCCCCCGTTTCTTCCTAATGAGAACAGGGGGCTGTGGAGCACTAAGCTAAGAGACAATGAAGAAGAGGAATTTTTCCTGATCCGCCTTCCCATGAGTGCATGCAGGGACAGAATGATTCAGGGATGGTGAAGTATACGGTCCTGCAGTGACTGTTAAACCATTAGAGTTTGTGAAAGTGTAATGGAGGAGAGGAGGATTTGAGCCCAGCAGCTCCACAAGAAATACAGATCACTCTATCTCTCTACCACTTGTGCCTTTGATGTATTTCTCTCTTTCGATCTGGATCCTGTTTGCACTTCTGATCATGCGTTTACAACATTAACTGGACTAATAAAGACTGTTTGAAATGAACATTGTTCACGAGTCACTTGTTTGTTTTGGTTTCTGTAACGCGCCCGCCTGTAGATTGGATGATGTTCGCTATTCTTCAGTCTGATTGGCTGTCATTCAGCTTGGCCTCTGTAATTTGATTGGCGAGATGTGTAAACTCTGTCTTTCTCATTTGATTGGTCAACTTTTTGATATTGACCAACGCACGCCGCTAGTACGGCTGCTGCAGCTGCACCAAGTTACTAGGGCACAGAAATCACAAGAAATGCAAGTAATAAGTCGGTAAAAGATTGTTTCTTCTTATCCCAACAGTGGGCCGGCACACATTGAGCAACATGTGTTAACAGTAGCCATTAACCAGTAATCTCTGCCACACATAACAGTTTTCACATCACATAACTATAAATATACACTTTCACAGTAAAACCATGCCACTGTGATAATGATCGATTTGAAAAGCATGTTGAATGATAAAAGATTCAGCAATTTACTTCGCACATGTTCTGAACGTCTTCTTCGGTCAAATTTACTGGAAAAATTGACTCCGCCCCTGCTTCACACAGTTTTATACAGGTTTACCGAAGGTTAACAGTGGAAAAGAAGCCCGGTCGCAGACCTGACACTCCAGGGCGATGTAAAGTTTCAGCATGAAAATTTTTTATATTGTAAAATTGTTATCATTTTATGTTAAAAACGTATGTTTAAGTCAGAAGCTATAATAACGTTACATGTTAAGAAGACAAAATGATAACAACCGCAAACTCAACTTGACCCTACAGGGGTGGGTCTGGGGGGCATTGCCCCTCTAGCCCCCTCCAAAATATCCAGCTGACAATTAAAAGAGTAAAAAATGTAATACGTATTATTAAAAACTTAAGAAAACGTATGATGAGCTTTCAATTTAATCACCGAAACATGTAAAAAGCATGCATCTGCCCAACCAGAATATATGATTCGACCCAGCTTATTTCTGTGCCTGCTCCAACCTTCATAAAACCTGCAGTGTTTTACTTGACTCATTTATTTATTTATTTGTGAATATTCACTGATGGTCGTTTGACTAGATTTTTTAAATAACAACGATCAAACAAAGTATAAGTAAAATGTTGTTTCGTGTACAAAATGGAGCCGAAATATAAATTTACACGGGACTACACAAAACCCATAGAGGGAACACTGTCTTCTTATTTGAGTCCACACACACACACACACAATACTAAAACACAGTGAGTTTGTGTATTGGCCACTAACTGAATGAGTAAGTACTGTAGATGGATCAGTGGCAGGTGCCTGTTGACAGAAGCGGCAGAATGAGCTCTGAAAACTCTGCAGAAGCAATGTCAATAAATAATCGTATGTGGATTTGCAAACTAAACGCTTCTCTAAGCGTATTTCAGGCAGACTGACGGATGCAAAGCAATACTGAAACTCAAGCGGAGCGCGGACGCGTCTGTGCCAGTGTGTATGTGCAGATTGCGCCAATAAAACGTCCACTCGGCTGTGATGTACCAATGCACAAGGTATTGTGTTCGTGACAAAAACAAACACTCAACACAGTGTAGGCTTTTGAATGATAATGTCATCTAGCAGGCACAGGTTTTCCTTTCTGCATTAGGGGGCAGTAAGTGTGTCGTGCACACAGAGACACACATCAATAAGAGTGTAAGCTCTGCTCTGCTGTCAGTGGCAGTACCGCAGTTATTCATCAAGCCCGTTCACTGTCTCCATCTTTATCTCTCTCTCTCTCTCTCTCTGTCGTGCAGTCGCAACTTCGTCTCAGAATCAGATCAAAGCAAGACCTGAAATGGTCTTAAAGAATCAGCACCTGCGGGACTGTAATCCTCAAAGATTACAGGGAGTTTAAAATACACTGCATATGGATTGAATGCTGAAGATGCAATGCACGAAAGCATCCAAATAAAGGTAAGATATTGAAGAGAGGTACATTTAATAGAACCTAAAAAACAACACTCACAACGATTGTTAAGGAAAAACCAAAAACAGAATATTTTTTCTATGTTAAGAATGGCTCAGATTTGCCAAGAAACTGAAAGTATTATGACACAAAACCTCTTCAATTATTTTAATAACAAATAAGAGGAGCTGCCCATGAGGACAAAATGTTACATTTTATGAGGTGACCTATAATTTTGGCCAGTTCGTATGAATTCGTACAATCTCATTCATATGATTTATTGCGATTTTCTTTCGTGCCAGTGACGTCCTAATCCTAAAAGAAATCTTCCAAGTATCTCCAATATAGTTTTAGAAGAGAACCTAATGTCTAAAACGGAGCTCAGATTTGTCAAGTCTGCAATCTCAGACAATGTTATTGTCATGATCCCGCCCTCCTAGCAGCTGTATCTCTTGTTCTGGGCGACAGGATCATAACAGCCCATTTCTTGTGTTTGTTTTGGAAGCACATGGCCATTGATTGAGCCTTGTGCTTCCTGTCCTGCGTCTTAGCCACACCCCCTTGTTTCCTTATTCCATTATCGGTTCACGCCCTTCACCTGTTGCCCTTATTATGCCTCTTTCGTTCCTCTGCTATTCAAAGCCCTTGTGTTTGCTGTCCTTTGCTGGATTGTTTGTCTTAATCCCCGTCTTTTAAAATCTACATACATTTTACAGCGCCATCATCTATTTTAATATTCGTCTCATTTGTTTCTATATGTATTTTATCCTATTATAAAGAGCAACATCTGAGCCATAAAATATTCATTTGTTTATATTCTGCATATGTTTACCTCTTAAAGGGCTAGTTCACCCAAAAATGAACATTCTGTCACGAATTACTCACCCAGGTTTTGCTCAGTTGAAAACAAAAGAAAGATATTTGGTAGAATGTTAGCAACTGAGATTTCTGGGGCACTATTGACAACCAAAGCAAAATATTTGACCTATTTTGAAGAATGTAGGAAAGCTAATAGTTCTAGGTCACCTTTGACTACCATTTCAATTGTTTCTACTATGGTAGTCAGTGATGCCCAGGAAGCTCACCTCCTAATATTTTTCTAAATATCTTTCTTTTAACAGAACAAATACATTTATGCAGGTTTGGAACAACTTGAGGTTGAGTAATTCATGACAGAATTTTCATTTTTGGGTGAACTGCCTTTAACCTACACTTTAAGTAAACAGTTGTCTCAATTCTATGCACGTTTGTATATTAAGTTTAAACTGTTAATGTTACATTTATCCAAATTCCCCAAATTGTATAAAAAACATAAAAAAGAAGACAAATTATATTTAGAAGAATGATATTTGCTCCTTTATGTCTTCTGAGCTATGCAAGAGCCTCGTCTGATTCTGAGCAATAACGTTCACCTCTGGGTGGAAGTCTTAAAAAAAGGTGAACATCGATAAATGTCATGTTTACATGAAAACAAATAGGAATAACTATTTGTGAAAATGTGCCAGCAGGAACAACAATAAGCTTTTGTGTCTTATGACATGCATCAGCACCAGAGGGAATTGTGGGTAAAAGGCTGGTCTCAACAGAGATCTCATTCACACATCCACACAGATGAGCTGCTGGGCCACACCATGACATTTATAAAAATGCATCAGAGCCCACACATCAGCTCTCCTGCTCTCAACAAGGTCCTGCATCGACAAGCATTTAGCCTGACTCTCTTCTTGGCTGGCTCGCTGTCTCTCTCGCTCGTCCTCTGTCTCACTCATCCTACACAAACAAGTGCAAAGCTCTCATTCCTCTTAGGAGGCACATTTAAATGTTTGTGCAGCTTGTGTTTGTGTTTGTTTGTTTGTGTGTAAGAGCGGTAGAATGAGTGATGGAACGTGTGCGGTACAGGTTATTAAACCACGGCTAGAGTAGACTGGTGCGGGCAGAGCCGGACTTAATGTAGTGTGAGAGCACCATTACCTTTGATGTAATGAGACTGATGAAGCTAATAACAGATCCAAACTCTAACAGCAAACATGTAAATAAACAACATCACTTTGATGTCCCAGTATATTATTATAATGGCATCATTAATGGAAGCGCTACGGTCAAAACTACCATAACCATTTAAAACGTTATATTCCATCACATGTTTTGCTTAAAAAGCTGTAATGAATTGTACATGATAAGATATTAATGAAGTAAATTTTAATAGGAAATGACACGTCTAACATTTTTTGAATGTGGGAAAACTACCTATCGGTAATGAGAAGCAAAAAAGTTGTGTACACAGTGTGACAAGAGAATATCAATCTTTTATCTAGAGAAATATAATATTATCTGTTAACCTGGTAACCATTTGAAAGGTACCGGTAAATGTTTTTCTTCACATAAAATCAAACTTAATATAAACGTCTTTAAGTGCAGCAGCAGATTAACACCCAGGCTTGCCTATAGGCTGCAGTCTAGGGCCCCATATGTTTAAGGGCGCCAGATTTTTTATTTTAAATTTACTTCAGCGCAAACAAAATATAGACCCTCATTGACCCATGAGAACTATATTTTCATAACGTTACTGCTCTGGCTAGACGGCATAGCTGCAAAATGTCCGAAAGAAAGTGTGCAAAAAAACATCAAATACAAAGGTTAAAAGAACAACGTGACTAAGATAGCACCACGAGGACCGGCAGCTCGCGCGGGCTAAGATCGGTGCTGCGGTTGAAACATCCTCAGCTGTTGCAGCAGTTAGCTCATCACGCGATCCGTAATATTTCAGGGAGTATTTTCACAATGACATGCATACTATACAGGCTGGTTTTGAATGAAGGCCTTGTTTTATACACAGTTTATGTAATGCACAGTGGTTTGTGTCTCAGTGAAGATCCACCGAGGCATTTTTAAGGGCTGTTCATACTGTATTTCGCGTAAGCTTGCGCTCTCCTGCTGTTTTCCACTGCTAAGCAACCAGGAATGTAGAGGAAACGCTTCAGTATTTGCTGTCTCAATGTGTGTGCATCCGAGTGCGATCGTTCCTGACGCCCCTCGCTGCGTTGATTTGGTGTCTCTAGCTTGATTCTATTGAACCCGGGTGCGTTTGCATTCATCTTATGTCATCATGAACATGCATGACACATAATAGTAAACCGAACACGGGTCAATGTATTGTATTTTGTACTGTATTCACTCTTGCTCAAACCAAAGGTCAACAACCAACGCTATTATCTCTTACATTTGTCTTATTGAAGTAAATACATTTTAATCAGCTAATGCGCATGCACCGGTGTCTGTACCCTGTCGCGCATCTGAGTTCGCGTGACAGCTTTTACATTAGCTGTTTTTCATGCAAACCTTGCCCCACTCCGAACTAAACTGCAAGCGTGGAATGCACCTGTAAGCCACCTAAGGCGGCGGAGGCTCGCCCAAAGAGTAACTTAGCAAAACCCAACCCTAACTTCAAGCACAGTTAATTTAATGGCACTTATATCACTTTCTCAATTTAGAGCATCCTAAACATCAGGTTGAATCCACACTGAGAGACTGAGAGTGGGAGCGTGCCAAGGGAATATGATTTTCCCCTCCCCAGATACCATGAATACAAATGAGACTCTATATGGGAGAACGCTGGCAGCGTAGGAATGCAATTTAATAATCCAAGTACATCTACAGGGCATATGAGCTAATTAAACCCCATCCACACCCACCGCCTGTCTCCATACTGCTGTAGTGTTACATTCATACAGTATATCTTCTTTAATACCAACATAGCCAGACACGTAATATAGGCCAAAGAAATAAGATTGGGGTTGTGTACTGTGTAAAAGCTTAACAGAGTTTGTGTTCTGTAACAATTTACAGAGGCTGCAAAAGTAAGAAATATCAATTTATTTTGTTTTTGCTCATATGGGGAAAACAGGATAGTCATCACGCTTTTTACTGCAGGGAATTTCACAACTCGTTTTTATTTTTGATGTACCTTCAAGTTTATATACAGTAAATATATATATACAGTATATATACCTGTATAATACATGACATTCTAAAAATGCTGTTTTATCCAAGGGATGAAGCGGCAAGCTGTTGGGTCAAAATAACTTTTATATTTGACTCAAATAACCAGGGTCTTTTGAAAATAGGATACAGGGACCCAGGGGTCCCTAGAAAATTTCAGGGAAATAAGATAAGCAAAAAACTGGGAAACGCTTTAGATTACAGCCTGCAATGTCTACAAAACATCATTATTGTGTTTATATGATTTTGCTGCATGCATAATATGCATCATTGTTCATCATTTTGTCTTTCTAGTCAGTACAACAAATGAAAGAAAGATAGTTTCAAACCAGGTGATTTCAAACCCAGTGCGTCTTGACGTAGCTCTTTCCTCATCCATTTTGGATGCGTTTCAGAGCATCACGGTACTGTTATAAACCGCTTATATAGATGTTTGTGTAATTGCACCACTTCCGTAATCTCTAACTGTTGTGTGTTAAAATCCCCGGACACAACATTTGCTACGTTACACAAACCCCTGCCCCGGCACCAACCATCATTCTTCAGTCAAAGTCACTTTGATCACATTTTTTTCTTATTCTGAAGGTCTTGTACATGCATACCGCATGCAGCTTTTATGCATTGCACTTCAGCCTGACTGGCTGATGCAATATTTCATTTTTATTATTGAATTAATGTCACTGTGTGTGCTTCATATCGAGTCTCTGGAAAATTAGATTTACAGTGTTGAATGGACGAGAGTAGAGAGTCAATTCTCTAAACCTCTCTATAGGGATGCTGGGCTATGTACACAGTCTGAAGCACACGCTGTCCAGTGAACGAGGCCGACAGTCCTTTGCATGCTGGATCACCCACTCACAGCCTGGGTTCATATTTACAGATCAAACGGAGATTGGACTTCGAATGCAGCGTATGCCCGAGCTGTGTAACCGGACAGCATCGCTGAGAAGAGCATCAGTTAAGCCGTTGATATGTTTTATATGATGTCTTTTGTATGAGAACATATAAGGAACGTAACTTTTAATGTATTTTGTTTGTTGCGCATTATGTGCATGTGTGCTCAGAATTAAAGCAATATTTCATAAATAATGCAAGCAAAGTCATTGCAGTTATTTTAACATAGTTTAGAGGTTTTGTCAGGTCGGCCGAGGGGTGTTTATTGCAATCTGTAATAATTTTAATATGCATAATATATTTATATATGTAAGGTCACGGGTGCATATCAACAATTCTGACTCTGAATTCTAATCAGATGAGCCCTGTTTCCAGTCATAACAAAATGCGGATAAATTCACAACTACAGTATGCTTGCATTTTCTTTACTAATGATAATATAAATAGTTGGTTTTGCCGTTTGTTCATCTTGTGAAGTTCTTGAAAAGACTTTAGAAAGCATGAATAAGTGCAATAGGATGCTGCAGAGATGAAGGGTGATGCCATGTCTTTAAACTTCAAGTTAAGGGATGAGTCAAAGTTTCCTCAAGTCCTGTTTACTGTAGCAAATATTTTCCAAGACGTGGGTAAAACTTATAAAAGTTAGATTTTTAAAACCTCAGGATATTTTATTCTATAAGAGTATGGAGCTGAATGGAGGTTATAGCGGTAAAATAATCTTGATTAGTGGAAATTTCTAATTTAGTGTGCAATTTTTTGGAGGATCTATTGACAGAAGTGCAATATTTGATTTCTTCATAGGTGTATAAAGAACTTACATGATGAATTTTATGTTTAGAAGTCGGAGATTTCATGTAGAAATGTGAGGTGCATCTGCTTGTTTGTGTGTTATACTGTATTGTAATGAGAGTTTATTGAAGAGTGTTGTCCTTCCGTGTACAAAGTGTGTGTGTGTTTGTGTGTGTGTGTGTGTGTGTGTGCGTGCGTGCGTGTGTTTTCATGCATATGTGACATTAAAATCAGAGAGGTTAATTAAACAATCCAGTGCGGCCAGGCTGTTTCTCCACTATCTAATCATGGGGATTGCAACCATGACACTTTACTTTCCTTATGGCTGTGAGGGCCGTAAGAAAGCACGCGTCAGACGGAAGGCTATTTATGTCATTCTTTCAGATATTTTCTCCAATCTTGCAACCTCGCATCAGGGGGACAACCTCCCCGTCAGCATTCCTCCATCACTTACTCCACAAGCTGAAGTACAGTACATCTTACTGAGAGAAAGCAGAGATGGAATGAAGAAAAAGAAAGATCACAACCTGCATAACTGCAGAATAGGTCACTCATAAAGCAGAGTGGGACGCTTGGAAGATAAGAGAACCAGCGGATCCTTTCACATTAGCATTGCCATAAAATTCCTAACTCAACTTATATTTATACATTTCTTAACAGGGTTTGTGCTAAATACAGGTCATATCTTGTGTTTAGTCTTCTATATTTTACACACTACAAATAAGCATATTCCTTATTATAGGATATAATACTTACAACTGTCTTAAACAGGAAATGTTTTAGTAAAATGTACTTTGAAAATACAGATATACTGTAACATTATCCTTTTAATATCTAGTCTCACTGTATTATTTATGCCAAATAATTATACAGCTGTTTATTGTTGTCATACAGTTTTTCTGGTACATCTTAATATCTTATTTAGTTCTTTATGGTCAAAAGAGGCCATGTGTTGCCCACATGCCACGTTGTAGTTACTCTAATTCCAAGATGACTTGATGTTGACAATAATCAATTTTATGCATTATACAAAAGAAATAGAAAAGTAAAAAAAAAAAAAAAGAAAAGATATAACTTTGTGATGAACTGGCAATCTATACAGGGTGTACCCTGCTTGTGACAGATGTTGGGATAACTTTAGTTCTCCCATGACCCTGCAAATGATACTAAGCAGATTTGGAGAATGTTTGGCAACATGAATTATGAGAAAGGGATAGTTCACCCAAAAATGAAAATTATGTGGTGAATTACTCCCCCTGTATACATTTCTTTGTTCTGATGAACACAAAGGAAGGTATTTAGAAAAATGTTAGCAACATTATAACATTACATTATCGACAATCATAGTAGGCAAAATTTAAATAGTAGTCAAAGGTGTCCAAGAACTGTTAAAGGTTCGATAAAGGTTTGACACAACTTGAGGTTGAGTAAATTATGACAGAATGATTATTATTTTGGGTGGAGAATGCCTTTAAAGGGGTGGTGCATTGGTGTGTCATGCATTCAGACTTCTATACGATGTCAAACGTGCTTCT
Organism: Barbatula barbatula; assembly: GCF_947034865.1. Taxonomy (NCBI): domain Eukaryota; kingdom Metazoa; phylum Chordata; class Actinopteri; order Cypriniformes; family Nemacheilidae; genus Barbatula; species Barbatula barbatula. The sequence continues at coordinate 13,655,266 of NC_136784.1, forward strand.
CACGCTCCCCCAGTGCTCGTACAGGTTTCTGAAGTTTTTTCGAACATGAAAAATCTTTACGTAGCAACTTTTCTTACAACAAATTCTCCCGGAAAAGCATGCGGCACACTCACGCATGAACCATGGAGAGCGGGAGAAGGAGCATGCTCATAAGTCACTATCACTTGAGTGCAGGAGAGAGAGAGAGAGAGAGAGAGAGAGAGAGAGAGAGAGAGAGAGAGAGAGAGAGCACTATGTCTGCGAGGTTCAGCTGTGTTGATTGTTCGCTGCATGAATGTTATATAAATGGTGGATATAATGCTGGATTTGGAGATCGTTTGAAACTGATAGATGGAGCAGCGGTCCCAGCGCTATAAGACTCTTGACATGAACCGCACACGGTAAGTGAAACTGTTTTCCTGGCAATGTGTGTGCACGTGCTTTAGTTCACCCCCCTTCCCCCCAGATACGTTGCATGTTTTCGGACTCCCAATGAGCCACATAATGAGAAATAACCAAATTTCTCACCACAGCTATGAAGACGATACACAGATTACAGACCTATTGACTCCCTGCTCAAATGCATTGATGAAATAAATTGTTGGATGTGCCAAAATTTTCTTGAGTTAAATAAAGGCAAAAATGAAGTCATTGCGTTTGGAAATAAAGATGAAGTTTTCAAGGTGAACGCGTGCCTTCACATTAAAGGTCAAACAACTAAAAATCAAGTCAGGAATCTCGGTGTGTCTTTAGAGTCAGACCTTAGCTCCAATAGTCATGTCAAAGCAATAACTAAATCAGCATACTATCATCTGAAAATATTGCAAGAATTAGATGCGTTTTTTCCAGTCAAGACTTCACCAGCAGGGTGGATTATTGTAATGGACTCCTAACTGGCCTCCCCAAAAAGACCATAAGACAGATGCAGCTCATACAGAACGCTGCGGCAAGGATTCTGAGAAGAACCAGAAAATATGATCATATCACACCAGTCCTCAGGTCTTTACACTGGCTAACAGTTACATATAGGATAGATTTTAAAGTATTATTACTGGTATATGAAATGTTCAATGGCCTGGGATCTCAATACATTGCAGACATGCTCATTGAATACAGACCCAAAAGAACACTCAGGTCATTAGGATCGCATCAGCTAGAAATACCAAGGGTTCACTCTAAGCAAGGAGAGTCTGCATTTAGCTATTAGCTATATATTTAATCTAATGTCACTTTAAACTAATGTAATCTTACTACACAAAAAAATATTTTCCCGTATTTATCCCAAATATTACCGCATTTTACCCTATTTTCATAGTTTTTTAATACCAAAACATGTTTGTTTATAAAATATTATTACAAAGCAGTCTTGCCCAGTCTAGTATGGTGATGATGTTGACGTACCATTCAGTAGTCAATGCAACAACTCTGTGTGTCTGTGAGCCCAATTATTTTTGAAGACACCAAAACATTATGTGCTTGGTTGAACCACAAGACCACACAGTCAAAAACGTCCCTGCAGAGTCTATTCTGAGCTCCAACGTAAAAGGCAACAGACAGAAAAAGAATCAGTTTCATTCTCTGAAGAACCTTCCAAAAACTGGCTCTGGTAAAACATCAAGTATAACAGATGGCTATTTGTGAAAAGCTGTCAATGGAGAAAGATGCTTTTTGCAGCCAGATGATGTGTTATGGCATCTACAAACACTGACTACCTCGACTCTGGCTAAATATTTAACTCAATGTGCATACAGGGAGTGTGATAGAACATCTGAACTGACCTGTCAGGAACTACTTTGAGCTCGAAGCTGGATTTTCTGTCTCTTTCTCCATCTTTGAATGTCAGCTCTCTTTTAAGACCCTGCTGTCTTTCTATATAGAGCAGATATTTTTCTCTTCAGCTACTTACACCTCCTTTTATCTTTTGTCTTCAAGACTCTTTTTAATGTCATGTTTATTAGATGATTGGAAAGTGTATGGATTAGATCCGGCGAAATGTTATGACTATTTGGGTTGGTATTTAATGTAAACAAACCCGATTTTATGAAGCCTGTTAAGGAGAGGTGTGCTATACTTTTCTAAAGTCATCGGTTTTCATTGAAGCTGGCCACTTATAAATTGTAAATCATATAACATGCAGAAGCAAAGCAAATTCCCAACTTACAACAACAAGGAGTCAAAATGTGGTTATTTAGCTATATTTTCTGAATAACTGTCGTTAAGCAAATGCATTTTTAAAAGATCAAGGAGGAAAATCCCATAATCCACGTATTCAGAATCTGGTTTCAATGGTCGAGGTAAAAAGTAGATAAAAAAGACACTGAATTTCCAGACATGAAGCTTAATTATGACATGTAAGGATCACAAGGCCACCATTCAATATTTATGATGCTCTTTGGAGCAGTCAATTAAATCCTCCAAAATGTGTGACTTTCTCTAAAGTGCATGAATCATCTGAAGGACCTCCAGAAGGACCAGAAGAAAGATATATGAGGCAAGACGGAAAAGAGAAAAATTATTCATTTGCATGCAGAGAAAAGCGCCACCTTCGACTATCAATCATTCCTAAACAGAACATTCCACCGCCGCCCATCCATGATTCAGCATGATCGTCGAGAACATATGGCAAATGGTATATTTAAACTAGTTTAAACTCGATAGTGTTAACAGATATCAACACTTACATTTTACACACAACATTGTACACTACCGGTCACTTTACATGTTACTGATGTTCCACGTGACAAATCGTTTAATATGAAGGTGTATGTTGCAATGTTTAAAGTTGCATTTGTAAATGAATAGGACAAAATATGTATTTAGAATAAGTAAGTGATCCTAAACTTTAAAAAAAAATAAGCACATTGATACTATCTTGTTATTGATCCAAAATGATACTGTTGTGTTTTTGGACAATAACAAGAGAGAATAATCTATCAGATCTATTATAGACTGTTAAAAAGAGATCTATCATCTGGCGTCACAAACAGGATAGTATTATCTATCAGATCTATCATTGAACAGGATGAAATAACACTTGGTTTTTATTTCCAGGGAAATGGTGGAAATGATCGAGATTCACTGGGAAGTCTCTTTTTGGTTACTTATTTCATATTTGTTTATATTTTTAAACCATTGTTGAAGGAAATGTCGCTATGTTTTTTAAATACACTTAAGGATTACTAGTATCTCAGCTTGCAATTAATTTTTCTATACAAATATGTTTTTTAAGTATTTAAACTATATGTATGTTCAGTATGAAATGTGCATAGCATTTTGTGGCTTTTTTATTGTTAAAAGATGGAAGTCTTCTCTCATGGCTGTGGCTGTGTGTTAAGAGCTCTAATCTTTAGCTCCCCCATTTCCAGCCCGGCACATTATAAAATGCATATCTTAAATTCACTTTAATCACACTGGATGAATCATCTGCCGGATGTATACATGATAAATTAGTTAACTTGTTCTGGTAAATTCATGATTCATTCATCGTCAGATGTACTCACATAAATGCAAATGGATGGTTGGCTGTCTGTGCATGGCATCTGAAGCTGAACCAAACACAGTCACAGTCATTCTTAAACATAAGCACACGTTCACATCAAGTGGTAGGAGCCCTGCAGGTTTTACTGCGGTAGAGCGAGATCAGGAACTAATGACCTCACGCTCCGAGACACAAAGATCTGGAGGTCTCCCTCAGGATCAGCCCCACTAAACCTAGACAGAAATTCACCTGCACACCAATATATAGACCGCCTCTACATCCGCAGCCCTGAACTGCTCTGTGTGCAGAGACACTGTGCCCTCGTTTCTCAAATAAGGGAATAAAATGAAAACCTACATACCATGATAAATGAATACTGCAGGATGAGTTCCTCTGAGAAGGCAGAAGAGAGTAAAAAGAGAGATTACTCGGGTTTTACATCACTGATGCTAAACGCAATCGAATCCCATCAATGCCATAAGGAAAGAAGAATGACATACAGAAAGGAAATGGACGCTTTTAGTGCACAATATGGAAATTGGTCTGTTCATATATATTTTTGATAAACATAATGTCCTCTGTGTTCCACAAAATCAAAAATAGCGTATGGTTGTATTTGTTAACATGATAAATGCATTGACTGACATGACTTAACAAGGAACAATAGTTTTTCATAATTTATTCATCTTTGTTAATTTGAGTTCATATATTATTCATGGTAGTTCACTGTGCATTAAGTAATGTAAACAGAAATACAACATTTGAATTGGTCATGTAAAAAACGTACATGCTTAATTTAACACGAATAAGATTAATAATAAATGCTTGTTCATGTCAGGTAATGCATCAACTAATGTTAACAAATACAACCTTATTGTAAAGTGTTACTGTTGCAACAGGAGTAAGTGCATTTTTGGGAACTATTCCTTTAAGAAACAGAAAGAGACAGAGAGAGTTTTCAGCTGGGCGTCCAAGTGTAACAGAAGCCATATGGCCATTACATAAATGTGGCTGTCACCCTTCAAGTCCCCTAAAGGCATCTTACAGCTCTCTCTCATTCATTCTCCATATACGTTCAATGTCTCTGCTGTAAAAGAAGACTGTGTTGAAAAACATCCAGTATCTACTGCAGACAGCACTTTTTACTGATCCTTCCCGACAACAACCTCTGTAGCCTGAGGGGACACTCTATTACAAAAAAGCATGTTTCTCTCACAGACACCTGAGCAAAGTATTGCACCTTCCCTCAAGCGTTATTTGGTTTTCAGTCATTTATTCATTTTTACTTTTTACCAAAATGCTAAGCGTGTATTGATCTGCTTTTTTCATTTAAAAGCAATTTCCCCATTGATCAAGTTCTCAATAATGTTTACACTGCAGCCATAGGCAGAAGAAACACTGAAGAATGTTACCGGTTAAAATGAGTTGGCACTTTAGCAACATTACATTTCTCTTGAGTCCACAGTGGCCACAGAGTTTTACTGCTAGTGGACACATGAATAAAGCTTGATAAAGCGTCCCGCATAAAGTTTTCTAGACAAGACGTAAGTAAAACAAGCCACCTTTTAACTGGATATCTGAGCTTGTTAACAGTCACGCAAATTTCCCTCACAAAGTTTTACTCTGCACATATTTTTGTCAAAAATGACAGAAAATACTTCAAATATACAAGAAAAACTAATTTTGCACAAGAAAAACTCGTAAACTTTTACGTGGGCAAAACTGTTATTTTACTTTACATTTCTGGCCCGCCGGTTGCTGTAAATGTGACTGTTCACATACAGTATTTCTTTACAGCAAAGGATGTCTAAAATGGTTGGTGTGGGCAGATAAAAGAGAGCACCGTTTGATGGATAGAGCTGGGTCGGTTTGAAATGAAGCTGTAATGGATCTGGTATGGATTAAGCGATTGGATCAAATGTCTGAACTTCTCATTAGTCAACGGACGCCCAGGTCAGAGCGTGTTTGAAGGAAGTTTCTCAGCTCTTGGCTGCATTACTTGGCTGCGCGTTTCACTTTTGCAAGCGCTTGCGTTTTTGCTGAATGCCCTTGCGACACATCATTCCAATTAAAATCTGTGGATTCCCTGCATTCTGAATCACAATGCAATCCAAACTATGCAAGCTTCATGGAATAGTTCTCCTAAAAATGACAATTCTGCCATCATTTAAAACCTGCATGACTCTTTTTTTCTGCAAAACAAAAAAGGAGATATTTTGTGAAATGTTTCAGTGGTTTTGATTCTATACAATAGGGTGCAATGTTGTTTGGTTACCAACGTTCTTCAAAATATCTTCTGTGTTCTGCAAAGGATAGAAAGTCATACAAGTTTGCAAGAATAGGAGGGTGGAAAAATTATGAATTTCATTTTCGCAATCCGTGTTATTCTGGAAGCGTTTTGTGATGTGCCTGCTGAAAACAGGGAAGATAAAAAAATCAATGAATGTGATTCCCGAAAAGCTGTACATACCGTGCAATGCTGGCCATATTGCTCAAATATGTCTAATGCTGTAGCCAAGTGTTATGAAAAGACATGCAAATGCACTTGTACACAAGCACATACAAACACTGAAGGAATCATGCCAAACGTCTGATACTTAAACACAAAGTCCAGCAAAAGGTAGAAAAGATTGAAGAATGTCCAAAACACAGTGCCTGCATTATCCTTCTGCTTTACCTTACACAGGGTCAACAGGGAAACATGCACATAAAGTTCCCAAACAGATGGCATCTTGGAACAGTGCATGGGAACTCACCGGCTCCAAGTGTTCTTTTCTCATCACGTCTCATTCAGTCATTAAAACTGGAATGTGTTGAACTCGTTCCCTGAAGGTCAGCCAGTTTGCAAGACTCTTTAAAGGGGTGAGGCTTGACACATCACATACATCACAATTGCATTACACTTGATACAAAATCAAGCACATCTTGCATTCAGGTGTATTGATTTTGACAATATTATTGTGCATTAGAAAAGAGTATGCACTGTGATAGAGTGTTGTCCTCCTGTGGAAGGACCTTTTAGTATGCAGAGGATATTTTCTGCAATCAGCACTTGGCACAAGAACAGTGAAAGCAGAGAGCCGGAAAGACCCCCAAAATTTAGGAAGTGTGGTCCCCTTCAATGAGCAACCTGTCAGTGATGAGACTCCAGAGAGAGAGAGAGAGAGAGAGCACATCTCCCTCTGCAGCATTGAGAGTGAATGGGGCTGCAGTGGTTGACCATTGATAGTGATCGAACTGTCCTCTCAGATGATGTCATCACATTTTGGGCTGATTTGTGTTTACTTTTCACACATTATAGACTATTGAAAACAGTCTACACATACTTTATCACAAGGTGTCCTTTACAGATCTCCAGGTAAGTGGTTATATCGAAGAATTAGAATTTGCATGAAACAGGCGTCGTATCATATATAACATTCTTTTGCATTGCAAGTTATAATAATGTCATTTTAAATAGTCGACTGTCTATACCTGTGGATTGTATAATCTGCTATTTGTATGCTGTTTAGCAGGACCAATCACAGTCACTGTCCTTTTGCACAGATTGCTGCGTATGATTTACGCAGGCTTGACATTCTTGTAAAACAACACACGCATTATTTACATGCTTTAATGCGTTTTATAGATATATTGTAAATTGACAAATATGTTTTGACTGCACACACGTCTCCACAATGTATTTGAGCCGCCGAGCGCCCCCTGCAGGACTCAAGGTGCGTGTCTCTTTGGAAACGGTGACATACGCCGCCCAATCGGCTACGCGCAGTCCTCTCATCTCGACTTTCTGCGGCAAGTACGGAGTTTAGATCCAGTGCTGCTCTTGACTGATGCGGGAATAACGACGGCAAGCGATCGGGAATGTCAAACACATAGACGCCGACGTATAAGTTTAACGATCATTGCGAGTAAATGGGATTCAACGTCGTCCGTGCAGAATGTGAAGAATCCCTTAAAGGATGTGCGGAATTAAAGGCTCGTCCGCTGCGCCGTTATTCTTGCTTTTGGGTTTTATCTCCGTGTCCTCGATTAATGCCGGTAAGTTTGAGTGGAATTGATTCGTTCCGTCAGAAATGGCATTGTCAGAAATGGGGATATGCATTGGGCACCGTTGGGCTTTTGCGCACCGAGACGGGAAAAGAAATCAAAGCACGGTTTCGTTTGAATGAGAAGACAATGGCAAGGGTTTTGTCTTTTTTATGTTCAGATAGTGTGCATAATGAAATCCATGCTCACATGTTCATATAAGCAGCGAACAGACAGGTTGCGGGTATCGGATGAATAAATGATGCGCTACTACCTGTTCAGCCATCCATCGGGGAGACGCTCGTGGCTTCCACCTTCAGACTGCGTGTAAATTCATGTCATCCTAATTGAATCTGTTAAGAGAGCTTAAAAGAGATTATACTCACACTGTCGCTTGACTATTGGTTGTTTGGGAATGGAAAATTGGGGATTTATTTGTCTAGATATTGACAGCACGCATTATAGCACTGTGGTGAGAATGCATCTGCTTAAAATGTGAAATTAATCTCATTTGCATTCGATTTTCTGCATTTATATTAATCCTCCAAAGCAATGTCATTTTGCAATATGCTTTAGTAGATATATGTTTTCTAGTGTGGATAAAACCAGAGCATCGTGGTATTTTTCCGATTAATAGTAGCACCTATAAGACTTTACGTATGGGTTCCCTAAGAAAGTCACCTGTGATTTTCATTGCATTACAGTTATTTGGGGGGAGGCCAGTGTGCGATTTTACTTCGGTGTCAGTGTGGAAATGACACACGCCACTATGGAAAACATACAACAAAGCTCTTTTAAAATACAAGTCACTATTAAATCATTGTATTTCCTATCCACGTGTCAAATTAGGATTTTGGAGACATACTTCCTATTGAGATTGTAACAGTTGCTGATGAAGTATAACATTATGTTCTGAATAATTGTAGATATACACATCAAAACGTGTGTGCTGTTTGGATAACACCAATCCAGCACTGTGAACCGACATCTCTCTGGATTTCTCTTTCATGTGACCTGAAGAGAGAACAAAGCCTCTGTCTATACCGCTACTCAATATGAATCGGAGCAGATGAATATTAATGCAGAGAGCAAGCATCCATTCAGCATTCTAACAACCTGTCTAATAAAGAGACAACAGTGAAGACGAGTGAAATGAAAATGGCAGAAAATAACCGATCACCTTTCGAAGCCGTTTTGTTATGACGTATCTGATGAGAGGCAAATGTGCAGCGAGGAGTTCCTCGCTCCGTGCTCTCGACATTTGTTCCATCTGACGGTGCAAGTGCCTCATCAAAGCTACAGGAGGACATTGTGAATATTGTGTGAGTTTGATTTTGTTTCGTGGTGATCTGGGGGACAATGCGTACAACATCAATTCAAAATCAGACATTGCAGTTCAACATTTTCGTAAACATTTCTGCCAAGGAGAAATATGTGAGAATGTAGACTATTTCTTAGATTAAAGAAAAATGACGGTCAACATATTGCTCAGACTTCCAACTAAACTGTTATTGACACTGGAGGGGTGATGTTTGCATCACTTTCTTCAGGTTCATGAAGGGCCATGGATCACTAGATCAGAGACTGGGATTTGAACAGTTTACAGGCCAAACTGTTTCATATCATCTCTGACACCTTAGAAGTTTTTGCCAGAAGTTTGTTTTACACCCGTAGACGAATTATAGTAACATAATCTAACAGTAAAACATAATAATTAAACGTTTCTTCCCAAATATCTAAACACACAAATATATTCCCATATATGCATTTGTATATTGTCATACAGATCTGTGATGCAGCTATGATTAGAACATTGGTTCTTGTGGCAAAAGCAGGTTAGGGTCTGAGGTCTGATCCCATACCTCTTATCTTTCTTAAATAGTTAAGTGTAATTTTGATCTCTCTGTAACAAAAGGCAAAAGAGGAAAAATATTTTTAACAAACATGTAAAGTGATAATATCCAATTGACATTCACATTGACAATGATCATGATATTAATATATGTGATTATTGATACTGTGGCACATATAATAATATCTTAAAGAATTCAGTGACAGTGTCTGGTTGACACTTCAACATTGTTCACAGGAAGTCGTAACTATTCGAGGTGGCTATTTTGTATGAGTTTGTGCGGTTTTAGTATGATTTGCTTTTGCACCACGCAGTCCATTGGCATTGGGTTTGTGAGTGCGGTAAGGGTCGGGGGGGTTTCAATATAGCTTTATAATCGCACGTCTTTGTACAAATCACATCGTCCAAATTCACATAAAGTAGGCACATCATAAAATATGTACGGATTCCCGCGAGATCGCGTTGAAATATAAGACTACCATATGTCCCTGGCTTAACTGCAGGCTCTCGACCAAAATTTACCCAAATAAATATCTTCTCAAGGCTTTCAGAGGGACAGTGTTGCCAAGCCACATATTTTGAGGACTGCTATGTCCATACGCTAAAGATTCAGTTAAGCCAGGCCAAAGCATTCACTTCACAGCCCGAGCTCCCTAAATCACAGCTGCACGTCTAGGTAATACCTTTCACCTGAGTGTGCACACTACGGGAAGAGAGAATATTCCTACATCAAATACAAGTGAAAACTTTCCAATAGCTGGAATTCCTAAACTGTGTTCATTGCAAGATTGCAGTTTGAGTTATAACTACGAAATTCAAAACACGTTTATCTTCGTGGACAGCCTAATACACTTTAGTTTTTGTTGCTGGCTGTAAGCCAGAGAACCACAGAACATTCACATGCGTCTCAGGAGGGCAGTCATTACCAACCAATGGAATAAAGTTACAGAGCGGCCGGGAGATCTAAAGCCTCACTTGAGAGAACATTAATACAGCGGACAAGTCACGATGTTAATACATTGTCTGACACCATAGCTCTTCAACAGTTACAGATACAGTATATTGAAGAAAGGTTGACCTTCCTCATATTGGAGAGCTTCATCTACAGGAAGTTTAAGTTATGAGAATGGGTGTTCGCTGTGATCCTGATCTTGATATATGAACATTTTTGAAAAGTATCCTGACAAAAAATCAAATTATAAACCACACAGTGTCATACAGTTATGTGGTGTTTGTAGATAGAAATAGCTCATTCTAAGGTATTAAAACAACATAACGCTTCATTATGTAAGGTCTTTATACACCTCTGAACACATAGTTATGTACTATATATTATATTGCATTTCTGTAATTAGATTTTCCCAAAAATGACACACTGGACCTTTAATAGTTTTTGTAAATTATTAGTAACCTTGGCGATATCAGAATTGTGATCCTTAACTCAACCTGATAACTTTTCAAACATCATTGGGTGTTTTTAATGCATTACTATGTGGTTGCTAGGGTGTCCTGGGTAGTTGCTAGGGATTTGCAAGGTGATCACCAACCAGTTGGTGTCACAATATCCCAAATCCACAACGACAACAATGCAAATTCGAGATGCATGTTACATTGGCCTATTTAAATTGTAAGTACAAAATTTGTAACAGAATGTTACAAAGACAATCGACCCAGTAGGAGATACATTGTGTGCTCAGGAACACCTGACTTTCTTTCTGTCTGCTCCCCTTTAAATGCATAAAATTCCCCATCTGTAGGGTGTGAATTGTGATAGATGAATTTAAACAGACAAGCATTTCGCTACGTAGTCAACAAACATTACTGTCGATTAGATCTTCTCGGATTAAAGAGATGGCATGTTATCAATCCAACAAGTGATGACACACAGCTGAAGTCATCATCACCGCGTTACATTTTCATCACATGAAGTAAATGCCCAGCAGCCATGTGGCAACTGGCAATGTGTACTCTAGGCTGTGCCAGGCCACTTTCTGTGTTTCATGACCATCAAAGACAAAGGGGCTGAATTATAACAATCTAAGAGTTCCTGTCCAGTAAATAAAAGTAAAGAGCTGTGGAAATATTGATTTAGAGAAGACGTACATGGAACTGTATTTCAGGGCATTTCCATCGGCCTAAACGTACTGAACAAACTGTTTTGGGTCAAAATTATGAATCTGGTCAATCGAAAAATGTTTGATCTCATCATCATAAAATGTCTACACTTTGAAAAGCCAGTTAATAAAATGTTGGAAGAGCCTAAATTTCTAAATTGAACTAATGTTTTTGGGTGGCCTTTGGATAAAGTTTGGATAGTTCATCCAACAATGAATATTCTGCAATCATCTAGTCTTCCTCTTGTCTTTTTAAACCTGTATGACTTTTATTCGACTGCAGAACACAAAAGAAAACATTTTGAAGAAAGTTGGTGACCAAACAACATTGGCCGCCATTCACTTTTATGGACACAAAACCAATGCAAGTGAATGGGTGCCGGTTGACAACCTTAAATTAAAATATAATACAAAAATAGTTTTACCAGCTTTGGGGGCTTGAGGGTATCTTATTACATTTAGGTTTAAGGTTTGGGTTAACATATTTAACTGTGGTCATTATTTACAGGCGTACATTAAATAATGATTTATTTGATAAGAGCAAACGTAGGCGTCCACGGTTTGCAACTTAACTCTCCAAATTGTGGTGTTGTGTGGAGTTGTGAAATTGTGTTCAAAAGTATATGAAGTGGGAGGAGTCGGATCTGGATTGAACCACGCACACTGGATATCGCGTTCTGCAGCAGTGTTGCCAGATTGGATTCCCATCCAATTGGGCTTCTTTAGAACAGGTTAGACCAGAGAAAAATGTATTACAAACCTGCAAAAATAGATTGCCTTTTCTTAGCTTTTATTTTGTCAAGTTATTTCAAAACGTTCGAAAATATTGTGTGGCGCAGTCATAAACACGTTATTCCTTAAACAGCCATTATTGGTTCAGTTTAACCAATCAGGTATGGGTCTGGGAAGACCCGTCAATCAATCTATCGTTGACATTTGATGACTCTTGAGTGACAGGGTTTTGTCGCGATAATGGATTTTGGATAATGGAAAATTGGCCCAATTGTGGCACGGTAATGGGAGAGTAACTCAAATCTCACACCGTGGACTACACACGTGGTGACAGATGACTCGTCCTTCACAGCTGCTGGACTTGCAAAATTTTGCATTATATATTCTACAATAGATACTTCACGAAACGTGTACTGTAGTTCTGTCAGATGTTAAGTCAGCTCTCAAAGGTAAGTGCATTATTGTTGCTGCTGTTCTTTGTTTCAATCAATTGAGTTTTATTTATATGGCGCTTTTCACAATGTTTCATTGTTGCAAAGCAGCTTAAAAATGAACAAAAGTTAGCATTATGATTCAAATAACAAGATCTTTGCTCTGGATTGTCGAGGGAGATTGCCTGGGCTGGAGCTGGGAGGATCAGTTCACAGGATCTCACGGGAGGATGGCGCACATGAAATCCACGTATTTCTATATATATATCAAAGAATTGCAGATTTTTGTCTCCCGTGGTGTTTGCATGAACGAGTGTGAAATGGCTTCTGATTCATTAAAGGGGGCACTTTTTGCACAAAAACTTGTGGTGATGCATGTGTTTTTTGAGGGTTCATTGCTTAATTTTTTGGTCATCGCTTTGAAGGGGTTTCTGGACATATTAGACATACTCTTTAATGCATTTGCTGTTGAATCCGTTTGATCTGTTTTCCTGGATTTTATTATATTTTGTCATCTTGTCATAATTCGTTTTAAGGAGATAACATGGTCATTATCATTGTTGATGGACATTGCAATACATTTCTATCACACTATTTTGGCAGTTACAATTTGGGCTGATTCTTGTTGGAGTGGGCTGGTTTTAGTGAGCCTTTGGGCTGGAAATTGTCCACCTAATCTGGCAACACTGTTCTGCAGTGAGGAGCTACTGGGTCCGCGTGGGGCATCGATCGGCACATCACAGACAGGCAGAGAGTCGCAGAAGTGAAGCTCTCCCTCCTTTCCAATAGCGTTTGTCTTGGTGTGGAGGTGAGTGGTGATGAACAGACTACTTGTGCCTCGAATTCACAGCTAATTATCCAAAAGACGCAGGTAGATCTAAACATCCCTCCCTCAAATTTGAAACAAAAGTTCTGTGTGTGTGCGCGCGTGATACAGTGAGTGTAATTATAACAACAACAATAATAATATTAATTATAATTAGTTAAGCTGCTGTATTTTTGTATTTTGTTATTTGAAGTTTTATAATTATTTTTGCAGGTTTTTTCCTGTCAAATAACAGATTGGCACCAACTGCCTTTTTCAGTTTAGTGCGAAGGTCATTGTTTGTGGACAGTTTGTTGACTCTTGCAAAATAAACAAATTATGCAGTAATGTGCAGTAATTTATTCTAAATATATACTTAAAACTTTAGCATAGCAAACATGCATATTGTGGCTTGAGTTTTCTTTGTTCTTGCCTATTCTTGTGATAAAATTTGTGAGTTCCATGGTCTCTATGTTAACTGATTATCTGTTGAAAAATTAAATAATATTTATTGGGAAAGTGTGAGGGATTTAAAAAATAGTTGATTTAATACATTTAACATTTAGTTTAGAACAGATAAAATAAATATGAGAAGAAAACACGTTTTAGCGGAAGTACGTCATGGACCTGTATTGCAAATACCTAATTCCTTACAGTAATACAAAGTATACAGTATACAAAATCTATTATTGTTTTTTTTATTATTATTTATTAATCATAATAAATTGATTAATTTAAGCTGGCTAAACCTAAGCATTAAGCTGGCCCACAAGTATTCCTGGGCTCGTTTCCCAAAAGCATTGTAACCTTAAGTTGATCTTACAACCATTGACACCAATGTCGCCATCAAAGTGAACTGCACAGAACGGGAAATTGTGTGGTTTATTGAGGATGGTTTTGCTGCTAATATTGAGACTTGCAATTTTCAACTTGCGGATGATAAAACTGGCAAATATTCCTTCCACTTACATTAAAAGAAGTGAGTCATGCCTCAGAACCAGAAGCTTTGGGGTTATTTTTGCCTCTAGGTAGTGAGTAACCAAGCAGAACATCACAGCAACCGTATAGTAACCTGTGGAAACTCCATAATAACTGCACAGCAACGACGGGCGGCGAGTTGTGCGCTGCTAAGCTCTGCTCTTTTACTTCAAACGTTGATGTTTTTGTGCTTGAATGTGAAGCTTTCTTTATGTCACATCAACATCTGTTTCTTCTATTTTTTCCAGATAGTTTATCCGCTCCGCTCAATGTGACCATCAAACCGTTAGAGGGGAACTCTGCGATAGTCACATGGGATATTCTGGAAGGCGACCCAGTCATTGGGTTTGCAATCACCCAGCAGGTATTGAACCGGTTTATGGTCCATTCAGAGTCTTTACATGTGCAGAACACAAGAAAATCACTGCACAATTCACCTTTAATGTGGCTGTAACACGGAGGAATGCTTGCGTTTGCGTTTCGTATATGTGTCGATTTAGACAGCTTTCTTAGGGACAGCATGTGCTGTTGATATTTACAGCTTTCTGTAAATGTTTAATGCATGCATACGTTAGTCTGTGTGTGTGTGTGTGTGTGTTTGTGTGTGTGTGTGGATCTGAGGAAAGCAGTCACTGTGGAGACCTCAGTAATAAGTACTGCAGTGACCATCTGCTAGAGTACAAAGCCATTACAGTTTGTCACCTTACCAACCAAGGCGGAGTGTCTGTAGTGTGCATGAGTCTTTTACCTGTTCATCTTCTCACTGAATACTATACGTGCTTAATTTGTAAACTCTGAGTGCCGGAATAAGGGCGCGTGGCAGATCCGGCAAGTAAGCGAGGTAGGGAGAAGTAACGGAATGTGCAATCTCTGTGGGGTTGTCTATCTAACTATTTAGATGTATTGAAAATGTGCTTAACATAGCCTAAATGGAAACGGATATGCGAAGATAATCTCAGAATGATCAAAAACATTTTTATGGGATTTTACCTTGAGTTTACCTTAGTTCAAATGCGTGTTAAGGTGATGGAAACAGTGTATTGTTATAATGATGATGTTGTGAATATTTGTGCATGTAAACAACTCAAAAACTGCATTTGTGTAGAATTCAGAAGTTTAACGTTAAATTTACTGTAAATGACACATGCGGGTGCAGGTGGATGCTGCCGTGAGGCATTTGTGCATTTGATCATCCGTTAACCGTATTTCATCAGTTCTTCTGCATCTCTTCACAGCATTTGTCCAACAATACAAATATCTATCCCTGAAGTCTCCATCACGACAAGTTCCCTTCAATATCAAATGCAAAGCATGCGACACGAATAAATATACGCGGAATATTTGACAATTAACAGATCAACAAAACGAAAGGGAAAAACGGTGACAATGTGCTGATGAGTTTGATTCAGTTTGCCAGGTGCAGTGCTCCACAAATAAGTTCAAGGAAAAATGACTGATCTCATCTTGAAAATTTTCTTTATTTTGCAAAAGCACATTATACCGCTTTTAGTGCCAGTGTTACTTTGCAGTAACTAATGACGTGCTCATCAACATCATATCTGTTTGACCATAAATCATCACAGAGATTTTAAAGATGTTTCTGCCATTATAAGTAACAGCACAAGTGACAACACCGGTGCCTTACGTGCATACACAATATTCCAGCATCTCAAACTTGACAGCCTGTTCATTAACAAAACAAAATAGTTATTGTCATTATATTTATGCACGCAACAGGTCAGCACGAACGTTATCCATTCGTGCTTGAGACAGGGGCGTTGTAGAGATTGGGGGCTTAGCCCAATTGAATGGGCATGGTCCCCCAAGGAGAATATTTTTCCCCATTTATGGCAGCTATATTACAATCTTCTATGTAATTGTTCTTTGTATCATCATTTTGAAACCATAACAAAACAAATGTTCACAATGACCTCTTCTCTTAACAGGCAGAATATGTCTGCTGTAAGCCTGTAACTATGAAGTTACATAAGAAAGGTTGATTAGGAATTTGAAATAAACAGCATCACTAATATAGAATCTTGAAGCCTGTTAAGTAGTTTTCATCTCTGAATCTTACCATTTAACATTTTTATTGTAAGCTGTTTGCTTTGTTGTGTCTGCCTTCTTACGTCTCACTACAGTCATCTCCACGCTGGAATTCACACATGCTTTCTATTACGCTCCCACCTGCCGAAGTTCTCTATTCTTCAGTCTGGCGAGTTGTATAAACTCTGTCTTTCTCATTTGATTGGTCAACTTTTTTACATTGACGTGCGCTAGCCGCTGGTACCGCTGCTGCAGCGGTACAGAAATCACGAGAAAAGCTGGTAACAAGTCGGTAAATACTTATTACTTGTATCATTTCTTTATATCCCGACAGTGGGCCGGCACACATTGAGCAACATAGACTATTCGCCTAGTGTTAACTGTAGCCATTAACCGGTAATCTCTGCATCAGATAACAGTTTTTAGAGATGCCACTGTGATAATGATCGATTTGAAAAGAGCCAAAGCAGCATCCCTCCTCCATCCCAACTCCTCACCATCAGCCTATTTTTACCACAGTATAACAGGGGGAAATGACGGGCCCTCTCCCCGGTAAAGCAACCCCAAATACACATTATATCTGTCCCACACAGAGTGAGAGTAGAGTAGAGTAGAGTGAGTAGAGTAGAGTAGAGTGAGTAGAGTAAGTAGAGTGAGTAGAGTGAGTAGAGTAGAGTGAGTAGAATGAGTAGAGTAGAGTGAGTAGAGTAGAGTGAGTAGAGTGAGTAGAGTAGAGTGAGTAGAGTGAGTAGAGTATAGTGAGTAGAGCGAGTAGAGTAGAGTGAGTAGAGTGAGTAGAGTAGAGTGAGTAGAGTAGAGTAGAGTAGAGTAGAGTAGAGTAGAGTAGAGTAGAGTAGAGCAGAGTGAGTAGAGCAGAGTGAGTAGAGTAGAGTGAGTAGAGTGAGTAGAGCAGAGTAGAGTAGAGTGAGTAGAGTAGAGTGAGTAGAGTGAGTAGAGTGAGTATAGTAGAGTGAGTAGAGTGAGTAGAGCAGAGTAGAGTGAGTAGAGTAGAGTGAGTAGAGTGAGTAGAGTGAGTAGAGTGAGTAGAGTGAGTAGAGTAGAGTAGAGTAGAGTGAGTAGAGTGAGTAGAGTGAGTAGAGTGAGTATAGTAGAGTGAGTAGAGTGAGTAGAGCAGAGTAGAGTGAGTAGAGTAGAGTGAGTAGAGTGAGTAGAGTAGAGTGAGTAGAGTGAGTATAGTAGAGTGAGTAGAGTGAGTAGAGTGAGTAGAGTAGAGTGAGTAGAGTGAGTAGAGTGAGTAGAGTGAGTATAGTAGAGTGAGTAGAGTGAGTAGAGCAGAGTAGAGTGAGTAGAGTAGAGTGAGTAGGGTGAGTAGAGTGAGTAGAGTGCGTAGAGTAGAGTGAGTAGAGTGAGTATAGTAGAGTGAGTAGAGTGAGTAGAGTAGAGTGAGTAGAGTGAGTAGAGTAGAGTGAGTAGAGTGAGTAGAGTAGAGTGAGTGGAGCAGAGTGAGCAGAGTGACACAGGAACTCACCAAACAACCACAATGGCACAGGACAGAAAACAGAAGGGCATTAAATAGGAAGAAATCAAGAGGGAACAGGTTTGGGGCATTAACTAATTAACAAGCAATAATGAGGAAAGGACAGAACGGGAACAGAGACTAGACTGGAGAGAGCGTATGGCAAGCCACAAGAACCAAAATTCTCTCTCTCCGCTTTAAACATGAGGTTCTGTCAAGATGCCACAGAATCATGACACCTACCCAAAACCTAAACCTAACTATCTTACTAACTATCAATAAGCACCAAATTAAGAGTTTATTGGGGGAAAAGTCGTAGTTAATGGTTTGTTTATAGCGATTATCTGAAGTGTGATCTTGTTCTTTAATAAAGAAAAATTACTGGTTATCTGAATACTCTATTAATCAATGAAATAATTGGTAGAATGCTCAATTACTAAAATAATCGATAGCTACAGCCCTAGTTGCAGCCGCTATGGTGCTGCTCAGGTAGCAGCGGCAGTAGATTTCCTCTGTTTAGTTGTCCTACCAATGAAATTACATTATTTTAAGGTCGAAAAACTACAACCCCCTACTGAGGGATAACTCAATTTAGACTCAATTTTAACAAAGGTTATCCAAGTCAACGTAAGATGTTTCTTTGGGACAATCCTTATAGAAACATTAAATAGTATTTGAAGTCCATTACAATTCTTAAAAATACAAGATGCTTCATGATGCTGTAAGACCAATTTTGTGTTCCTTAAAGAACCTTTAACATCTGAAGAATCTTTCTGTTTCACAAAAGGTTCTGTCGTGAAACAGGGTGAACGTGGTGGAAGAACCCAAGTGCAGGCAGCGGTGAAGGGGTTAACAGATTTGAATATATACACAAAACAGAAAACAAACAAAAGAACAGGGTACACGATAAACTGATAAGAACTAAACACACTTGACAAGAACACTAACTACAAAATACCAAGACTAAACAGACCACTCACAAAGACTAGAATATACTTAGAGGATTATCATGACGCGGAACCGATGACCGAGGCATCTAGACAGGGAAACAAGTACAACGAACGAGCACAAGACAATAGACAAGAGGGCATTAAATAGGGAGACTAACAAAGGAGATAACACTGGGCAGGTGTGGGTAATGAGACACAGGAGGAAAGCTATACTAGGAACGAGAGGGGCGTGGCCAAAGGACGAGACTGGAGAGAATCCATATTAAGTCCAGATTGACAATAACATGCTTTTCTCCACATAAAACACGTGGGTATGTCATGATTCTGCCCCTAGACCAGAAAATCAAGACAAGAGCAGGCAGAATCATGACAGGTTCTTTGTGGAGAGAAAAAACTGTCGATTCTTCTGAAGGTACTGTATATATACATCTCTTATCCCTTTGATGTTTTGTTTTGTTTTTGATGATTACAGAAAAAGGACGTTCGTATGTTACGATTCATCCAGGAGGTAAACACCACCACACGTTCATGTGCACTGTGGGATCTGGAGGAAGACACGGAGTACATCGTCCATGTGCAGTCTATTAGTATGAGCGGAACCAGCCCAGCCAGTGAACCTGTTCTGTTCCGCACTCCCAAAGAATCAGAGAAACTGGCCTCCAAAAGCCCAGGTAAGCCAGAACAGAGTACAAGAAATAGCCGTGGTATTTCATATTTTTGGACATGTACAGTACTAGGGAAAAACTAGTATTTGGAATGGCACCTTACGGGTAACTATGTGTGGGTTTTGCATCATCTTGCAAAGGCCCCACTCACAAATACTCATAATTTCTACCAAGTAAAACATTAACATTAATTGGAAACGTGTAGAAAAGTGCCCCAAAAATGTAATATCTTAGTTTTTCTTTGTTTTAAAATCTATTTCAGTGCTCATTTTGCCCCCTCCCTTTAGAGATCCACCGTTGTAGACGATGCAGCAGAACATTGCAATTGACTGTTTTTTGCTCAGACTGTACAGCTTCACTTTGCTGTGATCCTAGTATCTGATCTGACTCTTTAATAGGTAATAATAGTGGGAGAAGAAAATCGATTCACATGTAAATATCGATTCAATCTGCTAGCGATTCAAATCGATTCAAAGTATTTAACTAAATATAATAACCTGACGTCTTTGGAACAAATAAGGGGGAATTCAACTGCAAGAGCACCCGGACCTTTTACAGAGTGCACACATCACGCGCAAACACAGCGGAGAATACAGGAGCAGTGGAGAAAGAGAGAAAAACAAATACATTTAGCCCTACAAGATAAACGAAATAAATGTTTAGGATGGTCTTTCTCTGCATCTGCTCTGTGCAGTGAGTGAGCTGCAGGGAGAAACAGCGCATTCAATTTACTGCACTATACCTCCGCTGACTAAATAGCAGTTCCAAAAGCCAATCGCTGTTTATACTTAAGAACATCATGAACATACTTTTGCACAGTTTGTTAGCCAGATGGCCACGCTGGGTGCTCTTCACGGGACTAATACACTAATATTGGTCAAATTGCTACTCTTTTAATAAATGTGTATGATGATTTTGTTATATGCTGTGGCACTTCATGGAAGTGACTGTCGTTTAACATACAGCACTAATGAGTCGCGTTTAATTACTATTATGTGCTTGTTTTAATGTCTGACAGCAGAATATGTCAATGAGAATGGCTCTACTTGGCACTCGGTTATATTAAAATATAATATGTGACAGTTCTAAGAGTAGAAGCCAAAGTACCTTCACTGGTCTGGCTTTGAGCGCAAACGTGACGCGATGACATCTTATATCTTTGATATGCTAATTAGCACATCAAGAATCAATTCT
Source organism: Barbatula barbatula (assembly GCF_947034865.1). Taxonomy (NCBI): domain Eukaryota; kingdom Metazoa; phylum Chordata; class Actinopteri; order Cypriniformes; family Nemacheilidae; genus Barbatula; species Barbatula barbatula. The sequence goes on from NC_136784.1 coordinate 13,675,993, forward strand.
AAATCCAATCGTGGCCCTAAGAATCGATTCTGAATTGAATCATGAGGGACCAAACAATTCCCACCCCTTCTCTTTAATATGCCCAAAGATCCCGGCTATACCGCTTTTCTCCATCATTTGATGCGGCGTAATCACGAGAAAATCTGTGAAAAATGTTCAGAATTCCAACTGCTGCCTGGTTCCCCACCGGACAAATAACAATCTATAGCAAGGCTCATTTGCATAGAAAAGACACAGTTAGCACTGAAAAGAACGATAATGGCTTCTCAACATTTTTGTGAATTGACCTCTATATGCTTGACAAAAATTAAACCCATTTTCAGTTCGATTTATTAACAGAGATGAAACACTGATACACCAAACATGCAGCGAAAACACACAAAATAGAGGGAGATTTCATTGAAATGATGACTAACGGCAAAAACGCAGGGTGGCAGTTATACAACCGCTCTAAAACCGATGCTATGTCATAACTCATGATGCAACGAGCTCACTCTTGTGCGCTTTCACATTAAATTCACTGTTACTAAGGAGCTTGTGTTATCTAGAACAACCCACAATATAGTCTGTTTTATTTTTTCTAAGCTGTTTTTCATGACCCACTTACTTAGACAAACATCAGCAGGGGAGCCAGACAGTATTTCCCAGAACCCCTTGCCATTTTATGGATGAGCATCAGTCTTTGGCTATGGACAGCATTGTTGACATTTGGTGGCAAATCATCAGTGATGCAGTTTAGAGTCAGGGCAGATGCCACACTGAGGTTTGACTGAGCTGTAACCTCAAACATCAGAGAAATGTCAGAGCATTCAGTAAGTGGTTTCCCTTTTGTCTCATTCACCTTTGTGAAAAGCAGAGGAACAGAGACATACACTGTGTTTTACATTTAAATGATCATGACAGGAACAGAGAACACTGGCGTTGACATAAGAATTGTGAAATACAAAACAGTGTAACTCATGGTTTTTATAAAATTGTATAAACAATCTTCACTCTGAGGTCGCCATTTTGTTTGCGTTAAAATAACTAACGTCAAAAGGTTGCAACCCAAACCCGTTCTCTTAACGCTACAGCGAAGTAAACATATTTTCTCGTTTTAGCATATTTACCATACATTTTCATTTTTTTCTATAGCAATAATATCACTCATCGAGAAACTATATTCAATATAGTTACACAGTCAAATGTTAATATAGATTTTAAATGATATTCCTGTGCTTAAAAGATTCTTCACATACGATGCCATAGAAGAACATTTTTATTCCACAAAGAACCATCCGGTCAAAGGTTCTTTAAAGAAACATCTCTTTATTTGCCTTTTGTAATCCGAACAACCGTTTTTTTCGCCATAGAGAACCTTTTTTGAAACAAAGGTTTATAGGTTTCGGCGTTTGTAACTTTCGGCAGAAATCCATTCTGTATACTTTTTATTGTACATACAGAAATGTGTTTAATCCCAGCAGAAGGCATTTCCGTGTGGCTGACCTTTACTGATGCAAGCTGAAGTATGAGTAAGATAACAAAACTCTGTTTAATCATCGGGCATTAGTGCTCACGTTACCCTATAATGAATCAACTTTACACTTCACCAAAGACCAGATCGCTTAATGAACAGACAGTTAATCTTTCTCTCTCCGCTCTTCTCCTCTCCATCGTTTCAGGGGGGCTTCACGTTGTTTTCTTACTAGACTTGTATCGATGTTGATGGTGTGCTGAAAAATGGCCCAACTTTTCTTCTGCGCTCTAAAAAACATTTCGTTTTTACCTGAAGTTTATCAACATATTGGAGCTCAGGGAGATGAGCTCCTCAGCACCGCTGCTGTTTCAAGCGGGATGTTGAAGAACATCGGTTTTCCCTCTGTGGTTAATGAGTGCACACACACCAGAGCTCATTGTACGGTTTCTTTTGGTTAACAAGGGCTTATTTACAGCACGCTGTAAATCTGCTGCCCAGAAAGTGACCCCTGAGGTCTCTCCCGATGTGAAGCATCGGACTCAGGATAGCTCAACCCTGAGGTGCTCCTCTGAGCTTTGGGGTTGGCTGAGCATCGAAGGGATGACTGAAATAAAGAGTCTTGGCTGGAGGCAGCGAGTTATTAATCATGATTTTTGACAACGATGGTCTTATTCAAATCTCAGCAAGAGAAAACACGGTCATGACTAATTAAATGTTGTAACGGTGCCTTTTCTTTAATAACGGCAGAAGTGTTCCTTTGTTTTTAATATGTGGGCGCGTGAACTCAGGTTTGTTTGACTGTGATTCAAACAGATGAAGTGACCATGGAGGAGGTTGCCCAGGCCGCCCAGCTGAGGGCTGGAGAGCTCATTATCATTGTGGTCGTTCTCGTCATGTGGGCGGGTAAGAATCCACTGGATGTGCAAAAAACGATAACCTATTTATTTTGACATAGGACGTGATGTTGGATCAACATCTTTTGTTGGTCCTGGAACAACGACACAGCCCTAACTCTTAGCTTATACATACCTACAGCACCACTGGAATCATAGGGAAATGTATTGAAAATCTTCTTTTAGCCGGTAACCCCATTATTGAAATCTGATTGGAACAAATGTTGTCCCAGGACCAACAAGGAACACATCCTATACTTTGCAAAAGTCAATGTTGTCACCCATGGTTTGGTCAAAGGCAAACCCAACTTCCACAGAGTTGTATTTTTTCTTATTTTATCCAACCATGGGTTGAAACATCCAAGCGTGTTTTACCAGAGTCAATGCTACACATTTAATACCAAAACCAGGCTAATCATCAATTTTGCATATCACTGCTTTCCTTCTGAAACATTGTATCTCCATATTTCATGGTTATAATTTTTTGTCATAAATCATTATTGTTAGTCATCCTTTATGTTTGTCATTGGGTTTGCAATATGTAACTTATAACACGTATTAAAAATGTGCTTGTCAACTTTGACAACATATTATTTAACATGTAAAAATTACTGTTTTTTTTCCATTTCCCTAAAAACTGTGAATTCACACATACAAGGGACCGCGTACTAGTAGTTTTATTACTACTTATTTGTCTATATCTACAACTGTATGTATTGTATTCATTAGAAATAACTGTTTAAACAGTTTGTTGAATGCATTTTTACTGGTTGTGTCACTGAAACATCTCAATCATGGTAAAAATCAGCAAACTTCATTAACTAATATTCTGTAAACAGTAGGGGTGTAACAATATCAAAATCTCACTGAATGATAATACGACGGTATAAAGTCCACGGTACAATAACCACAAAGTTTGTCTCTTGCTAATAAGGAACATGATAATTGAACACACCCTTTTTTAACCTGCTCTTATTTATTTTCAATCCAACTAACATGTGTCTGGAGTTCACAACTGATTGATATCTCCATAACAACTTATATTATTAAGGAATTAACAATGATTATATAATGCTTAAAGTCATGCATTTTGAATGCAGTTCCTGGTCTTATTGGCATGATTCATTAGTGCACATTATTCCAAAGTGCAAGACTGTCTTTGTAATCTTTCAACAAAATTAATAACTTGCTTTGCCTCGAAAAATTACTTTCCTCCTGAGTTCACTCTGAATGAAACACCCACAATCTAATACATTCCCAATGAATAAAATCAGGCTCCATCAAAATGTTTCTCTCCTCAATTATCCTCAGAATTATTCCACACTGCAGAAAAAAACTCATGAATGCTGTTTCATAACACACAAGTTTGAGCCTATTATGTACATTATGAATGTGTTTAAAACATATGAATCAACATTTCGTAACAATTTTAAAATTATCCAGCTAATGATCTAATATGCAATGCAGAATGAAAGTGGTTTTGATGTAAAATGTTGCTCATGTCAAGAATTACATCTGTAGTCTATAGGCATTGTATTTAAGTCTTAGAGGTCTTTCTTATCTCTGGCTTATCCACGTCAAGCATCAATATGAAAAGACTCGTGAATCCGCTATCAAACAGGAGAATTTATAGTACACCTCACACTCAAGGCCACGGAATAGCTCAATTTTAGTTCAGCTAAAATTGGACGGTATTTTTTGGGGCACAAACACAGCAATCCATCATTACGTTTTTTTTGCCATCGACAATGACCCATCCATCACTATCACTTTTCACCGTTATTATCCCTCTTTCACAGGTGTGATCGCTCTCTTCTGCCGTCAGTATGACATCATTAAAGACAACGAGCCCAATAATAACAAAGACAAAGCCAAGAACTCATCAGAGTGCAGTACCCCTGAGCACCCCACGGGGGGGCTACTGCGCAGCAAGGTCTAACTCCGCCTACCCCTTTCGGCAATAATAGGCTTTGGCCTCGGGACAGGTACGTGCTTTTTTGCTTCAAAGGCCTGATTTACACTACGTGGTGTATGTATTAAGTTAATTACATTACTTGCAAGGCAGCTTCAGAGGTATGTGTTTTTGTTGAAGCCATTAGTCTGTGTACTTTAATACATCACATATAACAGTTAAATACCTGATGACGAGCTAAACCCCCAACATACTGCAGAGAAAAATCGAGCCAATCAGCATCGTTTAAAAAGAGCGTTTTATGAACATAGAAACGGTACGCTTATAGCCAAGTGAGTCCGGACATGTCAAGTCCATTTTGGTAGCAGGAAAATGTTGACTTGGAAATTTTGGTTCACAGACTGGCTTGGACCGTTTCAATAAGATGGACAACTCATGTGTTTTGACACAGTCGATTTTGGGCCATCTGTGTATTTTACTATGGTCACAAACGCAAGTTAAAAACACAAGTTTCTTGTTTGCTGTCTTGTGGGCACTGACATTTCCAAAAAATGCACATCTTATTTGTTTCAACCCTTTTTTTTGTCTTCCCAAAGTGCTCTGAGACAAAACAAGCCATCAAATTACAGACTTGTCAAGCCCACTGCTCATCTTCAAACAAACTTTGAGTATTCCCATCAACCAACATGAACCCTTTGGTGCTTGTCTGTTTTGGACATCGACACAAAACCAAGAACAAAACCTGTACAGGTGGATTCCAGAATCGCACCGCTGCAAGTTTAAGAGGTATGGAGCGAGTTGTTGAGTTTTAATGTCCAACTGAAGCCGAGGACGGCCACTTTAGCTGAAGGACTTAAACCTTGCTAAAAGACCGGAGAGTCTGGGGCACCATGCCACCTGGAGCTGTGTTGCCTACAGAGATAAGAAGAAATCCTGTCACACCCATGTGGCAAATCCTATATAACACAGTATGGTGTCTTGTAAAGAGGGGAAAAGTGTGTTATCAGTTCTGAAACAGGATCGGGACTATCATTAAACTGCTGTCCCTGACAGGGAGAGCATTCCCATATTTCACTCCTCTATCACCCATAACTTCTCTCCCTCTCGTATTTGGTCCCCTCTTATTTCAGCCATCTAGTATTGATTTCTTTACGTCCCTCTATGCACCCCCTCTCTTCACTTTCTGTTTCCAACAGCCAATCACGGACAGTCCAGACGACCTGGTGTGGGTTAACTGGTGCAGTGAAATCTTTCTAAGCACTCTTGCTCTCAGGGCATTCAGGAAAACATCACACAGGAATACGATGGGCCACATCACTTCGCTCAGAACTGCAAACCCATTGATCAGTGAAGATCTTCATATTATAATAATGATAGAAAATGTATTTAATCGCTTGTGTGTTTCGAGTAAATCAACAGCTTGCTGTCTTCAATGAGCACATTCTTGTACAGTGATGAATACTTTGGTCTTCATATTACATTTATGGACAGTTTTCATGAGTATGGCTATTCTATTTACTACTTTTCGTGCTACTAAGATATAGAGTTGTCCTTCTATTTGTTTTGGGATTTAAGTCCCCAAAGTCTTAAGGTTGAAGAATAGCGTGGCACAAATTTCGTCATAAGAATAGTACGCGCACCGCCGGAATTTTGTTATCTCGGATACAAAGTACGCGCAGGTCGCGCATGCACATTCCAGTAAATAGTTTAACCACCAGGTGGCAACCGTGCCCTGGGAGCATCGATTCAAGGTAGTAGAAGAAAATCTGACCCCTGTAAGCCCGGAGAGGTATTGCAACACGCATGTGTCAATACCCGTGTGTACGCGTACGAGTGAAAAGTAGTATGCTATGCAAGGCTGTGCGTTCGGCCAATCGCGTACGCTCGCGTACACTTAAAAAAAAGAAGTATGCCATGTGACTTTATCACCAAGCCCTCTTATTGCATAGTCCTTCCACCCAGTTTTCAGACACCATTTTTTTAACGTCCAATTTCTAATAAAATCCAAATGTACCTACTTATTTTCGTTAAGTGTATAGTTGCGAATAGGTTGTGAATTCTGCTTCATGTTGACTTCTCTTTCCTTTTTAAAATTATCTTTATGTAAGACCAGAGTTTGACAGCGAACTGTCGTATAGGCTGACTAGCATCCTTATCAGCAAGACTCAAGGGGAAACCGGAGTCCTCACAAGTCAGGGGAAAGGAATCCAGAGCACAGAGGTCTTGTAAGCAGCGATTTCCTTGTGTGACGATTGGAGTCTGACGCATTAGCCGGTGTGACATCGCAAAAGTTCAACTTTAATGAGGTTATTAACCACACGCGTTTCCTGAAGACGTGTGTTCCACTGTTAAGGTATTTAATCAGAAGTATAAAAGCTGTAATTAGTCTTCAAACAAACCTATATAAGTACACAGAGAAGAGCGGAATTGAAATAGAGCCATCTCATTTTTCAAAACGTCTCCAATTCAAAGCAGTTAATACTCCAATCAGCTTTAAACACAAAGAACCGTAACATGCTTGAGGATTCGAGAGCGCTGCTCGATGGCCGTTTGTATTCAGAACGCAACATTGTTCTGACGGATCGCGCAGTTAATCAGCCCTGCCAAAGGCAACCTGAAGGAATCTCAGCACAATTAAACATTCCTGCGTCGGTGACCATTACCTCCTCATCTCCATCACCATGGTGACAGCCCAGTGAACTTGTCCCCTCACTCCATAGCCATCCACAAGTCATCCACACCCTCGTTTTTCATTCGAGCCAGAGGAGGAAAGCATATATTTCTTCTTTAATGACTGCTAATTAACCTTGGCCATGGGGGAGAGCAGGCAGGCTGTCGGGTGAAAAATGGCTGATATCAATATTCTGTCCGAGGCGCTAACGTAAAAGAACAGAGTGGAAGACTTAATGCAGGCTCGAACTGCAGCAAGTTATCTATTCGGTATTAACCGGAGGCACTTCAAAACGTGAGAAATCGAGAAAAGTACACACAGAGGCTATGTTCGGAATGGGCCATTACTGCACACTACGCAGTGCACGCACAGTATTTTGCCAAACTATTTTTTAAAACAGTATATGAAACACTATGCAACAGCATTGTCACATCACCTCAATACGATGGAAATTCAATTCAGTTTTAAAGATGCTTTGAAATAAATTGTTTGCCTTTTAAATCCAATTTTGTGAAAAATAATGCACATGTAAATACCATTAGTATGGTAGTACACTATTCTGAACATAGCCATAAAAATAATCAGCTTACTTGATGCCCCGAAAATGAAAGCCAGCAGTCGACCCTTGTTATACAACGTCACGCAATCAGGCTCTAGATTTTCCATTTCAAAATGAGTAAATGTATTCCTCTCCCAAAACCCAAGCTTATCCTATCCTATTCTTAAACTCTAAAAAGAACTCTCAGAAGGAAGAGAGCAAAACGTCTGGATTTAAACCGGGCAGCTCATTTGCTACTTATTGAAGAACATAATTCTCCTCTTAGTGACACTCAGAAAAGCAGTTTACGAGAGAGAGATTTAGAAAATGTGTAATCACATTTTTCGCTCTCTTATGTTATCGGTTAGAGGAGCCGGACAGGTTTCTGATGCTTGTATTATGATGTAGACTACACGAGGCGTGCAGCAACTCGAATAGCTCAACTTAATTGGAGAAACGAGCTTGTAATTTTAATAATCAAAGCTATTTAACAACCATGAAGCCAAGGCATGGTTTTATGTTTGGAAGAGCTTGATATTTCCTCCCATTGTGAAGAAGAAAAACTGAATATTATAACTTTATTATATCGTAATATACAGATTTATAGGTCAACAGATGTCATTTCTGCACCGCCAGTGGCATCAAATGGAAATGCAACGTATTCAAACAGGGTTTGCCATTGTTCGACTTGGAATGCTTAAAAAATTTAGCAATGTTTTTAAGGTGCCACATCACTGAGTTGACTAACAATAATTTTCACTTAGATAGGAGAAAATATTTAGAAAATAATAAATCAACACGTTACCTTTAAAGCTGCAATCCATAACTCTTGTCTCTATGTCGCCATCTCTGTTTGAAAGAACATTTCTGGTTTTATTTCATACTTATTGTTACATGAGCTCAAGCCAACTTAATGAAAACACTACAGCTCAAATTATAAAGTAAAATGATTAAATTACAACATTAAATTGGAGAAATGTGAGGAGAAAGTTTAGATTTTATGTACTTGCTCAATAACTTTTTACCCCAAAAAGCTTTAAAGTGATAGTTCAACCAAAACTACAATTCTGTCATCATTTACTCACCCTGTCTAAATTGTGTTCTGCTAAACACAAAGAATGTTGGTAACACTACAGTTCTGGAGCACTAGTTAATGACTACAAAAGCTAGGAAAAAAACTACGATAGTAGTCAGTGGTGCCCGGAGCCACAACTGTTTGGTTTCCCACATATTTCACAAAATATATTATTTTGTGCTCAACATTCATGCAGGTTTGAAAGAGTGTGTTGACAGATGTTAATGACAGAATTTTCATTTTGTTTGAATTATCACTTTAAGTATATTTTGGAAGTATTCTAGATGTGCCTCCTTTGAAAAATGACGGAGTAAAACTATAGAAAGCGTTTCAAGTTAGAGAAGAATGTATTCAAAGTACACATTTCTAAAACTGTGAAAAAATGTACAAATGTAATCCCTGTTTAAAAAAAGAAGAATATGCCCCATATGACTGTTTCAAACAGCGCACCATTGAGCGCTGCTGTAAGAGGAACAGACAAGTCTTGGAAACAAGTGAATACAGTCTGTGTATGCTTATGTTAAGCTTTTGTGAAACAATGTGTATTGGCAGTCTGTGTGAAATACAAATCATGCTCAAATGTCATCCACTACTCAATTGGCAGCATATAGATATATATGATAATAAAGAGACCAGGTTAAGATTATGATACATTAAGTGTGTTTCAAATAAGCATTTCTTGTACATAGTTCTGTGTCGTGGCAACTTTCCATTAAAGCAGTCTGGTGGTCTACTGAAGGCAAAGCAAAGAGAATCTGCCTTAAATGAACCCAAACCAGAGAGAAGAAGTGCAGTAGACTGGACAGCTGGAGTAAGACTGATGCATATCTAACGTGACAATAACATTTGTTCCATATATTTACTATAGCGCATGGATTTCAAAACAGAAGGAATGTTTTATGTAATCCATTGAGTCTATGTTATCTGTTGTTCTTGAACAATGCTTAAATGAGGGCTAGCATGTTTCTGCTATTCTACACAGAATTATACAGTTTATATGGGCATAAATAGATACATGTCTAATTATGTACAACCACACAAAATAAAGGACCATGTATTTTCAAACAAGTCTTTGGGTCTTTCTTGATTTGGTTAATCATTTGTTATATAAAAAGTTGTCATGAAACTCTTGATGGAAAGGTCTAACTCGATATGACTGCATAACCTTTACCACATGGCACATCTGATCGGCTCTTTCTGTATCTGCAGCCAATGAGCTTGCTGCTCAAAATTTTAATCTCGGCTAGTGCTTGCCATAGCAGTGCAGCACTCTTCAGAAACCCTCCTCCTTCCCCAGCTCCACCTGTACGCTATGCTATACGTGGGTTATTCATATATGTAATATGTGCAGCATAAGTATTCCTTACATGCTCACATCAGCATGACTCGATACTATTCCACCAAGACCAAACACATTAATATTGTCACGTACACTTCTATGCCAAACCTTCCAAGCGTTCTCATGACAGAAATATATTTCTATAATAAAAACCTGCATAGGGAATTTTATGACGCTTCTCTATTTCAAATGTAGTATTGTTGTAAGCTACTCTTGTATTTTATATGTTAAGCCACTATTGTTGAAATGTTATGTATTTGTAGTTCAGAAAATGGACCCATGAATTATAGTTTATGGTACAGTGGCACCAAAAAGCATTTGGATACTTAATGGATGTACAAGCATTAAATTTCAACCTTCAAACCCATCTCTCTGAATAGTTGACAGACAAATGAAAAGGAAAAAAAACTACACTAACCCTCTCTCCTTCTCTCAACAGGTAGTTTTTGTTGAAACTAGTAACTTTGTATTAGCACTGATTGTACTTTTGCTGATGCATGACATATCGCTTATTTCTCCCCGAACTGTTTGTAAGTGGGTTTGGATAAAAGCGTCTGCTAAATGACTAAATGGAAAAGTGTCACCATGTGACTGTTTTCCAAAGGTTGAAGATGGGTTATCATAATCTACAAAGTACACAGATTGACATGTAAACTTATATAATGTGTGGCCTTACATACTGTAGAAATCAATAGAAGTATGCTGTTTGTCTCTTAATACGTCAAGATATTTTCCAGAGGAGTCTTTGAGTTGTAGGAAATGAAACTTTAAGTATCAGACAACTGCTGACACAATCATCCAAATGTCGGCCTACTAAAAACATCCAAGCACATGTACTTTAAAGCACCTAGAAGATTCAAAGCTGCAATCTTTCAAAAGATCTCACAAATATCAAAGATTGTATAACATGTGACTACCTGGAGAAACAAAATATATCACAAACAACAATGCTTGAGTCCAACCAGTAAATTAATGTTAGAACAGAGTTCCTAAGATGAAAACATAAAATACAACGCAACGGCTTGTGCTTCTCAACCATCTCTCTTGGGATCAAACCCATCAATCTCTCTCCCTACGGTGCGTTGAGTGTAAGCGAAATCCCATCAACCTGTCACTGACAATGACCATGTGAATACAGATACTCGTGCATCACAGATTTCAACCCATCAGGTTTCATCTGTATTTGCTGGCTAGCTGCATGCAAACTGTACGCTTCATATGTTCTGGACAAGAGACCTTAATAAAAAACACCCACCGCGCTCACATATAGATCAAAGCCAAAGAGAGAGATGTGCATTTTCACTTGAAATGAGCATTTCACACAATTTGAAGCAGCATTATAGAAGTGCAAATAATGAATGCAAATCAAATTCGAGAGGGAACGTCCTCAGGCAAGAAGAAAACTGTGTGTGTGTGTGTGGAGAGAGGAGCAAGAAGTAACCCAGCTTTTGTGAAACACTATGCCTCTCACACATTTTCAAACACGTGCTTTTGGTAGAGTCTGCGAAAGTGAATTCGTATGTGTGCGTCAAGGGATCCCTGGAGGACTTTGCATCACACCCTACATCCCCCACACACACCTGACTTTACACATGTATGCACACTCATGCTATATTAGATATGATGATTCTCCTGCTATTTACAGTAATGCCAGTTACAGTGCTACACTTCACCCCAACACAAACCTTTTGAGATCACTGGATTTAAAGCAAGAGATTAAATGGCCTTTTTAACAATCTATTCATACTGTACGTTCACTGTAAAAAACTGTTATTTAAGATTTTTTTATGTTTTTTCATGTTGTATTTGCTTTCCAATTATAGAAAGACGACAAATTTACAAAAAAAACACTTCATTTTAAACTTTTAAAACTTTTTTTGTAAAATAAAAACATGTTATTTTACAGAATTTTTCTACCATTTTTTTACAGGACTTTTTTTCACTATAATTCAAAAGTATCGCTTAACCTTTACACACAGTGTAAGTGGATTTGGGGGCTACTTTAACAAGCCTAGATCACCTGTATTATTTAAGATTCTTAAGACTCATTTTGGTCTGATAAAACAAACATTATGTCCCTCTTTCGAAACAAATTGATTTTGAATTTTTTAACAATATGTTTTACATGAAGAGGTCAATTCATTAAAGGATTCCTTCAGTTAAAGGAAAATTACAACCAAAAATTCAACCATTAATATTTTTTTCCTGCAGAACACAAAGTATATTTTGAAGAATGTTGATAACCAAACAACACTGGCCTTCATTGACTTCCAGGTGTTGTATCAAGACCACTGGGACTTTACTTTAAATATCTTCTTTTGTTTTCCACAGAAGAAAGAGTCATAGACACTTGTTTTAAATCTGTGGTTCTCAAACGTATGTGTTGAAATACAGTGTTCACACTGGACACGGCACGACACGTCACACGGCTGGTTTTAATGGGATTGTCGTGTCGCACCACATCAAGTGTAGACAAATATTTAAAATGATAATGAGTTCTAGTGCGTTCGATTGTAGTCCGGTGTAGACATGGTGTTAGATCCCCACTATGTACAGTGCATCGCTTTGCAGTCCACCAAATAAAAACTCATCCTAAATGTAAAATTTTAATTAACCATAAAAGATTATGTTATACAATGCTGGAACAAAATACTTGTTTACACCAACTTTTGGTTGATGGTCTTATTTTTGTATGTTTGATTGAATACAATGTATATACATTTCAAATAACAAAAGCTGTGGCCCCCCATGGATCCATCTTGGGAACCCCCAGTTTGAGAACCACTGTTTTAATTGACATGAGAGTGAAGTGATGTCGGCACCTCAGATGTAACAGCAATGTGTCATACCTTTGGTTCCCAAAAGACACAAGGAAGCATATCTCCCTTTTTTCCCCAATGTGTTACCTGTGATTACGGATACCCACGTATGTCTAACGCAATACATGTGTGATATAGCAAAACTACAGACGTGAGCGTATCAGGTCACCTTTGCACCCCTGTGTTAAGCATTTTTGCTATAATATACAGAGCAAAAGGCAAACGCATTCTCAAAATGCACACACACACACAATTTTACATGAAGAAGAGCTAAACAAAATAATGAATGAGGAAATGCTGCCCTCTCCTGGTACACATATATACATTTAAGTAATAGTACATATACAAAAATGGCAAAATGAGATGATACATGCTCACATTTTGACACTTTTATTCAACTTACATATAGAAATATGACATGACTTTCGTAGGGGTTGATATCAATCATATAATTCTGATTTAAAAAATACAGATGTAAATACTCAAAAAGTACCTCATAAAGACATCAGCTGTACTGTCTAGTTAAAGCTTTTTTTATCTACTATTGCTTTGGTGTGATAGATGTTGGACCAAAAGATTGGTGACCAGTTTGTAGTCCTCTCCACTCAATGCGCTTTGTTCCACAGCAGACTTCTGTGTGAGGTTTGTCTCTTACTTCCTCCCCACAAACCCATCTTTGCTCAATGGCTGAAGAGCTCATCAGGATTCTGTGTGTTTCCATTGGTCTTGTCATAACCGGCATCAGAGTCCCAATCTTTTGAGGTCACCCCAATGTCCAGGACCTGGGGGTTAGTACGAGACTCAGCGAGTCTACACGGGAGGAAGACAGAAGGACGTAAACTGAAAAACTGAAACGCAACGAAGTACAAACACTTTTAACATTGATTAAGATATGGGGCAGCTCCATGCAAATGTCAACCTAACCATGGGAAAATGTATGTTCACCAAGAGAAGTAAAAGCGCTGATTTCCCAAAGGAGGAAGAGTCACTTTCGTAATTCATAAAAAGCCATGTTTATGGTTATTAGCTGTATTTTTATAAGATTAGAAGTCATGCGAAATCTATTTTATTCTATTAAAATGATCATGAATACCTAACAAGTGCTGAAAACAGTGGGATGAAAAACTAAATTGAAACGAAACTAAAATTGACAAAACGTGCAAGGATGACGGACTCACAAAACTATGATTGAAAAACTACAACTGTTCAAAGTTTCATCACTGTGCTAGACAACAGCGGATGGGAAGGAGGTTATATACACATGTAGACTTGATAGACACTATGGTAAACACGATAACAGTTTGGGTTGGATTGGTGCAGGACCTGCAAAGGTTTACCTGGAGAGTATTCATAACTATCCAAACTGCAGCTATAGGAACAAAAAGCAGGTATAAAAATCAACAGCTTTTGGACTTCAGGATGTTTATCTTGAGGAGAGGATTTTATGGACAAAACTATAATGATAAGTCGAGAATTCAGAAGATCTGAGTAGGTTAAGGAATAGTTCACCTAAATATACAATTTCTGTTATTCAAATATTCCAAGACGTGTGAATATCTACATACAGTATATCTGCAACTCTCAGATCTTCTGTGTTCTCCAGGTCTCCTTTTGTGCTCACATAAAGAAAAATCATGTACACGAAAATAAAACTGTCATTTTGGGGTGCATTTAACCAGAATGATATTCTTCATGCAATAACACTGTTCATATGGGGACATATATATGTAAAGTTTGAAAAGAAAGATACCGCCTCTGTAAAGCCTGAACTGACAAAAAGCCTGACAAAGACAACAAAGTAATTTAGCCTGCAAAATATAAACATGTATTTCCACTGTGGCCTTTTGTGCACACATATAAACAGGCTGACAGTCTCCATTTCTCATTCCTTCCATCATGAGTCTCAGTCGCAGCAGAAAACTGGAAGTTTGCTGAAAACATTTCCAAGCATTCCATGTTGAGCTCCCTTGTGAATTTGCTTAAATGAAACTGAAAGCGTTCGTACTTGAATATTCAAGTCAGGTTTGTCTTTAGTACACCATCAGAAATAAGACCAACTTTGCTTTTCCAGGGTGCTACTGCCAAACCACTGTTTATGAAAGCTTTACCTTGATTATAATCTGTCCCATGAGACCTTTACAAATGTCTTTGCCGAATTGCTTTTGCTTTATCAAACGGGCCTAGAAGTTAAGCTGTGCAAACTGAAAGAAATCAAATAATCCTGACCATCTTTTTTTAAAGCTCCATTTAAGATCAGTTTAATGTGTGTGATTTTATCATCAGCATGAATTTACATCTCAAACATTAGATCTTACCGCCGTTGCCGAAAAAGACTTTAAGGAGATTCAGATGAGACAAAAGCTTGGGAAATGAAATGAGAATGGCTTTGGGAGCCTCATACCTTGAAAAAGCCTCCTCCAGAGCATCATCCATCTCCTGGTAAAAAAGAAACGGAAAGGTAGTCGCTCAACATTGTTTTCAAATACATTGCAAATGCCAGTAGTTTCTCTGCAATTCATATGCAAGTCACAGAAACGCCCTTGAGAAGACCTTACCCATCGTGTGTTGTGCTCGTTATTGTTGGATTCGATGTGGTTGTCAACATTTTCGCCAACAGCACTTGTGTTATCATCAAATTCCAACAGGTTCCCTGTGGCTACAGCTAAACGAAAAAACAATGAAGGAATGAGAATTTTGTTACTATTCACTCTTTACGTGGTACAATGAAGGTGAATGGGTACTGCCAAGATTAAAAAAGCTTTGGGTGAAATGTCCCGAGTCTAAATTATATAACTAGGTGCTTCACGCTGATTTATAAGGTAGAAACACAGAGAGTTTAATCATGTGTATAACTGTGTTTTGTACCTGAATGTGTTTCATTCAGACCGGTTGATCTCTCCGAGTGAGAGCTGTCGGACATCTCTCCTGTTGAATCCCATTTTAAACCCTGTTTCCTCTCTGTACAATCAACAATACATTTATATCACATAATAAAAAAAAATGCTGATCATTTTAGTATTTTTAGTTTTACTTTGCAGTCACATCACACAACTGTAGAAACGTTGTATGCCAAGTACAAGATATACAGGAAATGTTTGGAAAAAGATGCATTAAACAGCTTCCGTTCAACACATCATCTTTTCTATAACAAGCAAAGACACCCAAAAAAGGATCACAAGAGTACGAATGTCGTCTTAATTAGAAGAGCATACTTTTTAGAAATATAAAATGAGAAATTATTTAGTTTTTGCGGCCATGTTTTAGATGGTTATATATAACCTTGACACTGTTTTGTTTAAGGGTCTTTGTTGAGACTCTCTATACCTTCTTTTGCAACTTCCCAGAATTCAAAGGCCGCTCTGAAGGCCTGAGCGACTGTGAGCGTCACTGCCTGAGCCTATGACAACAAAAAAACAAGACAAGAATTTTGAAGTTCTGAACCACAGGAGAAGCATAAACAGTATAATGCGAAGAGCTGTTTTTCAGAAAAACAATGCATTTTCTCTTCTTCGCGCTTTGCTTGCCCTGACTCCATTTGGTGATAAAACATTTATAAAGAAAATCACCACACTCACCACTTTCCTCTTGGCACAGAGGAACGCTTGACACTCCAGCGTCTCATTCTGTTGGTTTTGTACGATGAAAGCAAACACTTTGTTGTGCGTCTTGTCAGCCGTACAGTATGATATCCTGAGGTAAAGGGTCACAAAACAGACCATTAGTTTTGTTTTGAGTAAAGAAAGATATGATATTGATGCTCTGCAGAGAAGATAAGGAACAGAAAGAAACTATCTGCGGTGGAACATCGCGGTCCTGTTTCCTGTTATAATGATACAGAACAGACGGCTACAGTTTTATTTAAACAAATAAAGATTTTGGAAAGAAGTGTGTGGACAGGACGGCCGACTAAAGGACATCTTACTGTGAACATGAGATTTATGACGGGTTACTGCTGGTCTTCTGCCGTACGCTGGATTTCACAGTTTGGTGTGAGAAACATGAAGGTAAACCTAGTGAAACACTGGCGGGTGGGATAAATTATTGCTGCTGTGGAAGTGTCTGCTGTTCAGAAGCTTTTCCTTTGAAAATATAATGAGACTGTGTGGTACAGCGAGTGAATATTTAATAGGAAGTAGAAAAGAAGAGAAGTCAATGTGCTGAGGTTCTGTCTGTGGAGTTACCTGTATATGGAAATGTTCTCGATGATCTGATTAGACACACTGTCACACAAGATGATTCCCTGAGGAGACACTTTCAGGGCCACTTTAGGCAGTTTCTTCCCTCCAGCTTTGGCCTGCCAATAAACACAACGGACGAGAAGATTCGTTTTTTACATTCTCAGAGAAAGTGTTTAGATACAGTCTATTGTGCGATTGAAACTTGAGTTCATATAGCCTATATCTAGAGCCCTGTGATGCGGAATCCTGCTATTAAAATCTGTTATCTGAGTGAATGTGTTGCACAGTTTAACGCTCATGGATTTGTTTGTGTCTCACTGTATGAGGACATAAACACATGTGCATCACGTCCAGAGTTGCCCTGAGAGTTTATTTCAGGTGCATTTAACTGTTTTCAAGGTTTGACTACTTACACTAAATTGTGGGAGCGTCTTCACAAGGACGCGTCAAAATAAAACACAGGCTACCTAAACGCTCTAATGAAAAAATACTGTTCTATAGTATTTTATATAGCAAATTATGGTATTCTTGTCATAAATTGATCAACTGTTGTAATAGATGTACACTTTCATATGTACTATAGTAAGATTCAAACTATATTATCTAGGAATTGTAGTGTAGTTTACTATAGGCCTTGTAAATACTATAGTATATGCTACTACAGTATTTTTATGTGGACAAACATATATAATGTCCTTTGTTGCTAAACAGTCTAGTTTTATGAAACCTTGCTTCTCATATGTAATACCTGTTTTATAAAAGCAATAAGCCCCACGAAGCAGTGGGTTACAGTGCATTTGATAACAGCTAAGGGGGTTGTGGCACAACGCAAAGCAAGGTTTCATAAAACTAGACTTGTGTTTATTCAGATCGTGGATCGAGATTCTTTGTTATGAACATCGTGATATGCTTTTTTGGGAAGATCGCCCAGCCCTAGTTGCTATGCAGTTGTTAGGATGTGTTGAGTGGGTTTAGCATGTCTCTATGGGATCGCTGTTCTAAGTGGACTGTAGCATGCTGCTAGGATCAGGATGCTCAGAGTAGGTTTGGCATGTTGCTATTGAGTTGCTAGGATGTTCTAATTTATGACTGGGTTTACAGTGTTTCTATGGGGTTGTTAGTACATTCGAACTTCTGAGGATGTTTAGCATGCTCCTATAGAGTTGCTAGGACATTCTCAGGGGATTTAACATGTTTCTATACAGTACTAGTATGTTTAGAGAGTGTTTTAGCATGTTATTATGCAGTTGCTAGGCATTTAGAGTGGGGAGTGGGAATTCTAGAATGAACACCAAAACCAAGTAAATCTCTCTTATATTCGGGTTCCCATATGCATTCATCTCAACACATATTTTTAAGGACTCTGGACATTTCAAATATCTATCCGTGTTTGTAGTACAGTGCCTATGAAATCCAAGAATATGCTGATTGATTGACACACACACACCGTAGCAACGATCCTCTTGACAGCAGCTGCTGAGAGCTCCTCGCCTTTGGGCTGGTCCACCAGAGTCATTCCCAGATGCCGGAGGTTAAAGGTCATTCCCTCCAGAAGAGTCTCCCTGGTATCGGTCCAGTTCTCAGGAAGCTCTGCAGAAAAAAAAGACAAAGAGAACAGAGTGAAACGTTTGTGAGAAAGCTGAACCGATCAAACACATTTGGACATGCAGATTAAACCAAGCCAAGACAGACACTCAGTAAACAACTATGGTTTAAAGG
Organism: Barbatula barbatula; assembly: GCF_947034865.1. Classification (NCBI taxonomy): domain Eukaryota; kingdom Metazoa; phylum Chordata; class Actinopteri; order Cypriniformes; family Nemacheilidae; genus Barbatula; species Barbatula barbatula. Next base: position 13,694,593 of record NC_136784.1, read on the forward strand.
ACACACAGGAGACTTTCGCTAAGCAGCTCTGGAGCGCTTATGAAATATTAAAAGAAAAACACACTGCTCGAGTAAATATTTGCTGAATTCAACCTTTTCTCTAGAGACCCACATCCATCAGACTAAAAACATTTCCAAAATATTTCAACTATCCATTAACCACATTTCCACTTGAAGAACTCGCATATGAAAGACATAAATGGAGCAACCACACAAAACTCAAACACTAACTGCTAAGTGAAGGCAGCGTCCGGTAGAAAGTCAATAAAGATGCATGACCAGGCGTGAATGCCATGAAATTCACACGCAAGTACACAACAATTGCTTTAAATATGGATCAAACTTCCCAAAAAATGCCACATGATTGTCACCTGACTGCCTTTGTTACATTTTAAACATGTAAACACTCAAGTGACTCTCAACATTCGGATTTAGAGTCTTAAAGAAAGAGTTCACCCTAGAATGACATTTTTGCCCTAATTTACCCTCATGTCTTCCGGTCATCTGGTAAACACATTTCCTGGCTTTGTAATGCAAGTGAAAAGAGACCCAGTACCCCATGTCCAGGGTTAGTACATGTCTCACGGATATATAATTTTGTGTCATAAAGCATGTACTAACCCTTGGCAGGTATGCCTGGAGTCGTGCGTGTTACTTTTATGATGGATAAATGTGCTTTTTGGAGCTTCATTAAATGGGTTTACCAAGCTGGGAAGACCCAGGATATTAGGCCTATTCCATATAACTCTGCTAGTGATTCTCCAAAAGAAGATATACACCAGGGATTACTTGGGTGAGTAAAATGCACGCTCATGTTACTTTTTTGGGTGAACTGTTCCTTTAAAGGAACATGACAGCAAGAGTAGTGCTTCTGTAATGAAGCATTTCATATAGACAAAAGCAAAGCTGCATCAGTGCTGGGTCAGAAACCCATAATTTAATATGACTTTATTACAGAAAATGACAGACCAAAACAGATTGTTTCTATAGTATATGTTGATCAAAGTCTAATAAACAAGTTGTAACTACCCACAGTGATTTAAGGACACAACCTTTCTTTAAAATCCCCCTCCCACAGCTCCAGAAATAAAACATATCATGCTGAAATGAATGACGATGCCCTAACAACCTCACACAAGGCCAGGAGCGATTCTCAGACATACAGAATGGAAGACGGGCATAATAATACATATCCCATCATTTCTCAAACCATTCTGATTACAGACACACCCACAGGCTCTTAATCACAGGGGGGGACGCCACTTTGTCTTAACAACGTCCCTTGAGAACCATTTAAGGGTGGGGTGACCCAAGCTCGGCATTTAGAAAGGCCAGATATGATTATACTGCAAACTGAGATAAGCCTTCATTTTAAACAATACTGCGATGATCTCTAGGAGTTCACAGTCATGCTATTTCAACCTCAGGTTAAAGAGGTCATTTGACGTGGCTAAAACAAATATTATTGTTTGCTTTAGATGTAATACAATGTGTATACACGATTTAAGGTTTAAAAACGCTGTATTTTCCACATACCGGGCATGTTTGTATCTCCTCTTTGCTCCGCCTCTCTGAAACACAGTGATATTTTACAAAGCTCATCGCTCGGAAAAGCGAGGTGTGCTATGATTGGCCAGTTCACTAGTGCATATTGATTGATCTAATACTGAACGGAAATGTAACGCCTCTTATAAACAAACAACCATATACATCATACAGAGTTTGTGTGAGATAGAAACAAGCTTGCATTACAGCAGGGAATGGCAACATAATAAATACCACAAGTGCTTCGGCCCTTCTTGATCAACCAGTGTTACGCCAAAGACAATAAACCCCATTATAAACACGACATCTGTTGCCTCTAGTTGGAACAGAATTACATATTATTAGGATTTATGTTGTCTTTTTTCCACGTTGCGTGCTTGTCTGCATTTGTAGATCCCACTCAGCGTACGTTAGTCCGTAACAAAGTCTTACAATGAAACTATAATTACATGCTGCGAATCTTGATTTCTCCCAGATTCGCGAAGCAATCATCCGTGAAATGCGCTGCACACACTTGAATATTCGGACTGTACTTTTCTGGAACAGTATTGTACATAAAATGTAATAGTTTGTTTTTAGTTTCCTGGTCCTTTGGATGGGCAAACAAAGAGGCTTTCATTTCGCAACGAAACACACATCGTCTCCGCGACATGGCTGTGACCGCGACGGTACATTGAGATTTTCCACCTTTGGGCTGTCTTATTCAAATTGTGTTATGAACTGACGTGGATTTGCCGGAGTGTGGTTACAGGAGGCGTTTCAGGCAGGTCTGGGTGAGCATTTGCTTCTAGATAAAATACATGTTTTGTTCGGACACTTACATTTTTGCTATTTTACGTGTTTAATACATGCATGGGCAACTTATAACAGACCAAAGACAAAGAAAAACCATTTACGGCGAATCACCCCTTTAATAAAGCGTGAATGCCAACTTGTCTATTTTGTCCAAGTGAAATTTCTGGAAAAATAAATAATGCTTTCCAAAAACAGGAAATAATTTCTGTGTATCAAGACAAATACAAACAATAGGAGATATGCATAGGGAGGAGAAGTATTTTATTATGAACTACTAGATAAATTGAGCATGGGAGTCAATCTCACAAAAACACCCGATCGATTGTGACAATTAGTTACATTTTCCCCTCAATTTTCCCTTCTCATTACCATAATGCGCCCAGTCATTGTTTTGCAAATCCTATTATTCTGAATGTTTGTTTATTTACATTTGCATTAATGAAAAGGTACCACGGATGCCAACTAGTGCACACAACACGGTGCCTCATGTCATGCGACATGAGAGTTATCGAATGCTTTTCCCAAATGGACTGCCTGGAAAAGTCTCAACAGCTGCTGGCAGATGTCTCTCTCACTTGCTTCCCTCTTTAGTATGTGCAGGGTACAGACACACCAAAGATCCAGAGGCACAGGCGATAAATCTCACCGCTATAAAACACCATAAAAACTCTACCGGAATCTCTCTTGATTACAATGCAGCCATGTCTGCAAGCTGTGCACTTTCTCTTTTTGGGAACATAACTTTGGAGCAGCCGGAAGGGCATTTCTCGCATTGATGAGAAATAAGAGATGAACGACGAGAGAAAAATGGAAGGCGACTGTGAACTGTAACAAGATGAATTGGTTTCAAACACAAAGCACCATGAAACAAAGATATTACAAGAAAGAAATGAAAAAATGAAAAATCTATCATTTATTGTATTTATGTTGTGCAAATGCTGCATGACTTCTTTACACAACAACCATTTTTAAAGAAGGACATTTTCCATAACGACAGGAGCTGTGAGCCTCAATATTACAAAATCCCATACCATACTATAAGAGGTCTGGATTATTGTGTGCTATTGCTATATTAAGCCATAAACATGCTTTGTGCAAGAAAGCATTCCTTTAGAAAAGGGGGGTGTAATAATGAGCAAGGCATAGCCTATATAAAAACAAATCTTAGTTTAGGTACCGCACAAAAAGGGAGAAATGTGAAGTGTTGGTCCAAAGCCTGTATTCGCAAGCCAACGTGGGTCAGCATATCAACTAAAGAATGTTAAACACTAACAAATGCGTCTTATTCTCCATCACTCACCCGTGGAGAGGTGCTTGCTAATCCTGGAAACTTTTTCTGAACAAATTCAGAGCCTGTTGACTGAACTAAGAACTTGACCATAACCTTGAACTGCGAGACTTCAGGGTCAAGAGGATAAGCAGCTCTCAGCCACAGAACAGAGCCGTTTTTGTGGAGTCAAGCGATGGGGAACAAAATGCACACCATGAACCTAATCCTAGTCAAAGTCTCCCACAATGCACTTTGCTTTACTACATTCTTCTCGGGGTGACCCAGACCGCCCCCCGTCACCGGCTTACGGGGCTTTGCCCCATTTCAACTTTGAAGAACCTTTATCGAAACAAACGGGCCTCAGACAGAATGTCCTGGATGCTGCGAGCAACAAGTGCCTACTTGTAGACTAGTCCAGGACGGATGCCAAGCAGGAAACCGATTTCTGATCCAGACGGAATAAAGAGGCACATGTTAAATGTGGGCTTTCGCATCGCACTTGTTTCACAGAAATGTTAGGCGAGTCAATTCTCATTCAATGTGAAACATGCAGATAGTTGGCACGGTGCTTTTTAAACCATAGTAAGCCGTCAACCTTTTGGGGGAATCATGCCTAAAACTGCTCCCTAGGTAGGGAGCCCGGTAGGATTTTAAGACACGACCAAACAGCATTTAACACGAAAATGTAGCGAGCTCCTATTTTCTAAGATGAACAGCTTTTTGGGGCATTTTCTTTAAAAATAAACACCCTTTTAAAAATAAGCCATACATAGATTATATACCGTTCAATAAAAAAACATTGCAGTGAATAGTATTTTCCATCCAAAATAATGTTTTCTTTACAATCGACTACAATTTTAACTAACGTCACTATGGATACGTAGTTGTAGTAACGTTAGATACGTTTGTATTTGGCTGTAAAGAAAACACGGCATAGACAAACACACTTGCTTACATTTAACATAATTGACGAGAAATGGCAAGTGACAGACAACACACGAGTCAAGCGTCCTTCACAAGTCACAATGTTTGATCAAAATACTCACTTTTGTGTTTGCCTGAACTCCGGGACTGCTTGCTAAGACCGGGGCTGCGAATAAAAGCCATTCTGGCTGACTTCAGTACATTCATGGCGAGGTTTCTCCTCAGAGAAGCGTCTTCAAGCGCTGCTGCTGCTGCTGCTGCTGGCCATGGACTGCGTCTTCGGCTCGCAACTTTGTTGTTGCTGTGACGCCACATCATACTTGAGTCACCAAGCCGTCTGGGCGGGGCGTTCATCTGTCAATCAACGTGAGTGTATCGTATAGGGTTCAAGCGGCGCGGCGCGGCGCAGACCGATCGACGTATGACATCAAATCCCGCGAGGGTGATTCGAAAGTACGGATTTTAAGTTAGTCTCGCGGTATTGTGATGCACAGCCTGACCAGTGGAAGACGTTGCCGCCGCCGGACTTCTCACGATCACAGGGAACATAAATATCACTTACCAATGGTCAACGGTCAACGACTGTTTTATTGTGCTTTACGAATACACTTAACTAAGGAGGAGATTGCATTTGGTGCTTTTCCATTACAATGCTGGGATTGGGTGTTGATGTCAGAGGGGTCACACTGTCCATTCCTTCTCTGGACAGAACTTATTTGCATATGTATGCATAAAGTAGGACATCAAAATGTGACTTTTGTGGTGATCCTATGCATTTTTCACCTCCCAAAGCACTTTCACATGACCTTTGACAGTGACCTGAGTGTATAAAGTACAAACGTGATGGCAAAGTATTATGCATGCATTCAAATATTTGTAAGCAATAAAACTGTGGCCCTGGATTGCATCGTCGAGTGAAAAAAAGAAAGTGACCTATTTGTCAGTTATGGTGAAGCATACCTGAAATGTGACCTCTGCATTTAACCCATCCAGAGAGTAGTGAACACACGTACACCCGGAGCAGTGGGCAGCTATCACTGCAGCGCCCAGGGAGCAAGTAGGGGTAAGGTGCCTTGCTCAAGGGCACCTCAGTCGTTACCTGCCGGCCCAGAGGATCGAACGGGCAACTTTCTGGTCACGAGTCCGTTCACTAGTCTCTAACCATTAGGCCACGACTCACGAGTGCTGTTCACTACACTGTTTCTGGTCATTTTGGGACAGGATCTGTTTTGCCCAACTGCCAGGATTCATCCGCCTTTAAACTTATGTATAGATGCAGACATTGTCCGAAACCATACGTTTCATGTATGCACAGTAGCAGCACCGTATGTCTCAGAAAGCACGACATGCAATAGACATGCAAAAACTTGGGGCAGTATCTGATCCATGTTAAACATGGCAAGATAATATTTCAGAGGGGGTCATTTTGGGGCAGGACCTGTATTGCCCAACTACCAGGGTTCTACCCCTTTTAAACTTATGCATGGATGTACATATAGTCGAAAATAATTAGATTGATGCATGCACACAAGCAACAAATTATGCCTTATTTAGAATTTATTCATATTTACTTAGACATGCATAAATTCAAAGCCACAAACAATATCGAGGGGGCAATTTTGGGGCAGGATCTGTTTTGGCCAACTTTCAAGATTCTACCCCCCTTCAAACCTATGCGTGGATGCACATACAGTATAGTCCAAAACAAAAAGCTTGATGCATGCACACTGGCAACATTGTGTCTCATGAAGCATTTATTCTTAACAGCACTGTCTGTCTGTCTTATTTTCTCAATGAATAGAGGGGAACCTTATCTGACAGCAACATTCCTAGATGTCTTAATACATTCTCCCTCTATAACTGAAAAAACATGTTGTTATATAAGCCTGAAACTCAATGAGTCTCCTTCTTGTGGTTTTGAAAGTCAGCCGTGTAAATGTAAAAGTATGGAACACAGGGGGAAAACAAATGTATCAGCCGTCATATACTGTACCCCCTGAACTACCCCAACTGGTGTAGTGCTAAGTGCTATGAATTTTTTTGTGGGAAGGTGTTTGATTTGTGGCCTACCTTCATCTTGTTTTCCCATTGAACACAGGGGAACCTTATCTGACAGCAACATTCCTAGATGTCTTAATACATTCTCCCGCTATAACTGAAAAAAACATGTTGTTATATAAGTCTGAAACTCAATGAGTCTCCTTCTTGTGGTTTTGAAAGTCAGCCGTGTAAATGTAAAAGTATGGAACACAGGGGGAAAACAAATGTATCAGCCGTCATATACTGTACCCCCTGAACTACCCCAACTGGTGTAGTGCTAAGTGCTATGAATTATTTTGTGGGAAGGTGGTTGATTTGTGGCCTACCTTCATCTTGTTTTCCCATTGAACACAGGGGAACCTTAACTGACCGTAACTTTCCTAGTTGTCATGATACGTGCCCAAGCTTTGTGCAGTGATATATGTCTGAAACTCTGAGATCCTACTTCTTGTGGTTTTCAAAGTCAGTATTGTAAATGTGAGACAAGTATGAATTTTGTATATCACGTTATGCTCAGCCATTAGATATCATTCCCCCTGCTATAACTGGCCAAATGCAGCCTCAACGGGCTTCACCTTCAAAAAGGCCCACCCGAGCGAGTGATATATGTATGAAACGCTGAGATCCAACTGCTTGTGGTTTCAAAGTCAGTATTTTAAATGTGAAACAAGTATGAACTTTTTATCAGCCTTGGTCACCATGTGTAGAGGGAGGCCCACGGGCTGTTGGAGCGGCACACAATGCCGAGGTGCTCCATGGTGGTGAACTCCTCCCTGGCGATCGCAAGTTTGGCAGAGTCGAGGCGCCGGGCTCGTGCATAGACTGGGAGGCCAAACATGGTGATGTAGTGCCCTGTGTTATTTTGAATTTTTTTTTTTAATGTAACATTAAAATGACATTCACAGTAAAATAACATAAAATCATAAAACCAGTGTAATTCAGTGTAATCGACGTGTCGATTAATCTCACACATTATTACATATGCACACAAGCAACACTATATATCTCATATAGCATTTATAGACGTGTAACATTTTCAAGGCCACACACACTACATGTTAAACATGGCAAGATAATATTTCAGAGGGGGTAATTTTGGGGCAGGATCTGTTTTGTCCAACTGCTTGGATTCTACCCCCTTTAATCGTATGCATGGTTGCCCATATAGTCCAAAATAATTAGTTTGATGCATGCACACAACACAAACAACACTTTATGTCTCATTTAGAATTTCTTCATATTATCTTAGACATGCAAAAATGTCAAGGCCAGACAAGGGATAATTGAGGATCTGAGGGCATCAACTGGCATCAACAAGCTATTGGCAGATCTATGAGCTTTATGATCGTCCTCCACCGACATCTTTGGCTTATGTTGGCGGATCTCAAGGACGCTCATAAGAAAGAGTCACGGGTCGAAGAGAGGTTCTCGCGGTAATGGCGGAGCGTCCTCGACTGCCAAGCCATCGTACTGACGGACCTGCAAATAGGAGGATAAGTCCATGAGCAAGCAGGCTCCAAAGCCCATTGTCCCGTCGCTTACGTTACCGCAAAAGGCAAAGACTCAGCCAATGATCAGCTCCAGGGTGATCAAAGAAAGTCTGATGTTACCTGCGAGAACTGTAACAATTACAAGACGCCTATGTGAAGCCAAGCTATCGGCAAGAAGCCCCCGCAAAGTCCCATTGTTGAAAAAACAACATGTGCTGAAAAGGTTACAATTTGCCAAAGAACACTCTGACTGGCCTAATAAGAAATGGCGCAATATTTTGTTGACTGATGAAAGCAAGATTTTTCTTTTTGGGTCTAGGGGTCGCAGACAGTTTGTCAGACGACCCCCAAACACTGAATTCAAGCCACAGTACACTGTGAAGAAAGTGAAGAATTGTGGCGCAAGCATCATGATATGGGCATGTTTCTCATTTTATGGTGTTGGGCCTATTTATCAGATTCCATGGATCATGGATCAGTTTCAGTATATTAAAAACTTAAAGAGGTCATGTTGCCTTATGCCGAAGAGGAAATGCCCTTGAAAACAGGTGTTTCAACAAGACAACGACCCCAAACACACCGGTAACAAACGTTTAAAAGTAATTTAGCAAGTCCAGCAGCTGTCAAGAACGAGTCTGCCAGAGAGTCTGTAGTTTAAAGGTGTGCTGATGATGAACAGAACTAGTAGGCTATAATCCCATATTCAGTTTGATTTTTGTTGAATCATTCAACTGTGCTAGTTACAAAGTCTTCGAATCGTCTTTTACAACACGTGTCGCTTAAATATACAAAATCTGGCCCTTTACCCTGTCGTTCACATCTAAACTGTAGATTTGATTGACAGGTCTCCCTATCCCAGACCTGATTGGTTAAACTGAACCAATTAGGGCTGTGTTAAGGAATGATGTGTTTATGACGGCACTCACTACACATTATTTTCAAACGTTTCGAAATAACGTGATTAAATAAAAGCAAGGAAAGGGCAATCTTTTAATTTCATAATTAGCCCAAATTTGACAGTTCAGTTTTATCATCATGTAAACGTACTCGAAGATTAAGATGGACTGAGGACCATAGAAGCATGGGAAACATATGAAACGCTCCATGAACCCTTTGACCATGTGGCGGCGAGATCAAAGTGAGTCGCAAACGGTATATAAGTGCAGAAAGCAAAGAAAGTCGTTGTCTCGGTATCAAACTGTCTACTAAACCAGCTAAAAAGTAAGGGCACATAGATAAGTTCATATAAAATATTACTATTCGTGGCCTACAGAAATCTAATCCATTTTCTCTTTTAACATTGTTTGAAGGCAGCCTAAGTAATACTGACATTGGGTGCGTTGCAAACGGGATAAATCGCCCTATGAAGGGCCCTTCGGGAACAGGACAGCATACAAAATCGTCTCTCCAAATAAAGACAAAATGACGTTGTGTTTTGAGTTCTAAACGGACACATTAAGAGATAGAATTGCGTTTTCTCCTCTAGAGTTTACACATCAAGAGCTTTGCTCTTCAAAGGGAGTAGGGCATAGGGATGATCACTTCAAAAATGGCACGGGACAATTTTCATGTCGTAAACTTTAGGAGAGCATTAAAGAAAAAAATAAACATGGTGACCTCTAGTGGTTGTGTGAAGGCTTTCCAGTCTGAATGAGATGAATGAATAATAAGGAAAAATTAATGGCGTCAAGAGTTTTGAAAATAGCAAGATTCATACCAATGTCATTTTTGTTCATGGACATAATTTCTAGAACAAGTGTATTTATTCTGGGACACAATATTCTACAATCTTGGTTAATATTTTCTGTAAAAACAAAAGTACTTGGTTTTCATGGGTCTTCTCAGGTTTCCACAATAATTATATAATTGCTTATATAACTGTTATTTGACACGTTTAATTGTAGCTTTTGTTGCCTTTAACTTTTCTGCTAACCAAAACCTACAATATTTAATTCTGCTGTTAAAAAAACAACCAATGAGAAACAAAAGCATGTTCTTTACTTTCCACAACGTTTACCATAAAACACCAAATGCAATCCACATGAATACTATCCCAAGGTAGACAAAGATCCCAGTCATAAAACAAGGATTAAACCAAACAAGCATATTCTGCCTGAATCATAACACAATCCATAAACCACTGTGGCAAACTTTGTAATGAAACATTAATGGGATGATTTTACACATCATCCTCCACGTGTACATTGCATTATCCTCAATGACCTTAAGTGCTGCAAAGGGAGCAAAAATTGGCACGTCTGACCGAATTTAAAATCAGGATTATTTAAATGAAAGACAGAAACAGAGGACCATCAGTGGCTAGTGGATTAAAGAAAGTTTGGTGTCATGTGTAAATTTACTCCCTGACAAAACACGCAAACAAGAGAGTTGACCAATCAAGAGTGGAAGTGGCATAGGAGGCGTGTGGAAATGGATTTCAACAAGATATTTCAAGGCACTGGCAAAAAAATACCTGTTAAGACGACATCATATGCTTATCAGCTTCTCGACTAAATTCTATTTCAATTTTGTCCGGTAACAAAAAAGGACTTTCAAAATACAACAACATTCCCAAATATTTATGCAGCATTTTGTCAACGAATACACTACGAAGATCTGTCCCTTTTAAATACACATTTTTGAATCTTGGAAATACAAACATGAACTTAAAATACAGCACTGGAGGGAGAGACCATTGCTTTTCAGAAACCCAAAGAATATCTTATTCAGATTCAACGTCTGTAATGAAACACTATTATCCCCTCAAACACAAGATGATGTACAACACTGAAATGCATTTTCAAACAATGACTCCCACAACATTTTTCCATCACAAATACATTCTCTTATTTGAATACGCTTTCCCTTTTCTTTTTACATTCAACTTAAAGATGGTTCACCAGGGAAAAATTGAAAATGCTTCTGTTCAACACAAAGAAGAGGATGTAATAATAAAATCGAACCACAACAGCCTGAAGTGCCATTTATAAGAAAAGCTTTTAAGAGTTCCAAAAATATTCTTAAATACAAAGAGGGCAGTTTCTTGTCAAGGTGATGTCCCTTTTCATCTTACATACTGAATCCACAACAAAGAGTCATAAAAACAAAGGAGGGGTGAAACGAACAAAAATACTACCCCGTCCCATTTGCATACTGAACTTTTATACTAATTCTAGAGGAAATGATTTGCACGTGGACATTCATTTCTTCATTGGCTGGTATACCGAGGCATTGGGATCCAAACTGGAAGGACTAGTGTCCATAAACTTGGATGAGTAGTGTGGAGTGACGGGGGTCATGTTGTTAGTCTCGGCAGAGTATGTGATGCTGGGCATGACAGCCATGACCTCTGCAATCTTATGCTTCAGCTCTTTAATCTCCTGCTCCTTCTGAAGAATCTGACCTGTGCGCAGGCCAAGAAACAAAGATGGTATGTAAGAGCAGAAGTAGAAATACATGAAAGACACTGAAAGGGTGAGGAACAGACCTTGAGCGATCTCTAGCTGTCTCTTGGCATCACCGAGTGCAGAAAAGAGATCCAGTTTGATTCTGGTCTCAGCACTCAGACTGTTCTCCAGGTGTTGAGTTTTGTCCTGCATGGCTGACAGCGCAGACATCAGAACTTCTGTGTCCTTCTCGTTTTCCTTGTATTTACGCAACTCCTGCGCGAAACAAAACACAAGGAGGTGAAGAAGTTTGTGAAGGTATTGTTTTAGTCAAGAATCGATTTGATCAGTCATCGGGAACCAAGTCAAACTAAAACTTTCTATATTTCAGTAAGTTGACCAAAATGAAGTCAGGCATAATGAAGCGTTATGTTTTTATTACCTTAGAATGAGCTATTTCTATCTACATACACCTGGAGTCCCCTTGCATGGAATTCACCACGTTGTTTCTACGGTAGCCCTAAACGGACAAACTGTTCTACAGAGCGCGTTTAATAAATACGTTATATCCTTCAGCAAAGAAGAAATCTGTTTGTCCTGTGACGGCCATGTAGTGGTTCGAAAGTGAGGGTGAGTGGTGAGCCGTCGATTGCAATTTGCAACCTCACCACTAGATGCCGCTAAATAGCTCCTTTAAATTTCATGTTGATAGTTTAATGTTAAAGCTCCACGCAATGGCCTGGAGCATGCAGCATTATTTGATGTGTCGATGTAATTTCAACAAAAAAAATGCAGAGCGCGCAAGACATATCGAGTGACCTCGCCCCCTTTTAAAATAACGAATAGCGTTTCGTTTACAGCACACAGTCAGCATGGCAAATCTGCATTTAACAGCGTGATAGCCTCAGTGACATTGTAAGTCTATTGAAAAGAACAGGCAGATCAGTGATACCAGTGATGTGTAATTTGAAGCCTGTTTTTTACGTTGGTGAGTGACACTGGCGTTTGTCTTCTCCTTTACTTACCAAGGCTGTGATGTCAGATCTCTTCTATAGAGACTTGACATACTGTATAGACTTGAAACGGGTCAGATACGTTTGGTTTCCTTATCGGATTTGTGCGTATGATCTATGCAATCACGTCTTTGAACCGCAGGACACCCATGAGCAACCACTCGTGTGACACTAATGCCAAATTAAGCCTTTAATGTTAATGTTACCACTGTCTGGATCATCCCCCCTTCCATCTAGTACATTATGGGTCATTCACCATGTAGGGCACAATATATGTGCAAACAAGTGGCTGATTTGACGAACCGCTTCCACAGCACTGCTATGGAAGGGGGCGGGACTCTTCGGATTCTAACGTGGATTAGATTGGACAAGAACTTTGACGAGAGGCTGAAGTGTAGAGTGAAGTCATTGAATTTCTAAATTTGTTTGATCGCAACTGTCAGACTGTCAGTTTTGAACGCTTAAATATTCAAAATGGGAATATTGTCAGTGCATAAGAGCGTACGATTTTATTGATGTCATTAAGGATCTTACCAAAAGGAAAAAACGTTCGGTTTGATTTCACTGGGGCTTTAAGAACAACACACAACGACGACATTCGTTCAACATTTTTAATTCTCCATGACTGTGAGGTTAACAGAAACCGTTAAACGTACTCTACCTTACTCTAAATAAAATACAATTTTATTACGCATCCACACTAGACTTGTGTGACACTTGAAAAGTGTGACATTTCAACACAGAGCCCTGGACAGCAACCAGAAAAACTGTTGAAACATTTTTTAATTTACACATCGGTCTGACATTTTCACACTGTTATTATTAGCATTCAACTGTAAAGGTCACATTGTGACGCGTTGATTTTCTATTAGTCGCTTGTCATTATGTAAAAGGAATTCACTAAACTTGACCCTGCAAAATGCATATTTTTGTAGGAGATTGTTTGTCAGGTCTACCACATACGTATGAAGTCAATAAAACAAAATGTCTAGTGTGACCACAGCATTTGAGAGAATAACATAAACACATCACTGCACTGCCGGAAATTATGTAAGTGGTAGCTTACTTGCGCTTTGGGCTCCAGCTCTCTGATTTGCTCTTCTTTAAGCTTCATGTCATGTGTGAGCTTTTTGTACTCAGACTCCAGCTCACGGATGCGACTCCTCAGCGAGTCTGTGCACTCTCCCCTGTGAAGAATTGCAAGAATAAATCTCACCCACATATTAAGACTAAACAGCAATGAGCTACGTGTCATTCATGTCTTACCTGGAGGCAGCAGCGAGAGCGACAGCACGTGCGGCTGCGGCCTCCTCCATCTTTTTTCTCTTCTTCTCCTCGGCGAGCTGCTTCTCGACCGCGGCCCGCGCTTCCTGTTCCGCCTTGAGCCGCTTCTCCAGCTGCAAGATCATCTGCTTGTCCTTCTGCTTGGCCTGCACAGCGTTGTGAAGCCTAAAGCGTTTGCAAAAGAAAACAAAAATGTGAGACAGAACAACAACACTTTCATTTTTGGGGTGAACTATCACTTTAACTCAAGCTGCCAGGGTCTCACTTGTTCTGCAGTAATTCATTCTCCTGACGGAGTTGGACCAGCTCGGAGCGCATGCTCCTCTCAGAACTGCTCAGAGAGCTTATCTGACTGCGCAGGTCCTGCTCCACCTGTCTGCTCGCCTGCAAATCTGCCTTCAACTTCTTTATGTCCTGCTCAAGCCTGGGACAGAAAGAAATGCAAAAATCAGTCATCAACCAATCAGAGTTCACCCTGAATTGAAGCAAGCTCAGTGAGGGATCTTACCGCACTAACATGTCTGGCTTACTGAGCTGGTTGTTAGGTATACAGTTCTCCATCACGTCTCTATGGGTTGCGAGATTCTTCCCCGCACACTTTTGTTTCTTTTCGCTCCTATTGGACGAGGACGGAACGCTGCCATTGGTGGAGTTGTGGCTATGGGGGGAGGAGTTTTTGTAATGCTTGGAGGGGGCGGAGCCTCCGCCAACCTCCTCTTTTAGAAACAGGTTTTCGGCACTGCCGCCAAGCTCATTGATGAGTTTCTTAGAGTTTAGGTGGTTCTCCATGTACTCAATGTCTTGTAGTTTTGCATCAACAGTTTGGAGAATGTTGTTGTTTATTCCTATGCTGTGCAGGTGCTGTTTTTTGTCTTTCCCTCCATCCTTTCCCTTGTCTTTGTACTCGAGTTCGGGCAAAGAGACGGGCGGCTTCTTGGTACCGGCACTGCCGTTTTGAGCTATCGACACTGTGTCTGCTTCTGATGGGTTTTTTGAGGCGGCTGCCAAATACACAATGAGCACACATGAGTCAGACAGTGTCATTTAAATAAAAGAGTATGCGTAAAGTATCACTTAGTTTTCATTATCAGTTTTCAATTTTCCCTGACTTGACTGTAGTCCCCGGAGAGTGGAGCAATGCTCTACAAAGCCAAGAGCAGCGAAAAATATTATCACTAGTTCTTCTGGTATCTTTAGGAATAAGACCATCTATAATATTGAGCTTTACATTTGGGAAATACTCTTTTTGGACTGTCGATGAAGGATTGGGGTTAAAAATTCAGTGTTTATTCTTAAAGGAACAAGTAAAATGTGATTGCTCATGATATGTTTGTTTCATTGTATGCAATTGCGCAATATGTATTAAACTCCGGTAAAAGATTTAGTTTCCAGATGTGAGGATGTGTTAGGGTAAAAAAACTGAGAAAAATTCTGTGGACACGACTCCAAATGTGTCATTAAAATATTATGTTTTCTTTTTACAAAATACATTAACGCATAAATGGGAAATGGAAACACACAAAAGCATTTAGAGAATCTATTTCATGGTAAGATAACCTAGAACACTGGAAAATAGCATATGTTGTGTGTCCCCGCTCATTATCTGTGTGGTTTTATTCACGTTTTACATTTAAAATTTGCAGTTTGTTTAAAGCGGAGGGCTCTTTGCTTAATGATGTGAATGTAATGTTATCATTTTTTAGCTTTTTTCATATAATGGCCTGGGGACAGAATTGTCACAGATGCTGTGGAATGGTGTGAGCTTGATGAATATAAAGTTTTCAAATGCGTTAAAATTTTAATAAAAAAAACAGATCAAAGACATTTTACCAATTCAAAAGAATTTTACGATGCCCAATTGTCATCCTTTAAATGGTTTTATAAAACATCCTTTGCTGCAAAATATAAAAATGTATTTCTTATGAACCAACAGTAGATAGAAAGTGTTTAAAGGCCATACCGAACTTTTCCATAAAGTTAGCTTCGGTTCGAAGTAGTTTTTGGGCCAGATTTTGCTCCAATTGACATCACACAAGTTCCTTCTTTGATTTCGCCTGAAGTAGAGGCCTTAACAGTCACCTTTTCCACAGTCTAACTCTGGTTATATATATTTTTTAAATAATGTTGTTCATCTTTCCCAAGCTTTAACTCCGATACTTGTTATCATGATTTTACTACACTTTCACAATACACTTAGCAAATTCTAGGAAAGCGGTGACAACACTGAAGATAATATAACACAGTAAATATCACAAAGATTTGATTTATTTTGAGCCCTATGCCCCTAGATGTCTTGTTCTTTTCTCTATTGCATTTAAATGTACATTTATTCATTTAGCAGACGCTCTTATCCAAAAACGACTTGAAAATGAGACCGTTTTGTCAATGAGCTAAACTTTTAATGTGTTTAATAAATATACTTTTTCATATTAAATTACACAACAATAGTAAACTATGAGTGAATGACTGTTGACGTCGTTCTGATTCTATTCAAACACTAAGAAAATGCCCCATCCGGTGCTCTTACCGTCTTCGCTCTCTCTCTCCTGTCTCAGGAGCATCTGTTGCTCTGGAGGCAGGGCCTGCTGAAGGAGCTGCATGTAGAACTCATTCTCCTTCTGCACATCCTTTTGTTTGCGCAGTCGCATCTTATAGCTAACGTAACTCTTGAAGCCGAAGCCCAGTGTCACCACCGGATAGCCGATGCTGGAACAGCAGGGAAAATATTCAAACACAACAGTGAGTTAGTGATGACTCAACATCATACAAGTTCAGATGGTGCCAACACTCCCATGTGCTGCTATGGAGACGTTAACAATGTGTTAACAAATACAGAGTGATGCTATTACATCAGCTATCTTTTGACTACACCTTTAAAAGTTGGAAATTCTTTACTGGAGCTCAAGTTGGGTTTGATACTCAACATCCTTCCTTTCTAACAAATGCATTAATGTATACTAAAGGTGAATGTCATTTCAGCAATTTCTACGAACCAATCAGATTGCAGGGTTAGGTTTAAAGTCAATGTTAGATTTAGCACTGGGTTAAAGGAATTGTTCACTTTCCACATACATTTTCATGATCATTTACTTTACATACCGTTCTTATCAACATATTTCCCCAACTAATCAACTAATCGCATCCAGAATCAAAGTTTGTGTTTACATGATATATGTGTCTGTGTACAGTGCATATTCCTTTTGTATTCATAAAAACATACATGTACATGCATATATTTAAGAAAAATAAAATATAAAGATGTATACATCCGTGGAAATATTTAAGCCACCAAATTTTTACTCTTTACAGGCATGCGTTTTGGTAAAATTATCATTTCTGCTTTATTCTGTGAAATACTAACAATATTTTTCCCAAATTTCTAATTAAAATATTGCTTCTATTTGCTTTAATTGTCAGAAAATGAAAACTGAAGAAACATGTAAAAATCTTAAAAACCGCAAAAAACACAACAAGTTCATATTCATGTTTGAGCAATACAACAGTAATATTTCTACATGTATTTAGGAAAAGTTGTAAAATGATATTTCTTTGTGATAACCTGGATTTTAATGTGTCGTGTCATGCTGTCAGTCTATCACATTGCTGTTGGATGACTTTGTCACACCGGAGGTTTGATTTAGTTGAAATTCAACAGACACTAGACTGGAATGACCACAATACATCTAGAAATGCTCATAAAATTTTAATTTGGAATGGTCTCCTAATTTTGTCCGCGGCTGTAATTTAAATGATTGGTCACTATGAATATATATCTACATTTCCTAAATGTGTATGTGTTTGTAAATACAAAATTACATAGACAGTAGTAAACAGACATATAAACAAAAACTTTTATTTAGGATGCGATTGATTAATCGATTGACAGCCCTACTGTAAATATACATAAAGTTCTCACAATTTTTTGCACAGCTGAAAGAGGGACACTTCAGTCAATAACCCGGGATTTTAAGATCATGGTGAGATCACAACTGAAAGAAAAGACTTACCAGTGAGCAGCGAAGGGACGGCAAAGGTCTACATGAAAATGCTTCAGATCCTTGAAACGGATGGCCGCTTCGATGTATACAAAGAGAATCCAGAGGGAGACAGTGGGCAGACACACGCCTCGTTCTTGACAGAGAAAATACCACGGCAAAAAACAAAGCAAAACATATAAATAAATACAAGTTTTAAATGATCTGCGAATAAAAGATCTCAATTTTACCGTAACAACAGCGTTTTACAACATGGCCCCACTAATAAAGATTCAAGGGGTCTCCAGCCTTCAGTTCTTGTAGCATATACAGGAATGCTTAATTCTATAAATTACAGTGACTACATTATATCATTGACCTTCAGACCAAACATCTGAGTATGTAGAAAAGGCCACTGGCTGTTGGCAGATCAATAACTTCACACTTTTATAGAGGCTCAAGAAAAAAAGAAAAGAAAAAAAGAGTCCAAACAAAAGCCCAGTTCACTCCCAGCATCCCCTCCTGTTGAGACATGCTGTGAGATGTATGTCAGCAAAGTACTCCCAGCTCAGGGCACAGTCAATCTATAAACCATCACTCAGTGTCAGCAATTCTTTACTCTTTCTTCTTTCCTGAGATATACTAAACTTCACGACAGTTGAACTGAAACCAACATTAAAGATCTCAGCTGTGAGCAACACTAAATCTGAGACCAAATTAAATCAACTCGAGCATTTCTATTACATGCGATGCAGTGATGCACAGCAATACATACAGTTAAGTGGAAGAGTCTTGTGTCATAAAATGAACGTTGAGCAAATATTTAATACATCTTCCTTTATGCAATCTTCCAACACCATCAAAATAAAGACAGAAAGACGAATACAAGCAAAATAAAAGCCCATTCTCTCTCCAGTGTAAGCAAAGTGTCTGTGAAAAATGCATCGGGTGTTTGGATGCTACAGAACGTATGATTTGACTCCTGATGTTCACATACCTGTATGCCACACATACTGCACCCACACGTACGTGCTGGCGGCGAAAAACAGCCATTGTTTAGGGATAAAGAGGAGACAGATGATGTCCGATGTGAACGCAACGCACACAAAGAATACAGAGAACGCCTGTAGAACAAGAAAAAGAGATTCAATTAAGCTACTTTGACTCCATGACACATAAGGGCAAAACGTACAAAAGACTAACACACAGCAAGCAGGGAGGACCAATACTCACCAATCCCTGATATCTAAAGGAATCGTAAACACTTCTGATGAAAAGCCAGAAAGGCCACAGGTACTCGAACCTAAAGTCTAGCACGAAATCCGCCAGCAGGACGAGTGCCCAAACGACCAGAAACTTCAGATAAAGGAAGGTACTGCAAGACAAGGAGAATGAGAATATATATATAGTGTCTTGACGTTGGATGTTTAAGGTTAAACAACAGAATTGCCAAAAAACTTTGATAACCCCAAAACACTTTATAATGCAATCTATGTCACCATCAATGAACATGTCCAAGTAGGTGCCTTCATAACGTTGACCATACAACTACTGATAACAGTGTGGGTGGCGTAATTGTTACAATCACGTGGTATAAACATACGGCACCTATCTATAGTCATAATGGCTATAAAAAGCAACAATGCAACCTGGACCAAATCGTGACGTGGAAAGCACCTAAATGTAATGTTTATTTTATAGTATTGTACCACACAGACAGCTTCACTCAAGAGGTGTGAGAGGTATTGTGGGCTAAGCTAAACGCGCAGGCCGGAATGAATGATGACACAGATCGGATCTGCTGTTTGAAAGATCAGACGCAGGCATCGGACTCGGTTGAGAAGCGCCATGATGGTGGCATCGGTGGCCGTACCTGCTGTGAATACCCTCGGTGATTCGGTTCCGTTTCAACGGGCGACGGAGTTTGTTGCAATCCGCATTGCGCCGCTTCATTCTCCAGCCTTTATATTCACGTAACTTGAAACACTCGTGGGAAACGACGCGAGCGTGCTAATACTGACGCGCATCGCGACGCGAACGCGGCGATGCCATTGTTTTGCTGCTAGTAGAAACAAAGAAAGAAATAAAAACACAGTGCGCGAGGCCCTCCCATTTTTATTCTGGACGTTTCGTGACGCAGGGACGTCGTGCGCGTAGCGTCACATTCGCCGAGCAAGATGGCGGCGCCCAGTGTAGCCGAGCGTTTCGATTAATTTTTCAAGTGTGGGGTGTGAAGGTAAGTGTCAATTTCGATGTAAATCTGTTTGATGTGAAGATTTGAAAGATGATAGTCATGTTTGATCGGCGGTGTGTCTTGTAATGGATGTGTTTTAAAGTAATCGCCCTCTGATTTGTGCAACACATGCCGTTACTCTCCGCCATGCGTGAAGAAACAGTAGACGGGGAAGTAAAGTTAAACTGTTGTTATGAGTTTGCAAATGGTTTGGTATTTATCAGTTTGTATGATGGATAGTTCTACTACAGTGTTTAGCGTATTTGTTTTATCACAGTAACCACGTATTCCTTAATGGTAAATTAAATCTACCATCGTTTAACAATATTTATAGTAAAACTGTGGTTATTCAAATGGTATTTAGGCCTCAAAAACTGAGTTTACGATATTTGTACTATAGTACCCCATGGTTACATTTTATAGATACATGGCGTTTTTAAAATATGCTCAACTCTTAAAAGTTAAAAGTCATCAGATTTAGCTTGTTTTGTTATGATGTCAAATATTTCATTATTGGACAGCTGCTTACAAACATTAGTTTTTATAATAACCATAAGTGAACATGTGATTCATTGTAATTTTGAGGAGATATGTATATATATTTTTTAATTTAAATGTATATATTTTTATTATATTGCTGTTGAATTCGATTAATCAATTCCAAAATAAAAGTTTGTGTTTATAATATATGTGTGTACTATTTTTATTTATGTGTATACACATAAATGCACACACATATATGTGATGACGTGTGTGTATATATATATATATATATATGCATAATGCAGATCTCCTCAAAATTTTTATGAATTACAAAGGCCCTTCATTTTGCACAATTTAGTACTCTTTAATATTATTATTATTATTATGATGTTCACAATCCCATAGAGACCAGTTATCTAAAAATCCCACGTACCGCTGAATAGAACTCAATTCTTAATCTCTGCCCCATTAGCTAGACACATTTGGTAATGAAATAAATTGGGGCTTATCGTTCTTAAGACTAGTATCATAGGTGCTTTTATTAGTATGCTTACGTGTATTTCAGACTCGATAAAGTCAATAAAGATGCCTGCCGTTCTGAACCTTAACAATGAGGTGGTCAGGCTGAGGGCGGAGGTGAAAAGAGTGAGGGTTCTCATCATCCGGAAGCTCATCCGCCAGATCTCGGTCCTTGAAAAGAAGAAAGGAAGTCCGGAGGACCTGGAGAAGCATCGCAGGCGAGCTGCGAGACTTCTGGAGGAGATCAAAGAGCTGAAAGTTATCGTGCCAGACAAAGTCACAAAGACCGCTCTGCAGAAGGAGATCAGCTTCGAGGAGGTGTGCAAGAATAAAGAGGCCACCCTGTCCGATCGAGCCGTTGCGCGAATTGCCACACACCCACAGTTCAACAAGAAAATCCAGAGCCTTAAGGATACTATCAAAGCCTTCAAAGACGAAAGAATAAATGAGATGAACTCTGAGAAACAAATGAAAAAGAAGGCAGCAGATTTGAAAGATAAGTCAGAAGATTTGAAAGATCAGCCACAAGAAGGCAGTGATGATATTCCTGAGAAATTAGACGATGAAGAGAAGAAACTGAATGAAGAGGAGTGTGATGAAATGATAGATAAACCTCATGAGGTAACTTCTGAAAAGGATTTTAGTTATACTTTTCTGGTGTTGTATGTTTAATATTTTTGGAGCTTGACAGTTGTTAGGAACTGTTTATTTTAAGTAAACTCTTAATACTTTTAATACTTTAACATTTTTGGCCAGTAATTATCCTAGATGAAACACTGACTTCACATCACAATCTTTCTTATTTCTTACAGGACTTGAGCGTCGAAGAGATTTTGCTCAAGATGAGAAGGGAGGTGAAGAACATAAGGGTGCTGGTCTTGGGTAAACTGACGCGTAAAATTGGTGCTCTGAAGAAGAAAAAAGGTCTAGAATCTGTGGTGGAGACGAACCAAGAATTGATAGCAGAACTCATGAAAGACATCCAGGCTTTAAGGACCCTTAAACCAGACCAGCCCACCATAACAGCTCTTCAACAGAACGTCGAACTTGAGAAAGTTTTGCAGGACCCTCAGGCAAGCCCCATGGACAGAGTCATCGCACACATCGTCACACATTCCCGGTTCATCAACAAACTTCAAAAAGTGAGAAATGTGATTGAAGAGAAAAGAGTTAAGGCTGTAGAAGCCAAACAGATAGAGATGAACAGACCGAAGAATGATGGAATGACAGGTATGCAGGAGGAGGAGGATAGAGAAGAAGATAAGGATGATAGTGAAGAAGATAAGGAGGATGATGATGATGATGAGGAGGAGGAGGAGGATGATGATGATGATGGTGGTGATGGTGAAGAAGATAAGGATGATGAGGAGGATGCTGATGATGATGATGATGATGATGAAGTAGGAGAGGCAAAACTGAGCAGTCTTTCCATTGAGATCCATAAGCCAACAGAGAGCACAGGCTCTGATCCTGTAAAGTTGCCACCGGTCCATGTGATCACAACACCTGAAAAATCCAAAGCAACCAAAGTTAAATCACAGAATGCCAAGGTCACACCTTTAAAGGTTTCCCCTATAAAGCCTTCAACCGTCAGCAATACAGAGTCTAAACTACCAATTAACTTTAAAAAAACTGAGAAAGAAACTGAAAACACCATAAAGCCAGAAACGAAAGCTCGGTCACAAAAGGACGACGAAGAGAGCGATCTATCAGACGACGATAAAGAGAAGGAATACTTCGACGACAGCACAGAGGAGCGGTTCCGTAAGCAGTCGTCTCAGTCGGAAGAGAGCGATGACGATGACTTCTTCCTCAGCAAAGTTAGCAAATTTAAGAAAAAGAAAAGTGGCAAAGCTAAAGTTCAGGCTAAAGAAACCCAAGCAGTGGAAAAACCTCAAGAGACCATCCTTGGTAAATTTGAGTCTGATTTCTGCTCAACTCTGTCCAAATCCAGCTCCTCCTCGCAAAAGGCGAAGCATGGCTCTCATCACGATGGTTCAAGACCACCTCGGTTTCAGAAGGGTCCTGAAGGCAGGATGAAGCCGTCTCTGTATAAAGACCGGGGCAATGACAGGAGGGTGGCGCCTTTCAAATCCAACAAACAAACATTTAAATATGCTGAAAAAAGGCAAGATGGACCTCCAGGAGCCGGAAGGGGACGGTCACAGTTTGAGCAGTATCAGAATAGCAGAGGTCCGGCTGGCAAGAGTTCAAATCAACAGCAACTATCGCTTCATCCTTCATGGGAGGCTAGCAGGAAGAGGAAAGAACAGCAGGCACAAATCCCAGTGTTCCAGGGGAAAAAGATCAGATTTGGCGATGATGATTAAGTGGAATCGACTGAAGTCTAAATATCTTGATATTTTAAAGCATCCTTCTGTGTTTACTGTGAATGTCTATAAAAACATACGTTGCAAATGTGTTTGTTTCTGCACAGTCAATGATTGGTTCTTTTTGTCTTGTACGTGCATTTAATCAAAATGTTTTCCATCTGTAAAATAAGACTGCATAAAAGTGTTTTTCTCTTTTTCTAAGAGTTCAGAGCCTTCATTTTAGACAATTAAACTTCCAGGATTTCTCAAGCGATCTTCTTAAATCATTTTTATGTGGATGATTTGTATATATTTTTACTCCAAAATGTGTCCCTGCTTCGGTTCAGGGTGTGTATCTACATAGATTTTATTATATAGATAGATTTATAGATTTCATAGAACATTGTTTTCTGAGTTATCTATAGTTATAAGATTATGTTAAATGATCATTTTTGTTTGTTCTCAGAACTACTAACAACATTTCTCCGAAATTTCTGTAAAATACTGTTTCTATTTGCATTTTCAAATGAAAATTTAAGAAACAGGCCAAAATAACAGAAAATACTTTATCAGATGTCAAATAGTGCAAAAAAACCCCACTAAAATGTATTCACTTATTCAGGAAACATTGAAAAAAAATATTATCGCAGTTTTCATGTGTCTTGTCATGCCGTCAGTCTTTCACGTCGCTGTTGCATGACTTTGTCACTCCTGAGTTTAGATTTTGTCGAAACGGTCACTGGACTGGAATGACCACAATACATCTAGAAATGCTGCTTCAATGAAAATGTGTAATTTTTCCACGGCTGTATTTCACACTTTCATTTTGTAATGCATTTAGATATTTTCCTTTTGTAGTTTAGAGGCTAAGGTTTGTTCAAATGTGCTCATGATGATTTATTGTACATCCTAATCATATATATGCAAGTTGTTTATGGTTTATTTGCTATTTGTCTACTTTACTTGACAGTTATTTAGTTACTAGGCTTATTTTAATAGATTACATATTAAAATAGTTGATCTTAACCTTTTTGACCTCAAGTCCCCTCCCTCCATTGTCCACGCAACAATATCTGAGGCCCCACTCTTCATTTCCACCCAATTAAATACACCAGAGCTTAACAAAACTAAAGATTTATATTATTTGTAACAATAATCAGAAATAAATATATCTAAATTCGTTTAATTAATAAACTAATATTCCTGGGACATATTTGTAAAAGGCTCCTGGTTTAGAAACGTTGTATGTGGATGCATTTGTCGAATCTACCGGCCTCTTGAGGATAAACGGCGGTAAGTACAGTTTTGCCTCGTAAACCGTTCCCGTTGGTTCCCAGATGTGCTTACGTCATCACCGGGGGCGGAAAACAAAACTCAGCCGGCCAACGATTCGGCGCATGCAAATCTCGTTCAAAAATTTCCCGGGAAATCTGAGTTTCGCGGGAGGACCTTTCGCGCGTAAACCTCATCCCCTACTTCATTGTCCGCTTCCTGGAGCCATTTTTCTCTCTGCTGAAAGAGAGCTCGTTCTGCTTTTTAATCGCTTACATCGGGCGTTTTAACATCCAGCGATCTCGCTCATATTACACCAATGTATTCTTAAAACGGTGCTTTTGAAACATCTGTGATTATTTTAATTCCACATTGGCGGATTACGTAGAAAACGAACATTAAAGCACAAGTGGGACAAAGGGAACCTGCGCCTCCGAAAATCATGAGAAAAGGGGGTTCCTCGGTCCCAGGACAAGTGTTGCTGTCGGGGTTGAGGGGTTCTCCCCGTGAGCAAAACGCTGTTTATGGAGTGGTTTCCGACCGACGGTGTGTTTATTCCAACGCGACTCGTCTACAAATAAACACACCACCGTCAACCAATAACGTTTGTTTGCTAGAGGCTTCTGTTGACAGTTTGTACACAACTCCTCTGCAAGGACCGACTCACGGGACGGGCCTTCGACCCGCATTAGGACGACCCCCGGTAAAAGTCTGCTTTTATTCCTTGATCTCTCGTTACGTTGCATTATTATGTGCGAACGTTGAATTACTAGGCTAGTGCCTTTAGCTTTCCTGGGCTGTCATCATGGCTACCGGTGGAGTTTGTTTTTATGTGCTAAATATCTCAAACGACCAGGTTTACTCCGCTGCTGTTAACAAACTGATGTTTTAAAATATAAAGACGCACAAAAAACGCGCAACACAAGTCTTACGACGCATGACGAGTGTTTACCACAAATACGCAACGTTAACGTTATGTGTATTTTCGCTTGAAATGGTTTGCTGTATGACTTCTAACACAACTAAGCTGTGCTAAATGTGACAACTAAACGTCATACGATACATATGTAATATTATGAAGTGACTTTGAACGATGCGAATCAAGTAGCAGTCGATAATATGTATCGTTCACGCACACATCTCTGAACTTCATAGACGTTAAATGACGTTTTTCGTGAACTTGAGGGGTGGTGTGAAAACTCGCTTTCTTAGCGAGTAAAGTTAACATTGAGAGTTGTGAAGAAGTTTGTGTTCAGACGATTGAATTGAAGTCTAGGCCCTGGTTTGTTTTCTCTGGATGGGGGATGGAGCTCAGGGACTTTGCTTAGCTGAATGCTAACGCTTGTTTTTTAATGTGATGCATTACAACGTTTTGTTAAAATCTATAGTTTTAATAGAGTAAATATAAAGCAAATAAAGTTGTCGATTGCATACCTAAACTAAACTTTCCACGGTAACCTTTTAAACAATGACAGCTGTGACTCCAGAGTCCCTCATTTATATCGTCAATTGTACTTTAAAGTGTCTTCGTACTTTGGGTTTTAGGAATGGGGACGGCCATTGTGCATCTTGTTTTTCACCTGCATTTAAAAATGAGAATTGTTGTGTGTTTTATTAGCCTGTGCAATTTATACTATTTGTCATTTGGGAGGTTTGTGTCTGTGTAGCCTTTTCGTGTTCAAAGTCCAAAGACGGACCTTTCAATGGATTTTTGTCTGTTTTTGTTGTAATGGTCTTGTTTTTCTCACATAGGCTAAAAGGAGGCTTGAACTAGACATTACAGACCATCAATATAGTGAGCCAGCTAAAACCCTTCGAAGTCGGAAAGGACCTCTTAAACTGAAGGTTCCCAAAGGTAATGCATTCAACTTGTCGTTTTGCAGTCATGCGCTGTGCACACACTTGTAACAATGTACTAATTATATGAAATGACGACTTCTAAATAAGTTTGTGCTAGAGACACTGTGTCCTGTTGGAAATTTATGGATGACTTCTGCATTTCAGTCCCTAAAACTCCACCGGAGAAGACTCGCTACGACACGTCCTTGGGCTTTTTAACCAAGAAGTTTTGTCAACTGCTGGCCGAGTCCTCGGATGGTGTGTTGGATCTGAATAAAGCTGCCATTGTGCTCAATGTTCAGAAGAGACGTCTTTATGACATCACCAACGTGCTGGAGGGTGTGCGTCTCATCAAAAAGAAGTCGAAGAACAACATCCAATGGCTGTGGGTTCTTTACCATGACATTATTTACATTGACATTAAAATGTTTTATTTAGACTAAATCTAGTAAAATTCTTGGTTTTTGTATCCGCATTGTGTCCTAGAGTTCTTACTCGCTTTTGTAAATTTCCTCTGTTTAGTTTAGAATGTTGCTTTTCGGATTTTATGTTTGAACTTTTTTGTGGTAAGCATTGACCTGTCACATCTCTAGGGGTTCCAGTCTGCCGTCAGAGGATGGACTGCCGTCTCCACCAGTGTCCAGTCACAGTCTGGCCAGAGAGATGCTGGAGCTCACTCAGGAGGAGAGACGTCTGGATGAGCTCATTCAAACCTGCACGCACAATGTCCAGCAGATGACGGAGGAGATCCACAACAAAAAATATCCTTCACAAGAAGTTGTTTAGGTCTTTTAAACGCATCAGGGAAGTTGTAAGGAGGAGCTTGAATGTCTGCTCGAGTTGTCTGCTGATTGTCCTTAACTGTTCTCACATATGCCTATGTGACATATCAAGACATCAGAAGAATAAAAAGCCTGAAGGATCAAACTGTCATTGCGATCAAAGCGCCTTCAGAAACGAAGCTGGAAGTGCCAGACCCAAAGGAGGTAATGTTTTGACTTTGGACTTTTTATATATTGAAATCTCGTATTTTTATGTTTATTAACCTGTCTGAGCACAAACCTGTGGAACACAAAGGAAGATATTTTGAAAAATCTCTTTGGTTTTGTCCCTAAAGTGGAAGTCAATGGGAGCGAATGTTGTTTGGTTACAAACTTTCATATTGTGTTTTCCATGCTTGAGCTTCATAGGTTTTAATGAAGATATTTTATTCTAACATGACAATTCATGACTTTTATTTTGATCTTTATACCTAAACCATCTTTGCATCTTTCAGAGTTTACAGGTGCATCTTAGCAGCTCCAAGGGTCCCATTGATGTCTTCCTCTGCACGGATGGTGGAGACTCAGGCAGTCCAATCCACAACGGCCTCGACGTGAATGGAAATCACACTTCATTTTTCAAAGTTTCTCAAGGTAAGAACTCACACATTTGCTATCAACCCCCTGAGAGCATTACATTAGCAGTACATCCAATTGAGCTTCATTATCATTGTATTTCCCATTCTCTGTCCATTTAGAAAGTCCTTCGGGTGGCACGGCCGATGGTGTCAAGATGAACGGCAGCTCCAACAGTTACTGTTATGCTTCCTCGGCTGGCAGCGCACCCATGTCACCACTCAGTTCCTCCTTGTCTTCCATCCTCCAGCAGCCAGATGACTCCATTCCCTTCGTGCCTCTGTCTCCTGCCCTGCTCTGCGACGAGTACATGCTGGGTTTGGGTGATGAGCAGGGTATAAGTGATCTATTCGACTCCTGTGATTTGGACACGCTGGCATTGGATGACCTTCTCAGGATATGAAGGTTCCCTGTGGTCAAAGATGGAGAGCTGTTTGTAGGTCTTCAGAGTTCCTGGGTTGACCTGTGAATCATGGCTTGCATGTTTTTGTGCTTGCACCTGTCTAATTGGTTCACAAAAAAATGTTGTCCCCCAAAGTGGTGCTTTGAGGCTATGGCTGGGTAGCTGTACCCAGATAATGTCGTTTTTAATGTTATTGCAGTGTGGCCGATAGCTCTCATTGGTGCTTGTGATGGGCAACTATAATTCTTAAAGGGATAGTTCACCTTAATGTAAAGTTTTGTCATTTGTAGACACGACATGATATTTTGAGAAATGTTCCAGTGTGTTGAGTCGGTACATTGGAAGTCAATGGAGCCAGTGTGGTTTGGTTACAAACATTCTTCAAAATGATCACCTTTTGTGTGAAAGTCAGTCACACAGGTTACGAGTAGCATTTTGAAGTGATTATTTTATATTTTTGGGTGAACTATCCCTTTAACCCCTGCCAGTAATGCCGGAGGGTCCTTCAGAGTGTTTCTGTATGTCTAGTCAATCTTTTTATTGAATAACCCTAATATTAAACCAAAAGTTATATGGCTTAAATGTGGGTGCTGTTACATTTAGTTGACGCTTTTAGAAGCTACGGTTTATCTCAGGGTACAGATAAAGGAGTGAAAGCTTTATGTGGTCAATTTGATGAATTGAAGTGTATAGAATGAGGTTTTGGACACTCTTCTCCTGAACTGTTGCCTCCTTTGCAAAGAAATGAATTTGGCTCATGTGTTTTCTCATTCATTTTCCATGGTACATATGTCCTTATGTAATGATTCTGTGTTTAGATAATATGCTAAATTTGAACGTGACCCTAATCTCTATTCCCCTAAGAATGTATTTCAGTATCTGAATTGCACTGAAAACTGGAATCTTAAGCTATCATGCACATGACATCAGAGTTTAAGACTGGGATCTTTTCCTGATCTCATTATTTTGTAGATGGCAAACACTTAATGGTCCCCCAACCATTTGTGGTCGGGTAAGAGATTAACCTCCTTCCCCAGTGCTGAGAAATGTTTGGAAATGAGTGTCATTTTATCGCTTCTATGGTGTTGTACCTCGTGTACTTTTTAGGAAGTTTGACTGTTTAATGCTTCAAATGTGAAGTAACCTAATGGAGTTTTGCTTTTGTGAAACTAAGTTATTGTAAATAATGAATTTGTGCTAATGCTCGCTAGTTCTTAAGTCCGTCAGTGGAATAAGGACGAACGTCATGCAGCCATATTGTGTAGAAATAATTTGAACACTGTTTGCACCAGTATGTAGGTAAATGATTTTTTTGTGATTGAAGCATCTAATGTGCCTAAGATTTTTGCACAGTACTGTATTCTAAAATGCAATTTAGCTTTTATGGTTTTTTCTAGTTAAGGCATTTATGTTTTGTTGAATTTATCTTATGCGGATTGTGAACCGCATACATTGTTTGAAATGGGTGGTTTTTTAAATAAAGTTAATAATTTCTGCCAATATTTCTCTTGCTGTGTCTGTGTGGTATATTGTGACATTTGGAATCAACCGAAGGATTGTTCATTTTTTTTGCAAGCCGCTTAATCTGTGTCTAAAACATGAATGCATTAGACAAAAATAATGTATGCAGAAACTGAAGAGCTTAGAATTCAGTAGTATCATACAATGCAAATGAATGCTTAGCCTGAAGGGGATTTGTTGTTAAAAGGAAAAAAAGATCTTGTGATCCATAGCATACTTGAAATGAGAGCTCTGTTTAAGGTCCTGTGTGAATTAGTTTTTTTTCAGAGCTGGTAAAGGAACTATATGGAGACATTTGTGAAATGCCCTCTGATGTTAACAGGATGAATGACTGCGGGAATTGTTTAAGATGGTGTCTGCATTTGCACGTCTTCATTGATATTGGGAGGTTTCGTTTTAAAAGTGCTTTCTGCTGTACACAACAAAGGAACAATGCTGTAGGAAAGCGAGTTCTTTAATATAAAGTGAAATACAGTGACCATTCAAATTAAATGTGATAAAACAAGTGATTCTACCTGTCTATTTTAAACTTATACAATTAATTTATATAGATTTTACCAACTGGATAAGCTTTATATTGTGTTTCTCAGTGATGTCTGTTATAATGACTGTCCTCCCCTTGCTTGCCTTTAGATGGCATGTTCTTCAAGTAAATGACAGAAACACTTCCACATTGAAAATGTATTGCTATTTAAGTGTAATGCTATTTAAAGGGATAGTCCACCTCAAAATGAAAATAATCCCATTATTTGGTCACCATCATGCCATTCCAAACCTGTATGACTTTCTTCTGCTATTGTGAACTAGCCCTTTTCATTTTATACTGGTCTCACAAACCGAAAACGTACATATGTTTGTCCAATGTGCATTGTGTTCCACTGCAACATTATTGATTGTATTAATAGTCACGTGTAAAGCTTTTCAAAAAAGATCTGTTGTATTGTATCCATGTATTTTTTGTCCTGAAGCTGATGTGAATGTAAAAGTAAATGTTTATTTTCACATCAGCTTTGTTTTTGTTTTTTAACCATAAGCATGAAGAAACCGACCATCTTGTTCTTCTAAACTCTTTTCTTTTCACATTCAGGCCAACATGCCTTAGATCCTGCTATAGACCAGTGGCTGTCTGCTCTTTGTCTGAGCTGCACTGAATGGGCAGGCAAACTATGATGTAATTTGTTTTTAGTAGCCTTGATTTCGTCTGCCGTTAGGTGGCACTGTTGAGACACCGAACAAGCCCCAGACACTTAACCCAATTCCCCAGTTTTGCTTGCCAGACACAAGGTTCATGAAAAGTCACAGATTTTTATCAGTTATTCAGATTCTAGTATGCATCCAGCAGTTAAAACAAATGGCTGCAGCTGTTCCCATTGGTTATGTGAAAACTGATATTTGTCTAATTCACCTGCTGCTTTCCACACATGCTTTGGGAAATTTCAGCCGGTGTGAAATCTATTTCAAAGCCCATGTGCTTGTATTTCCTTGAAACTTCTTTTTAAATATAAATGTTTCTTCTAAAACGTCTATGTATAAAACCAAATGCTTCCCACACTTGCAATACATGCAGTGACTCTATAGAACAAAAACTGCTCCAACATATACACACAGCGTAGAGATGCCACACGTGCGTTCAAACTCATCGTACCTCAGAGTACATTGCTTCTCATTCATAAAAGCAGACCGCGTGTTTTGATGTACCCCGATTGGCTAGGCTGCGACTCGCCGCATCCTATGCGACCAATCAGAAGCAGGCTGCTCTCCATCCTCTCTGCTCTCTCTGTCTCAGTTGTGAATCTGATGAATAAACTTGATCTTTTCTGCACACTGTGTCTGTTGCTGCGGTCAGAGGTCTGTTGTACAGCCTAAACGAAAACAGAAGATTATTATTGCATTGCAAACATTGCGGATAACAAATGCATCACTGTGGGCTCATAAAACACCAAATACATCTGTTCTAAAATCAGCTTGAGTCCCGTCATGCAGAAGGTTCTCATGGTGTGTGCGTAGTAAAAAAAGAAATCATAAAGTCAAATGCACCATATGCTAACTTGTGTATACATGGTATTCATATCAGTAGCAGATATGAGGGCAACCAAATGACCGTTATTATGTTAAAGAATGATAGAAAGTACTTTTATTGTGCATTGATATGACTATTTTTCTGATTCATGTTGAGCCTCTTAATTAAGATACAGTATGTTGTTAAATAAGCATGATTTATATCAAGCCAGAGTTATGTTTGTTAGGTATTTGTCTCTTGGGAGAATTATATGGGTTACCCAGCTTGGGTCTTTTTGTTTTTCATTTCGTGTGAAATGCAGATATCTGATATTTAAACACAGATGCCTCATTTGTAAACTAAATTACTGCATGCAGCCGGACAGTTTAAGACTACCAACCACCCAAAATATTATCCGATACTGACCATCATTAGCAGGTCTGTCCTAATACGCTTGACAAAAATGTCTGAAAATATTTTTCATTGATATAACACATGTTGTCTGTTAAGTTGAATATACGTACATTTGCCTAAACAAATACAGGGGTTTATTTGATATCAGGATGTAAGTTAAACTATAACAATTATGACATTGAGTATAAGTGTGAACAAATCTGTGATTTTGTGCCTATTTGCTGAGGCGCAGAGTGGGTGTGTAAATTAAATGAAATCATAATAACACAGTTTTCACAGTGTTATTCAACTATAAGAAAAAGTGTTGTTTGTAATGTTTCTGTGTTAATGAAGAATAGAAATGATATCATTGGACAGCGTATGAGCTTGATCAAACTAAATTTCCCATAATAGAAACGATGTCATTGGACAGTTTATGAGCTTGATCAAACTACAGTTCCCATAATGGAAACGATATCATTGGACAGCGTATGAGCTTGATCAAACTAAATTTCCCATAATAGAAACGATGTCATTGGACAGTTTATGAGCTTGATCAAACTACAGTTCCCATAATGGAAACGATATCATTGGACAGTTTATGAGCTTGATCAAACTACAGTTCCCATAATAGAAACGATGTCATTGGACAGTTTATGAGCTTGATCAAACTACAGTTCCCATAATGGAAACGATATCATTGGACAGCGTATGAGCTTGATCAAACTAAATTTCCCATAATAGAAACGATGTCATTGGACAGTTTATGAGCTTGATCAAACTACAGTTCCCATAATGGAAACGATGTCATTGGACAGTTTATGAGCTTGATCAAACTACATTTCCCATAATGGAAACGATGTCATTGGACAGCGTATGAGCTTGATCAAACTAAATTTCCCATAATAGAAACGATGTCATTGGACAGTTTATGAGCTTGATCAAACTACAGTTCCCATAATAGAAACGATGTCATTGGACAGTTTATGAGCTTGATCAAACTACATTTCCCATAATGGAAACGATGTCATTGGACAGCGTATGAGCTTGATCAAACTAAATTTCCCATAATAGAAACGATGTCATTGGACAGTTTATGAGCTTGATCAAACTACAGTTCCCATAATGGAAACGATGTCTTTGGACAGTTTATGAGCTTGATCAAACTACAGTTCCCATAATAGAAACGATGTCATTGGACAGTTTATGAGCTTGATCAAACTACAGTTCCCATAATAGAAACGATGTCATTGGACAGTTTATGAGCTTGATCAAACTACATTTCCCATAATGGAAACGATGTCATTGGACAGCGTATGAGCTTGATCAAACTAAATTTCCCATAATAGAAACGATGTCATTGGACAGTTTATGAGCTTGATCAAACTACAGTTCCCATAATGGAAACGATGTCTTTGGACAGTTTATGAGCTTGATCAAACTAAATTTCCCATAATGGAAACGATGTCATTGGACAGTTTATGAGCTTGATCAAACTACAGTTCCCATAATGGAAACGATATCATTGGACAGCGTATGAGCTTGATCAAACTACAGTTCCCATAATGGAAACGATGTCATTGGACAGCGTATGAGCTTGATCAAACTACAGTTCCCATAATGGAAACGATGTCATTGGACAGCGTATGAGCTTGATCAAACTACATTTCCCATAATGGAAACGATGTCATTGGACAGCGTATGAGCTTGATCAAACTACATTTCCCATAATGGAAACGACGTCATTGGACAGCGTATGAGCTTGATCAAACTACAGTTCCCATAATGGAAACGATGTCATTGGACAGAGTATGAGCTTGATCAAACTACAGTTCCCATAATGGAAACGATGTCATTGGACAGCGTATGAGCTTGATCAAACTACATTTCCCATAATGGAAACGACGTCATTGGACAGCGTATGAGCTTGATCAAACTACATTTCCCATAATGGAAACGACATCATTGGACAGCGTATGAGCTTGATCAAACTACAGTTCCCATAATGGAAACGATGTCATTGGACAGAGTATGAGCTTGATCAAACTACAGTTCCCATAATGGAAACGATGTCATTGGACAGCGTATGAGCTTGATCAAACTACATTTCCCATAATGGAAACAATGTCATTGGACAGCGTATGAGCTTGATCAAACTACAGTTCCCATAATGGAAACGATATCATTGGACAGCGTATGAGCTTGATCAAACTAAATTTCCCATAATAGAAACGATGTCATTGGACAGTTTATGAGCTTGATCAAACTACAGTTCCCATAATGGAAACGATGTCTTTGGACAGTTTATGAGCTTGATCAAACTAAATTTCCCATAATGGAAACGATGTCATTGGACAGTTTATGAGCTTGATCAAACTACAGTTCCCATAATGGAAACGATATCATTGGACAGCGTATGAGCTTGATCAAACTACAGTTCCCATAATGGAAACGATGTCATTGGACAGCGTATGAGCTTGATCAAACTACAGTTCCCATAATGGAAACGATGTCATTGGACAGCGTATGAGCTTGATCAAACTACATTTCCCATAATGGAAACGATGTCATTGGACAGCGTATGAGCTTGATCAAACTACATTTCCCATAATGGAAACGACGTCATTGGACAGCGTATGAGCTTGATCAAACTACATTTCCCATAATGGAAACGACATCATTGGACAGCGTATGAGCTTGATCAAACTACAGTTCCCATAATGGAAACGACGTCATTGGACAGAGTATGAGCTTGATCAAACTACAGTTCCCATAATGGAAACGATGTCATTGGACAGCGTATGAGCTTGATCAAACTACATTTCCCATAATGGAAACAATGTCATTGGACAGCGTATGAGCATGATCAAACTACAGTTCCCATAATGGAAACGATGTCATTGGACAGCGTATGAGCTTGATCAAACTACAGTTCCCATAATGGAAACGATGTCATTGGACAGCGTATGAGCTTGATCAAACTACATTTCCCATAATGGAAACGATGTCATTGGACAGCGTATGAGCTTGATCAATCTACATTTCCCATAATGGAAACGATGTCATTGGACAGCGTATGAGCTTGATCAAACTACATTTCCCATAATGGAAACGACGTCATTGGACAGTTTATGAGCTTGATCAAACTACATTTCCCATAATGGAAACGACGTCATTGGACAGTTTATGAGCTTGATCAAACTACATTTCCCATAATGGAAACGATATCATTGCACAGTTTATGAGCTTGATCAAAACTCCATTTCCCATAATTCCTTGAAGTATTAATGCATAAATAAATCTAAAAACTTACCTGTATTCACAAATAAATATTAAATATATTAAAGATAAATATATATTAAATTGCTCAGCGAGTTTTTTCTTTTTTATCAAAATCACTTGATCATGTCGCAATATCAACTTTCAAGATCATAGTTTCAACTCGAACTTTCCACTGAATGCAAACATAAACACATCACTGTATATTAATGCTGCGTTCAGACTTGCACCGACGCCAGTGGGCGTTGCAAGATCTTACTTTAACATACATTTTTCATTTTATTTATTCACTTTTTTATTATTCATATTTATTTGCTTTGTTGTCTTTCTTGATTGTAGGCCTATATTTGATTTGAGGATTCGTAACTGTTACTTATTGTATTTTGCAGATATGTCTGCCTTTTGAATATTGTAAGTTAATATTGTTTGTTTAATACCTATTTTGTTTGTAAAATTGAATTCAATCAAAAATAAAAATAAATAAAAACATCTTCCTATTGGCTGTCGCTTCCGAAAGTCGCTCTTCATTTGCGTAAGGTTGAGGATTTCTCAACTTTGTCGCGTTATATCTTTGGCGATGCACAACCATAGACATTCCTGCGAATATAGTTATGAAAGGGAGAGCATCATCCTGCGTTTTCATATGTGTAGCCTACTTGCTAAATGTTGCGGACGCAATCAGTACACGCACTAAAGGTTTTTATTGTTTTATTGCTAGAAAAAAATATACAGTACAAAGTACAGAAAAAATGAACAAATTAACCAGGGGAAAAACAGATAAATCACACGTACGCACAAGTAGTAGACTCTCGTATTAAAGCTCGCATGACAGAATTCACGCTCTTTCAGTTATCGCGATAGCCGTCATCAACACCTGTAGCATAATCACCCTGACTGTGTGAATCACGTAAACATAAAGACGCTGACGCCCATTGCACCTAAAATGACAACGAACACTTTTGTTTAACATTTAAGCGCAGTTAGACTACTTTTCTTCGATTTATAACCGACTGCAGAGCATTTTACAAAACTGAACGGAGCAGCTCTGGTGGAAGACATTGATAAAGCCTGGATCCAAAACCCTCAGATGAAACGCAGCTCTGGTCTGGTGAGTTAACAAAAATCCTCCTATAAACCCGAAGCAGAATGATACAATGCACGTGTCATTCTGGTTAAAAATAAAACTGTGTGAACATAGCGTTGTTTATCGCTATAAAACACGTCCGACGACGGTATTATGATGCACGTGAGTGTAGCGTATTTTTACAGCTCGTGAGAGTTTGCTCTGACAGTTCCCCACAGGTTTTAGATCCACTTTTATACGACAGCGGACGTCTATTTCTTATTTATTTATACACTTCTGAAGTTATTACTACGTTCATACAGTAAATATGTAACTGAATTACAACTAAACCCTGTTCTGATTACATGTAGGCCGAATAAGTAGGAATTAGCTTATTTTTTCCAGTGGCTTTATTGTTACATTATTCATACAATATCACACCAGAAAACCCCTAAGAAATAATAAAATAAGATATTAGAAAAGGAAGTGGCTGTTTGAGATGAGGTAATGAGACGGTCCCCCTTAAGCACATAGAGCTTGTTAATCGACGTCGTTGCGCGTTGCATGCTGGGGCGGCGCCGCCGCCGCCATCATCTTCGGAGGTTATTTACTAGCTTGCTTTTTGCGTACAGTGCTGTGAAGAGAATTCAAAGCGGTGGAAATATGAATAAATCAAGTCAAACTGAACTTTAAAAACTGAACTCACTAGCAGAAAATATGTCAATGACACCCAGCATTTAACACGGCGTGACGTCAGTGCCACATTCTGTATAGAGCTTGTCATATTTCATGTACTAAGATTAATTGTCTTCATTAAAATGATGTATTTTGGTATAGTTTATGTAGTGTATGCAAATAGTATGTCGTTACTGTCATCACTAAATTGTTAATAAAAAAAAACCTATAGAGCTTGTCAATTGACGTCATGGCACGTGGCTTGCTGGGGCGATGGCACCATCTTAGGAGGTTGTTTTTCTACGGGTCTCAACTTGCTTTTGCGTACAGTGTTGTGAAGATAATTTGAACGGTGGAAAATATGAATAAATAGTCAAACGTAACACTATTAAACTGAACTTACTAGCTGAAAAGAGCCGCTACCATCTACAAATATGGCTGCGGCACCCAGCATGCAACTCGGCGTGAAGTTGATTGACCAGCTCTATTGGTGACTACCATTATAAATAGGCTTGCCACAGATATGCAGTGCTGTCCTTGTGAAAGGCCAGTTTTAATATATGTATATTAGATTTAGTAGGGTTAGTTTAATGCATATAGCATTTGTTGAAGATTAGACCTTTTTCAGTAAACTGACTTGATGTGTCGACAGACCAGCTGCTGTCTAAATGCTTGCACCAGAGGGAGATGAACCTGAACGTCCTGTGTAGTGGGTGCACGCGGCATGCCCGCCCCACCTGCGAACCGCTGATACAGCGAGAGGACGGCACAAGCTTTTCTCAGAAGTGGTCCCAGATCTGGTCATTTGCATGCCATTTGCATACAGTTGCCCCATAAAGCCTGTTAGTAGTGTCAAGATGGCAAATGAACTAGTTTTAAGTTTGCGTCTCATTTGCATGGGAACCGCTTAACCGGGGTTGCTCGGCTAGGTGACCTTAATTGCCTTCGTCCTTGCGCAGGGAGAAAGCAGCCTCTGATTGCAATTAATTTCATTAAGGGAAGTATCATTATGACCCAGAGAATACATTTGCATGCTGTCAGGATGGGGACACGCAAGCTGTTTCCAATCAAGTTGGTTTTTGCGCATGTAGATGTTCTGTCATACTTTTTGTAAGGATGAAAAATTAGGCCGGGCTATGGTGAGTGTTGCGTTCATCAGCGCGATCAATCTCACTCAAATAAGAAGCAGATGCATTCATTACATTAGTGGGGGAGGTTCATAGTTTTGCTGAGTTAAACGGTCTGGGTTTCGCCACGGGTTAATGTGATGCTTTTAGTTTAGCTGTCACTGTCTCAGGAGATGTCAGAGGGCTGGGCTAAGGGAATAAACATGTTTACATCATCTAGCTGTCTTTGTCGGGACGTTTTGAGTAAACGTCCTCAAGAGTTTTGAAAGGTAATAGCTTTACACTCTGGAACCTTTTTACAGATGGGTCCAGAAGTATGAAACCCACGTTAAAAACCCTGTATTCTCACCCTTATGTCATTCTAAACCTGTATGACTTTCTTTGTTCTCCAGAATGCTGGGAACCAAACAACATTATCCCCCATTGACTTGTATTGGATGGGCACTAAACTAAAATATCTTATTTTGTGTTCCACCGAAGAAACAAGTTTTGACACGGGTTTTGAACAATTTGAGGGTGAATAAATCATTACTTTCTCTTTAACCAAATTTGCGACATTGGCCTAGTCTCTTTTACAGTTGGTCAGGTGCTCTTTGGAACATGAGGTACAATCCAGTTGCTTTATAAACAGAAAAGCCCAGAATATGTTATAACAAGCTAGTTTTGTTCCCCATGAACATAGAAAGCAATTTGGGGGTTAAAGAGACACGAGCGAGATGAGTAAATGACGACAAACATCTTTTTTATTTTTGTGTGAACTGTTCCCATGTCATATTTTTGGACCATTCCATTCATTTCGTTATGTTTCAAAAGCACCATAAACACGTGCCACCAAATTTATTGAACACACGACTGTGTGGCTACGTGTGTGTGTGTGAGGGCAACAGAGTATATTTTCTCTCCTCCTCAGGGTAGATTTGTAATTAAGCTTTAAGGTTGAGGCTTTTCTGCTCGGCTGGAGCTCCAAAAGCTTTGGAGAGGGAGAGAGAGAAACAGTGAAGGAGGGAGAGAGTGAGCGAGCAGAATCATAATGACACTGCTCCTAGTGGAGTGTGAAATTCACCTCTGAATCCGTACGCCGATCGCTTCTCTCTCTGAGGCCCCAGCGCCCAACACGGGGGTCTCCTGAGCCTTTTAACCCTAACCTCTGGAAATGAGTTATTCATTCGTTCACCGCCATCGCGGGTCCTCTGATTGCTCTGACGCCTCTAATAAATGCTCAGATTGGGTTTTGAGCGCCGCGGTCAGGAATGAGAATCTCTGCTCTTTTCCGCAGAGACGGTTCCTTTCCTTCAGGGTGGAAGTTTGCGGAAGCGGAACGTGTCGGATCCACGAGGGGGATCGAGAATGGAGTAGATGTGAGGGTCATACCTGTAGGGCTTCTGTTGATGAGAAGCTGCTCCTCAATAACATTGTTTGTGACACCACCTCTGAGAATGTCGTAACTTCAGAGATTTAGAGACCTCGTGGGAGCTTTACAGCACCCATGCTTCGTTTTCTTCTGTCGTCTTAAAATAGAGCCCCACGCAGTGTTTTTCCACTCCATTTGTCCTGTACATTGAAAATGCTGCACCATTTCGAAACAGTAATTGAGCCGAAGGGGCAAATGTCCACGGGATAGAAAATCCTCAGATTTATGTGACCGAAAATCAATAGAAGTCTTTTACTCGCACAACACACAGCCTCTTGTTTGGGATCATGAAGCAGTTGTAGGTTTTCATCTCTATTATTATTTTAGTGATGGTTTCGAAAGCAAGCGTCTGTTTCGCTATTGTTCGTACTCGGTTTGTTCAAATCCTCAACCCTTTGACCTAAAGCACTGAACTTTGGCACATACCTCGCACCAATTGTGCTAGAGATGAGAATTACACTTCAAATGTTTTTTGAATGTCTTTTTGATGTTTTTTTGATGATCAGGCTTATGATTTGGCAGATGATGGGGTCGGATTCTTCGGGCCAGTAAGCAACACCCAGATCACTGTAGCAACTGTAATAAAACATAACTATGCTACAAAACGTAACTCAAAACACATAGCAACACCCTGACAACCACCCTTGTTGGGGTCACATAATAGATCAAAATATACAATGTTTTGCAATGACTGAATGATCTTAATACTTCAAATGAATCAACCTAAAACTTACTGAAGTATATGAACTTATATATTTCAAATTGATTTTACAAAATTACAGGAACCAGAAATTAAAAATGTTTCATTATTTACTCACCCTCATGTTATTCCAAACCTGTATGACTTTCTTTCTTTTGCAGAAGAAAGATGTTTTAAAGAATGTTGGTAACCAAATAACGTTGGATCCCATCGTATGGACTCAAAAGCACCA
The DNA here is from genome assembly GCF_947034865.1 of Barbatula barbatula. NCBI lineage: Eukaryota > Metazoa > Chordata > Actinopteri > Cypriniformes > Nemacheilidae > Barbatula > Barbatula barbatula. Next base: position 13,735,172 of record NC_136784.1, read on the forward strand.
CATTTTTAAAAACATATTTTATATTACTCTCTAAATGATGCCTCTGTAGTGTAAAAGTGATCTTTAGACTATACAAACAAAACAGGTCAAGGTTTTCAATGAAACCAGACAACCAAAAATATTCTTCAAAGTAAACATGGTGCTGCTGCATCATTTCAATTCTCTTTAATTTTTTTTAAATAAAACGGATTACACCTTAAAGAAGTATTTTTATTGTGAAAAAGAGATATTAAATCCCTTTTTAGGTTGCACCCTGTAAACAACTGCAGACTCATTGATATAAATAGTCATGTTAAGGTAAAATATATGTTCAAACAGATGAGAGGAAGTCGTCAGATTCCATGTGACGTTTGTCAGTCAAGTGAATGGAGTGTTGAAGCCAGGAATCATTGAAGGTGCATTACTCGTATAGTGCACAGAATACAGATTTGGCCTATAGGGATGGGGTATTGTCGGTCTAATGCAACCTTACTCTTTCAGCTTTGACGTTGGTACAGCATGGAGTACAACAATCTCAGTGAGGCATATGTATTGCCTGTGAGGTTTACACATTCTTGCCATGTAGTGGAGCTTTTTGTATCGCTTCTTTGGGCTATTTTGGTGCACATCTATGTGTCTATAGAGGGCAACGGGCTTTCAGCTCTTAAAGCCAGAAAGCAAACAGATATCTGGAGCACTCATTGATCTTTCAAAGCCTCAGGGAGTCTTGTGGGGTAACTTGCTTCGACCAGCACCACGCTTTTTAACGCAGGCACGCAGTAAACCTGCTCAAACAAACGGTTTCAGATGTGACAGTTGACCTATGCATGTATTTACAGCTGATTCTCTCGCCACAACGCTTCATTTCTCTTTTGCGCTTCTCTCCAAATGTTAAGTAACTGTCTACAGTTGGTGTTGTGTCTTATATAAGTTTGTATAGAGGCCAGGTAATTTGTTGTGAAACATTAAGACGGCCCCTTGCAGAGTGTCTCTTGTGTTCAGCCGAGCTTGAATGTCAGGCCCCTTAACTGTGCCGTGTGGGGTTTTTGGTTTTGTTTTAAAGCATTTCTCAGGATCGACACAGAGTAGTTTTAGGTTTAAAAGTTTCAAAAGACGGTTTCATCATTAATTTATATTAAGTCATACAGATTATTTTATTGTATATTAATTGTACTAAATTATTGATTCTTTGTGGATGTCTACAGGAAGTTAAGTTTGGGCCACACAAACACATTTGTTTATGTTGTTGCTGCCGAATCCATCTATGGCTTTCTAAAAAGTAAATGAACTGGTTCTTTAAGGTCGCTCGCTCTTAATTTCCGCATGCTTTGCAATAAAAACATGCTTCCATAATTTCCTAACAACTCCTGTTTGTTTACCCTTAAGAGGGTGTGAGCCGAGTTTGTGTTGAGGGGTGAAGACGCATGACTCATAATAACCTGACCCTAATAACATGGCAGTGAAGGTGCTTTTTCATTGTGTGCCTTCCTGAGTCACGCAGGACAATCGCCCAAAGATCCACAAGGTTAATATACTTAAACAAGCAGACTCATTTTTGTTTGTGGAAAAACATTAGGCATAAAAAAAGAGCACAAGATCCTCCCCAAATTCCCCTGTAGGAACATCAGAAAGCTCGCAGTCAGATGGGGGTTATTGAGTTTAGGCAGTTAGTTTAAATGGCAGCCCTGGTTTCCTCCCCTGTGGTTGCCATGAGTTCATTGAGTTGGTATGGACCCTGGCACGAAGGGTTTTTCCACAAGGCTTTAGTGTGCCAGTTCATGTGCCCTTCGGTCATTGTGGTATTTTAGGGTGTTTGTTTTACTAGAACAGTCTAATTTTTAATGTCTTGCACCCTGACCGCGTCACGCTTGCCACACACACACAGATGGCAGATTTGGGGGCATAGCGCCATGTTTTTAGACAGCACATTTATGAATATAAATGATATGTCTAAGTATATGAAAAAACAATAGCTAACGATCTACATCATATAACATTATAATAACAATATATTGCTGTAAGTTATTACAAAGTGTTTTAATATATAGTAGTTAGGTGAGAGTCTCGGAGGGGTCTATGAGAAATCTTTGACATATTGGCATGGCTCTTTGCCTTACTCTGTGTCATGTGAACAAGCATTATCCAGTGTTAGTGTGAATATGCTACCTGTCGAGCTGTTTTGCCAGTCAGAATACAGTATTGTCAGCCATATGTTTGACCTCTTTGGCAAAGGAAAACACACCAACTGCCATCTTAACAGAACCAAGCTGCTGACTGCTGACTGTTGCTAAAGCCAGAGTAAACTCCCAGAATGTTTCAGTCAGATGAAGCCAGGTTGAAAAAGCTTACAGGAAAGGACAGAAACATCAAAGAAAGCTGCCGGAGTACTGAAGTTTAACATCTCCAGCAAACAGGCGCAGTGTATGGAGAGTAAACAGTTTTTCTATAACCTGCTGACTATGTAGCGATTGATGCTAACAGAAAAATTTTGAAACTGACACTGCATATGTATGAAAGTAGCCTGTCTCTTGAATACTTCACTTTTGAATTGACCTTTGTGAGTTGAATACTTCACTTTTGGACTGACCTTTGTGTGCTATGCGAAACTTTACAAAAACCGGCTTGTGAACCGAGTGCCTCATCGCTTCCCCACCACAGCAGTATTGGCACATGTGCCGTGACCCCGCGGCGGGCCGAGGAGGGACAGGAAATAAGCGCAAGCACACTGAAGATCGGGAACGTTCTGACTGGCATGCAGATATTCTTGGTGAATGACATTTGTTGCGTGATTGCCTAATTGTCTGACAGAATTGGGGCTAGATTTGAGTTACTGCGCTGTGGGAATTGAAGGATATTTGTCTGTGCTGCTTGTTTTTAGGGAGAGGGAGTATGAAATAAACCCTGCAGAAGTAAAGATGAAAATAACATAAATATAATTAGGATATGGGATCATTTAATTAAATTCTCTCCTTAGTAATGTGATCCAAGGGAGTGCTGTAATTTCTCAGTCACATTGTGTTTTGCTGTATATTAGGAGTGTGACGAGACGCTTATCTCATGAGACAAGACACGAGACTGGGTTCACGAGAACGAGACTAGACGAGAATTTAAGACTTTTTAAAGAAATCCTCAATGATGTAATATAGGAATAATTTGTCAACTCAAAATGCTAAATATGTCGGCATTATAAAATCAACTTGTACTGCATAAAACACATTCAACTTCTATTTTAATGAATTATATTATGTTGTAATAAGCAATATGTAAACACTCATTTAAGTTTGTGACAAAACATTTTGCAAAGGCAGTAATAAACTAAATGTATGCTTTGTTTTCATAACAGGCAAAGCTTTTAGTAAAGCGCTGTGGTTGTTTTCTTTATATGCTTTTCGCATTGTGCTCGTGTTAGCAGAAGTGGCGATCATAACACACTGTCGATCCTCCTTCCTCCACTGACTGAACCCTCATAGACTTCATAGAAACAGTCAAAACTACATAAACACATCATGTTTTATACTAACATTGCACATGACAGATGATCCGTTTTCAAAGAGGTTTGCTTGTGAATCTATTTAAAATAACGTAACGTGAACTTGCAATTGCTGTACTCAACTTTTTGTAAAGGCACCTCCGCTGCTGTTTAGCTGCGCGGCTGCATTCTCCAAAAGCACTACTGGCAGCGCAAATCACCGTAATCTGCAGAAGCGAGAGACTAGCACGAAGGTTGAAACCCGTCCGTCTAGCACGTGTTTACATTGAAAAAGGGTGGGAAAGTAGCACTGCGGGATGGAAAAATCACTATATATCAATACATTAAGGTTGCGCAAGTTAAATTTAGGGATTAAACTTATTATTCATGCTGTATCAATGGGGGGAGTGAATTTTTAAACATGGTTTTTATTACCGTAGGATGAGCTATTTCTATCTACATACACCACAGGCTCTTTACATGGAATTCACCATGTTGCATCTACAGTAGCCCTAAATGGACAAACTTCTACAGAGCACGGTTTGTTAATATGTTATCAGGGCTGCAAGATAAATCACAATTCTGATTATAATCGTGATTAAATCAAGGTTGTTATTGGGATCTTGAAGGCTGCGATTGTTTTATGCACAGCTTGTTTGTGAAGCACAGCTCTGTGATCAGTGGCAAATTCCGCTCCATCTGAAAGCCGGGTGCGTTTGAGTTGCTTAAAATGTGCGTTTAAAAAAGACATATCATTATAAATATACTTTGTTTTTCAAGCCTCCTCTTTTCATGATAATAGTGATAGAAAGATGCCAGATGCAGATAGGAAGATCTTCAATTGCATTGGAGTTTCTCTGCAAGAGCGCTCTCTGGCTTTCGGATGCAGCTACATTTAACCTAGGGCTGGGCGATAAATCGATTTTATCGATTAACTCGAATTTGACGTTTAGGGCGATTTTTTTTTTAATGAAAATCGGTTTTCTCTTTAACTTCTACGACCGACGCTCTCGAGTGTTCACACCAAACGCGAGTTGCGCGAATTAAACGCGCTATTCGCGAGTAGTTGGACGCTTGAACATTTTGATTTTACTCGCTTCATTCACGCGTGTAATTCGCGCCATTTGCGCGTGTAATTCGCGCCATTCGTAAGTGAAATACGCATCATGGGAGGGGCTTCTGGCAAGCGGCTCGCGTCTAATTGCGACATGGATTTTGTTGAGAGGGTAGCGGCACACCCAGACACTGATCCACTTCACTTCAGTGGTGGAAGCGTCACGAACCAAACTTCCCAAGGCTCAGTAATCTGGCCAAAAAACACTGGTCTGTCCCTGCTACAAGTGCACCATCAGGTAGGCTTTTCAGTGTGGGAGAGGGCATTGTTACATGTAACCGGGCAATGCCTCAAGCCAGAGGTAGTAGACAGGCTTGTCTTCCTGGCTAAAAATGTGTAAATGAAGAATGTTGAAACTAAAGTAATGGATGTAGATGTTTCATTTTGTTTACAATTTCAGGGATTCAGGAAAACTGTTTAAAGTTTTGTTTGCACTTTATGAATACCACGGCTGTATGTATTTTTGTACAATCTAATTTAGTCATTTTTGCCACATTTATTTGACCAAAAAGGGACACAATTAAATTATTTTTTCATATTTTAAGTTATTTTGAAGGTGCATTGTGTCACTGTAAGTTTGAGGTTATTAGAAAACTGATAAGCTACATTTTCACTGTTTACAATGGCAGGGCCTGCCATCTCGTTTACAAGCATGTTTTAAGGCTTGTTTCCTGTTACACTTATGCCCCAATGGGAAATTTAGATTAAACAGCATAAAGGAAAATCAGAACAAAATAAAGAGTACATTTGTTTTGAGCAATTTCTTTGTCAGTTGTAGTTTGTTTTTAAATAGAAAAAATAAATCGATTAAAATCGAAAATCGGGTTTGTTGTGAAAAAATCGGAGATTTTTTTTTTAAGCCATATCGCCCAGCCCTAATTTAACCATAGTTTACTGACAACCTGCGCATAAAACATCGCAGCCAACGGCCAAATCGCTTGCGGTTTCTTTTCGATTAATCGTGCAGCTCTACAAGTTATCAACTTCAGCGAAGCCGTGAAAACATGACATCATTTTAGTCCTGTGGAATCTGACATGTTTAAACTTTTAACATGTTTTAGCAATTGATAACCACACAAAAAGGCCGGTTCAGTATATTGCTCTGCTCTCACGGTGACCCCTCACAATTGCTCTTTGGTGCAGGAGAACACACAGATGAAAACTGGCCCCTTTTAGCAAGCTCAGGGTGGAGGCGAAGAGGGAGGTGTGAGAAAGAGAGACAGGGAGAAAATTAAAAAGCAAATTCTTAGTGTCATGCGAGGACAGCTCTCTTACAATACCACAGAATTAGTGTGAGTTTGTAGGAAGTGTCATATTTTCTGAGTTCACGAGACGGATTTATCCCCAGATCCATCGTGTTTGGCCCCTGCTGAATAAAATTAATTGTGCTGTGGTGTTTTATGGGCTTCGAAATATCTCTTTCTCATGCCCTCTGTTTTCTCTGGATCTTTCCATTCTGCATTTTTTGTGGCTTGACCTTCTTATAGCTGGAATCTTGGAGACTGGCATACTGAATGAATTCTGAATCCAAGACATGTCTAATTTTGCTCCATTTAGACTAGGCACATTGAGACAAGTGGCCCACTTACCGATTTTTCCACTGATTTGCAGATGTTTGCCTCTTTCGCATGTGTTTGAGTTGGTACATGTGATCGTTTGATAAATTGATAAATAAAAATTAAACACACATACAAAATTATGATGTCATTTTATTATAACAACATAAGTGAAAGAGAAAATTATATTTCTCAATTGCACAAATCCGTTTTTTTTGAGCACCTGATGGCTTTGACCTTTTCCTGTCCATCTCTGTTTATTTGGCACTCGACAATCAACAGATTTCCCCCCCGCCCCCAAACACTGTCACTCACGAAACGAGTCACGGCCATAATCGTTTTGTATTATTTTTTATTAGCCATTTCACACAATTCAGAAAAACAAAAATGTGCATAGGCCTGTATTCATTGCATTATGGATAAAATGTGCGTTATTTGGAAGTCGAGGTGGTGTGTGACTGACTTTAGCCCACTAATTGAATTCGCATCATGGGAGGGGCTTCTGCCGCTCGCTAAGTCATAATAATTTCTTCCAAATAACGCACATCTTTGGTGAATACCTGACAGACAAAAAAAAAAAACGCACACTAACACTCTTCTCTCAACAGGTAGCGGTCTAGCTTTTGTTGAAACTAGTAACTTTGTCTTAGCACCTATTTTACTATTGCTCTTTGTATGAAATATCGCTTATTGCTCCCTGAACTCTTTGTAAGTCGCTTTGGATAAAAGCGTCTGCTAAATGACTAAATGTAAATAATCACGGCCCAACTAGAGAAAGCTCCTGATTGGCAGCGCAAATTTTCTTCAAAGTCATCGCACCGCAAGTAGGTCATCGCGTCTTTGCATTGACTTAACATGTAAATCACTCTCGCTTAACGCTTCATTCGCGTTCGGTTTGAACACCTAGAGGTGAACTATCCCCTGCGCGCCCCTTTCCCCTTCACACACACGGCACCTTCTCAGCATGCAAGGGTGCTAATTTGCCAATTCCCCACACAATGAATGAATGATAGATAATCATTCTATTCGCGGCAGCCCAGAGTTTTGTTTTTTACTGCTTGTGCCGGTGCCGCCCCCCATGTGACATGAAAAATGCTGCCCCAGGCGACTGCCCGGTTCGGCCGTGCCTAAAACCGCTACTGCGTAGGCTGTTTCGAATTAGTACTTCTATGAAGGTGGAACGATGGCAGCTGGCTTTTCCATGCTATAGGGCATGTGTCAGTAGGATGGGCATCCAAACAGTTGTAACCACAATCAATGTAATTTTTCATATAAATTGTGCTTCTCACGTGACATCCTTAGCTGCTTTAAAACCTAAAAAAAGTCATGACTCTTGCTCAGGTTTGTACCCGGGTCTCCTAAGGGCCGTCTAGAGCAATCAGCATGAGATGGTTACCTAGGTCAAGTGTTTCTGAAGCAGGGAGTCACTTTCTCTTTCCCACGGGACAAGCAGAAAGACTCGCTCTTGACCACAGACAGTGTGAATGAACGGAGAGGACAACTGTCTCTGGCACGCCATATTAACAACAAGGCAATGCAGTATTCATGACTGTAATGCCCAGAACATGACCGTCTCTGGTGGGATCTGGGTTCGCCTAATGCACATATGTTGTTTGCGCCTCTCTCTCTTTCGCTCCGATATAGGCTCACACACTTGCCACGCATCTTTCCTCGCTGCCTCACTTTTCCTCTCTCCCCAGAGCCTCTTTTCAGGAACTGGAAAGCTAATAAACACCGGAAGCATGAATAAAAGAAGACGACACTTAAAGGGCTAAAGATCGGCATGGTGTCGACCATCTCTCGTGCACATTGCATTCGCTATTATAGTATTCTTTTACAATAGAATTGGAGCTGAAGGGATAATGTATTAAGAATGTCCCAGACCACTGCTGGGGCTGTATTTGAGTAACACAAGATATAAACTTGGATGTCTGCAGGGTCTTTAAATGGATTTATCAACTTGTAATACTTTTTGAGAAAATGAAGCCCATTAAAAGTATTAAAAAGTCTTAAAGGCCCCCAAATGTAGCCCTTTTGCAATATGTTATATACATCTTAGACACATTCTGTGGACTCCTATGAAGTTTCAGCTCAAAATATCTTGTATTATACTGTGCCCTACATGTCCAGTTTACCTGTGAGAAAAAACTGTTTGTTTTGTTGTGTGTCTCTTTAAATGCAAATTAGCTGCTGGTCTCCGCCCCTTTTCTATTAATGTTTTACTGGTGCGTTTACACAAAAACTGGCGCCACCTCTTTAAGGTAGCTTGAGACGGGGGACATCACAACTACATGACTATTTCCCACCATGCACACATAAGCAAGGCAACAAAACGAGTGTTGTTGGTGCTATTTTGTAGTTTCCTCTTAACTTTTTTCAAGAGCTGGTTGGGTTGTCCATTAGAGAGAGTGTAAAGCTGTCCTCACTTCATCACAAATCTTGCAGCCTTGAATACCTCACTTAAACACTCATAAAAGTCTCAAGGTGTTTCACCTAGATGGGTGTTTATTCAGCTCAACTGATTGACTGCTTCATACATGGCGGCTCACGCACAAAAGCCACCAGGGGTCTTTGTGCGGCTGGCGCGTGGCGCCGGCAGCATTCGAAATTCAGATTTCCTTGTGAAAAGCGCCCAGACCCTCTCGAAACCCAGCCATTAAGAAATCGTCCGTGTTTGCTCAATTTTAAATAGAACTCATTACAAGTCGCCAGGCTTGATTGTGAATAAAAACACAGTTCCAGTGCTAGACTCCGCCGGTAATGATGTCAAATTTATCTTTCTGTCTAAATCTTTCTCTCCAGTGGTGAATTTGAATTGTTTCCCTCTTTGTCTTTTGCCCCTCTTGAGTGCCGAAAATAAAAAGGGGGGCAACGAATTTTAATTAATTCTAATGAATATGCAAATTGACTTGAATCCTCTGGATAATGTGGTCTTTTCAGTTGTATGTGATTCAATATTTGGAAAGGGCGCGAGTGTGAAAAGAGCGGCGTGCGGGAAAAACACATCTTCCCCTGCAAACATAATCAGCACGTTATCCATCTCCAAGGCCGCACACAAAAGCCACAAAATACTTCCCATTTCTCTATTTAACACGCACGGTTCTGCTTCGTGAGCTCTTGCGTGGCGTAAGGTTGGATTGCTTTAATTATTTGAATAATTTAACTTCATGCTGGATATCATCTTAATTCCTTTACCTGCTGTAATATAGGCTTACGTATAGGATCGCCTGATTGATTGTTCTGCATGTAATGCCTCTTTCATTATCAGAATTTCCTGTTCTATATATCCCTTTTGTCTGCTTTTCACTTATTTCAACAGGACGTTTGGAGGACTGGAATGTTTATTATTACTTGTGCAGATAAGGGAACTGGATGGCCCCAGTGGTGCTTTCTGCAGCGGCTGAGGGGTGGGGTTAATTTTTTTCTTCAATAAAGGGGGTAATTATTTCAGCTCTGATGGGGTCTTTCATTCGAATTTTGCTAGACTGGATAAGAATTAACAAGCAGGTTTTGGGTTGGATTTTGGTGGAGAGCATGACAACTGTGCATAGATTACGGGGCCTGTGATCAAAGGGCGGTTATTCAAGCCTGGTGGCATGTTACGTTTTTTTGGACTCGGTCTTGATGGACCGGAGAAAATGTTTCACCTCTGCAGAAAACGGGATGTGTCGTTTCAGGAAATGTTGAACGAGTGTGTGCAAGCGTTGGCATGACTCAGTGGTGGCGTCTGGCAGCCCAGATTTGCCCTCGTTCTGCAGTAAGGAAGCAGTTGGTAGCCTGAGGAGGCGGAGTTTTTGCAAGTAAGGTGTGAACAAACTGCAGAGAAGTGGAAATCTTGGTGCGCGTGTTGCAACTGTAGCCGGAGGTTACATTAGGTGCAAAGATTGTTATTGAAATACTTTCTCTTCTTAGCTCGCTTGGCTCTGAAATGAAAAATTAACTTGCACAGAAAGATTTGAGAACATTTTGTACTGCGTTTTAAAACCGCTTTCTACACATCGATGGGCACAGATCACTTGAGGTTTGCTTTCATAACACACATGAGTAAAGCACACGCATTCAAGCCCTGTCTCGGGAGAGTAGATATTTTTATGACCATTAATCACAGGCGGGATATTCTCCCACCTCACTAAAGTCCTGTTGGATCGCCACGTTCTTAATGAATGCCGCTAATTGATTCAGAACCAATCAACAGATGATTTGCATAACAAGAACAACATGATTGATGACTCATAAAGAAGGTCCTGTGTGTTATCCTAATGTCTCATTTGGAGCTTTCCTTCACAAAGAGTTCACCCAGGCATGCTAGCCAGTCGCCAATTACTGGCCCGGGCTTTATGAAGATGGGAAAATGAAGGGCTGAGATAAGCAAATATTGTTTAGCCTGACCAGTGGACAACTTACAGTCAAGGAATTAAAGAGGCGAGATACGCCTTTCTGGACATGAGTAATCATGTTTATTAATTTTTCGTTCATCCGTTCTTGCTCCTTATACCTATTTAAAGAGTTGACATTGCTGCAAAGTGGCACTAGTCACAAAATGAGAAAATTACAAGAAGTTATTTTAAATCACGGAGTATAATAATGCAAATTATCTATACAGGAAATAACTGTAATTTCCATTGCGGGAATTTAAGAATTTAGTATTATTTTGATGGGTTGTTGCAAAGACCTTTTTAGTTCATGTTTGACAGTAGCTTCACTCAAATGAAGCGGTGAAATACTAATGAAATAAACTTATCAGAGCAGCTCTGGAGATGTTTGCATCCCCATATTGTGAGATGCTGTAAACGCTGCTCTTTGATCAGTATGAAGTGCTGATGATCTAAAATCACTACGGGATTAAGTTTGAGTTGTTTCTAACGTGCACTTGAAAAAGAAACACTCGTCAAGCATTATCATTATAAATATACTTTATTATCATGGAAATTCCTGAAAATGAATGTCACAATTGGCATTTCCTGGAACTGTCTCAATTCGTGGAGACCGGTCTTGCGAGGCAGCCTCGCAAAAACAAACTTGGATGGAAGATGAACTTCTGGGACTTCAAGGCTGCATTCGATTCATCCTTGTTATCGAGAACACATCCGGGTACTTTTTATGCATTCTCTGTTCTTGTGTGGAGTATTGGAACAGACTTTGATGGTTATTGATGACGTAGAGGGAGGGCACAAGACCGCTGAAGAATTCATATTGAGAAATGGCCTGCGTGTGTGTGTGTGTATAAATCGTTCTTATTCTGTCCCATATTCAGAGAACAGCCTCTGCCTTTCGGATGTTGCGGCATTTTACCGTAATTCATTTAGGAAACGAGCATAATAATTGCACGATATACAGTATCTTCCCAGCCCTACTTGTAATTAAGCTTTTCAAATCTTATAATAACGGTATAGTAACATGACTTGAATGGTCCTTTAGGGTGACATTTATTGTATTTTCTCCTCTAATTTACTGTTCTTTATTGTAGTCTATTTTAATCTACTCTTTTGTAATGTACTACTCTCTCTTCTAATCTAGTGTATTGTTCTTTATCATATCCGTAAACACGGGGTTAAATGACTACACAGCCTCTCTCAGTCCAGCGAACATATCATGCTATTGCTCTTTGTACAGGTCTGACCGATTTCTAATCCTAAACATCAGTCCATTTCTTGTGTGGAGCTCTCAACTTCTCAATCATTTGTCCTCTTATCTGGGATGTTGCACGATTAAAGATGAGATGGCCCCCATCACGGTCCAGATATACAGCATTAGCCATTTATACCCATCAGCTCTCAGTCCTGATCCACACAAGTCTGATTCCCCTTTGCAATCGCTGTGTCCACTGTTCTTCTGGGCGAGCTGATAAGAAAAGCATCATGTTTCCTAAGTCATTGATTTCCAGTATTATTTGTTAACAAACCACCTCTGTTGTTAAGCATTTCTTTCTCAGACGTGTGTCATTGGTTAGTAGCTGTCCATAACACCCAGGAGACGTCAGATATGCACAGGGTCCCCCATCCATGAGTGACCCCTGACTGTCGCTTGCATCATCGTGTCAGGTTATGATCGGGGATGCTCAGAAGTAAAAAGCTATAAGGGAATTTTTGCTGGATTAGAGGATTTGTGAAGAAAATAAGCAAGTTTTATGGCTGTGGCGTATCTGTCAAAACCATTGATTTTTCTTTGCTTAAAATCTTTATTGGAAATGTAGTGAGATGTTGTTTGGGATGGAGCTGGTTGAAGATAAAAGAGTTTTTAACAAGCTGAGGGGATTAAACGGTTATCAGTGCAAGACTTGGATTCTCTTTGGCTTTAGAGAAGATGTAGCCACAGGCACGGAGACCCTCGCTGGGGATTAGAAGTCGTGGGGGTCTCCTGTTTACTTAACATACAGGATCGGTCATGCTACCCAACCCGCACCAGTGGGAGCCTAAAACCACATTTCTCTCTGACCTGGTCGCAACATTTCACCTTCCTCACGGTCCTGAAAAGGTCTTTCATTAAAAAGAATCATTGGACGGGTGAGATGTTTAGTTATGGCCTTAGAAAATAGTATCACTCTTGATCACACCCAGCCTGCATTCTTCTTTGACACATCATCATGAAAATGGTGTTTCCACAGTTTCATTCACTGCTTTATGGAGCTGAAACAGTCACATTGTTTATAGAAATAACCGAATGTGCTTCCCTAAGGCCGCAGAGCTCCTATAATGTGTGTAATGCTTAGATCTCCTCAATGACCTGAAGTGAGCGATGCGGCTCCGCAGACAGTTTTATCTGCAGTGAGAGAGAGAGAAGAGAAATAAAAGTGGCAATTAATTTAAAGCAATTCTATACTTACAGTTTACAGAAGATAATTGCTGTGTGGTGAGCGGTCGGGAGCTGGCGCGGTTAGAAAGTGGATTAAAATGATGTTATGCTGGTTTATTACGTTACATTCATGAAGAGTTGTAATTTTCATGGGAAAACCTACGGCCTGCAGATGCCCATCTGTTTTTGTGTCATCAATCACGGCATTCGATTTAAGCTCTGAATAAGACCGGTTATGGCACTGGAAATAGGTAGAGCACATTAGCTGACATGTTATTTGATGTCTCGTGCTGTTTTCAGATTTGCTTGGTTGAACGACTTCTGTTCTCTCATACACTAGGGGCCAAGAGTGATGTATGGAGGGAATATTTGCGCAATATTAGCTTCTAATGCCACCATCAGGTTCGAATAAACTATGAGGTGTGTAGTACAAAATATAAAAAAGGACTCCGAGCATTTAAGATATTCCTGCTTTCTTCTGCAGAACATGAATATATTTGGAAGAATCTTGGTAACAATGTTGCTACCCATTTACTTCTATTGCATGGACAAAAAAACCAATGCAAGTTAGTTCATTTCATTTACTAATATTTTTATCAAACATGGATGTTATAGACAGTTGCAGCAACCATGAAAGGAAAGAAATTCACAATTCTGCCATAAACCATTTAGGCCTGAAAGAACATTTATTCATGTAAGATAAAGTACAGCCATTGCTTCACTTAAAACTTTGTTTCGACCGTCAGTCAACATTTATTTAATTTCAAAAGACCGTAATCAACTTAGTCTATAATTAGCAGCTACCTTGGGCAGGAAGATCCAGTTCGCTTCAGCAATTAATCAGCTACAATTAGCTTGATCAAAGCATCTACAGCGCACAGATCTCTGAAGAACAGAGTATTCTCAATTTCAAAAGCACAAATACACCAGCTATAATAGAAATCTTCGTCTCAATGCTATGACTTGTTGATTGGCATAGAATAAAGTAATATAGTGTTGAATGATGTGGCTCATCTCGTGGCAAAAGCATCGGTTTGAGTGTGGAACATGAAACCAGCCGCTAATTATTTGGGTGTCTAATTCAATAAAATGAGCTATTCAATTACAGTCATCGATTCTGTTTTCACAAAATTATCAAATTATGGACGCATAACCACATTAAGAATCCACGTTGTCTATAAAATGACTGCAAAATATCGAATGTCTTTAGATAAATAGATAACACGGTTCAATTGATACAACTATTTGAAGGCTCTTTAAGCACACCGTTGTATCATGTTGTGCTTAACATTAGACTAAACTGATGTTGACTCACATTAACGTGATTAAAAGAAGAGGATTTTGAAGGATGTTGGGAACCGTACAATGGCGGCACCTTTTTACTTCTATTGTATAGACACAAAACCAATGTGAATGGATGTCAGTCAACAAGATTCTTTAAAATATCTTTTGCGTTCTGTGGAAGAAAGTCATTCAGGTTTGAAATGAAAAGAGGATGATTAAACGATGACATAACTTTGGGTGAACCAACACTTTAACGAAGTTAAAAATATACTGAAAAAAGAATAGATTACACTTAGACATATAGTAGCAGTAAGCATGTTCGATAATACCTTAATGTAGTGCAGAATACTAATTTTATATTATAATGCCATCACAGCCTATGACTCTCAAAGTGGTGAAGTGAAATTAAAATGTAAACAAGCAGATCTGAGCTCTAATTTCAAATGTTGGGGCACATCAATAACTTCAAATCTCATTCAGTTTCGCATGTCTTGTGATGAAACGGGACAACCAATAGAATTTAAGTTATCGCTCACCACTATATTTGAAATTTGCAAAGCTGCTTACTTTTCAATTTCTCTAAATAAGCTTGAAATATTAATAATTACTCACAAATGGTATTTCGCTTCCGATGAGATTTCTTTATCTACTGGAATCATTTGGATTATTTTATTGATGGGTATATGTTCTTTGTGGAGCTTTAATATTTTCAGTACCATATAGGAAAATAATTTGATCTGTTTGTGTTCAACTGAAGAAAGGAAGTGGCATACATCTAGAACGGCATAGTGAGTACTTTACTAGAGAATCCGGTGTAAAGTATTCCTTTCATATTAATGAATAGGACTTTATTATGAAGCGTTAAAATGATAAAATAATCAAATGTTCATGAGTTTAGTGGTTCATCTATGGCAAAAGCATCAGTTGCAGTGTGGAATATAAAACTAGCCACATGAAACTAATTACCTGCTTGGCTTATTCAGTTAAATGACTAGCAATTCAATTACAGTTATCAATTCTGTTTTCATTAAATCATCAAAATGTGGAAGCATAATTATTATTTGCTTGCTGGTTCAAACTGCATCATCTGCGAAATGACTACAAGCCTTTAGAAAGAAAAAGGATTGTGAGAAAGGCTGAAGTAAATGTTTTGCTCAACTGACCTCTTTGGTATCTCCTCATACATGTACAGATATATAGAAACAAACTCACAGCCTGCAGGCTTTAAGAAGCAAATGTCAGCACATAAGGTCACTGTTTGTGTGTGTTCATGCATTTCATTCTCATCTCTGAAAATCAGTACTGGTCCCTTTAAATTTCATATATTGTTCTATATACTATTAACCACATCCTTGTAAGCTTAATCCAAAAGCTGTCAGAAGAATATTCATCCATTTCATCAAAAACATATTAGCCAGACGTGTCCGGTGCTCCACAGATGATTTTATGGGCGAATGAAAACAATCTATTTAATACTTTGCTACGTTTAAAAACACACCAGTGCTTTTCTTTTTCATTTTGTCATATTTCGCCAGCTGTTTTTCTTCAGGTCTTGGCAGAATATCTGACTGCGCTAAAGAGGCCAAATCATGCCTGTGCTTGTTCCTGCATGTTACAAAAACCTATTATTGCAGGATAACCTTTCTCCATACAAACAGTAGAGACGCTAGCTTTCTTTTGATTTTAGTACAGAGAGAATTTATTGGCAGCCGTGGCTGACTGAAGATAGACACCTTGTGTACAAGGACACTTTTAGTCTTCAGTAATGCATTTACGTGTTCAGTCATTGCTAATTTGGCTGGCGATGAAGAGAAATGTTTCCCAATTCAGATAATTATGGATAAAAACAGGATGAAGAGCTGTGTGAAAACAGATGATGTTTAATAATTTAGCCAAGGAGATATGTGGTGGTTTTTGCTGTTGACATTCATGTGTTTGTTTCTCTCCGTTTTGGCCTTCTGTACACACTGAGATGGCGCTTTTATCTTCAAATCGTTCTGATAACCCCTTTTTATTGTTGTTAAATTTCTCTTGCAGAGTTCTGCCACTGTAGTTATAATGCCTGTCCCTACCATGTTGGTTTCTTAAAAGGTTACAAACAGCAATCCCATGGCTTTATACTGAGTGTTTCTTATTTGTGTCATATCACTTCGTCTTGGAAGTTTATGTCCTGAGCCGTTTTTGCTCAGTGACATTTTGCTTGGATGGTGATATGACTGACTTTACGATGAATTATTTGTTTGGTTGTTTCAACCCATGCCTTTATCTGTCTGTTTAAATGCGGGCCTTTATCTGCCTATTTGTGTTATATCTTAAAATAATCGAGGCTTAAGTCTTGCACAGACTGTGTCTCATCTCTCTGCTTGGTAAAAGACAAACTTTGAAGAGCAAAGATAACATTATGGCCGTTTTAGCATTTTTTGACGTTTTTGAACGTGGGATGTCATTTCTGCCGCCCATTAGTATAGCTTTAAAGCAGCACTATGTAGTTTTTCCACCTTAAAATATAACAATTATTTCAGTGGTAGAACAACTCTTGACCGGACAAATTCTACTGCAGCTGCTACCGGACCAGCCTCCTGATGGCTGAAACCGCACTCTGGAAGTTTGGAGTTTGGGTCGGTACACACAGCACTCCCCATCCCCTGCCTGCGTTATAGTACTACCTAATTTACGGTATACGTCATCAGCTATAAGAGTTAGATTCCTTAGAACGTGCACGTAGACTAATGTTATCGATATTTATAGTTACCATGCTAGCCACTATTCTCATAGCGAGTTTAGTGATTTAGTATTTCCGAAAATATAACTACAGAAAAGTTTTATTTAGGTTTGTTAATAAACACATTCACGTCCATGCGTTGTGTTTTGGGTGACTGTAAATGTGCTATGTAGCTAACGTTAGCACGCTAGCTGCTATGTAGCTAGCATGGTATGGGCTAATGGCTAACAACAAGCTGCTACCTCAGAATCTAGTTTGAGCTATAAGTATAGCATAGTAGTATACCCCGTGGGGCCAAAAGAGTGCTTTTTACATGCAAAGTTTATGAAATGACATGATGTAACAGTGGGTTCTGCTTTGTCAACAAATTCATGTACTGTATATTGCGCTGACCACGGGGAAGCTTAAACAGCGACAGTATTTACGACACTGATAACAGACAATTGCGCTTATCAACCACATAGGGGAACCATAAGTAAAAGTTCTCTATAGCTGCTTTAACATGAGGTTTTCAGCATCTTTGGCATTTGGAGTCATACTGTCCATATTTTGTGTACATGTGTGTTGGTACGTATAAAAATCTGCATATGTTGTTTTAAATGATTCTTTAATTTAAAATCTGCTCTGGCTGTGATTGCTCATGTTGGTGTTAGTATTCATTAATTTTTTTTATCATTTTTGTATATATTTGCATATTCTGAGCAAGCCTACATTAAACACATTAGGCACACTTGAGACCACCTACTCAAATGTACTCTTTGCCCACCATAGTCGTCTAGTGAGGTGATGATGGAACAGATACATGTCACACTTTCCCTCTCTCTCTCTCCTTCTGCCTCTTTCTCCTTGTCATGTTTTTCTGCCAAACGTTGCTTGGCACATTTTATTTTTCATTTAATTTGTATTCCCAGAGGTCCACTTGTACTGTGAGTCGAGGTTTCCTGCATCAAATGCAGTTGTTGTCTTTTTGCAAAGGCTCAGTTCACAGTGCACGGAACCTATCTTTAGCTCTGGTTTTCCAAAATCAGCTTCTGCTTGTGTCCGTTTACATTTTTAGATTAATTTTGATGTCTTGTCCAATATAGTGCACAGTGTCACATTCCTTCGGTTACAACCACTTTGCAAAACCAGCATTCGAAATTTGTGACACAATTCACATTCGAGTTTTGTGCTTTGTTATGGTCAGATTGTAATGATTAGACACAATGTAAAAAATAAACATCAGCTTCTTGTTTCTAAATCTGGGAGCCAGAAACACCACAACATTTGGTGGAATTGACTCATGTCCTCATATGTAATGTCATCAGTCACATTACTTATTGTCATTATATTGTCATTGACAATAGTTTGGTCATGTGCATGATTTTATGAGCAGGTAATTCTCTCTTTCTTGGTTTCCAATAAAATCAGAAATTCCTGGTTTCCAGAATAATGATTACGAGAGAATTGATCCTAGGCATGTATGGAGTGGAAGCTCTCATTAGTGGGAATAACACATGACTTACACACTGCCAGAAATAACAGCAGTGATTAAGAACTCCTTGCACCTCACACACGCACACCTCCTCCTCGCTCACTAAATCACTTTACCTGTTACCTTTGCACAGATTTGGTCTCCGGGCGAAAGTATCGTCAAGATTGTCGACTGAAAAGGGAGCATATCGTCCTGCAGGGAGGCGCTATGATCCTGGTTGATGGTTGGAGGGTTTGAATAATTTAACACTTATGGGAATCGGGGAATGAACAGCCACTCACATTATAGAGCAATGCTCTGTTCCCATCTGGTTCATGGGTGTGCCAAAACGTCTGGATTGAAACACACAACGTGTTAAAAAATGCAGCTTTACAGGCAGTTTGATGTTGTAGCAGTGGCGGAGCTAGAGTTTTATATATGGGGTGGCCAGGGGGTGACCAAAGCTTGGCAGAAAATGTGTGTTTAACCATGACCTTGCATCAAATTATAAATAAATAAATCCTAGGATTGCTGATAAAAGGTGATAAAGTGATAATTTACTTCTAAATGTATGTAGATCATTTTAATTTAAACAAAATAACTTACGGACTGCCACTTTAAAGACACCTCTGGTGCTGCTTTGTTTTCGGAGTAAAAATGAGTAAAAACCAATTATTGAGCAAGTACATGAAAGAACAGTGTTTAAAACTGTGTCACTACCCTTGCGGGGTTCACCACGAAAAGCTTGTTATAATGGTTTTTGCCCTGTCAGGTCGTCTTTCCCTGAGATCCTTATTTGGTGTCATTTCGTCACATTCGTACAGAGAACGAAGAGGATCCGGCTGCTAGCCAGCGTGTGGATGCTGCTAATGACTTACAACTGTTGGGTAGGATTTTATACAACTTTTACTATTATTTAAGGAGGCATTTAGTACTTTTAAACAGCAAGCAGCGTTAACATCTGGGGATTCTTCAGTTGTGAAAAACAAGAAAGTACGAAGTGATGACCGTTAACAAAGACAAAGTGAATGTGGTTGGACTCAAAACAAGAATTAATATTGGCAAGGCATTTCAAAGGTGGAGTTATATCCCAGGTATGATGGCAAGGCTTTGCGTATAGTTTATATAGTTGTATGATGTACAATGATTTGCATAAAGTTTATATAGTTGAATGATGTACAATGATTTTTCACCAAAACATAGAACCTAATGTTAACTTGCACAATTAAGAGTTGTCTAGGAATCATTAAGCCAAGGCTAAAGAGTGAAACTTATTTAAAACACGTTGCTTCCTTATTGTGTAGTTCTGAAGTTGGCATGAAGTACACTTGCCTAGAATGTTAAAAATAATTGAGGATCTCTCCCAACACTGTTTATATTTATCAAAGACGCCTGTTTACCCCATTGTTTATTTAACTATTTA
The DNA here is from genome assembly GCF_947034865.1 of Barbatula barbatula. Classification (NCBI taxonomy): domain Eukaryota; kingdom Metazoa; phylum Chordata; class Actinopteri; order Cypriniformes; family Nemacheilidae; genus Barbatula; species Barbatula barbatula. Next base: position 13,754,964 of record NC_136784.1, read on the forward strand.
ATAGCGCTGTGTCAAAAGAAGCAACCCGGTGCACACCAGTGTCCAATGGTCTCATACAAGAGAAACTCTTTTTTTTGAAAGCCTGATGTTTATCCAATGTATGAGAAGACGGCAGTGAAACTGTGATTAGCCTATAAGTTGTGGTTGGCTTATTAAAATAAAACTTTTTTGCAACTAATATAATGAATTTTTTTTCAATAATACATTTTAAAAGAAACAAGAAGATCTTCAAAGTGTACAACATACTTCGTGTCTGATCTGTGCTCAAAATTTAAAGAGACTGCTAACCTTAAAATGAAATCGCCATTAAAATTGTTTTGTTATATATAGGGATGCACCGATACCAGTTTTTCTCTGCCGATCCGATTCCGATACTGAACTTTCAAATATCGGCCGATACCGATCCAAATCCGATATCAGTTATTGTTGACCTTTTAAGGTTTAGAATGTCTGTAACTCACACAGTCATTAGATTTATCTGCTTAAAGTCAAGCTTTGCATATTCATGAAATACATCAAAACTTAGATAAATAATATACACAGTATGACGAACATCTTTATCAAGAACACTGTGCTAAACTTGTAATTGAAATAAATTAAATTTAATCGAGCTATGGAGTCATCCAAATGACAATCTGTATTTTCCAACCATCCAGCATTTCTTTGATTGAAGCTGAAATCACGCTGCTTCTGTGTGATCCTCGCAACTCTTTAGCATGTAGCACAGCACTCTGCAATGCGTAACCAGAATCCATCCCATGCGCGGTTAAACTCAAAAGGGAATGGGACACACGTCGGAGCTCCAAATATTAGCAGTGAAGCTCAAAGATTTTACATCTTTTAACAGATCCGCAACATGCGACGACACTATAAAATAACTCGGGCAAAGCTGTTTCAGAAATGTATTTACGCGATGGTAAACTAACGCGGTTCAGGAGACGGAAGCCTACATTTTCCACAACAGAGAGAGGCTGATTATCTAGTACAATAAATTCCACAACTTTTCCTGTGATTTTCTGAAGTTTTTCTTGCCTTTGAAATAATTCCTGCAAGGTTTGGTGCTTTAATTCGTCCTTTTTGCGTTTCGCTTGTACAAACTCTTCGTGATCTTTTCCGTGATGCTTCTGAAGATGTTTGATTAAATGTGTCGTGTTGTAACGCGCAACAGTACTTACACACTGGCAGCTGTGCTGCTTTCTGTTGTTTCAAGCGTGAAATATTTCCACATCTGCGACATCTTCAACGCGCTGAAATTTCCATATAGGCATAAAGTTGGGTCCTGAAAGGTCTCCCCGCTAAACTCGCCTGTCGGGCCATTACGCAAAATAAATTTCAAAGTATTTAATTAATATTTTAAGTGGGAATAAATGCATTTTTCTCAAATTAAACGAACGTTTTCTATTTACTTAAATAGAGCTCCCCGTTCAACAATTGCTGGTAATTTGGTATCGGATTTGGATCGGTTGTGCGGACTCGCGCATGTTCGATACCCGATCCATTCAAAAAGGTATGGATCGGAGCCAAATCCGATCCAGAGTATCGGATCGGTACATCCCTAGTTATATAACATTTTTTCTGTGCCTCAATTATGTTGTAGTTGGAATGGACTAAATAACTATTTATTCTTTTAAGCTTAAAGGTAGAAAACATTTTTCATTCCATTATTATATTACAGTTTTTATGCTACCTTTCAATGGTCTCCCACATTGTCCCCCTCACAAACGGATAACCTGTCCCACATTTGGTTTGTTGGGTGGTGGTCACGTTTTTTGCAGTTATTAGCGTGTTCTGTACAGTAATGAAAATGCATCACAACAAAATGTGCACTGGCACAAATGCTCCCAAATATTTTTTGAGGTGGCACTTAATCTGGGGAGCATATGTAACTAAAATGGGTGCAATTTCGAGCTAAGCACATCATGCCAATTGCGTAAGGATATTGGGCCTCATTTATGAAATGAGCGTCAACCGAAAACTGGGCATCGGGTCGTTTCCACGCAAAACTTGACATCTATCAAAATGGACAAGAGCGGTTGACACGATCAAGTTTACGATCTCAGCTCGTGTACACAAGTTTTGAAAAAGACAGAAGGTATGTGTATGCTTTACCCTTTTGATAACTGATAAGGAATAATGACACACAGAAAGATAGATAACTTTTTTTTCGTCTAGTATGACAATGTAAAAATAGATTCCAATGCGATTTCTTATTTTCATTACATGAATTCTTTTATTTTCTAGCCTAATTATATGATTATTTAAATGCTTGAAATTGAAAAGGTGCTTTTGTGTAGAAAACGATAATTTTAGGCTACTTTTATAATGTACAACGAATTAAATGCATTTTACAAACATAAACATTTTAAAAACTACTATAGGCCTGATCAATATTTTTATATGCAATGCTTTAGTTTACCTATTTGCAAGACTAGCTTCTTTGTTTGACAAATATGTATTCTAATATACATGAACACAAAATGCTTAATTCAAAGCTTGCAGGCTCCAGGCTGGTTTGTGGGGGCAAAAGACCACTGTTTTGGTTCTTTCCTCATCCGTCTGCTCTGCCACAGACCATTTTCTCTTTACGTAAATGAATGAAAATTGAATAAAAAAACACTTAACACATCTAATACACATTTGATTGTACCGCAAAAATTATCAGTAGGAACTAATTTACACCTACATTCGTTTTTACATTAACACGTTAATGTGACTCAAACACAGCTCTTTAAGACTGAAGTCAGATTCTTTTTTTTATTTAAATGCATTTTACAGCCAAAGTAATTTAAAGCAGCAAGAATACTTTCAGTGTAAAAATAATATTGAAAACGATACAAAACGTAAATATCCAATAAAAAATACAAACCTCAGCTGGAGTTAGGTTCGCTGTTGCCGGCAGCGGTGATCTCATTACAAACAGTTTTTTGCTTCTTCTGAATTTACTTTTCAAGGTTAAAGTTTACATGTCTAAATCGTAACAGTTCCTCTTTTTGGCCGGATTACGTTTCTCCATGTCGCAAAATCTAATCTATAACCCTGAAGTTATAGAGGCCTGATATGTAAATTGCGATCGATTTCAGCCGCCGAATTTATCAAGATACGATTTTACGAGATTACCGGCATACGAATGTTTGATGAATCACACGTGAACCCTGTCGTAAGATGATTTCTGCGCTCGTTTCTACATTAGGTTGATTGGGCGAGCCCAATTGGATATCACAAAACACACAGGATGTGCATGATCTCGTCACACCCCTATTATTTAGTGTTATATATTGCTAGCACAGTTCAGATGGCAAAGTACATGGAACATTTTAAATAAAAATGTTTGAGGTTAAAAATCTATTTTTGACTTTGGCACATTGGAGCACTTCGAGATCTCTTGAAACGCAATGAGCATACAGGTTTCTTAAAAGACAAGACAACTGAGACATTGTGGCTTTTCTCTCCTACAGATGTCTAAATCTCAAGTTATATGCTTGAATGTCCTACAACATGTCTGCTTTACCCAACATGCTCTGTTGTTTCGATTAAAGCTCTCATTTGTTTTTTTGGCAATTTCAAACAAGCGATATAATTCCCAAAAACCCAGTTTTCAAACTCCTCGCTTTCCACTGTTTTCTGGTTTGGTCCTTGTTTTTCTGATGAATCCATCTCTTTGTACCTTATCATGTCACTCATGTTTAAGAGCAGGGCTGAATAATGCCGGTGAGGTCCACGGGAAGCAGAAGAACGCCTGTAATTGGTCTGGATGAAGATAATTGAATCCTCTCGTTTGCAGGAATGGAATAGAGTCACAAACGCTGCTTTCACCTGACCTCTCTGACACTTCAAAGTGTCATTACCTTGCTTTCCGACAGTCTCGCTCCACTCACACTGCTCTATATTAAAAAAGACTGTGTGATGAGACACTTTGAACGGGTCACAGTGTCACCTGGTCTTTTGTGTGTGCGCGAGTGCGTGAGCCCTCGTGGAATGTGATGCAGTGGCATTATGGCAGAGGCTGCTGGGTAATGGAGGGTAATGATTCTGAATGGTTTGAAGCATTGTTGAATGGGTGATTGAGATGAAGGGTCAAGTCACTACAGCACAGGCTCTTGCTGCAGAAGGATCTTTTCGAGACAATTATGTCCTATGGGAGTGGGGGTCCATGGCACTCAGAGACTGCAGGGCTGGCTGAAATAATGTGCGACCAACATGAATTTCACGGATACGAGGTAGCGATTTCGGAATGCGGACGATGCAAATTGTGCAGAAATAACAATAATTAAGCTCCGCCCCTAAACTTGATGTTATGAAGTGCCGCGAGACTGTGTTCAGTGTGTTAAATACGTCGGTGATAGATATGATGCGCTGAACACATCTTTTAAGAAACATGAAGTATTTGTAGCTAAATGGTGGTTGTTTTTTTCATTACTGTCACTGCATGCTGAGATTTTCTGCCTGGATGAACGCTAAACTAAGGTTGGTAGTGTTTGTACGTGTTCAGTGTTTGGGAGCAGCTAATATCAAGTTACACTACACTTGCAGTGCCACCAACTTGACTACATTTTCAAATATGTGAGACATTCCCGCCTGTTTTTAAACAATATAACAGTTAAGTGAACTGAAAAAAAGAAAGCATGCACACTAATAACTGTGAAAGAGAGGGAACGTAGTTTAGGATTTCCAATTCATATAGTTTTAAGGTCATATCACACATCCCTAATATATCACAATAATTTCTTGTTTTGCTTTGCACATGGAAAAGTCTTCTAGGCTTTATCATTACTATCGAGGAGAACTATTACCAGTATATCACAAACGATAAGATAACGGCCATCTCTTTAAACGGTTTCATTGGATGCACGTGCCTGGCCCCAAAAGTGAGCTTCCGGTTTGTGTTTGGTTATTATAAAACAATTCATTTTGTTTAATTTATATTCATATTTTACTGTGTGTTACTCGATAGTTATGGATTCTTTGCGGAGGTTTACCAAAGTTCTGTTTGAGCCACATGATCTTGATGAGAACATCTGTATGGCATACTGCTACATGTTTAGTTTTTTTATTGCCTTTATAGCTTTTTTTGGAAATGGCAGTGGCAAGATCATGGGAAATGCCAGGAGTTGAGATGGGAATGGGAGTCAGGAAAATGATTGGCCAAAAACACAAAATAGACATAAACAAATAATGCTATCAGTCACTTTCAATTTAATTACATTGTTTTTTTGGATTCTCATGGCCACTGTAATTTTGTAGTCAAACTCAGGACAGCCTTGAGCTGTCTTTTTGAACTTGATAGCAAACACTGCATTAGCTTTACAGGCATGCTTTCTTTCCCGCTTCGAGCATCTTGTAGTTGGGGTGAGCGCTGAAGAAATAGATTTTTTGTTCTCAGTAGCGTCTCATCCAATTAACTGATCTGTTAATTAGCAATTTCCTGTCATGGGTGGATGAACAAGGGATGCTTCCTCTCTGAAACCCTTATTTCTATATCTTAAACACATTTTTTTGTACTCTTGTGCGAGCTAATTTGTTCTGTTCTAATTATGTGTCAATTTAACCCTCCTCTCTTCCTTTAGTTCTGTTAATATCGGCTCAGCTATCAGTTATAGTTCATATACTACCGGTCCAAAGTACATATGAAGGTTAATTGGGGTCTCTTTCTTTGTGTTGCTGTTAAAAATAGATTATATTGGCGAGACACCTTGAGACACACTAATGAATGATTTGTTTGCCTTGTTTTAATTACCACAGTGATTACTTCAGGGGGCCGCGCGATGCTCGATGCTCAACATCCTTTGCAACAGAGAAATGTCATTCATGATTAGACTTCCAGCACAACAACAGATCTTAGATAGAAGCAAGCAGAAGTGATGCGGTCCTGGAGGGCATCTGTGATTTTCTTTTATTAGAGCTCAGAAGAGAAGTAGTGTTCATCAAATTGCTTTCTTTTATTTGGAGGCAACAGTGTGTGACAGACGGCAGTCAATTTATGGCAACTCGGGTGCATTGGTTCAGATTATAGGTATTAGATCTTTCACAGATGACAAAAGTAAAGAAAAACATACTGTGTTCATTTATTGTGATTATCACAATTGAACACTTCTTTATGTTGCCTTATGAAATTCAACAATGGTTATACTGTAGCATTTGTGGTAATGCGCATACCGCAAATTAACAAAGTTATGACTATGATGTCTGGAAAGTCACTAAATGTCGCTGTGGTCATTAATGACTGCATGTGCTAATTAGCTTTTCTATGATGTCATCACGTCATATTTCATTCTGACTAGTGTAAGCGCTTCAGATATGTTTAGTTTCTCTCCGGTCCAAACAGCAGAAAGCCAATAAAGACAGTTAAAACAAACCTGTTTCTTCTTAGCCATGGCCTGCTGCTGTACCTCTGATGGACAACTTTAAAGGCTATCTATTTATTTACCTATTTGCACCCTCAGATTCCAGATTTCCAAATAGTTGTATCTCAGCCAAATATTGTGCTATCCTCACAAACCATACATCATTTATTCAGCTTTAATCAGTATAAATCTAGAAAAATGGACCCTTACTGTATGACTGGTTTTGTATTCCAGGGTCACATTAGTTTAAATGTAAAACGTATACCCTTTGTATACCGCAAGCAAGCGGCGCAACATGACACAAAACAGTAGAAACAATTAAAAACAAGGAAGGGGAAACAAATAATAAAACTATGGTAAAAATAGAAAAAAATTACTATGAAACCACGATTAACTATTGACCATTGACTTATATTAGTTTTTTTATTTGATAATACTGTAAAATGAATTGTTATTTGTCTTTTTGAGTGAGTGTATCTTTAGTGTTGTGTTGAACTAACATGCAAACACACTTTCCTCAGACTTGTATATTCTAAAAGAGAGAGGGATAAAAACCGAAAAACAAACTAACATGATTAAACGGTGCTGGGTTGTGAGTTGTGATCATTTCCACCTAAAGCCTCTTAATACGTCTTCTCTAATCCCAGTATTGTTCTCATGCAACATCTGACGTTTTTCGGTGGAAGTAGAGTTTCACTGCCATTTAGCTCCTGCACTAATTGAACATTAACCAGTCCATATGACTTAAACCCAACAGTGTATCTTTCTTTTGCTATCCAATCATTTTACGTCCTCACATAGTATTTGAAGAGCTAAACCGATCTCCAGCGATCGTTCATCACTCGGGTTTTTGTTTCAACCATATGCGCGGTCTCCATACTTTTCTTGATGGAAAACCTAACCAGCTTTGCTCTTCTACCACAGACCATGAAACCCTCATGTCTTCCCTAATCTCTCACTTTCCTTCTTACCTCTCCACCCACACAGTCACACAGAACAGAACAGACACAGTCATTTTTAGAAAGCAGCTTTGAATATGAATCAAAGATGGCTCCCTATAATCCCGGGGCAGATAAGTTTGAAATCCCCAGAGAAACGTGGCGTTCCTTTCGCAGGGGCCAGATGGTGCTGGGAGCAGTAAAGCTGTATCTCTAGTGTGTCAGTCTGAGACCGAGAGAAAAATCCTATAAACCTTGCTTTCAACCTCACTCGTTCATTCCATCACTTCTGGATTTCACTTATCACATTTAGTTATTACTCCTTAAGCCTCACATTTGATCACATATTTACCTATTTATCACTGTTTGTCCATCTGAATGTCTCGCTGGGGCTTATGGGAGCTTTTATCTGACCCCATTTGTTGCCTCTCATGCCATTTGACTTGTTATTGCCACATGTCATTTTTGTTGCTACTGGTGGTTTGGGAATATCAAATAGGATGTCATAGTAGTTGTATGACTGTATGAGTATAGTCACAACGTTTCTCTCTGTGAATGTGGAGTTGAAAATAATTTCATGTACTTGAAATAATGATTGTCGTCGAAAAGGTTTCCCCCAACAGGATAAACATCTACGTTAAAACTCTACAATTAGGCTTAATCTGTTATCAGTATTTAATTCCTTAGATATCATGAATGAACAAGAATCTTTTTAATGTTATTGTATGAATATTGTCGCTGTCCTTCTGAAACCTTGAATGTCCAAATTTGTTCAAGTTTTTCAGGAAATATAAAAATGCTGTACCTACTTACATGATTAAATACAGTTTTAAAATTTGAAAGCACTTTTTATTGGTTCGATATTTGCAAAACCCAGTGATAAACATAAAGGGTGACAAAATATAAAGAATGAGTCATGTGTAAAGTTTTAAACCGTGTACAAGAGAGTATTTAAAAGTATCCGATGACCTCAGATGCTGCAATAGTTTCCAGCCATCCTTGCGACCCTCCAGAGGACAAGCGTGTTTTGAGATTTGATATCTAAAAGTGTCTTGACTCACATACTTGTTAAAGATGGACCCTTTACTAAACATGACGTCATTTGTTTGCCTCCTCACTTTCTATCTCGCTCGTCCTTCACCTTTTTCCTGCGTTGTCTCACTATTTCCACATCATTGTGTGTGTATGCGTATGTGTGCGAAACCCTTCCTGACCTTGTGATGACAGACGCAAGCTCTTGACGTGAACTCCCGTGGTAGCCGGGCGACAGGGTTGGAATGTGGTGACCCAGAGAGCAGCAGCGGGATCAGGGTGTCCCTTCACATTGAAAAAGCAGTGCAGAATGTCGACACTGACGTTAGTCCGGGGGCCGATTGCTCCTTTAGCTTTAATTTACATGTTTTTGGCTTCTTTCTTGCTGGAGAGCGTGTGGGTGTGAAGGGGTTGAAGGGTGGTTGAGGTTATTAGGGTTGGGAATTTCAGCTAGGAAATGAAAGACCTTTTTGTGTGTACCAAGGCTTTTTATATGATGCAGAATTTTTTTCGATGGTTGTCATTTGTTGGATATTTGAATAATATTTTGGATGCAGAATGATCTGAATACCCGTTGAGTTCCTGCCCGAGAACCAGAGGCCATGACAGCTGCTACTTACTCTCATGTATTCATAGTGATGGATTTCATCACTGTTGTTTATGTACAGCTTGGTCAAGGGGCAAATGTTCATGTGCTTAACAGCTGTAAACATGGACAGACTTTGGGTTAAATCGTAGTATTAGGTCGTATAGATGATGAGGCATCAGGTCTTTTTAAGAAATGGTGCTTGTAATCCTGTATTGTGGAGCGCATGCTTCATTAATGTAAAAGGGTTTTCAGATCAGATTTGCACCATCTCTAATCTTTCTTTACTATGCTGGAAAGATATGTATTCTGATGAACGTGTACTTTTGAGAAATCCTTCCACGTGGTTTAACATATAACATTCCATATTTTGATTACATGTCGGCCTGTGATAATCTTTTTATTTATATTTACAGATTTATTTCCAAAACAATTAAAACATTGTCTGTAAAATGTAACAATGACAGACCTATAATATTTTTTTTTACAAAGAAATACATTTTTAATGCAATAAAAGTACACAAAATAAAATAATATTGTACATATTTTTACATGTCACATCGCAAAACAATTGCCATAGCTTAACTATTTTGTATCACAATATGCGCTGTATCGTTTTTGAATTGTGCTTTACAGTAGGTACTGAAATAGATGAAGTACCTATAACTGTTTAAACAATATTATGTTGTGTATAATGTGTGCGTGGGAGCAGTATGTATACATTCTGGTAGGGATGCACAATAAATTATCGGCCATATCAGTATCCGTAATCAAATTTCGGCAGATATATATAATTGTTTATATTTGTTTTCATATAACGGCAGTTGTCCACTATTTGCCTTTTGCTTCAGTCTTAGGAAATGTTATATTAATATCTAGATACTGTATATCGGCCAATATATCGGTTATCGGCTTCCAATGTTAAAGAATCATCGGTTATCGTTATCGGCCAAATCAGTTTACCTATCAGTGCATCCCTATTCGTGTCAGTTATCGTTTACATATCAGTGCATCCCTACAAGTCTGGACATACTATATACATCATGTTTGTGAGTCAAGTGACCCAATGATTGCTACAGTAACTGCAGTAAACTTCAGTTGAACCAAGAGGAACACATCTGTTGGTATATTTCACCCAGCTAACAGCTTTCTTATATTTTAAATTTGTTAACTATTTGATAATGGTGGCTAGTAATCTTTTGTGGCCTCATGGGATAGAAATGTGTCTGTCTGACGTGTACCGAGAGATCTTGGCGAAAACCGTATTTATTAAGGGTATTTTTGGCCTTCTGATGATTTTGACGTTCCGTGTATTCATTTGTACATTATTGTTAATACATCATGCATACAGATTTTCACCTATTATGTAGTATAGAGGTTTGCAATTTCAGAAGCAAGTTTCGTCCAAATTGAGTTTGCCACAACTTCAGCGACCTTAATCAAAATTAAATAAGCTATTTTACTTGTTCCATTGTTGACATAGAAAATGCCTTAGTTACAACTGTCTGTCTTTATGTGTCTGTGGTCTGTCTTTCTGCCCCAATTGTCAGTTTTTTATAAACACACACAGGTGCACGAATTTATTATTCGTTCCTACGTGGCATTATATGTGGGTTTATGAATGTGTGTGTGTATATGATTCTTTGTCCCTGGTTTTTGAGTTTGTATAATTGTCAGCCATCCCTCTCCATTCTCTTCCACAGCTCTTTGAACTGTGCGTCGACCACCATCACTCTCCACGGGGAACTTTGAAGCCCAGAGACAGATGAAGTGTTTGTTTGTGGAGGATATTCAAACACGCACAGAGAAATCTTCCTTTAGATATAAATGCCAGCTTTAAGAAGCTGGGCTTTTTGAAACAACGCCGAATGCAATTTATAATAGTGTGCTGTTTAGTGGTGCTGTGTGCAGGAACATAATGTTGAATTGTGTTGAAAAGCATTTAAAGTTATAAATTCACAAATTCTGGGATGTTTGTAATAGGTTGGACCGTTAGACAATGCCGTGGTCTATTGAGCTAGCATCATGATTCCAACAAATGTGAACAAAGCTAAGGGGCATATAAGCTCAGGCTGTACAGACTTGCCTGACTTTATAAGATATACATTTAGTCATTTCGCAGACGCTTTTCCAAAGCGACTTACAGAGAGTTCAGGAAGCAGTAAAGCGATTGTCATACAGGAGCAATAACAACATATGTGCTAATACAAAGTTACTAGTTTCAACAAAAGCCAGAACAATACCCGTTGAGTTTTTTTTTCATTTGTCGTAATTTCTTATAACTGAAGCTCGCGCTGTATAAAGAGGAAGCACGGTTTGCGCAGACCCGGCTGAATTTATAACTGTATAAAGACGACGCGTGTCTGCGCAGCCCGCAATGTATATAGACGCACCTCACTTTATAAGGCCCAAGCCTAGTTTGAAATACACTTTTTGTACACTTTACACATTTAAAGAGACAATGCATTTGTGAGATGTCTGTTTTCTCAATAAAACTTGAGTTCCTTAAATGATGTTCTTCCTCAAATGATGTTCTGCCTCAAAGAAACAATGATCTGCCAGAGTCATGTATTTATCTTGCCATTTAACTAGCACAAACATCACATATATGCCAAATGCAGTCTGCCAAAGAATATTTTAATCTGACTGCCCTCTGAAGCTGAAAATGACATGGTCACCTTGAAGTGAGCATATGCCAGAACAGACTTTGGTCTCCTCCACAGATAAACAGAGAAATAGGATTTTACTTAACAGCCCAGACCAAACAAATGAAGGACTAGATGCCAGATAACCCACTGGGTCAGAGTTGCATTGTGGACGTCCCACAAGGGCAAAATTATTTGGTATTTTGTCATGTTTATTACAGGAAGTCTGTCTGGTCTGTTTAAAGTTTTCCTGACATTAAAAACCCAGGTTGACTGGTCAAAGTTCTGGGTGATCTGTCACAACTGTCATAGTTTTGTCCACAGTGATGTTCCAACTCCACCCCAACAGTTTGCTCCACTTCACACCCAGGCAGCAAATGCAATTCACAGTTTCGAGAAGTCCTTTCCCTCTGTGATCATGATTCACATCTTCAGTAAATTGAACCTCAATGTGATTTGGGAGTTACTTAACCCCATTGTGTGTGACAGGTATTAACAGTTATTACTGCACGAGCACCTGAAGGAGTGACAAAATATATTGGAAAAAGAAATGGGTTTGAACAAGCTAGAAGCTTTGCCAAGGATGGTCATTAAAGTTGGCATGAAATGTAACTGTAGTACTCAGAGTTGAGGTTTTTGTCAACAGACAGAACCATTTTCGCACCCCTCTCGTAAATAAAAACATCATGCGCCACCCAGTTTGTGTCTTTTACGTTGCCAAGCATGAATTCAATTTGCTCTTGATGTGAACACACCATTGGTATAGTCCATGATACATGTCATGTACTGAAGTTAATATTTTGAACATAAATTATTAGGGGTGTGGCGAGACACTTGTTTTTTCTTTAAATGCTTTTTGCGTAGTGCTTGTGTTAGCAGAGGTGGCGATCATATCACACTGTCAATCCTCCTTCCTCCACTGTCCGAACCTTCAGAGAAACAGCTAAAACTACACATGTTTTATGTTAACATTGCACATGTAAGAGACGGATGATCCGTTCACCTGCGAATGTATTTAAAATAACGTAATGTGAACTGCCAATGTGAAAGACATGCAAAATTTGAGAAAATGTGGGAAAGTAGCGCTGCAGGATGGAAAATAATGTTGTCTTTATGAATTGCCGGCCGGTCACTGTAGCTCACAGGAGCATGCTCATTCTTTATTTATTTAGTTATAAGTGTGTTCTGTACAGTAATGAAAACAGTGCGCACCGCATCAAAATGTGCACTCACACAAATGCTCCCAAATATAAGGTCGCACAATTAATGTTAGGGAGCATATGCGACTAAAATGGTGGTAATTTGAGCCCAGCACTTCATCAAGCCAATTGCGTGAGGATATTGTGTTCTCGCGAAACCAATCGGATCTCACAAAACACATCGGATCTCACTGGATCTCGCTACGAGATCTCGTCACACCCCAACAAGCTACACATACATTAGGAAAAATCTTTTATAATGACAATGCAATATTGCATGAAAAAATATTATTGTCAGTGTTGATTTCATGGTGACATTAAGAGAAGCAGAATCTGATGGCGCGTGCACGCCATGTCACTGTAATTACGAGATGACAACTGGTAATGTTCAAAATGCAGTGGTTTACCTTCTCAGACTTGTAAATGGACATAAAATATAGCATGTTGCCTGTGAAAGTGATGATTCCATTACAGTAGTACACTGATGTTTCAGAACGTCATTGGAGAGGTCAAAATCAGTTCGAGTTAATTACGAGATCGAGCACATGAAGTCAGAATCACATGAAAGCGGTAATTCCAACATTGCATAAACACACCTTGAACCTCAACCCCTTCTTTGCTTACACAAAACTTTTAGAAATAGTTTTTCTTTAATGCTTTGTATGTTTATTGGAGAAACACGTTGAATCAAATTCCCAATTAGTGCCAACACAGCCAAGTGATTCTAATTCAAACTTCTCAATTCATCTTCCAGCTTTTAAAGCATGCAAGACTGTCATAACTAACCATGCATGAGTTGTTGCTAAAGGTTTAACAATCCGCTGCTTCACATCAAGAGCTTGATGGAGAAGATCTCCGGTTCTGTTCATGCCCACACCACTGAAGGTCTTTGAAGGACTTGTAATCGAAGTTGTTTACCCACTGAGACTTCATGTTTATCTCCGTCCCATCCATTATTTACTCAGTCTGAGCTATAGATCTTCCGAGCTGGGTGCCCCGGGGAAATAGGAGCGGTTCTTTGAGTTCGGCTTGACTGATGAGTCCACATTTATTATCATCAGCATAACTAATAACAGGGAGGGCCACTGTGATGAGGTCCGTTTGTTTGGTAATTAATTGTTGCCATTGATTTGCAGCTCTGTGGATAATGAGGCTTTAGATTATTTGTGCAGAACTGGGACTGAAGGAACAGGGTGATTTAAGCAACGGCGGCGATGTAGAGGTCTGCATGTTTGTCTCTGCGTTTCCCCAGGGAGGTGGTTTGAAGGCTTGTGTCTAAAGTTACTGATCCAAAGAGCACTACTCGTAGTACAATAGTTACTATTCTTTTCTATGTAGATAAACAATCTCACATTTGTTACACTTCCACGAATAGAGTTGTACTTTTTCATGTCTTTAAATTTAGGGTACCTAAACATTCCGGCTGCACACAACATGTGATTTGGGCATGTTTGAATGCCATGTGTATCTTTTGCTAAATTACTAAAATGTACAAATGTTTTTCAATTTAAAATGCATGGACAGAATACCACACCATTACCAGACCAAGAAACAAAAAACTGATTTATAATAGCCACATACAGTATCAAACTGTTGTGTTTTGTTATCTTCTTAGCTTGTACATGTAAACACTCACGGGCGCTGGAAGATAACAGCTGTGACAATGTGTGATAAAACAGACTGTGTTTACAGCCAGTGGTAATCCTGATAGTCCAACTAAGCAATGCTGAAATCCCTGTCAATCTGCTGTGACCGGACTGCTGGCTCGCTCCCTCGATTAAGAACGTGTTTGAGTGCAGCTGTTCTGTAGACTCACGTGTTCAGGTTGGGTTTTGTGACCTGACGGTTGACCTTGACCGTCATTTATTTTTCTTACATGTATATGCTTTATAAACACAAATGCTCGCCTTGCTCTGTTCTGCAAAGCACGCTGACGACGACTTTTCAACGTAATTACATATTACGTGGTCACGCTTGACGTTGGTAGGGCAGGAATGAAAAAATCCATCTTATCTTCTCCTCAAAGTTCAAAATCTTCCAACATCGTTGTAACCAGGTTCAATAAAAGGAAGGAAGCAGGCGGGAACCGTCGAACATACAACAACTTTTAATTAAATAAACAAACAATAAAACCAACTTAAAATCCATACAAACATAATAAAAACAAAACATAATGTACAGGCCTGGTCCTCTCTCACACTTCCCTGTTGTCGCTCCTCTCTTATGCTTCCGGAGCTCGTCCGTGAGAGATGCGAGACCGTCGCACGCACAGCTAACGCTCATTATCACTCACGTGACCGGCCTCGCGCCTTTCCCCTCACGTCTCTCGTCCCGCCCTGCTCACCACAATCGTTGTTTTACCTTTATTTTGTAAACCGCTTTTGACTTATCATTTGCATGTTCAACTTGTAAACACTGACTCTGTACTTCCGCCTACGTTTATACAGCATATACATTTTAATTTTTTATAGAAAATGACCAATCGTTTCGCCAGATAAGATCCTTGTTCATTGTCTGGTATCGTTTGAAGCGGCACTGAAACTGTAATTTTTACCTTCAACCGTTTGGAGTCCATTGAAGTCCACTGAATGTTTTCATCCAAAACCATAATAACCTAATTTTTTTTCCGACAAAAGAAAAAAATACATAAACATCTTGGATGGCAACAAGGGTGAGTAAATAATCATGAAAATGTTAGAAAAAGTAAAATTCCTTTAAATAAGTTAATAAATATTAGTTGTGTCTACCGGGACACAAACAGAGAGGTGGGGAGGAGCAAAGAATATTGAGCCCTTTTGGTGTGTGTTCCTGTTTAGCTGACTTTACATTTTAATAAGGTGGAGGATTAGCCTAATGTCTGTTTCATCTCCAGCGCTCGCAGAAGGGGCAGTTCAACCCTCTTCCAGGCGTTGCCATGGCGACAGACTTCCAGCAAGCCTCACTGTAATCTCCAGTCAAAATGTTTGCTTTGTTTCGCTGGCAGAACCTTGTTCATCATGACAGCTTCTCGACTGGTAGCGGGTTTGAATATGTGCGCCTGTCCATAAAAGCATCCGAATTCAGATTTTTATAAAGGCTGCCATTTGGAGCTAAAGAAGAGGAAATATTTTAAGACCACAAATGATTAATTGTGGTTGTGTGTCAGTATTGAAAATTAAGCAGTTTTCTTAAATCTCAGATGCACATAGCTGTAAAGTTCTTCATTTTAAACAGCCCATTCTCTAGTATTCTCTGATCTTTCTTTGGCGTGTATTACTTCTCTATGGATGAAAAAAATGACTGGAATCAGAAATAAGTATAGATGATACACACTGAACATCATACACTGAGATTTACTACATGTGCCAAGTTTCATAATGATTGTTTTGTGTGTGTATTCTTATGTGACACCAATCCTGTGGATTGAGCGGAGTTGAAATCATCTTTGATGTCCTGCCCATATTTATTTGATGTAAAGACAGTTAAGCCGGGCAGCTAATGTAATCCAAATAACACTTCAGCAATCTGTCATATTTTTCTTCTTTACCGTACAGGACCAGCTGCTTAGTAAATTACTGTGTTTGGCAAATCATTTCACATGCTTCCCACTTATTGGACACCAAACAGTCTTGTGTTTATATGGTGCAGTCCTGCTATTGGTGTCCACAAGCGCAGTTACTCATGAATGCTAAATGTGTTTTTCAGGAAATGCTGTATATGTGAAATCATAAATCGCAAGCACTTTTACATAATGTTTAAGGACAGTTGTTGTTAATTGTAATTTTTGTGTCACGTCTGGTGTGAACTTGCTGTAACAATAACGTTGTTAAACAATAGCTTTTCAATAACAATAGCTTTCCTGTAGCTCAGTGGTAAGAGCATTGTGTTAACAACGCAAGGTTGTGGGTTGGATCCCAGGGGATTGCAGATACCTATGTATAAATGTATAGGATAATGCAATGTAAGTCGCTTTGGAAAAAAGCGTCTGCCAACTGCCTAAATGTAAATGGAAATAAATGTAAATGTAAACAGTATATAGTAAACCTAGTGCCTTTATATTTAGATATATGAATGTAAATGGCAATATATTAGAATACATACATATGAATATATTATAATACATATATGTGACCCTGGACCAAAAAAACAGTCTTATGGGTACATTTTTCAAAATTAAGATTTATACACCACATGAAAGCTGACTAAATACGCTTTCTATTGATATATGGTTTGTTATGATAGGACAATATTTGGCCGAGATACAATCATTTAAAATTCTGGAATGTGAGGGTGGGAAAAATCGAAATAGAGAAAATCATCTTTAAAGTTTTCTAGAAGTAGTTCTTAGCAATGCATATTACTAATGATGGGAAATAAATGAAACTTAAACCATTGATTTACCACAACTTAAACTTTATACACACAAAATTTCATATAAATTATTTACCAAGAACATATAAAATGCAGTGGAAACTTTGTATTCCTTCATGTCGAAGTGATCCAAACATTGATTGAATTCGTCGTCTTCCAGGGCATCCTCTTTGGTAAAGCCGGTCTCTGGGCATTCGGTATCATATTCCCAATTATTTGCAAAAAAATCATTTTCTAAGTTCGTTAAATTATTGCTGTCATTAGCGTTTAGATTGAGCAAACGCGCTATTTCAAAATCCATGTTTTGAACCGCGATCATGTCGGATTGTGTACGCTACGCACGTGACAAAATTGGCAGCCAATGACGCTGTAGCAGGCCGTTGCTAAGAAGAAACAGGTTTGTTTTAACACTCTCGATTGGCTTACCCATGTAATGACATAGAAGAGAGTAGATGAACTTGAAAGCGGAAACTCTAAACTTTACAAAGATACCAAACATGAATGGGTAGTTCATAGAGCGGACAGCAGCGAGTTAAGTTTGTACGCATGTTTCGGACCATTTTTTGTTCACGATATTGAGGGATCCACTCACAAAAATGATGTTTTAATATATTTACGGTAGGAAATATACAAAATATCTTCATGGAACATGATCTTTACTTAATATACTGATGATTTTTGGCATAAAATAAAAATTGATCATTTTGACCCAAACAACGTATTTTCGGCTTTTGCACATATGTATTTTGCTTAAATACTTGATTTTCCTTTTTCTTTTTTGCAGTATGTATCAGGTGGTCCGTAGGCTGACTTTGACATTTGTCTTTTTAACCTACACTGGTAAATGTCAAAAACTGATCCATTTTACTGAATTACCTAATTAGATGTATTTTCCTAATTTATGCTACATTAATATAATAGAAACCCAATATCTTTCCTGTCAAGTGTGTTACATGAACGAGTGGCCTTGTTGCATCTTCCATCCCTCATTTAACAAAAACAATTCTTTAACATGGTTTTCTTCTTACTGCTCATCTGTTTTCATGAACATAATCTTAGCAGTTACGTGTTCTCAGGAGATTTAGCACAAGCTTTTGGATTAGCTGAAGTAATATTGTTTGGAGTATTTGTCATCGGTGCTTTACTCTTGCATCATTTGAAGGAAAACAATTGACACTTGTTGGATGTTTTGAAGGGATATGTTATCACAGCCACCACGATGTTTATGCGATTTTCGTTAAATTTCTCTGTAGCAAGCGTTTTCAGAAATTCTCAGAGGTGAAAATTCAATGAATTACCACGTAGATCCGTTTGATAGCATTTGTAGCACTGAATTAATATGTATATTTTACGTATATAATATAAGTATTTTTTCAGTCAAAAGAATCATACTGACTTTACTAAATATGGAAAGCAGTATTTCAATACATTATTTGCATTTAGTTCATGGTTCAAAGGAAATATGTCCAGAAAATATTTATTCGTCAAAATATGACTATTAAATAAACCAGATGAAGTTGATCACATGCAGAATTTACTGCAGAGCATCAAGCAAGCGAAGAAATCAATTTTCTAATCTGCCTCAACCAATCAGCAAGCTGCTTGTCAAACCTCAGTCACCCATCATCCACATTCAGATCTGTTTTCCTGGCTGCACCTGCTTAGCGACGTGTAATTCCAGTTTTTGACAGGTATTTATCAGAGGACATCATGAGTTCATTATACAGCATCGGCTCAGGACGACTCAAACACACAGAGCAGGTCATTGGTTAGACAGCGTCTAAGCTGATGGTGAAATGATTTGAAATCACGCTTATAAACTCAGAGCTCAGTTTTAAGCTCCTCAGTGCCTCAATCCCTATTTCGACACTATTTGGGATTAGAATACATAGTTCTGCCGTTTGACAAACACTCTCGAAGCGCTTATTGATCTGTAGTCCGGACAGCACCTCAGTTTGCCTGAGTCTGTGAGGAAATTAATCTCCTCACCATGTCCGTCTTCATGGCCGCGTGGCACACGGCAGTATTATTTTGTGATGTTTGTGTAGGTAATCCGTTTGAACAGATGTGTCCCAAATGACATCTGCTGGGCTAGTTTGGGGATATGTAACGTGTTTGTGAGCGTTGTGAACGGGGCCATAAAATCTGTATATGATGTAACATCAGTTTGTGGGGGTGTGCTATATAATAATAACTGTTTTTGTGCTTTTATCATAACTGTCATATCCGTTTATTATGATCAGTAGCCATATTTCCCAATTTTTACACCATAACACAATTTACACCAGAACAGTGGGCAGCAATTAAATTCAAACATATTGCCCCCCTAGGCCACCTAATGTGCTAAACTACACACCTAATGGGGTAAACTACACAAAAAAATCTAAACGCAAACAAAACGCAAACGGAAAATGAAAGCAAAACGGAAAACACAAAACACAAACAAATAAATGGATAAATAAATAATAAAGAAAATATATAAATTGCAGCATTTTGCAAATAAATAAATTGTATTATTTGCTAATAAAATATATAAAATCAATTTAAAAAGTAGTATTCATTTAAAAATAAAATTAATATAACAGACCATTTTATCTGGTAATAGTTCATATATTATTAATGTTAATATGGATGTTTATGATTTTGTATGTTTTTTAAACAGTTAATTATCCAAATTTTTGCTATGTCACACCAGTTAGCTGAGTGAGTTTGTATTTTTTGGATGTATTAGCATGTCGTGTTGTAATGTTTACAGAGAAGCTGTAATGTTTCAGTTGTGTGTCTATTTCAAGGCTTTATTGAATGATTTTTTTTCTTGTGTTTATAATTGTGTCAGTGTACTTTTTAGATGTCTGTATGTGGGTTCTTGCCTTCCAGGGATAGTTTAATGCTCGAGTTTGTAAAACTGCATGTTTGATAGTTTGTGCTGTGCATGTTACAGCTTCTTACCGTTTAATCTTGTTGGTGTCTAGGATAAATGCTTATAAAAGCGATCTCATCTGTGACTTATTTTAATTTTTTTATCCAAAACGAGATTGTTGCAACTAGGCTCTCATCTTCAGCACTGAGGTTTTGAATGACACAAAGTTGTTTTTTAAGCAGTGGATGAGATTTTCCTCTCAAGTAAGTTAAGTGGCCCAGCAGACGTACACTAAGAAGACTAAGAAGGCTCATCTTCAATCTATCAATCAATCAATAGAAGAATCAATGAGTCCGGCAAAGCCGATCCACTGTCTTTAAGCATGCAGTTCACTTCAGGCGCCATTGATCGTAAAACCATTTAATTATGAATGTTCCACATCAACACTTCACGGACGCACAGCATTTCAAAGACTCTCAATCTGAGCATTAAAGAGTAACGATTGATTGAGGCTCATTCTGGCCGCCAAAGAAAAATTATACATTCAGATTAAGTCAGAGCTGTTGGACTTAAAGCTTATATATATTTAGTTCCTCTTTTAGAGCTGCCCATCCACAAATCCGTGCTTAGACATTAAAGGCGTATAGCACGGATTATCTCTTCTCTCTCAACTCTCATTAGCCCTTCGGCCTGTGAAAAATTACAATTATTTTTGGTTTGCAGGATATCTTTGAAGAATTTACTAGATTTTTCTCCCTTCGCTCATTTCCCTGAGTTTGTCATCTGTTTATCTGCAGAACGTTAATGTTGGGGGAAAAGTCCTCATTAATTTAATAGCAGTGGGGGCTTTTGGTGGGTTGACTGGCAAACAGGGATGTGTGGGCCACGGTATTGATCTGAAGCCTGTGCGGGTTCGCTCGCTCGACTGGCTGCCTGCTCTGGACTTCTGCCTTTAATGTGAACGCGGCTCAGTTAGACTTCATTAGAGTATCTCTTCAAAGACCCGTCCTCGACAATCCCTCAGCTCGCTTTCACTAGCATGCTAATGCTTCAACATTATCTGTGAATAGATTATTCTAATGGAATTGCTCATTTAACATAAACTGCTCGGTCGAGAGGGGGCAGTGAGTATGGAACGCTGTTTATGTGTGAAAATAAATTATATATGGGCTGTTTATGACAGGATGAATTTTCTCTTGCCATAAGTGAGATTGTGGTCACAGAGTTGTGGAACATTGACCCTACTCTTTAAAAATGCTGGGTTATTTTCAGCCCTGTTTCGGGTAAAATGTGTGAACCCAACCGGTGGGTTAAAAATTAACCCATGTTTTCTCAACCACAATTGTTGGGTTGTTTTAACACTTTTTTTGGGTCGAATATAACCATTTAACCCAATGGCTTGGTTTGTCCATTTTTGACTCAACACAGGCTTGAAAATGACAAAGATTTTTTAGGGTATGTTTGTCTCTGCACAGCTCATCCAAACAGGTCCAGAGTGTTCCCAAACAAACGGCATTTTGTAATGGAATGTTTGAACTTCCTGTGAAACCCTGAGCTGGGTTGATTGTTGTTCGGTGTACAGTTGTGATGACTTATGCTCAAAATAAATCAACATTTTTAACGGGTTTAATACACTTGTTGCACTAGATGGCACGGTGAGCTTTTGGGACGCCATAGTCGGCAGACTTATTTCCGGAATGGCAAAAGGAGGATTTTTGGCCGGCAAATGTGTTTTTTTAGATAGAAAAAAGTAATATATCAGGGATATGACAGATCCAAAACAACCCAATAGTGTTATACGACCGAAAATTTGTTTGCCGTCCCTAGCAAAAGCTCACCGGCGCCATCATTATTTCGTCCGAATCGTTTAAAACACGGATTCTTTTAGAACAAGAGTAACATCACAAAAAGCCAGATGTAAGTGTCCAGATGAACGTTAATGTGCATATGCAACATTACTTATGGTACTGCGATACTACCATTTTAAAAAATAAAGTGGCATCGCGGGTAGATTTAGCTTTGCAATGCTACCGTAACACCGGTACACTGTGCAACCCTACTTGTGTTGTCTCTATTTATTTATTTATTTATTTATTTAACACAAAATTACATTGTGTGTTAAATAGTATAACACAAACAATGTGTTAATTATTAACACATCCTTTTTGAGAATGTGTAACTTAAATTTAATATAGCCTTCACTCTTGTGTCCTTCCTGTTTCTGCGCTTTCTTTAAGACATTTAAGAACCAACAGGGTTTATTAGTGTAGGTCATATCTGAGATATGTGCCGAAGGGGAATTGTCTGTGAATAATGGCTTAATTTCTTTCTTTTTCTTACGAAAAGATTTCAAATTGCCTCATAAAACTTGGACTATGTCATAACAGTTGTGTACTGCTTTTAGGATGCTTGTTGCAAGGCTGACAGATTCTGTCCCTGTCGACTATCATTGTATCCAAAAGAACAGCACGTTCTTTTTCATCCTTTTTATTTTGCTAAATAAATAAAATCACGTTTGAAAGGACAAATGCAAACACATTTTCCCAACCAATGGCATGAGTTTCGTCTTACATCTGTCTGACCAATGGGAGACGATTGAAATGTTAGTCTTTGCTTGGCGCCCTATTATGTGTTTTACATTTATTACAAACCAGCAGATATCTAAAGCTTGCATTGCTGTAGAAATCTGCCGCTCATGTTATCACGGTTGCGTGTTGATGCTGGTATCTGCTCTGCTGTTTGTGTTTTTGAGCCCTCCAGCGACAGGCTATTCTGCAGAGGTAAGGTAAAGTTTTGAATCGCAACATACACAGACATCTGTTTCACTCAAGCCCAGCAGTGCTCAGACATCTGCCCTATATGCGCTCCAGTACTCATAAACCATAAACACATACTGTACAATGTAGCCTAATGACAAACAGGAACAGATTGGGAGCAATATTCACCTCAACCCCCCCTTCATTTCCCTCTGTTATTTCCTGTCAGCTTTTACACACACTCCTAATCTCGAAGCGCCAGGCACGACTTGTCTGGAGTATATAGTTTTATTTTTGGTTAGCTTAGTCATTCTTTTTGTTGTATTATCGTTGGCCAAGGAGTAGAGATTATCAACAGGACCCCAGACTGCGACTAAATGGTCGGGCAGGTGTGACCTGCACATGTGGAATTTCTACTGGTTGTTATTTCATGTGGAAAGACAAGTAGGATGCGATTCACGCCCGCCACCAGTGCAGGCTGTGTGTTGGTCAACTGCACGCCAGGACGCAGGTCACTCACGTGTCACTGCACTTCTAAAATTTAGAGAGAGAGAGAGATTGGACTTTAAGAGATGGATGAACTTTGGGATATATCGGAGGAATAGTGCTCATGGTACTGGCCTCCATGCCAGTTCAAACATACGCTTTACGGAAGTTATGGTGTTACTGTAGTAACCATCATTTTGGGTTTAATTGTAGTTTTCTATTTTCTCACCATAGTAAACTAAGTTTAACAGTGATATGTATAGTAAACAATGAAAGGTAATCAATGTGCCAAAAACATGGTTACTACACGTTTACTTTAATAAAAACATGGTTAATATCCCTTAAGAGAACTCTTCAAGAATGGTGGATTCTTGTACAGCCTCGTTATACAGCCACGTTCACTATATACACTTCTATTTTTCGTATAAAATAACATTACACAGGTTTGCAAGACACTAGGGTGAGTAAATAAGGATGGAATTTGCATTTTTAGATGAACTATTCCTTTAATGAACAGGCTTGATGTGCCCAACTCCGAGATTTTAAGTGCTTTCTCTCCCATAAGCGAGTGTTAATGGTGCTAGGTATGTTTTATTACGGCCGCGGTGGGATTTAAACACAAGCTGCGTGTGTCATTAAGACTGGAACTGACCCGACGAGAACTCTGCTCTGCTTAATATGCTAGACACTCATGTCTTCCTTGAGCTAAGCAGCCAGACAAAATATGATGCAAGGCATTCAGGCATGCCAGGCTGCGATGCTGGACTTTATTTTCATGCCTGCTGCTCTTATCGGCCTCAACCACTGCCAGAATCGAGCAGATAGTTGTTAATAACTCTGATTTATATGATTCATTTTGGCTTTTCAGATGCAGTTATTTAACCAGTCTGTCTGCAGTGCCAACGATCATATCTTTGATATGACTCTTCCTTTCATTACACCTGTTAAATGTTAATGGGTCATTCTACACAACAGCTGACTTTTTTATATAGAATAACTAAACACACTAAAACAGAATCTTTTTGATTTGTTTTTTTTAAAGATGCATAAAATGTCCACTCTGTTACCATGGTTTTGTATTGTAAAGAGTAGATCATTTAAAAAGCTGATTCTTGCAGAATTATCATCATTTCATTTTTTAGCACAAGGCTTTTTAAAGGATAGTCCACCTCCAGAATAAAATAAATATTTTATCATTTACCCAAATGTCTTTCATTGTTTGGACACAAAACCATGTTGTGGGCCGGTTCAACCCTGTTACTGTACTTTTCTGGAATTGTACTTGCATATTTTCAGAAAAATATGCATAGTTTCACAGCACAATTGAGTAACTTTTAAACACAGTATTGTTTAATATGTTTACAATCTTACAAAAAATGTTTTAACCATTGATCCTATGTTATAACCAGTACTGAATTTGTTCACTCACTCACTTACTCTCTTCTTCCCTAATTCCCTTGTCATTCCCACCTTTCTCTCATTTCTGTTCTCCCTCACACTTTAGAAATACGTGTAGAACGTCTATTTCGTAGAAATACAGAAGGACGATAATAAATAATAACGCTTAAGATCCTCGTATGTTTGCAAATTATCAACTTGAATGATTTGGTCTGAAATAGTTGTGTGATCTTAGGTGACTGAAGAAATCCCTGTGTGATTTTTATTTGAGGGATGGAGGCCGTTGTCCCGACTGCAGTTTCTTGTCTCTCCTATAGGTGTCAGTAGAGCTTTTGATGTCAGTAAACTCACATGCTGAGCTAAGCACTCTCCTCCAGGAGGAAAACACAAGGTCTTGACAGCTTGTCATAACTGGTCTGGGTGCTTTTAATCGCTAAAACTAGCAGTCTTTTGAAAAGATTTCTTAGTTTTATTTAGACCTAAAGATCTACCTGCTAAACCTCACTGTACATACTGTAGTGTTACAGATTTGTAATACGCTGTCAAAGTATGATTTATGGCACAGACAGGATGAAATATGTCTCTCTGGACTATATACACTAAAATCCTCGGATCGGTTGAATCCCTAAAAAGGGAAATTCACATGAAACCTGTTCGATTGAGGGTGCTGACAGAATCACTTTTGACCTGTCAAGGCATGATGGATGATATTATACTTTGTACTGAGAGATAAACTGTACAGTCATCAGGTATTCCCCATTTAAGTTAATGATCATGACTCCGTTAAAGAAGCACAGGCAATGCATAGCCAGCGTTTGTCACTATGCATGTTTAAGTTATTGGTATTTGATGAAAGGAATAGTGCACCCCATCTACTCAACCTCGAGTTGTTCCAGATCTGTATACATTTCTTTGTTCTGATGAACACGGAAAAAGATATTTGGACGAATGCTTGTAACCAAACAGTTCTTGGCCACCGTTGACTACTATAATAGAAAAAGCGAGAATGGTAGTCAAAGGTCCCCCAGAAGGGTTTGCTTTCCTACATTCTTCAAAATATCTTCTTTTGTGTTCAACAGAACAAAGAAATGTATCTAGTCATTTTTCCTACTATGCTAGTCAATGGTGGCCAAGAACTGTTTGGTTACAAGCATTCGTCCAAATATCTTTCTCCGTGTTCATCAGAACAAAGAAATGTATACAGATCTGGAACAACAGGATGGTGAGTTAATGAAGACAGAGTTTCCTTTAACCAGACAATTTACAGTTACGGTGGGCCACAGTGAAGGTGTTACAGATGTCACTGTAACTGTACTGAGAGCTCTGTCTCACAGGTGTGCTATGAGAAAGAAACACGCGGAAGGTTCATGTCAGCTGCGAAGTTCCTGCTTGACCCGTCCTTCTCATCTGAATGACCCCGTCAAAGACCAAGACTCTCACAACAACATCGTCTACACAGAACGCAGTGTAGCCGAACATCTGGGAGGGGCGACCTGGGAGATGCGTGTGATAGACTGACATCTGTGTTTCTGTAGGTATGTGAGTGTAGAAATGTGTTTGTTGCGTCTGATTCTGCCCCCCCCCCACACACACGATGTAGATGTCAATATGAAATAACAGCATCAAACATGATGGTTATTGTCCAACTAGAGAAATAACCAGACAAGGTGACAGACAGAGAGAGAAAGAGAGAGTCAGTGAAAGTAAATAAGCCTTTCTCATCCACGACGAGTGCACCTGCACAGCAGGCCAGTGCGAGGAGCAGGTGCGTGACAGGTGGCCCCACACCTGTCCACACTGAGGTGAGAAGAGAGACAGCTGGCACCCGGAGTCATCTGATGACAAGAGTTCAATAACCCGCTCGTATAAATGTCTGTTGTACGGCACGCGAGCCTCTCAGTGAGAGAGACACGCACCTTTCCTTGTTTTAGCAAAGTCCCTCAGTAATAAATAGGCCATCCTGTGTGCTTTTGTAAATATATGAGGTGTTATGTAATTAACATGCTGTGGGAAATCAATCCGCGAGGTTTGTAATAACCTTCGATTTGAAAGGTAGAGCCCTGGGTGGGTTGTAAATCTGGTTTTGTGTATTTAATGATGCCACTGAAGTGATAGTTCACCCAAAAATGACATTTCTTTCATCAGCTACTCACTCTCTTGTCATTTCAAACCTCGCTGACTTTCTTTCTTCTGCAGAACACAAAAAAAGTGTTCTGTGAAAAATAAATACTATGGGAGTCAACGGGGGATGAGATCTGACATTCTTCCAGATATCTTTGTTCTTATACAGGTTTGGAACAATCTGAGTGTGAGTAAATGATGACAGAATTTTCCTTTTTGGGGGAAGTATCATTTTTGCCAGTGATTTCAGAAGTATCAGTCGTCCCACATTAAAGTAGGAATGTGGTCTTGCTATGACTAAAATAGCTGCCCGGAGGCATTGCAAACATGGCTGCTAAGCGACCCAACTTTTGTAAACTGACTTTTGTAGAATATACAGTTGTGTAAGGAGATTTAGTTTACTTATAGCTTTTACGTTTCTCAAATAAGTCTTTAATATCTTTCCAAGATCTTCTATATTGCACCATTCAAACTTTGGTGGATCCTGTGACTCCCGTTTCTTTGAAAGTCTTTATTTTGCTCTCAGGGAAACCGTAAACTGGAGGTTTTTATAGAATAGTGATACAACCCTGTTCTTCTTTATTCTGAGAAATCGTAACAGCTGCCAATAAGCAGGTTTTGTATTGTGTGGTGTGTTGTACAGTATGTATTGGATGCTTCAGTCTGTGGAAATGTACCTGTCAACCTAAAATGATCAAACTCCTGATAGAGATACAGTACCTGATACCTTTCTCTCTCTCTCTCTCTCTCTCACTCTCTCTCACTCTCAAGCAGGCCTGTCTGTGGCTTAATTTTCCACTTTTAGTTACCATCCGTGGTGAGAGTGACCCCTGACAGGAGAGGGTCACTTACCCGATGCTTGCACACTGGGGGTCTAAGCCATCCAAAACTGGTTGTCATGGCAACAGAATGAAACTCAAAGACAAATTGACAGGTCTGGCGAGTGTTGGATAGTGGCCTAAACCAACTGTGAAGTGTCTGGAGATGGATGGTGTGCGATAAGTGTGTTGTGTGTTCCTATGGGGGTCAACGTGTAAAGTGGGTGTCTACGTGGTTAAGTTTCTTGTTTCGTAAGACCTTGACTCACCTTCATTAACATTCCCAAAAACGCAATCCCACATTTACAAAGAATATTCGTTTTGTTTGATCTCACATAAACACAAGCATTTTTGTCAGATGGGTTTATTAAAAATTTAAGCATGTGGTAAATCATTTGTGCCAACTTCCTAATAAGGGAATTTAATATCCTATGACAATCGTAATAATTTTGGCAATAATTAACAATGATTCCTGTAATACAAATGGTCTCCATCAGGTTTATTAATATAATTAAGGCTACAAATCAATGCTTACGTGTACACTTTAACACTTAGCAGATGCTTTTATTCAAATTACAAATTACACTGCATTTGTGTGTTTCCTGGCATTCGAACCCTTGATCATGGTGTTGCTGGCGCCATGTTCTACCAGTTTCTCTGTACAGGAACATGTTGTACAGTACTTCGTCTTCAAAGCATTTCCAGATTTCAGAGTTTCAATCACCACATGACATCATTCTTGTCTTCTTGGAGTCTTGATTTTCTTCCTGTTTATATTCCATCTTGTTAGTCTGAGGGCAGGCAGGGATGAGATCTTCCAGTCAGATGTGAATAAAGGTGGTCTTCATGAGCAGTGTCATTCAGTCCCCCTTCGCTTCTCTCTCCAGTGACCCCAACTGTAATGATGCCCATGTGAAGACACACATACTTCGCAACTGGGAAATTACCCTACGGCATGCAGCCAAGACATCTGTCAGAAAGTAGACCAGACCAGCTGTACTGTACATGTACATTGACTTCCCCTCCAATCATGTTCTCTTTGGGGATCCTAGCTTTTCCTAGCCTAGCCTGGGTGTTGTTTTTTATATTTCAAGGCTGTCTCCTGCTTAGCTTTGTCCACCTTACACCTACTGAGTCCCCATAGTGTTGGTGATGAATCACTCCTGGACAACAAGCCTTCAATAGAAGCGAGGGTAGTGTTGTGTAGAGGCACTCTGCCATGGATCTTGTCATAATGGGACTAAGAGTGGATCCTGCGAAAGCAAATGTCAATTCCACTCCCTAGAGCTGCGCACAATGGCCTCCTGTTTTTCCCCGCCACGATGCCTCGGCGACAACCGGCATTCACAAAGCCACATGTAGATCTGTTATTGTCTGGGTTTCTATGGCAACAACCAAATGGAACAATGAATGAAATCACATTTAGTGTAGTGAGTCTCACCAGCGGGGCTAGGGACAGTGAGGGACAAACAGAAGATATGGGGACGTATAATCAAAGGATGTTCCTAGAAGAAAACTTGCTTTTCAAGCAGATGCAAGGCACTTGAGGTATTCAGCGGTTTTTGAGCACAATCCTGTCCAGACTTCTTAAAGAGACATTTCACAGAGTAATCAAGATTCAGGTATCATTTATTCAGTCTTCTGCCGTTCAAAAACGGTAAATGTTAAGAACATAAAAGAAGATATTCAGAGAAATGTCTTGGTGATTCATACAATGGAAGTCAATGGGGGCCAGTGTTGTTTGGTTCCAAGATTCAACAATCTTTACAACTTCAGATTTGAAATTAATGAAAATAAATAATATATAATAAACTATAAAATAATGTTTGTTTTTGACTCAACTATCCCTTTAACAAACCTAACCAGCAAGACTTCCTTGGTCTCCAGAAGCTTCTCAAGAAAGACCATTGTTTGATGGTAAACATTGTTTGATGGTAAAACCAGCACCAAACCAGCCATCCATGAAAATTCATGCTGGTGTAAACTAGACCCTTCACCAGGGAGTTGAGAGCATGTTTGACCCAGGTTTTGGTCCACGGGCCTGGACGGCTGTGTTTACATTGATCATAAGTGTTTTTGAGCTTAAATATTTATGAAAGAATGAATCACAGCCCTGGGCCTGAGACAGTCATGACTAGTGACACTTCACATTGAACGTGTGTGTTGTCTTTCCAGACTTTCTCTTTACCGATTCCCATTGACCGGAAAGCCTATTCAACCTTTCAGAGGCTGTGGCCAGAGTAAGAAAGGGCATTAAGTGTAGATTACACATCGAGAACAAAACTGGGAACTCATGACAAGCTGATTTCAACCACTGGAATGTTAGAAATACCATTTCAAAGAGAATTGGTTAAAGTCAAAGAGACATTTGAAAGGAGTTTGGTGGTGACAGGCCTTAAGACCCCCTGGAAGATCACTTCTGGATTGACTGACACATGAAGTAGTGTTTTATGTCCTAATGGGTTTGGTATGGTCTGCTTGCAGCTCAGAATTAGGCCCACTGAACCGTACATCATTTATGTACACCTGACATATGGACACTTTATATTTTGATCACTGACTCAAGACAAAATGGAGCACTCTAGCTTTTACGTTATCAGACTGTTCCTCTGAAGAGTAGTCTTCACTTTACTTTGTGTGATCAGTAACTGATACATTTTTACAAGGTTTGATTCAAATTCTATGCTGTGGGTAAAGTAGGGCACGCTCTTAAAATAAAGATGCTTAAATGGTTCTTCAAAGTGATGCCATAGAATAATTATTCAGTCAATCTGAAACACACATTTTTTTACATCTTTTATTCGCCACAAAAATAACCTTCTCTGAAACCGAAAGGTTCTTTGGATGTACTTTACGTATCCAATACATACATTGGATTGAATAAATACAAATGGTCTCGTTTGCGGGAGTAGTAAGACAACGGAGGCTCTAACCTTTCAAAAGATACTATACATGTTTGGTTTTGTGTGCCACAACTAATAGATGTGATGATGCAACAATGGACCCACTGTTGTTTCCCAGATTAAAATAAATAGTCATAATTAACATCATAGTTACCACCCTTGTTCGGTTACCAATATTCTTAAAAATATTTTCTTTTGTGTTCTGCAGAAGAAAGCCATATAGTTCTGGGGCACTACCATATAATCGTTCCAAACCTGTATGGCAGTGCCCCAGAACTGTTTGCCCTTCAATACTCTCAATATTCAAGATATATTTTTTTGTGTTCAATAGAAATGTATAAAGCCATTTTCCTACTATGGTAGTCAATGGTGGCCAATTACGATTTGGTTACAAACATTCTTCCAAATGTATTTCTCAGTGTTCATTAGAACAAAGAAAATTATACAGATTTGGAACAACTCAAGACTAGGTAAATGACAAAACAATGAATTTTCATTTTTGGGGACACTGTTCCTTTAAAAGGCTGAAATAAAACTGTTGTGGAGTTGATATGTTGGATTGATTAAGGAAAAGTTTCACATTTTCAGTGTACCATAGTTGTCTCTGACCTTGTACAACCGACAATGTTTACTCACACTCTTGTGTATTCTGTCTATAGTGTGATGTATCTGTGTTTATACGAGCGTGTGTAGAGTTTACACTGTGAAATGGCTTGTTTATGTTTGTCCTGTTTTCTGATGGGGGGCGTAACTGTTGCTTCTGGATTTAGATGGATCAGTCCATATTTGCACCATGTGAGAAGCAGCAACAGAGGAATTGTGGGAGGAAGACGAGTCACTTTCAGTCATGCATGAATAAAAACACCCACAGAGTCACCAGCTTGGTTGCCCCCGGTAACAATGTGTTTACCATGCTGACTGTACAGAGATGGAGAGAGGAGGCTTATGGGTGGGAGGCAACTGTATCACCAACAACACAACGACACAAAGCTCCTGCATCCACTTCTCCGCACAGTCCTAAAGAAAACACGGGCCGTCTGAGGGCTTTGAAGAAATGCTTGAATATAAACACAATTTGAAATCGTGTATTTTACTCTGACCTGGTTTTCAAGTTTCATTCTATAATTGAATGACGTTTGTGCGATACTGTAAATGAATTCAGAAAGATCATGTCAAAACACGCAGAACGGACATCAAACGGTGGTCTTTCCCACAACAGATTTATTATTGCGTGCTGCTCTGTCCACTGGTCTGTCAAGGTTTCTCCCTCAGGACGGTGAGCCGGTTCTGCTTCGGGGTCTGGCATGTCACAGTCTACATTTGATTCACAGGGGTTGCACGGGCACAGGAGCGGGGGTTTGTTCTGCTTGTGGGACGCAAATTAAGTAGCAATCTGGTGGTGATTAGATTGATTTAGATGGCTGCATCTATGTGGCATGATGTGGCCCCCAGAGGCGGTGGTGAGGGACTGTCACACCACGACATGCGCTTCAACCTCATCGTCGTCTTCCTCTCGGAGGAATAATTTACGGACAAGCAGTCCAACGCCAAATCATGCCAGTTCTTTCTAGCAATTAAGAAGTTTAGCGTTCCGGCTTTCTGATGAGACTCTGAAGAGCGGGAATGTGAGGCGGGTCTGCAGGGGCCGATTCTGACTCATCTCTAGGTAGCCTGTCTGAAATCTGACACATTGAAGTCTGTGGAGTGTTGTGAGTCCAGTGTATCTTTATTCAACATACAAAAAGATTATAATTCAGTTCATATTTGTATACCATATAGACCAGCTCACAAGATGTAAACACTGGTCCAGAGGCACTTTTTTAAAGGTTCTGTGAATTTTTTTTGAGGATCTATTGAACGAAATACACAATACACATCTGAAAACATCATTATATTAAATACTTATAATATACATAACTTAGTGGTATTTTTTTGTTTTATTAGAATTTCTATCTACGCCACAGGTCTCCTTACATGGAATTCGCCATGTTGTTTCTAAATGGACAACAGAGCACATTTGGTAAACACATCACCTCCTTCGGTAAAGAAGTGAAAATGTGTAAATGTAGTTCTGTGTCAGCCGCCGTCGAGGAGGGGAGGGGTGGAGTGAGCCGTTGGTTGCAATTCACAACCTCGCCACTAGATGCTGCTAAATATCATACACTTTTTTCACATTTTTAAATTAAAGTAATAAATCACAGTTGTTGCTGGTATTAAATTTGCTGTGTTTTTATTGATGGCAACAGTGTCAGGGATGGAGATGGTTTTGGTCTCTTTACACCTAGAGACACAGCGTTGACCTTGTGGCCTGACTCGGGACATGTTTTGAAAGCAGACACCATGCTCTGCAGTGCTGTACATCCTCAGCGTTGCTGTGAGGGAAGCATTTATGACAGCATCTTTATCGCAGACAAACTCCCTGAACTCCCTCCCTCCAGATCTGAGCAAAATAAAATAACAGTGTGAGGGCAGATAAACAGAAGTTAAGCCAAAGGAGATGTTCGGAGACATGCTGAGAAAAGACGAAAGCATGGAGGAATTCATTTATATTTTAAAGACAGGAAACGTAAGGGTGTCATGAGTTATGCTTCATTAAGTACTTACTTCTTTTAACATAACGATAACGAAATAGACACCAGTCTGAGAGTTAGTGACCTACCGAAGAGAGAGTTATATAAATAATGTGGCTTGTAATAGCTTAGATAATTTGGTTTTAGCATTTGGTGAGCAGTGTTCGAGTCTTCATCTGAACACAGTGTGAGACGTTGTTAAAATCTCTCCTGAGACTCAGAATAGAAACACATTTAAGGTTATTGGGGAAAAAACTGAGAAGCAGGCGACTGATCTAAATATTATGGTGTTGTTTCCTATAGGAGAAACAAATGAGATATAAAAGCCATCTAATTATAAATTTTTCTTTCAAAGGAGATTAGAGATGAATTAAGAGAAGACGAGAAGTGAAAAGGAGCTGTGTGTACTGCAGGACTGTTGCTTCGGAGCAAGCATGCTATTCTACAGGAAGCTCGGAGCATTGGTATGTTTTTCTCTTTCTCTCTGGTTCCTCCAGCTGTTTCCTCCCGTCAGCCCCCGCATGAGACCAAACATCACACCGATCTGCATTGCGCAGCCCCCAGCCCTGCCTGCAAGCCACAATACAGCTCATTTTTCTCCCAGCATACACTGCTTCCACACACACACAATTCACATTATTTAGGAATGGAAAAAGCAGTCATTATCTTATGTAAGCTGTAAAGTTAGGAACCAGCCAAAAGGTAAACATCTTCTCGTTACATCTGAGACTACGGTGACCTTTTGGCTGTCCTGAAACCTTATATTTCTGCAGTTGAAAGCTATTTTAAACATGTGGTGAATGTTGTAGATAGTCATTGTTGTGTGGTTGCATGTAGATGGTTGCATATTGTTGCTATCCTTCTGAAACCATATTTTGTCATTTTTATTTCTCATTATTATTATTATTAGTCACCCTTTTGTTTGTCACTAGTCAAATCTAAACAATGAAAAGTAAAAAGTCATTTTCGACTTTGTACATGTGAAATTGTTAAATACTGTCTTGTCAGTGTTTCCACCATTTTCTGAAAACAGCTAATCTGTACATCGGAGGTTTCTGAAGGACTGTGACTATGTGTTGCTTTTTAAAGCAGTACCCATTAGAGTTGGTTTCAAAGTATTGTGGGTGTAACTAATCCTGCACTTTGATTATTTTTTTACAATGGTGCTTTTTTAGTAAAAAGAAAGCTCTCCTTGTTATGTTTACAAATAGCAGCAATGTTCCAAGATAGCATTTGTGCACGAAGCCAGCAGTCTTCGTAGGCAGCATAATGCTATTATATTTGAATTATAAACAGAGAGCGTCTTTGCTGAAACAAATCACATATTTAAAAACTACAATAAAACTTTCTTGCTAAAAATGCAATCAAAAGTCATTGAAAGTGAAAATGTAACATTTATACGAAACGATGCTCCAACAGGCATTTCGGACGGCATTTTTTTTTCAAACTTGAGCCTTGTCGACCAATCATGTTCCTCGCATGTTGTTATGGAAACAACAGGTCTCTGTCATTGGTTAGCTGTGAAAAAGGTACTTGATGTAGGGTGTTATTTTTGTAGAAAAGTTTAAATTATTTCAACCTCAAAAGATG
This sequence comes from Barbatula barbatula, assembly GCF_947034865.1. Taxonomy (NCBI): domain Eukaryota; kingdom Metazoa; phylum Chordata; class Actinopteri; order Cypriniformes; family Nemacheilidae; genus Barbatula; species Barbatula barbatula. Next base: position 13,789,557 of record NC_136784.1, read on the forward strand.
CTTTGAGCTGCAGAAAAAGATGCTGGTGTTTAAAAAAGCGTTCAGGGCTTTTTAAAAAAACACTGTTTACTGCATAGGATTATAATGTAAAGTAGGTGCTAACAGCTTAAAAAAATGGCAAGTGTGAACACGGCCTAACTCTGCAAATTGTGCAGCTTGTTGTAAAGAGATGTGATTATTCCCAGGTAACAACCACTCAAAACTAATAACACATGGTAACCCGGATACTGCAAATCATTTTTAAAGGCACGGTTTAATATTACAAAAATTCAATATAAATATGTCCTTTAATAACATATATGACCTTTTATTTACAAATTATTCAACCAAATTGCGTGGTTACTTGTTGATTTTACCTTAAAACGATTTCTGAGTGAGAGGGGAAAATTGATATTCATTTAAATCCAACCAAGATTGTCTTTAACCAGTCATTAGAATTTTTGGGTATAATTTAATCATTTGTGTCGTGAGTAAAATTTAACCAACAGGTCAAGCAGTTACTATATTCGACTGTGTCTACACCGGACCCGGCGTGGCGGGACAAGACACAATAAAACGCATGAACCATTATAATTTTACATTTCGTCAACACTCAGTGCGATGGGACATGACAAACCCATTAAGAACAAGCCATTGTCTTGTCTCTTCCCCCAGTTGCCTCCAGTGTAGACACAGTGTTAAAAACTTATGTGAGGACTTAATCTGATGAAAAAATATATTTGCACGTTTGATTACATTCACAAAGTTTTGTATTATCTGAATAAATTGATAGTGCTTGTAAAAAAATCATACAAAGTTAAATTAAGCAATTACTTTGTTTCTTTAAAACATTAACTTTTAAGGCGAGGCTGTTGGAGTTTGTTCAGGAACAGCAGCTGACAGACTTTTCATGAACAATAAGACAATCGTCTGAGCTTTCTCTTTCCTTCTCAAAACAAGATAGCAACACTGATCTCCTTTGAGCCTTCTGGGCTTTCCAACACTACTTTAATTATGTCTGCTTCTGGAATTCACACCGGCCCGTGTATGTGTGGTTGTAAGGGAGGAAAACTGTTTGATCGCTCTAGTGAGGTTGTCTTGGCTTGTGACTTTGCTCCAGTTTTGATCCTTTTCCTCCACCGTGCCCCCCCCCCCCCCCCCCCCCCTTTCCCATAACCCTGCGCTGCAACCCAACAACAAAGCAGAACCTCCCCTGATCTGTCAAGGCCTGTTTTCATGTCACTCTGCTCTGGAAGCAGTCATTACTCTGACGTTTTTTTCATCCCACAATGCCCTCCGATGCCCTGTTTTAGGCGTCAGGCTGCTGTCCGTGGCGGTTGAATCATTTGATGTGTTTCTGTAATAATTTAGGAGACCCGATTGCTTTGACTTACGGTAAGTGGCGTCATTCTGCTTTGAGGTCATGCCCATTGAGATAGGAGTCTAAGATTAGATTTCCTCATTTGCTCATGTGAGATGCGTGGATAATTGTCACAACGGAGCGTTTGGCTTGAGTCAAAAGAGGGTTCAGAAAGTGACTTCTCTCGGTCAAAGCGTCATTGTTTGAATGTGAGAAATAGAGAATGACACACACACAGATGGCACACGTGACAATCCGATCCAGGCCTTGTCGTGTACCATAAAGCCTGTGCAACAGACCAGTGTTTGGGGAACTACTTCACTTGCTTTAAAAAATACACTCTTAGTCTTGTGCTCTTTGAATGTATTTACGTTAGGTCCTTTATAGTTACATTTACATTTATTCATTTGGCAGACAGCAATTTTTTTGCGTTTATATGCTCGTCGTATGATTCTCAATATCTTCCAAGTATTAGTCATTTTAATTGTCACGTCAACTTCCTTCACACAAATAGTAGTCGCTCAAGACAAGTCGTTTCACATGTAACAACCCCTTTATATTCCGGAATAAAATATAGCTGCAGGGAAAGGATATCTTTGAGGCATAACTCACTCTGTCTGACAGAGACAGACAGCGTCTGGTGCCAGACTCCCTTTTCCGTACGTCTCACAGCCCCAGAGAAACCAGCTCGGTCTCATTGATAACTCCAGCGAGACCTGCAACAGTAGCTATTAATTTATATTACAGCGAATATAGCGCAAGCCGTTTTTCCTATCCGTCCCCCTAGTCTTCTCCACGCATCCGCGACTCTCATATTAATAGCTGTTTTCTTTGGATGGGATGTATTTCGCCCTTTATTTGCTGGATGTGACAGGCGTCCTTGCGTTTGACATTTCAATAGAAAATCTTGGCTTAAGTAATTCGCTTTATAGCGGAGCAGACTTCAGCTCAAAAACGTAAACAGGATACTGCAACCTTAAATGACATTATGTATGAAGATGATGTAATGAGACATGTTATTGCTGCAACACTGTTTATCTGGCCTACTTTTTCCTACCCAAGTTCTACCTCTGTTCATTATCCCCTGCTCTGAACTTTACAAAGTAGAAATTCCCAAAGTGTAAACATGGTTAGATAAGACCACACTGAAGCTATGTCACATACAAGGTTATGAGCGGTGGATGTCATACTCAAGGGTAATGTTGTGTTGTCCACAGTTTCCTGTGGTTTATATAGAGTACTGATTGCTCTTTGTATTGCTGACACCTCCCTTCTTAGTAACCCTTCAAGGGGTTTGCAAAGTCAAGGCCTTGGAAAGCTGACAGCAGATGGGATTTTCTAGAGGTTTTTTTTTGAGAGTTGTTGAACAAGAGTTGTTGTGTTTGGGAGGCTTTAAAAATGTCAAGGTTCTAATATTTACCAGAAGGTCATTAGTGGAAATATTATGTTTAAAGTCCCCATGAAATCTGTTTAGTAAAAATGTATTTGCTTTAAGCACACCTACTTCATTAAACGCTGACAAATTTGGATGAAATTCTTTCTTTAAAATAACAAATAATTGCATTTTGGTCAATGGCATTATACAGATCTAATTCAGAATGACAACCAAAATATATTTTTTGCTCCTTTTGATTCAATTTATGCTTTATTGTTTCATAAGATGGGTAACAGCGCAATCTACTGTATAATAGGGAAATCGCAGATTGACGGACATTTTACCGTTTTGTCAATTACTGTAATAAATTTAGAATCTGAAGCGTCCCGCCCTCTTCACTGCAAAAGACTCTGGAGCGGGTCTTAAAATCAGCCACTTTGAATATTAATTATATTATGTCCTAAATGGTAGATGACACATAGTGCAGTATAGGGAACGATTCAGAGAAAAAAGATTGTAATATTATTTTGCATATTTAGGCAGAAAAAGACAGAATTCCTTTCTGCCATCTCAAATCTGTATTTCTTTTACCGGTGGCTATAAATGAACTTCTAAACTATTTATGAGATATATTAGGCTAGTGTTTGTAATTTATGGTACAGTTTGTTTTGCTTGTTGTTGCACAAAAATGTAGTTAAACAAAATGTTTACATACACAAAAATGTGTTATTGAGCAAGTAAATCAGCGTCATGAATGTATCCTTATGTTATTCAGTTGTAAGCTTTACAGTTTCAGAGACCATTTTGAAATGTCAGTTTTATGTAATTTACTGCAATCTGCATAAATATGAGTATATAAGTAATCTACTTTTCTTTGTTGCAAGCAGAGATGGAGATAGAGGTGATAATTTAATAGCGTTGCTATATCCTCAACCATGTGTTCTGTACAGTGAGAGCTAACTGCTGTTGTTAACGTGGGTAACATTTCAAGTAAATTAAACATTTTATGCTTAAATTAAAAGCTTATCTTTGTAATCGGACACATTTTAAAATGTTTATACTGGCACTTTTCTAAATTCCGCTTGGACCCATTGTCTGCCATGGCACTGCGTTGATTGACGTAACCTTACGTGACGTTACCGTAGTAGAGCCGAGCTTTGTTTTGTAATGCAAAAAGGTGCCTAGCGCAACGCTCACGTGTAAAGAGAATATCAGATGGCATGCTCTCTTGGCTGATTGGCATGGACAGCACAGCATGCAGACTAATACAATAAGACCATTGACTGGGCTAAAGTGGGCCAAGTACAGCACTACATGTTCTAATAACGCTGCACAATCGTGGTCCACACTGTTACATGGCTACAAGAAAGTCTGGTCTGGAATTAAATGCACTGTTCCCTTTAAGCCCCGAGATATCAGATCTCCATGTCTCTGGGATTCAATATGAGACCATATTTATGTCAAGCTGTGCAAGTGAATGGCTTGCATTGGTTCAATACCCATATCGGTCCCCTAGACATATTTAGCCTAGAAGCCTCAGTGCTCTCTTTTTCTGAGCTTGTGCTTTATTTATTTGGATCCATGCCATGCACGGGTCACCGTGACCTGATTCCTCTTCCATCTAAAGTGTGTCAGATCTTAGATTTGGATCCAGATGTTTGCCCTCAGGCATATTAAAGGGACAGCTACTTGAGCAACCCAAGGCATACAAGACATCACCCACAACACTGGCAGGACCAAACTCGTATGACTGCAGCGGAAATAAAAAAGTGCTTTTTTAATAAATGTCCTGGCCACTCTTTCTGTGTAATTAAAATAAATGAGCACTGGGGCTGTTAATGCTCACAAAAAAAACTATCATAAAACTGCTTGGTTGAACTGAATATTGCCAGTCACAATAGTTTTGTGTGAGAAAAGGCAGACCTTTAAGACATGGTGTTCATTTATTCACCCTCATTTGAAACCTGTATGACCTTCTTTCTTCTTCAGAACACAAAATAAGATATTTTGAAGAGTGTTGGTAACCAAAATAACGACCCACTAAGAACCACTAAGAAAAGGATATATCAAAATATCTGCTTTCGTCTTCTGCAGTGGATGGGTTTCCAGAGAAAAATGATCAAAATTAAGTGAATTAATAAAAACAAGAATAAAAGTGGCATTGACATAAGAAAAAATAACTAGAGGTTTTTATTTCTGTCAACCATTTGAAGTGATAGTTCACCCAAAAAATGAAAATTCTGTCATTATTTACTGGTTTAAACCTGCATGACTTCTGCAGAACACAAACAAAGAAGTTTTGAACGATGTTGGTAACCAAACAATCGTGGTACCCATTGACTTCCATTGGTTTTTTCTAAACCGTGGAAGAGAATTGGTACCGTCACTGTTCTGTCAACAACATTATTTTAAAAAGATGGTGAGTAAATGATGACAATTAAAAAATGTTAAGTCTTTTTTACTCCATTGTCAAACATTTCTTATTTATTTTCTTGTTTTAAGAGTAAACTTGATACTCGATATTAATTGTTTTGCTTCTCAAGGAAACATATTTAGGATTTTGTCGATATTTGTACTGCAAAACATATTAATACATTTTTGCATTGTTTTCCAAACAAAATGCTATAATATGTTTTGAGAAGATCATGTGTTCCAATACAATAAAAATACGAACTGTCCCCATTAAACCATCTGTGTTCATATATGTTATGGTGGCTTATTTTTAAAAGGCTATTCGTCCCATGTGAAAACCTCCTCTGCCCCCTCCCGAACACCCCATATCGTCTTGGGGCCAGTGTTCATTACCCCCTGCCTTTGCCTTCACCCTTCTCACTTTTCCTGACCACCGAGTAAACCAATTCTGAAGGTCTTCCTGTCCCTCCGCTAATCAGAGGCGACATTCCCAAAGCAGCATGTGTTGGAAACGGATTCCCAGGCCTTTTCCAGATTGATGTGTACAGGCCTCAGTGGGATGGAAATGGGACGGGGGGCAGATCTCTGTCACTCTTGAGCAGGCGAGAGGGCGTTGGGCTTCTGGGGTTGTTGACTTCACAGATGTGGGTCAGGAGCGGATTTGCCAGAGATCGGGGGTGGAGGGAGGGTTAATATGGTCGTTTTGGTGGGGTTTTATTAGTGTCATGGAGTTTATTGTGCTTTGGAGGCATGGCTTATGGGCGTCTAGTTTACAACCAATCTTTTTTTTTCGGGTTTGATCCACATCCAAATGCTTTTTTTTCTTTTCTTTTGAGGAGTACACTTAACTATCAACCCCTCTCACAAAAGTTGCACGGCACCAGCCAATCATATAAGAAGTAAATATTTAAAGGAGCAATTTGGAGAGTTAAGCGACATCTAACGGTGAGGTGGTAAATAAGTGGAATAAGTGAAATAAAAAATTACAAAGCCTATTTCTTTCATGAAATATTGCAGCGCTTATAGTAAATAGTTTATCAATGTGGATCATTCTCTATTTCAAACTTGTGTGACCTCATAACCTTTAGTTATTACCCTTCCTGTAATGACTATCCATCTTAAATGACGTATATTAGATGGCTTTGGCGGAGCATCCGTTAACTCTCCTTCGACTGTCAGTTTGTTGAAATTCCATTTCACTCGGAAATGCGTTAAAATACAGATGTAAAAACGATCTCAACTTCCGGTTCACAGGGACTTTAAGCCTGTCAGTATGTGAGATAGGAGGCAGAATGAGGGTCACAATTCATCAAGTTTAAACAATGATATTTACATTTACATAGTCCATGACCTTTTGGTAGCCTTTATATATTACCAAAAAGGTCTTAAATAGTCTATGTCTGTTGGGTTGATGACTGGAAGATATTTAGAGGGTCATTCGAGGAAAACCCAAGCCCCTTTAACAGTTTTTCACTATGTCAGGCTTTTAATATGAGCAGTTACCCGCCTGTAAATCGCAAGTGAGAACGGACTGACAGTTCACAGCATGTGTCAATCATCTTCAACAGATCTGTCACCTCTAAAATGCCACTTTCTCTTCTCCACCATCCCTCTCTCTCCCTCGCTCACTCCAGCGCTGACTCATTTTCTTACAGAGGCTTCGTGACTCAAAAAATGCTGAACTCAAGTGAACTCGGTTTTATTGCTTCTCGCCGTGCTTCACCAGCTCTCTCTCTCGTTCATTCCAAACCGTAGAGCTGAGGTTTCCAAAACAACAGCTGGATCGAAGTCACCGCGGGCAGGGCAGCAATGTATTCAGAAAGGCAAAAGAAAAAAGGATTGTACAACATATATTTGAAGCTGTGGAGAGAATTAAATTGTTGTAGTTTATAGGGATTTTGTAGCTGTTGATACAAAGCTATCTAGGGTCGTCTCACTCAGACAAAATCATTACCCTGTTTAGGTTTTGTAAATGTGTAAACGGTGAGAATAATTCTGTACATGTTGCCACAAACAGCTTATTCATTATACTGTAATGCACTAATGCCGAGTGAGAATTACAGTTATAGAGCAAATGACATTAAAGTATTTTTCTAATTCACTCTTTCGCTGATCTTATTCTTGCATTTCAACTCATTCTACTGCTCCCCCTGCCTTTTGAAGCCCTACAGGGCAACAATGTCATCACATTTTGCGCGTTAAGGCAGCAAAAGTTGCAACTTCAGACCCGTTTAGATTTTACTCTCTGAACATAACGTACAGCTTATTGCCCAATAAAGCTGTTGTCATTTACGTATTTTTTGTTTCTGTTTTCAGTTCGGTTTCATTTCACCACACACACCTTAAAGAACGGAAGCCGGGGCAATAGCATCAACCGTTACGCTTTTTTGGCAAAAGGTTGTAGGCTCTCCTGCCACAGACACTTTTCCTGCACCAATATGAGACCTCGCGTAAGCGGGCCATACTGATACGATTTTCCCACTGAATGAATGGCTTATCTAACGAAATTTTTGATTTTTCGTTTAACGTTTCTTCTGAACAAACGCCGCTAAAGGGGGCGGAAAAGTTGCTAAATCTAGTGAAAGAGTTGCATTCTTGGCAACAATGGCCGGACAAATTATGAATGAATCGAAAACAGTGCGTCACTGTAGTCATGGCGGGGAGGATTTTTTGCATAGTGGCCCGACACCGAGAAATGCATGTAGAGGAAACACTGTATTAAATGTATTGGCTTAAAAAGAACACACAGTTAAATTCATTCAATTCAGTTCTTTTCTGCGACAATTTTATTCTAACTAAATCACATTACACTATACGAGTTCATAACTTATAATGAAATTAAAGGGATCGGTCACCCCAAAATGTCATAATTTACTCACCCCACAGTTGTTCCAAAACCGTGCAAATATAGTTGTTCTGCTGAACACAAAATGAGATATTTAGAAGAATATTTGTGTCCAAACAGTTCTGGGGAACTATTCACTTCCATAATATGAAAAGAAAACCCTGATATGCTAGTCAGTGGTGCCACAGAACTGTTTAAGTTTCCCACATTATTCAAACTATCTTCTTTAGTGTCCAATAATAAAGATTTCTTTGGACAAAATATGTCAGTAAAATAAAAAAATATGCTCATTAAAATCGTCTTATTTATAAAGTTGATACTTAAAGAGGTGAAGTAACATTATTATTATTAAGAATTTTATTATGAGAGATGAGAAAGACAGATAGATCAACAGGAGGTTGAGTCACAAGTGTGGTGTTTCAAATATGGTTCTCGTGCCTGTCAAACCAGTCAGGTTGCGCAACAGTGGACAAGGTGTTTCATTCGCCCTTTCTGTCCGGCTGAACGTCCCTAATGGTTATCAGGTGAGCGGCATGTGTTGTGCCTCACAAAGCTCCTCCGGCTCTGTTATCAGCCAGATCAAGCCCTCTGCCATTTGAGAGGATGAGTCAGCTCCCTGCAGCCTGGATCACTTTCTGAGTCCTACTGTCTCTATATATCACTACTGAGGCCCAGAACCCCTACCTGTGCTTCTTTTTGTCTTTCCCCCACCCTGCAGATGGACACCAGAGATGACCCACCCTTGTGCTTTCTGTGAGAAACAAAGCGTGGACTTACCTTAGGGATGCGTTAGGTAACATTAGGTGGTTATTTGCTGTAAGTGTGTGTTTACCACCTTTCACTGTGTACTCGCTGTAATGGTGACTGCATTAGAGATTCATATCAGTGTTGTGCTTTTTGTCCTCTTTTAGTCAGAATAGACTTGTGGTTTGAGCGTTTCCAAGAATAACTTCACACAGACCAGTGGAAAACACATAAATTGGTTTGGATAGATGATATGCAGTCTCTGGTTTAAAAATGAGTCACCGTGATTGTGATTGTTTAAAGCATAGGGCTGCATGCTTTTAAACTTGAAACCTTGTGGATTCTTCGAAAAGAAAAAAAACAGTTCAGAAGGCTTAAATAACAGACTTTTAGCAAGTTAAAGCAATAGTTTTTTATAATAATTATTTCAACAAATTCATCTCTCTCATTACACTTTCAAAGCAATGGGCTCCCATTGACTTCAATTCTATGGGCTACCACAACATGAAATGTTGGTAACCAAATGACATTGGCTCCCATTGATTTTCAGTATGGGCTCCCATTGACTTCCATTTAACATGGACTCCCATTGACTTCCATTGTACTGTATCAACATTTCTCAAAATATCTTCTTCTGTGTTTCACAGAAGATAGAGTCATAAACAGTCCCTTGTGTAAACCCTTGTGTTACAACAGCTGCCACCCTGTGTATTTCTTTTAACATCCTCTGACTCACCAAACCTGTCACTTGTGTGATAGGTTGAGCCATTATACACCAAAGTTCATGTCGGGGCTTTGTCATTGTGTTTGACTCACCTGCCTTTGACAGTTGTGACTGTGGATCCAGGTTGTACAAATGGCCCAGTGAGCAGCTGCCACAGGTAGCACGCACAAAAACCTCACGCAAGCACGCATTGAAAGTAACCAAACACATTCTTTCTCAACGATAAATGGTTCACGCTGACTAAAAAATGAAGGACGAGATATGTCGCTCAGCTTGTTGAAGTATTTGAAGGTCACAGCTTTGATTGGACATGAGGGCATTGTGTTCAATGTGTCGTACAAACACTTGCTCACAAACAATAGCTAAATTCACGGGGATTTCTCCATAAAGTGTCTTTTAGTCACGTCTCTGTTTCTTTGACAATTTTCTTAGTCGTTTTAGTTTTTACACGCTGTCGATTTTCAAATCATCCGATAACGACTGACGGCAAATGACAGACGACAAGGATTAACATGAGGCACCCATGCGGAGGCCTGCAGTGTTGTTTTTGCAGAAGATTTAGTTTATTCCAGTTTTGCGTACTGTACAATAAGTTATAGTGGGTTGTTAAAGGGATAGTTCATTCATCCTCATGTCGTTCAAAACCTGTATATGTATAATGGAACCTGTATAATTAAATTTTCTGTTTTTGTTTCTGTTCTGAATAAAAACATAGAACCCCAATAGAAACCATTACTGAAATTCTGATGGTTTCCATTAGTATACCCTTATATCCAAATCTTTTTTATCCATTATAACATCACAAAATTCCTTATTGTAGTGTGTTTTGGGCAAAATTCCAATAGGATTGAATCCATCAAATTGCAGTAAAACCATTACAGTTTCCATTAAAGCCAGTACAAATGCCCTTAAAACCATTAGAACTTCTTTAATGGTTTCTATTTTTTTATTTCAGAAGGGATCTCTGCTGCAAAAACAGAAACCCAATAGAAACCATCAACAAAATTCTAATGGTTTCCATTATAATACCATTACAACCTAATAGATTTTTCCATTAAAACTATTACCAATCTTTTTTTGTAGTGTGTTTTGGGCATTCCAGTAGGATTTAACATCCCACCAATATAATCCATCACATATCAGTAGTCACCATTACAGTTTCTATTAAAACCATCACAACTTCTTTAATGGTTTCTATTTGTGTTTTTCAGTAGGGATATTTCATTGGTGTTCTTTTGCTGAAGTCTGAAAGTGACTGCCCCTTAAATCTAATGCTTTAATGATTTTGCCACACAAGATCAGTGCGTCAAACCTGGTAACACGGATACTTGTGCTGGTATATTTATAAAACGGACTTGCTGACTCTTCAAATTGAACTCCTACACCCATGGCTTTATTTGAAGTCGCATTATTTTATAAGAGATGTCAGAAGCCTTTGCTTACACGACTCCCTGAACGCATCTTGTTGTTGGCTTTGAAACGTCTCGAGTCAGCAGTGTTTGGTCTGTTGATCCATATGATGTGGCCCTATATCAGTTTTCTTGAGTTTTATATGCAAGACCACTTAAAACCCAAGTCCTCCGTTGGGACCGGACTGACCACTACACACATCAACAACTTTACACTCTATTAAAATCTACAGTGTGGTTTAACCGAATGTATAGCACTAGTTTCGGTATATTTTACATGGAATCCTTTTGTGCTTTTTTTCTTCTTGGAGCTTTACAGTCCATGTTCACTGTCTCTGTCACACTGATCTGTCAAACGATCTTCAAAGCATCTTTTTTGGCACAAAAGAACAAAGTTGTGGGATTGCAATGACATGAGAGTGAGTAAATAAATAACCGAACCTTCTAGTACCTTTAACATGTCCTGAGTTTAATGTTCAACTATGTTGTTTTTACATGGACTCCACCTGACCTGACCGGAGAACACCCCCCACCACCAACGCACACACGCAGAACTCAAACTAATGACTCTTCTGTCCTCACTCCCTCACTAGATGATAAGAACGTACAGGGAGAACCAGGTTCACCTGAGGCCACTCATTGTGCGAGAGTCCTTTAATCACTCTTTTTTTTTTTTTTTCTCGCCTGTCTGTTTTCTTTTCTCGTAACGTCTCTTCTTTTCTCTCTTGGCTGCAATTAATGGCTTCGCTTTATCAGATGGGGATGAGGCACTAAAGATAAGCGATCAGACCTCTCGTGGGTCCCGCCTCCTGAAAGAGCTGGAGACCACAGGAGATAAGACCTAGATGGATTCGGTGCAGTCCATGCAGCTGTGCTTATTTCATACAACTGATGCAATCCACATTATGGCAGGGTGGGCCAAAAATAGACATCAGTCTCTCGCGCTCTCTCTCTTTTTGTCCCTGTTCATGCTAGATCATCTCATTGCTGAGCACTTCCAGAGGGCTTTTGGGGACAAGGGGAGTTCCATCTGCTGTTTATAAATACCAGCGAGGTCAAAACACAGAATTCTTAAAGTAAACAGGACATGCTGCGAATAAAGCCTGTGTGCTTGAGTTTTTTTAACGGCTGCTGTTTTCATATGTGGTCATGACGCGAGTACATATTTTCCTTCAATGGTCTTTTATGAGGTCACATGCCATGTATTGAACAATTAGAGATAAATGTTCAAATTAGGTCGCTGCTGGATTTTACTGTCCCCACCTGCACTGAGATCAGCAGTGTTTTCCAATAAAACACTGCAGGGTAGAGATTAACCTGACCAGACTTTTATTATGTACCGATATCCACTGTGTTATTCATTGTGTTTTATGATCCAGTGCATGTCTTTCGGTGTGTGACACAATCCAATCCTGGTTTTAGACATGTGCATTTAATTGGTGTGGCATGTCGATTTGTTTATTGCCTTGAACCCATTTGCCTATGGCAGGTGGACAGATGGGTGAAGCTGGTGCTTGTTCTATAGATAGAAAAAGTAACACCTACACATCTACAATGTAAAACAATCATATTATTTATTTCTAATATGGGAATTTCAGTTGTGTGGATGCTAATAATTGAAACGTTATGAATGATCGGGCTGGATTCTCCCTAAAGTCTGCATGCAACACAAGTAGCGATTGTCATCTTTATCATAGTGGCTTCTGAAATGAGAAAAAAACGTGGGGCAAGAATTTATTTCGTCCATCGAGAACTCATTTGGTTAATTGTAAGTTGCTAAACTCAACTAAACCTGCGAGTCTCTGATCGCCCCGCCCTCACACCATTACATGTGACAGGAAGTGAAGAGAGCTCATTTCAGGAGGGAGAATGTTAGTGTTTTTAACACTTAACATTATAAGTGCACATGGATAACAAATACTAAAGTGAAAAGGGAAGCAATTTATAAAGAAGACTGTAATATTCCATAAAAAATGACAGCTGTCAATTTCATAGTGACTTCATAGTGATGTCAGAGAGGTTTAAACCATCAGCTATTGGCTTTTATACTTCGAATGTTGGCAAAAAGGTTTAAGTGAAGGTGCAGCATGTAGTCTGAAGAAATTACAAAGAAAGAAAGCTTTAGTTACAGTATTCAGCAAAATTCAAAATAAAAGGGGAACAGCATGAGGATACGGCAACTGCAATTACAAGTGATTTAAGCAATTTGCTCTGCCATTATAACTGCTTTGCAAGAAAAAGAATGCAGTAGAACATACATTTACAGAACCCCGTCAGAGGAAGCTAAGGATACACTTAGATACTCTTGAATACTGTATTTTGTAAATTAGGAGAATGTTTATTTGAGTACATTTAAAATCTTGCGCTGAAATTGTGAATACACCCTAAATAAAACTGAGTATGTGCAATGTAAGACAATATCCATTATAAAACGGTAACTCGAATACACTTTGATACACAGCTAAAATAACCCCAAATTAGCTTCTGTCGAAATATTTATGGACCTGTATATCGCTGCTGTCCTTCTGGAACCTTGTATCTTCTTATTTCGTAATATTGTTTTCTCCATATTCAATATTGCTCTGCATTTAAATTGTTTGCCATGTGTTATTATTATTATTAGTACTCTTTATGTGTCACTGGGTTTTGCAACTATGTAACCAATAAAAAGTATAAAAATGATCCAGCCGATTTATTTTTGAGTTGGGCTCAGATTTTGGAAAAAGGGTGATGACATCTAAGCAGCACACAAACACACACCCTGACAGCCGTGTAGTCTCCTGCACATCAAACCGCTTTGCAATCATAACAGCGCAGACTCATCGGATTGACATGTTGTCAAACACAGACTCTCAGAGATTAGCACGCTCTTATCTACATAACTGAACCGCTGATTCAGCACATCTGAACTGCTAGACTGAGCTTGCTCTCAAGACTGACGCCCTGCTCGAGGTGGCAGTTGTTTATCTCTTCAGGATGTTAGTCAGGGCCCCCGGGAGCAGGGTTATGGAGCAGGCATGTCTACAAGTGCTTCTAGAGGAGTCCTGGATGTCATAACACTGACTCATGACCCAGTCCTGCGACAGGCCACAGCATCACGCATTCATCCTTGTTGCCTCAAAAGACCGGCCTGTAGAGACAAGCTCATGAAATAACAATCACAGTATGAAACATGAAAGATATCGGCTACTCGCTTTCCTCGGGACTGTCGTCGTGATCGAAGACCACAGCACTTCTGCCAAACAGCTGTTAAGGTCAAGACCAATAGGGACTGCAAAACAAACCTACGCCGTTTCTTTCAACATAAAAAATGATGAAACATATATTTGTTTTTCTCTCTAAAAACAACGTTTGCTTTAGTTAAAAATGTTGTGTTTATTCTTTAGGTGAAAAGGTTTAGTCACTTTCTATTGAGAAACTGTTGATAGTGCTAGCCAAGTGTTTCTTATCCAGTGGCTTTGGGCTTCGACAAACTTCAAAGGTGTTTAAAATAAATAAATAGGCTTTAACAACAATATTTCTTGTGAGCAAATGTCTTTGGCCTTCAGGGTAGTTGACAAATAAACCTCACATCTTTTAAATGTAGTGTTTGTCATCAAAGCAGCTGAAATTTAAAAGGAGTTATAATTTAGGATCTTCAAAATAACAACCCTTTGACTAGAATTAGCTAAATCATTCTCTTAGCATTTCATCATTCAGCTTCTTGAGGTCTCAACCTAAGAAGCTCTTTAAACTGCATTCAAGAAATTTATTTTATTGGCAGCATTTTCTTCATGATCATCCACTTAAAAAATTTAATTTGTAAATATATTTTTAGATTTTTTTATGAAATAAATGTTGGCACAATAATTTGTTTTGTCTACAAAAGTAATATCAGATATTTAAGAATAGACCTTGAGATTAAAAGATTAAGACCAATAGAACCATTTCAGTCAAGCATTTCCAAACTTTTGACTGGTAATGTATGCTTTATTATGGATGCTTGTCCCTATTAGGAATGCTATAGAGGCTATGCTTTGACGTGACTTTCTCACGTGAACGTGCCGGGACACGCTCCCTTAAGTGCCAGGACAGGTTCCCTTGAGGGAGCGTGTTTTGACATGTTCATGTTGGGAAGTGACATCACGACGTGCATACCCTTTATTCGACCTTGAAAGTGATAGTTCACCCAAAAATGAAAATTCTGTCATCATATACTCGCATTCTAGTCATTTCGGACCTTTATGACTTTCTTTCTTCCGCAGAACACAAAATAAGATAATTTGAAGAAAGTTGGTAACCGAACAGCACTGGACCACATTCACATCTATTAAATTTATAAAAGTAAATGGAGGCCAGTTAGCAACATTCTTCAAATGTTCTGCGGAAGAAAGAAAATTATACAGTTTTTTCTTTTTTGGGTGAATTATCACTTTATTGCTGGTTCTGGTCAACCATTGTCACCATAAATGACAAGATAGTGAGCCAGCATTATTGATTGTCCAAACAGATCACTACCAAACCAATCATGAACTAGGGAGGCAATTCATATTTCTTCTTTATCGGGTATATTTCCACCACACATCTACATCCACACACACATGGTGGTGCTAACTCCACAGCGTGGCAGGTCAGGACCCTCATTCTGCCCAAGCCACCGATCTGCTTCTCATTAACACTGTGTAGTTTCTCCTTATCTCCTCTTTTTCTTTAAGCCCTCTGCACTGGTAATAAGGGTCTCTCTTTTACACGCTTGACCTTTTTAAGTGACCCTGAATATAAGCCGCTAAGCGCTAATTTCATTATCGGTTTAAAGGTCGCGATACCTGCGCACTCCGGCCTGCACTCTAATCAGCCTGTGTGTAATAGCGAGTGTCCAGTTACAGCCCCTGTCTCTGATGCTAATGGCTGCTGTAGGGGTCATGAGGCAAAGGTCAGGGGTCAGGTCAGAGGGCTGGGAACTCGGGTCGACGCAGGTCTACACAGGAAAGCAAATCGACGCAGATGGCGAAAAGTAAACGCTTGCTCCAGCAGCTATCTGGTGGTTATGAAACACCAGAGAAATTAGATAAGCAAGCAGAGTTGCCATTCATGTGTATGTGGACTGCATCTGTGAGGTGAACGGAGGACATCTCTTTTTTTTTGCGTTATGCGTAGAAACGTTTTCATCTGGAAGAGTAATGAATGTGAGCATATTGTCTGAAGATGAGAGGCCTGTTGCAGGGTCAAGCTGAATCGACAGCATTTGTGACATGCTGTGGAGAACCACAGGGAATAGGAATTTTCTATTCTTTTTGCTTTTAATCGAGTTTTGTTTGTTCTTACAAACTGAGGGATACGTTGAAATGATCGTCTGTGGTAACTGACAGCGATGCTCCAGTTTCTGAATATAGAGCTGAACTTATTTTGAACCTGAGAAGTTCCTCTAAGGGCATCTTGTGGAGTTGAACTTCCTAACTCTTTTATAACAGATTCTTTTAAAGTGGATTACAGCTACAAGGTGAAACATACATCATCAGTTTCTGCTTCATTACTATAGACTTATTTTAAAGCTTCTTTGGAGAGTCACACAACATTGTGTGTGTGCTTCTCTTTTGTGAATCCAGACCTATAAAGACTTATACCGCATCAATGTTAAAAGTTCACCCCGCTAGTGGCTACTGTGGAAACAGCTTCCTTACATCGCAGTCTATACTAGTAAAATGAAAACGTTAAATATACCTGTTTATTGACATGTTTTAATGCAAAGAATATAATTGTCTTTACACTTATGGTTGTAGCTTTTTAATGATATTATGTACATAAGGTGCATCAGCTGGCAAAAAAAGAATTTGGAGTATATTTAAAGAGAAAGATTGTGGTAGGAAGTTTAGTCAAACTGCAGCGATACAACAAATATTTTGCCAATTCAAAGACGGCGCCATCCGCGGAGCATTTCATCCCTGAAAAGCTGGCTGCAATTTATGCTGCAATTATAATTATAGAAAAGTTAACCCGCCACCGCAGCAAATTCAGCAGCTTTTGGATCTTGTTGGTCTAATTTTGTCAAGACAAAATTAACAGAGCAGCCCCTAAATTCAGCTCATTTCCTGCTATAGCTGTTGATATACAGAATGTTCAGTGTTCTGAGGTTGTATTGAGTAAATAATGACACTATAGAAACTAATATATTATGATGATATAAATAAGGGGTTCCCAAACACGGGCATAATTAAAGGTCACCTTTTAAATGGATAACAGGGAAACGACACACATACATTACTAACATTTGATGCAATTTTATTTTTGATGTGAATTTATATCGTTTTTTTAAATGCTAGTAATTTTAAACGAACAGTTCACACAAAAAGAAAATTCTGTTTTCATTAACTCGCCCCACGTCTACTCAAATGTCTTTAGATGTTTTTTTTTCTGATGAACACAGAGAAGTCTTATTCTTACACAGAGAATAAATTCATTATTTCGAAGAATGGTTGTAACCAAACAGTATTTGGACCCCATTGACTACCATGAGTTGCCAAGAACTGTCATGTTACAAGCATTCTTCCAAATATCTTCGTGTTCATCAGAACAAAGACATTTTAGACTGATGTGGAACAACTTGATGATGAATAAATGATGGCCGAATACAAATTTTTGGGTGAACAGTCCCTTTAAGTGCAGAAAATAATTTGAGAAACATGAAAGCTTGTATAGTCTTTTACAATTTGTTGATACACACAGCTGCTTAGATGTGGTTATACACATTTAGGAACTGGGTTTGTATGACTATCAGAAGGGAATGTGATGAAATACAGTGAATTGCTTCGTCCCAGAACCTCATGCGTTCTGCACAGCAGGTGTAGAGATATTTAGTCTTAAAACAAGAACGTTGGGTCCAGTCTCAATGGTCTGGTGTATGTGTATCTGCTCGGTCTCAATCCCTGCCCATGTTAGTGATGTGCTGACACGAGTGCCCTGACCAGCGCTGCGGGCTCTGTTCAGGATTGATGATTTGGGGGGAGTCGGTGGATGCTGTACACTCTTTTGGAGTTATGAGTGATGGTTGAAGAACTGATGTTAAAATAGAGCATTTCTCAGGTTCATTGGTCTTAACCTACTGTTCCTTGATATGTTATGCAACATTAAATCAAGCAATGTTAGTGCCTTACCAGAGCAAAGAGCCAGTCCATTCTCAGCTTTTCAACTTTTTAGTTTTGAAGTGGATGAGATTTAAATGTTTTTCTAACATTTAATCATTTACAAAATAATTAAAGAATGGAACAGGGTCAACATTTTTAAAGAATGCAGTATTACAAAAATGTTTGCACTCGTAATGTAATTTTGATTAAACCTTTTATTAATAAGTCCTTACATTGAATTTTACAGATCGTGTACATTGAGAGAAGAATGTACATTTAAGTGTCATTAAAACGAAAACGTAATTAGATTTTAATTCTGATCAAATACTCCTTTGAATTAAATTGAATCAGTTTTATCAGTAGCCCACATCCAGCCCAAAGTTAACTTGCATGTTTGTTTATCGGTCTGGCCATTGGCTAGTAATATGACAAATTGTTTTATATTAATATCAATTGTTTTAATTCAATTAATATAGAATATAAAAAGTTAAAACTACTCAACAGGAGGAGGTCTAGCAGAAGTTAAGTTTGGGCAACATAACATTGGTTTATGTTGTAGCCGCTGAAACCGTCTATAGACCACTTTGGAATACCCTAACATCGCTGGTCCACTGGTTTACATCTTCCAAGGTGGTCTATAACCTTCAAATGAAAATAGATAGAAAATCTATGAGGGCTCCTCCCACCATCTGACACCCACACCCATTATTGGTCAAACAGGCTAAAAGTCACACCAAATAATGTTTGATTTTACCAAATTATCACCAAACGGATGGATTCTGAGCATTTTTTATTAAATCCTTCTGGCTCTGTAGAAAATAACATTTGAAAAACATTTTACCATTAACTTTTCACATTTCAAATGTCATAATCTGATATAAATACCTGTATTAACGTGGGGGTTTCAGAAATGAATTTCTTACATTCCCCCAGAACATGACAAGCGACGAATCGGCTTTATTTCTCTTATTAGATGTTCTGTTCACCTGCGGCGAGCAGAAGTTACAGGGGAGAGAGGGCTTCCTCTCATTTCTGTTTGTCTTAATGAGATCCAGGCAGAATAATTAAAACGCAGACTTTATTACCTTTCATAACATCCAGCCACAACTCCATGTCATTTCCACAGCGTTGCACTTTAGGATGCTAAGGAAAACAAGCTAATTAAGATAGAAGCAATAGCCACAAGCCAATTAATTGGCGTTGAAGTTTATTCAGTTGAAGTTATCCATTGACTTGGTGAACTTCCCTTTTTATGTTCATTTCGGCCAAGTATACCATAAAAACAACTGATGTGCGGTGTCTAAAGGTGATTTATTTTTAGTTTGACATGTGGGCTTAAGTTAATGTTTAGGTACTTCCTTTTCAACATGTAGCGCCTTGCACACACGGCTTCAAAGTATGTTCTGTTGACTGTAAGCGTGATTGAACGTGTACATTTGAATATCTCAAGGCCAGCTGTGAAAAGAAAGGTACTGTCCTATGTTTCAAATTGTGAAATGGAAGTGAAGAGACTGAGAGGGAAGACGCTCCTGAAGATTTGTGTGTAATAAAAGACGTTTGAACAGTTGAAACATGCTCACTTTAATCACATACAAACCATGTCACCTGAGAGTGAAGACAGGAGGAGAAGACACACAGATCACCATAAAGACACAATGACAACCTGTCAAGAGTGGCCATGTGCTATTGTTCATGCGAGTCTGCCATTGGTTGATCAGAAGAGCAGCTTTTGGTTTATTGTAAAGGAGGGAGTTATTTCAACCAACAGCAGTTCACTTATGTCTTGTATCTGTCTATTTTTGTTATGAGCTTTAATGGAAATTGTGTCCATTAGCCCAGATGTCTTTAAACATTTATTAATTCACCCATTTTAAAATTAACTCAAAATTTAGCTGTTGATGTCTGCTTAGTTAAAATAAATAAATAATAATATCCAAAGAATATATATTTTTTAATTAATTTATTTAATTTTTTTAATTCATTTATCTTTTTTATAAACATTATGAACATTTAATATAATATTTATTTTTAATAATCTTCTCCAATTTGTCTTTATTTTCTCATTATTGCAATTAAATAATATACTGCAAGTATTCCATATTATATCAATATTGCTCAAAATAAGCCACTTTTACTATTACTTGTATTTATATCTTTTTCCCATTATTGAGTGTGTAATTATTATTATTCTGTCATTTGAAATCAAATTTAACTCCAGTGTAATGGTTTATGGGTCTGCTATTGAAAACCTGATTAGGTGGGACAGGGGCCTCCCATTGTTGTGGTTTGTCTGTGGAATTTTGGAAAAGCAATCTTTTCAAATACAATTCCAAAAAATAAGACCCAAATGGCTTTGTTACTAGTTGAGAAAAGCCTGGTTTTAAGCGTGCATCTTTTTGCCCGGATTTAGGCAAGTCATTCCAGCATGCAAACAGTGTGCAATAACTCAGTTAGACACTGAAAGTACATGCTTTTGTTATGTTTGTGATGCAAAGTAAATGAAAGCCCCTATGCCGTCAACAGCTGATGAAATTTAAGGCTTGTACAGTACATGTGCGTAGACCGTCTGGGTGTTAAAAAGGCCCTTGAGGAGCCTCCTTTTCTTTTACGCCTCCCCCGCTTCACCCTCCTTCCTTCTATCCTATTACTGGATGAAAGCATCCCACCCAAACTGCATCTATTACTATAGCAACAGACCCCCTCTGGGGGGGACGAGTACCATCATCCTATCAGTGTGTGCATGAGACTCCTCAACCCAAATCTGGGCTCTCTCCTCCCCGGACGCAATGCCATCTTGGCTTGTAACGAACACCCCTCTTTTAACACGCATCAACATGTATGATATGTAGATGTTTCTTATCGCTCAGCTAGGGAGAATTTGTGTTGGTCGTTGTACACGCTATTAATACTGATGCTGAATGACAGGGTTTTGTCACGACGTGCCGGGCGGGAGGAAAAAGTATTTCGGAGGTGTTAAAACGACACAGTGTTGTTTGCTATGGGCTCCTAGGGTTAAATGCACACCATCTGTTGACCGGAGAGGCCTATGGTTTTGGAATATGAGAATATCAATTAGCTGCACATTTTTCGTGAGCTTGGGCTGTAACAAGATGCTGCTTATTCACACGCAGCTCCGGGATGTTGAAGGAGGTGTGTGTGTGTGTGTGTGCGTTTGTGCATGAGAAGCGGCATTCTTAATTAAACCTAATTGATATGCATGAAAAAGGGCTGATATCTGTGTGCGAATCTGACTGTTATTGTGAGCATATGGTGCCTCAGACAGGGGAGATGGTCCCTTTTTTCTCCTCCTTGATGAGGGGCCGGGCCCCGACCGGGAGATGAGGGTGGGGCGCTGGTAGTGGTTTTACTCTCTTTAATTTGATTAACCCATGGCTTACTTTCTAACACTGCCTTTTCCTGTCCACTCTATCCACGCTCAATTTACATTCACTATCAGTCTATCCTTTTTCTAACCTTCTTTCGCTCTCTCTCTTTTCTCATTAGGACAGATGGTGGAAAAGCCTTTTTTTGTCTGCTGGGTCAATGTGAAGTTATTAACCTGCGCAGATTGCACTCCTTCCTCTAGTCGTCGTTTTATCGGCTCATCTCGGTTTTCTCCTTCATTATTTCTTTTGGCGTCTGTCGTTCAGACTTATTATACCTTGCAGTATGAAAATCAAACTACATTTTATGCAGATTCAGCGCAGAAAAAAAACGTTCTGCATTTTGTTCTTTTTTCTACACTGTAGCACCGTGAAAATACGTAAAACTTGAAATAACATTTATGTGTTATAAAATGTTTTTTTAATTTTGTTTTACATCCGACTTGTGCATTTTAAAACCACATTTGAAAAAATATGTGCGAGTTCTGTAAAATAAAAAAGGTGAAATTCTTTTTTTTACCGCGTATTTAAAAACAAATACCATCTTGTTTTAGAAATAAATCTTGATAAAAGTGAATAGATTTATGCTTACAACAAACAAAAAAACGTAACTAATTTAATTTGACACATTCTCTGAGAGCAAATTAATATTGTTCTTAAAATTTAATCATATTTTCTTATTTAATAGGAATGTTTTCTTTACTAAAACAGCAGGATTTTTTTTTGTGTGTTTCTGTCATGTAGTTTTTAATGTAAAACGCTGAAAAACAAATAATAAATATTATACAATTAGCATCTTAATGACTATGACATATTATGAAAATAATTTATTGCAGTGTTTAGACTGCTGACATTCAGAGTGCTTAATGTAGGCTTCAGCTAAGAATGATTATGTTTGTATGAATTATGCCTTTAAAAATTGTCATTTTTTCACTCCTATATTATTCAAAACCTTTATGACTTTCTTTTATATTGAACACAAAAAAGCTATTTTGAGATGTCTCTGTGGTTTTATATCAATTCAATGGAAGTCAATGGGGTCCAGTGTTGTTTGGTTACCAACATCGAACATATGTTTTGTATGTTCCTTGTCTGGTTTGTAAAGCCATAAGGGTGAGTACAGTAAATGATGAAAGAGGAAATCATTTGGGTGAGCTATTGCTTGTGTCTTCTAGACCAAGTTCAAGACAACACTCATTGAACGGTTTCATTAGTGCTGCTCTTTACCTCTGCAATCTCTATTCCACATTCTAATGTTCCTCTGTTATTGTGTGTATATGTGTGCCTGGGGCCTATCACATCTCTCTGTTTTGAAACCTGTGAGTGAAAGTGCTGTAGTCAGCAGTGTGCGAGATACCGAGTCCCTCGTGCTAAGTAAACAACGCTCTCCTGCGGGCCGAAAGTGTTTGTGAGGGCAATCGAGGAACAGAGGAGAGACAGAGATGAAGAAAGAGAGGAACGGACAGGACATTAAAGAGAATATTAACGGCACCTGGGATGTGTAGTTTGGGTATTCTCACAGCCATTAGAGATCTTTTTATGTCTTTCATTTGCCTGTTTATACGCTATCATTTTCTAATGGCTAAGGCAATGTTTTGTGCTCTTAGAATACTGCTTATGTTTCCAAAACAGCGAGTCACTGTGTGCACTTGTAAATACTAAACAAGGATTCGGAAATGTTTAATTCTCAAAGGTTGCTCTTAAATAGCTTGAGAGACCTAATTATAATTTAGTTTTGTTACATTTAAAGTAGTTTTTTGGGTTAAAACAGTCTCCTTACCTTACCCCGCATGCAACGATAAGCTTAGTTTCAACGATAAGTATGTGAAGTAAATGCAATTTTATGTTTCCAACAGAGAAGTTGTCAGTTCAAGAAGTTTAAAGGGATAGTTCAACTGAAAATGTGAATTGTCATTTACTCACCCACTTGTCATTTCAGACCTGTATGACTTTTACAAATTAAGATATTTTGAAGAAAAATTGAGAACCGAACAGCGCCGGCACCCATTTTCCTCTATTGTACATACACAAAAGCAGTTAAAAGTGAATGAGGGCTGAATGGTGACTTTCTTCAAAATATCTTCTGTGTTCTGCAAAAGAAAGTCACACAGGTTTGAAAGGACGAGAGGTTGAGTAAATGATGACAACATTTTCATTTTTGGGTGAACTATCACTTTAAATCCGCATTTGTCAACATATAGATTTGCCAACAAAGTTAACTGCTTAGCATAAATTTGACCCATGCATTTATCCAAAGGGACTTACAGTGCATTCCAGCTATACATTTTCATCAGTGTGTTTTTCCTGGGTATCGAACCAACAACCTTTGCACTTCTTGCACAGTGCGGCATCAACCATACCGATTAATTAATTAATCGATCGAATAAGTGTGTAGATATGTGTGTGGTGTGTAGAAATCCATTCAGCGGGAAGTACAAGAGCTTATCTTCACACACATGTAGACTTGTATGGCTATATAACGTATTAACATTTGGTTGTACATTTATTTTGGAATCGATGTTTACCGATTAATCAACTTGACATCACAGAGTTAAATCCCCCACATGCACTGACAGTATTGGACTCTCTTTAGCAGAACAAACATGTGCCTATCTTCATTTATCCGGTGACCGGCTGACAGAATGCAAGTGAGGACTCGTTCCTTTAAACCCTCAATTTTCAAACTCCAATTGTTTTCTCCTCCTGCCTATTTCTGCTCATAGCGCTCACATGCACTGACCAAGTCCATTTTCCTCACACCGTTTTCCCGTCGTCTCATTGAAGTTGAGTGCACACAGTTGAGTGGTAGTCGATAATGAGGAACAAAGAAGACAAACCCGATGGTGAATATGGCTGATTGCAATTGTGTGCCGGGGATGAAGCACTTCCCCGGGATTGATTGTAGGTGGTGGGTGGAAAGACTCTGATTTCATTTGATTCTCAGCAGAGAGCTCCTTCTCCATATCAACTTAATCTTCACTCTGTAGGACATCTGCCCACTCGCTGCATGTATGCATGTGAAAGAGAGACCACAGCCTGGAAATAGCTCTAGTCGTGGTGTAATGTCATCATTAGAACTGGGTCAATGTGTTTCTGAAGATGGACTAGAAGAGTAAGATGAAATATTGAAATCTGTCATGCATAGGTACTGTAATGTACAGTAGTACAGCATTTGGTGTTTTTAGTGCGGGATATATCACTTACTGATAAAAAGAATACTGGGACGTACCCAACCATTGGGTTCCAGAAAATGTTTGTATTTGGCCCAACAATGGTATGCGCCCCGTCATTGGATATGTAATAATTGTGGATCATAAGTAATAATTGACAGGGAGCATTTTTGTATGCGTCCATCCTCAAAACCTTGCATTTTCCACCATAGAGTATCAAAAGGATACTTCACCCAAGAATGTAAATTCTGTCATCATTTACTCACCCTCAGATTGTTCCAAACCTGTATTAAGGTCTTTGTTTTGCTTAACACATAAGAAGAAATGTGGAAAAACGTTAGACCTCACCCCACATTGACTCCCATAGTAGGGAAAAATAAATACTATGGGGGGCGAGATCTGACATTCTTCTAAATATCTTCCTGTGTGTTCAGCAAAACAAAGAAATGTATTCAGGTTGGGAACAATCTGAGGGTGAGTAAATGATAGCCAATCTTTTGTTTTTGGTTGACGAATGTATGTCAGTTAAACAGATAGTTGGAAGGAAGCTTCTGAACTAGATTTCTATACCAAAATTCTCTGTTGTGTTAAGTGTTTGCTATCTCAACACCAAACTCCCCTGAGGACTAGAATGCATTTCAGACTGAACTCAGTACACACTCCTCTCTTGCGCTGTCAGATCCACTCGTTCTTGAGAGGATGGAAACATTACTCGGAGAGTTCTCTCCATGATGGCACTCTGGTGAGAGAGAGCCAGATGCACAGGCCTTTTGAGGATACAGTGTGTCATTTGAGAAATGATCAGATAATGTTTCTCCTCCTGCGAACATAAACTTCCCTCATCTTGAATCCATCGCCCACCCTTTCTTTGCCGCTGTCGTTTGTTTCTTTCAGCATACTTTTTGCTCCTTTGAGTTAATTTTTTTTAGATTGTTAGTCCCTTAGCTGTTTAATTGTTAGCATTTAAAAAGTGTAAAGGCTTGTAGGAGAGTTGCTTATGTGAGACGCTTGCAAGCCTGTGCGCATGCGCAATAGCTGAAGTGACCTTGAATTCTTTTAAAGTGAAGCTTAGCAAACAAAAGTAATGTTAGAGTATATCAGCATTAATCATTGATTGGAAATATGCTATTTAATTGTAATTTTCTTTTTTGCAAACGGACTTTGCTATTGCTAATATTGTAAAGCCATGGATAGACTCAGTACTGCAAAACAATTGCTTTAACTTTGATAGCATTAGCTATTGTTAAATTAGCAAAGTGCTGCAAACAATATGAATTTGCTTTTAATAGTTGACGCTCTCATTATAAAATAAGTTAAAACTAACAGTGTGAGTTTAGTTTTCAGTGCGATAATGTTAGTGAATTCCATTTTGTGTGCTTTTGGGATCGTCCTGAATCACAATTTCTTTCAAGTATTGCTAGGATTGTGAGTTCTTTTGAGGCCTCATGGGAACCGGGGGATCGATAGGTTATAGGTTATCTCCGGGAAACACAAGGCCTAATGGGATTCTAATGACACATCTCAACCACATTGGTCAATAGCTACAAAGCACACTCTGACTAGCGCAGCTCGCTGTCAATAGTGTTTCAAAATGCAAAATTCATGTAAAAACTCATAAAGTGCACCAAAGCAGTTCTTTCCCAAGTTTTGAAAGTGATTGAACCAGAAGCACAGTCTCTTACTGATTGAGTTCTATTGATGAGGATTGAAGTGTAAAGAATTTCAGTTTAGAGGCCACCTGAACTTATCCCCGGTGCGATTGAGGGATGCAACTGCGCTCGATAAATCTCCATTTTTGCAGGAGAGCTGACACAATGTGCAGCCACGCTGATAATGAAGAGTGGATCTCAGGAGCCAATTAGATTCAGCTCTGCATCGCCAGATTATTACAGGCCTGAGGAGGGGGCGGGTTCAATTCAGAAAGATCTAGACACAAGCCTGGTCAACACACTTACATCATTCAGTACACAGACGCTCCTATGTTTGGCACTGTGGAAGTTTAAAGGAATATTTCACTTTAAAATAAAGATCTCACCATGATTCACTCACCACCCTGAAACAAGCCGTGTGAGCAAGCCACGTATTTATGTTTAAAAAGTATATCATTTTATATACGTTTTATTTTCTAAGCTTCAATACAGAACGCCACTCTTTTTGTCGTACGAATGTTCTGCAAAAGCTCTTTGGAATGCTGAAGGCGAACAGAAATGAGATGTACTCTCTGTTTGGAGCGTGTCAGTCACGCTTGTCAGAAAAGTGAGTGAAACACAAACACAAAGACATTTTATCAAATAATACGTCATTAATAGCGGTTCACTTACATGATTAAGCACTGTGTTAAAGGGATACTTCACCCAAAACGAATATTCTGTCATCAATTACTCACCTTTGAGTTGTTTCAAATCTGTTTAAATTGCTTTGTTCTGATGAACAACGAGAAATATATTTGCAAGAATGCTTATAACCAAACAGATCGTACTTATAACCCATTGACTCCCATAATAGGAAACATTGTCTTTTTTTGTTGAACATAAAAAAGATATTTTGAAGACTGTAGGACTGCAAACAGTTCTGGTGCACTTTAATTACCATTTAATTTTTACCTACTATGGTAGTCAATGGGGGCAAAAACTGTCTAGTTATAAACATTCTTCCAAATGGAAGATCTGTGATTATCAGAACAAAGAAATGAATACAGATTTGGAACAACTAGAAGGTGAGTAAATGATGACAGAATGTTTAGGTGAAGTATCCCTTTAATATCAGGAGCGAACTGTACCTGAGTTCACATGAACCGTATCTCAGACCTCCCTTTTGAAGCAGACTCCGGTACGGTTCGTTGGTCAAGTCAACTTTATATAGCTTTTTTATTTTCATTGTTACAAAGCAGCTTTATTAGAAACATATTGACTATAAGCAAAACATGTAATGATATACAAGTAAAAACAAAAAAGGTGAAAACACAAACGACAGACACAGATACAAACACAACCACAAACAAAACACTCCACACAACACGCACCAACACACAGACACGCACACAAATGCACACACACACGCGCAGCGGCCATCACCGAGAATCACACACCCAAGATAAGGAGAGAGAAACACAGATCAAATATTAAACGGACTATAAATTCCTATATGCATTGTTCATTTAATAAAACTATACAATTCTAGCAGTCCCTGCCAGGCAAACGGTGGCAAGGAACCCAAAACTCCATGGGAGAAAAAATATAACCTCAAGAGAAACCAGGCCCAACCTGGGGATTCCAGTTCCCCTCTGGCAAAAGCTGCAGCCTCTGCACAAGCTCGACAGTGCTTGAACAACAAGGCAAAATAATATCAAATTTGATTTAAGATTATCATTAATATGCGCACCCGGGTGATATTGCTCACATCATCCAAATGTACTGAACTCTGACGTTAATCAAAACCGGCTGCGCACTAAAAGTGCGAATAGGAAACCGCCCTGAGTCAAATTGCTTGGATCGGTAGAACAGATCTTGCAGTCAACCAGCTCTTCTTTAATTAGCTGTGGTCCAACACGCCTCTGTTCTTTTACAGTACATCCTTTTTTTAGATTGAATATGAAAACAGATTGCAAACCACACGGAACTGTGTAGTTTTGCTTCCGAACATGTAACTGTGGAAATATGAGCATAGTTACCCATCTTTCTTGATCACACATAACCTGATAGACAGATAGAGTTTGCATGCAAATATGCTTGAATGCTTAATTGCGGGATTCGATTAAAATACTAAGCTTGAAAATATATCCTGTACATGCACAGACATGTTTTAAGTAGTGAAATTAGATAGTGATGGCAGGACTTGTGTTGTGTGTGTGTGTCATTTATGTTGCATCTGCACATCGCCCTCACCATCTGCACAACACATGCAGATAAACCAAGCAAATTGGTTTTGTCAAATGTTTGTGGGGGTGAGTGTGTTTGCGTGAATCTGTTTTTGGTTTATTTTGCATATTAATTCATGACGTGTGGATTGTGTATATGTTTCTTGCTCACATATGAGGAAAATCAAGACTTTAAAACAACTACCACAGATTTCAATTCTGAGTCAAATTATTACCAATATATTGAATCGTCTGTTTATATTTCACTTAACCCCTGATGATTTCAGACATCAGAGAAATATCAGTCTACACACACATGTTAAGGAGAGACAGCATACAAATGAAGAAGGGATGCCTCTGTATAGAACATAAAACATTATTTACAAATTTGCATGTGCCCACGAGGAATTTTGACTGCTATGGATGTGCCAATTCCCTTCGAAACTTAAAAACACAAAATAATGCTTTAATAACTTTAAGCGAGACTTCACATTGGTGTTTAAACCACTAAATATTGAAATCTGAGCAAATATCGATCAGTAAAGTGAAAGCCTCTGGTAAAACATTTTTTATTGTAAGGTGGAAATGTAGCATTGAATTGCCCAGTAATTTTACCAAAAATGTGTAATGTTTTTCAAAAACAGCGTGATCACAATATGTACATATATTTTTTATGTAATTCTGTGAACAAAATGTTATTTTTACATAGAGGCACAAATTAAAGAAAACATCCACTTATTTTGTTCCCATTATGTCAAAATATCCTCCGTGGCCCTATGCAACATCATAACATCACAGGGATATGAAGATTAGCTTTGCTTCAAAGCCCTGCTCATTTTCTGGCCTTTTTCTTCCAGACATGCGTTTAATTAATATCCATTTCTCTGCCCGGGCTTAAACGTGCATTAAGGGCATCCAAGAATTCGTCTCCTTTAATCTGTGCAAGGAAACGCGAGGAACCTTTCATGTAGTTTTTGTCTCTTGGAGAGACTAGATGGTGTTTTTGAAGTGAGCTCCAACTGGATGGCTTCAAAACGCTTGCTTCAAGATGCTTTTGGTTTTTGTAACGGTAGATTCAGAAGGACCTGCAGAAGAAAGGTGACGATTTGATTTCCAGCTTCTGCTGTTTTTTGAGAGTAAAAACCGAGAGGCGTATCTGAGGTGGAGACGGTTTTTCTGGCTTTGTTGTTGAGGAACAGGAAGATGTTAGACAGTTGTAAACATGCAAATGTTTTAGAAAGCGGCATTCAAGCGTGGGACGATGGGGAAATATTCACACACGCTCGCATATATTCCTGTCATGAGCTTTTCATCATCGCTACTTTACACGTTGAAATACTTACTGAAGTACTAGACTCAGCAGTGTGAACTTACAGACACTGTTTCCCATGAGTCTTTGCGAGAACGTGCAAAGATGTTTTTAATTCATCCATGAGGGTGTGTATGTGAAGGAGGAAGGGAACACATTTACAAACACTCCCTCTCAAACTCTTACAGTGCATTTTGCCCTACTGTCTGATTTTGCCCTGGGGAGATGTGTGTGTGCGAGTTGGGGGGAGTCAGGGTGGTGGATGTTGGTCTCTGTAATCCCACGAGACTTCCACCTCTGCAAAGCTTCTTTAGGAACAATCAGTTTGTTTGTGTTTCCTATGCCAAATAAATACTATATATATAGTTGTTGTGTACACAACATCAGTGTATGATTTTAGACTGTACGGAGTTCAGTCAATGTTTACTAGGGGTGTGATATCCGATGTGTGAACGCAATTGACATGATGGAGTGCTGGGCTCAAAATTGCGACCATTTCAGTCGCATATGCTCCCTAAATTTAACCTGTTCGACCTCAAAATATATTTTGGAGCATTTGTGTGAGAGCACATTTTGTTGTGGTGCGACCTGTTTTCATTACTGTACAGAACACACTAATAACTGCACAAAGTATGAGCATGCTCCTGTGAGCTACAGTGACCGGCACAACCATTCATGAAGACAATGCGATTTTCCATTCCACAATTTTTCATTGTAAACGCGTGATAAACAGACGGACGGTTTCAACATCCGCACATGTCTTTCGCATCCGCAGTGCCTTCCGTACTATTGGTTACACCTTTTTGCGCACGCTGTTGAACAGCAGTGGACTGTACCACAAGTTGAGTAAAGCAATTGCAAGTTCGCATTACGTTATTATAATAACATTCACAAAAATGGATCATCTGTCTCTTAAATATGTGCAATGTTAGCACAAAACATGATGTGTTTATGTCGTTTTAGCTGTTTCTATGAAGTCTATGAGGGTTCAGTCAGTGGAGGAAGGAGGATTGACAGTGTGTTATGATCGCCACTTCTGCTAACACGAGCACTATGCAAAACCATATAAAGAAAACAACCACAGCGCTTTACTAAATGCTTTGCCTGTTATGAAAACAAAGCATACATTTAGTGCACTTACTGCCTGTCATTGACACACATCTTTTCAGTGTTCTCATATTGTTTATTACTCCACAATATAATTCATTAAAATAGAAGTTTAACTTGAAGGTTGAGTTTTGTAATGCCTGCTTGGTTTATAATGTACCTACTTACTAAATTTTGTACATACAGTATGTACCCAAAAGTGAGCCAAACTTAACATATTTGAGCAAATTCCTAATTTTGGGGACGTTTCATGTTTAAAAACACAATAGAAATGGTTGGGGATAAATCCAAGGTTAGTTTTAGGTCCAGGTTAGGTTAAAGGTAAGGTTTGGATCAACTTGAGGGTAAATGATGACAGTAAATTAATTGATTGACAGATTGTTGTGCTATGTCACAATCACATTAGTTTAAGTATTTCTGGATTTATCGAATAGACGCAAAGCATTGACCAATTCAATATTTGAAAATGAATTAAGATGGAAATATGATGGGCTAGTATTTCCTTGTATATTTAATTTAAGCACAACATGCAATTATTATTCTTTTATGTTTGCGGGTTGTAGTGATGATAACTGAAAAACTGTGTATGCCTGACTATAGTTTTCCTTCTTTTTTTAATCAAATCAAGTCAGTATTTTCTTTATAATTTCATGACATAACATGACATTTTCTCAGAAGTGATAGATGACAATTGGATGTTTTGAAGTGTGAATCGCTGCTAAATAAAGTCAGAACTGAGAGACAAAACCTCACAATTACAGGCTTAATATACAAACGGCATAGCCACTAAATATCTTTTACAACAATATTAATTTCAAAATAGGATGATCTGAAAATATACTGCACATACAAATTAAGTGAAACTAATTCAAATGAATATCAGCAGCATGGATTTAGCTTTTTATGAAATGTCACTGTATAAAAACTTGATCCTGTCTCAGTGACTTTTAGCCAGGAGCGATAATTTTTTCAATATTAGGGGGGTTCAGCCTCCATTGAGGATATATATACTGTATATAGCCACTCTCCAAGCACCACATACTGTATACATTACTGAAATAATCATTAAGAAAGAATATGCAGAATAAAGACAAGTTATTGTAATTCAAATTAATATTACATCAATCTATTCTGCCGCATTTATAATTCAAAGTGACAACAACTACAAATCCTTTATCCTTAATGTCACAATCAATTGCGGAGTCATTATTTGGTAGAAGGAATAACTTGATATCAGAATGAATGAAAGTGAAACATCATAAGCACGAGCGCTGTCACTCCTGTGCATGACCGCGTGTTCGTCTATCACGTTTTAAATTAATAATAAAAACACTTAAGTGTACTGTAGAAGCTCTTCAGACGCTTCGGTTTCCTCGGAACTCAGAACAATGAATAACACATCAGCAGCCGCTCAGGCTGATCTACAGCAACTCTATCTGCCCATCGTCTTTCTGGGGCTTTCAAAACTACAGTCATCTCTCTCTAGGGGGCAGAACAATAAAACTGCACATTATGAATGACACATTTCTGTAGGCTACACTGTCATCATGATCGTTTTCTAAAGTTTGCCGTCATTGGTGTGAAGTGCTTTCATGTTGTTGGAGGTAACGTGAACAACTAGTTAACAGTGTGATGAGGGGTGAACGCAAACAAAACATTTTACAGTTTGGCAGTGTGTGTGGAGCATTTCAAAGCGTCAGAGAATGACACAGCACGGGACTTGCCGCGCAGGAGTCAATTTCCGAATGAAAGCGTCTTTACCGGCCTGTAACGTTACTTCAGACTGAAGCGGGCGGTCGGACAGTAGCCCCACCACTCATGACATCCTTTGACATCATACAGTGGTTGCGTGCATTCAGTTCCCTGCACTAAACAACTTGTCAAAGTATATTCTGTGCATCCCGGCCACTAATGCATCTTCTGAGAGAAGAGTCATCTTTTGTGGGCGAGGTTTGGAGGAGAGACGTGAACTGATATGGTTGTCAGTCAGCATCAGTCAGAATTGCTTGCATTGGATGTTTTTTTTTTATAATTTTGCCATGTAGCCTATAATAATCACTGTTCGTTTATTTGTATTTTTAGCCGATAGGCCAAATGTTGAATGACACTTTTTAATGAACTGTTTCGCTGTAGGGTTACAGAGTAACTTACATTACATTCTTTTAGCTGGGAGAATGCAATTCTTTGTTGTTTACTTTGTTTTGCTCAATTTTATTTTAAGTTGTATTGTGTTTTATTGAAAAGCAAGACAAATTATAAAAAGCACGTATTGACCATTCAGTCTGTGCAATAGTGGAAAAAATGGCTAAAGAAATGAAGAAAACATGATTGGTATTCGGCTTCAGCCAAGAATATTCATTTCGGTGCATCCGTCATGGGAAAGGGTCTTGTATAACTCCAATATTATATTATTATAACAATGAATGGAAAAGATGCAGATATCATATTAATGCACATACTTTGTGCGTTAGGTGGTTATGACGTTCACACCACGAACTGAAAAATGTGCTAAATAACGCAACGTGACGCTTTTTCAAAATAAGAGTTTTAAAGGGGACTATAAAGCAATCTCGAATTCCTGTACAGATTACATAATTACTCGCTATGTTTTAGGGGGGCTAAATTAGAACTTTAGGGGGGCTTAGCTGAAACTATAGGGGGCTTAAGCTCCCCTAAAAAGAGCATCGCAACACCACTGCTTTTAGCCATATGTGCTTAGGTCTATTTTAAAAAGGCTATATTCACCTAAGCGGATTCACTCTTCTCCCTGAATATGCATGCTTGTTTGTGAGGGAACAGAGAGAACAGGTGCACCATGTATGCATTTAAAAGTGTCATTTTCATGTCACAAGACACTGATGATTCAAATACAAGAGACAGATATCTTTACTTTTTAATTATTTATTACTAAGTCAATAATGCAACGAATGTAATGGCATGTTTCAAAAGTATGGAGTAAGAGAAAAGGCTGCAAGAAATCCTGTGGTTCCGTTTGCATTTCCACACAGCGTTTCATTTCGGAGACCAAAAGACAATGTGGCGCTTGCTGGGGTCCGGCCATATTTGTAGGTGGTAGCGGCTCTTTTCTGCTAGTGAGTTCAGTCCAATGTTGTTCCTGTGACTTAGAAGATATAAACATAGTGGGTCAGGTGTGCTGTGTTATAAACAAGTCGCACAGTCATTTAGGACGGAAACTAGATTTTTTTTCATGTATCAATCGCTAGTAAACAGCCTCCGAAGATGGGCACACCACCCCAGCATGTAACGTGCATGGAGCTGCGCCCTGGAGTAGTTCTGACACAAGCCAATTAGAACGTAGCCTCAGGTCACCTGCCTGCCACAAGTTTTGTACCCACCTAAACACTAATTTGTCCGGCACCCCATGTTTAACTGTCGCCTATTGACCAGCCGCCACTGAAAACCGGTAGTTTATTGACCTTGTGAGGAAAGGTTTTGTACCCCACAGCTTATAAATCAAACTAGATCATGCTTTTTTTAATGTAAAAATGAAGAAAACAATATAAACTAACGTCGTTAGGCCCAATTGTAATTTCCGGTAGACCTCCGCAAAGAATTAAGAACTGTTGAGTAGTTTTTATTTGCTTTTATACAATTAACAAACTATATATAATTATTAATATAGGACTAAATGAAATGTAACAATAACTTGTTATTTGACTAGCCACTAGCCAGAGCGCCAAACAGAGACCGGACTTCAGGCCAGGCGTCTAATAAAAATGTATATAATTTTATTTATAATGACTGATATTTGATTCACGATATTATTTTACACCAACACTTTATAGTATGTCAGAGTCACGACAGAAGTTTTGGAGAAATGTGTGACATCAAGAAAAATTGTGAATATCGTATAGCTGTATTGATATAAAAAGGTAATGATTTAATGCATGTTTTGGGAATGTTCATCCATAGCTTTGACTTGCAGTGGATCTTTCCCTTTTGGTCCAACACACAATGATGCGTACGAGCAAAAGAATGAATGAGAGAGAAAATAGATGTTGCGGTGGCTTCACTGTCAGCTATAATGAAACATGGATATGAATCAAACACACACTCACGTGCACACATCTGCCCTGCCTTCATTAGGCCATACATATTTTCCCATGTAAAGAAGATTTGAATATGAAATTGAAGGAGTGTGCCCACTGAGGCATGCGTGTACACAAGGCATCCGCGTCCTAGAACTCATCTGTGTGTTCAGTCAGGTAGAGAGATGTTTTTCTTTTTTAAATTGCCACTTCTGCTGTTTTCCCATGGTAATGACGAAAAGAGAATAAGCAGAGAGCGACGGATACAGACTGAGACGTTGGATATATAAAGAAATATGTAGATGCGCTTCCATCCAGCACAGTTCTAAATCTTACGAACTCATTTAAGCCCAATTCACGCTTAGATTCCCTGACAGTGTGCCTGGCAGATGTTAGAAATCGTGTTTGTTGCGTGTCAGTGCTAGATTTCTTTTTAGGGTGAGAGCGAAAGATATGCTGGATATTTCGGGATGATTTCTCACGGGCGGAAAAATTCCCCCGTGCCACACGTCAGATTTCTTGAAAGTCGTCTGGTGGCGGAATGCGGTCGGCAATGTTAGACGTGCGTAAGTGAGAATGCCGCAAAAAAATAATGAACGTGAGGGCGCGTGGAGTGAAGGAAAAGGTAAACTCTTATGAGAAAAAGAGAAAGTGTGATACAAACTGAATGGAAATGAATCGCAGACAGAGAGTCAGACAGGGTGTAAAATGCAAGAATTTATGCAAATCATTATGCAAATGAGGGGCACCGCTGAGGTAAAATTGCCCTCTTTCCAATCAGAGAATCAAATCCATCACTAACGTGCTGCTAGAGAGGAACGGAGACTTACAGCCATGGAGGAATGGTTGAAGGGAAGTTAAATGACTGCCCCATACCCAGAGATAGTGGCTCCCTGCTGGGGGGATAACTGCAGGCTGAGGCCGTCTCTCCTGGAGCTCTTTGTCTCGGAGACTCCCAATCAGCCAGGATTCAGTCTGCCACTGCCTGTGGAGGGCATTAATGACACCTGCTACACACACACTCACACACACACCCTCTTTGAGATGCAAATCCTTCTTTCTCCCCAATAAGTTGGTTTAAATGGAAAACAGTTATAGCACTGTAAGATGGCTAGACTAGCTACTGTATATTGGTGGTGCTTTCTAAGACAAATCTGTATTACTATTGCCGTTTTTAATTGGTCGGGTTTTTTTAAGTATTAAACTTATGTAACTCATCCTGCGTTTTTTTTGTGATACAGGCCTATTTAGTGAATGTGCGGTTTCTATTTTTAGGTGATCAGTTTCCACTGGAATGACGGAGAACGTAAAATGTATCCAAGGGCTGTATTTGGATAAGAAAACAATTACCTAGCAGTGCTGTGACAACCCCCGTTACACCTCAACAACTGCATAGCAACACCTTGACAACCACCTACAACATACAACTGCAAAACCACACACCAACAAACATTCAAAATACCCTTTTACAACCGCAACCACTATTACAACCGAATAACAACACACTATCAACCCCTCAAAACACCTTAGCAATTGCATAGCGTTCCATTGCAACCACCCACAACACTCTTACAAATGCATAGCCACACACCAACCACCATTCAAAATATGTTAACAATCGCATAGCAACACCCTAGCAACCACCCACAACACTGTTACAAATGTATAGCCACACACCAACCACCACTCAAAATACCTTAACAGTTGCATAGCGACAACCTATCAGCCGCAACACTGCATAACACCACATACATACACAACAAACAGAACTCAAGATATGTTAACAATCACATGAAATGCCCTAGCAACCAGTCTCAACGCCATTACAACTGCATAACAAAACTCATGCTACCACTCAAAATATATTGACTGCATCGCATCACCCTAGCAACCAGACACACTCTTACAACAGCATAACCACACACTAAAGAAATGTTTCGTGTGTAATATTGTGCAGTTGTCTTTAATTGGCTTGACTGTTGGTTGTCTTTTAATGTTTTTAAACTTTGCATAAACCGTTACTAATTGCACTTACTTGTTTACATTGTTTTAAATCTACAGTGCGCTTGGATGCATGCAAATGAAGTTGCGTCTAATTAGTTGACAACCACATCCCTCTACTCTTTCAGATCACACAGCAGTCGGTCTACACATGAAGATGAAATGAAAATGCATCCCATCCCTCAAGATCAAAGGTACACCTTTCTAATCAAATGAGATTACATCTCGCTGTATATAATAGGCATGTGTGGAAGTTTAAATTGGTGTTTAGTTTGAGGCCCCTCATGCACGGTGGGGTTTGTTAAGACTGAAGTCTAACGTGCCAGGTGGCCATACTGCTCTGTGCATTTGCAACTCTGAGGTTAAAATCCCCAAGGACTCCAGGCCAAACCGCACACGCTTCCACTCTTTCCAAACTTGTTTACCTGCTACCCATTCGGCACTGGAGAGGAAGAGGGCTCTGCGTGTCTTGCTCTCCCTCCGTGCCTGCTTCCCCAGCCAAGTCATTTATTTGTCCATTTACTCATTGCTTGCCAACACGTCTCTCCGAAACCAAGAATGACTGTGAGGGGGTGTACTTGGTGGGGGGGTTCTCGATGAAAAGCTGAGCCAAAACAGCGCGTTTGAAAGAGCAAAAGGCTTCAAAAGTTGAATGTGAAACTACAAACATAGAATACGGTCGATTGAAAGGAGACTGGTGCTTTTTTCAGAGTGAATGATGGAGGCTTTTAATAAGAGCGAGAGGAAGAGCAAGCAATTTTTGGATGGGTGAGCGTGGGTTTGGCACAGCTGCCTGTATCCAGCTGCTCCCCGTCCCGAATTCTGCCATGCGCCTTTCTAGCGGCTCACGTTGTTGGGAGTTTTACAGATGGACTGTTGAGAGGCAGAACCGCAACAGCCAGCAATCTTACAAGTCTTATTATCTCACACCAACAACTTTACACAATTAGAAATCATAGAATTCAAATATTTTCATTTCATTTGAAACAAAATAGGAAGTGATTGAACACCTAAAATATAATGTTTTTTAGGGAAATTGAAGAATTATGGAACAAAATGACTTAACTTAAATTTACTTAAGAATTATTTTTTATGCAAAACTTATGCAAAAAATATGATCTTGTTTTTTTCCATTCGATATGCTATTATTGTATTTCCATTTCCTGTGGCGGGAAGTTAAAATGACTTATGTGATTGGAAAATATAGACCTAATAATTTGTTTGGTGTTCACATTAAAAGTGCCTTCCTGTTTCATATTCATTTTCTATGGCAGTTGTGTTTGGAGGACCGTAAGTGTGTTTAGGACCTTTTAACATTTTCAATACACATCCATGATTGTGTTCACAAAGCCTGTGCCACAAAAGTCAACAAATTTCAAACCATTCCGAAAAAGTTACAAATAAAGATTTTATTTTTGTAGACTTGTTTAAAGAATACCAGAAGGTTAAACTTTAACACTTTAAAAATGAAAAGGCCATATCTCACCCAAGACAATCCGATCTCTAACTGTAGTTCTGTTGAGATTTCGCTTTGCATCCACAACGCATATCACACAATGACAAGCCTTCAATTTAGATATAGGTTTGTTCAATGCTTGCCCCCTGAGATAGTGACTGTGATGTCATGTGCGGTAGGGTACACACACGCTTTTGACTGTTTGTTCCACTCCATTTACAGTGCTTTACGTCAAATTGCCTTACCAGTGATGGTTTGTTGTCCTGATGCACATGTAATGTACATGCTTCATATCTGCCTTGCTGGTGCTGAAGGTTTCTGGTACTTGCACATAGAGAAATGTCTGAAGATAAAGCCCCATCCTTCTTTAAAGCCTTACACGGTTATGTTTTACACTTATTTTTAGTACTTTTTATTATTATATTTTTGTCATTTACTTTTTGAAATGAAGCCAATTTGCTAAAAAGCGACTGAAACATTGTTGGTGACAAACAAATACTTAACAGTCTAGAGTTTGTCTGGTCTTAATTTGATTTTATATAAGTCTCTGTATCACTTCTTGAAAAACAAAGCAAACGACAGACCTTTTGGAAAAAAACTGTTTTCGTCAGCATATTGACATCTGTAAGACGACTTCTTTTCTATTTTCAGAGTTTGTTCACATGTCTCTCTTTGTAATAATCATTTAAAGAGACATTTGCCGGTAAACAACAGGATTAGATGCAGCTCTCATAAGCGATAATGGAAAAGCTAATGACAGCCGAACATATGTTCACACATCAGCTCTCTCTCTCTTTTTCTCTCTCTGTCACTCCTTTTCTGTGGCTCACCACATATTTTAATTCCCAGAATGGGAGCTTTTTCCTAGTATGCAACTGGCATTGTTAATTGGAACATTATTTTCTTCAGTTCTCCTGTTTGTGTTTGCAAGCTTTCAAAAGCGATCTCTACAATGAAAAATTAGGCAGATGGACTTGACAGCAAAATAATATTTTTTTGCCGGTGCATTTAAGAGCCTTCACACCGGAGGAGAGATTTATTAGCACAGTGTTGCGTGTGCTTGTTAGTCCGGATCCTAAATTGATGTCGCTAATATAGTCAATGTGTATTTGGTTATTAGGCCTTATGAGGCCCGAGCTATTAGAGCTTTCAGTGTCTTCACAATTATGCCGTGCTTATTTCCGCACGCACACAAACACATTTCACGCTCGGGATGTGGGATGTTCCTATCGCTGGAAATGATGTGCTTTGTTTCTTAAAGGGACAGCGCATGCAGACATGAAAATTACTTCACTGTTTGTTCATATTACAATCCCTTATGGATTCCTTATGTGGAAGAAAAGAGAATAAGATATTTTTAAGAAATGCTTAATGGCTGCAAAAAACAAACCCATCCTGTCCTTATCATGTCATTCCAAGCCTGTATGACTTTCTTTCTTCTGCAGAACACAAAATAAAATATTATGAAGAATGTTGGAAACCATCAACATTGACACCCATTGACTTCCAATTGCATGGACACAGAACTGCAGAGACATTTCTCAAAATATATGATGTGTTTTACAAAAGAAAGTCAAATACAGGTTTTCAACTACATGAAAGTAATTAAAATGAAGACGGTTCTTATTTTTGGGTGAACTGTCTCTTTAAGAGCTACACAAATCCACTTGTTACAATGTCGCGGGGTCGGAGTTGACTGTGTAGCATATTCCAGGTCACTCGATTAAATGGAGACACTAGGGTAAATACCTAATGACTTTATAGCTACAATGTCACAGGATTGACCCTTTGTAAACAGCAGTTGGTTGTTATTGAGTTAATTGGGAAACATGGGATATATTGTATATTGGTAGGGTGAGAGGGTAAAGATGCCATATTGTTGAGTCGTGTGTTCCGGGGCTCAGACTCATATTCTCCCTCTCCGTTGGGGACATGATGGATGTGTCCCATCCATGCCCAGATGGAGTAGGGCAAACCCCATCGATCACACAGAGGGGGCAAGCAGAGATTTCACCCCGCTGGCATCCTCACCAACACACCATTACCATGATGATGCTATATAGCTGTATTTGAACTGGGCATGGGAAACGAACATGTTCTTTAAAGATGAACTTGTTTTTTGGGAGCATTTGTACTTCATGAATAAAATGAAATGACGTGTAAAAACTACAGCCTTCTTTAATGACCCAGGGTTTAAATGAGAATAAAGCTGTATACAAAAACCTGTGGACACTTGAATGAATAGATTTTTCATGAAAATATTTTTGTGCTCGCACTTAAAGGACAAACATAAAACAAAACGCATAACGTAAAACATAACCGCGTAATGTAGTAATGTAACAAAACGTAACACAACATACAGTAAGACATGAAACATGAAAGCATATAGGATATGATAAATGACATGATATGATAAGTGCAAAAAGTGAATTCTTTGGAACCACTATACTGTACAGTATAAAATACTGGCTTCACATTTACGATTGTATCACAATATTCTGAGCAAAATGTAAACAATGAAACTAAGATTGAATGAACAATTTTCAATAACATAAATTATTTGTCAAGGAATTTACAAAATTATT
This sequence comes from Barbatula barbatula, assembly GCF_947034865.1. NCBI lineage: Eukaryota > Metazoa > Chordata > Actinopteri > Cypriniformes > Nemacheilidae > Barbatula > Barbatula barbatula. Next base: position 13,830,421 of record NC_136784.1, read on the forward strand.
CAAATTTAATTGAACTGTCTGTACTGTATACAAGTCCAAATACAACATGAACAGAAATGAATGAATGCCACTGAAAAATACCAAATTTGAATATAAAGAAATAAAGCAATACCCTATAAGAGAGAGCTGCTTAAAGCACTAATAGCACAAAATGAAAATATTATATACGTATGTTCGTCTCTTGTTGGAATATGTTGGCAATATCTTTACTCTATACATATATTGTATTTTTTGAGTCACAAATGTTATCTTTATTTTTATTCTCTAGGAACTACATCACAAAATTTGTTTGAAAATATTTGGATACCTTGTGAAAATAGGCATTTCTAGAGAAAGCACCCAAAATGTAAGAGAGTTTTCATTTGTGATTATTTGGTTACCACATAATTCTCATACTTTAATACGTATGTGATCTTATAGTTTACATGAGTTAGTTTTATTGTTTTAAAATGGAACGAGTAGGTGTGTATAAACATAAGGCTTTTACCTTTATGCATTTGCCAGGTGCTTTCATCCAGAACTTGTGTTATGTTCTCATAATACAGTACATATATCCACTGCACAGTGCCAGACTGCAGACCAGCACAGGCTCACACCTCACACTGCGCCTGGACACAAAACAGATCGATAAGTCACAGGAAATCATTTGAAGTCATACAGGGTCTTCTGAAATTCAATGACTCGATGAGGGACTGAAATGAGGAGAGGGGGAAAGAGGATGATAAAGAAGAGAAAGGGAGAGTAAAAGAGAGCGTCCCTGCTGCCAAGCTCACATCTGCTCATTAGCGAGGAGTCATTTCCATATTCTCAATAACTTGTCAAATGTGATCTGCTCTCTGCCATATGTAGAGAACGCTTGGGATGGTAATGGGACAAAATATGACACAATCTTCAGTCCCGAAATCAACAGAACCGAATTACGCTCGATTCATTTAATAGCTAAAAGAAAATGATGGCCAGTTCAACAGCCGAATTGAACATTTCAGATGTAATAATTGTATGCCAACCAATAGCATTTTGGGAAGTTGACTAATGAAGCACAATATAAATAATTACCGCTCTCATTAATTACACTAAAGGTATTTAATCCATTGCCATTAATTATTTAGGTCAGGGTTAGCTCATCTCCTTGGTTAAATCGCAGCGAGAAAAATTTATTTGAGGTATTGGAGTTAAATATTAACGTTGCTAAATGATGGCGTGACGGTTCAATGAAAATATATTTGGAATGGGAACAAGGCCATAAATAGACATGATTAACATAAAATGTCATTTAAACCACTGTACTGAGGTCAAAGGTTAACATTTATGTCACCAAAACTGCCATCAAATGTTTTGACAATGGCAAATTGCTTCTCTGAAACCCTACGGGGTTATCATGGTCACTTTCAGTCAGATTACGCAATTAACACCGTCAACATGCTCGTGAAAAACCTGTTTATCTCACGACAATTTGTCATCCCCCTCCATGATTAACCATCAGCAAATAATAATTCACTTGATATTTAAGCCCGTCAAGACGGTGGCGGCGAAGAGCTCCCCGCATTTATTTGAATTAGAGCCATTAAGCATCATTTATTGTGTTTGGTTTATTTTAATTAGCGCAGAGGCAGAACTGCAGAGGGGGAGAACAGCCACGGCGCTTGTTATGCTAAAACTGGAGCGTCGCCAGGCACCATATTGCCTTTACGATTGGGTGATGAAATAACAACTGAAATGTTGCATGCGTGTTGTTGCCGCGTTTTCTTGAGAGGAAAAGTAGCACATTCATCCATCACAGACGGGCTTTGTGTTTCCACGGGCTATGACGGCCGGGAGATAACGCGAGGGAAACAAAGACATTCCTGCTTTCTGATTGGCTCGTTTAATCTCTGTCACTGTAATTGTTGCAGGGTAACCGGGAACTGATTTATGTGCTAAATCAATGACGCAAACACACCTCCAGAACTCCACAATTACCTCATCCTCTCTTCACATTTGGAGAAATTGTTTAAAAAAATCAAAGATGAAAGTTTATTTCCTATAAAGTGCATTTACCTCCTTAAAGATGTTGTTCTGAAGAAGTCGGGATTATTGAAGCTAATGAAAAGCGTGTGACAAACTTGTACAAAGTGTGTGGGCGGGCTTTTCGTGTTTTATTTTAGTGAGGGCTGCTTTTTGGAGAGCCAAGACAACACACGGACAATCTGAAACACAGCACAGAGGCAGTTTCTACACAGTGTGACTTCCTCTCATGTACACGCCAATTGCAATTAACAGCCCGAGGATAGCCTGCCAAAACAGGGATGGGAAACAGGTCATTGATATGCATTTGTCCTGCAGGAAAATCTGCCTACAATCCATTTCAATTGAAAACAGTCAATTGAAATCTATACACACACACGCACACATGCATTCAGAGACCGAAAAATTGCTATCAATTGTTATGACCACACTTGAGGTGATGTTCTGTGATGCTTGATGAATAGTAGAGATGGGTCCATCATGGGCGATAGAGCTTGTTTTTAGATAATCAGAAGTGACTTTAAGGAAAATGTAATCTGTGCCTTCTCTCGCATGTATGTGTTTAAAAAGAAATTGAATCCAATAAGTCTGTTCTGTTCCAGCGTTATGGATGTGGCATTTTCAGTCAAAACTTGAAATGTACATTCTTAGAGAGTGTTTTTATTACCAATATATTGAATCATCTGTTTATATTTGACTAAACCCTGGATGATAGAGTCAAGACATCAGAAAAATATCAGTATATGCACAAAATGTATGGGTTACGGATATAACAAAAAAGACACTACTTTGTAGGAATTCTGGGAATTAAAATGTGCAAACCAGAAGCAACAACACCTAACAAATGGAGAAGAGATTGCTCTTTATAGAACATAAAATGCTTTCTGCGGCATTGTAGGTCCCAATGAGCTCAGTGGCCTCCATCATCCGTGAATGGAAGAAGTTTGGGACCATCAGGACTCTTCATAGAGCTGGCCGCCCATCCAAACTGAGCGATCGGGGGAGAACCTTCCAAAAGAACAACCATCTCTGCAGCACTCCACCAATCAGGCCTGTATGGCAGAGTGGCCAGACGAAAGCCACTCCTCAGTAAAAGGGGCATGACAGCCCGCCTGGAGTTTGCCAAAAGGCACCTGAAGGACTCTCAGTCCATGAGAAAATCCTCATGGTCGGATGAAAGCGATTGAACTCTTTGGCCTGAATGACAACCGTCATGTATGGAGGAAACCAGGCACCGCTCATCACCCGGCCAATTCCATCCCTACAGTGAAGCATGGTGGTGGCAGCATCATGCTGTGGGGATGTTCGAGGGAAAGATACATGCAGCAATGTACAGAGACATCCTCGATGAAAACCTGCTCCAGAGCGCTCTGGACCTCAGACTGGGGCGAAGGTTCATCTTTCAACAGGAATGACCGGAAGCACACAGCCAAGATAACAAAGGAGTGGCTACAGGACAACCCTGTGAATGTCTTTGAGTGGCCTAGCCAGAGCCCAGACTTGAACATCTCTTGAGAGATCTGAAAATGGCTGTGCACCGATGCTCCCCATCCAACATGATGGCGCTTGAGAGATCTTGCAAAGACGAATGGGCTTGAGCTTGAAGCATCATACTCAAAAAGACTTGAGGCTGTATTTGGTATCAAAGGTGCTTCAACAAAGAATTGAGCAAAGGCTGTGAATACTTATGTACATGTGCTTTTTCCGTTTCTTATTTTTAATAAATTTGCACATATTTCAAACAAACTTTTTTCACGTTGTCATTATAGGGTATTGTTTGTAGAATTTTGAGGAAATTATTAATTAAATCCATTTTGGAATAAGGCTGTAACATGACAAAATGTGGAAAAGTGAAGCGCTGTGAATACTTTCCGGATGAACTGTAACCACCAAATTCGGACATCTTACTTTAAAGGAGTGGTTTAGCCATAAACACTTAAGTCTACTGTTCTTGCAATCCCACTGAAACAACACTTGTACAATGTGTATACAATATTGCTGTTGTACACCTTTTTCTGAACTTTTATTTCAAATCCGTCTCTCGGCTCGGCTGTTGACACAGATCTTCAGCTCAAAAGAAGGGAAAAAAGCAGGAAAATCACGCAATTTCAGCGGGCTCCTGCAATGTCCTCGCATCTCGCTAAGCAGATTATTCAAATGACCCAACAGGTGCTCGCCATTGATGTTCTGCGGCGAGACACCGGCAACTGCGCCTCCTAATAGGAAGCGCAAGGTCAGAGCTTATTCAGAATTAACCTCTCAGATCTCGTCCCATGCGCCGTAATGCAGAAGAATAACAGTAAATTGAACATTGTTATGATGAGCTCCATTGTCACTCACGCTGTTAGCCGGCATCGTGCCAGGGTCTGCCTGTAGGTTTGTGAGGTTTCTTTCATGAAGAGGCATCATGCACCTGTTTTCTTTTTTGGTGTGGCGTAGCAGTGGCAGTCCTGGCTCACGCTTGGTGCCCTGGGCGAGATAAGACATCAAAGAAAAAGCACAGCTTTAAACACCCTGGTAGTTGTATAAAAACATATGTGTAAGGTGTGTCAGTCTAGTGTGATTTGTGTTCAGTCTGAATGATGATCTGAGTTAATAGGGCGATTCTCACCAAATCTTGGTTTGAATGGCAAATATTATTTTCTTAAAAGCACTCGCATTAACAATTTTTCTCTTAATTCATTGAAAACAAGTTATGTCATGTTTAAAGGAATTCCAAATTCTCATTACCATCACTGTTTAAAACCGTCTATCCCATAGCATGCTTTGCTAAAAACAAGTGAAGCCATGATGCCTACGCAAGTTTTGTTTTATCAGACATAATAAGATATTAGTCTAGTATATTTTAATAGAAAATTATACATGTGACATTTTTTTAAATGTGGAAAAGTACCTGTATCGTAATGAGAATGGACAAAACTTGTGTGGAAAGCATTACAAGAGAATATTAGGCTTTTAACTAGAAAAATATGAAGTAATTTGGGAACTTGTAAGCCATTTGAAAGGTACTGGTAGTGTTTAAATATGTCATGCATTCAGATTTATTCAATATTTTTTTATTTGTATTATACAGTTATAATCTTTCAATTCTTTGTTTAGTCATTTAAGAAAATCTAGTAGAACATACAATAGTTTTATATAGTTACAAAACTAATGTTTATACAAAAAACAAACATATAATGCAAACGAATCAGGATGCATTGCGGCAATGACAATTTAAGAAAATAGACAATAAAATACATAATTAATTACTTTACCTTGCACAAAATTCATTCAGAGGACACAGTTTAAGCAAATGTCTTTGTGTTAACGAATTATATATTTTATAAATAAACTCTTTACTGACATTGTGTCAGTGGTTTCGTGAGAATCATATACGATATACATAACTTTTTATAGTATTAAAATCATGCACTTAATACAAACCATTGCAATGCACTGGCAATACACTGCAAAATGTAAAAAGTAGTGCACAATGTACTATATTAATACATGTTTTGACAGCTGTTATTCTTGTTTTTTACTTTTGCACTGCCTTGAATTGTTTTAGGGTTGACGTCTAATTTACAGAAAAATACTTGTAGGTTACTTTATGATTTATGAATTTTAATCATTTATAACTATTTTGAAGCCCTAATGTGTACATGTACAGTATGTATGGCTATATGTGTGTAAAAGAAAAATGTGAACAGATGTTGACAGTATTTTCAGATAAAAATATATAATCTGTAAGTAAAGTACATTTCGAGTTTTTGTTAACAAATAACTTAAGTATTTCGATTTTTGACATGTCATCACTTTTTTAGACATCAAGGTTTTATTTTCACAGAATGTTCTTTACATTATGTTGGATGATTTTATATAGAAAACAGTAAATCACAAAAAATTTCAGTTTTGACAATTTCATTTGTTATGTCTATAGAGATGCTTCAATGTTCATTCATCTTCCGTTCTCTGTGAACTTGTAAACTTCCAAACAAACAAACACCCAATCCCAGGCTTATTCAGAGACACCATCCGCTCCCCCCCACAAAACAAACATTTCTACTTTCCAGACAAACACACTCACGCTCCACGTGCCCCTCCTAAACAGACTTTAAAACACTTCACTCCATTACCGCACACACACACACACCTTCCCATGAGCGGAGCGGCGGAGTAAGACGCACAGCACAGTCTGAAGTGTGACACTCTGAATATATTAGCACACTGACTGGTTGAGCGAGCCAGGAAGGTGGGCACCGTAAAGGAGCCAATCAGACTCCCAAGCCCCCCCCTTCTTCACAGGACGCGGGGCGGCTGGTGCTCGGCTGTTGCTGGAGTGAGGAGAAATTTTGGCTAGCAACGTTTCAGCCAATCAAATTCTACAAAAGCTGGCAGAGGGGAAAACAACTTCGGCGTGTCAAGAAAATGAAAAATGTAGTCTAAAAAAGTGTTCTGTTGCCGGGTTTAAGACTCCTCCTGTGCGTGGCGCGGTCGCTGTCGGCATGTGCTCTTTTGTTTTGTTCTCCTCAGGACCAGAAACCTGGAAGATGCTTTGAAATCACAAATGAACTGCTTAATGCATCAACTAGTCCTGGTTGTTTCTTGTTGACATTTGTTGCTGCAAAAGCATATTTTCCACTATTGTCCTTTTCTCTGAAGTGCAGGCGGGTAAGAGAGAGAAAGAGTGGTAGACTCAGAGAAAGCGTTGAGTATGAGTGACAGCGGCAACCTTTTCAGTATGCACAGTCGAGGTTGGGGTGGTGTGTGTGTGTGGGGGGGGGGGGGTGTTGTGCATCTTTAGAGCAGACAGGTTCTTGTCATCTTGCGATGGAAGTGTGGGAGGTGGACCTGTATCCTGCTCGTGTTTGTGAGCAGCCACAAAAAATTTCCTCTACATCTGCCTTCCCGAATCATTTCCTTCCCTTTTTTTTGTATGTCATTTTTTCTTATATATCGCGGCAATTAGCACATTATGCCGAAGGATAGCAACCCGCACTTTTAAACGGGATAATTACCTTTGTTGAGCATGCTCTCTTTTTTTTGGCAGTGAGGATGACAGCTCCTCCCTGTTGTTGCCACGGCCACCGTTGCCGCTGTTGCCATGGTGTGGAGTCGCGCTATTAAGCTGCATTCGATTGGCGGAGAGCGTGGTGCCCATTAGACAAATGATAGCGCCCTGCGGGCCGGGGTAAAATAGCGACTTGCGTGTCTCAGGGGCCCATCCTCATTACGACTGGTACGCTACTTCTGGAAAACTCCATGGTTTCTTTACAACGGTCAGCAAAAGTACCACCGCATTACAAATAAAGACATGACCCGCAACAATGCCCAATCCGCACACTGAATTTCAATGGCGCAGGTGCACGCGAGGGCATTGCAGACTGGGGTGGTTTTCAATGCGCTGTTTTTGTTTTGTGGTTAATGGTCAAGTCTGACTCTTGACACTCACCTTTCAGAGTATATGTGTTTCAGAATGTTGCCACTTTGTGTCACAGCATTGTGCTTTGAACGATATGCGAGCCATTTGTGAAATGAAACTATTTTACACGCTTTTCAAAGCAATCTGAAAATACATTTTCAGGAGCTCATAGGCTAACAACAGTCATTTTGGACCAACTATAGCAAAACACTGGGAGAATTCCTAATGTTCTTTTTTTGTTATATACAATCTGAAGTATTGATTTTCTTTCCTGGAACTAACACTTTCACACCACTGAGATTCAGTGTTTGAGAATTTGAACGCTATTTTTAGAATGAGATTTAACTAGATTTTTTCATTTTGGGTTGTTAACAAGGAGTCAATGGATTAACATCTGTTTGGTTGTATTTCACTTCTTAAACTCTACAGTAAATTATAACTGTAATTCTAATCACTGATGTTACAAAAGTAATTTGTTCAGAATATTTTCAAATGATTTAAGACATTCTTTAATGAGTTCTGAAAATCATTTAATATTGTAAAGAATGCAGTCAAATAGAATTGACATCTTAAAAATGATTATTGACTATTCAAAAAAGATTTAAACCGTGTATTTGGTTGCATGACGAAACTTTTATTGCAATGTTGCTTTGGAAACATAAGTTCACACTTTAATCTTCAGGGTTATTCCAGCATTATGGATGTGACGTTTTTTGTAAAAAGGAAATATAAATTATTAGAGAATGTATTTAATACCAATTTACTAAATGTGACCCTGGACAACAAAACCAATTTTTCGAAATTGAGATTTTTACATCAACTGAAAGCTGAATAGTTAAGCTTTTTATTGATATATGGGTTGTTAAGATGAGACAATATCTGGTGGAGATACAAGAGTGTAAAACTCTGGAAGTAAAGGGTGCAAAAAAAATTATATTGAGAAAATCACCTTTGAAGTTGTTAATCCGAGGCACTGTAGCAGGCCATCCACTCACAAAAATAAAGTTTTTATATATTTTGGGTTGAAAATGTACAAAATATCTTTATGGAACATGATTTTTACTTAATATCCTAATAAAAAATACATAATTTTTACCCACACAATGTATTTTTGGCTTTTACTAAAAATTTTCCCATGCTACTTAAGACTGGTTTTGTGATCCAGGGTCACAAATCATCTCTTTACATTTTACTGAACACCTGATGATAAGAGTCCAGACAATAGCAAAATATCTGTCTATGCTTTAAAAACTTTTCTATTTTAAAAAGAAAAGAAATGAACGTGTTATGAATGTGACACAAAAGGACGCACGTTTCTGAGAGACGACATACTTTGAAAGATTTCCGTTGATTAAAATGTACAAACCTGAAGCAATAATACCCAACAAATGGAGAAGGGATGACTCTTAATAGACCTATAAAATAATTATTTTTTTCATTTTCATCAGCCCATTTATGCGACGCATTGACGGTTATGGACATGACTATTCTGAATTAGCACTTATGTGACTATGGGAAGCTTTAAAAAATTTAAAAATACAAAGAGATGCTTTAAAACTTTAAAAGAGACCTCACATGGGCCAAATATTGATATCTGACCCATCAATAGGGTAAAAACCTTATTTAAAAATAACCTTAATACCATCGGACAGTAGACAGGAACTCGTTGGATATAATGACTGGGAGAGCGACCGGGAATCGAACTCTGGTCAAGCCACAAGAGCACACTAACCACAGGGCTATCGCCGCCGACAGTCCTTGACTTTTTCATCTCAAGGTTGACATTTACATGGAATTTCACAGTAGTTCTACAAATCTTAATTCATTATCACACGATTTGTAACATAATATTCAGTTTGTTCTCTACATGCATTTATGTTGCTTTACGCTTGCTTGTGGCAAAACAGTGCATGTCCGTGCAGTTAATTGTTAATCAGGCTAGTTTCAGTTGTCTTCATTTACCAATAATTAACAGCGCTCCTCCATATAAACGCATAAAGCTCTCATGCCGTCACTTCACCAGTGTCTTCGTTGTTGCATGGGCTCACCATAACATCTCTTTTTAAGTAGTCTTTAAGGCTTCAGACACACCTGTCAAACAATTAACCACATATCTCCCATTGTGTTTCTGATTAGATTTCAGTCAATACTGTGTTATAAAGAGAGGAGAATCTGCAATAGTCACAAAAACTACAAGGAACGAAAGTTATCATATCTGCTTCATCTGTTTTTCAATCTTTTGTTTTGTGTTGAACTGTTTAACCGGCAGTATGATAAGAAATGACCAATATCCATCGTGGACCCAACATTCTGTCATCCACACCTCAAGCACTTGGGTCAAAATCCAACAGTGACTTTCAGAATAACCCTTATATGCAGATGAGCCTCCTTCACCTTCATCTCCAATATATAAAGTAGCCAACAGTGGTACCTAATTTACTGAGAACATTGACACAATCAACTGGCTGACCACTCTGTTCTCCACCACTGACCTCACTTGAGTCTTACCAGATGAAGACTATTGGCTCGCCTCAGTTTCAGGTCAACATCTTTTCAGCTCTGTATTAGCCAAATGTTGAAGTTTCTCACTGAAAACAATCTTCTTGACATCTATTAATCAGGCTTCAGACCTGACCACTCAAACTGAAGTACTTAGTCAAGCCAAGATGTCCTTGCTGAACACCACTCTCTGTTCTTTTAGGTCTGCCTGCTAAATTTTTCACTCACCGAATCTCCAAATTGGCTAAAATTCTCTCTTCAGTTGTGTTTTGATTTGAATCTTTTATTGGTATGTCTACTTACCCTCCTTTCGATTGACCATCATCTCATTTACCTCAACTTGGCATCATTCAGGTGGGATAACTGTGGTGGTCTTCATATGTCAGGAGTGACGCTTACCTTGTTTAAAATAAATACATTTAAGAAACTTGAAACATTTCTACTTTATCTGTAACTCTACTTTTCTTCAACGAACCAGCACAAAGTCATATTTGTACATTTGTTATGTAACTTATCTGAAAAATACAACTGTCTTGAATTCAGTATTGTTCAATAGTGATGTCTAGAGCACAATGTTAGCATTTAATTCAAGAAAATGTATTGCATGATTGGTTTAAACCTTAGATTTTAGTAGATGGGATTATTTAGAAAATATGAGAATATGGGTTTTATTCTTACAGATCTACAGATTAAAAAGCATACATCGACTACAGTTTCAGATATTAATATCTTATTGATCAACTCTTGCTTTTGGAGTGGAAACTGAAACTCAAACACTACTCAATGGCACAAATGCATAATGATATGGAAAGACTACAAATTTTCAAAGTTAAAAACTTTTTGCCATTACTGTACATTATTGCCACCTGTATGTGTTTTTCTTGGGAATTAAAATGTAGCGCTTGACATTTTCAATCAGACTTTTATGTAAAATCAATGCTATGCAGTGTATTCTACGATAAACGTTGTTTCTCTTTGTGCTCTTAAAGTCTCTGTTTGTCCAGATGCGTTTATAAGTGTGCCGTTCTGCACGTAGTAACAGATACCTGGACAACTGTGGCGACTGAACTTCGCCTACATGCCGTTATTTATTCATTCGCTCCAGGCGGACCCCGCTGTGCCGTTCTCTGATGCTTTGTGTGGTTGTGCCGTTGAGGTCTTTTATGACAGAAATGAGGAAAATCATACCACACCCCTTCCCTATAGCCTGAAGCTCTAATAAAAGGCCTCTGATTGCTTCCTCTTTCCTCAGGAGAGACAAAGAGCGAGATAGACTGTATAACAGCGCAGACATAAAAGCGAGTCTAAGAGAAACAGAGAGGGAAAGAGTCTGAAGTACGAGAGCGTCCGCGGCGCCTGGCGTAGCCTTAGCCGCTAACAATGAGCCATCTCCTGTGAGTTTTATTAAATCAGCGTGAGATTGACACCTGAATATGTTTTCATCCTCAAAGATGCACAAAGCAGGCGGTGCTTCAGGCTTCACTGGATTCCTCATTAGTACTTGCAATGAACTTCCACAGGCAGCTCTGCAATATATCAATGTCGACATTTCAATAGAAGAAGAGCGAACACAACTATAGAGAAAGTATTGAAAACTCAGAGCAAACTGAACCCAATGTCCTGCACATTTTTACTCCAGTTCATTTTGGTGAAGTTGCAGATGTCTTGCCATTTTTGTGCCTGTCACTGCGTCGAAACTAAATTGTGAAAGTAAGCATTAGCTGTATCGATACCAACAGGACTTCATATGATAAACAAAAATGTCAAATAACATAAATACATGCTGGTAAGTTGTGGACAAGTTCAGTTTTGCATATTATAAACAATACTAAATATTACGGAAACAAAAACACCAGTTATTGTATGTATAATAGCAAATGACCAGTTAACTGGTGCCCCCTCAGGCATTGTAGGTGTATGACGCTCCCAGCTATCGATATCTATTTTGCACATGTATTTTTCTATCCCTCTGACAGGCATTTTGCTATCCCGAGCCATATGGTGACATATGTCAATGCCGCTGTGTCCTAGGCATTACAGATTGTGCAAAGCGGTCAAATTTACATGATGTCACAGCAGATGTCAATCACATGTAGCGTATGTGCCCTCAGTATCAGGGGAAGCCCCCTCAGCTCTGAGGGAGATGAGCGTCCCTTCACATCTGGCAAAAATACATGCTTTGCATGAAAGTTTCTGAGGCAGAATGAATATTACTGTAATAAGAAATGTTTCAGTTTATAGATTTGAAAGTGTGGGATTCTGCATTTAGGTTTTTAAGGCAAGAACAACTATCAGCTCATCTTCATGGCGTTCATGGTCAGTTTCCCTGATTATATGATGTTTTTCTATGCAGAATAGTTGAGAAAAAGTTCATGATGTTGTGCACTACAAAAAACTAAGCATTTTCTTAACAAGCTTTTTTGTTTTCTAATACAAATATCTATGATATAAGTTTTTTTTATCAAAACCGTGGTGTTCCGTGCCAAGTAAATGTATTATCTACGGTTTTTGTCTTGTTTTATGAAAGAAAATTGATTATAAAAAAAACTGATCTTACATTTCCTATTTTGACTAGCAGATATTTCTAGTAGAAACATGATGGAAATGCATAGTTTATATGTTAAATAAGCGCTGGAGCTTGCACCTCCTCAAAATATATGCAGAGGAAAAAAACTGAAGGGAAAAAGCCAAAATATAGAAAGAGACAATAGCATAAAAAAGATCAAAGTAGAATAGAATGCCTTTATAGTCACTGTACACATGCACGCCAACTCCAATTTCAGAGTGTATAAACAATATAAACATAGCCAAACATATGGAGGTAAGGTTCACAGTCTTGAGGAGTATGTACGGTGCTACAAACAATGTTAAATATATGTAAAAGAAATATTGCAAATTTGATGGTATTGCCCAGAAAGTGAGGTTCTTAACAATATTCAATAGTGACTGAAGAATGTCTGAGGGTTGGTTGGACTAAGAGCAGTGCATGCGAGACTGTGCAGTGCACTGCTTTTAAAACAGCATTGTTTGCACTGTAAAAAACTGTAATTATACAGAATTTTACTGTTTTTACTGATATTTTTTAAATATGGTGAAAAGTCATAACAGAAAAAGACTGCAAATTTAGAAAGCATTTATTTTTAATTGAGGAAACTATTCTTCTGGCGCCCCAACTTCCAGACAATATATTTTCTCTACAGTGATGCTTGATGTTAAACGGTACATGATGTTCAATATGTCTTAAACATTCAAATAAACTATGAATTTGCATTGGACTAAAATGTACACATCTTTCTAATTTCAGCCCACCACATGCAACTGCTATGCAATAAATACAGTGACCTTCACTTTGACACAACAGCTGAAAGCCAAGTATGACCTTATACAACTGAACCACAGGCAAGAATATCTCCCATTTATTGGATTCTACTTCCTCTTTCAGTGCGCCATGTGTTTGGCTTGGGTTTCTTTCATTGCTTCACAGCAGTCTTGATATGTGGCTGAGGCCATGAATGTCGTCAGTAAGATAAGGCTCTAATTTAATTTTCCTATGTTTTTCTATTAGCAGCAACCTGCTAAGTAGCTAATTTGAGGAGGACCGAACATGTGGTCGGATGACAGTGTGACTAAACATTTAAGCAATGTTTTTAATAATGCATGTCAGCCATGTCAACATTTTTAGTTAATTGCAAACTGCGACCTAAAATACTCTCGCATGAAGAGATAACAGAGCAAAATCTGTTTGTCATTAATCAAATCTCGATGCTTTTCCTTTCTTGTTTTTTTGCACTGTTGATGTGGAATTTGTTTGAAGTTAAAATGCTTTCTCTTATCAGAGCTTAATGTAGATAGACAACCGTATACGTCATTTATAGGTCCATTTAAAAAATCAATCAATGTGTAACTCTGACAGTATCAAAGCATAGGCTGCTTGTTTGGGTATCGTTACCCAAAATATTACTTTGACTAGTAACTATCAATGCAATTGGGGCGGAGCTATATTTTTGATGATGGAAGCATTAGAAAATACGTTGAAAATTCATTAATTCCACATTTGTGTCATCTGCAAGATCAATAGCTGATTCTTTTGAGCCCCCGGTTTTCCCGTCCTCCTTCTCTTTATCTACAACACCTCCTCCTCTCCCTGTCTTCTCTCCGTAAGAGTTGTTGATGGATTAGTAGCACACTCTGTCCTCTTATCACCCCATGCGAGGAGGCAGAGCGGCAGTCGGCCAAACGCGATCCATCCCGTAGCATCTTTAACCTTTACTCTGACCCCTCCCTCTTGCTGTATCTCATTACCCTCTCATAGATTAGACGGCACATATATGTCTCATCCTTGTGTACATTGTTGTCTTTAGTGTATATATCCTCAGCTGACCTCTCTTGATATGCAGTTACCGTGAGGAGATAACAAGCGCCGCTGTCTCTGACTGCTTACTAAGAGACTGTCTCACATGAATGCAAACATTGTTGTGGTCTGACAGTGACTCACTTGAATAAGTGATCTTGTTTTGATCATTTATGACACTATTAAAGCTAGTGTTATGCTCACAGTACAAGAAAGAAACATGTTAACCGTTTGTGTTTTGAGGCACTCAAAAGTTGCATCCTTGTCACAATACTTTTCTAGTGTGCATGATTGTCGCCATGAGTAGGTACAATGCTAAATTAATTTCTTAGTATTTTTGCATTGTTTTATATTACAAGTGTCTTAAATTTCCCTAAATCAAGATTCAACGAATATTTTAGTTTAATGAAAGTAAAACTTCGAAAATGTTTAATATAACATTTTTGGGAAAAACGTAAACGGAAAATTAAAATGTTGCCCCGGAAATAAACTGAAATGAGTTTAAAGCACTGAAATAAAATAATAAATAAAGACATATTTAATCCTACATAGCAACATAAAAAAATGACAAAGCATCAAAATAGCTAGAAATGAACTTCAGAAAATCTAAAGATAAAAGGCAATTTAAAATATTAATAAAACTAAAAACAATACGATAATAACTCTAAAAGATTAATTTACTAGATAAGCAAAATTACTTATTTTATCGAAGGAAAAGATTAATTTAGTAAATTTATGCTAAAAACAAGCAAAATATCTGCCAAGAAAAGAAATACAGAAAGAAAAAGGAAAGAAATATAAACGTTGAGGCTTTGAGGTCACTACATTGGAAAGCTACTGTATATATTTCAAATAAAAGCCAAATACATACATATTATCCACTGAAGTGGACATCTCAAGATGTGTAAAAAAATGAAAAAACAAACCCTGATTGTGGTTGTCATAAATTTATGCATGAAATCTTAACAAACTTTAGATGAAAGTTTATTTAAGATATTTTTCTTGCACAATTAGATGACATTTTATTCGGCTTGTTTTTTTCGAATGTAAATAAATCTTTTTAAGAATTGTTAAACATTTGTACTGGAAACAACACAAACATATTCATTTTCTGTAGTGGAATCGACCAGTCATTTAATCAAAATGAAAGAAAACAGACCAGAGCAACAGCCAACAGAATTATGATGGTGGGCAAGAGAGAAAAAAGATGATGAAGCAACAAATGGGGGAAAGTAGGTGCCAAAAATATAGAAAAAAATGTAAATGCTGCCCATGTGTCATCCATATTTTTTTGTTAAATTTATAGCCGTGTGTATTGTGTGTATACAGGCCGGGATATTATTCACAAAGCAAGCAATCACGACAGGACAATCAATTTGAATGGATGACCACATAAGGATGACCGATGTGAAGCAGACCTTCTATCAGTCTGGGAATAATAAAGAGACAGAACTGAACTCCACCAGGGAGTTTTTTTCTACAAGGATAGATAAGAGTGCTCTGCATTAGTTGAGTTTTGCTCTGAGAGTAAGCACTGGGCTCAATGTGACCTGGCTGTATCCTCTACCTCCCTTGCATTTGAAAAAATCCTTTTTCAAGTGCCTCTGCCAGTCTTCTCCTCTGCTTTATGCAGGGGATACCCATATATCCAAACTAGACCAAAAAACCCTCCCTCTTGCTGCCAGAAAGAATAACATTGTATTAGGAAAGGGAAAATCCACCATCTTTTCATGGGGAACAAGGGTAGCCTCATTTACTGGAGCTAATCCTTGCCTGGTGATGTGGAAGAACGGGCCAGACGAGGTGGCACATGTCTGGGGCACAGGCGGCCTCTACCCAGCCAGTCCTGTCTGATTGTGGGAGCCAAGAGATGAGTCATCCTCCGAGAGTGTGAGGACAAGAGGTTTGAAGACAACAGAGATCTGACAGACATTCTGAGTATGCAAGCAATCTGTCCGCTATACTGTAGATACAGTCTACTTACAGTGATATTACTTGCTTTCTGTTTGAATAAAAAAGGTCTGTCTGTGGATGGATTCTTGCTTTTTGGATTTATGTCTTATGTCAAACTTTATGTAGGCTTGAATGAAACACTTTAGTTCCCTAGATGACCCTATCCCTACCATTTCGTTGCACTGTACTTGTATGTGTGTAATGACAATAAATTGAATCAAATCAAAATTTGGCATAAGCATACCAGGATATAAATATCAGAGCTTGATCAGTTTTGGACAGTTTACCAATAATCAGATGGCCCATTTTACAAGCAACCTGGAGCTTGGCTGACCACTAGAGCTTCTCTCAAACTGCAGCCAACTTGTGCACTGTCTGATCTGGACTCTTGGTGCAGTTAAACCCGCGGTTAAACCCATCTGCCAATGGCTGACGCTAAGATCTGTTTTGGCATGTGAATTGCGGTTCAAAACGTACCCCGCTGAATCTCTGAATGACTACTATCCACCACCTATTTAGACAGATAAAGGGATTAGATTAACAAATCTGGTTTTACGGACATGAGTGTAATCTCCTTGAGACTACTCCTTCATTATTCCTGACTTCTAAACGACCCAGGCAAAGAGTCACACAAGTAAAGAAAGAGAGAAAGAAAGAATTGTACATCGTTGTCATTGAACATCCAATCTTTCCTAGGGGCGGCTCACAGATCAGAGAGTGTGGACACAGTGGTATGGACACAGAAAGGTAATCTGTCGGATTAGTGAGTTGCCGATGGTAAATAACAGGGCTATGCCTGAGGCCTTTCATTCACAACAATAGGGAAAGCAGAATGACAAACAAGATGGACATCACCCTTTTTGTCCGAACCCTGGACAATGCTGTGATTGTCGCCTCTGTCTCAGGGAGTCCCGAGGCAGTAAATCCTTCGATCAATATTTCCCCTCTTTTCATTCAATTGTTACCCCTGTATGTACCCAAATGCACCCTTTCATTTCCACTTTATCCAATTACTAGATTAGATAGGCCAAGTCTACGCCAGGCAAGCATTGGATCACTCCTTTATATTCTTCATCAACATCTTCAAGTGAAGTTATGTTTCGCTATTTAGATGTGGGCCATGTCCACTCCCCATTGGGAACACCACTGGGCTTTAGGAGACCCCCTGTGTCCTCTAGCCTGGCTTTGTTGGAAGGGTGTCCAGACCCATAGGGAGCTAGATTCACAGGTTTAGTCGCCTCTCAGCTTGCGATCACAGTGGATGTGTCCTTTTAGAATTCATCCTTACCCCTACACACAAACTCCCACCAACATTATTTCCCAGCTCTCCTCTGTTATTTGAAATGTAGCATGGTGAAGTTTATATAAACCTGGACCCCCCTGCTGTGGGGTACAGGGATCAGCCCCTCGTCTTTACTAAGAGCCCCTGTAGATTATTATTCAGAATGATGGGCCCTGAGCTGATATGTGGGCCAGGGCTGTCACAAGCTCTCAGAACAGAACCTTAGATTTGTGCCCTGGGCTCAGCGTTCTGCCAATGCTCCCCCAACGGTCCTGCCTGCCCAATCACACAATTAGTCTGTGACTATGGTGGACACGGTCCCTGCTGTGTATCTGCCCGGAGGGCTTTCAGAGTTTACATGCATATACACAATATTGTGAGATTGTGTTTTCTGCTTGTTGTTTTTGTGTTTTCTTACTTTTAGGCGAAATTACAAGGCACGTGGAAGAGACTACATAGTTCTGAATTTGTGTCTTTACATAAAGCTTTAATTGAATCGTAGTTCAAGCTGTTTTTAACAATGATACAGCTGAACCCCTCTGCATGTTCCCTGTAGGTATTTCACACCTGTAACTATTTTTTTTACATCATCTTACTGTGAGATAATAAGGCCTTACAATTCTGAATCTAATATCCGTGGCTCTTAAAGGATTCTTTAATCTGGATTACATTGAGAAAGACATTGTAGTATGATCTATAGATTCAGTTCCCGTTGACTTAAATGGATCTGCATGGAGTTTTAACAGCAGGTAGAGACCTGGACCTCATAACATCAATCTTCATACTTAAGAAGAACTACTTGATGGCTGTGACAAAAACAGTTAATTTGACCTCAGTTTGTAATTATGGTCTTCCGTTGCAAAATCTTGCACCCTAAACACATCTTAAAATTATATTTTAATGCTTAAAGTTCCAGTGAAATAAAAGATAATTCCTATTTTTTCAAGAAATATTGTTTTTATACATCCTTTCAAATCGCAAGACTAAAGATAGAAAGACTAAAGCCACACCCATTATTTTTCTTATTAGAAGTACTGAAGTAAAAAACGATCGCAACTTCCGTATCACGGGGACTTTAACGTGATCATGTATTGCGGCTTATGTGGTCAGTAACATTGGTTTGTACAGTAGGCATCCTATGGGTGTTTTATTGTTTTGGTGATGTCATTTCACACGTTTACAGCTGGGAATTGGTGAATAATGGTCTCTCACTGTTTTTTTTTTTGCTGACATATAACTAGTGATAAATTTTAACCATTGAGCTGGTGAATGACCTTTGTTTTACCTTTGTTATTTGTCACTTCAGCTACACCAAGTTAATGATTTTGAATTGCTTGAGGTTATAACTAATGCCATGATGATTTATTAGGGTTCCCTCTCAAAGGATGTTGTATTTAATAGGGGTTCTTTAAAAATAGTTTTAGAATCACAAAAATGTATTTACACAAAATGACAAAGGCATAGTTTGATGATGCGGTGAAGGAGTGTGGAATTGTCCTCACCTTTGTTGTTGTCCTCACCTGCACTGCTGATTTAAAATTATATATTAGCAAATCATGTTCATAAAAATGTAATGTGAGCAAAATGTATAACATTGTATTTTTATTTTAATGCAAAATCTTACATATTGGTCTTTAATACCATCAGTATTTTTAAATTAACTGTAAAAACAGTATGCCAAAAACGTACTAAAGCACTGCTTCAGCATCATGTTAACTGTAGGGTGTGACACAGCCACAAATGCTCACATTAGTAGATGATCTGATACTGTGGAGAGTGCGCATAAATTTACATGGTTACTTTGTTTACTTTGCCATCAGCCCTCTTCATGAGCATGTCTTTGAGGACAAAGCTAAGCTGAAGATGTATTGTTTTGATGACAGTTCACTGTTTGTGTTGTTTTTATTTGTTCCAGACAAAATAAAACAAATCCGAGTGAGACTCTGAGTCAGAAAGAGGACTGTCAACAGCTCTTTTTCTGAGGCTTGAGAACGTTTAGGTTTCAGTCACGCGTGGGACAGTCGCCTGCTGGCTAAAGCTTGTCTGGACATTGTACTTGTGTGTGTGGTGACTGGGTGTTGTGTCCAAATCTGTTGTGTCCACCTGTCATACTGATGACAAATTGAAGCTGTTGTCTCCACAGCTATACTTGATGTTCTCTTGTGTCCGGGAACACACAGTACTCGCTGGTCAGTCCATGTGGTATGGTTTTGTTAAGCATGCTCGCACCACCACTGTACCTGAAAGAAGGACTGTAGGTAAGAAACCCACCTTTTACAGCAATAGCTATGGCTGTGTACAGTTTTAAACTAGTCTTTAAATCAGGGTTGCGTGACGGGATTACAGAGAACACAATCATGTAAAAGCTTGTAAAGTCTTCATAAGCTCCAAATGTGCATCAGCAATGAATGTCACATTTTCCACGCTTGCCAAAGATGATGCGTTAAGATACACATAAACACATAGGATAAAACAAAGCATCATGATAACTGTAGGGTCTGACACAGCCACAAATGCTCACATTAGTAGATGATGTGATTCTGTGGAACAATAATGCAACAGCCTAATAGAGCAAGATACTGGTTGCATCACTGTAGGGTAACATTTGTGAATAGGCTTTTTCTGTGTCATAAACAAACACGACATTTGTTGCCCTTTACAGAAGAACGCTGATGCATCTACAGCATCTTAAACTCCGTAAAGCTCCTTCAAAGCCCCTGTTTGAGAGAGATTTTTCAAGGTCTTTTATTTCTGGTGTCATTTTCTAGAAGAAAGAGATTTTAATGCAACATTTGCACATGCTCTAAAACATATTGGATTGATGTGGCACAAAGATGAGACAAGTATAAACTCCAATTTAGATTAATGTATGAATGAATATTGAGAAATGTCTGATGTTTTCATTCTCTGTAACATTTCAATCTTAATCAATAAACTTGTTTTAGTTTGAAGAAACACATGCCAGTATCTTCCACACTCAAAGAAATGACCTGTCGCTGCTGTTAGTTTTACTGACCCCATCCTAGTTAACTATGTTATTTATACAAAAATTTTAAATCTGTCCGCTTTACTTAACAACTGGTCAGCTTAACATTGTTGAGTAGAACGCAAAATCCTATAATATTGGACCTATTGTTGAGTTGACTTAATACAAATAAGTTAATTCAACATGACTTGTTGAGGGGCATTTTCAGTTCCCATTTTTCAGTTCACAGCCTATCGCCTACACAGCGTAGTGTAAAACATGGACAAACCCCATTTGAGTTAAATGAACTTAGAAAATGTTAATGTTTCGCCCAAAAATGTCGGTTTTGGCCATTTTTGACCCAATGCTGGGTTGACATAACCCCAAATGTTTTAAGAGTGTAAATTGGAAATTTGTCGAGTGGTTTAAAAATGGTGTTAACTTGGATTTGGAAATAAGATTTGGTGAGAATTACCCATATGCAGGTGTGACACTTTCAACCTAATTTGCAACACGTGAGTACACAAATTTGATCTTAAACTTGTTCTAAAGTTGATGAATTTGGAGTACGGTAGAAAAATAGTCATTTGCATAATACAAGCCTGATCCAGTTCCAAATACAGTTTTTCTACAACACAGCACTTGTCAAGAGAAACATATGTCCCAAAAGCAAAAAAAAGAAAGATCTTCACCACAAATGTATAAAGGTTTTGCTGTCGGAAGGGTTAGACCATACAGAATATATAAATAAAATTATAAGACCAATCTAAAATAATTTTCTGATAATTTTTAGCCTAACCCTAATGATAAGGTGACTTAACTGACATCTCTTGTAGAAAGTGGTCCTGTTCCAAGTAAATAGTTGCTGTATAGAGGATTGTACTGTATAAGTGTGTACATAGCACACATGATTATTGCGTTTGCATGGTTTCAGTTGTTCTTACGTTTTGTTTAGATTAAGAAAAGAAAATGAGTGCAAAAGTTTTCGGTAAATCATAATCCAGACCCAATGACTTTAGACACAAAATTAATTATTTGAGTTTCAGTGTTATATTACTCTGTTGCAGCGCATGCATGTTTTTTTTCCATGCGTTTCATTCAGATCCAATACTCCTTTCTTCTCCTGAAGGTCTTTGACTTCCTCCCGCAAGCTCGCATGACATTTTGAAGTGTGAAAAGTAACCTTGGTTACCAACATTCCCCTGTCAGTGTTTAATAGCTCAGTCTGGCAGCTAACATGTGATTATGTTGTGTTTAAATGTGTGTGTGTGACTCCGCCGTGGCCAAAATGTCATTGTCAAGCATGTTCGTGTGTTTTACTCTGTTGCTTTTTGCATAGTAAAAGAGCCGGCAGCGACAATCAGGGCGGTGTATTTTTGATTGATGGCTCAATCACATGGCACAAAAGACTTCATTACCATTGGCCACACAATTACTAACACGCAATCATGAATACACGCGGGTTAGTGACTCGGGCTGGCGACTCGGAGGCTGTTTTACACAGGACGGTAGTTATCACAAAGTCACCAGAAATGAAGGAGGCGCTTTATCAGAGAGCCACGGCTAGATGAAGGTTATGTGGGTCAGCTTTAGTTTATTCCATTCACTTCAAAGCAGCAAAACAAACTGTGAGCCAAACGTGTCGTTTTTCTATTTCTGGCCTTCGCTTCTAGGTACGTGAGGGGAAAATACATCGAATTTCATAATTAGATGTTCAAAGTTTTCTCTATAACAGCGATATGTGGGTCAGCTGCTGCCAATTCCACGCACTTCAAATGCAAAACCAGCGTGTCCCAAGACTATTGCTTTTATTGTTATGTTTCCCTTATGATTTTCCTCCAGTTTAAAATGGAGTATAAATAAACAACCATTTGAATGTTGAGTGCTTTTGTCTTTTCTTCTTGTGTTATGAAGTAAATGGTTATGAATAGATGCCTGGAGAGCGAGCGGAATCGTCCAGAATCCCGAGGCAGATATAGGTTGATGCATGTTCTCATTAAGGTTGATGGCTGCATGTTATTCGGCGTGTCACTGTTATCATTATTAATTATAATAATCTGACTTATGAGTCATCGTATTATTAATATCCCTGGGCAGCGTTTATTGTTATCTCAACGCTGAAGAATAATTAATGAGTTCCTATTTCTACAGCCCGGGGCTCGGAGGTTTAGGGGGACTGGGAGGCTGGGATTGTGTGCGTGTGTGTATTCTGCACAGATTTAGAGAAGCAGTTCAGATGGCACAAAATCAGGTGCACGCAACCTTCCCTTTCAAGCATTCTAGCCCAGGCAACCAAAAGAGAATTTGTCTACGTGATGAGAATTACACAACGCCAGCGTGGAAAACTCATGGAATATACACACACATATTCACGCTCAAAGAGATCTACACACACAGCTGCACGCTCTCTCACTCGCACTCGGCCACTTGTATATGCACACACAGCCCCCTTTAAACCCCTCACACACATACACACACTCGGCCCTTCAGCGATGGTGCTGGCACTATGGACGTGATAATTGTAATAAAGCCTGCCAGTAATGGGTTGTGCGGCGCGCGGCTGCTCTGGTCGGTCGCTCTCTCTCTTTTGTTATGCTAATGCAGAGTGATTAGAGGCCTTCTGCAGAGCTGCACTGCCTAATCTGACTGCTCCCGAGAGGAGGGTGGGGGTTCGACACACACTGGGGATATTACGCACGGGCCACGGGGTCATCTGCCTCCAACATCATCTTACCTCCCATTTATATTCTTCGATAATGACCACAGAACAGCTAGAGATGGGGAAACAGACATGGTTTGTAATCCACTGTCGCCATATTTAGAGCACAAAGTACATATATTGACTGTTTCGTGCATACTGTGTATGTGTTTATATATTGATATACAAATTTGGTGTTGGAGCATCGTGGGGATGTTTGTTATTTAGTAGGAATGCACCGATGTGTACATTTTAGACAATAAGAACAACTGATAATTATTTAATGTTGGAAGTCGATATGGTAAATATTATAAAATATGAATATTCAAATTTTCTGAGCCTTTTTGTTGAACTTTTCTGCTGTAATGTTTATTAATAAACAAATTATAGATGTTCTTCCAGTACTAAGTTTCTTAACCAGAGGAAATGATTCATAATCTAGCAGCTTTAATATTAGCATTAAAAATTTCAATTTTTCAGCCGATACCGATGATAATATATTGTGCATTCCTATTATTTAGGACTGATTTATAGATTTAAGTAATGAGTAATTTTAGGAATGTTGACTGTTTTTATTTACTTTTTTACAGTTTATTACAGTTTTTTTATGACTTTCTGACACGTGACTTGTACACTGTAAAGAAGTGTGATTTTACATAATTTTTCAGTTTTTTTAAGTTAAAAAATTTCATTATTTTTCTGGTTTCCCAGCTTCCGGAATATTACAGTAGTTTACATATATTTTTACAATAAGATACAATTTTTACAGTACTGCAAATTTACAAGGAAAATATAAAAATATATATTTTATGTGAAAATTTATATTTTACGATATTACATTTCTTTACAGTGTATGTTTTACCTAAAATTTGTAGTTTATTCATTTTTAATACCATTCGTTCCGTTTTTGTGATTTTACTGGTTTTGTTTACTGTAGCTTTCACTATTTTCAGCTTTACTGATTGGCTGCAAATGCATTGGCCCCTCCCCTAGATGTGGCCCTTCTAGCACACCTATTTTGGTGATATCTGTTAAGATGTAGAGACATTTTCACGTTTGGCAGACATTTGATCTAAAACTTTTGAGCTAATTTGTGATCCCTTGCCGTTGCTAGAATCACAGTCTACCAGTTGAGCTACTCAACATTTTTCAGAAAGAAGAAAAAGCACATTCATTTAGTTTTTATCGGCATCGCACGTTTAACAATGTGGTGTTACTTTTGACAGCCTTCATTTTATTACAGTGAAATTATTTGGCTCCACCATAACTCTCCGTTCCAGGCTGGTGAAGTTTCTGTCCTGACACCTGAATGACGATATTTCCAATGAGTCTCTCAGGCAGGGTTTCCCTGTCAGAACTGAGCGGCTGTGGGGATTTAAGACTCAGGGCTTGAGGCTGGAGGCCAGGCCAAAGCAAACACACACGGTTATTGTTGGAGCAGCTGGCTCACCCTGCCTGGACTCCTTGTGTTCTGCCAAGAGCAACCAGCTTCAAGCTGCGCTCTGTCCTGCCTCTGAGGTCAGCGCAACAACAGTTTACATGTGGGCATGAGTTTGTGTTTTTCAATAGTAAAAACATTGTTCCTTGCATTTACCTTTTCTATCAAGCTATGGGACTCCAGTAGCCTAATAACCCATTGTGGGTTTGATACCAGATAACCTGACATAAAGAAAAAATCAACCTATAATACAGTTTTTAGAAGTTACATGTGGACATGTATTTATGTGCTTGTATGCATACTGAACATTGTATAACTACTTTATATTTTTGAAGCTTGTAGTGATTATACTACCGTATATGTAGCTTTTTGTGATGCTTATAAACAGGACACCTCTACCTTAAGGAAACGTTTTGGGTTAGCAATGACCTTTGCCCCTAAATCTGACCCTAACTATAGTCCGCTGTCAACATCACTCTGGTTATCCGGTAACAATCCCTGTGTGTCCCTGCAACGTGAGCCTGTGCTTTGTCTTTCCACACGTTGAGATCCAAGTCTTCTGATAGATTGTGACTATTCGAATTTTGTTCCTTGTCTCTTAGAGACCGAATATAAAACCTTCATTTTCATCAGCCTACACGCCTTTTCAAATAAGCCTACCAAAGCAGTGAAAGGGGAAAGAGAGGTGCAAAAGGGGGCGGGGTACCTTACCAAAAAAAAGCCCTATTTTGCCAGACGGTCCCTTTGGCAAACATGCATTAAGTTGATTTCAATGGACCAGATGCTCCCTTCCTCTCAAAGCAATTTGGATGCATAGAGCTTTCCTGGCCTTGCTGGAGACTAGACTCTGTGCTTTTGATTTGTAAGTGGCTTAAATTGAGGCTCGCATTCAAATGTGTGCGCATGGAGTGGCCTTGTATCGCAGTCTGTGAGTTTTATATTGTGGGCTCCTTATTTCTTCCCCAGACAAAACACCATGGAGTTTTTTTTTTCACCAAGCCAAATGTAGTGAAGTGGAGAGGCATTTGCTTAGATTTTTTGCTTATCACACATTGTTTTTTTGCAGAGAATCATTTTCTTTGGGATCTACTGTGTGTGGTCTCGTATTTCTCGTAAGTTAAATTTGCTTTTGGAATCGGCTCTATTATCTTACAGTATTACTATTGGGTGATATAACAAAGGATTTGTGTTAAACATTAACAATATCTCAGGCGTCGCAACACCCAGCGGCGAGTTGGTGTGTAAATGGACTGTATTGAGGCATTCACAGAACCATAAATCCAGTCATGTGCACTCTGATGGTGAACATTATTGAGAATTTACTACAACATACTCCTGCAAACACATTTTTATGAATTGTGCGGTGTTTGCCAGTTGCATTTTCCACAGAATTAGCCTTATGTGTAGATTGATTTCCATAACATGTACATGTGGATATGAAGCAGACATTTTTATCCAAAGTGACTTACAAGAATGAGGAAAACAATGAAGTGATTCATCATTGGGAGAGGATAAACATTTTAAATTGACATCACTGCGATTTTCTCCTTTTCTATCACCAGCAACAGAATGAATGTGAGCGAAAGAGAGCGCAAAGCTTAAGTAGAGTGGAGAACATTTCAAAAAATAGAATACAATTTTAATACAAATAATAAAACATGATATAGGTTATTTCCTATTATTTTATAAAAAAAATAAGATATAAAATAAAATAATTGAAAAAAAGAAGAATTCCCACCACGGCTTTGTGTTTTTCTTATGACTTATTATAAAAGGAGTCATGTGACTCGAATATATATTTTTCTGTGTCTTTGGTGTGTTATAAGCATGTATTAGACACGTAGAATTGCAAAATTAAAGTGTTTGTACAAAAGATGCATTCAATCTAAATGCCAATACTCACCCAGACCTGCCTGAAACTCCTCGTGTAACCACACCCCCACAAATCTACATCAGTTTGTGGTTTGATTAAGTAAGGTGGCGTACCTTTCAGTACAATTGCTTTGGAACCTGATGTTCCAAATATGGTAAGAGGCATTACATTTCTTCCATTATTCGAACAATTACTATGTACTGGTTAACTAGCCAATCATAGCACACCTTGCTTTTCAGAGTGATGAGCTTTGTAATAAATCCGCGCGGCAAAGAGGAGATATAAGCATGCACAGTATGTGGAAAATACAGAGTGTTTGAACCTTAAATCGGTTATACACATTGCCTTACATCTACAACAAATGATAATATATGTTTAAGACCTGTCATATGACCCCTTTAATAATTATGAACGTTATAATCTATGTTCAAACAAATCAATACATGTTATAGTAGTACAGACCTCTACAGCGCCAATGCTTTTGAAAGAAATCAAGGAACAAATGATTAACTTAAAGGTCCAGTGTATGAAATGTAGCGGCATCTAGTGGTGTGTTTGCGGAGTCCACCTCTCACCCCTAAGCACTACGGTGGCTGACACAGGACTAAAGGTTTTTGCTTCTTTTCAATATTTCAAAGTGCACTCTGTAAAGCAGTTTGTCCGTTTAGGGCTACTGTAGAAACAACATGGTGAATTCCATGTAAAAGGATCCGCGGTGGATGTAGATAGAAATAACAAATTCTAAGGTAATAAAAACATACCGCTTCATTCTGTAAGGTGTTTATTAACCCGCCGAACACAGTTATGTATATTATATTGCATTTCTGTCAATAGATTATCCACAACATTACACATAGGACCTTTAAAGTTGACCCTGTCCATTATACTTGAATACAGGAAAGGATTTTAATAAGCAAAAATAAGATTCACTTCATATTTAAAGCGTATGTTTAGAAGTAATACATTAGCATCACTGCTGATTTGACATTTCTTCAGTCTGTGTAAGTTGCTTTTCTAATATAGTATATACATTTCACAAACCAGATTCATGCTACTGGATTAAAATTATTTTCTGAACATAATCTCCAGCGATAGGTCTCATCTGTTATATTTACCTATAGCATCCCTCGGCTCTGCTGGCTGGCTTTTGTACAGCATTTCCTCAAACCTGTATCCAAACATGGTGTCTGATGGGAATTCTGTGTGCTGGGAAAAGCCAAATTGCAGGGATCCAAGTGAAAGCTGTTTCATTCCTCTGGGACAGGAATCTGTACTAATCGTCTGGAGATTTCCCAAAGGAATATAGCACTTCCTGTCTGTATGTATTTTAAGCCAAGTCATGGTGTGCATACTCTACACATTAAAATATATCATTCATTTATCTTCACTGATCGTTCAAGGTCTGAATATTGAATTATTAAAACAATATCATTTTATGAGGAATAAATAAATAAAAAAATCTTAATGCCGTCGAATACTGCCAAAGCTTTGCAGTGCATGTGCATTTTATAGGTACATGTCCTCAGAAATGCCACTGAAACCACCGTCAAAACAAAGCTTGAGGTAAATGCGTGAATTTAAATAGCATGTCTTCAAGACTCATTCACGCTCGGTTAAACTCTGAGAGGCAGGCGTGTGAAATGTGACTATGCCCCCCGCTCGGGGTAATTATGAAGGGGTAGAAGACAACAGGTTGAGAGACGAGGTCAAACTCACCTGAGAAGATAAATGCGAGGCTCTCACTCTGAGAGACAGCAGAAAGCGTCACGCGACAGCGGCATATGTCAAACTATCAAATTACTGCCTCTCGCGTGGGGACGAGGATGGGAGAAGGCACTGCAGGAGAGGTCAATGAAGATGATGGCATGACATGTTTTTTTCTTTGCATATGCATGCAGCAGGTGTTCACGGCCTTTAGTCTTGACATTTACATCCGAGGCCTGTAAAATCAGAGGTAATTGCCATCTTTAGAACTCGTGAACGTCTTTAGCTACACTACTGTCTTATGAGTCATTGTTTAGCTAACTTATTTCAGGTTACACTATAGGGCTTTGTTACAAGACCAAGTGAAGTGTCGTGCTGCAGGCCTATCATATCTGCTGAAGAATATGAAGATGAAACCAGTCCAAGCTGGTTTTAATGTGATTCCAGTCTGGTTAAGCTGGTGCACAAATATTGCACTCCTCAATAGAGACCCAATAATTGATTTCAATAGAATATGTTGACCTTCCTGCAGGTTTTAGCTCAGATCCATACCAAACACACCAGAACTGGTTCATTCTTAAGGATTTTGTTAAACGTGTCTTCTCATGCTTGACTTGTCAAAAAACGAGTTGAACGTATGATGTAGTATTTTTTGTGCTCGATACACTCCCCCAGTGCTCGTACAGGTTTCGGAAAGTTTTTTTCGAACATGAAAATTGTTTCTTAGTCCTTTATTTGACAATTCTCCCAGAAAAGTGTGTTTGTTTGTTCGCTACATTTAGGTGATGAATGTTATATAAACGGTGGATATAACGCTGGGTTTATGGATCGGTTGAAACTGATAGATGGAGCGGCGGTCCCAGCGCTAAAAGATGCCGGACATGAACCACACACTGTATGTGAAACTGATGTCTGCGTTTTCTTGGCAATGTGTGCGCACATGCTTAAATTCCACCTTCTCCACAACCCCAACCCCCCGCACACGGCATGTTTTCGGAAATAAACTTTTATAAATGTGATCACATTTAAGACTCTACTGCTATTTGAAGGGTACGATACTATTCTGTAAGTACTCAAGATTAACATGAGATATACAGAAACTGTCTGAGTTAGGGCCACTTTAACAGTTATAAGTTGGTGCTGAGAAGCTGGGTTAACATTGATAGTTCAATTCCAGACTACCCTAATATATATTTTATTGGGTCAGGTCAATGTAAAATGTGATACCTGTATTTCTATATTTAAACATCTGCCGTCTCACATGAACTTGCAATGCATTCTGGGATTGTCTGAGCACGAACGTTTCATGCAAGGCATAAAATGTTGGCAATATAAAGTCTAATAAATCGTAGCGTAAGGCTACTTCCTACCATTTGAAATAAGCCTCGAGACAAAACAATGCTTTAAAATTGTCTGTCAGACCTTTCAACATGCTTGTTTGATATCTTCCACCTCTTTTCTTTCCATTGACCCCTGGTTTGTCTATTTTTGAACATTTCCAGATATCAGTCTTCTACTTTAAAACCAGGACTGGCTATCTTCTGAACTCCAGCGTAGCATAATGCCCATCATATGACTAAAATCCCAAACGCTCTCGCTGTGGGATTATGGGAGCAGTAAGTCAATGTCTGGCATCTCAACTAAAGCCTTTTATTTTAAGAGTCCAGTGAGGCAGAGGTGTAACTATGGCTTTCTGAGTGTTTTATACATCGCCTTTTCAAAGTGCCTCTGGGTGCAGTCAACAACAGGCAATAATGAACTTTCTGACAGCGACTAAAAATGTGTTCCCATGAACACGGTTGTTTAGTAACTAATCCTAAAGCCAATGTAGTTTAATATGGCATGTGTATTGGTTGTTTTGAGCTGATGCCTGACTACTGGCTGTCACAGACTCTTTGATATACTCATGTAATATACCTGAGAAACAGACATCCTGGCGCATAGATGTCATTAATGATGAAGAGGATGATGTGGATAAGGCTTCAGCTATATAGCAACATGTGATTAAAGGAAAAGACCAATGTATAATGAACGTACTGTACATACACATATGTACTAACTATAAGGTGACATCCATCAGTGTTTCGATATGTTTATGCTTTCCATGGACATCAGATTGCAAATGCAGAGCTTATAAGAAAATGAAATATGTTGAGGCTTAGATATTGAAGGCTTACTATTTGTATCTCTGTGTCGACATAAGTTACAGTCTTACTTCTGTCATCACATTTGAATTAAAACGTGCTTATCAGTGCAAGATTGAGATAGGAGCCCAAACCTCTCCCGTGTTTAGATAGACCACTTTGGAAGATGTAAACAACGCTTGTCCAGAGGAACTTCCTGTTTCAGGTTTTAACACTGCTCAAACTATTTAATTACAAATATAAGATTATAAAAAATAAATAAAACCTGACTGGTTTTTACTTCTGGTTTGTTCGCATCTTGCAACGCGGTCCACAGTCGTTGGTCAGTTACATACAACCAAAAGGTGGTAAGACCAGTAGGACATCCAAAGTCAAAACCAATTCATTGCTCTGTGTTACTTGGTTTTGAATCCATCACCTTGTCAGCTTTGGTGGTGTTTATGTTACAGGCCGATTTTGCTCTGCGTTTCATCTCATGAAACAATATTTTAACCGTGTGACTGTATTGTAAATATCTTTTTTCTTAGCTGTTCATTTCTCCAAGGTTCTTTGTATAGTTAAGACATAATATATATATATACAGTATATTTGATACAATCTGATACTTCTGTTTATAGTTGCTGCACATAATTTATATACTTACTGTACACTTACTTTTTTACAGCCAACCAATGAGCGTGTGTTTGTGGGCATGTCTGCATGTTTGTCCAAACAATGGAAGGGAGAGAAATGTGGGGAAAGTTTTTGTGGGAAGTCATAGTTTTGCAATATATATAAATCCCACTTTGTTCTTTGGCGAAGATTGGTAGACACAAAAAAATCGGAGATTTACATTTTTTGCCATATAGTGTTTTTACAGCAGCTCATCTCATGGTTCTGATTAGCCGTGTGTTTGTAGCCCGAGGCAGAAGCATACCTTCCTTGTCTGTCTCTAGCTCATCCAAGCCCATTTGACAGATCTTACGTTTCCTGTCGAAAGCACCTCAAGGCATAGCGAGAAGAACGAGGCTTCCTTTGATAAGGGTGATCAAGACTGGCGTTCCCATGCCGACAGGTTTCGCCAACATGAGAGATGCGGGGGGATTCGCGCACCCATTACCCACAAGGCCACTCGGCTGATGGGGCCCAATCTGAGGATGTTGAGAGCTCGAATGGGTTGAGGGGAGGTGGGGGACGGTGCAGGAGCCGGGGGGAGCCGTGAGGATGAAAGCTATGGAGGCATAAAGAGGAGAAGAGGGGAGCGGTAGGAAAACGAGTAAAAAGCACAAAAAAGAGAGGAGTGATACAGAGGAGAGGAGGTGCACATCTGACTTGAAAAGCTGTCACAAGTGCAGATGAATAGAAACGACAGCTCTTACGCACCCCCGCTATGTGCTGTACAGTAGAGGTGAATGAATTAGAACAGCGCATCATTGTACATAAGAGCTGTAGACATATAGACGTTGATGAACACTCTTTGAAAGGATGGAGAGAAATGGGGCTGTCCGATCTGTGATTGCAGCCTTAAAATATTGTCAGACTATTTTCAATGACCTAAAAAATTGAAAGTGCAAACCGGCTTGTAAATGCAATTTAACTTGACTTTTGTGCATCTGTGTTGTGATAGAAGCCAAGTGGTTTGGTATTAAAGGAATAGTTCACCCAAAAAATAAGATGCTGTCATTATATACTCGCCCTGTGACTTGAATGTGAGGTGAATTTCTGAGGAATTGCCTGAGATTTGTTTTCAATAGGGAGTAATGGAGGACGGGGCTGTCAAAGTCCAAAAGATAAAATACTTAAATAAAAAAATGATAAAAGAGATTCATCTTAATCATGTTTCAGTGCTTGTTTTCAAGGCATGTGATAGCAGACCATGTTGACATTTAGGATGTTCTGTACTGATTATTATCACAGCTTTTTATGATATCACTGAATTCCTTGGGTTTACTTATGTTTTTTTAGAAAACCGGGTGCCTTAAACAAGTACCATATATTGATATCTTTGAGTGAACTGAACTTAAAATTTCTAGCTCATGCAGCATTTAAAGGGCATCGCTCTACATTTGAAGTAATTTAAACTTGAAAAAGAATTAGTAACATCAACTGCTCTGTCCCACTGTGTAGTTCATAAAATAAGTAGTGAGCTACAGCTTTCCTGTAGCTCAGTGGTAAGAGCATGGCGCTAACAACGCCAAGGTCGTGGGTTTGGTCCCAGGGGATAAACGTATAAACAAATGTATAGGATAATGCAACGTAAGTCGCTTTGGATAAAAAAGTCTGCCAAATGCATACATTTTTTTAAAATAAAGTATTGATGGTTATTTTGAGAAATAATATGCCAGTCCATCTTTGAACCAGCTTTCATGATAACTTTCATTTATGGCGAAAAGTGAATTTTTGTTGGAGCAGGTGAAGAAAACAGTGAAAAAAAAAGCTTTAAAATGACACAAACATCAATAACAGTGGAAATGTGCTGGTTACTTGATTTACTCAACATTATTTTGGGATATTTGGCACCAAACAATCTGGGGCACCATTGACTTCAATAGTAGGAAAATAAGCCACTATGGTAGTCAATTCCGCCCCAGAGTAAATTTCTTTTTTCCACCACACAATATTTTCTGTGGTGTCCGACAGAACAGACATTTCTACTTGGAATGACTTTACGGCGAGTAAATGAAGACAGAGTTGACATTTTTGGCTGAACTATCCTTTTAACAAATTTAAGAGCATTTAACATTTTGCATCATTTTTGAACCTGTAAAGTTTATTATTTTATTTTCACAGAATAAAGATTTTCATTTTGGGTAAATAGATAAGGCTGGTAACCAACATCTGAACACAAAGAGATGTAGAGATATTGTCTATTAGCACCGTACTTAACCTCAGGCTGTTCTGTAGGGACTGTCACCACTGTTAAATATAGGGTTAGTAACCAAGGCAACTTTACTATTTTAACTACATATTGTCCTCTTAACAGAGATCATTTTGCACACATTTCATTCTCATCGGATGCACTCGAAGGGCCATAACATAATGACCAGAAACAAGGCAGAAATAGAAAAGTGACCAGAAAAAGCAGCGCTTTACACCACTCATTAAACTTGTTTTTGGAGCTCTCTTGTTTTTTCATTATTCCCCAATTACAATTCATCGTTGTGTCTTGACTGCGGAAGAACAATTTGAGCCGCAATGATTTTCACACAGGCGGGTTATTCCTGGCGATTCTGAAGCAATCTGTCTCCTATGATTGTACCGTCATTCCAATGTGAGTTCATGGGTTCCGCTTTGACATGTTTTGCTATCCCCGGGCTGAAAAGCCAGCGATAAGCCTACGCTACTGTGCTCTATATGATCCCAGGGGTGATGTTTGGCCCATGTTCTGTCACTGTTCTCTGCAATTTTATCTGATACACCATGAACACTGTCCAATTTCCACTCTCACCAAGAATTGTGTGCCATTTAGTGACATGTTCAAGAAGGTAAGCTATGTGCCAATTTACTGCTAATGTGCCGCACATATAGGACATCTTGTCATGGGCGATGTACAGTTATATATTATTCCTTCCAGAAGGCTAAAATGGGATGTTTGAAAAAAAGTGGGCCTGATATTGTCCAATTTATTATACAAATAGATAGGATATTTCTTTGTACTGTCCAAAATCTTTCCACTGTTTTGGTGATAAGCTTTTTTCTAACAGTAAAAATAAATCATTTCCCCATATAAATTCGTAAAGGAAAACAATTAGATATCATTGTGCATTAAGTTATAGTTCACCCAAAAATGAAAATTCTGTCACCCTTCTGTCACTCTTGCCATTTCATTTTGAAGAATGTTGTTAACCTGCACACATTCACTTGCATTGGTTTTGTGTCCATACAATATAAGTGAATAGGTGCTGTTGCTTTTTGGTTACCAACTTTCTTAACAATATCTTGCTTTGTGTTCTGCGATTGGCCAATGGGCTGGTTTTGCAGAACTGGCAACCCTGCCATACACGTGTAGGATTATCAAATGTATATTCTGTTGTTTAGACAAATACATTATTATCGCTAACACAATACAACAAAACAAAACTGTTTGTACTATAGCTAACACAACACCAAAAACTTGTAATATTCAAAAAGTATGAAAGAGACAAACACCATAGAAAGTGTTTAAAAACTTTTCTTTTGTGTTACTATAAAAAAAACCAAGTCACAAAGGAAAGCTCATTAGAAATGGAAATCACAGAAGATGGAACCAGACATAGTTTATTATAAAGTTTTTAACAACTTCAAGGTCAAATGTTCTTCTTTTGCTTCACTGGTCTTCAACTATTTGACCTCGTGGGAAGGTGTCTGAGTTGGAACAGGTTTGGAGAGCCTAGTGGAGTTTCCCGGTGTGCTCTTTAATTAAAGACCACCGTTAACAGGATTACTCGCTGTAGGTACCCAGCATCCCCGTCTAACACCGTATGGACCTTATCTGGTTCAGTTGCAAAGGTCCACCTGAACATGCCATCTTCAGCCATGCGTGGACATTGAGCGGGATCTGCAGAGAAAACGCGCGAGAGAGGGGGAGGGTGAACCTTGAACAATAAAGCAGATGGAGAGATACGGAGAGAAAACGAGCCGGACTGATGGTCTGCGACAGAAAAAGCGAGAGACGGGATGGAGGGGTCGAGAGGGGAAACTGAAGGTCGGAGAAGAAGAGTGAGGCAGAAGGAAGGGAGCGGGCCACAGATGGAGTGAGCCAGACAGCCAATCGCAGGAGAGAGCCAGATTGCATCCTATTGCATCAGTCCTGAGTAACGAGATTGGGAGACGGCAGGCTTAGGTGCACAAATAGGTTTTCGCACCGAGGAGGGGAGGGTCAGATGATGAAGACGTATCTCTCGCTGTGACGTTAACGGATCTTCAGCCGCAATCGCGTCCTACCGTTTCTAGCCCTCAATAATCCCCAGCATTCACTAATTATGTTTTAGCCGTCAGCATGTCTTGGACGGAAGACCAATTAATTGATGAATAGAAGAGAGAGACATTCGAAGAAAACCAAATCATTTCAGCCTCCCTGCACTCGGTAAATAGGGCCATCAGGAATGTCAAAGAGGAGTACAGATATGTTGTCAGACAAAAGAGAAGCTGAGGCTTAAAGAGTCAGGCTGTTTTAAAACGTGTTTGTGCTGAATTAGGCCCGGATAGAATGACAATATTTACAGTGCCATTTGAGATTTGGCAACATTGTTTAACGCTGTACATTTCAGTTTGTTGGTCATTATAAGCCCCATTTAAATACATGGTAAAGCGTCCATAAACTCATCACATTGTGTAATGTACCAAGTTGCAACTGAAATAGTCTGAATTCTATTATTTGTGAAAGAACTGTTTGTGAGATGATTATACATAATAAATGAAATGTATTTTATTTCTAAGTAACATTATGTGTTTTAGTTTGTGCCACACTTTTCTTATTATGTATAAGTATTACGATGTTTTGGTTCGGGTCCAAGTCATTATACATGATCGTATCATTCAAAACGTGCATGACTTATATTTTGAGAAATGCCTCAGTGGTTTTGTGTCCATGTAATGGAAGTAAATGGGGGGCAATGTTGTTTGGTTATCAATGTTCTTCAAAATAATTTTGTTTTCTGCAGAAGAAAGTCAGTCCTACATGTTTAAAATGACATAAGTGTTTCAAAATAATACTTTTTGGGGTGACTATCCAAACTATCTATACAAATAACCTAGTCATATAAGGTATTGAATTGGGTTTTTCTAAAAGTGTTAAACTGGATCATGTTTTTAAAGTGTAGTTTTATATATTTATTTTAAATTCCCAAATAAATACCTGTATTTATATACAATGATACAGAATGACTAAACCGTGATATGAGATCTGGGCTATGCCTTTACACTGAATGATGTGCCGTGTTAAAGATTTGACTTTCTTTCTGTCTTTAATAAGAACTGTTAGCACCTTAGTTTTGCTGTTCTAAGAAGCATTACATCTCCTGTAACATGATTTGAATGGCAGCCATATTCGGTTATAAAGCCAGAGGAAAACATAATCGGTTTTACAGTTTGCAATGTTATTTCTGTCTCTTTCAGATCATATCTGCCTAATCCCTAGCAACAACAGGGGTTGCTGAAGTGTTGCAACATCCCTCATCAATTAAAAAAAACACTTCTTGTCACTTTTTATAAGCTGGCTGAATTTGTGTAAACATGCATCATTAAACTGAAAGCTGCCAAAGAGCCTATTACATTACATAAGCCCACCCCGGCCCAGTGTCCCCTCCCTCATATTGATCCTTTATAAATAGACCACAGCACATTGGGACACGAACCCGTTCTGTGTCTCCTGTCTCTCAACCTTTCCTTTAATTTCCTCGTGTTTGTTTTTTCCTTCTCCATCTCTCTCTCGCATATATGAGGCTATTGATATTAATGATATGCAAACTACCGAAAGTATTAGCATCACCTTTGTAAAAGTTTAGTTTCTTGAAATTGACTGTGAATTCTTTCATGTTTGCACAGTGCCGCTGCATGTTCATCAGAATATAGAGCAGTTTATCTAAACTTTAGACTTTATGCAAGCGTGTGCAACCCAACATTTTACATTTAAATGTTAGAGCATCTGAGCGCTGTCCTTTTGTTACTTTTCCCTGCATAAGAAATAGTATGAATCAATAATCAAAGCCCAAAGGCGGCATTTTCCTTGTACTCTGATAGCTGTTAGGATCGCTTTATAAAAAAGGATCTTCAGCACGCTCTGTGACATGAGACAACCTATATGATCTTCTTTTACGAGCGTCTTTGAAGTTCATATACTGTAGAGGTTTCCCATGATCCTTTGTAAGGTTAACGCAACACACTGTTGCAGCGAAAAACACCGCAGTCTTATGGTTGATCAAACAATAAAATAAATCATTGTTTTTACGATTGCTAGCAGAAATGATGGTTACCATAGTATGTTATATTAACTAAAATGGATTTATACATTTATAGTTTCAGAAAAATGAACAATTTAATCTTTAAAGTGCTAGTTCACCCAAAAATGAAAATTCAACTCAAGTTGTTCCAGACTCGTATGAATGTCTTCGTACTGTTGAACACAAAGATATTTGGAAGAATGTTAGCAACTGATAATTCTGGGGCACCATTGACTTCTATTAAAACACTCGTCAAAGGTGCATCAGAACGGTTTGTTTTCCTAAATTCTGCAAAATATAAAATTATTTTGATGGGTCAGTATTCTTGAGGTTGAGTAATTCATGACATCATTTGCATGATTGGGTGAAATATCCCTTTAAAGATTCAATTGTTCATTTTTCTGGATCTATAAATGATAAATAAATGAACTAGTTTTTATTGTGCATTCCAATTCATATGCAGTTTTTTTTATTTAAGCCTAAATAACTAAAAGAATACAGCTAACTAACACAATAGTAAAGCAATAAGCCCCAAGAAGTGGGTTACAGTGCATTTTAAAACAGCTAAGGGGCGTTGTTAGGCACGACGCGAAGCAGAGGCTTATTGCTTTTATAAAATGGTTAATCCATACGCATAGTAAAGTTTCATGAAATAAAACACAACAAATATTATGTAATTATTTTAATAGCAATATATTCTTCCGCCAAACAAAGTAGTTCCTCAGAAAAAGGTGCGACTGCCAAGCAACACAGACGCAGAACACAATGAAAAATGTGCCTAAAGACTGTGGTGTTTATCTATTAACATTAACATGTCTCTATTTTTATACATGAACATTGTTTTAAAGTCAATAAACATACGTGTAACAAAGTTCCATAAAAGGGAAGGAAGGAGACGGAACCGGCGAACATAAACAAACTTTTAATTAATAAAATCAAACGTAAACACACATTACACAAACGTAACATTTCCGGGCCCGGTCCTCTCTCCTTCCATCCGGGTTCGGCACCACTGTAACAAAGCTCCATAAAAGCGAAGGAAGGAGACGGGAACCGGCGAACATAAACTAACTTTTAATTAATAAATAACTCAAACGTAAATACCACATAAGAGTGGCGCAGTGATTCTAGGTAATGCGGTCAGCCATTATATATCGGGGTATTTTATAACGGCTTAGATCTCTGCTCAACCAATCAGAATCAAGGACCAGAACTGACCATTTTATAAAACATGATAACATGGTTTAAAAGATAAAATGAAATCATGTGTTGGATTATCTCATTTTTTATTATCTGGAACCAAACTCTTCAAATATATATATATAGCATTTCATTTCAAAGTAAACAATATCCCAGTATGTGAAAGTTTGTGTTTTATTTCTTTTGTCTGGAGTCACCAAGTAATGGACAGAAAATAATAATATTCCATCGCAGCCTGTCATCTGTTCAAGTGCTGAATGTTCATAAATTTGAGAACCAGTGTCTGACTTGCACCCAGATGCACCACAGTCTCTGACCTTTATGAATGCTCCGGGCAAAGGCGACGTCTAATCGGTAGATTACTATTCCAGGCATCTCCTTTCTGGCATTTGATCAAATGGATGTCCATTTAGACAAGCAGCCCTGGGACCCTGTGTCAAAATGT
The DNA here is from genome assembly GCF_947034865.1 of Barbatula barbatula. Lineage (NCBI taxonomy): Eukaryota > Metazoa > Chordata > Actinopteri > Cypriniformes > Nemacheilidae > Barbatula > Barbatula barbatula. Next base: position 13,869,280 of record NC_136784.1, read on the forward strand.
CAGCTTATTATCTGTTTGCAGACCACCAAGCTCCAATACCGCCTGTATTCATCCACCTTGAAAAGGACATCGCATTTTCTCACAGCCTATTTGTTATTTGTTGCAATGGTTGTTTTGCTCTCGCTCCGTGGCCATTTTAACTTAAATAACAGTACCTGCTATGAACCAATGACTTTAAAGTTCACTCTTATCTTCTCGTGAAGCATTTTAAACCAGCCATCGTTTCTTTTCTCGTAAAGCATTTGGTTTTGTCGAGCGTCTTTGGTGGGTTACCGTGAGTGTGAGTCCATTTCTCTTCGCCTAATTTCTCTCCGCACCAACATAAACAAGCTCTCAAAGGAGAGCCCTGAATAGCGTTTGATTTAGCTTGGACGAAAAGCGTAGAGGCTCTGACACTACGAACCAGTGTCTCTCTCCATTAAGAGGATAAATGAATCTATTGCGCTGTGTCTATATTCATTCTCTGTTGTGCAGACAAGAGGAAATGCTCATTTCTGTTTACCGTACCAAACTAAATGAGAGTGGATGGGGCTGAATTGGCTTCCTTGAACGGAACGCCGTGCCCAGCTCCAAAGGGAGATGCCACACGTCGTGCGTGTCTGTGTCTGACTGTCCGGGGTCAGAAAGGCCCACAGCTTCAGCCCGGCACTAGAATAAAGAAAGCAAGATGGATTTTGACTGCGATAGCTCTGTCTTTCTCATGTATATTAACTAGGTCTGTCCTCGGAGACGGTGGGTTGATAGAGCCGTCCAATAGAGCGGAAGCCTACTCGTGATCTGAGTAATATCATCTGTCTGTTCTGTTGTATGTTACATTTATGTGACATCATTATTGCATAAATCTCATAACTGGTGATTAAATGAGACCGAGGGGAGAGGCTGTGGATGGGTGAGAGATGATCTAAAGAATAAAAAGAATTCTACGAAACTGAAATAAAAAATTTACTGGTATTTCCTGCCTGGACATTTCATAATTTTTTTAAAAACAAATCAGTATTAACTACAGTATAAAACTAATTTTACAGAATGTTCATGTGTAATGTCCAAAGAACTGTAATTGATAATTGTTTTGTTTTATTAACAGATTTTCAAATGTTTTAAATGCGGTCAAAAAACTTCAAATTACAGCTAATTTACAAGAAAAGCATGTCATTTTACAGTTTGTTTCTTGCACCCCAGCTGCCAGATGATTTTTGTTTTTATACAGGATTTTTTAAAATACAGCCATAAAAGTGTCAAATTACAGACAAAGTTATGTGAAATAATGAAATATTTCTGCATTTTTTTACGGGATTTTTTACAGTATAAAAATATAGATCTGTAAAGTTCCTTCATTTTAGTTTAGTAGATATTGCCCTATTTTTACAAATAAAAACATATTGTAAAAAAACATATATACAGTATATCAACTTTAGTCAAGTCAAGTTTAGTCAACTTTATTTATATACCGCTTTAAAAAAATATTGCTACAAACCAGCTGTTCATGAACATATTGTCTATAAGCAAAACATTTAAACTTATGCAAGTAAAATCAAAAAGGTGAAAACACAGAAGACAGACACACACAAAACACTCCACATGCACAATATGCACACTTCCTGACACACACACGGCCACGCAGACACACTCGCATCAATTTAAGATTATCATTAATAATCTAAAAACAGTTCATATTTTGTTGTGAAGACGTGTCAAGTCGCCGCGTCCTTCTTTATACAGCTCTATCATCTATCATCTCGCCCATTCCCATTGTCCGCTCTACCCTCAGGTCTGGGCATGGTCTGGTAACCTTGGAACAATGAGGGTAGAGTTCTGTTCTGCACTCTTTGATGTAACAGGTACATCAGTTACTATTGGAAGTGTTCCTGTTCCCGTTTTTGTACGTGTAACATACAGTGATCTAGTCTTAATGTCATGAATGTGTGAATTAACTTCTCTGCCTCTGAAAGTGACGTAGTTTATATATATTCTTAAAATGGAAAAACTTAATTTCACAGGTGTTGCCGACATGGTTCTCAAATGACAGAGTACATTCGAATAAAACACCAAGATTCTTTGCTGATGATGAGGGTTTTATGGAACATCCTTCAATAGTTAAGCAGTATTCTTGGTTGTTACATATGGCGGTTTTCGGGCCAATAAGTAACATTTCTGTTTTGTGTTCAGAAATAAAAAGTTGTTACTCATCCAGTTTTTTATATCAACAATGCATGAGTATCATCAGCTTAACAGTGAAAGCTAACTCCATGTTGCTTTATTATATCTCCTAGGTAGCATGTATAATGCAAAGAGCAGAGGCCCTTAGACTGAGCCCTGCGGTACACCGTACTGGACTTGTGATTTGCGTGACACCTCATAGTTTATTGCTACAATTTAAAAACGGTCAGATAAATACGATTTAAACCATTTAAAAACTATTTCCTTAATGTCAACGTAATTTCTGAGTCTAGGTAGGAGTGTGCTGTGGTCAATGGTGTTGAATGCAGCACCAATAATGAGATACAACCTCAGTCAGATGCCAAAAGCAGATAATTTGTAACTCTGATCAAAGGAGTCTCTGTACTGTGATGTGCTCTAAATCCAGACTGGAAATCTTCATTGATGTCATGTCTTTGGAGGAAAGAACATAATTGAGTTGAAACCACTTTTCCCAGAACTTTAGATATTAGTTGAAACTGTTTCCGCATAATACTTGTAAAACCATATATTTTTTTAAAGAAAATTTGTTATGTTATTTTACACCCAGCTTGTAAATGTGCGGTTTATTTCTGTAATTTTATATTTTTATCGCATTTCAAAAATACCAGAAAATTCAGTAAATTCTAATCAAACAATGTGTTACAATGCACCTCCACTCAAGAACAGCAACTTTATATTTCAACTCGACACCATGAGGACACAGCTTGGCCCAATCATATTACCCGTTCGCTAAGCATTTTCATCCCTTTCAAAAATCTCCTATTTGTTTGTTTCTACCTTTATTCCATTATTTTGGCCCACCTTTATCATTTCTTATCTTGCTCAAGTGTAATTCAAACAATGTCTCCATGGCCAAGGGGCATTGTTTCTCACCATTTCCTTACCCCGCTGTTCCCATGTTGCTCTGCTGTGTTGCGACATGACAGGCCTACCGTTAATTTACCTCCATATGCCGTGGCTATACCTATAAATATATCAGACCCCCTGCATCTTTCTTTACTGTACTTCATCGTGTGTATGCTTTCCTAAGACAGAGCCTCTCATTGAGTTGTCATATTTGGGCTCACAGGCGGTGTAGTGAATTGTAGAAAATTGTTACTTGTGTCTGTCTGAGTGACAGCATCAGATTAATGTTAGGCCAGGCATTTTATTGAATGCAGAATTATATTTGTTTATATTCTTATTTATTCAAAGTTTAAGAAATATCAATGGATTGTGAACCCAATTTCCTCAATTTCCTATTCGTAGGTGTTTGTATGTAATATTTGCACATACATTTTATCACAATTTTTACATAACTTAAGCACAAACTCTCTGTTGGCTGGTCAGAACTGAAATTCACAGATCATTAATGAGAGTGCCAAAAGTGGGCAAGTTTAATACCCAGTCCCGTAGTGAGACATTTACGAAGGGAAGATGGAGAAACTTTGACTGAAAAATATTATTTTTAAAGGCAAATCAATGAAATCCAAATGAGACATTATTTGAAAGATTGAATTAAATTATCTTCAAAGATCAACAAGTTGAGAAGTTATGAGTGAAACACAACCAATGCTATTAAAGTGATAGGTCACCCAAAAAGGAAAATTCTGCTATGATTTACTAACCCAAATGTTGGTAGCTGGCAACTATTCATTTGCATTGGTTTTGAGATCATACGACAGAAGTGACTGGGTACCATCATTGTTTGGTTACCAACTTTCTTCAGAAAGTTTAGTCACCACACATTGTAAAACCAGACATTTTTGACCCTGTTGGGAACCATTTTCTAACCCTGTAAGGAAAACAGCTTGTAAACCATACTAAACTACCAGCCAGTGAAAATATAGAACATTTTAATGGGTCTATGACTCGGAGATGTTTCCTAATATGGCTAAACATTATCTAAAAAATGTCAAATTAGATAATGTGTTAATTGTGTAAAATGGAAATGTGTAATTAATCAGATTGTTTTTATGAATATAATAAAACCAACCAATTAATGCAATGTGCCATGAACTTCAAATGATTTCTAAGCATTTGTAAACCTGTCGAGGTGTTTGTGTTGTTAATCCTTAAACAGTCTCCCGCTGAGACACACAGATGTATATGTTGTAGACAGTTATTGTCAGTCATGTATAAGGATTTTTGCCTATCACACTATTGTGTTGTAACGTCATGTGCAACACAAGAGCATTATCCTCTCAAACAGCTTGGGTTTGGCTGGCAGACGCCAAGGGAAGAAGAGATGTTTTTGTTTGAATTTGCTTCCCTTGTTTTGCTCTCCATATGCTAACCCAGGAGATTATAAACCATATGGCAGGAAATTATGCTACTTGTTTTGAAGTATAAGTGTAACAGCATATAGTGTATTATTTCTTTGTGTCGTCATAAAGTATTTGTTGTGTTGTTTAAAATATAAAACATTCAGTGATTTTTTTTTTTTAAGTATCTCTACAACAAAAAAAGTAAAGTATTATTGTGTTTAAAGTTTTGCACCGTTACATAAAAAAGTAAACCGTGTATATCAGATGAAAGTTTTAACAGAGGATGTACATGAAAAACTTGAATAATAAATGCATTTAAACGTGAAACCTGAAAACTGAAGTAAAATAATTAATATAAAATAAAATAAAATAGAATGAATGAATGAAACATTTTAATAAAATGAATGAAAAAAAATGTAATACAATGAACTGAAACATAAGAAATATATTAAAAATAGAAAATATAATGAAAAAGAGGTATATTAATATTTACTATGTCTTTGTGTTGCAGTTTTCTGTAAAGCATTGGGATCCTCTGTACCATTTATGTATATTTTTCATTATGTTGTGCATTGCTGTTTAAAAATTGTTCATAATAAAAAAATAAATATATATATATATACATAATAATTGAAATTGAAAATAATGAAATAAACAATAGAATAATTATCAAAAAGAGGTCTATATATTTACTGTGCTATTGTGTTGCAGGTTTCTATAATGCATGGGAATCCTCTGTACTGTTTATGTGCATTTCATATTCTATTATTCACTGCTTTGTTAAAAGTCTGTTGTTCATTTTCTACATTTTTAATGACCATAACAGCCTTTATCCAAATGAAACGCATTCATAGATTCACAGTTCTGTCCAACAAAAAGCTGTTTCAACATATTTCCTCTATTGCAAGTAAGCCTCACTTCAGGCACCTGTACTCATACTTCGCTATGTTTGGTATTGCATCACTCTGTAAGGACAAATCTGTAAGGACAAACAGCATTAATCCGCCATGTATGCCGGCCCTCCCCATTAAAGCGGCTATTGGCAACTTTCTTTTCGATAGTCTGATGCACTGGCTGGCAAAGAGGCAGTGACGCCCATTCCTAGTGTTGTTGGTTGTATGGGGTGGGCGTGGTGCCAGCAGGTGTGATTGGCTTGTCCCCTCACATCAGTGTGAACAGGCGTTCTCATCATGGGTACGTGTGCGCCAGGGGAGCCGTACGCCATCTGCCGCCCTCTCCTCTTGCAGTCTTCCAGCCAACCCTTGTACCTTCAAGCTATGTAAAAAAGGCTTCACAAGTTAGACAATGTAAATAGGTTACATCTTTCAATGTTTTAGCATTCACAAAAATGATATCCAATAAGATTTCTCAATGAATGGTTGACTGTGCATTGAGCCCACAGGTTTTCGGCAACGGCAAGGAAAGGGAGCTGTAGCAAACAAACATTAAAGTGCTCAGTCATAGAACCTATGGGAAGCATATTTATCATCCAATCACTCCCATTGCTTCACTAAGGCTCTTGTGGAACCTCAGAATGGTTGTTTCTTGGCTCTGGGTTTGTTTGGATGCCCTGCATGAGGCCTGCAGGTGTGTCTGTGTTTGTACTTGTCCGTTTGAGTCAGGTGTAGTGAATGTGTCTCGGGGCATTATGCTGAAGTCAGGCATGGCAAAGGGCAAGGCAGAATTAGGTTGCTGGACTATACAGCACATTTGACCTTTTCAAGTGCTATTACACAGAAAACAGGACCCCGAGTCTGATGAACTTGTATGTGGGAGGCAATTCAACCGAAGGCTCCTGGAGGACATTTTTATTGCTTAGAAGTTCCTATGTCGGGGCTTGGGCGGTTGGGAGGATATTATTATTATTAGTGTTATTTCATGTTCGATGTTTGTTCTACAGTTCCTTCAGAGAGAGAGAGAGAGAGAGAGGAAAAAATATGCTATGCATTTAATTTTGACAACACCTTATGCGTTCCTATTGGAGCTGTCTTTTCTTATTTATTGCAGGCTTGTTCATAAGTTATGGATGTGTTCGTGCAAATAGAGATTTTTTTTGGCGGCTCATTCATTATTTAGTCTCATTGATCGTCAGTGTGTTTATATGAGGGAGACTTTACACGTGTTTGGATTCTTCCATGCCGTGTATGCAGCTTGTATCCAGCTAGGTGGTATGATTTGACTAAGGGCTGATAATGAACATCAAAGGTTTGATCTGTGTCTATGTTCTGGAAATAGACTTGAGTCGTGTGTGTCTGTGGGACTCCCTCACTTTTTCCACACACAAGCGTGCACCCTTTAATCTCAGACTGCACGGGAGATCTTCACTGTCTTTAACAACCTCGTCCCTGCTGATGAACACAAATGAATCAGAGAGAATGGCGTCCATGAAACCAAGCCTTTGAGACGCACCTGGCGGTGGCAAGAGTGTTGGTGGAATGTTAATTACAAAAGTGACTGGTTTTAGTTTTGAAACATTTATTTCGGTATTTGTCATTTAAATATTTATGAGAATTTGACGAAGGGCCAATGAAGTGTTGATAATGTTTCTTTAACTGCTTTTATTTGTTGCGGAGTTGCAGTTCTTGGCCACCATTGACCAGCATAGTATTTGCTTTATAAAAACACAAAAGGAGATATTTTGAAGAATGTAGGACAGCGAACATTTTTGGGGCACCTTTGACCACCATTGTATAATTTGTCCTACTACGGTAGTCAATAGGATCCAAGAACTGTTTGGTCACAAGCATTTGTCCAAATATATTTTTCTGTGTTCAACCAAACAAATACATTTAAACAGGTTTGGAACAACTAGAGAGTGAAAGGCATTTTTGGGTTAACCATCCCTTTAATGTGCCTGCATTTCACACATAGGGTCAGGAATATAACTGGCTCTTAAAGGGAATGGAAGATGACACTCTGGTTTATTGCACATTACACCCAAAAACACCCATTATTCATTAAGAGAATCAGGACAACCATGCACCCAGGTGCGCCGACTGTTTTCCTGCCGTTAAACTAGCAAAAGTGGATTCGGACACGCCCTGAGTGCACCTGCGATGTGCGCTTTAAACCAGGCGCTTAGATCGTGAAAATAGGGATCTAGGTCTTTAAGATTAGATTTATCTTATGAAAATGACATCCTTAACTTTTTGTTTTTTACAAATTTACAAATTCACATTATTGCTTTTCTAAAATAGCTACTACTACAATAAAATGAAGGATGTCATTTTCATTAGCTACATGTTGTCTTGAAGACTTGAAGTTGAAATGAAGATTATAGTCACAGGTGAATGGGGTTGCAGGTACACCACTCTACATAACATCTGTGCATAAGAACAACCTTTATCTTCAACTATAGCACAACCTCAAGCTCCTTATCATTTAAACATCCCACAAATAAACATATAGGCTTACTTTATATCCCACAATTCACTGCTTTAACTGACACCCACATTACCAGATTACATATCTGTTGTTATACCTGTACAGCACATTATCACCCTCATGATGTTAATGAGACATTTTACTGGCAGGTGTGTGATAGAGAAATGGCGCCATGTAGGAAACTGATTATGTGTTTTAGGTTGAATGAAGCCAAGCCTTCCACATCCAACCAGAAACAAACTGCACCAATTAATCCCAACTGCCTCACACGAGTCTCTAGAGGAGATCTGTGATTCCCCATGATGTCCGTCCCTAACACTCCAGACACATCCAGGGACATGTGTCCACCTGAAACCCGTTGCCGTGGTAATGGCCCTTTAAGGAGATGTAATGAATGTAGGTATTAAAAGTGCAGATATTATTATGGATGATTCTTATTTTAAATAAATGAATTAACTTTCGTTTTCTCGGTCACATCGCATGAGCTGTGCAAGCTATTACGCTCAACTCGCAGTGGATATGAAACCTGCAATCCAGAAATCTCCCTCCGTTTTCATTTCATTGAATATGCGGTTTGGTTACTTCTGTAAACTATTGAATATTATTTCATGTTGACTTTGACTAATAGTTTGTTTGATTATTTGACGTCTCATTGGTTGGTTTGGAGAAAGATAAATGGCAGCACTGTTGATCAGCCGATCGTGAAATGTTCAAAAACATGTTGACTGTTAAAATGGTTTGTTGTTGCAACCAGATAAGCGTATTAACTCTGCCCTCCCAAAGGACGCTGTTATTTCGTTAATCTCTAATCTGTTTATTTTTATATTAGCATACATTACCAATACTTCCTCTCTGACTACAGAATGCGCAATATATTTATGGAATGTGAAAGGAAATCGATCAATCCTAATATTATCTGTTGAAAGCAGGTTAGCATTGATGCTTGCAGAGATATGCATTAACCAAATCATATTAAATGACATTGAAGTCATTTGTCAGTACTTTATGTCAGTTCTGGGATTCACAGTAATGTGTATAATCACTTGCTTTTATGATACATTTGTTAATAACACTGGTGATTTTTCATTTTAAACAGATTTGAAACATTGGGCACACGAGGCCATTTTAGTGTATAAAGCTGCTTGGGTCTCCAAATATGTGAAACCAAAAATGTTTGATTCATTCCTTGTCCTTCAAACCTGTCAATCCACCAGCCATCGTTCTGAAGCATTACACTGTTGTTTCAAGACAGTTTAGTCAGATTAATCTCAGAATATTCATAATTACCGCCACACAGATATTAATACTCTATATTTTATATTTAAACTGTATGTGTGTATGTTAAAATACTCCTTAAATACCTAAAGGTTTACAGACAACAGTATAATACAAATTTTTATTCATGAAACTTGAGTGTAAATGGTTGTAAAACTATTATTTCTTAAATTGGCACATTGACTTAAATGCATTTTCACCCAAAAATACACATAAAAAATAAGCTTGTCAGTTTAAACCGTTGTGGCTTACTTTCTCCCGCAGAACACAAAAAAAGATATTTTGAAGAATGTTGTTAACTGGCCCCCATTCACATGCATTGGTTTTGGGTCCATACAATAGAAGTGAATGGGGACCAGTGCTGTTCTGTTACCAACATTCTTCAAAATATCTTCTTTTGTGTTCCACGAAAGAAAGTCTTACAGGTTTGAAATGATGATGGTGAGGAAATAATGACAGAATCACCTTAACTACTGAAAATGTACATCATTACAACATCTGATGTGTGTTTACTGCTGATACGATCTATTAGAGAACGTAATGATCTGCAATATCATTCATATTTGATGGACTGAAATATTACAAATGATTTACAATTTCTATCCCGCCATGACTTTTCAGTGTGTCAATTGCAAATATAGTATACAATCCCACAAAGCTATAATCTATAGAAATTGCAGTTACATTGTTTGCTAAAATGCAAGGTAGTTTCTGAATCAATATCTGAAAATGTTCTTTTCTCCCTGCTGAACTACTTAAGGATTACTGTCACATACATAATGATTTTACAGCTGGACATAAGTGATTTTTATTGATCTCTTAATGAATTTCCATCAGACGGTGTACAGCGCTGCATAATTGATAATATTGCTGACCGACGAAAGGTTCACTTCTGAAACAGAAAATAGCTGGCAGATAAATATTATCGTGGAATGGGGATTAGGAAACTTTGTATGCACTCATAAATGTTTTAATAACGTTACTTCTGCCGTATTGATGGTGCAAAATATGTACATCTCTTCATGCCTGCTATTTCAAGTTTCGGATGTGAGAATATATTTCAGGGATTTGATTTATTGCTTCGTGCTCATTCTGTTACATATGCAAACACGACACCACATCATGCCGCAACGACAGAAACGCAATTGTGGGTATGTAATAGAAAAAACACGCAAGATTGTTTTTCGGCTGCCATTTTAATATCGTGAAATTTCTTCACTCGGGTTAATACCTGTATCTTACACAAGAAAATACACAAGGGAAAATGAAAGCAGTCCTCACTTCTTTATTTCATTTTGATACACACAAGAGCTTATTTGGTTAGTGAGGTTGTGTGCATGAAGGAAGCTGAGAGAGATGCTTCTCTCGATGGAAATGGTAAAGAGAAAACGCACCTCGCCTGCTCGTGGAATCAAGGGCGTGCTTTTCATTACAGCCTCTTTATTTCATACATGCGGCAATCTGTTTGAGAGGAAGATGACGCGATTAGTGCAGACAGGATTCAGTCACAGCGAGCCCCTACCGGCATAAACAACACGTGTGTAAACACATGAGGAATGCTAGTTATTTTCCGACAGCAATATTGAACTCTTACCTGATTCGATAAGATCAAGCTGTGTAGATTTGTGATTTATATCAGTGTAGTGCTTGCAGATGTATATGATCGTGCATGTTCGTGCCAGTCAATTCCAATTTTGAATATTCTGCCAGCTATTCTCAGTAGTCCATCACAGATTTGCTACAGCGGTTTATAAGACTCCGATAAGACGAAGAGTGACGGTAACCTTGAGGAGTCCATCGAGACTTTAGAAAGTCACAAGGCATTGCGGAAACACAGAGTGGAGGCATTCGGCCAATTAGAGCCGTGAATCTCCTTGGGCAGCCCAAACTCAATCTCCTCCCTTTGGGATCTCTTTCTCTCCTTTCGCTCATTCTCTCTCGCCCTCTTTCTCTCTCTCTCTTAACTCCATCTCCTTCCTATTCCAGTGCGGTTTGGCCCTTAGACCTAAACCCTATTAACTCTGTCTTACTTTACACTCGTTCCTTACAACAGATTGAGAGAGGTCAATCTGAGTTGAGCCGATACGGCTGGGAGGGAGAAACTTTTCTGTTTCAATTCAAAGGTCTTTGTGGGAAGGAGTTTCACTTTGAAATGCTGATTCAGTGGCTTCTGTAGTCGTAAAGTTATTGAGCTCCTTCAGGACAGGCAGAGCATTACAGAAATGTGTGTGCAGTCTGTTAGAATGTGTCACGCGGGGTTATGCTTGTTAAAAGGGGGACTGTGTTAAGGGAAATACATTAGCGTGGGGGGTGTTCTGGAGTTAAGGGAAAGGTACCCTCTGGTAAACTTACTCCACGGTGACAATAGGCTCTTTCAAACAAAAAGGCTTCGCCGTACATTTTACCATGAACGGAATTCATTGTTCTAATGGCACCTCTGGACATTTAACAGCCTCAGAAGTTTTAACGCTGCTAGAAACGTGTTATATTGAAATGAACACAGAAGTTGCAGTAAATGAATTAAAAAGCTCACACAAAGTTAAAAGGCGCTAACGTATGAAATCCCATGTGAAGCAGTCAGTCAGTATAAAAGTAGCTGATGTGATTAGTCAATGCATGTTGAATCTTTATTAATACACTGTACATTCATAATACGATATGATATCAAACATCAATTTAATGTTGTACAGAATAAAGCATTGAACAGAATAAAGCATTGTGAAATAATGTAAATGAATAAAACGTTGGTTGAATAAATAAAAAATGGTGATGTGACAAGAGACAATAGAGCGCACTAGAAGCCATTATATTTTTACATTTTTTCCACACTGGACGCGGCGCGGCGTGATGCGACAATCCTATTAGAACAAGCCGTGTCGCATCACGCTCACTTATCTTTATAAATGATTTGAATTGCGCCTAGAATTGACACGCTGAAGATATTTTCGTTGTAAGAACGTACCGTGAGACTTTAGATATAAAAACGGGGACTGGTAAGTTAGTGTTTTATCATTAATATGTGATAACTCCCTCGTCATTTAATAGAAAGTTTTGGGCATACCTACACGGCGGCGCGGTAGCTTAAGTATAATGACGTCATGAGCAATTCAGTCATTTATATAGATTGGTGATCGCGCCGCATCAGGTGTAGACACGGTGTAAGCCAAAACACAAAACAGCAAAGCAAAACAAAAATCTAAGTAAAATATAAAAAGTTTTTTGATAATTTGTGTGGTGACACAGATCACATGTTAGCAGCTCAATTTTCTAATAAAGACAGTAAATCAGTTATTTACACAAACAACGGTTTTCTTCATGTACTGTATATACACTGTCACTATTAACACCAACAAAAGATAAAATTGATAAAAAAGATTAAAAAAAATGTATATCTTAAATACAAACCAGCCATGTTACAGCCATTTACAGAGCGTTTTATCTAAAAGTGATGCTGATGAAATCATGCAGAAACACTTTACAATAAGGTTGTATTTGTTAACATTAGTTAATGAATTAGCTTACACGAGCGAACTAACCATGAACAATTCTTCTACAGCATTTATTAATCTTAGTTCATGTTCATTTAATAGCATTTACTAATGCGTTTTGATATGTGTAGACATCAACGAAGAGTAATACATTTGAAAACCTATATTGTTCATTGTTAGTTCATGTTAGCTAATGCGATTACTAACAAATGGAACTTTATTGTAAAGTGTTACCTGATAACTATTAGCTATAAAACATTCACAGATGTTTTGCTAGCATGACTCATAGCATAGTTAAGTGAAGTTTCATGTTCAATATGTTATTTCTAAATGACTCTCCGGTATATTCTAATGTGTTTTTACCTCATCACTCAGATATGTTCTTCAACAGTATAGTCATTTATACTCTGCAAACAGTTTAAATCATAACTCCCCAAGTTACAATTATGTCACTTGTATTTATGTATTCACATACTTCTTCATGGTCAGATGAAGGGCCAAGGTCTTCCCCCATGAACTGTGTCAGGCTGGAGCAAAATGGATTTGCTGAAACAAAGAAAAATCTGTCACTGCATGCGCTTCAGGGTCTAATATGATTTTCAAACCACTGTCTCTAGTACAATACACAAACACCATAAATATAGTCCACCGCAATACATCACTCAGCGATTGGACCTGATACAGTATATATATATATATATATATATATTACATTAGTTATACAACATGGGCTTATTTCTATTGGTGTCGGTATGTGTTTATGTAGACTCGTTACGGGTGACTTGTGAATTGCTTGCGCAAGCAAAACTTGAGTCGGCAAAGTGCAGTAAACATTTTTGTCAGTGTTATCCTGTTGATAGAGAGCAGTGAGCTCGGCGGTTTTCCCCTGCAGCAGCGTTCATTCTGCTCCAGTAATGCTGATGTTAGTGTACTGAGATCAAGCAGAAGGGAGGGCTTTCCAACTCGGTCTGATCGCCGACCACCTCCGGGCAGATCGACACATAAACAACAAACAGTGAGATGTTTATGTTCTCACCGTAGAGTCTCCAGAGCACTTGAATTACAGCAATACTGTTTTTCTCTCCTCTTCTCTGCCTGGTTAGATAAGCGTCCTAGATGGAGTGAACACTTAGTCCCGCCAGACTTCTCAGGCTGGCGCACACTGTAACGCAGGCTTTGCTTTCCTGTGCTTCTCAACTATGGTTTCTCAAAAGAATTAGCATTGCTCTCTCTGTTTCTCTGCTTGGACATGTCGTTCGCGACGGTGTTGGAGTCTTTCCCTCAGTCTGGTGTAGTGTTTATTCGTGCAGCGCAGGCCCCCGAAGGAGCACAATAACAGTCTGTAAGTGTTAGCATGCTAGCGTGGGAGCAACGTGTGTATGGTCGGCTAGACAACTGAGTAATGCTTTGCCTTATTATGTACATGTGATACGAGAGACACAATGTGAGGTCGTACAAGTTCACACCACGTGACTCCGTCTGGGAGTGTGGGCATCAGACGAAGCTGATGATGATAATATCAACATTACATGAATGATGATAACAGTGCGCATGAGCATGTCCAGGCAGAATCTGCAGCTGCCGTTTGAAAGCACCACAAATGTCCACATTATACTGGAGAAAAACTTATATGCATTCACAGGGTTGATATGCAAAAAAAATCATGACTTTACTCTGCATTCCAAGTTATATCAAACTGCAGTTGAGTTGTTTTGATTGATGATTGATATATAATAATAATAATAATAAAACTAACGAACCAACCTGATCTCATTGGAATTCATAAATATTTTACAATGTGGCTAATTCGTACAATAACAAATGATTGCTGGAAAACCCTAACCCCGCCCCAAACCTAACATCACTGACCCTAAAGCAAATCATACTGAAATGTTAAAATAAGGGTTGATTCACGTTTCACGTATTTTGCACGCACATATTCATTATTTTAAATTGTAGACGCGCTCAAATAGGTAGCGATACTGTCAGGATGCACATGCAGTACGACCCTCCCATTTATCACCGCATCTCGATGAAACTATTTCAACTTTTCGGAATACCGCACTCGCACTGCAGGTCATGTGACAAGAACCAACCAACCAATATAGCATTTTGAATCAGTGAAGAAGGAGATACAGATGATCACAGGATTAATAAATGTAGTAACAGAGTTATTGCAAGGTACTTCGCCTCAACGGCTAGCGTGGGCCATGGCTGCTTAGCAACGACAGACGCTAGGAGGGCTCAAACTCAAACTAGCCGCTTTGGGGAAAAAAGGAGAAAGCAGTGTGGCTCACGATACCCGCACGGTTTTAGAGGCGAAATGTGAAACGCCACTAAGATCGTACCAATTAGCCACATCGTAAAATAGTTACATTATTGGTGTGACACAATAAAAACATAACACAAAAAATAATATTTTAAAAGTGAGAATTTTTTGCAAATAAACTCTTCAAGTAAAGTCACTGGGTTTAAATATTGACTTGATATCAGATATTTTCTCCTAAAATAATACGAATGAGATTATTGTTATGCGTAAATGTCATTCAAATTAATGTGAATAGGGTGGCTGACAAAAGTTGGTCTTGGAAACATGTTAAAATATTAAAGTATATAAATTATTTGGAATCATAATAATAATTATAGTTCTGAGAAATCCGTTCTTCAGACTGACCACTAAAATCAACACTAAAGATGTAATAGTCTGGTCCCACTCTGAGTGATTCATGTCCTGTCTTGTTTTGTTCGCGAAAGTATTCGACTGTCCTTTCCAAATGAAGGTTATGAGCTGGCACAGGCTCATTCTCAATTGAAATTTCTAGACTTCTGCTGGCTTCACAGATGCTGACAGATGCCACATTGACCAACAAAATGACATTGTGCTGGAGGAACAGCTGCATCATGGTGCCTTCGGGATTTGAGGCTAACCTTGAAAGATATGAGATACTTCACCAGATTCTCAGTCCAGATATCACATTCTCCTCCTCCACAGAAGCTTGTTGTTGATCGCCCGAAAACTGCATCTGCACAGAAGCGCACATCAAAACACAGTGGAGACACAAAGTTCTTCGGCAGGCCTTTTATCTTGCATTTTACTGTAAACACACAAACACAAACAGAGCAGAGCAGAGCTCAACTGTGGGGTGGATGCGTAACAATGCTTTTGTGAAGATTAACTTTTGTCTGTGGGTGCCGGATGCCACAGCGTAACCAAAGAGATTTTGGGCCCTATAATGCCTCATAGAGCGAGAGGAAGAAGCAAGCTGTAAAGTTATTCTGAGAAGCATGATGTTTATGCTAGCGTGCTGTGATGAGCTGTGTAAACTTATCTGTTGAGATAAACACATTGCTGGGAGTGAACTGTGAAGGAATTTTACTTCAACAATGCATGTTTTTTGTTTCCCTTTTGGGACCTCATGACATCTGGATTTGTTACTTTTAGATGGTGTCTGTTAGCTTTGAATTTATATATTAGTGTCCATTGAATGTTGACAATTCTCTCTTAAAGCCAGAGCCATTTTGGCTAGTCTTCAATGGCTGGTGCTTTGGGTTATCCAAGGTTAAAGGGACAGTTCACTCAAACATGACAACTCTGTCATCATTTGCTCACCTCCGAGTTGTTCTAATTATTTATATTGTATAAATGTCTTTGTTCTAGTAATCACAGAGAAATATATTTGGAAGAATGCTTGCAATTGCAAACAGTACTTGGTCACCATTGACCACCATAGTAATAAAATTTCAATGGTCGTCAAAAGTGCCCCATGAGTTTGCTTTCCTACAACAGAAACAAAGACATTTTTAATGCGATTGTTTCCTACTGTGGTAGTAAATGGTGGCCAAGAACTGTGTGGTTACAAGCATTCTTACAAATATCTGTCAGAAGGAGGAAATTTGCACAGATTTGGAACAACATGAGAGTGAGTAAATGAATTATGGAAGTATTTTAATGCCATTAGTCTTTGAAGAAAAAAGCATGTTGAATTACCACTAATAAAAATAAATCTGTTGCATTACCAGTGCTTGCATTTTTTCATAAGGTTTTATAATTAAGTTGTGAATATTTCAAATTGAAATATTTCGCACACAATTTCACCGTTAAAACAATTTTCAGTCGTTATTATTTCGGTTTAAAAATTCCCTTCCACAAATTCAGTGGATCAAATTCGGCTTGATATTCAAAGTTTCACATCGGGGAATCCCAGGAGTAGTAATAGAGGGCCGAATCCGCCGATACATGATCTCTACCTGCTCCCTGATCGCTTAACAAGCAGGTCGTGTAAGTCGGTTCTGACGAAGACCGAAATTTTACTGACGCTTGCATTTTAA
Source organism: Barbatula barbatula (assembly GCF_947034865.1). Classification (NCBI taxonomy): domain Eukaryota; kingdom Metazoa; phylum Chordata; class Actinopteri; order Cypriniformes; family Nemacheilidae; genus Barbatula; species Barbatula barbatula. The sequence goes on from NC_136784.1 coordinate 13,886,201, forward strand.
TTTGACTGATGCTTGCAGTGCCAGTAGTCCGCACAGGCAGACACTATAAGCCTATTTTGCTCCGACTTTGACTTCCCTCCTGATCTGGCTTGAAGGAATTAAGTTATTTTTTTCATTCAGCACATCATGATCCCATAAATCTTATGCATCACCAGCATTTACAGGACATTTAGTGTGTTTATAGCGGCCAAATAACTGTGATCTCAACTAGCAGCTTATTGACAGGCGCTCTGATTTTAATCCGTATTTTCACACTATGTGCATCTGCTTATATATTGTAGCAACAATTTCTACAAACTTTATTTTTTTATTTTCGTCACATGATCTTGTTTTAAATTGCGACAATATCTTCAATATCTTGCGTTACTTGTCCAACATGACTTCAGTCACTGGCCGGCTAAAGCGCAATCGTCTCCGCAGGTGAGCTTTGATCGCACAGCGAATGATAGTCCCACCTCTCGTCCGTTACGTCAAGCTAAACTGCGACCGTTGAGTTCAGTTTCCAGTACAATGAGTGCATCATCCGGGTGCTTAGTTTGTTTTGGTATTTTCAATGTGAACACATTTTTTCGCACTGTAAATATTACAAGATGTTGTAGAATAGTGCATAAATATGCGACGCACCTTATGTTTAACAATTTCTCTGATTTAGGTCAGATCCCTCTTCTGAAACCCCTGACTAGCAATAGCAAGAAGCAAAGCGTAGTTCATGTCTGTATCTAAAATGCTCGCTATACCCTTATATAGTGCACTATTTGATGGGACATTTCTAGTGGTCTTAACCCCAATAAGAAAATACAGGGTATAGATCTGATTTAGACTCACAGCATGTTTCATCCCCTGCAAACTGACTGGCCATTCAACATTTACATGTACAGATTTTGATTGAAGATTACAAAAGTGTGGATTAACTCGGACTACTCACCATGAAACTAGTAACGCGCTCTAACAAAGTAAATAGACTCCATTTTTGTTGACTTCAATAACTGGAAATCTTTAGTATATATCCAAACTGGATTTCCAACAGTATTACAAGTCTTGTTTTTAATAAAAACTTCTCATGTACACATGTAATTCAATTGACTTTCTGAGTACCTGATATTACAGCGAGTTAGCGTCAGGTGGTTATAAAAGAGAAAACACAAGGGAAATAACCAGCCCGGTGACCACGGCCAAACAGCGAGACCTCCTCGTGCCGGCTTTACAAACCTACATGAGCCTGACTGAATATTACACGCCTGTGATAAAGCCGCAAAAAGGGCCCTCAAGTGCATTCCACACATTTGCTTATTGTCAGCGTGTAATGAAGACAATAATAAAGCCAGTCAGCTGCCACGCGGCTGCTTATTTATGCATTCAGAAAGACACTTAACTGATAGAAACAGCACGGCCGGGCAGAAACATGCATTATTATAAATGATGCAGCGTGCCTTTAGATATAAAAATGCAAATCAGTGTTTCGTGGCGTGCTGAAATTGTCAACCTCAAACAATTGAGCAAATGTGCGTTTTTTCGCTACATTGAATCCGAATGTATTTGTCCCTGGTTTTCACGGCAGCGTGTGATTGTGCATGATCTTTAGGGTGCTGGTTTTTCTACGGTGTGCGTCCTCTGTGATTGTGTAGTTCATATGTCAGTGACCTACATGTAGTGCACAGCAATCTGCTGTCAGTAACAAACTATTATCAGTGATGCATTAATGCCAACTATAGACTGTGGTTGAAGCCACAAGCATGAAGATTTATATTTTAAGGAATCTTTAGAAATGGATTGGATTCTGTTGAGATGATGAAAATCACATGGATGTCTGTTGATTACTGTTTATTTTAATGTCGTACTGGGGTGATTTGAGGGTGGATGCACGCTCGGAGAGATCCAAAACCAATTGAATTGTGCCAAAGTGTTGCTGTCTGTTGGATTTTGGTTTGAAAGTAATCCGCAACATAAGGAAAAGGGGTAAAGCTATTTACAGCTTGTTCGCCTGTAAACTCAGTTATAGTCTAAGGATCCGACCTCAAGTATATTCAGATGTGTGCCGTTTGCTGTGGCCTGGTGTGCGTGTGGACGGGTTGGAGGTTCGAATGGCTACCACATTTTAAATTGTTTAAGAATGATTTGGAACATAACGGGATTGGGAAAATGACCAAGCTTCAAAGCCGAGTTTTGAAATGCACTGTATTAAGCAAAAAGCAACATAACTGCTTTACATTGATGCAGGAGCTGGCAAATGAAAGCCTTGTGTGTGTATGGGGAACAAGTGGGGAAAAGTGGGGTTTGGCACGAGGTGTAATGAGTGACCCAGTTTCTGGTATGACATGAAAGAAAAGCAAAATTTACAGATACAGCATAACAAATGGAACTGTACTGTGACATAAGACATCAACTGTTAGGAATAGTTCACAGACACAACGTTTTACAATCCAGCTGAATTATATTTGTTGCTCCTGATATGTTGAAGACTTTTAGTGACCACAATTGTATTTTTTTTTAATTGTTCTCCTTTGGGGCTGGGGTGGCACCCTTAAAGGTTACTTTTTTGTACAAAAACATTTAATGTTATACCTTTTTTGGGGTAGATTATTGTATCCTAAAGTGTATTGTATCCTCTTTTATTTCCTCTAAAGTGGTAGATTTGGAGATACAAGCTTTTGGTCTGACAGCAGCAATATGAGTTTATAGACCGTTTCATTGTACGCGCTATTTAATTAAATAAAAATACTTAATTTATGTGAATATTCAATTGTATTATTAATTTACTGTATAATAATTGATTTAAATAGGCAATTTGTAGAATTTTGTTGTATGTTCATTTTATTAAATTAACAATTTGTTGAATGGGTCATGTATTTGGTCGCATTTAAACAGACCTTGACATCTAGCGGTTGAGCTTGTCACAGTCTAAATTCAAAATATTGGAGAGACAAGTTTAGCAAAGTAACGGTTCTTCCCGGTTTCTTTTGATTTGTTATCAGAAATAATCTACAGACACTCTATTGTTTGGGAATCTTTACCGGAAGTTAAATAAGGAATCACAAAATGTGCATGCGCAGTAACGTTTGATATATTGTTAGGATGAAACCGTCTATAATGGCTTTGGGACGACTAAGCGATAAACAGAACTTTTGTTTTTGGGAACTGTTCCTTTAAAAGCAATGCTCTCTTCGAGAATCATATCATTCAACATATCATTGGTCTTTTTGCCAGATTGGTACGTGTTTAAAAAATTGGTGCTTTAAAGCGGTGATTCGCCAGAAATACATGTTTCTCTTTGTCTTTGGTGTGTTATAAGTTGCCCATGCTTGTATTAAACACGTTAAATTGCAAAATGCAAAAATGTAAGTGTTGGAACAAAATATGTATTTTATCTAGAAACGAATGCTCACCCAGACCTGCCTGAAACGCCTCGTGTAACCACACCCGGAGAATTTATAATTTGAACAATTTGAAAAAGACCTTACTTGCATTTAGATTTTGTAAATCTCATCACTGCAACATGGCTGCAGCTGTGTTTCGTTGTTTGCCCTGCCAAAAGATGATACACCACAAAAACTAATGGTTAAATTTTATTTTTAACACTGTTCCAGAGAAGTACAATCCAAATGTTCAGGTTTGTGTAGAGCATTTCACCAACGATTGCTTCACGAATCTGGGAGCGATCAAGACCGGCTATGCACGGAAGCTTTTGTTAAAAAGTGGGGCAATTCCAACAGTTAAAACTCTGCAAGGACTGTCGGGCGCTTCAGATTCGCAGCCTGTAAGTATTTGATGATGTTGTTTCTTCTTTGTGTGATCTGCAAATGCGACAAGCGCGCAACTTGGCAAAAAAGACAACATAAGTCCTAATAATCTGTAATTCTGTTCCAACTAGAGGCAACAGATGTCGTGTTTATAATGGGGTTTATTGTCTTTGGCGTAACACTGGTTGATCAAGAAGGGCCGAAGCACTTGTGGCATTTATTATGTTGCCATTCCCTGCTGTAATGCGAGCTTGTTTCTATCTCACACAAACTCTGTATGATGTATATGGTTGTTTGTTTATAGTCAATTACTCTTAACCAATCCTTTACATCCTGCTCGAGTCACGGTGGCAAAGTTGTATCGGCTTGATGTTCATTTTTCCGGATCAGATTTGGGCTCGAATTGATAAGAAAGGATCGATGCCATTTTATCACATGTCAGTAGTTTTGGAATCTGATGTTCCGAATATGGTAAGAGGTGTTACATTTCCGTGCAGTATTCGACCAATCAGTACGCACTAGTGTGGCCAATCATAGCACACCTCGCTTGTCAGAGCGATGAGCTTTGTAAAATAGCATTTTAATATATAGCGTTTTAGGAAAGACGGAGCAAAGAGGAGATACAAACATGCTCGGTATGTGGAAAATACAGCGTTTTTAAACCTTAAATTGTTTTATTGTATTACATCTAAAGCAAACAATAATATTCATTTTAGCCACGTCAAATGACACCTTTAAATGTTGTATTTTGATGTATTTTATATTTAATAATGGAACTTTATGGATGAATAAAGGTATAATAAAATACAAAAAGTTACAATAGTTTAGTTTAGCTGATACTTTGCTAATTCTACCTGGGCTTTTATTGTCTGTCATAATGTTTACCAAGCGATGAGCTCTTTTTAATCTACATCTTAAAGATGGGGTAACATGATATTTCATGCATTTTGACTTATTAACACTGTTAAACTTGCTGGCTAAACATGGTCAACTTGTTAAAAAACAAGTAGGACGAATGATGTAGTATTTCTGTGCTTGATACACTCCTCAGCACTCTTAACTTGTTTCTGAAAGTTTTTTATATTTCTGAATCCCTGTTTCGTAAACATCCCGCTTTCCTGGAAAAGCGTCCACCGAGCGAAAGACCACGTCCACGTAATAGCATGAGAGAGAGTGCACACCCACGCGTCACGCCCATCAATGCCACTTCACTCGGCTGACGGAAGTTGATGTGTGTTTGTTTGCTCACTGCATTTCGGTGATGAATGTTATATAAATGGTGGATATATCTTTGGATTTGGAGATCGTTTGAAACTGATAGATGCCGCGGTCCTAGCGCTAAAAGATGCCGGACATGAACTGCATGCGATAAATCAAACTAAGTCCTATTGTTGTGTTTTTTGGCAATTGGCGAGTATGTGCATAAGTTAAACAACACGAAGGGATAGTGAGATGATGTATTGTGTGCTCGTTCTGTACTGCCTGCCTCCAACAGCTCGTCGGACAGCTGTATCTCTCTTTTATAAATTTGATCAAACTAAATACTCTTCGAAGTATGCAATACTAATGTATAGGCACTCAAGGTTAATATGAGATTGGCAGAAAAGCTCGGGTTGGGACAAACCTGCAAAGATAAGCTAAAGTTACTCCTCGCCACCCGCGTTGAACAGATGGGCCTGTCCGACAAAGTTGTTCTCATGCCTGAGCTGTGTGTTCAACTGTATTTGACACTGATATAACATGCCACGAGATCACAGCTCTCACAGTATGCAAACGTATTCAAATGTAATCCCACACCTGTAACTTCTCCCTGAGAGTCTCTTACACTAATGCCTCGAGGACTTGTCATCAACAACGGCTGAGTGTGAGAGCTGAGCTCTTACTCGGCTCGACGCACAGGTGGATTCAATCGAAACTGTAAAGTTCTACTTTCCCAAGCGATGACTAATAAATGAGTCTGTGATCCGACAGCAGGTGGAATCTGAGCAGGCACGTGCTAAAAATCGGCTCGCCGCCTGTGGCTACACTTTCTTCCCCTGTGATCAACGTCGCGTTCCCGCTGAGCATGGGAGAGACTTGCCAAGAAAATGAATTGCTGAGGCAATAAAACTTTAGTGTTATATCTGTTGCCGAGATTTTAAGCACAAATGCTTTACTTGGTAACACACTTAACAGACATTCTTACATTTTTTTTACTTTAAAGTGTGTATGGCTGAGAACAATCTACATTTGAAAACATGATATTTATTTACATTTATGCATTTGGGATAAAGTTCACCTAGAAATGAAAATTCTGTCATCATTTACTCATCTTCTTGTAATTTCAAACCTTTCTGGCTTTCTTTCAAACGCAGAACACAAAAGAAGATATTTTGAGGAACGTTTTCAACCGAACACAGGGTTTAAAGTTAAAGTCCTACACTGTGCCAAACTCTGGCTTGCGGAGTTCGATTTATAAAAAGTTTCTGGATATCAGTTCCCAACCCAGTCACAGGTCAGTTCGTGATAGTCACGAAATGTCATCTATTGGTTCGCGTTGGTGGACACGAATTTCCCTTTTCTTTTCATGTCGCTCACACCGACTTTCATTACACAGACTGCGTTTGTATTAACATGTATATATTTATAACCCGATATCAAAAGAAGTCGTACATATTTTAGGATGAGGCTAACCAACATCTTACTTAACCCCAAACGCTAAAATCACTGCTGCAAATGCTAATTCTGCTGAAAACACGAGGTGGTAAAATAACTGTAAATGGCTCCCCTTACCCCGCCACTAAAACAAACGTCACAAGGGAAAAGTCAAATCATATCAAAACATACAGTACAATGAGATCGGAGGAAATAGGAATTCACACGAATGAGCCACCTTGTCAAATGGGTCAGATTGCGTTGATATATATATTTATACTTTTTTTGCTTTTTTGAGGGCTCATTCATGCTAACCTGCTTTGACCAACTGTGATCTCATTACTATGTGTTTTGGATGTGACTTGTGCCATATCATCACCATTAATCATTAATATTTCCGTTAAGACAAAAAGTATTTTTATTATGATGAATTTGGCTAAATTTGATATGTTAAGATATGCCATAATTGCATAAAACTGGTTTTGGGGGTTATAATAAAGCCCGCACTTTTTCCGAGTCATACTGTGATCCATACGCTCAAAAACTGCATGTTACTAGTTAGTTTCCAGGGAAATCATTTTCAGATAATGTTCTTTTTTATTTGACAAATAACCCTGAGTATGTCTCTTCTCTCGCAACCCCGCAAAATAAAGTTCAGGCTGAGGATTGTTTTTTGCTTTAACCCATGCGAACAGCACTGGCCCCTATAACTTCTATTGTATGGACACAAAACCAATGCAAGTGAATGAGGTCCAGATCATTTATTAACATTCAAAACCTGTATATGAGTCTTTCTTCTGTGGAACACAAAAAGTGTTTAGAATCGATGCTGACAGAACTGACTGAAATGTTATTACATTTGCTTTAAAAGTTGAGAAAATCACATAAATGAAGGTGGAGTTGTTTGTAATTATGAAGCTATTCTATTTTTAATGGTCCCACTGTACTCGTACTCTATCTTAACAAAATGGTATCAGTGCATCCCTAGTGTTAAGAAAAAGAAAGAAAGTTATACAAGTTAAAAAAGTTCAAGTTGACAAGAGGGTTAATAAATAAATACAGTTTTGGGGATTTTTTCATTTTTGGGAGAACACTCTCTTTAAAGTGTATATTTTTTCGGTATGTATTTTGCGCTGCCAACACAGTCCAGCACTTCAAAATGTTATCAATGGTCATGTTTTTATGTACAGGAGCGGCATGCTTTGCGAAAGGTGGTGTGCATAATGTAAACAAACCACCGATCTCCGCTCGCTCAGACAAAAGTGTATGTCACATTGTGTGTTTTCGAAGGCTGACGAAGAAGTGAAATTCTTACCTGGACCCGAGAGTGCGGATGGCGGATATCAGCGCAGACACATAGTTAAATAAAACAGTGCTGAGAGAGAGAGAGAGAGAGAGAGAGAGAGAGAGAGAGAGAGAGAGAACTCTCCCCCCTCCCTTCAGCTCTCTCCATTTCTCTCCATCCCTATAGCACAGAGATAACAACACAACCACAGACATCTAATCCACTGAGAGAGCTCAGCTGAGGACAGCATCAGAACTATAGAGGAAGTAGAGAAACTGAAAGAAAAGGTAATCGACCTGACGTGTCGTCGTCTAAACCTACCGTAGTGTGAGTATATGTAGGAGAGAGTATGTGCGCGCCGCACTCCCCATCAGGACTCTCGCTCTGCCTTGCTTTCTGTCGGCTTCGCTCTGACTGCGTCCAGACATGGCTGGGGCTGATTTAGGTCACTGCGTCTGTCTGTCTGGCTGAGCTCAGCTCAGTTGCTGCGTCGCCGTTTCTGTTCGGCTCAGCCCTGCCCACTGGACACGGACTACGACCGAAGCTGCCTTAACCTCGGAGCAGAGTGGCCACCTTGCCAAAACTTAAGGACGCAGTCAATGCAAGACGGGCCCATCGGACGTCCGGACAATGGGGGGGAGGCGGTTTTTGCCATGGGACGGACAGGTAACGGACTTGAATCCAAACCATTCTCTTCGACTTCTCAACCCGGGAATCTCGTTCAGGACCCTGATGTACGTATGCAATTGAAGGCAGACGAAAATATGATCCGAGCTCGCCTCTCCAAACGATCTGTTTATATCTTCAGAAGGAGCGAAAATCCAAGTTTTCCCCGAGTTTGTTTTGCTCCTGTTATCATTCCTGGCTGTGCTCTTTTCAGCTGCGCCGCCCGATAAAAATGATCCCTGAGCGGCGAAGAGGAGCGGAGACGAAGGAGCTCCCCGAAACAAGCCAGTAGACTGCAGCTGTGAGCTCCTGTGCCTCCACTCTAGTCTTCTGGCTGTGCCGCACTGCGTCTGGGAGAAAAAAAGACTCTACGTCTATAGCCAGAGCGCTGGCACTCGCCTAAAACCAGTGCCGTGACACAGCAATCAGCTGACTTGTCAGCGAAATGATGCGTCATCATTTCCTCCGCAAAAGGGATGCTGGGAAGTTTTGGTGTGGCGTTGCACCCATAACACATCTCGCTCCCTTGACGAAGATTTTGCTGTACTTCACTGGCGGGGAATGGCGGTGATGTTATTGATTAATAAACAGGACACAGGGACACGTGCGAGTGTTTATCGGTCGATCACTATATCTTGTTTGCACCTCACCAACCCAAATTTGTTTGCTTTATTCTCTGATGTTGCCTTTTAAACACTCCCTCTCTCTTACCTACTGTGTGCTGCTTGTTATCATAATTTCTGTACATCAATAAAATGACAGCTGCTTTAAAGTGTCTTCATGTTCCAGTTTAAAGTATGAAAGGAATGTCACATTCTTCTCTAATGGATCAAACAAACAAGCTCACATTCCCAATCTTTCCCCATCTGGTTTTTCATCTTGTTCTGACTTCGTCTTTTTTTGCAAAGTAAAGGGAAAGTTAACTCAAAAATGTACCGTCATGTTGGGTCAAACCAACATGACTTTCTTTCTGCCATAACACCAACAGGACACAGAAGGACAAAATAACTAAAATCTGTAGAATAAAGGGGCTTTTATTAAATCTGTAGTCTGCAACTTGATTTGGTTAAAAACAAAACAAACAAGCAAAATAAAAAACTGTTGAATATAAATACATAAGGTGTTCTGCAATTTTATGTTTTAAACCGAAATGGCGGATTGCAGCTTTTAATAAAATCTTAAAATTTCAAATTGTATGTACTAAATATCCACAGGTATGTTCACTTGTTAATAATAAGCAACGTGGATGTTCTGCTGCACACAAACAATAAGTAAATAATAGTCAGATTCAGAACATTTACTCACAATGACAGAATTTGCATTCACTTTGGTTGATTTCTGAAGCCGTTTGACCTTTAAATCAACATCCGTGGGTCGAGACGGTTGAGGAAAAAAATAGAAATGGCAGACGAGCACATGATGGACTGCTGGAGAGATCTGCTTTCTCCATCTTGCCGATATCCTGCTGTCTGCAATTGTGAAAACAATAATTGATTCAAGTCCAAGAGAAAGGCTTTTCTTTTCTCTCTCTCCTCTCTCACTCTGCCTCACTACATCATATGTGTTTGCATATTATCCATATTAATGCTTTCAGATGTCCCTTGACCTCTTTTTGATTGCTTAATTTCTATTTGTTATTTCTTTATTCAGCAGGTCATTATATTTCCAGGGCATCTTTTTGGCAGATATTTATTTAGGTCAGCTTGTCTGGGTTTCACACACATGCATGTGTATGTGTGGGGGGGGGGTGTAAGAGCTGTCTGTGTATGATACAGCACCTGTTCAGTCGCTGATGTGTTCTGTCTAACTGCAGGAGACAAGAAAAAGCATCCTAGCAGCATACACATACAAGTCAGGTGTTGGTTTAACAACAGTCGGTCCGGACAATACAACCGCTGGAAGGACAAGGCTAAACACATTGCTCCAGTTATCATATATTCTTATTTTGGCTGTATAGCCTTGAAACAAAATTCAATAATTTCCAATGTGGAGTGAACATTCAGCTCTCCGTACTGTATAAATTTAGCCATTCTTTCCTCACTCGCTTTGCTGAACACTTTCCTCCGCTAATACTTAAAAGCACAGACCGTTCACAATAACAAAGAAAAGCTAGCGCTCAGGGTTGCTTATAGAACATAAGACTTTTAAGTGAATGCACTCTGTTCATCAAAACATTTTTTTTGCCTCCAGAGCAGCAACAAAAACATTTTCGTTGCTATTTATCTCGGAAAATCACTCTCTGAAGATGCTGTTGAGTTTTATGTGTACGCCCCCATACGTGCTAAAATATTAAATGAAACACAATACCTACAGGTATTGTAAAGAGAAAAAAGAAAAAAAGCCCCGTTCATAACCTTGAGTAAACCCGCTAGCGTTTATTAAACAAGAAATCAAGGTTTTTGTCTGAGCTGACAGAGTTATAAAAAGGTTTCCATTAGTGCCTGTCAGTGAATATTGTGTGTTTTATTGTACATTCAGTTCCATTTCTGCCTCTGTCAATAAGTGAAAGATGTGTGAAGACAGGTTTTAAATGAAAATAAAGCAACTAATCCCTTGATCATTTTGTTTTCCAGTGATAGTTAAGCACAAAGTCATGGTGATTCTGAATATAAAGTATCGAGTATAAATAAACAAATACAAATGATTCGTTTTTCACATACAATGACAAAAATTAGTGAAGGTAATGTGCTTAATAATCTTTTAAAAACCATAAACGAAATAAAGTAAAAAATAATTGTAATTAATGAAATAAAATGTCATTCGACTCAACTCATTTGCAAAAAATCTAATTTATATTGTGTTTTATTGTGTTTTTATTATTAATCGAGTCGACTCAACTGAAGTTTGAGAACAATTAATGTTACTTGGAATGCAAACGAAAAAAAAAACTTTTGTTTATGTTATAAGTTTTTGCAGTGAACTCTTTAAATAAATAAATAGCATTACTTCAGTAAGCCTAACAGTCGATAACACTCTAACCAAATGACATCAGCCTATCACAACAGAAATCTCTTCTACTTTACAGTTTGTCAGTGGACTCTCTTATCAATGACATCAAACCACAATTAACCTGAAAACAGTTGTGATGAAGTGATGCTATCAAGATGAATGTTCCCGATCTTGGGACCTCTTACACTGGTGACAGTTGAAAAAAGAGGCGTGCGTTTGGACACCGTTCCTGATTTACTGCTGCAATGAGGAAGTGAACCTGGGTGAAAGATATGTGAAGCGATCAGCCATTCACTCCTGAACTCGTCTCCCAATGTTCTGCTCGGAGGGAAACAATCTGCTGAGCTGGGTCATTCGCTCCGTTTTGGCTCCCCGTGGGAAGCTATCTGGTTGACCTCACCACAACTGAGTTAATCCTGTTAAGGAAAGTGACAGATATTGGGTGAGCTTTCGTAAAAGTTTCTTCGGTACGTGTTTAAAAGATGGGAATATATCGGCTTTAAAAGACAGGAATACCTGTTTCAGTTAAACGGTTTCAATGGAACTCGGCCATCTTTTTCAAGAATACACAGCACAAAAGCTTCATTGTGCGATCGTGGCGGTAGAGAGAGGCTGGAGAAATTAGCCTGGTAATGAGGAGCCGTGATGGTAAACAGAGAATGCAATGAATAGCTCTAAGGCACGCTCCTTCAAACCCTGTCATAATGGCTCAAACTATCACTCCATCCACAGTATATACACTTTCTGCACTATTCCCCGCCTCTATCAATCTACCTGACATCTGCACGAGGAAGTCATTTTCATAAACCAAGAGCTATTCTGTTGGTGCTTGTTTATCCTCAATGGCCAAGCAGATTGACATCTATGCAAATCTATGCATATAGTTAAATGTGTGTTTGCGCCTGCTTTTGGAACCACGTGATCATTTCTGCGCTTGTGTAGTTCAGGGTTAAGCCTGGCAAGATCATGTATTTTCTTGTCAGAATATGTTTTGAGGGCAAACAGTCACCATTGCCATGGCAACACTAAGCCAAGCCTGATGAGAGGGCTTTGGATTGAACACTGCGGATGTGGGGAGAAAACGGGTGAATTAAGCATCCGATGCGCTTTGCTGCCGGACCATTACTAAAGCCTGTCATCTCAGCCCGTGAGGTCAAATTATGAGGGGATTCGTTTATCTGTACGCTCATTTTTCTGTGGCACGTGTGGCATTGTTTCCACTCGCAGGGTGTTTTCTCGTTTTCTTGAACGACACACCTGCCGATACGCAACACCTGTTGTGGCTGCCCAGATTACGGACATATGGGAACTCTGCGTTTTATTTTTACACGGTGAGAGAGATCTCCCATTTCAGATTTCAGATCAACTTTGGCATGTAATGCTAGTCCCAACAGCACCTATCTCACCTGAGACCTAACCGAAGAGAGGAGTGGTTCTAGCCTAAATGCTGTGTTCCTGTTGAGGTGTAACTGCTGCAGTCGTAAATAATAGTCGGTGTTGCGGGTTGGCCACCTGTCACCGTGATGAGACACGATATAGTAAGTTGGTGCATTCTTTTCCAGCGCACCTGTTTAAACAGTCAAAGGTGTTTGATTTCTCTATTCAAAGTCATAAAGCCACCAAATTATCCTGGAACACGTTGTGATCGCCGCATCCTATTTGCGTGGTAAATGGATAACAATTATTTTAAGCTTTAAATAGTTAAGCCACGAGGTCACTGGGCTATTGATTTCAGATGTATTGATTTAAGGTTTTAGGAGGTCTGTCTGCTTCGCAATAGATAGGGGAGATGCATCACTTCATTTATACATCTCACGAGAACGCGTGAACGGACTCGAGATGTTTGCCTTTTGTTGTGTTCTATGTGTGGCGCATGACTTCATTACGTAATACATATTCAGATCTGTGATTGTTTGTAGTTAAACAGTTATTCGCAGCAGTCACTTTGTGTTTTTCAGCCCTATGTTGGCTCTACTACGCCATCTAGAGGCTTAAATGTGCGCAATCGTCAAGACGACGAGCGCATTTAACCGTTTACTGTAAGAATGTCAGATTGCATTCCGTAATCAGTTGTTATCTATTAGAGAGAGAGAGAGAGACAGACAGACAGACGGACAGACAGACAGACACACAGACAGACAGATTATTTTAACATTATTGCAGCCTGGCAACCAGAGCGCGAGCTTCCAACATAAAACATAAACACGCATCTTTGAACGGAGAAGCGCGTGGCACGTGGAGCGCACTCCATGTGTAAACATAACGACAGGTGTATGCACGGACACATTATTGAATGATTTATTCAGAATAAATATATGAAAATGTTGCATTTACAGTCCGACTTTGGTTTATACGACGCAGTGTGTGTTTTAAAACGCTTTTTAATTTCCGAGTTTAATTCCACGTGTTATCGTTCATTTTCGTCCATCGGAGGTGCTTGTTCGATCTCGGCCATCCGTGCCAAATTGTGCGTGCGATCAAGGAAAGGGGGGAGCACATCATATGCCTTTAAAACTAAGTTTGCAGTGTAGATGGAATGAGGTCAGACAGAAAGCTTCTCATTGCACGCGCCGATTATTATTAGATACTATATTCAGCCAATGAACGGCGACGAGGCGTGTCTCTGGCTGAGGACAAGCTAGTGACAGCAGCTGATTGGCTGGATTCTCTTTTCTTTATACCTTCGCAAAAGGATAAATCCTTGCGAGGCGGTGTGGCAGAAGTATTGAAAGTTGTGAAGGGTGATAGGAAGCTCAGAGCATGAAAAAGCGAAGTTGTCTAAACCCACCGCATGGTCGCACGACAAACTATGCTGAAGACACTTGTCCGTTTCCATTAAACGGCTTTAGATACTTTGCGTCCAGAGCGCACTCTGGCTTTGTTTTCAGTCGAACCGGCAGTTGAACTGCAGACTGTTACGTTTTTAAAGACGTTACCGGGACCCGACGGGCTTCCAAACCGGAGACATGCGCTCCGCGGACGGACTGCTGGCAGAGTGCTGAACCCAGAGACGGACTCCGGCAACTTTGTTTCCACGCGCGCGGACCAGCATCTTGTTTAATAAAGGCGTGAAAGACTGAAAGCATTTCAAGACGAAGCACGTGTAGGATTTTCCCGAGCAATTAAAAGTTGACCGTCGCTATGGTGGAGCAAACGCACAGCACCGACGTGCTCTCCGGCGACTCCATTGATTCGGGGGAGATGGACCTGGACATGGACGCCTCGCCGACCCCCGGCTCCCCAAACTCAACCGGGGATAAAATGGACATCGCGTGGTGCAAGACCCCATCCGGACATATCAAGAGGCCAATGAACGCGTTCATGGTTTGGTCGCAGATCGAAAGGCGCAAGATCATGGAACAGTCGCCGGACATGCACAACGCGGAGATCTCCAAGAGACTTGGCAAACGCTGGAAACTTTTGAAAGACGGCGATAAGATCCCCTTCATACGCGAGGCCGAGCGACTGCGGCTCAAGCACATGGCAGACTATCCTGACTACAAATATCGACCTCGGAAGAAGGTGAAGTCATCCATCGGCAAAAGCGGAGAGAAGGGGGAGCGCGTCAGTGGCAGCCCGGGCGCGAAGTCTGCGGTCAAAAAGAGCTCGAAAACTCTCAGCAGGACGCACAGAAAGTCCACTGCGCTTGAACTGCCTTCTCACTCCGTCCCCTCAGACCACCACGCGCTCTACAAATCCAGGTCCGCGTCCGCCGCCAAGCAAATACCCGGCAAACCAGCAAAACGCGCGCATGTGTTCGGAGGATGCAGTGCTGACAGCAGCCCGCCCTCCGTGGCTGTGCCCGCCAGTCCCACCCTGAGCAGCTCGGCGGAATCCAGTGACCCGCTGAGCCTGTACGACGACGGGCTCGCCAGCGGAAAGGAAGACACCGAGTCCGCGGCGCGCTACAAGTACACGCGCGCACCATCTCCAACGCCCTCCGCCTCGCACTCATCATCCTCACAGTCATCTTCGTCAGACGAGGAGTTCGAGGACGAGCTGGCGGACCCCAGTCCCGGCTTTGACAGCTTCAGCACCTTTGGCACTGCGCCCCTGGACAGAGACTTGGAGTTCAATTTTGAGTCCGGCTCCGGCTCGCACTTTGAGTTCCCCGATTACTGCACTCCAGAGGTGAGCGAAATGATATCAGGGGACTGGCTCGAATCGACGATATCCAACTTGGTGTTCACTTATTGAACTACAGTAACGAATCTGATTTAAATGACAGATTGAGACAAATGTGTGTTTATGACTGTCGTAAAGACGGAGGGCTGAAAAGTCAGACAACGAGTCAGCGACACGATTCCTCCTGTTTATCACGCATCAGAGACTGTGGGTTTCCATTACCCACTGACAAAAGTGCACACGAAAGTGCTTAGCTTGCTCGTTTGGTGCTTGAAGGAGTGACTCGACGCGCGCGCTTTGGAGGAAGAGGACGGCATTGCGCGGTGGTTGAAGTTCAACTTATCCACCCGCTTTAACTTAAAAAGGGACGTTTAAAAACAGTCTGGTCAAATGCTTGTTTTGGTGGAGGTACTGAACGGAGAAAGGCGTTTTGTGACCAGAATCGCATGCTTTCATTACGATGTAACCGCGAAAGCGTAACTGGTGTTGAACGGCAGCGCTTTATCAGACGCAAAAAGACACACGATCACCAGCTTTACTGTCGACATGACATCAGGATTCAAACGCAACTCAGATGATTCAACTCTTTACACTACAGATCAGGACCAAAATTCATCCGAGGAGCGTTCTGTCTCTCTCTCTCCCTCCCTCTCTCTCTGCCTTTCACTTTTCCATCCTCTCCCGAGTAACTTTCCTCGCTGGCATTTTTATATCGATGTATTTATAATGGCCCAACAGTGCTCCTGCTTTCCCATCTCCCCCCTCTTCAATTGTGTTCTAGTCAGTCTGTTGTGTATATAGCCTGCACATGCACATGTCCGTCTTTGTCGCGGAAGGGCTAAACTCGTTTCGTATTATTTAATTGACCTTTCAAACGGAGAGGACATTAAACGTTTCATTATTTTCTGAGTGTATTTTTGTACAAAATCTATCGAGGGGGTGTCAATCGGTGAATATCGCTGTTTGGATTTCCGATTTTTAAAACCAGGGGGTTGGGTTGTCTCAAAAATCTGCCCCCTAACCATGTTTACAGTGTCAATCCACAGGCTTCTTAAAGAGACAGTGTCTGAATTTCAACGACCAATCATCATTAGCCTACGATGCGCGCTGAATGAGGTGGTATGTAGCTGCGGCGACGTCTGCAATTTATTACGTCCTTATTGGATACTGTACCTTTTGAATACCGATTTCTTCGTGCTTTTATAGTGACACGTTTTGGTTTTAACCACTGGATGGAATTATACAGATACGTCGAAATGCCTCCTAAGTTCATGAACAATGAAGTACATCTTCGCTTCATAATTGTACAAGGATATTTAATCTTTTTCTACATGTTGGCTATATGTAGCTAATCGTTTTAGTATATTATGGCATGGCAAATAGCATTTTGTATTTCTGAATTCAGGTTTATGTAGAGCAGTCGTGTTTAAGGCAGAGGGTCGACATGAAGATTTCTATGTACATTGACTGTATAATAAGTAAATGAGTGCGTGTTTATGTCTGACAATGTTATATCATGACAGGAGCGAGAACATATATCTTTATACATCCCTATGTTTAAGAGTGTTGTTCATGAGTTTTGGACTATATATAGATATGTTTTATTGTTTCATTTCGTGCAATATGCTGTGTACAATATTGTTTTGTCTTACCACACCATATCTCACCATTTGAGTAGTGAACTCAAAAGCCAGCCAATTGTGTCCAGTCACTGCCTGTCAGACCTCTGTACAGACCTTTGTCTTTTTTCCAAGAAGGAAATAAAATCAGCTGGAACTGAAAGTCACTTGTACGAGCCTTTCTGTCTGTTGTTTTCATTGCATATTATCTTAATGTTTTTTTGTTATTCTTCAAAATTAAACTATAATTCTGCCTCACCCTGGTCAAACTACATGTTCAAGGTGCGATACATGTATGACAAGATCGGAACCTGCATGCTATTAGAAAAACATATTAGTCTAAAATATTAAGTTCATGGGCAATATGAACAAATAAACTACTCGATAATATTGAAATCTCATAATCGCTTTACTTTAGCTGAATAAATCTACCAGAACCTCCCTCGCACCAATACTGTTTTAAATGCATCCCAGACATACTGTATGGCATAGTGCATGTCAGGTAAGCCTATGGCAGCCTACACATGCAGGAGATGTCATGCTGTGGGTGGACACCGGCCAGCAGAGTATAATTACATTAAGAAATTGGTTCAGTTCTGCGGTCTGTGGTAAACATGTTCACTTTTCTCATCTACAATGAGACGCAGGCGGGTGGGTATGTAGTGACCGGAGGCTATCGAGATATTACAAACTCCCCCATTATTAACATGCAATAATCACATTACATGCCAGCAATAGGGCTGCGTGTCTACACGAGAACAATAAAAGAGTGTAGATCAGATGGCTTGGCAACATGTCCAAGAGCCGAGCGTTCGGACTGAAGCGGTTCAGTCTAAATGATTGTAGCATGATCCCAACCGATAGCGCAGGGTGTGAGGTTGAATGCACGCCGCAGCAAGAGGGTCTAGACAGGGGCTCTGCGGGGGAGGAGTGTGAGACAGATGAGATGTCTCTGCCGAGAGGCTGCACTGGGGGCGCTCAAGTGGATTGTTCAGCAGGGATGACTGCTGAAACCAATTAATTCCTTCTGGGTGCACTGGTTTGTGTCGGGAAAGGGGAGGGGGCTCTCGAAAGATTTTGTGTTAATCTGTTTACATCCCCCAAATGAGAAGAGAGACAGGAAGCTGTTTGGAAACCAGAGTTGCGCAAAGTTATGATACGAATGCATCAGTCTGTCAAGCAGACTGAGATGATAGATTGCGTTGCGGTTCTGGTTGCAGGCTCATATGTTTATTATCTGCGACATAATGGAATTTTACAAAAGAACATATAAACAACTCTAATATGCGTGGAAGGCAACTTTGGTTAATACAGCACATCAAATAATATTTAATACAAGGAATTAAAGATAAACATACTGATCAACTCTTTGGCACCGAACAGAAGGCGGCACAGATGGTTTCTATTTGGTGCATAAGTGCTTACAAATATTTACACCTATCCACATATTTGATGATTGCCACGACATGTGTCCAGTACAGTCTATTCGGATGCTATACAATGGCCTTTTTTATGCTATTTTTCAAAGCATCGGCTTTCAATGTTTTTAGACGCAAAAGTAGCCATTATGTCAAAATGTACTATAGGCACATGTTATCTGAGCAAAGCCTGTAATTAAAAAACAATGTTTAAAATAATGAAATCTTGGCCTAATAATTTACATGTTCTGTATTGGGACAGAGGGCAGGCTCGGGGAGTGGAAGGGGCCATTGAGCTGTCCAACACATGTGCAGACTATGCACAATACTCACAGAAAAGTGAAACACTCAGACGCTGAAAGTTTTAGCAAGAAAGCATTTCTGTGCAAGTTAAATATGTTAAATCTTTTAGATGACGACTTCCTCGCGAAATGATTGCGGAATAATGGCACTTCAATGTGAGCCCAAAGCAGGGGAGGTTCATCCTTTGTTCATTTTATAATGAACTGACTGGTCACAGACTTAATGAAAGTGCAATGACTGAAGGGAATATAAGTGCTGGAAGAGATTTCACAGTATTCTCATACAGCGCACATTTGATATAACGGGACTGCTTGCGACCTTTATTACGCATCATTATTGACATGAGGATTAATCAACACAAGATGAACTGACATATATTGTGCTCCAATTGTTTTAAATGTAAACTATCATATCTTCCTTGTTCTCAGTGCATTATGTGTTGTACGATTGCAGCTTGTTTTCTTTGGAAAATATTTGAATAAATGTAATATAATAAATGATTCAATGTGCAGTGTTTTTTTATAAATGTTTCAAGAGGTTTTATGACTTTAGAATGGACAAATGCAGAGACTGTTACACATAACTCCAATTTTAGTGCTGGATAAACTTTCAGGGAAACTATTTGGTGGATAGAGAATTATCTAATAAGCAAAGCATCCTAATATTCTCAGAGATATTGTTTCAATATCAGGGTAATGCAATCTGTTTTATTTTATAGTTCTTGTCAAATTCTCTTGTCAAATTTGTTAAACTGTTGTTTTGAGCGCAGTGTTATCCCAGTACCTTGTCCTATCTGCGTACGAGTAATATAAGACTGAACTGTGTTTTTTTTTTTTGAGTACCATCGATGGCAAAAATAAGTGATGTTCATAAAGAAACCGTAAATATGAAAGAGATACACAGTTTTAAAAAAAGATTGCATTGTGTAATCTTGAGGTCACCTGCTGTATGTTCCTGTCCTTGGTCATAAAATAATAATGATTTTGTTGTGATTACAGTAAAGCTTAAAGCAGAATTGAGTCACATGAGACACACAACATAAATATAAATATATCGGGACATATTTGGCTCTGAATGCAAGATACACGTTTGTTTGAGTTTCATTGCATTAAATTGCAATGTAATTGCAAAAGTAAACCAAATGACAGGAAAGAAATGACGTTTTCTGAGAATGTCATTTCAGTACATGAAGGAAGCTGCAGGTGTGAGTTCAAGCATGTGTTCCAGCAGAGAAACCACAGCTTGCATTACCTTTGATCGTATTTTAATAAGTTTAACAAATATTTTCCATTTAAAACCAATTATAACCATCTTAGAAACAATTTTTTTATTTGTTCTTAAGACCAGCATTATTTTAAGTAAACACCCCTTTTAGAAATTGTAGTTTGACACTCAAAGTGTGTCAGTACAATGTAGTAGATACGTTGTGGTTCAATTTGTCAATAGTTTTGCTATCAGGCGACTTTGATGCTGAAGATCAGCTACACTTAAAGGGGCAGTTCACCCAAAAATGAAAATGATGTCATGAATTACACAACCTCAAGTTGTTCCAAAGCTGTACAAATGTTTTGTGTTCTGTAAAACACAAAGAAAATATATAGAAAAAAGGTTTCTGGTGCACCATTATCAACCATAGTAGAAATATTGAAATGAAAGTCAAAGGTGCCCGGGCACCGGTTGTTATTCTAAATATGTCATTTTGTGTTCAACAGGACAAATAAATTATACAGTCATTTTTTTCTACTATGGTAGTCAATGGTGCCCCAGAAATCTCAGTTTTTAACGTTCTTCCAAATATCTTTCTTTGTGTTCGACCAAACAAAGAAATGTAGACCTGTTCGGAACAATTTGAGGTTGAGAAACAGAATTTTTTCATTTTTTGGGTGAACTATCCCTTCAATACATATGGCAAACAGTATTGATTGTTAGTATTGGCATTTGCATACCTGTGTGATATTGCAGGGGTTCTAAAGTGATGCCCTTAAAAAGTGCTTTTCCTAAACAAGGGGTTCAAGAGGAAAACCATGTTTATTCCGAGCAAACAGTTTAAAAATCAGTGTCGGGGGATTTATTGCGTTTCTGTGAGACATTGGAAACATGCTTGTGTGTATGTGTGAGAGACAGATAGATACAGTGTATTAATGTACGTAGGAAGGTTGCTGCAAAGATAGCTGTGTTGCCTTGGGATGTTGAAATGTCTTGTTTTGACGTGCCTTGTCTTCCATGCAAAGAGAAAAAAACTAGAAGAAAAAGACATTGCAGGCATCAGAAGACAGCACAGCTAATTAGTCACTTTTGTGCGAGAAGCGTGGTGAGATGATGTCACCGGCAGTGAAGTAATTACTACCCATAAATCATAGCGTGTGAGAGGTAAGAGGGGAGGGGTGAATGCTGCTGCTGGCAGATCTATTGTGTTGAACTCATGAGCCCACTTCTGTTTCCTCTCCTATTTAGATAGGTAAATAGACACCTTCTTACTCCGAGACATACTTTACAATGAAGGGAGATGAACTAAAAACACTTTCATACCTACACGCACCACCCACCCGCCCGCCATCTTGAGGGTCTTTATTCATTTCGATGTTTTGCAACACATCCACAGAGTAAAAGCCCTCCGACTGCGGCGTGACATCAGGCATCATCCGCGGCATTAATTTTCTTTCCAGCGTCGCAGCGGTTGTTTTGGCACCCCCTTATGTTTTTAATGGTTTGGTATCTCAAGCCCTCGTCAGGATCTTAGTAAAGCTCTTTGAAATTAGAGCGAAATTCTGTCAGCATATGCTTCGATTTATTTTCGTTCTGTCGCTCTCTTTCCACGCAGCAGAGGAAGTCTGATGTTGTACTGTTTTCAAACTGTGTGTGAATTTGCTGACGGTGCTAAACCGTATTGATGCGCAGGCAGTCAGAAATTCAGCTCTGCCCAGCAGTACCACTTCAGACATTCTCCTCCGCCCTCCGGTGACAAGCTGTGTGTTTATTGCTGGGAGCAACTGGGTATATGTTTATGTGCGGTTTGCACGCCCATATACTGTATGAGCCGAGGGGTCATAACTGCTTGCTGATGCTTTGTACTGTAAGTGTTGGGATTTCATATGTTGCTTTGATGTTAGGCTGTCCTGCGTTCTTCACATCGTACATACAGTTGTCAAGCTGTACTGCACATTGAGACACTCACAGTCCCCAGAGGATTCAACATTGGAGTTGATGGGATTTGTTGAGATGAGCAGAGCGGCACAAGCTGTGCCACTTTTTATAAGGAAGTTGGGCTGCAAAAATGTGACTTCTATAAACAGTTCAGTTATGCAATCTGCCTGTGTCAAGGGTGGGTTGGGCTGTGCTGTGTCATTAAGGTTTCAGGTTAGGCATACAGTAGTGGCCACCAGTGATGTCGGAATGGCATATTTGTACAATATTTGCCTTTAATGCAACAACATAAACATTATGTGGCCCAAACTTACCTTTTGGTAAACCTCAACAAAGAATCAATAACTGTGGAGTAGTTTTAGCTTAATTTAATAGAATTTATATGCATTAAAATATGAATACAAATTAATATGAATATACATTTAATATCAAATAAATTGTTACAACTTAACACAGACCAGACGTTTACTTCGGGCCAGGTGTGTGCGCCCGATCAAACCATCTATACCGAACCATAAAAACGTGAGGTGTATGGTCCAAAATGGGCAAACCACATAACCAGACTAAAGGATCTGGCAAAAACACAAACCACAGCACATCAGAGAATAGGCGTTCTACCAAAAACAAAACAGAAGAAATAAAGCATTAACTACAGTTTTGTTGTTATTAATATTTGGTCATTCTGTGGTTCATCATGTCTAGAAATGTATATAAATGTGTAATTTTTGTAACTGCAACATGCATACATTTCTAATTTGACTTTAGTAAAATATTATGAGAATAGAGGATGTCAAGTATACAAAGCTAAACATCACTTTTGGCCAATACTATATAATTTTAAATTAATGAAGACTTCATTTACAAAAACGGATAAATCCATAAAAAATCCAAAATCCTGTTTTTAATTGTGCATTCTGGTTAATATCAATCAAACTGCAGTTGGGTTGTTTGGATTAAGTAATAATAACTTAAAAACAGCTAACTGACACAATAAAATAAAGTAATAACACAATAAAAACATGATTATCTTTTTTTAGTTTTTTTGCAAATTATACAATCCATACAACCATAAATGCGTTTTTGAAAACCTTGGCAATTTACCAATGATATCAATCTACCTGCCACATAGAAATGGATATACATTGTATAAACAGCTTTAGCATAATAAGCTCATCACTTTCACATGAGCGTTTCTCAGTCACAGGCAGCTGCGTGTAATTTATGTATGCTTTTGGGACTTTTGATGGGCCGTTTGGACATATGTGACAAATGACAATCGCATGACAAAACCCTATACATTCATCTGTATGCTTACAGGGACTAATCAGGCGGAGAGAGCGAAAGAAAGAAAGAAAAATGACTGAGAACGTTTGAGAACAGAAGCGACTCATAGCAGTGCTAGTCTTTTCTTTTGCACATAAGGAACCCTGAACCTGGTGCTCTCTTCACAGCCCAATCCAAATTCAATACAGATGTTTCTGTAGTGTACTTTAACGTTTCTTCCGTCTTCATGTCCTCCTCTCTCGCCTCCTCTTATCCGCTCTCATTCTCATTAGAAAATCAGTTTATGGTTCAGTTCGGCGCAATATTTCTGAGCTTCCTTGTTCCACCCGTCAACCCCTTGTTTCCCATGGTCCGTCCATCACACAAAGGTCGATATGGTCCAAAGGTTCATCTCTCTTACGTTTTTTATAATCTGGTGATCCTTTTTTTGCCACAAAGAACCTTTGTGAAACAGAAAGTTTCTCAATGGAACCAAATGGTTCTCAAAAGGTTAAAGGTGTACTGTATAGACAGCAAGGCAGGTTTTCGATAAGTCTCAAGTAGGATATGTAAGAACGTATAAGATATAAACGGAGAGAACGTGAAAGAGTTGCTGAAAGTTTCTATAGGCTTTGTTAGTACAGAGCACATCTGTGAAAGCAATCACTGTATATTGCACATGAGGATGAAGGTAAATGTCCTGTGACTGTTGGAGACTGCCTTTACCCCGTGTGTGCACGTGTGTGTGTGTGTTTAAGCAGTTCCACATGGTTCAGAGCGGATTGAATAATGACTCGGAGACTACAAGAGACCCAGTCACCTTTTTCATGGTGAAAGACACAAAACTACATTCACTGCTATCTAAACTCCCAGTTTACCGTAATGGAGTTTGAGCAGTATTGACAAGGAAACGTTCCATGTCAGAGCCGTGCAAATTGGAATATGAGAGATATTTTCCCATGAGAAGTTTTAATGCGCAGCGCTTTAGAAGAGATGAGAGGACTCTGCGCTCTGTGGATTTTTCGGGGCGGGCGGCACAAATGAGAGGGTGGCAGACCTTTGGAGCATCTGCCAATGTGCCTGTGAATTATAACAGATTTATTAGAGCAAGTGGGCGGAGAGTGTTTCTGAGAACTGACACTTCTGAATCCACAGAATCAAGCTTCCGAGGGTGTGGATTGTTCGGCATTTCCCACTTTATTGACCCTATAAAGTCAGTTGAAGGCTTGAAAAACCAAATGTGCATTTCTATAACCAAAGAAGGTTGAATAGGAACAGAGGTTAAGTGTGAGTTATGGCCATTACCTGGTTTGTTGGAAGCATCCCGTTTCTGATTATGTGGTCGTAAAAAGTCAACCATCCTGGGCTTATTGCTGGCTTAGCGGGGGTCAGTCGAATATTTAAGACATAAATTATTGAGTTCCCCATGTATCATGTATGCCAGTTTGTGTGTCCAGGTCAAGTAGCTTATTGTTTTCCTTAAAACAAAATGCAGCCACATTTGTAGGATGCTTTGGATCAAATGGTCTGCTAAATAAATAAATGTAAAATAATGTTTAAAGGGACAGTTCTCCCATAAATGAACAGTCTGTCATCATTTACCGACCCTCAGGTTGTTCCAAACCTGTATAAATGTCTTTGAACGCAAATACTGATATTTGGAAGCATGTCAGTAACCAAACAGGTCTCATCCCCCATTGACTCCCATAGTATTTATTTCCCCTACTATGGCAGTAAATAGGGAACGTGATCTGACATTCTTCCAAATATCTTCCATTGTGGTCAGCAGAAGAAAGAAATCTCCAAAGGTTTGGAACAATCTGAGGGTGAGTAAATAGTGACTGAATTTTCATTTTGGGGTGAACTGTCCCTTTAAGAGGCAAAGATCTTAAACTGCGCATGCAACGAACCCTTTCATGGCATAATCAATAAGACACAATTAATAATAACTTTAATAAGATATCATAATTCATTGATATATAAAATTGAAAAATGTCTGGATGGTTATAACATCTATATCACTGTTAAGGTACATTATTGTATTTTTGACATTTTATTCAATCATTCACTCCAGTAAATCAATAAATACAGAAACCAATGCACAGTTATGAATGCCAGCTCATATTAAAAATTGTGCTTTTTTGCTATTTACACGGCCATCCAAATAAACATAACCATATCCCATAAATGTGCATAACTTCGAGGGGAAAAATCATTTGTGCCTCATTCAGCAGCACTGTGACCGTTCCATACACTCGTGTGAAGTAATTAAGACTTTGTATGTGTAAAAAAGAGGTGCTAAAGCTGTCGCTTCATAAAGTCCACCGCTTGTGTTGGTCTGCCAGTGGAGCCGTTTACTTCAGAAATAATGGTTTTAAGCTCTTAGCCTTTAATGCCTTCAGTTGCTTCATCAATATTCACTAATTGGTTTTTAAACTTCTTATGGAGCCTGAGCTTATAGTGCTGAATGGAGGTGTTCTTCAGGTTTAACATCTGCCGTTGTTCCATTGACTTCCCTTAAGATCTGAAGACACTCAGATGTCTTTCTCATGAATGCTTTTCTAGCTTTGTTGCACCAAAGAAAATCTAAATATGTGACAGACTTCTGCCTCCACTATACGGTTGTTATGAAGTCCGTTAAAGTGGTACACTGTGGGTCTTTCATCAGCTGTTGACTTACAGGGCACAGTACCAGTTTATACTCCATCATGTGAAATACAGGCTACATCTAGGATAGTTCGCTAGTTAAGGGGACAAACCAGGCACTGCATAAACCGTGTTTACGGTATATTTGCATTGGTGAAGTCCACTTTAGTCGTGTCACCTAAACATTTGTCTTTTTGATGCGTGTTGAAATTGTACCGTCTC
This sequence comes from Barbatula barbatula, assembly GCF_947034865.1. Classification (NCBI taxonomy): domain Eukaryota; kingdom Metazoa; phylum Chordata; class Actinopteri; order Cypriniformes; family Nemacheilidae; genus Barbatula; species Barbatula barbatula. The sequence goes on from NC_136784.1 coordinate 13,912,212, forward strand.
ACCCAGGTGTGCCGGGCACGTCCTGAAAAGTGAAGTCAAAGCACATTGATCGCCCCTTGGTGGCGGCTGGCTGCAGTAGGCCTATAGGGGATAAACCTGCGATCTCCGTGTAAACAAGCGGGAATCACGCCACACCAAAAAACACAATTGCATTTCAAACATATTTTTGCCAGAGATAGTTTTTGTCATTTCAGTAAGTTCTTATAAACCGTTGTATGTTCAACGAACGGGAATGACGCCAACCAAAACAAAACAATAGCATTTCAAGTATATTTTTGCCGAAGATGGTTTCTGTCATTTTAGTTTTTATGAACCCGGTGTATGTTCAAATGTTTCTTGTTCTAATACTGTAAGTGTGCCATTGGTTAGTTATAAGTTCTTAGCATGTACAAAGGACCAAGGTAACATCATTTCTTCAATCACGATCGACTCATCAGGGAATATTGGTGGCGTCTTGATACCGCTGCTCCACCTCGTGCTCATTGTTGCATAGACTCCAAAAACAGACAATATGTCTTTGGCCATATCTTGGACATTTTGGTGTCATTTTTCTACAGTGGAAGTAAATAGAGTTTCTAAAAGAACAGGGCTGTGTTTTTTAACAGATCTTTTAATTGATGGTAATTTTGTTCTGAACCTCTGCAAATCCAACCATTCATTCATTTATTTAATGCCGTAAAGTTTTATATTGGAAATTAATATTATTTTGCACCAGACAATAATGTGTAACTGTGGTAGAATGTTTTAATGAAGTATAAAAATTGTTATACAATGATTTAAAAAATACAATCTACATATAAATAAATCAATTTAAATAGAAATTTAAAGACAAAATCAAGACCATCAATCCCTTCATTCATTCATTTTTATGAACATTCTTTCATTTATTTATTGCCGTAAAGTTTATAATGGAAATGATTTTATAGTTTTATTTAACACTGCATATAGGAATTTATAGTCTGTCTAATATTTGACCTGTGTTTTGACTTGCATAACCTTATATGTTTTGCTAATAGTGACTATAGTCAATATGTTTCTTCTACAGCTGCTTTGTAACAATGAAAATTTTAAAAAGCGCTATATAAATAAAGTTGACTTGACTTGTAAGTAATATTATTTTGACAGACCAACAAATTACATTAATAACAATAATGTTTAACTGTATAATTTAATGTATAAAAACTGTTATACAATGACTTGATAAAAAGAAGTCTACAAATTACTAAATAAAACATCATACAACACACAATAAAAACATTAGAAATAAAATGAAATTAAATGACAAAATCTGAACTGAAAATCATACTGTATATACCGTATTCTACATCAGATTGTCATCTCTGTGCTATCATGCTGACTGTGTAGAAAGACTTGAAGTTTTCACACGTCCACTGTTGGATTTCCGCAAATAAACGAACGTATATGGAAATGCACATCCTACAGAACTATTCTGTGTTAAAACGGTTCGACGGCAGCTTTCAGCAACTGGAAGACACTTCGGCTGTTTCGGCTTTTCATTTTAAAGTTCTTTAAAGTTTCAAATGAACCCCTATTTGCTGGAGTATTTCTAGTTTTCTGAGGAGAAATGAAACCATTGTATGATAAGTCAGTGCTGACTTTGCTAGGGTTTGATATACACTATGTGCCCCACTTGATGGATGTGCTAGGTGTATGTTCCTCATTAATCGTGACGGCATTAAAACAGGATTTCTGAAGTCCTGCCTGCGTGCAGATCCTAAAGCGCTCCGCTACGGGGGTGGAATGTGACTTTTGGCAGGAGTAACAGTAGTCGCCTTTGACGGGACGCACCCCGTGAACCGCTGCATCGCTCGCAGTTGCGTTCCTCTCTGAAATATTTCTGTTACAGTCGGTTGCCGTTGTCAAACACGATTATTGATACGCTGCTTCTATTTTTATGTGGTCGGCCTCTGCACCTCCCTTTTTTCCACAGGGGTGTGTTGCCAGCATCAGGGCCCGAGCGCTCAATCAGCAAGACTCCGTACAAGTAATGATGCCTTCGTGTTTTTCTTGGGCACGAGTTTCAAACAAAAATACACAGCCTGCTACCCACCTCACACATGCAAGGAAAGAAATACACCCACTTTTTCTCACTTAAACACGCACACACACTTCACAGCATGCTACCGTTTTCATCCACACCGCACTTGTGGGTCTGATCCTGAGCAAGGCGTAGCTTTCATATCTGCTTCTTTTCCTTCGTGACAGGTTGTAAAATAATCGGTGACTTAAAAGCTCTCCGCTTTCTTCATTTCGGCCTCTAAAGGGGCGAGTTTTGTAAGACGACTTTCGTCCACAAACATCAATGTTTCGTTTAATTTTCAGCCTTGGCTCTGATGTTTATCTTTGGGAGAAACAAAAATAGACCAAATGAGACAAAAGTAATGTTTATAGCATAGCTCGGATACTTAAGTGTTGGAATCCAAAATGGATCGATTATGTGACTCACTCCTGAAAGACAAAAACGGCTTTGTGAAACTCCCTGTTTATTTGGTTATGGTGTGCTTGTTTTGCTTTGTGTATTTCTTGTTTACAAATGTGAATGAAAGAGTTGTGTAATGAAAGATTTATGATTTGGCGTCTTAAAAAAGAAAACATTGTTTTACTCCGACTTCATTGTTTCATAGTTTACTTTGCTGAGCATATTTTGAGACATTGTTAAAGGGAAAGTTCACCCAAAAATGAAAATTCTCTCGTCACTTCAAACCCGTATGACTTTCTTTCTTCTGCAGAACACAAAAGAAGATATTTTGTGGAATGTTGGTGTCTGAACTTTGGCGGTACCCATTCACATCTATTGTATGGACACAAAACCAAAGTCAATGGTCACCGCCATTGTTCATTATACATTGAACATTAGGTAACATGATCATTTTTGTTTCATTTTGTGAACTACTTTCAATATTTCAACTAAAAATATTGCATTTATCTTTTTGCTTTTATTGATTCTATTTGCATTTTTTTTCGGACCTCAAATAATGCAAAGAAAACCATATTATATATATATTTACTTTTAAGAAATACAGCAGAAAAATTTCCACAGGAAAAGTTGACCTTTACCCAAATAGTAAATAATGGATTTCCCTGCGAGGTCACAGTGATCAGAAGGTAGATATCTAAGACTTCTCTGTGCTTATACAGTTGTCTGTCACTGTATAGTGTTTTTGGACACCCTATTTCCATCCTTTCCCATGACCCTCTCTATTCTCCCCGCGAGTGCACCTGCTGCACCTAAACTTGACACACCTGTGTGAGCGCTCTGTTTGGAAGGTTGTCGTCATGGCGACTGGTGAGATATCTCACAGTCGTGGGCTGCTTGATAGGATCGGCCGAAGTGGACCACCCTCGGGGCAGCATGTGAAAGACCTCATTGTACCAGGAACCACAACCAAATCTAATTCACCCTGTGTGGTGACACGCCTCAAACTGTGACTAAGAGTTCTCCACTCGTTCTCTCTCTCTCTCTCTCTCTCTCTCTCTCTGTTCACAAGCGCTTTTATAAGTGTGCGTTACTGTAAGGGATGTAACGATTTTACATATTTAAATCTTTCTCTCCTTTCTTTCTTTCTTTTTTCTTTCTCTCCTTTCTTTTTTCTTTCTTTCTCTCCTTTCTCTTCTTTCTTTCTTTCTTTCTTTCTTTCTTTCTTTCTTTCTTTCTTTCTTTCTTTCTTTCTTTCTTTCTTTCTTTCTCTCTCTCTCTCTCTCTCTCTCTCTCTCTCTCTCTCTCTCTCTCTCTCTCTCTCTTTTTCTCTCTCTCTCTCTCTCTCTCTCTCTCTCTCTCTCTCTCTCTTTCTTTCTCTCTTTCTTTCTTTCTCTCTCTCTTTCTTTCTTTCTTTCTCTCTCTTTTTCTTTCTTTCTCTCTCTCTCTCTCTCTCTCTCTCTCTCTCTCTCTCTCTCTCTCTCTCTCTCTCTCTCTCTCTCTCTCTCTCTTTCTTTCTCTCTCTCTCTCTCTCTCTCTCTCTCTCTCTCTCTATCTATCTCTTTCTTTCTCTCCTTTCTTTCTTTCTTTCTTTCTTCTTCCGCTTTCTTGCTTGCCGACACAGAGATGCAGGCAGCTGGCAAGAGCTTCAAATCATGTGGCTGTTTTGGCCCCGGCAGATGCTTGCAGAATTACAGAAACTTCAAGAAATGGATTCACAGCCGTTCGCACCGCTGGCCAGATTGGTTTGATTGAAGAAACACCAGTAAAATATTGACGTCACGAACGCACCTCAAACAATACTTGGTAAAAATAGCAAGGCACCCATATGGTGATGTATGACACAAGAAAGCCTCCAGAGCTCAGTAAAATATGACAGATAATAAAATAAAGCTAAAACATGTCTATAAAATACACAACAGACAAGATATTCTGTTTTATATAATAGACTTCAATTCAAATGTATTTCTATAGCACTTTTCACATTTACACTGTTTACATGCACCCCAGTCCCAGCAAAGTTCAATTTGTGTCAGAACTTTTCAATGAATCACTGTAGAAAGGAAAAAGGATATTTTTCTCTCAGAAAGGCTTTATTTTCTTTGAACCATTCTTTATGCTTCTATGTCATTTGTGGCTTGAGAGTGGCTTTTCAGTTACCAACTCGCCAGTTTACCACTAAGTTAAAGGTGCAGTGTGTAGTTTTTTTAATAATGAAGCCTTATGTTTTCCTTACCTCAGAATGAGCTATTTTTATCTTCATACACCGAAGGTTCCCTACATACAATTCGCCATGTTGTTTCTACAAAGCCCTTAACGGATGAACTGCTCTACAGAGCCATTTTATTCATTTGTTATATTTTTCTGCAAAGAAGCGAAAACAACCTCACAGCTAGATGCCGCTTGAAATAATATTTTCTTATTATAAGTTCATGAGGTTAAATGGACAGTTCCCACCCCCCCCCCAAAATAAATCTGTCATCGATTGTTTCCAACTTGTATACATTTCTTGGTTCAGATGAACAAAGAGGAAGATATTTGGAAGAATGCTTGTAACCAAACAGTTCTTGGCCACCATTGACTACCATAGTAGGACAATAGACAATGGTAATCAAAAGTGCTTGAGGATTGTTTGCTTTCCTACATTCTTCCAAATATCTTTCTCTGCGTTCATCAGAACAAAGGAATTTATACGAATTTGGAACATCTAGAGGGTGAGTAAATGATGACTGAATTATAATGTTTGGGTGAACCCTTCCTTCAAGTGCTCTTTACATGTGCTTGGGAGTCGGGTGAAGAAACTTTAAGAATGTGATGCAGAGGCTCAGATGTTAAAGGCAGCACAATCTTTAATGGAAACCTCAGTGCTGAGAGTTTAGCATCAGTCATTGTAACTGCTCAGGGCTGGAAACGCACCGTCAGGCTGTTTGGCTGTCGTTGTGACTGAGGAAACGCTGGCTGTCACAGAGGGACTCTGGTGCCACGCTCTGGCTCAGCTTTTCACGGCTGCCAGCTTGGCTCGGCACAGCTGTGAGCTTTAGGAAGAGCCCGGTAAACTGCTGTAGTCCTTTTAAATCAGCATATGTGCATTGACACACTCCGTGTCAAGTACATATGCATAATTCTAGATCGCTTTTTACAATGCATGTCATTTTAAAACAACTTTACGGAAGGCTATACTGTTTTTTTAATGATTTTTGTTCCCCAGTAGTTTACACATCTTACCCATTCCCTAACCCTGATTGGATGATAGAAATGTTGTTCAAGAATGTTGATCCGGGAACGTTTTCTACCTTCACGTTATGTGATTTTTGTAATATGCTTGCTATTTTTGCTGGTTGAAATGGTCTATCAAGTCTAATAACAATCTATCAGTCAACCACTTTAACCATCTATAGAACTCTGTGACACAGCTCGAAACC